>NC_139391.1:110067500-112567500 GCF_054392235.1 Sus scrofa
ACATAGAGAATAGACTTGTGGTTGCCAAGGGGGAGGTGGGAAGGACTGGGAGTTTGGGGTTAGTAGATGCAAACTGTTACATTCATTTATTTATTCAGCTTTTTAGGGCTGAACCCACAGCATATGGAAGTTCCCAGCCTAGAGGTCTAACCAGATTTGCAGCTGCCGGCCTATACCACAGCTACAGAAACGCCAGATCCAACCCACATCTATGATCTACACCACAGCTGACAGTAATACCAGATGTTTTAACCCACTAAGGCCAGGGATCAAACTCACATCCTCATGGATACCAGTCAGGCTCATCACTAATGAGCCACAAGTGCAACTTCCACAAACTATTACGTTTATTATGGATAAACAATAAGGTCTTACTGTATAGCACAGGGAACTATACCCAATCTCCTAGGATAGATCATGACGGAAAATAATTATTTTTTTAAAAAGAATATATATATACATATATATGTATTACTGCATTACTCTGCTCTACAGCAGAAACTGACACAACATTGTAAATTAACTACAAATTTTTTCTTTTTTTGTTTTTTTTTTTTTTGGTCTTTTTGCCTTTTCTTGAGCCGCTCCCGCAGCACATGGAGGTTCTCAGGCTAGGGGTCGAATCCGAGCTGTAGCCACAGGCCTATGCCACAGCCACAGCAACTCGGGATCCAAGCCACGTCTGTGACCCACACCACAGCTCACGGCAACGCCGGATCCTTAACCCACTGAGCAAGGCCAGGGATTGAACCCGAAACCTCACGGTTCCTAGTTGGATTCGTTAACCACTGTGCCACGACGGGAACTCCTAAATTAACTACAATTTTTAAAAGGTAGTATCAAATAAAGATAAACTTAAATTTAAAAAAAAATGTACTTCTAGCAATAGTGAACATAAGATATTTTGAAAAACAAAGAAATGTGTACTACATAACACATAGGAATGTTAGAAAAAATAAATAAATAAAAATAAAAATAAATGTAACCTAAAGCCGAAAAGTATAAAAAAACCCAAATGTTCATCAATGGATGATTAGATAACTGAAATGTAGTGTATCAACACAGTAAGAGGTTACTTGGCAATATAAAGGAATGAAGTACCAATACATACTACAAAATGGATGAACCTTGAAAATATTATGCTAAGTGAAAAAAAAAATCAGACAAGAGACCATATATTGTTATAATTAAATTTATATAAAATACCCAGAATAGGCAAGTTTAAACAGAAAGAAAATAAATTGATTGCTGGGGACAGGGAAGAATGGGGAGTGACTGCTCAACAAATATGGGGCTTCTGGAATTAGACAATAGTTGCACAACTTTGTGAATATACTAAAAAAAATAGCAAATTATACACTTTAAAAAATAAATGTTTTGGAGTTCCCGTCGTGGCGCAGTGGTTAACGAATCCGACTAGGAACCATGAGGTTGCGGGTTCGGTCCCTGCCCTTGCTCAGTGGGTTAACGATCCGGCGTTGCCGTGAGCTGTGGTGTAGGTTGCAGACGCGGCTCGGATCCCGCGTTGCTGTGGCTCTGGCGTAGGCCGGTGGCTACAGCTCCGATTCAACCCCTGGCCTGGGAGCCTCCATATGCCGAGGGAGTGGCCCAAGAAATAGCAACAACAACAACAAAAGACAAAAGACAAAAAGACAAAAAAAAAAAAAAAAAAAAAAAGTTTGGAGTTCCCTGGTGGCTCAGCGGGTTGAGGATCTGGTATTGTCACTACTGTGGCCCTGGTTACTGCTGTGGCAGGGGTTCAATCCCTGGCCTAGGAACTTCCACATGCCAATGGTGACTAAAACAAAAAATAAAATAAAATAAAATTTAATTCAATTTAAAAATACATACATAAATTTTTAAAAATAAATTTTACAGTATGTGAATTACCTCTCAATAAAAGTTAGAGAAAATCAATAAATAAAAATCTTTTTAAATTTTTGTATATATCCACATGCTCCAAAGCAAAAATCTATCCCAAGCCATGTGATTTAGCTAATTTTTAAGATTCATGTTTGAAATGACACTGTAGTTCCCCTCCTTGCTGCCTTTTACTCACAAAGCAGCATAATTGATAATTAGCAAATTAAACTCACTAGAACAATCTGACATGTAATAATCTCAGTTAAATAGAGAAATCTTAATCTAATCTCTGACAACTACAAATTCTAGTGTTCTAAAAAAGCAGTCTATAAGAACTGGCTCAGTACATAAAAGCTCACAGAACTGAAGTGAATTAAAATGAAGTGCCACTTGCATACACAAGTAGATAATGACAAAAGTATATCCTATTACATCAAGCCAGGCTCATGTAGTCATATAATTCAAGTTTGTCACTCATGATATTAATATAGTTTAAAATTAGATCTATTACTCCCTTTCCTCCTCTGGAGAATTAATCAAAAAGCAAAAACACTGAGCATCAGGAGACCTGAATTCTGATCCAAACTAAGCTAATGATGTGACCTTATCCTCTGTCAGGCCGGTCTATAAAATGAGGAATACCTCTGAGGCTACCAGTATCCTAAAGTCCCTACATGACCACTTCTCACTAGTGGCACTCCATGCGTCCACACCAAGTCACCATGGAAGGCCAGCTCCATAAGCGAGGAAAGCCAGTGTCTACTCCTCCCTTGGTCCACACTTCCCTCCACCCCCAACCAGTACTCTTTTTAAAACAGGAATCAGATCCTGTCACTCTAATCCCTCTGCCCCCAATAGTTTACAAGGGCAGGCCCTACTCATTCTGACTCCTCTCCCCTCACCATCCTCTTGGGCAGCACTCTAGCCACCATAACCTTTGGGTTTCCCCAACATTCCTAACCCATTTGCCACACTTCCATCTCATCTTCTTATTCTAACTTCTGTTCAATTATCACCTCCTGAGAGAGATGAGTGTGGATTCTGGTCCCAGCCTAACTAGATTCAACGTAACAGCTGGACATGGTAATTACTCAGGCTGTGCCCATTTCATTTGTAAAGTGGTTAGAACAACAATGCCTACCTCAGAGAATTGTCACAAGGGACAAATGCATGAAAAGCAAGCAGCAAATTGACTAGCAGTTTTCAAATATCATCTACCACTATACTTATGGTTCTCATATTCATTTTCTCCCTTTTGCTTTAGGGTTCCCCAAACCCCCATAAAATGTAAGCTTTATTAGAAGTTTGCTTGTCTTGTTCAAAACTCTACTACTCTTTCCTAGGAAGAGCATGCAAATACTTGTTGAATATGTAAATAAATCAAACACATCAAACACCCCTTTAAAAAAACACGTCTTAGAGTTCTCACGTCTTCGAGTTCTCACTGTGGCTCAGCAGGTTAGGAACCCAACATGGTGTCTGTGAGGATGCAGGTTTGATCCCTGGCCTTGCTCAGTGGATTGAGGATCTGGCATTGCCACAAGCTGTAGCATAGGCCTCGGCTCCAGCTCCAATTCAACCCCTAGCCTTGGAACTTCTATATGCTGCAAGTGCAGCCATAAAAAGAAAAAAAGAAAAAGAAAAATGACACTGCCTCAATCAAACACTTTATGTAACACAGCTATCTAGTCCTTACAGACTGGCCAGTTCATTTAGTCACTGGCTGAGGCGTCGTCCCTCAAATCTAGTCACATGATTACAATAGATAAGGGAAAACAACAACAAATTAGCCTGTGAGAGTAAAAGTTGAATATTGTGGATATGCACTTTTTTTTTTTTTTTGCTTTTTAGGGCTCCACCTGTGACATATGGAAGTTCCCAAGCTAGGGCTACAGCAATGCTGGTTCTAAGCCACATCTGTGACCTACACTGCAGCTTGAAGCAACACTGGATCCTTAGCCCACTGAGCAAGGCATGGAACATGCATCCTCATGGATATTAGCTGGGTTAACTACTGCTGAGCCCTGATGGGAACTCCCTATATGCTAATTCTTTATAAACATACTACATAAATCCAAACTACAGCACACCAAAAAAGGCTCTAGGTCATTAGGAAAGTCATACCCTGAAATATGAAACACATGTTGACTTAACGATTTTTCTACATTTTACATACATGTTTACAAAACACACACACACATATACCCATCTCTGCACACAAACAGCAATCACCAAAATTAAAGGCATGCATTTTTGGAGTTCCCGTCGTGGCGCAGTGGTTAACGAATCCGACTAGGAGCCATGAGGTTGGGGGTTCGGTCCCTGCCCTCCCTCAGTGGGTTAACGATCCGGCGTTGCCGTGAGCTGTGGTGTAGGTTGCAGACGCGGCTCGGATCCCGCGTTGCTGTGGCTCTGGCGTAGGCCGGTGGCTACAGCTCCGATTGGACCCCTAGCCTGGGAACCTCCACATGCCGTAGGAGCGGCCCAAGAAATAGCAAAAAAGACAAAAAAAAAAAAAAAAGGCATGCATTTTTCTTTTTTTGGGGGGGTGTCTTTTTAGGGCTGCACCCACGGCATATGGAAGTTCCCAGGCTAGGGGTCAAATTGGAGCTGTAGTTGCTGGGCTACGCCACAGCAACGCAGAATACAAGCGTGTCTGTGACCTACACCACAGCTCACCGCAACGCAGAATCCCCAACCCACTGACTGAACCTGCATTCTCATGGATACTAGCCGGATTCATTTCCGCTGCGCCACAAGGGTAACTCCCAGCATGTCTTTTTCAACTTCTATTAACTTTTCTGAAAAAAAAAAAAGGGGCTATGCAGGAATAAACTCTTTGAGTTGAAAGTTGTGCTCCAAACCCAACACTCAGGATCCTAAACATGACAGTCCTTACTTATGGGCTTTCCGTCGTTCACCAAAAGAAATGCCTAATGTAAGGTTCTGATTGAGAGCATTAATTTTTAAAGCATCTAAAACTATCAAATATCCATTGCTATTTAACGTTTCGAGAATGTAATACCCAATTTTTACCCACCAGTTCCTTAAGTCCTTAATAAGTACTTCTTCCTCGCTCTAGTAGGTTTTTCTTTCTTTTTTTTTTTTTAAAGGCATTATGATGTTGCTACCGACATTTTGTGAAATGCTGAACATACTTTCAAGTTATATTCCGGTTTGAATGAACAAAAATCCTATCACGATACATTACATTAATAGTAAAGACTTAGGCAGTTTTCATAGACGCCACCAATGGGTGTGAAATTCGCTAAGCAGAAATCAAGGCTAATAGGAAGGGGAAAAGCCTAGGAAGGCTGCAGGTTCGTCCCCTAAAGAAAACAAACAAGAAATATTTCGTGATTTTATTTAAAGATGATGATGGGCTATCCCTATAGTAGCAAATTTAACACAGGGTATTTCTTGCTCAAATGGAAGAGGGAAGCCACAAATCTGGGAGAAGGAGTAAAGATGTTGAACGCTGATAGATTCTTCAAAACCAGGAAAGAAAGGGAGAGACACGGCGGCGCTCCGCGGTCCCGAAGCAGCTCTCCAGGAAAGACTTCCCGAGCGCCGGGCGCTCCCACTCCGGTCCGCGGCCAGGCTGGGGGTGGCTGGCGGCTGGCACGTTTTAAATATCACCACCCCGTTCGTCGCCTCCCAGCACAATGAGGGGCTGGGCAGCCGCGCCGAGGACCGCCCGCGCACACGCCCACCGGTCCCGCGCAGCCGGAGACCCGGGCGCAGCCGCCGCGCAGTGAAGGCACGCTCGGCCCGGGCAGAAAGTTTCGGAAAAAAACCCAAGCGCCGAAACGCACAGGTCTCGGAGCTGAACTCGAGCCAGGAACACGCCCGAGGCAAACCACTTGACAACCAGCTCGGGTTTTCAGCTGAAAGGCCGAAAGGTGGGGGCCGGGGAGGAAGAGGAGGAGACACCCAACACACACACACTCTTTCTCACACTCCGTTCCTCTTCCTCTAGGGCCCAGGTGGCCAGGTGGCCAGGTGGGAGCAACGCCGCAGCCTCACGCCGGCACTCGGCGCGGCGGGGCCGGGCCCGGCCTGCAGACGCCACCGCCCCTCCCAGGAAGGCCCGCGACCCCCGGGACAGCTCGGCGAGCCGGGGACGTTGCGCACGCCCGGCGCCTCCTCGTCCGTCAGCCCCCTGTGCCTTGGGACCCAAGGGGCCGAGGGTCCGGGATGCTCAGCGGGCTGGCCGCGGGCCAGCGCGCCCCTCCCCCGACCGTCAGCCCCTCCCCCCGGGCAGCCCGCGGGGCGCGCTGGAGGCGAGCGCCGGCGTCCCGGGGGATCAGCCCGCCCGCTCGCCCGCCCCGGGGACCCGAGCAACTTTCCCCTGCGCGGCCGCGGGCTACCCCCGACCGGGCAGGGGCGGGGGTCCGGAGACTAGCGCAGCGTGGACTCACTTTTTCGGATGTTTCTCTCTTTTCGGCCTCCGCTTTCGGGCCTGAATGGCCAGCACTGAGGAAAGAGAAGACACACATTAACGGTCGGGCAGACCGGCCTCAGGGGCCGCGTGGCAGGGAAGAGAGGACGCCACGGGCCACTCACCTTTCCGGGAGCTCATCGCGACGCAGCGGAAGCGGGGAGGGGGGCTTCGCGGCGGCAGCGGCGTCGGCGGCGGCGACGCGGGAGCCGAGCCGGGATGCAGCCACCACTCGTTCTGCCGGCCAGGAGGAGGCGGGGACCGCGCCTGCGCCGCCGCCGCAGCTGCCGCTCCAGCTGGGGGCCCAGCAAGACCCGCCCCCAGCCGGCCCCGCCCCCGCCCCGCCCCCACCCACCCGGTGGGGTCCAGACCCTCCGCGCTGCCCCTCCCGCGCCACCCGTACCCACCTGCACCCACCCGCCTGACTCACCTGGGCGAAAATGACCCCCCCCCACATCCACCGCTGCTCCCGCCCCCGCCGCCGTCTGGGCCTTCGGCTCCTGCGCCCCCGCGTTTGGCCCAGGCCTCCTTCCTCTCCCCGGCATAGGGCCACGAGCCATAGCCCCTCTACCTACCCCGGCCCGACGCGCTGCCCGCCTCTCCATGCGCCTTTCCTGGGCCAGCGCCTCCATGGGTCTCACACCACCTCTCCTCGCGCGGCCTCTTTTCCCCCTTTGCTCCTCTACATCCTTGCATCCCCATGAGCGCCGCTCCCTCCTCTCCGGCGAGTGTGTAAAGGGCACAGGACCAAGAGCTGGGAAACCTGGGTCCTTCAATAGCTGTGTGACCTTGGAAAAGTCATCTTATTTCTCACCTTTACCCCAGAGGATTGCTCGAGTGTGATGAAGGAAACGATGCAAATAGCATGGAAGGTTGAATTAAGTGTTTGCACACGAATCAAAGCCCAGCTCTGTAAATACCATAGGTAACAGTTTAATTCAACAACCCACCAAAGGAGTTCTTTCTCCATCTTACGAAGAGGAAACAGTCCTGAAGAGGTTTACCCAGCAATGATTCAAATTTAGGCCTAGCTGACTCCAAACTCACGCATCATGTTTCCTAATCAAGATGACTGTGAGAAAAATAACTGCAGAGGTCCCTTGTTCATTTAAATAATTATATTTCTGAAAGAGATTCATCCTGACCATTTAATCTCAACTGCGCTTTTTTTCTTTTTTTTCTTTTTAAGGCCATCCAGGGGCATATGGAAGTTCCCAGGCTAGGGGTTGCATCCAAGCCTCATACACAGCCTACACTGCAGCTTACCCCTACAATGGATCCTTAAACCATTGACCAAAGCCAGAGATCAAACCCACATCCTCAGAGACACTATCTCGGGGTTCTTTACCTGCTGAGCCACAACAGGAACTCCATCATCTGTAGTTTTAACTGATCAGAATAGCTGCTCTGAAATATTTATTTTATGGAGTTCCCATCATGGCACAGTGGTTAACGAACCTGACTAGGAACCATGAGGTTGAGGGTTCCATCCCCAGCCTCGCTCAGTGGGTTAAGGATCTGGCATTGCTGTGAGCTGTGGTCTAGGTTGCAAACACGGCTCGGATCTGGCATTGCTGTGGCTTAGGCCAACAGCAAAAGCTCTGATTAGACCCCTAGCCTGGGAACCTCCAAATGCCACAGGTGCAGCCCTAGAAAAGACAAAAATAAATAAATAAAATATTTATTTTAAAGATGCTAGTTCCCATCCTGGCTCAGTGGTTAACGAATCCAGCTAGGAACCATGAGGTTGCGGGTTTGATCCTGGCCTTGCTCAGTAGTTAAGGATCCGGCATTGCTGTGAGCTGTGAGCTATGGTGTAGACCGGCGGCTACAGCTCCAATTAGACCCCTAGCCTGGGAACCTCCATATGCCACAGATGTGGGCCTAGAAAAGACCAAAAAAAAAAAAAAAAAAAAAAAAAAAGTATGATTATTTTAAAGATGCTAAACCCGCTGGAACAGCACTGCTTGAATCTGAAGAGCTTTTTACTTTCTCAATTTTTTATTTTCAAAAATATCAAACCTACAGAGTTCCGGTTGTAGCTCAGTGGAAACGAATCCGACTAGGAACCATGAGGTTGCTTGATCAATCCCTGGCCTCACTCAGTGGGTTAAGGATCCAGCATTGCCATGAGCTATGATATTGGTCCCAAACACAGCTCAGATCTGGCACTGCTATGGCTGTAGTATGGGCCGGCAGCTGTAGCTCAGATTTCCACCCCTAGCCTGGGAACCTCCATACGCCATGGGTGCAGCCCTAAAAAGCAGGAAAAAAAAAACCTAAATTTATGGGAAAAATATAGTGAGCACCAATATCAACCCATATGCACCAATTTTGAACATTTCACCACTTTTGTTTTCTCTCTGTATGTGTGAGCACGTGTATGAGTTTTTTGTTTTGTTTTATGATGAATCACTTGAGTTTTTGGAAGACTGTTACTCTTGACCCTTAAATATTTCACTAAGGATCTAATAAGAACAAAGATATTCTCCTACATAATCGGAATTCTATTAACACTCCAAGACAATTTATTTATTTATTTATTTATTTTTTGTCTTTTGTCTTTTTGTTGTCGTTGTTGTTATTGTTGCTATTTCTTGGGCCCCTCCCGCGGCATATGGAGGCTCCCAGGCTAGGGGTCCAATCTGAGCTGTAGCCACCGGCCTACGCCAGAGCCACAGCAACGCGGGATCCGAGCCGCGTCTGCAACCTACACCACAGCTCACGGCAACGCCGGATCGTTAACCCACTGAGCAAGGGCAGGGACCGAACCCACAACCTCATGGTTCCTAGTCGGATTCGTTAACCACTGCGCCACGACGGGAACTCCCAGAAAATTTATTATTATTATAATACTACTGACTATAACATACAGTGGCCATATTTAAATTTTCAAAATGTCCTGACTTTTTTCTCAGTCTGGCATACAGTCAAGGTTCATGCATGGCATTGCCATAACTTTTTAAGATCCCTTACTGTAAAAGAATCCCTGGGTTTTTTCTTTTATACACTCACTTCTTTGAAGAATTCCATTCTACTGTTTGCAGAATGTTCCTCAATTTTTATCATCTGTTCCCTATTAGATTCAACTTAAATAATTTTGTCAGGAACACTGTATAGATGATGTGTGCATCTTAGTATGTTTCATCAAGAGGTATATGATGGGAGTTCCCATTGTGGCACAGCAGAAATGAATCCGACTAGTATCCATGAGGATGCAGGTTCGATCCATGGCCTCTCTCAGTGGGTCAGGTATCCAGCATTGCCATGAGCTGTAGTGTAGGTCAAAGACTCAACTCGAATTCCATGTTGCTATGGCCATGGTGTAGGCCGGCAGCTACAGCTCTGATTCAACCCTGAGCCTGGGAACCTCCACATGCCACAGGTGTGGCCCTTAAAAGACAAAAACAGTAAAAAATAAAAATATATAAATAAAGCAGAAAAAAAAGAGGTATATGATGTCAGTGTGTTCTATTATTGGTGATGTTACATGTAGTCTTTTCTTCATGTAAAGGTACCTTTTTCACCTTGTATTTAAAAAGCAGTCTGGGTTTTCTCACTGTGGTGCAGTGAGTTAAGAATCCGAATGCAGAAGCTTGGGTTGCTGTGGAGGTGTAGGTTTGAGCCCCAGCCTGGCGCATTGGATTGAAGGATCTGGTGTTGCCACAGATAAGGCATAGGCCATGGATGTGGCTGGGATTCATTCTCTGGCCAGGGAACTTCCATATGCCTTGTGTGCAGCAAAAAAAAGGGAAAAAAAGAAAACTTTTTGTTTGTTTTTTAGGGCCGTGCCCACGGCCCATGGAGGTTCCCTGGCTAGGGGTCTAATCAGAGCTGTAGCTGCTGGTCTACACCACAGCCACAGCAACACTGAATCCGAGCCACATCTGGAACTTATACCACAGCTCACAGCAACACCAGATCCTTAACCCACTGAGTGAGGCCTGGGATCGAACCTGCAACCTCATGGTTCCTAGCAGAATTCACTTCCGCTGCACCATGATGGGAACTCCCAAGAAAACTTATTCACCGAAGACATCATTAACATAGTAAAAAATCAAGATATAAAGTGAAAAAAGTTATTTTCATATATTCAGTGAATGATTCATATTCATAATATATAAAGAATTTCTACAAAGCAGTAAGAGATAAAAAACACAAACACAGGAGTTCCTATTGTGGCTCAGTGGTTAAAGAACCCAACTAGCAACCCTGAAGACCTGGGTTCAATCCGTGGCCTCCCTCAGTGGGTTAAGGATCCAGCGCTGCCATGAGCTGTGGTGTAGGTCAAAGATGTGACTCGGATCTGGCGTTGCTGTGGCTCTGGCATAGACAAGCAGCTACAGCTCCGATTAGACCCATAGCCTGGGAACCTTCATGTGCTGTGGGTGTGGCCCTAAAAAAAAAAAAAAAAGAACGCAAATACAAAATGAACAGTCAATTCCAAAAAGAAGATAGCCACATGAATATCATCAACTGACTTTCAACAAAAGTGCCTATATAACTGAGTAGGAAAAAGATACCTTTTTTCAATAAATAATGCTAAAACAAATGAACATTTACATACAAAAAAAAAATTCATGTGGTATATCTTTACCAAAAAAAAAAAAAAAAATCTTCAGGAGTTCCTGTCGTAGTGCAGCAGAAACGATTTCAACTAGGAACCTGAGGTTGTGGGTTCGATCCCTGGCTTTGCTCAGTGGGTTAAAGATCTGGCGTTGCCGTGAGCTGTGGTGCAGGCCACAGACACGGCTCGGATCTGGCGTTGCTGTGGCTCTGGCAAGGGCTGGCAGTTACAGCTCCGATTAGACCCCTAGCCTGAGAACGTCCATATGCCTCAGGTGCGGCCCTAAAGACAAAAGACAAAAAAAAATCTCAAGTGTATAAGAGATAATTAAAACTAAACAAAAAAGCTTTTGGAATAAAACATAGTAATCTCGTTTTAGACAAAAATAACTTAGATCTCAAAAAGCATCAAATATAAAAGTCATAACTTGGACTTCATAAATTAAAGTATCGATATTAACAGCAGTTACTATTATTTTGATTTTTAATTCTTAAATTGTCCCATATTTAATCAGGGCAGACACTTTCAACTTGCAGTGTCTTTGCACATGTCCCAGTCAGCTTTTGAGCACCTTTTTACTTTCTGGCACAAGATGTTCCAGGAAAACTTATGCTTTTCCTAACTGGATCTCAGAACCAGCTACTTCTCCAGTTATGGCTCCTTCTAGAATTCAATCAGGATCTTTGAAGCCCAAGAAATCTGAGTTGTTTTTGTTTTTATTTTTTGCTTTAGGGCCACACCCACGGCATATGGAAGTTCCCAGGCTAGAGGCTGAATCAGAGCTGCAGATGCTGGTCTACATCACAGCCACAGCAACTTGGGATCTGAGCAGCATCTGCAACCTATACCACAGCTCACCACAATGCCAGATCCTTAACCCATGGCATAAGCCCTGGGATCGCATCCTCACCTATGCTAGTCAGGTTCATTACCTCTGAGCCACAATGGAAACTCCTCTTTTATTATTTTTAACAGCTTTATTAAGATATAATTCACATACCACACAATTCACCCATTTAAAATACAAAACTCAATGGTTTTTTATATATTCACATGGCTGTGCAACTGCCACCATAATCTAATTTTAAAACAATATCATCACCCGAAAAGAATCTCTACACCCATGAGCAGTCACTCCCCATTTCTCAAAACCACCCTTTGCCCAAGTCCTAGGCAAGCACTAACCTCCTTTCTGTCTCTTTTTTTTTTTTTGTCCTTTGTCTTTTTGTCCTTTTTATGGCCACACCCGGCATATGGAGGTTCCCAGGCTAGGGGTTTAATTGGAGCTGTAGCCACTGGCCTATGCCAGAGACACAGCAACGTGGGATCAGAGCCTCATCTGTGACCTACACCACAGCTCACAGCAATGCCAGATCCTTAACCCGCTGAGTAAGGCCAGGGATTGAACCCACAACCTCATGGTTCCTACTCAGATTCGTTTCCACTGCGCCACAACGGGAACTTCCACTCCTTTCTGTCTTATACAGACTTCCCTATACTGGACAGATCATATAAATGCAATCCTACCATATGTGTCCTTGTGACTGGCTCCTTTCTCAGCTTAATGTTGAAACTAATTTCTGCTACTTAATTTTTGCATAACCTTGGGTATGTTACTTAATTATAACATCCAGAAAACAGTAATACTATCAATAATATCAGTTCCCCCAGATCATTATGAAAATCAAATAAGATAATACTCAATTAATAGTAATTATCATGAACATTAGTTGGGAACCATATTCATTCTGTTGAATCTTTTGCATTCATTTACTCAACAAATACTTATCAAACACCTGTTATATAGTAGGCATTATTCTAGGTATTGAGTCTAGAGCAGAGGAGATCACCTCAAAATCCTGACCTCAAGAAGCTTACATTCTTTTGCCAAAAAACAGAAAATAAACAAAATAAAAATGTGAAATATATACCAGATGGCAGTAGCATCTAGGACAAGGAAGACAAAACAAAACAAAACAGCAAGCCATTGGGAAGGTGTTTGGCAAAGGCCTTGCTGAAAAGGTAACACTGATTTAAAAACCTTAAGGCAATCTTGCCGGTCTTTCTACTTGCATAAATGAGAAGAGAACACTATTTGCCACCTAGAATATTTGTGAATTTATTAAATATATCAACCTAATTATTAAATAACCTTACACATACTATATTAGATGTTGAAAGAAAGAATGATAAATTAAAGGGAGTTCCCATTGTGGCACAGCAGCAAGAAGTCCAACGAGGAACCATGAGGTTCTGGGTTCAATCCCTTGCATTGCTCAGTGGGTTAAGGATCCAGTGATGCCATGAACTGTAGTGTAGGTCACAGACACAGCTCAGATCTGGTGTTGCTGTGGCTGTGGTTTAGGCCAGCAGTTACAGCTCCGATTAGACCCCTAGCCTGGGAACCTCCATATGCCATAGGTGCGGCCCTCAAAAAAACAAGAGACAAAAAAAAAAAAAAAAGAATGATAAATTATGAACCTAGTCTCTGCTAATTTGGAAGTTAAAAATTTCTTTGAGGCGTTCCTATCGTGGCTCAGCGGTTAAAGAAACCTACTAGCATCCATGAGGACACTGCCAGGAGCTGTGGTGTGGCTCGGATCCCACGTTATTGTGGCTGTGGCATACGCTGGCGGCTACAGCTCCAATGGGACCTCTACCCTGGGAACCTCCATATGCTGTGGGTGTGGCCTTAAGAAGACAAAAAAAAATAATAAAAATAAATTTCTTTGAGATAAATAATAATTTAGAATAATTTGGAATTCCCATCGTGGCTCGGTGATAACAAACCCAACTGGTATCCATGAGGATGGGGGTTCAATCCCTGGCCTTGCTTGGTGGGTTGGGGATCTGGCATTGCCAGTGTCTCCTGCGTTGCTGTGGCTGTGGTGTAGGCCAGCAGCTGTAGCTCCAATTTGACCCTAGCCTGGGAACTTCCATAAGCTGCATGTGCAGCCCTAAAAAGACAAAATAATAATAATAATAATAACTTATTGAAGGAAATATTAAAAAAGAAACAATAATAGAATATAAGTTTAATTTTTTTCTAACATCATTTATTGCTACATAAATTAATTATGTGAAAATATAATTAAGAAGGGAAAGTATTACCAAGAACTATGAAACATTAATAAAGGAAATTAAAGAGGATTCAAAGAAATGGAAAAATATCCTATGCTCTTTGATTGGAAGAATTAATACTGTTAAAATTGCCGTACTACCCAAAGCAATCTACAGATTTAATGCAACCCTTATCAAATTAGCCATGACATTTTCCACAGAACTAGAACAAATAGTCCAAAAATGCATATGGAACCATAAAAGGCCCAGAATTGCCAAAGCAATCCTGAGGGGTGGGGGAAGACAGGAGGCATAAATCTCCCAGACTTCAGACAATATAACAAAGCTATGGTAACCAAAACAGTATGGTATTGGTACAAAAACATACACAGATGAATGGAAAAGAATAGAGAGCCCAGAAGTAAATAAAAACACCTACAGTTAATTAATCTTCAACAAAGGAGGTAAGAATATAAAATGTGGAAGTTCCCATGTGATGCAACAGGTTAAGGATCTGGCACTGCCCCAGCTATGGAACAGGTTGCATCCTGGACCCAGGAACTTCCACGTGCCATGGATGTGGCCAAAAAGAAGAAGAATATAAAATGGGAAAGACAGTCTCTTCAGCAAGTGGTGATGGGAAAATTGAACAACGGCATGTAAACTAGTGAAACTAGAACTCACCCTCACATCATGCACAAAAATAAACTCAAAGTAGCTTAAGACTTAAACATAAGACGTGACACCAGGAGTCCCCTTGTGGCACAGAGGGTTAAGGATCTGGTATTATCAGTACAGCAGCCTGGGGCGCTGCTCTGACACGGGTTAAATCCCTGGACCAGGAACTTCCACATCCTGTGGGCATGGCCGAAAAAAAAAAAAAAAAAAAGACATGACACCATAAAACTCCTAGGAGAGAACATAGGCAAAACATTGTGTGACATAACTCATGGAAAAGTTTTGTCAGTCTCCCAAGCAATAGAAATAAAAACAAAAATAAACAAATAGAACCTAATCAAATTTATAGGCTTTTGCACAGCAAAGGAAACCATTAAAAAGAGAGAGAGAGAAGACAACCTACATGATGGGTGAAAACTGTTGCAAACAGTGTAACTAACAAGGGCTTAATCTCCAAAATATACAAACAACTCATACAACTCAACAATAATAAAGCAAACAACACAATCAAGAAATGGGCAGAAGACCTAAACAGACATTTCTCCAAAGAAGACATAGGGATGGCCAGTAGGTACATGAAGACTCTGTGCAACTTCACTAATTATTAGAGAAATGAAAATCAAAATGACAGTGAGGTACCACATCACATGGGTCAGAATGGCCATCATTAATAAGTCTACAAATAACAAATGCTGTGTGTGGGGGGGTGATGAACGAGGGTTTGGGAAGGAAATGCTGTAAAATTTGGTTGTGACAATTGTTGTACACCTATAAATGTAATAAAATTCATTCAGTAATTTAAAAAAAAATAACAAACATTGAAGGACATGGAGAAAAGGGAACCCTCCTACACGGTTGGTGGGAATGTAATTAGTACAACCATTATGAAAACAATATGGAGGTTCCTCAGAAAACTAAAAATAGAATTAACCATATGATCTATCAATCCCACTCATGGGCATTTATCTGGATAAAACTATAATTCAAAAAGATACATGCAGGAGTTCCCATCATGGGTCAGTGGTTAACGAATCTGACTAGGAACCATGAGGTTGCGGGTTCTATCCCTGGCCTTGCTCAGTGGGTTAAGGATCTGGTGTTGCCATGAGCTGTGGTGTAGGTTGCAGACATGGCTCGGATCCCGTGTTGCTGTGGCTCTGGCGTAGGCCGGCAGCTACAGCTCCAATTCAACCCCTAGCCTGGGAACCTTCATATGCCGTGGGAGCGGCCCTAGAAAAGGCAAAAAGACCAAACAAACAAACAAACAAACAAAAAGATACATGCACCCCTATGTTCATAGTAACACTATTCACAATAGCCAAGACATGGAAACAAGCTAAATATCCATTGGAATTTGAATGAATTAAGATGTGGTACATATATAAAATGGAATATTACTTAGCAATAAAAAGAACAAAATAATTCCATTCACAACAACACAGATGCAACTGGAGATTATCATACTAAATGAAGTAAGTCAGAAGGAGAAAGACAAATACCATATGAATCACATATGTAGAATCTAAAATATGGCACAGATGAACCTATCTACAAAACAGAAATAGACTCACAGACATAGAGAACAGACTTGTGGTTGCCCAAGGGGGAAGCAGGGGGACTGGGAGGTACTGGAATTTTGGTGTTAGTAGATGCAAGCTATGACATTTAGAATGGATTAATGAGATCCTACAATACAGCACAGGCAACTATATCCATTCTCCGGTGATGGACCATGATGGAAAATCATATGAAAAAAGAATGTGTGTGTGACTGAGTCACTGCTATACAGCAGAAATTGGCACAACACTGTAAATCAACTATAATTACAAAAAATAAAATTTTACAAAAGGAGGGAAGGTATTAGAACTAGATGTAGGTTTCAGTGGCAGTTCAAAAGAAATGAAAAAGGCCATGCATATGTGTTTTTCCCCAACCGAGCAAAATGGAATTCAAGAGGAATAGCTCATATTAATTTTTATCTAATAGAGAAGAAAATTAAAGAACGCCATAAATCCAACTGAATTCCAATATTTCCAAGTAGAGTTACTGAATCATGTATCTTAGAAGGTACAGTTAGTATGTCACAGAACTGGAAACAGACTTGAGAGGTCATATAATCCATCTTGGGGCCTTAAGTGGATGAGAAGCTAGTCTCCTTCTAAAGCCTAACACCTATAAATTTTTTTTTTTGCTTTCTTTTTTTAGGGCCACACCTGCAGCATATGGAGGTTCCTAGGCTAGGAGTCAAATTGGAGCTACAGCTGCTGGCCTACACCACAGCCACAGCAACACAGGATCTGAGCTTTGTCTGCAACCTACAACACAGCTCGCGGCAACACCAGATCCTTAACCCACTGAGCAAGGGCTTCTGCTACGCCATTGCAGGAACTCCAACACTTTTAAATTTTTAGAAAAGTTTCTTTATATATAATCCACACTTTCTGTTATGAAGCTTAAGTCCACCTCTTGTTATTACACTAAAGCATATTTCTCAGTGGCACTAGCACCATTATAAGTGTAACACAGAAGTTAATATATAAAATAGCAGAGCCAAACCACCACAATTCAAATCCTAGTTCTGCCATTAGCTGGGTAACCTTGGGCAAGTTTCTCAGTTTCTCTGTGCATCAGTTTCCTGATCTGCAAAGTGGAGATAGCAATATGACCTACCTTATATGTTTGTTAGGATTAAATGAGTTATTTCACATAAACTGCATAGAGAAGGATCTAGTGTTTTCCCCGAAATTACATATATATATATGGGTTTTTGGTTTGTTTGATTTGCTTTTTAGGGCCACACCTAGAGCATATGGAAGTTCCCAGGCTAGGGGCTGAATTGGAACTAGAGCTGTTGGCCTACACCACAGTCACAGCAACTTGGGATTCGAACTGCGTTTGTGACCTATAACATGGCTCAAGGCAATGCCAGATCCTTAACCCAGTGAGTAAGGCCAGGGATCAAACCCACATCCTCATGGGTATTAGTTGGGTTTGGTAACTGCTGAGCCACTAAGGGGACTCCCTATATATATATATATATATATATATATATATATATATATATATGCATATTAAGACATGTATTACTTGTCTACTGCTGTCTAACAAACCTCTCATAAATTTAGCAACTTAAAACAACAAGCATTAGTTATCTCACGATTTCTGTGGTCCAGCAACTTGGGAGCAATCTAGCTGGAGAGTGACGATGTCATCTGGGGCTGCAGTCATCAGGAGGCTTGAGAAGGCTGAAAGACCAGTCACCAAGATCTGTTCACTCACATGGCTGTCAGCAGGAGGCCTCAGGTTGTTGCTGGCTGTTTCAGAGAGGTCTTACTTCCTTTAACTAGATCTTTCCATTAGGCTGCTGGAGTATCTGGCTTCCCCCAGAGTGAATGGTATCAGAGAGAGCAAAAAAGAAACTGCAATGCCTTTTATGACCTATCCTCAGAAGTCACAATCCACCTTTTCCACCACATTCTATCCATTAGAAACAAGCAGAGCACAGGCTCCAAGGATGAAACCACCTCTTGAAGGGAGGATTACCACAGGGTGTGTGAACATATTTTTAAACCACCACAAGGGGTCATTCCTTCTTTCCTTTTGTGCCTCTGATTTGCAAGGGCGAATCCTTCAAGATCTCTCGTTCGTATTGTCCAAGCAGTAGAAATGAAAGGGAATTTTCAGTCCAACATTCAGACTAAAGAAAAAGGAACGTAGATTAGAAAGATTATCTAGAGAAAATCATCAATAGTGATATATTTATTATAAATAAAATGCCTTCTGTATGTGACTCTTACATAATCAGCTGAAAAATGACTCCCGAAGATTTGTCCAGGGCCAGATTAAGATGGATTTAGAATATTGACTAATAAGCCCACATATACTTAAACAGGTTAAAGGATTTGACCAAAACAAACTATGCTGAACTTCCCCACGCTGGGCTCCATTCCTTTCAAGCATTTAGACATGGATAAAGCCATGATGGAACACTCCTTTCACAAATATTTGAACCTTTTGAAGATAAGAATTTGGCTTTCTGAAATTGTCAAAACATTGTAAGTCAACTATACTTCAATACAAGTTAAAAACAAAAAATGAATTTGGCTTTTCATTTTACTGTGCTTTAGAAATTCAATATAAAATCTAATATCAAAATAAATTGAGGAGTTCCCACTGTAGCACAATGGGATCCAGGTTTGATTCCCGACCAGAACAGTGGGTTAAGCATCCCGTTACCACGGTTGTGCTTAGGCCACAATTTCACTGTAGATGTGATCCCTGCTGGGAACTCCATATGCCACCAGGCAGCCAAAATAAACAAATAAATAAACTGAATATGACTTTGCTCAGCAGTTCCCATCATGGTGCAGTGGTTAACGAATCCAACTAGGAACCATGAGGTTGCAGGTTTGATCCTTGGCCTTGCTCAGTGGGTTAAGGATCCGGTGTTGCTGTGAGCTGTGGTGTAGGTCACAGACGTAGCTCAGATCCTGTGTTGCTGTGGCTGTGGTGTAGGCCAGTGGCTACAGCTCTAATTCCACCCCTAGCCTGGGAACCTCCATATGCCACGGGGGAAGCAGCCCTAAAAAAGGAAAAAAAAAAAAAAAAAAAAAAAAAAAAAAAGACAATATGACTTGGCTCACAGCTATCTACTTATTCTGTTCTAACATAATTCATAATCAAAATGTATATTTGTCACTTTCAGGTAGGTTTATGCATTGTATCTGGAAAGAAAATACACTTTCCTATTAAATAGCAGCTTTATAATCCTCACTATTATAGAGTTTAACTGAATTTACTTTTTAAACTTTTTTTTTTTTTTTTTTTTTTTTTGCTTTTAGGGCCGCACCTGCAGCACATGGAGGTTCCCAGGCTAGGGGTCTAATCAGAGCTGTTGCTGCTGGCCTACGCCAGACACAGCAATGCCATTCCCGAGCCACATCTGCGACCTACACCGCGGCTCACAGCAACGCCGGGTCCTTAACCCACTGAGCAAGGCTAGAAATTGAACCCACAACCTCATGGTTCCTAGTCAGGTTTTTTTCCACTGAGCCACAACGGGAACTCCTGATGACTATCTTTAGTGTTGTGTTTGGGTTGCTTTTTTTCTTATTTGCGTTTTCTTATTTTTGGTTTACAGTTATCATGAAGTTTTGATACAGGAGTCTACATAAAATATAAGATCGTTTTAAGTTGTTGGTCTCTTATTGGATTTCAAATAGCCTGCACTTGTACCCTCCTCTTCTCATAATTTCTGGTTTGGGTAGCCTATTCGTGTGTGGATAATTTCCTACCTTTATTGTATGTATACCTTTACAGGTGAGTCTTATCATTTGCAATTTTCTTGTTTCTAGTTGTGGCCTTTTCTTTTCCACCTAGAGAAGTTCCTTTAGTATTTGTTTTAAAGCTGGTTTGGTAGTGCTGAATTCTCTTGGCTTTTGCTGTGTGTAAAGCTTTTGATTTCTCCTTCAAATCTGAATGAGAATTTTGCTAGGTACAGTAATCTTGGTTGGAGGCTTTTTCCTTTTATCTCCTTAAGTCTGTCATGCCACTACCCTCTAGCCTGCAGAGTTTCTGCTGAAAAATTAGCCAGTGACCTTAGCAGGATTCCCTTGTATAGTGTTTGTTTCTTTTCCCTAGCTGCTTTCAACATTTTCTCTTTGTATTTAATTTTGGTCAGTTTGATTAATGTGTGTCTCAGGGTGTTCCTCTTTGGGTTTATTTTATATGGTATTTGTTGTGCTTCCTGGATTTGAGTGAGTGATTCTTTTCCCATGTTAGAGAAGTTTTCAGCTATTATCTCTTCAAATATTTTCTCTGGCCCTTTCTCTCTCTCTTCTCCTTCTGGCACCCCTATAATGTGGATGAAGTGTGTTTAAAGTTGTCCCAGGAGTTCCTGTCGTGGTGCAGTGGTTAATGAATCCGACTAGGAATCATGAGGTTGCAGGTTCAGTCCCTGGCCTTGCTCAGTGGGTTAAGGATCTGGCATTGCCGTGAGCTGTGGTGTGGGTTGCAGAGGAGGCTCAGATCCCACATTGCTGTGGCTCTGGCGTAGGCCAGCAGCTACAGTTCTGACTGGACCCCTAGCCTGGGAAACTCCATGTGCCACAGGAGTGGCCCTGGAAAAGGCAAAAAGACAAAATAAATAAATAAATAAATAAATAAAGTTGTCCCATAGTTCTCTTAGACTGTTTTTATACTTCTTTTCAGTCTTTCTTCTCTTTTCTGTTCCACATCAGTGATTTCCACCAGTCTGTCTTCCATCTCACTTATTTGTTACTCTGCCTCCTATATTCTGCTTTTGGTTCCTTTTAGTGAATTTTTAATTTCAGGTGTTGTTTCCATCTCTGTTTGCTTAATCCTTTTTTTTTTTTTTTTTTTTTTTGCTTAATCCTTAAATTTTCTACCTCTTTGCTCAATGTTTGTTGTAATTTATCAATTTTTGCCTCCAGTTTATTTCCAAGATTTTGAATCGTCTTTACTGTTACTGGTCTAAAGTCTTTTTCATGGAGGTTGTTAATCTCCAGATCACATAGCTGTTTTTCTGGGGTTTTTTCCTTGTTCCTTTATCTGGGTCATAAGTCTTTTCATTTTGTATAGATTTTTTTGGTGTGGTTTCCTTTTTGCAGGCAATAGGATTATAGCCTCTCTTGCTTCTGATGCCTGCTCCCTTGTGGCTGAAGTTGCTATGGGGGCTTGCTGTAGGCTTCCTGATGGGAGGGACTGGTGCCTGCCCATTGGTAAGTGGAGCTGATTCTTATCCCTCTGTTGGGTAGAGCTTTGTCTCTGGGTGTGATTAGAGGTAACTGTGTGCCTGGGGGGTCTTTAGGCAGCCTGTTGCTTATGGGTGGGGATGTGTTCCCATCTGGTTTGTTGTGTGCCCTGGGGCTTCTCAGCCCTGATGGGTGGGGGACAGATTTTTCCAAAATGGCCACTTCCAAGGGAGTTGACACTGATGATTATTCTCAAGAACTTTGCCTCCAATTTCCTTCCCCACAACAAGCCACAGTTGCCCCCTGTTTTCCCAGGAGCTCCTCCAAGATCTGCAGACAGATATGACCCAGATTCTTATGGAGTGTCTGCTTTGCCCTGGGACCCAGTGCACATGAAAATCTGTGTGTACCCTTCAAGAGTAGAGTCTCTGCTTCCCCCAAGCCTGTGGAGCTCCTCTGCACCATCCCTGCTGGCCCTCAATGCCAAATGCTCCAGGGGCTCTGCCTCTCAATGCCAGTCTCCCAGGCATGGGAACCTGACAGGGGGCTCAAAACTCTCACGCTTGTGGGTGAGCCTTTCTAGTCTATATCATGTAAGTGCCCCTCCTACTGCGTTGATGTGGCTTCTTCTTTGCTTCTGGGGTAGGATACTTTTTTGGTAGTTTCCAGTCTATTTTGTTGACAGTTGTTCAGCAGTTGGTTGTAATTTTGTTGTTTTCATGACAGAATGTGTCCTCATGATACATCAAGGCTCCAGTCCTTCTACTCTGCCATCCTAATCCCATCTCCAACAATTCATTAGTTCTCATTCTTTCCCTCTCCTTTCTCCATCCTGTCTAATACTAGATTCATCATCACCTAACCTCTAAAGAATCTAGTCATCACAAGCTGGATATTGCCTCAGTTGTCTACTGCTGCATATTAAAACAACCCAAAATTAGTAGCTTAAAATGACTTATTATTTCTTACACTTCTTTGGGTTCACTGGGTGGTTCCTCTGGTTTCACTTGGGTCATTCATGCTGCTGTATCAACCTGCTGGGCCAACTAGAGCTGGAGGCCCAAGGTGACCCATCTGTATATCTGGGGTCTTGAAGGGATTAGAAGGCTGGGATCTCCCTCTCCCCACGTTATCTTTCATTATTAACTAGTCTATCCAAGCTTGCTTACATGGCAAGTACCAGGAGACTTAAGGCACAAGCTGTGTAGACTCCAGAACTCACATAATATAATTTTGGCACTATTCTTTTGGTTTAGGCAAACACTAAGGCCAGATTCATTGTGAAAGGCAATCACACAAGGGCAGGTATTCAGAGAAGCATGATTCATCAAGTGATTTTATAACAATCTACATAGGTGTATATATAATCTTGTCAGACTTCATTTGAGGCATGCTTGCCAATGCACCTAAGCCTCTGCAAAGTCAGTCAGTCGACAATATTTTTGAGCAACTATAAGAAACCAAGTAATAGGCTAGGAATACATATTTATCATAAAACTTTTGGCTAAAAGAATGCTTTCAAGTCCATTAAAAATCACCTTGTGAGGAGTTCCCATTGTGGCTCAGCAGAAATGAATCTGACTAGTATCCTGAAGGATGCGGGTTTGATCCCTGGCCTCACTCAGTGGGTCAGGGATCCAGCATTGCCATGAGCTATGGTATAAGTTGCAGATGTGGCTCAGATCCTGAGGTGTTATTGCTGTGGCTCTGATTCAAGCCCTAGCCCGAACTTCCACATGCCACAGGTGTGGCCCTAAAAAGAAAGAAAAAAAACAAAACCCAAAAAACCCAACAAAAGAAAACAAAGAAAAAACAAACCCATCCTGTGAAATAGGTAAGGGTGTATGTCCCTGTGGTATAAAAAGAAATATATTTGGTTTTGGTTTTGGTTTTTTTTTGTCTTTTTGAAGGCTGCAACCATGGCATGTGGAGGTTCCCAGGCTGGGATTTAATCAGAACTATTGCTGCCAGCCTACATCACAGCCATAGCAACGCCAGATCCGAGCCATGTCTGTGATCTACATACACCACAGCTCACAGCAACACAGGATCCTTAAACCACTGAGCGAGGCCAGGGATTGAACCTGAAACCTCATGTTTCCTAGTTTGATTCATTTCTGCTGAGCCATGACGGGAACTCCAAAAAAAGTATATTTTGTTTTTGATTCCCATCCCCGGCACAGAGCTTCTAAAACTTTTGGGGTTTCCTCAATAATTGGGGCATCTTTCATTACTCACAATAAGCCCCATTTAGATCACACCTGGCTAACTTAGGATAAAGCCCCTAGATAGTTTCAAGATGAGGCCAGCCACCAGAAAGATCAAAAGGTGAGAAGGTAGAAATTTCAGTCCCACCCCTGCCCTCCTGGGAGGGGAACAGAGCTGGGTTTGAGCTGCTCTGTAAAAACTCTCGAACCTCAAGGTGCTAGCAGGTGGGGAGCCCAGTGTGGGCATGGAAGCTCTGTCCACCCCACCACTCAGTACCTTGTCTTATGTATCTCTTCTATTTGGCCCTTTTTTTCTTTCTTTCTTTCTTTTTCTTTCTTTTATTTTTCCATTTTTGGCTGCTCCACAACATAAAAAGTTTCTGGGACAGGGCTCATATCTGAGCCAAAGCTGCCACAATGCCGGATCCTTAACTGACTGTGCTAGGCTAGGAATTGAACATGTGTCCCAGTGCTCCCAAGATGCCGCTGATCCCGTTGAGCTACAGTGGCTAATCCTTGGCTGTTCTTTAATTGTATCCTTTATAATAAATCCTTTATAATAAACCCCTGAGGAGTTCCCGTCGTGGCGCAGTGGTTAACGAATCCAACTAGGAACCATGAGGTTGCAGGTTCGGTCCCTGCCCTTGCTCAGTGGGTTAAGGATCCGGCGTTGCCGTGAGCTGTGGTGTAGGTTGCAGACGCGGCTCGGACCGGCTCGGATCTCGCGTTGCTGTGGCTCTGGCGTAGGCTGGTGGCTACAGCTCCGATTCAACCCCTGGCCTGGGAACCTCCATATGCCGCGAGAGCGGCCCAAAGAAATAGCAAAAAAAAAAAAAAAAAAGACATAATAAACCCCTGAGTTCTATGAACTGTTCTAACAAATTATCAAAACTCAAGAGGGGGTTGTGGGAACTCCTGGTTTATAGCTACCAGTCAAAAGCATGGGCAGTCTCTCCAGAACTTGCAACTGGTCTCTGAAGCTGGGAGGGGACTTAACAACTGGTGTCTGAAGTTAGGAGGGGTCTTGTTTAAGGGCAGACTGAGCCCGTAAACTGTGGGTCTGCACTAACTCTGGGTAGCTAGTGTCAAAATTGAATTGAGGACTTCCTGTTGTGGCTCAGCAGTAATGAACCCAACAAGTATCCATGAGGATGCAGGTTTGATCCCTGGCCTCACTCAGTGGGTTAAGGATTCAGTGTTGCCATGAGCAGTGGTATAAGTCACAGGCGTGGCTTGGATTTGGCATTGCTGTGGCTGTGGTGTAGGCCAGCAGCTGTAGCTCTGACTCAACCCCTAGTCTGGGAACTTCCATCTGCAGTGGGTGTGGCCCTAAAAGTTAAATAAAATAAAATAAAATCTTAAAAAAATTGAATTGTTGAATACTCAGTTGGTGTCCTGAGAATCAAAAAATTGGTCATGGGCTTTGGAAAACACTCAAGAGTCCCCACTTTGCAGCAGTTAGGAGAGCTAGGACACACACATTCTTTTGATTCAACACATACTTCTTCTTCCATACTGGCTCCTCATCTAAAAAAATTTTTTTCATGAATCGCAAGACATTACCCATCCCCTCTTTGTATGTGTGAAAGAACTGGAAAACATTAAACCTAGAGCCAAAGAGAATAAGTGGAGGGTAAGAGTTCTCATGATAGCCACACCAGTGGCTCCACCTGCGGCAAAACTTTCTGGAAGGAATCAAAGCTCTCATAACTCAGTCAAAGTTCCAAGGAGAAAATTGACTTGACAGTCACATATTTATATACATGCACACACAGCACCACTGGAAATATGGTATCTAAGCTTTCTGAAAACAAATAAACTGGTTATCACAAGAGCAAACTTATCTGCTAATAGTTTCTGGCAAGCATTAAAATCAATTTAGAGGAGATAGTAATGCTTGAAGGGTCTGGGAAATGAGTTAGGCTGAGATATCTAAAACAAACAAATAAAATGCTTACTATGAATATTTTCAGTGGGATAACATCTGAAAATAGACCAACGTCTTCTAAAAGTACAAACAGGTAGTTTTACAACGGTGGGCTGCAATTACAGAGTTGTCCTGCATGTTAATGTCTAAGGCAGATGCGGAACCCTCTTCCCTGTCACTTACTTGCAGCACCTTGGACAGAGGATAAGATGGTTTTCCTTAGCCTCAGTAATTTTCAGGGCTCTTGTTTAGGATTCTATCTTAGGAGTTCCCGTCGTGGCGCAGTGGTTAATGAATCCGACTAGGAACCATGAGGTCGCGGGTTCGGTCCCTGCCCTTGCTCAGTGGGTTAACGATCCGGCGTTGCCGTGAGCTGTGGTGAAGGTTGCAGACGCGGCTCGGATCCCGCGTTGCTGTGGCTCTGGCGTAGGCCGGTGGCTACAGCTCCGATTCATCCCCTAGCCTGGGAACCTCCATATGCCGCGGGAGCGGCCCAAGAAATAGCAACAACAACAACAAAAGACAAAAGACAAAAAAAAAAAAAAAAATAGGATTCTATCTTAAACCCAAGATGTTCTATAACACAATCCGCTACTTCTTCATCTTGGAGTGAAACTGTCTTCTATAAAGTGTTCCCCACAGATTGTTTGACTACATAAAACTGTGGTTTGAAAAACTTAAATGTCAGAGTTCCTGTCAGAGTGCAGCAGGAACCATAAGGTTGCAGGTTCGATCCCTGGCCTCCCTCAGTGGGTTAAGGATCCGGTGTTGCTGTGAGCTGTGGTGTAGGTCGCAGAGGCGGCTCGGATCTGGCATTGCTGTGGCTCTGGCATAGGCTGGCGGCTGTAGCTCTGATTAGACGCCTAGCCTGGGAATTTCCATATGCTGCAAGTGTGGCCCTAAGAAGCAAGAAAATAAATAAATAAATAAATAAATAAAGGTAAATGTCTAATTCAGGGAAGAAAGGTAAATATATTTTCACACTTAAGGTACAAGATTACCAAGATGTATTTCAATGGTTAACTGGTCTCCTAATAACCAGCCTTCCTCACTACAAATACTCTATGCTGCTAACACTATAGCCAGACTCTCCTCATTCCCTGCTTCAGACTTCTCATTGCAAGGACCAGCCTTCTAGAAATCTGCTGCCTATAAACTAAATGGAAGAAAAAACTTACTTTTTCTGATTTCCCTTGAGCCACTTTTACACTTCCTCTCTCCCTTTGACATCACCCCAGATCCAAACCAACTCCCTTCAGTAGAGATCACTGGACGTCCACCCTGAAACCACTTTTCTTTTTTTCCATGACGGCAGAGCTCCATTTTTTGTTTCTGTATCTACCATTCCTCCACGATTTGAAAACATTTTAATTGATCTAAGCCAGTGGTTCTTAAGCTTTTTGATCTCAGGATCTCAATGCCCTTTTTTTTTTCTTTTGTCTGCACTAACAGCATATGGAAGTTCCTGCGCCAGCCACTGAACCCCAGCTTCAGCTGCGACCTATGCCACAACTGTAACAACACCAGATCGTTAATCTGCTGTGCCACAGCAGGAACTCCAGGATCTCTTGACACTCTCAAAAACGGCTAAGACTTTCAAAGAGCTTTTGTCTTATATATATTACCACATCATTTTAGAAATTAAAACTGGAAACGTTTATCTATTAATTGACTTCAAATAACAAAAACCCACTCATTATATGCTAATTTAAATAACATGTTAAATGAAAATAAGTATATTTTCCAAAATAAAATATTTAGTTAAAAGAGTGGCACTATTTTATAGTTTTGAAAATCTCTCTAATGTCTGCCTTGATAGAAGACAGAATCTCATATCTGTATCTGCACACAATCCATTACCATTACAAGTCATAGAACCTCTGGAAGACTCCTCTGTTCATTCCTAAGAGAAGAAGAATGAAAAGGAAAATATGAAAAATTAAAAAAAAAATGTTTGAACTACCTCAAAAGGATATCCAGGATTTCCCAGACAACATGTTACAAGTCACTCAATCAATCACAGTGGTCCTTTAGGAGTAAGACTGTGCCCAGATATCCTCAACAAAGCATATTATTCAGTTCTCAATGAGACATGAAGAACCTCTTCTAGAGGGCTTTTGGGAATGGCTTTTTTGCCCTTAAAGAGAGAAAGAGAGAACAGTGGTTTAAGAATCAAACCACTCTTGAAGTTCCAATCGTGGCTTGGCGGAAATGAATCTGACTCGTATCCATGAAGACACAGGTTCAACCCCTGGCCGTGAGTATCTGGCGTTGCCTTGAGCTATGGTGTTGGTCACAGATGCAGCTCAGATCTGGCTGGCTGTGGCTGAGGCGTAGGCCAGCAGCAATAGCTCCAAATTGACCCCTAGCCTGGGAACCTCCATATGCTGTGGGTGCAGCCCTAAAATAACAGAAAAAATAATAATAACACAAACCACTCTAAATTATCAAACAAAAAGGGATTTAAAACAGGGAATAAGGTGCTTAGAAAGTCATTGAAAGGGAAGTTCAATGTGGCTCAATGGGATCTGCACTGTCTCATCAGGACCAGGATGCATGGTCGATACCCAGCCTGGCAGAGTGGGTTAAAAGATTCAGCTTTGCTGCAGCTGAGGTATAGGTTGCAATTGCAGCTTGGATCTGATCTCTGGTCTGGGAACACCATATGCTGTGGGGTGGCCAAAAAGGAGGGGAAAAAAAGTCACTGAAAGGGCTGGGAGAGAATACATCTGAGGTTGCCAATGGACTTTGGTTCAATATCACATCACTGTAGCTGTGATTCAAAGATGAGGAAGCTGCTACAATTGCCTCATGGTCACCAAATGGACAATTAGACTTGGGAAATCACTGTAAACACTCACTCTCTCTGTCATATCAGCCGCAAGAAAATAGTTTCCCTCTCATTTTCACCTTTTGACTCATTCTCTGTACTACATCTAGTTGGCAAGACTTGATTCTCCAGAATTCAACCTGCCAAGGAGCCTGGAAAATACAGCTTTTAGTTTTCTCCAAATAGAAAACAAGTAAAATGGATATTGAGAGGACCAATCCGAGCATCTACCACAAAAAGCAAAACAAGAATAATCCTTTCTTTCTGCAGGATGCTATGAAACCTGCAATTAGGAGGGGAATTAGGGGGGAGTTCACAAAAAGAGAGTACGCTGAGGATGGTAGAGGGGAAATGGAGAAGGGCACTGGGTCTTTGACAACATAATTTTTTTGTGTATGTTTTTTAAGGCCGCACCCACGGCATACGAACTGATTTGCAGCTAGAGCTGTTGGCGACACCACAGCCACATCAACGCCAGATCTGAGTCACTTCTGTGACCTACACCACAGCTCATGGCCACGCCAGATCCCCGACCCACTGAGCAAGGCCAGAAATCAAACCTGCCCCTTCATGGATACTAGTCAGACTCTTTTCCACTGTGCCACAATGGGAACCCCAATTTCACAACACAATTGAGCTACTGGGAACAAACCTGGAAACTGTTTATCTCAGGCTTATTATACAAGAAAAGAATTTGACTAGCATCCATGAGGACCCAGGTTTAACCCCTGGCTTTACTCAGTGGATTAAGGATCCAGTGTTGTCGTGAGCTGTGGTATAGGTTGTGGATGTGGCTCGGATCCCAAGTTGCTGTGGCTGTGGCAGAGGCCAGTAGCTACAGCTCTGATTTGACTCCTAGCCTGGGAACCTCCATCTGCCATGGGTGCAGCCCTAAAAAACAGACAAAAAAATTTAAGTTTTCACTCATCCTCTCCTTTCTTCTAATCTTCTCCTGACTGGAAGCCCCTGCCTTTATGTTCTCATATGTATGAAGTAAACAACCTGCCTTCTCTTCAATCTCAGCTACAACCCTTCTACAATATACTTACTCTGAAGGACTTAATTTACTATATTCCTAGAGAGCTGAAGTAGTTTCTTAAATGGTAAGAAGTGGTCCATTAAAGATCCTAGTTCAAATAACTTCCCCTACGTTTCATACAGAGATTTCACCATTAGAAAGTCATTACTTTAAGTTGAAGATTTTAATCTCAATTAGTCATTTAAAATTTCTGGATTAAATTATATAATGTCTGAGATTTGCTTAGAAATTACTCATTGGTGGGGATTAGGAGGGGGTAGGGATAGAAATGAAACAAAATTGGCCATGAGTGGATAATATTATTGAAGCAAGGTAATGGGTACATAGGAGCTTTAAAAAAATCTTTTTTGGAGTTCCCGTTGTGGCTCAGTGGTTAATGGATCCGACTAGGAACCATGAGGTTGCAGGTTCGATCCCAAGCCTCACTCAGTGGGTTGGGGATCCGGCATTGCCGTGAACTGTGGTGTAGGTCGCAGACGCAGCTCGGATCCCGCGTTGCTATGGCTCTGGTGTAGGCTGGCAGCTACAGCTCCGATTCGACCCCTAGCCTGGGAACCTCCATATACCGTGGGGGCGGCCCTGGAAAAGGCAAAAAAAGACAATTAAAAAAATCTTTTTTGTATATGTTTAACATATTTAATATTAGCCCCTTAAACAATCATCTTTGATGGAGTTCCCATAGTGGAGCAGTGGACGAATCCAACTAGGAACCATGAATTTGCGAGTTTGATCGCTGGCCTTGCTCAGTGAGTTAAGGATCTGGCATTGCCATGAGCTGTGGTGTAGGTTTTCAGGCGTGGCTCAGATGTGGTGTTGCTGTGGCTGTGGCATAGGCTGGCAGCTGTAGCTCTGCTTAGATCTGTAGCCCGGGAACTTCCATATACCGTGAGTGTGGCCCTAAAAAGCAAAAAAAAAAAAAAAAAAAAAACAAAACTCTTTGAAAATTACAAATTCCTCACTTGAGTGTTACATATTAAGACATTATCAGACATTAAAATTTAAAGAGGTATTAGATGCTTAAGTTACTCTCCACTGCAACAACTAAGTTAGAGGCCATGGGATTGAACTTTATTGGAAGGGAAAAAAGGGTGAGGATTGCACACAGTGGAATTATACCCAGCTACCGTATTCAGTTACTCATGCTGACATGTTTTGGTGGCCCACCCAATGCACAGTGAAGCACAATTCAAATTATTTTGTTACCTAAAATGAAATACTAAAAGATTCTCTATATGTAGGAGTTCCCATTTTGGCTCAATAGGTTAAGAATACTACATAGTGTCTGTGAGGATTCAAGTTTGATCCCTGGCCCCACCCTGTGGGTTAAGTATCCAGCATTGCCATAACCTGTGGTGTAAGTAGCAGATGCAGCTTGAATCTGGTGCTTCTATGGCTGTGGTATAGGCCTGTGGCTGCAGCTCCTGTGAAACCCCTAGCATGGTAACTTCCATATGCCACAGGTGCAGCCATAAAAAAAAATAAGATTTTATATAAATGAATTCAGATTTTCATCTTCTGCTAAAAGCATAAGATCTGTCCACACTGGAACCTCATTCCCACAAGCAACATACATTCTCTCTTTGCCAGAATCCTCACCAAGTTTGCTTCACACAAAGATACTCAGTATAGATCACAGAGCCAGACTGCTCTGGGTTTGAATCCTGGATCCACTACTTCGTATTCTTGGGCAAGTAATTTATTCTCTATGCCACAATTTCCTCATGTGTGAAATCGGGATTATAATCATTCCTATGTCAATGGGTTATTGAGAAAACTAAATAAGGAGTTCCCCGTCATGACTCAGCAGTTAACGAACCCGACTAGCAGCCATGAGGACATGTGTTCAATCCCTGGCCTTGCTCAGTGGGTTAAGGATATGGCATTGCCATGAACTGTGGTGTAGGTCACAGACACAGCTCAGATCCTGCGTTGCTGTGGCTCTGGCGTAGGCCAGTGGCTACAGCTCCAATTCAACCCCTAGCCTAGGAATCTTCATATGCCACAGATGCGGCCCTAAAGAGACAAAAAGACAAAAAAAAAAAAAAAAAAAAAGAGAGAGAAAGAAAGAAAACTAAATGATTCAAAATATGCCTAGAGCTTAGAAAATTGCTGAGTGCATAGTAAGGCCTATAATGCTGTAATCAGCATTATCATCATCAGGATCATTTTCACAGCACCTGTAAGCATCTGAGTTTTCCATCCCTGGCTTAGACTCTCAAACTTCAGTATATATTAGCAACACTCAGTGTTTATCTTCAGATGCAATTTAACAACCCAATCTTGTTCAGTAGGTTCAATGTGGGGGCCAAGGGATGTGCAACCTGACAGTCAAACAGAAGTAACCTCATAGTCAAACACTTTTTGATATTGCATCCTATCAGTAAACAACATTTGAATAAAGCATCCTCAATATGAAAGTTACCTATATTATACAATGATGATATGAATTATGGAACCAATATTTTTTTTTTTTGTCTTTTGTCTCTTTAGGGCTGCACCCGTGGCATATGGAGGTTCCCAGGCTAGGGGTCGAATCAGAGCTGTAGCTGCCGACCTACGCCAGAGCCACAGCAACACACAATCCGAGCCGTGTCTTTGACATACACCACAGCTCACAGCAGCGCTGGATCCTTAACCCACTGAGCAAGGCCAAGGATCGAACCTGCATCCTCATGGATGCCAGTAGGTTTCGTTAACCCCTGAGCCACAATGGGAACTCCATGGAACCAACATATTACTTGCATTATAAAATTGAACAAAATAAATGTTTTAGAAGAATAACATAAAATCATTTTGAAAACAGTCCTATTATTCACAGAAACCAAAGACTTGCTCTTCTTACTAAAAATGTTATCTTGGAGTTTCCTGGTGGCTTAGAGGGTTAAGGATTCAGTGTTGTCACTGTTGTGGCGTGGGTTCAGTCCCTAGCCCAGGAACTTCCACATGCTACTGGCATAACCAAAAAATAAATTAAAATTAAAATTAAAATTAAAATGATATCTTTTACTTTATCGAGTGCTTAAGTTTTAGTCAGTTTGGTACTTGGCTTTAATCTCTATCAAAGCCAAAAGGGTATCCCATAAAAGTTTAATATATAGTAAGCACTTAGGGCAAAATTTACCGAATAATGATAATGGGCAGAAATGCTTATTTCAAATAGTCCTCAAATTTTCTGTTTTTATTTTTATTTATTTTATTTCTTATTTTTTTGGCCACAGCTATGGCATATGGAAACTCCTGGGCCAGGGACTGACTCCAAGACACAGCTTTACCTACACCACAGCTGCAGCAGTGCTGGATCCTTAACCCACTGTGCTGGGCTAGGGATGGAACCTATGCTGCCACAGAGACAACAACAGATCCTTTACCAGCTGCACCACAGCAGAAGCTCCAATTTTCTATTTTTAACCCATTTCTTAACAGATCTGAGTAGATCATTGTGTTCATCTCATAAAGTAACCTTCTAAGATTGTTTACTAAAAGTACAACTGGGAGTTCCCTTGTGGCTTAGTGGCTTAAGGATCCAGAGTTGTCACTGCTGTGGTGCAGGTTCGATCCCTGGCCCAGGAACTTCCACATGCCATGAGCATGGCCAAAGTGAACAAACAAAAAAACAAAATCCCCAAAAGTAAAAGCATAACTGTTAGGAGTTCCTATGTGGCACAGTGGCTTAATTGTTAATCTGGCATTGTCATTGCAGCAGCCAATGTCGCTGCTGTGGCCAGGGTCAGATCCCTAGCCTAGGAACTTCCACATGCTGCAGGCATGCCCCCTGCCTCCCCAAAAAGTACAACTGTTAGTTTGCATGTTGTTAATTTGTGCCCACAATATCAGTGCTATCTTCAATCTGTGATTTCTCAAAACTTTTTAGTCTCAAGACCCTTTTTTTTTTTATGGCTACACCCTTGGCAAATGGAAGTTCCTGGGCCAGGAATTAAATCCAAGCCACAGCTGGGACCACTTCCACAGCTGCAGCAACACTGGATCCTTTAATCCACTGCACCGGGCCAGGGATTGAACCTGTTCCTCTGCAGTGACCTGAGCTACTGTAGTCAGATTCTTAACCTACTGCACCACAGTAGAAGCTCCAGGACTCTTTTCTACTCTTAAAAATTATAAATCTCAGAGTTCCTGTTGTGACTCAGCAGGTTAAGAACCCAACAAGTATCCATGTGGATGTGGGTTTGATTCCTGCCTTGCTCAGCCTTGATCCTTAACCCACAGTGTAAGTCGCAGATGTGGCTCAGATCTGGCATGGCTGCAGCTGTGGCATAGGCCAGCAGCTGCAGCTCCAATTCAGCCTCCTGGGAACTTCCGTATGCCAAAGGTGCAGCCCTAAAAAGAAAAAAAAATTGTAAATCTCAAAAAAAATTTTTTTGTGGTTATATATATATTGATATTTTATCCTATTGGAATTTTTTTTGGAAAACATTTTTTATCATATTAGAAATTAAAACAAAATCTTAAGGAGTTCCTGCTCTGGCACAGTGGGTTAATGATTCAGTTTATCTCTGTGGAGGTGCTGGTTTGATTCCAAGCCCAGCACTATGGGTTAAGGATCTGACGTTGCTGCACACAGCTGTGGCTCAGACTTGATCCCTGGCCCAGGAACTTCTGTATGCTGCGGGTGTAACTGAAAAAGAAAAGAAAATTTATATATACAAGAATCCACAAAAAACTCACGGTTTTCAAAGGAGACAGTTTGCAGGGTAGGGAGATGCGCTGGGGTTGTGGGATGGAAATCCTATAAAATTGGATTGTGATGATCATTGTACAACTATAAATGTAATAAATTCATTGAGTAATAATGAAAAAATTGAAATGATTAAAAAAAAAAAAAAGAATCCACAGAGTACCCATTGTGGTGCAGCAGAAACAAATCTGACTAGGAACCACGAGGTTTTGGGTTCGATACCTGGCCTCACTCAGTGGATTAAGGATGTGGAGTGGCCATGAGTTGTGGTGTAGGTTGCAGACGCAGCTTGGATCTGGTGTTTCTGAGGTTGTGGTGTAGGCCAGCAGCTGTAACTCTGATTAGACCCCTAGCCTGGGAAACTCCATATGCTGCAGATGCAGCCCTAAAAAGCAAAAAAAAGAAAAAAAAGAAAAAAAAAAGAGTCCACAAGCACACATTCTATTGGCAGAAGAATGCTGACATCATCACATATCACGGAGCTCTGGAAAACTTCACTGTATACTCAGGAGAGACTGAGTGTAAAAAAAGGTACATACAGTCCTAGTGTTGTATATCTGAGGCTTACAGATCTCCTGTGAGTGTCCAGACCACACTTTGAGAATCACTGTTCTGGGGGAATCTTTTTAAAGCCACGGGTTGATTGTGAACAGGGATTGAACCCATACCTCCACAGTGACTTGAGACACTGCAATTAGGCTTTTAAACCACTGTGTCACAGTGGGACTCCTGGAATTCTTGAACTGCCATACAACTTGAAATCAATAACTCGTTTGCCTAGACAGGATATTTATCCTAAGAGTGGCAACAAGGACATTACATAAACACTTGCTAGGACTTGACCTCGAAAGTTTAGCCAAATTTTTTAAAAATTTGAGCTCTCTTATACTTAATGTCCTTAAGTTCTTCATCCATCTATATGAAATTTTGATCATCACACCATCCTTACTAGTAATATGCTCCATAAATGTACCTGGTCTGTAAAGCAGCAGGTCTAGTCTTTTCTTATACCTAAACAAATCCTTTCAAGTTATAAAATTTTTCTCATTCTTATATTGCCATTGAAATAATTATAAAATGATGTATAGAAGCAAAACGAAAAGCGAGCTCAAAGGAAGAAATAAAAGTAAACTCAGATAAATAAAATATGAACTGTTTCCATTAAAATAATAATTATTATATGTAAAAGAATACCAAAATGGGGAGTTCCCGTTGTGGCGCAGTGGTTAACGAATCCGACTAGGAACCATGAAGTTGCGGGTTCGATCCCTGGCCCTGCTCAGTGGGTTAAAGATGCGGCGTTGCCATGAGCTGTGGTGTGGGTCGAAGACTCGGCTCGGATCCCACGTTGCTGTGGCTCTGGCGTAGTCCGGTGGCTACAGCTCCAATTCGACCTCTAGCCTGGGAACCTCCATATGCCACAGGAGTGGCTCAATAAAAGGCAAAAAGACAAAAAAAAAAAAAAAAAAAAAAAAAGGAATATCGAAACAAGAGTCCTCGTCATGGCTCAGCAGAAACGAATCTGACTAGTAACCATGAGGATGCAGGTTTGATCCCTGGCTTCACTCAGTGGGTTAAGGATCCAGCGGTGCCGTGAGCTGTGGTGTAGGTTGCAGACACAGCTTGGATCCCATATCGCTGTGGTTGTGGTGTAGGCTGGCAGCTACAGCTCCAGTGTGACCCCTACCTAGCCTGGGAACTTTCATGTGCTGTGGGTGACGACCTAAAAAGCAAAAAAAAAAAAAAGAATACCAAAATGCTCTCTTGAATTTTTTGACATACTTAATAGTGGTCTTTTGTTTGAAATAGAACTATTTATAGAGGCATATATGTTTTATAATATACAATGAATATATATACATACGTACATGTAGGCACATATAATAAATAATACATACATACATATGTAATTCTTAGAGGGATAAAACATTTTAACGAGGAATGAAGTGATGGTCTTTATTATTTAAACTTATGAAAAAGGAGTTCCCATTGTGGCTCATCCCATTAAGAACCCAACATAGTCTCTGTGAGGATGTGGGATACATCTTGGCCTTGCTCCATGGGTTAAGGATCTGGTATTGCCACAAACTGCAGTGTAGGTCACAACTGCAGCTTGGATCTGGTGTTACAGTGGTTGTGGTATACTTGGCTGCAGCTTTGATTAGACCCCTAGCCTGGGAACTTCCATGGGCCACAAGTACAGCCATAAGAAGAAAAAAATAAACTTATGAAAACCCCCCTATAATGGAGAATATTTAAATGAATCATATTAAAAGATAAACTGAGGTTCACTAATATTTTGAAGAATTCATCTAAGCAAATATCACTTTGGTTTGGCAGAGCCACACCAGGAATTGTTAGCAGGGCTCTATCGACAGTAGCTAGGGGAGAGTCTTGTAGAGAGCAGACCTGGAAGGAAAGCAAGAAATATACTTGGCTAAGCAGTTGCCTATTTTTGGAAGGCCTAGTTGGCTTTGTAATTTGTTGTTCTTAGGTTTGATTTTTTTTTTTTTGTCTTTTTTTAAGGGCCACACCCAGTGGCATATGGAGGTTCCCAGGCCAGGGTCCCATCGGAGCTGTAGCTGCCAGCCTATTCCACAGACATGGCAATGCAGGATCCGAACTGCATCTTCGACCTACTCCACAGCTCATGGCAATGCCAGATCCTTAACCCACTGAGCAAGGCCAGGCATGGAACCCACATCCTCATGGATGCTCGTTGGGTTCATTAACCACTGAACCATGATGGGAGTTTCAGGTTCGAATTTCTTACCCTTAAGAACTTTACGGAACTTAGGTTTGCTTAAGCAGGGTACCAAGTCATTAGAGCCACCTCAATCTAATAGTGGACTTGTTGGATTACATAAAATATCTACAAAACATCTGTTCTGTAACCAAAGAAACATTTATAATGAGAAGTATTTTGGATGGAACAAAATTACATTTTCTTCTGACACCTGAAATTGAATTTGCTAATAATCCTTGAGAATGAATAAAACAGTGAAAACGGATTTAGTGGGCTTTTATTAGCTGGTAGTTTGGAATAAGATTTGTGAACATTTAAAAATTATAATGACTAGGAGTTCCCGCTGTGGCTCGGCAGTAATGAACCTGACTAGTATCCATGAGGATGCAATTCAATCCCTGGCCTCACTCAGTGGGTTAAGGATCCAGTGTTGCCATGAGCCGTGGTGTAGGTCACAGAAGTGGCTCAGATTTGGCACTGCTGTGGCTGTGGTGCAGGCCGTGAATGGCAGCTCTGATTCAATCCTAAGCCCAGGAACTTCCATATGCTGTAGATCTGGCCCTAAAACAAAAACAAGCAAAACAAAATAAAATTATAATGACTATAAAAGAAATGGCAGCTAAGAAAATGGTTGTATCAGCAAATGTGGTTTACCTCTTGATTTTGGCAAGCTATGATGTCATAGGACCATATTCTACTTTGAGTTCTGAGTTGAGAAGCTGCCTGAAGACCACTACTCTTCAGATGATGAAATACATGAGGAGTTAAGTTTTTTATGAAAATACGGTTGTTCAGCAGAAGAAGAAATGCAAATTGGTTAATTATAATTTTAGTTATATTTATTTATTTATAATTTTATTTATAATTGTTGAAGAAAATATTGTCCAAAACACAGAAATAAGACAGAGAGGGGAGTTCCCACTGAGGTGCAGCGGAAACAAATGAGACTAGGAACCATGAGGTTGCAGGTTTGATCCCTGGCCTCCTCAGTGGGTTAAGGATCTGGCGCTGCTGTGGCCATGGTGTAGGCTGGTAGCTGTAGGTCCAATTTGACCCCTAGCCTCGGAATCTCCATATGCTGTGAGTGAAGACCTAAAAAGCAAAAAAAAAAAAAAAAAAAAAAAAAAGGTAAAAAGAGGGTAGCATGTCTTTTCAATGTCACACTGAAACACTGTTTAACAGCTCATCAGAGTATTATCTATTATTTAATTATCTAGCAAACTTTTTCTATAAAGAGCTAGATAGTAAATATTCAGGTTTGGGTTTTTTTTTTTTTTTTTTAATCAATCTTGTAAAAGCCATTCTTAACTCATGGTCCAAGTCAAAACAGGCCAGTGGCTAAATTTAGTCTGCTGACCACTATCTGCTGACCCTATTCTAATGGAAGTCCCTTTGTTGCTCTCACTATTCACTATTGATTAAAGGCCTAGATTTTTCAAATTCACATGTTAACTTGCAGATTTTTAGCCAGTAAAGGTAAAATTAATTTGGTAAATTTTTTTTTTTTTTGCTTTTTAGGGCCGCACGCACAGAATGTGGAGGTTCCCAGGCTAGGAGATCTAATCAGAGCTATAGCTGCCAGCCTACACCATAGCCACAGCATACACCACAGCTCACAGCAACACCAGATCCTTAACCCACTGAGTGAGGCCAGGGATTGAACCTGTAACCTCATGGTTCCTAGTCGGATGCCTGTCCACTGTGCCATGCTGGGAACTCCGTAATTGAGTGAAAATTTAATATCAAAGTTATGGTTTTAGTATCATATGACATTAATTAGTTTTGTACCTAACAGAAGAAACTTTTTTCACTAAACTTTTAATTTTTTTTATCTTTTTCAGCCACACCTGAGGCATATGGAAGTTCCCAGACCAGGAACTGAATCCAAGCTGTAGCTGAGACGTATAACACAGCTTTGGCAATGTCAGAGCGTTAACCTGCTGTACCACATAGGAAATTTCTAACTTTCTATTTTGAGAATATTTTAGATAACATTCAGTTGTGAGAAATGATACAGAGAGATGCTGTGTACGGTTTACACAGATTCCCTAGTGACAACATCTTTCAAAACTTTTTTTTTTTTTTGTCTTTTCTTGAGCTGCTCCCGCGGCAAGTGGAGGTTCCCAGGCTAGGGGTCTAATCAGAGCTGTAGCTGCTGGCCTATGCCAGAGCCACAGCAAGGCAGGATCTGAGCTGCGTTTGCAAACTACACCACAGCTCATGGCAACGCCAGATCCTTAACCCACTAAGCAAGGCCAGGGATCAAACCCGCAACCTCATGGTTCCTAGTCAGATTCGTTAACCACTGAGTCACGACAGGAACTCCTGAACATCTTGCAAAACTATTAACGCAATATCACAGCTAGGATACTGACATGGAGGGAGTTGAGATGCAGAACATGCCGTGCCTATAAGTTGCCCTCATGTAGCCATTTTATAGCCTCATGACTTTTCTCAAGTCCCCACCTCCTTCTTAACCCCTGGCAACCATTAATCTATTCTTCATTGCTATAAATTTGCCATTTCAAGAGCATATATAAAAGAATCATAGAGTTCGTAACCTTTGGGGACTGGCTCTTTTTCACAGGCATAATTCTCTGGAGACTCATCCAGGTGAAAGAGGAACAATCTTACTTAACATTTCCTTTTTGAAAGGCCTGTCCATACACAGTTCCTCAAATACTCTTTGAACCAGCCATATTATTCCGTTTGATCCTTCATTAATGAGTTGAGAAAAATACTTCCCACCTGTTCATTCTCTATGTGTACGAGTTATACTACAATCTTTTTGGAAATAACACTTTGAAATAATTGCTTATCTTGTTTGCCCCCAGGAGATAGTTTCCAGATTGCTCAGTTTTTTATTTAGAAAACTTGTATGTAGTCAGAAAAGTACATCTCTTTTCTCTTTTAGTCAGAATAAAAATATAATTTGCTTTGTTTGATGAGTCTCAAAGTAATGATAAGAATGATAAGATAGTCTTTCTCCAGTGAAAAGTTATTTCTACAAGATTTTTAGGTAAGTTAGGAAGAAAGAAGTTTTAAAATGTCATTTTTATCCTATGCCTCTGGCTCTTTTTTTTTTTTTTCTTTTCACTTTTTAAAGCAATGCTTCCAACAATGTATCGGCATAGAGATTTATGACTACTTGGTCAAAAAAACCCATGGGTCCTTCATACTTTGATTTTTTTTTGCTTCCAGTGAGAAGTAGGTAGTTTATGATAGAGATCATTACTTAATAGAAAAGGTATGTTTTCTCAAATGGGAAGACTAGAAGCCATTTACTCCACTCTACTGTTTTGGGGCATGACTAAAATAAACCTTCATTTAAAGAAACCATGCAATAGTTTATTATGGGAAACCTCAAACATACACATATGTAGAAAGAATAGAATACTCAGACAAACCCCCATGCAACCATCATTTCAATTCAATTTTAGTAATATTTAGCTAATCTTGTTTCATACATACCCATCATTTCTCCCAATTCAGCAAATCCCAAACGTCTTATAATTTCATCCATAAATACTTTAACATGAATAGCCAAAAAAACCAAACAACCCAATTAATAAATGGGCAGAAGACCTGAACAGATATTTCTCCCAAGAAGACATACAAATGGCCTATAGGCACATGAAAAAATGTTCAACATTACTAATTGTCAGAGAAATGCAAATCAAAACTACAATGAGGTACCACCTCACACTTCAGAATGGCCATCATTATTAAAATCTACAAATAAATGCTGGAGAGGATGTGGAGAAAAGGGAATCCTTCTACACTGTTGGTGGGAATATAAATTTGTACAACGGCTATGGAAAATAGTATGGAGTTACCTCAGAAAACTAAATATACAACTGCCATATGATCCAGCAATCCTACTCCTGGGCATATATCTGGACAAAGTTTTCACTGAAAAAAAATAAATGCACCCCTATGTTCACTGCAGCACTATTTACAATAGCCAAGACATGGAAATAACCTAAACGTCCAACAACAGAAGAATGGATTAAGAATGTGTGGTATATATTATACATATAAAATGCAATACTACTCAGCCATAAAAAAGAACAAAATCATGCCATTTGCAGCAACGTGGATGGAACTAGATCCTCTCATACTAAGTGAAGTAAGTCAGAAAGAGAAAGACAAAAACCATATGATATCACTTATATCTGGAGTCTAATACATGGTACAAATGAATCTTTCCACAGAAAAGAAACACACTCATGGACTTGGAGAACAGACTTGTGTTGTGGTTGCCAAAAGGGAGGGAGAGGGAGAGGGATGGACTGGGAGTTTGGGGCTAGTAGATAGAGACTATTGCATTTGGAGTGATTAAGCAATGAGATCCTGCTGTATAGCACGGGGAACTATATCTAATAACTTGTGATGGAACATGATGGAGGATAATGTGAAAAAAAGAATATATATATGTATAGCTGGGTCTCTTTGCTGTATAGCAGAACTTGATGGAACATTGTAAATCAACTATAATAAAGTTTTAAGAAAGTGAGCTGCTAAAAGCTGCATAGACTTGTCTCCCTCTGCTGGCTGAGTAACATGTCATAAAAGTCAACAAAAGATTTTTGTTCAAGTGTAGATGGTGTCATCGTTTCAACTATACACATAAGGTTGACCAATTAAAAAAAAGACAAATTGCATTCAAATTCTGGTTACCATCCTCATTTTTCTAGGTCCTTTGTAAATATATGTATTACAATAAATCCTCCATCTTCTCATCATGTAAATTTAGAAAAGCAGATCAGATTTCAAACGAAATTGACATATTGTGTTGGTCAAGGACTCCTGGCTGGAATTAGTTGGCTCAGGTGTCTCCAGTGGATCATCACCTCCAAAGAGGCAACTTTCTGCTGGAGTTAAGAGAACTTCAAGAAATATTTAGCAAAGCATTAATTGTTTGGGGGAGGGGCTGTGTCCTTGGCACGTGGAAGTTCCCAAGCCAGGGATCAAACTCAAGTCATAGTAGTAACATGAGCCACAACAGTGACAAATGCTGAGTCCTTAACCACTAGGCCACCAGGGAACTCCAGCAGAGCATTAATATTTTAATGGCTAAGCCATGAGAAATCTCTGTCATGCATACCTTAAATAATTTTTAAATACTAGCCCTAGCTTCAAATTTGTTATGATGATTTTTCCTCCTTCCCAAATTCATCTTATTATTAATATTACTGTTGCTGTTTGTATACATTTTCTTTACATGCTTTTTGGAACCAAAAAGTTCCTTTTTTTTTTTTTTTTTTTGTCTTTTTGCCTTTTCTAGAACCGCTTCCGGCAGCATGTGGAGGTTCTCAGGCTAGGAGTCTAATTGGAGGTGCAGCTGCCAGCCTATGCCAGAGCCACAGCAACGCAGGATCCAAGCTGTGTCTGTGACCTACAACACAGCTCACGGCAATGCCAGATCCTTAACCCACTGAGCAAGGCCAGGGATCGAACCCAAAACCTCATGGTTCCTAGTCGGATTCGTTAACCACTGAGCCACGACAGGAACTCTATATTATTTTTAAACTATTTTAAAATTATAGTTATGCATGCAAAGTAAAAAGAAATTCTGAAAAGGCAGAAAGAACTAAAGTAGAACTGAAGGTAGAAAATGAAAAGTGAAAGTCTACCTTCATTCCAGGGCCAAGTGCAGAGACAACCATTGTTCATAGTTTATGGTTTAATTCTCTAGTTCATTACAATATTAAACAAAGTCCTTTTGCTTTTGTATTGTGACTTAATACCTTTAGTTTAGTTTTGCTTTTTTTTACTTCCTCAAGAGTGATTTATTACACTTGATTTTTTTTTTTTTTTTTTTTGGCTTTTTAGGGCAGCACCTGCAGCATATGAAGGTTCCCAGGCTAGGGATCCAATCAGAGCTACAGCTGCTGGTCTACACCACAGCCACAGTAACAGCAAGGTAGGATGATCTGAGCCCCGTCTGCAACCTACACCACAGCTCATGGCAACGCCAGATCCTTAACCCACTGAGCAATGCCAGGGATTGAACCTACAACCTCATGGTTCCTAGTCGGGTTCGTATCTGCTGTGCCACGATGGGAACTCCTGATTTATTATACTTCTAACACATCCTTGACTCTCCCCATTTACCTTCCAATGGACCTAGTTAGCTTTTATTTGTACTTCTCCTAGTACCTTTTTGTCTTTACCTATTATATGAAGTCATCTATTTCTTTCTTTCTTTTTTTTTTTTTTTTGTCTTTTCTAGGGCCACGCACATGGCACATGGAGGTTCCCAGGCTAGGGGTCAAATCAGAGCTGTAGCTGCTGACCTACTCCAGAGCCACAGCAAGGCCAGATCTGAGCCGATTCTGCAACCTACACCACAGCTCATGGCAACACCAGATCCATAACCCACTGAGCATGGTCAGGGATCAAATCTGCAACCTCATGGTTCCTAGCCATATTCGTTAACCACTGAGCCACAAGGGGAAATCCTATTTTTTTTTTAATTATTTTTATTTTTTTCATTACAGCTGGTTTACAGTGTTCTGTCAATTTTCTACTGTACAACAAAGTGACCTAGTCACACACATATATATACATTCTCTTTTTCACATTATCCTCCATCATGCTCCATCATAAATGACTAAATATAGTTGCCAGTGGTATACAGCAGGATCTCGTTGCTTATCCATTCCAAAAGCAAAAGTCTGCATCTATTAACCCCAGATTTCCAGTCCACCCCAATCCCTCCCTCTATCTCTTGGGAACCACAAGTCTGTTCTCCAAGTCCATGAGTTTCTTTTCTGTGGAAAGGTTCATTTGTACCATATATTAGACTCCAGATATAAGTGATATATGCTATTTGTTTTTCTCTTTCTGACTTACTTCACTTAGTATGAGAGGCTCTAATTCCAACCACATTGCTGCAAATGGCATTATTTTGTTCATTTTTATGGCTGACTAGTATTCCATTGTGTATATATACATATATATATATATATTTTTTGGTGTTTTTGTCTTTCTCAGGCTGCACCCACAGCATATGGAGGTTCCCAGGCTAGGGGTCCAATTGAAGCTGTAGCCACTGGCCTATGCCACATCTTCTTAATCCATTCATCTGTCAAAGGACACTTAGGTTGTTTCCATGTCTTGGCTAGAGTGAATATGCTGCAATGAACACATGGTGCATGTATCTTTTTCAAGGAAAGTTTTGACTGGACATATGCCCAAGAGTAGGATTGCTGAGTCATATGGTAGTTCTATATTTAGTTTTCTGAGGTGCCTCCATGCTGTTTTCCATAGTGGTTGTACCAATTACATTTCCACCAAGAGTGTAGGAGGGTTCTTTTTTCTCCACACCCTTTCCAGCATTTGTTATTTGTGTCATCTATTTCTTTCTTTCTTTCTTTTTTTTTTTTTTGTTTTTGGTTTTTGTCTTTTTTTAGGGCCACACCCATGGCATATGGAGGTTCCCAGGCTAGGGGTCGAATCAGAGCTGTTGCTGCTGGCCTATGCCACAACGGCAGCAACGCCAGATTCAAGCTGCCTCTGCGACCTACACCACAGCTCACGGCAACACCGCATCCTCAACCCACTGAGAGAGGCCAGGGATCGAACCTGCAACCTCATGGTTCCTAGTCAGATTCATTTCTGCTGCACCACAACGGCAACTCCAGAACTCCTATTTCTTAAATTGTCAATGTCATATTATATCTATTGACCCCTCTCTGAAAATCAGTAAGTTGATGCATTTGTTCTTTTTAATCTCCCCCTTTTTGCTAGTTATAGTATTATCTTACTTGTGGACATAATATTTATGCTGTTCATTTACTTAAATCTAAATTTCCTTGAGTTCCCATTGTGGCGCAGCAGAAACAAATCCGACTAGGAACCATGAGGTTGCAGGTTCAATCCCTGGCGTTGCTCAGTGGGTTGAGGATCCAGTGTTGCCATGAGCTGTGGTGTAGGTCACAGACATGGCTTGGATCCCGAGTTGCTGTGGCTCTGGCATAGGCCGGTGGCTACGTCTGATTTGACCCCTAGCCTGGGAACTTCCATATGCCAAGGGAGCAGCCCGAGAAACGGCAAAAAGACAAAACAAAACAAAAAAAATATTTTAAAGTTTGTTTAAAATATAGCCAAAGACATCCTGAAAAAGAAAAAAGGAGCTGGAGGAATCAGGCTCCAGGACTTCAGACTATACTACAAAGCAACAGTCGTCAAAACTGCATGGTACTGGCACAAAGACAGACATATAGATCAGTGGAACAGGATAGAAAGCCCAGAATTAAACCCACGCACCTACAGCCAACTAATCTACGACAAAGGAGGCAAGAATATACAATGGAGAAAGGACAGCTTGTTCAATAAGTGGTGCTGGGAAAACTGGACAGCCACATGGAAAAGAATGAAATTAGAACACTCCCTAACACCATACACAAAAATAAACTCCAAATAGATTAAAGACCTAGATATAAGACCAGACACTATCAAACTCCTAGAGGAAAACATAGGCCAAACACTCTCTGACATAAACGACAGCAACATCTTCTCAGATCCACTTATCAGAGTATTGACAATAAAAAGAAAAATAAACAAATGGGACCTACTCAAACTTCAAAGTTTCTGCACAGCAAAGGAAACCCTAAACAACACAAAAAGACAACCCACAGAATGGGAGAAAATATTTGCAAATGAATCCACTGACAAGGGATTAATCTCCAAAATTTATAAACACCTTCTGCAGCTCCATACCAAAAAAACAAACAACCCCATCCAAAAATGGGCAGAAGATCTAAACAGACAGTTCTCCAAAAAAGACATACAGATGGCCAAGAAACACATGAAAAGATGTTCAGCATCACTCAGTATTAGAGAAATGCAAATCAAAACCACTCTGAGGTACCACCTTACACCAGCCAGAATGGCCATCATCCAAAAGTCTACAAACAATAAGTGCTGGAGAGGGTGTGGAGAAAAGGAACCCTAGTACACTGTTGGTGGGATTGTAAATTGGTGCAACCACTGTGGAAAGCAGTATGGAGATGCCTCAGAAAACTAAACATAGATCTACCATTTGATCCAGCAATCCCACTCCTGGGCATCTATCCAGAGAAAACCACGACTCGCAAAGACACAGGTACTCCAGTGTTCACTGCAGCACTATTTACAATAACCAAGACATGGAAACAACCTAAATGTCCATCAACAGAGGAGGGGATCCAGAAGATGTGGTACATATACACAATGGAATATTACTCAGCCATCAAAAAGAATGAAATACCAGCATTTTTTGCAACATGGATGGACCTAGAAACTATCATGCTAAATGAAGTCAGCCATATAATGAGACACCAACATCAAATGCTTTCACTGACATGTGGAATCTGAAAAAAGGACAGACGGAACTTCTTTGCAGAACAGATGCTGACTCACAGACATAGAAAAACTTATGGTCTCCAGATGAGACAGTTTGGGGGGTGTGGGGATGTGCCTGGGCTGTGGGATGGAAATCCTGTGAAATCAGATTGTTGTGATCATTATACAACTACAGATGTGATAAATTCATTTGAGTAATAAAAAAAATGAAAAAAAAACCACAAAAAACAAAAACCAAAAAACAAAAAAAAATTTCCTCTTTGCTGCAGTAAGCCTGCATATATTACCTCAGGGCCTTTGTATTTGCTTTCCACAGCCCACTTCCTCACTTGATTAGGATCTCAGCTCAGGAGTTCCTGTCATGGCTCAGGGGTTAACAAACCCGACTAGCATGCATGAGGTTGCAGTATCCATCCCTGGCTTGCTCAGTAGCCAGGGATCAAACCCAAGCCACATCTGTGAACTACACCATAGCTGCAGCAATGCTGGATCCTTAACCCATGGCCTGGGACAATGGATCCAACCTGGGCCTCAGCAGCAACCCCAGTCACTTCAGAGACAGCACTGGATCTTTAACCCACTGTGCCACAGTGGGAACTCCTAATGTAGTTTAATTTCTAACTGCTACTCCCGTGTCATCTTCATTTTTTGGATTTATTTTGATTTTACTGGAGACTTCAAAAAATTTCTTATGTAGGAAGATAGAGTTTTTGAATGTCTCTATGGCTGAAGATATCTTTATTTTGCCTCCATATTGACGCCTTAGCTAAATACAGAATTTTAGGTTCCAACTCTTTTCTCTTCAATCTTTGATGACATTGCTCCCATGTCTTCCAGAGTCTGGTGATGAGAAATCTGAAATCAGTCTGATTTGGATACTTTGCAAGTGCTATGGCTTTTCACCTCCCTCTATGGAATATTTTTGGATTTCTGAAGTGTCATCAGAATGTGTGAACCTTTCTAATTAGTTAGGGAAAACTTTGCATTATTTAATTCCCCGCTCTCTCCTTTGTTCTTTCTTTTTTACACTGGTATATCCTCCATCTGCCATCTTTTACGTTTTTATTCTGAGAAGCTTCCTTTACTTTGTCCTTCCAATTCCTTGGCCTTCAGCTTTCCATTTTATCATTCTTCCAATCCATTATGTTATTTCGGCCATCACTTTTTCAGTTGTCCAATTAATCCCCTTTCATGGCAGATTTTTTGTTTGATAGATGCACTATGCTCTGAGTATAGTGTCTTAGGACACTTGGAAAGCCTCTTCTGTTTCCAGAGTTACCTATGTCTCCTATGGGGCTTGTTATTCCGTTTGTTCATTTTGGTTCTTCTCTTCGGTGCTGCTGCTTCTCCTCTTGTCTGGTGAGCCCTGGAGTTCACACTGATGCAGGAGCAAAGCTGCCATTGGTTAGCCGAGGCCAAGGCGGGCTGGGTCTCTTAAGGAGTGATGTTCTCTGTTTCCCAGCCTGCCTCCCCCCAGTGAGAGAGCTGGCTGCTTCAGAGCAACTAGCAGAGCTTGCCTTTCAGCGTGCCTCACTAGCTGTGTGGGTGCACAGCCAGCAGGCAGGCTGGGGAACCCCACAATCGCCTAATTAAGGAGGGCTGAACTTTACATGGAACAGGTTGAGCGTGTTTCTTTCCTGGGCAGGGCTGCCTCTCCCTCCTCCCCACCCACAGCTGCTGTGGAGTTGCAAAGCTGGCTCAGGCTCTGCTCTCCGTAGCCCAGGCTTGAAGCACTTCCCTGGGTGCCCTCCCCAGGCCACCTGCCCACCTTGTTTAGGAAGAAGCACTTGGAACAGGACTTAGTATTTTGCAATATGCTCAACAAATATTTGGTGAACAAATAAATGATGGAAGATGAGTGGTGAGGGCCCTAACTCTCCCTGCAATTTCACGCATGCTTCTGTAATGAATGACCCTAAAGATGGCTTCCTGGTCCAGTCCCATTCTCTGTATTGACCTCAAGCTTGCCAACTGCCAGGATTTCCTTCGTTACACATGGTATGTAGGGCTAAGCACAAATTCCTCTTTTTTTTGTCTATCACCATGATCCTGCTCACTCTCTCCCGTAATTCCAAAGTTCAACAAGAACTTCGGCGAGGAAGACAGATGTGTGTGTTCAGTCTGCATATTAAAACGGAAATATATCTGAGAGTAAAGCTACCAAAATTTTTTATTTTTAGGAGTTCCCATTGTGGCTCAGCAGTAATGAACCTTACTAATATCCATGAGGACTTGAGTTTGTTCCCTGGCCCCACTCAGTGGGTTATGGATCTGATGTTGCTGTGGCTGTAGTGTAGGCAGGCAGCTGTAGCTCCGATTCAACTCCTAGCTTGGGAACCTCCATATGCCTCGAGTGCAGCCCTAAAAAAAATAGATGTATATGGTATGAATATGGTATATTAATAGATTCTATATACAATATAAACTGTTTTAATAATACAAATGAAATTTCATGACTCCTGAGGAAAAGTACAGTTTAGTCAGTTGAATATAAACCTCATTTGAAATAAATTTAGATTTTAAAGAAAAAGGAAGTATAGAGAATACTGAATGGAAAAAGAAGTTGCAGGATAGTGTGATATATATTAAAAATATGTATATATGTGAGTGTATATCTATGTCTATGTAGATATAGATATATCTATATATCTATATAGATAGATATATATGTATATATATGTCTATGTATATACATATCTATATTCCTGTATATAGATACATACACATAAACAAAGAGAAAAATTAGAAATCACAGCAAACTGTTACCAAGTTATTTTGGGAGGGTTGGGGGCTAATGAGTGGTGTTTGAGAAGCACTACCATCATGAAATTTATTCCAAGTAAGACAGACTGATTACATGTTTAATTTGAAAAAATACACATTGGGGGGGACTTTGAGTACATTCTGATAGATAAAGAGTTTGGAAGTCGTCATTCAGGTCCTTAAAATAAAAAGGCTGAACAAACTGAAAATCAATGATTTCAATGACTTTTCTTGAAACCATCCGAGAATTAAGGTTGCAGGGCAAACTGTAACCTCAGATTCTGTAGAGACAGGAGAACACAGAATCACAGGTGAGATCAGCTTACCAGAAACAGAAACTGCTGGAGCCATAAACCAGCAGGAAGGTTAATATGGTAATTTGAAGAGGTGCTGGACGTGGACAAGCATCAGAATGAGGGAGTCTGAAGGGCTGCTGTCTCAGGAGGCCTCCACACTTCAGTGGGTTTTACTTCCAGGAACTCCACCAGCTTCTCAGGATGAAGAGCCAAAAAGGGACATTGTGTTTCTGGCAGCAGGAGGAGAAAAGTAACCGTTTTGAAATATGCCCAGTGTTCTCCTTCACAAAGACCTATTCAGCAGTGGGAAAGGACTTTATCAGAGCCTTATCTGACCTGGGGGAAGACAAATTACTCAACCCCACCCCCATCCCCAGCTTTCTTCTCTCACATGAGGGGGAGAATCCTGAACAATGCTTGTGGAAGTTCATGGACACGGGCCCATTAAAACATTGAGATTTAAACATAGGATTATAGAACATTCCTGTCCCCTCCATATGTTAACACATCACCAGGGCTACAGTGTAACGACAGTGATTACAGCTGAAAGAGCTGCAAGATGCAGATTCTATTCAATTACAAAAACAACAGGGGAGACAGAATACAAGGACACTTGGGGCAATGAAAGTCTCTAACACCTTCAGCTACTGCAAATGAGAAACAGGGTCCAACTCCTAGTCTGAGGAACAGAAAACCTCACAGGAACACCTACTAATCTCAGTTCCTATTACCTAACACATGATGTCTGGCTTTCAACAAAGACTTACAAGGCATACTAAGTTTTTTCTTTTTGTTTTTTTTGTGGTTTTTTGTGGTTTTTTTTTTTTTTTTTTTTTGGCCACACTTGTGGCATATGCAAGTTCCTAGGCCAAGTGTTTAAATTGAGCTGCAGCTGCAACTTACACCACAGCTGCAGCAATGCTGATTATATGTTTATATGTTTATAATCATGAACTGTGCCACAGCAGCAGGAACTCCAAGACACATTAAAGGCTTTTTTTTTTTTTAGCTGCCCTGTGGCATATAGAATTCCTTGGCCAGGGATCAGAACCAAGCTGCAGTTGGGGCCTACACCACAGCTGCAGTATTGCTGGCTCCTTTAACCCTCTGTGCCAAGCCAAGGATCGAACCCATGTCCTGGCACAGCAGAGAGGCTGCTGATCCTGCTGCACCACAGTGGGAACTCCCATACTAAGTTTTAAGGCAAGAGGCAAATCAGCATCAGAACCAGATTCAGAAATGGCACAATTATTTTGAATTTTAAATAACTATGATTATGTGAGTTCCCTTGTGGTACAGCAGGTTAAGAATCTGGCATTGTCACTGCAGAAATTTGGGTCACTGCTGTGGTGTGGCTTTGATCTTATCCCTGGCCCAGGAACTTCCACATGCCACAGGTGCAGTCAAAAAATAAAAACAAGATTCTAATGAAAAAATTAGATAACATGCAAGAATTGATGGGTAACGTAAGCAGAGAGATGAAAATACTAAGAAACAATAAAAAAGAAATAATAGAAATTAAAAACCTGGGAGTTCCCATCATGGCACAGCAGAGACGAATCCAACTAGGAACCATGAGGTTGCGGGTTTGACCCCTGGCCTCGCTCAGTGGGTTAAGGATCCGACATTGCCCTGAGCTGTGGTGTAGGTCGAAGACACGGCTCAGATCTGGCGTTGCTGTGGCTGTGGTATAGGCTGGTGGCTGTAGCTCCATTTAGACCCCTAGCCTGGGAACCTCCATAAGCTGAAGATGTGGCCCTAAAAAAAAAAAAAAAAAATTACTATATAGTAAAAATGACTACATCCCAGGAGCCGCTAGGATACAGTAAACAACTTTTCAAGCTCACATGGAACATTCACCAAGACAAACCACATTCTGGGCCATAAAACACATTTTAAGTAACCGAAAAAAAAAAAGTCATACGAAGTATACTCTCAGACCACAATGGATTAAACTAGAAATCAATAACACAAAGATAGCTGGAAAAACCCCAAATATTTAGAGATTAAACAAGACTCTAGGAGTTCCTGTTATGAATCAGCACGTTAAGAACCTGACATAGCGTCTACAAGGATGTGAGTTTAATCCCTGGCTTGACTCAGTGGGTTAAGGATCTGGTGTTGCCACAAGCTGCAGTATAGATTAAAGATATGGCTCGGATCTGTTGTTGCTGTGGCTGTGGTGTAGGCCAGCTGCAGCTCTGTTTCAAGCCCTAGCCTCAGAACTTCCAAACGCCACCAATGCAGGTGTGTAAAACAAAACAAAACAACAGCAACAAAAAACCAAGACTCTAAATAACATTATCAGTCAAAGAAGAACTCACAAGAAAAACATTTATAATTTTTAATATGTCAAACTAAATGGGAGTGAAAACACAACTTATCAAAATTTGTGGGATGCAGCAAAACCAGTGATTAGTAAGAAATTTATAATGTGCATTTTAGAGAAGATCTGAAATCAATAATCTACACTTCCATTTTCAGAAACTAGAGAAAGAAGATAATTTATGCCTAAAGAAAGCAGAGAAAAATAACTTAAAAATTAGAGCAGAAATCAGTGAACTCAAAACTAGAAAACAACTGAGAAAAGCAATGAAATCAAAGGCTGGTTCTTAGAAAAGATAAAATACATTGTGACTTCTTAAACATTAGCTTTGGTGATTTTCGTTAGAAATATGCATCAGAAAATCCTTTGGAAAGTAATATGAGCTGTGAGAGAAAGTTATTTGCAGTTTTTTACATTAATTTTGCCATTTATATTTTATTCCTCATCTTAGAGGAAATGCTTTCAGCTTTTCACCACTGAGAATGAAGTTAGCTGTGGGTTTGTCATGTATGGTCTTTATTATGTTGAGGTAGGTTCCCTCTATGCCCACTTTTTGGAGATTTTTTATCATAAATGGGTGTTGAATTTTGTCAAAAACTTTTCCTACCACTATTGAGATAATAATGTGGTTTTTATTCTTCACTTTTTTTAATCTTTTTTTTTTTTAAGGGCTGCACCCGTGGCATACGGAGGTTCCCAGGCTAGGGGTAGAATTGGAGCCTAAATCACAGCCACAGCAATGCAGGATCTGAGCTGTGTCTGCGACCTACACCACAGCTCATCGCAATGCCAGATCCTTAACCCACTAGGCAAGGCCAGGGATTGAATCTGAGTCCTCATGGATGCTAGTCAGATTCATTTCTGCTGAGCAATGACAGGAACTCCTATTCTTTACTTTGTTAATGAGGTGTGTCACACTGATTAATTTGTGAATACTGAAGAATCCTTGAACTCCTGGGATAAATCCCACTGCATCATGGTGTAGGATCCTTTTTACATATTGTTGGATTTGGTTTGCTAGTATTTTCTTGACTGCAGCACTATTTACAATAGCCAAAACATGGAAGTAACCTAAATGTCCAGTGAAAAAGGAATAGATAAAGAATATGTGGTACACATATACAATGGACTATTATTCAGCCATATAAAGAATGAAATAATGCTATTTGCAGCAACATGGATGGACCTAGAGATTATCATACTAAGTGAAGTAAGTCAAAGGCAAATATCATAAGATATCACTTATATGTGGAGTCTAATAAAAAATGATACAAATGAACTTATTCGCAAAACAGAAACAGACTCATAGATTTTGAAAACAAACTTATGGTGATCAACAAGGGAATGTGTGAGGGAGGGATAAATTAGGAGTTGGGATTAACATACACACACTACTATATATAAAATATATAATGAACAAGGACCTACTGTATAGCACAGGGAAATCTACTCAAAATTCTGTAAAAATCTATACGGAAAAAGAATCTGAAAAAGAATGGATATATGTATACATATAACTGAATTACTTGGCTGTACACCTGAAACTAACACAACATTATAAATCAAATATATTTCAATAAAATGTAAAAAATATATTTTATTGGACTATGAATTATCTGGTTTTGTTAGTATAGCTGGTCAGTGTAATTATGCCTTTTTTTTTTTTTTTTTTTTTGGTCTTTTTGATACTTCTTGGGCCGCCCCTGCGGCATGCGGAGGTTTCCCAGGCTAGGGGTCGAATCGGAGCCATAGCCACCGGCCTACGCCAGAGCCACAGCAACACAGGATCCGAGCTGCGTCTGCAACCTACACCACAGCTCACGGCAATGCCGGATCCTTAACCCACTGAGCAAGGGCAGGGACCAAACCCGCAACCTCATGGTTCCTAGTCGGATTCGTTAACCACTGCGCCACGACGGGAACTCCTAATTATGCCTTTTATGTCTTTGCTGAGCATAAAATTAGGAAATTGCACATCTAAGGAGAAATATTTTCTTTTATTCATTAAAATTTTTAAAAATTGAAGTACAGCTGATTTACAGTATTGCATTAGTTTCAAGTGTACAACATAGTGATTTAATACTGTTAAAGATATTTCATTGTAGATTATTACGAGATAATTGGTATAATTCCCTTTGCTATACTGTATATTCTTGTTGCTCATCTATATTTATTCTTTTTTTTTCTTTTTATGGCCACCTGTGGCATAAGAAAATTCCTGGGCTAGGGGGTCAAATTACAGATGCAGCTGCAGCCTAAGCCACAGCCATGGCAACAGTGTATCTGAGCTGCATCAGGGCAACGCCCAATGCTTAATCCATTGAGCCAGGCCAGGGATTGAACCCACATCTCACAGAGACAACGTTGGGTTCTCAACCCATTGAACCACAGTGGGAACTCTGCTCATATATTTTATGTAGAGTGGTTTGTAGGAGAAATATATTATTCATGCATCTAGTGTTACAAACTTTAATGTTTTAATGAAAAGCAACTATCTTTAGTCTCCTGACTACCCACTTAATGAATTTTCTGTGTTCTGATATATTTTCCAGTTTTTTTTAGGCACTCAGTCTTCCCTTTCCAGCATGCACTTTTGGACTGTTTTTCTCCTGCAATCAATTGGTATACGCATAGGAAGGAGGTACTGCACAAATTTTAAGAGCTCCTCGAGGGCAAGTTCCTTTTTTTAAAAATTTTATTTATTTATTTATTTTTAATTACTCAAATGAATTTATCACATCTGTAGTTGTATAATGATCACAACAATCTGATTTCACAGGATTTCCATCCCACAGCCCAGGCACATCCCCACACCCCCCAAACTGTCTCCTCTGGAGACCATAAGTTTTTCTGTCTGTGAGTCAGCATCTGTTCTGCAAAGAAGTTCCGTCTGTCCTTTTTTCAGATTCCACATGTCAGTGAAAGCATTTGATGTTGGTGTCTCATTGTATGGCTGACTTCATTTAGCATGATAGTTTCTAGGTCCATCCATGTTGCAAAAAATGCTGGTATTTCATTCTTTTTGATGGCTGAGTAATATTCCATTGTGTATATGTACCACATCTTCTGGATCCACTCCTCTGTCGATGGACATTTAGGTTGTTTCCATGTCTTGGTTATTGTAAATAGTGCTGCAGTGAACACTGGAGTACCTGTGTCTTTGCGAGTCGTGGTTTTCTCTGGATAGATGCCCAGGAGTGGGATTGCTGGATCAAATGGTAGATCTATGTTTAGTTTTCTGAGGCATCTCCATACTGCTTTCCACAGTGGTTGCAATCCCATTTACCATCACATCCAAAAGAAAAAAATACCTAGGAGTAAACCTACCTAAAGAGACAAAAGACCTGTACTCTGAAAATTGTAAGACACTGATGAAAGAAATCAAAGATGACACAAATAGATGGAAAGATATACCATGCTCGTGGACTGGAAGAGTTAATATTATCAAAATGACTATACTACCTAAGGCAATCTATAGATTCAATGCAATCCCTATCAAACTACCAAGGACATTTTTCACAGAACTCGAACAAAATATTTTGAAGTTTGTTTGGAAGCACAAAAGACCCAGAATAGCCAAAGACATCCTGAAAAAGAAAAAAGGAGCTGGAGGAATCAGGCTCCAGGACTTCAGACTATACTACAAAGCAACAATCATCAAAACCACATGGTACTGGAACAAAGACAGAAATACAGATCAATGGAACAGGACAGAAAGCCCAGAATTAAAACTAAGCACCTACAGCCAACTAATCTATGACAAAGGAAGCAAGAATATACAATGGAGAAAGGACAGCTTATTCAATAAGTGGTGCTGGGAAAACTGGACAGCCACATGGAAAAGAATGAAATTAGAACACTCCCTAACACCATACACAAAAATAAACTCCAGAGGGCAAGTTCTATGTAAAGATATCAACACGATGTTTCCTCACCTCAGAGATAAAATGCTAATCATCATCTAAGACTTCAGCAAATCAAACTTTTTGCTGGTTGAGGGTCTTGCCTGGATATTGATGGCTGCTGACTGATCAAGACTGATGAGACTGGTGGTTGCTGAGGACTGGGGCGGCTACAGCAATTGCTTCAAATACAATAGCAATGAAGTTTGCCACATCAACTGACTCTTCCTTTCATGATTTCTCTGTAGCATGAAATGATGCTTGATGGCATTTTACACACAGAAGAATTTCTTTCAAAGTTGGAGTCATTCCTCTCAAATTTTGCCACTGCTTTTATCACCTAAGTTGATGTGATATTCTAAATCCTTTGTTGTCATTTCAACAATCTTCTTGGCATTCTCATCAGGAGTAGATTCCATCTCAGAAAACAACTTTCTTTGCTCATCCATAAGAAGTGACTCTCCAGGAGTTCCTGCTGTGGCACAGTGGGTTAAGGATCTCTGTGGTGGTATGGGTTTGCTCCCTGGCCTGGCACAGTGACTTAGGTGGCAGCTGTGGCTTGGATGTGATCCCTGGCTCAGGAACTTCCACATGCTGCACCAAAGAAACAACTCCTAATCTATCAATAGAGTGCAGCAATTCACTCATATCTTCAAGCTCCACTTCTAATTCAAGCTCTTGCTATTTGTACTGCATCTGCAGTTACTTCCTCTGCCAAAGTCTGGAACCCTTTCAAAGCCATCCATGAGAGTTGGAATCAATTCCCTCCAAACTCCTATGAATATTGATATTCTGACCTCTCCCCATGAATCACGAATGTTCTCAATGACATTTGGAATGGTGAAGACTTTCCAGAAGGTTTTCAATTTATTTTGCCCAGATCCATAAGAAGAATAACTACCTATAGCAGTTACAGCCTTAAAAAAAATGTATTCCTCAGAGTTCCCACTTTGGCTCAGCGGTAACCAAACCCGACTAAGATATGAGGACTCAGGTTCAATCCCTGGCCTTGCTCAGTGGGTTAAGAATCCAGTGTTGCCCTGAGCTGTGGTGTAGGTCACTGATGCAGCTCATGGCTGTGGCATAGGCCAGAAACTGCAGCTCTGATTAAACCCCTAGCCTGGAAACCTCCATATGCCGTGGGTGTGGCCTTAAAAAGCACAAGAAAAAAAAAGTACTTCTTTTTTTTTTTGGCTGTACCCACAGCACATGGAATTTCCCAGTCAGGGGTCAAACTCAAATCACAGCAGTACCCAAACTGCTGCAGTGCCAGTGCTGGATCCTTAACTTGCTGTGCCACAAGGGAACTCCTAGGATTACTTTTTTATTTATTTATTTATTTATTTGTCTTTTTGCTATTTCTTTGGGCCGCTCCCGCGGCATATGGAGGTTCCCAGGCTAGGGGTCCAATCGGAGCTGTAGCCACCGGCCTACACCAGAGCCACAGCAACGCAGGATCTGAGCCGCGTCTGCAACCTACACCACAGCTCGCGGCAACGCCAGATCGTTAACCCACTGAGCAAGCACAGGGATCAAACCCGCAACCTCATGGTTCCTAGTTGGATTCACTAACCACTGCGCTACTACGGGAACTCCAAAAAAAGTACTTCTTAAATAAAAAGATCAAAGTTTGAAATTATTCCTTTAACCACAGGCTGCAGAATGGATGTTGTGTTAGCAGGCATGAAAACATTAATCTCATTGAACATCTCCACTGGAGCTCTTGGATGACTAAATGTATTGTAAATGAGCAGTAATATTTTGAAAGCCATTTTTTTTTTTTCCCCCTGAGCAGTAGGGTTCAACATTGGGCTTAAAATATTCAATAAACCAGGAGTTCCCATCATGGCTCAGTAGTTGATGAATGTGACTAGGATCCAGGAGGATATGGGTCTGATCCCTGGCCTTGCTCACTGGGTTAAGGATCCAGCACTGCCATGAGCTGTGGTGTAGGTCAACGCTTGGATCCTGTGTTGCTGTGGCTGTGGCGTAAGTCGGCAGCTATAGCTCCGATTTGACCCATAGCCTTCCATATGCTGTGGGTATGACTCTAAAAAGCAGAAAAAAAAAAATTTCAGTAAACCATTTTATAAACAGATGCACTGTTATCCAGAATTTGTTGTTCTATTTATAGAGCATAGGTAGAATAGATTTAGCATAATTCTTAAGAGTCCTATGATTTTTAAATGAGCATTGACTTCAACCTAACGTCACCAGCTACATGAGCTTCTAAGAAGTCTTCAGCTTATCTTTTGAAGTTAGGCACTGACTTCTCTAGCCATGAAAGTCCTAGATGGCATCTTCTTCCAATAGAAGGTTATTTTTGTCTATGTTGAAAATCTGTTGTTTAGTGTAACTGCCTTAACTAGATCTTCTGGAAATTTTTTCTGAGTATTCTACATGAGCACTTGTTGCTTCACTTTGCATTTTTATGTTATGGAGACAGAACATAAAACTTTCCTTAAAACTTATGAACCAATCTCTGCAAGCTTCAAAATTTTCTTCTGAACCTTCCTTACCTCTCAGCCTTCAGAGAATTGAAGAGTTAGGACACTGTTGTGGGGGTAAGACTTTGGCTTAGGGAACGCTATGACTGGTTTGACCTTCTACCCACACCACTAAAACATTCCCCATATCAGCAAAAGGTTGTTTTGCTTTTTTATCATTCATGCGTTCACTACAGTGGCATTTATTTATTTTTTAGACTGTGCCTGTGGCATGTGGATGTTCCCAGGCCAGGGACTGAACCTATACCACAGCAGCAACCCAAGCCACGGCAGTGTCAACACTGGATCCTTAATCCACTGAGCCACCAAGGAACTCCCCACTTTCATTCCCTTCAAGAACTTTTCCTTTGCATTTACATCTTGGCCAACAGTTTGATATGACAGGTGTAGCTTTGGTCTAACTTGGCTTTCACCATACCTTCCTCGCTAAGCTTCGTCATTTTTAGCTTTTGATTTAAAGTGAGACATACGACTCTTCCTTTCACTCGAACACTTAGAAACCATTGTAGGGTCATTAACGGGCCTAGTTTCAATGTTGTCGTGTCTCCAGGAACAGGGAGGCTGAGGCGAGATGGGGGAACAGCTCGTAAGTGGAACATTCAGAACACATACAACATTTATTACATTCTCTGTCTTGCATGTGTGTGGTTTGTGGTGCTCTAGAACAACTACAAGAGTAACATCAAAGGTCATAGATAACCATAACAAATATAATAAGGAAAAGTTTGAAATACTGTTAAGAATTATAAAAAACGTGACAGACATGAAAGGAGTAGATGTTATTGGGAAAATGATGCCGACAGACTTGCTCAATTCAGGGCTGGTACGAACCTTCAATTTGTAAAAAACACAGTATCTATGAAGTTCAGTAAAAGGATGTATGCCTGCACCAGGAATGCAATCAACATTTCTGGAATGAACGATGCATATTTTTTCTTTGTAGAATTAGAGATATCAATAATCTGTGCTGTATTTAAAGGGAAATATTTAAAGTCCTTATCCACATCATGACTTCCTCCTAATTAATGCACAAGGACCCACCCCTAAGAAGCCAGGATGGGGAGTTCCCGTCGTGGCTCAGTGGTTAACAAATCCGACTAGGAACCATGAGGTTGTGGGTTCGATCCCTGGCCTTGCTCAGTGGGTTAAGGATCAGGTATTGCTGTGAGCTGTGGTGTAAGTTGCAGACGCGGCTCGGATCCCGCACTGCTGTGGCTCTGGTGTAGGCTGACAGCTACAGCTCCGATTAGATCCCTAGCCTGGGAGCCTCCATATGCTGTAGGAATGGCCCAAGAAGTGGCAAAAAAAAAAAAGCAGCCAGGATGACCCAGGAAACAAACAGCTCCACTTTATTAGATAGGCAGTGTTAGGATCAGTTAAGACAATATCATCTTTCAAAAGGGTTAAGTCAATGGAAGGTGGCTTCATTGTCAAATAAACCTGTGTCCTCTAGACGAAGGTTTTTTGATAGTGAAACATTTTTGTTTTGGTCAAACACGTATTAAGATCTTCTATGTTGATACAAATCGCCAATAGGAACATGAAAAGATGTTCAACATTGTTAATTATTAGAGAAATGCAGATCAAAACAAAAATGAGGTACCACCTCACACCAGTCAGAAACGCCAACATTAAAAAGTCTACAAATAATAAGTGCTGGAGAGAGTAGAGAAAAGGAAACCTCTCACACTCTTGGTGGGAATGTAAGGTGGTACAGCCACTATGGAAAACAGTACAGAAGTTCCTCAAAAAGCTATAGTTGCCATATGATCCAGCAATCCCATTCCTGGGCATCTACGCAGAAAAGACAAAAACTCTAATTCAAAAAGATACATGCACCCCTATGGTCAAAGAAAGCATCACTATTTACAGTACCTAAGACAGAGAAACAAACTAAATATCCATCGGCCATGAATGGACAAAGAATACGTGGGATACACACACACACGGAATATTACTCAGCCATAAAAATGAAATGATGCCATTTGCAGCAATATGGACGGACCTAGAGATTATCATACTAAGTGAAGTCAGAAAAGAAAAAGACAAATACCATATGATATCACTTATATGTGGAATCATGACACAAATCACCTATCTATGAAACAGAAATAGACTCACGGATACAGAGAACAGCCTGGTGGGTATCAAGGGGGAAGAGGGGAGGGAGAAGGAAGGACTGGGAGTTTGGGGTGAGCAGATGCAAAATATTATGGATAAAAAACAAGGCCCTACTGTATAGCACATGGAACTATATTCAATATCCTGTGATAAACCATATAGAAAATATGAAAAAGACTGCATGTATATATATATATATATATATATATATATATATATATATCTGAATCTTTTTGCTGTACACAGCAGAAATAAACACACTGTGAATCAAATATACTTCAATAAAATTTAAAAAAAATCTATGTTGAAAATTACTATTATTTTTTGTCTTTTTGGCATTTCTTGGGCCGCTCCTGTGGCATATGGAGGTTCCCAGGCTAGGGGTCGAATTGGAGCTGCAGCTGCCAGCCTACGCACCAGCCACACCAGATCTGAGCCGGTCTGCGTCTGCGACCTACACCACAGCTCATGGCAACGCCACTGAGCAAGGCCAGGGATAGAACCCGCAACCTCATGGTTCCTAGTCGTATTCGTTGATCACTGCGTCACGACAGGAACTCCTGAAAATAATTTTTTGTAAACAGTAAGATAGAAACAAGATGAATGTGGCCAATACAGAGTAGCTATGGCTGGTGGGTGTAAGGAGTGTTACCTATGCGCTATTGTGTGAACACAGCTCTGAGGTTGCAAGTGGAGCTGATCAGAGATGAAAGTAAAGTGCTTCCAGGTGTGCCTAAGTGCCCTTCATCCTGGAGAGTTAAGGTTGAGAAACTGTTGCACTTAATCTCGAGCCTTCCCAGTCAGGAAAATCCATTTTGGGGTTATTGTGGACAACTGGTTTACAAATAAAATCTCAATAGAGACTATCTCCTGCAATCTTTGAAATTCAGTCCTCAAGAAAGTGCAAAAAGAGGGAATGGAAGAAAATATTTGCCAATTCTATGTCCACTAATGCATTTTAAAAATATAAAGAGGTTTTTAGAATTCAACCACCAAAGACAAATAACTTGACTTTAAAACGGGCCAAGGATCTAAATATACACTTTCCCAAAAAACATAGAAAAATGCCAATAGCCACACAAAAATATGTCTAACATAATTAGTCATGAGGGAAATTCAAATCAAAACCACCATGAGGAATTCCCTAGTGGTTCAAGTAAGTTAAGGATCTAGCATTGTTACTGCAGTGGCTCAGGTTGCTGCTGTAGTGCAGGTTTGATCTCTGAGCCAGAAACTTCCACATTCAGTGGTTGCACCAAAAACAAACAAGACGCAAACCCCACACACAATGAGATACAACTTCACAACCACTAGGTTGGCTATAATTAGAGAGACAGGTAACAAGTGTGCATGAGGATGTGGAGAAATCGGAATCTTCGTATCATAAGATCATGTAGATGCTGTGGGAAACAGTCTGGCAGTTCCTCATAAGATTAAACACAGTAACTATCCAACGCAGCAATTCTACTCCTAGCTAAAGACCCAAAAGAAATGATAACATAAAGCCACACAGAAACTTGAAGAGAAGTATTTATACCAGCATTATTCATGGCAGCCAAAAGGTGGGAACAACCCAAACATCTGCCAAATGATGAATGGATAAACAAAATACATTCACACATGCAACATTATGCGGCAATAAAAAGGAATGAAGTACTGATACATGCTACATCATGATGACGCTTGAATATATTATGCTAAATGAAGTCAGTCAGTAACAAAAGACCGCATGCTGTGTAATTTCATTTATATGAATGACCAGAATAGATAAATCTATAGAGACTGAAAGTAGTTCTTGCCAGGAAAGTGGTGGTTGCCAGAGGCTGGGCATGGAAAGTGACTGCTGATAGATATGATAAAGACAGCATAAAATTGACAGTGGTGGAGTTCCTTTTGTGGCTCAGCGGAAACACAACCGACTAGTATCCATGAGGACACATGTTCGATCCTTGGCCTTGTCAGTGGCTTAAGGATCTGGTATTGCCATGAGCTATGGTGTAGGTCCCAGATGCAGCTGGGATCTGGTGTTGCTGTGGTGTAGGCCGGCTGCTACAGCTCTGTTTCGACCCCTAGCCTGGCAACTTCCACATGCTGCGGGTACAGCCCTAAAAAACAAAAAAAAAATCACTGTGGTGATGGCTGCACAACTCTGAATATACTAAGAACCTCTGAATTACACACTCTAAAGGGGTGACTTGCACAGTATGTGAAATATACCTCAACAATGCTGTTAATAAAAACAAGACAAAAAACTCAGTCCTGTTTCAATCACCCAACCACACCTGCAAAACCTGGGGTCCCTGCTTTATAAGCTAACCAGTCTCAAAGTCCTCATTCTCATCCCCGAAACCTGTTTATAGTTCATGAATTAAGAATTTAAAATCCAGGAGTTCCAGTCGTGGCGCAGTGGTTAACGAATCCGACTAGGAACCATGAGGTTTCGGGTTCGGTCCCTGCCCTTGCTCAGTGGGTTAAGGATCCGGCATTGCCGTGAGCTGTGGTGTAGGCTGCAGACGTGGCTCGGATCCCACGTTGCTGTGGCTCTGGCGTAGGCCGGGGGCTACAACTCAGATTGGACCCCTAGCCTGGGAACCTCCATATGCCGCGGGAGCGGCCCAAGAACGGCAAAAAAAAAAAAAAAGAATTTAAAATCCAAATAGAAGTTGCACTAAGGATTAGCACTGCATTATTTAAAGAAAAAAAATTGCAGAATGTCATCAGAACTGCTGAAGGGAAATTTCAAGCATTCTGAAATTTTTGCATCTATTTATAGTCATGTTTATTATGTGCTCCCATAGCAAAGATTTTTATTCAGAATCATCAAAAACCGTAAAAATCTACTATGCTTTTCTTTTCTGTTTTTTTTTTTTTTGGTCTTTTTGTCTTTTTCAGGGCCACACCTGCGGCATATGGAGGTTCCAAGGCTAGGGGTTCAATCAGAGCTGTGGCTGCCGGCCTGTGCCAGAGCCATAGCAGTGCAGGATCCAAGCCATGTCTGCAACCTACTCCACAGCTCATGGCAACACCGGATCCCTGATCCACTGAGAGAGGCCAGGGATCGAACACACATTCTAAAGGATGCTAGTTGGCATTGTTAATCACTGAGCCACGATTGGAACTCCTACTAAGCATTTCAAAATCACATTTAACTAGCCTTTTCCCCAATTTACATACTCCCAGTTTTATAAATTAAACTTTTATACTCAAGGCAAAGTCACCATTATACCAGTTAACACGGAATAAAGAAGTAACCTTTCAAAACCTTAACATCCAGGGAGTTGGTAGTCTATGGTAAGGACTCAGTGTTTTGCTGCACCCTGGGTTCAATCCCTGGTCTGGGCACTGGGATCCCACACCAAGCTGTTGTACTTCGCAGCCAAAAAAACCAACCAACAAACACTCCCATACAGGAGCTATTGGCTGTGGCTTTTGAACACTGTAATGTGGCTAATCCAAATTGAGATGTGTTATAAGTGTAAAATACTCACTGTATTTTAAGACTGAGTACAAAAATGAGGCTGGAAAATATTTACCTTTGTGTATTAATTACATGTAAAAATGATCTTTTAGATATGAGTTTAAATAAAATACATATTAACCTCACTTGTCTCTTTTTGAACAGATTAAATGTGGCTACCAGAAAATTTTAAATTACATATGCAGCTCACACATTTTGGCCTTGGTGTGCAGTAGCTTAATTCAATTCAGCTACTGAATTCGATTACAGACCAGGGACTGAACGCAGGCTGCAGCAGTGAGAACGCTAAGTTCTAACCACTAAAATGCCAGGGAATTCCCTAGAACTTTTTTTTTCTTTTTCCTTTTCTTTTGCTTTTTAGGGCAGCACCCACAGCATATGAAGGTTCCCAGGCTAGGGGTCTAATTGGAGCTACAGCTGCCAGCCTCCACTACAGCCATAGCAGCGCTGGATCCAAGCCACGTCTGCGACCTACACCACAGCTCATGGCAATGTCAGATCCTTAAGCTGCTAAGCAAGGTCAGGGGTTGAACCCGCAACCTCATGGCTCCTAGTTGGATTCGTTTCCACTGCACCACAATGGGAACTCTTCCCTAGAACTTCTGAGGAGATGGTAAACATGCATCAGAAGATAGGGCTTTAAAAAACTTCTCCCATTACAGTTCCCTGTTCCCATCTCTTCTGTATACTGGTCGCTTTCCAGGGGTCCTGGAAAAGCTTTAACACAAAGGCATCACTGTACACCTTTAAGACAACAAAATCATATGGATTCTCCATTCTTGCTTTCTGCAGCTGCTGCTTTTGTAAGAAGTGACTGTGCGTGCCAGCCAAGAACAGTGTTTAATGAGAGCAGTAAAATCTTTTTTTTTTTTTTTTTTTGGTCTTTTTAGGGCAGCACCTGCAGCAAATGGAGGTTCCCAGGCTAGGGTTGAATCGAAGCTGTAGCCGCCAGCCTGTGCCAGAGCCACAGCAACCACACATCCAAGCTGCCTCTGTGACCTGCACCATATCTCATGGAAATGCTCGATTCTTAATCCACTGAGCAAGGCCAGGGATCAAACCCGTGTCCCCATGGATACTAGTCAGATTCATTTCTGCTGAGCCACAATGGTAACTCCAACAGTTAAGACTTTTTATGGATAAATTCCCCCTATAGAGCAACAAGGCCACAAAGCCTTAAGAATGGTTTGATGAAACCTCTGGACAAGGTATTTAGACGAAAGCAAGGGCATTAAAAAAAAAAAAGAATCACAGGCGATCCTGGAGGAAAGCCAGAAATGTGAAGCACTGGAACTAAACTTAAGAAAGACCCATAAAGGAGTTCTGGCTGTGGCACAGAGGGTTAATGATCCAGCTCATCTCTGTGGAAGCTCTGGTTTGATTCCGTCGCAGTGGGGTAAGGATCCAGCATTGCTGCAGCTGTGGCAAAGATCGCAGCTCTCTTGGATTCAATCCCTGGCCCAGGAACTTCCATGTGTGGCATATGCGGCAGAAAAAAAAACATGCCACATGGAGTTTCCGTCGTGGCGCACTGGTTAACGAATCCGACTAAGAACCATGAGGTTTCGGGTTCGGTCCCTGCCCTTGCTCAGTGGGTTAACGATCCGGCGTTGCCGTGAGCTGTGGTGTAGGTTGCAGACGCGGCTCGGATCCCGCGTTGCTGTGGCTCTGGCGTAGGCCGGTGGCTACAGCTCCGATTCAGCCCCTAGCCTGGGAACCTCCATATGCCGAGGGAGCGGCCCAAGAAATAGCAACAACAACAACAACAAAAGAGAAGACAAAAAAGACCAAAAAAAAAAAACATGCCACAGAGTGATCTATTTCAAATGGGAACTCTTAAATCACCAGTGTAAGCCCTGGATCTAACTGTGATATAATCCCACTTGTACCCGTGGAACGGGAACTTACTGAGCATGTTTTTCAACATTAGCATCACCGAGTGTCACACCTCCTGTGTATCTCAGAAGACGGATTTGTTACCCAGAGCAGTGCTATCTGATACAGCAGTAACTAACCACACATATGGCTATGGGGCTGTTGAACTGTGGCTAGTGTGACTGCGAAGCTAAATTAAATTTTTTTTTCCCCTTTTTGACCTCCCCGAGGCATGTGGAGTTCCTGGGCCATAGATCAGATCTGAACTGCAGCTGCAACCTACACCAAAAAGCTATGGCAAGGCCAGATTTTACCCACTGTGCCAGGCAGTGGATCAAACCTGCGTCTTGGTGCTTCCGAGACACTGTCCATCCCATCCTGTAGCACCACAGTGGGAATACCTCAATTTTAAATTTGATCTTAGTTAAATTAACCACATGTGGCTAGTGGCTGCCATGCTAGCCGGCATGGGTCTAGAGCCTTGCTTCCCCTAGTGTGGCGTGCAGACCAGGAGCAAAGGGTCCAATTCTACCTGGACTTCCTGAAATACATTCTGTATTCTTAAGGCTTTGTGGCCTTGTTGCTCCACTCTACGTTACAAGATTGCTGGGTGATTCTTATGCATATTCAAGTTTGGAAGGCATTTACACAGATTAGGGGGTCTTTCTTAACTGAATATTACACTGGAGTACATACAACTGTATGACATGTTAGCATACGTGTGTGTATATGTGTGTGTGTGTGTATACACTTTCCCCCTTTCCTTCCCCTGGAGACAGTATCTATCCTCTTTCCTTAGATTTTCCAAGGAGTTTTTGAACCAAAACAGAAAAGTTTTGTCCTACTGCAGCCCCATAGAGTAGGAAAATAGATTTCACTAAACAAAGAAAAACCTTTAAGTTATCCTTTGTTATGTAAGCATGCTCTTCAATTTATGAAGGGCAGAACCCGGACAGCACTGCGGTTCTTCTGCCGTGTTTTCATTTTTTCACACATGCCAGCTACAAGGTACATTCTCCTAGGCTTTTTTTGTTTCAAAATACCCCATGTACACACATTAGCCCAGATCAGAAATTAGTATAACATTCACATATATTCTACTTTCTATTATATACACACCTTTGTTTTTTAGTTCAAAATTGGCCACAGAATGCACTTCATTGCAAATACAGTTTGCGCTAATTTGTACAGCCTGAAACAACTCGTAAATTTTAAGTACGATGTGCTGTTGCAGCTGCTACCAATTTTTCAGTTGATTCGGGAATCAACCAGGAAAAAAAAATAAGTCTTAATAGTATCATAGCTGCCTAGTTATTATCTAGTACATGAAACCATGAACAAAAAGAGTTGATGGTCCAATGTGGCTATTTAGCTTACTTCTCCATTGGCAAATATTGCTGGTTTTGCATTAATCATTCTTTATTATTTCATTCAGGCAAAAATTTAGGAAACAAAGATACTTTTATGTTGAGGACGAGGAATCAAACTGCTTCAGAGGAATCCTGCCCCCTTTATTTTGTTAACGACAAAATATCCTGACATCTATGCTAAGGCAATGATTTATTCCAAGTTGATCAAGTCCCTAGAGTTAGATGGTATGTCCCCAATTCTCAAAACAGCTCTAAGAATCTTCCTGGAATTATTATTTCCCCACTGTTGTTTAAGAGACCTGCACAAACTGGTAGTTGGCTAATGCAACCAGGAAATCTAACTCATCGCAAAGAACCTCAGTATTTCTCAAATGAAGAATACATTTATAAGATTAGCCTTGCTTTCTTTTTTCTTTTTTGCTGTTTAGGGCGGCACCTGTGGCATAGGGAAGTTCCCAGGTTAGGAGTTGAATTGGAGCTGCAGCTGCCAGCCTATACAACAGCCACAACAATGGAGGATTCGAGCTGTGTCTGCCACCTACACCACAGCTCATGGCAATGCTGGATCCTTAACCCACTGAGTAAGGCCAGGGATCGAACCCAAGTCCTCATGGATGCTAGTTGGGTTAACTAACCACTGAGCCACAAAGAGAACTCAACCTCACTTTCGTTCTTACAAGGTAAATTTATAAACACAGAGATATTAAATACACTTGTTCTATGCAGAGTTAGGTTCCCTTAATAAATTCTTTCTCACTAATCAGCCTAATGAAGAATAACTTGCTAGGAATGAAAAGTACAACTTGACCTATATACACTTAATACATTTGGCCCTTCTGGGGCAAAAGATTCTTTAGAAACTAGCCAGTTGAAAGCATAATTTACCATGATAGTTCTAATCGCTTTTTAACCTCTGCAATGTGATGTCATTAAAATATTAGGGCTAAAAAGTAGTTTTCTACCTTGTTTCCAGTGCCAGGTACAGGATGAGTGTCATCCACACTCCCATGGTGCGATGTTCCTGGTAGGGTAGCTTTTCTCCAGCCCTTTCTTTTCCACCCCAGAAAGCACAATGGAAGGCAGGTGAGTGGTGCTACTGTAGGAGTAATCTTGAATCCTGCCTAACGTGGTCAATGAGACAAACCGTTCGATCCTCCATCATATTATCTTACACCCAGCCACGTCACATCTTTGCTAAGGATAACTCATTCACTTAGTTCCTTGCCTTTAGCAGGGCCAACATTCTCATTTGCATTCAGTTTTAGATAGATATATCTAAAACAGTTGATGGTCCAAGTGATATATGATTTATTAACATTACCAGTAGAAAGGAGTTTTTAAAAATATTTATTATATTTGGTTCTAGAAATGATAGAAAATAAAATTGGTACAATTACGTTGCACACCCTTGGAAAGGCATGATTATGCTCTCAAACCAGAGAAAAGTTTTATGCATGGCCAGAACTGGAAATACCTAAGCTGTGGGTAACAAAGGGTAGCTGCTGACAGGAGAAGCCCTTGTAAGTTTTCAAGTTTTCTTCTTTGCTCTTTTTTATTGTTGGGCAAATACCAGTCCAGTGGAAAGAACTCTGAACATAAAAGGCACCTAGAGTAAAAATTAGACCTTAACTAATAAAAACAGCTGCACATATTGAGATTAAGGGAAAAAAAGCCTTAAGGATACAATATTCCTGGAAGGCCATAACAACAAATGCAAACAAAAGCTATAACAACTGGAAGTCTATAAACACTTACCTGAACCTGGTACATGAGCTGGACAATGATACTCACTTTTGTGTTTATAAACCTGTGGATGTTTTATCATCATTTAAGTAAATAAGCATGAGTACTGTATTTATATTCATAGATACTTATAATCATTCACGGAGGTGGTCACCCTAATTATTTATCCATTATCAAAATTTGTTTTCTCTTAAAATGCATTGTTGTGTCCTCCATCCATGCAAGTGTTAAAAGTTCCTGTTGCTCTTTTTTGCTGTTGTTGTTAAAGTCGAATTTGCAGCATACTGAAATTCTAAGGGTGCGAGTTTAACTGAAGCTGCAGCTGGTGGCCATAGCCACAGCCACAGCAATGCCAGATCTTAGCCGTGTCTGCAATCTATACCACAGCTCACGGCAACACTGGATCCCTAACCCATTAAGAGGGGCCAGGGATCACACCCACATCCTCACGGATACTAGCTGGATGTGTAACCCACTGAGCCACAATGGGAACTCCCTCCTGTTGTTCTTTTAGAATGTAGTGAAACCTAAAACTGCTACTTTGAATCAAATTTCTTTAAAATGATTAAAAGCCAGTAAAGCAGACATTTTACTATGATTTAAGCACCTGAAATATAGTCTAACTAATTTATATTCTCTGAGCTAGAATTAGGATCCCCAAGATTTGGATATATGTACAAATATTGCAAAGTAAGCTAATAAAAAGTTGAAAAAATACAAATAGTTTTTTACTACAAAGATCCAAAATCCATATAGCGGTCTGTACTAAGACGAAAACGAACAGGAAGCCAGTTGTCTGCATTTTCTAATCTGGGGACAAAGGTCTCAGCGGAGCCAGGTGGTGTTCAGCTGGGTCTGCTTCTTGATGCTGGTATCCATTTTTAGCACTTCACGAATGGCCATGGTCGCATAGGTAGAAGGAGGAAGGGAAAAATCCATCTTCAGAGCTCTGTATTTGCCTTCTGCCAAGCAAGAAAGAAGAGAACAGTCAGAAAAGGCAGTTGAAGACAGACTGGGGCAAATCATATAACCTCTATACAAGTAAAAGAACTGCATTCCTTTCCTCAGCCTACTTCCCTTGGGGCCTCAGAGAGTGAGATGTGAAAGTCAGAGACGTCTGAGTGAATGATGCAGCTGAATCTCTGCAGTAATTCTACCTGAAACCTTTATAAAAAGGGTGGATGACAGAAGAGCACAGGAGAGAAATGAAAGTAAAATTAAAAAAAAAAAAATTATAGGAGTTCCTGCCGTGGCTCAGCAGGAACGAACCTGACCCACATCCATGAGGAGGCAGGTTCCATGTCTGGCCTCATTCACTGGGTTAAGGATCCAGCATTGCCGTGAGCTGTGGTGTAGGTGACAGACAAGGCTCGGATCTTCTGTTGCTGTGGCTGTAGCTGTAGCTCTGATTTGACCCCTAGCCTGGGAACCTCCATTTGCTACAGGTGCAGCCCTAAAAAGACAAAGGGAAAAAAAATATACAGCACAGGGTGAAAACAAAGAAAATGCAATAAGAATTTGACAGTGAAAATGCAACTTAATGTCTTAGACTCTTTTGCTGGATTTTCACTCACCTTTGTTAACTCTCTATGGGGGTAGGAGGCTATTCAATCACCTGATAATATAACCTTCTAAAACATTCATTCATTTTCAGTGGGAAATACTGGTTTAGTCGCTGACCTCCAGCTATAATCATAAAACTAAGATGACAAAACACAAAATACAAGTCATAGAGTGGATGGGAGGTGGTGGTGATTATTATTTTTTCTCACTATGTTTTTGTAAGAGAAAACATTTCAAAGTTGACACAAACCAATGGCTGAGTAAACTTACCAGAAGCAAACACTGGTGGTGGTTTCCCTTCTAGGTTGTCCACATCTGTGTTGAAGAGTGGAATTTTAGGATCATCATATGCAACGACTTCCCTTCAAAGCATATAAATAAGAGAAGTATGAACATGAATCTCCATAACAGGTACAAAGCTGCTTATCACCATTTGTTTAGCAAGGAAAACACAAAGGCATATTGTAAATAATTCTAGGTGGGACTATTTAATAACAGAATCAAGGCCAGATTTTATTTATAAATACTATACAGCAAGGTGACAGATGATGCCAGCCTATGTAGAAGATATAAAATGTTTCCCTAGGATGGAAATTCCTTTTGTATGTGGTTGATAAGTAGTAAACCTCACCTGGCACAGATGCAATTTAATTAATCACAGCATTTTTATTTTCTCCCGAGTGGTTTTCACCACTAACAACACCATGTTACTGGTGAGGAACTGCTCTCTGGAGTGGCCAAGATCAAGTCCAACTCTGCTACCCTCTTTCCACAATCCAGAGATGAGGAGGGAATATGGAGAAAAGGAAGAGAGAATTTCCTAGGTGGGCAACTAGTCCAGGTTTCAAATAAAGCTTTATATAACACTAGGTATTAAGATATTTTAAAATAGGTTAATATCTAAAAACATGATATTAAAACAATCAGATCAGTGTTGGGAACTCATAGCTAATTCTGAGGAAGATAAGTTGCAAATCTCATTTTTAGAAATAAGGTGAAAGTTCATTCTCTGCACATTTCTTCAATAAATTACTAACATTGCAGTTCCCACTGTGTTGCAGTGGGTTAAGGATCTGGCATTGCTGCAGCTGCCCTGGCCTGGGAACTTCCACATGTCATGGGTGTGGCCAAAAAAAAAAAAATTATTAATGTCGGAGTTCCCGTCGTGGCGCAGTGGTTAATGAATCCAACTAGGAACCATGAGGTTGCAGGTTCGGTCCCTGCCCTTCCTCAGTGGGTTAACGATCCGGCGTTGCCATGAGCTGTGGTGTAGGTCGCAGACGCGGCTCGGATCCCGCGTTGCTGTGGCTCTGGTGTAGGCCGGCGGCTACAGTTCCAATTCGACCCCTAGCCTGGGAACATCCATATGCAGCGGGAGCTGCCCAAGAAATAGCAAAAAGACCAAAAAAAAAAAAAAAATTAATGTCAATAAGATGTAAACTTAGTCACTTTCATGATATATTTGAATTCATTTATCTCTTGATAATTTGAAAAATACCAAGTAGTAGCAGTAGTGAGAAGAGTATTAACAACACCACTTACATGCCAGGTCGTAAGCACTGAAAACATGTATGTGATGGAAAAGCTTAAAATCTCACACAGTAATTCAGTGCTATTTTACACCAGACTATTACTCACCAGCTAACATTCTGAGGACGAATAATGATCTTTCGGTAGGCCCCTGATAAGGAATAATCTCGAATTTTATGTCTCATGTTGTCAATATCAAGATTGTCCGCTGTGAGCATTTCCCTGTAGGCTTCACTAACTAATATAAAACAGAAAAAGTTAGTTCAAATGCAACATGTCAGCAAGCTACCTGGAACTAGACTACAAAGAGGGTAAGATCATTTTAATTAGATCACTTTAACAAAATAAGTCATCTCAATTTACAATATAGCTTGTTCTCTGGAGTTGAAATTCAAATGACTCACTCATTAGTACTAGGTCTCCAGTTTAGGTTTGGCCAAATTGCAGGTTATCTCTGCACCCAGACAAGTGTAAGCTTCCCAAGCTAGCTACAAAAAGACCGTTTCACTAGAAGTTATTCAACTACAATTTATATGTGCTCAGGAGAAACCATATACAGAGCTTCAAACTCTTTCTGGAAGAAGGTAGTTATAAATAAATCTATAAAAATAAAGAGACCTGGGAATACCATCTGGCTCACCCTCGCACCTGATGTAGAATCTTTTTTATAACACCAGGGAGACAGTCGTTCAGCCTCTGCTTGCATGTTGCCATTTAAGGGGAGCTACTATTTTGTGAGACACTCATTATTAGAAAGTTCTTCCTGTGCCAGCTGAAATATGTCTTCTGTGGCTTCTGTCGACTGTTTTGGAACACAGACCATCCCCGTCCACGTGTTCCTAAGTATTGGACCTTCAAGCCATATCTTCTCTAGGCCAACAGTGGTTCCCTCAACTGTCCCTCCTTCAACATTTCTGTACCCCCACCAGGCCCTCATCTGCCATGGGGAAAGAGGCTTCTGTTAATAGTAATGCTGGATACTTTTTAGGGAGACTACCACCAAACTGACCTATTCCATCTAGACATCTGATCTTTGAACAAAACCTGAGAATTTACATCTAACTCTATTAAATCCCATACATATGTCCATGCAGTTCCTCTTACTAATTTTTCATATAATTAATATTAACTATTTGGGGTTATACTATTTGCAAACATAGTAGACAGATTTTCTTCCCCTCCTTTGGCCGCACCTGCAACATACATGAGTTCCTGGACCAGGGATCAAATCAGGGCCAAAGCCGAGACCTATGCCAGCTGCGGCAATGCCAGATCCTTAACTCACTGTGCCGGGCCAGGGATGGAACTTACACTGCCACAGAGACAACGGAGGATTCTTAGCCTATTGCGCCACAGTGAGAACGCCAATAAATATTTTTTTTAATTCAGGTCATTCTTTAAAAAATTTAGGGATAACAAGGTCAAAGACAGACTTTTTCTCAATTCACTTATGAGGACAAGAGGGGTCCCTAATCGAGTGCTGTTGACACCTAGTGTAGCCATGCTCTGAATCCACCTGCCTGAACTATTCCCAGCCAGCCTGTGAGGCTGTCTTGGCTGCAAGGTCTCCATGAACAAGATTTGTCAAAGGCTGGGCTATGTGTGTGTTTTAACTGGTACTAGACCAAATTTCTGATCTCGAGAGGTACAAGAAAGAAGAATGCTTTCTTTTTCTCTCTTGGAAAGAGGGCAAGTGTGGCTCCAGGCACCTTGGAACCTTCCTTTTCTTGCTCCTGGTAGTGGTCCCCTGGGTTCCTCACTGCCATCCACACAGCACAGGCAGGACGGACACACACAGACACAGACACACCTTGGCCCAGCTACTGCCTTTATTCATTCTCCCTCCTCTTCTCTAGTCCTTTCCAAGGTCACACAACAATTTGAATAAATTAGTCAACACGTAAGTATCAGATTACCACTTGACTCTTTTATCAGTATCTGCCTAATCAAAGAAGGGTGTTAATCCTAATCATTCTGTAATTTCAAAGAATGTAACAATAAGCAAACTGATTCTGGCCTCTTGAGAGAAAAGATGTTTTAATAGGGAAACACCTCCTACAGACTAGTCCTGGTGAGGAATCAACTTCCAGGGTCATTTCCACCAGGTTGGTTCCATGCGTTCTCTTTCTCTTTTTCAATTTCTGCATCTTTGAATGATACAAGTCCCAATTCCCTCTACAAAATGGCATCCACGAAGGTGAAGAAGTAAGTTCTAGCAGCCTCTGGGCAATGGGAAATAAGGGTAGGGAATTCTAAATTTTCACTTTATGAACTTCTAAGCCCATTGATTTATAAAACACAATGAGCAGATGTTACTTAAATGGTTAAAAAGAAAAAAAAAAAAAGAAGCAATGTCCAAGTAGAATTACCCATTCGCTTTCTCAATGACTCCAAACCCTTCTATCCTTCCTAAGAATCACTGAATTTCAGAAATTTAAATGTGCCAATAATAACAGAAACAATAATAATAATGCCAACACTGTAACAACTGATACCTGCTCCATCTGGTGTCCCAATTTAAACCATCCACTGAATGCATCCATTTCAAGGGCTCTATAAATAAACAAGGTTTATGTATTTTTGAAATCTAAACATTTTTTTCAAATTGGCTAGAAATCAAAGCTTTAAAATTATACTTGGGGTTCTCTTATGGTATAGTGGGTTAAGGATCTGGCACTGTCGGTACAGTGGCTTAGGTCACTGCTACGGCATGGGTTCAATCCCTAGCCCAGGAACTGCCACATGTTGGTATAGACAAAAAAAATTTAAACTTAAAATACTAATTGTTTTTTCCCCTCTCTCTCTTCTTGATTGACAGTGGCTTAATTATGCTAGACTTTTTAAGTATTTTACCCACACAAAGAACTTACTTTTATGTTTGGGGTAGATAATATCAAAACCAGGCAAGGGCATTACCACATCATGGATGGAGTAATTATTAACATCTTCTTCCTCAATATACGTGGCTGTGGCTGAAAAATATAACAATGAATAAGTTGAGAAAAATAAAGAATACAAGTAATATTTTCACAAGCCCAATCTTTTAAAGTTACACATATCTAAGCAGTCAGAAACGTAGGCTGGTACAGGTTCAGTGGTTTATGGAACTTAAAGAAATTAATCTGGAAAAATGCCTTTTTGTCTCTTCTATTCTATCCAAGAAATAAATATGGATTTAGAGAAAGCAGAAAACTAAAAATAGTCTATTTCTCAGCTGCAAAGGAATCCTTACTTTGAGCGCCTTTTTCCTCAGCAAACACCACCATAAAATACTATTTTGGAAAGATATCACGAATGTATTTTGCTCAAAGAATAAATAATGAAAAAGAACCCAGTCTGCTAAACTTGAAATGGACATTGTAAGCTCAGACTGACTGGTTTGGATCTGTTATCTTTAATGAGAAATATGCATCTGATTGGAAAATATGTGCCTGGCTCTCTCTAGGCCTCCATTTTCTCAACTAGAATGAGACTTGAACTAAATGTTGTCTAAAATCCCTTTCCAAACCCTTAATCTGGGTCTAGCGAATACTTAGAATTCTGGAAGTACTTCATTCTCCCTCCAACTTTAAAAGTTTTTTAGCCATACCCAAGGCATGCAGGAGTTCCTGGGCCAGAAATCAAACCCACGTCACAGCTTTAACTTGAGCCACAGCAGTGACAATGCTGGATCCCACTGTGCCATCCGGGAACTCTGCTGGCCATTTTTTTTTTTTTTTTTTAATTTTTTGAGGATTTAAAAAAAAATTTATTATAGTCAATTTATAATGGTCTTTAAATTTCTACTGTACAGCAAAGTAACCCAGTCACACATATATACACACACATTCTTTTTCTCTCGTTATCCTCCATCATGCTCCATCACGAGTGACTAGATATAGTTCTGTATTCTATACAGCAGGATCTCATTGCTTATCTACTCCAGATGCAATAGTTTGCATCTACTAACCCCAAACTCCTGGTCCCCTGCACTCCCTCCCTCTCCTTTCTCTCCTACTCCCCCAACAACCACAATTTTGTTCTCCATGTCCATGAGTTTGCAGACAGGTTCATTTGTGCTGTATATTAGATTCCAGATATAAGTGATATCATATGGTATTTCCTTTTCTGACTTGACTTGACTTAGTATGGGAATCTCTGGTTCTATCAATGTTGCTGAAAATGGCTTTGTTTTGTTCTTTTTTATGCCTGAGGTGGTATCTCATGGTAGTTTTGATTTGCATTTCTCTGATAATCAGTAATGTTAAGCATTTTTTCATGTGCTTGTTGGCCATCTGTACCTCTTCCTTGGAAAAATGTCTATTCAGGTCTTTTGCCCATTTTTCAATTGGGTTATTATTGGCTTTTTTGCTGTTGAGTTGTGTAAGTCACTTGCATATTCTAGAGATTAAGTTCTCGTCAGTTGCATCATTTGAAACTATTTTCTCCCATTCTGTCAAGTTGTCTTTTTGCAGGCTGGATTTTAAGCGCTTGTGTCAAATAGCTGAACCGGCTGAGTATGGATAGTGTCTGCCCTTTACCTCCTTTGAGAACAAGGTCCCCAGGGACAGGCTTCAGTCCGTACTCTTCTATCCTCTTGCTCACCATGTTGTTCCACACATAGCTCTGATAGCTATGGATATACATTAACCGATTATTTCTTGGTATCTGAGGGAAGAAAAAAAACAGGCAGGAGAAAAAAAATTCTGAATATTACAAGTACTGTACTTTCTGAGACAACTCACTTGTTTAATGGTGCCCCTAGTATAAGAAATTCATACCTGAAACCTCCCATTTTTTAAGAGCCTAAAGAAAGAGTGACTGATACACAGCAACCAATTTTTGAGACAGAACCCCTCAGCCTAAAGAGTGTTCACAATCAGCAGCTGAAGCAGCTCCTGTTTGGTACCCACAGTGCAAACACTTATGTAAAGAAAGCAAGTGCTCTGGAATTCACACCTTACAGATTCAAACAAGGAACTGACACATCAATCACAGAGCTAATAGTGCTTTCTCCTGCATAATTCTACAGAAGGAGAAAGCTTGTGTGACTGAACTGACAACTAATTTCATGCAGCAGGAATCCTGCTTTTTTTGTACATCTGGGCTAGAGTAAGCAAGACTTAACATTACATACATTCTATCTGGAATGTATTACATATAGACTATAAAGATTATGGTATCCAAATATCAGTACCAACTACACTTACCAGGATGGTACCCACTCCTGAATCACTGTAGAGAAACCACACTACAATGTAGTCGTTTGGACCACTTACTGTGCATCCCTCTCACTGAGGCAGGCTACAGTGCTGATGCTGGAGTGTGACCAAGAAATGAACTCTATGATGGGGTCTGAATTCTCAGATACTGAGATACTTAATGTAAATTAAACTTCCTCGTAGATAGTATTTTCCACACTGATGCTTTTCTTTTTTTCTTTTTTTTTTTTTTTTTTTTTTTTGTCTTTTTGCTATTTCTTGGGCCGCTTCCGCGGCATATGGAGGTTACCAGGCTAGGGGTCCAATTGGAGCTGTAGCCACTGGCCTACGCCAGAGCCACAGCAATGTGGGATCCGAGCCGCGTCTGCAACCTACACCACAGCTCACGGCAACGCCGGATCCTTAACCCACTGAGCAAGGGCAGGGACTGAACCCACAACCTCTTGGTTCCTAGTCGGATTCGTTAACCACTGCGCCACGATGGGAACTCCACTGATGCTTTCCTCATGCACTCCAAGTTAATAATCACTGCCCCACTGTCTGTACCCACCAGCCTCCCCATCACCATCCAGGGTCTGAACAAGGATCACTCAGGTAACAACACACCTCTCAGAGATCGCCAAAGGATCCTTAATAACCTTCCGCTCTTTTGAAATTTAGTAAAACATTTAAAGATAAGTATTAAGCCACCTCAAGTCATTGCCTGACTTCATAAATTGCACTCACTATGCCGAATGCAGAGACTATATTCTTCATTCCGTACTTTGAAAGTCCTCGGAGCAGCTGCCCTTCCACACACCTTTTGACAGGCAGTTTTCGGAGGGCAGCAGCTGGGTCTTTGGTCTTCGCCCATTCCTCCCTGCATTTAACCAAGTACCCCTTTTCAGCTGGGGGAAAAAAAGTTGTGATTAAACAATTTATCCAATGGACAGGATTCCATAACTTAAAACACTTCACAGAGAACACAACATTAGAAAATGCTATTTGTAATAGCACACAGGTACATAGAAGAGCTTCTGCTCACCTAAGAATAACCATCAGAAAGTTAAAAGATGGTAAAGGCAGGAAATTTACACAATTAGAAGGCTTTCAACATGCTACCAATACCAGGACTCAATGACTGAACATCAGATAAAAGCTTTCTTTCTTCTCTTTCTGTTTCTACTGTATTGACAAATTTAATGAGTAACTCTTCATAAAAGTATAGACAACCGTATCTCTTTTTAATGTACAAGTGAATAATCATCCAAAGTGTGCATAAATATTTTGGTTATTTATAAGGTAATACTTTTTTTTATACTGTATTACAATTTTTTTTTTTTTTTTTTTTTTAAGAGCTGTATTTGTAGCACAAGGAAATTCCCAGGCTAGGGGTCAAATCGGAAGTGCAGCTGATGGCCTATACAGCCCAGCCACAGCAACCAGAAACAAACGATGTCTGTAACTTACGCCGCAGCGTGAGGCAGTGCTGGATCATTAACCCACAGAGTGAGGCCAGGGATCGAACCTACATCCTCATGGATACTAGTTGGGTTCTTAACCTACTGAGCCACAACAGGAACTCCCACTATGACTTAATAATTTTTTTAACAAACTCTTCAAACTAAAAATCCTCAATGTGTTTCTGCCAAGTTTTTATATTCTGTTACACTGTGCTTTAACAAATTAAACACCAGTGGAATCTGTTTGGATTCCTTTATGTTCAGAGATTTAGTAATGCACGGAGAAAAGGAAATAAATCAATGTATTCACTTACAAATTAATAAATTAGATGAGCTGAAGGGCTGAAAATAAGATATAAATTATAAATCTCAAATGAATATATAAAACTTGAATAAAAAATAAAGATAAAAACTGCACTGTTTTTCTTTTCTTTTTATGGCCACCCAGCAGCATATGGAGTTCCTGGGCCAGGGATCAGATCCAAGCTGCAGTTGCGACCTACACCATAGCTGCAGCAATGCCAGATCCTTTAACTTGCCATGCTGGACCAAGAGTGAACCTGCATCCTGGTGCTGCAGCGACTCCACTGCACCACAACAGAACTCAGTATATAAACTATACTTTGTATTGTTAAAAAAATCTTTAAAAATTCTGAAATAATAACCCCAATTTGTACCTATACTTTTACTCAAAGCAATTCCATGAATATATAGTCATATATTCTTTTTTTTTTTCCTTGAGACGATTTTCATTCTCACCTCCAGAACGGGGTTTCAATATCAAATCCATGACTTCAGTCCAGGAGTTTTGTAGTATAGCTCTAAAATTAAATAGCATTTATTTTACTTAATTTTGCATTAAGATGAATTTTATCTTCCCAAATCTGTGGAGTCAACAAACCATATTAACTTTATATATTTTATTAAACTTAAAAGTAAGCAGAAAAACTAATGATACAGATTTCAAATGTAAATGTCAAAAGAACTTAGAAGAAAATTAATATAATGTTTATTCATAACATACAGTATCATTTCACAGTTTTAAAATGCTGTAATAGTATAAAACTATCTAGTCATGCTTTAAGCTCTCATACATGGTATTCTCCGTATTAATCAAAGTTAAGTCTTTATATACCAAAACTTTTTCTTTTGGCCTCACCTGTGGGATGTGGAAGTTTCCAGGACAGGGATCTAACTCAAACCACAGCAGTGACCAAACCAGATTCTTAACCTATTAGGTCACCAGGGAACACCTATATACCAAAACTTATTTGAAACTTCTCAAAAAACTACTCCACTATGTTAAACACTTTCTTGCTTAAGTAAACAGAATAAATACAATTTATTTTTCTCTATTATTTTTGCCAAAATGGAAGTACCTTTACTTTGGCTGATTACAAGTTACACATGCTTCCTAAAAATTTAAACAGTATGTAAGAAAGAAGGTTACCTAGTATCTAACCTCTAAAAAACAAACACCATTAACACTTCGGAGTATAGTTTAAAGACTTATCAGTGCATGCAATTTTTCCTTTAACTTTTATCATACTATCTTCTGCCACACATAGATTTTATTTTGTGTATCATATCTGAACATTTTTTTTCTGGTTAAGGTTTCTTTTTTTTTTTTTTGCTTTTTCTGCGGCCACTCCTGCAGCATATGGAGGTTCCCAGGCTAGGGTTTGAATTGAAGCTACAGTTGCCGGCCTATGCCAGAGACACAGCAACTCGGGATCTGAGCAGCGTCTGCGACCTACACCACAGCTCATGGCAACGCTGGATCCTTAACCCGCTGAACAAGGCCAGGGATCGAACCCACAACCTCATGGTTCCCAGTCAAATTCGCTAACCACTAAGCCATGATGGGAACTCCTGGCTAAGATTTCTGGTCTTGGAGTCATGCTTCTTAAAAAGGCCTTCCCTATCAAAAGAAAACAAAAATCCCTTCTACTAATTTTTTTGTCTTTCTAGTTAATCACAGCTTTTATTTTTTATATTTAAGTTAATCTCTATGAGATATTTGTGTATTAAATTTTATAAAATGCTGTTTAACTACTGATGAGATCATATGGATTTTTAATCTACTAATGCAAGGAATTACATTAATAGATATCCCATTCTTTTTTTTTAATTACTCCATGAATATTACTACTATTTATAGTTGTACAATGATCATCACAACCAAATTTTATAGCATTTCCATCTTCCTGACCATTCTTGAAGTCCTGGAATAAGCCATGCTCTATCCATCTTTAAATATACTCCTGAGTGATACATTATTAAGCTGGCTAGGCCTTCATTTCCAAAAAGAGTATAGTACTAATTCAGGACTAGGTGTTGGTGTGCCAGATAGCATGGGAAAAGATTTCTACGCTCAAAAACTTTCGTTATCTGGCTGGCCACTAGATTTTTTAAATAGTTTTATTGGAAAGCAGTGGTGCTCATTAATTTATATACTACCTCTGTCTGCTTTCTCAGTGTTAATGGCAATGCCAAGTAGCTGCCACAAATACTCTACAGCCCACAAAGGCAAAATATTTACTACCTGGCCTTTTACAGAAAAAGTTTGCCCACACCCAGTGTAATACATTTAAGTTTCTTAACATCTTTAAGATACTACCATACATGTGAAGGTTCAGCATACAGCACCGTCTTAAAGATGGACCTGTCTGGTTTACAACAGGCCATCCTATCTGGCCCACTACACATTAAGATGTTCTCTATTTTTCTTATATTATCTTTCCTTCTTCTACCTTCTTTTTTAAATTGTATAAAGTATATACAACATAAAATGTATCATTTTAGCTATTTTTAAGTGTACAGTTCTGTGGTACTAAGTACATTCACATTGTTGTATAACCATCAAGACCATCTGCCTCCAGAACTTTTTAATCTTCTGCAACTAATTCTGTACACATCAAACATTAACTCCTTGTTTCCCTACCCCAGCTCCTTTTCATTCTGTTAACAGTGGCCTTTGTGCATAAAGGCTTTTAAATTTTGATGAAGTCTAACGTATTTAATTTTTCCTTTTGTTGCTGGTGCTTTTGGTGTTATACCCAAAAAACCCACTGGCAAGTTAAATATCATGAAGTTTTCCCCCCTATATTTTCTTCTAATTTTATAGTTATAGTGCTTACTGGAGTTCCCCGTCATGGTGCAGCAGAAACGAATGCGACTAGGAACCACAAGGCTGTGGGTTTGATCCCTGGCCTTACTCAGTGGGTTAAGAATCTGGCGTTGCTGTGTCTCTGGCGTAGGCCGACAACTGTAGCTTCAATTAGACCCCTAGCCTGGGAACCTCCATATACCATGGGTCTGGCCCCAAAAAGCAAAAAGAAAAGTTGTAGTGCTTACATTTAATCTTCGAGCCATTCAAATTTTTAAAAATATGGTGTAAAAGTAAGGATCCTACTTTGGTTTTTTTTTTTTTTTTTCGCATGTGGATATCCAATTTCTCCAATACTATTTGTTGAAAAGTTGTCCTTTCTGCAACTGAATGATCTTGTCACCCTTGCCAAAAATCATTTGACCACATATATGAGGATTTATTCCATCTTCTCCGTCTTCTTTTTCTTTAAGAACCACATCCACGGCATATGGAAGTTCCCAGGCTAGGGATCGAACTGGAGCTACAGCTGCCAGCCTATATCACAGCCACAGCAACGTGGGATCTGAGCCGAGTCTGTGACCTACACCACTGAGTTCAAGGCAACACAGGATCCCCAACCCACCAAGAGAGGCCAGGGATCGAAACTGAATCCTCATGGATGCTAGTTGGATTCATTTCTGCTGTACCACAATGGGAACTACTAATCTCATTTTCTTTAGCTATTTTACATTATCTTTGGAGTGTAAAATTTACAGTTCCAAAGGCTGCTCTTCTGTCAAATTAACTACAAATTCAAAGGGTGATAAAACCTTTTCTTAAATATTCTGTCCATAATAAAATTAGCATCTTCATCATCAACATGGTCTGAGTATCAGCAAGAAAGACTGAAATTATTATCTTTTATTATCTAGTAATACTGATTTTTTTTCCCCTTTTTACGGCCACACCTGTGGCATATGAAAATTTCTGGGCCAGGGGTTGAACTGGAACTGCAGTTGCTTGCCTATGCCACACCCACAGCAATGCCAGATCAGAGCCACATCTGTGATCCACACGACAGCTTGTGGTAATGCCGGATCCTTAACCCCCTGAGTGGGGCCAGGGATCAAACCTACATCCTCATGGACATTATGCTGGGTTCTTAACCTGCTGAGACCATGGGTTGGAAGTCAAGAAGATCTCTATTCTCAGGACTGTAGCTGATCAACTAGTAAGCTCAGGCAGCCTCCCTAAGCCAAGATTATATCTTTGCTAAAATGAAGGGTTTGAAGCTCCAGGAAAAATGTGAACTAAATAATCTCTGTCACTTCCAATTCAAACTTTCACAGTTCTAACTGCTAGGTGAATAATTATTTATGTAACACAGTCTCTGCTGGACAGCAGGATAGCATAAGTAGGTTTACAAATTCAAGTATTCATTGACAGAATTCCCAACCGATCTTACCCTAGAGGGATTTGCTACTATCTAAAAGCTAAACAGAGAGTTCTCAAAATAAACTTTATTTGATAATTACTTCCTTGAGAGGGTAGATAAAGGAAAGATGCAAGTTTAAGAAACATATTAACAGCGATCAGAAACTGCACCACCTCCTTCAGGCTACTATGGGTCGAGTTACTCCAATGCTACTGCTGGATCACTTACTGAGCCACGATTTATCTGTAAAAATTAAAATAAAATAGAATCCCTGGATGGGCTATCAGGGAAGACAGAAAAACTTACTTTTCAGGTTATGTCCTTTTGAACTCTGACTTATTTTTTACCTTGTGTATGTATTATCATAAAACAGAACAAAACTTATTAGAAGGAGGCTGCAGATCAGTTAGTTGGATGAGACACACTGCTTCACTTGGCCCAGATTTCCATGAGAAAATCTAGAAATAATTAAAAACACCACCACCAAAAAACCCTGCTTTTTTATGAGAGAGCTCTTTTAGACAAAAGCTAAGAAACGAGATACAAACCTTCCCACTTGATAAGTGGGGACTGCTGTGGTTCCAAATCTTTGCATTCCATAGTAGTTAATAAATCCGATTTCCTTGAGTGAGTTCATGGCTTGTTGCACTTGATCGTCAGTTCCTGTTATGTTTCTACAGGAGCCCAAATTATCCAGAAAAAAATATTTACAGTCAAACAAACACATTCACAGATACCTATCATAAGGGACATGACTTGGCCTTTCCTTTCTTCCCTGCAGCCTTTTACCTCCTGAGGACTGCCCTTTTAAAAGACTGAGGTAAAATATATACAACGGTAAATTTACCATTTTAGCCATTTCTAAATATGCAATATGGTGGCATTAAGTACATTCACCATGTTCTGCAACCTTTACTACTATCTACTTCCTGAACTTTATCGTTTTCCCAAATTGAAACTCTCCACTCCTCCAGCCGCCCTCCACACACACCCTGGGTACCTCTATTCTATGGCAGTCAGTTTGCCCATTCTAGGTACTGCAAGTGGGATCACAGGCTGTCTTTTTTTTTTTTTTCCCGGTCTTTTGTCTTTTTAGGGCAGCACCCTCGGCATAAGGAGGTTCCCAGGCTAAGGGCTGAGCTGGAGCTACAGCTGCTGGCCTACACCACAGCCACAGCAACATGGGATCCGAGCCGGATCTGTGACCTACACCACAGCTCACAGCAACACTGGATCCTTAACCCACTGAGCGAGGCCAGGGATCTAACTCACGTCTTCATGGGCACTAGTTGGTTTCGTTAACCACTGAGCCATGATGGGAACTCCACAGGTTGTCTTTCAACACAGTATTTCAAAGAGAGGGGTTCTTTCCAAAGGTGGTACTGAGTTTTTAGAGGTGTGGATATGTTAGGACAGCTGTATTTGCTCTCCTAGCCTCATTCCAACTTCTCGCTGCCATGACTTTAGTGCCAGCTCACTGGGGTCAACAACTGTTCTAAACAGACTCATGGTGACCCAGTAAGACCCTCCCCGGTCCACATTCCTACTCACAGACTCTCTTTACCTGAGAACAACAGTGAAGTGATTCCCTTGAAGCTCTCCCAACTTCAGAGGTTTTTTCTGATAGCTGAAATTCCCTAGCTTAAAGTTCATCAAGCACTTATTTAAGTGAGCAAGTCTTTGTGCAGTTATCCTAAAAAAATACAAAAAAGGAGGGTCATGAAGTACTGCCTGATCAAAACAGCCTGATACTTTACTAAAGAAGCCAGCAGCTTGAAACGAAATTACAAACTATGACAATGGAAAAAGAAAGGCATTGCGGCTGGTGGGGTCCACCTACCTTTCACTTCCCTCTGGAATGTTCCTCCAGCATAAGGATACCTGTTCCTGTTGCAATGATGTAACACAGCCTCATGATACTTACATACGGATTATGAAACAATGATATCTGTGAAATTTTTCTACTCTTTGAAGGGGGGGTGAGAAAGGCAGCACAGAACAATTCCTATAGGTAAAAAAGATTATTAAGCATGAAAAAAAAAAAGAACCACACTGGAGTTCCCATTGTGGCGCAATGGGATTGGTGGCGTAATGGGATTGGTGGCATCTCTGGAGCACTAGGACATGGTTTGATCCCCAGCCCGGCACAGTGGGTTAAAGATCTGGTGTAAGTTGCAACTGTGGCTCAGAGCTGATCCCTGGCTATGCAACTCCATACGCTGTGGGGTAGTCAAAAAAGAAAAAGAGGCGTTCCCATCGTGGTGCAGTGGTTAACGAATCTGACTAGGAACCATGAGGTTGCAGGTTCGATCCCTGGCCTTGCTCAGTGGGTTGGGGATCCGGCGTTGCCATGAGCTGTGGTGTAGGCTCAGATCCCGCCTTGCTGTGGCTCTGGCGTAGGCCTGTGGCTACAGCTCTGATTAGACCCCTAGCCTGGGAACCTCCATATGCCGCGGGAGCGGCACAAGAAATAGCAAAAAGACAAAAAAAACAAAAAACAAAACAAAACAAAAATACTGTAACCTCACTACAGAAAACTTGAAAATATTCAATTAAGTACAGAGGAAAAAAAAAGACAATTCAGTTTCATCACGTGGGAAAAAAAATCTATTAGTATGTAACTCTGCATTCCTTCCTATTCTTTTTTTTTTTTTTTTTTTTTTTTGTCTTTTGTTGTTGTTGTTGTTATTGTTGTTGTTGCTATTTCTTGGGCCGCTCCCGCAGCATATGGAGGTTCCCAGGCTAGGGGTTGAATCGGAGCTGTAGCCACCGGCCTACGCCTGAGCCACAGCAATGCGGGATCCGAGCCGCGTCTGCAACCTACACCACAGCTCACGGCAACGCCGGATCCTTAACCCACTGAGCAAGGGCAGGGACTGAACCCACAACCTCATGGTTCCTAGTCGGATTCGTTAACCACTGCGCCACGACGGGAACTCCCCTATTCTTTTTTAAACACACACACACACACACACACACACAGCTTGCTTCTTGTGCACCTTCATAGGTGAGTATCTGGGATAAGCCCCTAGAAATGGAAAGTATGGACTTTAAATTTTAACCTGCAGTACCCACCAAATAAGTTGTAACAATTCACACTCACACCATTAATATGTAGGTGTCTACTGTCTCATGCCTAATATAATTTAGATTTTTTTTCCTCAAAGTTCCTTAAATTCAGGATCTCATCAAGGACCAAAACAATCATTGTTTCCTCACAATTAGACTCAGGCAAACATTTTCTGTTGGGAAGATTACATGGGTGATGCTGTGGCCTTTTCAGTGTATCACAGCAAAAGGCAAGGATTGCTGGCCACTGATGGTGATAAATTTAATCACTGTGTTAGGATGGTATTTGCTAGGTTTTTCCACTGCCAAGGGTACCTCTTTTTCTTTTTTCACTTCTTTTCTTTTTGGCTGCACTCATAGCATATGGAAGTTCCCGAGCCAAGGACTGAAGCCACACCACAGCAGCGGCCCAAGCCACTGCAGTGACAATATCGGATCCTTAACCTGCTGTGCCACATGGGAACTCCACCATTTTTTTTCCCATTTTTTAAAGTTTTATTGAAGCATAGTTGATTTACAATGCTGTGATAATTTCTGCTATACAAAAAAGTGATTCAGCTATACATGTACACACATCCAATCCTTTTCAGATTCTTCTCCTACACAGAATATTGCGTAGAGTTCCCTGTGTGATACAGCCGGTCCCTGGAGGCCAATTATTCCATATACCATAGTGTGTATGTGCCAATCCCAAACCCCCAATCCATTCCTCTCCTCCCACGCATAACCTTTGGTAACCATAAGTTTGTTTTCAAAGTCTGTGAGTCTGTTTCTGTTCTGCAAGTAAGTTCATTTGTATCCTTTTTTTTTTTTTAGATTCCACATATAAGTGATATCATATGATGTCTTTCACTCTCTAACTTCACTTAGTATACTAATTTCTAGGTCTATCCATATTGCTGCAAATGGCATTTTTACTCTTTTTTATGGCTGAGTAATATTCCATTGCATATATGTACCACTACTTCTTTATCCATTCCTCTTTCAAGGGACATTTAGGTTGCTTCCACATCTTGGGTACTGTAAAAAGTGTTGCAACTAACACTGGGGTGCATGTGTGTTTTTTTTTTGGGGGGGGGCCACCCCACAGCATATGGAGCTTCCTGCATCTGCCACCCAAGCCACAGCCATTGCCAATACCGGAAACTTAACCCAAGGTGCTGGGCTGGGATAGAACCTGCATTCCAGTGCTCCCAAGATGCTGCCAATCTCATTGTGCCACAGCAGGAACTTCACATGTATCTTTCTGAATTATGTTTTTTTTTTTTTTCTGGACAGATGCCCAGGAGTGGGATTGATTAAAAATTTTTAATTTTAGTTAAAAAAAATTTTTTTTTTTTTAGGGCTACACCCACAGCATATGGAGGTTCCCAGGCTAGGGGACCAATCAGAACTGTAGCTGCTGGCCTATGCCAGTCACAGGCATGCCAGATCCAAGCCACGTCTGCAACCTACACCACAGGTCACAGCAATGCTGGATCCTTAACCCACTGAGTGAGACCAGGGATTAAACCTGTGTCCTCATGGATACTAATTGGGTTCATTAACTACTGAGCCACAACAGGAGCTCCTAAATTTTTTTTTTTTTTTTTTGGCTGTACCCAAAGCATGCAAAAGTTCCCCGGCCAAGGATCAAACCTGTGCCACAGCAGTGATAACACCAGATCCTTAACCTGAACCACCAGGGAACTCCTGGTTCTGTTATATTAACAGCATCACACATGCCTTTTTGCTTTTTTATTTATTTTTATTTTATTTTATTTATTTTTTGGTTTTATAATGATTTTTATTTTTTCCATTATAGCTGGTTTCCAGTGTTCTGTCACTTTTCTACTGTAGAGTAAATGACCCAGTCACACATACATATATACGTTCTTTTTTCTCACATTATCATGCGCCATCATAAGTGACTAGATATAGTTCCCAGTACTATACAGCAGGATCTCATTGCTCATCATTCCAAAGGGAATAGTTTGCATCTATTAATCCCAAATTCCCAGTCCATCCCATTCCTTTCCCCTCCCCTTTACTTTTTGCTTTTTTAAAAAGGGTAGACTGGAGTAGAAAAACTACACCAAGGGGAGTTCCCATCATGGCGCAGCTGAAATGAATCCGACTAGGAACCATGAAGTTGTGGGTTCGATCCCTGGCCTTCCTCAGTGAGTTACGGATCTGGCGTTGCCATAAGCTGTGGTGTAGATCGTAGATGTGGCTCAGATCTGGTGTTGCTATGGCTGCGGCATAGGCCAGCAGCTGTAACTCCGATTAGGCCCCTAGCCTGGGAACCTCCATATGCCGAGAATGCAGCCCTAAAAAGCAAAAAACTAACAACAACTACTACAACAAATGTACACCAAAGATCTGGCCATGAAAAATAATTATTCATATAATATCTATTATATCTATGTATCTCTATCTCCCTACCTATCCATCTATGCATAATGCTGGCTGGTTATATTACAGTGGCTGATGTCACCTTTTGATTGGCTTTGTTAACATTTGGCAAACCTTGTCACTTACCCACTCGGTGAAGGTGTACAAAAACTGGCGTAAAGAGTCAATTTAATTTTTTTTTTTTCAGATGGCTATTCAGTTATCTCAACAAATTCACTGACTCAAAACATTTTTTTCTCTGCTGATTATAAATGCAACTTTGAATATCCAATTAATCTGTGGAGAATCTGGGTCTGTAATTATTCTAATTCTACTAATTTATATGCTGTGGTCATATTGCTTTAATTGCTATATTTCTATAATATGCTTTAAAATATACTGAGGCTGGACAGCTATAAGTAAAAGCATAAAATTAGAACATCCTCCAATAGCATATACAAAAATAAACTCAAAATAGATTAAAGACCTAAATATAAGACCAGATGCTATTAAAACTCAGAGAGGAAAACATAGGCAGAACACTCTTTGACATAAATCGCAGCAATAGTTTTTTGGGTTCATTTCCTACCGAAATGGAAACAAAGGCAAAAAGAAACTAATGGGACCTAATTAAACTTAAAAGCTTTTGCATGGCAAAGGAAACCATAAATGAAACAAAAAGACAACCTATGGAATGGCACAAAATACTTGCTAATTATGCAACTGACAAAGGCGTAATTTTCAAAATACACAAAATGCTTATACAGTTCAATAACAAAAAAACCCAACCCAATCAACAAATGGGCAGAGGACCTAAACAGACACTTCTCCAACGAAGGCATATGGATGGCCAACAGGCACATGAAAAGATGCTCAACACTGCTAATAATTAGAGAAATGAATTTTAAAACTACAAATAAAGTACCACCTCACACTGGTCAGAAGGGTCATCATGAAAAATTCTGCAAAGAGTAAATGATGGAGAGAGTGTGGAGAAAAGGGAATCCTTCTACATTGCTAGCGGGAATGTAAATTGGTGCAACCACTGTGGAGAACAGTACAGATATTCTTTAAAAAACGAAAAATAGAGATACCACATGATCTAGCAATCCTATCCTGGGCATATATTCGGAAAAGATGAAATCTCTAATTCAAAAAGATACATGCATTCCAATGTTCATAACAGCACTATTTACAACAGACAAAACACAGAAGTAACCCAAATGTCCACTGACAGACGAATGAATAAAAAGATGAGGCACGTGGAACTGCTGTCGTGGCTCAGCAGGGCAAACCTAACTAGGCTGCATGAGGATGTGGGTTCGATCTCTGGCCTCACTCCAGTGGGTTAAGGATCTTGCGTTGCTGTGGCTATGGTGGCTACAGCTCCGATTTGACCTCTAGCCTGGGAACTTTAATATGCCATATCTGCAGCCCTAAAGAGAAAAAAAAAAAAAAAAAAAAAGGATGAGGTACGTACACACACAACACTAATATTACTCAGCCATAAAAAAGAATGAAATAATGCCACTTGCAGCAACATGGATGGACCTAGAGCTTAATATACTAACTGAAGACAGTCAAAGACAAATATATCATTTTTATTTGGAATCTAAAAAAATTCAGGAGTTCCCTGGTAGCCTAGTGATTAGGGATTTGGCATTATCACTGCTGTGGTATGGGTTTCCTGGCCTGGAAACTTGCACATGCCATAGGCATAGCCAAAAAACAACACAAAACAAACAAAAGAAAAACAAAGTTAAAAAAAAAAATAACACAAATGAACTTATTTACAGAACAGAAACAGACTTACATACATGGAAAACCAATTTATGGTTACTAAAGGGGAAGGGGGGAGGGATAAATTGGGAATTTTTGATTAACAGATACACACTACTATATATAAAATAAGCAAGGATCTACTGTATAGCACAGTGAACTATTTTCAATATTTTGTGATAATCTATATTGAAAAAGAATCTGGAAAGGTGTATAGTAAAACAGTAATTTCACTGTATACCTAATACACGGTAAATCAACTATACTTCAATAAAAATAAATAATTAAAAAATAAGAGCAGATAGTGAATTAAAGAAATGGACTAATATGAAACCAGAAATATCTTAGGGTGGGAAGTGTGGTAAAAATGTTTTAGTGGAAAGTTCTCTTGTGGCACAATGGGTTAAGGACCCGGTGTTGCCGCAGCTGTGGCTCGGGTTACAGCTGCAACATGGGTTTGGATCCTTGGCCAGGGAATTTCCAACATGTGGCAGGTGTGCTGGGAGAAAAAAAAGTTTTAGTGGTCCAAGCGTACAATTTACTCCACGGCAGAAATCATCATGGGAATGTTTTAATAGAAACATTTTAAAAATGAAAAACTACATATATACTAATACGAATGCCCCTTTATCAGTCACTTCTTCCGGAATTTTTTTTTTTAAATAAAGTTTTAAATAAAGTATTTAAATTTATTTAAATAAAGTTGGTTGGCTGCATCCAATGAAAGTGGAAGTTCCTGGGCCAGGGATTGAACTGGATCTATAGCGGTGACAATGTTGTGTAGTTAAACGGTGGCCTACAGGGAAGGTCCAGAATTTTTCCAGAGTTTTTATGGCTGGTTTCCCACCTTAACTTTCCCACACTATGATCAGCTTGGTTAGCGTAAAACCCATTCTTGTGGTATTATTAGGATCAGCATAAATTTACACATTTATTCATTAAAAGACAGTGACATGTTTTCAAGGATAGGTTATAGCATTTATTTATTCAAATCTTTTATATCTATCAATAGCACTTGTTTCTAATTATGTTTTTTAACCTTTTTCTGTGTATAAGATTTTTTCCATTATAATTTCTAATTGGCTATTGTTTGCATGTTGACTTTTTCACAATCTTTTTTACCTTGTATAACTTTCAGTAACACTAACAATTGCAATCTAGACACCTCCCCCCAATTTCTACAACACTTCTTTCTTTTTTAACATAATCTTTCTTACCTTGTATAACTTTCAGTAACACTAACAAAAATTTCTTTCTTTTTTACCTTGTATAACTTGCAGTAACACTAACAAAAATTGCAATCTAGACACCTCCCCCTAATTTCTACAACAATTCTTTCTTTTTAAAAATTTTGTCTTTTTAGGGCCGCACCCATATGGCATATGGAAGTTCCCGGGCTAGGGGTCAAATCCGAGGTGCAGCTGCAGGCCTATGCCAGAGCCAGAGCAGTGCCAGATCTGAGTTGCATCTGAGACGTACACCACAGTTCACGGCAACACCAGATCCTTAAGCCACTGAGCAAGGCCAGGGATCGAACCCGAGTCTTCATGGATACTAGTGAGGTTTACTACTGATGAGCCATAATGGCAACTCCAATACTTATTTCTTAATTTTGTTTCTATTTTAGTATGCCTAGAACAATGATAAATGTGGTAACAGTGTAGTTATCTTTATTATTTTGCGCCTGGCTCTAATAAACTTTTCTAGCATTTCACCATTAAATAAGATATGGACTTTTCATTTGAGACTTTCATATTCTGTCATGTTAAAATATTTTTACATTTTTTATGTTAATATTCATCTTTTTAAAATTAGAAATAATTTAGTATGGTCAAAAATATTTCATCAGTTGGAATTTACACATTTAGCCATTCATTTTAAGATTCACCAATTTGGGTCACCTGGGTTGTTCACAATTTTCCAAGATCACAAATAATGCTGCACAGTACATGACTGTGCATAAGAAAGTGGTTTTAATTTTCTCTGCATTCAGATTTCCTCTGAAAAGGCATTTATGCTGAGAACTACCAGAACAAAGGGCATTTGTGCTTCACTTTGTTGAACACACTTCTCCCTTCACTACTCTGGACTGTGTGTGCCCTTTGCAGGGTTGGTCCTTGAGTGCATTCCTGCTGGCTCTCCTATCAGGAGCCATGTTCCAGTTTTGCCTGGAAATCCAGGGGTCAGGAAGGTCTAGCTATGGATCCTGGGCCTACATGAGAGGCTGTTCTGCCCCAAAGTACCTGGTCCATAGGCCCAGAGCAGCTAATCATAGAAGCAGCCCCACAGAGGCATGTGCCCCTGCTCTATAGCTTCTCAAGTACCAATGTTATATGAAAATTTAGTGAGAAGGATATAAAGAAAAAATGTATATATGTGCAAAACTACATCACTTTACTGTACAACAGAAATTAACACAACATTGTAAATCAACTGTAATTTTTTAAAAATCCAAGATAAATTAATTATCCTACTCCTTGGTTAAAATTAAAAATGAGTTAAACTGTTTAAAATTCACCTGCAGATACAAGTTTGCCATTTCATCTCATAGAACTCTTGTTTCCTTGCTGAAAAATTTCCCATACTTCCTGAAGACAATCAATTCCTTGATGCTTTATCAATCAGTTAATTAGTTTTCTGGTTCAGTATATACATCTGGTTCAATACATGCAGAGGCAGCCTGTCCAAATTTCTTACAGAAAAAAAATCTGTCATTGTCCCATTAATTATTATAAAATGGAAGCTAGTCAGAGAAGTGGGCAAAGCTCATACTCCATGAGCCTCTCTTGGCCCTGAATGCTCTGCCCAAACCAAGGACCAAAATGGTGTAAAGTGGCTCTACATCTGCTTGGACCAGCTGCTCAGAGGGACCACATCCATGACTTGAGATATAAGGGGATGATGGTAGAACCACAGGGCATAAATTAATCTAGAAATAGTATCCCAAAGAATCCAGGAAGCAGAGGACTGGGATGAACAGAGTGAGGAACAGGAGGACAGAACTCCTCCTTCGTCAGTAACTACTGCTAGAGAATGGACAGACTATTTAGAGACAGGAGAAAAGAAGGAATCAGATACATAACTTGGCGGCTCTGGAGAGAGATTATGGAGACTGCGAGACTACTCCACAATAGCCATGAAGGTGCCTGACAGCTTTGCTTCTTTTGAAGGTGAGATAAAATTAATGCAGCATAAAAATTATCATAACCATTATAACGTATACAATTCAGTGGTTTTTAGTATATTCACGATGTTGTGCAACTGTCACCATTACCTCATTCCAGAGCATTTCCATCAGACCCCAAAGAAATCCTCTCCCTGCAGCCCGTAGCAACCACTAACCTAGTATATGTCTCAAAATACAATCCTATAACATGCTTTTGTGTCGGGAGATCTGAGCCACATCCGTGACCTATGCCTCAGCTTGTGGTAACGCCAGATCCTTAACCTACTGAGTGAAGCCAGGGATCCAACCTGCATCCTCAGAGATGCTATGTTGGGAACTTAACCTGCTGGGCCACAATGGGAACTCATGTGTCTGACTTCTTTTACTTAGCATAATGCTTTTACCATTCACCCACTGTAATATATATCAGTACTTCATTCCTTTTCATGGCTGAATTATATTCTTCAGAATATTCTTGAATATACAACAAACACATATTTCTGAGTCCCATTAGCTCAGCAGAAAGTGCAACCTCCATTTGTTCTTGCTGGTGTGCACACTCCTGGACATTGATGGAAGGAAGTTGATAAATGTCTTCATGATACAGTTTTAATTTTGATGCTCCTGAATCAAGCTCTTTGGTTGTAAATTCACAGCAAATTCTGTGAGTAACTTGGAAATACCAAAATCTCATTTTTAAAGATTAACAGCCAACCTAAGCAGCGTGCTGCACAAAAACCCTTTATTAACAAAGCCAGGGAAATACTGGCCCAGGCTCAGAAAGGAGACTGGCAGGAAGAGGCAGGAAAAGAAACAAATTATGCTGAATGAGGCTGTTCCTGCTTGAGATCCTGTTAAAACTACTAGATGACTTCAGAGAGTTACATACAGCTGAGGAGAAATGCTCCTTATCCCCAGGACCTGATCAATTCAGCAATAATTCAATACTTTGCGGCAGAGTGGGTTTATCCTGTGTGCCAGTACTCATGGGAAAGGAAAATCGGCCTGGTCCCACATACCCATTAAGCAAATGAAGGGTGTAGCCTGCATCCGTGAGATAAGTGCTATGTGCTTTCCAAAGGCCAACATTTAGATGTCTAATACAATTTCCTACAAAGTCAACAGGAAGATGATAAAAGCAGCAAAGGTCTAGGAAGACAGAGCCACACTGGGATCAGCATGACACCTGATGGCTTAGAAGAAAAACTACTTTCTCTCTTCAAAGACATATATCATATAATACAATATAAAATAATGAGATGCCATGTTTGACCCTCAAATTAGCAAACAATTTAAAAAAAATCCTAGGAGTTCCTGCCATGGCACAGCGGAAGTGAATCTGACTAGACACCATAGGTTGCAGGTTTGATTCCTGGCCTCGATCAATGGGTTAAGGATCCAGTGTTGCTGTGAGCTGTGGTGTGGGCTGGCAGCTACAGCTCTGATTTGATCCCTACCCTGGGAACTTCCATATGCCACGATGTGGCCCTAAAAAAACTAATTAAATAAATAAATAAATTTTTAAAATCCTAACATATATCAGAGAGGATCCTGGAGAAGAAGAATAAAGGTGATAAACTGGTACCACCTTTCTACAGGGCACTTAAACTCTGCTATCAAAACCCTTCAGGAGGAGTTCCAGTCCTAGCTCAGTGTTCCAACTAGGAACCATGAAGTTGCGGGTCTGATCCCTGGTCTTGCTCAGTGGGTTAAGGATCTGGCATTGCTGTGAGCTATGGTGTAGGTCACAAACGCAGCTCGGATCTGGCATTGCTGTGGCACTGGCGTAGGCTAGTAGCTACAGCTCCCATTAGACCCCTAGCCTGGGAACCTCCATATGCTGCAGGTGTGGCCCTAGAAAAGACAAAAAACAAAAGCAAAAACAAAAACATCCTTCAGGAGTTCCTGCTGTGGTGCAACGGAAATGAACAAGGTTGCAAGTTTGATCCCTGGCCTTTGCTCAGTGGGTTGGCGTTGCTGTGAGCTGTGGTGTAGGTTGTAGACTCGACTGAGATCCTGTGGGCTCAGATCCTGTGTTGCTGCGGCTGTGGTGGAGGCCAGCAGCTGTAGCTCCTATTCAACCCCTAGCCTGGGAACCTCCACATGCCATGGTGGCAGCCCTAAAAAGCAAAAAACAACAACAAAAAAAAAACCTTCAAAATCTTAAAACCTAGGAGAGTTCCCTGGTGGCCTAGCAGTTAAGGACTCAGCATTGATTCTGCTGTGGTTCAGGTTCAATCCCAGGCCTAGGAACTTCCACATGCTGCAAGCGTGACCCAAAAAATACAAATTAAAAAACCCCCTAAAACCCAGGATTTCACATTTCCTTTAAGTAAGTAATTCCATTAAGTTTATATTAATGAAGTTATCACAGGTGTATGTCAAGGTTTAGCTATCAATATGACTGTCATGGAATTGGTTACAACAGCAACAAATGAGAAACAATTGTGTGTGTGTGTGTGTGCGTGTGTCTTTTTAGAGCCGCACCTGAAGCACATGGAGGTTTCCAGGCTAGGGGTTGAAATCGGAGCTACGTGGGATCAAAGCCAGGTCTGCGACCTATACCACAGCTCACAGCAATGCTGTATCCTTAATCCACTGTGCATGGCCAGGGATCGAACCCACATCCTCATGGATCCTAGTCGGGTTTGTTAACCACTGAGCCACAATGAGAACTCCATGAGAAACAATTTAAACATTCGAAAGTACAGTAGTAGTTCATAAATTAGGATACATCCATATATTTAAATATCTCTTGCCATGTACTCGCCATGTACTAATAGTGAAAAGAAGTACATCATTTATTGTCTGCAAGAAAAGAACACACTTTATATAAATATTTCAGTTTACAAGGAAAAAAGAATTCACCACAAAAAATACACCAAGCCATGAATAAGGCCAAGACAATCTCTGAGGGAGGACAATCATGGCAGAATTTTCATTTTCTACCTAGTTCCTTCCGTGTTGAAAAACAAACTCCCCCCCCCCCCTTTGCACCATGGCAAAAAGAAGTTCCTGAGCCAGGGATGGAAACTGTGTCACAGCAGCAACCAGAGCCACAGTAGTGACAAAGCCAGATCCTTAAGCTGCTGAGCGACCAGAGAAGTCCAAACCAATCTATTTTTTAATTTAGGTAGAATTCACAGAGCCAGCCAGAAAGCACAGGAGTTGACTAAATGACACCTTAGACACCAAAGAGAAGGCAACAACCTTCTGTACCCCACATCCAGCATATGGGGAAGCCCAGGTCTACAAGCTGCTGCTGGTCCCTTATTCTTAAGAGTTGCTGACCAGCCCAATACCCACAAAGGCTGTTTCAAAATCCCTATACTCTTTACAAGTTCCCTTCCCCATTCCTGCCTCCTTCACTCTCAGCAGTTCACTCTACATTCCATGCTCTCAGGTTACCAGGTGGGAGCACCAGCATCGGCAGGTGTATCTTCCTGCTCTCCCTCTAACACAGCAACAATCACACACGCTGCCTGTGAAGTCATGGAGAGAGGACATTCTTACCCTGCCTCTACTACCACATCATGCCACTGATCCAGGGTTAAGGAAGAAAAAGACTGGAGAGTTCCCGTCGTGGCGCAGTGGTTAACGAATCCGACTAGGAACCATGAGGTTGCGGGTTCGGTCCCTGCCCTTGCTCAGTGGGTTAACGATCCGGCGTTGCCGTGAGCTGTGGTGTAGGTTGCAGACGCGGCTCGGATCCTGCGTTGCTGTGGCTCTGGCGTAGGCCGGTGGCTACAGCTCTGATTCAACCCCTAGCCTGGGAACCTCCATATGCCGCGGGAGCGGCCCAAGAAATAGCAACAACAACAACAACAAAACACACACAAAAAAAAAAAAAGAAAAAAGAAAAAGACTGGAAAAGCCATTAGAATGCAACCAGGGAGTTCCCATCGTGGCTCAGTGGTTAAGGAATCCGACTAGGAACCATGAGGTTGTGGGTTTGATCCCTGGCCTTGCTCAGTGGGTTAAGGATCTGGTGTTGCCGTGAGCTGCGGTGAAGGTCGCAGACGCGGCTCAGATCCTGAGTTGCTGTGGCTCTGGTACAGCTCCGATTAGACCCCTAGCCTGGGAACCTCCATATGCCACAGGTGTGGCCCTAGAAATGGCAAAAAGACAAAAAAAAAAAAAAGAATGCAACCGGGAGCACAATCCCAACATTATTTCGAATGAATCAGAAGATGGATGGGAAAGGAGCAGGATGGTAAGGGACTGTGGGGTAAAGAGGAGGTGCCATCATATATATAAATATATATATATGTATATTATATATAGTGTGGATAGCAAGAGTAGATGACAGAGTTAACATATGGTAAACTGTACATATTCAGAATGTACAAGTTTCAATATGTAAATAAGCTCATGAAACTATCACTGCATTCAAAATAATGAACATACCTATCACCCTCAGAGCTTCCTCCTGCCCTTTTATTTCTCCCTCCCACCCTCCTTACCTCAAGGGGTGCATGAGGCTGGAAGCCTGAGTTTGTCTGACCTCCTCTTTTCCCTTTGATTATCACTGAACTGGGTTCGGACCGCTGTCCTCCTTCCCAGGATATGGCAATAGCTCCAATCCTCTGTTTCATCCCTCTTGCTCCACCCACAACCCCTAACCCTGCCTGTTCAAATTAAGGTCAAGTCCAAGATGCTCAACAGTCCTTCAGGATCTGGATCCTGCCTACTCCTCAAGCTCTATTTCCTGCTAAGCTCCCATGAAACTCAAGCATGTCAAGTACTGAACATGTTATGCTCTTCAAAACCTTTCCAGTGTCTAATCACAAGCTGTTTTCTTGGTTTGGAACAAAGAACCTTAGACCCTCCCAGTCTCTGGAAAACTCCTACCCATCTATCCTTCTAGAATCTAGACCAGTGGTTCTCAACCAGGGGCTATTCTGTTTTTCAAGGGATCTTTTCCTCTCTTTTTTTGGCTGCACCCACGGCATAGAGAAGTTCCCAGGTAAGAGATGGAATCCAACCCGCAACTGCAGCAACACCAGATCCCACTGTGCCAGCCCAGGGATCAAAACCGCTGCTGCCTTAATAGCAACCTAGGCCGCCACAGAAATAGCACAGGATCCTTAACTTCCTACAGCGCAGTGGGAACTCCCCTTCAAGGGACACTTCAACAATGTCTGGAGACAGTTTTGTCTGCTACAATGTGGACATCAGTAGGTGTCAACGCTAGTGACATTTAGAGGGTAGATAGCAGGGCTGCTGCTAAAAGTACTACAAGCACAGGATGGCCCCTACGACAAAGAATTATCCAGCCAAAAATGTCAGGAGTGAAGAGGCAGAGAAGCCCTGATCTAGACTAAAACTCAAGCACCCTATTTTCTGTGAAAGCCTCGTTGGGCTACCCCCCACAATTAATGCTGTGCTTTATCATCAAGTCCATCCTAATATCCCAAATATACCTCTACTTTAGCATTTATTGCATTGTGTGATAAGTTTTGATTTACTTGTCTGTCTGCTCCATTAAATCATAATTGCTTCAAAAGCAGAAACCATCTTTTTCATCTGTGTATCTCCAGTGTATAACAAAAGAGCTCATGCACTGTTTTGTAATTAAATTTTAAATAATTTATATTTAATAATGAATGAACAAAAGAGAGAAACAAGAGAAAGAAGTGCTTATTCTCTGGCTCTAGCACAAAAGCCCTTTAAAAATTATACAAAAATACCTGCTTACTGCAAAAAAATCAGAACATACGGAAAAACAAGAAGAAAAAAAAAATAGAAAAAGATTTTTTTGAAGAGGCAGAGACACTATCTAGAGAAGGAAACAGTAAAGCCCAGGAAGCAAATCCTAGAACTCTGAAAGGTGGTGCTAGGATTTTTGCAGTAGTCCCAGTATGTACTCTCTACTTACTTGAGAACAGCAATCTCTTGAACAGTTATGGCCCTTTTATCTTTGGTTCCCATGTACGAGAATATGTTTGGCTTGACTCTGATAAGACAAAAACAAAACCATAAGGAAGTTACACTTCTCACAATTTAAGATTTAAAATAAATGTACTAAAAATTCTAACAATAAAAGAATAAGGAGGAACTTTATTTAAAAATACACTCAAAAAACCATAAATGAATGTGCAAACCAAGAAAGTAAGTGATGCAGAACAACTCTGAACATTTTGTGCTAGCCAGTGACACAGAAGGAAGCAATGCGCTTCCTGCTGATTATGCACCATTCATTAATTAACTGTGAAACTAAAGAAAAATCCATTCTAGTTATATCACATACCACTTTGAGAATTTTAATCTTCAATTCTTAAAAAGTTAACAGTAATGTGAATTTTCTATAAATAGACATGCTATTTCTTTGTACAACAAAGCCAAATGCTAAAACAAGGATGTGAATAGTTTTTGGGTTTGTTTTTTTGTTTTTGTTTTTTGTCTTTTTAGGGCTGCACCCATGGTATATGGAGGTTCCCAGGCTAGGGGTCTAATGGGAGCTGCTGCTGCTGGCCTACACTAGAGTCACAGCAACACCAGATCTGAGCCACGTCTTCAACCTATACCACAGCTCATGGCAATGCCTACACCTAACCCACTGAGCAAGGCCAAGGATCGAACCCGCAACCTCATGGTTCCCAGTCAGATTCATTTCCGCTGCACCAAGACGGAAACTCCCTGAATAGTTTTTAATATGAAGATATAAGTAAGCTAGTAAACCAGTAAGAATTTTATGTAAACTGCTCCATAGGAATGAGGGAGAAATGGGAAGGATTTCTTAAATTCTGAGCAATCCCCAGTTCCAGATCTCAGAGGAATTCCCTCCCTCACTGTCCACTCTCCTATGGGGAACCATCTACTCTGCCACATTTAGGAACAGCAAGGCATCAATGACTCTATCCCAGAGAGCCGGCAACAAGAGTGAAATAAAATGTCACTTCAAAGGGTACTGTGTCCTAAGAGCTGAACTGTACTCCCTTAAAATTCTTATGTTGAAGCTGTGATTCTTAGTACCTCAGAATCTATATATGGGGGCAGAATCTTTAGAATGATTAAGGTAAATGAGTCCCTTAGGGTAGACTAAGGGATTCATCCAATTAGACTTGTGTTCTAATATAAGGGTAGGAAAGGTAGACACATAGACAGACTCCAGAGACACACACACACACACACACACACAGGGAAGAACACGGGAGGACACCAGAGGAGGTGGCCATCTGCAAGCCAAGGAGAGCCCTCAGAAAAAAACAAACCTGCCAAGCCCCTGAGCTTGGGGCTTCTAGTCTCCAGACTGTGGGAAAATGGATTTCTGCTATTTAAGCAAACAAATTTCTTTTTTTTTTTTAAATTTTTATATTATAGTTGACTTACAGTGTTGAGCCAACTTCTGCTGTAGAGCAAAGGGACCCCGTCATATATACATACAAACACATATTCTTTTTCTCATATTATCTTCCACTATGTTTTATCCCAAGAGATTGGATATAGTTCCCTGTGCTATAGAGTAGGACCTCATTGCGTTCCATCCTCAATGTAATAGTTTGCATCTATTAATCCCAAACTTTCGGTCCCTCCCCCTTCCTTCTTGGCAACCACAAGTCAGTTCTCCTATGTTTGTGAGTATGTTTCTGTTTTAAAGATAGGTTCATTTGCGCCCCATTTAGAGTCTAAATGATAGCATACAATATTTGTCTTTCTCTTTCTGCCTTCACTTAGTATGAAAATCTCTAGTTGCATCTATGTTGCTGCAAATGGTATTATTTTGTTCTTTATTGTGGCTGAGTAGCACTCCACTGTATTTATGTACCACAAGTTTTTTTTTTTTTTTTTTTGGGTCTTTTTAGGGCCACATCTGTGGCATATGTTGATTCCCAGGCTAGGGGTGAAATTGGAGCTGTAGCCACAGGCCTACACCACAGCAATGCTAGATCTGAGCCGAGTCTGTGACCTACACCATAGCAACTCATGGCAATGCCGGATCCTTAACCTACTGAGCAGGGCCAGGGATTGAACTTTCGTCTTCATGGATGCTAGTCAGATTCATTTCCCCTGAGCCACAATGGGAACTCAATGTACCACAACTTCTCAATCCATTCATCTGTTGATTGACATTTAGGTAATTTCCATGGCTTGGCTCTATTGTCAATACTGCTGCTATGAACAGAGGGGTACACCTATCTTTTTTTTTTTTTTTTAATGTTTTTTATTTTTTTTTTATTTTTATTTTTATTTTTTTTTTGTCCTTTGACTTTTGGTTGTTGTTGTTGCTATTTCTTGGGCCGCTCCCGCGGCATATGAAGGTTCCCAGGCTAGGGGTTGAATCGGAGCTGTAGCCACCAGACTACACCAGAGCCACAGCAACTCGGGATCCGAGCCGCATCTGCAACCTACACCACAGCTCACGGCAACGCCGGATCGTTAACCCACTGAGCAAGGGCAGGGACCGAACCCGCAACCTCATGGTTCCTAGTCGGATTCGTTAACCACTGCGCCACGACGGGAACTCCCTATCTTTTTTTTAAATTGTAGTTTTCTCTGGATATATGTCCAAGAGTGTGTTGCTAGATCATACGGCAGTTCTACATTTAATTTTCTGGGGAACATCTACACTGTTTTCCATAGTGGCTGCACCAATTTACATTCCTATGAATAGTGTAGTAGGGTTCCCTTTTCTCCATACCCTGCCCGGGTATTATTTGTAAACTTAACAGTGATGACCATTCTGACTGCCGTGAGGTGGTACCTTATTGTAGTTTTCATTTTCATTTCTCTAATAATTAGTGACGCTGAGCATTTTTTTCATGTGCCTACTAGCCATCCATGTGTCTTCTTTGGAGTAATGTCTATTTAGGTCTTGTGTCCATTTTTCAATTGGGTTGTTTGTTTTTTTGTTGTTGACTTGCATGAGTTGTTTGTGTATTTTGGAGATTAAGCCCTTGTCAGCAGTATTGTTTACAAGTACTTTCTCCCAGTCTATACGTTGCCTTTTGTCTTTTTGTTTTTCTTATGGTTTCCTTTGCTGTACAAAAGCTTTTAAGTTTGATTAGGTAACATTTGTTTTTGTTTTTATTTCTATTGCCTTGGGAAAATGACCTACAAAAACATTTGTACAGTTGATGTCGGGGAAGGTTTTGCCTATTCTCTTCTAGGAGTTTTATGGTGTCGTGTCTTATGTTTAATCTTTAAGCCACTGTGAGTTTATTTCTATGCGTGGTATGAGGTTACGTTCTAGTTTCACTGATTTATATGCAGCTGTCCACTTTTCCCAGCACCAATTGCTGAAGACACCCCCCCCCCCATTTTATATACTTGCCTCCTTTGTCGAAGATTAATTGACTAGAGGTGTCTGGGTTTATTTCTGGGTTCTCTATTCTGTCTCACTGGTCTGAATGTCTGTTTTTGTGCCATTATCATTTGTCCAGATAGGTTTTTGTTTTTATTTCCTTGTTGACCCATTGGCTTTTTAGTTGCATGCTGTTTCGTCTCCATGTAATCAGTTTTTCTTATTTCCTTTCCTGTGGTTGATTTCTAGTTTCATGCCACTGTGGTCAGAGAAGATGCTTGATATAATTTCTATATTCTTAAACTTGGTGAGGTTAGTTTTGTGTCACAGTAAGTGGTCAATCCTAGAGAATGTTCATGTGCACTTGAAAAGACTGTATATTGATTTTTTTTTTTTGGATATCTTTAAAATAACAACTAAGTCTAACTGTTCTATTGTGCCATTTAAATCTGTTGCCTTACTGATTTTCTGTCTAGAAGATCTGTCCATTGATGCGAGTGGGTGTTAAAAGTCTCCTACAATTATTGTATTCCCATCAATTTCTCTATTTATGTCTGTTAGTATTTGTTGCATGTATTTGGGTGCTCCTGTATTGGAGCATCTATATTAACGAGTGTAACATCCTCTGCTTGAATTGATCCTTTTATCATTAACTAGTGTCCCTCTTTATCTTTCTTTGTGAGCTTGTTTTAAAGCCTATCTTGTCTGGGAGTTCCCGTCGTGGCGCAGTGGTTAACGAATCCGACTAGGAACCATGAGGTTGCGGGTTTGGTCCCTAGCCTTGCTCAGTGGGTTAAGGATCCGGCATTGCCGTGAGCTGTGGTGTAGGTTGCAGACGCGGCTCGGATCTCGCATTGCTGTGGCTCTGGCGTAGGCCGGCGGCTACAGTTCCAATTCGACCCCTAGCCTGGGAACCTCCATATGCCATGGGAGCGGCCCAAGAAATAGCAAAAAAACAAAAAAATAAATAAAATAAATAAAGCCTATCTTGTCTGGAGCAGCGGAAATGAATCGGACTAGGAACCACGAGGTTCCAGGTTCAATCCTTGGCCTCTCTTAGTGGGTTAAGGATCCAGCATTGCTGTGAGCTGTGGTGTAGATTGCAGACATGGCTCGGATCTGGCTACAGTTCTGATTAAACCCCTAGCCTAGCCGGGGAACCTCCATACACTGTGGGTGTGGCCCTAAAAAGACAAATATATCAATAAATAAAGTCTACTTTGTCTGATATGAGTACTGCAACTCCTGCTTTCCTGTCACTTCCATTCGCATGAAATATCTTTTTCCATCCCTTCACTTGCAATTTATGTGTATCCTTCGCCCTAAGGTGAGTCTCTTGTAGGCAGCATATTGTAGGCTCGTTTTTTTTTTTATCCAGTTTGCCCCTCTATGTCTTTTGGTTGGAGCATTCAGCCATTGACATTTAAGATAATTATCAATAAATATATATTTATTGCCATTTCAACCTTGTTTTCCAGTTGATTCTGCTTCTCCATTCCTTTCTTTTTCTTTTTTGGATGGGATGATTTCCTTTTATGTTATGCTTGCATCCTCTTCTTTTTGTTTTTATGAATATATTGTTTTTGATTTGTGGTTGCCCTTTTTCCAAGTCTGTTAACCCCTTCGTATATCTGCTTGCTTTAGACTGATAAAGACACACACATATCCTAAGTACAGATTTTCTTACTCTCCTTCCCCACATTTTATGATTTTAATGTCCTTTTTTACATCTTCATATTTATCCTTTTGCTGTTCCTTGTGTTTATCAACACTTTTACAGTTTTTTTTTCTCTTTTGATCTGTATACTGGCTTATTTAAGTTATTACTTTCCAAATGTGATTTCCTCCATCCTATATATTCTTACTTCTTTCCTATTTAGAGAGACCTTTCAGTATTTTAGAATGGATTTAGTGTTGCTCTATTTAGTTTTTGTTTATCTGAGAAATTACTTATTTCTCCCTCTATTTTAAATGATAATCTTGCTGGACAGAGCATTCTAGGCTGCAAAATTTTCCCTTTTAGAACTCTGAATATTTCCTGCGACTCTTTTCTGGACTGTAGCATGGCTGTAGAGAAATCATCTGATGGCATTATGGGGGTTCCCTTATAATGAACTGTTTTATTTTTCTCTTTGTGTCTTTAGAATCCTCTCCTTACCTTTTAACTTTTGTCATTTTTATTATATTTTGGTGTTGGTCTGTGTAGGTTCAACTTGTTTGGGGCCTTCTGTGCCTCCTGTATCTTGAGGTCTGTTTCCTTTAGATTTGGAAAGTTTTCAGACAATTTCTTCAAATATATTTTCAATCCCCTTTTCTTTTCCTTCTTCTCCTGGAATCCCTACTATATGTATATTGTACACTTAATCTCATAAATCTCTTACACTGCTTTCATGTTTTTTCATTTGGTTTTCTGTCTGCTGTCCTAATTGGGTGATTTCCGTTTTTCTACCTTCCAAGTTACTTATTCATTCCTCTGCATTATTCTTTCTGCTGTTCAATGCCTTTAACTCAGCTTTTGTCTCTGCAAATGAATTTTCTAATCTTTCCTGGCTCCTCTTTATATTTTCTAGTTCCTGCAACCTAGAATCTCGACTACTTTCTAGATTAAAGTAATCTGCATCACTGCTGATGTTCATGACTAATTCCTTTAGTATTTTCACTATCTCCTTTTTGAACATGGTGTCTGCTAGACTGAAGAGGTCTGCTTTATTATTTGCACCTTCAGGGGAATTCTCCTGTTCTTTTAACTAGGAATGGTCCCTGTGCTTCTTCATTTTGCTTATATTATTCTTATTCTATGAGTTTAGGGAAAACAATTATCTACCATAGTCTTAGAGGGTTATTTATATGTGGGAGAATCCCCGGGTGTTTTGTGAAGGCTTACTATTTTTTTTTTTTTTTTTTGGCATGAGTCCAAAATAGCTAGGGCAGTTTGTATCAGCTCCTGCAGCCTGTGCAAGAGGCATTCCAGCCTCTGACAGACCCCACATGCCCAGAGAAAGAAGTTCCTATGGTAGTTCCACCCCTCTTCCTCTAAGCCTCCCCAACAGTGGCACCATGCTTCACTGGTGAGCCCAGGCCTCCTCCTGTGCTCTGTTGGTTGTGGTGCACCACTCCTCAGCCCCCTCCGGCTGTTTTCACACAGCTGACCCTAGCCCTCTCCCCGGAACTGACTTCTGAAACCCTGGTCTCAGCACCCAGCCCCACGCCTCAGGCTGTAGTGTACCAGACGGTCTGTGTGGCTCTCTTTCTGATCTGCCCTCTCAATCTGAATACTGAACTTTGCTCCAAGGCTTTGGGTCTCCCCCTCCAGCCTCAGGTAGGTGGCCTCCTAGGGTGTGGTTCCTTTCTTCTTCCACAGCTCCTTGTCTGGAGTGCTGGTCCCATCTTGATTCCTTTTTTTTTCCTCTCCTCCCCCACCCTTTTTATTCCCCCTTTGTTCTACCCAGTTATGTGGAAGGTTTCTTGCCCTTTTTGGAAGTCTGAGGTCTTCTTTTTTTTTTTTTTTTTGTCATTTTACCATTTCTTGGGCCGCTCCCGTGGCATATGGAGGTTCCCAGGCTAGGGGTCGAATAGGAGCTGTAGCTGCCAGCCTATGCCAGAGACACAGCAACGCAGGATCCGAGCCACGTCTGCAACCTACACCACAGCTCACGGCAGCGCCGGATCATTAACCCACTGAGCAAGGGCAGGGATTGAACCCGCAACCTCATCGTTCCTAGGTGGATTCGTTAACCACTGTGCCACGATGGGAACTCCAGGAAGTCTGAGGTCTTCTGACAGCATTCCCTAGATGTTCTGCGAGAATCGTTCTACATGTAGACGGGACTTTTTGGATGTGTTTGTGGGATAAGATGAGCATCCTGTCTTACTCCTCTGCCATCTTAATCCTGTCTCCTTAAGTTACTCAGTCTTCTTTTGTTATGGCAGCCATAGCAAACTAACACACTGAGTACTGTATTTAAACCAGGTCAAATATACATCAGAAAGCAAATTTCCATTGTATACAGACTTGCTGTGGGACCCATACCTATTTCTAAAAAAAAAAAAAAAAAAAAAAAAAAAAAATCCATTTCTAAAAATGAAACAGCATTTGGCCCATCCTTGGAGATCCAATCTCTGCTATATCTGTGTTCCTACAAGAAAATCTGAATGGTCTCAGGTTTCCAGTCTAGTTGATCTCCAGGAGTTAAGTTTAGTAAGCAGATCTCTGCAACTACATCAAACTGTAGGTTTTCAGGGAAGAAAGTTAATTTTTGTTTTCCGCTGGATGGATCAGTAACTCTCAATTACATGTGAACCATTTACTTAAAGAATTTTCGGAGTTCCAATCGTGGTTCAGTGGTTAACTAATTCGACTAGGAACCATGAGGTTGCAGGTTTGATCCCTGGCCTTGCTCAGTGGGTTAAGGATCTAGTGTTGCTGTGAGCTGTGGTGTGGGTCGCAGACATGGCTCGGATCCCACATTGCTATGGCTCTGGTGTAGGCTGGCACCTACAGTTCCGATTGGACCCCTAGCCTGGGAATCTCCAGGTGCCACAGGTGCAGCCATAGAAAAGACAACAAGACAAAAAAAAAAAAAAAAAAAAAAAGAATTTTAATCCTGGACCACTAGTCATATGCATGGAAGTTTAAAAAAAAAAAAAAAAAACTCAACAATTGTCTAAGTAAATGATACTTGGGAGGCGCATTTGCTCCCTGTTTGCCTATTTTCCCACTCCTTTTTCATCAGCATGGAAAGAGGAAAATGCATTTCTGTGTTTTGATTTTGTAGGGGCAGATGAACAAGATAAAGGTACTAACCTTAAATATTTGGACAGTAGATTAATGGCATCCATGGTGTCTTTGTTTTCCTTATATAGTACAAAGTGGCAGTAACTTCCCCTAGATTTTGGCCAAGAATGTTTTCTTGGATCTTAAAAAAAAAAAAAAATTAAATGTTATATACACACCATAATAAAAGTTAGCTGAATTTTTTCTTATGGAACCCTATAAGCTCATTTTTTGCTAGAGAACCTTTGAGAGAGAAATCAGAACTAGTCTGACAAGAAATCCAGATTAAGAGGTTATAGCTGTGTTTATTACAGGTATTGAAGCTCTGTGATTGGATAATTAAGTTTCTGTATATAAAAACAAACAAACAAAAAAATGCAGGTGGTGTGACAAATGACTTAGCCTGAAGAGCAATCTTCACACAGAGAAACAGAGGGGCCCACCATTCCCCAGCAGCTTACTTTATAATAAGCATGTCTGAAAGGTGGGTCGCTGGAACATTTGCAGGCCAGAGGAAAACAGCGGTCACGTTGCAACCTACAAGCCTTGCCTCGTACCTTAGTCAGATGTTCACACAACAGGCCGGATGCCTTAGCAGGGATGGGGATAAAGCTTGTGAGGAGCTGCCTCGGTGACATGTTTAGATCTTCCAAAGGCCACTTCCATCACATACTATGCTTATAAAGTATACCAGATAGAGAATAACTGGCATTCAAGATCTGTCATTCTTGGGAGACTAAAAAATAAGCCAGGTTAAATGTTCACTTCTGAGCCACTGTTACTTTGCTCAACCTGATACATTTTAAGACTTTGGAGAATCTAATTTTAAAAACTAATCATTTAAATGAACATTTAAATTATACTATAATCTAGGAACATATATTTAAACAATACTTTTAAATTCTTTTTTTAGGGTCTCACCTGTGGCATATGGAAGTTCCCAGGCTAGGGGTCCAATAAGAGCTACAACTGCTGGCCTACACCACAGTCACGGCAAAGCCAGACCTGAGATGCAACTGCTACCTACACTGCAGCGTGAGGCAATGCCAGATCTTTAACCCGATGAGCAACGCCAGGAATCGAACCTGCATCCTCATGGATACTAGTTGGTTCTTAAGCCACTGAGCCACAATGGGAACTCCTAAACAACATTTAGATTTATACTTCACTTGTCCAAAGGGTGTTCTGAAAAATCAACTCTGAGAAAAATAAGTCAGCTACAAATGCACTTCCCAGATATTATACTATAACATTCATGAGCCTTGTGTGAGAAAGAGTTGTGGTTGTTACTATAATACATGTAATTCATTTGATCTCTATATAACTCCATGAAAAAAAGACTATGAAAAACTATTTTATACAATCCCTGAAAAGAGTCTTCTTTTAAAAATGCTCCTTTGTCTTTGTCTCTAAAATAATCCTTTAGCGTGAACTCATGAATCCCTCATCTTCAGAGACATTAAGAAACTTCGATACTAAAGCTGCTTGCACACCTGCCTTTGTCAAGGTGAAAAGCACTGCTTGGTAGATTAGTGCTTTAAGCTATAATGTAACGAATAAACTGACCAATTAACAAGCTATCTTGAAAAAGTCCCACGGCATGTACGCTTAAAGTAACACAGAAAAAGCACTGCAAGTATTAGTTTGGCTTTTGGTGTGAAATCCTCACAACTCATCCTCAGAAAACTGTGAGAAGGAGTATTATTTTAGGTTTTTCTTCCAGCTCCCTACATTTAAGCAAAGTTGTCTATACTTTGCACTTACGACAAAATCATTGGCATTTCATTTTATCTACATGAAACGCCAACCGCTCTTACCTGCTGCAGTTCTGACCTCTGTCCAAATGCACAGCATAAAGAGCACAAGAGAGCAATATTTAATTTATAATAATATTAAAGTGCTTTAGAAGTGAACATGCAAATGATCGCATGGAAAGTTTCTACCGAAGACTTCTACAGCACCTGGCGGTTATGTGGTGGGTTAACAGCCATTTAGACATTTAACAATGGAATGTCGTGAAGGCAGACAGTGAACAAGCAGAAAACTCACCTACAAGTCCAAGCCTCCCTGTCTCACTCCCCTCACAGTGGCCTGTCTATTCATGCTCAAAGCGGCACTGTCTGTGCCACAGGACATAGCAAAAGGTGTCAGACTAGACGCAACATGCCTCCCCATCCACAGATTTGTTTTCTTAAATATGGGAGGACACGAACCAAAAACGCTGTTTGTGATTATCTTTAGGTGGTGAGGCTGCAAGTAATGACTGTTTTGCTTTGTGTTTTATGAGTTTCCTGCACTTACCTTTTGTTTGAAAACAATGTGAAAGTGAAAAACTATTAAAGAAACAGTTCTCAAACAAATAGATTAAAACTAATAGATTAAAAAAGACAACAGACTTATCCATTGAGTGCAATGTTCCGAACTTATTTTTATGATGATTTGAACAAGTCACCTGTATGCAGAAGCCATTTTTGAGACAATCAGGGAAAAACTGAATATGCACTGGGTGTGCGATATTAAGCAATTATTAATGATTTTGTCAGATATGGTAATGGTTTAGGCTTTAGGCCTTATCTATCAGATGCATACTGAAATATTTACAAGTGAAAAGAAGTACTATGTAGAATTTTCTTTAAAACAATCCAAAAAAAAAAGGGATGAATAGAGCAAATAAACATAACAGAATATTAATAATCTTGAAGATGGCTGATGGGTACACGAGAGATCAATATTCTACTTCCTTTATTTGGGTGCATGTTTGAAAATGTCCATAATAAAAAGGTAAAAAAAAGTATTTGTGATAAAAGTTGATCAAGTGTAGTTACATTTTTCTCTAACTACCTCTTGGTACATTCACAATTAACTAGAGTGGCAAGAAATAAATGGAATTGCAAGACTAAAAAAGCTTAATGCTAATATACCTTAAGAGAAACCATGACAACCAGTACAAGTTTGGCTCACAAGCATGCATCTTTTATTAGCAAATCCAAGCACTGAGCATGCATTCAATTATCTCCTCTGCAAATAAAAGATACAAGGATTCTTTTTTCCAAGTGCATTCAGTATACAAAATAATAATAAGCATATGCATTGATTAACTGGGAATGTTCTGAATAATGGAAAATCAGTGCATCTCAACTTATCTTGGGCAATTTGACTTTATAACAAAGTCCAAATTCTTGGAATGCTAAGTAGCAAATACGGCAGCTTTACAATTTAAATAAATTTAACTTTCAGACATTTTTGAGACACTCTGATTTAAAATGGGAATGCAAAGAATTCTCTGGCTAGGGTAATGGACAGCAACCTCCTGATGATCCGATATGGCAGTCCCAGGAGAGGAGGAATAGAAATCAGATAAAAGAAGAAAACCACATTCAGGAAGATTCATGTACTGAGCAGAGGGATCCTCATGATAAGGAAGGAAAAAAGTTTGTAGCTCGAGAAAGATGACATGATGGGGGAGCATGCAGAACATTCTTTCCTTCTTTTTTTTTTTGTCTTTTTGCTATTTCTTGGGCCGCTCCCGCGGCATATGGAGGTTCCCAGGCTAGGGGTCTAATCAGAGCTGTAGCCACCCGCCTACGCCAGAGCCACAGCAACGCGGGATCCGAGCCTCATCTGCAACCTACACCACAGCTCATGGCAACGCCGGATTGTTAACCCACTGAGCAAGGGCAGGGACCGAACCCGCAACCTCATGGTTCCTAGTCGGATTCGTTAACTACTGCACCACGACGGGAACTCCTCTTTCCTTCTTATTGAAGACCATGTCCACTGCTGCACCCTGCACATCAACCTTGTAGCTTCCTCGGGGTCCTGCTCCAGCCACCACCACTCTCCTCCCTCTCCACTGTCTCCTTCCCTTCAGTGTATCAATAAGCTCAGGACTTCGGCATTTTAAAAGTCAAACCTATATCTCCCTCTTCTTAACCATGTTCCTTTCCTTTCTCCTTCTCTTTATGCTGTATTTATTGTCTTTCATCTCAACCTGCTGTGTAAACTGGTTTCCAATCGCTCCACTAAGACTGCTGTCGCAAAGACACTAATGATTGGTGGATATGTTTCAGAGTTCTTATCTTGCTGGACTTGTTTGTATTATTTCCGCTGCTAATCACTCTGATCAAGGAATTCCCTCTTTCTGTGGATTCCATGACACTAGTCTCCCCCAGAGAGTTACCTTTCAATCTCCTAAGTCTATGTGTATTCCTAGATTCAGATATCTTTCCTAGAAACCTCTCATTTCACACAGCATAGAGAATCTCTACATATTACATGGCAGGAAAAAAAAAAAATTTTTTTTGTCCTTTTAGGGCAGCAACTGCAGCATATGGAGGGTCCCAGACTATGGGTCCAAATGGAGCTATAGCTGCCGGACTACACCACAGCCACAGTAATGCCAGATCTGAGCCATGTCTTCGGTCAATACCACAGTTCACAGCAATGCTGGACTGCTGACCCACTGGGCAAGGCCAGGGATTGAACCTGCTCATGGATTCTGCTGATGAGCCATGACGGGAAATCCCCTCGAAAAAATTTAATTAAAATTTTTTTCTTCCCCCAGTGGCAAGTAATTTTTACTTTAACATCTTTTCTTTATTGAGGTTTTTTTATGTCTTTTTTTTTTTTTGTCTTTTCTAGGGCCACACCTGCAGCACACGGAGGTTCCCAGGATAGGGGTCTAATTGGAGCTGTAGCCGATGGCCTATGCCACAGCCACAGCAACCCCAGATCCGAGCTGCATCTGCAACCTACACCATAGCTCACGGCAACGCTGGGTCCTTAACCCACTAAGAGGCCAGGGATCGAACCCGCAACCTCATGGTTCCTAGTCAGATTCGTTAACCACTGAGCCATGACAGGAACTCCTAATTTAAATTTTTTAAAAAGTTTTTTTGACATGTATACTATCTATCTCAAAGTATAACTTAATTTACCTGACTGCATGGTTTATGACAACTACATGATATTTTCAGAAAAAATTAACACCTGGATGCTTTGGTAGGTAAATCAATGTGTCCTGTCTATCAGACTGGATTAACACACAAAATAACATTTGAGTTAAAATAACTGGTAAACTGTGTTTTGCCACCATGACTTAGAATCTACCATGCCTGTGTTTTAGGATGTATGGCTCTATTTGAGGTTAACAATATTGCAAATCTGCTAGATAAAATGTGACCCATCAAATAACCATTTATGTCAGGATGCGGCAGTAAGGGAGCTCTAAAAACATTCTAACTTAGCTTTGCAATGAAGCTTTAAAAGCTAATTCACTCAAATACTAGGCCAAGTGGCCTGGGAGGACCAACTGTCACTGGTACTAGGTTCTGTTTGCAGAGGTACAAATAGCAGTCTCCAGACATTAGCTCTCCCTGTTCTCCCCATGCTGCCTGTGTTAAGCCACTGCCAGCTTGCAGTTAGCGAACCACACCTGGAGAAGATGCCCACAGGCTCTCAAGTGTCTGCTGGGTCCCGGAGGAGATGGGAGGTAATGTTCGGAGGGCAGAGCTCCAGTCCTTCTCTGACTAAATGCCATAGCCCCTCAAGCCCAAGAGGTCTAGATCTCAGCCTAAGCATTGATCCAAATGCACCTGCCCTCATGCTTCTTTTTACAATGAGGAAATTATATTTTCCTTAAGATGTGTGGAGGAAAATGGGGAAGGGTGCTTTATGTCAGACAGAACTCAGCACTATACCTGGAAACCTTCAGGAAATTTTTTTGGGGGCGGGTCTTTTTGGGGCCGTACCCACGGCATATGGAGGTTCCCAGACTAGGGGTCCGATCAGAGCTATAACCACCGGCCTATGCCAGAGCCACAGCAACGCAGGATCCGAGCTGCATCTGTGACCTACACTGCAGCTCACGGCAAAGCTGGATCCATAACCCACTGAGTGAGGCCAGGAAATCGAACCCACATCCTCATGGATGCTAGTCAGATTCGTTAACCAATGAGCAATGATGGGAACTTCAAGAAATTTTTTCATTCAGCAAAAAAGAAAGAAAGGTGGGTGTGGAATACAAAAGCATGGATAAAGACAGAACTCAAGAGATCGGGCACCACTCACATGAGGGGCAAACTAAAGGCTACCTTGGCCTGCAAGTGCCAAGATCACAGAACCTGGCATCCTCTAAGAAAAAATGATCCTCTCTAAAAAGCAACCAATCAAAAAAAACTACCAAAAACCCCTCCCTTTCCTATCTGCTCCCTCATGACAACAGTCAACAGAACGAGACCCTGACTGACTCTTCCTCTTGCCTTTGTGAGAGGGTGGCTGACAACCAGGACTTCCCTCTACAAGGAACATCCCTAGCAGCCCTTCTCAAACTGAATGCAGCAAGGCATGTGCTTTCTGTAGGAAGTCACCTCCTCTCCTCCACAGCGACAACAGTCACCAGCAACATGCCAACTGTGAGAGAATGGAAAAAATAGCCACTCAGATTATTTCCCACTGGGCTTACTTCCCTTAGACAAGCCTTGCTGCAGAAAGACTATTAAAGTAATATTTTATACTGTGATTCAAAGAACACCTAGTAACCAAGCCATGTCTGTGGACTGAGAAGTGATGAATAACTTTCGCCCTCAAGTAGTTCCAAAACACATCACTGCACTGCTCTTTTTGGTATCCGCTGAGAAGTGACCTCCAGCCTCCACCTTCTCCTCCCTTTTGCTCAAGGTTTCTCATTTCCATGTCAATATCCAGACATAACTGATATTTGTTTTTTGCAGACGTATTGATCTGACTCATTACTCTCTCAGGCAGAGTTAAACCTTCTTTCTGCTCCCATTTTTGTCATACTCTCTCCTTTCACCAGAATCACAGTTATAGACAATTAAGGCTTCATCCACTCATAGCATTAAGAATACTGACAAAGCACAGAGGCTCGAACAGTCCTTTGTTATATGAGTCTTAGAGTTTTGCTCTAACAAATGTATATCTAGAAAGAAATCTTCACTGTGAGAGGCTATTGGTGAGAGGGGAAGAGGGTGAGGAAATCGTTTTTCCTTCCGTAATTTTCATTAAAATTTTATGTTAATTTGACAGGTAAAAGAAAAATTACCCAATTTTTCTTAAGGTTATATGCAAAAAGAAATGTCATGGCTGTAGAAAACAGAACATAAAAATCAATAGGATTCACTGACAACACACTCATTTCAAATGAATGCTGTGCAATGACAGATGGGCTTGGGTAAAGGGGCGGTTTTCCATACAGTCTATGTTTTTTATGTGTAGTATAGAAGGTACTCACGGTTGGAAAGCAGCAGCTATTTCAATAGAGGGACTTTGCAGAATATGCCACTGGGACAGGTGAAAGCATTTTTTGGTCCATCTGAAAGCTTTCTTACCTCCATTAAGAGCACAGAATGAGGAACATCCTTCCATTTTCTTCTTGAATTGCCACTCAGCCTGTGCTGCTCTTCAGGGAACATATCAAATTCCTAAGACTCTTTCTCAGGCACCACTAAAATTTCAGCAAATCTGTACTCACATATAAGACATATGGCTCCCTTATCAGACACAAGGACTGCAGGATTGCTCTGGCATCTGAAATATTATGCACCTTCTCTGAAGGAATGACATGATCAATATCCTCCTCTGAACAATAGCAAAATGACCCTTGAACGTGAACAGGCAAGGAAAAGGAGAAGACAGAAGAAATGCCAGGTCATCTGCACACTTACTTGCCAGGGCCTTTTTCCCAGCTGCATGGTAGGCTACAATATATTTCTTCCCTTCTCTATCTTCTGTTTTAGTCTCTAATCCTGGAAACAGAGATTTAATCCCTTGATGGATGATGGTTCTCTTCTCTTTGGTGTCCTCAATAACCTATTAAAACACAGATAATGATACCATTAATATAACAAACACTGAATAAGAAAACAGTACTAATTATTATTACTATAATTGTTTCTAATAGTAAAAACACAACTTACTGCCACACCTGTAGCATGAGGAATTCTGGGCTAGGGATCAAACCCACACATCAGTGACCCAAAACACAGCAATGACAATACTGGATCTTTAACCCATGGAGCCACCAGGGAATTCCAAAATATCATTCATTTTAATGATGCAAAGTAACCAAAGTATAGGAGTATGATTTCGGAAAACTTTTTCTTTTTTTATTGAAGTATAGTTGATTTACAATGTTTCAGGTATACAGAATAGTGATTCAACTCTACAAATTATACATATATATTCTTTTTCAGATTTATTTCTACTATAGGTCATTATAAGATATTGAGTACAGTTCCCTGTGCTATTCAGTAGGTCCTTCCTCTTTATCTATTTGATATATAGTAGTGTATATCTGTTAATTCCAAAACCCTCATTTATCCCTCCCTCAGCTTTCCCTTTTGATAGCCCCAAGTCTGTTTTCTATATAACTGTTTTGTATCATTTTTTTAGATTCCACATATAAATGATACCCTAAAGTATTTATCTTTCTCTGTTTGACTTACTTAGTATGATAATCTCTAGGTCCATCCATGTTGCTGCAAATAGCATTATTTCATTCTTTTTTATGGCTGAGTAATACTCCAGTGTGTATTTATGTGTATATACCACATCTTCTATACCCATTCATCTACTGATGGACATTTAGATTGCTTCCGTGTCAGAAATCTTTTAGAGCTTCACAGTATCACAGATCGTAAAAGTCTGTTTACTGAGCCTGCCCAGCTGCCAGGAACTGTACAAATCACTTCATAATCACTCTCTTACTTAATCCCCATCAGCTCTCTATCATGTCACTGGTATATCTACAGACGAGGAAACTGAGTCTGAGAGAAGTTAAGGAACTTGTCTAAGGTTATGTAGCTGCAGGGTGGCAGAGCCAGATGTGAAATCCAGGCTGATTCCGGAGCCACCCATCAGACACTTCCTCTTGGGGACTCAGCTGAACAATCAACACCTCAGGGCTCACAGATGGAAGAGAAGGTGAGATGGGCCTTTGGGGGTGTCAGAAACTCAACTCTCTGAAGAGTCCAATCTATAATTGCCTCTAATGAATCCTGTTCTATGCTCATAACTTCAAATAATGACATTCTTGCACATTTGTCCACAATAAAGAAAAATCTACATCAAGAAAACAAACTTATTAGTTACATCACTGTTTTGCAACTTCTAGAGGTGTCTTATACTTGTGAAGAAATACACTTCACACTTGGATTCAATATTCAGTAATATGTATGTGTAACTCCTACACTGTTATTCTCTACCTTTCTTTATTGCGTTAAAAAAAAGTTAAGATCCACTAAACTGATTTCATGACCCACTGATGGTCTGCAATCTGCAAGCTAAGAAACACCAAGATGTGATATAACTAATAGCTAACCCTAACAACAGTCTAGCAAAATAAAAAATGTAAAAGAGGAGTTCCCACTGTGGCACACTGGATTAAGAATCTGATTGCAGGGAGTTCCCCATGTGGCCAAGCAGTAACAAACCTAATATCCATGAGGATGTCAGTTTGATCCCTGGCCTTGTTTAGTGGGTTAAAGATCCAGTGTTGCTGTGAGCTGTGGTGTAGGTCGCAGACACAGCTTGGATCTGGCATTACTGTGGCTGTGGCATAGGGCAGCAGCCGGGGAATTTCCATAGCCAAGGATGTGGCCCTAAAAAAAAAAACAAAGACTCTGACTGTAGTGACTTAGGCTGATGCAAAGGTATGGGTTGGATCCCTGGCACAGTGGGTTAAAGGATCCAGTGTTGCCACAGCTGTACCATATGTTGGAATCAATCCCTGGCCTGGGAACTTCCATACGCCATGGGGGTGGCTGTTAAATAAAAGTGAAAGAAAACTTCATTATAATTACAGATAATTGACATTTTTCATATCAAAGTGAGTCAAGGAGTTCCCTGGTGGCCTTGTGGTTAAGGAATCTGGCACAGTCACTGCTCTAACGCAGGTTCAATCACTGGCCCAGAACTCCTGCATGCCATGGGCGTGGCCAAAAATCTTTCTGAACAAAAACATAACTTTTTTTTGGGGGGGGGACTGCTTATCTGGATACTGGTTATCCTCCAATGATAAAAACATTTTTAGTGTAATGCTCTTTTAGGTCAAACAGGACAAGGCCATCCTTTTGTTAACCATTTTAATTTTTCTAATAGACACCTATTAACATCTAGCCCCCAAAAAGAAGCAAGTAAAACCCTAAAAAAATTTTCCTTTTTTTTTTTTTGTTCTACTTACCTCAATGGCAACACTAGTTTCCTTATTTTTAAAAAGCTGGAGTTCTTCTAAACGCTGCTTTTCTTCATCTGTTAAAAGTGTCAATACATCTTTTGAAGGATCCTTTAAAATAATTATCAGAATGCCCATTGAGTCACTCAGAATTCAAGGCTGTCAAAGCTCTATATTCTATGATCTCCAGGAAATGCTATTTTTATACAAAAGGTGACTTCTGTTGCAAGGCTGCTCCTACCTCTTTATCCACTGGGACAGACAAGTCATTCAAATGGCTGATTCGTCCATCTTTTCCTATTTCATGAACTATGAAGTCAGAGTATCTGAGGAAAAGAAAACACAGACTCTCAGAGCACTAACATTTTGTTGCCTACTAATTTAAGGAGAAAGTTTCTCAACAATAAGCATTACTACTGTGAAAAACAGGGATTAAAAAAAAAAACTTTCAAGAGTTCCTGTTGTGGCTCAGCAGTAATGAACCTGACTGGTATCCATGAGGATGCAAGTTCGATCCCTGGTGCCTCTCAATGGGTTAAGAATCTGGCCTTGGGGAGTTCCCACCGTGGCGCAGTGGTTAACGAATCCGACTAGGAACCATGAGGTTGCGGGTTCGGTCCCTGCCCTTGCTCAGTGGGTTAACGATCCGGCGTTGCCGTGAGCTGTGGTGTAGGTAGCAGATGCGGCTGGGATCCCGCATTGCTGTGGCTCTGGCGTAGGCCGGTGGCTACAGCTCCGATTCAACCCCTAGCCTGGGAACCTCCATATGCCGCGGGAGCGGCCCAAGAAATAGCAAAAAGACCAAAAAAAAAAAAAAAAGTATCTCAAAAAGCAAGAGAAACCCTGTAAGCATTCGGGACAGTAAAACAGTAGTCACAGATCGATTTGCAAAAAAAAAAAAAAAAAAAAAGAATCTGGCCTTGGAGTTCCTGTCATGGCGTAGTGGTTAACGAATCCGACTAGGAACCATGAGGTTGCCAGTTCGGTCCCTGCCCTTGCTCAGTGGGTTAACGATCGGGCGTTGCCGTGAGCTGTGGTGTAGGTTGCAGACGCGGCTCGGATCCCGTGTTGCTGTGGCTCTGGCGTAGGCCGGTGGCTACAGCCCCAATTCGACCCCTAGCCTGGGAACCTCCATATGCCGCGGGAGCAGCCCTAGACAAGGCAAAAAGACAAAAAAAAAAAAAAAAAGAATCTGTCTGCGGTGGTTCAGGTCACTATGGAGGCACAGGTTCAATCCCTGGCCCAGTACAGTAGGTTAAAGCATCTTACATAGCCACAGATACAGCTTAGGTCTCAGCTGAGGCTTGGCTTCAATCTCTGGTCTGAGAACTTCCATATGCTATGGGTGCCGCCACTAAAAAAAAAAAAAAAAAAAAAGCTTTAGGTGGAAAGTCATATAGAGTTATTTTTTTCTGGTTTCACAATGAATTCTAAGCCACACCTTGGCTTTCTATTAGAATGTAAAGACCCTTTGAGCCTCTAGACTCCTCTTCCAGAAAAATGCATAAACCAAAGCTTACTGATTTTGCCCTATGATTATACAGACAGTCCACTCTAAAATGAATCATGACGTACCACCTCGCACCATTCAGAATGGCCATCATTAGTAAATCTATAAATAAGAAATGCTGGGGAGGGTGTGGAGAAAAGGGAACCCTCCTTCATTATTGGTGGGAATGTAAATTGGTGCAACCATTATGGAAAACAGTGTGGAGGTACCTCAGAAAACTAAATACAGAACTACCGTGTGATCCAGCAATCCCATTCCTGGGCATTTATCTCGACAAAACTTTCCTTGAAAAAGATACATGCACCAGTATGTTCATTGCAGCACTATTCACAATAGCCATGGAAACAGCCTAAATGTCCAAGGACAAATGAACAGATTAAGATGTGGTACGTATACATAATGGAATACTCCTCAGCCATAAAAAAGAACAAAATAATGCCATTTGCAGCAACATGGATGGAACTAGAGCCTCTCATACTGAGTGAAGTCAGAAAGACAAAGAGAAATACCATATAACATCACTTAAATCTGGAATCTAATATACAGCACAAATGAACCTATCTAAAGAAAAGAAACAAACTCATGGACACGGAGAATAGACTTGTGGTTGCCAAGAGGGAAAGGGAAGGAGTGGGAGGTACTGGGAATTAAGGGTTAGTAGATGCAAACTATTACATTTGGAATGGATAAGCAGTGAGATCCTGCTGTATAGCCCAGAGAACTATATCTGATCACTTGTGATGGAACATGACAGAGGATAATGCGAAAAAAAAAAAAAAAAAAAAAAAAAAACAATATATATGGATGTATAGCTGGGTCACTTTGCTGTGTAGCAGAAATTGACAGAACATTGTAAATCAACTATAATAAAAATAAAATGAATCATAAAACACATGGTAAGTAGTTAATTAAATCAGAACCCAGTAAATCTACCATGAACCATCCTTTATGCTAAGTAATTTACACACATTATTTTAAATCCTTTCAACGATCCCAAGGTGATTATGACCCATTTTTTGGATAACAATATTAAGGCTCAGAACGGTTAATTAACTGTGAAGTGGCTGATCTGGATTCATACCCATATCTACCAACTCCAAAGACCACCTTCTTTCTCCTGTAGCTGTGGCCCATTCAGGTGAAAGAGTTTAAGATTTTAAGACCAATTCAAGAGAAAACTTGAAACCATTTAAAGTAATTTATTTTAAGGAAATGAACAGCACTCATTCATTTCCCAGGGAATTATTTCTATTTACTCATTTTATATTCAAATATTTTTATTTACTCATCCACGCAGCTTTTCTTCATCCTATTCCTTTTTGATCATCAGTATGAACAATCCATGGGGACAGAAAGCTAACTGGAAGAAGAGCCTACTGATTTCCTTTCAGAGAAAAGAACTAATATAACTAAAATAACTATACATAAAACATACCTTTCTTTTAAGATTCCTGAGAATCCCTGGTGAGAACTTACGAACTTGGTGATGCCTACATCCAGCTCGGTAAGCCCGTGCTTCATCATGTCTGCAAAGCTCTCTGCTTCCTCCTCACTCTCTTCTGACAGGCCATCCTCCTCCTCCTCCTCCTCCTCCTCTTCCTCCTCTTCTTCTCCTTCTGTCTGAACGTCAGAATTCTTTTTATCCTCTCCCGCACCTGCAACTTCAGGTGACCCAGGCATCTTTTCACTACTGGGTAGAGAGTTGTTCTCTAGCCCGTCTTGGCCTTTGGTCAGACAGCATTCTGAGACCTTCTGTCTCTTTGCCTCCTCCACTGGGGCTGCAATGTCATTATCTTCGACAGCAATGGACCCCCGTTTCAGCGACACACCAGTCATTTCTGTCATTTCCATTTTCAAGGATCCAAGAAAACATTTAAGAAAACCTTTCAGGAAGGAAGGGAAAATAGGCAGTAACAATCATTATTACAAAGAACTGGGTTTCAGCAAACAAAGGCACAGTTAACTTTGTTCCTAATGTTCTAAAAATCATTCATTAAAATAATTCTTCTGGGAGCTCCCTTGTGGCATAGAGGGTTAAGGATCTCAAACTGTCACTGCAACAGCCTGGGTGGCCACTGCTGCAGTGTGGACTCTATTCCTGACCCGGACTTCCACATGCTGCAGACATGGCCAAAAAATAAATAAATAAGTAATAATATCCTAAGAAAATAATAAAGTGCTTAAATTTTAGCTGTAGGGATAATTTTTACACTAGCAAAAAATTAGGCAATGATATCTGGATACATAAACTGAACAACTGTAGAAACAATGTGAAAAGAAACTGAGAAAGATAGGTACTTTGAGGAGAGGGGTAGGTGGCTGGGGACAGCAGGGAGACTAGCTATTTTTACTCAATACCATAGCTGCATCATCTGATTTTTGTTTCATGGTTACTGCTATCTTTTAGAAAAGATAATTAAATAAAAAGTGTATAAAAAAATTTACTGACATGAATGCATATTCATACCATGGTCTATTTTTTTAAAAAGCAAGGGAAATGGGGAGTTGTTTAATGGGTAGAGTTTCAGTTTTGCGAGATGAAAAAGAGCTCTGCATATTGGCTGCACAATGTGAATGTACTTAATATTACTGAACTGTACACTTAAAAATGGTTACAATGATGTAACACTTTTTTATTTTTTTTGGCCCTACTCGAAGCATGCAGAAATTCCCAGGCTGAAGATCAACCAGTGCCACATCTGTAACCAGAACCACAGTAGTGACAATGCTGGATCCTTAAAACTGCTGAGCCATGAAGGAACTCCTAGAAGGATGTTATGTGAATTTTGACTCAATCCAAAATACACAGATTATCATTTAACTGGTCTGTATACAATGTACTGAGCAAGACTAGGAAGCCATTCATACTTCCTAACACTAAGCAGTCTGAGAGCAGGCTAGCATGTGGCAATCAAAATAAACACATTTATTTAAGACCACAAGCACCTGTGTAAATTGTGTTTATCTGCTGGTCTAGGCAAAATAAGGATAAAGTTTTCTGTATATTAATTATATAGGGAGAGGCCCAAATTAATATGAACTTAATAAACATAAAGAACATAAATAAGCAGAATATTCTAGTTCTCCAAGGCTTAGTTAACAAGAAGCCCATCTACAGAACCAACTACAGCAAAATAATGATGAACTAAACTTTAACAATCCCTATTTGGGAGTTCCCGTCGTGGCGCAGTGGTTAACGAATCTGACTAGGAACCATGAGGTTGCAGGTTCAATCCCTAGCCTTGCTCAGTGGGTTAAGGATCCGGCGTTGCCGTGAGCTGTGGTGTAGGTTGCAGACACGGCTCGGATCCCGCGTTGCTGTGGCTCTGGCGTAGGCCGGTGGCTACAGTTCCGATTCGACCCCTAGCCTGGGAACCTCCATATGCCGTGGGAGCGGCCCAAGAAATAGCAACAACAACAACAACAACAACAACAAAAAAAGACAAAAAGACAAAAGAAAGAAAAAAAAAAAATCCCTATTTGATCCTGCCTCACGGTCAAAAATCAAGAATGGAAAAAAAAGTAGGAAGTTCTTTAGTGGTCTAATGATTAGGATTCAGTGCTTTCAAACTACTGTGGCCTGGGTTCAATTTCTGGTCTGGGAACTGAGATCCCATATGAAGCTGCTGCAAACCACAGTCAAAAAGAAAAAAAAAGTAAAAAGTGAATGAAAAAAGGACTTCGGTGGCTATTTAAAAAAAAGAAAGAAACACTACCACAAATAAGAGAAAAAGGCAGAGAAAACTGTCAGTAAAAACAATTTCCTTTGGGAGTTCCCTGGTGGCTCAAGGGATTAAGAATTCTGAGCTGTCACTGCTGTGACTTGGATCATTGCTGCAGCACAGGTTCAGTCCCTAGCCCAAGAACTTCTGCATGCCATGGGTGCAGCCAAAACACCCCCAAAAACTAAAAAAACAAAAACCAGGAATTCCTGTTGTGACTCAGTGGGTTAAGGACCCCATGTTGTCTCTGTGAATATTCAGGTTGGATTCCTGGCCTTGCTCAGTGGGTTAAGGATCTTGCATTGCCACAAGCTGCAGCACAGGCTGCAGATGTGGCTCAGAGCAGGTGCTGCTCTGGTGCAGGCTGCAGCTGCAGCTCTGATATGAACCCTGGCCTGGAAACTTCCATGTGTGTATGTGCGGCTGTAAATAGAAAAAATGAACAAAAAAAACCCCCAAACAATTCCCTCTGAAAGAGAATATTTTAAAAAGGGAAGAAAATATTTTAAAAAAGGAAGAAACCGGAACAGAGGTAGATCTCAACTAGTTATACAAAATTATCTCTAATTCAAATAAGAAAGCATTTACTCTTTATTTGTTCTAAGCAAGGTACAGTAAATGGGAATGCTCATTTATGAGATGCTAATACTATTTCATTCTCGTTTTAAATCCATGAAGCTGCCCTCACAGACCTTGCACACCCATGGGCCCAGGGCTTCCTCGGAGACATGAGAACACACAGAAGGCTTGAAAAGGCATCTGTGGTGAGGGTGAATGAGAAGATCCCTTCCTTATGAAAGACTAAACACCTGCACTAAGCTTTGGGGAAGGAGTAAGAGTGAAACTTCAGAAAGGGCAGGGATTGGAGAGGGAGAGGAGGGAGGTGGTACAGCAGGTGCAGGGGCAGAAGGCATGGGAGAGTGGGGGGATCCCTGAACCCTACTGAGCTCATCACACATCAAAGGGTAAAACAAGGAGAGGGTCTGGAGTTAAAGCTGGGGAGTGGCTGAACTGAGGAAATTACATCCTAAAAACCAAACTGCCACCTGAGTCATGAATCACAGGTATTTCATGGCACCCTTGTGAAGAGGAAAACCAGGGTCAGGCTGGGAGACTAGGTAGGATGGCAACTGAAGCAAGAAATCAATACAACCTGATCTAAGGCTGAGGCTGTCCCCTCCTGACAGAAGGAGGGGAGGATTCAGGAACAGCAGGAAGGTGGTTAGGGCAGGACAAATGTGGGAGCACAGAGGAAATACAAGATGACTCAGGTCTTCTGTCTTGGGGACTTGAGAGGATAAGGGAGCTCTTCCCAACATGGGGATCCCAGAAAGTGGTACAGGGAGTGGGAAGAGATAAGTACTCTTATAGTCTTGTGGCATTGCTGGTACCCGAGGGACATCCCATAGCCACTTATTACACTGAGTCACGCATATTCTTACCCATAAACCCTCAATGGATCACCAACAGAACTATGGGCCTCAACCAGCTGTGGGACATGTCCTGTAAGCAGGTGATACAGCTGCACAGCGCGAGGCACCATGGACAGCGGAGGGAGCAGCATCACTGCAACAGCCAAGGAGGAGGCACCACCCATGGAGAAGCCGCAGGTGCTGACCACACACCTGTGTGGCGCAATCATCCTGCCCAAGAGGGTGGGCAGCATGGTGGGTGCCTACAACAGTAAGACATTCAACCAGGTGGAAATCAAGCCTGAGATGACTGGCCACTACCTAGGCGAGTTCTCTATTACCTGCAAGCCCGTGAAGCAGGGCCGGGCATCAGGGCCACTGGCTCCTCCTACTTCATCCCCCTCAAGTAGCCTCCTGGCCAACAAAGACTTCTCTAGGAAAAAAAAAAAATCCACAAGGTTCTCAGCTGGCATGGCAGGATCTACAAGGAGATCCCGATACCCTCCCTAAGGTCTGAGCTTTCAGTGGGGAAAAGAGCACGGCCTATAACAACCACATCCAGCCACATCTGCAGCTTGACTCAGGACCTTATGGTCAGCAGGACATCTATCTCCTTCCCAAGTAAGCACAGAACTCATCAGGCTCCTTCTCAACAATCTCATGGCCATAAGCCTCCATGGAAAGACCAATTACTTCCTCTGCCCTGTCTTTCTGCTTCAACACTATCTGTCATCTGGTGCCAGGTACCATTATCTTCTGCACACGCCTACAATAACTCAGGCCCAGCCCCCACTGACGCCCACTCCCAGCCTGGCTGCTCAAAAGCTCTCTCCTCCATACCTGGCTCAGATCACCTTGGATTCACCTGTCCTTTAAGATTCATCTAAAGGCCACGAGCACTGACTCCTAGGCCTTCCTCTCCATTAAGGCCATGTCTTCTCAGTTTATCTCCTGTGACATGCACCATCCACGTGGGCACCTGAGTACCTCACCCCTTCTAGCTGTGTACCTGTCCGAGTAAATTACTTAACCTCTCCAAGCCCCTGTTCTTCAGGAATGATATGTACCTCACAGGACCATCCTGAAGATTAAATGAGATGACACAAACCGAGTGGCTAGCCACAGAAGGAACTAAATAAATGCTAGTCCTTTGTCCTCCCTCAAAAGGTCTGCAGATTCTTTGACAATGTTAATTATTTACCTGCCAGAGAATCCAGAGTAGTATAAAAAGCATTGATAGATAATCTGTAGACTTCATGAAACAGGTGTTGCAACTGTTCCTCATCTATAAAAATCAAAGACACACTAACTAGCACTTCCCTAATGAAATAACTGGACCAGGGCAATGACATCAATAGCCACCAACATTACAAAAATGAGACAAACAAACACAGCAGGCCCCTGAAAGGCATGCTATTATTTATGAAGTTCTTACTAACTGAAACTGTGTCTAAATACTAGCTTAGATGGCCTATGGGGACAGAAGATGTTAAACACCACCATGGGGGAGCAATTGGCAAAATTCTGAATGTGGAAAATTTAAGGACAAAGACAGTTTTTCAACTAATAAATAGCAAGAGAAAAAAGAGGAAAGGGGAAAAACCTACAAAGAAATGCAGAAGTACCTGGGCCAGGGATCAAACCCCAGCCACAGCAGTGACGATGTCAAGTCCTTAACACCCAGGTCACCAGGGAACTCCAAAAATACAATCTTTATGTTTTAGATATATGGACTGAAATCTCTGTGGTTCAAAGGATATGAAGTCTAGACTCTGCTTTAAAATAATTAACTAGTGGCAAATGGAAGTGTAATGGGTATAAATTTGGAGTAAGACTGGCTATGAGTGGTAATTGTCAAAATTGGATGATGGTAACACAGGGATATTATCAGATCATTCTCTCTACTCCGCATGTTTGAAATTTTTATAATAAAAAGAAAAGTTACAAGTAAATGGAAATTCCTGTTGTGGTTCAGTAGTAACGAGCCTGACTAGTATCCATGAGGATACGGGTTCAATCTCTGGCCTTGCTCACTGGGTTAAAGCATCTGGTGTTGCCATGAGCTGTGATGTAGCACGCAGATGTGGCTCAGATGCTTGTGCTGCTGTGGCATAAGCCAGCAGCTGTAGCTCCGATTCTACCCCTAGCCTGGGAACTTCTATATGCTGTAGTTGCAGCCCTAAAACGCAAAAAAAAAAAAAAAAAAAAAAAAAAAGGTTCCAAGTATAAAAAGATTCACTAGCTATTCTATTCTCATCAAACCATCCCTCTTTCCAGCTCTACTGCTCCCTCTCTCCCTTCACTTGTTCTTCAAAAATGCTGAGACCTCCAGTCCCAAGGTACTGGCTCTGCTATCTTCATTTCTTCAAGTGCCCCAAACCTCAATAACTCCTAACCAACACTCAACACCCCTGCTCACTAGTCCTGCTTGCTGCATGATCCTTGCTAAACCTCAACAAGTACCACTCCTACTTTCTCAGTGTGTGCTCCAGATGCCACCAGGTTTGAGGATTTTCTCTTATGACTGCCCCTTCATACTGCCTGGCCATCCCTGGTCAGAAGTCTTCTCCAAGTCCTATGTGTCATTCACAAAGAAAACAGGGATCCTCAGAAACCCCTCCTGCCAGCACATTCACAAGACCACTTATTATAACCATTCCCCTTAACACGGTAACCCTCTGAAGCGAAGTCCAGAGTCATTTTAATGCTCATTCCTCTTCCCCACACTCCACCTCAACACTGCAAGCCTGTGCCAGGAGTTATTCCAGGCACCACAACACGACATTGCAGTGATTCAAAGAAATGTCCTGTCAGCATGGAGGTTACAGTCTGGTGGAAGATCTGGCTTCTATTCCATGCTTTTCTCCTGCCTCTGAGGTGCTCTTTTCCCCTCCTGCTCCACCTGCTGCTTCAATTTGGGCTTCCCCAGATTCCTTCCCCAGTCCTATTCCCTTCTCATTCCCAAGTTTTCCAGTGAAGACCCATCCCCAACTCCCTGGTTTACTTGGGGGTCCAAGGCAATCCTAACGACAGCTGAACTATTAGAATGTGTACAGTGAGCTCACTCCAGCCTTGATTCAGCCCTATATATATGATTTAGGTGTCATTATTCCCATCCTGGCCACTGATAACCTGAAGCCCAGAAAGTATCTTGTTCTAGTTCACACAGCTAAGAGGTAGACTCAAACATCAAAAATTCAGCATGCCCTAAATTGATCTCATCATTTTCCACCACAATGTACTTCTTTTATTTCTATTTCTTCTTTGGCTGTGCCCATGGCACACAGAAGTTCCACGACAGGGAACTTGTGCCACAGCAGTGACCCAAGCTGCTGCAGTGACAACACCGATCCTTAACCCGCTACAAATGCACTTCTTTTAAACTGTACCTCTTATTTCAAGGAATGTTTCCACCAAACCACCAGTCACCTAAATCAAAATACAGGCATCACCCCAACTGTTCACTCTCCCCTTTGTGAATGAAATTTTAATTGTTTAGGACAGCATTGTGACGCTAACATCCATAGAATGAGAATATTAGTAAATCATGGATCTCAAGTTATCAACCACTGGTTTTAAATCTTGCTTGGTGAGCTGCAATTTGGGGGTATGACTTTGCCAATGAAGAACTGGTCACTTAACCTCTCTTAAGTCTCAGTTCCTTTCTCTGTAAAACTGAAAAATGATGACTTGGTCAAAGGTCTGTACTAGCTGTTCCTATTCCACTACTGGTCATTAATATTTATTATGGATGGTTTCCACTGCAGAACTGTATTGCTGAGTCTGGAAAAAAACAAAGCTTCTTAAGCTTCTTTTGTTCTCTGGGCTAATGATCAAACCTGGTTTTCTCCTTCAAATACCACTCAATTTTAAGAGACCCTCAAAGCACTGCCAAGAGCACGAAATAAATAGGCCTTTAGTATTTTTTCGCAGTTTTTTTTTTTTTCTTGATGTTTGTGGACACTTGTCTGATCTCTTTTTCTTGTCATATTTAAATGCAAAGACAAGGAGTCCCCTTCATGGCTCAGTGGTTAACGAACCCGACTAGGATCCATGAGGATGTGAATTCGATCCCTGGCCTTGCTTAGTGGATTAAGGATCTGGCATTGCAGTGAGCTGTGGTGAAGTCAGAGACACAGCTCAGATCTGGCTGGGCCTTGGATGTTGTGTAGGCTGGCAGCTGTAGCTCCAATTCGACCCCTAGACTGGGAACTTCCATATGCCACAGGTGCAGCCCTAAAAAAAGGAATGGCGACCCCAAGGGAAAGAACAAAAGGACCATAAAGCTTATGGAGCATATCCTAACTCTAAGCTCCTATTGGACAAGGCCTGAGATAGGTACTAGGAAAGGCCAACAGGGAGAAGGACGGATAGCAGGACCCCACGTTGGTACCCCTGTCTTTTTTTTTTTTTTTTGGTCTTTTTAGGGTGGCACCCATGGCATATAGAGGTTCCCAGGCTAGGGGTCAAATCGAAGCTGCAGCTGCTGGCCTACATCACAGCTCAAGGCCATGGTGGATCCTTAACCCACTGAGCAAGGCCAGGGACTGACCCTGTGTTCTCATGGATACTAGTCAGATTTCCTTTCCAGTGAGCCACAATGGGAACTCTGGTACCCCTGTCTTTAAGAGATAAAACTTCCTTAGAAGATTAGAGAATGGGAACTCTTCGTCCCCCTCCGAGTGTCTGTGCTGGGTGTTGTCTGCCTCCCTGTAATAAAAACTTTTTTGGAGTTCCCATCATGGCTCAGTGGTTAACGAACCTGACTAGTAACCATGAGGATTCCAACTGATCCCTGGCCTTGCTCATTGGGTTAAGGATCCAGCATTGCCATGAGCTGTGGTGTAGACTGCAGACATCGCTTGGACACCGCCTTGCTATGGCTGTGCTGTAGGCTGGCAGCTGCAGCTCCAATTCAACCCCTAGCCTGGGAATCTCCATATGCCACAGGTGCAAAAGACTTTTGCTTGCTTGCTGCCTGTGTGTGTTCTCAAAGTTCATTCTTTAGCTCTGTGAACAAGAACACGCATTCTGGTAACATCCTTCTGTTAATAGTAATGACAGCATCTCAAATGTCAAGTAAAATCTTTATAGACCAGAAACTTCATGCTATAACTGGGAAGAGAATGAAATTTACTGATACTTATCCATGAATTTGTTAAAGTTCTACACAATTCCTTGGAGGAAATACATAGTAATAGATTTTATTTCTTTTACACTCTGAGTAAACCAAATGGGATTAGAAACACTACAATTTCAACAGTATTTAAAAATCTTTTTCATTAAGATATTAGATTTGGAGTTCCTGTCTGTGGCTCAGTGGTTAACGAATCTGACTAACATCCATGAGGACGCAGGTTCAATCCCTGACCTTGCTCAGTGGGTTAAGGATCTGTCGTTGCCATGAGCTGCAGTGTAGGTCTAGGACATGGCTCAGTTCCCGCATTGTTGTGGCTGAGGTGTAGGCCAGCAGCTGTAGCTCCGATTCAACCCCTAGCCTGTGAACCTCCATATGCCATGGGTGTGGTCCTAAATAGCGCAAAAAAAAAAAAAAAGATTAGATTCCCCAGTAAACTTCTATAATCATAAGAAAAATAAAATTTAGTGTTTTCAGAATTGTAATAGGACACTGACAGCCTCTCAACATTATTTCCTGAAAAATGAACATCTAAAAAAGAGCCATATTAGTCCTTTTTTTTTTGGCTTTTAGGGCCACACCCACGGCATATGGAGGTTCCCAGGCTAGGACTCCAATCAGAGTCCTAGCCTGGGACTGCTGGCCTATGCCACAGCCACAGTAACACAAGATCCGAGCCGGGTCTTTGACCTACACCACAGCTCTCAGCAACGCTGGATCCTTAACACACTGATAGAGGCCAGGGATCAAACCCGAGTTGTCATGGATGTTAGTTGGGTTCATTACCACTGAACCACGATGGGAGCTCCAGCTTCCACTTTTAAAATGCATCTATCATCTATCTATGACAAACCCTTCAGCTCTCATAACAAAGAGCACTCTCTTCGGGGCAGAGCACACTTGACACTCTAATGTGCGAAGTCATTATTAGGTCCATCAGATTCCTTCATTCCACAAATATGGAGCACCTCTGTGCGTCTGGCATTTTTCTAGGCATTGGGGAACAGACGAAAATTTCCTGCCCTCATCGAGCTCACATATCGGAGAAAAAAATAGAAAACAGCCACAAACACAACTGAGTAAGGACAGTGAGAGTAAAAGGAGTGCTTTATAGTGCAGTCTAAGGAGATGCCTTTTGAGCAGACTTCAAAGAAGAACTAGACATGAAAAGAGGTGACTGTTCTAGGCAGTGGGAACAGGGCCTGAAAAGAACCTAAGGCAGGAGCAAACTTAGTAAACAGACCAGCTGGACTGTCATTTCTCTATCTTACTTGCAGGCAGAAGCCGTGTTTTATTAACCGCTCTACCGCACCAGTTTCTATCAAAAGACGCTGTTCAAAAGAAGTAGTTAAATTGATATATGGGAACAGTTGGCTACGTTGCCTAATGACTAAACAAAATCATTGCCCATCCATTCCCTTTGGTCTGACAAAGAAACTAAATATTTAAAAGGTTAAACCCTCTCTAAACCCTATTTCTTGGCAGGCACCAATACCCAGGCAATGAGGATGTACTTTTAAACCTCTTGGTGCAGGGCTGGCGGTAAAGATTCCGTGCAGATGAGTTTCAATACGCCCAGCAGCACCTCCTGCAGCCATTCACTAACCACCCGGCAGAGGACTGCCAAGAAAAAATCTGGCTTGCTCCTACACTGGGAAACGTACACAAAAAAGGCAGTGTCCGGAGTGCCTGCTCGCCTAGCACTTGTAGACTCCCGGATAGTAATGATAGATAATTAAGAGGACGAAAGCACGTGGGCTGGACCCGGTAGAAAAGTGGCCAAGACGTGTACGGGAGCTGTAAAGGGCTTCGAGATAAAAGCCAGTTTTCTCTTACGGGAGAAAGGAGTTTAGGGAGCCTCAGAGGCAAAGAAAGGGAGGAGTGAGACAGGGAGGAGTGAGACGGGGATCCTCCGACTGATCCGCGGGGACGAGGGAGGACCGGCCGTGAGGAAAGCGGGGGTGGGGCTGGCCCCAACGAAACGCAGAACACGCCTGGCGCTAGCCGCGCTCCCCCGGGCTCGATCCATAATGGAGGAGCCGTGGGCGTGCCGAGGGCTCAGACCCTTCCCGATCCACAACCGGGACGCCTCCTCAGTCCACACTGCTCCTTCGGGCGGGGTTTGGGGGCCAAGGCGCCGAGCCGACGGCTGGCCGCGGAGCCCGGCCGGCTGAGGCGAGGCCGCGCACTTACCCGGGGCCTGAGAGCGCGGGTGCAGCGCGGGACGGGCGGCGAAGTGGCGCACGCGCTGCTCCGGACGCAGGAGGGCGGAGGCGGCGGCGAGGGCCAGTCGGAAGAGCCAGCTGCCACGGCGGCCGGGAAGAGGCAAGGAGAGCAGTCTGAGACCGGGCCCGCAGCGCTGAGGCGTACTAACCGCCGCCAGCCTCCCACACGTGCGTCGCAACGACGTGCCGCTGCCGGCTCGCCCCACCCCTGGGGTGGAGCCCGCCTTCTGCCGCCGACCACGCCCCTCACCGCTGCCTGCCGCTGCTGATTGGGGAGAGGTCCCGCCCATTCCCTCCCACTCCTGCGCAATGGCCCTGTGGAGGACGCCCTCTGGCCCCCTTTGGCCTTGCCACCTGCGGGGCATGGAGCTTTGGTGAACCTTTCAGTCCGGGAGTCTCCGTCGGTCGCACCTGGGCTTTGGCGGGGACAAAAAGTGATTTAGTCATGCCCCAGAGTTCTTTAGAATCATGAGCAGCAATTGCATATAACTTGTCTTATATTAACGGTTTCTTTGAGGGAGAGTAATGAATAATGATTTTGGTAGTTAGTGTAGAAACATGGGTTTGGATATATTCCCTGATTAATGTCCATCTTTTAAGACTTGTAAAAACAAATCTAGACAAACAGGTCTTGCTTGTTGGAAGATTAACTATTGAAAGTACGTTCGTTTTTGGGGGGTGGGGGGATGTGCTTGGGCTGTGGGGTGGAAATCCTGTGAAATTAGATTGTTATAATCATTATACAACTACAGATGTGATAAATTCATTTGAGTTATAAAAAAAATGAAAAAAATAAAGTTTAATAAAGAAAAATGAAAAAAATTCCACCATTACAGAACATTGTAAATCAACTATATGTTAATTAAAAAATTTTTTCGCCATTAAAAAAAAAAAGTACATTCGTTTTAATGTCAAGGTGGACATTAACATCCCTGACCTATACATTTGACTGTTAGCAAAAGAATATAAAGTGTGGCAACTCCCAGTCTAGGGGAAAGAAGAACAAAGTAGCCATAAAACGTATGGGGCATATCCGTCTCTAAGACCATTGCCCCCCCCCCCCCCATTGGTTAAAGCCTGATATAGGTGACTGGACAAGAACAATGGGGGAAAGGAATGATATCCGGACCCCACGTTGGTATCCAGTCCTTAAGAAATAAAAACCTCCATAGAACAATAGGAAGGGGGGACTCTTCCTCCCCTTCCCAGTGTCTGTGCTGGGAGCTATTTGCTTTCCTGTAATTAAAGACACTTGCTTGCTGCCTTGTGTGTGTTGGTGAAGTTCATTCTTCGGCTCTGTGAACAAGAACCCAGATTCTGGTAACATCTTTCTGGCATCAGTAACAAGTTTGTGCGTCTGTGTGAGGAAAAATAAAATTCCCTACTCATGCCATGCTCTTCAAGTAGCACACATTTCCTGCCAAAAGGCTGGCCTCTAATAGCTTTTGCACATTTAATATTTTGCCAAATTCCAATCTCAGTGAAAAACCAGTATATTATTACAAGTCCTACACTCCTGCTAGATTTTTTTTTAGTTGTAGGCAAATACCATTTTAAACATTTTCAAGTGTACAGTTGAAGGGCTTTAAGTATCTTCATGTTGTGCAACCATTACTATCATTAATCTCCAGAACTCTCTTCCTCTTGGAAAACTGAAACTCTATGTCCATTAAACAACTACTCATTCTCTCCTCCTCCCAGGCTCTAGCCACCACCATTTGACTTTTTGCATCTATGAATTTTACAGTTTTAGGTAACATACATAAGCGGAATCATACAGTACAGGTTCCTCTGTGGCTGGCTTACTACACTTATCATAATGACCACAAGGTTTGTTCACATTGCAGCATGTGTCAAGATTTCCTTCTTTTTTTTCCTTATTTTTGGCCTCTCCTGCAGCATGCAGAAGTTCTGGGGTCAGGGGCTGAACCTGAGCTGTAGCAATGACAATGCCAGATCCTCAACCCACTGACTGAGCCATCAGGGAGCTCCAGCATTCAGTCTTGAATTAATCTTCATGTCTGTTTCCTTCACCAGAATGTGAACTGTTCAGAAGGCAAATATTTGGGTTCAGAGCAATCTTTTTTCTCTTTTAATTTTATTTTTATTTTTATCAGAGTTATACATATTTGTGATTTAAAGTCAAATAATTCTGTAGAAACCTTGTAAGTTTTGCAAGAAAACATCAAAGATTGTATTCCTACCTCTCCCCTTCCCTGTTTTCCTTCCTCAATGTCATTTCACCTCTTTCAACTGGTTATTTTAATATTCACCTTCATATCTCTGAATAAAATATTCATATTGCCTTTTTTTTTTTTAACGGGCCACACCTGCAGCATATGGAAGTTCCAAGGGTAGGGGTTGGATAGGAGCTGCAGCTGCCAGCCTATGCCACAGGAATACCAGATCTGAGTTATATCTGCGATCTGTGCCTCAGCTTGCAACAACACAGATCCTTAATCTATTGAGTGAGGCCAGGGATCGAACCCTCATCCTCATGGACACTAGTCAGGTTCTTAACCCATTGAGCCACAGTGGGAACTGCCTATATTTCTATTTCTTGACGTATCAATTTTAGGTATTACCTCTTAACTTCACTTAATGGAAAATGAGGGTTTAGCTTTTGTTCTCCTCCACCCAACCCCACCACTACCACACTTGCCTTTCTTTTATTTTATCCGTCCAATATGGTTACATTGTACTTTGGCTGCCCTGACATTGTGTCTGTAAGGATGCAAGTTCAATACCTGGCCTCACTCGGTGGGTTAAGATCTGACTCCCTGGCCTGGGAACTCCATATGCTCCATATGCTCAATGGGTTAAGGATCCAGATTTGCCCTGAGCTGTGGTGTAGGTCGTAGATGCGGCTCGGACTCTGTGTTGCTGTGACTGTGGTGTAGGCCAGTGGCTATAGCTCCATTTTGATCCTAGCCTGGGAACCTCCATATGCCTTAGGCGCAGCCCTAAAAGACAAAAAAATAAAATAAGGAGTGCCTGTCATGGCTCAGTGGTTAAGGAACCCGACTAGTACCCATGAGAACGGGATTTGATCCCTGGCCTTGCTCAGTGACTTAAGGATCCGGGTTGCCGTGAGCTGTGGTGTAGGTCACAGATGTGGCTTGGATCCCGTGTTGCTATGGCTGTGGCGTAGGCCAGCGGCTACAGCTTCGATTGGACCCCTAGCCTGGGAACCACCATATGCTGTGGGTGTGGCCCGAAAAAGACAAAATAAAAATAAAATAAAATAAAATAGTAGACTGTTGGAGTTCCCTGGTTGCTCAGTGGGATAAGGATCCGGCCTTGTCACTGCTGTGGCTCCGGTTACTGCTATGGTGAGTTCAATCCCTAGCCGGGGAATTACCGTTATTGTGGCCAAAAAGTAAAAACAAAATAGTAGCTCGTGATTGTTTTATAGTCGCAGTGGCGTCATATCTCAGGACATAAATAAATAAATACAATGTTCTCATTGAATCGGTTCTGTTTTCTCTAAGGGTTGCTTTTTCTCCCTTTCTCTGTTAGTTTTAGTCTCAATGGTACCACTTTACATGTTTATTTTTGAAGTTGTCGCATCCCTGAATTCTCTACCTATATCATGCTGCCAGTCCTGGTCCTCCTCCCTGGCAAAGTACAGACTTTGATCTGAAGTATATATTAGATGCTGAGTCCTTTCCCTCTGTTCTGCTCCCAGAATGTTTACAATCAGATCTGCACCCTTCAGGTAGGAAGTTGAAGTGTAACTTGTAGTTAAATCTGATTAGCTTTAAAAGAATGATCCAAAGATACTGACATTGGAAATTATGCGATTAAACCACCCAACCAAATTACATTACTACTTGTCAACAAGCTCCCTCACACTCTCAGAACATCTGGGATATCCTCTAAAATATAAGTTGAAATGATTCATAATGAATTTACAGTGTGGAAGGAAGGATACTTTGAATCTCCTTCATTAATGTTTCCAAAGCAGTGAAGGAGGTTTTACTTAGAATGACAAGGACTGCCTTTGCTCGCCCCCTTTTCTTCTTCCAGAGCGTCCGATCCGGATCCAAGCCGGCAGGGGGCGCCACCGCGCAAGACCGGCAACTGCGCGAGAAGGGCCTCTCTGGAAAGAAAGGAAGAAACCAGAGAGACGGCAGAGGAAGTTGCCGTGGCGTCCAACGCTAAGGTCTCGAAAGGTTCAGCCGCTGTCTAGCCGCTGGCCGGAGCCAGGGTCCACTGACCACGCTGGCTGCACATGGAACCGAGGACTCGCGCGGAGGCAGGATGCTCCCGGCCAGCGAGATCGGCGAAGCGCCAGCAACCCCGGTGAGGGGGCCCTAGTGGCCGCGGGAGGGGACACTGGTGGCCCAGTGAGGTGGCATAGACCTCTCAGGAGAGGTAATCCCAATGCAGTGGCTGTGGCGATACCGATGAGATGACACAGATCTTTCTGGGGAGGTGGCAGTGGTGGCCTCAAGGAGCTAGCCCTTTTTGGAACCTGCATCAGATCGCACCTCAGGAAGTCTCCAGGGGGGAGGGGTCTGGAACCTTGGGGTCCTCCCGTGGATGCCCTCTGGGAACCCTGTATGAATTTCACTTATTGCTTCAGTCTTAATGTGTTTGTCACACCTGCTCTCCTTCTAGTGCTGTTCTGAAAATGGTGACCAAAGGAAGGATGTCAAGGACAAAAGTAAGCAGACTCCGAACGCCTTTGCACTTTCCACTCAGCATTTCTCCAAAATTCAGTCCTGCAGGGTCTACATCCAAGAAGGATGGTACCTTGTTATTTTTTAGATGAAGCACCTTTTTTTTTTTTTTATTTCCGTAGAGTATCCTTTCCTAGTATTAAATACTGATTATTATCATACATATATTTTTGGCTTTCAGGATTGTACAATATGGGATGATTTGGAGAAGAAGGCTTCCTGACTCCTACCTAGTGCAGGAACTGGTGGAGTCTCACTCAATACTGGACTTAAATTAGTTGGGAACTGCCTGTTATTGCAATGAAGCATCAACTTAATAAGCATCACGAGTTAGAACGGGCTGATGATCTAGGAGAGATAACCTCCACCTGTGTTGGGTTTAAAGGAGTCAAATGATAACTTTTCCTATTGGCTTGCCTTTAATTAGACTTAGCCCATATGCTTTTACAAGTGGAATCAATCAGAGGACAAGCGTGTAGGGGAATAATTTTTCAGTACTTGCCTTGTAAACTCAAATTCTTCTTTGAGGGAGGTCTTTGGTGGCCTAGATCTCTGGTTAGGACTCAGTGCTTTCACTGCTGCAGCCCAGGTTTGATCCCTGGTCTGGGAACTGAGATCCCACATCAGGCTGCTGCACTTGGCAGCCCCCCAGGCCCAAAAGAATCTGGTAGTAAAATTAAAAACAAATTGTTTGGAGTAAATCAAGCATTTACTGTTCACAGGGTTTTTTGTGAGTTGCAAAATATTTTTCCCAGTATCCCCCCATTCATTCTCTGTTACCACCATCAGACAGAAAGGGTGAGGACACTTTTTTCTTGCCTCTGTAGGGGATACCTTAGCAGCAGATGGTAACTGCTCCAGGCCTGTCAAATAGATGCCTTCAAATGATAATTAGTTATACTCTATCTTCAGTGAATTAGCACATAAAAGTTGATTTGGGAAGGGCACAACAGACAACTTGGTTCCTGGTTCTTGAACTGAACCCAGAAGAAGGAAAGATCATTATTTCCATTTCCTACCTAAGATAAAAGCATATATATGCCAGGGATGTAGACATGTGCCATTTTATTTTAATGAGCTAGGCATGGCACACTGGTGGAAATCAAGGAATATTCAGGGGCCTTTGGAGGGAAATTTACTGGGAGAGGAAGAGGGAAGCATGTAACAGCTGTTTCATCAGAGTGTTTTGGTTCTTCTGGCCGTGGCACATAGCCTGGGAATGAATAGTAATAGAAAGGGTGCCTAAGTTACCATATTAGTTTTAGGGGTTAGACCTGCCCTTAACATTGCCTCCTGCTACAGTCTGCCTCAGAAAGAAAGCTTTAACTACTTCATAGTGCTTGCCAGTCACAGCTGCCACAACTCAGCTCCTTTTCCTTAAAGGATTTGAGAGTACCTCCTGTACCTCTCTCAATTAAACACTTTCTTTTTCTTTTTTTTTTTTTTTTGTCTTTTTGCTATTTCTTTGGGCCGCTCCCTCGGCATATGGAGGTTCCCAGGCTAGGGGTCTAATCAGAGCTGCAGCCACCGGCCTACGCCAGAGCCACAGCAACTCGGGATCCGAGCCGCGTGTGCAACCTACACCACAGCTCACGGCAACGCCGGATCGTTAACCCACTGAGCAAGGCCAGGGACCGAACCCGCAACCTCATGGTTCCTAGTCGGATTCGTTAACCACTGCGCCACGATGGGAACTCCCAACACTTTATTTTTCTACCTTTGCCCCACTCATATGTTTGGGAAGTTGATGCCATTAAGCTGTGGACTTTGTCCTTGACCTTCCTTTGGTGGCTTGGTCAACTTCTTTGCAATTAGAAGTGCTCCTTACAAAAAACAGGAAAAGAGACATCACCCCTACGCCATCAGCAGTGTGTCATTTTGAAGAATGTCATTTGACTAAGACTGTACTATGCTACATTTAAATGGTTAAATCAAAAGAATATAATTTTTACTTTTTTATTTTTTAAAGTATAGTGCCACTTTCTGTCTTACAGGAAAATGACCCAGTTATACATTCCTATACAGTAGGACCTTATTTCTTTTCCATTCTAAGTGTAACAGTTTGCATCTACTAACCCAAAACTCCCAGTCTATCCCACTCCCTCCCTCTCCTCCTTGGCAAGCACAAGTCTGTTCTCTATGGTCTGTGAGTCTGTTTCTGTTCTGTGTATAGGTTCATTTGTGCCATTTTTTGGGGGGGGGGCTGTTGAAAAAGAGCTGCACCTGCAGCATATGAAAATTCCCAGGTTAGGGGTCAAATTGGAGCTGTAGCCGCCAGCCTATGCCACAGCTACAGCAACGCCAGATCCTTAATCCCCTGAGTTAGGCCAGGGATTGAACCCGAAACCTCATGATTACTAGTCGGATTTGTTTCCATTGCGCCACAGTGGGAACTCCCTTACCATTCTTCTTAAGGAGGTTCCACATCACCTGTTTTTGTCACATTTAGTAAGTCCAGTGTGAATTGGCCCAACTCTAGTTTCTTTGCTGTGGAACCTTTCCCTTTCTCCCTTCCTTCCTTCCTTCATTTCTTTTGTTTTTTGGGACCTCCCCATGGCATATGGGAGTTCGAAGGCTAGGGGTCAAGTTGAAGCTGTACCTGCTTGCCTACACCATAGCCACAGCAACAGCAACGTGGGATCCAAGCCGCGTCTGCAACCTACACCAAAGCTCAAGGCAATGCCGGATCCTTAGCCCACTGAGCAAGGCCAGAGATCAAACCTGCATCCTCATGGACTAGTTGGATTCGTTACCACTGGGCTACAGTGGGAACTGTAAAAATATTTATCTGTCTTTTGTCTATTTAGGGCCACACCCATGGCATATGGAGGTTCCCACGCTAGGGGTCCAATTGGAGTTGTAGCTGCTGGCCTACACCAGAGCCACAGCAACATGGGATCCGAGCCTCATCTGCAACCTAACCACAGCTCACAGCAATGCCAGATCCTTGACCCACTGAGAGAGGCCAGGGATTGACCCTGCAACCTCATGGTTCCTAATTGGATTCGTTAATCACTGAGCCACAACGGGAACTCCAAGAATCTCACTTTAGATTGTACAATTTATTGTTTGCAGTAGCCATTGAGTTTTTGCCTAGTAATTTGTGTTTTCTGTCATATTTTCTTTTTTTTCCTGTTTCTGAAATGGATGTCTTTGTACAGTCAACTTTTAAAACTCTTTTATATAAGGAGTTTGGTCACCCTTTCATATTTTTTCCATACACTTGAAATCTTTCAATACCATTTTTTTTTTCTTTTTAAAAAACATTTTAAAACTAGAGTTCTTTTTTGGTGTTGTAGAATACCTAGTTCCTTAAAAATTTTAAAAATATATTACTAATTTAATAAAAGCTGCATCAGTAGAACTAGATTTGACCTTTGTCCCCCAATAATAAAATAATAAGATTTTTAAGATCTACAGTTGTCTGGAAAAATTTTTTTTTAATTTTTTTTTTTATTATTTCCCCAATACATTTTTTTTTTCCTACTGTACAGCGTGGTGACCTAGTTATACATACATGTATACATTCTTTTTTCTCCCATTATCATGCTCCATCATAAGTGACTGGACATAGTTCTCAGTGCTACATAGCAGGATCTCACTACTAATCTATTCCAAAAGCAATAGTTTGCATCTATTAACCCCAAGCTCCCAATCCATCCCATTCCCTCCCCCTCCCCCTCCCCCTGGCAATGACAAGTCTAGTCTGCCAGTCCATGATTTTCTTTTCTGTGGGATGGTTCATTTCTGCTGTGTATTAGATTCCAGATATAAGTGATATTGTATGGCGTTTGTCTTTCTGACTTAGTATACTGAGTCTCTAGTTCCATCCATGTTGCTGCAAATGGCATTATTTTGTTCTTTTTTACGGCTGAGTAGTATTTCATTGTGTATATATATACCATGTCTTCCTAATCTAATCGTCTGTTGATGGCCATTTGGGTTGTTTCCATGTCTTGGCTATTGTGAATAGTGCTGCAACGAACATGCGGGTTGGAAAAATTTAATATCTGTTTGTAACTGCATTGTTGTACCAACATTTATTGAAACCTGTGGTTACTAGGACAGAGTTAGGTTTTTTTTGTTGTTGTTGTTGTTTTTTTTTTTTGTCTTTTTGCCATTTCTAGGGCTGCACGCTCAGCATATGGAGGTTCCCAGGCTAGGGTTCTAATTGGAGCTGTAGTCGCCAGCCTACACCAGAGCCACAGCCACCCGGGATCCGAGCTGCGTCTGCAACCTACACCATAGCTCATGGCAACGCTGGATCCTAAACCCACTGAGCAAGGCCAGGGATCAAACCTGCAACCTCATGGTTCCTAGTCGGATTCGTTAACCACTGCGCCACCATGGGAACTCCAAGAGTTAGGTAATTTTTCTTTCACTCTGAATCTCCTAGCTCTTAAGCATTTTGTAGTAGTTCTTGAGTGATAGATTGCTTTAAGTCTATTCATTTAGGTATTTGGGTATGTGTATGCCAGTCATCCCTTGGTATCTTTGGGGCATTGTTCCAGGACTCCAGCAGACGCCAAAATGCCTGGATGCTCAAGTCCTTTATATAAAATGGCACGGTATTTGCATATAACCTGTACACAAACTCTGTATGCTTTAAATCCTCTCTAGGAATTACTTAAAGTACCTAATGCTAATAATAGCAATAGTTGTACAATCAATGTAAATGCTACGTAAACAGTTACTGGAGCATGGCAAATTCATTTTGCTTTTGGAATTTTCTATTACTATTTTTTATCTGTGGTTGGTCGAATCCATGAAATGGCCTGTGGATTTGGAGGGCTGACTGCATATAGAAAGAAAAAGAGGGAGGGTGTGTATATACATATATTCATATACACTTATGCACACTATTGGCTATTTTTGTGTATGTGTATATATACATATAACACAAGTTCTGTATATTTAAACAAAAATGCCATATGTAGTGTTTTCTTCAAATTATTAATTTTGAAAGTATATCTTGTATGTCTTTTGTAGTTCCTTTAACTCCATAATAGTAGTGTTGACTAATTGTTACTCTTTCATTTTAGGTGAAATAAATATTACAGCTCTCACTGGAAATGAACAAGTCTGTGAAGGCACTGATAATGGTGATCTCCCTTCCTATGTGTCAGCATTTATAGAAAAGGAAGTTGGAAATGACCTTAAATCTTTAAAGAAACTTGATAAACTCATAGAACAGATGACAGAAAGTAAAATGCAATTAGAAGAACAGGCAAGTATTAAAACTCATTGAAACGATATCAGTAGTATACTTATTATAACTAATGTAACGTATATATAACCATTATTATCTGGGCAATTTTGAAGATGTAGATTATGACAAATAGTCTAATCATTTAAAACGGCTTAATAGATTTTAAGGGCCTACAATGTGCTAGATGTTTTACAGGTTATGTAAAACACAAAGTTCCTGGGAGTTCCCTTTGTGCCTCAGTGGTTAGCGATCCCGACTAGGATCCATGAGGATGTGGGTTCGATCCCTGGCCTTGATCAGTGGGTTAAGGATCTGGCATTACTGTGAGCTGTGGTGTAGGTCACAGATGCAGCTTGGATCCCTCATTGCTGTGCCTGTGGCATAGGCCAGTGGCTTCAGCTCCAATTGGACCACTAGCCTGGGAACCTCCATATGCTGCAAGTTTGGCCCTAAAAAGCCAAAAAAAACAACCACAAAACCTGTGCCACAGCAGTGACCAGAGCTGCTGCAGTGACAATGCTGAATCCTCAACCTGCTGCACTACAAGGGAACTCCTCATACAACAACTTTTTTTTTAATGGCCACACCTGTAGCATATGGATGTTCCTGGGCTAAGGGTCCAGTTGGAGCCACAAATGAGGCCTACACCATAGCCACAGCAATGCCAGATTCGAGCTGCAACTGCAGCCTATGCTGCAGCTTGTGGCTACACTGGATCCATAACCCACTGAGCAGGGCCAGGGATTGAATCCATATCCTCATAGACACTATGGGAACTCCTACAACGACTTATAAAGTGTTTTTTTTTTTTTTTTTTTTTTTTTTTTTAAGGGCCACACCTACAGCATATGGAAGTTCCCAGGCTAGGGCTCTAATCGGAGCCGTAGCGGCCAGCCTATGCCACAGCCACAGCAACGCGGGATCCCAGCCGCATCTGGGACCCACACCACAGCTCATGGCAACACTGGATCCTTAACCCAATGAGCGAGGCCATGGATTGAAGCCGCATCCTCGTCGATGCTAATAGGGTTCATTAACTGCTGAGCTACAACAGGAGCTCCATAAAGTGTTTTTACAAGTAAATAATTTCATAGTACACAAAAATGTTGTAATGCCATCCTAATTTTTTTTTTGTCTTTTTACCTTTTCTTGAGCTGCTCCCACAGCATATGGAGGTTCCCAGGCTAGGGGTCTAATTGAAGCTGTCGCCACTGGCCGCGACCCACACCACAGCTCACAGCAACGCCGGATCCTTAACCCACTGAGCAAGGCCAGGGATCGAACCCGCAACCTCATGGTTCCTAGTCGGATTTGTTAACCACTCAGCCAGGATGGGAACTCCCATCCTAATTTTTTAATATATGCACACATACATAGGGAGAAAACATTAAATATACCATAATAATGGCTGTTTCTCGGTGGTTGGTTAACAAGTAATTTATTTTCTTTGTCTTTTTCTATTAAGTTTTTTCTTTTTTGATAAACATATTACCTGAAATAATGTTGAAAAAAATCCAATGAATGTAATCTTAAACTGAAAAATGACTGTGTCCCTCTCCTTGCAACAGTGTGTTTATAAAAGAGAAAAGGTTTGTTTGTGTAACTACTTAATTGGGTCAAGTAAACTCTGCATGGTAAAGTTGTGTTTTCTTCAGGCAGTCAGTCCTCTTAGGTTTTCCTATCCCCAGCACCTCAGGCCTCCCCATCTTCCTGTCTTTCCACCCCTGGACTTCACTTCCACTAGACCCCTATGGCCAGCCCTGTCCCCCTTTTCCAGGCAAGTTATTGTGGGGTCTTGGAGCAAACCGGCCAGTTGAGTGGGTGGATGCTGGCCCAGGTGCCTGGTCTTCAGCCCCACCTGGCAGGCCTTCCTGAGAAGGCCGGTTCCCCTGCTGCAGCCCTCAGCTGTTCTTCCATATTCTCCCTACGACAACTGCCCTCCCGCCCGGCCATTCTGTCCTTTTCCCAAACAGAAAATGTTGAGACCATCCACACTAATCTATTGAACAAGTCTATCCCACATGCACAAATTTATTGCAACCATTTCTACTTCTTAATTCAGCAGGGGACCAGCCTAAGGCATTCCTTATGCACTAGATCCTACCTGCCACCTCAGTGAATTTGCCTCACATAATTTCATCCTCTGCTCCCCTCAGCATATAGATATACCCAGATCTTTTCCTTAAAACCTAAAGAAACAGGAGTTCTGTGGTGGCACAGTGGTAATGAACCTGACTGGTATCCACGAGCATGTGGGTTCGATCCCTGGCTTTGCTCAGTGGGTTAAGGATCTGGTGTTGCCATGAGCTGTGGTGTAGGTTGCAGATGTGGCTTGGATCTGGTGTGGCTATGGCATAGGCCAGCAGCTATAGCTCCAATTTGACCCCTGGCCTGGGAACTTCCATATGCTGCAGGTGTGGCGGTAAAAAGACACACACGCCCGCCCACACACACACACACACACATACCCCTAAACAGAAAACCCTTCCGTCATCTTTAGTAGGTATTAGTCCTTTCCTTTTACTGTTAGACTTCTTCAAAAAGTCATCTATCTTTGGATCTATATCTTCTTCCTCATTGGCCATTTGGTTTTTAACCTTCTGTACTCAGGTTTGTTTTCCTGATGACCATAGAGGCTTTTACTGAAGACCCTGATTAAATCTCATATTTATGTCCAAAGCTGTACTGATCCGTCTCCTAAGATGTTTCTCCGTCTTGGAAAATGGCACCCCCATCTGCCTGTCACTCAGGTCTGAGACCTGGATTGTTCCTCATCTCCTTAGTCTACTCTCAGCACCAAGACATCTGAGTCCTGCCTTCTTAACACCTTTGGTGTCCATCCCCTCGTTCCCACCCCTGCTGCTTCTACCTCAGTTTAGGGCTGGATTCTCTCTTGCTTTTGATGGTGGTTTGTCCATAACTACCACAGCAACTTTCTTTTTTCTTTTTTCTTCCTTTTTTTGTATGTAACTAAGCAAATGTATAAAATATATATAGTGAAAATCTTAATGTGTATGCAAGCATTGTGTACTTAAAATATGCATGGCTTAACTTTTTACAATTAATACACCACTTGTTTTCCTGCTGTGTCAATATATATATAGATCTCTTTTTTAATGGTTTTTATGGTATTCAGATATGGCTGTACATTATTTAATCAGGCCCTTATTGGTTGACCTTTATGCTAGTCCCAGTTTTTATTATTATGAATAATATGAGAATAAGCATGATTATTTATCATATTAAATCATAAATCTTACTTTCTAAATCATAAATTCCACTAAATTATTCCCTTATTAAAAACTCATTCCCATTGTGGCTCAGTAGAAACAAACCCAGTTAGTATCTGTGAGAACTCAGGTTTGATCCCTGGCCTCACTCAGTGGATTAAGGATCCAACATTGCCATGAGCTGTGGCATAATTCGTAGATGAGGCTTGTATCTGGTGTTGCTGTGGCTATGGCATAGGCTGGCAGCTGCAGCTCTGATTCAGCCTCTAACCCAGGAACTTGTATATGCTGCAGGTGTGGTCCTAAAAAGAAAAAAATTTTTTAATTAAACAAAAAAAGTCTTATGGGAGTTCCCACTGTGGTGCATTGGGATCAGCTGAGGCATTGGTTTAAGAGATCTGGTGCTGCTGCACATGAGGCTTAGGTTACAACTGCAGCTTGAATCTGATCCCTGGCCCCGGAACTTCATATGCCTAGGGGCAGTCAAAAAAGGAAAAAAAAAAAAAACAACAACCCCAAACCTCATGGCTTCCCATTTCCTATCAGAAAAAGCCCACATTCTTCTAACACTCAGGATGCTACCTGATCGGGTATCTCCCAACCTGTGTAGGCTCGTCTCTGTATTTCTGTGAACTGTATTTTGTACCCTGCTCCTTCTTGCTGTTCTCTGATCATGACTGAGCTTTTCCTTCTACCTGAGACGCCCTTTCCTTCCAAACTTGCCGAAAAATTTCCACCTAGCCTGCAAAGGTCTGTGCTTGAGCCATGCAAGCACAATTGTCTTCCATGTCAAAACCTTCTATTCAAGTGTGAGAGCTTGTTAGAAATGCAGAATCTTAATTCCTGCTTCAGACCTATTGAGTCTGAATTTGCATTTTAACCAGATCTCTGGTTGATCCCTATGCATGTTCAAATTTGGGAAGCACCATCTTAACACATCATCACAGGTAGCATCTCTCTCTCTCTCTCTCTTTTGTTTTTTGGTTTTTTTTTTTGGTCTCTTTAGGACTGCACCCCCAGGCTAGGGGTCGAATTGGAGCTACAGCTGCTGGCCTACACTACAGCCACAGCGGCACGAGATCTGAGCTGTGTCTGTGACCTATACCACAGCTCACAGCAACGCTGGATCCTTAATCCACTTAGCAAGGCCAGGGATTGAACCTATATCCTCATGGTTACTAGTAGGGTTCATTACTGCTGAGCCATGATGGGAATTTCCTAGCATCTCTCTCTTTTTTTTAGGGCCGCACCCAAGGCATATGTAGGTTCCCAGGATAGGGGGTCTAATCAGAGCTACGGCTGCTGGCCTATGCCACAACCACAGCAACACTAGATCCAAGCCAAGTCTGTGACCTACACCACAGCTCATGGCAACGCCAGATCCTTAACCCATTGATCGAGAGCAGGGATGGAACCCGCAACCTAACGGCTCTTAGGCAGATTTTTTTCCACTGTGCCATGCCGGGAACTCCCCCTAGCATCTCTTTTATTGCACTAATCCCACTGTTGAAGATTTGCTTTTATCTCTCTTGCATACTGTCAGAACTTAAGGGCAGGTGCTGTCAGTCCCTAGCACAGTGCCTGGTATAGATTAAGTGTCTAATCAGTGTTGAAATTGAAATTCCTCTATTGTACTCCTTTTTTAAAAAAGTTTTAGAGTTCCCGTCGTGGTACATTGGTTAACGAATCCGACTAGGAACCATGAGATTGTGGGTTCGATCCCTGGCCTTGCTCAGTGGGTGGAGCTTGGGTGTAGGTCGCAGACATGGCTCGGATCCCGCGTTGCTGTGGCTCTGGCTTAGGCTGGTGGCTACGGCTTGGATTGGACCCCTGGCCTGGGAATCTCCATATGCTGAGGGAGCAGCCCTAGAAAAAGACAAAAAAAAAAAAAAAAAAAAAAATTTGGGCACACCCATGGTATGCATAAGATCCCTGATCAGGAAGCAAACTTGTGCCACAGCAGTGAGCTGAGCCACGGCAGAGACAATGCTGGATCCTTGACTGCTGACCCATCAAGGAGCTCCCCCTCTGTAGTATTCTTACCATATTGTACTGATGCCTGATTTTTGTATGTGTTTTTTCATCTGCTGCAAGAAAAGTTCATCTAATAAATGTCTTTAGGCATTACTGGATATCATCTTACCAAGTCAGTTGTCTGCAACCTGGGCTTAAATTGGAATCACCTGGGAAATTACAACCCATAGATAGCCAGACTTTTAGAACCAGAGTTTCTTTTGATTTTTTTAAGAAAATAATGAGTAGATGAAGCAGGTCAGTGTTCTCTGGCTGGATCCTCTGAAAGTGCTGAGCTTCATAAAGGTCCATCTGAAGATGTTTACTGGGGTCCTGGTTCTAGGCCCCTCCTTGCACACTCCCACATGTAGCATTCCATGTTCAGGTTTGGTTAGTTACAGGATACAGAAATCCTGGCTTTCTTTTGAAGCATTTAAATGACAGGGTTCAGTTGTATTAGTGCAAATATGTATTTTAAGGGTAACGAATAAAAAAGCTTATGAGAATTTTATCTGATTGCCACTGTTTTTTGGTTTTTGTTTTTGGTACGGTCAGGTACTTACAGTTTCATCAGAAATCCCTAAAAGAATTCAGAGTGCCTTAAAAAATGCCGACGAATCAAAGCAGTTCCTTACTCAGTTTCTGGAGCAAGAAACCCATCTCTTTAGTTCCATTAACAGCCATTTGCTGACTGCACAGCCCTGGATGGAAGATCTTGGGGTGATGATTAACCAAATTGAGGAGATTGAACGGCATCTTGCCTACCTTAAATGGATTTCACAAATTGAAGAACTAAGGTAAAATGGACCCCTTTGTTCTCATAATTATTATTTTCCTTTGAGGCTCTGTGTTAGACAGTACATGCATGGCATTAAATAATTGAGTTAATTAAAGATTATAATAATGTGATTTTACCAGTTGTTATGAAAATAGCATTATGATAATAGTTCTTTTCCTTTATTGTGAATGAGCATAACTTTTCAGGGAGCTTAATTTGCATTTGAAATAAAGGATTCCAAGTAAAAAAAGAAAAAAAAATTTTTTTTTTTGTTTTTTGGTCTTTTTAGGGCCACACCCTCTGCACTTGGAAGTTCCCAAGCTAGGGTCGAATTGTAGCGGTAGCTGCCGGCCTATGCCACATCCACAGCAACGCCAGATCTGGGCCGTGTCTGCAAGCTACACCACAGCTCACAGCAACGCCGGAGCCTTAACCCACTGAGCGAGGCCTCATGGATCCTAGTCTTACTCATTTCTGCTGAGCCATGAGAGGAACTCCCCAAGTAAAAAATTCTCTTATAGTTGTATTGTGAACACATGACAAAAATGATTATAACGCCAAGTTAATAAAACAGCCCATCACTGTGGTAATATTCCTCTTTTACCTTTTAGAGATGGTCACTTAATGAAATGGATTGCTTTCTCTATAATTTTTCAATTTTTTTCAGCTCTTCACCTGAGAAGAGCTACATAGTATTCTTATGAATAACAGAGTCCTTCTACTTAGGAATAGGGGGAAAAAAAGAAGTAAAATGGACCCTTGAACAGCACAGGAGTTAGGAGCACCAGCCCTCCTCGAAGTCACATCTGCATACAGCTCTTAGCCAGTCCTTCACATCCACTATCCATAGTTCCACATGCATGGACTCGCCCTGAGACTACAGGGATCGTGTAGTACCGTGGTATTTACTACTGAAAACAAACCCATGTTGTCCAGGGGTCTACTGTACTTTTTTTTGGGGGGTGCTTTTTGCCATTTCTTGGGCCACTCCCACGGCATATGGAGGCTCCCAGGCTATGGGTTGAATCGGAGCCATAGCTGCTGGCCTATACCAGAGCCACGTCTGCAACCTACACTGCAGCTCACGGCAATGCCAGATCCTTAACCCACTGAGCAAGGCCAGGGATTGAACCCGCAACCTCATGGTTCCTAGTCGGATTCATTAACCACTGAACCACGACGGGAACTCCTCTACTGTTTAAATTGAGTACATACTACTGGCAGTTGATCGTGAGTGTCTGTCATTGCCTTTCAAATGAGCTAAATTAACATTTCTGCCTAGAAGGGCAGATATTTTGGTTTCATGATATAGTCCCCCAGCCCTTCCGAGCTGCACTGTTCCATCCTTGCTTTAACTATTCTTGCTTCAAAGCTGTCAGCACCCATTAATGGATGATCTGAGGGAGGAAAGTCATCCAAGAGTCTTAATGTCCCATTTTAAATGTATCAGAGTTAATATATTTTATTTCTTCCAAAGAGTGATGCAGTATCATTTTTGTCCTACATATGTTTCCTGAGATTTTTTAAGGAATTTTACATATTAGTATGGTATGCAAATCTTTTTGTTTTGCATATATGAATTCTGCATTTATAGGAGAAGCATTATGCCTACGATTGTAATATCACTAGCAATTCCAAACATTGACTTAAGCTTTCTAGAGCATCTCCTTAGTTAAATTATTTGCAGTGAAGGAATTTTAGACCTTGGTTTATTTTACTTCATTTTTCCTTGCCCAATATGGGACAATATTTATAATCTAATTAAGTAAAATGAGTTATTTAAAAGCCTTGCTGTTGTAGTTGCCAAAGTAATAAATTAATTGAAATAGGCTATAGTTATAAATAGCCTTTTTCTGATGTCAGAATCATTATTTTTTTAATTTTTAAACTTTTTTTTGTCTTTTTAGGGCTGCACCCAAGGCATATGGAGGTTCCCAGGGTAGGGGTTGAATTGGAGCTATAGCTGCCAGCCCACGCCAGAGCCACAGCAACGCCAGATCCAAGCCATGTCTGTGACCTACACCACAGCTCATGGCAATACCTGATCCTTAACCCACTGAGCAAGGCCAGGGATCGAACCCACAACCTCATGGTTCCTAGTTGGATTCGTTTCTGCTGCACCACGAAGGGAACTCCTGATGCCCAAAGAATCATATTAGAAATAGTCAAATTTATAATCAAGTAGGGTAGAGTTACTTCTCTTTGTCTTTAATAATGTGTTCTTGGAGTTCCTGTTGTGGTGTAGCAGAAATGAATCCAAGTAGTATCCTTGAGGATGCAGGTTCCTCGTTGGCCTTGCTCAGTGGGTTAAGGATCCAGTGTTGCCATGAGCTGTGGTGTAGGTCTCAGATGTGGCTTGGATCTGGCGTTGCTGTGGCTGTGTAGGCTGGCAGCTGCAGCTCTAATTTGATCCCTAGCCTGGAACTTCCATATGCCTGGGATTTGGCCCTAAAAAAGCAAAAAAAAAGTGTTCTTTCCCTGGGTCTTTTATGATACATCTCTCTTTCTAGCTTTCTTTGGGCTCCTGAGATTTTCCTTATTTTCTAATTTCCCTCAAGTGACCTGTTTTTTAGCCCATGGAACTTTTTTGAAGTAATTTCTTCTTTCTAGAACTAGCATCTTTACATTAACTCTGTTTCTTTCTTTTCTTTTCTTTTTTTTTTTTTTTTTGCTCTTTAGGGCTGCACCTGCGGCATATGGAGGTTCCCAGGCTAGAGGTCTAATTGGAGCTGTACCTGCAGTCTACACCACAGCCACAGCAACTCGGATCCTAGCCGGGTCTGTGACCTACACCACAGCTCATGGCAGTGCTGGATTCTTATCCCACTGAGCAAGGCCAGGGATCTAACCCTCAACCTCACGGTTCTTAGTCGGATTCGTTTCTGCTGCACCATGACAGGAACTCCTTAACTCCTTTTCTTGACTATTACAGCACAGCAGTATGACTGTGAATAAACCTTGTTACCCTGGTTTTTCCTGTGCCCCATGTCATTCACGCTTCACTATTGTGTGAGGATGTATTTCATTGTCTCCTAGAATGCAGTACTCCTGAATCCTGTGGTTACTTGTGCACTTTAAATTCTTTTTTCTTAAACATGGTAGTCTTTGTTTTAACATAATGCAACACTTAGTTAGGAGTCATACGTCTTAGAAGTGGTTGAGTCAGTGAGAAGCTTTTAGGTAACTTGCCTGCATGCTGACAGTTGGAAAGGGCCCACAAAGACCTGCCAGTGCCTTACCTGCAGAAATACTGCATTCGTTGATGCCTAGTGAGGTAAGAAAGTGTTTTCAATTCTCGAGATAGCTGTAAAAGACAAAATCTGTTGGAAGGCTTAATAAGAATGATTAGAAAAGGAGAAAAAAGAAAAATGAGAGAATGAGTACGTAGGGGAAAGCCAAAAGAGCTGACAAAATGATACAAATATGAGCTCGGTATGATTGTTGAGGCCTGAGGCACTGACTAGAAAACAGCAACAGCTGGTAGAGGAAGGAGAGGGAAAAAATACTAATGCATGGTGGTGCTGTGCGGGATGGCGAGACACACTTCTGTTCCTAAGGAGGACGATGTGCCCACCCAGGAATGGAACTGAAGCAGCACACTGAGCCAGGGACCAGAGTCCCAGCTCATCGTCACCTCCCAGCACAGTGGCCAAGCCTGGGTGGAAGGTACACAGGCTGCTCAGCAGGGGAGCACACATTTCCTATCTCCTGTAGGGGTGACCTCTAAACTGAGAAGGTTAAATTTTTTTTTGTTTTTTGTTTTAAATCAGAAGCATTTCAGGGGTGTGGGAGGATGTGCCTGGGGTTTGGGATAGAAATGTTATAAAGTTGTGTTGCGATGATTGTTGTACAGCTATAAATGTAATAAAATTCATTGAGTAATTTTAAAAAAAGCATTTCATTTTTAAATGTTGCATGTTATTGAGTCAATATGCAAAATGGTAGTCCCGGGCTGAATTAGTCCTGAAGACATATTGTATTTGGCTTGCTTTAAAGATTTTTTTTTGTCTTTTGTCTCTTTTAGGGCCGTACCCATGGCATATGGAGGTTCCCAGGCCAGTGGTCCAATTGGAGCTGTTGCTGCCGGCCTGCACCACAGCCACAACAATGTCAGATCTGAGCCGAGACTGCAACTTGACTTACACCACAGCTCACGACAACACCAGATCCTTAACCCACTGAGTGAGGCCTGAGATCAAAGCTGAATCCTCCTAGATACTAGTTAGGTTCATAACCTGCTGAGCTGAAACAGGTGCTCTCAAACTTTTTCAATTTGGCTTTGCCTTGTTTTGCAGTGATAACATTCAGCAATATCTGATGACCAATAATGTCCCAGAGGCAGCCTCTACTCTGGTGTCTATGGCAGAGCTTGACATCAAGCTTCAGGAATCATCCTGTACTCATCTTCTTGGTTTCATGAGGGCCACTGTTAAATTCTGGCATAAGATTCTCAAGGACAAGCTTACAAGGCAAGGAGTTTATCTATATTTCATGGTCATTGCTTTCAGACAGATTTTTGAGGCTCGTATTTGACTGTAATGTATATGTCACTTGTCTGTTACAGTGATTTTGAGGAAATTCTAGCACAGCTTCATTGGCCATTCATTGCACCCCCTCAGTCTCAAACTGTTGGCATAAGTCGACCAGCCGGTGCCCCTGAGATATACAGTAATCTGGAGACACTATTTTGTCAGCTGCTAAAACTACAAACCTCGTATCTTTGTTGAGTTAAAACTGACTAAAATTTCTTTTTTCTAGAGTGGATTTGTGAGCAGAGAGTAAAGCAAGAAGTCAAATGGGACCACTGGGTTCGGAGTTTATCTGTATATGCCCATGGGGCGTGGACTAGTCTCCTTTCAGGTGATGGGTGGAAGGGCTGTGAGGAGTTCTGAGATACATGACTGATCCAAGTTTGCAATCACATATAAATCTGATGCAATCAAACAATCAAAAAAAAAAAAAAAAAAGGGCAGGAGTTCGCATCGTGGCTCAGTGGTTAACAAACCCAACTAGTGTCCATGAGGTTGCAGGTTCAATCCCTGGCCTTACTCAGTGAATTTAAGGATCTGGTGTTGCCATGAGCTATGGTGTAGGTCGAAAACACAGCTCGGATCCTGTGTTGCTGTGGCTGTGGTGTAGGCTGGCAGCTATAGCTCCAGTTGGACCCCTAGCCTGGGAACTTCCATATGCCGAGGATGTGGCCCTTAAAAAAAAGGGGCAATTGGGAGGAAACCTCAATAACTTAGTGTTAATGTAATAAAATGATTACTTGAATGTGTTTTCTTTTTCTTCCTTTTTTTTTTTTTTTTTTTTGCTTTTTAGGGCCGTACCCTTGGCATAGGAGATTCCCAGGCTAGGGGTTGAATTGGAGCTACAGCTGCTGGCCACAACCATGGCCACAGCAACACAGGATCTGAGTTGTGTCTGTGACCCACACTACAACTCACTGCAACACCAGATCCTTAACCCACTAAGATATGCCAGGGATCGAACCTGCAAACTCATGGTTCCTAGTCAGATTCTTTTCTGCCGCACCACAATGGGAACTCCTTCTTATTATTCTTTATTTCAGTAAAGACAGATTAATTCTAATAATATTTTTCATGCACTTTTTACTTAAGTCACATGTAAAGTTAGGTTGTGTATTATCTGTGTTATAATTAACTTTACTTCGTATCATATATATCTTTTGGAAAAAGGTATCGTGTATGTGTGTATGCTTTTCTTTTTCCTTGACTTGACTATATCAGAGATGAATTACTTACTGAGCCAAAACAACTTCCAGAAAAATACTCTCTTCCTGCATCCCCTTCTGTCATCCTGCCCATCCAGATTATGCTGACTCCCCTTCAAAAGAGGTTCAGGTATCATTTCAGAGGGAACCGACAGACGAATGTCATAAGCAAGGTATGTTTTGCCAATTCTTGTCTTTTGTTTTTATTAATAGCAAATGTTAAGGATTTCTGTGCTTTTGCTCGTTTAAGTTAAAATCTGATGCTATTCGTATTTTTTTTTTCCTCTAAAGAGTTAAATTCCTGGTTTGTCACTACCATTTCTATATTTCTTGTATATTTTAGGACTTGTCTTGATGTGTTGTAGCAATCAGCTCACTCATTAGCATATCATCCAACCAGTTTCTCAAGTTTCCCCTTGGGTGTGCTATAGCATTTGCTGTGGCAATTGGCATTTGTGCTCATTGCTCCTTCGGGCTTATACATACATCAGAAAGAGAAATGAGAGTCAAAAGACAGTTGAACATTAGGTTTTGAATGGAAGTACTGGTGCTGAAACTCCCTCATGGCTTAGTGGTTTAAGGATCCAGCCTTGTCATTGCTTTGGCTCTGGTCCGTTGTGGCTCAGGTTTGATCCTGGACCTGGGAACTTGGACATGCCATGGGCATGGCCAAAAGGAAAAAAAGAAAAAGAAGTGCTTTTGCTAAAGTGAGTTGTAGCTGTGCCGGAGACAATAGGGGATGAGGGATGGGAATGGCTTTGAGGAAATTGTCACCAACATTTTAGTTGAGGGCCTGCACCCACATGTATTGGGCATACTGCTGAGATTTTTTTCTTCAGTTTGATCTGAAAAACAGTCACAACCATTTTCAGGGAAATGGATTGAACTTGTTATAACCTTGGGAGTTGCTAGGGTGTGGATACTTTTTTTCCTTGAGTCTTGCTGTATCTAATGCAGTGCAGGTAGCAGAGGAGTTCAATAAGTGTTTTCAATTCAGTGTTATTAAATGGCAGAATGCACCAGGCATTGTTTGTATATAAATGAGTTTATAGGCTTTATAAAATTTTAAAGGAATCAAGGGATAGGCAGTTAGGGCTGCATAGGAAGTAGAGTGGCATTGGAGTTGTGGTTCTTAAATTCAGCTTATTCTTTTGTACTTCATGGATCTCCTCTTTTTTTTGGATGGGATGTTGGTAGAGAGAAGAGTAGAACCAATTAGTAAGTGCCAAGTGAGCTGGTACTGCCTCTAATACTGTAGAGAGACAGTATTAATCTGAGGTAAGAAAACTGAGTTATGTTGGCTGCTTTTTAAACTGTGGTCCCAGTGGTCCCAGTACTGTGACATCAAGCCTGAACTATGCTGCTCCTGAAATTAGAGACTGTCCCTTTTTCATTTCTGTTTTCCCACCATCTAGCACGCCACAGGGTTTTTTACCTTTAAGTAAATGTTTTAAAATCCCTGTCCAACAAAACTTGGAAGGTTTATAGAATCATCTCTAGGGACAATTTAAAAAGCTGCATATTTAGATTTCCTTTTCTGTAATTAATACCTGTTTTAAGGCCCATGTATTTTTTTTGTAATGCAGAGCAGCCAAATTTTTTTGTTTTGTTTTTTCTTCTTCTTAAGGCTGTACCCTTGGCATATGGAGGTTCCCAGGCTAGGGTTAGAATCGGAACTGCAGCTGTTGGCCCTTGCCACAGCCACAGCAACTTGGGATCTGAGCCACATCTGTGACCTCTGCTGCAGCTCGCAGCAATGCCAAATACTTAACCCACTGAGCAAGGCTAGAGATCAGACCATATCCTCATGGATACCAGGCAAGTTCTTTACCCTCTGAGCCACAACAGGAACTCCGCAAATTTTTTTCTTAATTGACCTTTTGAAAAAAAAAGCAGAGGAAAGCTATACTTAAAAATTATTTTGGAATTCCAGTCATAGTGCAGCAGAAATGAATCCGACTAGGAACCATGAGGTTGTGGGTTCAATCCCTGGCCTCGCTTAGTGGGTTAGGGATCTGGCATTGCCGTGCGCTGTGGTGTAGGTTGCAGACACGGCTCGGATCTGGTGTTGATGTGGCTGTGGCGTAGGCTGGCAGCTATAACTCCAATTCAACCCCTGGCCTGGGAACCTCCATGTGCCGCAGGTACAGCCCTGAAAAGACAAAAAAAAAAAAATTATTTTGATATGTTACTAAAAAAAGACCCAAAAAATACAAAGGCCATCATTGTGTGTAATACTTTACTTTTTTTTTTTTTTTTGGCTGCATCCGTGGCATGTGGAAGTTCCCAGGCCAGGGACTGGTCCTTTAGCACATCAGTGACCCGGGCCACTATAGTGACATCAGATCCTTAACCTCTGTGCCTCAAGGGAACACTCGCTTATTTTACATATTTTTAAAATGCTAGGTTTTAAATACATATGGCATTGTAAATGTAGAAGTTTATTGACTTAAGCCACCTTATAGGGATTTATTGGAAGTACATTGCGAAACACTTGATTATTAAGCCTTGCAGGAATTCAAAGTTCACAGTAGAAATTGTGCTCCTATATTTGGGAATTGTGAACTGATTTTTGTAAGTGTTGTGTGTATACAATTAAATAGAGACATTTCACTGTAATTTTCTAGTTGGAATGACTTAAGAATTCAAACTGTTTTATCTCCTTCCTTAGCCTGAATGGTACTTGGCTCAGGTACTTATGTGGATTGGGAACCACACTGAGTTTCTGGATGAGAAGATTCAGCCAATATTAGACAAAGTAGGCTCTTCGGTAAATGCAAGGGTAAGAGACTCTGTCCTAAGCAGTTCGGTTTTGGAGTTGTAAGTGTCCATGAGTAACTTGTTATTTCATTTCCTTCTGCTTATGTACTTTTTTAGCTCGAGTTTTCTCGGGGCCTGATGATGCTCGTTCTTGAGAAGTTAGCTGCTGATATTCCGTGTCTGCTCTATGATGACAGTCTTTTCTGCCATTTGGTGGATGAGGTGCTTTTGTTTGAAAGAGAACTGCACAGTGTTCATGGCTATCCTGGCACTTTTGCTAATTGTATGCACATTCTGTCAGAGGAAACCTGTTTTCAGAGATGGTTGACAGTGGAGAGAAAATGTAAGTGCTCATATATGTGTCTGTAAGGGTGGGGAGAGATGTCTCTATCTCTGCATATAGATTTTTTTTTTTACCCCCTCAGTTCCGGGTAGAAACCAGAACCATGTACATTTTTTTCTTTGTTAGGGTTTACCAGGTTGCCTTCAGAGATCATCTTATTTTCTTTTCTTCCCATTAAGCTTCCGTTGTTCCCAGAATTAGACTCTACATGTTTCTAGGGTAGAATATTTAAGCCAAAGGAGTATATAATTGTTTTATAGATTTTACATATGGTATTTCTACTCTTGGTGGAATCATTTGGATGTGGCTTGTCTAGTCAGTATAAATATTTTGAAGATTCTGGGTAGGTGTGGTGGAGAGAAGTAAAATACCTTATTTAACTCTGAAGTAGAGCATGTTAAATATAGTGCAATGAGTAGGAGATTGTAATTTTTTTTTTTTTAAACAGAAAAAGTTATCATCCCTAAGAAATTTTGAGTTGAAAGATTAGGAATGACTGTAACTACTTGTTTGACATAATCCTTTTTCCTATATATCAGTTGCTCTTCAAAAAATGGACTCAATGCTCTCATCAGAAGCTGCCTGGATATCCCAATATAAAGATATCACTGATGTGGATGAGATGAAAGTTCCAGACTGTGCAGAGACTTTTATGACACTACTCCTGGTTATAACTGGTAAGTATAGTCTTTTGAGATAGAACTTTGTTTCAGAAGTACTGACTCTTCACATGGTACTTTTCAAGTAGTTTAACAAAATTAATATTATATAGTGGTTATTATAGTATCTTCAGATTCAGTTTCTATTTTGGCAGAACTCTAGCAGAGTATTCAAGCTTTGGGATTTTTAGTAATTTCAGTAATGTCTTAATCATTAGTTTACATGAGAGGAAAATTCCTGATTTGTTACTTGAAAATAATTAAGAATTTAATTTTGTTACCTGAATACTCTTGCCTTTCTTTTTTTCTTTTTAGGGCTGCATCTGCAGCATATAGAGGTTCCCAGGCTAAGGATGGAATTGGAGCTATAGCTGCCAGCCTACACCATAGCAACAGCAGTGCCGAGATTCGAGCCACGTTGTGACCTACACCACACCGCATGGCAACACCAGATCCTTAACCCACTGAGCAAGGCCAGGGATGAAACCCGCATCTTCATGGATACTAGCAGTAGCAGGTTCGTTACTGCTTAGCTCTGCTTTTCAACTTTTTAGATGTCTTCAGTAAATGGTGATTGACCTACATTTTAAATATTTTCTTCACCTTGGTATATATATCAAAGATTTTAGAACAGTAAAATAATAAAGTAACTTTAAGGAATGGATTAGTAACAGAAACAATTTTTTTTTTTTTTTTTTTTTTGTCTTTTTTGTCTTTTTTGCCTTTTCTAGGGCTGCTCCCTCGACGTATGGAGGTTCCCAGGCTAGGGGTCTAATGGGATCTGTAGCCGCCGGCCTATGCCACAGCCACAGCAGTGAGGACATGGGTTCAATCTCTGGCCTTGCTCAGTGGGTTAGGGATCCAGCATTGCTGTGGCTGTGGTGTAGGCCAGTGGCTGCAGCTCCAGTTGGACCCCTGGCCTGGGAACCTCCATATGCCACAAGTGCAGCCCTAAAAAAGGCAAAAAAATAAAAAAAGTCATTTGTTTGTTGGAGAAGTAGAATAATTTTTGTATATAATTTTCTCATGCCTTTTTAAAAAATTGAGGCATAACTTATACACAGTGAAATGCATAGATGTTAATTATACAGATCAGTGAGTTTTGACAAATACCTGTATTTGTGACACCCACATCCTTAGAGAGTTTAGAAGTAGACCCATACTTGGATGGTTAGTTGGTTTTTGACAAAGGCATGAAAGCTGGTCAATGAGAAAACCCTATAACTGTGTCATGGACAATACCATAAACTTTTGTATGTCTTATTAACTTTCTCCACAGACAGGTATAAAAATCTTCCCACAGCTTCCAGAAAGCTGCAGTTCCTGGAGTTACAGAAGGACTTAGTAGATGACTTTAGGATACGATTAACTCAGGTGATGAAAGAAGAGACTAGAGCTTCCCTTGGCTTTCGATATTGCGCAATTCTTAATGCTGTGAACTATATCTCAACAGTACTAGCAGACTGGGCTGACAATGTTGTAAGTTAATCTTTTATGTTAAGTAATATATTAGTAATTTGAACAGTTTTGCCTTTTAAAATGTTGAATCTGTAGAAAGCAGAAATAACATTTTAGGCAGAATCACAATTGGGCCAAACTTAGGAGGTATGATTAAAGTACATGTTTTCCTCATTCAAGTGTCACATGGCTAAATAATCCCAATTTTTTTTTTTTTTTTTTTTTTTTTTTTGTCTTTTTGTTATCTCTTGGGCTGCTCCCGTGGCATATGGAGATTCCCAGGCTAGGGGTCTAATCAGAGCCATAGCCACCAGCCTACACCAGAGCCACAGCAACGTGGGATCCGAGCTGCGTCTGCAACCTGCACCACAGCTCACGGCAACGCCGGATTGTCAACCCACTGAGCAAGGGCAGGGACCGAACCTGCAACCTCATGGTTCCTAGTTGGATTCGTTAACCACTGCGCCACGACGGGAACTCCTAATCCCGATATTTTAATCATTGGAAAAGAAAGCCATTCTTTCATGAAACTGTTGTTTGTGAAGTAAACTTGTTTCCTCTTTATCTTTTTTTTTTTTTTTGTCTTTTTATCTTTTCTAGGGCCGCTCCCACGGCGGTTCCCAGGCTAGGAGTCCAATCGGAGCTGTAGCCGCCGGCCTATGCCAGAGCCACAGCAGAGTGGGATCCGAGCCGCGTCTGCGACCTACACCACAGCTCACAGCAACGCTGGATCCTTAACCCACTGAGCTAGGCCAGGGATCGAACCTGCAACCTAATGGTTCCTACTCAGATTCGTTAACCACTGTGCCACGATGGGAACTCCTGTTTCCTCTTTAGACTTTCTACTTGGGAAATAGGAATATTTGGTAATTGCCATCTCAGAAAAAGCTAAGGTTACATAATGGTGTGAAAATCAATAAAACTCAGGATTTAAAGGAAAAGGAAAGAATACCATTTGATACTTCTTGAGTATCTTCAAAACATGACAAATTATGAAGTTATAAAAACAGAGATATTTTTAGTTGAAATGTTTCAAACATTTACTTTTTTTTCTTTTTGTCTTTTTAGGGCTGTACCTGAGGCATATGGAAGTTCCCAGGCTAGGGGTCGAATCAGAGCTGTAGCTGCTGGCCTACACCACAGCCACAGCAATGCCAGATCCGAGCCATGTCTTTGACCTACATCACAGCTTATGGCAACGCTGGATCCTTAACCCACTGAGCGAGGCCAGGGATCAAACCCACATCCTCATGGATACCAGTTGGGTTCATTACTATTGAGCCACAATGGAAACTACAAATGTTTCATACATTAAAAAATTATTTTCAAGTTGCTGTCTTGGTGCAGTGGAAACGAATCCAACTAGGAACCAGTGGGTTATAGGTTCGATCCCTGGCCTTGCTCAGAGGGTAAGGATCCGGCGTTGCCGTGAGCTGTGGTGTAGATCGCAGACATGGCTTGGATCTAGTGTTGCTGTGGCTGTGGCCTAGGCCGGCAGCTGCAACTCCGATTAGACCTCTAGCCTGGGAACCTCCAAATGCCGCGGGTGCGGCCCTAAGATGACGAAAGACAAAAAAAAACAATTAACATTTTATTTTCAGACATATCCAAGAGTAAACAGAGAGGTAAAATGAACTCCCATGTGGCTGTCAACCAGCTTGTTGTGGCAGTTTTGTTTCATTTAAACCTTTCTTTTATCCCCTACACTTGATTATTTTGAAGTGGATCTCAGATACATTTCATGGTAAATATTTATATATATATCTCTAAAACATCAGAATCTCTTTTTCAAAATACACTACCATTATCCCATCCAAAAAAATTAACTAATTTCTTACATTGGAAGGTATATTTTAACTAAATCTAAAAATCAAAACCTTGGATTCAGTTAACAAGCACTGTGTAAGGCCTTTTACTTCCAGAGATTTTTCTTTTTTTTTTAATTACTCAGTGAATTTTATTATATTTATAGTTGTGCAACGATCATCACAAACCAATTTTATAGCATTTCCACTCCCAGAGATTTTTCTTTTCGTCATGCTGATTCCATTTGTCGACATACTTGATCTGCCTAAATATAATTATTTACTAGTAATTTATTTTAGCTTTTTATTAATTCAAGGAATATACTGGCCATCAGAGCTTTTAGTAACCAGACTTTCCAATATGTACTTCCAGCTGAAGGTGAGGAAACTTAACTAGCCTTCTGTCCTTAACATAAGTAGATGAATTCCTTGAGATGTTTTATTTATTTATTTATTTATTTATTTTACAAAACAGCTGTCTTTATTTATTTATTTATTGTCTTTTTGCTATTTCTTTGGGCCGCTCCCACGGCATATGGAGGTTCCCAGGCTAGGGGTCGAATCGGAGCTGTAGCCACTGGCCTACGCCACAGCCACAGCAATGCGGGATCCGAGCCACGTCTGCAACCTACACCACAGCTCACAGCAATGCCGGATCCTTAACCCACTGAGCAAGGCCAGGGATTGAACCCGCAACCTCATGGTTCCTAGTCGGATTCGTTAACCACTGAACCACGACGGGAACTCCCCCTTGAGCTGTTTTAGATTAAAATGATCTCAGAGGCTCTCTAGGACCTCTTCCTTGGACAGAGTGCCGTCAGATGAGGAATCACCCTTCTAAGGTCATCTGCGTGGATACAAAAATCAGATTGGCTTTTAACCAGTGTGTCCCACGAAGTAGATTTCATTATAGAAAGCACTAACACGGGATTAAAATGACCATAAAATAGTAAAATGTGCATTAAATTGTGAAAACACTGTACTGATGATAATGGAAGTATAAATGTATACTGTTCTATATATATAATTGTCATTAAATGAAAATAGCAAAAGTAAGTTTTAACTAAAGACTTAAAAATACCCCTTTTGAAATGTGATAAAGAAGGAGTTGAAAAATTACAGAGTTAAATAATTACAAAGATTGATTAACCTGAGATTGTGATAAGCTCCCAGTATACTAAGGAAAATACAGTTTTCAAGTATATCCAGATGGAACATAAATATGGACAAAGGTAAACTATTTCTATATGTTGTCAGATCTTAATGTAATAAAACAAAAAATGAAAGCAGAATTGAAACATAGTCAAACACAGGCATTTCAAAATATTCAGTGCCTAGGAGTTCCCATTGTGGTTCAGCAGAAACAAATCTGACTAACATCCATGAGGACAAAGGTTCGATCCCTGGCCTCACTCAGTAGGTTAAGGATCCTGTGGTGTAGGTCACAGACTCAGCTCTGATCTGCCATTGCTGTGGCTGTGGTAGGCCAGTGCCTACAGCTCCAATTGGACCCCTAGCCTGGGAACCTCCATATGCCACAGGTACAGCCCTAAAAAGACAGAAAGAAAAAAGGAAAAAAAAAAATTCAATGCCTAGGTTGGGGGGAAGTCTAGAAACATGACAAGGAAATACTTTAAATTATGAATTTATGACAAAAAATTATAGTATACTGCCAGCACATTACAGAGAAGAAAATATATTCTTTTACTGTGAAAGAAAAAACAAAATGAAGTTTTTATCTTAAATCCAGGATAATAAGCCAAAAGAATAGGAAACAAAAATAAATATATACTAATTAACAGATGTAAATAATATATAATAGACACAATCATAGTTTATTCTAATCTGGACTTTTCGGCTGGGCCTTAGTAATTATTTAAAGCCTTGCCTAAAAAAAATGTTAAGTTGGGGAGTTCCCATTGTGGCACAGCAGAAATGAATACGACTAGGGACATGAGATTGCGGGTTTGATCCTTGGCCTCGAGTAGTGGGTTAAGGATCTGGTGTTGCCATGAGCTGTGGTGTAGTTTGCAGACACAGCTCAGATCTGGCGTTGCTGTGGTTGTGGTTTAGACCAGCGGCTGTAGCTCCCCTTCGACCCCTTGCCTGGGAACTTCATATACTGCGGGTCCTAAAGACAAAAAACAATGCTAAGTGAAATATGTGTGCATAACAATATTCTGCTGAGTCAGGAAAATAATTATTTCATAAAATGCGTATAATGTGGAGTGTAACGATCAATGCCTTTATCTCTTTATAAAGTCACCTAATCAGAATACCTTCATTCATTATGTACTTTGATGTCTCGTGTTACTAATTTTAGTAAGTGCTGCTTTCACAGCCCTCCAGTCTTCCATTTTCTGCTAAGCTTTTTCATGAAACAAATTGGCATTCTTGATTCTTGTGCCAGTGATTTAATAAGATACTCATTCAGGGCCACATTTTTAGCTTCAGTGAAATATTTGTGGAACATCATTAACTACTTTACTCCCGTACTGTAGTCTGTTAACAGATGGATTGGCCATCATCCCTATCCTTAGAAAATTTATACTCTGATACTGAATTAACTGTGTCCTTCTGTCAACAGAGAAATAACCAAATTTTAGAGTTGGCTCTTCAAATCGAGAATTTTCTGTCTGGTATATTTTTATGATACAAATTCTGTTTCACATCAGAAGTAAATTATTTCCATAATCCTTTAGCCTGTGAACGCTTTAAGTGAATATCATAAAAGCTTTTATATTACAAAGCTAGAAAGTGAAAAAGGAATAGCAGTTTGATCTTCTATTCATTTAGAATCTCTACTAACAGCTGTCTGTCCATTGCCAGATTGTGCCAAGGCTGACATACCCAGCCATTCAGAATTAGGAATTTTTCAGTTGTAGGTGACAGAAACCCAGGCTCATGCTGGCCTAAGCCAGGGGTATGGGGTAGAGCGAGGAAGTGAGGAATTTGTTTGTGGACCTGACAGGATTGGGCATGGCTGCTCTAAAGTTAATCATTTCTGGCTTCATTTGTAGGCAGGCTCCCATGGTCCATGAGCGTTCTCAAAAGGACAGTGGCACTTCCCAAGAGCTTCAGTAGAAATGCCAAGGCAGCATCTCATATGTCATCCCTGAACAATTCCTAGTAGCTCTACTCTAGGGGTTATTTAGGTAGTTTTTAAGACTTTGCTGCTTATCCACAGGGTTATTTTCTTGTAGGGCAGAAAAAAATGCTCATTCTACCTAAAATACCACTATAAAAAAAATGACTTTTTTTTTCTCTTTTTAGGGCCACACCTGCAGCGTATGGAGGTTCCCAGGCTAGGGGTCCAGTGGGAGCTGTAGCCACCGGCCTACACCATAGCAACACAGGATCTGAATGGGGTCTGCAACCTATACCACAGCTCACAGCAACACCAGATCGTTAACCCACTGAGCGAGGCCAGGGATCGAACTTGAGTCCTCATGGATGCCAGTCAGATTTGTTTCCGCTGAGCCACGATGGGAACTCCGACATTTTCTTTTTTTAAAATTTTTAAAATTCTGGTTGATTTACAACATTCTGTCAATTTCTGTACAGGAAGGTGACCCAGTCTCACACACACACATCCTTTTTCTCACATTATCCTCCATCATGTCTGTTCACTTGATCAACTTCTTCATTCAATTTTGGTGGGCTGTATGTCTCTAGAAAGTTGTCCATTTCTTCCAGGTTGTCAAAATTCTTGGCATACAGTTATTTATAGTATAAAATTTTTTGTATATTTTGTATTTCTGCAGTATCCATTAAGATTTCTCCTTTTTCATTTCTTATTTGTTTCAGTTCTTCCTCTCTTCTTGGTGAGTCTGGCCAGAGGTTCGTCAGTTTCGTTTACCCTTTCAAAGAACCAGCAGTTGTTTTTCTATTGTTTTTTGAATCTCTATGTTATTGATTATCTGTCTTATCTTTATGATTTCCTTCCTTCTGCTGACTTAAGGTTTTGTTTGCTCTTCTTTTTCTAATTTCTTTAGGTGGTGGGTTAAGTTGTTGATTCGAGGTATTTCCTCTTTTCTGAGGAAGGCCTGTGTCACCTTGAACTTCCAAGAACTGCTTTGGGTATCCCATAGATTTTAAATGGTTGTGTTTCATTATCATTTGTCTCAGGGTATTTTTTAATTTCCCTTTTGAGTTCCTCCTTAACACACTGGTGTTTTGAGAGCATGGTGCTTAGTCTCCTTGTGGCAGTTTTTTCTCATTTCCTGCCATGTGGTTGAATTCTAGTTTCATGTCAGAGAAGATACTTGAAATAATTTTATACTCTTATATCCTGTGCCCAAGTATGTGGTCAGTCCCTGAGAATGTTCCATGTGCACTTCAAAAGAGTGTATATTCTGATTTTTTTGGATGCAGTGTCCTGGAAATGTCAATTAAGTCTAACTTTTCTATTGTGTTATTTAGGATCTCTGTTGCCTTATTAATTTTCTGTCTAGAGGATCTGTTCATTAATGTAAGTGGTGTGTTAAAAGTCTCCTACAACTACAAATCCCATCAATTTCTCCTTTTATGTCTATTACTATTTGTAGTATGTATTTGGGTGGTCTTATATTAGGGGCATGTATATTGAGGAGTGTAATATCCTCTTCTTGAATGGATCCTTTTATCATTAAATAGTTCCTTCTTTGTCCTTCTTTATGTCCTTTGTTTTAAAGTCTGTTTTGTATAGGTTGTTTGTATATTTTAGAGATTAAGCTACTGTCATTTGCATCATTTGAAACTATTTTCTCTCATTTCATGGGTAGTCTTATTCTTTTCATGTTCAAAAGCTGTGCAAAAGCTTGTCAGTTTGATTAGGTCCCATTGGTTTATTTTTGCTTTTATTTCTGTTGCCTTGGGATGAATGGGTATCCTTTAAATGAGTAAACTGTATGGTATATGAGTTGTATCTCAAGCTGTTATTAAAAAAGTATCTTGGAGTTCCCATCGTGGCGCAGTGGTTAACGAATCTGACTAGGAACCATGAGGTTGCAGGTTCGGTCCCTGCCCTTACTCAGTCGGTTAACGATCCGGCGTTGCCGTGAGCTGTGGTGTAGGTTGCAGACGCGGCTCGGATCCCGAGTTGCTGTGGCTCTGGCGTAGGCCGGTGGCTACAGCTCCAATTCGACCCCTAGCCTGGGAATCTCCATATGCCGCAGGAGGGGCCCAAAGAAATAGCAAAAAGACAAAACAAAAAAAATAATAATAAAAATAAAAAAGTACCTTAGGAGTTCCCGTCATGGTGCAGTGGTTAACAAATCCAACTGGGAACCATTAGGTTGCGGGTTTGAACCCTGGGATCCCTGCCCTTGCTCAGTGGGTTAAAGATCTGGCTTTGCCGTGAGCTGTGGTGTAGGTCGCAGACGCGGCTCGGATCCTGCGTTGCTGTAGGCCGGTGGCTACAGCTCTGATTGGACCCCTAGTCTGGGAACCTCCATATGCTGAGGGAGCGGCTCAAGAAAAGGCAAAAAGACGAAAGAAAAAAAAAAAAAAAAAAGTGTCTTAAGGGAGTTCCCTGTTGTGGCTCAGCAGATTAAGAACCCAATATAGAGTCTACGAGGATGTGGATTCCATCCCTGGCCTTGCTCAGTGCAGCTACAATTCAACTTCTAGTCTGGGAACTTCCATATGCCCTAAATGCTGCTGTAAAAACAAACAAAAGTATCTTAATAAACATTTTAATATATTTTTGCTTTCAGTTCTTTCTACAGCTTCAACAGGCAGCACTGGAAGTCTTTGCAGAGAATAACACTCTCAGTAAATTGCAGCTGGGACAACTAGCTTCTATGGAGAGCTCTGTCTTTGATGACATGATTAACCTGTTAGAGCGTTTAAAGCATGATATGTTGACCCGGCAAGTAGACCATGTTTTTAGAGAAGTTAAAGATGCTGCAAAATTGTATAAAAAAGAAAGGTAAGTCCTGTTTTGTTTGTTTGTTTTGCTTCTTAGGGCCATATCTGCAGTATGTGGAAGTTCCCAGGCTAGGGGTTGAATTGGAGCTTAAGCTGCTTGTCTACACCACAGCCATAGCAACTTGGGATCCAAGCTGCATCTGCAACCTACAGCACAGCTCGTGGCAACACCGGATCCTTAAGCCACTGAACGTGGCCAGGGATTAAATCTGTATCCTCGTGGATACTAGTCGGGTTCGTAACGCACTGAGCGACAACAGGAAATAAGTCAACTCTCAGATAACTCTAGTTTGATAAAAGATGACACATGGCAGAGTTCTCTGGTGGGTTACCTAGTTAAGGATTTAGCATTGTCACTGCTGTGGCGAGGGTTTAGTCCCTGCTCTGGGGAACTTGTACATAGCACAGGTGCAGACCCCCCAAAGAAGAAATAAGATGACAGGGAGTTCCCACTGTGGTACAGCAGGATTGGTGGCATCTCTGGAGTGCTGGGATACAGATTCAATCCCTAGCCTGGCACAGTGGGTTAAGGGTCCAGCCTTGCTTTAGTTGTGGCATAGGTGGAACTGTGCCTCGGATCTGATCCCTGGCCCAGGTACTTCATATGCTGTGGGGCGGCCAAAAAAGAAAAAGGAAATGACATATATAGTCAGATTTCCAAGGTGTCTAGGTAACACGGAGTTTGGCCTTTTGCAGTCCAAACTGTTTTTTTCCTTTTTGTTTTTTTTAAGGCCACACCTATAGCATATGGAAGTTCTGGGGCTAGGGTCAAATCATAGCTACAGCTGCCAGCCCATAGCAACACAGGATCTGAGCCGTGTCTGCGACCTGCACCACAGCTTGTGGCAACACCAGATCCTCTGAGGTAGGCCAGGGATTGAACCCACATCCTCTTGGATACTACTTGGATTCATTTCTGCTGCACTACAGTGGGAACTCCTTTTTATTCATTTATTTTTTATTAAAAAAATTTTTTTTCAGACATTCTTAATCAGAATAAACTGCTCGTAACTTAATCTTCAGGTATGTCTGTAAATACAGGGGGTGGGTGTAAGATATGAGGTTGAATGGCCTACCCTGTCACCCATTTTCAAAGCAAGGTACTTCCGAGTGCCTGTGCATGCTTGCACTATCCTTTAGTCCACTGTCACGATGCCCTGTGACGCCTGTTACCACTCTAGCCTGTGAGCCCCTTGAGAGCAAGCAGTGTCTGTCCCAGCACTGTCCTGACACAGAGCACTCGTTCCCAGTTTGAAAGTGTTTTTAGTCCCTGTTGTTTTGCTGAAAATAAGAGCATAAAATTAGCTGATATCTCAAATGTTAATGCATGTTGCATTTTAAGTGTTTTATATCAGTGAGTCCTATTGAAATTGGGGATTTAAAAAATTTATCATCCTTATTAAGTAAAAAGTATTTCATTAAGAACTAGTATACATATGAGAACTAGTGTAAACACAAGTACATTAACTTTCTAAGAGAGCTTTTAACGTTGGACTGTGCATTTTTTCTTATCCAAAATGCCACAGGACAGTGCACTTCCCCAAATTTAAAATGATTTGTAAAATCTTTAGAAATAGAGTGATGACAGATTTCATAATAAAAATTAATGTGCTTCAAGCAGCACTGTTCCTTTTTTTCTAGGTGGTTGTCCTTGCCGTCTCAGTCAGAGCAGGCGGTGATGTCCCTGTCCAGCTCGGCTTGCCCACTGCTGCTTACTCTACGAGACCGTTTACTTCAGTTGGAGCAGCAGCTTTGCTTCTCCTTATTTAAAATTTTCTGGCAGGTGCTTGTAGAGAAGCTGGACATATACATCTACCAAGAAGTAAGTAAGAGCAGACTGTAATGGGGACTGTGGTGATAAAGGTGACTGCTATATGAATTGTTCCTTTTTTCAGATAATTCTTGCCAATCATTTCAATGAAGGAGGAGCGGCTCAGCTGCACTTTGACATGACTCGGAACCTTTTCCCTTTGTTTTCCCACTATTGCAAGAGACCAGAAAATTATTTTAAACAGTAAGCCTAATATTTAAAAATTAATTTTGATGTATCAAATTATTAGAGGAGGTTGATTCCTTTTTTTTTTTTTAACACTTTAGGGTTCTAGCGATGTTAAATATATACAGCATCAATTAATAATTAAAAATGTGCATCTTGTGGTGCAGCAGGTTAAGGATCTGGCTTTGTCACTGCAGTGGTTCAGGTCGCTGCTTGTAGCTGGGTTCAGTTCTTGGCCCGGCAACTTCCATATGGTGCTGTCATGGCCAAAAAAAGAAAAAAAATGCATCATGTACCAATAATCTAAGCTGTGACCCATGGCCCCCAAAATGTTGGCCAGAACTGGATATAAATTGTATGTTGGGCTTTGTTTTCTAACATTTGGTTTAATGTTCCTATTTGCTTATTACTAAGAAATAAGTAGAAAATGAAAGTAGATGCAGTTCTGCCATATATGACAAATAGAAGAAATTTAAAATATGTTTAGTACTGAGTAATAGGCCAGGCCTGAATAAAATTTGTTTGCTTAAACATCTGATAAAATTTTGGCTAACTAAAAATATATTTAGGAAGTCTTAGGAGTATTTTTAGAAACTGTTGATGTAAATTTTAAATTATTTAGGAGGTTTTTGAGATTATGAAGTATTTCTTTTAAATATATAAAAAAGATTTTTTTAAATGATTTTTTTTGCTCATTTCAGTATCTATTTATGCTTTTTCTGCTTTTTTGTTTTAATTTTATACTTTTCTGCTTTTATTTTATCCATTAATTTTCTCTTTTCCTATATCCTAATCCACCTAAAGTCTTATCCACATTTAATACGTTGTTAACATCAAGTATCATATTTTGGGAAGTAATGGATACATATTGAAGACAATGATCCTACTACCTAACAGTAATCTAATGAAACATAAATTCTATACAAATTACACATTAAAAGAGCCAAATAAATTAATCCATAAATAGTTTTTATAGAGGACATATGATCTAGTAGTGCAGGGAAACTGGTTTTTCAAAATGAAATTGTTACAGGATTATATGAATGATAAAGATAATGGAGATCTCATTTCCCTCCTTTTTTTTTTTTTTTTTTTTTTTAAACAGTGTAAAAGAAGCCTGTATTATTTTAAATTTGAATGTTGGTTCTGCTTTACTTCTGAGAGATGTCCTGCAGTCAACTTCAGGGCAGCCTCCTGCTGCAGCAGCATTAAATGAAGTTGGTATTTATAAACTGGCTCAACAAGATGTTGAGATTCTCCTTAATTTGAGAACAAACTGGCCTAACACTGGAAAATAAAGTGTCTTTATGTTTTGGGATTTTTTTCTGTTTGAACAAAGAGCAAGCCAGTTGGATTTCAAATTGTATGATCAAGTTCGGAATTGAGGAAACTGGACAACTGAAGAATGAATCATTTATCATCGTGGACTTACAATGTTATTAAAATGCTGACCATATTTCCAGAGTCCTCTTGTTCCTAAGAAAAGAAAAATTTCACAAGCCATGAAAACTGAAGAGTAATTCCATTTACAAATATAAATGATGACTATGTTTACTGAAGAAAATACAAGAGCAGAGATAATAAATTATAAATGACTTTTAATTTCCTATGCCAATTAAGGGAGACTATTGTAGGTAATCTAACATAGCAAATAGATTTTTTTTTTTTTGGTCTCTTTAGGGCTACACCTACAGCATATGGAGGTTCCCAGGCTAGGGGTTGAATCAGAGCTGTAGCTGCTGGCCTACGCCATAGCCACAGCAATGCCAGATGTGAGTGGTGTCTGTGACCTACACCACAGCTCATGGCAATGTCACATCCTTAACCCACTGAGTGAAGCCAGGGATCAAACCCACGTTCCCGTGGATACTAGTTGGGCTCTGTAACCACCGAGCCATGAAGGGAACTCCCACAAATACATTTTTTAAAAAAAATCACTTTAAAATGTATTTTTATAAATGAAGTTCCTAGATCTAGTATGGGAAATTCACTGTAATTTCCATAAGAAAACACATTATGAGATGGTAGCTGAAATAGGATTGCTCTCTTTTTCCACAAGTGTCTTGCCACATAGAATACTTCCTAGTTCTGTTCCATGTGACAGTAAGCAACTTGTGCTTTGTGGATGAAACATTTCAACTAGAGCACTGTGCTTCCATCTTTTCCTGTGTTGGGGATATAATTAAGCATTTTTTGTTGAATATTTCTGTAACTAATGATGAGATGACAATCTTAAACTTTCTTTTTTCTTCTAACTTTTCCTTGACCTTGGATTTATGTTAAAACTTTTAAACAAGTTGAGTTAGATAAGCTAGAGTCTTCTACAGCTGTCACATTTTATTCCAATAGGTTTTTTCCTGACTTAGCATTTAGTTAGTGCTTTTTTCCATTTAGTTAGTACTTTTCATGCTATAATACCTCAACTCCAAAATTGTCAGGCTGGTATGTAACCTACACTACTGATAAACTTTTACTTTGTGAGAAACCATTTGGAGGGAGTATTCTGAGGGAAATTTTATTCTATATTTTATACAGAGATTTTCCAACAACTAGTGTATTGAACTTAAAGCTTTTCTGGAGTTCTAACAGATTGGGGTTTCTTTTCCTCATTCTTCGAGAACTGCTGGGGTCTCCCCTAGAGAAAAGAACAAAGTTGCCCCTGGAGGCTCCTAACTCCAACATCCTCTCTGTCCCCCCGCCCCCCAGGCTTAGAGACTACTGTCAGCCCTCCCTGTCCTCGCTTTCTAGTCTGCTGAAAGTTTTAAGGGAATGAAATGTTTCTATCAAAAAGGTAGGAACCTCTGTTTTAAAAATGTACTAATTGTACTTCAAAATCATGCCATGTTATTTAAATATTAGTCACTGAAAAACTTACACTTCATGCCTGAATTTTTCAAAGGGTATTCCATGTCCATCATCTTTGAAAACTTCATCTGCAGTACACAGACCCAGGGTTTTTAGGGCTATAAGAATAAAAGGGAAGGAAAATTTACATAATGAGAATTAGTTTCAGCTAGAGAAAGTTATGGAATGACCATGAACTGTTAGCTCAATTTGTAGAAGATACTAACCTTCCTTATACTGTGTTAATGATATGGTGCCTCTATTTGAGGAGTCCAGCATCTCAAACATAGCCGCAATGTTAGAGTTATCCATAAAGAAAGGCAAAGCCACTCCTGCTATTTTGGCAATTCTCAGCCGTTCCAATATAGATATTAAATACTGTCTTGGTTTTTCTGTAAAAGAATAGTTCCAATTCTTTCCATTTGAAATTAAAATAGTCATGTAACAATTATTACTTATGTTTGAAGTACTGTACTAGGCACTGGGACTATATGCCTTGCATGGAGGAAAAGCAAGATATTGAACAATTATATACACGAGCACTCTACTCTGGATAATTGAATAAAAATGTCCAGAGACAAGACTCTGCTTTTGAAAAATCTCCTCAGGTGACTAATTTACAGGCAGAGTTAAAACCCCCCAAATAGAACAGATGTAGGAAAGAAGGCCGGCTAAAGGAAGTGGGGGGAAAGTAGATTTAAGAAAACAAATACTTAGATTAATATCTTCCTCCAGATAGGAAGCATAAATGTTCCTTTCTAACCTAAGGGCAGTTTTTTGGATAAGTAAGCTATCTTTCATCTAAACAATGTAAAAATGAAAAAATCAAGATCAATGCACTTTCCAGAAATAATTCAGGTTAGTTATAATAAGAGAAGCCACAACAAGTAAAAATGGTGTAGCTTAGGTGATAAATGCCACATCTGCTCCATCACTGTATTTCAAGCCTAGAACTTACACATACACACACGCTTAAAAACTAAGAATTTTTTTTTTTGTTGTTGTTGTTGTTGTTGTTGTTGTTGCTATTTCTTGGGCCGCTCCCGCGGCATATGGAGGTTCCCAGGCTAGGGGTTGAATCGGAGCTGTAGCCGCCGGCCTACGCCAGAGCCACAGCAACTCGGGATCCGAGCCGCGTCTGCAACCTACACCACAGCTCACGGCAACGCCGGATCGTTAACCCACTGAGCGAAGGCAGGGACTGAACCCGCAACCTCATGGTTCCTAGTCGGATTCGTTAACCACTGCGCCACGACGGGAACTCCGTAAAACTAAGAATTTTTAAAAATTTTCTGTGGATTTACAATGTTCTGTCAGTTTCTGCTGAACAACAAAGTGACCCAGTTATCATATATATTCCTTTTCTCATATTATCTTTCATCATGTTCCATCACAAGTGATTGGATATAGTTCCCTGTGCTATAGCAGGAAGTAATTTTTTTTTTTTAAAGAATTTCATACATACACAAAAGAAGACAGGATTTCCGTTGTAGCTCAGCGGTTATGAACCTGACTAGTATCCTTGAGGATGCAGGTTCAGTCTTTGGCCCTGCTCAGTGTGGGTTAAGGATTTGGTGTTGCTGTGAGCTGTGGTGTAAATCAAAGATGCGGCTTGGATTTGGCATTGCTGTGGCTGTGGCTCCAATTTGACCCCTAACCTGGGAACTTCATATGCCATGGGTGTGGCCCTGAAAAGCAAAAATAAATAAATAAAACTTTAATAGAAAGCTATAAGATCTCTGTGTCTCCCTATATGTATAAGTGTGTATATGTGGTATATTTCTGCCTACAGATGGTACTGCCAAAATTAATTTGTAAAGAGCTCAATTGGCTTAAAGAAAAGCAAGAGCTTATTATAAATTAATTATTACTAAAACTCTCAAAAATACAGAAACAAACCTGAATGTTTTTCAAGTTCACATAATCTAGGATAATCTCTGATAAATAAAAGCAATTGTTTAAGTTTGTTGGTTTAATAAAAATAAGCATGTTTTCAGAATTGTCAATATTAAATGTAATGCAAACACAGAACTTTTTTTATCTGGTTTTCCTAGTCAAATAAGCTCACGCTATTGCTGCTACAGAATTTTCCAACAAGAAAAATAACTTAAGATAATGGTTAGATGTTTAATGTCTAATCCAACCATAACTGTTAAAAGCAAGTGTTTTAAATAAGAATAACATAGAACTACCCTATGACCCAGCAATCCCACTCTTGGGCATGTATCCGGACAAAACTTGCCTTGAAAAAGACACATGCACCCATATATTCATTGCAGCACTATTCACAATAGCCAAGACATGTCTATTGACCATCGACAGATGATTGGATTAAGAATATGTGGTATATATGGGAGTTCCTATCGTGGCACAGTAGAAACGAATCCGATTAGGAACCATGAGGTTGTGGGTTCAATCCCTGGTCTTGCTCAGTAAGTTAAGGATTGGGCGTTGCTGTGAGCTGTGGTATAGGTTCAAGATGTGGCTCGGATTTGGTGTTGCTGTGGCTCTGGCGTAGGCTGGCAGCAACAGCTCCATATTAGACCCCTAGCCTGGGAACCTCCATATGCCGAAGGCGTGGCCCTGAAAAATACAAAAAAAAAAAAAAAAAAAGAATATGTGGTACATATACACAATGGAACACTATTCAGCAATAAAAAACAAAATAATGCCATTTGCAGCAACATGGATGGAACTAGAGACTCATACTAAGTGAAGTAAGTCAGAGAAAGACAAATACCATATGATATCTCTTACATCTGGAATCTAATACACAACACAAATGAAACTTTCCACAGAAGAGAATATCATAGACATGAAGAACAGACTTGTGGTTGCCAAGGGGGAAGGGGAGCGAGTGGGAGGGACTGGGAATTTGGGGTTAATAGATGCAAACTATTGCTTTTGGAATGATGAGCAGTGAGATCCTGCTGTGTAGCCCTGGGAACTATGTCTAGTCACTTGTGATGGAGCATGATAATGTAAGAAAAAAGAATGTATATGTATGCGTAACTGGGTCACCTTGCTGTGCATTAGAAAATTGACAACACAGTAAACCAGCTATAATGGAAAAAATAAAAATCACTATAAAAATAAGTAAATAAAAGTTTATAAGTTAAACTAAAGAATAGATATTCACTGAGTATCTAGATCATTTGCAGAGAAGATTATGTACTGAGACACTGATTGCTAAACCTAAGTTTATCTATTTTTGACTTTTTTTTTTTTTGGCCTCGCCTGCAGCATGTGGAAATTCCTGAGCCAGGGACAGAACCCATGCCACAGCAGTGGCCCAAGCTGATGCAGTAACAATGCCGGATCCTTAACCTAATGTACCACATAGGACTCCTACTTTTGCTTTTTAGTTTTTACAGGAAACAAAAGATATTTGGGTCTATTAATATGTCTTTTGCCATAGTAAAAACTGCACTGTAAAAAGTGTAAGTTTTGATGATAAATGTATCTACAGATTTGTTAATCTATTACAGGATGCTAGGATATGATAGTTCACAAATGCCTGCTTCCTAGTTTTCACTGGAAAAAAAATCACAGGTAATATTTATAATTGATATGTAAAAATAAACCTACTAGAAATAATAAGAGTGAGAGAAAACAACTGTATATTAAAAGTAGGTCAAGAGAATGTGTAAGGAAGGGTATGAAGGACAGGGGTTTCTTTTTTGGGGGTGGGAGATAAGGGAAAAAAATAATTTTGTCCTACCATAAAAGGCACATTCCAGAATAAGAAAGAAAGAAGACAGGACAAGGCCTAAATGGACATGAAAAGTTGTAGAAGGTTTGTGGAAAAGGAATTTTATGTATTGTCAAGCTAAGATAGGAATGGATTTAAGTTAAAAAGGGGAGTTTTACAATAAGGTACCACCTCACGGTGATCAGAATGGCCATCTTTTTTTGGAGGGGGCACACACGTGGCACATGGAAGAGTTCCCAGACCAGGATTGAATCTAAGCTGCAGCTTCAAACTATGCCACAGCTGCGGCAACACCAGATCCTTAACTCACTGTGTCAGGCCAAGGATCTAACTTACATTGCCACAGAGTCAATGCTGGATCCTTAACCCACTGCACCACAGTGGGAACTCCCAGAAAAGCCATCTTTAAAACGTCTACAACTAATAAATGGAAGAGAGGGTAAGGCGAAAAGGGAGCCCTCCCACACTGTTGGTGGGGATGTAAACTGGTGCAGCCATTATGGAGAAGATTAGGAGGTTCCTCAGAAAACTAAAAATAGAATTACCATATGATCCAGCAATCCCACTCCTGGGCATATGTCCAGACAAAACTATAATTCAAAAAAATACATTCACCCCTGTGGTTACAGCAGCACTATTTACAGTACCCAAGACATGGAAACAACCTAAGTGTTGTTGACAGAGGAATGGATAAAAAAGAGGTACATATGCACAATGGAATACTACTCAGCCGTAAAAGAGAATAAAGTAATGCCATTTGCAGCAACATGGTTGGATCCAGAGATTCTTATACTAACCAAAGTAAATTAGAAAGAGAAAAGCAGGACTGAGGGGGAAGGATCAAGACGGCGGAGGAGTAAGATGTGATACTCACCTTCTCCCACAAACACATCAAAAAAAAACTCCATGTAGAATGATTAGCACAGAACATCTACTGAACACTGGCAGAAGAACGTGAACCTCCATAAAGGGCAAGAAACCCTCCACATAACTGGGTAGAACAACAGGAAAGAGAGAGGGAGTGAAAAAGAATCAGGACAGGACGAGCACTCCTGAGAGGCAGCTGTGAAAGAGGAAAGGAACCCACACCCCGGGAAGCGACCTAACCAATGGGGAGAACAGCCGAGATGGAGGGATGTCACCGTCTCAGAGAAAAGCCCAGCAGCTGGACTGAGGAGGGCAAAGTAGAGTGACAGCCACACAGACCACTGGTACCACTGCCCCTGGACACCATAGCCTGACACACTTGGGCAGAGGCTGAGCACCGAGACTCAGGCTCTGGAGGTCAGTTCTGGGGAAAGGACCAGGGTTGGGTGTGACGACAGCCTGAGGGGCTAGAACGTGGTGCGCCATAGGCTGGGGAATAGAACGACCCAGCCAAGGGAACCCTGGAGGAGGTCTGGGCCCGAAGAAGCAAGGCCCATTGTTTGGGAGGGTGAGAGGAGGAGGGGCAGACTGCCATAGGAATATGTGCATGGCCCCTCAGAAGGCAGGGTGCCTCTGGCACAGACTATGGGTGGCAAGATGCCACTTTCTCCTGCCATGGGTGACCAGGGACCTCTTGTGCAGGCTATGGGTGGCTGGGCACCTCTTATATGACCTAAAGGAAGTGGTGGGATAAACACAGCACAGCCTCTTTAAAGATCTACAGGTGGCAGGGACAAACCACAGCAGTCATCTCAGACACACAAGAGTGCCCTGCCACGACTAGGGGTCTGTGAACAGCTACCACCTGTGGCATCAGTCACCTCAGAGAATGGCACACAGGAGGGCACTGCAACTGAGCACCCCCTGTTGTTGCTCTCACTTGCCTGGAAACACGTGCTGCCACTGCCAAATGCTCCAGGCACTGCCTACACATGCCTGATCACTGTCACTTCCCAGTGCCCTGCAACTAGGAGCAGCCTGTGCCACCTTCCCAGGGGTCCTTGCCAGTGTCAAGGGCCCAGCAAGCAGGCACTGGCTACTAGCTCTGACCATTGCTTCCATTCCCTAGAAGCATGAGCAGCACCCTAAAAATAAGCAGTAAGCCCTCAAAAAATGCTCAGGGGCTCTCTTGCATATAAACAGCCCTCCAACTACAGGAGTTGTTTTCCCTAAACTCACAGAATAAGAAAAATATAAGCAAAATGAAGCACAGGAACTATTCCCAGGTAAAAGAACATGAGAATTCAACTGAAGGAGCAAATAATGAAACAGACCTCTGCAGACTAACAGACATCGAGTTCAAAAAGGAGATAGTGAAAATAATGAAGGAATCAAGAGCAAATATAAAGTAATTAAGAATGGATATGAAAAGTAACACAGATTAATTTCTTTAGCAATGAACTTGAAAATACAAGGAGGAGCCAAGAAAAATTAGAAAATTCTTTTACAGGAGTTTCCATTGTGGTACAGCAGAAGCAAATCTGACTAGGAACCATGAGGTTGTGGGTTCAATCCCTGGCCTCGCTCAGTGAGTTAAGGATCCAGCATTGCTGTGAGCTGTGGTGTAGGTCAAAGGTGCAGCTTGGATTGGGCACTGCTGTGGCTGTGGCTGTAGCTCCGATTCAACCCCTAGCCTGGGAACTTCCATATGCTGTGGGTGTGGTCATAAAATGCAAAAAAAAATTAAGAAAAAGAAAAAAAAATTATTTTACAGAGATGCAGGCTGAGTTAAAGGCATTAAAGAGCAGAATGAATAATGCAGAGGAACAAACTAGTGACTTGGAAGATAAAATAATGGAGATCACCCAATCAGGACAGCAGACAGAAAACCAAATGAAAAAACATGAAAGCAATATAAGAGATCTATGGGACAATATAAAGTGGGCCAATGTATGCATAGTAGGGATTCCAGAAGAAGAAAAAGGGTATTAAAAATACATTTGAAGAAATTATGGCTGAAAACTTTGCAAATCTAAAGGAAACAGATATGAAGATACAGGAAGAACAGATGGCCCCAAATGAGTTGAACCCAAATAGGCCCAAACCAAGACATTATAATAAAAATGACAAAAATTAAAGAGAGGATTCTAAAGACAACAAGAGAAAAAGAGTTAATTATAAGGAAACCCCCATAGGCTATCAGCTGATTTCCCTATAGAAATACTGAAGGCCAGAAGAGAGTGACAAGATATATTCAAAGTTCTAAAAGGGAAAAATTTGGAGTTCCCGTCGTGGCTCAGTGGTTACCGAATCCGACTAGGAACCATAAGTTGCAGGTTCGATCCCTGGCCTTGCTCAGTGGGTGAAGGATCCGGCGTTGCCGTGAGCTCTGGTGTAGGTTGCAGACGTGGCTCAGATCTGGCATTGCTGTGGCTCTGGTGTAGGGCAGCAGCTACAGCTCAAATTGGACCCCTAGCCTGGGAACCTCCATATGCCACAGGAGTGGCCCTAAAAAAGACAAAAAGATAAATAAATAAATAAATAAAAGGGAAAAATTTGCAGTGTAGAATAGTCTAACCAGCAAGAAATTCATTTAAAAGAGAAAGGAAAATAAATAATTCCTCCAAAAAACAAAAACTTAAAGATTACAAGCAAAAACTAAAAAAGCACAGCAATACTAAACCCATTCTAAAAGAAATACTCTCAATAAAAAAGAAGTAAGAAGAAATAGGATGGAGGAAATCACAATTGGAAAGTAATCACTTAAATAAGCCAGTATACAGATCTGAAAGAAAAAAAAAAAAAAAACCTATTGTAAAAGCAATGATAAACACAAGGAACAGCAAAGGGACAAACATGAAGATTAAAAAAAAGGACTTCAAAATCATAAAGTGTGGGGGAGGAAAGTAAGTAAATCTAGAAAATCTAGACTCTTTTTTCCTTTTTCTTTTTTTTAGAATGTGTTTCAGCCTATATGACTATGAGGCTGAAGTAAGCAGAAGTAGGAAGGGGTTAACATATTTGAAAAACAGGGCAACCACAAATCAAAACCAAACATTACATTCACAAAAACTAAAAAGAACACAAGCATAAAATAAAAAGAAATCATCCAACCAAAAAAAGAAAGGAACAAAGGAGAAACACAAAATCCACTGGAAAACAAGTTTTAAAATGGCGATAAATACATTTTTATCAATAATTACCTTAAATATCAATGGACTGAATGCTCTAACCAAATGACATACAGTGGCAAAAACAAGAGCATACAACATACTGTCTACAAGAGACTCACCTGGAGTCCCCACTGCGGTGCAGTGAAAACAAATCCAACTAGGAACCATGAGGTTGCGGGTTCAATCCCTGGCCTCCCTCAGCGGGTTAAGGATCTGGTCTTGTCACGAGCTGTGGTGTAGGTCGAAGACGCGGCTCAGATCCTGCGTTGCTGTGGCTCTGGTGTAGGCCAGCAGCTGTAGCTCTGATTTGACCCTTAGCCTGGGAACCTCCATATACTGTGGGTGCCCTAAAAAGCACCCCCCACCAAAAAAAACAAAAAAACAAAAAAAAACCAGGGAGACTCACCTTAGGGCAAAGGACACATACAAATTGAAAGTGAGGGAATGGAAAAAGATATTACATGTGAATGCAAGTGACAGGAAAGCAGAAGTTGCAATACTCCTATCAGATAAAATAGACTTTAAAATGAAGACCATAAAGAAAGACAAGGACACTATTTAATGATAAAAGGATCCATTTAAGAAGTGGATATTACTCTTATAAATATACATGCCCCTAATATAGGAGCACCCAGATATATAAAATAAACACTAACAGATATAAAAGGAGAAATTGATGGGAATACAATAATAGTAGGAGACTTCAATAACCAACTCATATCAATGGACAGATCTTTTAGACAGACTAAGGCAACAGAGATCCTAAATGACATAATAGAAATGTTAGACTTAATTGACATTTTCAGGACATTAATCCAAAAAAATCAGAATTTACACTCTTTTCAAGTGCACATGGAACATTCTCAACGATTGACCACGTACTGGAGCACAAAACTAACCTAAACAAATATGAGTACAGAAATTATTTCAATGATCTTCTCTGACCACAATGGCATGAAACTAGAAATCAACCACAGGAAAAGAAATGAGAAAAAAACTAACTACATGGAGACTAAACAACATGCTACTAATAAACCAATGGGTCAATGAGGAAATCAAGAAGGAAATTAAAAAATATCTCAAGGCAAATTATAATGAAAAAAAAATCCCAGAATAACAGCTAAGTGATCAGAGATTACTAACCTCTATGAAAAAAGACTTTAGACTAATGATAGTAAAGATGATTCAAGATCTTGGAAATAAACTGAAGGTGAGGAATGATCAATTACAAGAAACATTAAGCAATGAAATACAAGATTGAAAGATTAATCAAGCAGAGATATAAAATGAAATACCTGAAATAAAAAATTCTCTAGGAGCAACCAACCAACAGAATACAGGAAGCATAAGAACAGAGAGGTGGAAGAAAGAGTAGTGGAAATCACTGACATGGAACAGGAAAGAGAAAAAAGATTGAAAAGTAATTAAGACAGTCTAAGAGAACTCTGGGACACCATTAAATGCACCAACATCCCTGTCATAGGGGTGCCAGAAGTGGAGAGAGAAGAAGGACCACAGAAAAATATTTGAAGAGATCACAATAGCCAAAAACTTCCATAATCATTCACTCAAATCCAGGAAGCACAATGACTACCATATAAAATTAACCCAAGGAGGAACATCCTGAGACACATATTAATCAAACGGACCAAAATTAAAGACAAAGAGAAAATACTGAAAGCAACTAGGGAAAAGAAACAAATAACATACAAGGGAACCCTGATGATAAGGTCATGAGCTGATTTTCCAGCAGAAATTCTGCAGGCCAGAAGGGAGTGGCACAAAATACTTAACATGGTGAAAGGAAAAAAGCTCCAAACAAGATTACTTTACCCAGTAGAGCTCTCATTCAGATTTGAAGGAGAAATCAAAAGCTTTACAGACAAGCAAATGCTAAGAGAATTCAGCATCATTAAATCAGCTTTACAACAAATACTAAAGGAATTTCTCCGGGCAACTTCCAGTTTGTTTCCACAACTGGAAACAAAAATATTGCAAATGACAGGGCTCACCAGTAAAGCCCTACATATAGTAAAGATGAGAAATTATCCATACACAAATATACTACCAAAAACCAGGAACTGTGAGAAGAGGAGGTTACAAATGCAGGATACTGGAGATGTATTTACAATTAAGAGACCAACAACTTAAAACAATCTTGTGTATATATATATATATAGACTTGTATCAAAACTTCATAACTGCAAGCCAAAAATCTACAGTAGATCCACACACAAATAAGAAAAAGCAATCCAGACAGGACACTAAAGATAGTCATCAAACCACAAAAGAGAACAAGAGAGAAGAAAGGAAGAAAAAAAGACAACAAAAACAAATCAAAAACAATTAATACAATGGCAGTAAGAATATACATATCAACAATTACCTTAGATGTAGATGGACTAAACGCCCCAACCAAAAGACATAGACTGGCTGAATGGATACAAAAACAAAACTATATATATGCTGTCTTCAAGAGACCCACTTCACTTCTAGGGACACATACAAACTGAAAGTGAGAGGATGGAAGAAAATATTCCATGCAAATGAAAATCAAAAGAAAGCTGGAGTAGCAATACTCATATCAGACTAAATAAATAATAATGAAATGAAAATAAATAATATAAAAGACAAAGAAGGACATTACATAATTATCAAAAGGATCAATCCAAGAAGAAGATATAACAACTGTGTATACACACACACACCCCCCCCAGCAAAGGATCACCTCAATACATAAGGCAACTGCTAACAACCTTAAAAGGAGAAATTGACAATAGCATAATAATAGTGGGGGACTTTAACACCCCACTTAGAGCAATGGACAGATCATCCAGAAAGAAAATCAACAAGGAAACCCAGGCCTTAAATGATGCATTAGACCAGATGGGCTTAATAGATATTTACAGAACATTCCATCCAAAAAGCAGCAGAATACAGAGTTCCCATTGTGGCTCAGTGGAAATGAATGTGACTGGCATCCATGAGGACACAGGTTCGATCCCTAGCCTCACTCAGTGGGTTAAGGATCTGGCATTGCTGTGAGCTGTGGTGTAGGTCTCAGAGGTGGCTCAGATCTGGTGTTGCTGTGGCTGTGGCATAGGCCAGCTGGTATAGCTCTGATTTGACCCCTAGCCTGGGAAGCTCCATGTACCACAGGTGTGGCCCTAAAAAGACCAAAAAAAAAAAAAAAAAAGCAGGACTACACATTCTTCTCAAGTGCACATGGAACATTCTCTAGGATAGATCACATTCTGGGCTACATATCGAGCCTTGGTAAATTTAAGAAAATTGAAATCATATCAAGCATCTTTTCTGACCACAATACTATACAACTAGAAATCAACAGGAAGGAAAAAACTGCAAAAAGCACCAACACATGGCAACTAAACAACATGCTACTAAACAACCAATGGATCACTCAAGAAATCACAGAGGAAATTAAAAAATACCTAGAAGCTAATGACAATAAAGACACGATAATCCAAAACCTATGGGATGCAGCAAAGAAATTTATATCAATATAAGGAAATCAGAGCATTAAAGGCATTAAAGAGCAGAATGAATAATGCAGAGGAACAAACTAGTGACTTGGAAGATAAAATAATGGAGATCACCCAAACAGGACAGCAATATAAGCCTACCTCAGGAAACAAGAAAAGTCTCACACAACCTAACTTTACACCTAAAACTAGACAGAGAAGAACAGACAAAACCCAAAGTTAGCAGAAGGAAAGGAATCACAAAAATCAGAGGAGAAATAAATGAAAACAAATGAAGAAAACCATAGAAAAGATCAATGAAGCAAAAAGCTGGTTCTTTGAAAAGATCAACAAAATTGATAAACACCTTAGCCATACTCAGCAAGAAAAAAAGAGAGAGGACTCAAATCCATAAAATTAGAAATTAAAAAGGAGAAGTTACAATGGACATCACAGAAATACAAAGAATCATAAGAGACTACTATAAGCAAATATATGCCAATAAAATGGACAACTTAGAAGAAATGGACAAGTTCTTAGAAAAGTACAATCTTCCAAGACTAAACCAAGATTAAATAGAAAAGATGAACAAGCCAATCACAAGTACTGAAATTGAAACTGTGATTAAGAAACTTCCACCAGGAGTTCCGGTCGTGGTGCAGTGGTTAATGAATCCAACTAGGAACCATGAGGTTGAGGGTTAGATCCCTGGCCTCGCTCAGTGGGTTAAGGATCCGGCATTGCCATGAGCTGTGGTGTAGGTTGCAGACGCGGCTCAGATCCCGTGTTGCTGTGGCTCTGTCATAGGCTGGCAGCTACAGCTCCAAATAGACCCCTATCCTGGGAACCTCCATATGCTGCGAGTGCAGCCCTAGAAAAGATGAAAAGACAAAACAACAACAACAACAACAACAACAAAGAAAGCAAAAAAAAAAAATTTCCACCAAACAAAAGCCCAGGACCAGACTGCTTCACAGACAAATTCTATCAAACATTTAGAGAAGCGTTAACACCTGTCCTTCTGAAATAATTCCAAAAAATTGCAGAGGAAGAAACACTCCCAAATTCATTCTATGAGGCCACCATTGCCCTGATACCAAAACCAGACAAAGATACCACAAAAAAAGAAAATTACAGGCCAATATCAGTGATGAACAGAGATGCAAAAATCCTCAACAAAATCTAGCAAACCGAATCCAGCAATACATTAAAGGACCATACACTACGATCAAGTGGGATTTATCCCAAGGATACAAGGATTTTTCAGTATTGGCAAATCAATTGGTGTGATACACCACAAAACAAACTGAAGAATAAAAACCATTTGATTTTCTCAACAGATTCAGAAAAAGTTTTTGACAAAATCCAACACCCATTTCTGATTAAAAAAAAAAAAAAAAAAAAAAACGAAAAACAAAAAACCCTCCAGAAAGTGGGTGTAGAGGGAATCTGCCTCAACATAATCAAGGCCATATATGACAAACCCACAACTAACATTATTCTCAATGGTGGAAAACTGAAAGCCCAATAAGATCAGGAACAAGATATGGATGTCTGCTCTCGTCACTACTATTCAACATAGTTCTGGAAGTCCCAGCCACAGCAGAGAAGAAAAATAAATAAAAGGAATCCAAATTGGAAAGGAATAAGTAAAACTATCACTGTTTGCAGATGACATGATTCTATACCTAGAAAATCCTCAAGATGCTAAGAGAAAACTGTTAGAGCTCATCAATGAATTTGATAAAGTTTCAGGATACAACATAAATATACAGAAATCAACTGCATTTCTATATACTACAATGAAAGATCAGAAAGAGAAATTAGGGAAATAATCCTATTTACCATTGCATCAAAAAGAATAAAATACCTAGGAATAAACCTAGCTAAAGAGATAAAATTCCTATACTCTGAAAACTGTAAGATACTGATGAAAGAAATCAAAGAGGACACAAACAGAAGGAAAGATATACCATGCTCTTGGATTGGAAGAACCAATATTGTCAAAATGATTATACCACCAAATGCAATCCCTATCAAATTACCAAGGATATTTTTCACTGAACTACAACAAAATACTTTAAAGTCTGTTTGGAAACACAAAAGAACTGGAATAGCCAAAGCCACCCTGAGAAAGAAATATGGAGCTGGAGGAATCAGGCACCCTGAGTTCAGACTATACTACAAAGATACAGTCATCAAAACAGTACAGTACTGGCACAAAACCAGAGATACAGATCAGTGGAAAAGAAAGCCCAGAATTAAACCAATGCACCTATGTCTAATCTATGCACCTACTACTAATCTGACAAAGAAGGCAAGAAAATACAATGGAGAAAAGACAGTCCCTTCAGCAAGTGGTGCTAGGAAAACTGGACAGCTACACATAAAAGAACAAAATTAGAACACTCCCTAATAACATATACAAAAATAAACTCAAAATGGATTAAAGACCTAAATATAAGCTAGATACTTAAAACTCTTAGAGGAAAATGTATATATAAATCATAGCAATATCTTCTCTGATCCACCTCCTAGAATGATGACAATAAAAAAAATAAACAAATGGGACCTAATTAAACTTAAAAGTTTTGACGCAGCAAAGGAAACCCTAAACAAAACAAAAAGACAACCCACAGAATGAGAGAAAATATTTGCAAATGAAGTGACTGACAAGGGATTAATCTCCAAAATATATAAACACTTCTTGCAGCACAATATCAAAAATGCAAACAACCCCATCAAAAAATGGGCAGAAGATCTAAACAGACAGTTATGCAAAGAAGACATACAGATGGCCAAAGAACACATGAAAAGATGTTTAACTTCACTAATTATTAGAAAAATGCAAATTAAAACTATGAGATACTACCTTACACCAGTCAGAATGGCCATCATCAAAAAGTCTACAAACAATAAACGCTGCAGAGGGTGTGGAAAAAAGGGAAGCCTCTAACACCGTTGGTGGGAATGTTAATTGGTGTAACCACTATGGAAAACAATATGGAGATTCTTTAAAAAACTAAAAATAGAATTACCATTTGATTTATCAATCCCGCTCCTGGGCACCTATCCAGAGAAAACCATATTAAAAAGACACATGTACCCCAATATTCATTGCAGCACTATACACAATAGCCAAAACATGGAAGCAACCTAAATGTCCATCGACAGAGGAGTGCATCAAGAAGATGTGGTACGAATACACAATGGAATATCACTCAGCCATAAAAAGGAAAGAAATAATGGCATTTGCAGCAGCATGGAGGGATCTAGAAATTATCATGCTAAGTGAAGTAAATCAGAAACAGAAAAACACATACTATATGATATCACTTATACATGGAATCTAAAATACGACGGAAATGAACTTATCTATGAACAGAAACAGACTCACAAAAATAGAGAACAGACTTGTGGTTGCCAAGGCAGAGGGGGAGCAGGGGAGGACTGGATTAGGACTGAGGGATTAATAGATGCAAACTATTATACATAGAATGGATAAACAACAAAGTCCTACTGTATAGTGCAGGGAACTATTTTCAATGTCCCGAATAAACCACAATGGAAAAGAAAAAAAAATTTAAATAGAAATTTCTCAGATGGCTGCTTCTAAACTCAGAAACTGAAATTATAATTTGCTCAAATTGTCTTTGTTTTTTTGTTGTTGTTGTTTCCACAGAAGTGCCTCTCCTTAAATTATCTGATTGCTCACACCATATGGAAGCCTCATTTAGGTGGAAACTCAGCTGCAACACTGACTCACAAAATAAAACAACCTCACATTCATCCTGTCCTGAGGAATCATGAGCATACATTGCTTTACATTGTACCTATGCAAATAACATAAAAAAAATAAAAACCTAATGGCACATAATCTGAAAAAAAAAATGTAGGTTGACTTAGAAAGGTAAAACTTAAAATTGCTGGTTATAGCCCATTTAAGTTATTTAACTGGTTAAATCTAGTCTCCTGGGAATCTCTCCTCTGGACAATTTTTCAATCCTTGGCTATTATTTTCCTTGGAATTATCATATTATCCTCTCTATCATGCTGTATAACTCCTGAGGGTTTTAAATGTCTGGCAGCAGGCATTCACATGCCAAATGGCATCCATTAGGATCTGACTCCTGGATGAAATCAACTTTAACCACATAAATGATGAAACCAATGACTACATGGCTCTCTTGCCTAAGGACTCAGCTAATGAAAATAGTGTATTCTGTTTGTGATTCTTTGGCCTGAAGAATCTCAATGGTGGTAACTGAGGATAACACGGTACAGGCTGGTCATACTCTAAGCTTGCTGAGAGAATGACCAAAAGTGCGGGGAATTGTTAAAATCAAAACCAAATGGAGATCAGCCTTGAAAAATTCCCTGAGCACACAAAAGCAGTTTAATTATACAAGCAAAGCTTAATTTAGCATACTTTCCAAGATTAACTTGACCTGGGTTATTTGTTGCTTATGTCTCTGGAAATCATAAACAGTTTCCCAAGGTTGATATGAAGTAACCACTAGCCAATTTCCTATTATTTAAGAAGACTCTAATGTTAAAACCAATTACTGTGAAGGATAAACAATCACTGCCTTCTCATCATGTAAGCTGCTTTATAACAATATACCCCTGAGCCTCATTCCTTATTTTGGTTTGAGTGCTCCTGGTTTGCAAACTGTCTTTTTGGCATGTGAACAATAAACTTTTACTAATTATTACTTTGGCGATTCACTGGTCTTCTGCTATTTCTGAAGTTTTGAAATACATATATATATATATCCACATCTATCAGCAAAAGACGATTTTTACCACCACAGTACCAAACCAAACACCAGCAAGAGATAGTAATTATTCACTTTTTCAAAAAGCAGGTTTTTAAAAATTAGTTTGATAGCAACCTTTCCCCAGTGCATTAAAAAATGTATTCCTTTGTACTTTTATTTTTTCATTTTGTTTTTATTTTTAATTGTTGCAGTTTTTACTGCTATATTGTTTTCAAACAAGTAGAGAGAACCCGATCACATTTACACATCATGTTGGCTGGGTAATTTTGGCCAAATTGGAATGTTTGGTATTTACATTTCTTATACAGAGGCAAATAGGACAATTTTGTTATTTTGGGCCCTTCACACAAAGCTGGCAAATTACAATTCTGCATCCTGGGGAGAAGGACATCAAATTACTTTCACCTTAATCTAACTTTTAAATTTACAGATCACCCCCACATTATGAAGTGATTCAAACTTTGTGAGGGGATCAGATGCTTAAAAATGCCAGAAAAATCTGTCTCAAGAACACATTTTCTTTTACCCTATAAATTGCTTTTGTACCAGATTAAAAACTTTTTTTTTTTTTTTTTACTTTTTAGGGCCCTGCCTGGGGCATATGGAATTTCCCAGGCTAGAGGTCGAATGGGAGCCACAGCCATAGCAATGCAGGATTCAAGCCAGGTCTGCAACCGACGCAGCAGCTCATTAGCATGGCCCGATCCCTAACCCACTGAGCGAGGCCATAGATCGAATCCACAACCTCATAGATACTAAACTGGTCAGTAACCCGCTGAGCCAAAACGGGAACTTCCCAGATTAAAAACTCTTTGAGGGCAGGGGTAACATTGGAAACATCTGTTGCTTACCAGGCATGAGAGTGATTTATATATTATTCATTTAATCTCCCCCACGTTGCCATGTACTGTTATAATACCCATTTTCTAGAAGAGAAAGTCAGGTTTTTGCTTACGGTTTCACAATATTCAGGGGTGGATCCAGGAGCCAGGGTGCAGGACCCCACAGCCTCTCTTCCACCCGCCACAAGCCCTCCACCTGCGAGAGTCCCGCCACACCCGGCTAGTGGCAGGTACAAAGAGGCCATTCAGTAAGTCCTTCTTTAATTGAAGGCCAAGCATTAACCTGCAGCAGAAAGGCTCAAGTGGCCGAGAGGCAGGAGAGTGTGTGTTGGTGAAGAGGTGGGTGGGGGGTATCCCGGAGAGAAGCTGGACCACCGGGATGCGGGAGTGGAGGGATGGCTGCACCGGGAATTTCTGGGGACAGCTCGGTGTGCGACAGAAAGCCGAGGGATAGGCAAGACACTTACCCGGCCGGAAAAAGAGGAGGGCACTGGTGAGATAGTTTAGCAACTCCATAATCCGATGTTTCTCCAAATAATTCCTGGCCTCGAGCTCCCTGGGGCTGCGGGCCTCCATCTTTCCGCGTTGGGACGTTGCCGTGCGACCAGACCCCGTGGCGGACGTTCAGCACCGCCCCCTCCGCCCGGCACCGCCCCCTCCGCCCGGCACCGCCCCCTCCGCCCGGCACCGCCCCCTCCGCCCGGCACCGCCCCCTCCGCCCGGCACCGCCCCCTCCGCCCGGCACCGCCCCCTCCGCCCGGCACCGCCCCCTCCGCCCGGCGCGGTTACGTGATGCGCCCCCAAGTGGCTGCGACCTGGCGGTGGAGTCTTGCCCCTCACCGCGAATGGTATAGTCGGGAGGTGTGCGGTGGGGCGTACGCGGAGGGAGAGGGACGCCTGTGGTAGCCGCTTGTGGGCGCATGGCCGGATGCCCCGTCCCGGCTGAGCGCTGGGCAAGATGATCTTTTCTTGTTTCAGCTCAAGCTCCTACCTCAGTACTTGTCGAGCCAGTGAATGAGGCCTCATGTGGTAATAACACACGAGGATGGACTAAGAACAGAAGGAACTTGTGTAATTCCGGGGGTGTCCAGTGGAGAGTCCTAAGCAACATCTTTGGTGTGAGCAGCCTGCTGCACGGCGCTGGCAATAAGACGGGAAAGGAGCCCGTTTCCTCTACCTGATCTTCGTCATGAAGTGCCTGGATTCTGAACTCCTACATGCATTTGCTTTTTTTTTTTTTTTTTTTTTTTTTGCCTTTTCTAGGGCCGCTCCCGCGGCATATGGAGATTCCCAAGCTAGGAGTCTAATCGGACCACAGCCACAGCAACGAGGGATCCGAACCGCGTCTGCAACCTACACCACAGCTCACGGCAACACCAGATCCTTAACTCACTGTGCAAGGCCAGGGAACGAGCCTGCAACCTCATGGTTCCTAGTCGGATTCCTTAACCACTGCACCATGATGGGAACTCCAACATGCATTTACTTTTTAACTAGACTCGGTGGAGCTGGTTTTATGAGACAGAGAACCACCTGACCATAGTTTTGAGAGAGAGTCACTGAATAAGGAGAGATAAGGTGACTAGGAGAGTCTCTACTCAGCCATTGAAGTACCCGAGAAATTATACTCTAAGCAGGGGGAGTTCCCGTTGTGGCTCAGGGGGTTACCAATTAGATTTGTATCCATGCTGATGCAGGTTCAACCCCTGGCCTCATTTCACTCAGTGGGTTAAAGATCCTGCATTGCTGTGGCTGTGACATAGGCCAGCAGCTGCTCCGATTTCACCCATAGCCTGGCCTGTGAACTTTCATATGCTGCAGCCCTCCCTCTGCAAAAGCAGTCTAAGCTGGGACTTCTGTCTTTGAGGGCCAGGCTCTGAGACCTGTGCCCTTACCCTTCACCAGACAGTTTTTACAGAACAGCCACTTCAAGAAGAGGAAAGACAGGAGTTCCCATTGTGGCTTAGCAGGTTAAGGACCCTAGTTGTCTCTGTGATGATGTGTGTTCAATCCCTGGCCTCACTCAGTGGGTTAAGGATCTGGCATTGCAGCAAGCCACAGTGTAGGTCACAGATGTGGCTGGGATCTGGTGTTGCTGTGGCTGTGGTGTAGGCCCCAACTGCAGCTCCAATGCGACCCCTAGCCCAGGTGCAGCCGTAAAAAAAAAAAAAAAGCAAAGACAAATGGCCAATAAATATATAGAAATATTCTCAATCTCTTCAGCAATAAAACTGTAAACAAAACTTCAAGAAAATGTTGTTTTACATCTGCCAGATGGCTAAAAATTAGAAAGTTGGACAGTATCAAGTGCTGGTAAGAATATAGTGCAGCAAAACAGTGATTATGGATTATGGAAGCATTCCAAAGTAGAATATCCAGCTTGGAAAACAATCTGGAATTACCTTGGCAATATAAACATGTTTTTGCACTATGACCTCCCAAATTCCACACCTAGAGCACCTATACACCTATATCAGGAGATATGTACAAGAATATTCATAGAAGCATTGTTCGTGATAGAAAACACAACAGCTCAAATGTCAAGAGTAGAATGGATTTTAAAGAAACATGATATATTCAGAGTGGAATATTATAAAACAAAACAATGGATTGTAGCTACTTGCAAAAATATGGATGAACCTCAAAAACTTTATCTTATCTCAAGAGTATACACCGTATGAACCAATGTATAAAAAGTTAAAAAATATACCGGAGGCAATGTATTATTTATAGATTCAAGCACATGAAGGCACTCCATTAAGAAATGCAAAGTCGGGAGTTCCTGTCATAGCTCAGTGGAAATGAATCTGACTAGTATCTATGAGGATGAGGGTTCAATCCCTAGTCTTGCTCAGTGAGTTGAGGATCCGGTGTAGCCATGAGCCGTGATGTAGGTCTCAGACACAGCTCAGATCTGGTGTTACTATGGTTGTCATATAGGCCCGCAGCTACAGCTCTGGTTCAACCCCTAGCCTGGGAACCTCCATATGCTGCAGGTGCGGCCCTAAAAAGACAGGGGAAAAAAAGAAATGCAAGGAAATAATACACATAAAATTCAGCCCAGTGTTTACCTTGGAGGCAAGAGGAAGAGGAATGGGTTTGTGCAGGAATATCCTGGGGACTCCATGGCTAAGAGAATATGACTTTCTTTACCTGACTCCTGGGTACAGAGTGCTTATTGGAATTTGATTGTTTATATCATACTTAATACATTAAAAAATCTGGAGTTCCTGTTGTAGCACTTGACATAGTCTTTGTGAGGATGCAGATTCAATCCCTAGCGTCACTCAATGGGTTAAGATCTGGCGTTGCCATGGGCTGTAGTGTTGGTTGCAGTTGTGGCTTGGATTTGGTGTTGCTGTGGCTGTGGTGTAGGCCTCAGATGCAGCTCTGATTCGACCCCTAGCCCGGGAATTTCCATAAGCTGCAGGTGCGGCCCTAAAAAAAAAAAAAAATCTACTCAGCATTTAATACTTTTTAAGCCACCGAAAAATAGAGGGTGGAAAGAGAAGCCAGAAAATCAGTGCCAGGAGACTAGAACCAAGTTTGAAACAGAAGAAGGTGGCCGAGGTGCTGGGGACATGATGAGGACCGAATTTTTAGAGAACACGCCTACCTTTAGAATTCTGTGCCCGAGCGTCTGCAAGAACTAGAGAAGGAGACGCTATGGCTTGTGGCTTGGCAAAACCCTGAGCAAAGAGGAGAGGCGATGCTTTCTGTCTTCAAGGTCTGGAGGAGGAGTTCTGAGGAGGGAATGAACCCATTCTCTTTTGAGATGACTTGATGACTTGAAAACTTGGAAACTTGAAATCCGCACTATGGCTTAGGTTTGTAAGAAGGAGAATACTTCAGGAAGATGTAGGAGAGGGCTTTATACACTTGCTAGTGGCAGAATCCTTTAAAGAAATCACATGCAGAATCCCTGCCTCTCGAACAGATAAAAGAGCACTCCACTGGGATTCGCTGTATGATCACAGCGTCCTAGTATCTAAGCTAGTTTAGTTGTACTTTTCTCACAGAGGCACGACTGCCAGCTTAAGCAATCCTGGTGACAGAATTGACCAGAGACTGGGGATCCCTGACAGAACTAAGCCTGCTTTGCTGGTGCCTCACTCCCATTTCTGGAAAAGTTTGAAAACTACTGATGTAAGCTGTCGTTCTTCAGAATGTCTTTTGTTTGTGGTTGTTTTTTAGGGCCGCGCCTGTGGCATATGGAAGTTCCCAGGCTAGGGGTTGAATTGGAGCTGCAACTGCTGGCCTACACTACAGCCACAGCAATGCCAGAACCAAGCTGTGTCTGCGATCTACACCACAGCTCAGGGCAACACCAGATCCTTAACCCACTAAACCAGGCTGGGGATCGAACCTGTGTCCTCATGGATACTAGTCAGGTTCTTTACCACTGAGCTATAATGGGAACGCCTCTTCAGTGTGTTTTGATCCATCTTTGGGAGACTTGCTTTGTGTTCCTTGTTGAAGGGACAGTGAAGCACAAACAGCAAAAGCTAAATTATGTGCCGCCTCACCTCCAAATCATGACCACCTAAATGCTTGACCCTTCAGGGTTGACCGGAGGTGTGTGATCACTTAGGAAGTTGACTCTGGCTCAGCACAGCAGAGGCCAGACAATGGCAAGTGGACTGAAATGGAGAGGTGACGGCCTCAGGCAGCTCTGGGCTCCAGTGTCCAAAGATCTGGTATTGTCACTGCTGTGGCTTGGGTCACTGCTATGGCACAAGTTTAATTCTTGGCCCAGTAACTTCTGCACGCTGTGGGTATGGCCAAAAACAAAAACAAAACAACAACAACAAAAACCCCAACCCAACAAAAACAAGAAAACTGGTAAGGTCCCAGATCAGCTTATTACTTGGGCACTCCATTTGTGGCCACTAACATAAAGAGCTTGGGCTTTGGTGTTGGTTAGACTTGTCAATCTGCCTGTCATTTTGGAGTTAGAGCTCAGGGGTAGTGTGTGTTGGGGGGTGGGTGGATGCTGTGTATAAAAGAGAATGTTTGGACATGAGTGGCCAGGACTGAATGTGAGCTAATTCCCTCTCTCATTTTCTCTTTCGACCAGGAGTACATTAGAGATGCCTCAATGAGGAGTTTTCGGCTGCTGTTAAAGAAAAGGGGAAAGATATATGAAGCCCACTTTTTCTAAAAGTGTGTGGTGAGGCAGTGTCCTGCAGTGGCCTTTGGAGCCAGACTGTCTCACTTTAAAGCCCAGTTTTACTAGTGACCATTAATAACTGTGTGCTCTTGGGCAAAACACCTAAATTCTCTCTTAGTTTCCTCAAGGACACAGTGGGGACAATATATCTACCTTACAGGGGATGACTTGGGGAATGAAAGCGTTAACAAGGTAAAGCTTTTTTTAAAAAATGGTGCCAGGGAGTTCCTGTCTTGATGCAGTGGAAACTAATCCGACTAGGAACCATGAGGTTACGGGTTCGATCCCTGACCTTGCTCAGTGGGTTAAGGATCTGGCATTGCCGTGAGCTGTGGTGTAGGTCGCAGACGTGGCTCGGATTTGGGATCAGGCCGGCAGCTGTAGCTCCCATTCAGCCCTTTGCCTGGGAACCTCCATGTGCCACAGGTGCAGCCCTAAAAAAAAGCCAAAAAAAAAAAAAATTGTGCCAGCCATGTAGTAAGAGCTATGGAAGGGTTCACTATTATTATCATCATAATCTTGTTAAAATGAGAAGAAGGAGGAAATCATGATTCAATATAGTCTCTACAGCTTATGTCCATAGGCTGTCCTACTCATTTTCCCATTGAAAGACTTTTTGGGTTAATCGTTCAGATTCTGTGTTGCAGCTTTGAAAAAAAAACTATTAAAAAATTGTAGAGTCTTGGCTCTGTGTGTCCATGTGGGAGAAACTAAAGTCATGGACACTATACACTTAAAGCTCCTGTGCAAATCCTAAGGGAGACACAGTTTGGAACCTGATCATTTCATTTTCACCAAGTTGTTTTTTTGGTGAGCTGCATTTTTAGAGTTTTTTTTAAAAAAAAGCCCACCAGAACATAGTCTAGTAGTGACATTGTATTAGCTTTGTGTTAGGTGGGACTAACAGGCACAGGCTCCGGTTTTAGGTTTGCAACTGTGATTTAACAGGTACACAGGGTTCTGTGGAACTCAAGTTTCAAAAGTTGCATCTTCGTCTTTGTGAAACACTCAATTAGCTGAGATACTGCCCTATCCACTCAGAAGCTGGGCCTTATTCTTCAATAACCTCAAAAGAGCAAAAATGCTAACACCATCTTTAAACACTACTTTAAATCCATTTGACAAAACATGAAAATGTGAACAATACTAACAGCTTGGCCACAGTACAAAGGACAGAAGAAGACTGGGAAATGCACTGGTGCACAGGTTAACTCCTCTACACAACTTCGTTCAAATTAAAAAAAAAAAATCTGAAATAGTTTTAAGACTCACAAGAAGTTGTCAAATAGTACAAAGAGTTCCACTGTATCCTCCTTTGGCTCCTCCCAATGATAATGTCTCATACCACCCGGAACATCCCTTTGTGAAACTAGGACAATCAGCATCGGTGCAAGACTATTGACTCAGGTATAGACCTCATTTGGATTTCACCAGTTTTTACATGAACTCTTCTTTGTTCTGTTCTGTGTCTTTTCTCTTTCTTTTTTTGCTTTTTAGGGACGACACCTGAGGCATGTGGAGGTTCCCAGGCTAGGGGTCAAATAGGAGCTGCAGCTGCCAGTCTACTCCACAGCCACAGCAACACCAGATGCAAGCCACGACTGCAACCTGCACCACAGTTCAAGGCAATGCTGGGCCCTTAAAGCACTGAGCAAGGCCAGGGATCGAACCCACATCCTCATGGATACTAGTCAGGTTCGTGTAACTGCCAAGCCACAGAGGGAACTCCCAGTAATGCCTCCTCCTCCCCTTGCTGCTCCCCTTCCTCCTCCCATCTCATTTCCCCCTTCCTTCCCTGACCCCACCACCACCACGACCACCACCACCCCACCACAACCACCAGTACCACCACTATGGCCGCCAGAGGAATCCCTGTCCTTTTAGCTGTTTTCTTGATGTCAGAGCATTGCAGGTATGGCTTAGAGCTGGGAGACTGCTCGGGGTGCAGGCCTGAAGTCCTTACTCTCCTGATAGGTGGCAGATGGCAGGGTGGCAGGGAATGGTCTTTCACGACTGGGATGGCGGCCAGGTGGCTTACAATCCTGTCTTCCCTGGCTGAAACAGAAAGTGCATTTCCTAAAATAAAATCACTGCATTGATATCAGACTTCAGGAGCATTGCGGGCTCGCTGGGCTTTTGTGGGTTGTCCTGCAACCTAATCATCCTTGATGTTACATTTAAATGGAAGAATATATTGGGTTCCAAATGAAACATTTGGAGCACAGCCCACAGGGTGGGGATTATTTATATAAGAAAGAGATAATTGCTTGGATATAATTTTTGAAACTAAGATATCCACTTTGCCCCGTGCCCTTTTCAAGCAGAAATAAATTTAAAACAATTAAAATGTTGTTAAAAACAAAATATTTATTAAACACAAAGTTTTGGGTTTTTTTGTTTGTTTGTTTGTTTGCTTTTTTTTAGGGCTGCACCCACAGCATATGGAGGTTCCCAGGCTAAGGGTGGAATCGGAGCTATAGCTGCCAGCCTACACCACAGCCACAGCATAGATACAAAGTTTAAAACAAAATTAAATATTGTTGATTTGAATATTGGTTATTTCCAAGTGATAGCACAATTTTCCCTGTTGGCCTGACTGATGGATTAGATTATTTCTCATAGTTTAACATGAATTGACATAGTATCATTGGTCGTGTGCATGTCTTCTGCGTTGGCCAAAACCACTGCACACTGGGGCCGGCTTGCCCAGACTCCCAAGAGTTAATGTGTACTTCTCCTCCCTCTCTGCATTCAGAGAGGGCATGCTGATAGCTTGAAATCAGTCATGGTAAGTGTATTAACATCACATAAATCATCAAATGCTTCCCCTGCTACCCCTGAAGCTGGATGTTCAACATTTACCTCGGCAAACATTTATTGTATGTCAACTTTATGCCTGCTACTGTTTTAGGACCCAAACTATGTTGAACAAGACAGTCCTTTAAGAGAGTCTACACATAAATTTGAAGTCCAAGGTAACATGAAATACACATGTTTTTTGAATGAAGACACACCAGTGCGTCAATGTAACCCATATGTTAAGCCACACGAAACTTTCCCAGAATAAAATCTTTCACTGGGAAAGACCCCTATGAAGAAAAATTGCTCTCAAAGCCATCCCAGGCATTCCATTTTTAGCCATCTCCAGTGTGTTCCACAAGTACTCACTGTAATCAACTGTGTTTGATCACTTTTTGTTTCTTTCTTTTTTTTTTTTTTTTTTTTTTGTCTTTTTAGAGGTACACCTGAAGCATATGGAGGTGCCCAGGCTAGGGTTCAAACTGGAGCTGCAGCTGCCCACCTACACCACAGCCACAGCCACAGCCACAGTGGATCTTTAACCCACTGAACAAGGCTAGGGAGTGAATCCGCATCCTCATGGATACATGTTGAATTCTTAGCCTACTGAGCCACAGTGGGAACTCCTGGTATCCATTGTGTTTCTAAGCTGCCAAGCCTAGAGCCAAACACTGTACTCTGGAAACACTAAAGTGAAATCGTCTATTGGCTCCCATATATTTTAGCATTATGGAGGCATCCTGATAATATCTTACCTAAATTAAAAAAAGCTATCAAAGCAACACACACTTTTTTTTTTTTTTTTGGTCTTTTGTCTTTTTGTTGTTGTTGTTGTTGTTGCTATTTCTTGCGCCGCTCCCGCGGCATATGGAGGTTCCCAGGCTAGGGGTTGAATTGGAGCTGTAGCCACCGGCCTACGCCAGAGCCACAGCAACACAGGATCCGAGCCGCGTCTGCAACCTACACCACAGCTCACGGCAACGCCGGATCATTAACCCACTGAGCAAGGGCAGGGACCGAACCCGCAACCTCATGGTTCCTAGTTGGATTCGTTAACCACTGCGCCACGACGGGAACTCCAACACACACATTTTTATAACAAATTAAAACTCTACAGTTTATGATGAAAAGAGACAATCTCATACCTCATCCCACCCCAATCCCATCCCCCAACCCATCTCTGCTGGACCTGGTCTTTTTGGATCCTGATCTCAATTTTCCATTCAATTTTTCCAGAAAATAACATTTTTTTTTTAAGGGCCACACCCGAGTTCCTGGGGTAGGGGTCTAATCAGAGCTATAGCTGCCAGCTTCCGCCATAGTCACAGCCACAGCCACGCTGGATCTAAGCCACATCTGTGACCTATACCACAGCTCATGGCAACACCGGTTCCTTAACCCACTGATCGAGGCCAGGGATTGAACCCTCCTCCTCGTGGATACTAGTTGGGTTTGTTATCGCTGAGCCACAAGGGGAACTCCCCAGAAAATAACCCTTTAGTCCTCTGCTGGGGGTGGCAGGGAGGGCCGTCACGTGGCTCCCCGTGGGAAGGTGAAGGGGGCTCTGAAGAGTCCAACAACCTCATGTGAGATTTCAAACTCCTCGTCCCCATTTTCAGTCCATTGCTGCACACCCTGCCTCTGAGGGATCTGGGGAGAAAATGGGCTGCTTCTTAGTATTCTCCTCAAACCCTTTGGTAACTTTCTTTTTTTCTGCTGAGACAATTATTGCTCCAAGTTTGCCCTTTACCTCTTGTGTCTGTGTGTAATCTTTAAAATTTAAAAGTGCACAGTAAGATGAATGAATCTTAAGTACACAACCTGATAAATATTACACCAGCGATTACATTCTTTTAACAAGCTCCCGAGTCAAGATACAGAATATTTCTAACACCAGAAACCTCCCTTGAACCCCCCAAAGGTAATATCTGTGCTATCAATCTGCCTGTTTGTATTCATGGTTTTAATTCACCAAGGTTACTTTGAATGCCAATTCATTAATTAGAATGTAAAACAAGCCTGGGCTCAGTGAGGACCTGGCTGGAACATCCTCCAAATGCTGGGAGGCGAGCGCTGCAGGAGGGACCCTCGCTAGTATGTCCTCCAGCAGCCAGTCAGGCCCAGTGCTGTGCATGTAGTCTGGATCCAAACCTTCTCAGTTTAGGGAGCTGGCCAGAACTAAAAGCCTTGTGAAAATTGCAAGCAGAAACAAAAACATCCTGTGATGATTTCCAAAGAAAAATCTCAGAATCATGTTTTTCCTCTCCATTCTCTTCACTTCCATGGGGCTCTGCCTTTGCCCTATTCCAATAATGTGCCAGAATTGTTACCCTCTGCCTGCCAGCCCCCAGCACTGCATGTGGATGATTCAGGAACATGGAGGAGATTTGGGGCAGGGGCAGTGGAGGGGCATAGCGATAGGTAAGATATGCTGGGTAATCAGAGAAATGAAGTGAGTGGAGAGAAAATGAAAACCCTAATACAGACCATGCAAGCTCCCATTTTCACAGCAACTTCCCCTGTGAGCAGCTTGCTCAGGTGGCTCAAGAAGCAAATGCGGAGCTCCTGTCGTGGCGCAGTGGTAAATGAATCCGACTAGGAACCATGAGGTTGTGGGTTCGGTCCCTGCCCTTGCTCAGTGGGTTAATGATCTGGCGTTGCCGTGAGCTGTGGTGTAGGTTGCAGACGCGGCTCGGATCCTGTGTTGCTGTGGCTCTGGCGTAGGCCAGTGGCTACAGCTCCAATTCGACCCCTAGCCTGGGAACCTCCATATGCCAAGGGATCGGCCCAAGAAATAACAAAAAGACAAAAAAAAAAAAAAAAAAAAAAAAAAGCAAATGCTTTTGTGATGATCATGTTGCTGTGATGGACAATTTACTGAAATACTTAAAGGTGAAAAAAGCAACCCAGGGACGTTTCAGAATTTTTTAAAATTGAGTACCTTTCCAATGTTAATGACCCCAGATCAGATTTTTTGACTTCATTTGTCACAATAAATGTGGTGCCTCTGAGCTGTTGGCATCTTCGGTCATTCGGTAGTGATTCAGATTTGCTTGGGACTGACTGGATTTTTGAGGCATTCAGGGTTTTTTTTTTTTTATACCTTCTTCATTGATTTTTCTAGTTGAATGGCTTACGAAGATGTAATGAATATAAAATTTTTTATTTTATTTTTTTGACTTTTGTCTTTTTAGGGCCGCGCCCACGGCATATGGAGGTTCCCAGGGTAGGGGTCAAACTGGAGCTACAGGTGCCGGCCTATGCCACAGCCACAACAATGCAGGATCCGAGCAATATCTGTGACCTACACCACAGCTCATGGCAACGCCAGCTCCTTAACCCACTGAGCAAGGCCAGGGATCAAACCCGAAACCTCATGGTTCCTAGTTGGATTCGTTTCCGCTGTGCCCCTATGGGAACTTCGAAAATAAACTTATTGAAATATATTCCTGGGAACTTTGCTCAGGAACATGGATCTATTAAATCTGATGTTCTGGAATAGTCCCAAACAGATCAGAAAGCAGTAATAATCCATTAGGCAAGAAGTTATTGCCTAATGGGAAAATTCAGAAAGGAGAAAAATAATGAAGTACTGTAAAATAAATTCCAGAGAGCTGAGTAAATCAACTAGGAGACATATAGAATTATAAACTACCTTTAACGAAATACCCACCTGCGGCTTGGAGAAAGGTCTATGGGTAGAGTTTATTTCTACAGGAGGCAGGGAGATAAAATGGAAAGAGCACCAGATTGAAAGAGCGGGGTTGCTCATAAGCCAGTTCTGTGTTCTTGGTCCCTCTCAAGCTATGTCTCCGTTTCCTCACCTGCAGAAGAGAGTCTTCAAGATTACTTCTGGTTTACACATTGATTCCTCAAGCCTACGGCTCATTTTGGAGTTCCCATCTCGGCTCAGTGGAAACGAATCTGACTAGTATCCTTGAGGATGCATGTTTTATCCCCGGCCTTGCTCAGTGGGTTAAGGATCAGGGGCATTGCTGTGAGCAGAGGTGTAGGCTGCAGATGCAGTTCAGATCTGGTGTTGCTGTGGCTGTGGTGTCAGCCGGCGGCTACAGCTGATTTGATCCCTAGCCTAGGAACCTCCATATGCCACGGGTGTGGCCCTAAAAAGACACAAACACACACACACACACAAGCCTATGACTTATTTTGAAGGAGGCTTCTCAGATTTCCAGGTTTAGAAAACAAAGGATGTAAAATCTCCTTTCAAAATGGAGTTAGCGGTCACCCAGGCGAGAGAAGTGACTGATGGCCAGTCACGGACAAAACTCAGAACCAAGGGAAAAATGACAGCCTTGGTGCCAGAAGCACCACACTGATGTTTTGTGGCTGTGCATAATCCAGTTATACAAACATTTATTTGCAACTGTGCTTTCTCTGTACCAACCTACAAATCTGCTTCCTCTGCTTTTTGGCTCCTGCACGATAGTGAAAGTAGTCACACTTAGGCCTTGAGGCAAAACGACAAAAAAATTGCCTTAGTTTGTCTGAGAGTCTTAGCTCCTGGTGGCCTTGCTCTGCCCTTGGTGTGTTCAAATCACTCTCCATGACTGTCATTTCCCTGCCAGGACTCCGCTTTGATCACGAATCTTGTGTGTTCTCAACGCTGTGTGACAATCCAGTTTCATTAGTAACTATTTAATTCTTTCTTTATTCTTCTCAAACTCTTCTGAGCTCTTAGGCACACTTACCCGCTCCACATTCACTGAGAACGTGGAAGCTATCAGATGGGAAATCCCTCGTCTTCCCAGAAGTGAATCTGCAAGCTGACTTCTTCCCCATTTCTCTTGAGAAAGTGTCCCTCTGACAACTGTTAAATTAATTAAACTAAGAGGCCATTAGGCTGAGATGCTCTAATGCCCTAGAAGCCTATGTAAGCAAACCAGAATCTAAGCCTGTAAATATTTCAAGGTTGTAAGTCAAAATGCTAGGGACAACCAATCACAAACAGCCAACGAGGCTTTAACTACAGCCACTCAGCAACTTCCTTACTTTGTTTCCGCCTTTTCTCTAAAGTCTCCCCAGTTCCTGTTGGTGGAGCTTCTAACCACTTCTGGTTTGGCGCTGCTTGATTTGAATCCATTTTTGTGAAAACTCTTCTAAGATTTTTAATATGTCCTGGTTTATCTTTTTGCACTACAAAGGCCAATACCTTCCACATGTGTTCAAGTTCATGTCCCTCTTCTCAAAAACCTCCCTTAAAAAAAAAAAAAAAAATCACCCCTTTCTCCTGCTTCTTCACCCTCTCTCTCTTGCCTATTGTCCCAGCCTCACCAGCCTATGAATCATGATGTGGATCCTGAAAAACAAAAACCAAAAACAAAAAGAAACAAAATCCAAACACTCCCTCGTGCCTTCTAACCTTGTCTACACAACTGAATTTCCTTCAATTCCCTGACACACCTGCTTTGCTAAAGTCACTTTGCTCAAATTCTAATCCCTAGAACCTGTGAGCACGAACTTATTTGGAAGATGTAACAACATCAATATCTTGAGAGGATACAATTCAGGATTTAGGGTGAGCCTTCAGTCCAAGGACAGATGTCCTTATTAGAGAAAGGCCGTGGGAGATTTGAAATGGAGGAGGGACACAGGGGAGGAGGCCATTGGAAGAAAGAGGCAGAGATGGAAGTGATGCATCTACAAGCCAGGGGAGGCCGAGGACTGCAAGGAGTCACCAGCAACTGGAAGAGGTAGGGGAGCATTCTCCTCCAGAGCCTTTGAGGGAGTGCAGAACTGCTTTATTTGGGGCTTCTTGAACTCTGAGACAATGGATTTATTTTATTTTAGACCACCAAATCGTGGCAATTGTTAACGGCAGTCCTGGGAAACTAATAGTCACCAATGATCTCCACGCTGCAAGACCCTAGACTCAATACCATCTCTCTCTTCCATGTTGCAGCAATATTTAACTCAGTTGACTTTTTCTTTTCTTTTTTGGACACCCCCATGGCATATGTAAGTTCCAGGCCAGGGACTGAACCCGTGACACAGCACTGACCCGGGCTGCTGCAGTGACAATACCAGATCCTTAATCCGCTGTGCCACAAGGGAACACCTAACTCTTCCTACTTTGAAGCACCTTACAGTCCTAGTCTCCAGGGAACCACTGTCTGTGGGGTTCTCTCTTCTGTGCAAGCTTCCTCTTGGGGTTCTTTGGGAGTTTTCTGCTTCTACCCAACCTCTAAATGTCTGCCCTTCTTTCCCTACATTCTCTTGAGTAATCACATTCATACCTGTCGCTCTCAATATCATCCATATAGCAAAGATTCCCAAAATTGGAGAACTTAGACATACTGAGAGCATCAACCCTGTGTATCCCAAGCATTCTTGACACAGCACCTTTGGGGGTTCACAGCATTTTCACACATGGGCAAACATGTATGCACAAAACAGAACTTCTGATCTTCAGGCAACTTTCCTTTTGCCTGTCCCTGCTCCCCCAAACCCTGTTCTTCCTCTGAAGAACACATGGAGAAATGGCATCTCCACCCGATACAATGACTCTACCAGGAGTTTCCATCATGGCAGAGGAAACAAATCTAACTAGGAACCATGAGGTTGCAGGTTCGATCCCTGGCCTCGGCTCAGTGGGTTGAGGATCCGGCATTGCCGTGAGCTGTCGTGTAGTTCGAAGATGCGGCCCGGCTCTGGCATTGTTGTCGCTCTGGTGTACACCGGCGGCTACAGCTCTGATTCGAAACTTAGCCTGGGAACCTCCAGATGCCATAGGTGCGGCCCTAAAAAGACAAAAGACCAAAGACAAAAAAAAAAAAAAAAAAAAATTACTCTACCAGAAGACGGGAGCCATTCCTTCCCTTACTCTCACATCCAATTCCTAAGCAAGTCTTGTCAATTTTATATGTAAATGGATCTTGAATCTATTCTCTTCTCTATTTACTGTCACCATCCTGGGACCACACTAACATGTCTGAGTCTCTTGCAATAGCTTCTGATAGATTCTCCACACAGCAGCTAGAGATCTTTTAACAGATCAGATCATGCCATGCCCCCATGGAAAGCCCTTCAAAGGATTCCCACTGGATTGAGCATAAAATCCAAACTCTAAGACACCCTTTGTGACCTGGCAGTGCCTTCTGTCCATCTATTTCCCTGCTGTCCACAGTGGATCTCCCTCAGGCTCCAGGAATTTGCCAGGTCTTTCCCACCATGGACCAGCCTGGGATTATCTCCCTGACACTTTCTGCCTTCAGCTCACTTCCTCAGAGGGAACTCTCTGCGAGCGAACACCCCACCCCCAACCCCATTTTACATCAGTTTCTGTTACTTCCTCTCTCCTGGAACTAAATTCTACCATCAAATTTGCCACAATTAATACAATTAATACAATTATTACACATTTAATAATGTGTTTACTTACTGTCTCCCTGACCAAGGAGCATTCAGGAAGCAGCTGGGACTGTGTTTGTTTCTCATCATTGAGCAGAGTGCCTAGCTCGGGGGCAGCCACAGCCGGGATGCTCTATAAATATTTGTTGAATGAATTCACTCTTTCCTCTTCCACTCCTTGAATGTGGATTCCAGCAGGAAGGCTCACTTGGTAAGAACACAGACACCCACGCGAATAAAAAACAATACCCGAAATCTACATTTTATAAAAACCCAAAGACTTTGTTTTTTTACAAACATATAAATTATTTTATTTACAAAGCCATGTTACAAAAAAAAAAAAAAAAAAAAAAAAAAAAAAAAAAGCAAAAAAACCCCCAAAACCCAAAACCCAATCGCTCACTGGAGAATGTCTCCAGGCCTGGTGCTAAACCACGGCAGTATCAATAGATACATGTTTGTTCTTTCTTTTTTAAAACTGTAAGCCATAGAATTTACTATTTACACCTACTTTAGACATTTATTCTGCTTACAATATCACAGGCATGGAATGAATTCTATCTGAGAGTGCTAATACATAAAGGTGCGGGACAAAGAAGGAAAATACTTAGTGTTACAAAATATGGATCGTAGAAAAGAAACCCACTCCACAAGTGTGGCATTTGTTTAGAATGTTCGGACATGCTTTCTTCAAAATTCTTCTGGAAAAGGTTCTAAAATCGGTAGTAGGAAAGGACAAATGAGCAGGTGCAAATTCTCGTCTGTGCAACAACAGTTATTGAATATACCCCATGACTGACCAGCTACGTAAAACCCACAGAGTTTTGTTAAAGTGCCATGGGCCGACAGCATAACAAAATAGAAGGTGTAAATAGAAAATTTCTTTTTTTTCCTTTTTTAAAACAAGGGTTCACTGAGAATCAGCAATAATAGAATATGCCGTATAAACTATTCTCTACAAAGGTTGATCAGCATTATTTACAATTGGTACATTGATACAAAAGAAGGCATACAAGTTATCCAAGTCGCTTTTTTTTTTTTTTTTTTTTTTATGGCTGACAGGTCTATGCATTGCGTTACGCTTAACAACCAGAGCTTTCGAGCCTCTATGGCTGGCGACAAGTCATGAGATCTTCAGGCAGATGAGGGTGTGTGCAGTCAAGGGGCTGGGAGAGAGGGCTGAGTTGGGGGTGCAGAACAGAAGTACCCGAAGGATACCCCCCTAATAATAATGCTTTATAGGCTGGTCCAGTTGAACTCCATTCAAACAAACCAAAAGAAAACCTTTTATTTGCATTCCATTTTTCAAGCTGTGAGTTTTGGATGACATCATTATAAAGTAAACCTGTAGTTGACTGTGAAGGAAGAAACACCGTGGGCTTTCCCTTTTTGCTCAGTTTTCCAGAAATGTCCTCACCTTGGTCAGAGCCAGTCTTTCACCAAGTAAGCAGCATTCAGTGGGGAGCCTCTTTAATCCAGCTTGCAACTCAAGATGTAGAGAGCTGAAATGTTTAAGATCCATTGAATTGCTCCTTTAGTCCCTGTCGAGACAGCATTTCTCAGAAGCAGCCACTTAATCTCTCAACCTTTGTTTTCCCTCTTTGAGTGTAAGAGTTTATAAATCAGAGGGTTATTTTGTTGCTGAGATTTTGTTTGTTTGTTTGTTTTTACTCCTGCAAGTATGACAATGCAAAATAAATTATAAAAAAAAAGACTTCTAAAACCGAACAAGACAAAAATTGTGCAAAAATAACAAAGATATGTACATACTTTTCAGTCTGAAGAAATGTACAATAAAAACATAATTCAAAGAACATTTTAAAAATATAAACATTGCTTCAACTTTCCTAAGTTTCATATTGTTTCTGAAACTATTCTGGTCAGTTAGCTCTGTAATATAGTAAAACATAAATTATTACAAAATTAACACTATAAAAATTTACTTTAAGAATATTTTCTAAACTTTTTTTTCAAAGGGTCTAACCTTGTTTATAATTTCTTAAACATTTATAAGTCTTAAAATCTGCCTTAACCTTTTTTTTTTAAAGAAAAAGTAATAATCTTCCCTTCAATTTGTAGTCTCTTTTTCCCAAGATGGAAATAAACCAGCATATAAGTGCACTTTTAACACTGTAGAAATAAAAATGAAATCATCTGAACTAATGTCCTAGTACCTAATATCAACTCCTGATTTTTAAAAAAAAAATCTTCATTTTATATTAAAAATTTTAGTAATCCTATTAAGAAACACTGTCAGTGCAATTCCATTGATGCAAATCACTCCGTTTGCCTCCCATCTTCAAAAAATCCGATCATATGGTAAAATTGAATAGTAGTCTGATCTTTGGGTTTGGGGGGAATGGGAAAGAAGAGGAAAACTTCAGGGTGGGGATGAGGGTTTACATCCAGCTGCGAAACTGGCATTCATTTCTGACTTAGGGCTGAAGTAAAACCTCCTAGTATCTCTACCTTTACACTAAGTGACATGATTCGTAGCACAGAAAAACCTATGAGACGTCATGAATTCCTTTCCTGATTAGGATTCCCAATTAGAGCTTATGGTATTGTTGTTTCTTTCAAAACTCCAGTGTGAACAGTTTTATAGCTGCAAGCCTCCAGCTGCTCCCTTCGGAATCTTGCACATGGCTCTTCTCCAGAAGCAGTGGTCTTACCTTCCTGGGGTGGCTGGATCGGGGTGGGAGCCTCTCACAACCTAGCATGAGCGGATCTAGGGATGTGCTGAGTCCACAGGGCCCTGTGGCCCAGAGCACGGAGGTGGAGGTGGAGGTCGGGGGTGGGGGGTGAGGGTGGGGGTGGGGATGGGGGGATGGGGGGGAGGCCAGTGTTTATTCCCACTGGGGCTTTGGCAGTTAACCTTTTACAGCGACTTTTCCCCAGGCCCTTCCTTCTGGCCTTGCCTTTTCTCCTCTTGCTTAGCCCAGGGGGCACCCTGCCTCCTCCTGAGTGACTTCTTGGGGTCTCGTACCCTCTTCCCTGGAATTCCTTCCCTGTGGCTCGCTCGGCTAAGCGCCCTCGTACACGGTGCCTCGGAAGGGATTTTGCAGCCTGGATGCCTTACACATCAGATTAACCCAGTCACTCAGTCCCTACCATCTTTTGAGGCTATCTTCCTGTCACCTCCCAGGCTGGTTCCCGTCCCTGTCCCTGACCCCGCACATCCTCTCCGAGCTACACAACTGGGCAGTGGTACTGAGGAAGCCCCATCATTAAATGACCACTATTTTCAAATTTGCTTACAGCATCGGGCTCCTCCTGCTGTGCTAGGCAGCCTAGAAACCTGGTGAGGGCACTCAGCCCACCTCCAGCTCTCTGCTCCCCAATCACAGGCTGCTCCCCCGGCAAAGCCCCTCCCCCAGCACACTATCTAAAGGGAAGCTTGGGAGAGCTTGCTCCTCGAATGGCCAGTGGGGACCTAGAGAGTAACAGGTAGGAGGGGATGGAAGAGATAGGTGGGAAAGGACAAGGAAGGGAGCACTGCATGTGCTCAAGTTCAAGAGTTTCAGATGATGTAACCAGGAATGGACATTCTGCAATGTCTGCTCCTATGGTTGGAGCGAAAGGATGCAGCAGCAGCATCAGAAGCTAGGAGTGACCCCAAACTTGGAAGAAGGTATACACGTGGCAAATGAAAGAACGGAAACAAAACACTGGTATTTTTTTTCTGTAAATCTCAAAATCACGTTCTTTTGCCTTTTTCCTCAAAATTAAAAATTGGTCAATTAAAAAAAAGAAGAAAAAAGGCTAGAGCCACAGGCAGGACGCAGGAAACAGACTCTCCCCACTGCCCACTTCCCTCCCTCCTCCAGCCTATGCCTCCTAGGGTGGGGTCCGGTGGCCAGGCATTGGTTTGGAAGTGGCTTCATAGTCTTGTTATGGAAGAGTCCTTATCCTGCCCGTTCTGTTTGTGGTCTTCTAGGAAAGAAAAGAAAAGCTTGTTTCAAAAACATACATGTGGGATTATCCAAGAGAATATAAGAAGGGAGCCTCAGTTTCCTCATCTATAATAAAAAAGGATGCCATCCTACCTCCTGCATTTGGCAAAAGGTAGCCTTGGTGAGCAAACAAGGTGATGGATGGACTCTGTAAATGGAAGGTGGCCACAAAGATCCTAGCTGTGGAGGAAAATGCAGGGACAAACCCCGGGGATTCACGGGGCTCCTTTCCAGGACAGAGGACCGGAATAACTGAGCTGTCTTGGTTTTTCCCACTATTTGTTCATCTTTTCCTATCCAACCCACAGACAGCATGGAGAATTACCTAAGGAAGAAGTATAGTGCTGGGTCAGGCAGGCAGGCTTTGGACATGGAGGTTTTGGTTCAAGTTCCTCTATCTTCATCTATAAAATGAGACTAACCATTTTGTTCCCAACCCAATCAGGTTGTTAAAAGGTGCAAGCATATGGAATGTATGTGAGGCAGAGCACAGCACCTGCAGAAAAAGGGCTCAACAAATGGCAGGTGTTGCTATTATCATTCTGTGAGGTTAGGCTGGCTGCCGGTGGTGGGGGTTCACAGCAGGTGTGCTGGGACCTCTGGGCCATTGCACAGGTGCCTGCTAAGGGTCAAAGCGGAGTCTCCGGGCACACCCAGCAACCCGTGCAGGAGGCCTGTTGTACACAAACTGCTGGAGCCCCTCCCCCACATGAAGCACAGAAGATGGGCTGCAAGTGTTGTGGTGCAAACGGGGCCACAGTGACTCCAAATGGTGGTGACACACTCCCCGATCTGGGGATGCAAAACTGTTCCCTGTACCCTTCACCCAAACTCTACCCAAGATCTGTGGGGTAACTCCAAAGGCCAAAGTGTAGACAAACCACACTGTAATAGCTCTATACGTAGAACACACACAACCCCACTCCCCACCCTCCCTGGCCTGCTCCAGATGTGCATACATACACTCCACTGGAGAAAAGCACTTCTACATCAGCTGTTTTCACACCTCAAGTTTATAAAAACTCCTACATCTACCCTGAAGAGTCCCACCAGGAGACCACATCCTGAATGGTAGCTACCGCTCCCCAGAGGCCTTGAGAAAGCACTGACAGATGTGTGCCGGGAGCAAGGCCCTTCAGTCAACAGCAGCATCATTCATTTGCACAATAACCTTAGGAGGTAGGTACCCATTTTGCCATTTAACAGGTGAAAAAATAGACTCAGAGAAGTGCTCTGCTTAGCATACAGCTGCTAATAATCACGGCGATACTCGTGTGTTATAGCTTAGGAATTTTGTAGAGGCTTCAATGTCAATAAATGAACTTAATCCTCACAAAAGCCACATGAGACGGGGCTATGAGCCCCATTTTCTAGGTGAGGAACCTGAAGCACAGGGAAGTAACTTGCCCATGGGCACACGGCTTATTACTAGCAGGCCTGGCTTTGGGCACCTTAACTGGAGATGAGATTTAAGCCAGGGTCTGACCCCAACGGCCACATTCTTTCCACCTGCTGATGACTTTATGGACTTTTGCCCCCAGTAACTTACCTGTCGGCTGTGTCCTGGGCTGGATATGCTTGAAGGACTGGATTGCGACAAAGCTAGGCTGCTGCTTTTCCCAACCTGAAAGATACCAGTGAAGCCCTGCTCAAACATAAGAGCCAGCTTGGGAGAGACGCACTGATGCCAGGCGTCGCACGGAGAGGAGGCAGGTGCTCAGTACCGCCCTTGCTCTCCTCCCGTTGTGTGGAACTTGTGTTTCTACCTTAAATGGCAGAGAAAATGAATATGCTTCAGGGGGCCTAGATGATGCCCCTCTCATCCCCGGAGGAAAGCAGAATGGAGGGGAACTTTACTTTTTTTTGCTGAGCCCGCTGTGTGCGTTAGTTCCCAGGGCCACAGATCCTACCTGGGCAGCATCTGAGCCACAGCAGTGACTCCTACTTGTGCTTCCCAGATGCTCAGACGGCAAGATTCAGGGAGGAGGACCAGCATTTCCACCTGGGACTGCAGTCCCAGACCCACCTCGCCTCAAGCCCAGACTCCCTCGGACCAGCTGGGAATTAAATGCCCATCGTCTTTTTCGGAGCCAGTCTCCCCAGCACACTCCTTGCTGTTTCTAAGGAAAACAGTAAAAGATGGCACTGGACTTCCCCTTTCGGTGGGAGCCGGAGCTCTGGTCCTCCTAGGACCGCCGTCACAGGGTAGGGGAGTGTGGCCATTGGGCTCCTCCCCTTTCTCGTGATTGACCTGAGCTCCCAGTGGGCTGGGTCCTCAGGGGAGCCTGTTTGTGCTCAGGCAGCTCCTAAAAAGAGCTCATCCTGTATGTCAGTTCGCCTTCGCATAGACACCTGCCTTACATTCCCAGTCTTGGTTTCTGTTGCTGTGAGCTGCAGCCGCCGGCCTCCACCACAGCCACAGCAAGGCTGGCTCCTTAACCTGGCCAGGGATGGAACATGCCTCCTCATGGATACTAGTCGGGTTCCTTAACCACTGAGCCACGAGGGAACTCCCCTTTTCTGTTCCACTTAATATCTCTATGGCATATTTTGGCCTTACACCTACCAGATACAATTAAATAGATCCCCAATTGGCCCCCGTATCATGTTTATCTTGAATTTCTCAACCTCAAGCCGTGCCTCTCCCAGTCTCCCAGCAGAATCAACACAGATTCCAAAGGTCTTTCCCTAACACCAGGAAATCACCGGTGGTGACCCTGGATAAAGCCTTTTCTTAATGGCCTGGTGATAAGCACCAGGGTATCACCTGCACTGGAGAACCAATACTGACTAGATCCAAGGCAGCTGTTCAGTGCATCAGCCTTTCTGGTTTCCTTCCCGATGTGCACTCTCTGCTGGAGGCTTGTCTGCTCCTTTCGCCACTGGTTTTGACTAACTCATCTTGTTTACTAAACATTTCATATGATCCTCAGACCAAAGAATCAACGGTGCCACATTCACTCGATACAGAAGATGGAGGTTAAAAGCCCAAACTCCAGAGCCAACGTGCCTGGGTATAAATTCCAGCTCTATTATTTACTCGCTGTGTGACTTTGAGCACATTGCTTAATCTTCCTGTGCCTCAGTTTTACTCAACTGTAAAATGGGGATAATAACAGGTGAAGATTAAATGAATACTTCAAGTGCTTGGAACAGAGTCCCTCCCACAAGCTGTTAGAACGTCATCAAAAATGGGGGTGACTCAGGAGTTCCCACTGTGACTCAGTGGTTAACGAATCTGACTAGGAACCATGAGGTTGTGGGTTCGATCGTTTGGCCTTGCTCAGTGGGTTAAGGATCCAGCATTGCCGTGAGCTGTGTGAAAGTCACAGATGTGGCTTGGATCCTGCGTTGCTGTGGCTCTGGCATAGGCTGGCAGCTACAGTTCTGATTCGACCCCTAGCCTGGGAGCCTCCATATGCCGAGGGTGTGGCCCTAGAAAAGACCAAAAAAAAAAAAAAAAAAAAAAAAAAAAAGTGACTCTAGAGCTTTGCTGCTCAGGGTATGACCTGCACACCAGTTCAAAGGCACTGCCTGGGAGGCTGTTAGAAATGCAGACTCTCAGACTCCACCCCAGACCTGCTACCTTAGAATCTTTTCTTTATCCCTCAATGATTCAAGTGTATTCAAGTTTAAGAAGCCCTGGCTCTGCCTTCCACCTTGGGACCCAGAGGTGGCACCAACCAGCAGTTTAGTCTCAGGTGGGTCCCTGTGGGTGCTGGCCGCCCTCCCCTGCATCCCTGGAACTAAAGATGTGTGTGAGTGCCCCAGCCCTGATGAGAGGACCTATGTAGCCCCCACCCACGGCTCAGCCTTGGCCTCGGGCTGCAGTTTGTCTGGCCCTTGAGATCCCAACTTGCTGTTTCTTGAGTGTTTACCTGTGCTTTGTGAATCCCCCTCAAAAATGTTCTCTTCAGGAGGTTTTCACAAGGCTCACACAAAGATGATGCAAACATGAAAATATCTTTTTAACAACTGCCTGTCATCTCCCCAAAGGCTTCCTCCCCAGATGGGGCTGGGCTTGGTTCCGGTCTGGCCCACTGAATTCTGTGACTGTTAACCTGGGACTGCAGCTACAGTCTGTCCGTGCTGTCCTGGCTTGTCCTTCCCTGCCCCCGTCCTCTTCTCTTCATTCAGAGGGCACCCGCATGGGACAGGTTTCCTAAGCAGCTTCCCCAGCCTGAGAGGAAGACTCGAGGATGAAAACAGAGCTCAAGGGAAAGAAACATGTGTTCCTGGACCACATCACATTCTCCCAGACCCCCTTGCACCCACCCTCCTCTTTGTAGGAAGGAAAAGTGGACCTGGGTCATCAGATCATCTGCCTGGGTCTCAGGTTCTTCCTAAGGGGGTGCCAATGAGCAGATAAAAATGCTTGGCAATAGACCTCTTCAATAAGATGGTCCTCAGAACTCCAGATGTGCAAGAGAGTGGGGTGGGGGACCTGGAATCTCTCTGCCTTGGTTTCTACATTTGTAAAGTGGTGATTACACCTGCACCAACTGTGCTGGGTTGCTGTGACACTTATATAGGACTTAGAACAGTGCCTCGCTTGTGGTGGGTTAAATAAACTACTCTCAGAGCAGAGGGTGGAATTGCCCACGGGGAGAATGAGGATGGGACCCAGGCTTGTGTTACCTGTCTGGGCTAAGCGGGGGTGGGGGGGTGGGGGCACTGCCTGGCCCCCCTCCCCCGCGGTGCCAGGAGGCTCCTGGAAGGATGAGTCCCTTACCTGCCGAGAGGAGGTGCTGTTAATGGGATCGGGCACCGGTGCGAGAAGGCTGGGCGGGTTCTTTCTGTGAACGCTATTCATTCCAGGCATTTTAGTGATTTTACAGGCTTTGCTACTAGAGCTCGAGTTCTTACGCTTTTTTCCTTCTGATTTGTCAAAAGAGAGGGGCAGAGAAGACACGGCATTGTGTGAGGCCAGAGAGAGGTCCCCTGCAAGGGAGGGCACAGAGAGGGGACAGGAGTCACTGCTGCCGCCCACCGAGCCCACGTGTCTCACTAGGTCCGCGGGGCCGCCGGGCAGCGAGGTCCGTCCTGAGGGCTCCAGTTTGGCACTGAGTGGGCTCACCCCATTGTTTGAGTTGTGCACAGACAAACTGTTATAGGGAGGGGCCGCCTGATAGGAGTTCAAAGCTGAACTGGCATTCAAGACACAGTTCTTTTTGTGGGGCCCTGATAATGGGGACGAGAGGGGTGTCTGCAGGGATAATGAGGAGGAGGAGGAGGAGGAGGAAGTCGAAGACTGCGGCTTCCTCTTTTTGTTACTTGGAGACTCGTCGCTACGGGCGGACAGGTCTTTGACTTTTGAGGATTTGCTGGTTTTGGTTTTGGATGGCTTGTGGGATGGGGAAGGGATGACGGCTGGTATCGGGGACACGGCAGATGGGGCCTTGAAGGTTGAGTCCATGATGCTGAGGGTTGCGGCCACATGAGGGAAAGCTGTGGTGTGTGACATGAGGGCGCTCGGGTCCGGCGATGTCACAAAAGCTGCATTTGAGAGCATGGCTGATGTCATTATGTAAGAAGAGGTGAGTCTCGAGCTGATGGGAGCTGAAGGAAGATACACAGCACTGGGGTTGCTGAAAGGCTGTAAAACGGATGCTGGAACGGGGGTAGTGATGTGGGCTGCTGGCGAGGGCATGGGGCTATCTGCCGCAGGAGGGATCTTCCTAAACATGAGAGAAGAGTGAAAGAGAAACAGTGAGAAATAGGCTTGGCATTGCTCCAGAAGCTCGATTAAGCGTGAGCATCAGGGCTACAGAGAAAACCCTAGCGGAACCAGACTATGGAAAATGAAGCCTTGAAGGATGGCAAAATCTGAATTATGGCCCTTCCCTATGGTTCCCCCCATTGCAACATCCAGCAACCCAGTTTTAATCACTTTCAGGTTTTCAGATCCTTTGCTCCATGCTTGGCTACTGGATAATGACTGGTTTGGGTTCATGAATAAAAGGCGAATGTTATTTAGAATATAAATTTCCCCAACAGTATTCCCCTCCGTTTTTTTCCCCTTGGTAGTGATGAGGGTGGTTTTTAATGAGAAGTGATCATTTCACACCTAGGCCCTGGCTTGAAGGAAGAAGTGTGAGGATGGGGCTTTGCCGCCTACACGCGAGGGCCAGGTGGTCCCCCTGCACCCCTGCAGCCTCTGCCCGCCACCTCTCAGGGCCTCCTGGCCCCTCCTGTACCCTGCTCCCCAGCCTGCTCTTGGCTGGAAGCATCCTGGGAATCACCCCTCTCCGCATGGCCCAGTGTCCTCCTGCGTTTGAGACCTGCAGCCCTGGTTTACCCTGTGGAGACGCATTTCCACGTCAGCTCATGGCTGCGGGCTCTGTTTTTTCCCTCTTTGCTTCACTCTGCCCCAGCTCTCACTAAGGAGCTCTCACTGGGGTGTGGCTGCCCTTCAACAGGTCTTCCTGTCCTGGTGTTAGGAAGGGGGAGGGTGGAAGAATGGGGACCCTCATGTATCCAGAGAAGGGGATCCGGAATGTCTAGCCTGTTCTGAAGATAAATACAGGAGAACGTACGCATGAGGCGGGGGGGGGGGGGGTCTTCCTGAAAGCAGGGGGCGACCTGGGAGTCACGTCTGGCTCCTAAGGTCTGTGGGGCCCAGGCCAGCAGCAGGTGGACGGGCCTGCTGGGCCTCCCTGCACACTCACTCTTCTCACTGGTGCTGGAAAGAAACAGCTTCCACTTTCAAACCATGGCCTGGGTTGATGTTGCTGCTACTCTGGGGATGGAGAGGAGCATGGGGGCCTCAGTGTCACTGTGTCCCTGACTTTTCGGGAAGGGATACTGGCCTCAAGAGTCAGGCGAGTATCTTCAAACTGGCTCCTTCTGGTCTCTCACTTTCCTTCCTGCTCCCCGTGTCCCCTGGACATCATTTCCAGTGTAGCTGGGGCTCCCTCGACATTAGAAACTAGCTCTGCTCCCTGGAAAGCAGCACTTGAAGGCGGGCAGGTGTGAGATGGGGCCTCCCTTCTCCCCGTGGAGGCCCCCTCGCTGCTGCATATCAGGACGAGGCCGGGAGCCCTGGAAAGAGGCGCCACTGAGGAAGAAACACCTCCTTGGCGCTGCTCTCTCTGAGGGTTCAGTTTTCTGTCTGTGATTTGGTGTCGCCTATGGCTTCCATCTCTAGGGCAGAATCGAGAGGAATCCTTGAATATACAAAAGCGCAGCGTCCTTGAAAACATCCGACTGAAGAGCTCAAATATAGGAGAAAAATGTTGCCAAACCCAGTGTGGCCGTGATAGTGTTTGAAAATCTATTTCCTCTCAAGCCTGAAGAAGGTAAAAGATCCTGTCAACGCTAAACAAGGGCTCCATTAGTACTTGTTGCAATGAATGAATGACTGACTGACTGGATGGATGGATGGATGGATGGGTGGGGTGGTGGATGGATGAGCAGGTGAACTCTCAGCAGCAACATAACTATGCATGCCGGGCAAGGACTCCCATGAATCAGACCGGAGAGGTCTAAACATGCCCTTGGAACTGTCTGGCACAGCACACAACCCCTTCCTAACAGCACCAGGGCCCATTTCTCAGAGCGTGGGGTGTCAGCACACCGCGCCGTCTCTGCTGGCGGATGCCTCCTGTGCTTCTACAGGCATCCCGCTCAATCTTTCCTTGACTCAAGTTTCCCATTGGCTGAAGCACGGATAGAAATCCATGTGGGCAGAGGTTTGGCAGTTACTTGTAATGGAAAGTTATTTACAAATACCAGATGGCTCATTTAGAGAGGACCCTAATGGACGAACTTAAGGTCTACTCTGTCCCGATTTGTTAATTTCCCATTTAATGGTATAAATTCAGGCTTCGGCTTACGCTGACCAGTAGAGCTGAAGTCCTCGGTGTGTCCTGGCTGACACTCAGCACTGGGAGGGGTGCTGTTTGTCTGCATGCTGTGGACTGCTTTCCTTTCTCTCCCTGCTCATCGTAAGTGAGGGGAGAAGGGGCAAGGGAGAAGCAGGGTGAGGGGTATATGGCAGCTCACTGTCTCTGAGAACCCCTTCCCCCGTGCTAGACAGTTACTGTGTTTTTCTAGGTGCCAAATGGCAGTGGATTTCAGCGTGGAGGGCTGTGTCCCAGTTTAAGCTTTGCACGCCGGCCTAGGGAAGTCCCACACAAAAGCCCACAGATGCGAATAAATTACTGACAGTGCCCATCCTCCCCTGCCAGCTGGCATGGACATCCAGATGCTGACCTGGCTGAAAGAGAATACTGTGCTGGCGTCTCCTGATGCAGAGTTAAATGCTTGTTAAAGAAAAAAGAGTCTTGGCCGTTCCTTTTCTTCCTAATGTCTTCCACGCCCCCATCGGCTGCCATCCCTCCAGGTTCGGGCCCGTCGGGGCCTGGGGTTTGGGCAGCGAGGTTGAGAGGGCAGCGGGGTGCTACGCTCTCCAGAGTTGACACCCAGGCAGCCCCAATGTTGCTCAGTGACAGCAGATTGGTTAGGCAAGTCCTGAAAAGGGGGGAGGGACCTGATGCCCTGGGGCTCGGGTTTCTGTGCCTGAGGAGGAAAGGAATATGGAGCTTGAGCCGACAGGACACCAGGCAGCGAAATACAGATCAACACATTCCTTCCACGTGTCCAGGGGTTACAATTCCACAACACAGGAGAGCAAAGCGCTGCGGGGTCACCAGGGCTGGCAGCCACGTTGGGGGCACGCGCACAGAAGGCTAAGTCACCAAGTGACTGGGAACACGGTAACCCCACAGGCAGCCGGCTGGCGGCTTCTGAGAAAGGACACAGGGTTGATGGCAGGGTGCCGTTTAGACACACTGGGCAGTCACTTCAGTGAGAAGAAATGCTAAGCTTCTCTTGTGGCCCTTTCCGACTTCACAGGACGTGTCAACGGGTCGTCCTAAGTCCACCACGAGGGCTTACTGCAGGCTCAGGGGAACTTACTTCTACAAGTGCTGGAAGTTCTTTGAGCATCGTGGTGAATAGAGCCTGAGGTGCCATCACTGCCTGGGAGAGGGCAGGTTTTGAATACTGTTTCCACCCTACCCCACCCTCCCGTCTTGGGACAATGTTTTCCTGGACTGCACTGAGCAGCATGAGGGGCTGAGTGTTGGCTTTCCTGGACCATCGAGGCCTAGAGCTGAGGGGTCCACAATGCTATGGATATGTTATTGTAGGAGCTGACCTTGGCAGGAGTGGGGGCTGGGGACTGCCAGGGGGGCGGCCTGGTGTTATCAAGTGGCTGGAATGGCGGATCCTTATGTGCTGTGGTTGGAGTGGGTCTAGCCTGTCATTCTGCACAATAGCCTTTCCCAAAGTCAAGACAGCCTTTTCCTTTTTATAAATCCACCACAACGTTAACACATCAGGAGGTGTTGGAGGATAAAAGGGCCGAGGGGAAATGGGATGTAAGCTGGGGTTAGGATTGACAGAAGTACGTGGGAAGGGCCAAAGACAAGCTTAACCAACTTCACAACATGGCCCAGGATCTGCCCTGTTGGCCGCTGCATGTATTTTTTCCCCCGGGACATTAAGCCATCATAAATTGTTCCGTCACCATTATGAAATTTTTCGTATGGACATCGTAGCGTTCACATTACAGACAGAAGCATATTCTCAATATCCTTAGATGCTTTCAGGCATAGCAACAAGGCCCTTGGATGCCGTTAAATAAACGAGGTCTTATCTAATACCTTTTCATTTATCGAGAATATTAGCAACCCCAAAGTGACCTCCAGAGAAGACAAAACATACAGTATATCCTACACGTCTCTGTAAAACTATGGGCGAGCCACAAAGAGGGGCTGACATTTAAGAATTAATCACGAACCCCAATTTCAGAATCATTTTGTTCAATGGAAAGCCAGCCAGAGACATTCATTTAGAAAGTTGGGGTTCAGATCTCAGACCTCATATTGCACAAAAACCGCTCACTTACTTCCACATCTGTGAATTCAAGTGTTTTTCTACCATGGAGTTTAGTGCGAATCGAAAACGATCCCATCTTCTGTCAAACACATAGTACCCTCGTCCCATGAGGCGACTCCCGAATGAGCAAAACTGTGAGGGAAAAAGAAACATTTTAATTTTGATTACAGGTTAATACGCTAATATCAGCCATACGGAGAAAAATAAAATTTGCATAAAAACACACAGGGGTACAATTTTCTTCAAAATAAAGAAGCAAATAGTACCAAAGCCAAAATATTTCTGTGGTGCTTCTGTTTGAGCGCCTAGTTTTTTTTTTTTTTTTTTTTTTTTTTGTCTTTTTGCCTTTTCTAGGGCCGCTCCCTTGGCATATGGAGGTGCCCAGGTTAGGGGTCTAATCGGAGCTGCAGCCCATGGTCTACGCCAGAGCCACAGCAACGTGGGATCTGAGCTGCGTTTGCGACCTACACCACAGCTCACAGCAATGACGGATCCTTAGCCCACTGAGCAAGGCCAGGGATTGAACCCGTAACCTCATGGTTCCTAGTCAGATTCGTTAACCACTGAGCCATGACGGGAACTCCAAGCTCCTAGATTTTTTTATAGAACCTCCCAGGATGACTCAACAATAGTGACATTCAGTCTTCAGTGGCACTGAGGGCTACCCTCTCTGTACTTGGGATTGAGCCAGCCTTGTTGGTTGGGGAAAAAAAAAAAACGCCAAACCAACAGCAACCAGCAGTCAGGGCAAGATCTTGGCACCAGGGGCTTGTCACATGTACCATCTTCTGAAAGAAGCTGGTGGCTCCTTGCCTCTCATCAGGAAGCTGCTGGTTCTAATGTTCACCTGCCAGTGGGCCATACTTTCCTATCTGTGGTCCACAGAGCCACTTCACCGCCAACTTGGCTAAACTCCGTCCTTTCCAGGTGCTAACCTCATATCCCCTCCCATCAGCACTTGCAGGCTCTGCCCTGGGACACACCACTGCCTCCAAGCTCACGCTCATACCATTCCCTCGGCCAGCCATCCCCTGCCCTCTTTGCTCAGCCCATTCTAATTCTCCACTCTCTCAGGGCCCTAATTAAGACTCTCAGGTCTGGAGTTCCCTGGTGGCTCAGTGGGTTAAGGATCCATTGTTGTCACTGCTGTGTCCCGGGTCATTGCTGAGGCACGGGTTTGATCCCTGGCCTGGGAACTTCTGCATGCCCCAAGTGGGACCAGAAAATGAAAAACAAACAAACAAACAAGCAAAACCCTCTCATTTCCAGTGGCTGAGTCACCTTACTACTCTGAACTCCCAGAAACACCTAGACGTACCTCACTACATTTCACCTGAGAATCACTTCATAATTTGGAATGTTTCTGTGCCTGTCTTGATGATTATAAATGTATACAGGTCAGGGACCCCATTCTCTTCTTCTTCTTCCTCAATGTGAGGATAGTAGAGATTTAGGCTGGATGGATTACAGAGATAAGGTTGCACAAAGTGTTTAGTGCAAACTATCACACTTAAAGCATAGAGCTGAAATATGAGCACTTAGACGTTTAATAAACGTCAGTTGATAATGTTGTTAAGACAACCAGAAGGCCAGCAGACAGAAATGCAAGAAGTGGCCTCTGAGAAGGTGACATTTGGCTGGTCAGAGCTTAGGCGAGTCTAAAATGACACTATAACTCAAATGCAGCTTCTCCCCTCCTCCAGGCCTCTCCCAGCAGCTCCCTGGCCTCCATCCCAGACACAGTGCTGGGTTGGCATTCATTCCACAAACCCTTCCTGGAACCAGCCTTTGGAACAGTTCTGAGGAGGAAATGCAAGACCTTCCCTTTGTTTTGTTTCTGCTTAGGTTCTGGGGGGGAGTATGCATTAAAATCTTGCCGCCCATCAAATCTGGTACTCCCGATGAAAAACTCTTTTCTGCACTTTCACATTAAGTGCTTCCTGGCCAAGTAAGAAACCATAGAAAGGGAGTTCTCCCACGTGGAGGCTGGTGCCCAGCAAAATGTGGAAGCGGGGCCAGGTCAGGCATCTTTTCCTTCTTCATATCCTTGCTACAAACACTTTAAACAAACCTTCGTTTAAAAAAAATGATTTAGTGTATCAATTGGCCATGAGAAAAAGGACAAAGCAAAGAAACAAATCCATGGCCTTTCCATTCAAATCAGCCAAACATTAAAGCACACAAATCTGCCAGGACCAGAGTTGAGCTAATCCACTGTAGCCTGGCAGTTTGTCATTTGGACAAAGATCTTGATGTGCTCCAGCGTCTGGCCTTCTGGCAGAGCCTGGGCTCACTTTCAGACTTGGAAGCTCGAGACCCCTTACTGTCTGCACTGCCTCTGCCTCTAATTCAATATAGATGCAAGGCTCAGAGCCCCAAGAGGCTCCTGTCCTTGGTCGCCTATGATGTCCCAGGCAGGGCTATAGACTCTCATTGCGGTGGCCACTGGGGCAGACCCCAGTGGTTGTCAATCTCATCGACTGCCACCCCACTCCCAGCTCTCCCTGCCTTTTCCTTGTTCACAGAACCACATGTCCTTTCTGATTTCTGACATGGAACAGTGAGCAGGAAAGGTGGGTCTCTTTCCAGAACTTTGCAATGAATTCATGGCTGGCTTCATCCTGTTACTACAACCCCATCTTTCTCTGCCACTGATGGGCATAGGGGTGGGCACATGACCTACTTCTGTTTAGATGGAAGGGAAGGTCTACTGGGCGGGGCTATATATGTAGGAAGATCTTCCTCCCTAAGAAATGATATAAGATTGCATCTTAGAAGAAGACCCCTTTGTTTGTCCCGTCCTCCCTTTGTAAAGGCCAACCACTGGGTGAGGATGTGATACTGGAGTCGGAGCTGTGCATGAAAGGGGAAGAGGGCTGCAGAGACTCTCCCTCAGCAACAGGACAGTGTGGAGATGCTGAACCAAGCCTGGAACCACTTGCCACTAGGCTGCTTGTTATATGAGACAAGTAAATGACCCAAGTGAAGATATGGGATGAGTTGTTTTCTATCGCTGGCAGTCAAAGGTACTCCTGATTGTCCCTATTTCTATCTGGCCCAGAAGCAAAGTCTCAGGCTGTTGGTGAAGTACATGGCACCATCCTCCCCAGAAATAGGAAGTGAATTTTGCCTTCAAAATCACACTGATAGAAGGGAGGAAGGACCCTATCATGATGCAGGGCTGATTTCCATGCGATCCAAGGACAAAACTCATCTTACAAGGCTCATGCTGGGACCAGAGCAAACTGGCTATGGGGTCCCTCGTTCCTGGTCTCTCTGAATTTGGCTCTATGACGGGAGCACTAGGCATTCCCTTCTTCTTTTTTTAAAAAATAATATATCGCTTTTATTGATTGATTGATCGATTGGCTGCACCCAACTTCCACGTGGAAGTTCCTGGGCCAGGGATGGAACCCATGCCATAGCAGTGACCAGAGCTGCTGCAGAGACAACGCCGGATCCTCAACCAGCTGTGCCACAAGGGCACCCCTAGGCATTCCCTTCTCAAGTGTTTGTCAGGCGAACATGAACAGGCCTCGAGCTCACGCCTTCTTTTACTTCCCATCTTGGTTTTGTGACCTTCTGAATTGTTAAAGTGGGCTCTTTCAAGGCACTGGGAAGAAAGTGACCTTTTCTTTAATCAGCAATCACGCTGACATGAAATGCTTCCTCCTTTCCTACACACACGCAGACCCACACACACTCAGTTCTGGTGCCATACGCTCACATCTACTAATAACAATAAAACTCAGAACCAACAGGGGAGGAAACCAGCCAGGGCTGGCACCTGGCACATTGCTCAGACAGACGGTTTCCAAAGCAGGTGAGCTAGACTAACTCTTGAGATCAGAGGCTCTGCTCTTAGACGGGCAAGGCAGGAAGGTCAGCTCCCCAGTGCTCTCGTATAAACACCAATGTTGCTTCAAGGTGGACCACAGACACTCAGGTGTTTAAAGGACTATAATCAGCTAGGAGCCTTTACCTTTCCTTCGGGATTTTCTTTTTTTAAAAAAATTTTATGGCTGCACTCAGAGCATATGGAAATTGCTGGGCCAGAGACTGAATCTGAGCCACAGCTGCAACCTATGCTGTAGCTGTAGAAATGCAAGATGCTTAACTCATTGTGCTGGGCTGGGGATTAAACCTGTACTTCCAAAGTGACCTGAGACACTGCAGTCAGATTTTTAACTCATGGCAGCAGCACTCCTTTATTTATTTTAATTTTATTTTGGCCGTCCCTAGGCACATGGAGTTCCCAGGCTAGGGATCAGATATGAGCCACAGTTGTAACCTAAGGTGCAGCAGTGGCAACACTGGATCCTTTAACCCACTGTGCTGGGCCAGGGATTAAACCTACATCCTGGCACTGAAGAGATGCTACTGATACTGTTGTGTCAGAGTGGGAACTCTTCCTTTGTGATTTTCAATGGGATTTCTAAGTCAATTACTCAACTTCGGGGTAAGTTCCTTCCCTTTCTTTTTTCTTTTTATGGCCACACCTGTGGTACATGGAACAAATCAGAGCTGTGGCTGGAGCCTATGCCACAGCCCCAGATCTGAGCTTCACTGAGACCTATGCTGCAGCTTGCGGCAACACTGGATCCTTAACCCACTGAGTGAGGCCAGGGATCAAACCCACATCCTCATGGATACTAGTCAGGTTCTTAACCTGCTGAGCCACAACAAGAACCACCAGGGAAGTGTCCTGGAGGCCTTCTTATGAAGGATGCTGTCGGATACAATCACCTAAATACCACAAAGCATAGGGAAAAAAAATGCCTGGACAGAAATGGAAGGTGGCCTACCGCGAGAGGTCTGGGGTGGTGGGTGGAGAAATGACAGTCTAATAACTTCTCAGCTTCGTCGGCTCCGTCCATCTCCCCTTCATCACTCGACAGTCGGCTGGCGAGGTCACCTCCAACTAGGGGCAGAGAGGGTTCCGGAGTGTAGCCACTGTGATTTGAAGATGTGCTGCTGCTTATGCTATTTGCAGATGATGGTCTACGGGCAGGAGAGAGAGAACAGAATAAACTTTCCTGTGGGAACAAGACCTACCCAGTTTGACAGGGCTTGGAAGGTAGACCAGTTAGCCTTCCTGACAGATCAGGGAAGGCGGGTCAATGTCACATTTGCACAAGGGAAAAATTTGGGCTGAGAGGGTTAGCAGTGGCCAGCTCTCTACTGTGATCAGGTGGAGCTGAGGCTCTGCCTTCCCTGGATTTGAGTACCCGAGAAAACGCCACCGATGTATGCGGGATAGAAAAAACAGCAATGCGACAGAGAGTTAGTTAACCTTAAAATGGGTCTTCTATGAATTCAGTTATGATTCATTCATTTGCGTGTAAATAATTTATACTTGTCCTGTAGTTGCTTCTCTTTGAAAGTGGACCCTGATGGGAAAATCAACCAGGTAAACAAGTTCAGGTCAATCAATAAAATATCAGTGATGACAAAAGACTTCCCTACAAACCTAGCTACTAAACTCTGGCTTTGTGAAATTGTTATCACACTAGCATGAAAACATGTTTTGTCCCAGCAATGGGGATACAAGTTCCTTACCCCACAGTCAAGCCTGTTTCTTCCTATCAAGTCGTAAGTAGTTTAATTGTATCTTCTGAGGATGAAGGCTTTCATTTAGTTTTTGACAAGCCGCTAGACCCATGGGCTGGCATGCTTGACTCAACAGTAGGTGTTGAGGTCTTATGTTTCTCAGTGAGGGGATGAATGAATTCCATGTGTATTAACAAGACAACATATCTCATTTCAATTATGGCTAAGCTGATAGAAAGGCAGTGTCACGCTAAGAGGTAGTACTGATACTTCCTGAGCAGTAAAAAACAAAACTAAAGAAATATCCACTTCAGTAGAAGAGTTAGAGTAAGGAGAATGGTCAAAGTTAATTGTTAGTTGTTTTTACTGCTTATCCACTTTCTTTTTTTTTTTTGGCCATGCCTGTGATATGTGGAGGTTCCCCAGCCAGGGGTCAAATGCATGCCACAGCAGTGATCTAAGCCGCTGCAGTGACAACGTCAGATCCCTAACCCACTGAACCACCAGGGAACTCTCTACTGCTTCTCCACTTTCACCAGGTGATTGATTAGGGAGAAAAAGAAGTTTTGGAGAGAAAAAAATTAGGATCTTAAAAAAAAAGATTTTCTGCTTTGAAAGTTGCATCTTCAAGTACATGAAGCAGCCCTGCTCATATGTCTCTCTTCTCCCTCATTTTCACCCTGGATTCTTTGTCATTTCTTCTTCTTCTTCTTTTTTTTTTTGCTTTTTAGGGCTGTACCCTTGGCATATGGAGGTTCCAGGCTAGGGGTCTAATCGGAGCTACACCACAGCCAAAGCAACACCAGATCTGAGGCACATCTGCGACCTACACCACAGCTCATAGCAACGCCAGATCCTTAACCCACTCAGTGAGGCCAGGGAGCCCAAAGCCTCATGGTTCCTAGCTGGATTCATTTTCACTGTGCCATGACGGGACGCCTGTCATTTCTTTCTTAGCTGTTAAATACCTGAGTTCAAATCAGATCTCCAAAGCGTAGACATGTAAAAACAAAGCCACAAAGGCAGAAACAACCCACATGTCCATCAATAGATGAATGGACAAAATGAGGTGTATTCATACAAATGAATATTAGTTAAGTCTTAAAAAGGAAGGAAGTTCCGAGGCACGCTACAATCAGGATAAACCTTTAAGATGGTATGCTAAGTGAAATAAGCCAGTCACAAAGGACAAATGTTGTATGATCCCACTTATATGAGGTACCTAGAATAGTCAAATTCATAGAGGCAGAGAGGAGAACAGTAACTACCAGGTGCTGGTGGTGACGGTTACACCACAATGTGAATGTACTTAATGCCACTGAACCATACCCTTGGAAATGATTAAAGTGATAAATTTCATGTATGTGCATGATGCCATTAAAAAAAGAAGCCCTCACAAGACCCCACAAATAAGGCCACAGGTAGTTTTCCAGTGTCATTACAAGAACTCTGTTGCTACGACAATTTACTACTGACTAGAAACTTCCCATCCTTAAGAAACAAAGAGGCCATCATTCCACCGGTTAAAAGTCTACAGTCCAGAGAACACACCTCCCCAGGTATACTTCTTGCTCTGCTGGGTGAGAAGGGGCAACAGCCCTATTGTCTTTACAGCTGAAGACTCAAACAATGAAACAATTTTGATAACACCATAAAATATAAAGAAAGGAAACAGCCTTCATAATCCTGCCACCAAGATCAAGCGCTACGACTCTTTTTTTTTGGCCGTACCTACAGCATGCACAAGTTCCTGGGCCAGGGCTTGAACCTGAGCCACTGCAGTGACAATGCCAAGTCCTTACCCACTAGGCCAACAGGGAAGTCTCAAGTGCTACTACTGATCTGATTTACATCCTTCCAGACCTCTTTAGTGTGCATACACAGGCACATGCATTTTTAAGCAAGAACCAGATCATACTGCACATACTACTATGCTTTTTTTTTCTTAACCTAGTGATGTAGAAATCTTTCCATTATAGAAATATGTCTTTTTTTTTTTTTTTTGGTCTTTTTGCCATTTCTCGGGCCGCTCCCGCATCATATGGAGGTTCCCAGGCTATGGGTCTAATTGGAGCTGTAGCTGCCAGCCTACACCAGAGCCACAGCAACGCGGGATCCGAGCTGCGTCTGCGACCTACACCACAGCTCATGGCAACGCCAGATCCTTAACCCACTGAGCAAGGCCAGGGATCGAATCCCGTCGTTCCTAGTGGGATTCGTTAAGCACTGCACCATGATGGGAACTCCAGTCTAATTTTTAATACTCCCCAGTACAGTATTCCATAGTATGGACATACCATAATTTACCTAATGAGTCTAGCGATGGACAAGTTGAGTCCATACTTTCTAGTAGGCTCCTTTTGAAGCCTTCTCCACCATGACAGGACCTCCCTAGATTGCAGGAGATAAAAGTGAGCCAGATTTTGTTAAGTGTGATAACAGTATCATGGTTATAAAGGAAAAGATCTTGACCTTCTAAAGATGCATTTGGAAATCTTTAGAGGTGAAATGCCAAGATATCTGCAATTTACTTCAAAACATGTCATCAAAAATTGTAGATGAAGTCAAAACAATGGCAAAATATTAACAGTATAACAGTTAAAACCAGGTATGAAGGTGTTCATTGTATTAGTCTCTCTACTTTTCTTTACATGGGAAAACTGCATAATAAAAAGTAAAAAAAAAAAAAAAAGAAAAAAGAAAAAGAAAGAATGTGAGCTGGTAGTATAGGTGTGTATAAGAAAGTGGCTGAAGAACTTACTGTAAATGGGGCAGATGGAATGAGCACAGCTCTCCTCTCTCTCCCAAAATGTTATTAAAATCATAGTAAAGGAATAAAAAAGGCATTAGCCCCAAATAACAAAGAGATCAACAGAGCTATGGTGATATTATGGTGATGACTTCCCAGCCTCCATTTAACCCCTCAACTGATAACGGGACTCTCATTCATCTTGTAATGACTGGTTTGGAAAGAGCATGGGAAATAAAATAAAATGTATTTTGGAGGGTGGGTACTTCTGCAAAGATTTTTCTCACTTCTTCTTTCTTTTTTTTTTTTTTTAAGGGCTACGCCCACGGCATATGGAAGAGTTCCCAGGATGGGGGTTAAATCGGAGCTACAGCTGCTAGCCTATGCCATAGCCACAGCAACACTGGATCCGAGTTACCTCTGCAACTTATACCACAGCTCATGGCAATGCTGAATCCCCTACCCACTGAGCAAGGCCAGGGACTGAACCCACAACCTCATGGATACTAGTTAGATTTGTTTCCACTGTGCCACAAAGGGAACTCCAGATTTTTCTCACTTTCTATTATAAAGAGATACAAGCACAGCAGAGGAAACTGTAAACAAAACGAAAAGACAACTCGCGGAATGAGAGAAAATATTTGCAAGTGAAATGACCAACAGGGGATAAATCTCCAAAATATACAAATAACTCATGCAGCTCAATATCAATAAGAAACAAACAACCCAATCAAAAAATGGGCAGAAGATCTAAATAGACATTTCTCCAAAGAAGACATACAGATGGCCAAAAAGCACATGAAAAGTTACTCAACGTCTCTAATTATTAGAGAAATGCAAATTAAAGTACAATGAGGTATCACCTCACATCAGTCAGATGGCCATCATTAAAAAAGTCTACAAATAATAAAAGCTGGAGAAGACGTGGAGAAAAGGATACGTCTACACTGTTGGTAGGAATGGAAATGGTTCAAATACTATGGAGAACAGTATGGAGGTTCCTTAAAAAACTAAAAATAGAGCTACCATATGATCTAGCAAGTCCCACTTCTGGGCAAATATCAGGAGGAAACCATAATTTGAAAAGATATATGCACCCCACTTTTCTTTATAGCACTGTTTATAATAGCCAAGACATGGAAGCAACCTAAATGTTCATCCACAGAGGAGTGGATCAAGATGTGGTTCATATGCACAATGGAATATTACTCAGCCACAAAAAGAATGAAATAATGCCATTTGCAGCACCACCTAGAGATTATCATACTACGTAAAGTCAGTCAGAAAGAGAAAGACAAATATCCTATTACTTACATGTAGAATCTTATTTATAAAAATGATGTGGGAGCTCCCTTCGTGGTGCAGTGGTAATGAACATGACTAGTATCCATGAAGTTGCAGGTTCAATCCCTGGTCTCGCTCAGTGGGTTCAAGATCTGGCATTGCTGTAAGCAGTGGTGTGGATCACAGACATGGGCTCAGACCCCAAGTTTCTATGGCTGTGGTGTAGGCTGGCAGCTATAGCTCTGACTGGACTCCTAGCCTGGGAACTTCCATATGCTTCGGGTACAGCCCTAAAAAGACAAAAAGACCAAAAAAAAAAAAAAAAAAAAGGAAATGAACTTATTTACAAAATAGAAGCAGACTCACAGATTTTAAAAACATACTTATGGTCACCAAAGGGGAAAGAGAGGGGGAGGGATAAATTAGGAGTTTGGAGTTAACATACACATGCTACTAAACATAAAATAGTTAATCAACAAGGACCCACTGTATAGCACAGGGAACACTACTCAATATTCTGTAATAATCTATATGGGAAAACAATCTGAAAAAGAATGAATGTATATATACGTGTAATTGAATCACTTTTCTATACACCTGAAACTAATACAACATTATAAAACAATTATACTCCAAAAATTTTTTAAAAATAAATAAATAGGAGAGACACAAGGAAAAGCTGTGTCTTCATCTGGATCATGTTTTTTTTTCCTGGAAATACTACAGCCATTCCAAGATTTTGGAGATGAAGCCAAAAGACCAAAAAAGGATGGAATAAAAGAAGGGCGGGGAAGAGGCGTAACCTCTGACCATTGAGGATGGCTGCCCTTTCACTTCTAGGCTTCTGGTCACCAGTGGTAAGAAATTTCCTAAGTAACTGGAGTGTTTAGTAAGCAAGCTTTTCTGCTACTTGCACCTGAAGTGTCCCAACAGATGCAAGTGTGAACAAAAAGGTTTTAACACATTTTAAGAACAGACTGTGGCTGAGACTGTTAACTGCTGGGAAAGGGGCTCACCTTCCACGGAACCTCGAGAAGCAGGGCACCTGGAGCTGCAAAGGTCATGGGTAATGTGAGGACTAAACATAATGGGAGAGGTGAAAGTCTCAGTATGTGGTAGCTGGACCCACAGTCATCACTGCTACCTCACACAGCTGGAGGACTTGCTCTTGCCCCACCAGCCCTCTCCCCCTCCAATCAACTTGCCAAAAGTGAAACCGAACCAGAGAGATTCTAGACATGGGGCTTGGCAGAGACCAGAAGGGGGTGCCCAGGGGTAGAAACTGGGGGACTGTGGGCTGTCCCTGGTCAGATCCTCAGCTGGCACTCCCAGAATGCCCACTGCCAGGCACATCAGCAGGCAGGGTTCTTCCCTTGGGGAACCGATAGGCCCCAGAGAAAAGGCTTCCACATCCTGCCTTTGGGAATCCTCTAACACAAGGCCGATTGGTGACGTGATGACCATTTGGCTGACTGTCCTGCACATAGACCTCCATCAGCCTGCTAGAGCTTTTCCTCAAATGTGAATGGTCGGGGGCCAACAAACTTTCCTGCAAAGCTGACCAACCAAACATCAAATGCATGAACACATACCTGAAAACAAACCTAGCGGGAGATGAAGATTAGAAAGGAAAAGAGGAAAAACTAAGAAAGCCGTCTTCAAAGCTGTTAGAATGGTAACATCTCTATAAAAGACAGTATCTTATAGGATATTTTAAGAAACCATTAGGTAAAAAGAATCAGATCCTAAAATTTAATACATCAGCGATAAATTATTTAATATACAGTTTTGAAGGTAAAGTGAAATATCTGGTAAGAAAGTGGAACAAGAGATTGAGAGACATAGGAGAAAAGAGATAAGAGAATGAAAAGACCAGAACAAAAGGTCCAACATGCAATGAATAGGAGGTTAAGAAAGAAAATCAAGATACCATGGGGAGAAAATTATTTAGTATGTAACATAGGAAAATATCCCAGAAACAGGCATCTCCAGATTGAAAGGATCCACTGCGTACCCAGCACAATGAACGAAAAAAGACCTACATCAAAGGGGATCGCTGAGAAATTTCAGAGCCCCATGCTTTAGGGATTAAAAGTGAAATCAAAATGATATTATACTTCTTAATAAAAACCTTCGATGCCAGAAGCCAATGGAAAAATTGTCTTCAAAATTCTGCAGGGCAATGATTTTCAAAATCCAGGTACATACTCAGAGAGAGTATCAATTAAGTGTGAGCATTGAAGAAACACATTTTCAGGTGTATAAGGACTCTAAAAATGGACCTCCCATGCACCTTCACAGGAAACTAGTGGAGAAGATAGTCCATCAAAATAAAGGAGCAAACTAACAGAGACGGCATCCAGGGGATCCAGGAAACAGGTGTCCTAACACGGAGAGGGTAAAGACAGTTCCAGAATGACAGCAGCTACTGATTTTCAGGCTCTTTCTATACTATTTGTTTTTTAAACTATGTGCCTATATTACTTTGATTTTAAAAAAAGAAGTTTCATTAAGACAAAAAAAATTAGGGAGTTCCCATTGTGGCTCAGCAGGAATGAACTCAACTAGTATCCATAAGGACATGGGTTTGATCCTTGGCCCTGATCACTGAGTTAAGGATCCAGCCTTGTCACGAGCTGTGGGGTAGGTCTCAGATGAGGCTTGGATCTGGTGTTGCTGTGGCTGTGGCGTAGATCAGCAGCTGCAGTTCCAATTCAACCCCTAACTTGGGAACTTCCGTGTGCCACATGTGCGGCCCTAAAAAGAAAAAAAAAAAAAAAAAAAGAAAGGAAAAAAAAAATAATAAGTTCCGGTTGCTAGACAAAAAAAGAGGACGTGATGGGAGAACCGTGGAGAATAAACATGAGCATGAATACGGTGAGTTCCGGAGCAGAATCAACTGGGAGCAAAGGCAGAAACACGGATGAGTGAAAGGCACATGAGAGCACATGCGCAGAGGAAGGAGCTCGGAATCTTCTCCTTTTCAGGCCCCTGTCACTCAGGAAGTAGGCACCATCCAGGCCCTGATGCTCTCAAGACCTCCCAGCTCTGATTGATGCCCTCCACAGTGGAACCTGGACGGGTAGAGGGTGCTGGCCCAGCCTGTGTCTTAGAAAAGCCAAGGCTTGGCAAGGACGATGGGGAATGGGGCAACCGGCCATGAGAAAGTGTGGAAAAAGTCTGGCAGAGAGTACTAAGTGGGCATCCAGCCTTTCTTCCTCAGCCCTGCATCACCCCTCCCCTCTCCACTTAGCAGTCTGATCTAAACACAGGGAGTGTGATGCTGGCTGATGGTCCTGGCCCACTTCTGCTGAGGGCAACTTCAAGTCCCTACCCCGACCACTTTGAGGAAGCACGAGCATCAGTAGAGCAATTTAGGGAAGAGAGTGCAAAGCAATTCACTTTGACCGAGTTCCTACTATGTGTAGACACGGGACGTACATTTTTTTTTTTTTTTTTTTTGTCTTTTTGCTATTTCTTGGGCCGCTCCGTGGCATATGGAGGTTCCCAGGCTAGGGGTCCAATCGGAGCCATAGCCACCAGCCTACACCAGAGCCACAGCAACTCGGGATCCGAGCCGCGTCTGCAACCTACACCACAGCTCACGGCAACGCCGGATCGTCAACCCACTGAGCAAGGGCAGGGACCGAACCCGCAACCTCATGGTTCCTAGTCGGATTCGTTAACCACTGCGCCACGACGGGAACTCCCGGGATGTACATTTTCTTATCCAAGTTACTCACTGCATTAGATGTGTGTAACCATGACCTACCTTTCTCAGATGAGGACATCAGCTGCCAAACTAACAAGAGGTGGAAATGAGACTTGGCTCTGTCTGCTTGACTTCAAAAACCCCATCCCAACCCCAGTGGAGAAGTAGCTATAGAAAAAGCCCAGAGAGACAAACGTAGGCCCAGGAGAGAAATGGCTTCCAGTTTGGCAATGACATTATCAAACAAGTCACGAACTGAAGCTGCTTTCAGTCCAGGCTCATCTCTGCCCCTTTTCGGGTATCTAGGACCTTCTACCTCTCCCCACGCTGTCCTTATCAGTCTGAGATTCATTGGCATTCGCCACTTTATATTTTAGGGTGAGATGTGTGGGCATTAATGAGACAGAGGGGCATGTGCCCAGATCTTGTCAGCACTGGCCTCCACAGCCAACCTTTCCTCCTTCCCTCCTGGGGAACAGCCTGGCTGGTTAGAGCCCCACCTCCACCCCCTCTCCAAGAGAACCCTGATGGTTTTGGTTGGCCTGGTCATCTATAGTCCTTGGGGTCTGTGGGGAGACTAATGGGTATGTTATCCAAGGGCCCCCAGGTTGAGGGGCAGGAGGACAGGTGACTGGAGATGAGGTGGCACCAAGGCCTTCACTAACTCCCACTGCTTTCCCACTGACTACCACTACCCCTTACTACCAGCAACCATTAACTGAGTGCTTACTATGAACTTAGCACTTTATCTCATTTAATTCTCCTTAGCCCCATTTCCCGGATGAGCAGTCTGAGGCCAGAGAGGCTAAGAATCATGACGAGGCTTGTCGAGTTAGCAGCCAAGGAGTTGAGCCTTGCACTCCCAAGCCATTCCAACCCTTGCTATTTAACTCACTTTTGCAATGCTAGACCCAAGTCCTTCTTTTAGGAACCCCTGACAAGCATGGGTTGCAACTCAAAAATATGAGAACTGGAGTTCCCATTGTGGCGCAGGGGTAACGAAAGCGACTACTATCCATGAGGATGTAGGTTCAATCCCTGGCCTCGCTCAGTGGGTCGGGGATCCGGTGTTGTGTGAGCTGTGGTGTAGGTTGCAGACATGACTCAGATCCCAAGTTGCTGTGGCTGTGGCGTAGGCTGGCAGCTGTGGCTCCAATTCGACCCCTAGCCTGGGAACTTCTATATGCCCCAGGGGCAGACGTAGAGAGACCAAAAAAAAAAAAAAAAAAAAGAGAGAGAGAGAGAATTGGAATATTTTCAAGGTCATCAATATTTAAGAAATAAAATCACACACATTAGCACTTCCTTCAAGAGAAATACATGACTGGGAAGGGATTACCAAATTCCACTCATGTGTGATCATCCTTTTTTTTGCCAATTAGATATAATGAATGTGATTGAAATATCTATTATATTGATATCATTTACATGAGGAAAACAGATGTTGTTTTAAGTCTTAAGTGAGTAATTAGCTTCTGATCATCTTTGTCAATTTCTGATGCCATGGGGTCTCGTCTGAACCTAAAACAACTTAAAGATGACGACGATGACATTTCCCACTAGCTTTGGAAGACAGCTTACCCCGGAGTTTCCTGGTGCCTATAAAACCCTTGAAAAGTGTCCTCAAAAATTATTCTTATCAACATTTGTAACATATGCCTTTGCCTCCCTTCCTTTCAGAGATAATTATTTTTAGAGATTAACCTCACTCTCTTTCTCCTGCTGCCCTCAAAGAACATAAATGCCTGGCATGTCTCTATTGACAAACACGCCCTTAAAATTAAACCAAAAAGGAACAGAAAGAAGAGGTTCTGAAGGCTCCATGGTCGCCTGTTTCATTTTTTTGATGGCTGCTCCTGGCTCCTCTGTTAAGCCAGGGACCACTGTTTGGGTGAGAAGTGCCTGCATCAGTCAAAATTGATGGAGAACTGTATGGTACGAGCGTTTTCAAGCTGGGTTCCCTGGGATCCTTGGGGAATCTGAGGTGATCCCTTGGATGGGCTGGGGGACAGTGGGCTCTGGGTACATGTGTGATGAGAGCAGGGCTTAGCTGGCTTCAGGTGGAGGCAAGTCTGCTTTGACATTGAGTACTATGTATGGTTTTGTGGGAATAAAAAAGTTCCATCGCCACCAAGACATCTGAAAGCCACCGTATATAGAACTGAAGCCCCTCCTAGAAGTTTGGAGCAGAGCTGTCTCCTGGACTCTAAAGCAAGGGTAATATCCTGCACCAACATCTGGCATTATAGTGAGAAGTCATTATAAAACCATCTGGCAAGATGAGGGGAGGCTGGGAAAGTGGCAAGTGAATGGGTGATGGTAACGCTGTGACAATGATTATGATGATGAAGTGGGGGTGGCCACTCCATCTGACTCCATCTTCCTAAATGCCTGAGGCTGAGGCTGGTGAGTCCAGGACAGGGGTGTTGGCTGTCCAACAGGTCAGGCTTGCATCAAAGTGGACAGCATGAGAGATCCTGATAGGTCAGCAACAATTGCCATCAAATATTTGCTTTTTCTTTAAAAATAAATTCTTTCCCCTTCCTTTGTAACTAGGTTCTCTCTCTCTCTCTCTCTTTTTTTTTTTTTTTTTTTCTTTTTGCTATTTCTATGGCCGCTCCTGCAGCATATGGAGGTTCCCAGGGTAGGGGTCTAATCGGAGCTGTGGCCGCCAGCCTACACCAGAGCCATGGCAACGTAGGATCTGAGTTGCATCTGCAACCTACACCACAGCTCATGGCAACGCCGGATCCTTAACCCATTGAGCAAGGCCAGGGATCGAACCTGCCACCTCATGGTTCCTAGTCGGATTCGTCAACCACTGAGCCACAATGGGAACTCCATAACTAGGTTCTCTTAATGCCTGCTTGCTGCCTGGACAATTACTCTTTGAGATTCACCCTGCATGCATTAAAAATCATCAGACTGGAGTTCCCATCACGGCACAGCGGAAATGAATCCAACTAAGAACCATGAGGTTAAGGGTTCAATCCCTGGACTCACTCAGTGGGTTAAGGATCCGGCATTGTTGTGGCTGTGGTGTAGGCCGGCAGCATTAGCTCCTCCTGGACCCCCAGCTTGGGAACCTCCATATGTCATGGGTGTGGCCCTAAAAAGCAAAAAATTAAAAATAAATAAATAAAAATAATCAGATGATATAGTTATCTACACTTGTATTATTGTTTCCTTTTTATGGTGTTTTTTTATGGATATTTGAGTTTCATCTTGTAAACTCTAAATTCTTAAAAAGCAGGATCTAGTTTCATTCCTCTCTGTGCCACTGCCTGAGAGTCCCTAACAGTACCTTGCTTATGGAACATGCACTCAATCAATATTTTTGAATGAGGGTTCCATCTTGTCATCTGGATATTGGCCTGTGGCTTCCTATGGCACTCCACTGCCTGTCAAAACACACATGCATGGATTTTAAATCTCTCTCTCTCTCTCTCTTTTTTTTTTTTTTTTGCTTTTTAGGGCCACATTCTCGGCATAAGGAAGTTTCCAGGCCAGGGGTTGAATCACAGCTACAGCTGCCAGCCACGTGGGATCCAAACTGCATCTGTGGTCTACACCCCAGCTCACAGCAACACTGAATCCCTGGTCCACCGAGAAAGGCCAGAGATGGAACCCACATCCTCATGGAAACTAGTTGGATTCGTTTCCACTGCGCCACGATGGGAACTCCCTAAGTTGCTTTTTTTTTTTTTTTTTTTAATCTTTTTGCCATTTCTTGGGCCGCTTCTGCGGCATATGGAGGTTCCCAGGCTAGGGGTCGAATTGGTGCTGTAGCTGCTGGCCTACACCACAGCCACAGCAACTCGGGATCCGAGCCGTGTCTGCAACCTACACCACAGCTCACGGCAACGCCGGATCCTTAACCCACTGAGCAAGGGCAGGGATCGAACCCACAACCTCATGGTTCCTAGTCAGATTCGTTAACCACTGCGCCACTACGGGAACTTCCCTGAGTTGCTTTTAATCCAAGTGGGTTTTGCTTTCTTTTCTTTCCTTTCTGTCCAGGACAACCAAATAACCCCTCCAAGAGGTGGCTTGGCTTTCTTGGTGTAGAGGGAAACGTAAGGACAAACAGCCTGTCACACCAATTTTCCCTTCACCCTGACCCCCAGACACTTGTAGAAAAAATTCACAGAATACTCTGGCAGGTGGGCTCCTGAGCTGTGCTGGCTCCCCATTTCCCCCCAGACTTTCCTCACGCTCTGCTCCAGGAATCTTCACCTAATCAAAAAACCCAGGGGACCAGAAAGTTGCCTGGTGGCGGAGTGTCACCCTGTCAGGTATTTATTTCCAGCTGACTCTTGCCCTGTGAAAACACCTACTGATACAGGTCCGCTACGAAGGATGATGGTGATGGCAACGACGGCAACAGTAAACCCCTGACCGCTACGCGTGGCAGGGGCTGAGCCCCTCATGCCCATTTTCCCATTTAAACTTCACACGTGCCTCACGAGAAAGGACTATGAGGAGTCCCCTTTCACCCACGTGATCAGACCACACACGACCCAGCCAGGCAGTTACTTGCCCACGATTCCAGGCTGCTACGGCCAAGGTGGGACTTACCTAGGAAGCACAGAATTAGGTGGCCTGGATTTTGCAGGGGACGCGACTTTAGGTTCTGGGCCCGAGCTCCCTGAAGATCCTGGCAGCGAGTCCTGCGCCGGCCCGGACTGGTTTGGAAGTCCTTCCCTTGCCGAAGTCAGGAGATGCTCTTTATCTTTAACTTCTTTTTCCCGGGACTTGGCTTTGTGTTCCGCCAGAAGGAGGTCAAATTGCTTTTTCCGGCCTGGGACTGCCCTCCGATGGCTTAGTGAGTGAGTCTAAGGAGAAGAGAGATGGGAAGCACAGCCTCTTTGATCAGCACATAAACCTGCTTCCCCAGGCCCTCCATTTCAGAAACAGCAATTCATGGGAATTTAGAGGTGCTTGAAAAGTCAACGTCAAGGCAACGGCTCCTGTTCTGCGGCTGCGAAGAGGCAGAGACCACGCAAATGCAACCATGCCCTACGCTCCTGGCATTAAGGAGCCGAAGCTTCCTCCAAAAAAATGGCATAAGATGACGAGCTTCAGCGCAGAACCCCCGAGAACCTCTCTGATGAAAGGCACCGGTGAGGGCGTGCTGGAGTTAACCCAGGTGCAGGTGGGAGGCTCGCTTTGGCCCAGACACACAGAGCCACCAAGCAGAGAGGGCCACGGCCTCCATCCCAAGAGGCACTAGCAGTTCAGCGTGAAATAGGGGGCTGGGGGCTACCCACTGGCGGCCGCCTTGGGTTAGCGGTGCCCTGGCCACCCCGGTGTGGCCGGATCACGGGCGCGGCGGCTCGTCCTCCCCTCCGGGGCTGCCTTTCAGGGCGCTGCCGCCGCCGCCGCCGCGCTGCTCCTGCATACATTAAAACGTAGCAGGGTTTAGAACCGCCTGTGAGTGCCTATAAATACAATTTACTGTCTGGCCTCACAAGTAACAGGGGAAGCCTATTTTTTTTTTTTTTTTTTTTTTTCCTTCTTAAAAAGCCAGCCAGCTTGAGGCAGGCACTCTGCTACCATGGAAGAGAAGAAAGCATTTCCCTTACAAAGAACAGCTGGGGGTCATGTCGAGGCTCCACACCCTGCCGTGTGCAGAGAGTGGCATGCAAACATTTCGACAAAGGCCCCAGTGAGAGCAGGAAGTATTTTTTATGGAAAGAGAAATACCTTGCAGGTGAGGGATCTTGTGCAAGGTTTCTTTGTCTCGGGATCCAATACTCCACAGTGTTTATTTGGGTCAAATTCTCTCTCTGGTTTAAGAAACAAACAAAAAATATAAGAAAAAAGGAGACTAAATAGGATCTGGCATTAAGACTACATTTAAAAAAAAATGCACATTTGCACCAACAAGTGAGACATTGTCAGGCAATCTGGTTTGTTGCTGTTGTTGTTGTTGTTTCTTTCTTTCCCCAACCAGCTGCTAAAATGCTTCAAGAACCGCTGGGGGAAGATGGTGCTCCCCTCTGAACCCAAGAGTTCCCAAGTCCAGCTTCGGCAGGGATGTGGCAGGGATGCGGGATGGGTGGGGGCGGGCAATGGAGGGAAAGGAGCCACGTTGTTCTCGCACTTTGCTTTGCTCCCAGCAATTCCCCAGGTACCTGGCACTTTGGGCAGGACTGGCTACAGACCAGGGAGAGCCACCTGGGGCCCAAGGGCCACTTCTTACCATCCCCCTGTTCCGGGAGCTCCAAGGATATATCACCCTCCCCTCCCTGCCCTGCCTTCTTGCTCGTTTTAAGCCATTTCAGTGGGAGAGTTTTCCGTGCCATGTCAGTATGACCTGCCTCTCTCATGCTTTGCAAAGTCCTCAGCACAAGGCTTTCCACGCAGCCTTGCTGACCAGAAAAATCATTTCCCTGATTCAGGAACATTTCGGCAGTGTCACAGGCAGGGGTGTGGGCAAAGCCTGGGCGTGGACCTAATGCTGTGGCTGAACCTGAAGGTGCAGACAGGGCAGAGCCTATTAAGTTCACAGCTTGCTCTGCCCCCTCCACCACGGGGCCTGCTGCTCCAGGTGGGAATGCGCCGGGCAAGCTGTCCCTGTGGGACGAAGCAAGGCTGATGGAAGCAGGCTTTCGCCAGCTTCTGTCTGCTTGCTGGCCTGTCGATGGCTTCTGTTGAGGTTACTTCTAAGGAACCTGCTCTTTTCAGGCCCATTTTGCATCCCTTGCTCCTTCCGGATTACCAAAATGCTCTCCTCCCCTGGAAAATGAGGGGCCAGGAGGCAATCTCTTAAGGACCCTTTAGGCTTTAAAATTCCAGCTCTTGTTGGCCTGTGTCGTTTGCTGGAAGGCAGCCAGCAAACACCTGTGTCAGGAATGACACAGCTCTTCTGGGCATTCAGGGAGGTGGGCAGCAGCGTTGGTGGGTGGATGGGTGAATGAGTAGGTGGGAGGTGGATATAAACTTGGTGGAATATCTCCTTAAGGGACTCCGATGGCTGCAAGCTAAAAAGAGGGTTCCTCGCCTGTGAAACCGTCTGAACTTGGTGGAGTAAACTGACCATAATAAATGAATGCATTCTGTTTTTAAAAGAAGGTTTGGGAGCCGTGGGGTGTTTGCAACAGTGGTGGTTTGCAATAAAACCATTCTCCCGTATTCAAGACAGATTTCCTGGGTGGCTATCAAAATGCATCCCACCCCTTCTTCTGCTTTTGTCTTCTTCCTTTTTTTTTTGCTTCACTTTTAAGAATAGAAAACTGCTAGGCCTGGAGATGCCTGTTTCCTGTGAGGCCTCTCTGCCCACCGGGGAGGGCCTGGGCGTCAGGCCCCAGGCTGCCTGGTGTGAGTTCTTTCCCTTGGGCCTGTTGGAGTCAGACCCGTGCCCAGATCCACACCAGCGCTCGTGTTGGCCTGGAGCTGAGCAGGTTGTTTGGCTGGGGATGGGAGCTGGCTGCCAAATGTGAAAGCGAGAGAGAAATAAGCAAAAGACCCAATGAGACAAAACCACCAACAAAATGTAAAACCAACAAACACACACACAAAAAAGCCCCAAACAACTTCAGATTAAGGTGCAGGCTGGAAGCCACGGTCATGCTCCTGCCAGGACGAGGAAGCCCAGCCTCTGGACACTGTACCCAGCCAGGCCTACTTAATTGTCTGGGCTGCTGCCTCCTCTGCAGAGCGAAAGTGAACTTTCCTTGCAGGAAGAGCCAGGGGCTGGGGGCTCCATCACACAGGGAGGCTGCACACCCTCAAAGAGAGCGCCAAGCTCTGCCTTTCTTTCTGGACAGTGGGTGAAGTGGGCGTGGAGAGATTTTCGGGGGGGGGGTGTCCAGTGAAATAACTGTGTCCCGTGAATGCTTTGGGCCTGAGGTACGTTTAAGACATAAACTTTTTATTTTTTATTTTTTTGTCTTTTTGCCATTTCTTGGGCCACTCCCTCGGCATATGGAGGTTCCCAGGGTAGGGGTCTAATCGGAGCTGGAGCTGCCGGCCTACGCCAGAGCCACAGCAACACGGGATCTGAGCCGTGTCTGCAACCTGCACCACAGCTCATGGCAACGCCGGATCGTTAACCCACTGAGCAAGGGCAGGGATCGAACCCGCAACCTCATGGTTCCTAGTCGGATTCGTTAACCACTGCGCCAAGATGGGAACTCCAAGACATAAACTTTTTAAAAGCTCCTGATGTGAGATAGAAAAACTTAAATACAGACAAACCCGAAGGAGAAAATAAAAATGACCCACAATTGTTGGGGCGCTTAGGAATTATGCTCATAAGAACATAGCTTCTGTCTCACAGGATGGCTTTCTCTAGTCAGTTGACCCTTGAATAACATGGGTTTGAACTATACAGGTCCGTTTACATGGCAGCTGCTTTCAGTAGTAAATACCACAGCACTACAAGACTGGAGGTTGGTTGCATCCAAGGAGATGTAGGAACTGCAGATATGGAGGGCCGACTATAAATTACATGGGATTTTCTTTTCTTTTCTTTTCAGGGTCCACCTGTGGCATGTAGAAGTTCCCAGGCTAGGGGCTGAATCGCAGCTACAGCTGCCCGCTTACACCACAGCCACACAGGATCCAAGCTGTGTCTGAGATCTACATCACAGCTCATGGCAACACCGGATCCCCGACCCACTAAGTGAGGCCAGGGATCAAACCCACATCCTCATGGATACTAGTCGGGTTCGTTTCGACTGTGCCACAACAGAAACTCCCTACGTGGGGATTTTCGACTGCATGGAGGGTTGGCACGCCAATCCCTGAGGCGTTCAAGGGTCAAGCGTATTTTCTCTTTTCTGTTTAACATTTGATAAATGCCCAGAGTGTATGAAGACATTATAAAGTTTATGGCTCTTCTTGGTCTTTTGGAGAAAGTGAAACTGTCAGATTTCTTTCTGCAACAAACCCAAAGCAAATATCATCCACTTGGGGGCCCCTAAGGGCAACCACTGCCTCTAGGACTGTCCGTGGGTGCTTTTCTGGGTGCCCCAGCCCAGTGCCTACTCAGAAAACCCAGTAGAACTAGAGACCCTCAACACCCTATCTGCCGGGCCAGTCTAAGTCCTGCCCAACAAGAATTCCAATCTGCTTATGTGGGCAAGGCAGTTGTAGCCCCAGACCACAGGACCCACATGGAAACCAACCAGATCAAAGGACAGAGAGGGGCAGACAGCACCAACACAACTGCCCTAAGCCCGTCCTGAGCTATTGTGACATATCAAGGTGGGCTGTCTGACCTCATGGCAGTGAGGCTTCCTGGCACCCAGGGGTGGTTCGGCCTGTCAGCAGGATGACAAGAACCTCAAAATCCACAGACTGCTGTGGGGGCCGGGGGTGGGCAGGGGCCTCCTGCTTTGGGGTCACTAGGGTACTTCCTGCTAAGTGCTGAGCTGAGAGAGGCACCTCGTCGGGCCGGGGGATGAGAGAACCAGTTCTCCCTTGCCTTTTTAGGTGAGGGGAGGGGAGTCCTGTCTGCAGGCAAACTCTGTGTCCCCCTTAAAATGCAACAGACCTGCTTCATGATAAGAACACATCACTCCCTTGTTACGGACGCGATGGACTCAACTGCGGCCTGATCGTGAGCCAGACTAAGGACACAGACACGTACCTGAAAGTCTCCTGTAAGGCTTGCTGTTGTTTTTGGTGCCATTTTGGTGTTTCTTGTCTATTGCGGCAGACAAAATTCCTTTGCCGTTTAATATCTTCTCTGGGGAAGGTGGCACGGACTTGGACATCAAGACTGGCTTAATTAACGGCGGGGCGGAGACGGCAGAGGATGAGGTGGAGCAGGAAGAGACCGCAGTAGTGGTTGTAGAGTTCATTTTGACATTGGCACCATCTGCCTTCACTAGGTTAGGAATTTTCTCTAAACTGACTACGGGAACCGGAACACTGAAACAGAAATGAACAAACACACACAATTGCCTTCTTTGATACATCTGGTCTGCTGAGAAGATCTCCCCGCTTATCGCCATCAGGACCCTTCCTTATCACTTATTTATACTCCTCCTATAAGTGAGCAGCAGGATTCCAGTTTTGACGGCAAGGAGATGTGTGCCTTGGAAAGGACCAACAGGGGGTGTGAGGCTGGCACAGCGCCAGGGATGGCATCAGAGCTGACTGATTACCTCCTGGAGCGGTCGTCCCCATAGATCCTGCAGCTCCCCACCCCCGTCTCAGTCCCTTTGGTCGGCAGCCTCCGAGACAGCACTCTGGGCAGAGCACGGCGCCCGCTGCGAGGCTCAGGAAGGGATGCTGTCGGTCCCCGCAGACGGTGTGCCACGGAGCTGCGTGCTGAATCACGCCCCCTCCCCCCTCTGCCCGGCTGGTCTCCCACCCCGGCGATCAGGCCTGACATCTGCTTAGCTCGGAGCGCTGACAGGCTCACACTGCACGGAGGCATGGCTGCAGGCCAGCGTGCCACGCTACATGCTGTCGGAGGACTTCTGGATCACTCGGATCCTGGGGATGGGCTCAAATTGAGTGAGCCGCCATGGAACATTATCTAATATTCCATTTTCGGCAGCTAGTTATGTAAATAGGCAGTGCTCAAGGCTGGCAGGTGAGAGGATGAATTTTAAGGAGACAGAGCACAAAGGTATATGTTTGCTCCTCAGAATCTGTCACCTTGCCTCACTTCCCTGCCATTTCTTCTCTAATGGATATGCATTTGATTTCTGTGCATTTCATGCTGGAGGACCCTGTGTCTGGGGGGATGCAGATGACTCTGTCTCGGGGTCTTCAAAGATGAGATGAGTGGCAGAATAAGCTTTGCTTTGGTTCCTGAACTAGATTCCCTTTCCTCCTTGCGGGAGGGCGGAACGCTAGCACTTCAGCCCCCCAATCATCTCTGAGCTGAGAGGGGAGCTGACTGAGCTGTCTGAATGCCAAGTGGGCTAGAACATGGCTTAGACAGGCCTGCAGACAAAAGCGGGCATGAAAGACAGGTTGGGTTCACGGAGGAGGAGTCTGATCTGTCCACACAGCCGGCTGGCTCTCCCTTCTCTAAGATGCCTTGGCAGATCATTTCCTTGATCAATTTGTTCATGAAATTATTTCAGGAACCCCTCAGCCCCTGCATCTTCTCTGACTTTGAAATCAGATCCCAAATGTTATTTTTAGGTCCCTGCCAGTGAAAAGGGCACTCAGTGGTGGGGCATGCTGCTGCTGGACTTCGGCCTTTAGCCGGGACCACGTGCTTTCTTGGCCAGGAGAGTAGGTGGGGGGAGGGGGGTGGGTGTGTGTGTGGCGGGGGAGGGGGGGAGCGTGGGTGGGACATCATGTCCCAGGAGAGGGGAACTGGAAGAGCGGTTTTTAGTAAGACACCATGTCACTCACAGTCCTGCCTTTGATCAGTGTCTCAATTGCTGAGATACTGTTCAACTGCTGCTACTTTCTGTTGAAGGGCAGTTCTCAAAGCACTCACATATCGCTGAAGAACAGCACAAGAAGCCCTTGAAAAGTCAGCACGCTAAGACGCTGTAAAGATATTACATGGTGAAAACAGTGCTGCATTTCTGATTTCTTCCAAATGGTAAAAAGTGCAAAGCCATTGGAATTCTTCCAGGCTCCATCCTTCACTCAATTTTAAAAGACACAAATTATAGAAATTGGGGTCTCGAAGAAAACTTTGTACACCATGTTCAGAGCAGCATTACTCACAATGGCCAAAAGGTGGAAGCAACTCAAATGTCCATAGATGGATAAATGGAAAAGCAAAATGTGGTATATACACACAATGGACTATTGCTCAGCCTTAAAAAGGAAGGAAATTCTGACACATGGATGAATGTTAAAGACACGATGCTAGGTGAAATAAGCAAGTCACATGTGTGTGATTCCACTTGTGTGAGGCACCTACAGTGGTCAAGTTCATAGAGACAGAAAGTAGGATGATGGTGGCTAGGGGATGAGGGGAGGGAAGCAGAGAGCTCCTGTTTAGTGGGTACAGAGGTGCAGTTTTGCAAGCTGAAAAGAGTTCTGGCGAAGGGCTGCACAACAATGGGAATGTATTTAACACTACTGAACTGTATATCAAACATGGCTAAGACAGTAAATTTTATTACGTGTATTTTACCATAATTAAAAACTAATTCAATGTGCAAACTAAAAAAAAAAAAAAAAAAAAAAAAAAAAAACTCCACAAATTATAAAACTCGTGGAACTTAAATTATACTTCAATATTCTGAATTTAAAAATAATATTCTAAGAGCCTGCTTTAAAAGCTTTTGTTGATTTATTTGTCTCCCTTGTTTGCACCTGATTTTTATTTCTTTAGCAAAAAAGTTCAACTTCAAGTGGTAATGCGAACATGCGGGCTAGGAGCAGGCGAGAAGATTCTCTAGCATGTGCGTGGCCTCCTCGGATCTACTTTCTTGTGAAGCCAAGTGCGTTGAGGTCCAGATCCAGCTTTTGTTGCATGAGCTGGTATGAGTCACATGCTGAGTACTCATGAGCTTAGCAGACAGAGATAGGAGGCTGGGATAGAATAATCCAGAGCAATCGTGCCAATTGAAATAAATTTAGACACGGAGGCAAGTGGTCCTCAAATACTCACAGTCCAGTCCATGTTTCTCCCCTAAAATCACTGCCCAGCTCTGGCATGTCCCTTAAGGCAGCCACTCAAGCACAGGTGCACCAGGACCAGCCCCTGAGACAGTGCCAGGCGGCTTAGTTCTTTGGTGATGCTTCTTCCCTACTGCGTGTTAGTAATTGAACTTGAGCCAGGCCAGCGAATGTCTGTGACAGATCTCCTGATCTGGGGTTTTCTCCCCTACCTGAGGGTGGTCCCCTCATACCCTCTCTGCCAATGCTTCCAGAACTCCAGAGAGACTTCGATTCCAGTGCCCTGGAGACAGCTGTGGAATTGGAGCCCATCAGAAAGAAGGGAAGGCTGATGTGGGGTCCTTTGGGATTGAGTTGTCTTAGCTTGGAAGCGGGGGGGGGGGGGGGAGTTAGGGAAGAAAATCTGATCAAGAATGTTTCAAAGGCTCCAAAGACCAGCTGAGACAGTAAGGAGTGCAGCCACAGAGTAAATACCCTTGAGGCCACATCTTGGCAGCAGGAGGAGAAGGGAGATTGAGCTGTTTGGGTGGGAGTTCTAAGGGGGCCTGCTAGCTAATGGAGAAGGGCCATAGAGAGGAGGAATCTGCGGACTGTCCCCCATCCTTTTTCCTTCGGTGTCCCTTCTTTCACACAAAGGCTTTGGGTGTCCCCTCTAAGGTGACCTGCCTGGCCTGAGTGGAGAAGGTACTTCTTCTAGGACTTAAGAGAAGACAGAGAAGCAGGCAGCTCAATGGTAGTGGGAAGGGCCAGACACATCTTTGGAGGAAATGAGATGGAGAGAGAAGTGAAGGTCCTTCCAAGTTGACCTCAACACCCTCATTCCCCAGCATAAATGTCAGAAATTGGTCCAGGTGGGAATTTAGTTTCCTTTCTTCACTACAACTGGAACAGACCCCAGATCCCAGGCAGATGAACAGAGGAGGAAATGAAGACAAGATGGTGCCACATGATGGGGAAAACCTGTCTCAGAGGTTCAATCGTTTTCCAGCCCTGAGAGCCCTGGCTCCTGTTTCACTTACACACAGACCCTGGTGTGTGTGAGCGAGGGTGGCTGCCCGGGCACCATCACCTTGGGACTGTCTTCTCCTTTCTCCCCCGTGCTTGTTCTCACTCCCGTCCCGCCTCTGCCTCCACGTCTCCCAGCCAGTAGGCACAATGTCCCAGTCCTGGGCAGCAGACCATGAACAACAGTACCCCCCACCCCCCTTTTTTTTTTCCCCATTTGGAAAGAAGCCAAAAGATCCTAACCCCTGTTATCACAGTTTGGGTACCTCCCCCCTTTTCTGGGTCTAGTCACAGAACTGCAACACCTCTGTGTGCTGTTAGGAGCTGGGTAGACAGCTGGCGACAGACACCCAGACGACTTACTAACGATTTACTGGTCGACTGGCTTAGGTGATAAACAAGCCCCGAAGTTCCCCTGGAAGTTAACCAAAGCCCCTCAAGTTCCTTCCCTGTCGATCTTAAAGGATGCGCTTACACACTTCCCCAAGTCTCACGATTACTTGCATTCATCCACTTGCTACTGTCCTTTCTTTGAGGAGCAACATTTGAAAGGGAAAGCCGAGTCCCCACTCCGTGCCTGCTGCTTTCATAAAGCCTGTTTTGTTCGCTTGGGATGAACTCTCTCAGGGAGCCCAGGGCTGCAGCCTGTTCTCCTGCTGCGTCCAATACACTGGCACAGTTATCCCCTCGTTATCTCTGTGCCTCTGTCTCATCCTGGGAAGGGATCCCACAGCCAAGAACAGTCCTCTCTCACCCTCCTGGCTGCATCCACCTTGCTTCTTGAGTGCTGTTTCAGCTGCCTGGGTGCTGCTCTTTCCTCGGTGCTGACCTGACTCAGTTTATCTTTTGGAACCAAGGAGGGCCTTCTGGCTTTAAGAAAATGTTTATCCTGGTACCAAGTAGATTCCCCTCCCTGTCCAGTGATGTCTTACAAAGACCAGAGGGATCAGAGGTAGAGAATCTTACGGTGCCATTTTGAGGGCCACCAAAGTGTCACAGGGCCAGGAGTTCTCCTGCCAGCGATTCTTGCCTGGAGATGATGGTTTATTCTCTCTCCTTTTTTTTTGGTCTTTTTAGGGCCGCACCCACAGCATGTGGAAATTCTCAGGCTAGAGGTCGAATCGGAGCTGCAGCTGCCGGCCTGTGCCACAGCCACAGCAACGTGGGATCCGAGCCATGTCTTTGACCTACACCACACAGCTCAGGGCAACACTGGATCCTTCACCCACTGAGCAAAGCTAGGGATTGAACCTGCACTCTCGTGGATACTAGTTGGCTGCATTACCATTGAGCCACGACAGGAACTCTGGTTTATTCTTTCATCATCAACAGACAAAGCTTAAAAGAATGGTTGAGAACAACTTTAGGCCTGCAGAAATCATTGCCAGCCCTGCTCCACTTCACAGCACAGGGGAAAGATGGCTTTGACAGGCATGAACCTGAAGACACATGGTATTTGTGCTGTGGGCTGGTGATTTCTTCCACCAATTCCTTCCGCAAAGGCCCCAAGTGCCTATGTTCCTGGCCTGGCAGAATCTTGAGGATCTTTGATTACTGGCTGATCCTTGAAAGAGTCATGTTACCCAGGCTCTTGCCTTTCAAGCAGGGATAGTAAGTTATTCCAAATAAAAAGAGATTTACCCAATTTTCTTTTCTTTCTTTTTTCTTTTTTTTCTTTTTGGCTGCCTCAAGGCACATGGAGTTCCTAGGCCAAGGATCAGATCCGAGCTGCAGTTGTAACCTAAGCTGCAGCTGCGGCAACGCTGGATCCTTAACGCACTGTGCCAGGCTGGGGATTGAGCTGCATCCTAGCAGTCCCAAGATGCCACGGATCCCATTGCACCACAGCCTGTGGCATATGGAAATTCCCAGGCGAGGAACTGAATTCGAGCCATAGCTGTGACTTATGTTGCAGCTCCGGCAATGCCAGATACCTTAACCCACTGCATGGGGCCAGGGGTCAAACCTGCATCTCTGCTGCCACCAAGCTGCTACAGTAGGATTCTTAACTCACTGTGCCACAGCAGGAACTCTGGAATTTACCCTATTTTAAAAGGCTTTCAGAGAAAAGATTCCATTGGGCTTTCTTGATGCATTTTGACACTATTCATGTCAAATTTAAATTCTTTAAATTGAAATACTTAGGACATTCTTGGAGTCTGGGAGTTAGGCAATCACTAAGAATCAGCTTGCTTGCTTATTTATTTATGTATTTTTTTAGGGCTGCACCTTTGGCGCATGGAAGTTCCCAGGCTAGGGGTAGAATTAGAGCTGCGGCTGCTGGCCTACACCACAGCCACAGCAACGCCAGGTCCTTAACCCACTGTGCAGGGCCAGGGATTGAACCTCCATCCTCATGGATACTAGCTGGGTTGGTTGTCTCTGAGCCACAACAGGAATTCCAAGAATCAGCTTAAAAAACAGCTACAGAGTCTGATCCTGGTACAGCGGACATAGGAGGTGCTACATAAATCCTGGTCAATGAATAAATAGTACTTTTTCCTTTTTTTTTTTTTTTTGGTCTTTTTGCCTTTTCTAGGGCCGCACCCACAGCACATGGAGGTTCCCAGGCTAGAGGTCTAATCAGAGGTGTAGCCGCCAGGTTACACCAGAGCCACAGCAACTCGGGATCTGAGCCGCGTCTGCGACTTACACCACAGCTCACGGCAACGCCGGATCCTTAACCCACTGAGCAAGGCCAGGGATCGAACCCGAGACCCCGTGGTTCCTAGTCGGATTCGTTAACCACTGTGCCACGACGGGAACTCCAATAGTACTTTTTTCAGTATGGAAAAAGATTGGGAAAACGTTCAGAAAACCAATCTGTAAATACCTTAAGCAAACAGAAAACAGGATAATCAACCACAGTTCACGGGAAATAAGGAAATCTGCCAGGTTAATCTAATATTATTCTGTGGCTGAGTGTTAGGCCTGGCGGGCAGAGAGGAAGCACGGTACATAATCTCTCCTGGCCTTTGCACGGCTCTGATTCCCTCTTATATCACACACCCTCAGTAAGTGGGCAAAGTGTGGTCAGACCACACAGCAATGGGGATGAGTGGCCCAGGCAGCGGAGGTTTGGTTATCAGGGTCTCGTGCCAGCCCATCACAGGGGCTCATCCCTGGCCAAGAAGGCTAAAACGTCTTCATCAGTGACTTGGGTGATGGGCCAAGACCTCGTCCATCAACTGTGGGAAGAAGCAATTAGCTGTTGGGAAGAATGATGTGGGACTTCCCCTTAGGAGGCGGGGAGAAGTGAACAAGCTGACTTGGATGAATTGTAAACGTGACCAGGAGCAAGTAAAATAAAATCAGGGAGGACAAGTAGGGCTGAATTACATGCCTATGCCTTGCCACTGTTCTGGCAAAGACTATAGACTATAGAGGGTGTTGCAAGATAGTTTGGGATAATGGCTGGGGACACAGGCTTTGAAATCAGACAAACCTAGATCCAAATCCTGCCTTTTCTATCGCTAGATGCATTATGGCGGGAAAGCCATCTGACTCCTGTAGGAATGAGGACAAGGGTGGCTGGCCTGGCAGGTGCACCAGCTCTGGTTTCTGCTCTTCTTTGCCTCCTTGGCAGGACAGCCTCGCAGTAAAAAGCCCAGGCAGGCAAACGAGGCTACTCTGCTTCACTTATCTCAAAACTTCCCCACTCTGGCCTCAGTTTCCTTAGTAGTACAATGAAGGCCATGATAGATATTTGAAGTGATTATCTGAGATAGTACATACAAAGTGCTTAGCATGGCACTAGGCACATAATTGGCCTTCAATGAACTGTAGCTAAAGCAAAAAGCAGAGAGAAGGTCATGCCGTCCCCACCCTACTGACCCTGATGCCACCCTACTGACCCTGTTGGGGTTTACGTCTGGGCACAAGTCATCATTACTGTCAGAATTTTTTGTGCCCTTAGCCCCTCTGGTCCCACAGTAGAGGGAGGGGTGGAGGAGGAGGCGGCTGAAGACTGGTGGGAGCAGGTAGCTTTCCATACTGGAGGACTTCTTGGGGGTGCAGAAGGGGACAGACAGAGCTGAACAGGAAGCCCCTTCAGACTTGATCCCTTTCTAGGAGCCCTCAGCCTACCTCACAACCCCACCTGCCTCTCAATCCCTAGTTTCCTAGGCACTGCCTGAGCTTGGACTAGTGGTGAAAGCTCAAACCTGCGTACACATTGTGGAAGAGTGGGCAGAACTCCAGCCTCCTCTCATACAAAGGGTGTCATCTCCTGTCCCCCCAAAGCAAGGGAGGCAATGTGCGTCCTTGCTGGTCCTAAGATGAACTGTTATGTCCCCCCTTGTAGGCTTCAGCCAGATTCCCTGGAAGCCGGAAGCCCCGGCACGAGCCTCAGTGACGCAAGCACTTCTGTTAATCAGGGCTTCCCAAGGCATGGAGCTCAGAGGTGGTCTCTGAGATCAGCCAGGAGATCAACTGGGAGGTCAACCGGTACTAAATGCCCTTATATTCCTGGAGAGCCGTAATACCCCAAGACCATGGGAAAAATCAGCAAGCCGGAGGAGAGGAAGATAACGAAGGAAAACCAGAGTCCTGCCACGGTGGTGTAAATGCAGCTGCACAGGTTGTCTCTGGAGTACCCTTGTGACCAGCTTCCCTGCAGTGGTGCAGCCTTGGGCATCGAGTCCAGGGGGAATTTAAAGCACCCCCAGGCCAAACCAACCTTACCTGCTCAGTGCCTTTCTTATCACATATGACAACAAAAAGCCTTGCAGTGAAAATAAGTGCCCAGAGAAATTCACATCAGGGCATAAGTGGTATCAGGGCCTTTGAGGGTAGGCTCTGAGATGGAAGAGACCAGGGAGCAAGTGGATTCTGCAGGAAGCACTAGCACAGAGCAGAAGACAGCCCCCAGTGCTGGCCCAGGACCGGCTCTGCCTAGGAGCAGCCTGCAAATGCACTTCCACCTCCAGCCACCAGAGGTCATCAACTCCCGCTCGTGGAGCTACAATGGGCCCTGCCTGCCGGGGCTGCCCTTGGCCTTCCACACGACATCCACTGCCTTCCTCAAGCGCTGGAGCCGACGCTGACCCAGAGGGAGAGACAGAACCCCCTCCCCTCCATCCTCCTGCCAGGGAAGGCGGGGACCTGGGACTAGGGCTCAGACCCTCAGCCTTTGCTTTTAGGAAGCTTGTTCTGAGCACAGCATCCCTGGCTACTGCCAGCGCCCCAGCCTCCTTTCCAGGGTGACCCTTCCTGAGAAAGCATCTTTCCCCTCAACCTCTCCCTCCTTCTCCATCTTGGAATCCAGCACTGGCAAGCCGCCCTGCACCCAAACCATCTCCATCCAGAATGCCAAGCACATTTTCTTTAAACCTTCAAGAGTTTTAGTCTTCACAGTTGACCAACAGCAGACTCCGGAAAGACTTGGCCTCAAATTAAATACATTCTGAGTTTTTAAAAATCTCTATCGTTAACAGCATCACCATCCACTCGAAAGCCTTCTGCAACGTTCAGTCGTCCTTTTTGCATTCCGCTTCAGGCCTCATGCCTGAACCCTGATGAAAATCCAGCCACTGGACTTTCTCTCTAGCCTCTCTCAGTGCTCAATCCATTTCCACCAATGCAAATCTGACCCACTCTCCTGCTGTTTAGAAGGCTTTGCGGGCTCCCTACTGCCCAGGTTACCATGTCCAACCTCACCGCTGGCTCCCGACAGCTCCTGCCCGGGGTACCTTCCATCACAGCCTAGCCGGACGCTCTCGCTCTCTGAATACTGTGTTCATCCACCAGGCTCTGGGCCTTTACATGGGGGGCGCGGTTTCCTTCTGCTGGTGCGCCCTCCTCCCTTCTCAGCGAGAACACACCCGCCTCTGTGTGGATGATGCGTCCTCTTCTCTCAGCGCTAGCTGTTTCTTCCTCGGTGTTTCTGCCACACTTATCAAAGAGCAAGGCTTTAGTTCTGTGTCTCGGTGGCCTGGCCAGACCATGAGCAACCTGAAGATGGGATCCTGGACCAAGTGTATCCACCTCTCTGGAGTTATTCCAGTGACATCCTTACAATTTAGCATTTAGGAAGGGCTCAATCAGTGTTTGATGAATGACTCGATGTTCACAGTGAAGGTTAATTCACTTAACACATTACAAAGCAAACCAACTCTTAAGCAGCACAAATGTTTTAGGAAAGGACCAGCCTGCAGCTGTCACCTTTCTTGGTAGAGGAGCCATTGTGATGACAAAGTTCACCTCTGGAGGAGGCTGACCTCTCCCCATCCTTCACTCCTCTCATTCTCCCTGGTCACACACCCACTGAACACCTGCTAGGGTAGGCTGTGCCCTCATGTGGGAGATGGTTTTGTGTCCTCAGCACCAATTTATAGATGAAGAACCCGAAGCTTAGAAAGGTTGCCCCAGGGCCTTTATTCAGCAAAGTGAAGGGCAGAAAGGGGGTTTGGTTTCAGGGAGCTCTAAGGGTGATGCTCTTTATCACAGCCCAGCTGTGTGTGTCATCTCAGGCCAGCCACTTTATCACCTTGGGCTTGTGTTTTCTCACCTCAGCACAGAGTAGCTTTGAGGCTCAAAAGGGAGTGGGACCATGAAAGCATCTAAAAATTACCAAGTGCTCTGCAAATAGGAAGGACCGTGGTTACCCACCTTCGTGGCTCAGACTCCCTCTCTCCCTTTTCCTTCCCCAGCTGTCCTCGCCTAGATCTCCCTTCCCTGAACTCTAATCCCTATTTCGTAGCATTTCTGCAAGTTGACAGGTCGGCTGAGCTTACACCCAGGGAGCTGTCCATTGTTCTTACCTAGCTCATCTAAAACCCAGTGAGCAGGCAGCAGTGAGATGCTTAAATTCCAGATGCCTCCCTGCCCTGGCAGGGATCTTACCCGCCTGGATGCCTGCGTATTCTAATCCTGCTGTCCGTCTTCGTACTCCCCTGTCTTTCTATTCCTTTCCTCGCCGGCTCATGTGTCTACTCCTTCAGTCCACGCACCTTTCCTCCCTCATCCTGTGACCCACTCCCTTGACACCCAAACCTACATCAGCAGAGGCACAAACTGGCCTCAGAGTGTCCCCCCCCCATCTCCTGTGTGAGAGGCTGGATGATTAAGTAGGACCCCAAGAAGGACCTTCTCTGGAATGCCATACCACCTCCTCACTTCCCTTCTTTATTTTACTTCTTTCTTTATTTTTGGCTGCACCTACGGTACATGGAAGTTCCCAGGCCAGGAACTGACTCCAAGCCACAGCTACAATCTACATAGCTGGGTCCTTTAACCCACTGTGCTGGGCCAGGGATTGAACCCACACCTCCACAGCGACCTGAGCTGCTGCGGTTGGATTCTTTTTTTGTTGTTGTTGTCTTTTTAGCACCATGCCTGTGGCTTATGGAAGTTCCCAGGCTAAAGGGTCAAATCAGAGCTGGAGCTGCTGGCCTACACCACAGCCACAGTAACGCAGGGTTCAAGCCACATCTGCGACCTACAACACAGCTCACGGCAATGCCAGATTCTTAACCCACTGAGCAAGGCCAGGGATTGAGCCCGCATCCTCATGGTTGTTAGTCAGGTTCATTACTGCTGAGCCGCAACGGGAACTCCAGCAGTTGGATTCTTAACTCACTGTGCCACAGTGGGAACTCCCTCACTTCTGCTTAGGGTTTTCCTCATGGGGTCAGATGCATCCTGGGATATGACATGCAGGGGCTGCGGTATGGGTGTGACTGGAACTGTCACCTCTTTAGCTGAAAAAAAAAAATCTTTCCCTTCTTGCCGGAGCACAGAGGGTTTTTCCTCTGAGACCCAGTTCTCCCTTCCAAACTCTAGTAATTATAATGGGGAAAAATAATTCTGTGATGGAAAATGGCACCCTGATTTCTCCTCAAGAACTCAAAAGATCAGTTTATACCTGCTGTTTCCCTTAGGATCAGAAGAAGCCCTATGAGGACGGGGAGAGAGCAGCTCTATTTAAAAGACTCCTTCATTCGTTCACTCACATTGCACTCATTTATCAACTACCTGCTGGATGCCAGATTCCATGCTAAACCCTGGGGCTGCAGCAGGGGCAGGGGAGGACAGAGATGCAAATAAGTACCATTTGTGACGGTAGCTCTTATAGTGGTATCTTGAGTGTTAATGGAAGCTTTAAGGAGCATCTCAGTCTGTACAAAAGTACAGGAAGGCTTGGAGTTCCCACTGTGGCACAATGGAAATGAATCCAACTAGTATCCATGAGGATGTGGGTTAGATCCCTAGCCTTGCTCAGTGGGTTGGGGATCTGGCTTGCCATGAGCTGTGGTGTAGGTCACAGATGTGGCTTGGATCCCATGCTGTTTTGTCTGTGGCAAAGGCCAGCAGCTATAGCTCCCATTTGACCCCTAGCCTGGGAACTTCTATATACTGCAGGTGCAGCAGTAAAAAGACCAAAAAAAAAAAAAAAAAAAAAAGTCCAGGAAGGCTTCATGGAGGAAGTGATGCTCATGCAAGACCCTAAGCATGTATAGGGACAAGCAAGGGGGATGCTTCTCATAAGGGAAACAGCACGTGTCAACACACGGAGGTGTGCTGAGGAGCTACAGTTAGACTGGGACACCTGGAACGTGAAATGAAGGGGTTAAAACATTGGCAGTAGTGGCTGGACAAGTGGGAGATGCCAGATCATACATCCACCTCTAAAGGGGTTAAGCTTCTACTCTGTGGGCAGACAACTGAGGCTACTGAGAGTTCTGAGCAGGGCAGGGACACACAGTACTCGGGCCAGGGGCAGAGCTCGGCCTGGAGGAGCCGCAGGGTAAGGGGCCAGGAGACCAGGTAGAGGCCACTGCCAGAATCCTTGCTGAGGGACCTGGGGTGGTCAGAGGGGATAGGTCGGTCACCGGAGGGTCTGCGGCACCTTGGGTCTCTAGAATTTCCTGGCCTGAGCCCGTCTTGAGATGACTCCCTAGGTCCTGAGGGAGTCACCAAGACTGAGCCGTGGTCTTGACCCCAGTTCATGCCGACACCAGGCAAGAAGTGATGAGGCAGCCTGGTTTCTCTCAAGGCGCCTGGCCAGGTCTCACAGTTATCATTTCCTTCTCCATCAGGTGCTGGGAGAGCTTCCTACCCCCCGTCCCTGCCGCCCCAGGAGGACAGGCCTCTGTCCTAAGCATGCAGAGGAGCCTCGGTGAGGAGGGGCCCTTCCCCCACCTCCTGCCAGGCACATGCAGGGAGGCCAGGGGGCCTGCTGATTTTTCTTTTGCTCCGGCTCATTTTCCTTCTGGAACAGCTGGCTCATCTCCTGCATTTTTAATAGCTGAGCACATTTAGCATTCAGCACACACGTGTGGGTAGATAAGGCCCAAAGAGAAGGCAACAAGCCATGCAGGGAAGGGAGACCTCCTCCCTGCTCCCGCCCACATCGGGGGTGGGGGGATTTGAGCTCCCCCATCCGCCCACCATGCTGGACCAGGGTAGCTGAAGTGGCAGCGGGTGGAAAAGTCAGACTGGCTGATTCAGACCCCATGCAGGACAGGACTCGGAAGGAACATCTGAAACGCTGTCTTAGCTCAAAAGAGCCAAATAGCCATCATTTCCTCCTGAATTTCACTAGGGGCAGAACCAGCTTACCCACCTCCCTCCACCTTTATGGGCTCCAGGGACGGCGGGCAGGGTATTCTCTGGCCTCTGGCTCCCCCAGCAGTGGTCCCCAAGGGCAGGATGGTGAACTAGCAGAGAGGGGCTGAGATCCTGGGCGCAGGGTGTGCTGCAGGCTGATCTTCAGGGGACAATGCTGGTAGTGCGGGGATGCCCTTTCTTTCCCCCTTTCTTCTCATGCAGTTACTTTTTAACCTCTCCAGGCACAGATGGGAGAAAACAACAGGTCCACGGACCATTTAACCTTGTGTGAGCAGCAGGAAGTGGCCCTGAACTCAGGAGCTGTGTTTTATTGCAATGCACGTGAATTTGAGCTACTTGGAAAGAGGCGTCTCTAAATTGCCATTAAATCTCATCTAAAGGCCTCAGGCCCCCACCTGCAGGCACTGCTTTCTTGGCCTTCAGGGTCCGGTACACAGCTCCTGGGGGCCGGGAACAGAACTTCGGTAGGGGATTCTCTGCGTGGCTAATGTGGGTCCTCTGAGTCTGCTCCCCCGACTCCCCCAGCAGCAGCAGGCAGCAAATGTGAGAAAGCAGGAGAGTTCCTTCCACCTTGGAATCTAGCAAGTCCTGTCGGGGAGTGTAACATTAGACAGATCCAAGGAGCTACCTTCACACATCTGTGAATCAAAGAATCAGAGGGACCCAACCTGGGTCACCTGGCCCAGGTGTCCAGAACTGTGCCGTCTGATAAAGGAGCCACTAGCCATTTGTGGCTTTTGAGCCCTGAGCTTTACATTTTGTATGATTTTAATTCATTAAAATTTAAAAACAGGCACTTGATGTGGTTATTAGAAAATGTGTTAAGTGTATTTTGGAACAACTTGGGTAGGCAAATCTATTTTATAAATGCTATTTTTTAAAAAATGAAATCTAAATATGAATACGGTGGAGTTCCTGTCGTGGCTCAGTGGTTAATGAACCTGACTAGGAACCATGAGGTTGCAGGTTCGATCCCTGGCCTCGCTGAGTGGGTTAAGGATCCGGTGTTGCCGTGAGCTGTGGTGTAGGTCGCACATGCAGCTCAGATCCTGAGTTGCTGTGGCTCTGTTGTAAGCTGGCAGCTACACCTCTGATTAGACCTCTAGCCTAGGAACCTCCATATGCTGTGCGTGTGGCCCTAGAAAAGGCAAAAAGACCAAAAAAATAAAAATAAAAAAATAAATAAATATGAATAAAGTATTTCCAGTGAAATTTTAGTGTCCAAATTGAGATGTGCTGTAAGTATAAAGCACACACAGGATTTATGAAGACTTATGAGGGAAAAATAAAGAAAGTAAATTGTCTCACTGATATGTTGAAACGATAATATCATGGTTATATCAGGTTTAATAAACCGTATTGTTAAAAATTAATTTCATTTGTTTCTTATCACTATTTTCCAGCATGGCTATTAGAAAATTTTAAATTACACGTGTGGTGCACAGTAAATGTTGACTGGATAGCGCCCGTCTAAACAATTCTAGATAAAGGGTTAACTGCCTCCAGGAATGGAAATCTTACTGTCCTTTCCAATGGGCAGATCCATTTCATTCAGTTCAACAAATATTTGCTGACAAGGAGACTGTGTTTGCTGAGTGTGAGGACCTGCCGTGGAGGAGGCCCTGCAATTACCAGTGAGCAGAAGGTCTAATCCACAGCAGCCCAGAAGGAGTCACGGGTGAGGGGAAAGCGCAGTGTGGCGGCGGCTGAAAGGAGATGCCAGCGTTATCAGGTGGCTGGCTGAGAAGAAGCGAGTGAGAGAGAAGGACTTCGAGAATAAGGCGGCCCAGGGGACGGGCAGTGAGGAGCAGCGAGGGTTTGGGCAGGAGAGAAGGGACCGGATGCTGTGGAAGGAACTCTGCTTCCTCGGGTTCCTCCTTCGGCCCCTATTCTCCAGGGCCCTGTCCTTGGCCCCTGTTCTTCTCAAGCCACGTATCTCCCCAGGAAGCCCCACGAGTACCAATGCCTGTGTTGACGCTGACAACGCTGCTTCTCCCTCGGGCCCAAACACTCAACGCCCACGGGACATCTCCACGTGGATGAGTCTCAGACACTTCAAGCGCCACTGACTCTCTGGCTGAACACTTCCTCCTTCCATGCCCTAACTCTGGCCCTTTCTGTCCTCTTGAGGAAGTGGCAGGACCAGTCACCCAGCTGTTCAAGCCAGGAACGTTATCCTCAATTCTTCCCTTGCATTGCAAGCCCTAATACAACCAACCCCAAAGTCTTGTGGAGTATTCTTCCTTAGTATTTCTTAGTTATTTCTCCCACCTGGTCCCTTCTGCAATTACTTAAGCGAAAGCGTCCTCAAGGCTGCCTCTTGAATGGCTGTTCAAGCTATTTTTATTATTATTTTTTCATCTTTTTGCCTTTTCTTGAGCCGTTCCCATGGCATATGGAGGTTCCCAGGCTAGACGTCGAATTGGAGCTGTAGCCAGTGGCTTAGGCCACAGCCACAGCAACACGGGATCAGAGCCTCGTCTGAAACCTATACCACAACTCACTGCAACGCTGGATCCTTAACCCACTGAGCAAGGGCAGGGATCAAACCCGCAACCTCGTGGTTCTTAGTCGGATTTGTTAACCACTGTGCCACAATGGGAACTCCCATCTTTACTATTCTTGCCTTTTTTTTTTTTTTAGGGCCACACCTGTGGCATATGGAGGTTCCCAGGCTAGGGGTCCAATTGGAAGTACAGCTGCAGGCCTATGCCACAAACACACAGCAACACCGGATCCGAGCCGCGTCTCCAACCTACACCACAGCTCACGGCAACGCTGGCTCCTTAACCCACTGAGCAAGGGCGGGGATCAAACCCTCAACCTCATGGTTTCTAGTCGGATTCATTCCCGCTGTGCCATGACAGGAACTCCCATCTTTTATTATTCTTTTTTACTTTTTATTGTTGGCTATATTTACAGCCAGGGATTGAACCTGAGCCACAGCAGGGACAATGCTGAGTCCTTAACCACTAGTCCACCAGGGAACTCCTCAAGCCACTCTTTATACAGCTGTCAGGGGGATCTTACTACAATTGCAGATCCATGCAGCTTTTAGGGTGAAACCCAAATTCCTAAATTTAGCTCACACAGTGGAACTTTATAACCTGGCCCTCATTCACCTACTCAGTTTCATTTCTTGTCTCTCCCTATAAACAAATACTTTTGCATATTCTGTTCCCTTTGTCGGGGACACCCTTCCTATTTTCTTACCAAAAAAAAAGTTTCTTTTTTAAAAATTGCGGTTAAAATATATATAAGAATTACAGCTCCAATCTGGTTTTCTTTGTCTAGCTTATTCCTGCATATTCTTCAAATTTAGCTCAACTGCGACCTCTTTTGAAAAAACATTCTCGGGGTTCTCAGCCTGGGTGAGGTACCCTTCTTCTGTGCTACCATTATCTTAGCTCTTATCCCATTATACTCTGGGTTAGCTTATGTCTCTTTTTACAGATTCCTTAGGACAGTGTCTGTGTCTGATTTAATTTTGCATCCACAGGGCTGCAGTGTACCGTTGTGGAGTTTAGGCACTGCACTAGATGCCTAGGAGTAAGGGCTTGAAGACCATTGGCCAATTGTGCACTCTGGTCCAGAGCTGTGATGCAGGCCTTTTTTCTAACTTACACAAAGGTGCCACAGGTGACAAGCCCGGTATATCCTCAGGGTTTATTTCAGAACTGGCACATAGTATTATAGTTATATAATACAGTCATTATAGTAACTGCTCATTAAAATGTTAAATTGAATAAAGAGAGGTGGATGTTCTAGACAAAGGAGCCAGGGAAAGACACAGTGAGGAAGCTGGAGCAATGGGATGATTAGGATTGGATTAGGGGGTTTGGAGCCAGTTTGTAGAGGGTCCCTTATAGACCTCCTGCTAGAGGGAGGTGATTGGCTTTTAAAGGATAAGTCAGTTCTGGTTCTGTTTCCCCTCCCCTTTGTGTACGCATTGGAATAGGTCTACAGTGTATCATGGGCTGAGAGCTTAACTCTGAATTCAGAAGACAATGAAAAAACTTTGAGAACTTTTGAAAGGATTGTGACTTATTTTCTTGTTCCCTGAGATAGGCTAGTATTGCTATAACCTTCCCTCTTAGAACTGATTATGCTGCATCCCATAGGTTTTGGATTGTTGTGTCTTTGTTGTCATTTGCTTCTAGGTATTTTTAAAGTTCCTCTTTGATTTCTTCAGTGATTCATTGGTTGTTTAGTAGCATGTTTATTCTCCATGTGTTTGTGTTTTTTTTGCAGTTTTTTCCTTGCTGATTTCTAGTCCTTTAGTGTTACGGTCAGAAACAATGCTTGATATGATTTCAATTTCCTTAAATTTACCGAGGCTTGATGTGTATCCCAGTATGCGATCTATCCTAGAGAATGTTGTGTGCACTTGAAAAGAATGTGTATTCTGCTGCTTTTGGATGGAATATTCTATAAAGAACTATTAAGTCCATCTGGTCTAATGCATCATTTAAGGCCTGTGTTTCCTTGTTGCTTATCTGTATGAATGATCTGTCTATTGCTATAAGTGAGGTGTTAAAGTCCCCACTATTATTTTGTTATTGCCAATTTCTCCTTTTAAGGTTGTTATTAGTTGCCTTATATATTGTGGTGATCCTATGTTGGTTGCATATATATTTACAGTTGTTATATTGTTTTCTTGGACTGATCCTTTGATTATTATGAAATGACCTTGTCTCTTATAATATTCTTTATTTTAAGGTCTATTTTTGTCTGACATGAGTATTGCTACTCCAGCTTTCTTTTGATTTCCATTTGCATGGAATATTTTTTTCCATCCTCTCACTTTCAATTTGTATGTGTCCCTAGAACTGAAGTGGGTCTTTTATTTATTTTTTTATTCTTTTTTTATTTTTATTTTTTGTCTGTGTGCCTTTTCTAGGGCTGCTCCCACGGCATATGGAGGTTCCCAGGCTAGGGGTCTAATTGGAGCTGTAGCCACCAGCCTACACCAGAGCCACAGCAACTTGGGATCCAAGCCAAGTCTGCAACCTACACCACAGCTCACAGCAACGCTGGATGTTTAACCCACTGAGCAAGGCCAGGGATCAAACCCACAACCTCATGGTTCCTAGTAGGATTCGTTAACCACTGTGCCACAACAGGAACTCCTGAAGTGGGTCTTTTAAAGACAGCATGTATATGGGTCCTGTTTTTGTATCCATTCAGCCAGTCTATGTCTTTTGGTTGGGGCATTTAGTCCATTTAATCTAAGGTAATTATTGATATGTATGTTCTTATTGCCATTTTATTGTTTTGGATTTGTTTCTGTTGGTCTTTTTCCTTCCCTTCTTCTCTTATTCTCTTCTATTGAGGTTTGAAGACTATCTTTACTGTCACGTTTGGATTGCTTTCTCTTACTTGTGTGTATATCTATTGTAGATTTTTGGCTTGCAGTTATCATGAAGTTTTGATACAGGAGTCTCTATATATACACGACTGTATTTTTTTTTTTTTTTTTGTCTTTTGTTGTTGTTGTTGTTGTTGCTATTTCTTGGGCCGCTCCCGCAGCATATAGAGGTTCCCAGGCTAGGGGTCGAATCGGAGCTGTAGCCACCGGCCTACGCCAGAGCCACAGCAACGCGGGATCCGAGCCGCATCTGCGACCTACACCACAGCTCACGGCAACGCCGGATCGTTAACCCACTGAGCAAGGGCAGGGACTGAACCCGCAACCTCATGGTTCCTAGTCGGATTCGTTAACCACTGCGCTACGACGGGAGCTCCTTTTTTTTTTTTTTTTGGTCTTTTTTGTCTTTTCTAGGGCCACACCCACAGCATATGGAGGTTCCCAGGCTAGGAGTCTAATCAGAGCTGCAGCCGCCGGCCTACGCCACAGCAATGCCAGATCTGAGCCATGTCTGCAACCTACACCACAGCTCATGGCAACGCCAGATCCTTAACCCACTGAACGAGGCCAGAGATCGAACCTGCAACCTCATGGTTCCTACTCGGATTCGTTAACAACTGAGCCACGACAGGAACTCCTAACACATTTCTTTTTTTTTTTCTTTTTTTTTTTTTGTTGTTGTTGTTGTTATTGTTGCTATTTCTTGGGCCGCTCCCGCGGCATATGGAGGTTCCCAGGCTAGGGGTCTAATCGGAGCTGTAGCCACCGGCCTACGCCAGAGCCACAGCAACTCGGGACCCGAGCCGCGTCTGCGACCTACACCACAGCTCACGGCAACGCCGGATCGTTAACCCACTGAGCAAGGGCAGGGATCGAACCCGCAACCTCATGGTTCCTAGTTGGATTCGTTAACCACTGCGCCACGACGGGAACTCCCTACACGACTGTTTTAAGTTGTTGGTCTCTTAATTGCAAATGCATCTCTAGTATCCTGCATGTGTAACCTCCTCTTCTCACAATTTCTGGTTTGGGTAGTACATTTGTGTGCGGATAATTTCCTACCTTTACTATATGTATGCCTTTACTGGTGAGCCTTGTCTTTTGCAATATTTTTATTTCTACTTTGGCCTTTTCTTTTCCACCTGGAGAAATTCCTTTAGTATTTGTTGTAAAGCTGATTTAGTGTTGCTGGATTCTCTTAGCTTTTGCTTGTCTGCAAAGCTTTTGATTTCTCTTTCAAATCTGAATGAGAGCCTTGCTGGGTAGAGTAATCTTGGTTGGAGGCTTTTTCTTTCCACCATGTTAAGTATTTTGTGCCACCCCCTTCCGGCCTGCAGAATTTCTGCTGAAAAATCAGCTAATGACCTTATTGGGGTTCCCTTGTATGTTATTTATTTCTTTTCCCTCGCTACTTTCAGTACTTTCTCTTTGTCTTTAATTTTGGTCAGTTTGATTAATATGTGCCTCAGGGTGTTCCTCCCTGGGTTTATTTTATATGGTACATGTTGCACTTCCTGGATTTGAGTGAGTGATTCCTTCCCCATGTTAGGGAAGTTTTTGGTTATTATCTCTTCAAATATTTTCTTTGGCCCTTTCTCTCTTTCTTCTCCTTCTGGCACCCCTATAATACAGATGTTGGTGCATTTAAAGTTGTCCTAGAGTTCTCTTAGACTGTTTTCATTTCTTTTTTCTCTTTTGTCTTTTCTAGGGCTGCACCCGCGGCATATGGAGATTCCCAGGCTAGAGGTCTAATTGGAGCTGTAGCTGCCAGCCTACACCAGAGCCACAGCAGCATGGGATCCAAGCCCCGTCTGTGACCTACACCACAGCTCACGGCAATGCCGGATCCTTAACTCACTGAGAAACGCCAGGGATCGAACCCACAACCTCATGGTTCCTAATTGGATTTGTTAACCACTGAGACACGATTGGGAACTCCAGACTGTCTTCATTTCTTTTCCATCTTTTTTCTCTTTTCTGTTCTACATTAGTGACTTCCACCAGTCTGTCTTCCACCTTTATTAGTCATTCTTTCTGCCTTCTGTATTCTGTTATTGGTTCCTTCTAGTGAATTTTTTATTTCAGTTATTGTAGTTTATATCTCTGCTTGCTTAAGCTTTAAATCTTATATTTCTTTGCTCAGTGTTTGCTGTAATTTTCCAGTCTTTACCTCCAGTTTATTTCCAAGATCTTGAATCATCTTTACTATCATTAGTCTAAAGTCTTTTTCATGAAGGTTGGTAATCTCCAGATCACTTGGCTGTTTTTCTGGTTTTTTTTTGTTTTTTGTTTTTTGTTTTTGTTTTTTTTTTTTTCTCCTTGTTCCTTAGCTGCCTTTTCATTTTGTGTAGATTTTTAGTGTGGTCTCCTTTTTGCAGACAATAGGGTTGTAGCCTCTCTTGCTTCCTGATAGGAGGGAGTGGTGCCTGCCCACTGGTAGATGAAGCTGATTCTTACCCTCTGGTAGGTGGGGCTTTGCCCCTGAGTGCGATTAAAAGTGGTTGTGTGCTTGGCGGGGGGTGGGGGGGTGGGGGGTGGTTCTTCAGGCAGCCTGTTTGTTGATGGGTGGGGCTGTGTTCCCATCTGGTTTGTTGTTTGGTCTGGGGCTTATCAGCCCTGATGGGTGGGGCCAGATTTTTCCAAAATGGCCACTTCCAGAGGAGCTCATGCTGATGATTATTCCTGAGACCTTTCCCTCCAACGTGCTTCTTCCACAACGAGCCACAGTCACCCTCTGTTTTCCAAGGAGATCCTCCAAGAACCGGAGGCAGGTCTGACCCAGATTCTTATGGAGTCTCTGCTTTGCCCTGGGACCCAGTGCACATGAAAGCTTGTGTGTGCCTTTCAAGAGTGGAGTCTCCACTTCCCCCAGTCCTGTGAAGCTCCTGTACACAAACCCTGCTGGCTCTCAATGCCAAATGCTCTGGGGACTCCTCCTCTTAATGCCAGATCCACAGGCGTGGGAACCTGACATGGGACTCAGAACTCTAACTCCCATGGGTGAGCCTCTGTGATGTAAGTTACTTTCTAGTCTGTGAGCCATCCACCTGGTGGGCATGGGGTAGCTTATATCATGTAATCACTCCTTCTACCATCTTGATGTGGCCTCCTCTTTGTCTTTTGGGGTAAGATATCTTTTTTGGTTGTGTGTAATCTATTTCCTTGAAGGTTGTTCAGCAGTTGATTGTAATTTTGTTGTTTTCATGAGAGAAGGTGAGTTCCTGTCCTTCTACTCCTCCATCTTAATCCTGTCTCCGAGAGGACTGTGACTTAAAAATCACAAAATATTCAGGTTTGAAAATAGGATTCAAAGAAGCTGAGTGACTGGTTTAGGGTCACACAGAAAGTTAGTGGCTGGGCTCGGACCTGAACTGGCTTTTCTTGCTGCTCAGCCAATGCTCCTTCTTCCATACTGCCCTCTGGGGAAGCCTCAAAATCAAATTTTCCCAGTCGTCCAACATGTGTCTCCAGTGATGGTGATGGTGGGCAGGGATGGGCAGATTGGGGGTGAGAACAGGTGGAAGCCCACTGAAGTCAATGCTCAGTCTCACCTGGAGTGCACCCCTGGGTTGGTCTGGAATACCTACCTATTTGAAGTTAGGTAAATCACCCACAAACTTTCTGCTCTTCACACAAGGTCACTGCTCTAGTGTCTGCAGCCTTTTTCGCATAAGGGCTATTTCCCCCCTTGCAATTCTTTCGGTTGTTCTTTGGGCCCTGGCTAGTTTTCAGATTCTTTCAAAGCCCCCTCTGCCTCTAGCTGAAGGGGCCGTGTTCACAGCAGGGCTTCATAAGTGAGTGTTGAGTCAGTCTGACTCGAATGCAGAGGCTCAACTACTGGGAGAACCCTTGGTGCTGGATCTCATGCCCCTGGGACACACGTGCATCATTTATCTAATTATCATGTTTATGTTGTGCTCCTGTGTGACCCCTAAGGCTCCTTCCGGCTTACTTTCCTTGAACCCCTTGCCCTGTTTCCTCTTTTGGTTGCTCTATGGTGCATTTCTGGACTCTGAATAAATGGTTTTCATCTACTACTCTCAAACTCCCAGTCCATCTCATTCCTAGAATGGATAAGCAATGAGGTCCTACTGCACAGCACAGGGAACTATATCCAGTGTCTTGGGACAGACCATGATGGAAGCTAATATAAGAAAGGGAATGTATATATATGTATGACTATGCTGTACAGCAGAAACTGGCACAACGTTGTAACTCAACGACACTCTAATAAAAAAATTAAAAACAAAAACAAAAACAGTTTTTTATCATTTTCCATGCTCAACTTCAGTCTGAATCTGAAGAGCTATTTCTCTACTTTTTCTGGGAGATTTGGCTTCTCAACCTTTATCCCTGGCTCTAGGCGGTCCGTCCTTTGGCACATATGATGACAATAATAATGACAGTATCATCGTATCTCTATCAAACATGTGCTTTGTTTCAGACGCCACGCTTGCTGCTTCTATAAAAATTAGCTCACTTGATTCTCACAGAAAAACCCCTGGGGTAGAGATATGCTTAACCACATTTTACAAATGAAGAAAACCAAGGCACACCACGATCAAGCCATCTGCCCAAGGTCACCCGGCCGAGATCAGTGTACAGGCAGTGATACAGGAAGTGCCTACAGGAGGACACAGGATGTCACCTCAGCAAACAACCTTTCAGGTGGAGGTGGTCTCTGACATCAACATAAGAGGGGTCACTTGCACGACCAGCAGGGCAGACCCCGAGGCCACCAACTGTCATTCCCAGGCCAGGTCTTCCCTAACCAGCCATGTCCTCCTACACCATGGAGATCCTAACCCTCAGAAGAGAGCAAAGCTTGTCCATGAGGCCCGGCTGCCTGGCAGATGACTCCCCTCCTTGACAGGCACCTCTAAACCTTTGCAGTCTGTCACCAGAGGCTCCTTAATCTGGCACAATTAGCTCTTGACAAAGTCGTCATCCTTTCCAACACGCAGTGACAATCCAATTGATGGACCAAAGTCCACCGCTTTCCCAGCTATGAACTTAAGTGTGATTATTATGAATTAACAAAAGGCTTTCTCTTTAAATACATAAACGAAGAGACCCTACCCTTTATTCCTCGTCTGCCTTCATGAGGCCCGCAAGCTAAGGCCAGAGGCTCTGGACTAAGCTGGACCCTAAAGGTTCCGAATTAGGTCCAGGGCATTTGAAGATACACATCTTCTGTCCATTCCATAGATAGAACTTTTCAATATAAAGGTACAACATGAATTAAGAGCCTCTGATTTTTCACAGTGGCCGGTGACCACCTCTCTCCCGCCCCATCACAGGTGACATTCTCTTTGGATCTCCTCTCCTCCCCCCTGTGGTCAGCTCCCAATGACCCGCCTCTGCTGGCAGCTATTTCACGGAGCGGAGACCAGGCTGCTCAGGATGGGCAGCTCTGTGGGGGGCCTGCCTTCCCAGGCTCGGAGGCAGCATCACGGCCTCGCTCCTCGCCGGGGGAGACCGTCTGTGCTTTTGATGATTTATACCATCGCTTCTCTTCACTGGGGTGGAAAATCGAGAGGTGACCGTGTAACTGAGGACTCTTTCCCTGTTACCCTCTTAGACACAACATGCCTCAGATCTCAGGAGGAAAAAAACTTCCTCATCAGGCAGAGGGCCCCTTAAGGTCTCCTCCCTTCCCTCTGGTGTTTAGGTGTCTCATCCCATCCTTCTGGTTTTCTGTCTCTTCCCTCCCCAGTTCCCCAAATTCTTGGACACGATGCCCAGGAACAAAGCCACAGGGTAAACACTGTTTCCTGTGGTGACAGGGACAAGCGGCAAGGAGAGACGGCTCTCAGCCCCCGACACTCACCATGGTTTGTCCCTCGATCCCTTCGCAGGAAAGATTGTGTGCTGTTTGCTGCTGGAGGTAAGGAGATTGTCTTTGGGCGTTTTGAATGGCTTTGAGGTGCTGCTGGCAGAGTTATGGCCGCTGAGACAGGCTTTTGTTTTCACCTGTACTAGTGATGTCCTAGAATTGGAGGGTGGAGACGCCGGAGAGGGAGAAGGTCTGCACATTGAACCGTGTCTTCTCTCTATAGTGGGAGAAAGAAGAGAACTCAGCACATCACCTGTAGCGAGTGAATTGCATGCAAACAACATACACGACAGGCAAAGAAAAGATGCTGATCTTGCAACGCTGGCCTTCCCGAAGCCTTGGTTCTGATGACGGTTTGCTCGACACGTGCTCCTATCCCACCAACTGGCAGTGATCCCTTTCTGAGTGTCTGTATCAGATGGCACGCCGAACTCGCGCCACGCTTCTCACGGGAGGCATCTCCCAGGCGATCCTTCTACAAAACCACTTCTATAGGACTCGCAGAGGGGATGCCAGCTGTCACCCCAACATAGAGAGAGAACCACTTAGCCCGAGAGCCACCGACCTCAGACAGCCACTCAGAGGTCATAGGGTCCCTTAGGGCAGTGGGAAGGGTAGGACTTTAAAGGGAGCAAAGAGCAACTGTTTGAACCTGACCCCTAGCAGGAACACTAAAGTCAATGAGGACCAGTGGGGCGGCACGAAAGGGTCTTCTGGATCCAGGAGGTGACCTGGCATGTATCCACATGGCACTGTGGCCTCTCCAGGGCTCACTGAGATCCAGGACCACAGGTGCCAGCCAGGACGTACAGAAGGACAGCAATGCTTGAGGCAGAATCCACAGGTGTAGGGCTTGGACTTGGGCAGCCAGGCACAGCTTACCGGGGTTCCACAGAAAATGCCAGCACTCTGGGCAGACATGCCTCACTTATTCACCCTCACTGAGTCCCTGTGGTCTCTACTCGCTGGGCAGGATGCTGACATTGAGCAGGCGAGCAGGTGCATGAGGTAAAGCCCTACTGTACACCCACTACGGTGGTTTTTTTTTTTTTTACTTTTTTAGGGTCACACCTGTGGCATATGGAGGTCCCCAGGCTAGGGGTCGAATCAGAGCTGCACCTGCCAGCCTACACCAGAACTGCAGCAATGCCAGATTCGAGCTGCACCTGTAACCTACATGATAACTCATGGCAACGCTGGATCCTTAACCCACTGAGCAAGGCCAGGCATCAAACCCACATCCTCATGAATACTAGTCAGGTTCATTACTGCTGAGCCATGACAGGAACTCCCATTATGGTGGTTCTTAACTGTTACAGGGCAACAGACTTGATAAGAGGACCCCTCCCAGGAAAAATGCACATTTACACATGCCCCCAAACTCTGTAAACAATTACAGGAAGCAACCTCAACCCCCAAAACACAAACACTCTGAAATCCCAAGTCCACTCTGGCTCCCTCGTGCCTTCCACAGAGCCCCACATGGAGTTAGTGCTTAATAACTATGTGTTGAATAAATGAACAAAAGTTTAACAGATATCCTGAGGGGAAGAACTAGATGTCTCGAAGCTGGAGATCTGAATTGAACGTGGTAACAAATACAATGGAGGCAAAAATGGCAGGTCCCTCCCTCTATCTCTAAGCTGAGCCTTCGGTTTTTCTCATTAGGCAGACATTTCTGGCTGCTATTCCAGGCACCTGGACCTGGGAGAAGAAAGCCAGGCTAACTCTGGCTACCGGGACAGGCTTTCAGGGTTTCTTTCTCTGTGCTCCCTGATATCAACAGGCTGCTGGCTTTTCCCAAGGCAGACTGACTCTAGTCCTCTGATGAAGTGGACAATGGGGGGACACATGGGCTTTTGAGGATCATCTGTTTGTTGTTTGGGTCTGACCAGTGTTCATAGGTGGCCTGCGCTGAATAGCTTTATTGGGGCATCTTTCCTCACTGAACAAGAGCAGACCTTGCATATATGCTCAGTCCCCAGAGCCACCCTGCTCAAGGATGGGAAAACCAAGAGCCAGTTCCAGTTCTACTGCCTTTTGATGCAGGAGAGAGACCCCTGGACTGGAAGCCAGGAGACCCAGGCTCCAGCTCCAACCACACCACATGATTAGCCCTATGGCCTGGAGTTTACCACTTCAACGTGCTCAGTTTCCATGCCTTTATCTGCAAACAAAGTGGGTCCCTGGGGGGCCTCAAAGGCCTCTTTCCACTCCATTTTCATCAATACAAGGCATACTTCCACCTGCTCCTTCTCTTCCCATTGCTCTTGACTCCTGAATGTTAGAGCAATAATTACAGCTGAAGTATTGAAATATTTTAGGCTGGCAGGCTCTTCCTTGGAGGAATTCATCCTTTGTAAATTGTACTGGCCTTTACAATCCCTGAGAGACAGGCAGGAAGCAACGAACCGTCTCCACCCTCCTCAAGGCTGACTGGCCAAAGAAGACCCAGAGAGGTGAGGTGACTCGCCAAGGTCAGGGCCAATGGCAATGGGGCCTCTGTGCCATCGGCAGAGGCCTAGCCTTTTCTCAGGAAGGCAGGAAATGGGGTGTACCATGACCAAGATTTGAAGCCAAGAAATTAGGAAGTGCAGGACTTAGAATCACTAAAGGTTAGAACTGATCTTCAGAGTCAGCTCACTTTTTTTTTTTTTTTTTAAGGGCCACCCCTGTGGCATATGGAGATTTCCAAGCTAGGGGTCTAATCGGAGCTACAGTTGCCAGCCTACACCACAGCTCCCAGCAATGCCAGATCCTTAACCCACTGAGTGAGGCCAGGGATGGAACCCGCAACCTCATGGTTCCCAGTCAGATTTGTTTCCACTGTGCCAAGACGGGAACTCCAGCTCACCTGATCTTATTGATGGATGAGGTTCTCAGAGAGGCTATCTGTTACCAGCCTACGGGGCAAGGCGAGTTGGTGGCTGAGATGAGACCAGAACCAAGCCTTCTCATTTCATATCTATAGTTCTTTCTGCCCTTCAGAAATGTCTTGCTTAGCAATTTCTTTTTTGGAAGAGGTTTCCAAGACTAAAAAGAGACTTTGATTTTTACCACTACCGTTTTGGATTTTTCTGCAGTCTTCATTCACTCATTGCTCGCACGTGCGCAAGCTGGCAGAGGGGGTGGGGGATGTGCAAGAATGTCCCTCTGTTCTGGTGGGGAGATAAGCCTTTGGAATGAAGAGAATTTTTATTTTGCTAAACTCAGAGGTGAAAACAATACAGGTAAGCAAAGATAAATCACAAGGAAGGGTGACATTAAGGACGACATGAATGGGCCCGACCAGCAATCGTGAAATCACCTCCAGAGAATTACAGTTAGTGACCCTGCCAACACGTTCTGCTGCTAAACTCACAGAAGCAATCAGATCAATGAATAAGCCTTTTTCTTGGTTTTATGTTTGAGTTCCATAATTTCTTCGGGACGACCAGTTGAAAGAAAAGGGTATGGAGTTCCCTGGTGGCTGAGTGAGTTAAGGATCCAGTGTGGTCACTGTAGTGGATGGTTCACTGCTGTGATGCGGGTTTGATCCCTGGCCCTGGAACTTACACAGGTTGTGGCAAAAAAAAAAAAAAAAAAAAAAGAAAGAAAGAAAAGAAGGAAGGAAGAACAAGCTACACATGAGAGAGTATTCACCAAAACTGGAAGATAGCCATTCACCCTTAATCTTTTACTGTGAGATATTTGTATCATAATAAACACATTAAAGTACTATTTCCTACTTTTTTTTTTTGTCTTTTTGCCTTTTCTTGAGGCGTTCCCGCATCATATGGAGATTCCCAGGCTAGGGGTCTAATCGGCCAGAGGCACAGCAACGCGGGATCAGAGCCGCGTCTGCGACCTACACCGCAGCTCACCTACACCGCAGCTCACGGCAACACCAGATCGTTAACCCACTGAGCAAGGCCAGGGATCGAACCCGCAACCTCATGGTTCCTAGTTGGATTAGTTAACCACTGCGCCATGACGGGAACTCCCTATTTCCTACTTATGAGACTGTTTCTTATTGATCAGACTGGATTAAATCTGTCACTGTTTCAGGGTATCCCCAAAAGAGATCCGTACTTCCGGCCCCTGAGCTTAGACAATGAGCTTGCCAGCCACTGGTGCAGGAGACAAAGGCCATGTAAGAATTTAAAGTGGGGAAACAGGGTTGGAGCCATCAGAGCTTCACTCAGGAGGTGAGCACCACACTTACTTCATTCGACTAAACTGGAAAATGGGTGGACGTGATGGCCAGGTAGGGCAGAGGGATTCGATTTTTCAGAAGGATGCAATGCTCATTCAATGTATGCTTCTCTGGCTTGTGAAGACCTGCCTGTCAACTCAGGCAGTCTTGTTTTTTTGTCAGAAAGGTAGGAGGGCTGGTGATGGGACAAGGGAGGGTCTTAGTGTCTTAAAAAGATGTTGCTGGGCAGGTGGAATTCCTCTGGGTAAGGTCTTCCAGCTCGACATCACCATCATTCTGATACAAGAACTCACCTACTTTGGGCTTATTCATTCCCCCTCCCCCATTCTGGTCAAGGAACTGCCTTAGGCGGATCCCTATAATTATTCTAAATTCATTCGCCTTGCCCAGAAACAGATTACAGAATGTTGTATTTTTCACTCACTATTAAAATATTCTAGGGGTTCCCGTTGTGGCTCAGTGAAACGAATCCAACTAGGAACCATGAGGTTGTGGGTTCGATCTCTGGCCTTGCTCAGTGGGTTAAGGATCCAGCATTGCCATGAGCTGTGGTGTAGGTTGCAGATGTGGCTCGGATCAGATGTTGCTATGGCTGTGGCACAGGCCAGCGGCTGTAGCTCTGATTAGACCCCTAGCCTGGGAACCTCCATGTGCTGCACACAGGTGCAGCCCTGGAAAAAGACAAAAACAAAACAAAACAAAAACCAATAATAACAATAAAAATAAATAAATATTTTATAGACTGAAACAATTTTAGAGGGAAAGAGCCTTTCCCTCCAAATCTTCTCATTTTCTGTTAATGTTCACAGGTGCATTAATAAAACTATAATCAACTGATACTTTGAACTATTCTTTTTCAACTAACATTATTCTATTTATACATTTTTCTTCTTTTTCTCCCCCCAGCCTCTGCCCTATTTATATATTTCTAATTCCCATATAATAGTCATTTTAAATGGCTATGTAATATTCAGTCACTGACACAGTGTAGATTACTTAGCTATTCTCTTACTACTTACTGTCTGCTCCCTCCTCCCCCCCTTTATTTTTGTCTTTTTGCCATTTCTCGGGCCACTCTCAAGGCATATGGATTTTCCCAGGCTAGGGGTCTAATCAGAGCTGTAGCCAGTGGCTTACACCAGAGCCACAGCAACGCAGGATCCGAGCCACGTCTGCAACCTAAACAGCCCATGGCAACGCTGGATCCTTAACCCACTGAGCAAGGCCAGGGATTGAACCCGCAACCTCATGGTTCCTAGTCAGATTCGTTAACCACTGAGCCACGACAGGAACTCCTCCCCTCCCTTTTTTATAATTTATTTAAAAATGATTTAGGGAGTTCCCATCATGACTCTCTGGATAGTATCCATGAGGACACAGGTTTGATCCCTGGCCTCGCTCAGTGGGTTAAGGATCTGGCATTGCCGTGAGCTGTGATGAAGGTTGCACACACAGCTGGGATCTGGGGTTGCTGTGGCTGTGGTATAGGCCGGCGGCTGCAGCTCTGATTTGATCCCTAGCCTGGGAACCTCCATATGCCATGAGTGTGGCCCTAAAAAGACAAAAAAAAAAAAATTTCGGATTATTTCTTTGAGGGGTAGTTCCCAACGTGAAAAAGGCTGCAATAGCTTATAGTCCTTACAAAATGTTTCTTTCCAGATCGTGGGGCAGAAAGAGCAAACCCATCTGTTGTGCTGATATTGAATACAGGTACCATTTACCTACTGAAGTGAAAACAGAGAACCACTGTCAGGACACTCATGCAGAATTATGTGTCCACTACATCAATATCAACCTCTGCGACTGATGTGAGATTAGCAACTCTGGTCTCACCCCTTCTGTCCTTTAGCCAATAGTAAAAATAACTGATTAAGACTTTTCTATGTGCCAAGTACTCTACTAAGCACTTGATTTACCTTATAGTATTTCTAATACTAATACCCTAAGAGAGGCACAGTTCTTATATCTATTCTACGGATGAAGAAACTGAGGTTGGAGATACAAGTTGCCCAAGTTCGTGGAGCTAGGAAACATTAGATCCGGGGATGTCTTCAGAGCCTGTGCTCTCCACTCTGAGCTCCACCACCTTGGGATCCTGGAAGATGCTGCGGCAGGTGGGAGAGCCTGGAAGGTTCCTGGACACTTCCCCTCCGCACTGACTACAGGCCTTTCAGGAGGGCACCCTGAGAGAGGGAAAAAACACCTAATTTGGCAGATTTTAAGGTGCCAATTAGCAGCCCCAGACCATAGCCTGAGATTTCAACCCCAAAGGTTGGGGATCCCAGGACCAAAGAAACGAAAAACCAAATCCTTTTACATTTTTTTGCATTTCCACCCCAGGAAGTCTAGAGCATGGCCTCAGCCTCTGGCTCTTCTAAGACTACCTGTTTCACTTCGTACACCCTACCCATCCCAGAGACCAGATGAGCAGGGGGCTTGCAGACACTGTGTGTTGCCACCATTCTCTCCCCTTACGCTCCACTGGGAAAAATCCACTAGGTTTTCACGCAGTTTCAGTAAAAATGCGAAACCCTCCCCTCCCCCCATCCTTATTCACTGAGATATTTTTATACTCACAGCCTCAATGTCCTGCATTTAAAAACCTCAGCACAGATGCCTCATGAATGGCTGAGCGGCCACTAACACCCAATGTGGTTCCCTGTACCAGTTTTAGAAAGGACTTATTGGGAGTTTTCCAATATGTTGTTGAAAGGACCAAGCCCCCACCTGACAAGAGTGCACACCCTGCAGTCGCTTAGGGACCGCCCCGCCTGTGTAAGCTCATCTGGGCTTTGGCCAGCTTGCGGCTCGCTGGTCTGACAGTGCTGAGTCTCTTTCGACCCCCACCTCTGAGAGCAGGTGCTTGGCAAATCATTAGCCGGGTTCTATTTTATCAATGGGGTCTATCTGCTTTAGTAGCTGCAGTCAGGATGCTTCCCATAAAGGGCAACTCTGAACTCCAAGGAACCTTCCAAAAGTAAACTGGGTCCGGGGGGTGAGGGGCAGAGCTCAGACCTCCGCCGGGGAACCATGCAGGAACCACGCTAGCTGTACTCGGCTACTGCTGCGTGATGCAGTGAGGCGGTGAGGCTGGTCTTCCCCCCACTTTACGGCTGCATTTGGGAAACCTGTCTAGAGTCTATTAAGGCTGGCAAGTGGAGAGCAGGGGCTAGCATCTGTGCTTGTGGTCTCATTTGGCACAGATGTAATAGGGCACTAAATATAGTGCCATGGTGGTTAGAGGGGAGATATTGAATCAGCCTTCCTCAGCAGGGGAGGAAATGAAGACACAGGAAAGTCAAGTGACTAAGGCAGGCAGAGCTGTGCCAAGCAGCTCCTGTGCCAGGAGAGCTTGTGAGCGGCTCAGGAGCCCACCCCCTCCTCTGGCTGGGGTGCCTCTTTAAGAGCTGTCAGGGCCTGAGTGGCTGGGGAGGTGTTCCTTCAAGCACAGGTGCCTGTCACCAGTTAGCTTACCCTGGGTCTCTGTACCCCTCCTCACCTCCTGCCCTGCTGGCCAATGCACACTGTCCAGGGCACTTTGACAAGATCCATGGTGGGCTGGTGCCTGCACTGCTCGTGCTGGCCCAGTTCTCAACTCTCCCCAGGCTCTGGGTTGGCTTCTCAGCCATCTGGTCACTCTGTGACCATTCATTCAGCTATGAAGAGAAGCGGCGTCTCCTGCGTGCCTACTACGTGTCAGGCACCGAGCAGAGCTACTTTTATACCTACCACCTCGTGTCACCTCTCCAACAACCCTCCAAAGGGGATACTGTTAGCCTTCTCATTCTAGATAGTGCAATTAAAGCTTAGCAAGATTAGGAAACAAGACCAAGGTCACGTCAACCTTGGCAGTTGGGAGGAGAGCCTGGGGCGATCTGGCCCCAGAGCCAATGCCCTTTCTACCATGCCACTCACTGGGATGGTCTCTTGCCTCCACCCTTAAGCAACATGACTTCTCTGGAGATTTTTGACAAAGCATTTCTCATTTGCAGAGCTGGCCCAGGACAGAACTCTGTAGTTAGATTAACTTGGGATGCTTGCTACCTCTTCCCCTCGGCACCGCGTGCCCCCGCCTCCACACACACGTGCTCTTCTCTTGGTTATTTACACTAAGGTATACATGTCTGGCATCAAGCACCGGTGAACAGAATTTGGGGAGTCCCAGGGACTTTCCGGGACCCTGAAGTAGTTCCATCAGTCTCCAAGGATGCCCTCCCTAGACTTTTAATCTAGCTAAAAGAGAGGGAAAAAAAAAAAAAAAACCCCAGCAATACAGACCAGTGGGGAAACCGACACATGGGCACACTACTGGGGGTACGTTCCAGGAATGACAGTTCCTGGGAGACCAACCTGGTGACAAGGACAGCAGCTAAAAAGCACTTACAGCCTTTGATCTGGTAACTTGGTAATTTTAGAAGGAAATTAGACCTCAAGGAAATATCCTTGACACCTCCTCCTCCAAGAAAAGCCCAGAGATATTCTCAGCCGGATTGTTTACGATAGTGAAGAATACCAGGACCAACCTGATCGATAATAAAACGACTGAAAATGACAGGTACGAGGGTTCTTTCAACCTAAGGACATGTGTGTGCGAGTCAGTACTACTCATAGCCACAAGAAAACTAAAAATACCAATGTAAGTAAACCGTATTACTTCATAAAACTCAAAACATTTAACAAATATATATGTATGAATGTATGATAATAGATAGATGAGGAAAAAAGTGAAATAGGATGGCTCTGTTTTTGTTAAAGTTGTTGCTGAGTCCATGTAAGAAAAAAGAAAACCAGTCAACAACAAAAACACTCATACATGCTTAGAGCGGGCGAAGGGGAGAAAACAGGGGCAAATAAAAGGAGAGGAAGGGGAGAAAAGCATGCGTTAAAGTCACACCTCATTCATTCTTGCATGCATTCACCCGTTTTCTAAAACATCTCCTTGGCTCGTGCCATGTGCCAGGCACTGAAGTACCGAGGTGGGGATGAGACGGACACCGTCATTGCCCGAGGGCTCCCTCAGAGAGAGGAGGCGCTCTCCAGGTCCCCGCTAGCCACCGCTTGGTCACCCTGAGAGTAGAGAACAAAGTCCCCTCAGGAGGTGGGCTGCTGCCTGGAAAACCTGAGGCCAAGAACAGAGCTGCTGTTCTCCCCTTTTACGGCCCCGGCTGTTCCCGCCAGTACGGAGCCAATAGAGCCAGTGGAGGGGCAGCCAAGGGGGCCCACCTTCCTGCTGTTAACTTCTCCATCAGAGGGGCTTCCACCCCAGCAACCAACACACCCACTGCCCGAGTCACAGTGTGAAAACAGTGCCACCACTGCTTTCGTGGCTTCCAATACTTTACGATAAGCTGTTGGATTCTACCTTTGGATGGCACAGCTGACATCACCCCTTCCCCACGGGCACCAAAGGGACAGGAGTGGCAGGCAGCTGAAAGCTGGGCAAAGCTGGGGTAGCTTTGGTGGGATGATAAAAGAACAGAGATTCCCAATGTCTAAAACACCTGAATAGCTGGGCTGAATCTTCCTAATACTGTCTTGAGGCGACATCAGTGGCCTTTACCCAGGTGCCTTGGCTGAGCACATAAGAAGCCCTGGCACCCCCCCTCCCCCCACAGGCCCACATGGTCCACACCCTGAGGGAAGGGCGGGAGAATAGCGATACATGAGGTCAAGAAAGCTCCAGGTCACCACCCACCTGAGACTGCCCGCTGCTGCACTGGGCTCCTCTCCTTGTGAGAGCAGGGCCAGGGCCCCCAAATCTGTGTTTTTGAAAAGGTCCCGAGGTCATTCTCTTGCTCTGCACCAGCTTTGGGAGACACAGGAAATGTGGACCAAACACTGCTGTCTTTGGAATCAGAAAGATCTGGGCTCGAATCCCAGCTCTGTCATTCATTAGCTCTGTGACTTGGGCAAATAACTTAACCCCCTGAGCCCCAGGTTTCTTACCTATACCGCAGAAACAATAACACCCACATCAGAAGGTGACAAGTGGGCAGGTGTCCCTATAGTACATTGAGCCTCCCTCCCGTCCCCCACCCCGGCACACATCCCACGTTGTAAGGACTAATTTACTGGTCTAGGCCTCCTGTCTGTGGATGCACCCAGGGCAGGTGTCTTGTACCCTCTCCCGTCCCTGGCATTCAGCCCAGGGGCTGGCCCCGAGAGGCACTCGCTACACTCGCTGTGGAAGAAACGAGCGCGTGAGGATTGATAACACCAGGAAGGTGGCTGCCACGCTACCAAGGCACAGGAGGCACTTCAGAGAAGTTCCCCTACACCTGAAAATGTAGATTAAAAAAATTACGCGTAGTGCGTTCCTAAGGGGGCAGTTCTCCGCCTTCTCCCTGCCCCTGAATTAAAATGACTCCATTTATGAGAATCCGACGGGAGCGCACTGTTTAAGGGACACAGGCTGAGTAAGGAGAGGCCACGGCTGCTTGATTTCTGTCCAGTTTCAGGAGTGCAGGCCACAGTCTCCTACAATAGAAAGTGCAAAGTCCCAACTCACTGCTCAGCTCGCGGTGTCCCTCAGAACCACTCACCCACAGGCTGCCATGGGCCCGCAGCAGCCACTAATAACGGAACCATTTCTGCTCTCCTTGCAGTGGCAGTTGGCAGTGGCAAACAGGAAGTTGTCTTGAAGTAGGGTGTGGTTGTGCCCTGTCAATGTACGAGCACAGAGACACCACTTGTTTTTTCCCCCTCCAGCCCCCTTCTGCTTCCCTCTGCTCCCTTCTTTTAGGAGCAGAAGGTCTGCATGATTTCGGTGAAAACACAGCTTTTTACACGATTTAAGATCAACCATCAGCATTATACAAAACCCAAACCAAAGGCAGAAAGGAGGCTACAATGTAGCAAGGGTCTGTTTCGCTCCCACCAGCCACTTGCTCGTGGCACTGTGCGAGTCCCTGGCCATGCGTGAACCCTCCGTCCACTTCTCCACAGCACACAGGAAACGGGACCGGCTGGAAACCAGGCCAGGGGCATCGCTGATTGCACTGGGGAGCTGGCCAGGCTGCCAGCAGGCCAGCCACCAAAGTGGCCTCAGGGCCCACAGTGCGCACAGTGGACTAAGGACCATCCACACGTGGGAAAGAAGGAAAAGCACAGGTCGTCACTTTCCAACAATTTTTAAACTTTGCGCGAAAACGACCCGCAAGATTTCCTAGCACAACTTGCATATAAAAACAACCAAGAAAAATCACTGGCGAGGAGATAAATGCATCAAGTGTGGTTGGAGCTGCGCACACACGCAGAGGCATGGGGGTGACGGGCTGGTAAGGTTAGGGCTGGGAGAGGTGTGCTATAAAATTTTCCACTCCGCTCCTACCCAGGCCCCGAGGCTGGCACCTCCAGAAGTGCTGTCCAAGATAGACTGGTCCCCGACCCAGCCTCCAACTCCTGACCTCTTTTTCAGGCAGCTCCTCTCCCCACTCCAAGCCTCAGCCCTGTCTCAGCTCCAGCGCCAGCCCACAGCCCCAGAGCACTGTCTGAGCTCAACCTCGACCTCGTACTTGCTAAATGGACCGTGGGCTGACAGCACGCCCCGCCTGCCAGGCTCTCTCTTCCGTGACCTGGGCCCGGCCCCACGCCATCCTGTGTGGCAAGCGTGCCCTGCGCTCACACTTACACATCCCGGGGAGACAGCCTTGCCGTTTGGATAAGGAGGCTGAGCCAGTGACACGCTGGGCAGCGCGACTCGTGGGAGCTGTTTCCTGGCTGCTGGCTGAGGGCCCTGGCCAGTCAGAACGCACCACTTCCCCTTTAAGAGAGCACGCCCAGATGCGATTAGGGAAAGGCAGAAAGAAAAGCCCGGAACAGCCAGGGTTGTATCCTGAATTTAGCAGATGAACTCGGGTTTTCCCGAATGGCACACACAAGGTGTGGTCGGAGGAGGCAGCGGACTCCTCAGAGGAGGATCCCAGGGCGGTCACTGTGTGTTGAGGGCCAGGGCCTTCCTGTAGCACCTTCCCCCCTGCCCCAAACCCTGCATGATGGCCCCTGGGTCCCTTGTCCTGGCCTGGTCCCAGGGCAGCCTGCAGGCGCCTCAGGCCTTTCTGCTCTCCCTTCCTGCAGGGCTCATCTGTCCTGATGGGCAGATGCCCAGCACTGTGCTTTGGGGAGAGCAGAGATGTCATTTATAAAGATGGAAAGATACTTCTGTGGGACATTTGAACTATGAATTCAAGTCGAGAGTTTGCCTTCATTCTTTCTAATTAGAAAGTTTATCCCCTGATCTTGGCAAGAGATGGTAGTTTTGGGGGCGGGGGGTGATTGTCTAAAAAAGACACTGGGTCCCAAAAAGCCACATGTTGTTTGATTCCGTCTATGCAAAATATCCAGAATAGGTAAATCCACAGAGACAGAAAGTAGATTGCTAATGGCCAGAGGCTGGGGAAGCAGGGCCTGGGGAGTGACTGCTTTAAGGGGTAGAGGGTCTCCTTTGGGGGTGATGAAAGTGTTTTTGGAACTAGGTAGAGGAGACTGACCCTTGTACAACAATATGAAAAAACTCAGTGCACTAAATTAGAATTCAGTGCTCTAAAACAATTAATTTTGTTATGTGGACTCCACTGCCACTAAAAAAAAAAAATCAGTAAAGTTAAAGTGTATTTTAGGTCTCCTAGGATCTCTCTGTTTCATGCAACATTTTTTGGTAAAGTCTACCTATTACCTGGTCTTTTAAAAAAATTATTTATTTACTTATTTATTTATTGCTTTTTAGGGCTGCACCTGTGGCATATGGAAATTCTCAGGCTAGGAGTCGAATCCAAGCTGTAGCTGCCAGCCTACACCACAGCCACAGCAATGCAAGATCCAAGCCAAGTCTGCGACCTACACCACGGCTCACGGCAACACGGGATCCTTAACCCGCTGAGCAAGGCCAGGGATCGAACCCACATCCTCACAGATACTAGTTCACGATCGTAACCCCCTGAGCCACAATGGTAACTTCCCCTATTACCCAATCTTAAGTTAACCCTGGCTGAATAGTATATGCCTTTTGATAAGGAAAAATAAAACCAAACCTCTAAGAGACCAAAGCTTTCCAAGACTGAGAATTTCTGACTGTGGGAAGATGCCATGATCTCATACCAGGGCACACAAGCTGGGCAGTGCTGAAGCCCATCTCAAGTGAGGTCTTGCCCCTCAGCAGCTTGACCACAGAACCAAGGCCAGAGACAGGGAGTCTCCCAGGGGAGAATTACTCAAGGAGAATATATTTCGGGTCTCTGACTTTGGGCTTCCTTTCCTCCTCTTGTAGATAGAGATTCTTCCCAGAATATAGGAGAATCAGTTTCCTGCTAGGAGGGGTCTATGCCGGTTTGGTGAAGGATGAGTTTCTACAATTCCATTTCTTTGGAATGGAGCCAGTGGGAATGCGGGGGTGTGGCCTGACCACCCACCTAACCCAGCCTCACTGGAGGAGGCTGGAGACAGTCTGCTCCCAAGGTTGAGGCTGTGAGCCTTGTCCTCCAGACCCTGGACCAGCAGGTCAAGGGCTCCTGGGCACCCGGCCCCCACTCAGGGGACTGTCACGAATAGGCCTGCTGGATGATGCAATAATAAAAGAAACGCAGATGAAAGGGCAAGCCCCGTGGCCTGGGAGCCCGAGTCTTTCCAGAGACAACCATGAGCAACTTTTCTAGGATCTGTTTGCTCAGAGTTCCAGGATGACACAGAGGACAAAGCTGTGAACAGCTTCCGTGGGCCAGCTCTCCCAGAGCCCTCTGGTCCTTCTGGGAGCACTTCCCCTGCCGCTTTGACCCTGTTCTTTCTGCCCCCGCAGGTGCCCAAGGTTCTCAGCAAACAGGTGGCTTAAGGAAATAAGATGCAGTATTTATACTGTTTGGACATCTGAGGAGCAGCAAGTTTAGAGCCTTAATTCTAAATACGAAAAAACAGGCTGACTCAACCCAATTAAAAAATGGGCAAAGGACTGGAACACTTATTTTTCCAAAGATACACACACACACACACATATACATACACACATATACATATACACACACACATATATATATGTGTATATATATATCTCCAACAATCACATGAAAAGATGATCAACATCATTAGTCATCAGTGAAATGTAAATCAAAACCACAATGAGATACCACTTCACATGTACTAGGATGGCTATGTATATAAAAAACAACAACCAAAAAAACCCCAGAACGGAAAATAACAAGGGTTGTTTGAGGACCTGGCGAAACTGGAATCCTTGGGTGCCCCCCGTGGGAACATAAACTGGCACAGCCTCTATGGAAAACACTATGGTGGTTCCTTGAAAAATTAAACATGGAATCACCATCTGATCCAGCAAGTCTACCCCTGAGGACTATATCCAGAAGAACTGAAACCAACTACTCAAACAAATTACTATATACATGGAGCACTGTTAGCAATAGCCAAGAGGCAGGAAAACCTCAAATGTCCATTGATGGAAGAATGCATAATCAACTTGTGGCACATACACAACGGAATATTATTTAGCCATAAAAAGGAATGAAATATGGATACCTACTACAACATGGATGAATCTAGAAAACATCATGCAAATGAAAGAAGCTAGGCACAAAAGGTCACATTTTGTATGAATTCTATTTATATGAAATGTCCAGAACAGGCAAGTCCACAGAGACAGAACACAGACTGGTACTTACCAGGGACCGAGCAGATAGGGAAGGAGAAATAACTGTTTCATGGGTATGAGGTTTTGTTTTGGAGGGATGAAACATATGGAACTACAAAGAAGCAGTGTTTGCATAACATTATGAATGTACCCAATGCCACTGACTTGTTCACTTGAAAATGGTTAGTCTTACATTATATGAATTTCACCTCAAAAAAACCAAAAAACCTGAAACCAAGAAAACTGCAAAACATAAGGTCCAAGACACTCCACAAACAGAACAATCAGTTTCTGAATAACTGAGACTTATCTTCAAAACCCTTCTTGGAATCACTTAAAGGAAATAATTTTTAAGTTAAAGTGACTAGGCCAGCAAGAGATAGCAGATAGACACACTTACTCCAACACAGCGGTTTGTAAACAGCCGATTCAGGTCCTCAAAGAAGCATTAATTTGTCCTAAACAATATTTCACACACATGCACACACACACACACACACAGGCTGCATAAGCTATGTACAAATGGGGCTCTAAGACACTGGTCCCTTCTGCCAGCTCCCACATCCTAGATAAAACCATCATTTCTACCAAACGGACTCAGGTTTTAGACCTTGAAGTTGGGACTCAGTCACAGACTCTCCCCAAAGCAAGAAGAAACCCCACAAGTAATATTCCCTGCCCTCCCCCCTTCTGGCTCCTTCCAGGGCTGCCATCACCCTCTCAGCACTGCAGCCCAGGGGCCACCCAGCCTGGCTTCTCCATGGCAGGCCCCGGTCATGGTGCTTTGCAAACACACGCTACACAGCATGACTGCTGGACAGCCCCCGCTGTGGGAGCTGCTTTGTGATGCCCCCACATTCATCCCATTTTTGCCCTGTTGGGTCACCTTGAACCAGTCCAGTTCCCCTTCCATGGGACATCCTGCCAAATGTTTGTTTCCTGAAATCCTTCTCCAGGCTAATGACTCCCAGACATCATTTAAAACCATTCCCTAGGGAACATCATTTTCACTATTCTCCTCATTTCTGAGACCTCTGATCCCACTGTCCTTCTAAACTGCAGCATTCAGAAGGCAGAGCATTACAGGTAGGGTAGGAGCAGCACCCAGCTGTCTGTTCTGGATATTATTCTGCTATTGATGCAGCTAGAGGTCTTATTGTTAAGAGCTGCATTCCCACTAAGTCTTTTTTTTTTTTTTTTCTTTTTTGGCCACCTTGCAGTATATGGAGTTCCTGGGCCGGGGATCAGATCTGAGCCACAGTTGCGACCTAAGCCACTGCTGCGGCCATGCCAGATCCTTTAACCCACTGTGCCTGGCCGGGGACAGAACCTGCGTCTTGGTGCTGCAGAGACGCTACCAATCCCATTGTGCCACAGTGGGAACTCTCACCCTAAGTTTTATTTCACACACTTTGCTGTCAAGCTGCTTATTCACAGGTATCCTTTAAAAATGTCACCTTGTTGGAATCAGTCCATGGCTCCAACTTGTGCAAATCTTTCTGGACCCTGACTCATGAATATTAACTATTCTCCCTCTTAAATCTATGGCTTGAAAAATTGGGTACTCTTGCCACTAATGCTTTTCATCTTCCAAATCCTCATTTTTTTTTTTTTTTTTTTTAAATGGCTGCCCCTGCAACAGTGAAATTCCAGGCCAGGGATTGAATCTGAGCTGCAACTGCAGTTGCAGCAACGCTGGATCCTTTAACCTACTGCGCCAGGCCGGGGATGGAACCCGAGCCTCCGTAGCGACCAGAGCCACTGCCGTTGGATTCTTAACCCACTGCTATGGCGGGAACTCCCCAAATCCTCATGTGTAACTTGGAAGAGGACAGGGCCAAGTGTGAAACTCAATACCTTCCCCGGCATGATAGTGACTGAGAGTGACACTCCAGAGGCCATACTCTACCAGGCCACCTGCCATTCAGGGCAGCTGTGTCACTTGACGCACACTTCATCTTCGCTGGTAAGGATCCCGTGGACAACTAACAAATGGAGCTCTAAGGACAGCCCTCCTGTTACCAGGGGTTGAAGGACTAAGTGTAAAGCTCTTAGCAGTGCCTTGCACACAGGGGACAATCAAATGTGTCTTTATAACTGAGAAGAAGCACCATAACAGAAGAAACCTTGGCGTTCCAATTCCCAAACTCCCTTCCTTATTGGTAACCAAGTATAGACATCAGGCAGCTGAAATCAATACAAGGAGCTCTGGTGTCCAAGAGCTGGAGTCTGAACCCTGGCTCTCGCCTTCCAGAACCTCCATGCTCTGAGGTTAATAATACCTGCCCTTCCAAGGCTACAGGGAGGAATCAGTGAGATCAGGCATGTAAAAGAGGTTTAAAAGTCGAGCCAGGCTGTGCAAACATAAAAGAACGATCTTAGGATTATTACTGTTAGACATCTCTCAAAATCTCTCAAAAACACTGTTTCAGCTGGTAGAATCTTGCTTGTAGATGCACTGAGGCTGCCAGAAGGCGGGTCTTTCAGGAGAGCAGCTGAACTGCCTCAGAGCCACTTCACTCTCCCAAGGAAGGCAGGGTGGGAGGGCTTGGCCAATTCAAATGCAAAAGCCCAAGGGTGTTCAGTATTCGCTGCCATCCCACTCTAACACAATGGCCTGTGGGTTCCCTTCAGGGCTCTTCATTAACCCCGGCGGCTGCGAAGTTATCTGTACAGTGGGATGGGGACCCCCCCCCCGTAGTCACCCGCTAGCTGAGATGCACACAAACCCACACATACCTCCACCCAGAGTTCTTCAGAAGGTGAGTCTCCCAAACCCTCCCAGCCTGACAAACAGGAGCGGGAAAAGGGGAGTGTAACAGGGGCCCCATCCATGCAGGCCGACAGCGACCAAATCAGAGCAAAGAGTTTCTTCACCTCTGTGCTGCAGCCAGTTCACCCAGTTCAGATGGGACGATGAGCAGGCGAAGGGCTCCCAGATAACATGCGGCTAGAACTCGAGCCCCTGTGCCTTCTTGATGCTGGACTCGGTTCAGTGTGGGTAGCGGGAGAAAGTGCAGGGCACTCTCCACACCGTGGAAGCCCCACTGAGAGCACACCTCACTCTTACTCTCTACAAGGTGAGAGGAGACCCCTAAACCAACACAAACCAACCAAAACCCTCCGCTTTCATAGAGATGAGAGAAACACAGAGGAGAAAAAGGCAGACACATGTGGCAGCACTGGGCAGTGAGGACTATGTCACACCTGAGCCTAGGTCACATTTGCTAACTTGGAAATTTCCGTTTCAACTGTCCATCGTCATTCGACAGACAGGGTGAGCTGATGATGCTGGGGGCGGGAGGAGGCCTGGACATGTACCTGCATCAGGCCAGACTCCTTGCTCAGAAGGCCTTTCGTGAGGCCCAGATGATGTTTTTGCCCTCCTTTTAGGATTTGTTTGGTTTAAAACATTTAACCCGAGGCACAATGAAGTGTCTCATTTGCGACGTGCTCCTGGACCATTAGACGGGGACTCCACTCTCATTACGCTGATGAACGTGCTACTTACCCATGCAAATTCCGGGATTGCAGACACGGAGATGGGAGGTGCTCAAGGTAGGGCTCTCGAAGGCTGATTTAATTACACAGCCATTCAGTGGGCCAAGCTGAGCAATTTTTAGCCACCTGATCTAGTAAATATTATGGGAAACCCTTTCATCAAGTGCTAATGCTGGCTTAGGGATTTCCAACGTGCACGGCTCTAGTTCTCATTCAAATATGCCCACGGTCCCCAAAGACACTACCGCCAAGACCAGAAAATCAAACGGATCACACGTGAGCCAATACACCGTCTTGCAGTTAATGACTTATTTTTTTGTACTATAAACCCCTGAATATCACTGTCATTTAGGGGAGGGCAAACCTGAAAACCCACTAGCTTTCCTATGGCCAGCCTTCCTCTGCCCCTCCCCCAGGCTCTCGGCGGTCCCGCTGACGGGTTTCTGGGCAGGCTGCAGGGCTCCCGAGGGTTGCACAAAACAACCACCACGAGCCCATTTCGGACGTTTGAAACAATACTCAATCACTGCATCCACTCTCCCAGAGCGTCCCAGAGGAAATGGCATCATTACTTTCATTTTACTCCGTTTGGGACCAACCAAAAGAAAACAACACGTCCTACAGCAATTATCAGGGTATCTGATGTCGGCCACTGGTGAGTATGCTCTGGAATGTTATCAAATGACCTCCCCGAGAAATGAATTTTCAAGAGCTAAAATAACCTCGGTTGCACATGCTCGGCCGTTTCTCTAACTGCAAAAACGGATTTCACTTTCTGCAGTTAGAACAGAAAACTCTCAGGCATCCCCGTTTCTTCAAAAAAAAAAAAAAAAAACCTATAAATAACCCAGGATCAGCAAAATTTATGCAAAACATCCTTCTAGAAGAAGAAATGTAAACTAAAACCACTTACAGAGAGACTCGAGCTGCCAACTTAATCTGATTCTACGACGACTGTAAACACGTTGTACTTTTAGAACCTAAAGTGATCCATATTAGCACAGATGCCATCGCAGAAAAGAAAAAGAAAGAAGGAAGACCCCTCCCCCCCCACCCTGCAACTAAACAACAACAAAAGCCCAGCCCCAAACAGAGCACCGTGATTCGGGGTTCGGGGTTCTGCACGCTCCAGGACTCGACGGCTGACCAGCTGTAGTCAGTACCAGCTATCCGAGCTTGCACACGCCAACTGTTTTGACTACAGGCACTTGTTAAACACAAAGTTTCAGGTCCTACCAGTTGGACACCAGAAGTTCATAGAACTGACCCAGTGCCAAGAACAACAAGCCCAGAAAGCGAAACGGCTGCCTCGCGCGCCCGTGTTTTTGTTAACTGTTTATGCAAGCCCCAGAGCAATTGGGTAACAATTAAGAAGACAACCAAACTTAAATAACAAAAGGAGAAGATTACCACCTGGAAGGAAATGTAGATACTGGCAGATAAAGGGCAGACGTCAGCCTAGTTTACTGGAGGGGTGGGTGGGGGGTTTTTGGAGAGAACCAGTGGTGGTGGGGGAGGGATGGGTGTCACATGACAAACTGCGGTTATTAGCAGAAGGAAATGGGTGCTTCCTTGAAGCATCTTTACTTCGAGATTGACTGAGAGCTTTTACAGATGTTAAGGGCTAGGTACACATCTGGGGTGACTGCAGAAGCAATGGCATATGGACGCTGGTAAGTACCGTAGGAGAAAAAGGGGGCATGCTGAATGGAGGGTTCAAGGAGCAGAAAAGGGACTTCTGAGTTCCCTGCTCTGTGCAGTGAGGCCACTGGGCCAAGGAAGCAAATGGAGGGGACAGTGTCCCTGGGTTGCTTCTGATCTGGTGCTGAGAAAGGTTCCCTTTTCCCCTGTGAGGTTGGGGCTGTTGGGGCCAACCTTCCTCCCTTGTCCGGATGGGAGTCTGTGTTGCCTTACAGGTGACAGTGAATAAGGTTATTATCATTTGGCAAAATAAAATAAAAGGGAATGCTTAAATTGCTTATGTAACAAAGTTTTCATTTCTTTCCCAGAAGGCATCAAGCACCATCACATTTTAGGACCAAGACAATGGACCAGATAAAACTTGAGAATTATCTGAGGATTTGAGAAACGTGAATTGCCAAAGAACTGCAGTGCAGGTGTAAGAGTAAGACATTTCAGATTGCGGAACGGATTCAAATCTAACCTCCACTCTCACCTTTATTCCTTCCTTCTGAGGTAGAATACTAACTCAGGTCCTCAGTGTAGGAGCATGGGCTTTGATGCATTCTTCGATATGGCTATTGATTAACATTTGTGGCTTAAGGGCTCCAAGGAGTAACATCCTCACAGGCCTTGTTTACTATAGGGGGTGTACCTACACCCAGATGGATATTAATCCCGAATCCCCTGTGACTCAGTTTACAGGAAGAGAAGGACAAAGAAACCATAAAGCTTACAGGACATTTCCACCCCTAAAACCATGATTGGACAAGGACTGATGTAGGTAACTGAGCAAGGTCCATGGGAGAAAACCACATCTTTCCTGACCCATATGTTGTACCCTCCCATCTTTAAGGGATAGGACAGTAGACAGCAAGGGACTCTTCTCCCTCTCCCAGCATCCCTGGGAGCTACCTGCTTTCCTTTAATAAAGACTTTGCTTGCTTGCTGCCTGTGTGTTCCGGGAGTTCATTCTTTGACTGTGTGAACAAGAACCAGGAGTCCGGTAACATCCCTTCATCCCTCCCTTCCTGCCTTCCTTTCTTTCTCTTTCTCTAGCTCTCTTTCTTTCTTCCCTCCCTCCATCCTTTCTCTCTTTCCTTCCTTCCTTATGTATCTATCATTTACCTCTGATTGTGAAGAAGAAAATGCTGCCCCTTCCCCACTCCAGAGGTTTAGGGGAAAGTAACGAGTAGGTAGGAACAGGCTGTTAGTAAAAGTCATTGTAACTGTGGGCCAGGTTCTTGTTTATTCTGGACAGTAAATGTCATTCCTCTAGTTCCAGGGGTCACCAGTGCAATGGTGGCGAACATGAACTCACACAGTGGCTGTCCCTTTCCTCCCTAAGGAACCCACGTTTTCTTACAAACTATATACAGAAATGGTTTCACTGGGATCTGAAACGGAGCCGCCCTGAGACGCAGCAGTTCCCAAACTGATCAAGAGAGAAGACCAAAGGTGGCTTGGAGCAGCCCAGACAAAGGAAGGAGGAGGAGGAGGAGGAGGAGGAAGGGGTGCGCTGGAGAGAAGGTCCAGGTGGGGAAGGTGAGGCTCACGGCAGCCCCAGCCCCTGAACTGACCAGTGACTTCTTATAGGGACCCCAGAACTTTTGGGTCCAGCCTCTCAGAATTCCATGGTTTACATGTCTCCTCCCCACAATTATATTATTTGATTATCAGAAACATCCTAGGAGATGGAGGAGGGGTGGTGTGATGATGTGCATTTAACAGGAAAACAGAGGCTGGGAGAAGCCTTGGCCTCAGCCAGCCGCAGTGACTGTGCTGGTGTGGCGCTTCATTATCCACAAAGCATTGGAAAGGTCGCGGGCTTTATTATTCCTATTGTCACAGACCGGTAAACTGAGACTTTAGAGAGGCTGCAAATCATGTCCAAGGCCACAATGCAAATCAGAAACAGCACCTAGGTCTAACTCCTAAACCCAGTCCTCCTTGCTTGCCTCTATCGTGTTTCCAGAACACATTATCAGAGAACTGAAGAAGGCCAGTAACGTTGTTTTATTATAAAAGCACATCATCTCCCTTTGATTTTCTTAAAACCCCCTGTTTTCATGGTTTTTCAGTTCGCAGACTGCAATTCCCTCACAGGAGGGCTACGCTCCCCGCTGCTCCCCGCTTCGCTTCGAGGAGAGCTCTGGACCTCTGTGCTCCAGAGCTACCATTTTAATGCAAAGCAACCTCCTCCACCCAGTCGCCACCCATTCCTCCTTTGATTTGATTAGTTCACCCACGTGCTAATCCCTGGCTCCTCACCTAATCCCAGTCTCAGCAGCGGCCAGAGCAGATGTCCCAGCAGGCCTGCCAAGCTGTGCATTGCGTACTAGCCTGCATCCCCAAGGTGTTTGGTCTCCCATGTACAGGGGATGTGGTTGCATCTTTTCTCCAGCATGTGCTTCAGAGCTATCCTTTTGCTGGGTTCTTTTGCACTAGAGGTCGGTGAAAATTAATGGACCAAATGAAGGGTCCCAATGTCTGTGCAAGTGGACACACTTCCAGCCTGATGGCGGTGACATCACTACTAAGGGATACTCCCAGCTGGATAGGGGGGGACATTACTACTAAGAGATACTCCCAGGAGTTCCATCATGGCTCAGTGGTTAATGAATCTGACTAGGAACCATGAGGTTGCAGGTTGAATCCCTGGCCTCGCTCAGTGGGTTAAGGATCCGGCATTGCCGTGAGCTGTGGTGTAGGTCACAGACACAGCTTGGATCCTACATTGCTGCTGTGGCGCTGGCGTAGGCCGGTGGCGACAGCTCCAATAGACCCCTAGCCTGGGAATCTCCATATGCCATGGGTGTGGCCCTCAACCAACCAAAAAAAAAAAAAGAGAGAGAGATACTTCCAGCTGGATGGGGGTGACATTAGTACTAAGAGACACAGGTTCATCACAGGTTTGGGGCGTTTCCTGAGGAGATGTGGCAGTGAGTCAGTGCAGACGACCATGGGATTTGGCAGGGGTGAGCGGGATGTTTGTTAGGAACTCAAGCCCCTGGGGCCATGGCCAGAGATGCCAAATGTGGACTGCAGGAGGGAAAAGGTCAGGAGGTGATGATGTGGAAGTTCTAGAATGTTTTTCCACCACCTTATGAATCTACCTCTTTTCCCTTGAAAGCCCAACACAGCAAAACACAGGACCGAAGGCCAGGGGAGCTGAGTGTCAAGGGAGACTTTATGCTGAATGGCACTAAAGCAGACAGGGTCTTGGGGACTCATCATTTTTTTTTTTATTTTTATTTTTTTTATTTTTTTCCCACTGTACAGCAAGGAGATCAAGTTATCCTTACATGTATACATTTTTCCCCCACCCTTTGTTCTGTTGCAATATGAGTATCTAGACATAGTTCTCAATGCTACTCAGCAGGATCGCCTTGTAAATCTATTCTAAGTTATGTCTGATAAGCCCAAGCTCCCGATCCCTCCCACTCCCTCCCTCTCCCATCAGGCAGCCACAAGTCTATTTTCCAAAGTACTCATCATTCTGCACGCTGCTGTCCATGGGAGAAGCTCTATGTTAGGTGAGATGCACAGTGGCTCCTCCCACAAGTTTACCTGAGGTCTTTTTGGTAACCACAGGATATTTGCATCCACACTGGCTGAAAAGAATATGGGGCCTGGGTAAATCAGAATAGCTTCAGCAGGAAAACGCTGTTTGCTTACAAGACACAAAGTGAGTAGAATATTTCCACATGCTCTTTGACTCCTCTGAGCACAGAGACCATTTTTTTTTTTTTTTTTTAAACCAAAAAGTAGGACACACGGTTTGACAAGCACTGGCATATTTAGGGACGACAGCCTAAGTTATTTAAAATCGGAACTTCTGAAAGTCCAAGAGGCATGGCCACCAGACTTGTAAAATCAGTGAAAATGCGCTAATAGAGGGATACACAATATTAGCATTCATTTGTTGCTGTGGTTGGTAGTGCTGGGCTTACGGAAGGAAGTTCTACCATAGACGGGTCAGAGAGTGCTTTGCTCATGGATGCGGTGATTTTGGCTGGGCTGGTGAATACAGGACAGTCAGCCTGGAGGACAATAGCAATGATGGAGACAAAACGGGGGTCCTCTTCCCAAACTCTGCATTTAGATCTCTGTCCAATGAAGGGTGCTGCATCAGAGTACAAATACAGAGAAGGAAGCTGGTCAGGACTCGGTAAGGTCTTTAACACATGGCCTGGGTATGTGGAGAGCTGGTCAAATAAAGGATGGAGGCCAAGAAAGATGGAGGCCTGAGCTGTCAGGAGACAGGGAAGCAAGGTGAGCATGGCAACAGCTATGGCCACTGTCGGCTGCAGACCTGACTTTACCCCTGACATTGCCCTGCAGACTTCCAGGTCAGGACCTGCAGCTCATCTGGACACTCTTTTCCTTTCGCCCTGTTACCAGGGTTCACAGGGCCAGGGCCAGCCTGTTTGACTACCTGGAATTGACTTTTGGCCTAAGCCTTTGTGATGTGGGCTCATGATCAAAGCCAAGGGTACAGTTTTACACATATGGGGCCACATATCCTTGATCTTCAGAAGAGAAGGCCAATTTCAACCAGCTTTAGCCGGTACTGCACAATTTGAAAAGGGACTTTATACCGAAGGTCAGTAAATGTGGGTTGACTGCAGTCTGGATCATTGGACCTCATGTTCCCCATTCTGAGTCTCCTTTATCTTTGTGAGCCAATACTTAGCCAGAGCATGGAAGCCTTGCTGTGTGTTTTAAAGACAGGTTTTGAATGAATGAATGTAGTACTACTTAATATGAACCACAAAGATGGTTGTATATGTTATTAGATATTTACTGGAAGGTGAATATCTTTAAGTATGTATGAAATTTGGTGTTTTAATTAATTTTGCTTTCATTAATTATTTTATTCTTATTTTTTTGCCACACCCATAGCATGGGGAAGTGCCTGGGCCAAGGGCTGAACCTGAAACACAGCAGTAACCTGAGCTATAGCAGTGACAATGCTGGCTCCTTAATCCCCAAGGCCACCAGGGAACTCCAATTAATTTTTTTTGTTGTTGTTTTTTGTTTTTTGCCTTTTTCTAGGGCTGCTCCCATAGCATATGGAGGTTCCCAGGGTAGGGGTCTAATCCGAGCTGTAGCCGCCGGCCTACACCACAGCCTCAGCAACGCGAGATCCGAGCCACGTCTACATTCTACACCACAGCTCACAGCAACACCGGATCGTTAACCCACCGAGCAAGGCCAGGGATCGAACCCGCAACCTCATGGTTCCTAGTTGGATTCGTTAACCACTGAGCCACGACGGGAACTCCTTTTTTGTTTTTTTTAGGGCTGTACCCATGGCATATGGAAGTTCCCAGGCTAGGGATCGAATTGGAGCTACAGCTACTAGCCTATACCACAGCCACAGCCACACCAGATCCAAACTGCTATGTGACCTACACCACAGCTCATGGCAATGTTGGATCCTTAACCGACTGAGTGAGGCCAGGGATTGAACCCACGTCCTCATGGATACTAGTTGGATTTGTTCGTTACCACTGAGCCACAATGGGAATTCCCTCCCCCCAAAATTTTAAAAGTTGTGTTGTGTGGCATAGGCTGGCAGCAGCAGCTCTGATTTGACCCCTAGCCTGGGGAACTTCCACATGCTGCAGGTGCGGTCACAAAAAGTGAAAAAACAAAACAAGACAAAAAACTTGTATTGCGGCTCAAATTAGAAGAGAAAGTAGAAAGCCTTTCCACTCAAGATTTAAAATCTTCAAAAAAATTGTAGTCATTTTGTAAAAAGAATCTTTCGAAATATCTACATTCCACTGTACTTTGTCCTCTTAAGTGGTATACTTTGAACATCATTTGATCCTTTTTTTTGATAATTCAAGATCTGCTCAGGGCCTTTCTATACTTTGCTGCAAAATGATGACTTCAGGGCCTACCGTAGCTTTCAAACTTTTTGACCCTGATCTCTTTTTTTTCTTTTTTTCCTTTTTATGGCCACACCTGTGACATATGGATGTTCCCAGGCTGGGGGTAGAATTGGAGCTGCAGTTGCAGGCCTAGGCCATAGCCACAGCAACACCAGATCCAAGCTGCATCAGTGACCGACACTGCAACCTGCAGCAATGCCGGATCCTTAACCCACTGAGCCAGGCTAGGAATTGAACCCACATCCTCACAGACGCCATGTTGGGTTCTTAACCCGCTGAGCCACAGTGGGAACTCTAGACTCTGATCCAACTTAAGAAAAGAATTTCACACAGCAACAACCTAGTATGCACATATATATGAGACAAAAATTCCAAAGGATAAGATTTACCTTTACTAAGTAAAAGACACTTGAATATTTTCTCTTCTATTCCATGGTTTAAAATGTTGGTCAGGGCTCACAAAATTGATTGCCCTGCCATCACCAGGGTGTACAAACGCTGAGCGAGTACGCAGGGCTTTTGTTCCTGCATAAAAAGGCCTCCAGTTCCCTCACCTTCTGCCTTTCACTTTCCCCCCCAGCATCTGGTGCCCCTTTTATTTAGCCAGGGCCTGCCACACAGTCCTAGCTTGGAGTTCTAATTTGCCGAACCTGGAAACCAGACCATCCAGCCTGCCAGAATTCTGTCTAAACTAAGTGCGAAATGTGGCTCCACGAAAGCCTGAGGGGTGGTCCCTGGATGTGCCATGGGACTGGGTGTTCTGCTGTGCTCAGAGCTCCTGGCTGGGCTCCCAAGGAGCTTTGCTTGGTGGCAGAGTTCAAGACACAGAGTTCAAGACCTCTGCGAGCTACATGTAAACACCTGCATGTGAGTGTTTCTTTTTTGAAAGGAGTATTCTGATGGTTGGGCATGAGGCTTGAAAGGCTATTGGATGACAGCAGCTCCTGGCAGCCATGCAGCTTCGTGAATGAGCAGCTCTGGGCTCCACGGCGTATGAGGAAGTATTCCCTACAGTAACTGACCCTATTCACGCAGTTTGTAACAGGCAGTATCTCGCTCTCAGCTCTGAGCTGCCCTTTGCCCTGTAATTTACAGTTCCTCCTACTCAACACTTCAGCTCTCAAGAGTCTTCCCACCTAATGCAAAGAAGACAAACAATATCTTATATTGGTTTAAAAAATTAGGAGTTCCCATGTGGCTCAGTGGGTTCAGGACCCAGCATTGTCACTGTAGCACTCAGGTCACTGCTGTGGCATAGGTTTGATCTCTGGCTCTGGGACTTCTATATGCTTCAAGCACAGCCAAAAAAACCGAAAAATAAAAAATGAAGCAGCAAAGGGGGTAGTTGCTGTGCCCCTAAAGAAATCTAGATAGCAAGCAACCAGGCCTTGGTTAGACTGGCACATCTATTCAGTGGAATGCTGGGAAGCTATAAAAATGATGATGTAGAGCTATATGTACTGAAATGTGTCCACAATAATTGGAGACGAAAAAGAAAAAAGCAGGTTACTAGGCGATGTCTATAATAAGATTCCACTTTTATTTTTTAAAATATAAAACATATACCCATATAGATATACACGTACAACACACAAACACAAATACATAGAAAAAAGAGTGGAAAGTTTTGCACTGAAGTATTTACTCTGTTTTATTTCCTGAAATGTTGGCAGTTTTTATAATACATTACTTTTATAATAAGAAAAAAAAAGCAATTTCACTTTTTTTTTTTTTTCGGTCTTTTTAGGGCTGCACCCGTGACATAAGGAGGTTCCCAGTCTAGGGGCTGAATTGGAGTTTCGTAGCTGCTGGCCTACATACACCACAGCCACAGCAACGCAGGCTCCTTAACCCACTGAGTGAGGCCAGGGATTGAACCTGCGTCTTCATGGATGCTAGTCAGATTTGTTTCTGCTGAGCCACGACGGGAACTCCAGCAATTTCACTTTGAGAAAGTAAAATTCCACGTTATTATGTGGAACAGTACCTCTGTTTGGGGTACCCCAACCCATCTTCACCTTGTACGTGACTGGTCCCGTGGGAACACGAAATCTGTGTATCCCCACGGTGGCACACTCACGCTGAGTTTTCACACTCGCCCTATTTACGACGTGTTCTCAAACTTTTAATAAGAGTTCTACTCATACAGAGAAGGCTAACTTGAATATTTGTTGGAGAATATGCACATTAATGCATATGAAGGCAAAGGAAGGGCTTATGTTTTACTTTTAAGGGTCATGTTCCCTTCTCTGATGGAATTGAAGGGAAACGGGAATCCCTAAGCAGATGGCTCTGCTAGTTACCTCTCTGGCACATGCATTCTCCAAGAAGACAAAGAGCTCACACCAAACTAGATTCTGAAGGTAGTTTTTTCCAAACCAGAGTCAGTTCAAAGCATAGACCGACATTGGGTTTAAGAACAAGAATAATAAATAATACCTGTGTTAATGCCATTCCTTTTTTTTTTTTTTTTTGGCTTTTTAGGGCTGCACCTGCAGCATATGGAAGGTCCCAGGGGGGTTGAATTGGCGCTGTACCTGAGACCTATACCACAGCTCACAGCAATGTCGGATCCTTAACCCACTGAGCGAGGCCAGGGATTGAAGCCTCATCCTCACTGATACTAGCTGGGTTCATAACCCGCTGAGCCACAATGGGAACTCCCAGTGCCATTCTCTCTATAAAGTGTATTCATATCCATGGGGTAACATTCACATCCAAAGTGTATTCCCATCCAAGGGCTATCACCCACAAAAATGACTACGAAGGGAAAATGAGCTCATGTATTACTCTCAGCTGACAAATAATGAAAAGGAGATTTATCAAGGGGAGGCAATTGGCCCAGGCCCACCCTACTGGGGACTAGCAGAGACAAGATTCAAACCCAGTTCTCCTGGGTTTGTTCCCCATGATCTGTGCCATTCTCTCCATAAACACAGTAACTATCTGCCTTATTATCCAAGCCAGACACCTTTGAAAGTAAAAAGGACTGCAAGTGCCTGGGCCTCAGTGCATCAGGTACAAATCTTAACTCCAGCCGTGCTGGGACGTAAGTGCTTATTTCATTAGGTCAGATTTACCGTCACTTTAGATGTAACCTTGCCCTCTCCCCCACCGTTCTCCTCATCAGATCTTTTGAACAGAAGAGAGAAATGGGATATAGTTCCATGTCTAATTTACTTTAAAGCACTTGAGTATATAAATAAATATATACAAATAAAAAAAAGGACTTAATGGTGTTTTACTGGGTTTGAACCAGTCAGTCTGGGCTTTACCTCTAGGGGTGATGGGCTTACATGCCATGAAGACTCCAAAGTCTGGTATTAATCTGATGGGGTCACACTCTGACACTGGCTACTTTGCGTCCTTTGACTGTATTTGCATAAATGTTCCGAACATAAAAAAATGGGCTTTGCCACAAGTTGGTGAAAATTGTGGCTTGGTGTAATGAATAATAGCAATGGGTTCTTAATGGTGAAATTAAAGGTGTGCAAAGTATGCAGCCTGGCAGAAAAACCTTCAGCGACATTCCTGCCCCTGTACCAACAGGGTACTCAAGGCTGCCCTGTTTGCAGCCGTCACATTAACAGGGTAGATGACAGCATGGTGTGGACTTGGGGAAACAGAGATCTGTCCTGCAGCTGCCTTGACTGAACCTTTTCCATGAGGTATGGTTGGAACGAATCGATGGAGAGAGGGCTGGGATCAAGTTCACCAAGCAGGTGGATAGAACAGTTATCTTTTGACTTGATAAACGCTGGGTTTATAAATGCCTGTTTGTGGGCAGACCTCAGTCTGACACTGGTATTCGTTACCACTTGGTGGGGAGGTTGTGGGGGAGAAGCTAAGCCTCAGCATCTCAACCTTCTACAAACTTCTCACAGGGGCAACTCCTTTCCACCAAAAAGAACCTAAGCGTTCTGCATGGCCAAACCAGCTCAGGTCCATCCAAACAACCATGCCTCTCGGTGAGGCTGACATGAGGTTTCAACACAGGATTCCTCAATACTGTTTCTCTTCACCAGATTGTGAGCTTCCTGGAGGCAAAGACCAGGCCTGTCTCTCTCTCTCTTTTTTTTTTTTTTTTTTTTTTTTTGTCTTTTTGCTATTTCTTGGGCCGCTCCCGCTGTATGGAGGTTCCCAAGCTAGGGGTCGAATCGGAGCTGTAGCCACCGGCCTACGCCATAGCCATAGCAACGCGAGATCCGAGCCACATCTGCAACCTACACCACAGCTCACGGCAACGCCGGATCGTTAACCCACTGAGCAAGGCCAGGGACCGAACCCGCAACCTCATGGTTCCTAGTCGGATTCGTTAACCACTGCGTCACGACGGGAACTCTTTTCTTTTTTTTTCTTTTTAGGGCTGTATCTGTGGCATATGCAGGTTCCCAGGTCAAGCTGGACCTATAGCTGCCAGCCTATGCCACAGCCACAGCCACAGCAATAAACGCCAGATCCGAGCTGCGTCTGTGATCTACATAGCTCCTGGCAACACCGGATCCTTAACCCACTGAGCGAGGCCAGGGATAGAACCTGCATCCTCATGGATCCTAGTTGGGTTCGTTAACAGCTGAGCCACGAAGGGAACACCCAAGACCAGGCCTGTCTTGATCATTATTCCGTTCCTGAGCCTCAGGAGGTACCTGCCCACAGAAAGTATGTGATGGGTATTTGTCCAATGAATAAATGAGGGGGAATTCTGTTATTTCCAGAATCTATTTCATTAACTGTTATCTGTGATTGTTCGTTACCCGACTAATGACAACCGATCCTCACAAACCATAATCCACCACTTGCCTTGGATGAAGAAAATACTTTAAAAAGCAACAAATAAACTGGTAGTAAAAACCACTGGGATGACACTGTTTAATCCTCTCAGAAACGTGATGCAGATTGGTTTTATCATCCCATGTTCAGATGAGGAAATCAAAGTCCAGAAAGGTTAAAACTGAAGTTAGTAAGGCCAGAACTTGAAGTCAGGTCTGTCTGACTCCAAACCCAAACATGCACTGCTCTTCATCGTTTGCTGTCTCTCAGTTTTGCAAGGATTGAATTTTTTCTTTTCTTTTCTTTTCTTTTCTTTCTTTTCTTTTCTTTTCTTTCCTTCCTTCCTTCTTTCTTTTCTTTCTTTTTACTACTTTACAGCAGGCTCTTTTTGGCACTTGATCTTATTTTATCAAAAGCTTTTTTTTTGGTGGGAGGGGGAAGCTGAATGGAATAATATATGAACCAGCTTTCTGGTTCTTCTGCTTTTTAATTATTTTGAATGACACGTGGCATTGAGGGATGTTTAATGGCCTCTCATGTCTTTGAGCTGCAGAAGAATCAGTCCCTAGGAATCTGTCACAGCTCTCCTGGTCTCCAGGCCCCAGGCACTCAGCTCAGCCACCCCCACCTCCCCCATTTCATGCTTCTGTGAGTTGGTGCACAGCGTTCTCTCCCTGGAATGCCCGGCTGCCCTTTCTTTCTCTACCTTGGCTAACTTGTCATTATTTTTTAAGACCAGTTCAAAGAGGACCACGTTTGGGAAACCTAGCAGCCCCCTATCACCCTGCACCCCTGCCAAGTCACAGGTGCATCCCTTCTTGGTGCTCCAAGGGCACACTGCACACTCAGTGCCCAGCACAGGGCTCTGGAACCACCGATGGACCAGCATCTCTTTTCCACTGTGCCAGAAAGAGCTCAAGTCAGGGACCCTGCCTTAGCACTGGGAATAGGCACTCAAAGTATGTTAGATGATGAATGGATAAATCAGGAAATAATTAGCCAAGCCACCGTAAAGCATGAGGAAATGCAGGGACCAGCAGGCCCGCAGTTTCTAGAGGTCTGAGGGCTAGCTAACCTCAATCACTTGTCTTAGCCTGTGGGCTCAAAAAGCAATTTTTTTTAAGCCTAAGGTAATGATAGTGGGTTTTTATGAGAAGCAATAGACTATTTAATTCTGAGTGCTTGACTTCACTGCCTGCTGCAGAAAAAAAACTCTGGAGAGATTTTCCCCATGTAGCAAGTCCCTACTCCCTAATGCTGGGCCAGCAGCTGGCTTCCTCTTGGGGGCTTAGGGTGATCTGACAGCGCCCACGTGACAGACTGTGCTGGCAGCTCATGGGGCTCTCTGACTCTGGGGTGCATCTAAGCCAAAAAGTTAGCAGGTCCCAGTTGCAAGCCGGCACATGACCTGAGCAGGGTCACAGCTTGAGCCAACCGTGGGACTTGGGCCGAATGAAATAAACAATTCCCAGCATAGCCTGACCCTTCAGAATGTGATGCTTTCTAACTGCACTGGGTAGATAAAAATAATTTAGTGATTTCCCCTCACCAGTCTTAGGCACAAACCAAAGAATCTGCAGGGGGGCTGTTTTGATGCTTGCTGTACAACTACAAACACAGGCTTTTCCGAGTTCTCATTGGTGTTGTCGGCAGGGATGCACCTGGCATTTTGGGTGGGATAATGCTTCGCTGGGTGGAACCGGCCTATGCACTGCAGAGGTTTTGGTGCCTCTGACTCAGTCAATGACATAACAGCCTCAAGATGCACATTTCCAAATATTTCTAGGGGTGAGAAAACTTGGGAGGACTGCCATTCCCTGTGGGGTTAGCTTGGATTCCTTTTGTGGCAGGAACATCCCAGGCCAGGCACGGCGTGTCTGTGGGAGAAAGCCGAGGTCCTGAGAGCTGGGAGGACACCTGGGTTCCTTGAATGAAGAAGTTGTGGCAGCGAGCTGGACTCAGAACCAACAGACTGGAGCTTGAGCAGAGGTCAAAATGGTGCAAAAGGGATAAAGAACAAGCAGGGAGGGGGCAAAGCTGGGGCAACGGCTCTGAACCCCCAGCATTCAGCCTCCTTTCAGCCTGCGGGGGGACGGGTAGTGCACACAACAAAGGGACCAAGAGGGCCACTGACTCTGGAGCTCTAAGGGTATGAGGGTTTCAAGTACCAAATCAGCTCTTCTCCCTCGCCTGGCCTTAAGGGAGCAATGGCAACGCAACAGCCACCGTGTCACTGCCACCATCAGCCCTGGGTCCCACCTTGCAAATGTGACCCACCGCAGAGAACGCCCCAGTCCCTGGAAGTGACCTTCCAGGGCACCTCAGTCCCAAAAGGGGACAGGCTCTAAAACCAACGGGAGGCAAGCCCACCAAGTGCAGGCTGGAAGAGCCAGGGGCACAGGACTCCTCACTCATCACTACTATTTAACAGCTAGAATGTTCGCTCAACAGCCCCAGCAGGAGGCAACCGGCAAACCGCTTCTGAGAAGCTCCTTATTCCTTTGTCTCATCCTTCTCACTTGCTTTAAATTTATTTTATCTTGCTCTGTTGTTTGAGACTTAACAAGCAGCCCTAAATCCTTTTGCAACAAGGCCGGGTATAAATAAATAAAGCGAAGAAATAAAATACACGGCTGCACTGTCAGCACCGCCGACTGGGCATGAAGTGTTCTGGCTCTGATCTAGGAGCAAGGAGGTGCTGGGTAGAAACGGGAAGGTGCAAGGAGGAGGGGAAATTCCTCGGGGTACCGTGGGGAACAGAGGAGGTTGGGGTGGGCCTTGGGGCCTGGGTCCGACCCTCTCCCTCCATCAAGCAGTCACAGGGCCTCATGCAAGTTACAGTCATCTTGGCTTCAGTGTCCTTGTCTTTAAAATGAGGGACTGGACTGGAAGATTTCAAAGTGCCCTTTATGTCCAAGCACTGGGACTCGGCGGCACCCACACCTGGCTCTTGTGCCTCTTCTCTAAGGGGAATGGGCCAAGCAGGGCTCCTTCCAGAAAAGTTTCTGTGTGTGATGACAAATGTAAGTTGTACTGGTCACCTGAAGAGGTAACTGCTCACTCCAAAGAGGTTAACGCCCTATTAAAAGAAATTGGCACACTATTCATTCGGGGGGGGGGGGGGGCAGCGGGGGTAGGAAGCCAGGCTTTTTTTGGTAAATTTAATAACTAATTTTTCCATTGTAAACATGGGAAAAAAATATTGGCTTTGTCTCCATCCACTGATAAGGTAGTAAGTGCCTTCTTTTCTTTTTTCTTTTCTTTGTTTTTTTTTTTGTTGTTGTTGTGCTGGCAGCATGTGGAAGTTCCCAGGCCAGGGACTGAACCTGTGCCACAGTTATAACCAGAGCCACAGTGGTAACAAGACTGTATCCTTAACCTGCTGAGCCACCAGGTAAGTTCCCTCCTTTTAAATAAGTTCTATGGTGGAAAGCAATGCCACATCTAATTGTACGGTATCTATGGCTGCTACACTAATCATTATTAACGATCAGAAGAATATTATGAACCATATGCCCAGGAAATGGAAATGGAAAGCACTGTTATGTTCCTGGATATTCTTCTTATAGTTGTCCCTTTAAGACCTCAGCTTTGCAACAGAAATAAAAGCAAAAATAAACAAATGGGACCTAGTCAAACTGACAATCTTTTGCACAGCAAAGGAAACCATAAACAAAATGAAAAGACAGCCTATGGACTGGGAGAAAATATTTGCAAATGATGGGACTGGCAAGGGCTTAATTTCCCAAATATACAAACAGTTCTTACAATTCAATAGTAAAACCAACAACACAATTGAAAAATGAGCAGAAGACCTAAACAGACATTTCTCCAAAGAAGACATACAGATGGCCAACAGGCACATGAAAAGATGCTTATCCTTGCTAATTACTAGAGAAATGAATATCAAAACTACAATGAGATACCACCTCACAATGGTCAGAATAACTATTTGTGTATTTATTTATTTACGTATTTATTTTTTAGGGTCTCACTGTGGCATATAGAAAGTTCTCTGGCTAGGGGTTGAATTGGAGCTGAGCTGCTGGCCTGTGCCACAGCCACAGTGATGCAGGATCCGAGCCCTGTCTGTGACCTATATCACGGTTCACGGCAATGCCAGATCCTTAACCCCCTGAGGGAGGCCAGGGATCGAATCTGCATCCTCATGGACACTAGTCAGTTCTTAACCTGCTGAGCCACAACAGGAACTCCAGAATAACTATTATTAAAAAGCCTACAAATAACAAATGCTGGAGAGTGTGGAGAAAGGGGACCCTCCTACACTGCTGGTGGAAGTGTAAGTCAGTACAACCACTATGGAAAACATTACGGAGGTTCCTCAGAAAACTAAAAATAAACTATCATATGATCCAGCAATCCCATTCCTGGGCATATATCCAAACAAAATACTGATTCAAAGGGATACATGCACCCTTAAGTTCATAGCAGCACTATTCACAACAGCCAAGACATGGAAACAACCTAAATGTCCACTGAAAGATGGATGGATTAAAGGAGTTCCTGTTGTGGCTCATCACGTTGAAAACCTGACACGGTGTTCATGAGGACCTGGGTTTGATCCCTGGGCTCACTAAGTGGATTAAGGACCTGCCATTGCAGCAAGCCACCTTGCGGCTTGCAGATGTGGCTCGGATTTGGTATTGCCCTGGCTGTGGCGTAGGCCTCAGCTGCAGCTCTGTTGTGACCTCCTCCAGGCAACTTCCATGTGCTGCATGTATGGCCATAAAAAGGAAAAAAAAGAAGATGGATGGATTACGAAGATGTGTAATGCCATTAGCGGCAACAGGGATGGACCTGGAGATTATCATACTAGGTGAAGTTAACTCAGACAGAGAAAAAGACAAGTAACAGATGATATCACTTACATGTAGAATCTAGACTATGATACAAATCAACCTATTTGCCAAGCAAAAACACACTTACAGACCTAGAGAACAGACTTGTGGTTGCCAAGGGGGTGGTGGAGGAGCAAAGGATTAGGAGTCTGGGATTAGCAGATGCAAACTAGTGTCTATAGGATGCATAAACAACAAAGTCCTACTATATATGTAGTTCTTGTTGTGGCACAGTGGTTAATGAATCCGACTAAGAACCATGAGGTTGCGGGTTCGATCCCTGGCCTTGCTCAGTGGGTTAAGGATCTGGCATTGCCGTGAGCTGTGGTGTGGGTCACAGACGAGGCTCGGATCCCGCGTTACTTGTACACAGAATGGCTTAAGACATGGGTTGCTTTTAGGAAACCCAGTTCAAAATGTCAAAGAGAGCCTTATAGCAGTGTTTCTCCCCTGCCCCAATCATCACAGGGGTCAGGTACTAGATAACTAGAGACAACCCCCCCACCCAGCCTGCTTCAATAATTCAATCTAGCCAGTCCTAAGCCTGTTTACTCTGCCTCACCCGTTCCTTTCATGGAAACCACAATAAAGGCTCTTGCTCATGCTTTCCCCCATCCCTTTGCCTCCTAACTGACCCAGGTGCTTCCTTGTGTGGGCCTCTGTGACAGGGCATGCCACTTCAGGCAGGAATTGTGAATAACAAAGATTCTCTTCAATGGCAAATATCTCCTGATCTGTTGACCTCACTGTGTGTGAATCATAATAAACCTACATCTTCAAACAGCCAGGCATGAGGCCTGGTGATGCTGATGCTGCTGATCTGAGAACCACACTTAGTGTAGGAAGGCTCTAAATTACCATCAGGGAACAGGGTGATGTATCTGGACTCTGAGGGGAAGGACTGCACTGCACACATGTCTGACTGCACCGAAGCCCAAGGTGCGGCAGGAATGAAATGGGCCACGTGGCTGAGGCTGCCACAGGGAAGGCCCTAGCACTTCTGTCTTCTTTTCCAAAGGACGCGGGCTCTTGGAGCCCTCCTAGATAGACATTAAATCAAAAGCTGCAATGAAAAGGAAGCAGGGCTGAGGCCCCTAAATTATCACAGGCACAGTGGCAAGAAGGGCGACTCAAGGCCCCAGGGGGAAAAGTATGGACTCTAGCAGGCCAGCTAGCTCAGGATGGCTGTGTGCTGGCTAAGCCGTCTGATGCAGGCCCTGGATGCTGCGCGTGCATCCTCAGGAAATCCATCAGGAGGCCCCAGAAGACTTCTAGAGAAAGCTTTGGCATCCAAGCATCTCACTGGTCCTCCCAGGAAGAAGCTATCTAGATACCCATTTGCCCTTCTGCCTGGAGGTATGTGAGGGCTCTGCAGACCTCCCCTCCCTCAGGGAGACTCTGGGCCCACAGAAGTAGCCTAGACAGGACCTCAGACCTTCTGATTCTAAGGCCAGAATACTTTCCAGCATCCCAGGACAGCATGGCTCCATGTGTTACTAATAAAAGCAAATCCTGCTTAGGAATTCTCAATTGTAAGTATTTCACATGGCTTATCTCATCTAATCCTTATAACTCTAAGAAGTAGCTGCTATTTAAATCCTTATTTTCAAGATAAGTGAGCAAGTCCAGAAAGGTTAAGTAGCTTGCCCAAGCCATCCTCCAATAGGCAGGGTCAGAACTTAAATCCAAATTCTGTATCTGAGAGCCCCTGCCTGTTTCCCTGCCTAGGGCAGTGTTGTTCTGTTGGGGGAGGGGGTGAGCTCAAATCTGTACCACGGAGTATCAGCACCGCCCGACAGCACACGGTCTTGCCCACCCTAGATCTGCACTTACAAGCTCTCCAGGCCAATCTGCTGCACGGTGAAGTTTGAGAAGCCCTGTATCATACGCAAACCTGATGGAAGCTCATTTCCTGGGCTAGGTGGGCGGGAACTGTACAAGTGTAACTTTGATGAGAGATTTCTCAGCTCAGCCTAATGCTCCATGAGCCAGCTTGGTATGCCAGAGAGAACAGGCATGGGTTCAAAATCCAGCTCCGGCAGCAGCTGCCAGCTTGGAAACGTTGGGGCAAATAGCATTTTCTCTAAACCTCTTTTATTCTTCATTTGGAGAATAGGAATGTAATATCCGTCTCCTAGTACTCACGTGGACATCGAGTGAGGTGACCATATAAAGTACGATGCCCCCATCCAGGCCCAGGAGATGCTCTGCCATGGACAACCCTAGGAATTCCTCAGAGCTTCCCAGTTTTTTAAAATTCATGTCCTTTCGTATCATGCTTTCTAAGAGTATGAATCCTGAATTCCTTCGGCGGCCAAACTGAGACTACCTTTGTTCCCTGACTACACCTGGTAAAACTGTCACCACTGGCAGGTCGATCAGAACGCACACCCGATCCCACAGCGGAGAGGTGGAGCAAGGATAACAGTGGTGAAAAATCAGCTCTAGGCACAGACCAAATACTGCAGCGATGATCCCAGTCCTTTGTGGGCCAAACCAATTCTCCATGACCAGTCCTACAGCCCTCACATCTCCTTTGGGGCTGGGGCCTCCCAGTCAGACACTAGTAGGCTTAAGGCATTGGCAAAGAAAAGTGACCCCCCTTTTCCCCTAAATAAGAGGAAGGAGACAAGAAGAAAGGATGTGGGAGAGAAAGAAGGGAGCCTCGGGGAGCAGTGACCCCATCCTGTAGCCGCCAACCCATAGGCTTTTCATTTAGGAAAGGGGGTACTAGTAGAATTTCAAGGATTTTTTTAGAGATACAGAAAAAAAATACAACACTAGCTCCATCATGGAAATTAAAATCCCACTGGGACATGTAAGCAGTTATGCTACATTCCTTCAATGAAAGGGTCCAGGAGGCAAAATGAAAACCTGGGCAGACCTCATCTTTCCTCATTCCCTTCAGGATGTGGGGATCCCCACGAAGGTGGTTAGATTGCTTTTATGGGGGCCCATTTATTTTCTGATCCATTTAGATTCTGGTCCAGAAACAAAGAAACAAACAAAAAAAACCCAGCAACAAACCCCAAAATACCAACCCTTAAAAACTTCAAAATCAAAGTGGGTTCTCATGAACCTTAACCCTGGCACTGCTATCATCAAGCTATTTGTTCTTTAAAATTAAAAAAACAAAACAAAACAAAAACCCCTCCCATTTCTGGGTATATATCCGGACAAAGCTTTCATTGAAAAATATACATGCACCCCTATGTTCACTGCAGCACTATTCCCAGTTGCCAACACATGGAAACAACCTAAATATCCACTGACAGATGAATGCATAAGAAGATGTGGTATATATACACAATAGAATACTACTCAGCCACAAAAAAGGAACAAAATCATGCCATTTGCAGCAACATGGATGGAAATAGACTCTCATACTAAATGAAGTAAGTCAGAAAGAGAAAGACAAATACCATATGATTCCTCTTATACCTGGAAGGTAATAAATGGCACAAATTAAACTTCCTACAAAAAAGAAACAGGAGTTCCTGTCATGGCTCAGCAGAAATGAATCTGACTAGGAACCATGAGGACACAGGTTTGATCCCTGGCCTTGCTCAGTGGATTAAGGATCTGGTGTTGCCATGAGCTGTGGTGCAGGTCACAGACACAGCTCAGATCTGGCATTGCTGTGGCTGTGGCTTAGGCCGGCAACTACAGCTCTCATTTGACCCCTAGCCTGAGACCCTCCATAGGCCACAGATGAGGCCCTTAAAAAAAAAAAAAAAAACAAATAAACTCATGGACTTGGAGAACAGACTTGGTTGCTAAGGGGACGGGGAGGAGTGGGATAGACTGGGAGTTTGGGATTAGTAGATGCAAACTATTGTATCTGGAGTGGATGAGATCCTGCTGTACGGCCCAGGGGACTATATCTAATCACTTGTGATGGAAGATGATGGAGGATAATGTGAGAAAAAGGATGTATCTATGTATGCGTGACTGGGTCCCTTTGCTGTACAGCAGAAATTGACAGACCAATGTAAATCAACTATCATAGAAAAAATAAAAACCTAAAAAAACCCTAATTATACAAGGAATGAATGTGTGAGGAAGAATTCAGAAAATTCAGATATGAATGAGGAAGAAAATTAACATTACCAAGTTACTACACCTCTTCGTTTAAAAATAAGAGTACGAGCATATTCAAAAAATGTGACTGTACCGAGCACTTTGTATTAAATGCTGGTTTTTTCCCCCATTGTGAACAATTCTTTATGTCATGAAATATTAAAGCCCTTCCTGTCTGGCAGTCACATGGGTTCCAATTTTTTTGCTGTTATGGATTAATTCTGTAGCAAACATCCTTCAAGTTCTTGTACACATTTCTAAATATTTTCGTGTATAAATTCCTAGAAGCAGAATTTTTGGTTGTGGGCCCTTGATATATGCGGTCAAATGCCAGGCAGAAAGGGAGCCCCAATCTAATATCCACCAGCTCCGCAGTGTTACTTCCCTCCCTCTCACTAACACTGGGTATCGCTTATTTCTATACATTTGCCATTTTGATAAGTGAAAAATACTGTTTTAATTTTCGCTTTGACCGATGAGGTTGAACATTTTTCACATTCATTGGCCACGTCAATTTCTTCTCTCATGAACTGCCTATACATGTGTTCTTCAGTATATTTTCTTTTTTGTCATTCATCAGCAAGAATTTTTTATAACTGTAAGACTATAAATGAAAACGATTGTTCTTTCTTTCTCATTAAGGCTTAAAACTGTGAAATGGTTAATTATCTCGAGCATTAAAAAGTTTCTTTTTTTTGGAGTTCCCGTCGTGGCGCAGTGGTTAACGAATCCGACTAGGAACCATGAGGTTGCGGGTTCGATCCCTGGCCTGACTCAGTGGGTTAAGGATCCGGCGTTGCCGTGAGCTATGGTGTAGGTTGCAGACGCGGCTCGGATCCCACGTTGCTATGGTTGTGGTATAGGCCGGCGGCTCCAGCTCCGATTGGACCCCTAGCCTGGGAGCTTCCATATGCCGTGGAAGCGGCCCTAGAAAAGGCAAAAAGACAAAAAAAAAAAAAAAAAAGTTTTTTTTTTTCGACTGGGGAGAGGACATGAGGGGAGGTTAAGTTTAAATTAGGTAAAAAAAATTGTGTCACCAGGGCAGACCCCAGAATTCTCATTTGAAAACCTCTTCCCTTTTGAAACAATAGCAACAACAACAAAGCACCACACATAAACAGCTTAGGTTGAGTTCTGTGCCTGTGCTTGGCAGTCTCTACCCTCTCCCAGTTATCTGCTGCTGGACACCATTTGGGAAAGAGTATTCATGTGGGTAACTACCCACGTGGGTCCTGCCCTAGTGGCCACTGGAAGGACAGGGCATTTCGCAGAGGTTCTTACTCGGATTAGAGCCAGCAAGTCTGTGTGCCGCCTGGAGTGAGCTGAGTGATCAGAAAAACCCATAAAAATGGGATCCATCTCCACCCAGATTGGATAGGACTGAAGAAGATGGAAAAGAAGCTACAATACAGTTTGCTCAACTTACTGTGCCAAAGAGGCGGGGCCTCCGGTACATTTTGGTGTGGATGCCTAAGGGCTCCCTGGAGAGGCGGGGCACAGACCTGTAAACTCTGGAAGCTTCCAGGCAAGGAAACACCTTTTTACAGTTTGCATCTTGGCAGTTGACATCAGGAGGAGGATAAAATGCAGCCAGCCCAGGTAGGGAGGGTGGAGGGTAATGAGTGACCGGGGGCATACCACCACCTTGTGCTTGGGGCAAACCCAGGTCACAAACTGCAGGGCAGGTATTCAGGTCGATGCTCACCCTTCACATGGGCTCTCTGTCTGCCAAGGCGTGTGTCCTGGCTCAAGAACAGAACTGGAAGTCCAGAACAAGACAGAAGCTGAGGGAAGGCAGCAGCACAGGAGTGCAGAATGGAGAGAAAGGGCTTATCTTGTGAGGAGGCTCTCTGGGTGGAGCCAAGAAGCACCTGCTCCAGCCAGAGGAAGTGATCATAAACAGAAGATGATGGAAGCCGGGTATCGGGGTGCCTGCAGACTTATTCTATCACCTCCAGATTCCGGGATGAGCCATTGGACACAGACCAGTCTACAGGGGTTGCCAAGCCTATGAGCAGTACCCACTACAACAGAGAGATTTTTCTTTCCTTCGGTAATCAGCAGCTGAAGGACAGATAAGGGACAGGAAGCTAAAGAAACACAAAAAGAAGTGGACGGCTGAGGAGAAAGTTTGGTATCTTGGCCTGTTTGGCATTCACTGACCACTGGCAACCCATCTCCTCTTCCACTAACAGACCTTGATTTTCCTCTGGGGAGTACCCTCCTCCCACACTGCCCACGAGGTACGCCCTACTCCACCTCTGAGGGGATGTGGGTAGTTTTAAAAATCATTACCCCAGATATTTTTGTAAGGCTGTGTAGGTTAAAGAGCTTCCACATACAAAATTCCTAGCTGGGGCTTTGGGGGGGTTCTGGTTTCCTAAATTCTTACAAAATTCTTGTATCTTGCTTCCCTAAGTTAGGATTCCAAAGCGTGCTGTGGCGCTCACTGGACCCCAGAGAGGGCTGCCAGGAACTTTCACCATAAGCATCTTTGCCGAGAGCATTTTTGCTGCAGAACTGGCCACAAAGCAATTTTGATGCAGAAGAGAAAATAACTGGTTGACAGTTTGGTTTCAACTGGATGACAATTTGGTTTCATTTCTCCACTGATGCAGGACTGCTACTTTTATATCACATAAATCTTAGCCGTCATAATGGGCTGTACAGTGACCACTAGACATGTGTTCTTAAAACAGTGGATAAGAACGGCTATGGATATCAACTCAATAGAAAATATGGTGATAAAACTTAGGGGAAGTGGGAAATAAAAGAGGGTAAAGCTGTCTGCATACCACTAGAAAATGATAACATCAGTTTGCAAACCTTCAGTGATTTAAAGGTGCAGAGGTGAACCCAGGTTTCGCATGGAATTTTGGAACGTCTATCAAAGACATTTGGACTTGTGAGAATATACCAATATACTAAAATTGGATTTGTACCAATATGACAATATATTGTATGCCACAACATACATATTACAGTGGAGGGATTTTCACAAAGCAACACAAGGCTCAGTTACAAACATGTATCCTAGAATTTGGAAACTGATACCTCTCTCAAAGAAGGAAGAAATTTTATTGAAAAAGATAAAATGTGGAGTTCCCACTGTGGCACAGGGGACTAAGGCTCTGGCAATGCTGCAGCTGTGGCATGGGTCACAGCTGCAACTCAGATTCAATTCCTGGTCAGGGAACTTCCATATGCTTTGGGTGCGGAAAAAAAAATACATGTATATATATATGTATGTATGTATGTATGTGTGTGTGTGTATAGTGTGTGTGTGTGTATAGTGATGCTAAATGAGGAGATGAAAAAAAATGCTAAACCAAAAAAAGTATAAAATTGTGAACAAAAGACTTGGAAGATAAGTGCTGAGGTACAAGCCCAAAACAAAATCAGTTATTTGTGCAGTATTGCCATGAATATACACTCATTTAAAATATATTCAAAAATACCATATGATCCTGTGGTCCCACTCCTGGGCATATAGTTCAGAGATACATGTCCCCCCTGTCTTCATTGCAGCACTATTCACAACAGCCAAGACATAGAAGCAGCCTACATGTCCGTCAATGGAGGAGTGGCTATAGAAGGTGTGGCACATATACACAGTGGAATACTACTCAGCCGTAAAAGAGCATGAAGCAATGCCTTTGCAGCAACATGCATGTAGCTAGAGAGCATATGAAGCAAAGTCAGAAGTCAGATAAAGACAAACATCATGTGATATCACTTATATGTGGAATCTAAAATATGACATGAAAAGGAATTCCTGTCATGACTCAGCAGAATCGAATCTGACTAGCATCCATAAGGACGCAGGTTCGCTCAGTGGGTTAAGGATCCGACATTGCCATGAGCTGAGGTGTAGATTGCAGACTTAGCTTGGACCTGATGTGGCTGTGGCTGCAGCATATGCCAATGGCTATAGCTATGATTCAACCCCTAGCTTGGAACCTCCATATGCCATGGGTGCAGCCCTAAAAAGATAAAAAATAAATTTAAAAAATATGACAGAAAACATATCTATGAAACAGAAGCAGGCTCATAGAGAACAGACTTGCGGTTGCCTTTGGGGAGGGTAGATTGGGAGTCAGGGATTAGCAGAGGCAAACTATTATATACCGAGTGGATAAACAACGAGGTCCTGCTCTATAGCTCAGGGAACTATATTCAATATCCTATGATAAACCATAATGGAAAAGAATATATATGTGTGTGTAACTGAATCACTTTGCTGACAGCACAAGCTAATGCAACGTTGTAACTCAACTGTACTTCAATAAAAAATAAAATAAATTGTTAAAAGGAAAAAAAAATATTCAAATACACCCAGACAACTATGGTCAATTAATTTTTGAAAAATGAGGAAAGAATATAAAATGGGGAAAAAGACAATCTCTTCAACAAATGGTGCTGGGAAAATTGAACAGCTGCATGTAAATCAGTGAAACTAGAACACACCCTCGCACCATGCACAAAAATAAACTCAAAATGGCTTAAAGACTTAAACATAAGACATGATACCATAAAACTCCTAGAAGAGAACATAGGCAAAACATTCTCTGACATCAACCATACAAATGCTTTCTTAGGTCAGTCTCCCAACGCAATAGAAATAAAAACAAAAATAAGCCAATGGGACCTAATCAAACTGACAAGCTTTTGCACAGCAAAGGAAACCATAAAAAACCAAAAAGACAACCTAAGGAATGGGAGAAAACAGTTTCAAATGACGCAACTGATGAGGGTTTAATCTCCAAAATATGCAAGTAACACATACAACTCAACAGCAAAAAAACAAACAATCCAATCGAAAAATGGGTGGAAGACCTAAATAGACATTTCTCCAAAGAAGACGTCCAGATGGCCAACAGGCACATGAAAAAATGCTCAGCACCACTAATTATTAGAGAAATGCAAATCAAAACTACAATAAGGCACCATCTTACACCAGTCAGAATGGCCAACATTTGTTAAGTCCACAAATAACAAATGCTAGAGAGGGTGTGGAGAAAATAGAAACTTCCTACACTGTTGGTGGGAATGTAAAATGATACAACCACTGTGGATGGTATGGAGGTATCTCAGAAAGCTAAATATATGATCCAGCAATCCCACTCCTGGACATACATCTAGACAAAACTTTGATGGAAAAATATACATGCACCCCTATGTTCATTGCAGCACTATTCACAATAGCCAAGACATGGAAACAGCCTAAGTGTCCATTAACAGATAAATGGATTAAGAAGATGTGGTACATATATACAATGGAATACTACTCAGCCATAAAAAAACAAAATAATGCCATTTGCAGCAACATGGATGGAACTAAAGACTCATACTAAGTGAAGTAAGTCAGAAAGAGAAAGACAAATACCATATGCTATCGCATATCTGAAATCTAATACACAACACAAATGAACTTATCTACAGAAAAGAAACAAACTCATGGACATGGAGAACAGACTTGTGATTGCCAAGAGGGAGGAACTGGGAGTTTGGGGTTAGTAGATGCAAACTATTGCATTTGGAGTGGATAAGCAATGAGATCCTGCTGTAGAGGGAACTATATCTAGTCACTTGTGATGGATCATGATGGAGGATAATGTGAAAAAAAGTGTATAAAAATGTATAACTGGGTCGCTTTGAGGTATAGCAGAAATTGACAGAACATTGTAAATCAATTACAATAAAAATTTTTTAAAATGTATTCAAATATTTTGTATTTCACAATAAGGACTTTAATTTTGTTACTTATTTTTCATGTTTCATTGTGTTTTTTTTTTTTTTTTGTCTTTTTAGGGGCACACTTGCAGTATATGGAGGTTCCCAGGCTAGGGGTCCAATCCAAGCTGTAGCCACTGGCCTATACCAGAGCCATAGCAACGCGGGATCCGAGTTGTGTCTGTGACCTACACTGAAGCTCATGGCAATGCTGGAACCTTAACCCACTGAGCAAGGGCAGGAATCGAACCCTCATCCTCATGGATGCTAGTAGGGTTCGTTAACCACTGAGCCATGATGGGAACTCCCATTGTGTTCTTTTTAATGTCTCATTTTATTTTATTTTTAGTCTTTTTTAGGGCTGCACCTGCGGCATATGGAAGTTCCCAGGCGAGGGGCCAAATTGGAGCTGCAGCTGCCAGCCTACACCACAGCCACAGCAATGCCAGATCTCAGCCGCATATGCAATCTACACCACAGCTCACTGCAATGCCGGATCCTTAACCCACTAGGTGAGGCCAGGGATTGAGCTCGCATCCTCACGGATACTGGTTGGGTTCGTTACCACTGAGCCACAACAGGAACTCCTTTTTTAAAATTTTTATTTTTTGTTTTAACTACACCTGAGGCGTATGTAAGTTTCTGGCCAGGGTTTGAATCTGATCCGCAACTATGACCTATGCCACAGCTACAGCAATGCCAGATCCTTAACCCACTGCGTCAGGCTGGGGATCGAACCTGAGCTGCCACAAAGACAACACTGGACCTTAACCCACTCCGCCACAGCAGGAAGTCCTAATTTTGTTATTTAACATTGTTATTACTGACAATTAGTTATGCAGTAAAAATGCCTGTGGCAGAGATGTCTACAGCCAAATGCCTATGGTCAAAATACCAGGCATGCCAGAGAGGTACCCCAGGGTTTCTGCTTAAACTGGAGCAGGAGCAAGTACAGTGGATACTGGTCAGGGGTCTTAGGCCTTCTCAGAAAGGAAGACTAAGTCTAGGAATGATTAAATTACCCTTTGGGTTAATCGATTATCTATTGAATTTGCGAGTGTACCTGGAGCTTAAGGTGGAGATGAGAAGAGTTAGAATTAGCAGCTCCACAGACAGAGGACACACTAAAACCCATCACTTACAGAAAAAGTGATGGCATAAGGAGCCAGCAGTGCTTTTGAAATAGATTCCTGCTTCTCAGCAAGTGGCAGAGAATAGAAAGAGCCACTATGGAAGGTCTAGCCAAGAATGTGTTCAAAGACTGAGCTGCCAGACAGCCTAGGAAAGGAGCCCCTCTTCAGCCAGGTTCCAACCCTGGAGTCTTCCAAAACCCAGGGTGACTGGATAATCCCTTAAATGTCTTTTGGCCCTTTAATTACCAAAACCAAATTGAGCCTGCAGCCATAAGAAACTTGAGGGTGTGGCCTGGAATCTGGAATCTATTTCTTTATTTATTTTTATTCTTTTGCTTTTCAGGGCCTCACGTGCAGCATTTGGAAGTTCCCAGGCTAGGGGTCAAATAGGAGCTACAGCCGCCAGCCTATGCCAAGCCACGCCAGATCCAAGCCACATCTGCAAGCTACACCACAGCTCACAGCAACACCAGATCCTTAACCCACTGAGCGAGGCCAAGGACTGAATCCATGTCCTCATGGATGCTAGTTGGGTTTGTAACCTGCTGAGCCACAATGGGTACTCCCTGGAATCCACTTCTTTAGTCTGAATATTGCTTAGGAAGCCTGACATCTTCATCTTGGTCCAGGCCTTGGACCACAGTGCCGTCCCTGGACGGTTATCCTCAACGCAGGTGGTTAATTCATTAATACCCTTGGAGTGTAGACTTGAATGAGCAGAGCCAACACGACTCTCTTCTGATTTAGGAATCCAGGTACCTTCTCTTTGCCTCAGAGCAGCTGGTGTCTTTTGAGCATCCGCTGGGAAGTCCCAGGGTCTCTCCACCTGTCTGGCACTGGCAGCTCTGCCCCCCCTTCACTTGGGCAACGCCACCTGTTTCACTTCCTTCCCATGGTCTTTTTGTTCTCTTTGGACCTCAGCTGCCCACACTTGGCTTCTCTGCCCTTGACCTGATCCTACAGAAATCCTATCAAGGAGACCCTTTACCCAGCCAACAGTACGGGCAGCGAGGACCACAACAACATGAGCCTCCAGGTACTGAATGAAAGGTGAGGATGAAGCTTCAGAAAGTAGCAGCCTTCCCTCCCCACCCTTCTCTCTGGCCATGGGGCATCAGCTGGCACCAGGGAGGGAGGACAGAGAGAGAGTCCCAGGGTGACAGAGCATGGAAGCCAACTCAAATCTCTGATTGCTGATACCCGCCAAAGCCTTCACCTTCCCATGAGGGCAGCAGCAGAAGAAGGGAGTTAACTAAAAGCCCGACTCACATAAACGTGTGGCCAGAGGCAGGGGACAACAGGACATGGCACCGAGCTGGTGGAATGATGCCCAAAGCATTTGGCACAGCTGGCTTTGAAGCAGCTCTTCGTTAATAACTGTCCTCCGAAGCCACGAAGCGGGTCTGCTGCGGGCCAGCTGGACAGCAGCTATCCATTCCCCAGCACATCCTGCTCTCTCGCACATATTGCATCTCTTGCTGCCAGTTCTGGAGGCCTCACCATGTGGGGAGGAGGCCCTGTCCCAGAGCTGGGGGTAGAGAGACACGTGCTGCAACTGACTTGGGTGTCATGCCTCTGTGACCTTGCTTTGAAAAAATTGTGAACACCCTAGACCAGAGGGGAGAACTATCCCAAGAGGGAAACTTGGAAGAATTCCCAGGGGCTGGCTTGGCAGCCTCAGCCCACAGCTCTGCCCTGCCAGACACAGCCCACAAGGTCCTGTCTTCCAGTTTGCCGGCTCCTTGTCTTGAGACAACATGGCCTGCTGTGGCCTTCCTGTGGCTGGCCCTCTCAGATCCAACTCTGACCACTGAACTTTTGGGAGGGAAATTCAGGCAAAACTCATCCTGGAGAAGCTTTTCACATTTGTGAGAACAGGGTTGCCTAACTGATAATACAATAGGGTCTTTCTCTTCAATTGCTACCTCTAAGCTTTCTTCTCTTGGAAGGGACCAGTGTTCCTTCTTTTTAAGGGGAGTGTGTGTGTGTGTGTGTGTGTGTGTGTGTGTGTGTGTGTGTAAGTGTGTGGGCCCACACATGGCTCCCTAGCTGTTTTCACTCTGCTGCATGTCCCAAAGGCAACGGTCATGGGAGTGAAGAATCTGCTTCATCACACAAGCTCCTCTTCATAGTGAGTTTACAATGCACCTTATTTCAGTCACAAACACTGGCGTACCCTCAGACGTTAGGAACGCAGAGCTGGAGGAAAGGAAGAGAGAGAGCGAGAGAGGGAGCATGCACTGTATTTCAAGGTGGGTCTATATTAAGAAAATACAGAGGGAGTTCCCGTTGTGGCACAGTGAAAACCAATCTGACTAGCATCCATGAGGATGCAGGTTTGATCCCTGGTCTCGCTCGGTGGGTTGGGGATCCGGTGCTGCTGTGAGCTGTGGTGTAGGTTGCAGACGCAGCTCGGATCCTGCGTTGCTGTGGCTGTGGTGTAGGCTGGCAGCTACAGCTCAGATTCAACCCCTAGCCTGGGAACCTCCATATGCCACAAGCGTGGCCCTAAGAAGACGAAGAAGATTCGCAACTACTTCCAGTTTTCCACCACAGTGGCCCCAGGTCTCAGTACTCTCGCTCTTTGGCTGCATGAAGTGGGGTATATCATTTTGTTTTGGGGTCTTCGTAGAGCAGAAGGCTAAGAGGGCTCAGGGTTAGACAAATGGGGTTTGAATCCCGATTCTGCCATTTGCTAGTTCTTGGTCTTTGGGTAAGTTCCTTTTCACTCTGTGCCTCAGTCTCCTGATCTACAGACAGGGGATAAAGAGAGTCCCTATTGCTGTGAAGATGAAATAAGGTAACATAACAATGCACTTAGAAAATTTCCCAGCACATAGTATGTATCAATAAATATTTGGTATTATTTGTATTACTATTCAACAAATAGCAGATGGTATTATAAATAAAATGGAGCGAGAAGTTGGACTAAACATACTGCAAGTCTTTTGTAGCTCTAAAATCCCACGATTTTATGATATTTTTTTAATGGAAGATTCAATGGATCCTTTGAAGGAAAACACCAGCCAGAGGGAAAGAGGCCACAGAGAACCTAAGACTAGGCTGACTACCTAATTCCTGGACCCTGTATGTGCGTTTTGCGGCAAAGCCCAGGTGTTTCAGGTTGGCACAAACCAGAGGGCCCACAGCCCTGCAGTCTTCTGCCTGTGAACGCTGCAGAGTAAGGACGTCAAAACTCTTTTTGTTTGGCCTGTTTATAGATTCTAGCTCCACCTCCAAGCGGCAGCTCCATTACGGGGCACTGATTAGGTGGGCCACAAGATCAGAGCTAATAGGCTTCATGTGTCCACTTCTCCACTGTCCACTCCAATGGCTGCCAAGAGAGTATCTTGGTGGCCATGTGGACATAAAAATGGTCAGAACCAATACATTTAGTAAAACTGCAGGATCAATATACAAAACTCTGTTGGGTTTCTGCATACTAATAATGAGATATCAGTAAGAGAAATTAAGGAAACAATTGCACTTACAATTGCCTCAAAAAGAGAATACCTAGGGATAAATGTAACCAAGGAGGTGAAAGACCTATATATAGAAAACAAGGCTTAAATGAAAGAAATCAAAGAAGACATAAATAAATGGGAAGATATTCTATGCTCATGGATTAGAAGAATTCATATTGTTAAAATGTCCATATTACCCAAAGCAATCGATAAATACAAAGCAATCCATATCAAAATTTCAATGGTATTTTTCATAGAAATAAAACAGTCCTAAAATGTGTACAAAACCATAAAGAATGCAAGTAGCCAAAGTAATCTTGAGAAGGAAGAGCAAAGAAGAGAGGCAGCATACTCTCCAATTTCAAACCAGAGCACAAAAGCTATAGCAATTAAAGCAGTGTGGTACCGGCATAAAAACAGACACATAGCCCAATGGAACAGGTCAGAGAGGCTAGAAATAAACTTGTGCGTCTATGGCCAATTAATTTATAACAAAGGGTCAAGAAAATACAATGGGGAAAGTCTCTTCCATCAATGGCGGTGGGAAAACTGGACAGCAACATGCAAAAGAATGAAACTGGACGACTATCTTACACTAGCCACGAAAATTAACTCAAAATGGATTAAATATGTGAATAATGTTATATCTGAAACCACAAAACCCCTAGAAGAAAACACAGGTGATAAGTGCCATGACAAACGTCTTAGCACTGACTTTTTGAATCTGACACCAAAAGCAAAAGCAACAGAAGTAAAAATAAACAAGTGGGACTGTAGCAAACTAAAAAGTTTTGCACAATGGAAGTTCCCATTGTGGTGCAGTGGTTAATGAATCCAACTAGGAACCATGACGTTGAGGGTTCGATCCCTGGCCTTGCTCAGCGGGTTAAGGATCCCGTGTTGCCGTGAGCTGTGGTGTAGGTCACAGATGGGGCTCGGATCCAGCGTTGCTGTGGCTGTGGTGTAGGTGGTCAGCTACAGCTCCAATTAGACCCCTAGCCTGGGAACCTCCATATGCCACAAGAACAGTCCAAGAAATGGCAAAAAGACCCCAAAAAAAAAAAAAAAAAAAAAAAAAAAAGTTTTGCACAAGCAAAGCAAACCATCAACAGAATTAAAAGGAAGTTACTGAACAGGGAAAATATTTGCAAACCATATATATGATAATGGGCTAATAGCCAAAATAGACAAAGAATTCGTATAATTCATTAGCAAAAGAACACCCAAAATATGATTAAAAAATAGACAGAGGATCTGAATAGACATTTTTCCAAAGAAGACCTACAAATGGCCAAAAAAACACATGAAAAGAGGCTCCACATCATTAATTGCCAGTGAAATGCAAATCAAAACCACAAGCTATTACCTCACATCTGTTAGAACGGCCATCAACAATAAGACAACAAATAATTTTAAATAACTATATCGCAATAAAACTTTAAATGATGAAAAAAAAGAGAGAGACAACAAGTAACAAATGCTGATCAGTTTGAGGGAAAAAGGGAAACTTTGTGCACTGCTGGTGGGAATGTAAATTGGCACAGCCACCATGGAAAACAGTATGGAGATTCCTCAAAAAATTAAAAACAGAACTACCATATGATCCAGTGATCCCACTTCTGGGTTTTGGGGTTATTTTCTTTTTTTTTAGGGCCACACTCATGGCATATGGAAGTACCCAGGCTAGGGGTCAATCAGAACTGTAGCTCCTGGCCTACGCCACAGCCACAGTAAGGCCAGGTCCAAGCCACATCTGCTACTTAAGCCACAGCATGAGGCAACATCAGATCCACTAAGCAAGGCCAGGGATTGAATCTGCATCCTCATGGACACTATGTCAGGTTCTCGACCTGCTGAGCCACAATGGGAACTCCTCCACTTCTGGGTATTTATCCAAAGAAAACAAACACACTAACTCAAAAAGATAAATGCACACCCATGTTTATTGCAGTATTACTTACAATAGCCAATATGTGGAAATAACTCTAAATGTCCATCAATGGATAAATGGATAAAGAAATTGTGATACATACACACATACAGAGAGGAGTATCATAAAAGAACGAAATCTTGCCATTTGCAGCAACATGGATGGACCTTGAGGGCATTATGCTAAGTGAAACAGGTCAGACAAACACAAATACCATATGATCTCTCATATATATGGAATAAAATATAAATATGTATGTATACACATGCTCCCCCCAACCCCAACTCATAGATACAAAGAACAGATTGGTGATTGCCAGAGGTTGGAGGGGGTAGGAAGTGAGATTAATGAGAGAATTGCTTGTGTTTTTTGTTTTAGTTTAAATAAATTGAATAAAAAAGGTAAAAAAAAATTTTGTCCCATTGGCACCCGACTTTGCTGCAAAGCTGGGAGGAACGGGAGAAGGAATACTTGCCCAAAAAAGCTAGATTCTGGAATTGAAAGTCATTGCTCACTGTGGAGCTGAATTGTTCTTTGATGGAAACAGAATATTTAGGTTTAAAGCCTTCTTTTTTGAGAGAACTAAAACACGGTGTATTCTTTCCTGGGCTGTTGGAACAAAGCATCGCAAACTAGGTGTCTTAAAGCAACAGAAATGTATTCCTCCACAGGTCAGTAGGCCAGAGGTCAAAGACAAACCGCAGGCACCACTGGTTCTGGTTGGAGCTTTTGAGGGAGAATTTGTTCCAAGTCTCTCTCTTGGTTGCTGGTGTCACTAACAATCCTTGCCAGTCCTTGGCTTGTGGCTGCCCCGTGCCAGTCTCTGCCTTGGGGTCACATGGCCTTCTTCCCCATGTGCCTCCCAAACCTTTCTCTCCTTTCTCTGGGGTTTATGCCCCACCCTAGTTCAATACAACCTCATCTCAACTGCATCTGCAGACACTATTGCCAAATCAGATCACACTCACAGGTAGGGGATGGGTAGGATCGGAGCATACGTTTTAGGATGCTCAGTTCAACCCACTACATAGGACAAACAAGATCCAGAATACAGTGCTGAGGAGAAAAGAAAGAGAGAGTGTTTACTGTTTGGCCATTGATAAAACAAGAGAGAAATCCCTTCTGCTCTGACAAATGCTGGAAAATAATTGTAAGTGCGAGCCACCAGACCTTGCCGGCCCTGCTCTGGAGCCAGTTGTGGCAAATTACAGGACTATTGGGCGAAGAAACCCCCAATTAATTCTTGTGCAATGAAAGCTGCTCCATAAACCTCAAAAAAAAAAAAAAAAAAAATTGAATCCTTCCTCACCTGGCCCTCAGATGGCCCCATCTCTGCCTTCTCACAGCTGACAGCTTGCGTGAGTGGAGCCCTCTTTGGAGCAACCGGCTCTTGGAATGTGAAGCACATACCTGGCTCTGATTGATCAGAATGGGGACATGACGAGCAACCTTAAGTTAATTTAATTTTTCTTTTTCTGATGAACCAGCAGCACAGCATGTGATTAGCTTGCACACATCCATCCTAACTTCCAACCATCTAGGACGTAATTCTAGGAGCACAAAGAAGGCTCTGAGAGTGAAGCTGGAAATGCTGAACATCTGGCATGTGCAGAAGGACTGAAGCCACTGCTCATCATTTTGGGTTACTTAACAAAGCCCCCATCCTCTGGATAAGCACTTGCCACTTAGTAGGACCACACCGAGGCTGAGCCGAGGGTAAAGGTGATGGCTGGTGGAGCTGGTGTGATCAATACAGGGAAAGCAGCATGCCACCCTCACCTCTGTCTCCTGGCGCCGGGCTTCATACCTGGTGCCCAATGTGCACTCAACCAAACAGGAAATAAAGGTTCAGAGATGCGGTGGCCACCTCTGCAAATGCCTTCTGGGCATTTCTAGCCTGTTTGAATAACTGGATGGCAAAAAGGCATCCCAGTGTCCAGCTTAACCACGATGGCTGAATGGGTAAACTTAGGAGCTTCTACACATCAGGAACATGTGATTGGTCAAGAAGAAACTCACCTGCTCCTGCCATCGTGGTCCTTCTGGCATCCCAGGCCCCTACCAAGCAAATAAGGAGCTCCTGCAGATTCATACAATTGCTGAAGCACCGCCTTAGAATCAGTATGGTGAGTGGGTAAACTACTATGCCGCACTGCCCCTCTTCTAATAAATTAAGTAGTAACATTTTAGAAACACTTGAAATCATCACAGCATGAGGTTCTTTTAAATAAAGCACAATGAGTTGTACTCCCTAGTTACTATTCTCCAGGGGAAACATTAAGACAAATTAAAAACTAGCAATCTGATCCTCTTCTCTGTCCCACTCAGCCACATAATATGGAACAAGATTTTTTTTTTTCTAGCTCGAGTCTACCAATGGATAATTTGACAATAGATGTTACAATTACAATGTCCACATCTATGACCCAGCAATTCCCGGAGACACACTCACATATGTACAAGAATGTTCCTGAAGCACTGCTGGTAATAAATAGAAGGGGGAAAACCCCACGCTTGTAACCAACATGTCCATTCTAGAAAATGTTAATCATGAGGCACAAAGCCATACACAGACTTGAAAGACATCCACGTTGAATGGTTTGGAGAATATCAAGTTGCAGAAATTATGTATGATACCATTTATGCCCAAACACATACAGCAATCTTAGCCATTTTCTATGGGTACAAGAATGGGGCTATAAATGCAAGAAAAAAAGTGTGCACAGACATATTCCAGATGAAGAGTGGTGTTTACCATTAGGGGAGGAGCTGGGCTTGCTGTAGCATTAAAGGGGGCTTTAATTTATATTCATGTATGACTTGTATAATATGAGAACTCGTTTGTAAAAGACAAGAAAATGAAAAGAAGTATAACTGTACGACTTTGTACGGTTGTTCTCTGTGCATTTATTGTCTAAAACAAACTGACATATTATCTGAGATAAAATGTTAAGTTACAAAGTGTCCCCTTAGATCTCAGGAAGGCATGCAGACGGTGACAAGAGAATCTAAGTGTATCAGAAATGAATGAAAGCACCTCACTGAAGAAGTTGGGAAACAGTGCTGAGTGAAGTAGCCTTGGAAATGAATGGAGTCGGTAGGACTAAAGGAGCTGCAGGCCAGCACTGTCCTCTCATTGATAAAGCTGTTTCCCCTGGAGACATTTGCACAGATAAGCAAGGGGAGGAGACTAGCCCAATCCATTAGGTAACAGGTTAGATTTGAGACATCAGCTGAACTTATGTTTACCTCAATACAGGTAGAGATGGCTACGTATAGAAGTCTTTATGGATAGGTATATATACCCAGGTGAGTAAACACACACATCTTCTCTTGCTCTGTCGGCTAAGAGGGCCTGGGCGCAACAGTACTCCAGTAGCAATGGATCTTGGTTTCTAGCATTACGCTTCAATCAAACGAACCAGGACTGCTTGGAGAAATGGCTGATTCTAGGAAGGGGCAAGATATACCAGAGAGCCTGGGGTATCTTGAGATGTTAGAAAGTAAAGAATTGTTCAAAAACAAAAACCCTACAATGATGTCAAAAAGACATAGGGACTGGAGTTCCGTCATGGTTCAGTGGTTAACGGACACGATTAGTATCCATGAGGACGCGGGTTTGATCCCTGGCCTTGCTCAGTGGGTTAAGCCGTGAGCTGTGGTGTAGGTTGCAGATGTGGCTCAGGTCCTGTGTTGTTGAGGCTGTGGTGCAGCTAATGGCTATAGCTCCGATTCGACCCCTAGCCTGAGAGCCTCCATATGCCGCAGGAGCAGCCCTAAAAAGACAAAATTAAAAAAAAAAAAAAAAAAAAAAAAAGATATAGGAACCAACTGGAAGAGCTCCCACTGGCCCCCAAACTGGAACAATTTGAGGAAAAAAGTAAAAGCAGTTTTGGATGTGAACACAAAAGGTAAAATAAAGAACTGTGAGTCTATACTGACATACATAAATGGGTGAATAATAAAATCAATGGGGAGCAAGAGATTTCCTTTTCAGAAGAAATCCAAATAATATAGGCAGAGATGCCATCCTTCAGGAGGGAGAGCACACTTTCCATTCCTGAAGGGTGGACCTCCTTCCAGAGTATTATGTACAAAGGGGGACAGTGGAGAAACTTGCTGAACACATCTCAGCCAGGTGACCCAGAGCAATGACAACAGTGACGAACCAGGCTGAGGGTGATGTTAATGGTGCAAGGAAAGGGCACCTCTGTTTCTTTACCCCCAAAGCCCTAATATAATCATGAGAAAAAAAATATCAGACTCATTTCTGCAGAAGGGCTCCCTACAAACTATCTGACCAGTGCTCCTCAGAACTGTCAAGGTCACAGAAAGCCAGGAAAAGTCTGAGACACTGGCACCACCTAAGGAGACTGAATGTAATGTCTCCTGGATGAGATCTTGGAACGGAAAGACATTAGGGAAAACTAAGGAAACCTGGATAAACGATGGACTGTAGTTTGGAATAAATGATCAACACTGGTTCAATAATTTTAGTGAGTATATCACACTTGACTATAATAAGGGAAAACTGGCTGTGGGGTATGTGGGAACTCTGTTACTATCTTTTCAATGTTTCGGTAAGTTTAAAACTGCCCTGGGAGTTCCCGTGTGCCTCAGTGAGTTAAGGACCAGGCGATATCAATGCTGTGGCACAGGTTTTATTCCTGGCCTGGGAACCTTCGCATGCTGGGGGTGTGGCCAAAAAAAAAAAAAAGCAATCCTACTCTAAAATTAAAGTCTACTATAAAAAAGTGTCCCTTTAATTTGTATAATATTTCCTATTTTTTTCTTGAAAAAAAAAAAGTCAAGATCCAAGTACAGATTTCAAATGGATAGATTATGGGATTTTGTAGTTTGATAGAGTAGCTCGGGGCAATTGACCTCCAAGTGCCCTGGAGCACCTGGTGATGGCTACTGAGGTCTCGGCAAGCCATGTGGGCAGCTGCCCTGGCGTGGGCATCTGTAGGTCAAGGTGAGCAAAACGGACCCTGTGTTGGGTGGAGAGAGGGTCACAGCAGCCTCATGTGTAACTTGTCTGCCCCCTGACTCACCCCACTGGCTGCTGGTTTAGAGGTGGGTACTGGCTGGTGAGAGCTAGAGCAGTGAAGGCCTGGAGAGATCCCATCAGTCTTCAAAGCTTAGAAAGTTACCTTTCTCAAAAACTCGGGTTTGCCTTCGTACAAAAGCATATGCATTCATAAGTGGATTATTCATTAAGTGGGTCCTACATGTCAGAGCGCCATGGTGGGTGCCAGGGATACAAAGGTGAGTAAGACCCACCTTCAAACCTCCAGGAGCTCCATTCATGCATCTGTCCACGCATACAATCTTTTTGAGGCCCTGCTAAGGGTGAGACACTGGATGTTTAAGCAGCTTTAGGTACCTCGCTTTGTTTTACTCTCCAGGCCTTTAGCCCTCCTAAGAGCAGAGAACTGAGTAATTTAGGTGTAGCTCTGTCACAGACTCTTTTTTTTTTTTTTTTTTTGACTTTGAGAAAGCATAATTCTCTGAGTATTAGTTTCCTCATTTGTAAACAAGACTTTGAGACCCCTGGACAGTCTGCCCCATGGCTCTGCTGGGAATGTCAAATGGGATGATCCCAAAATAAGTGTGCTTTCTACACCACAAAGTCCTAAACACATGGAAGGGATTCTCAGCCAGCAGATGCTAAAAGCAAAACTAAAATCCAAACCAACCAAACAAAAACTCAAACTGAACACTTTCCTGAGACCGCGTCTCAGTGAGTCTCACAGCATTGGCAGCTGTTGTGGCTGTTGGGGTCAACATGCCAACACTCAAAACTCTACAGTTAAATAAAAATCAGAGTAGGTAGCCCAACTCCTGTTAAGGTAATCCTTTGCAGATTAAGTAGGCCATCGATAATCTCTGGTTAACATTTGACCCAAGCGTGTACCAGCTTTTCCCACCCTTGCTCTCCTCCAGCTGGTAGTCTGTTGTCTACTGCATGCTATTCTGAAGCTTTAGCAGCTTTTGATCTCCTTGTGTGTATACACACACACACACACACACACACACACACACACACACACACACACACCATATATATTAAAAAACCTTGACTTGACTGGCTCTGGAGTTTCATATAAGATAGAGCTTGTTAGTAAATGAAAGTGATTCCTGAAAGTTGACATAAAAACATTGAGGCCGAGCTCTCTTCAAAGGGAAGATACTGTAAGTCTCCCAAAGTCTGATCAAAGTGAATAAACAACAACAACAACAAAAAAAACAAAAAAGGAGTTCCCATCGTGGCTCAGTGGTAACGAACCCTACTGGTATCATGAGGATGTGGGTTCAATTCCTGGCCTCAATCAGTGGGTTAAAGATCAAGCGTTGCCATGAGCTGATGTGGCATGGATCCTGCATTGCTGTGACTATGGTGCAGGCTGGCAGCTGCAGCTCCAATTCGACCCCTAGCCTGGGAATTTCCATACGCTGCACGTGCTGCCCTAAAAAGACAAAAATAAATAAATAAATAAAATTAAATTAAAAAAGACAAAAAAATAAAGTGAATAAGCAGAGACATTTAGGAGGGTGGGGGATGGGAAGGAAAGACTACGAAACAAAGCAAGGAGGCGAGGCAGCACACAGAGAGAGAATACAAATGAGAGTAATCTTCCCAGAGCCATGACTGGATTTCCCCCTAAGATCTGGAATTTCCTATTCTCACATCTATCCTTTTTCTTCCTGATGGGACACATGACACTGTCAGCATTAACTGAAAGGCACAAGCTCTCAGAGCTGGCAAATTTATTCTGCTGAAACAAAGACTCACCTCTCCTCCGTGTTCTCACCTATCAAGGCTAACACAGCTTCAAATTAAATACCCAGAAGAAATCCTCTCCCCCTCAGCCTCTTTCCTCCTAGATCCCCTGTCCTGAGCTACAAGAACAACATCTATAATAATAAAGATGACATCTGCTGACTACCTTTCACAGAGTACTAGCTCTGAGTCAGGCACGGCACAAAGCCTTGTAATAGGCAATGCCAAGTGTCAGCGGCCTGGGAGGTTTATGTGCATTGAGATGCGTCTCTTTGGGGACTTGCATTTATTTCAGGGTCTGGAACGTTTTTCTTCTTCTTCTTCTTCTTTTTTTTTTTTTTTTGTCTTTTTGCCATTTCTGGGGCCACTCCCGCGGCACATGGAGGCTCCCAGGCTAGGGGTCCAATTGGAGCTGCAGCCACTGGCCTATGCCAGAGCCACAGCAACGCCAGATCTGAGCTGTGTCTGTGACCCACACCACAGCTCATGGCATCACCGGATCCTTAACCCACTGAGCAAGGCCAGGGATCGAACCCTCAATCTCATGGTTCCTAGTCGGATTCATTAACCACTGAGCCACGACGGGAACTCCTGGGTCTGGAACCTTCTGCCAGTTATGTGCCCATGGACGCACAGCCCTATCAACATGTTGTCTCTCCTTCTATCCTTTTCTTTTTTCTTATGGGAAAATTTCAAACATACAAAAAGAGAACAGTGTAACAAACAGACATGTGCCCACCACCCAGTATCAATGACTCATATTTTGCCATTCCTCCTGTATCTATGTCCACCTCCCAACTGTTCCTTTTAGGGAATATTATAGAGCAAACACCAGACATTGCACCATTTCACCATTAGTCCCTGGCATTTTTCGCCTTTTCTTTTGCTTTGTTTAATGATGAGCGACTCTGAGAACCCAGTGAAATGTGCCGTTGTGGATGGAGGTGGCCCGCTGCACAGAGGAAGACAGTCTGCATGGCTCATATATATACGTGGTATATAGATACGTAGATATATTTTTTGGTCTTTTTAGGTCCACACCCACGTCATATGGAAGTTCCCAGGCTAGTGGTCCAATCAGAGCTACAGGTGCCAGCCTATACCACAGCCACAGCAACGCCAGATCCAAGCACATCTGTAACCTACACCACAGCTCACGTCAATGCCGGATCCTTAACCCACTGAGCAAGACCAGGGATCAAACTTCTTTATGGATACTAGTTGGATTCCTATCTGCTGAGCCACAATAGGAACCCTCCTATATCAATTAACCAAACTTGGGCCAGCAATCTATCTTTTCATTTGTTCTATTTTTATATTATCTCATGGTAAGAATGCTTCAAGTTGCCTTATTATTCATGAATATTATTTAATGAAACAGGGGATAGACATGAGATTGATGACTGAGATGGGGGCTGAGGACATTTGATGAAACCAACACAGTTGTCTTAGGTTCTGAGGAGGATGGTTGGTTGGAAAGGAGCCTAGAGTGCCTGGTTAGGGAACCCCAGTTGCTGGAAGGATGGGACCCCGGACAGCTCCCCCTCCTCTATGGTGCTTACAGGACGGTTTGATGCTTTGATGAGGCTTCAGCCACGAGTGGCTACAGGCTGTCCACGGTGGTGCTGACTCCAGGAACTGTGGAATGGAGGAGCTAAGAATTGCACACACTGCTAATCATTTATTCTTGGAACTGTTCACCACGTGGGCTCTGTGACCTTGCAGCATGATCACGAACAGGTCTGTCACTAAAATCCCATTGGATTCCAGAGATTACAGTGCTCTGTGGGCTTTCCTGGCCTTCTTTGGCAGCAGGCAAGGTTGCTGGCTCAGAACTCACAAATAAGAACACTCCTGTTCCTGGCTAGGTCTTTGGCCTCTGAGGCCAGGACACTGCAGCTTTGTGGAACCCTTAGGCTCTGACAGGAAGTTTGGCATGCTGTGGCTAACAGCTACCTCTTCTAGCTCCAGTCACATTAAAGGACTGACAAAGTCTCTCCTCGATATGCTGGCTGCTAGGTGGGAAGGCTTTGGAATCACAACCAGGCTTGTGGGCCTCTGTGATTTCCAGTTACCTTAAAGCGATGGTTCTGGGGAGCTTGAAAACATATCTATAGCCAGGCCCTTCCCCAGAATAATGAAATCAAGCTCTCTGGGAGTGGAGTCTGGTTTTGATAGGGATGGAGTAGGACAGTCACACAGGTAGTTGTAGAGGTCCCAGTAGGGGACCACAGATAGGGAGGGAAACCTAGGGAACTTTGATCTCACTGGAAGTTATTATTTGCTCAAGAAAGCCATCAGAATGAAGCAGGCTTGCTTAATTAGAAAACCACAAATAAAGGCACAAGATATGCCTCAGGCTATTAAATGAAAGATACAATGAGGCCTGGATTCAAGTTCAGCAAGACGATGATCCATAGGACCAAGGACAGGAATTTAAGGGAAGAATGACCCTCCCAATGAAGAATGACCCTCATTATACGGAAACCTGAGAGGATTCAACATATTTTAGCATCTGTTACCACCCTTCTGCTGATTTGACTAAGCACCATGTCAGTCCTAGTTTGACCTCATAGGGTCAAATACTCTCTTACAGGATACAAAGGAGGAGCTAATGATGTAAGCCTGACATCTACCCAAAGAAGGAAGAAGAGGCAGTCTTTTCCCGCTCCCCACTTTCCTTGGATTATAAAAATGTAGCCCGCCTAATCCTTGGGGCAGAGCTTCCTTGCTTGCCTGCTCGCATCTCTTGCCAGCATTTTATCTCAATAAATCTATTTCTTGCCTATCCCTGTGTCTCTTGCTGAATTCCTCCTGCACCGAGGCACAAAGAACCTGAACTTCTGTAAGTCCAGACAACCAGGTGATTAGAATTTTTAAATTCTAATTTTAAAAAACCGTGGGTTCCAGTCCCAATCTGGTTTCTGTCTAGGTTCAAGACATAAGTGTTGTCAGTTGCAGTTTTGTTCAGGTGATTCTTACATGCCTCCAGTTGCACACCTACTGCTTAAGGTAAGAGCCTGTCGTCCTGCACACCAAATTGTGCTTTCTTTCCCGTCTTTCTTTGTTAGGGTCCTCTTTTCCCTCAAAGCTTTTGAGAGAGAAGAGACATGTGCTTTTGAGGTTTGAATATGCAGGTCATGCTGGTTTCATAAAATGAACTGAGGGAAATTTTCCATCTTGCTCTCCAGGCTGAAAGAGTTTGAATAAGACAGGCTATACTAGGTATTGAAGACTAGACAGTATCCAGTTATAAGACCATTTAGGCTTTTAAAATGGGTGTCTCTTTAATACACTCTATTTAAAGTGTTCTGTGATTATTGGTCTACTCAGGTGTTCTCCCTCTTTGGAGGGATTTTTATCATTTATATTTTGTTAGGACATTCCCCATTTCTTCTAGATTTTCAAATTTACTGCCACAGATGTTCACATAAAATGTTTTTAGGATTCTTTTACTCCTTCCCAATTGGTAATTACATTTTCTTTCTCATTCTAAAGTGGCAGACCTTGAGCTATTCCAATCTCCTCCATTATAATAATAATAGCTAGTGCTTCTTGGTCACTGACCCTGTGCCAGACACTCGCTTCTAACTGCTGTGCTTGTACTAATTCATTTAACCCTCATGACAACTCAATAAAATAGGGACTCTTAATGACCTTCATATTACAGATGAATTCCTTACTCCTGGGTGTACAGAGACGTTAGGCAACTTGCCACTAAGTCACAAAGCAGCATGAAGCTCTGCCTGCTGCCTAACGCCAAGTACGTGTGTTCGTGTGTGTGTGTGTGTGTGTGTGTGTGTGTGTGTGTGTGTGTGTGTGTGAGTTTAGACAAAGCCTACCATTTGAGTATATTATTCTTGGATTAAGAATTAAGAGACGGGGAAAGAATTAACAACCATGTGGGAGCTGCAGGTTCCTGCTCAAAGCTCTTAATTAGGGCACTTGGTCTTTTTAAGGGCTCTATGGCTGGGAGGTGACAAGATTCCACTGCAAAGAGTGGCCCAGAGGCTCTGGGCTGTGAGCTCCAGTGATTAGATGGATTCCACGCTATGTGACCCTTTTGGCGACTTGGCCCAAGGTCACTTCATTGAACTGAATGTTCACTCAGACAATATGAGAAGCTTGGATCAACATCACGAGGTGGACAAGAGGAGGGACGAAGAAAATAACCGTGATTACCCGAAAGCGGGGAGTGGTTGTAACATTCTGCTCAGAGCAACACCACATTGCAACTTTTGTCTGAAAAGATAGATTTAGGAAGTTCCACTGTGGCACAGTGGATTAAGGATCTGGCAATGCCTCAGCCGTGGCACAAATCACAACTGTGATGCAGGTTTGATCTCTGGTCTCAACTTCCACATGCTGCAAGTGCAGTGGAAAAAAAAAAAAAAGATATGTTTTTTGGCCACACCTGCGGCATATGAAGTTCCTGGGCCAGGGATTGGATCCAAGCTGCTGTCATGACCTAAGCTGTAAGTGTGGCAAAGCTGGATCCTTAACCCACAGTGCCGGGCTGGAGAGAGAACCTGCGGCCCAGGGCTCCCAAGACACTGCTGATCCCACTGCACCCCAGCAGGACCTCCTAAATATATACATTTTAAATATCCTCCAGGACTGGCTCTCCATTGCTTCCAGAATAAAATCTGAACTCTTTAGTTTGGTACCCACTGACATTCTAAGCCCATCAGCCACTGCTCCCTGTAGGCATCCCTGTAGCGGCATCAAACTAAACTCCTGGTTCTTGATGTCTGCCTCTGTGCCTTTGCCCATGCTGTTCCCACCAATGGGAAGGACTTATCTGTCTCTAGAGCATCCAATTCAATGAATACTTCAAACTCTAGCATATGATGATACCATTTTCAATTCCCTCCTTCTATAACTACAAAACACCAGCACTTCTATAACATACAGCTTACTGTGTGTGCCAGCACTTTACATCTGTTAACTCATTTAACGTTCAAAACAACCCTATAGATTATGTACTATTTTTGTCCCTATATTATAACTGGGGAAACAGGCTCAGTAATTTCTCCAAGTACACACAGCTAGTGGCAGAGCAGGGATGTGAACACAGGCCATTTGGCTCCGTGCACCACAGGCAGTGCACAACACCTCTTCACAACAGGCAGTGAGTGACTTGCTCTGCCACCCTTACAGGACAGCAAGCTGTTCCAGGAAAGGCTGTGGGTGTGGGCCTGCCATCTCTGTTTACTGATGGGTGGAGCTAAGCCAGGGCTGGTCACAGCATAGTCACCTTTACCACGGACCTTGAGGACAGCACAGGCCTAGGTGGATAGGTTGGGTGGGGGGCAAGGGGGAAGGATACGCATAGATAGGGAAGCCAACCTTTGATTAACGAAACAGTGGAAAATCACTGCTGAGTGGTAAGCAAATGCACATCCAGAGAGTACAAACTGAGGCAAGCAAGCGAGATGCTGGCAGAGGTGTGGAAGCTTGCAGGTTTTGGGGACCTGGGGCTACACCTTAAGGTCCTGTTGCGAGAAGTCTGGCTCCCAGACTGGCAAGGGGCGTGGCGGTCGGGGTGGGGTGGAGGGCAGGGGAGCCTGTTTTGAAATGCAGAAAACCCTACCCAGACCTTGGAAGTGAAACAGTAAGACCCTTAGGGGAGTGATATGTACATTGAAGTTTGAGAGACACTCCCAGAAGGCCAGATACTCACGACTACCCACAGAGACTGTACCTTAAATGGTTTGGGGGGGGCGGGCTACCCATATTTTAAAAAACCATTTCAGATCATTTTACTGTATGCGTTCCAGGTCATGACCACCGCTTAGGCCTTCCCTGGAGACCCGCTGAGTGGAAAGATGGAGAAGGGCAAGGGATAGAGCGTCTCAGAGCTGCCACTAATGAGCTTTGCGACCTTGGCTGCCGCGCAATGTCAAATTAAGAAAGTAGGTTAGATCAGTGGTTTCCCCAAACTCAGAATCAGAAAATATACATTTTTGGATCAAATGAATTTAAACCTGTGGGGCTGGGCCTGAAGATTTGGCTTTTTTTATTTTTATTTTTTTAATCCACTTTGCCAATTCCTATTTTGTTTCGTTTCTTTTTTGGCCGCCCCCAAGCATATAGAGTTCCTGGGCCAGGGATCAGATGTGCACCCCACTTGCAACCTATGCTACAGCTGTGTCAATGCTGGATGCTTAACCCACTGTGCTGAGCCAGGGATTGAATCTGTGTCCCAGAGCTCCAGGGAAGCTGCTGATCCTGTGGCACCACAGCAGGACCTCCAAGATTTGGCATTTTTAATGAATTTCCTAGGGGAACCTCATGAAGCTTCGGGGCACCAATTTTGGGGGTCAGTGGACCAGATGACCTCTAGGTCTCTTGCTCTAAGATTCTATGGCCTTGGAGGAGGAGCATTTTGCTCCAGGTTCTGAAAGCAGTGATAAATATATGTGAATACAGAGCAGTTCTAACATATTTTGTTCACACTGTAACTCATGGTAAGAAATATAAGTGCTTTTCATAGAGACCCCATACATATATTTGGAATATATATATATATATATTCAAAACAAAAATTTCATAGAGCATCACTTTTCCTTACTATGTGACCTGCTCTATTTTCTCTGTTCTTCTTTGTTCTTTTTTTTTTCTGTCTTTTTGCCATTTCTTGGGCTGCTCCCATGGCATATGGAGGTTCCCAGGCTAGGGGTCTAATCGGAGCTGTAGCCACTAGCCTACGCCACAGCCACAGCAATGCGGGATCCCCAACCCACTGAGCAAGGTCAGGGATTGAACCTGCAACCTCATGGCTCCTAGTCCGATTTGTTAACCACTGAGTCACAACGGGAACTCTGTCTCTATTTTTTTTTAAATATATCGCTCTGTTGATTTCAGATCCCCTACTGGGTTTAGACAACAATTTGAAAAACATGGTATAGGCAATTTATGAGTGAAGGATGACGACTTTGCAGTTCCTGTCGTGGCTCAGCGGTTAACGAACTTGGCTAATATCCATGGGGATGTGGGTTCGATCCCTGGCCTTGCTCAATGGGTTAAGGATCTGGTGTTTCTGTGACCTATGGCGTAGGTTGCAGACACGGCTCGGATCCAGTGTTGCTGTGGCTGTGGTATAGGCCAGTTTGGATCCAGTGTTGCTGTGGCTGTGGTATAGGCCAGTGGCTACAGCTCCAATACAACCCCTAGCATGGGAACCTCTATATGCTGCCAGTGAGGCCCTAAAAAGATTTAAAAAAGGTGGGAGTTCCCGTCGTGGTGCAATGGTTAATGAATCACACTAGGAACCATGAGGTTGCGGGTTCGATCCCTGGCCTTGCTCAGTGGGTTAACGATCCGGCATTGCCGAGAGCTGTGGTGTAGGTCGCAGATGCGGCTCGGATCCTGCATTGCTGTGGCTCTGGTGTAGGCCGGGGGCTATGGCTCCGATTCGACCCCTAGCCTGGGAACCTCCATATGCCGAGGGAGCAGCCCAAAAAATGGCAAAAAGACAAAAAAAAAAAAAAAGGATGATGACTTCGTCAGCACCTGAAAACATCATCTGACAGAGGGCATCCAGCTCCATGACAACCAGTCTAGCCTATGAAGGAATCAAGGGGTGCCTTATTACAAAGTGTGAAACTACAAGAAACAGCCCTGGGGAGTTTCCATTGTGGCGCAGTGGAAATGAATCCGACTAGGAACAATGAGGTTGCGGGTTCGATCCCTGGCCTCGCTCAGTGGGTTAGGGATCTGGCATTGCTGGGAGCTGTGGTGTAGGACGCAGATACAGCTTGGATCCTGCATTGCTGTGGCTGTGGCAAAGGCCGGCAGCTGGAGCTCTGATTTGACCCCTAGCCTGGGAACCTCCATGTGCCCCATATGCCCTGGGTGCGACCCTAAAAAGCAGAGAAAAAAAAGGAGCAGCACTGGTTGTGCAAGCTGGAGTGAGAAAAGGAGTTAGTGGAAGACCCAAGGAGTTTAGCAATTACCACAGAGGCTGCGTGCATCACTCTAGCTTCCAGACCGAGGATCCACAGCATGTTTAGAGTCATGGTTCTCAATGCTGCAAATATATTAGAGTTACCTGGACAGTGCTTGCCAAGTAGGAATGCCCAGGCCTTACTCCCAGAGACATCAAACCTCAAACCCAAAGTTCTGCCAAGTGATTCAGCTCTGCAGCTGAGATGGAAAACCACTGACTTGTTAAAGAGGCAGGGTCTCTCCGACAAGGGCTTAATTTCCAAAATATATAAACCTCTCATACAACACAATAACAACAACAAAAAACAACCTAATCAGAAAATGGGCAGAAAAGCTAAATAGATGTTTCTTCAGGAGTTCCCATTGTGGCTCAGCTGGTTAGGAACCTGACAGTGTCCGTGAGGATGCAGGTTTGCCTCACTGGCTTCACTCACAGGGTTAAGGATCTGGTATTGCTGCAAGCTCCAGCACAGGTCACAGACGCGGCTTGGATCCAGTGCTGTCATGGCTGTGGCGCAGGGCTGTAGCTGTAGCTCTGATTCAACTCCTAGCCCGGGAACTTCCACATATTACAGGTGTGGCCATAAAAAGGAAAAAAAAAAAAAGATGTTTCTATCAAAGAATACACACAGATGACCAATAGGCACACAAAAAATGCTCATCATTGCAAACTACTAGAGAAACGCAAATCAAAACTGCAACGAGGAGTTGCTGCTGCAGCACAAAGGGATCAGTGGCATCTTGGGAGCCCTGGGTTGCAGGTTTGACCCCTGGCCTCTCCCAGTAGATTAAGAATCTGGCATTGCTGCAGCTGTGGCTTAGGTTGTGACTGACTTGGATCTGATCCCTGGCTCGGGAACTCCACATGTGGCAGGGCAGCCAAAAATGAAAAACAAAACAAAATAAAACTGCAATGAGGTATCACCTCACACCAGTCAGAATGGCCATCAGTCTAGAAATAATAAATGCTAGAAAGGGTGTGGAGAAGTGTGGAGAAAAGAGAACCCTTCTATACCACAAGTGGGAATGTAAGTTGGTGCAGCCATTATGGAAAACATTATGGAAGTTTCCTCAAAAAACTAAAAATAGAGTTGTCATATGATCCAGCAATTCCACCCCTGGGCATATATCTGGGAAAGACAAAAACTCTCATTTGAAAAGATACATGCACCCCCATGTTCATAAAAGCACTATTTTTTTTTTTGTCTTTTTGCCATTTCTAGGGCTACTCCAGTGGCATATGGAGGTTCCCAGGCTAGGGGTTGAACTGGAGCTGTAGCCGCTGGCCTACGCCACAGCTACAGCAATGCCAGATCCTTAACCCACTGAGCAAGGCCAGGGATCAAACCTGCAACCTCATGGTTCCTAGTCAGATTTGTTTCCACTGAGCCACAACGGGAACTCCCATAGAAGCATCATTTATGATAGCAAAGACATGGATGTAATCTAAATGGCCATCAACAGAGGAATGGATAAAGAAGACGTAGTACAGATACACAATAGAGTATTACTCAGCCATAAAAAAGAGTGAAATAATGCCATTTGCAGCAACATGGATGGACCTAGAGATATCACACTAAAATGTAGTCAGAAGGAGAAAGACAAATACCATAAGATATCACTTAAATGTGGAATCTAAAATATGACACAAATGAATCTATCTACAAAACAGAAACAGACTCACAGACATAGAGAACAGACTGGTGGTGGCCAAGGGGGCTGCGGTAGGGATGGCTTGGGAGTCTGGGATTAGGAGATGCAAACTATTGTATATAGAATGCATAAACAAGGTCCTGCTATACAGCACAGGGAACTATATTCAAAATCCTGAAATAAACCATAATGAGGGAGTTCCTGTCATGGCACAGCGGAAAAATATCCGACTAGGAACCATGAGGTTGCGGGTTTGATCCTTGGCCTCACTTAGTGGGTTAAGGATCTGGTGTTGCTGTGAGCTGTAGTGTAGGTCACAGATGTGGATTGGATCTGGTGTTGCTGTGAGCTGTAGTGTAGGTCACAGATGTGGCTTGGATCTGGTGTTGCTGTGGCTCTGGCTGGCAGCTGTAGCTCCAATTACACCCGTAGCCTGGGAACCTCCATATGGCGCAGGTGTGGCCCTAAAAAGCAAAAACCAAAAACAAAACAAAACAAAAAACCATATGGAAAAGAAAAAAAATTATTTTGTCACTTAATACAAAAATGTGGGTCCTTTAATTTCTGAATTAAAAGATTTTCTAACTGTGACATGGGGATACCAACACCCGCTTTATGGACTTATGAGGACTAAACAAGATAAATTGAGTGTCACTGTGAATCTAATTTCCTTAGTGTACTAATGAGAACACGAAGCCCCAGGGAGGGAGGTCCAAGTTCACTCGGCTGGGTAGCGGCAGAGCAAAGATGGTTCGCAGCTCCAGATGCTAATTTGACGGCCTGTGGGGTCTCTTGTGGGCATAGGAAGATAGCCCAGAGAAAACTCAAGGGACCTGGGACGGCGCCTCTCTTCCTCCCACAATGAACTTCAGCCAGCGCACTGGGCCCATGGAGAGTCCCTCGCACAAAAGGAGGCCTTAGTTTTCCTTACCCAGAACCAGGCCATACCCCTCCCTGAAACACGGTACAGGCTTGGCTTCCAACCTGGTGCTGATGGTGTTTGACTTTGACCCATGTGGGCTCGATGTTCTTTTCCGATCGCAGTATCAGGAATGCAAGGGCTACCTCGCGGTGAAAATGGAGTTGGAGGATGATGTTTCCTCCTGGGTGTGCAAGGTGGGAAGGAATAGAAGCTGAGTGAGGGTAATGGATCCACCAGCTGGAAGGCAGTTTCCACCATGCGGATGTGAGGGGTTGAGGGACTGTGAATGTTAGGGGCTCAACTGTGCCCCCCTAAATGATGTTGAAGTCCGAACCACCCAGTACTTGTGAATTTGGAAACAGGCTCTTTGACGATGATCAAACTAAGAAGGGCATAGCTCTAGCCTGATCTGTGTCCTGGAAGAAGGGGGATTTGGACACAGAGACAGATCCACACAGGGAGAACACTGGGTGAAGATGGAGGCAGAGACTTGGGTAACGCATCTCCACACCAAGAAGGTCAAAGACAGTCTGCAAACCCCCAAAGGCTGAGAAGAGGCCTGGAACAAGTTCTCTCTCACAGCCCTCGGAAGGAACCAAGCCTGCTGACATCTTATCACAGACACCCAGCTTCCAGAACTGGGGGAGACAATCGGTTTCTTTTGTGGTACTTTGTTACAGCTGCTCTAAGAAACTAATATGGCGAGTGTCAAGATCCATGTTCAAAGAAGACATTGTCATGGATGGAGACTGCAAGAGACCCAAATGTCTCCACTGAAGAACTAGAGCTTGAGAAGAGCAAGCATGTCCCTTGGGTGGCTTAACCCACAGTCGAGACGCCCAGCTTTGGTGCAGGGACCTAGCCTTGAAATACAGCTTGTGTTCAAAGTTAAAGATGACCAGACTTTTCGTTGATATTCTCAAACATGCGTGGACATGAGCAAAACCCAATTTTCTCATTGACCTTCTCAACCGAGCAGTAGGTAATATGCTTACATAGCGCCATATATATATATATATATACACATATGCCAGGCACTTTTCCAAGTGACTTATGTAAACAAATTTATTTAAGCTTCACAGTAAGGGATAAACTATGAGAAATACTGCAGCTGGGAGATGGATCCAGGCAAGCTGGCTCTAGAATCCATGCCCTTAAACGCTACGAAAATGGTTACCACTTGCTAAGGACTCACCGTGGGGTGCTGCTATTCTAAACAGTTATATTTCTAACCCATTTCACATTCACTATCATTCATCTAAGATCCCAGATTACTTATTTTTTTCCATATTCATACTTCCAGGAAAGCAATTTTTATTTTGAATGAAAATAAAGATACCCCATTCTCCATACACATGCAATCTGGTCCCTCCAAAAAGAGGTCACTGGCTGGTGATCCCACAGCTACCCCTAGTGGATGTCACCCAGTGTCCAGCTGCTTACCCCTCCCCATCTCAAGACACCTGAGCCCATTCCAGCATCCAGCCCTGATCCTCCAGCTAAAATTATGAAGCAGATGCTTCTTTGGAGAGAGCCAGTCTCCTAAGGCCAAGCTCACTGCTTTCCAACCTAGGATTTGTTGGGGTTTGTTACTTTCCTTGTTGGAGATGAATGGGACTTGGTCTCCCAGCCACTGTACGTAATTTATATTTTGGTACAAAATAACACTTCTGCTTTGCCTGGGGGAGTCAGAGAGGGAAAAGGAGGAGCAGAAGAGCAATGTGGAGAAGGAGATGGACAGAAAATACAGGATGGAGAAGAGGAAAACTCAGGGATGACTGGTATCTATGCGAGGACCTCAGCACACTGAGCCCAGTCAGACACTGGGAGAGGCTGGGTAGTGTGCTGCAGAGCCAGACTTGAACTCAGCACTCCAGCTGCTGCAGAGGGTGGGTAGAGCAGCCTGGCTCAGCGGTTCTAATGAGAAGTCCTCTCTGGGAATTCTTGGCTGGATAAGGTAGTGGGGATCACCATGTACTTGTCAAGTCCAAGGTTCCACGTGCCCCTCAGGGTGACACTGAGAAGGCAGTGACAGCTGTTGAGAGGTTTCTGCACTTTGTGGGCTGATGGCTGTGCCATGTCACACGGCTCTGGTGCAGTGGCCAGGCGGTGCCTGCACATTTGGGCCTTCTGCCTCTCGGCTTCCTGGCCCACCTCTGTAAAAGCTCACAAGGCCAAGGCAGAAAGGCTTCTTTTCAGAATTCGCCAGCAAGATGCCCCACTGGCAACTGGTTCCCGCCAACTCTGTTGATAACCTCTGAGGAAAAGAGATCTTTCCGCCTGGGTAACAACAAAATTGGTCTTTGCATCTGTGCAAATTACGCCCTGGATGACAGCAATCCTGAACATTAATCAAGTATCAACCAGTGACATGAGTGGAAAACAGAGTTAGAGTCACTATTCCGGCCTCATTCGGAGCAAAGCCAAGCAAGCGTTGTTGGAGAAAACGCTCTCATGGTTTTGAAACAGCACGGGCGTGAGCTCAGGGGCCTCGGTCTGCCTGAATCCTCAGCTCTGCCCCTCAATGCAGAGCTCCCTCTGGGCCTCAGTTCTCCCATTTGTAAAACAAGAGAAACAGCGTCAGCCCTCAGGTCACTGCCCTGCAGGCTTTATGCAGAAGCCATGATGTCGCAGACACACTCAGGATAACGGGATAATGGTGGAGAATAAGTCTACTCTGGAAGGGGCTCCCTTCTTGCCAAAAGGGTAGTAGCTCAGGATGGATTTCACACACACTGTGTCCACACCAGGTAATTATTCTCTCTTTTTCTCTTTTTTTTTTTTTTTTGGTGGTGGTGGGGGGGAACCATGCTTGCAGCTTACAAAAGTTCCCAAGCCAGGGATCGAACCCTTGTCACAGCAGTGACAAGGCCAGATCCTTAACTGCTAGGCCATGAGGGAACTCGCCACTTTTAATTCCCGTTTGAGCTTCTGAACGGTTGGGTCTCCACCTAAGGGGCTATCCTGATCTCTGTTTAATCCTGTCCCAACCCCCAGACTCAGATCTTACCCTTTAAAGAACCTTCCGGAAGCCCCCAGTGCAAAACCAGAATCTCATTGCAAGGAAACACTGGGCAAACCAAACTGAGGGACATTTTACAAAACACCTGGTTTGGGGTTTTGACAAGTGTCAGGGTTGTGAATGGCAGGCTGAAGGATGGTCCCTGAGAAAAGGAGACTAACTAGGCATGACAACTAAACACACAGGTCAGAGTTCCTCTTGTGGCTCAGCAGGTTAATAACCCAACTAATACCCATGAGGATGTGGGTTCGATCCCTGGCCTCGCTCAGTGGGTTAAGGATCTAGTGTTGCCACAAACTGCAGTGTAGGTCATACATGTGGCTCAGATTGGGTGTTGCTGTGGCTGTGGCATAGGTGATGCAGGCCGGCAACTGCAGCTCTGATTTGACCCAGGAACTTCCATATGCTACAGGTGCAGCCCTAAAAACAAACAAACAAAAAACCACACGAGTCATCCTGGATTATTATTATTTTTTTTTCATGATACTGTTTATTTTTATTGTATTCTTATTTATTTCACATCTACAATAAATCATACCTCTTACAGATTCTTCACTTGCCGTTATGGTGGATTTTTATTTTTTATTTTTTTTGCTACTCAGGGTAATTGGAAAAATTTGAATTAGATCTGTATCAGTGATATTAATTCCCTCATTTTGGTACTTGTACTACAGTTACATAAAAGAATACCTTTTTTTTTTCTTTCTTTTTTTCTGTCTTTTAGAGCTGCACTCTTGGTATGTAGAGATTCCCAGGCTAGGGGTTGAATTGGAGCTTACGCCACAGCCACAGCAACACCAGATCCGAGCCACATCTGTGACCTACCACCACAGCTCATGGCAATGCCGGGTTCTTAACCCACTGAGCGAGGCCAGGGATCGAATCTGCATCCTCATGAGTACTAGTCAGATTTGTTTCCACTGAGCCACAACAGGAACTCTGAGAATATCTTTGTTTTTAGGAAAAACACACAGAGAAATATTTAGAGGTAAAGGGACATGATATTTGCAACTTACCCTCAAACATGTATAAAAAATAAAAAATGTGTACAAACACACACACACACACACACACACACACACACACACACACACACACACACACACGTATATGGGGGGGGGCAGTGTTTCAATTATTTTTGCCACTTTTCTCTAAGTTTGAAATGTCCTTCCTCCTCCCACAACAGCACTCCACAACTGGTTACACTGTTTCCTTTTTACTTTGCACATGTCCTTGTAAGGTGTATTTCTTTAGATGTGGGTGGTATACAGCAATTCTTTGTGTCCTCTTCATACCCCTTGACTTACAGCTGGAAGCGTCCTCTGAGATAAATTCAAAGCCTCCAGGTGATGCGCCCAGGCCTGGGGCGGGGGGGTGGGGGGGGGCTAGGCGGGCGTCACACAGCTGACAGTGCCTGTGCTGACCCTGCATTCCAGGTCCCAACCCCCTGGCCCACACTTCACGCTGTGTGACCACACAATGTATGCGGCTGCAAAGGAGTGACAGCTGTGACAGGATGTCATCACCTTGGCCTTTGGGGCAATGCCTGGGGCCCTGTGGGTGGGGGGAGAGGGGCTGGATGCCCTGGGGACAAGGTCCTTCTCTCCCTTTACTCCAGAGGAAACGTGGTATGAAAAATGTTGGGCAGCTGCTCTAATCTGATCTGTCTCCAGGGCTCTAAGGACCACCTATATGCTAATGAGCCTCAGACTTGTCTCCGACCCTGAACTCTGAGGTCCACACTCCTATATCCAGCCATCTGCCAACTCCTGCCAATTGAATTGGCACCTCTAATGCAATACGTCCAAAATCAAAGGCCAGATGTCTCCCCTCCCCTGCCTTTCCTCTTTGCAGTCCTGCACCACCATTTGCCCAATTGTCCAGGCCCAAACTGGAGGGGCGCCCTAGTCTCCTGTGGTTCTCTTGTACCTCATAGCCAAACCACCAGCAACTCCTAAGAGCCCACCTTTCAAACACATCCAGAACCTACTTCCCCCAGGGCCATGGTCACCAACCTGATCCAGGCCTCCGTGATTTCTCACCTGGACTCCAGAGGCACCTTCTGAGGGTGCCCAAGCCCATCCTGCCCTTCCACTGTGCGTTCCCTGCCTGGCAACCAAAGGGAGCCTGTCTCTCCCCAGCTCAAAACTTCCCAAGAACTTCCAACTGACTTAGAATCAAACACAAGTCCTGACAAGGGTTCAGCTCTCTGGGCCTCCCCGTGTGGTGCAGCTCCACTCTCACCACGTTCCACCTGCAGAAACACTGGCACCTGCCCTTTGCTGTCCAGAAGCATGACCGGCTCAGTGTGCCCCAACTTCAGGCTCTTCCCTGCTGCTCCCTCTACCCAGAGTCCTTTTTCCAAGAATCCACAAGGCCCTCTCCCTGATTTCATGCAGGGCCCAGCTTCAAGCATCTGCAGATAGGCCTTCCCTGACGAGCTCAGGGACAAGAGCACACTCGGCCCTTCCCCCACTGGCTCTTCTTCACCTGGCATCAGATGCTTATCTGCTTACTGCTTATTTATTCCCCACTAAGTTCCTAGAGGCCGAGAATCTACCTGGTTCCCCCTGTATTCCAGCCACTTCGAAGCACATAACAGGAGTTCGATATATGTCAGTTAAAGTAATAACGAACCCATTAAGTTGAAAAAGCAAGGAGCAGAATGGTGTACATGATACACACCCATTTATTAAAGAAAAGAAATAAGCATGTCTATGCTTGTTTATCTTTGGGAGGATTTAACAGCTGTGGTCTCTGGGAGGGTGAATGGGTGACTGGTCAGTGTGGACACCTTTTGAAATTTGTTTTGGCCACGCCCACAGCACATGGAAATTCCCAGGCCAGGGACCAAACATGAGCCATAGCAGTAACTGGACCCACAGCAGTGACAACGTTGGATTCTAACTGAGCCACCAGAGAACTCCTCTTTTGAATTTTTTAGTAGGTACACACATTACTGATTGGATGAATTAAAAAAATATACATACATACATATAGCAAATCATTGTATACCTAAAACAAAATACAATGTTACGTGTCAATTATATCTCAAAAAAACCCTCCCCTGTAACATTTCCTCCCTCTAAGTATTATAAGAGACACTTCCACCAGTATTTGAAACATATGTGTAACAAATATAGTATCATGATTACACAAATTCCTTATGTACAATACATATAAAAGATATCACTTTTTTTTTTTTTTTTGGTCTTTTTAGGGCCACACCCACAGCATATGGAAGTTCCCAGGTTAGGGGTCCCCAGGCTAGGGGTCAAATAGGAGCTGTAGCCACCGGGCTACAACACAGCCACAAAAATGAGCGGAGTCTGAGCGGAGTCTGTGACCTACACCACAGCTCACGGCCACACCAGAACCTTAACCCACTGAAGGCCAGGGATCGAACCCGTGTCCTCATGGATGCTGGTCAGATTTGTTTTTGCTGAGCCACAACGGGAACTCCTCCAAGGTATCACTTTTTAAAAAAATTATAACACCATTCAGTGCACTTTATCACAACCCAGGTTAAGAGTCATATGTCTTGTGCCTGTAGTCAGAGTTCTTAGAAAAATCCTACATATGCAAAAGTCCCTTAGAGACATAAATATAAAGTAACTGACATAATAGCAGCACTATTCACAATAGCCAAGACATGGAAACAACCTAAATGTCCACTAACAGGTGACTGGATTAAGAATATGTGGTATATACAAACAATGGAATACTACTCAGCCATAAAAAAGAACAAAATAATGCCATTCACAGTAACATGGATATAACTAGAGATTATCACACTGAGGTAAATTAGAAAGAGAAAGACAAATACCATATGATATCACTTAAATGTGGAATCTAAAATATGGCACAAAAGGACTGACTAGAAAACATAAACAGATTCACAGACGTAGAGAACAGACTTGTTGCCAAGGGGGAGAGGGAAGAGAGTGGGATAAATGGGAAATTTGGGGTTAGTAAATATAAATTATTATATTCATGTCTTTTTTTTTTTTTTTTTTTGTCTTTTTGACTTATTGTCTCTGTCTCTTCTAGGGCTGCACCTGCAGCATACGGAGGTTCCCAGAATAGGGGTCTAATCAGAGATGTTGCCCCTGGCCTACACCACAGCTCACGGCAATGCTGGATCCTAACCCACTGAGGGAAGCCAGGGATGGAACCTGCAACCTCATGGTTCCTAATCAGATTCGTTAACCACTGAGCTACAATAGGAATTCCAACAAACTATTATATTTAGAATGGATCAACAATGAGGTTCTACTCTATAGCAGAGGTAACTATATCCAATCTGTTGAGATAGACCATGATAGAAAATAGTATTTAAGAAAAGAACGAATATATATGTAGGACTGGGGTCACTTTGCTGTACAGCAAAAATTGGCACAACAGTGTAAATCTACTTTAATTAAAAAAAAGTAACTGAAAAGAAGACTAAGAAAGAAGAAATAAAGACAAATCAGCTTTAGGGATTACTTATTAGGAGTTCCCTTGTGGCACAGCACGTTAAGGATCCAGTGTTGTCACTGCAGTGGCTGGGGCCCTTGCTGTGGTGCAGGTTTGATTCCTGACCTGGGAATTTCCACATGCCACAGGCATGGCCAACCACCCCCCCCAGCCCCAACCAAAAAACCTTCTCCCTATATATAGATATAAACATCTCTATTCCTCTGAACTCTAAAGCCTAGCCTGGGTGGGGCCATAACCTTTCCAGGCCTGAGGGTCTTGTGACTCTCTATTGGACCTGCTGATGTCCTGGCCGTCCACAGTCCTGATCATAACATAATTATGAGAAGACACGGTCACGGCAGACTTAGCTCGCCTTTGTGAGAAGGGGCAAGAGGCAGTGGTGGAATGCTGGACTTGGTGTATGGGGGAGAGTGGCCCAGCTCTCTACCTGAGGGCCTCAGTGAGTCAGGGTATAACAACGGGGCAGGCTAGATGTGTCACCTCGGAGGTCTGTTTCCAGCCTTAGCATCCTATAGTTGTTCTGAATAGATACTACTTGTTGGACCACACAGATGAACAGAGAGCTGCTATGCCTGAGACACATGTGGACATAACCCCAATGTTAGGGCAAGGATCCTCCTACCAGACAGTGACCCCGCTGTGTGTCCTCTTGGCTCCCCGAGCCTGGGGAGGACTGAGCCAGATAGCTGAGGCTCCCGCTCCTACCTCTAGAGGCTTCCTCCTCAAGTCTGGGGCTGGGGGTTTTTGCCCGCTGTGCCTCCGCCAGTTTTTCTGAACCAAGTGAAGTCCTCTGGAAGCTGCCTGGCAGGAGCCAAGCAAAACAGCTGGGGCTGGGCGTGGACAGGGCTGCCTCTGTGTCCCCAGAGCTGGGCCCACGGGAGACCAAGGGGAATGACAGGCGGTTCCGTGAACCAGAAGGACAGACGAATTAAAGGGAGCTTCCCTTTCTTGAAAAATGCTGGCAAGAAAAACTGCAAATAGCTCTCAGCATGTTTAGGGAAAGGCCCTGAATTGGGGGAGGGTGTGGGCGTCCGGGAGGCAATTCGTGGACACTGGACATCGATTCTCAAATCATGTGCATGGGGGAGGAAGGAAATGATGGGGAGAAAAGAAATGACAGGGATCCTTGGGAGCTGGCCTCTCTCTCCGGGATGCCCCACATTACTCTTCTCTCTTAGATTTGTCTTGCTTAATATTTTAGGCAGAAACTAATGTTAAGGTGGGTTTGTGCATGCCCTCTGGACACGCCGGCATACTGGTGGAGAGATGTTTGGGAGTGTGCTGGGTTCCAGAGGGAATTCTCTGTGGAATCAAGGAATCTCTCTGGATAGTCCTCCAAACCACGTTTAGGGTATGGTTACTGGATGGGAGAGGAAGAAATGGTAAAATGAAAACAGCACAGTCAAATGAGAAAGAAAATGTGTCTTTCAAAAAAGTTTGATGAAGTCTCTGGATTTCTTTTTCTTTTTTAAAATATGGCCACACCCGTGGCTATGGAAGTTCCTGGGCCAGGGATTGAAGCAGAGCCACAGGTGCAATAATGCTGCCAGGAACTGCACCTGTGCCTCTGCGGCAACCTGAACTGCTGCAGTCAGATTCTTAACCCAATGCGCCATAGCAGGAACTCCTGGTTTGGTTTTCTTAACCAAGACTTGCTTTGAAGTCTAATTCTGCCCTTACTTTGAAAACTCAGGAGTTATAGACTGTGAAGTTGTCTTTTGCAGGCTGGGGGGTGGGGGGTGGGAGTAGGGGTTGGGAGGGAGTTGGGGGGGGTTGTGGGGGAGGTGGTGGCGGTGGTGAAGGTACACAAAGTTGTCACAGTCAGAAAATGGCCACTATGAGAGGTTGTGAAAACTCCGTCCCTAGAGATTAAAGAGACAGCATTTAGGCTGGTAGGGTCCAACTGAAGGAGCTGCAGAATCACTCATAGAGGGGGGTGGGGTAGGGCCTGCATTTTTTTTTTTTTTTTTGTCTTTTTAGGGCCGAAACTGCAGCATATGGAAGTTCCCTGGCTAGGGGTCAAACTGGAGCTGTGGCCACTGGCCTATGCCACAACCACACAGGATCTGAGCCGCATCTGCAACCGACACCACAGCTCACGGCAACGCTGGATCGTTAACCCACTGAGCGAGGCCAGCTATCGAACCTGCTTCCTCAAGGATGCTAGTTAGATTCGTTTTCGCTGAGCCATGTGGGAACTCAGGGGCCGCATTTCTTTATTTCAAAAAGCCCCAGAGTGATTGTGATTCAATACAATTCTCTGCATTCACCCGGAATCCCCTCCCTCAGGTCCAAAAGCCTTGTTGAGAACCGCTGTTGGACACTTCTTGCCTAAAAATCAGTCTGTGAAATTTCTCCCTGCGCTATGATTCGAAGGGCTTACTGTACCTATAACAGCTGTGCCCCAGAGGACCCTCCTAGGCCTTCGAATGGGAGAACTGGGGCTTCACCTTTTTTGTTTTTCTATCTAAGCGCACTCCGAAACAGTGTACAGACTGTGGGCATTTCAGAAAGAAGCTGAGATGGAAAAGTCTGTCTTGACACCAAAAAGAAGGTAAATCTTAACTCGGGGCACCAGGACCGGCTCTGTTGTGCATTTCAAACAATTTTGTGAGCAGTTAAATATGACGGATAATATAATTTTATATTTACAATTGCACTTTCAAAAATGCCGCTTTAATCAATCACCATTTTCAAAATCTGAAAAGGCCTTCTCACTGCTCTTTCAAATAAAAAGCCCTCACTCTTTGAAAATGGCTTGTCCTTTCTCTCAGCTGGCGTTCAAAGCTTTCCACTCGTCCGGCTCCAATGTGATCTTCCTAAGGGCCCCCTCCCACCCCCCCCTGCAACCTACTTCTATCATTTCAAACTAGCCGTCTCCTCCCTGTTACATATTCCTCTTTAATGTTGTAATAACAGCAGGGGAATTGTATCACTGCGATGATGGATGCATCTTAACTATCCCCAACTGCTGAAATTTTTTCTGTTCCCCTTCTCCAAATTTTGCCAGGAAGGTTGCAAGGGATCATCTAGTCCAGGGGTTCTCAATTTTGGCCAATCACTGGAATGTGGGATTATAAGGAGCGGGAGGGTAGAAGGTAAGGCTTTTTTTTTTTTTAATTGAGTTATAACATGCATACAAGAGAGGGCACCAATCACCAGCATGCCACCTGACAAGAGATGTACAAAACACCCTCAAGTAATCAGCGCCCCAGAAAAGCTGGAGTAAAGGAAGCTTTTAAAAAAATTCTCACTTTGGATCCCAATCCTTTGAGATTCTGATTCCTAAATGGGAGGTAAAGCCCAGAAATTTGCATGTTTAAGATCTCCCCTGGAGTTTCCCACACACCACCAGACTTGGAAACCACCAACTGACCAAAAGTTTTCAAATCGCCCCTCAGGTGTCACCTGGGGGTTGGGAGCGGAGACAGGGAGCTGTCAGACCTGCTTTCCTTGCAATCAGAGCCACGTGTATCTCCTTCTCACTTGGGACCTCCTTCGGTGGGGTAAAAAACAATCCCTTAATCCTCAATTCTGGTGCTCGCCATTTGTTTTTTGTCTTTTTGCCATTTCTTGGGCCGCTCCCGAGACATATGGAGGTTCCCAGACTAGGGGTCTAATCCGAGCTGTAGCTGCCAGCCTATGTCAGAGCCACAGCAACGCGGGATCAGAGCCGCGTCTGCAATCTACACCACAGCTCACGGCAACGCCGGATCTTTAACCCACTGAGCAAGGCCAAGGATTGAACCCGCAACCTCATGGTTCCTAGTCGGATTCATTAACCACTGCGCCACGACGGGAACTCCTAATCCTCAATTCTGAAACCCACCTATATCAGTCAGTGTTCAGTCCAAGACGTGGAACCCGACTAGGATGGCTATGAATAGATGCACATATGTACCTATTTATCTATGGATCTACTCCACATATTTGACCTTTTGCAACAGCAATTACTGGTTAAACGCCCTCTAGCAGACTGTTGTTTTTGCATTCCATGCTGGCGCATTAAGTCCACAGGGCAGGCAGTGGGAAGGAAAGGACAGAAAGTGGCAGAACCAAGAACAATCTGGAACCCACAAGCCTTAACTGGAACCTCATGAGGACTGACTAAAATCCTGTCCGTTCTTGTTGCCTTTGACTTTGAGGCCACTCAAGTCCCCCAGAACCCAGGGCCCTGCATCAAGGAGCTAAACACACATACCTGGCCTAAGAGTCCAAGAGGCTGAAGGAGGATCCAAGAGAAGATGGAGCAATTGCAGGCCTGGCCACTGCCTGTGCCAAGGAGGTGAGCAGCACACCGTGCAGGACAATGCATGTGTTACAAAATGGCTGCAGCTACCCCTCCATCCTCCAGATCCTGAATCCCTCAGTGGCCCATCCAATGAGCAACCCACAGGACAGGGAATTCTGGGAAATGTAGTTCAGTCCACCCAGGTCGACACCTGACAAGCCACCCCCGCCCCCTTCTTATCACTGGTTTTCAAGCTTGGCTGCACACTGGAACCACACTCGAGGTTTTAAAAAGCTGAAGTTCCCGTTGTGGCTTAATGGGATTGACAGTGTCTCTGTAGCAGCAGGGACATGGGTTCAACCCCCCGTCCGGGGTGAGGGTGGAGGGGCAGTGGGTTAAGGGTCTGGCATTGCCGCAGCTGTGGCGTTTGTTGCAGCTCTGGCTGGGATTTGATCCCTGGCCTGGGAAGAATGAAAACAAACAAACAAAAAACTGATGTCAGGCCTGCCATCAGGATATGTGGAGGCTCCCCAGGTCACCCCAATATGCAGTTAAGTTTGACAGACCTATGTGAACCTCAGTGCTATCCTCAACCAGGAGCCCCAGAAGATAAGGTCTATTCTCATTTTGCCAAGAGGAGCATGAAAAGATCTGGTCCTAAAATGTTTTCCTCCTCATCCTGCCTTTCTGCACCTGTCTGTCCTCCCTTCTTGAACCGAGCCACCACGAAGCCCTTCTTGGTCATCCTCCTGGTCTCAGGGCAGCAGGAGAACGGTGCGCAGACCCAGAGGTCATTCCAAAGCCACCAAGCTCACAGTGAACTGGAGATTGGAAGTTTTGACTCTTAAGTGTCTAAATAAAACATCTCTTCCTCCTAGGCATTGACTAATAAAATGATTAATAAATGATGAATAAAATGATTCACAGCAAAGCGGTCAGTGAACACTTAACCATACGCAAGTATTGGCAAGAGCCAGTGCTGTGGGCATGTGGGTGGTTGAACTGCCACTTTTTTTCTGGCCCCGCCCATGACATGTAGAAGTTCTCGGGGTAGGATCGAACCAACACTACAGAAGTGACCTGAGCCATAGCAGCGACAACGCTGGATCCTTAATCTGCTGCACTGCAAGGAAACTCCTGCCGAGTCTTTCTTAAGGATTGCTGAACATGAAGTCCAAAAGGAGCCACTGCAGGAAAGGAAGTGGGAAAAGTGGTAGGGGGCTGGAAGAGCATGGGTTCAAGTTCCTGTGATGATGCCACTAACTAGCCAAGGAGCCTCGGCCAGGTCATTTGAGGCCTGAGTATTGCCCCACCATGGGGCCAGGAAGCATTAGAAGAGGAAGAGCTGTGAAAGAGCTTGGAGAGAAGAAGGTCCCAGAGCATGGACATTTGTGTGCGCAAGGCAACAGTGTTAACTCTGCCTCACCACTGCTCAGGGAACGGTTATCTAGACTACACTACGGATTTCTTAGGCCCTTTGCTTCCCTTTATCTAAGATGTGGTTATTTCTAATGAGATCTGCTGAAGTGTGAAAACAACACAATTGGTAAAAATAAGGTCTTTGGGATTTCCCTGGGGTTTCTCTTTCGTATGTTCTCCCTCTCGTCTGTATTACAGCAGACAGCTGAACGCTGTGGAGCCTCCCCAATCTATACTCTACAAGTTTACACAGGGAGAATCTTTCTAAGAAATAACAACAAAATAAACTTTCAGAGCATCTCCGTAAAATAAAACTGGGGAAGGGAGTTCCAGTCGTGGCTCAGTGGAAACGAGAATCCGACTAGGATCCATGAAGTTGCGGGTTCGATCCCTGGCCTCGCTCAGTGGGTTAAGGATCCAGCATTGCTGTGAGCTGAGGTGTAGGTCGCAGACAGCTGCTTGGATCTGGCATTGCTGTGGCTGTGGCGTAGGCCGGCAGCAACAGCTCTGATTAGACCCCTGGCCTTGGAACCTCTATAGGCTGTGGGTGTGGCCCTAAAAAGACAAAAACCAAACCAAAACAAAACAAAAAAACTGGGGAAGGATCAGGCAGTGCCATAATATTTTTACTGACCCATGTTTATTGTTGAAGGTTGTTTGCAACTGCATTAGATTTTCAGCTTTTAAGCCTGAGGGCTGGTCTGACTCTTGATCCTCCTTTATTTGGATCGCCAGCAGTGCTTAGGGCAGTGCAGCAGAAAGGACGTTAGGGAGTTTCCATCGTGGTGCAGCAGAAAACAATCCAACTGCGGTTCAATTCCTGGTCTCGCTCAGTGGGTTAAGGACCTGGCGTTGCCGAGACCCGAGGTGTAGGTGGCAGACATGGCTTGGATCTGATGTTGCTGCAGCTGATGTTGCTGTGGCTGTGGAGTAGGCTGGCAGCTGTAGCTCCAGTAGAACCCCTAGCCTGCGAACCTCCATATGCTGAGGGTGCAGCCCCAAAAAGCGAAAAAAAAAAAAAAGGATGTTGGAGGTGGGGGTCCAGAGTTTCAGATGCTGGGTGTAGCTCTGGTCCTCAAAAATCACTTTAATCCATAGCTCAGCCTCAGTTTCCTGGGAGTTGTCATGGGCATATATCTGGAGAAAACCATAATTCAAAAAGATACATGCACCCCAAGTTCATTGCAGCACTAGAGACAACAGCAAGTCCAGGAAGCAACCTAAACGTCCATCAACAGAGGAATGGATAAAGAAGATGTGGTACCTACATACAATGGAATATTACTTGACCATAAAAAGAATGAAATAATGCCATTTGTAGCAACAAGGATGAACCTAGAGATTATCATACTGAACGAAGTCAGAGAAAGACAAATATCGTATTATATCACTTATATGTGGAATCTAACAAAAATGACACAAAAAACTTATTTATAAAACAGAAACTCATAGATTTTAAGGCCAATCTTATGGTTACCATAGGTGAAACCGTTCAGGGGAGGGAAAAATTGGAAAGGTGGGAATAACATACACACACTCCTGTATAAAACAGATGATTAATGAGAACCTGCTGCATAGCACAGGAAAATCTACTCAATAGTTTGTAATAACTGATATGGGAAAAAAGAATGGATCTCTTTATATGTATGACTGATTCACTTTGCTGATACGACATTGTAAGTCAACTGTACTCCAATTAAATTAAATTAAAAAAATAAAGTGCAAGTTATCTACATTCTGGGATTATTGAGTAGTGCTAATAGAGACAATGTGTGGGAAAATTCTTCTGTGACCCCGAAGTGTAGCACCGGTGGGAGATATGTGCTGAGAGCTGTCACTTCTCAAGAACGAGGTACCGGCTGACTTTCTCCTTGAGGACAGGGAGGAACAGAGCGGAGGTGGTCGACCCTGGTGCAGATGCATGGAGGCGACATGGCAGGTGAAGTCCCTAGGAGCCTGCAGAGTGACAGCAGTGGCTTTCTCACTACCTATCTGTGCTCCTTCTGCGGCTCCAAGCTGTATGCTGGCCTGGTCCCTTGTTTATTCATTCAACTGTTCATCAAGTGGTTTATTGAGTATCTACTCCGTGCCAGGCCCCATGCCAGGGGTTGAGAATTGAACAGTGAGGAGTTCCCGTTGTGGCGCAGTGGAAACGAATCTGGCTAGGAACCATGAGGTTGCAGGTTCGATCCCTGGCCTTGCTCAGTGGGTTAAGGATCCGGTGTTGCCATGAACTGTGGTGTAGGTCACAGACATGGCTCAGATCTGGTGTTGCTGTGGCTATAGCATGGGCTGGCAGCTGTAGCTCCAATTAGGCCTCTAGCCTGGAAACCTGCATATGCCTTGGGTGTGGCCCTGAAAAGCAAAAAAAAAAAAAAAAGAGAGAGAGAATTGAACAGTGAGCCAAAAAACCAGAGGAGTTTTTTGCCCTCATGGAGTTGATCTACCCGGTTTACTCCCAGACAGGTTTGGACTCAAGCTGATGCACAGACAGAGGTGGACAACTGGCTTCATGTAAAGCCCCAGGGACAGATGTAAATGTGTGTTTTAGTGAGGTGCTAGCTTGAAGCGAAAAAATATCAAAACCTTGAGGCCATGTCTATTAAGAAAAAGAAGGAACGGTGAATCCCCACCAGCCCCCATTCAGTTTTTCCTTATTGAGCCCTGAGCTCAGGTTTCCAGAGTCCTGCTCTTTATGAGTCAACCCTTTACTGAAACAGACTCTCAGCTAATAGTCATTATTCACACTAAGGTGGTGAATGCTCTGATGAAAGCCTCGAGGTCAAGGAACGATGTCCTGGCTGGAGGGACAGGTATGCCCGTGGTCACCCTAAAATCACACTAGGGAAGCCACTCAGGCTGGCATTTGCAGGAACAACAGAGGTGGCGAAAGTGGGGGGCTACCAGCAGGGATAGGTTCCCCTCAGCAAACCCTGTGCTCTTTAAAGAAGCCCCCAGATCACAGAAAAGTGAGGGCAGGAGCAATGGGCTGTTGTCAGGGTTCCAGCTTTTGTTGTTTAGGTGAGGAGGGTTTGTAGGTGCTTAAAACATTAGGAAAAGCAAGGAACTAGGTAATTAACCACATAAATGAAAGGCGAGAACAAAGAAAGACCAGGGGAGTCTTCAGCAGCCAGAAGCCAGAAAATCTCCCTCAATCAAAGCTCTTCTTGCTCAATTTTGACCAAGCCCCACTGGCACATTTCCAGCTGGAATTACAGTATTTCTCTTCCTGAGAGAAGTAAGATATATTTTATAATAAGATTCCCCCCACCAACCCCAGCAAAAGCCAAATTCCTGAAAGACTGTAGGTAATGTGAACCCCAAGCGGACTCATTAAAGGAAAACTTGATATTGCAAAATAAAACACACTCAAACCCACATGAAACAAATGTACTGCACTGGGAATGATTAGAAGGCAAACATGGGGAGTTCCCACTGTGGCGCAGTGGAAATGAATCCGACCAGTATCCATGAGGACACAGGTTTGATCCCTGGCCTCGCTTAGTGGGTCGGGGATCCAGCGTTGCTGTGAGCTGTGGTGTAGGTCACAGACATGGTTCAGAATCTGAGTTGCCATGGCTGTGGCGTAGGCCAGCAGCTATAACTCCAATTTTTTTTTTTTTTTTTTTTTTTGCCTTTTTGTCTTTTTAGGGCCACACCAGCAGCACATGGAGGTTCCCAGGCTAAGAGTCTAATTGGAGCTGTAGCTGCCAGCTTACAGCAACGAGGGATCCAAGCTGTGTCTGTGCCCTTCACCACAGCTCACGGCAACGCTGGATCCTTAACCCACTGAGCAAGGCCAGGGATCGAACCCACGTCTTCATGGATGCTGGTTGGGTTCATTAACCACTGAGCCACAATGGGAACTGCTACAGCTCTGATTTGACCCCTAGCCTGGGAACCTCCATATGCCTTGGGTGTGGCCCTACAAAGCAGGAAGGAAAAAAAAAAAAAAAAGGTGGATACCTGGAGGAGTCAGAGAACCTCACTGGACCCTCCCTGTCGCCCACTCTGTGTATCTGTCCTAATCACAGCCCCTCCCTCCTTCCAAAGTAGCCACTAAGTTCTTGACTTAGTCTTTACTTCCTTGTGGTTATTTATTTATTTTGCTTTTTAGGGCCATACCTGAGACATAATAAGGTTCCCAGGATAGGGGTGAACTGGAGCTGCAGCCCCAGGCCTATGCCACAGCCACAGGAATGCCGAGATCTGAGCCACGTTGTAACCTACACCACAGCTCACGGCAACACCAGATCCTTAACCCACGGGGCAAGGCCAGGGATCGAACCCACATCCTCATGGATACTAGTCGGGTTTGCTATTGCTGAGCCACAAGGGGAACTCCTTCCTTGTGTTTATTTATGGTTTAATCACCCTTGTGTGTACCCTCACGACTGTAGTTTAGTTTTGCCCATTTTTATATGGCTTTGAAGCTGCTTCTAAGTGACCGTTTCCTATTTCCTTTTCCTACAATACATCTGTTGAAGACTCTAACCTGGCATTTAACCTGCAGTTTCCTACTGTCTGGACTTTGACTTTGCCCTTGGTGAATGCCCAGGTACACTAATTTTTTTTTGTGTGTGTGGTCTTTTTAAGGCTGCACCTGAGGCATGTGAAGGTTCCCAGGCTAGGGGTTGAATTGGAACAGCCACAGCAGGCCTATGCCACAGCCACAGCAATGCCAGATCTGAACCACATCTGTGACCAACACCACAGCTCATGGCAACACCTGAGCCTTAACTCCCTGAGCAAGGCCAGGGATCAAACCCACATCCTCATGGATGCTAGGTGGATTTGTTTCTGCTGCGCCACAACAGGAACTCCCCAAATGCACTCATTCTTAATGCAAATAATTATCCACTTAAAAAAAGAAACCTTATGCAAGCCATGTTCTTAAGGAGGGCACAACCCACCATAATCACTTTCTTGTGAGTATGTGGGCAAAGGGAGTGCTTACAATAGAGGTAATGAGGCAGGGAGAAAAATGTGATCTGGGGGAGCCCTCTGGGGAACGAGTGATTTATGATTTTTTTGGTAATTGAAAGTGACCGGAGAATGCCTCTCTTTCCTATCTTCCACTATAGTTTGCTTTAGTAGGAAACACATTTGCAGTGGGGTTTGGCATCACGCTAGGCTCCAGGGCCCAGGCTGTATACCATTCGGTTTTATCAGAGATGACTGCATAATAGGAGCCCAGACGTAGTAAAAACCTAAGGAATCTAAACCACTAGCCAGACTCACCAAACGTAATAAATATAAATGATAGATGAAAGGAAGATAGATCTGGCCATTTACTTATGGTTTGGAGCAATAAAAGTAAGCTTTAAATTTTTTCTTTTCGGTAATCTTAGCAGGCAGTCTCACGAACATACTTAGTAGGATTTTCAAAAGGCTTCATCAAGTATTGACTTAATAAAGAAGTGCATCCACTTAACGGTGACCTCCAGACACCCCCAATAAGTCCAGGACCCTAAATCATATGCTCCAGGGTTATGGCACCCACGTGGTGGAAAAAGCAATGAATGGGGTCGTACTCAGAGACAGAAGGTTTTTTTAAGGCTTAAAATTAAATATGTATGGGGTCTGTTTCGATGTGTACAGGGAAAAAAATTCCCCAACTGACGGATACAATAAAAAATTCAAAAGTCAAGGCCCTCTTCAAACCCACTGGGCCACTGACCCCACCTTCAAAACTTTATGGCAAAAACAAAACAAACAAACAAAAAAACTTTACAGCAGCGGTAGTTGTACAGCCGCAAAAGAGGCCTGAAAGACATGGCGGGCAGGGGTGGGGACTAAGAGAAATTAGGCAGAGGCCTTAACAGATGACATTCTGGTTCTCTATTCTTATTTCTCCCCTCGGTTCTTTCAGGGATTGTATTTGGGAAAGCAATCGCGGTTCTGCAGCCTCCTTCCTGTTCACGGTGGAGAGGACATGGGGACGGGAAGGGGGGAAAGATGATCAGGAGAAGGACTTCAGGCAGATTTGACAGCCACACCGCTTTCTCCCCTGGGCTCAGGGAAAATCTACTTGAAATATTGGGTTCCTGCTTTTATTTATTTATTTGTCTTTTGTCCTTTTTTTAGGGCCGCTCTCGTGGCATACGGAAGTTCCCAGGCTAGGGGTTTAATTGACGCTGTAGCCACCGGCCTACGCCACAGCCACACGAGATCCGAGCCACGTCGGCGACCTACTCCACAGCTCATGGCAACGCCAGATCCTTAATCCACGAGCAAGGCCAGGGATCGAACCCGCAACCTCATGGTCCCTAGTCAGATTCATTTCTGCGGCGCCACAACGGGAACTCCGGGTTCCTGCTTTTAGAGTGTAGATGGTAAAGTGATTTCCAACCCTGGTTTTCACAATGCTCTAGGGTATTTCCAATGATGACAATGTGTGTGTTTAAAATTCTCAAAACCAAATTAATTGTAATTCACTGAAAAGGCAAATATGATTCAGAAGCTTTTTCTTAGTTATTGTCTAGTCTATCTTTCTGAAATGCCTGATGCTCTTTCTTAGAATTCCTTCCTGCCTGGACTCAGGGACATGGTTACTCTGATGTTTCAAGTCTAACCTTCCTGGCTGGTTCCTGCTGCTCTTCCAGGCCTCATCTCTGGATCACTGGAAATACTGCAGGGTTCTTCCCTGAACCTTTTTTCTTGTCCCTGCTCCGCACCACCCCAGCCCCCACCCCAACCCCCTTCACGGATTTCTCAAGATTTCCAACTCCAGCCTCTACAAGCCACGCATTGTATGAGACACCCCCACCATGTGAAATTCCTGAAGGACAGGCTGGGCTGGGACCCCACGGGGATGCTCACAGACAGACGAGAACTTGGAAAGGGGATTCAATCTATCATGCCTTCCGGGATTCTAGGAACTCACTTCTCAGGCTGGGTCGGGCTCAGTCGAAGCACATTACATGCATTATGGTATTTAATCTTCACACTGTCTCTCTGAGGGGGCATGATTATACACCCATTTCCTACACGTGAGATTTAAGCTAGGAGGGGGCGGGCACTAGACAGGGCAAACCTGAGCTGCGAATCATCACGCTCTTCTGTCTGAAGCAGGAGGTTTTGCTCTGTGCTTCTGGACAAACAGACTGGCTGGATCAGGGCCTGGCAGGGAAGTGAGCCTGAACTGTCACAATGTAGGAGTAACCCATCAAAAGGACTGGGGGCTCAACGTGTGTGTGTGTGTGTGTGTGTGTGTATGTGTGTGTCTGTGTCGGTGGGTGACTTACCTTGGATGATTGTGGCAGGAAGTGGGGTGTGATCAAAGAGACAGAAAAATGCTTATAGGAATCAGCAGTTGCCCTCAGATAAATCTTATAACCCAGGTCCCTGCCTACACACACGGCTCTATTCCTACTGGGGTGCACGGAGTTAAAAACAAAACAACCCTTGAAACAGAAGCCTAATTATCCCTGGCAATTTATTAAATAACTAGGGTTTTCTAGGCCTTGTTAAAATGAATGTTTAGTGTATTTTCTTATCCTCTGACGTGCACTTCTTCACTTGTCAGCACCTGCTGGCAGCAGCTGGAGTCACCGGGCCAATTTTGCTGTATGTGCAAAATCAATTTGATCCCCCCCAAGATAAAAATCAGTAAACTGATTAAGTTACAATTAAGGTATGTCATTGAAAGCACAGACAACAAGAAAAGGCTGAGGAGGACAGGTCCTGAGGTCACCCCTGACTTCCTTCTACTCAAATGCAATGATTCCCCCCCACTCCCCACCCCGCCACCGTTCTCCTTGCCTGCTCTACTGTATGTGATATTCTGGGCGAGCAACAAGATACCTCCTACTTCTTGAAATTCTCTCCTCTTTTGGCTTCCATCATGCTGTCCTTATGCCAGGTTCCCTTCCTGGCTCTTGTACTAGTTCTATAACCGATAATCTGTTCATCCATCTCTCCATCCATCCATACATTCATCCATTCATCCATTTTATAGATGTTTAATGACCCAATGTGCCAGGCACTAGAAAAAATGACAGAGTATATGTATGCCTCGTTTCACAGTTGAAAATGCTTTTATGTTATTTCATTAGTTTCTTGCTACAACCATGTGAAGTGCTGTTGGTACCTTCATTGTACAGAGGAGGAAACAGGCTCTGAGAGGATCTGGAATTTATTCATAACAGCATAGCCAGCAGGTGGCAGAGTCTGGACAGGAATTCAGGTTTTCATGCTAGTAAAGAATTCACACTGGCACTCTCTTACATACTGGTCAAGTAGAATTGCTCGACTGGTTTCATAATTCCTAATTAAATGTCATGATTCAGTCAATACCTATTCGTTGAAACTGGGCTAGGCTCTGGGGATGCAAAGTCTGGGGCCCTGCCTTCACAGAGCCTGTGGCCTAGGAGGGGAAACAGACATTAATTATATGTTCACACCACAAACATTTGTTTTTAAGGTATGAGGGAGAGTGGACCTAGTTATGAAAGTCAGGAGGTCTTTCAGGAAGAAGTAATCATTTAAGATGCACTTGGGAGGATGAGTCAGAGCTTTGGGAAGAGGGGATGAAAGAAAATCATATACAGAGAAGGAAAAACATGTGCAAGGGCCCTGGGGCAGGAAGACCCAATGTGCTGAAATTTTAAAGACTAGCTTGACTGGCATGTACAGAGTGAAAGGGAGCCCGGCATAGGATGTGCTTCAGATCACGCAAGACTTTGTGGCCATGGCAGGGATTTTTACTTTTAGCTTAAGAGCAATGGGCAGCCACAAGTTAAGAAGATGATACAATTAATTGTTTTGATTCTACCTTCTGTGTGCAGAATGAACTGTACGGGAGCAAGAGTGGAAGCAGGGAAAACAGCTGGAGGGCTTTTGTGGTTGTCCAGGCGAGAGGTGATGACAGCTTGGACCAGGGTGGTGGTGGTGGTGGAAATGGAGAGAAGAATCCCCTGGGTGCCCTCTGCTCTGCTCCAGCCCGTTTTCTCCCTAAACCCTGTCACCAGAGGGTGCTCACGAATTTGCGGTACATGGAAGCTTGTCCACACTTCCGGGCTCTGCGCAGTCTCCTCTTCCGGGAAGCCTTCTCCAGACTGTGGCAGTCCTCCGAGCTCTTTCAGAAGCTGAGTCTGTCTTCTGCATTGTCCCTTTTACACCTGCTTCTTCTCTATGGCTTGGCTGTTCTCCGGTCCATTCCTGAAGATGCCTTCATTTCTCTTGTCTTGCTTTCTCCCTTTGGAAAGTAAATGCTTTGTTGGCATTTGCTGAATGGTATCAACAGGGCTCCTTTGGAAATTACATTTGTAAATGATTACTCATGCCAAGTGCCTTTTTAATTTTTTCCCCTAAATTAAACACTGGTTGTTTAAATCTGTCTTCATGATCTTGTTCTATCAAAACGTATGTCCCAATTTTTCTATTATTTCCTCTAAACTCTTTCCCATATATCTCCTAGAAGAGAGCAGTGTCAGGGGGAATGGAGTTGGGGGTGGGGGGAGGGGCCGCGGGGTTGTAATTAAACGGGCAATCTGACCAGAATTCCTATACCTTTTAATGGGGTATTTGATTAATCCTTTCCACAGGCACCATTATTCATGCCTTGATGGAATCTCATTTTATAGCCCTTAATACATGGACCCAATTTATCCACATCACATTGTATTCGAATACTTGTCATCCAAGTTATTAGCTATCTCCTTCCCAGTGTAAAATCATCAGCAAGTTTGATTAGCTTATTCCCGGGGGATGATAGGGGAGATAAGAACAGACACAGTGCAATACGACCACCAGTGGGCCTGCATCCTCAAGTGCAGGCAGCTGAATGGAATCCATTGATGGAGCTGAGGGGGGCCACACAGACAACTGCCCCCACGAGAGGGTGTCCGTGTGGGAGCCAGGAGCCACAGCTGCAAAGGGCCGATGGCGGCCGTGCCTGGTGGTACCGAACCATCGTCTGGAATGGGATCACTTTATTTATTTTTGGTGACCCCCTTGAAATGTGGACATTTCCGGGCCGGGGATCGAACCCACACCACAGCAGCCACCCGAGACACAGCAGTGACAACGCTGGATCCTGAACCCGCTGAACCACCACTGAACTCCCTGGGATCACTTTCATAAAAAGGAGCGAGGCTTCTCCCCTCCTGCTTCCTAACATCCCCTGTCGCCCAGGGGACATCCCCTGTCCCCTGAGAGGCACAGCTCTGACAGTCCTCTTTATTCCAGGGCAGCACGGCAGCCTGAAATCCCTGTTCTTTCCCTTGTTCTTTCAGGCCAGATCGTCTAGAGGGAGAAGCATGCACCGTGCTGTTTATGGCTCTCTCACCAGTGCAGACTTAGCTCTAAGCAGCCAGCCCCTCCTTCCTCTTCTCTGGAGCCATGGGATTCATAAGTGGCTTCAGTCCTTTGTCAGCAAGAGAGAAGGGGCCTGCATGACCCCTACTAGACAGGGGACTCAAGTCCACAGAGGGTTCCCTATGCCTCTGCCCCACCCCACCACCTCTCTCAGCCCCATCAGGCAAAACTCGCACAGCCCCCTCTGGGACCTTTTTAAACATTCTCACCATCTTTCCACCCAAGGCCCTCTAGTATTATCCGGGTGCTTTTCTGCACAGCAAGAGGACAGTGACAGAGGCTCCCTCTTCGGGGTGGCCCTCCTTCACGAGGTGGAGCCTCCTTCCCTTCCCCTTGAGTGTGGACTGGACTGAATGCCTAGTTTCTAACGAAGTCGGAATCAAGACGTGACTGATCGTGTGTCACTTCTGAGAGGAGGTCACAAAAGGCATTGTGAGGCCCCCTCTTCCTTCCCCAGGTTGTTGGCTCTTCCTTCCCCATGTTGTGAGCAGCCCCTGCAGGAGGCCTCAGGTACTGAGAGCGAGGAACTGAGGCCTCCTGCCAACAGCCAGCTGAGGGGCCAGCCTGGAGACGGGCCTCCCAGCACCTGCCAAGCCTTCAGAGGACAGCAGCTCTGGATGACAGCTTGACTGCAACCTCAAGAGAGATCCTGAGGCAGAACCATCCAGCTAAGCCGCTGCCATGTCTTGACAATAAATAGGTATTGTTTTAAGTGGCTAAATGTTGGGGCTATTTGTCTTGCAGCAATAGGTTACCGACACACTCTCACTACCTCAGAGGAAGGCCTTGGTCCCCTCCCTCCCTTCAGTTGCCTTAGGTTTCATTTTGCTCTCCTCCCCGTTCTGGGAGGCTGGTGTCATGCTGGTACCCTCCACTGGTCTGTCCCTGGCCTTGACTGCGTGTCTTCAAAGTTTCAAGGGCTCCTTCCTGAGAAGAGGGGGATGGATGGGGCTTCCTGTGGCCTGGGTTTGGAATTCCAGCTCCTTGCCTGCCATCCAAAGTGACATGTGGAATTAGGAGAATGACTTTTTGCAGAGAGCACCCCTCCTCAGGCCCTGAAACTCCCTCCTGTTTCTGAACCCGGTGGGGCTTAATGACTTCACTCAGGCCAATAGGCATCAGGAAAAGACTCTGCAAAATAACATGTTCCCCGATGGTTCCCATGCTCCTCTCCCGTGCCCTTTCTGCTCATCTGCAGCTTCTGAAAAAGGTCACGTCTCCTTTCCACTTGGCAGTTAAGTGCATCTGACACTAAGTGCGGACTCCAGAACTGGATGGAGATGCATTCTGGCTTAAACGTTGCAAGGTGCACCCCTCTCCTCCACTCCTGCTGGCTGTGTCCTGCCACAGTTGTGAAGGAGGACGTGATCCAATTCTCATTTCTCTCATAATTGTACAAGGGGCAAAAATGCAGTTTTTGATTTAAAAACAAACAAACAAACAAACAAAAAACCAGGCAGCTCTTCCATCTGATCAAATCCTAGTAATTTCCCATCTCAGTTCTATGGGGCAGGGTCAGACAGTTATAGAGGCCAATTTTTTGGAAGGCGTGGAAAAGTGGAGGGGTCCTCAAAATATAGCCCCTGCGCCATAGCATCGGCATTACTTGCGGCCTTGGTAGAAATGCATTCTCAGGCCCCCGCCCCAGACCCACTGAATCAGAAACCCCAGAGATGAGGCCCAGCCACCTGTGTTTTAACAAGCACCCCCAATGAACAACTCTGATGTGTGGCTAAAGGCTGAATATCACTGACGTAAAGGATTAAACCTCTAAATCATTCATTTATTCATTCATTTGACATTGATTGAGTGCCTACTATTTGCCAGACACTCCGGGTTGACAAAAAGGTATTCAAGGAACTCCTTCCTCAAGGATTTCACAGTTCCTCCTTTCCCTTGCTTTCTGACAAAGCTTGAGAAGAGAGCAGAATTTGAAGTCACCGATCCAAGGAATGGAAACCACTCTTTACATGAAAAGAGCTCTTTCAACGGACAGGAGGCACACCAAAATTGTTTTTTTTTTTTTTTTTTTTTTTTTTTTTTTTCCCCTTCCAGGAATGATCATACTCTCAAAATAGTAACTTTTCTAAAGCACGCATATGTGCGGGTTTAATACATCATGTACAGCTGGCTCAGCCTTTTCAGCTTAAAAAAAAAAAATGATGTGATTTGACCATGAATGAAATGCAGAATCACCTTCAAGATTTACTTTGTTGCCTATCTTTTAACCAACAAGCTCTTCTTCTGCTGCTTCATCATCTTCTACAAAGTCATACTTCCCTCTTTTTCTGTAAGTCTAAGTAAGGCATAGGAGCTAAGATGTGTCATGCTTCCTATGACTGGCCTTGGGACAGCTCTACACTCCTTAGCTCATTTGATCCTCCCTGACCTCATAAAGCAGAGGCAGCAAACACAGTCTGCAGATGAAGAACAGCAGCTGGAAGAGGCAGGAAGAGGAACCAGACCCATCTTTTAGCTCCATGGGAATTATCCTGCCCTGCAGCCTAAGCCCCACTGGGTCATTCTGCTGCTCATTCAAACTAGTGATTAAGCAGTTCCCATTGTGGCACGGTGGAAACACGTCTGGCTAGCATCCATGAGGATGCGGGTTCCATCCCTGGCCTCTCTTAGTGGGTCCAGGATCCGGCACTGCCATGACCTATGGTGTAGGTCGCAGATGCGGCTCAGATCCTGTGTCGTTGCGGCTGTGGTGTAGGCTAGCAGCTGTTGCTCCAATTTGACCCCTAGCCTGGGAACTTCCATATGCCACGGGTTTGGCCCTGAAAAGCAAACAACAACAACAAAACCAGTTGTTAGTTGAGGAAACATAAAAGGAAATACCATCCTCCCTTAGAAGACCGATAGTACGAACCACTGGCTACAGCTCAATTGGGGTTTTTATTTTTATTTATTTATTTATTTTTATTTTTTTGGTCTTTTGTCATTTTAGGGCCGCACCCTTGGCATATGGAGGTTCCCAGGCTAGGGGTCTAATCAGAGCTGTAGCTGCTGGCCGACGCCACAGCCACAGCAACGCCAGATCTTTAACCCACTGAGCGAGGCCAGGGATGGAACTCTCAACCTCATGGTTCCTAGTCAGATTCATTTCCGCTGTGCCATGACAGGAACTCCAGGGGTTTTTATTTTTAAACGTTAAAGTTCACGCTAGATTTCTCCTTTAGTGCCACGGATAATGAGGAGCTGGCCATAAACTCCTTCTGGTCACCAGCACTGGTGGCCTGTGTAAGAATCTGCACCACGCTCAGCAGATCCAGCTTTGAGAAGATGCTCCATGTGTGCTCCTTTCTCAGGCGGCTTCAGGGATGCCCAAGGGCTCGCTGAAACACTGTTAGGGCAGATGACTTTCCTGTGCTTAGGGATGAACTCGAATTCACCCAGCCAAGCCTGGGCCCTTGTGACCATAGATGCCCAGTTAGTCCAGCTGCTTCAGGGGTGAAGGATGTGACTGGTGGCCACAGAAGACATTGAAGCTGTCTGGCTGGACCAGCAACACACTCAGCCCCTTGGCACGAGTGCAAGGCCTGCCCTGGCTGGCTGAGTTCATCCACTACACAGGCCTAGCCTTCATTTGCAGGGAGCGTCACGGTGCACCCATGAGACATCCAAGAGGCATCAGGGGACCTCTTCTTCCTATTGCATTCTTGGGAATAACCTGGTGACTTTAGCTTTATGCAACTGAGAAAATCTGAGGTCCACGTGGGCTGTACAAAAACCTTGCCTGGGTATCCTTCAAGCCACAAACAGAGCATGCAACTCGAGGTGAACTGAAATGCACCCTCTTTCCCCAACCAGCTTTCTGTAATCAAGGCTTTTTAGAACGTCAAGACCAACCCCTATCTATTTCTAATTCAGGGGTGTTTGTTGGCTTCTATTGAGACATTGATTTGATTAGTGGCATTCGGTGGAACTACAGACCTGAGATGTTGAGCTCACAAATGTATGATTTATCTCAGAATTCTGAAATGAGAAACGCACCTCTCAATGGCACACTGGAGGCTGGGAGAGTCTGAGAAAGCGCTTCCTGCATATAAATGGCACATGTGAGGAAAAATTTGCTTATGGTTACAATCCCGAAGCTAGGGACCACCCCACTGTGCTCTCCACCCTCGCGGAGTGAAGGCTCCGCAGGAAACCGCTGGGATTAGACGAACCTGCGTTTGGACACCCATATGCTGCCTCATTTATCTACCTGTGACAGGGACGGTGCTGGAAGAGAATCAAAAGATGACAAATTGCTTCTGGTTTTAAAGGAGCTGTTCAGGCTGGGTGTACGCCCAGGGGGACCGGGTTTCATGCCAGCAGCCATCACTTCATCCTGTTATCAGGCCACATTTTGGCAAACACCAACCGGCAGATGATTGCTGCCTCCTTTCACCAGTGGATTTAAAGACACTTGCTCTGAAAGCCTGAGACCCAGTCATTCTGAAAATGTGTGCAGCGCAGAGCAGACCTGCCCACACACTGCTGTGAGGCAGGATGGCAGGCATCAGACGAGAGTGCCAGATGAGAGGGATTTTTCCCATGTTGAGGCTGACAGATAACGGGGGGGGGGGGGGGGATTTTGCAGGATTCCAGAGCAGAGGTACAGTATCAGCAAGTGACTCTGGGAGAGACTGGCTTGTGTAAGAGAAGGAAATAAAAATTCCTAGGATACTGGTCACTGGTATCTGCTTTTATAAACCCCCACCCCCAGCCCCCAAGCTTCCCTCAACTTCCCTGGGAGTCGGGAGGAGGCAAACTGGAGATTCAAGATGATTTCCAGACCTGAGTACAACCTGAGCCCCCCACACAACCCCTCTAGGTACAGCTGGTGGGCCAGCCAAGGCTGGCATCATCTTGGCTGGGACCCTTCTTCCCTCTTTCTGGCCGATGCTTCCCTTCTGGCAGTGACCATGGAGTTCATACTTGACACACTCAACCCTACAGGTGACTGCTCCCCAACACATCCAATTTGGGTTTCTTTTCTGCCACGTGCTAGAATTCGCAAGGCTGGAGAGGTGCCCCACTATGCTTCGGTCTACAGATGCCAGGGACCTCCTCGAAACATTGTGCTGGTGTACACTCATTTTATCCTCCTGACCATCTCTGAGACAGGTGCTCAGAGTACCCTCATTTTGTAAATGGGGAAACTGAGGCATGGAAAGATTGAGGCACGGGCTGCAGGTCACCTGGCTGGTCAGTGGCAGAGCCGCAGTCCCTCCCAGGCAGCTTGGCTGCAGGGTTTGAACTCCTCTGCTGCCTCTCCAACACAACCTTCCTTCAAATAAAGCTGAACCCCACAGGGGCACTGGTTGGGCCAGGCCTTCTTCTTTCCCAGGCCTGCCTCTTTTCCAGCCAGCCCTCTGGAATTCAGGGGTGTGCCCGGAGCTGGAGCACAGAGCCTGCAATGTGAAGAGACAGACGCTCATCTCCAATCTCCAGATTCTAAACCCAGGCCAGACGTCCAAAGGTCTATTTTGTGTTTGTTTGTTTTGAACATTCTGCCCCATTGCCCCCGACGCTTCATAGATGGTCTCTCTGTTCTCCTTCCTTAGACAAGCACCTGGTCCCCTCGCCTCACACCTCCTGCCTCTGGCAATGCTCCTGCTGCCAGTGACTGATGTTCCCTGCCTCATCTCATTATACATTTCGGCTAAAGACTCCTGTTTTCCATGCGGCGGTGAGGTGTATTTATAGCACAAGTCACATGCCAAGGCGTTCTCAAGTTTATCATTTTGAATAATCACCTTGGAGCCCAGCTACTACCGTGCCCATTCCACAGATGGGTAAGGAGAGGTGGGAGGTCACAGTGAGGTTGCCAAGGAGCCCTAAACTTCCAGGTCTCCAGATGGCTTCCTCTCATCTCCTTGTGTAACAAACTTAGCAAAAGCCGGAGAATGAGAGATGTTATCAAGATCAAGTTGTACTGTAGCTGGGTCTGCACTCCAGCTCCCAGAACACTAACAGGCAACTCTAAGCCCAGAACACTAACAGGCAACTCTAAGCTCTGCCGGAACATCAATGCTTAGCTGCTGCCAAAACCCACTCTCATTACTAGGTTTACATGCATGAAACACACATGTGGCGTTTTCAGTCTGCACAGTCCTCTCGTCACCCGTTAGCACTCATCGGAATGTGGAGCAGATTTATTCGCCTGCAGAACACAACCCGCTGCCTTCAACATCTGCTGAAAGGACTGGGACTTTTGTTCGAATGGAATCTTCTGGCCGAGAAATGAAATGGTAGATCATAACCTATAGGCAGACTGAGTCATATTCCATCAGAATCAAAATTGTTAAGACTGTTTTTCAAATAGCTATTAAAGAAAGCTCAAATCCCAGGTGAGAGAGATATGAGAGGGGCTGTAGGATGTGTTTGTTGCACAGAGTCTGGAATTAGAAACTATGAAGGTTAGGAGTTCCTGCTGTGGCTCAGAGGTAACGAACCTGAATAGTATCCATGAGGATGTGGGTTTGATTCCTGGCCCTCCCTGCTCAGTGGATTAAGGCTCTGGCATTGCCGTGAACTGTAGTGTAGGTCGCAGACGTGGCTCGGATTTGGTGTTGCTGTGGCTGTGGTGCAGGCCAGCAGCTGTAGCTCTGATGTGACCCCCCCCAGCCTGGGAACCTCTGTATGTTTAGGGAACCTTAGAGTGCGGCCCTAAAAAGTAGGGGTGGTGGTGCAGGGCGGAGAAACTACAAAAGCTGGAAATTTCTTTCCTTTTTTTTGTCTTTTTGTCTTTTCTAGGGCCGTACCCTCAGCATATGGAGGTTCCCAGGCTAGGGGTCTAATTGGAGCTGCAGCTGCCGGCCTACACCACAGCCACAACAACGGCCAGATACGAGCCACGTCTGTGACCTACACCACAGATCACGACAACGCCGGATCCTTAACCCACTGAGCGAGGCTAGGGATCCAACCCTCATCCTCATTGATGCTAGTTGGGTTCATTAACCTCTGAGCCACGACGGGAACTCCAAAGCTGGAAATTTCATGAAGGTAAATGTGCCTCTGATTGCGGACACACTATTTTGCTGCTGCTGTGCATGTTTTCCCACCAGGGTCTCTGTTCACAGAAAAATGCACTGGCGTGAGAATCCAAAGTCCTGAGTCTAGTCCCAGCTCTGCTCCTATCGGTTGTGTGATGTTGAGAAAGTTGCTAAACTTCTTTGAGCTTCCAAATATGGGAAGCCAGCCGCCACTGGTCTGCCTTACCGAGCTCTTAATGCAAATCAAATTGAACACGTTATAGAAGAAAGTACTCGATAAGTGGCAAGATGCCGTAGATATTTCTAAAGATATATGGTCCCCCTCCAAAGGCAGTAGTGAGAACAGAAGCCTCTTATCTATATTTTCAAAAGAATCATCTTGGATACTGCTGAGAAGTGGCATTTGGGGGCGTGGCCTCTGAAGACAACCGACGTCACGCATACAACGTCACAGGATTCAAAAGCAGGCGGGAACGCGCTCTTTCACGCACTCACCACCTCTGCTCACGTTCGATCTTGAGTCCTTAACTCATCATCCAACACAGTGTTTGGCACGTAGTGGGTACTCACAAACACAAGACAAACCCAAGGTCGCCAGTGTAAAGATTTCAGTCCCTCTAGTGCAGAAAGTTTGCCCATGGGAAAGAAACGGGGGGGTATTTCTGGGAACCTGAGTCTAGGGTAGCCAGCTGACTTGGACTTGGATTTCCAGGACAAGCTGGTTACTTGACCTGAGTGTCTTTTTCTTTTTAAGGGCCTCACATGTGGCATATGGAAGTTCCTCAGCTAGGGGTCGAATGAGAGTTGCATCTGCCAGCCTATGCCACAGCCAGAGCAACGCCAGATCCCAGCCACATCTGTGAACTACACCACAGTTCATGGCAACGCCGGATCCTTAACCCACTGAGCAGGGCCAGGGATTGAACCTGCATCCTCATGAATACTAGTTGGTTTCATTACTGCTAGGTGGCAATGCTGGATCCTTAACCCACTGAGCAGGGGCAGGGATCGAAACTGCAACCTCATGGATACTAGTTGGTTTCGCTACTGCTAGGTCACAATGGGAACTCCCATGAGTGTCATATTTGAATATCCATTTTGTGTCCCCCCAGTCGGCAGGGAATAAAGTATCTGAACTAAGGGAAGTCTGGTGGAAGGCATGTGTGTCTCTGAGTTCCTAAAGAGTGGATCCCTAGAGATTTATAGCCTGGGCATTCCCCCTCCTTTGGCCCCTATTAGTTTCAATTTCCGTAGCTGACACTGTCTTCTCACTGTCAGGAATCCAACAGAATCACACCCCTTCTATTTTTCCCGCATCAGATTATCACCTCTGAGATAGTTCCCTGATCCCTGTTGGTGGCGTCCTGCCACCTGCTAAACCTTCTATCTAAGGGCTCAAAGCATTGGGTGTAAAACTACAGCCTTCAGCAGGACTTGGGCCCGGGATGGTTGGTGTGCCTGCACAGTCTTCATCAGGAACACACGTGTGTTGCAGGACTGCTGTTTGGATGCAGCACTGACTGGTACACAAGGCAGGGACGTGACATTTTGTACCGCTGAGATGTGATCGGTGGGGATTTCCCCTTTAAAAACTTCCAGCAAAAGCCTGCCTGAGACCATTCAATATTCATAAATGGAAAGCAGCGATGGCGTTTCTGTTCCGCCAAGAGCAAGAGCTATTTATCACAGCAAATGACTGAAAGAGTTGTACGTACAATGCGTTACTCAGTGCTGTAAATTACGGTATACAGAAGATTAAACCTAAGCCTAATGCTACCCTTGAGCTTCGACAGCTGAGTCCTATAAATGGATACCCGTTAAGAGGAGAGAATCTTTTTCTTGGTTACTATTTAAAAGTGTATCTCCATGAAAAGCATGCCTTAGACATAAATTACCAGGAAGCTTGCCCCAGGCAGGCTCTTCCTCAGGGCCCTCATTCACAGAGTCACACCTAAATGACACAGTGACAAGCCTGAGACTTGAAGCATGTGCAGTGCTGACCTCCAGAGGGATGGAGGTGATAAGGACTTCCCTCCTGGGTGCTGAATGCACTTCCTTCGGGCCCTGGGTGGACTGCAGTGGGGAGGGCCCTGCCGGGCCTTAAGGCGATCTTCATAATTAAAATGATCATGGAGTTCCCACTGTGGCACAGTGGTTAAGAACCTGACTACAGTTGTGCAGGTTCGATCCCAGGCCCAGTGCAGTGCGTTAAAAGGAGCTGGTGTTGCCACAGCTGTGGCAGAGGTTGCAGCTGTGGTTCAGATTCAGTTGCTTGCCCAGGAACTTCCAGTGGGTATAGACATTAAAAATAAAATAATAATAATAAAAAAAAATCCTGAACTCCACTACTTCAAAGAAAATGCTTCCTCTGGAATGCTTCAGTATCAGTGAACCCCGACCTGTGGCCAAAGCTCTGCTTCTCCTAGAAACATTTTATCCTCCAAGCACTTGCTCCTCAAAGTGTGGTCCCTGGACCAAAAGCACCAGCACCACCTGGGAGCATGTCAGAAACACAAACTTGCTGAACCCGAATCTGCATTTTGGCAAGAACCCCCCAGGGAGCATATATGCCCATTAAATTCTGGGCATCCAGGGATAAGAATGCAGGTGTTGACAGGGAGGAAGGCCTTGATTTTCGCACCGGAAATCATTACATGTGACAAATAGGATTTATGGGAACAGGTCCTAACAGTGGGCTGTAAGTTTCCCGAGCTCTCTTTCATCCAATCCGATCGCACAACATTTGCAGGAACTGGAGAGAGAGATGTTTGCGAGCTGGGAATGAATGTATCACTGAACCAGAGGAATGACCCCAAACACCCCAGGGTGTATAACAGAATGAATTAGCAAAAAGTTCATGCTTTATAAATTAATCAGGATGCCTCTAATCTTCCTGTGAGTCAGGAGGCTAAGAACACGTGGCAATGTTTTCAGCCAGGATTTCTTTTTTTTTTTTTTTTGTCTTTTTGTCTTTTTGCCTTTTCTAGGGCCGCTCCCTCAGCATATGGAGGTTCCCAGGCTGGGGGTCTAATCGGAGTTGTAGCTGCCGGCCTACACCAGAGCCACAACAACGCAGGATCTGAGCCGTGTCTGCAACCTACACCACAGCTCACGGCAACGCCAATCCTTAACCCACTGAGCAAGGCCAGGGATTGAACCCAAAACCTCATGGTTCCTAGTTGGATTCGTTAACCACTACGCCACGACGGAAACTCCAGGATTTCAATTTTTTTGTTGTAATTACTTGACTTTAAGCGGAAGAAGTATGTAAAAAATCTGTGTTGCTTGAGAAAACAGAAATCCTGAATAACTATCATCTTTATTAGGAAAAAATTATCGTTCAGTTTTCATGTGAAAAACTTAATGATAATCATTAAATAAATAGATTTAAATAGATTAGGAAATTAAAGAAAATCTCTTGTGGCCAAGCTAGCATAGGGAAAAATGGCAAGAGAGTGAAGAAAACTTTGCTTATCTAATGGAAGACAGGAAAGGAGAACAAAAGCAAATAAAATGCAAGGTACACAGGGATGCAAATTAAAAGAGAGCGCTAAGTCCAAACATATCACGTAATCACAATAAGTGTAAATGGGTCAAACTCATCTATTAAAAGACACTATCGGAATGGACTTTTTAAAAAGCCACCTATATATATGGTTTACAAGAGAGATACCTAAAACAAAATGACACAGAAAAGTCGAAAGTAAAAGATGAGAAAGAGATAAGACCAAATACATATTGACCAAAAGAAAACTCAGTAGCAGTGTTAATCAGATAAAAAGGGCCCAAGGCAAAAGCATTAACAGGGATGTCGACTCCACCACTAAAAAGACATGGGTCATGAACGTTTCACGTATCCAACAGCAGAGCTGCGAAATTGGAAAGCAAAAGGTGTTTCATTACAAAACTTCCTTCTCAGACCTTTCAGACCAAACAGACAAAAAATGCTGAGGACAAATGAGATTTGAAGAACAAAATAAACATTAATATATGGAACACCATGCATAAAAGAGAGAGTCTTTCCATGCTGCAGGTGAGGCCCTAAACACAAACACATAACTAAAACAAAAGCAAGGCCCTCACCATCACCCTGACGTTTGAGAACTAAAAGCACACACCTCAATTACGTCTTGGCAATAGTGTGATTTTTTTTTTTTTCTTCTCTATGTGGCCCAGTTGCTATGGGACCAGGTTAATTTATGTGACATTTGTCAGGGGTATCACCAGAAACAGGAAACTCCCCAAAGCCATTATAGCTTCATTATTTTGTACTTTGAACTAAAATTCTACACCAAAGAGAAGGTGAAGTACCTGCCTCCAGGAAGAAAAGAAGGGATGTGCGTGGGTTAATTATGACCTAGTCACACAGCACCAGAAGCTGCTGTTGGCTCAGTCCCCAACAGCAGCCCTGCTCTGCCACCCTATACCCATCTCCTGCTGTGAGCCACTACTGCTTGGATGCAAACTGTCCTGGAAGTGCTTGGCACCTGGGAAAAGGTGCTATTCAACTGATGTGGCATCTTACAATGAACAATGTCCTGAGATCAAGCAAATTTCTATAGTAAGGTTTTACTTTATTTTTTATTTTTATTTTTTGTCTTTTTGCCATTTCTAGGGCCACTCTCGGCATATGGAGGTTCCCAGGCTAGGGGTTGAATCGGAGCTGTAGCCACTGGCCTACGCCACAGCCACAGCAACATGGGATCCAAGCCGCGTCTGCAACCCACACCACAGCTCACGGCAACGCCGGATCGTTAACCCACTGAGCAAGGGCAGGGACCGAACCCGCAACCTCATGGTTCCTAGTCAGATTCGTTAATCACTGAGCCATGAAGGGAACTCCCATAGTTAAAGTTTTAAAAATTTTTAAAATTTTTTTGCTTTTTAGTGCCACACCCTTGGCATATGGAAGTTCCCAGGCTAGGGGATGAATTGGAGCTACAGCTGCCAGTCGACACCACAGCCACAGCAACACAGGATCTGGGCCACGTCTGTGACCCACACCACAGCTCATGGCAACACTGGATCCTTAACCTGCTGAAAGAGGCTAGGGATTGAACCCACATCTCCATGGATCCTAGTCAGGTTCATTACTGCTGAGCCATGATGGGAACTCCTATAGTTAAGTTTGTGTGGGACTTTCTGCCTGCTCTTTCACAGGGCCAAACACTTCTGGAAAACGATGGGGGAAATGCTGCATAGGGGAGACACAAGAAAAATACAGGTCCATGTGTTCTAGAGGTAGAGGGCAGCCCCTCTAAGAAATCTCCCTAAACCAGGCCCAAACCAACCAGTGGTCGTTCCCCTGGACTGTGCGGCTAGTTTAACACAACTTCAGTGCCGGCTGAATAATGAAAGAAATATTAAAAAGAGACATACCAAACAACCTAAAAAGGATAGAACACATGATCAGGGAGATATTGACAAAATCCCCTTGACGGCAGGTCTGCACATGCTATGGGTCAGTGGGGGGTGTGGGGTGAAACAATAAGAAAATAAGAGAGAAGACCAGAACTCTGCTGCCCGGGCCACGGGCACCTGCTGTGGTCAGAACAGCCCTGTGGTTTCTAAGCCCACAAACAATATAAGCCACAGAGTGGGGCAGCTCTCAGGGCACCTCCTTCTCCCCTGGGCCTCCTCACTGGTCTCCCAGCTTCTCTCAAACATCACCATCTCCTTCAGAGAGTCCTGAGGCCAAAGGGTGTGGACAGGGCTCCCTATCCCCCACCCCTAGGGTAAGCGTCACAACTGGTAAGACGATGACAGGGGCAGCTGAGAAAGTGGCACAAGAATGGCCCGGTCCCGCCCCCCGTTAGCACATCAGTAACTTGATCCTATGTACTCAGGGGTGGGGGTGGGGGGGTGCCACCATCAGGATGATGCCCCAGAGCGGACAGTCAATGCGGGTCACTGAGTTCGGGGGTCCATCAGGGCCGTGTCAGCTCGACCTCACTACTGGGGGCGGTGTGGCAGGGCTCCAGGTGGCAGCAGGCTCACTGGGGAAGGTCATGTAGGGGGTGGGGGGGGCCGCTTAGCGAGATGAGCAGGAAATCACAGCCATGACACGAAGGAAGCCACACTCATCTTAGAAAAATGCACCTCTGGAGAAGCCTCAGGAATTTGAGGGAGTCATTCATCAGAGAGAAAAGCAAAGCAGCCAGGAGGCTAATAAACAAATAACAGGGTGAGTCAAACACCAAACCTGAGACAGAAATCTGTAGTTCCAGTTTTGTAAAATAAGGACCAGGGTGGCTTTCTCTGGAAAAAACATGACTATTCATTCCATGTGAAGCAGGATTCATCAGAGTGAAACTGTTTTCTTCTTCCTCATTCATTTCCCTTGACTTGTTTCCCCTGCACTTATTTATTTCCCACGTGCCTCCTACGCTGCGTCCCCCAATTCGCGCTCATTTTCTAGAAGTGCCTGGCCCTGTGACAGAGCAGAGGCCAGGGCCTGTGCAAACTCCTCACGACAGTATTTCCTTGCTTCTAGGAGGCCATCAAACCCAAGATGCCGCCTCAACATGACAGCACCTTTTCCAGAAGAGAGGAAGAAAAAACCTGCCACAGTGAATACACACATGATATGGGATGAAGCACTTTGACTTTAGAAACCAAGGGCTTGGAACCGTCTTTACAGAACCACCCCCACCAGCGTTCCTGGGGTGAGCCTCCACATGGGATCCCCGTGTGTGACACTTCGGCAGGGAACTCTTGGGGAGCCCAGGCAAAGCATGTAGAATCAGCTCCCTGAGTGAATACCCCAGAGGTTCTTCCAGAAGGAACACTGTCACGGTGGAGCTCCAGCTGGGAGCTGGGTTCCAGCCTCAGGGAGAGAGGTGAAAATGAGAGCTCATCAAAAGCCCTTCTGCTCATGAAGCATAGTAGGTGAGGTTTGGTGAGAGTGTGCTCTCTCCATGGCCAGTTTCTCCACCAGGAGTGGGAAATATCCTTATTTCTCTGCTTGGGCACACGATGCAGGAGTGGGCTTGTATCTGGGACCACATTATTAACCAAAAAGGGCATTACTGTTACTGATGATCGCCCAGTGGGTGGGGATGAATTCAGATAAATTAAGAGTGATGGGATTCCAAAGTGAAGGATATGCCTTTTTTCTTTTCTTTCCTTCTTCTTCTTCTTCTTTTTTTTTTAAATTAAATGCAAGACCTCTGAATGCCTTGCTGGCTATAAGAGCTGCTGAGAACCTCTGGGGAGTCTGGTGAGTGGTCTTTCCCAAGCGTGGCCCCAACACCAGCTCTCAGAGCACTGATTCACTACTCCAAGGAGGACAGCTTGGGACATGCTGCTCTGCTCATGGCTCAGGATGGGGAGAATTTCAAAATGACCTGTGGAATCAGTGCTGGCAGTATTCTTTGCTCGGATTTAAATAAAGCGATGACGGTTCCCCAATTTTCCTCGGTTGATATAGCTCTGAGGAATGGACTGGGGCAGCCTGTACGGTGGTGAGAACAAGCCAGTGATGAGTCAGGAGCTGTGGGGTCACGTTACACTTACAGCCTTCCAGCTGCAGTCAGGGATCAAAGCAGCGGCCTCACCAGTGCTCATCGAGGAGGGTCCCTGCATTGGCCTCTCCAAGTGTATCTGAACAGACGGTTATTCTCTTTCAAGGAACAACATCCAAAAGCATGTCCTTGCTGATAAGTGGAATTTGGCTCATTCCTGCTTGCTTTCTCCCTCCTTTCTTCCAGATTTTTTTTTTTTTTTTTTAAGTGTGTTGATGGAGTTCCCATCGTGGTGGAGTGGAAACGAATCCAACTAGGAACTATGAGGTTGTGGGTTTGATCCCTGGGCTCGTTCAGTGGGTGAAGGATCTGGTGTTGCTGTGAGCTGTGGTGTAGGTCACAGACATGGCTCAGATCCTATGTGGCTGTGGCTGTGGCATAGGCCAGCAATTGTAGCTCTGATTTGACCCCTAGCCTGGGAACCTCCATATGCTGTGGGTGCGGCCCTAAAAAGCAAAAAGTAAATGAATGAATGAATGAATGAATGAATAAAAATTAAAACAAAATGTTGCAGTCTCACTTAAAAAAGTGTATTGAGCACCAACTGCAGATCTAGTACTCATTGTGTTAACTCAGGGAACACAATGGGGAGCGTGATGACAGGGCTCCTTGAAGCTCCTAGTCTGGGGTGTGTGTTCGCATGCATGCATGCACGTGCAATGGGGATGGATAAATAAACGAGCATGTGCAACGGCTGTCATATACACTAATACTGGTGAAGTGAGGGGTGCCAGGAGCACTCAAACTGAATTTGGAGGAGTCCTTCCTTCTCCCTGTCTGTGCACCAGGCCAGGAAGTATGCCCATGCTGGGGCTCAGGGATGCAGAAGACACAGTCTCAGCCCTTGGGAGCTCAGCGTCTAGTGTTCACAGAACTCTGCTGCATGGTAACGGGTGCTGCAGGATGAGGGCAATGTGGGGGCACAGGGACCAGTTGACAATCTAGTTGAGTGGTAACTGAGCTCAGCAGAAATGTGGAAAAACACAGGGTGTTGCTAGCCTAAAAAGAGGTAAAAAATAAATAAATAAATAAAAATAAAAAGAGGCCGATCTGTGATGTAAAAACAAAGTTACCTGCACTTGGAAAAAAATCCCAAGACATTAAAACAGCTATTGTCAAGGTCAACAGCAGCCTTTGGTGGCAAATGTAATGACCTCTTCTCTCTTTCCAGTTATCTCGCTGGCATTTGACGAGCTCTACAAAACACTTTCTTCTCTTGGCTCCCATGCCATCAACCTCTGCTGTTCTTCCTACCAGGTCACTGGCCATTCCCCTCCTAACTAACCCTAAATGTTGACCCCTCCCCTTTCCAACCCAATCCATCAGTCAATGCTGTCAGCTACCTTTCCAAAACAGACCTCAAGTTTATCCTTTGCTCTCCATCTGCACAACTATGCGTCAGTCCCTACAAAGTCTCCCGGGCTCCAAGCAGCCAGAGCAACCTTCTAAAAACACAAACCAGACTATGTCTTTCCTTTACACAGGGCCCTCCCGTGTCTTCTCACCACACTCAGGATGAAATCCAAATGGCGGGCTCTGCCCTATATGGTACTGGGCTCACGCCCCGTCTCTGAAGCCCTCAAACACACCTTGCCTGGTGTGTGCTTTTCATACGGCTCGATCACATTTTTGTTAATATTATTTAACCTACCAGAACAGAGGCTTCAGGAAAGCCACATTCTTATTTGTCTTGTCTGTCACGGTATCTGCAGCACTAGAACAACATCTGGCATATAGTAGGTGCTCGATAAATATTTTTCAAAAAAAAAAAAAAACCAAAAAACAAAAAAACTGAATGACTCAAAGCCATGTGTCTCTGAAGAAGGTAACCCAAAAGATTCAGCTTTCGAGACACAGGATTGGATGAGACGAGAAGGTTTTTTTTCCATTAAAGATGAATGCAATAATCCCAAAGTTAGGAAGATTCCATTAATCTCTCTCTAAATATGAACTGAACTGTTACATCTGCTATTTGTTTATTTGTAACATTTCTGTTACATTTCTGACAGAAACATGGGGAAAAAGGGAATTTCACTGAATTTGGAGGAACTCATCTAATATTTGGGGTTCGGGGGTATCTTGTGGACCTGCTCATTTGTTGGAGATAAACAAGAAACTGCAGACAGTGGTATCCACTCTGCTTCTTCCACAAGCTTGCTTCTTGTCACTTTTTGATATTTAAAGGTCTATCCAAATGCAGCAGCTCTCAACACAATCACTGTAAGTGATTTATTCCTCCCTTCCTCCTCCCCTCGAAATTGTGTCCCAGTTCTTCACCTATGCTAAGAGGCAGGCAAGATCAGGGGCATAAGTTAGAAAGGTGAGAAAGAGAAGGGGGGGACTCAGCTGCCCCCAAGCCCTATCATTTAGCTTCGAGCATCCTACAGGGGACCAAAACGATTTTTCTGGAAGTTTAGTTCCTTTGTTGCAGGGAGTTTGAGATCCACAACACTGAACACGTACAGCAGTTAAAGTGATCTAGAGTCACTCAGTGATTGGAATCTTGGTTCTGCCATTTACATCAGCCTATTCCCAAGGAAATTTCTTACATCCTCTGAGTCTCCCTGTCCTTGGGTGTGAGACAGGGATACTATGACCACAGAACCTTAGGGTGGCAACAGGACTAAATAACAAAAAGCTCAGCATACAGAAGTGCTCAGTAAGTACCGTACATTAGTTTTACTTGTATTGTTGTTATTTGTATTTTTGTCTTCCACTAGCACAGTAAAAAGGAAAGCCAGAGTTTGGAACCAGGTCAACCTTCTATGTTCCAGACACACCTTAATTTTTGTGTGTGTGTGTTTTTGTCTTTTCTAGGGCCGCTTCCTGCGGCATAGGGAGGTTCCCAGGCTAGGGGTCTAATTGGAGCTATAGCCACCAGCCTACGCCAGAGCCACAGCAACGCAGGATCCGATCCGTGTCTGTGACCCACACCACAGCTCACGGCAACACCGGATCCTTCACCCACTGAGCAAGACCAGGGATTGAACACACAACCTCATGGTTCCTAGTCGGATTCATTAATCACTGCGCCATGATGGGAACTCCTGTGTTGGGTTCTTAAACCGCTGAGCCACAATAGGAACCCCTACCTTTAATACTAATTTGAGCAGCTGCAAGTTCAAAATATAAACAATAGCATTGGAACAAAATGTAGACCTACTTGGTTGTAGATTCTTTTGGTTGTAATGCTTGATTTAAGGTCTAACCATTTGTTAGTCCATGATTTTTCTCCTTAGGGATCTTCTTAAAATCAATTATAGGGATTTCTTTAGGATCTCTTTTTAAAGGGATTTCTTTCTTTATATCGAATGACTGCACTTTGCCAGGGATGATGGAAGGATGAAATAAGGAGAAACAACAGCAGACATTGTTTCTGATCATAAGGACCCCAAAAGATACATCAAGCCAGGAGTTAATTGTGGATCGGGGATATAGTCATCAAATTAAAGTTAAAAAAGAATCTCACTAACAAAATCAAGTTACTTGCTTTTTGCCAAGTCTTACTAGTTAATACTGTCAGACTTGACTATGAATATGTTCGATGAGACCAATTTCCTTTAATTATCTTATACAACTCTGGGGTAAGTGATCCAGGAGCAAAACTACAACTTAACAATAAAAACAACAGAAATTTAATCTCAACAAACAAGTCCAACTTAATTGACCAAAAACTCAAGCCCTGCTCTGTGGCAATCCATACCTTCAGAAAGGAAGTCCCAGCAGGATAATTAACCGGTGAGGATACCCAGGGAGCCGGGGGCACTGACATTGGGAGGGACTGACTTTCTCTAGGGCTCAGAAGCACAAATGGTTTCCTTCCCTATGAGAGGTCACCCGGAGATGGACAAAATAAAGAGAACAATGGCAGGAAACCTTGGAACCTCATTAATGAGGCGTCCGTGTGTGGCACTGCTGGGCCCTGCTGCTCTTGGTACCCACCAGCATTGGGGTATGGATGTGCATGAGAGCATGGAGGTGCCAGCCTCCAGGATCCAGCTGCTGTCACTCATTTATTCTGCAGCTCAGCCCCTCTGCTTTAGCTCACAGTTCATTAAATTCTACTGCATCACCATCACCATGCAAAATAGCTACTTGAAGGGCATTCAAAACGATAATCAGACAAGGGAATAAGAAGCCTTCTCTGAGAAAGAGGGGAAAAAAATTAATCCTCTCTTGTCTACTGAATGACATCTAGGTTCTTTGGTTCTAATATATATATAAAGTAGCAGTGACATTCAAGGATCATCTGTGTCTGATGGATGGGATGTGGGGTCATATGGTTCTCTGCTTAGAGGGTGAGCAGCAATGTGGCTGAAAAACTCTGAAAGATCTGTGGATATGGATGTGTTATTTCTTCTGCCCTCTTCCCCACCACCTCCCTTTTGATTTTTGAGGTGGGAAGGACTATAACTTTATGGACTTCTGAAACCTATCTTGTTTTATGCTTTGAACAGGACCGCGATGGGGAAATTATCCTGATGAGCAGCTCTGTGGCAGCTGAAATAGTAAACTTTCTATATGCCGCTTTGTGATTCCAGAGAAGCTAACTCTGGGCTTAGTATGCCTGCGCACACACACTCAAGGTGGAGAAAAATACAGAAAAGCACAGACGAGGATATGACCGATGGAGATGTTATATTTTACGGCAGTGGTTTTCAACTGGGGGCGATTTTGTCCCCTAGAGGACGCTGACAATTCTTGATGACAGTTTTCGCTGTCATGACTGGGAGTGGGCGCAGCTCCTGGCATCTTGGGGATAAAAGCCAGGGAAGCTGTTTTTCAGCATTCTATAAGGCACAGAATGCCCCCATCCCAGAATGGGCCAGCCCCGAGTGTTAACAGTGCTGCTGTTGAGAAACTTTTCTTTATGGTAGTTCATTACGTAAAAGTATTAGGAGATAAGGATAGGGAAAAAAAAAACCAACAACAAAAACCAGCATACTCCTTTCATTTAGGCAAACCAGACAGCTTCAAACATGCTCAACCCAATTACAAAACCACAGCTCGAATCCACCTATTATTTTCCCCTTCCATTACAACATTTCACATTGACTAAAAACGTGCAACTACTAAAGATAATAAAACTATTTTTCTACGATGGGTACCTTGCACCTCCTAGTTTTGAGCTTATATACGGGCTTCTGCACAGAGACGGGACCCCTACTCCCACATATACACACCACACTCAGAGGATTCTTTTTGGGAGAAATGGCAACATTCCCTCTGGGCTGAGGTTGGGACCCACAGCATTGACACAAGAGGAAGAGTCACGAATGTCACCCTCACACTCCACAGTAATCACAGTGAATATCCTTTGGATAAGATTTCATTATAAACAACAACAACAAAGACTGTAAAAAAATAAATAAATTACTCAATGAATTTTATTACATGTATAGTTGTATAACAACAACAAAAAGGATTTCATTATAAATCTCTACAGCTTATCACTTGGTGAATGATAGCTTAACTTTTTGTTCGTTTGTTTGTTTTTTGTCTTTTTGACTTTTCTAGGGCCGCTTCCCGCAGCATATGGAGGTTCCCAGGCTAGGGGTCGAATCAGAGCTGTAGCTGCCGGCCTACGCCAGAGCCACAGCAACATGGGATCCAAGCCGTGTCTGCAACCTACACCACAGCTCACAGCAACGCCGGATCCTTAGCCCACTGAGCAAGGCCAGGGATCGAACCCAAAACCTCACGGTTCCTAGTAGGATTCGTTAACCACTGTACCATGACAGGAACTCCAACTTTTTTTTTTTTTTAAAGCAAATGCCACCACTGTGTTAAGTACTTTCTTTCTTTCCTTTTCTTTCTCAGCCACACCCACGGCATATGGAGGTTTGCAGGGACAGGGATTGAATCGGAGCTGCAGCCTTGACCTACACCGGATCCTTAACCCACTGTGCCGGGCTAGGGATCAAACCCACGCTGCCACAGAGACAACACTGGACATCACCCTCTGTGCCATAGTGGGAACTCTTGCCAAATATGTGAGTTCCTCTAATCATCACAACAATCTTATGAGGTAAACTATGATTCCATTTTAAGAACCAGGAGACTGAAGCACAGAGAGACAAAGTAACCTGCCCAAGGTCACACAGTCAGTTAAGTGGTATGGGCTGGAACTTGAATCGAAGCAGCCTGACTCCAGGTAGGCTCTTGCCAACCATGAGGCGCCTATATTATGCCACTGCATCAAGCCACGACTTGGACAGGGCGGTTATGAGGAACAGGGATGCCTATTGAGTGGGATCAGGACTCCCAAGGTGTGGCTTTTTCTGTTCCCCCCTTTTCTACCACTATGTCTAAACAACCTCATCAACTTACCTAAGGAATTTAGGAACAAGTCAATCTCTCCAAATCTGAGCTCTTTAAAAAGCATCTAAAGAGCCCTTGCACAGACGGAGAAGACAGAGGCAAAGGGCCCACAAAGGTGGGGTGACACAGAAGATGGCCTGCAGGGAGCCTCCCTATCCCCATGCCAAGCAGAGGGTCTCTGAGCAGTGGGCATGCCGGTTTTACATCTGGGACACCGGCTTGGGGTGCGAAGTCAGGAGCGACATGGATGCAGCCAGTCCTGGGAGTGAGACTTCGTGTCCAAGGCTGGATGGACCTCGGCAGGGACCCCAGACGGATTCTGGGAGTTCTATGGTGTTTGCAAAAGAGCTGACACTGGGACCTAGAGGGAATGCAAACCACATTCATAAAGCCAGAGCCTCAGGACTCCTGGCAATGTAATCATCTCCAGGCTGACAATCCTTGCCTCCAGGAGTGTGGGAAGCTGAAGATGAATCACAGGCCAGAGTCCGTAGGTTGACCTCTGCGCATCCCCCGAGACAGGGCAAGAAACGAAGACAGGAAGCACTTGACTGAATTGGTTTTCCCATTTTTCATAAGAAACATGCAACTTAATAAAAAATAGCCAGACTTTATTGACAATAATAGCTACGCTTTCTTTATTTCCTTGCCGTGTGCCAGGAAACTACTTTATCTCTGTTCCTTAGTTAACTCTGTAAGGCAGGAACTACTGCCTTCAGTTTAGAGGAAAATGAGGCGCAGAAAGGTCATACAATAAGCCCAAGGTCTCACAGCTAGTAACCTAGGTCTGTTGGACTCCCAAGTTCATGATTTTTCCACAATGGCTTTCACTTTTTTCATATTACTGTGAATCTCCAAGTCCCCAGAACAACCAACTGCCTAAATACACACACACACACACACACACACACACACACACTCTCTCTCACTCTCTCATTTTTCAATTAACTTAACCAGGCCTCTGAAATCTTGAAGGCTGCCAGGCACCCATCCCTCTGGATATGCCGTGACCCTTAAAATCGGGAGCCGAAGCATAGGTGTTGAAAAGGAGCAACTTTCCAAGAGAACACATAGTCTAGTCCCCTGTCATTTAAAAGGGTGACAAATCTAGGGTCTTAGGACTGGGCGAGGCTGACCCGGGAGGTAGCCCCAGGCGTGCTGGCTCCTGGGCTGTGTCCTTCCCACCACACCTCAGCTCTGCTTCCTGGGGCCAGGGTTGGTGATGATGGATGCATTTCTGGGCAGTGCAAGACAGAGCTGAAAAGGTGCATCCCTGGTCCTGAAGGGGATCCCAGGAGCTGGCAGAGGTGCTGAGATAGCCCACAGATGACTGAAGCATGGGGCAGAAGGTGGGAGGTGGCCAGAACAGAGAGCTATGGGTGTGAAGAGGGGTGAAATGAACCCAGGCTCTGGGTGCACCTGCAGGAAGGTGATTCTCACCATCATTTTGTACCAACAACCCCTGAGGCAGGCAGGGGACCCATTTTACAGACCAGGTGGAGAGACAGGAGGCTCCCTGCCCGAGGCCACAGTTAATGGGGGAGTCATGTGAACTGCCGTGTCTGCTTCCAAAGCCCATGTTCTTTCGAGGACAACAAACTTCAAATGCTGTGCTGTGGGGTCCTGGAAAGTGACAAGGTCAGGAGGAGGCCATTTCAACCCCCATGGCTCTGCTGTGCATCTGTAGTCCTAAGGGGGTCCTACAGAGGAAATCCCACTAGAAAGAAAGCTCTGCTACTAACAAGATGGAGTGTGAAGCCCTGTCCTATGAGGTGCTACTTGGCAGGTGAGGGGGTCAGGCCTCGGAGTTTGGGCTGGGACAAGGAGGGCATGTGACCCATGCAGGGACGGAGGGACCACAGCGAAGCAAGCAGGCAAAGCACACACTCCCTTCACTCTGGAGGGGCGCTGCCTGCTTCAAAATCAGGCCCTACACCTGCCTAGGGTAGGCCTTGGGCAAGGCACTCTGAAGCCTTAACTTCTTCAAGTTCAGAATGGGGGTCATACTGGTACCTACTTTGTGGGGATGTTGAGAGGATTAGATGTTCAAAGATAAGGGATGCCCAGAGCACAGTGCCATTCTCACTACCTTGTTGATTACAGCCAAGCAATGGCAGGAGGTAAGAGAGCAAACTACAGGAGGAATTCTTAGGGCGACGAAGACATCCTCGCTGACCATGAAGTGATGCTCTGATTTTAAGCGCTGCCTTGCACTCTCCTGCCCCTGACAAACATGGGCTGTGAATCCCTGGGACTCAGCCCTGAAAGACGGGGGGAGGCTCAGGGCCCCCATCTGCTGAGCTGTGGGTGTGACCCCCTCGTTGCCTGCCAGCTGGTTCACAAGAAGCTCAAGGGAGACTGGGCTTCAGGTGATGAGAACAGTAACCCCAAACCCCCAAACTAATTTAGTGCCACTGCTCGGAGCAGATGGCCACAAAACCCTAAGCTCTCCCCCTAACTCGCTCTTGCACCAAAAGGCCTAGGACAGAGGCAGGCACTTGTCTCAGCTGAGCCCAGCCCTAGAGACCTCTGGCTAGATAGGACCTTGCCTTGGGAGGAATTCTACAGGGCACCGTGGGGTTCTGGGTCCCTTTTAGGTTCTTTCCATCAGAGACCCTGCCAATGAATTCAGTTCCCACTGAAGTTTTTGATGGCTGGTGGGATTTTCATCTGTCTGGGTACCCAGTGCCAGTGCCACATCCCATGAATGAAGGAATGATGATCACTTTCTGCATCTTTTTTTTTTTTTGCTTTTTAGGTCTGCACTCACAGCATATGGAGGTTCCCAGGCTAGGGGTCTAATTGGAACTACAGCTGCTGGCCTATACCACAGCCACAGCAATGCAGAATCTGAGCCATGTTGTGACCTCCACCACAACTCACGGCAATGCCGGATCCTCCACCCACTGAGCGAGGCCAGGGATTGAACCCACAACCTCACGGTTCCTGGTCAGATTCGTTTCTGCTGTGCCACAATGGGAAAGCCACACTTCCTGCATCTTCATGAGACAAGCAGAAGCACAGGCCTCGGAGCTGTTCCCTGACCGACCAGCTGTGTGGGTTCCTCTCGCCACTGCTCTGCTCTTGATCCCCCTCACCCGTCAGCTCAGCTGGTAGCACCACCACCACTGGGCTGCTGACAGTCTCCCTTGGAGAGGTCTGACCTTTTCTCTCCTCCTGGTGGAGGGGAGGGTGGTTGGCTACAGAGCACGGAGCCAGAAGGGCAACTTGTGCCCAGCATGTGACTTGCTCCTTTCATGCTTGTTCTGCCAGAAATGAAAATGTTTTTTTTTTTTTTTTTTTTTTTGTCTTTTGCCATTTGTTGGGCCGCTCCTGCGGCATATGGAGGTTCCCAGGCTAGGGGTCTAATCGGAGCTGTGACACCAGCCTACGCCAGAGCCACAGCAACGCGGGATCCGAGCCGCATCTGCGACCTACACCACAGCTCACGGCAACGCCGGATCCTTAACCCACTGAGCAAGGGCAGGGACCAAACCCGCAACCTCATGGTTCCTAGTCGGATTCGTTAACCACTGCGCCACGACGGGAACTCCCAGAAATGAAAATGTTAGAGCTGGAAGCACCTCCCAGAATCACTGCTCGTGGAAGAGACAAGGAACCCAGATGCTGGGACATAAAGCAAATAGCTCCAGGTCACAGAGCTGGCTTTGGGGAGAGGCGGGAGACTTGGCCTCTCAACAGAGCTCTGTGTACAGCACTTTCTAGGAGCCTCTGCACCTGAGCAGGTCAGACAGTCTGAGAAAGTGCCCCTGAAGCCTGCATTCTCTTTCTACATATTGCAAACACAAAACACACCGCAAGTATATACACAGACACAGATTACATATGTGTAGCTGTATAAACATCATATGTATATATACACATTCATGAATGATATCAGGATATATATAAACTATCCTATAGATACATTTACTGGAGGGCTTAGATAAGCCCACCTCCTTTAATTTTATAGCTCTTTATTACAGAACAGTGCTAACTGAAGGGCTGGGGGAAAATGAGAAACTCTGAGTATAAGAAAGGAGAAACGTGTAATTTGCAAAAGGGTATTCAATATAATATAATTGCTTTTTTTTTAGGCACAATATTTAATGCTCTTTGAAATTTAATAGTAAAGGAGGGCATTCAGATTTTCTATTCATCAAAAGGGAGGAGAGAGCTTAAATCAAAACATCAGGAGCTACCATTCTGGAACTCAGAGCACATTACAGCGTTAGAAATCAGCTGGTCCAATACCCCTTGTGAAGAGAAGGAGACTTCCACCCAGAGAGGTTCAATCACTTCCTGTCTCAGGTTAGTAGCTGTTTATTTGTTCCTAGGGGAGCAGCCCTGCGGACCTGATCTGTTCTGTCCACACGGCACCTGCACTGAAGGAGGCCAACGTTTGCCGTGGAACAGCTGAAGGGAATTTCTTACACCACGGATGTAAAGATGCAGAGGGAAAGCGAGTTCCCAAACACACCTGTTTCTTTCTTTCTTTTTTTTTTTAACAAGGAGGATTCTTAGGAGAAGCTGAGCTTGTAGCTTTGCTACATGCATTTCCTGGGGGCAGCACCCGAGTAGCCCCCATTGGTGTCCCGCCCTCCTTCCCCGACCCATGTCAATCCAGGGAGACTCTGGCTCTGTTTATAGGGGGAACCAAACGTCAGGGTGCAAGACTGCAGGAGTGGTTCCTCAAGCCACCACTGCCCCTCCTCTTTGTCACCTGCAGAGGCCACCATCTATCTACCTAAACAACGGAAGGTTTTTTTTCTCTAGTGTCCCAGCAGGGCTGAGCATTTCGGCATAAGGACTGCAGCTCCTAAGGCAGTCAGCCTGGGAGCGGAAGCGGAGCCCCTGGAGAAATTTACCCATGGCCTTGGGCTGAGACAGACCCGGGGCCAGACCACCAGGGGAAGCCTTCTCCCCTACGTCGGACGTCGGCCGGTCAGGAGTCCACTTACCACAGTGGGACTGGAAGACCTGCGGCTTGACGACCTGGTTACAGGCACTGCACACCACGAGGTAGAAGTCGTCGTGTGCTGGGTAGTGGCCAAACAAGTGCATATCTGTGGGGGAAAGGAAAACAGGTTGTTTTGAAAAAGCAACTAAGTCTTAGAAAGGGGTTCGATTTCTTCTTGGAATTTCCTCAAGGACAGTTTTTTCCAAGCAAGACACGCAGAAAGGGCAATGATCTTGGTGAAAGGGAATGGGGTGCGTCATAAGGGAGCTCCCCACGCTCAGGGAAGCCAGTGTTTTGGAGAATCCCTCCTCATTTCCCTTGCAAACAGACGGCCACCACTGTGGTTTGGGCAGTGGGGCTGGGCTGCCCAGAGCTGCCTGCATGCTCCGGGGAGTCACCCTATCCTGGAAGAGGGCCCCAGTGTTAGCCGGGACCCAATGAGGCTCTAGTTATTTTAGGATGGGGGAGCTCCCCAAAACCCATTTCAGTGTAAGCAGAGGCTCTCAGGTGAGTAAGGAGGCGAGAAGCCTGGGGAGAGATAGAAGAGTCATCCTGGCCTCACGGCTACTTGGGTGCCCCCTCACCTGCGGGAGACACAGGGTGAAAGGAAGCATCCAGGCAAGTGGCTCCTTGGCTGCCATCACTATCCATTCTTCATTTGGCAAATATATATATACACAGCTTTTTTTAGGGCCACACATGCAGCTTATGGAGGTTCCCAGGCTAGGGGTCGAATCAGAGTTGTAGCTGCCAGCCTACACCACATCCACAGCCATGCCAGATCCGAGCCGCGTCTGCGACCTACACAATGCCGGATCCTTAACCCACTGAGCGAGGCCATGGTTCGAACCTGGGTCCTCATGGATGCTAGTCAGATTTGTTAACCACGGAGCCACGACGGGAACTCCCATTTGGCAAATATTTACTGAGCGCTCAAGTGCACTGGGCACCGTGCTGGGTGCCGGGGATAACTGGAGAACAAGAACGAGGGCCCTGCTCTGCTGGAGCAGAAAAGAGAAGCACTAACCAGAATCGCACACGTCGTCATTTGGTTGTAACTGTGGCCCCGACTAAGGAGGAGAAACCCAGGGTCTCACGAGAGTGGGTGGCAGGTAGACTTAACCTCATCTGAGGCGTCAGAGAGGCTTCTCTGAGGAGGGGCTAGAGAAAGAAAAGGCCAAGGGAGGGAGAGGAAAGTTCCAGGTTGGCCAAGCAAGGAGATTCTGGGTCTGAGGTGTCCGAGGAACAGAACGAGGGAGGAGCCCAGAGAGTGAAAGCCTTGTGGACTAAGGCAGGGATTTTGAACCTGGCTTTAAGAACGATGGGAAGCTCCCGAAGGTTTTTAAGAAAGAAGTGACAGTAAATATACACCATTAGATGACCAGTTATGTGGCCGATGAGACACAACTGCGTTTGTCCTCACAAAAACCTGTCCGCGAGTGTTCACGGTACCATTATTCATACAGCCCAAGGGTGAAAGCAACCCAGATGCCCATCAACTGCTGGACGTATAAATAAGATGTGACATATCCATACGATGCGAGGTTCTCTGGCCATAAAAAGCAATGAAGTACTGATACTTGGTACAACACGGATGGACCTTGAAAACATACGCTAGGTAAAAGGAGCCAGTCACAAAAGGCCACATATAGTATGACTCCTTTTATTTTTGATTTATTTATTTATGTTTGTCTTTTGTGTGTTTTTTTAGGGCCGTACTTAAGACATATGGAGAGTCCCAGGCTAGGGGTCTAATCGAAACTACAGCTACCGGCCTACACCACAGCTCACGGCAATGCCGGATCGTTACCCCACTGACCGAGGCCAGGGATCGAACCTTCAACCTCATGGATACTTGTCAGATTCGTTTCAGCTGCACCCCAACAAGAACTCCAAGTATGACTCCATTTATATGAGCTGTCCAGGAGAGCTAGAGAGGCAGAGAGTAGACTAGTAGACTAGCCGTGGCCTGGAGGCCCTGTAGGAAATTGAAGGGTGGCTGCTAAAGGCTACAGGTTTCTTTTAGGGGTGAAAAAAATGTTCTCAGATTGATACCAGTGGTGGTTGCACAATGCTGTGATTTTACTGCAAATGACTGAATTGTACATTTTAAATGGGCAAATTGTATGAGAGGTGAATTATATCTCAATAAAGCTGCTTGGGGAAAAAAAAGGTCAGTTTTGAGGAAACTGGTAGTTACACCTCCTTGAGCACCACTGGGTGGAGCTAGGGTTCTGCCTCCACCTCCCTCTTCTTAGCTGACGGGTTCCAGAGTCCCTGAGAGCTGGGTGGACAGAGGAAATAAAAGACACCTCTGCATGAAAGTGCTTTGCACTGCAGACCTGAACTTCCTCTCCCAACCCCCCACGCCCTCATTTTCTAGATTCGACCTGTATCTTTAACGAAAACCACCAGCTGCACGATGGTTCTCTGAGCTGCTGGGCGAGGCCACCGGGAAGCCGAGTTCCTCCTGATGTGGGGACAGCTCATTTATTTTTTTTTTTTTTTTTTTTTTTTTTTTTTTTTTTGTCTTTTGTCTTTTTTTTTTGTTGTTGTTTTGTTGTTGTTGTTGCTATTTCTTGGGCCGCTCCCGCGGCATATGGAGGTTCCCAGGCTAGGGGTTGAATCAGAGCAGTAGCCACCAGCCTACGCCAGAGCCACAGCAACGTGGGATCCGAGCCGCGTCTGCAACCTACACCACAGCTCACGGCAACGCCAGATCGTTAACCCACTGAGCAAGGGCAGGGACCGAACCCGCAACCTCATGGTTCCTAGTCGGATTCGTTAACCACTGCGCCACGACGGGAACTCCGGGACAGCTCATTTATAATCCAACACATGCTTCCACGGAGTTCTCCACTGAGCACAACCCCACTGCTCAGAGGGAAATGGAATCGATCCATTTGTTACATGGCCAGGAGCCGAGGCCCCTGCCTTGGAGAAGGCGAGATTGGAAGGGTGAGAAGGGCTCCGATTGCTGGGTCCCTCCGCCCCCCGGTTCCAGGTGCGAGAACCCCACACCCGCCGCGGTATTCAGGCCAGGCTGTGCGCAGGCGCACTGAATCTCTGCAGCATCTGTGGCTCCGGACGTGGCCTGTCATTTCCCCTCTAGGACTCGCCTCTGCTTCCACTCTGACTAAGACGTTACAAGAGGGGAGCGTTATTAGTCAGCGCCTGGTAGGTGGGCGGGCAAGCGAGCAGGGGGTGGGGGGCTGTGGAAAGTAAGGCTGAGAGAGAACCCAGCTGTGACCAGAGGCCCCAAGCGTGGAGAGGCCCAGGCCGGGCCCACCCAGCGTGTCCTGGGCCCTCACTTCTGAGCCTCCCAGCCCGCGGAGGAGGCAACCCAGCCCTGCACTGCTGACACCACTCCTGCTTTACTCTTAATTTATAGGTTATTTTTATAATATATGTTCTCTTGTTGAAAATAACAAAAGTGATCCCTGGTCTTTGAAGATACATTTGAAAAGTACAGACAAGCCAGAAAAAATTAAAAAAAAAAAATCACTGGCAACCTTTATTAACACTTTGCATCTCATTTAGATTTAGTCACATTTTCTATCCAGGAACATGTGAAACCAGGAGCTGGCAAGGGCTAAGACGTTTATTTATTCAACAGCGTTTCCTGAGCTGCCTTACATCCTTTCTGCAATAGATCAAGCTATAAAGGAATAAAAGGAAAGCATTAATTAAAAAAAAAAAGCATTCACAAAAGTTTCTTGAGCACCTACTCGTGCTAGAAGTTGTGCAGAGCACAGGGACTGAGAGGTAGGGTGCAGGGAACGTGTCTCTGCACTTTTTTTTTTTTTTTTTTGCTGCACCTGCAGCATATGGAAATTCCTGGGCCAGGGATCGGATCTGAGCCACAGCTGCGACCTATACCATAGACGTGGCAACACCGGATCCTTAACCCACTGGGATTGAACCCAGGCCTGAGCAGCGACCCGAGCCATCGCAGTGTCTCTGCGCCTGACAAGCTGTCCAAGGCCTGTCAGGCCTCCAGAGGCTGTGCCACTTCAGTATTCCCTCGGCAACCTGCAGGGCCTCTCCCCACTCCTTGCACACACCTCCAGGTCAAGAGTTGAAGGTAAAGGTTAGGCTGGTCAGAGACTGGCCACCCTGGGGGTGTCCTACTTTGGGCCTTCTGCTCCACGGGGTCTCTTCTTAGTTTCCTCCAAGGCAGTTTCACCTGTGCACATGTCTGCTCAGAAGAATGTCTCCTGTGGGAATTGAAAGGACCTGCTGGCCTGCTTGATTATTCCTCAGTGATCAGACCTTAGAATCTCTGCTACAGGGTGCCCAGGTTCTGAGAGCCTGGCACATGGGGAGCAAGATAAGGCACCTGGCTACTGGGAGGAACCGCTGCTTCCTGGGGCCAGGCCATCTCAGTGGGCTGTCTGCCGGGGGACAAGGGAGGAAAGAAGGCAGGGAGAACTGGAAACTACTACGCCTGGCATCATGCTAGGTAGCCTATTACTAATTTTCCCCCCACCCCTCTCAATTTAGCACCCAAACAGAACTTGCAGTGCACAGTGAAAAATAAAAACAGTGCTAGGCTGAAGCGGGCTTGGACCAGGTTTCAAGAGTCAATTGTGCAAGTCTCCTAACTTGTTCGATGAGATCAAGGTGGTAGCTTGAAATCGGCCACTGCAGGAGTATTTACACCATGGAGATAAGCAAACACCACAAATCAGGTCTTTTCTTTTGGAGAGCCACGTTGTTAAACATTTACCAGTGTACCACTGAACAAAGATGAAGAAAAAAGGGAACAGTGGAACCACCTGCAATGACCCCACTTCAGGATAACCACGTTGGCATGTTAATATATATCCTTCTAGACTTTGTTATCTGCTAACATTATCCTAGTTAATCCTCATAATTAACCCATGAAGTTGCCATCCCACTTTCCAGGCAAGGAAACATAGGTAAAGTAATTGGCTTGAGATCCCATGGCAGTAATTTTAAGTGGGAAGAGATTTGAGGATTCTCGCATTCCAAAGCCCACGCTCCTCCACTGGCAAAAGGCCACATCTTTCCTAAGAGCAAGATCCTGTTTCAAAAATGAAGAAACCAGTTTGAAAGGGTTGCATGGATGACTAACGGGCTGTCCCAAGACTCTGGGAGAGCTGCTGGCATTTGCACAGGCCTGGGGTCTGAAGGAGAGATTCAGACCACAGTACTCTTTGCTGTGCAACCTCAGGAAAGGTGCACAACCTTTCTGAGTGTCAGTTTCCTCATCCACAAAATGGGGCTCACAGTTCTTGCCTCATGGGATTGCTGTGATGGCTCCTAAAAGCTGCCTGGCCTTGTATGTTCTTCCTCCAGGGATTTGGGAGAGAGTATAGAGAAAGCTTTAATCAAGGTCTTCTCCCCTATTTTTCAAAACTAACTTGTTTTCCCTTCAGTGGGAGAGTCCTGGCTCCAGGCAGCATTCTTCGACTCTCCTTCATGACCACTCACAGCCAGCCTCTTGGGGAGCCCTGGGCGTCCCTGCAACCTGTAGGACTTCCTGTGTGCATGTCCAGCATCACACACATGTGTGGACAGCTGAGGGCTGACAGCCCCCAGGAGGGATCTCTCTCTAGGCTGTGGTTGGGTCCCAAGAAACATAATGGTATGTTCTGTTTCACTCATTTCTTTTTGTATTATTCTATTATGTTTCATTAGAAAAAAATGCTCACTGAGATCTGGAAATTAATTTCATGACCCTTTCATGGGTCACAAGTCAAAGTCTGAAAAATACCACTGAAGGGAATCCAGTGAGTTAGGGCTGAGCTGAGCCTGAGAGTTAACTGGGGTTTAGAGAGGTTGGTCCTCAGTGGTCACCTGGGAGTCTGAAGCCATGAATAGCATCGTTAGTGCCAATTATACGCTGGATTGCACTGTGCCAGCTCAGAGGAGCTGATCATATCTCTTCCTAGCTCTGAATTTAGTGAGGCATGTCAATGGCCTGAATCGGCCACAGTGGGAGTATTTACACCACGGGAATCGACATCCACTACCAATCAGGGCTGCTTCTCTTGGAGAGCTGGTTGTGAAAACATTTACCAGCACGCCACTGACTAGCACCCACTCTAGCATCACTCCTCCCTGGATCAATTTCCCTAGTTATAAAAATAGAGATAATTATATTTGTCATTTACCACACTGGATGCAGAAAGGCTTTTGGGAACGGAGGAGGAGATTGTTATGTTAATATAAAATTACGGTAATAGTATTGATCATTAATCCAAGAACGTATGCACTACAGAGCCAGGTAAACATGTTGATCATTTTCTGTATCACATGAGCACAAAAAGCCTACAACTTATCCAGGTCTAGAGGCGAGAAGGGGGCTGGGGGAGGGGGGATGGGGATGAGGGCATGGAGAACTAAGTTCTTTCCAGTGTCTGTCAATCTAATGCTTACTCCTTAAGGGTTATACATGGAGAGTATTCATAGCTTAGGCTCAGAGTATTAAATTAATGCTGCTCACACATGAGCATACAGGCTATTCTCAGTGCCCCTGTTTGAAGCAGTGCCCTTTACTTCTTCTTCTTTTTTTTTTTTTTTTTTTGTCTTTTTGCCTTTTCTAGGGCCGCTCCCACGGCATACGGAAGTTCCCAGGCTAGGGTCTCATCAGAGCCGGTCTACGCCAGAGCCACAGCAATGCAGGATCCGAGCCGTGTCTGTGACCTACACCACAGCTCAGGGCAACGCCGGATCCTTAACCCACTGAGCAAGGCCAGGGATCGAACCTGCAACCTAGTCGGATTCGTTAATCACTGAGCCACCATGGGAACTCCCCCTTTACTTTCCTTAACTTCTGGCAGAATTCTCATCTGTGGCAGAGTCAGTTGTCAAAGGCATTCATGTTATCAATGAAGTCTGGCCTCCTCAGCCTGCCTCGGACAGCACTTAGGTTCCTGCAGGCCCTGTCTGGCTTTCACAGCTTCACTTCCCCTGAACACCCCTCTCCAAGTGGCAGAGCCCAGCTGGGGTGGAAGAAGAGACAAACTTTAGGACACCAGAATGGTTCCTACGAAGGTAGAATAACAACACTGATTTCTGGGTGTAGTTGATGAATTGTTTCTTAGGTCAATACTGAAAAAGAAATTGGCAGAACAGAAAGAGCATCTTATAAACATCTTTCTGAAGGGAACGCTTCTTTTTTTTTCTTTTTTTTTTCCTTCTTTTTAGGGCCATACCCTTGGCATATGGAAGTTCCCAGGTTAGGGGTCAAACTGGAGCTGTAGCTGCCAGCCTATAGCACAGACATGGCAATGGCAACGTGGGATCAGAGCCTCACCTGCGACCTGCGCCACAGCTTACAGCAACGCTGGATCCTTAAACCACTGCGTGAGGCCAGGGATCGAACCCACGTCCTCATGGATACTAGTCCGGTTTGTTACCACTGGGCCACAATGGGAACTCCTTGAAGGGAACACTTCTGATAAGCAAAGTCCCGAGTGTATAAACTTTCATTGATACCCAGTATTCATTCTGTGAAAATGGCTGCAGTTAAGGGAAAGGCAGAGTGACCTGTCCAAGTCACTTATTTGTACAGAACTTATTTCTAAGATGGGAAGGCAGCTGGTTTTGTGGCTTCAGGATCACATGAGATGCTATGCACGCTTGAATTTGCCCCTGGACACCTTCTAAAGCTCAAGATTGGGGGTTCCCATCGGGGCTCAGTGGTAGCGAACCTGACTAGTGTCCACGAAGATCCAAGTTTGAATCCTGGCCTTGATGAGTGGGTTAAGGATCCAGCGTTGCCATGGGCTGTGGTGTAGGTCACAGATGAGGCTCAGATCTCACGTTGCTGTGGCTGTGTGTAGGCCAATGGCTGCAGTTCTGATTCCAACCCTAGCCTGGGAACTTCCATATGTCACGGGTGAGGCCCTAAAAAGACAATAAACTAAACTAAACTAAAAAAATAAAATAAAGCTCAAGACTGGGGGCATGATGAAACAACAACTGGTGAGAGCTCAAAAGATGAAATGCTTAAGAAAGATTGATTACAGGTTGATTCCTTCTTTTTCTTTTTCTTTTCTTTTTTGCTTTTTAGGGCTGAACCCGAGCCATATGGAGGTTCCCAGGCTAGGGGTCCAATCAGAGCTATAGCTGCTGGCCTATGCCATAGCCACTGCAACACGGGATCCGAGCCGCATCTGCGACCCACACCACAACTCACGGCACTGAGTTGCTCACCCACTAAGCAAGTCCAGGGATCGAACCTGCAACCTCATGGTTCCTAGTCGGATTCATTAACCACTGAGCCACAAGGGGAACTCCTGATTCCTTCTTACTGCAAGTGGGAATGCCAAGTAGAGCACAGGCTGCACAAAGAAGCAGCCTGGCTTTGAAGACCGTGGGACAGCTTATCAGCAATTGATGATACCTACGCTTGCTATAGAAGATTCTGCAGTGGGAAATGGCAGGCAGCAAAGCAGACAACTTTTCATTTTACTTTCTTGAAAAAAAAAAAAATCCCCAGAAAATGGCCTCAGGTTTCCCCCAAAGTCTTTCCCAGCATTGTGAAACCACTCTGGTTGCTATAGGAATTATGAAAATGTCAAGGTAGCATATGCCACTAGTATAACAACAATCTCACATAATTTTAAAATTCAGCTTCCCTTTCAAACTGACTCTAAAAAAACAATGTCATGAAAAAAGCCTGAGATTATATTTATGTAATTCCAACCCCCCGAGCCCTTTCCAGGAAGGTAGATGTGAGCCTCTGCCCATGGGGGCTGGGTTGGGGGTGGGGTCAAGGATCCAGAGACCTTGGTGGGACCTGCGGATGTGACAACCCTGTGATAATGGCTGCAAAGCGGGTCCCACCGGCTTCCTTGGAAAAGTACCCAAAAGATGAGGTTGGTTGGCTGTGGTTTTGCTTTGTAGGCTTCCACTTACATAAACCCAGACAGGGAAAGTTATCGGAAAAAACAGTAATTCTGATTCAGGGACACACATGGCTGCCTCCAAGCAGATTCAAATCCAGACGCGGAGGCCACCTCAGGAGAAGCGCCTTTCACGCTGGGAGAGCAATGCTGGATCCTTAACCCACTGAGCGAGGCCAGGGATCGAAGTCCTACAGGCCTTCCTTTCTCCCATTAATCTTCATGCGCTCATTATACAGTTTTTATTAATGTGTCTTCTCTGTTAGTGGAGTTTTCGGCTGCATTTTAATCACTTATGTCAAATGGAAAGCGTGAGGGTATAAAAAACCTTTCTCCTTTGCTCTGACAGCGTGACGTGACGTGGTGGGTTCCCCAACCCCCAAATCTCCTTAAAGTCACAGAACAAGACAATTTGGGGTCTTCAAAGCAACGACCTCAGACCTGACACCTCCCACTCCCCCAGCAGAATGCCAAGCTCCTCTCGAGGAAAATTACAAAAAAAAAAAAAAAAAAAAAATGCGGTCACTTTCCGTTTTTCAGATCTCTGAAAACCCAGGGCCTGACTGTGAGGGCTTCAAAAACAACGAAATCTGGAAACGGAAACTGAAACAGGAGGACTAGAAAAGCAAGCTGCAAGCAGCGCGGTGAGTTCTACAGCATCAATGAGGGCGGGCGTGCGCGGGCGGCAGGCACAGGGCCTTTCTTCTCGTACAAACCAAGGACTCAAAAGCCTCAGCGTCTTCTGGCTGTGGCTGGGCCACGAGGCACTCCCTTTTGCAAAGCTGGAGCAGGAGCCAGGCCTGGGCGCAGGTGGACGTGCGCTATTCTGCTGCATGATCCATCCCCACTCCCTCCTCAACCCAACCCAGCCACAAACCCCAGCCAGCCCTCATGGTCACAGGAGCCAGCCCATCCCTCCTTCCTCAGGTGAAGGGCCTTCACAGACCTGCACTCATGGTATAATTGAGACATGTGGCTGCACAGGGTCCTGGACCAGCCTCTCCCACTCCCCTCTGCAGCACAACGAAGGAAGAGGGATGGGATGGGCGGGACCTGGGGAATGAATGTAGCTCAAGGTTTAGAACAAAAACTATGAGAGGTGGGCCTTTTCAAATGCAGTGCCTGAGAGCTGGGCTCTGGAGTCAGGCAGCCTTGAGCTCAAATTCCTGACTCTGGCTTTTGGCATGATAACCCCTCTACGCTTCTATTTCCTTACCTGGATTAAATGACATGTTTACAAAGGAGCTGGCACACAGTGAGGATATCAAAAATACAGTGTATTCCTACCTATGACCCTCTGTCTCTCGAACTCACTCATCCACTCCTCTGAGAGGCCTCCTTTGATGAGCCCAGAGGGGACGCAGGGACTCCCTTTCTCTGCCCAGATGTGCCCTTGGCCATGTGACCACGGCTTCCCTAAGAATGTGACCACGGTTTACGCCTCTCAGATCAGACTGGGATCTCCTTGAAGACAAGACAAGGGTGACTCGGCGCCCTTTACACATCCTTAGTCCAATAGAGTGGTGCCTAGTGACCACTTAATAAATGTCCATGAGCTAATTATTAGGCTGAGGGTCCCAAGAAGTTGATTTACTTTCCATTTTCCTTCATTGTCTCTTGTCAAAAGGGGCAAGTTGTAAGTGACAATGCATTGCCCTAATGCCAATGCTGCTAACCGACATCACAAGGTCAATAGTTATGTCTGTTTGTTCATTCTTGGAGCTCCTTGGAAGACAAGTGTTGTGTGAGGCAAAGGAAGCATGTTCCAGCAGCCACCGTCTGGAAGATGTGTTAATTCCTGCCCCCATCTCGCCGTGAGGGTATCAAAAATACAGTGTATTTTTTCGCTGGATCCTTCCTTCTCTGACATACACGGCCATTTCCCATCCCACCCCCAGGGACAGTCCCCCCCAGCCAGTGTCTGTGGCTTAAGGGTGTTTGCCGGATGCTCCCTCTGGTCCCATTATCTGCAGGTGTCTTGTACATCAAGACAGTGGGTGATCCAGGTCCTGGAAGATCCAGGCTCCTCCCACCTCTTTCTGTATCAGCTCTGGACCAGCATAGCAGCCAGGCTCAGCCCAGGGCACACCGAGCCCTCTTGGCCCAACCTGGCAGAGGGACGGACTGTCTGGCCAGGCAGTGATGACCTTGGTAGCCAAGAGAATATTTCTGCAATGGGCTCCCCTTGCCTCTGCCTGGCTTAGGCAACAACGCCAACCTTCTGCCCCTAAAAAAATGTTCCCAGGGATGTCAACCCAGCCCTGATTCCCTCAAGCACCTGCAGGGATACCCGGGCTCTCCCTGTTCGGCATACACATCCTCATCCATCATTCCAGCCTGGCCGGCGGGTGGCTTCTGGCCTGACATCCCCACCTCTGGCCCGCAGGACAGATGAGGAACACCTAATCACTGTGACAGGTAGCTGAGTCCCGAGAAGGTAACCTGGCTCAACAATTCCTACAGCAAGGGCTGCTTGGGCTTAGAGATGAGCTATGCGGACAGGATACCCCCACCTGGCCCTCCCCACACCAGTCCTAGTGCCCTGCCCCGACCTGGCCAGGGAGAAGTTCGATGCAGAGGACAGGATGGGAGCAGCATGCTCAACAAGGGCCTGGGAGTAAAGACTGTTTAGGTCACTATGACTCAACTGGGGGGGGGACGGGAATTCTAGTCCCTTCCTGGGCTCTCCTGCCTAGAGACACTTAAAGAGTCGACAAGAGGAGGGGCCTACACTGCTTTGGAAAGGTGGCACGCCATCACAGGCTCCTGTCCCTCCCTGGCTCTCCCGCCTGGGTCGTTTACAAGCTTAAATGCTCGTGTCAATCTTTATGCCCACATCACCATCCACTTGAGGCAGTAAAGCTGAGGCATTTGTTTTCACAAAATCAGGGGGCCTCCCCGGGCATTGCTCCTCAGCGCTTCCTCAGCTGGCCTGGCTTGATTTCTCTGAAATAGGCGTTTCCTCCCCTGAGCCTCCCTGGCCCGAGAAGTTTGCAAGCTTGTCTCTGTGAGGCCAGTTTCCAGCTGATTTCGGGGGTGACTCCACCCCCTTCTGTCCCGGGGCCTCTCCAGAGTCTCCTGCCACAGTCTGTGAGTCTGAGATGTCTTCCCTCTCTCTGTCCCCACCCAAGAGGGGTGAGGTGGGGGGAGGCGCCGTGCTTCAGGCAACAGGGCAGTAGATTTGGGGATGAGCTGGTGATGACCTACATAGGCTGCTTTTCCTTACAAGACGGGTTATGGTCAAAGAGAATTTCCAGACCGAATAGAACAATGCCATGAAGGAGAACTTAAACGGGTCAGGGGAAATCAATGAAAGCATCTTCTTTGATGTTTTTTCATGTAAGACGGTCCACTTTTTTGTTGTGGCGAGCTGGACTGAGTCTGGAGGATGAACTAACTGGTCCCTTAGTTCCTTTCCAGCCCTTTGGTTACAATGTCTGATCCGGCAGGAAGTGGGTCAGGAGAAGCATGGGCGAGGAAAGGGGGAGGAAGGGGAGGATGCCACACCCATATTACAAAGGAAATCTCTGGGAGAGGCAAACAGAGCCCCAAATCTGAGTGGTTTATTTTTAAAAGGAGCTGGGGATGGTGATCCACCCATCCAACCATCCATCCATCCATCCATCTACGTACCTACCTCTCTGTTGACCTACCTACCTATAGAGATGATGCCTATACAGATGATAGCATCTGCCTCTATCATCTCTCTCTCTCTCATATCTATCCTATCTATCTATCTATCTATCTATCTATCTATCTACCATCTCTATCTTTTTCATCTGTCTATCATCTCTCTTTCCATCTTAGGAAGCATCCTAGTTTTGAGACTGAGGTGTGCACACGAATTTGATGTCTGCCATCTTGTTTCTTGAGACTCATGGGCCCAGAGGCTTTCATTCATCTTGAGGAAAACAAGACCAAGAGCCAAGGGCAGAGGGAAGGGTGGGGCTGGGGTCCCCAGCTGCCTGTGGGAGTCACACCACAGGTACTGAGGGCTTTCACAGACTAATGAATAATGACAAAAACGGCACTTCCCATTAGGCTTCTGTCGCTGCTAACTTAGAAATGGACTGGCCAGGGCCAGGCAACAACTAGCATGGGGATGCTGCACTCGCCCCAGTACAGCGATCTTTTAGGTGATGTGTCACGGACCACGCTCAAAGCGGAGTCCAAGACGTCCACGAGCAGTGTCTCACGAATTCAGGAAGTGCGACATTTTTAAAGGCACAAGAAGAGGCCTCTGTGAAACTGCAGCGGGGCAGGCCTCGGCTCTCCAATTATTGCCACAAGTGCCAGCCAGAACATGCAAGAAAGTGCCTACCCCAGGAGGTTTTGGGCATGCCAACCTCTGCTTAGCTGTTGGGGGTTCTGTCATTACTCTGCTTGCATATTCAGGGATTAAGAAGAGGTGCAGACTCAGAATTCATCAGAACATGGCAGGAAGGCGAGGTGGTCCCAGGGCCTATGGTCATGATGAGTCCCACAGCAGTGGTGGGTGGATTCCTACTCAGAGGGTCCACGGCAAGAAACACCTGGATCCTGTGGCACCTGTCAGTGGCTCTGAGTGTAAAGCCGAGTTGGCTCTGGCCGTAGCTTTTCTGTAATTGGCAAAGAGATGACAACGTTCTTTTTTACAGACCACTTGTCAAGGCCATGGAGCCCCATGTGCACCCTTCAAAGATGACATGTTTGGAGTTCCCGCTGTGGCTCAGCGATTAACAAACCTGACTAGCATCCACGAGGACGTGGGTTCGATCCCTGGCCTCGCTCAGTGGGTTGGGGATCTGGCATTGCCATATGCTGTGGTGTAGGCTACAGACTTGGTTTGGATCCCACGTTGGTGTGGCTCTGGCATAGGCCAGCAGCTGCAGCTCCGACTGGACCCCTAGCCTGGGAACCTCCATATGCTGCAGGCACAGCGCCCAACCCCCCCACCAAAAAAGACAAAGATGACATGTTCACCCAGCTCAGAGGTAAATGTGCCATTTGGCTCTGTTGAGAGATGCATCCACTCGGCATAGCCAGAGGGCAGTGGCAAGAATTGCTTAATGTTCCTGGGAGTCAGTGTCCAAAACACTAAAGCCATGGGGACAGTAAGGCTGCAGGAAGTTGGTGACAAGTCATTCCCCTGGGGCAGAGGTGCTTACAGGGGAGCTGGAGCCACTCCAGCTGGACCTGCCACTGCGCCAGTGCTCATGAGGGACAGAAAAGACCTTTGCTCTAAGAAAATGAAAAAAACCGAGCAACCGTCACATCTGGGATCCTCAAACCAGTCACTCACACTTCGCATCCACTGGGATGGGCTAGTGTCTAAAGCTGGTGGCCTTCAGAGCACAGAAGCCCAGAAATAAAAAAATCCCCCACAGAGAGGATTACAGAAAACTATTTTAATGTAATAGAAAATCGGATCGATCAGCTGGAGGAGAAAAATCATAATGTCTTCAATCACAAATCAAGCATGAAGCTAGTTCTGCACCTGAGGAGAAAAGGTACAGACTTTCTGCGAGGTTCCTCTGGGATCCAGCCCCACCTCGGAGTCCCAGGTTCAGCTTCCACCAGGTCCTCCATCACCAGCCTCTCCTTTCCCCCTCCCTCCACACTCACAGAAGTCCTACTTGTCCTTCTAGGCTAGCTTTAGTGCAGCCTCCTCCAGGGAGCCTTCTCTGGTTCCCTCAGAGACAATAACGCTTTCTTTGTACTTTCATAGTCCTTTGCATTTATGGCTGCACAGAGGCCAGCACACCTGCTTACAGATGGATACACCTACCTTCCACCATTTGCACACTCATGTTTTACATACTGACTCAAGCATTTAACAGTTAAGACTGTAAGCAGCCCGCTCAAATGCTAAAGAGTGCCGGTGCCTCAACTGCCTTACTTTAGACAAGGAACCACCCAAGAGACAGCTGGAGCAGCTGTGGGGCAGTGGGAAGAGCAGCTAATTCCCACTCTGCCTCCAGCTCGCTGTGCAACACCGAGCAAGCCACAGAGGGCCTCTCTGGGTTTGTTTTTCCTTTTCTGGAAAACGGTGGTCATTTCTTCCCCACCAGGTTCCTCGAGGGTTCAGTGAGGTCACTTATGCCAGGGCCAGCATCTTACAGGCACTCAAACGCCCATGAAATGGAACTGAACTTTAGCCGGAACTGGCGAAGCCAAAAGCCAAAGACTTACAGAGGAACGTTATTTTACAGACAGCTCAGTGCCTTGCTGAAAAGGTAGGTTCTGGACTCAGCCTGCCTGGATTTTCATCCTGGCACCCCCTCCTTGGAAAATTCCTCCGGGGCCTCCGTTTCCTCATCCACTTAACGGGGATGGTACTAACGGGACAGCTGTCAGTCTGAGATGAAGGCAACACACATTAGACGTCTGGTGCCTGGAAAGCACTCAATAAATGTTAGCTATTGCTATGATCTGGAATCTAATTTTGCACAGTGGGACTTTAAGAAAACAATCCTGTTACACTGGAGCAAAACATTGAGTGCTGAGAATGAAATCATTATGTTAAAAGCCACCAGACCTTGAACTTTCAGTCACTGAAGCCACAGGGTGAGTCAACAGCAGATGAGGAATTCTCAAAGTGTGAATATTACCTGCAAATTGGACTGAATGTCAATGCCTGGACCCTATCCCTGACCTGTGGAGTGAGGTTCTCCAGAGATGGAGCCGGGAGGATGCACTTTTCACAAGCTCTTCAAGGGATGTGATAAACCCAAACAGTTCGTCCAGTCACTGTCCCATCAGGGAAACTGCTAACATGGGAGACACTCAACATCCAAGGTTAGCTGGGTGGTCTGGAACCTCTTGCTGGCCAGGAGGGAGGAGTTTTCTGTACACATAGGGGTGCCACGGTGGGTACCCTGGCATGTGGTCCCGTGTCCCCTTTTAGGTACCCCCACTTGTAAACTCTCTGGATCTTTGAGTCAGAAACAGAGTGCAGTGATGAGCTGGAGCCAACTGTGTGCCTTTCTTCCCGACTCCACATTTGGTGACTTCACTTCAGTCATCTAAAATTCACCAGAATGGGAGTATTGACAGCCCAGCGAAGCCTATAAACCAAGGTTCCTAAATTAGCTCAGAGAGCCAGTACACCAGCACCACTGGTCCTCATCCATAACAAAGTTCCATGCTAGAACCTAACCTCTATGCAGTGGGGTCCAGGGTACTACGGCTAGGTCCCTGGATGGTTTGGGACCAGTTAAAGCCGGGTTTCTGAAAACCCACCTAAGCAACAATGCTAATGGAGTTTTGATGTCTTAGCCCTCGTGGTTCGGCTCAGAAGAAAACCTTTGTGCTCTGGGGTCATTTTTTTTTTTTTTTTGGTGGTCTTTTTAGGGCCGCACCTGCAGCATATGGAGGTTCCCAGGCTAGGGGTCGAATTGGAGCTGTAGCCACCAGCCTACACCACAGCCACAGCAACACCAGAGCCAGATCTGAGCCGCGTCTGCAACCTACACCACAGCTCATGGCAACGCCGGATCCTCAACCCACTGAGTGAGGCCAGGGATCGAACCCGCAACCTCATGGTTCCTAGTTGGATTCGTTCACCACTGCGCCACGATGGGAGCTCCTATGGTCATATCTTAAACCCTAGCACTAGCCCTGCCATCTGGCAGATCATAATCTTGGTACCCAAGTGGAGGACAGTCAGGGGGTGGATGCTTCAGGGCTAACACCTCATGACCACTCAAAAAACAGCCCCGTCCACCTGAGGGCTGCCCAGGGGCCTTTATACCTGCAGGACACCAATCTACAGAGCCCAGGCGGTGCTGAGGATCTACGATAAATCTCACATCTCTGAGACGAGATGGGGGTTCAGAAGAGGCCTCGCTAAGCTTCAGCCCTGATCCCCAGCCTCCTATTCAGATGCCCCCAACTGCCTTTCAAAAGGTCACCTATTCAGACAGAGCCGGAAGCCCTGCCGTTGGCCCCATTTCAGCAGATACAGCTGTGGGAAATACACATTTTTTTCCCTCTGAATTCCTCCAGTCAGCAGTCAGGTGAGTCAGGGAGAACTCAATCCAATTTCTCAGGAAATCCTACTATGCTCTGGAAGGACACGGTTTGAAAAATCTATTTTTGTGCTTTTATTTACTTAAGGTCTGTATGCCTGGGGAAGCTTTTTCGTAGTGCCATCAAACTGCTGCTCACTCACCGGAAAAAAAAAAAAAAAAAAAAAAAAAAAAAAATCCCATCTTCCTGGAACACGACCGGCTCCGGCATGGCCACACGGCCTTGTCTTCCAGCCCCTGCAGGCCTGCAGCTGCCTGCCCAGGACAAGTGCCATCTGCAGCCCCGGGGAGCGTGGTATTAGGAAGAGGTTTCCCCAAAGGGCTCCCTCCACACCCTGCACAGCCTGCCCCTTCCAGGGCTGCCCAGAGCTCACGTATTTCTGGTTTCCTGCTTTAAATGCTCCTTTCGAGCCAGAAGCACAGCCTGTCTCCCGTGGGCCTTGCTCAGGCATTCCAGAGGCTTCCCGGAATAAACTGCTGGGAGCAGGGCCGGGGCTCTTCGGACAATCTCATCTTTCCAGAAGGGCCAAATGCTCAGATCAGAAGACGAATGTGCTCAGTGTCACACTCAGGGCTTGATAAGCATAGACCGCATCCCAACTCTACCTCTGTGTCACATCTACCCAGTCACCGTCCAGCCAACTTCAACGTGGACTTTTAACTGGACCCCCGTGCAGGTCACACACCACACTCTCCAACTGCTCGCAGTGGTGGGTCGTGGAGGTGTCTCAGACATTGTCCTAGGCGGCTGGGGAGAGTGGTGCCAGTGGGGTGAAGGCATGTGTGCATTCAAACTGCAGGCCTTTTCAAGAACTAAGAGACCCTCTTCTCTGCTCTGGGCTGCTGGGGGTCCCCGAGTCGGTGCCTGAATGCTGGCCATCACCCCCATGACCCGGACCCCATTCCACTGTTGTGAGAAGACGGTGGGGCATAAGCAGTCTTTGGGGCTCAGGCATTTGTCACTACCTCATCCAAGCACGAGACCCCTCTGGGTCCCCAGATTGCCCCTGCTCTTGTCTTCCCTCAGTGAAACAACATGGTGGGACCAGGTTTTGAGTCTGTGCCTCACTGAGAGGCAGAATCTCACAGCTTTTTTTTTTTTTTTTTTTTTGTCTTTTGTCTTTTTGTTGTTGTTGTTGCTATTTCTTGGGCCGCTCCTGCGGCATATGGAGGTTTCCAGGCTAGGGGTCGAATCGGAGCTGTAGCCACTGGCCTACGCCAGAGCCACAGCAATGCGGGATCCGAGCCGCGTCTGCAACCTACACCACAGCTCACGGTAACGCCGGATCGTTAACCCACTGAGCAAGGGCAGGGACCGAACCCGCAACCTCATGGTTCCTAGTCGGATTCGTTAACCACTGCGCCACGACGGGAACTCCACAGCTTTTTTTTTTTTTTTTTTTGGTCTTTTTGACATTTCTTGAGCCGCACCCGTGGTGTATGGAGGTTCTCAGGCTAGGGGTCGAATCGGGGCTGTAGCCACCGGCCTACGCCACAGCCACAGCAACGCGGGATCCGAGCCACATCTGCAACCAACACCACAGCTCACGGCAGCACTGGATCCTTGACCCACTGCGCAAGGCCAGGGATCGAACCCGCAACCTCATGGTTCCTAGTTGGATTCATTAACCACTGCGCCACGACAGGAACTCCAGAATCTCACAGCTTTTAAGGTACAGATTCCTGGCTTGTAGCCAGACTAACTGAATTAGAAATCCCAGGAGCCCGGGAATCAGCATTTAGGAACAAAGCTTTGCAGGTGATGTGGATGTCGCTGTTCAAGCCAGGGCTGGGCTAGACTCCCCCAAGGCTCACCGCCCATCAAAACAGCCTATTATTTTATATACTTTCTCCCAGTTATGAGCCAGGAGGAAGAAGGGTAGGAATCGTCTGCCGACATGCTTCTCCAGAAAAGAAGGGACCTGAATGTGGTCTTCCTCTGGCCCAACTGAGCAGTCACCAGCCAACCACAGAAGGCAGCTCAGAAAAGGGCCAACACAGGTCACCCTTGTTAGGGTTCAGCTCCACCCCCCAATGTTGAAGGCTTTTGGATAAGAGGAAGATGAAGGGGGCAGCCCTCAACCAGGGTGCTGGGGTGCAGCCAAGCCTCTGGGGCTGGACAGGTGTGGCCAGGCCTCCTTTCTGTCCTGGCTGCCTTCCCTCACTGATGCACCAGCAAAAGCCCTTTAAGACAAGCAACAGCCATGCTGAGACCAACTCAAACCAGGAAAAAGCAACCCTCCCTACGCCTCGGCTGTCTTAGCTCTAGAAAAGCCTGATGAAACGGGACCCCTGTGCCTGGCAGTCCCAGGGGCTTGCATGTGTAAGGAGCCAGCGCCACCCATCCGGCATCAACATAAGACTCAGAACGGCATTAGATCCAGAGAAGAGGGGCACTTTTGCTGGAGATGAATGCAAAGGCCCCCACTCTCTCCTCCCATCCCAAAGGACATCAGCCTCCCATTCCAAGTAACAAGTAAGGGGCAGCCCGATGAAACCACCCGTACGCCAGCCTCGTGTTTCTAGAAACACCTGTGCCACGTGTGAGGCGCCGGCCTGGGAGGGTCTGGTCTATGCTAGAGTCTTAAGGGGAAGACTTACTGCTAAAATATGATTGAATACAACTTCCATCACAGCAGCCAACATTCACTGTTATTAATTTATTCCCTGCTGGGCCCTGTGCTAAGTGCTTTATACACGGATTGTTTCATTGAATTCTCATGGTAGCCCTGCAGGGGCGGTAGCCGCTCCATGGTTGAGGGGAGGAGACAGAAGCTCCAAGAGGGTAAGCTATTTACTGCCAGGCTCTCAGCCTGGAAATGGTGGAGCTGAAATACGAATCCTGGTCGGCTCGCTCTTCACTTCCAGCCATTCTGCCTTTCCAGAGAGGATGGTGGCCTGGAGGAAAGGAGACCGACGGGGAAGTGACAGGAACATGTCGGTTATAAGCAAGGATGTGTGGAGGAGCATTTAGCAAATGTCCGGGGAGTGATTTAGTAGCGAAGTACTGTCCACGCGAGGGTGCAGCTAAGGACAGTGATACTCTTATGACAATGAACGAGCCAGACGGGAGAACGGACTGGTGTAATAAAGGGCTAAGCTGTGCCAGACAGTTAGAGAACAGGACAGCATGAAGTGATGACAGACCCCAGCTGAACAGGCAGAAAGAGCAAAGGGAGCTGTGAACCTGGGCTGAGGCAGCGAGGGCTTGCTTTCGAAGGGTAGTTTTATGTGGGCAGGAGAGAAGATCTTGGCAGGGGCCCCTGTGCTGTGCGGGCAGAAAGGGGCCACCCACCTGCATCTCCTGGCTTGGTAATCCTGTGTGTACACCGGCAGCTGATGGCATGGGTGCCATCTGGGCATCTGAGGTGATTTAGTGCAGAAAAGAGGTTGCTGGGTACACCCGCTACCCTCATCAACTCACATACCCATTCATTCATGCATTCATTCAAGGCTATTGATTGCCCTTACTCTATGCCAGGCACTGGGTTTCAGAGAAATGAATGAAGAGCTCCCAGTCATTAAGGGAGGCTGGTGCACGATTCACTATGACACACGATGAACAGGGCGTGTACAGAGTATAAAGGAGGGTGAGCCAGGCTGTGGCAGAAGGTGGGAGGCTTCCCAGGATGACCCAGTGGGGTGGGTCCTGAGAGATGAGCAGGAGCACCCCAGGTAGAGGGAAGACTGAGGAGTGAGACGACATGGCCCGTGCAGGGTATCCCAGGTAGGTGAGTGGAGCCAAGAGAGGATGCTGGGAAGAAGGGCCACAGAGGTTGGGGGAGGGGCAGGTGTTACCCTGTGTGTGTGTGTGTTTTGGTGGTGACGCTGAGCTTGCTGGGACAAGCCTGGAGGTGAGGAGGCTGCTGCACTGGTCTTGTGGGGAGGGTGCTGGTGTCTGACCTGGGGGCAGTGGCTGCGCAGATAGGGAGGATGAAGGAGCTGGGAGACAGTTGGCAGTGACCTGCTTTCCACAGTGGGAAATGACATACAGCTTTCTGGCTTGGGTTACTGGGAAGAGGGGGAGGTGGATGGGATACAGCAGAAGGGCGTGCATGGTGCTGTGGACTGAATGATGTCCCCCCACTTCCACACGATGGCATGCAGAGATAGGCCTTTGGGAGATAATTAGGTTGAGATGAGGTCATGAGGATGGGGCCCCCATGGTGAGATTAGTGCCCTTACAAGAAAAGGAAGAGACAGCAGGGCTCTGATTTTAAACAACAAATATCTGAACAAGGCTTAGCTCTGTAAGAGGCCAGGAGGGCCTTCTTTGCCCTTCCAGGGTCTTTGCCTGGCCTCCTGCAGTCTACCCCTCAGCCATGCCTCTGTGCATGGGAGATCCGTACCCCACCTCCAGCCTGCCACCATGAGCGCACCCCTGGGCTGCCCACAGTGAGAGCAGTGAGCACCAGATGCCAACCGTGTGCCAGACACCACACTGCTTCACAGAGGCGGCTTGCTCAGGCCCAGTTGACAGGTGAAGGAACTGTTCCTTGGAGAAGGGAACCTACCAACCTGCAGTCACACTGCCAGTAAATGGGTCAAATGCCACTATACATACTGCCTAAAAAGGACCTGTTTCATTCACGTCTTCCTTGAAAGAGCTGCCCACACCTACCCTGCACACCCCGACACAGGTGCGGAATCAGGCAGGTCTCTGGGGCGGATCCTTGGAGAAATGACCCCCGATGTGTAAACTCTTCTGTCTCTGAATACTCCCTGCCCCTGAGCAGTCCCTTCCCAGGCTGCTCCTGGGCTCAGTCATGCAACTTGACTGGGCCAATGAGACAACAGCAAACGTGACAAAGACAGATGTCAAGTACTTGTACCCTAGGGTTTGTCTGCCCTCTCTTGCTAGTCTTTGGAACCCTGACAGCTCATGTGAAAAAGGCTAGGCTGGCCTCCAGTGGAATGGGCTGAGTCTTTCTGGTCCAGGCTGCTCCAGATCAACCAGTCTCCCAACCACCAGACAGGTGAGTGAAGCCATCCTAGACCACCCAGCCCGGGCTGACCTGCTCACACCAGAAAACCATCCTGACCACCCACAGACTCATGAGAAATGATGACTGTTGTCTCACGCTCTCAAGTTGCGGGGTGCTTTGTTCCGCAGTAAAAGCTGACTGATACAAGTCCTGAAAGAAGGCCTACAGCAGCTTCTCCTTCTAGCTCAGAAGCAGTGGAGGCAAATTCAGGGATCTCTACAGGCTCCTTCAGCAATGAAGAACCACCCAGGAACACACCACCACCCTTGGCCCGGAGGGTTCTGGTGCTCCCAGAGGGAGCAGGAGAAGGGACAGTCTTCTGACTGAGTACCTTTTCTCTGGGTCTCATGGTGGGCATGCCCCCCACCAGCAGGCAGGTGCCAGGTTATCTGGGGACAAGGTGACACCGTAGCATGCTCCTGCCATATTGTCCTCAGCCTAGTGTTTTTGCACTGACAAAAGGAGATCTTCTCTTTAGTGAGAGCACCTGCAAAGGCTTTGAGACAGCGTTTCATCAAAGGGTGAAATGCTGGAGGAGCTCTTTCAGGAGACTGCAAAACCCAGCCATCTCCAGCCCCGCTTAGCAAAGAGCTTGCTGTTTCTGTTTCCAGAGAGGCATAAAAATGAATGAAGAGCTACCCTGATCAGTGGCACTTTGATAAGGTGACAAAATCCCTCCTTTCTCCAGTCCGAACCCACTCTCGGGAAGGAACTGTTACGGGAAGGAAGCATCGGCTAATTAGAAGCATCTCTGGGACATGAGAAAAATCAGCACCCAAACTGCCTGAGCAGGGAGAATTCCTTGTTAAGAAGAGAGAAAACAACAACAAAAATGCTAGGATGTCACTTTCCCCAAGCATATTTATAAAGCGACGAGGAGGCGAGAATTAATTAGGACAGGAGCGTCTACTCAAGTGACACGGAAGACACAAGACACAATTATTTTCGTTGCTTTTATAAACCAAGTGCCCCTCCCAGGTGGGGACAGAGGCTGGAGACCGCCCACCATTGTGAAAAATGACTTTGAGCCTCTGCTCGTTCTAATGAAGCTTGAAACAAAGACGGTTCTTTTGTCTACACCCCGTTTGTGAAGCCCTAGCCACCCATCAATAACACCACTGTCTGGATTATTTATTTCTCATTGCCCAACCTATGGGGCATAGAAGAATTTTTACGGAGCCAAAACGTGAGGCGTTTCCTCCGAAGGGGCTGTGGACGTGCCTCTCCAACACTGCAGAGCAGGGCCCGTTCACCTGCTGGGCTTTGGGATGGGATGGATGGGACGGATGCCTGATGTGGGCAGGACAAAGAGCTCAGAGAGTCATGGGCTCGATTTCGGTCACCCCCTGCCAGGAACAAGCTGTGAGGCCTTGGGCAAGTCCCTCAACTTGAGAAAATGCAATAAAACGAAGGGATGGGTTTAGCGACTAATGAATTCTTTCTCTTTTACTGTGGCCACATTCATAAATAGATTCCACGAGCTCTACCTTCTTACATGTTAAGTATACAGTACCATTAACTATAAGCACCATCTTTTTTTTTTTTTTTTTTCTTTTTTCTTTTTTGGCCACACCTGCTGCATATGGAAGTTCCTGGGCTAGGGATCCAGTCCAAGACAGAGCTGCGACCTACGCCACAGCTACAGTGATGCCGGATTCTTAACCCACTGCACCACAGCGGGAACTCCAGTTTTATAAGCACAATCTTGTACAGGTGATCTCAAACTTTTTTTTTATCTTGCGTGACTGAAACTCTATACAATCGGAGGGCAAGGCAACTCCCTATTTCCTCTCCCCCCCAGGCCCTGGCAGCCACCGCACTATTCTCTGTTTTTAAGAGTGTGACTACTTTAGACTCCTCCCGTCAGTGGAATCAGGCCATGTTTGTCCTTCTGTGGTTTATTTCACTTAGCATAATGTCCTCAAGGTTCAAACATACGATATTCTTAAAATAACATGGACATGGTCCTCACTGCCTGCTGGCAGGTAGTTACAGCATTTGTTCATGTAACCTCACAACAGTCCTGTGAGGCAGAGCATCATTAATATCTCTTTTTGGAGTGTGTGAGGGGGAGTGGGGCGGGGGGGAAGCAAGGTGCTCAAGCTCACCTGGTGTGAACATATGACACATGATGCTGTCTCTATACACTTTATTGCTTCTGTGTTAGGCAACAAGCTTACAGAGATACTGAAGTCACTGAGAATGATGGCAAAAGATGGGACAAGAGGAGGAAGTGAGATGCAGTGTGGGAGGGATTCACCCTTGTGTAGGGGAGGCAAGGAGAGGCCTTGGAGCTGGGGTGGGGATGGGGAACATGGCATCAAGTCTGGCTCCACCCCCTGCTCCAGGCACTCAGCAAACAAAAATGAACAATAAGAAAAAGATCCCTGCCTCATGGAGATGATGTCCTAGCGGGGTGGTGGTGGTGGGGGGTGGATGACAAAGAATAAACAAGAAATACTTCCAATAAAATATAGATATAGGAGGGGGAGAGTATGATGAGCAAGCGCCTGAACAAACAGGGGATAAGGAACGCTGGTGGGAAGGCTAGTTGGACTTTTAAAAGGCGTGTTGCTGAGAAGGCAATAAAAATCTGCCCAAAGACTGCAAGAAAGTGAGAGAGTCAGTCATGACACAGGAGGCTGTCTAGAGGCCCTGGCTCCAGGCAGCGGGAGGAGCTGGTGCAAACGTCCTGAGGTTGGGGGAACTGAGGGTGTATGAGGAAGAGCAGGAAGGCCAGTGTGGTTGGAGAGGAGCAAACAAGGGTCAGACTAGAAGGTGATGAAGCCAGGAATGGCCTGGGGGGCTGGATTGAGGGGGCGCAGCATGGGGATGGCGGTGGTGACTGTGGGTGACATGGGACCACCACAGGGTTCTGAGGAGGAGTGACATGGTCTGCTGTTCAGCTTTTGCTGTCATCTGGGTGATGGTGGCTGCGATCAGGGCAGCAGAAGGGGAGATGGGAGAAGTAGCTGGTTGGCTCCGGACTGAACTCTAAGGTACAGGCAGCACCTGGTGGACTGTCCTCGTGGACTGGATGTGGGGTGAGAGAAAAAGATGAATCAGGGGGAATTCCCATTGTGGCGCATTGGAAACTAATCCAACTGATATCCATGAGGATGCAGGTTCAATCCCTGGCCTCGCTCAGTGGGTTGGGGATCGGGTGTTGGTTTGAGCCATGGTTGAGGTTGCAGATGCAACTCAAATCCGGCTTTGCTGTGCCTGTGGTGTAGGCTGGCAGTTGTAGCTCCGATTCGATCCCCAGCCTGGGAACTTCCATATGCTGCAGGTGCAGCCCTAAAAACCAAAAAATAAAAAAAAAAAATAAAAAAATAAAGGTGCCCAGAGCAACTAGGAGGAAGTAGGTATTACTTGAGATGGGAAGGCTGTCAATGTACCAAGTCAGGGGGTGTTATGGGCAGAACTGCATCCTCCAAAAGATATGTTGAAATCCTAACCCCAGTACAGGTGACTGTGACCTTATTTGGAAATAAGGTCTTTGCAGAAGCAATCAAGGTAAGAGGAAGGCATTGGGCTGGACCCTAGTGCAATAGGACTGGTGTCTTTATAAGAGGAGAAGAGACACAGACATGCACAGAGGGACGAGGATATGAAGACACAGGGAGAACACCACGTGACAAAGGAGCCAGAGACTGGAGCCGTGTGCCTCCAAGCCAAAGAAAGCCATGAGTTGCCAGCGAAGCCAGAAGCTAAGAGCCAGGCCTGAGACAGCTTCTCCCCTAGAGCCTTCAAGAGAGCCTGGGCTTGCCAGCACTCGGTGTCAGACTTCCACATGGAACTGTGAGAGAATACATTCATGCTGTTGTAAGCCACCCACTTGGTCATGGTAGTCCTAGAAAATTAATATAGAGGGGAAGGCCAGGAATTGTTTGTCTTCTTTTCTTTTCTTTTGTTTTCTTTGGCCGCAGCTTGATATGTGATCTCAGTTTGCAGACCAGGCATTGATCCTGAGCCGTGCCAAATCCTAACCACTGGACCACCAGGAAACTCCCTAGGAATTGTTTTCAATATGTTAAACGTGGAGGTGCCAAGCAGACACTGGGATATATCGTCTTGAGTTCAGGAGAGAAACCCAAGCTGTTGACAGAAATTTGGGAGCTGTCTGCAGATGGAACTCAAAGTCATGTGGCTGGGTGAGTTCAGTAAGGGAGAAAAAACAGACAGAGACGAGAAGATGGCCAAGGACTGAGCCTGGGGTGATCCAAGCTTGAGGAGATGGGGAGAAGTGGGAGCTGGCAGTGAAATCTGCAATGGTGTAGCCAGTGAGGTGGGGAGAAAGCCAAGGGACCCCAGGAGGCTGCCTTCCTTGAGTGGCTGCCACCCCTGCTGGTGGGCCAAGGCCTCCCTGGTGAAGGACGGAAGCCCCTCTTCCCTCCCCACATCCTGAGCTCGGGGTGGACCACCAAAACCATCACTCTCAACCACCCCCACCCCTTGTCTTTGGCTGTATCACCTCCTCTGCCCGCTGTCCTTCTCACCCCCTTGTTTGTCAGATCTCAGCCTAAGACATCCCTGCCCCTGCTACTGTGTGAACGCCCTGGACCTCCCCAATCCTCCCTGCTCCTGTCCCCAGGCCCGTGGCAAGTCGAGTTCCTTACCAATTCTAGGGCTCGTCTCATATTATGGGGTTTGTGCAATGTCTGTCTTTGCATATGCAGCCCCCTCCTTGGCATAGCTCCTGGCCTGGAGCAGAGAGTCAATAAACATTTGCTGAAATTAGTGACTAAATAAACAGATGATTGAACTGTTCTGGCAACTATATCATAACCTGTATTAACACTAAGTTTAGAGTCAATTAAAACAGATGAACTTTTAAATATGTTTATTAAGCTCTCTCCTTCATGTATGTGTTCAGTTGATTTTTAAGTATTAAGAATAAGATTTTAGGAGTTCCCATCATGGCGCAGCAGAAATGAATCTGACTAGGAACCATGAGGTTGCAGGTTTGATCCCTGGCCTTGCTCAGTGGGTTAAGGATCTGGCGTTGCCGTGTGTCTGCTGCAGTGTAAGCTGCAGATGTGGCTTGGATCTGTCATTGCTGTGGCTGTGGGTGTAGGCTGGCAGCTGTACCTTCAATTAGACCCCACCCTGGGAAACTCCATATGCTGCGGGTATGGCCCTAAAAAAAAGAAAAGAAAAGAAAAGAATAAGATTTTACATGTATTCCTATTAAACTTTTTGTTTAGGCCTGCACCCACGGCATATGGAAGTCCCAGGCTAGGAGTCAGACTGGAGCTGCATCTGCTGGCCTATGCCACAGCCACAGCCACAGCACCATGGAATCTGAGCTGCATCTGGAACCTACACCACAGCTCACAGCTACGCCAGATCCTTAACCCACTGATCGAGGCCAGAGACTGAACCCACATCCTCATGGATACTAGTCGGGTTCGTTTCTGCTGCACCACAATGGGAACTCCTATTCCGTTAAACTATCATCTTGACTGATTCCATGCAGACCAGTGAGATATTTGGGGTCTTGGTTCTGTCAGTTTAAATATTGGTTTTCACAGAGAATAGACAGGTGGTTACCAGAGACAGGGCTGGAGGGTGAAGGAATGGGAGAGGGTGGTCAGAAGGCACAAACTTCCAGGTATAAGATGAGTAAGTTCTAGGGATACAACATACAACAGGTGACTACTAGTCAACAAAACTGTACTGTAGGAGCTCCTGCTGTGGTGCAGTGGGTTGAGAATCTGACTGCAGCAGCTTGGGTTGCTGCAAAGGCAAGGGTTTGATCCCCAGCTCAGCTCAGTGGGTTAAAGGATCCAGCACTGCTGTAGCTGCAGGTTGGTTTCGATCCCTGGCCTGGAAACTTCCCTTCTAGAAGTTTAGAAGTGTGTATAGAAGTGTACACACACACACACACACACACACACACATATATATTCTGTACACTACACTGTATATTTGTAAGTTGCTAAGAGAGTAGATCTTAAAATTAAAAAAATATACATGTGTGTGTGGGTGTATACATTCTATATACTACACTGTGTATTTTTAAGTTACTAAGAGTGTAGATCTTAAAACTTCTCAACACAAGGAAAAAAACACTGTAACCATGTGAGGAGACAGATGTTAACTTGCGGTAATATCAAAATATATGCATATACTGAATCACCTTAAACATACCTTAAGCTAATACAAAGTTATATGTTAATTATATGTTATATGTTAGTTCTATGTTGATTATATCTCCACAAGGCTGGGAAAAAAATCCTAGTTTTCAGGCTTTGCTTTCTGTTCCCCAGACTTTAATGAGCACGTGACCCACGTCTTTACTCAGCCAAGGACACAACAGTCAGTAGGGCGGGGGCAGGCAAGAGTCCTGTATCATTCCCCTAGAGTGGTCTCGCTGGCTTAGGAACGGCCCATCTGTTCAACAGATATTTACTAAGGACCTACTGTGTGCCTGGCATTGTTCTAAGTATCAGTGAGCCAAACAAAGATACCCACCCTCACTGACTTGCAGGCAGGTTCAGCCTTTCAATCAGCCACAAAGCTATTGCGTGATGTTTTCCATGTAAATTTTAATTTTTTTATGAGCAGTTGATTTACAGTGTTGTGTCAACTTCTGCTGTAGAGCATAGTGACCCAGTCATACACACACACACACACACACACATATATATATATTCTCTTTTTCTCATATTATCGTCCATCATAGTCCATCCCAAGAGACTGGATATAGCTCCCTGTGCTATCTATATAGACAAGAGCGCTCGCATTACTTTTACCATGAGGTTTTCCCCTCATCCAAAGACATGCATGAGAGGCCTTTGTCAAATGCCTTGTTAAAAGCAGGGACACTGTGTCTATGTTAGTCCCTGACCTCTCAGCCTGGAAGCCCCTCAGATGGGGAGATGGGCCGTCTCTGGCGTGTGTAGTTTCTCACAAATTCAGGTCGGCTCCTGGCGATCACCAGGTACCCTTCCAGGGTTCACAACCTACCTTTTGAACAAGGCAGACTCTCCCCTTGTCTGTCAAGTCTGCTAATAATTTCCCTTCCTTTTCAGAAAACCAAAAAATCATTGACTACGTTCAGTCTTCCGAGCTGTCTCCTTTTCTCTGTGATTCTGCCGAGTTCACCATGAGCAATTCCATCTTATTTTCTTTCAGTTTCCAAGAACATCATTTTCTGGACCCCAGATCTGAACTTAAAAAGAGCTAGGTCTTCTCTGATACCTTCCACATCTATCCTGAACTCCCATTTCCTCTTACCAGTCAGGAACCCCACCTTCACAGTCTGCAACCCTTTTTGTCTTTTTTCTTTTGAAAGCTCTCAAATTACTTTATGAAAGCCACATACTCATCCCTAATAAAGCATTTCTCAGAAAACCTTGCCAAATTCTTTAAAGTCAGCGTGTTTACAAGCCACAGGCAAGATGTACTTTCAGCAGCATCACAAAAAGACCATGACGTCCAGTTTAACTTGGTTGACGTTAATTCTGATCCGATGATTGAGCATTTAAAGTACAAACTGTGTAGATATCACTAAATTGTCCATTTAGCAAATCTTTCTTCTTAATGGCTCTCTGGCCTCAACCTTCTCTTCCTTCACCTCCCCTTACATAAAAGCTGTCTTTCCCACAGACACTGTCCTCAGGAAATCTTCCCAGTGAAGACCAACACTCAGCCCTCTCCACACTCTGGAGCCTCCCACCGCCACTGTGCTCAGGGTCACAGACACTCTCCGCCCAGGGGCCTTCGCTGCCTGTCCACTGTTCATTCTCTCACTCAGCTTCCAACCATTATCCACAGCAAGGCCAACAACCACACTGACCTGAAACTAATGGGCAGCTCACTGCGCTCATGCTGGAAAATGCTAGAAAATTTGAATACACTGATCACTGCCACCCTCCCCTGCTCCTGCTACTGCCCCTGAGGTTTCAGGGTGGTCGGGATGATGGTGACGTTGAAGAAGGAATTGTGGGGAGGAGATGCTATCAATTCAGCATTTTCCTGTAAGGTTTTTGGTTTGTTTTTTGAGTTGAGCTTTGTTTTAGGGCCACACCTGCAGCATATGGATGTTCCCAGGCCAGGGGTTGAACCAGAGCTGTAGCTGCTGGCCACAGCCACAGCCATGCCAGATCCAAGCCTTGTCTGCAACCTACACCACAGCTCACGGCAACACCGGATCCTTTACCCACTGAGCGAGGCCAGGGATCAAACTCGCATCCTCGTGGATACTAGTTGGGTTGGTAACCCACAGAGCCACAAAGGGAACTCCTGTAAGTTGTTGTTGTTGTTGTTGTTGTTTTCTTTTTTCAGAGTCTGTGTCTAAGGAATATGAAGATAGGATGCTCATATGCATTTGGCTACTGGATAATACTTATATATATATACTTGTAGGTTATTAATAGGTATTTTACTATTACTTGAACTTTGGGTGTGTTTCTTCTTTTGCTTGGGTTTTCTCCCTGCTTCTAATTCCTCCCTCATTTCAGGGACTCACTGATGCAAATGCTTAGAAATCCTTTCACATCCACGTGAGGACGGATAACAAGAACTGTCTGAGAAAAGAGGACAGAAGAAGTAAGGACCTGACAGAGTTGCAATTACTTGCATAGTTTAAAGATAAGGTTTTAATTTGTCTCTCATCTCCCCATGGCTAGACATTCAGAGAAGATACAGAGAGTTTGATGTAAAAATAAATTCTTTAAATAAGAAGAGAATGTTCTGAACTGCTTCTTCCTGGGGCTTTGTATTTGTTACCGAGTTTCACAGACACTGGCAGTCTAGAACAATCAGTTCACAGGGCTGTTACGAAGGATCATTTACTGGGGACGGCCAGGGGACAGGGCTGTGGAGGGGGCTAGTCCTTGCCAGGGGGGCTCCAGATGTTCTCCCACATCTCCATCCCCACCTCACGTTCCTCCCTTCAGGGGAAAGGTGAGAAGGCATGCATAGATGCCAGCAGAGGTGTTCATTTTCTTTCTCTTCAACATTCTGAAAACGGCTCCCTTGCGCCTGAAGAACCAGGTATTATGGAAGAAAGAGGGGAGACATGTCAGGTGTAAGACCATCTGAGAGTCAGAAACCACAGACACTGTCCATCAGCACTGCATACTTTGCTCTGGAGAATGCATGCACATGGCAGGGTGACTTTCGACCTTACTCTGAAGGGATGCTCTTTCCCTCCAAATGTTCTATATTGAAATAATTTAGCTCTAAGCAAAAGTATAGTTTTCTTGAAATATGGCTGATTTGACCACATGTATTTTTCTCCCTTCTCTCATAAGTCCCTGGACAGATATGGTATTATTATTATTTTGCTTTTAGGGCCATACCCATGGCATATGGAGGTTCCCCAAGCTAGGGGTCCAATCGAGCTACAGCTGTCGGCCTCCACCACAGCCACAACAACGCAGGATTGGAGCTGAGTCTGTGACCTACACCACAGCTCAAGGCAACGCCAGATCCTTACCCCACTGGGGGAGACCAGGGATCGAACCCACAACCTCATGGTTCCTAGTTGGATTCATTTCCGGTATGCCACAATGGGAACTCCGTGGAAGAATATATTAAAGATATCAAAGTGGCTGGACGCTGAGATCAGAGACTTGCTTTCCCTGTACGGAAAGTAATGAGGCTGGAACATCCCCGGTGAGACCACAGATCAGTGTGAGCATATGCAGGCAGCAGATCAATTTCCCACGCAGGTGGAGAAGGCGCAGGGCTGGAGGCACCCAGACCCTGGAGGGAGGGAACAGGAGAAAGGAAGCAGGAGGGCCGGTAAAAGTCTGAAGAGACAGAAGCTGGACTTAACTCTGTCCCTAGAGGTTCCGTCTACCCTTCCCCCATCCCTGCCCCAGCACCGTCAAGGAAAAGAGTCTTATTCTCTGGAGAACTGCACCATGCAAGCTGCCGTCAGGGCAGAAGAATGGATGAAAAGAAGGAGTGAAGGTAAAGCATACGTCCAGAACAGCAGACGAGCACCAGCCACGGCCCTCTGTGGCTTACACCTCCCAGGCAGGAGAACGGAATGGCCCCACGTCCTCTGAGGAAGACCAACTCCCTGTTGATAGGAATCAAGCAAATATTTGAGGAAACCCTTCTTAAATGAAAGTCAGACCAAAATCCTCAGAAAAGTGAAACGCAAAGAAAACAACCCTTTCAGGAAGAATAAGAACACAGAGAGAGGAGTTCCCGTCCTGGCGCAGAGGAAACGAATCCGATTAGGAACCAAGAGGTTTTGGGTTCCATCCATGGCCTCGCTCAGTGGGTTAAGGATCCAGCATTGCCGTGAGCTGAGGTGTAGGTCACAGACACAGCTCAGATCCTGCGTTGCTGTGGCTGTGGTGGAGGCCAGCAGCTGGAGTTCCGATTGGACCCCTAGCCTGGGAATCTCCATATACTGTGAGTGCAGTCCTAAAAAGACAAAAGACAAAAAAAGAAAAAAGAAGAAAATTAAAGTAAAGAAAACTGAGAAAGTGAGAAAGAGATACCCTATAATTATATTGCCAGTGGTATGAGACGCTGCATCCAGGAAGCAAGGGCGCTCTGAAAAAAGCATCTGAATAGGAAGAACTCCTAGAAATGTAAAATATGCCAACTGAAATAAAAACTCCAGTGGCAGATACTGGAGAGTAAAGCCAAGGAAAAAGTCTAGAAGGTAGAACAGACTCATAAAAAGGGAATGAGAAGAAAAGGTAAAAGACTTAGAGGTCTGCCTAGGCTGACCCACATTAAGCAACAAAGATTTCCAGATCACAACACAGCAATGGGAGGAAAAAGTATATATGCATGTATGTGTAACTTGGTCCCCATGCTGAACAGCGGAAAATAAATAAATAAATAAAAATAAATAATAAAATTAAATTACACTGTGATTAAAAAAAAAAAAAAGATTTCCAGAAAGAAGGAACAGGGAAATGATTGAAGGAATCATTTGGAATAGGACCACATTCCAGAATCAAAGAAAGACATCTCGGATTGAAAGTGCAAGGAATGGGCCAAAAAGAAAAGGAGGAATGGAGGGAGGGAGGAAGGAGAGAAGGAAGTTAGTTAGTTGGGAGAAAACGAAATAACCAACCAAGGCATGGTATTTTGAATGGTAAAGAGATCTCATAAACTTCCCAACAAGAAGACTGGTCACATTAAACATTCAGAATGGCATTCGACTTTTCATTAGCAACAGCAGAAGCTGACAGGCAGCAGAGTGTTACCTTCAGAATTTGGAGGGGAAATTAGTTTCAACCGAAAACTGTATACTCAACTAACCATCATTCAGGATGAGGGAGGACAAAACAGGCATGCTTTTCAAACCTACGTGCCTCAAAAAGGCTGCTGCTCATGCACCCTTTCTCAGAAAGCTGCTGGAGGATGTGCTCTCCCCAAATAAAGAGGTAAAGTAAAAAAGAAGTAGATGTGGCATCCAAGAAAAACAAAGATCCAAGACACAGAGGCGCAGTGAAGGGAAGTCCCTGGAGGACACCTAGAGAGTGATGAGCATAGATGGAGCAGTGAGATGAGGACTCAGGAGGTGCCAGGCACGGCTGAACGGGGAGCTCATCACGATGTTTGTATAATCACTTGGCAAATGGCACCAGAAGGCATTTAAAAGATCTACAGGGGCATTGGGGAAGAACATGAACAGGTAGGTAGTAAACTAAGCAATCTTTCAGAGGTAATAATTAATTCTGAGGGGGGAAAAAAAAAAAACTGTGTAAGAAAGGAAGCATAATTCCAGCATAGCTGGTTCTCTAGTGAATAACATTGAAATCATCATACTGTAAAGACTGACCGCAGATTCCATCTCACTTTATGTATAACTCTCCTGGGAAGATGGGGAGGGGAAGGGAGGGTGGGTGGTACCAGGGGGCCTAATTCCTCGAATAGGAAGTCAGTAGGTAGGTGTAAAACCTATACATCAGGAAATGCAACATCAACATCTAATTCCTGGAGGTCAATACCAGAAGAAACAGCTGAAAGATTGTAAAGAGGTTGCTCTGGGGAATGGATCCGGGGGCCTTGAGAGGGGCTGAGAAGGGCACTGCTGACTCAAACTATGTTCTTTAATAAAGCGCTGGTGAAATAAAGCTTAGTTCCAAAAATAATGTATTCCCTTGAAATTTTTATATAAGAGAGCTTTTCATAGAGAAAATGGAGTGACACAGCAACTCAACATGAGGGAGATTAAGGTGGAGGAAGGCAAAGAGGCACTATTACAAAATTCTTAGTGTGAAATGGTTCCAATTCGAAACCCAGAAATATGATTTTCCAGCTGCTGGAAACTTCCAGGCACAGCACTCCTGTAAAGCCATGCTCCTTTCCGCAGGCCTGTGGCAACAGGGCCATTCCACATCCCTCAGGGAGGGTTCAGCGATGGGGAAGGTACCCCAAATCACTCTCACCCCCACCACACCGGTTCTCCGCCCAAGTGGACACCTCTGATTGGGAAACAAGTCAGCTGAGACATGCCTCCAGCTGTGAGCCGGAATGTTCAGGAATATTTTGGAATGTTTGCTTCTTAGGCATGAGAAGCCAAGGAGTCTAGGAAACCCATAGGGGCTGGGGAGCTGGGTGAGATGCAGCCGATGACAGGTGTCACAAACGGTGACCTCCGAGTTTAGAAAACAATCAAGGGAGAACAGGCATGGGCCACTTATCAGTATTTTAGCGCAGCTGCCAGAGTTCACAGTCAAAGTCAATCAGTAAGGGGAAGCTGAGCGAAGAGGGTGTGAATGATATTTTATTTAACTGAGAACTTGTCCTCCTTAAGGGCACAGACAGAAAAAGGGCAACATTTCCCCACCAGACTAGGAAAGTGTTAAATGAGACTGGTGTTTACTCTTTCCTTTCTAAGCGCTGGGAGTGGGGTATTTATTTTACCATTTCTCTGATGCATTTAGAGACCCTAATGAAGGCAGAAAATAAACAAACATTTGACTGAAAACAGAAATGTCAATATGCATGCTCGACCGATTGTTGGTACTGGAGGAGGCAATTTTGATCAGATTGAAACAATTAGATTTGAAGACTCCTGTACACACACCACTTAGAAGGGAAGCCTTTCGCTCAGTGTGCAGAAGAAACCACTGTTTGGTGGTTTCTTCTGATCACATTAAATGCTTGGATGTTGTATGTGCTGAAGTTGATAACTACACGGAGGTTACGTAAGGCAAGTCTTCTTAGACACACCAAAGTAATTGGTAAAGTACTATGAATAATTAGCTTGTCCTCAAATAGTTTCAGAAAAATATTACCTGGGACTATTAAAAACATATATGGATATGTATCTATATATTTCTATTTACGTATGTATGTATGTTTGTATCTATCCATCCGAAGAGAGAACAATAAAGTAGATAAGGCTAAATGTGAACAATAGCTGCATTTGTGTAAAAGCTGTAGGGTGTTCTTTGTACCGTTGTTCTTGAAAATTTTTTGTAAATTTGATATTATTTAAATAACATAAAATGGAACGAATGCTTGGTATCCCAGGTGAAATGGTGAGAACATGATCGATGCTTTCATAGACATTCCAAAAGCATTCTGGGGGAGGGCCAGACACCAGACCTGCACTCTCCCAAGCAGCCTGGGCTAAAATCCTTGTCTTTTGGAATGGCTTTAGAACCAGCAAAGCATCCTTAGACTGTTTAAGGTGAAGGAAAACTCATCTTTCCAGGTTTGTTTGACTCTGGAAGGGCCCAAATGCAAGGCTGAATGATCAGTTTGCACAACACAGCTTTAGTTCAAAACATGGAACCATTCAACTGTCTTAGCAATGTCCAGATAATTCCAGAAAGGAGGGTCTCCAACAGTTTGGGTACTGTTGGGTAAGTCTGCAGCATACATTAGGATAAAGCTGCATAAAATAAGTCACTATTGTACCCAAGGGGAAGTGCTTTACCAAAAAACTGGAGTACCAGAGCCAAGTAGGACCTCGAAATATTGCAGCTGGAAAAGACTATACCGGTAGTCATCTCTTATTGCTGAACACAGGGGTGGCTAACCTTTCACATTAAATTTAACTTGGTTTTTAAAATTCAGGATCAAGCTTACTCTTGTGGGGGGTGGGGAAAGGTGAGAGGACACAGGGATGTATTTAAGTGACTACAAAATTTCTCTTTCAACATAGGTGGGAGTTTGAGAGCACTAGCCTCAAACAAATTTGTATGTTTATTTTATGAAGTTTTCTGCATTTGTGGTGGATGTTTAACAATACAAATATTTTAAAATTAGAGAAAAGGAAAAATATTAACTTGTTTTTGGAATTAAAAAAAAAATAGTTGCACCCCCATCAGTTGTCCTCTATCCTATCGGATATTGATGCCTATAGGTCACAGACATAGAAGCAAAACCTTTCAAATTAATATTCAAGAAAATATATTATTTCCTGGTCCAGATGTACCAGGAAGTAACATATTGGCCTACACTTCACATTGGGGTACAGATGCTTGATAGCATAGTGTCTTTCTGGAGAGCGAAACTTTTTGGAAAAAAAAATGAAGCAAAAACATGAGGGGATGGGTATGAGGTGGGGGACCCCCCTGGGCAGTGGGGGAAGGTGCCGAAGTTGGAATGTGACCTGCAAGGCTCACCTGGCCCCTTGGTAAAGCTGGATCCCCACTTGGATGGACAACAGCTGTGGTTCTTAACACGGTAAAGCTCAGATACGCAGCTGCCTTCTGCCAAGCAGCTGATATAAAAGGCTAACACTTTGGCCACTGGGCTCCAGCTTTGGGTAAAAGAAGAGCGTTGGCTCTTTTTTTTTTTTTTTTCCCCTGTCTTTTTAGGGCCACATCCACGGCATATGGAGGTTCCCAGGCTAGGGATCCAATTGGAGCTGTAGCCACCAGCCTATACCACAGCCACAGCAACGCGTGATCTGAGCCGCATCTGCAAACTACACCACAGCTCACGGCAATGCCGGATCCTTAACCCACTGAGCAAGGCCAGGGATCCAACCCACAACCTCATGCATGGTTCCTAGTCGGATTCCCTAACCACTGAGCAACGACGGGAACTCTGAGTGTTGGCTTTTATTGCAAATTTCCCTCTGTGTCTTTGGAAGACATGGCTGAATAAGCCAACACATCACATGTTGCTGCTTTAAGATGCCATGCTGGGTGGTGGGGTTCTAGCCCAGCTTGGCCCAGGGAAGGATCTCTAGACTCCTTCCAATTTGGGCTCTCTTATAACTCCACAAAAGATGGGTTATATGGATATCTGAAAGGTGAAAATACAGAATTCATCTTATAGGGGCAGAGTGGCTTGGTGAAAAGCACAGGCTCCAGAGACAGAGGGACCTTGGTTTGAATTGTGGCTCCACCCTGACTATGGCAAGTTATTTAACCTCTCTCATCTTCGGTTTCCTTATCTGCAAAATGGGAATGGCAACAGTGAGGAGGGAGTGAGATAAGCGTGAGCAGAATGAAGAGCGGAAGTCAGGGATCAGTGCAGTTCACGGGATCACTGCCTCAGCGCTCACGGCGCTTGTATTAACTGGGACTCAGAACGTTTCATTTACCACTTGCGTCCTGAATCCTCTACATTGCTTGATGACAGAGATGCAGTTTTGCGACATTATGACATTGCATGTCCTCAAAATGCGTAAGCTCCAGACAGCTTCCCGTCGCTGGGAGAGTGGCCATCAGGCAAGCCCTTCTCTTCCACTTGAGCTGGACACACTGAAATTCGAGTTGCACGGACACTGCCACTGTTCCTCAATGACAGATTCACTTTCCCACATCTATAATGTCTACAGTAAGCAGAGCACAACACCTTAGGAGCCGCTGGGGGAAATGTGCTCGTTTCTGAGTGGAGAGGATGCTGTCGGCTCAGGAGTGCAGGATTTGGGCCTGGAGCTGCTTTTTGGTTTTGTTTGTCTCTTTAAGAAGAGTCACTGCCTCACTTGCCCCATGGCCGCTGGTGACCAGCATGAAGGATTCCTGGATGGATGGTGAAAAAGCACATTTGACAAGGGACATGAGGAGGCCACTGGTCACACAACTGGGCGTGCGTGTTGAGGGCTGTACAGTTATAAAATACCCTCAGATATGTCAGCCCATCTCACTTGTCCAAGCACCCAATAAGGAAGGCTGGGAAATTGCAGTATTTTTATTACCACTTCACAGAGGAGGAAACCAAGGGCCAGAATCAAGTGGCTTGCCCAGTAGCCCATGGCCAAGTAATGGGTGGATGACCAAGACCTCAGGGCAAGTTGTGGTTTTTTCTATGTTTTTTGTTTGTTTGTTTGTTTGTTTTTTGCTTTTTAGGGCTCCAGCCATGGCATATGGAGGTTTCCAGGCTAGGGGTCTAATCAGAGCTACAGCTGCCGGCCCATGCCACAGCCACAACCACAGCCACGTCAGATCCGAGCCGTGTCTTCGATCTACACTACAACTCATGGCAACGCTGGATCCTTAAACTACTGAACGAGGTCAGGGATTGAACCCACAACCTCATGGCTCCTAGTTAGATTTGTTTCCGCTGCACCATGATGGGAACTCCATGGCAAGTTGTTTTTAAGAGAGAGTCAGAGACCCAGTATGATCCACTGAGGAGGAGACACATACTTAAAATTGTACGTCTAGTTCTTTCTTTCTTCTTCTTTTCAAAATTAATACTTGATTTTTTAAAGTGCAGTTTTAGGTTCATAGCAATTCTAGTTATTTTTAGCTTACCCTTTTAACGTTAAACATTTAAAAAATCTGTTTGTCTTGTAATACTCCCAATATATTATGAATTATAAGTATGGAATAGTATATGCCTACGATTTATAATTAAATACACATATGCTGGGGTGCCAGCTCCAAAAATGTTTAACTAGTAAGCTTACAGGCTTGAAACAGCTTGAAGAAGAGTCTCACTAATATTGGAAATTAACATGTCATTCTGCTCCTTTCTCTTCCGTTTCCTATTATTAATGACTTTGGGTCAGGAAATGTTAATGGTGTATATCCTTCAGATTCCACCACAGCCTGGCGAAACCATAACTTTGATTTTATAAAGAGTCATAGAAAGTGCTTGCTCTCTCCGACAAAGTCTAAGGCTGATATGAATCATCTTTCTCTGTGAAAGGATTCCTGATACGCAGATGTGGCAGTTCCCAGCTCATCTAGCAGAGGCGCCCCAAGTCTCCAGCATCATCTGTGATACCTGCAAACAGTAAAGCTTCACGTGGGCATAGGGGTACCCAGGTGGTGGCACACTGGCTCTTGAATCATGATAAGCTCAAGCTTCTTCTTCAGTTTATGTCACTAAAATGACCACTTGGTGCTGTTTAAGAGCATGGCATTTCCCGTAAACACAATACTGGAAGTTTTATAAAGAAGGACTTAACATGATTTGCTCACTGCTCCATCCTAGCAGTGCCCAGAGCCCAGGGAGCATGTGACTGCTGTTTGTTGAATGACTGAGTGAATAGTGGAGAGACCACCTCTTGCTCTCTTTTCTCAACCAAGACACCTCTAACTGACAGTAAAGTAAAGAGAAAAAAGATGAATGCAAGACAGTGGCAATGAGAGATATCAACAAATCATGTTTTTGGAAGACAAAAGAGGAGTGATCACTGACTGGGCAGAGTGGAGGAAACAGTGCCCTACACGTCCACAGAAAGGGAGATGGATGCAAGGTGAGCATACCTATCTGGGCGGTGACCCTTGACAGGCTTGGGAGCTGCAGATTGTGCACCTTAGGTGGAGGGGTGATCCGATGGGGACTATTTGAGAGTCTGAGGGTGTGTCTTCTAGGGAAATGGATTGGGAGAGCCTCCAGGCTGGGGGACAGGAGGCTTAATGAAGGGACAGGGTGACAGAGAGCATGATAGAGAATGGCCACACTACAAGGTACGATGCTCTTGGTCCCTGTCCCCATCTGCTCTCAGAGCAGCTTCGAGGCAGGAAAGGGAAGCACTCATCTCTGAAGAAAACGGAATGGCCTTTAAGCAAAGGCCTCCACACTCTGAGAAATGAAAACCCTCCAAAGACAGGGTGACTCTGAAACACACTCCCCCTACACCGCAGGCCAGCAGTCAAAACCTCCACTGACACAGCCAGAACCAGAGCCACTGGGCCTCACACTTAAATACAAATGACTGAGGATCCACAGACTTTTGAAGAAAGCCACCAACAGGAAAGAGACTGCGACACTGGCAGCCACATAATGAGTAGAAGAAAACTTCAGAAGAGCTGTTATTAAATAACAACCTCAGAGATAAACCCAAACCAGGATACACCAGTGAGGACACAAGCAGAGAACAATCAAGAATTCTTGGAAATTGGAGTTTCTCTTGTGGCTCAGCAGTGACAAATCTGACTACTACCTGTGAGGACATGGGTTCGATCCCTGGCCTCGCCCAGTGGGTTAAGGATACACCACTGCTGAGAGCTGTGGTGTCAACTGCAGAGGTGGCTCAGAACCTGAGTTGCTGTGGCTGTGGAATAGGCAGCTGTAGCTCCGATTCGACCCCTAGCCTGGGAACTTCCATATGCCACAGGTACGGCCCTAAAATAAAAAGGAGACAAAAAACAAACAAACAAAACACAACACAGAACTCTTGGAAATTAAAAATACAAGAGGTGAAATAAAAGACCTCTGTGGAAGGTTTTTAAGATAAAATATAGTAAGTCTTCCACAAGGAAAACAAAAGGCAGAGAGAAAGGAGAAACTGATAGTCTCTGAATCCATAAGGTCCAATATCTGGCAAATCAGAATTCCAGAAAAAGAGAACCAACCAGACAGGGAGGAGGAAATGATCAAGAGACAGCACAAGAACATTTTCCAGAACTGAAGAACACGCATTTCCAAGTTTAAAGGGCCACCGGCGCAGCGCTTGCTCAAGTAATGAAATTTCAAAGACTTCCCCAGCTCATTCTCAAGAAATTTCAGATCAAGGGACAAAGATAAGCTCCTAAAAACTGTCAGGGAGTAAAAGAGGCCACACATGAAGGACGGGTACCTAATATTAAGAATGACATGAGAGCTAGAAGACAATACAAAAATGGCCATAAAATTTTGGGTGGAGACTATTTCCAACTTCAGATGTTCCACAACCACCAAATTTTTAATCAAGTGCGAGGGCAGACATTTCCATAATTCAAGGACTCAAAAAACTTACCTTCCATGTAGAACGTGCCTGGGAAGGGTGTTCCAGCAAACAGAGGGGTCAATCAAACAGGGGAACCAGACCAGTAGCAACTGGACTTGCCGGGACGATGGGGAAGGGAGGTCCCAGGACGACAGGCTCATAGCAGGCTGGGTGTCCACAGGCATCCAGAAAATACAGGGGAACTGATGGATTATCTGATGTCTGGCCCACTGGGGGAAAACTATTGATGGGATATGTCCAATCTCGTGGGCAAAATCAAGGAAACATATATACAGAAAAGAGTGCAAGTAAAAACCATGAAGCAATTATTAGGACAAGCTAAAACTTATCTGTGAGAGGAAGGGGACACACCAATGTCTAAAATCTACACATGAAGATGTAGCCAATACACGTATTTTATTCTTTTTTTCTTTTTCATCTTTTTTTTTTTTTTTCCGTTTTAGGGCCACACCCGTGGCATACGGAAGTTCCCAGGCTAGAGGCTGAAGCAGAGCTGCAGCTGACGGCCTATACCACAGCCACAGCAATGTGCCATCTGAGCTGCGTCTGTGACCTACACCACAACCCAAGGGAACGCCAGATCCTTAATCTGTTGAGCAAGGCAAGGATCCAACCTGCATCCTCATGGTTCCTCATCAGGTTCATTACCACTGAGCCACGACGGGAACTCCCAATATACATATTTTAAAGAACCAGGGAGGTAAATACTTCTGGGTTCTGCAGAGAATGACGCGGGCAGATGACTCTCACTCTCCACACCCTCACTCTCTCTCCCCGGAAGTAAATACATTTGCACTTTTGGGGGAACCTGTTTCTCACTCTCTGAGCACGCATGACTTAACTTACATCTGAAACACAGAAACCCGATAAATTGAGATCGTGTGGTACCCCTCACTTTCTGAACTTGGCATCTGACTCGGGAACTGAACAGATTTAGATACTGGATATTTACACAAGCTTATTGTCACTGCAGACCCTTAAGTGGGAGCAGGAACACGACCATAGGGAAAGGATGGGGGAGGGAAGCCGGGGTGGAGGGGCTTGACCTTTTTCTGTAATGGAAAGTTCAGAGAGAATCTCTGAAGTACCTAAAACTGCTAAGCGAAGAAGTACTCACATGAGCATGTTTCAGAGAGATATAAACTAGAAGAAAGAGCTATAAGAACGAAGAGTGGTTGCCTCCTGGGGGGACGGAACTAGAAGTGGACAGAGACAGGGAGAGGGACTGCTCTTTGATTAAGCTGTTATGTAATATAATGTATTTTTTGGAAAAGAAAAAGCACATTAAAAATGTAGTAAGCGAGTTCTCTTGTGGCTCAGTGGGTTAGGGATCTGGCATTGCCACTGTAGTGGCTTGGGTCGCTTGCTGTGGCCTGGGTTGATTCCTGGCCTGGGAACATGCTACAAGTGCAGCCAAAAAAAGAAAAAAAAAAAAAAAAGTATTAAGAACACCAGTCTGGAGACCCGGGTTCTGACTCAAGGTCTGTCACCAGCCAAATGTATACTTGTTAATGTCCTGGCCTCTGCTGTTTCCTATACAACAAGGAGATGGCGTCTGTCCCAACTCTACAATCCATGATTTCATAGTGCAAATATGCAAATTTAGATTTTCTTCCAATGTTGGTGCTGTCCTCCAAGCTTGAGTTTCTGGACTGCGACTAATACTATTTAGTGTTGGTGTTAAGAAAATGGCGTTTTAGGAGTTCCTATTGTGGCTCAGTGGGTTAAGGACCTGACGTTGTCTCTGTGAGGATGTGGGACTGATCCCTGGCCTCACTTAGTGGGTAAAGGATCTTGCGTTGCCCCAAGCTGTGGTATAGGTCACAGATGTGGCTCAGATCTAGCTGTGATGTGGCTGTGGTGTAGGCCAGAAGCTGCAGCTCCAATGTGACCTCTAACCCGAGAATTTCCATATGCTGCAGGTGTGGCCATAAAAAGAAAAGCAAACAAACAAAAAAAGAAAATAGCACTTTATTACATTAAGAATATGAATATATATATATATACCCCCAAAGTCAAGGCATTTGGGAAGAACTTGCAATAAGAGGTTTGTAGCTTGCCAGAAAAACAGAGGAATGTAAACTGCTGCTATTCTGCAGAGAAGTACAACAGGGGAGAAAACCTGGGTTGGTCAAAGAAAAGAACACAACTTGACCACTAAGAAAAAAACAAAGCCACAATAATCAAACAGACAAGAAGGGTTAAACCAAGCAAGGTCTGAGATGTAGGGGAGTGAAGGAACAGGACCTGCCTCAGAACTTAAATTAAGGCAGAAAAATCTTAGGGGTCAATGACTTTAGCAAACCGTGAGGTTGGAGATGAAAACAGATGAGAAAGACAGAAGCTGCAATTTTGTACCAAGAGATTTAAAAATCCTTTGCCTTTGGGCGCAGAGAAGTAGGAGAGTTCCCAAATTAAGAACTGACTGGGTTTGACACAGAGGACAGAGGTCTGAAAAAGGGACCACCTGAGCTACAGGTGTCCAAGAAACACAGCCTCTCAGAATGAGGCAGCCCTGGACTCCACTCTAACCTGTGTCAGATGCCCACAAAACAGAGGAGAGTTTGAAAAGGAGAGGCTGGAGTTTCCGTCGTGGCTCAGTGGTTAACGAATCCGACTAGGAACCATGAGGATGCGGGTTCGATTCCTGGCCTCGCTCAGTGGGTTAAGGATCCAGCGTTGTTGTGGCTGTGCTGTAGGCTGGTGGCTACAGCTCCAATTGGACCCCTAGCCTGGGAACTTCCATATGCCGCAGGTGTGGCTGTAGAAAAAGACAAAAAAAAAAAAAAAAAAAAAAAAAAAAAAAGATGAAAAGGAGAGGCTGAGGACTCTCTCTGCTAGCATAAGTGACCCCTGGTGATCCACAGCGCAGAGAAAAATCCCATAGGCATAGTGGTCCCCATATTTGTTTAAACTGACTTCTCTGGTTGGATTCTGAATCTCTTTCCAAAAGAAACAGTGTATTTTCTTCGTGTCCAAGCGGTAAAATTCATTTTTATATCATTCATTAAACACTAAATCAGTCATTAAAAAAATAAACATTGAGGTAAAATAAACCATTCATACTTAAGGACATAGTGCTTTTTCATGTCTTTGATAACAGCTAATGTCTGAGGCCTTTCAGTTCAGTGACCATTCAAAGAGCACCATGCAAAATCTCCTGGGTGATTTTTCCAACAACCTTACAAAGTAGCTACTATAGATCCACAACACCTTATCCCAAACTCTTGGCTCATGGGGCTTCCCAAACCTGAATTTATCAGATTTTAGTAAGGTGATGGGTACACATGACTTAACACCCCAGCAGGGGTTGCATTCTAGAATCAAAACCAGCAATATTTCTGTGGTGAACCATAGGAATAATCATACTAATTTAGACAAATAAAGAGTATAATAAATAGCCACATGCCAGTTCTGGTCAGATTCTGAAGCTACCACAAAAAAAAAGTTTGAGTGTACCTTAAACTTGGGAAAAGGAGTTCCCATCGTGGTTCAGCAGAAATGAATCTGAGGAGGATCCATGAGGAGCTCAGTGGGTTAAGAATACAGTGTTGCCCTGAGCTGTGGGGTCCGTTGCAGACATGGCTCAGATGTGACTTTGCTCTGGCTATAGCATTAGCTGGCAGCTGTAGCTCCAATTAGACCCCTAGCCTGGGAACCTCCATATGCCATGGGTGTGGCCCTAAAAAGACAAAAACAAACAAACAAAACAAAACAAAACCTTTGGGAAAAGACTTTCGGTTTTCAGAGTACTGGGGTTTCAAAAATGCAAACTCCTTAATATTAAAAGCAGAGTTGTTATCATTATTTGATAGATGAGGAAACTGAGACACACAGAAATTATGTCACTTGTCCAAGATCAGCTAGTAGGGAGTAGGGTCGGGCATTGACCCCAGGCAGACTGGCTTTAAACCCAGGTTCTGAAGTACACTGCCATACTGCTTCTCTGTGTGTGGCTTACAGTTTAGGCCTGGGGTTGGCGGAGGGCATAAATTACACTTTTAGCACACAAGCAGTCAAGGAACCTGGTATCCAGATGCCAGCAGAGTCCTGCTCCTGTGCAAGAGAGCCAAGTGATATCGAGGCTTCCCATCCCTGGAGAACAGGGAGGCTGACTTGCAGAAGACCCAGGCTTGGAGTTATATAAGCTGACCATGAACTAGAAATACTCGGCACACAGAGCACCCTGGAGACGGCTGTGCTTGCTCTGAATTCCACGCAAAGCCTCGGATGAGGAGAATACAGATCAGTGCCAGGTGTAATCATGGAAATGTGGCCAGTGAGACAGACGCATCTGAACGTGAGATGTGAGAAGATAACCAAGAGAAAAAAAACCACAAGGGCTGTGTGTTCAGCACATACTCTATGCCAACTACTGTGCTAAGCTCTCTCTACTTGAAATGATGCTTCATCCATTCAACAACCTTTTGAGGCTGGAACCTTATTATTCCCCTTTTATAGGGGGGGAGGCTGAGGCCAACCTCACACACTTCACAGTTTATCAGAGGCAGAGCCCAAGGGGAAGAAGGAGCTGGTGGGAGGAAAAGCACAAGGTTTAGAAGCTTGAACACGCTCGGAGGGAGACAAGAGGTTGTGAGCATCGCGGATTTCTACAGGAGAAACACATGGGCTCTGCTGGCAAGGGTGCGCGCGGCTTACGCAATGAGAGCTATTTTCTGTGAAGATACTTTTCCAATTATGTCTTCATGGGATAATGCCTTTGACAGAGTAAATGAAAAGAGAATTTAACTACTAGATAAGCAGTCTTATTTGCTTTTTCACAAGGCAAGATGAGCAAATATATAGCTTCTGATCTCCAACTTGGAGAAGGCAAGCAATACCTTTGACAGGCTCAGTCCTCAACCAGCAAAGTGAAAACACAGCCATTTCCCACACAGCGCTCCTGCGGGCCCAGGTGGAGGAAGGAAGGGAAACAACTGCAGAATTTGGGGATAATGTCATTATTTCAATGAACAGACAAAACATCCACAAATCCACACTCAACTGAGAAATCCCCGCCGCTACCAGCTTCCCCCTTTTCAATGCTGACCCAAAGTGGAGACCTCAGTGCAAATGATCAAAATGCATTTATCCAAGTAAGGCTATTTCCGCCAGAGGGGAAAACATTAAAACTTCCTTTCGGAATGGGCCAAAGACAGAATGTTGTTTACATTCCAAGCAAAATCACAGGCACTTAACAACTGATGTTACAATGACCTTACAAGGACCTTTTCTGGAAAGAAGGGATTAAAAAAGAAAATACCCAGTTATTACAACCTGCTGCCTGAGGCTGGGGGAGAGGCAGCTTTTCTAAAACCTTCCCCAGGGGAAGGAGGTGGAGAAGCTGAGGTTCTAGGGAGGAGGTCATCAGAAGAGCGACTGGCACTGAGGCCCCGGACAGTGTCACTCAAAGCCGGTGGCTACAGCCCCACCTTACAGATGAGCAAGAGGAGGAGGCCCTGGGAGGTGAAGCCACTCTTGCCAAGTCATGCAAGTATTGGAGGTGGAACCAGAATGGACCCCGGGGTCTGTCCCCAGAGCTGGGAGCTCTCTGGCAGAGCTGGGAAAGGGGGTGGAGAGGTTGCCAGGGGCTCTTTAGCCCTCTTCATCCCACCTCTCAACAGAAGCTGGGGTTCCATTTTACTTGTTTTATTGATCAGGCTTTTGCTTAAGACTGGTTTTGGAGAGTTCCTGTCGTGGCGCAGTGGTTAACAAATCCAACTAGGAACCATGAGGTTGCAGGTTCAATCCCTGGCCTTGCTCAGTGGGCTAAGGATCCAGCGTTGCCATGAGCTGTGGTGTAGGTCACAGATGCGGCTCGGATCCCAAGTTGCTGTGGCTGTGGTGTAGGCCGGCAGCAACAGCTCCAATTGAACCACTAGCCTTTGAACCTCCAAATGCTGCAGGAGCAGCCTTGGAAAAGGCAAAAAGTCAAAAAGTCAAAAAGTCAAAAAAAAAAAAAAAAAAAAAAAAGACTGGTTTTAAGGGAAATAGTCCTATTTCTGCAAACAACACCATCAACAACAAAGATGACGACTTCGAAAACCATAGCCCATGCCTGAGGCATACCTTCATTTGCGACTTACCTTCTTCTCCCCCATCCCCCCTGTGGGGTGTAGCCAGTGACAGCTGTGGAAGAGGATGAGATGTCACTGCGTGGGAAATATTATACATACCTAATGCATGATTTGGCAACGGAAGATAACATCTGAGTCATAAAGCAGTCCTATATCAAAACAGTAAATCAAAAGCAAACAATGTGGGAAAACAAATTCCTGTCCTTACAGAGTCCGAGTTGGGAGGATTCCCATCCCAGGGCTTCTAACCTATAAATCAACCAATCCACTCCTTCTCTAAGAGGCAGTGAGAACCAACATTCCCGCCTCTGCACCAGGAAAGGGAGATCAGGACAGTGCATGCCATGCCGACACATCCCCTGGCCCTAGAGACCAGGGGGAGCTGCATGTCCTGTGACCCACTTGCAAAGAGTGTTTTGTGGAAGATGACTGCAGGGTGAACGTTTTAAAGAGCAAGGTTCATGAGCAAGGTTCACAGAGGTTGTCCTATTGAGACTGTAGAAATATCTTAAGTCCAGGTTCCCATGGAGCCCTGGGGTGCCTCAAAAGAATCTTTTTTTTTTTTTTTAATAATGATTTTTATTTTTTTCCCATTATAGCTGGTTACAGTGTTCTGTCAATTTTTACTGTACAGCAAGGTGACCCAGTCAGACATACATGTATACATTCTTTTTCCTCATATTAGCATGGCTCCCTCATAAGTGACAAGTTATAGTTCCCAGTGCTATACAGCAGGATCTCATGGCTTACTCATTCCAAAGGCAACAGTTTACATCTATTGACCCCCAATTCCCAGTCCATCTCACTCCCTTGCCCTCCCCCTCGGCAACCACAAGTCTGTTCTCCATATCCATGATTTTCTTTTCTGTGGAAAGGTTCATTTCTACTGTATATTAGAATCCAGATATCAGTGATATCATATGGTATTTGTCTTTCTCTTTCTGACTTACTTCACTTAGTATGAGAGTCTCTAACTCCATCCATGTTGCTGCAAATGGCATTAATTTTTTTTTCTTTTTATGGCTGAGTAGTATTCCATTGTGTATATTGCCTCAGAAGAATCTCAGGGCTCATCCTAGGGCCATCTGCCTGTCCTCCTTCAACCAGAAAAGTTCCTCTTTCTGTGTTTTCTACAGAGGGCTCTAAGTAAGGTTAGGATGAGAAATGAGGTGCTCCAGTCCACCTTTATCATATCACAGAAGAGGTGACAGAGCTGAGGCCCAGAGAGGGAGAGTTAGTTGTGCACTGTCACACAGCTGGTTGCTTGCTCAACACCCTGCCCCTTTCACCATCTTGGTGGCAGGAATGATTCTGCTTCAGAGTAACTGAATACATGAGAATACCATGTAGTCTCATCACTGGAGCAAAGAAGGCTGAAGGCACCTCAGGCCCATTTAGAAGGTCTCCTAAACTGCTCGGAAAAATCACAAGATTTAGCATACCTCCTAGAAAGCAACTGCTTGTGGCAATGGTGTCTCCAAATCCCCAATTTCCAACTCTTAGGCTGCGCTGAACAACAGGTGGACAAAATCATTGGGTAAGGAACCACCGCCAGCATCTAGTATGAGAAGGTTGTGGTCTACGAAGTATGAAAAATGCTCTGGGGGAGTTCCTGTCATGGCACAACAGAGTCAAATCCAACTAGGAACCATGAGGTTGTGGGTTCGTTCCCTGGCCTTGCTCAGTGGGTTAAAGATCCGGCACTGCCGTGAGCTGTGGTGTAGGTCGCAGACGCTGCTGGGATCTGGTACTGCTGTGGCTCTGGTGTAGGCCGGCGGCTACAGCTCCAATTAGACCCTAGCCTAGGAACTTCCATATGCCGCGGGTGCGGGCCTAAAAAAAAAAGGACAAAACACACACACCAAAAAAGAAAAATGCTTTGGGAGACATTTGGTTAAATGTGGCTGATTGATCACCACACTCAATTCTACTCTCTCCTGAAGCCTGACTAAAACCACAGTGAATTTAATTTTAAAAAGGCATAAACTGGGAGTTCCCTCGGTGGCACAAGGGGATTGGTGATGTCTCCGCAGTGACAGGACCCAGGTTTGATTCGCCAGCCCGGCGCACTGGGTTAAAGGATCAGGGGTTGCTGCAGCTGTGGCGTAGGTTGTAATTGTGGCTTGGAGCTGATCTCCAGCCTGGGAACTCCATAGGCCACAGGGTAGCCAAAAAGAAAAAAAAAAAGAAGCATAAACTATAAGAACAATGTGAATAAGACAGGAAATAAGAGTAGACCTAAGATGCCAACAAAATTTTGGATGCTGCTGGAGAACACTTGGACAAATGGCCAAGGACTTAGGAAGCCTCAGCTAGTGGGTGCAGTGGGGCAGGAGGTAGACTCAGGTTGATCTGAGCCCCAAGGGCCCTGGAAGGCCCAGGCTACCCTTGAAAACAGGAGTGAGGGGGTGAGCTAAATATAGGAAGTTTGCTGGAAAGTCTATGTCATAACCTGATACTCTTTGCTTCACTCTGGCTAAAGACTGCAGAAACCAAAAAGCTGTTTCGGAAAGGACATGAAATAATAGTACACTAGGCGACTCAGCTGTGAGTAACAGTTACATGGTCATAAATGATATAAGCCTCCATAGAGATTTAGTGAAAAGTTGCCATATAACTATCCTAGAAAGATGGATGGAGAAGTGTTTTGTGGAGGACTTGTCAAAGAAATAAACCTTCATCTTCCATGGCTGGAAGTTACTAGATAATATTTAAAATACCTAGAAATGGCAGAAAAAGCCAGTTATAGGTTTTACATTATAGAAGAAAATGTCACAACGAATAGGGACAAGTATTCTGGAAGTATTTGCATCTGGACAGGAGAAACCAAGGAAAGTGAGAGGATTACTGCCTTTTCTTGCAAAACTTATAGCATAGTTTGGTTTTGCCAAGAGGAAAAATGTATAATGCGAGGGCAAAGACTTGTCAAACTCCGGGGCCAACTTCCTCCCCCACGCTCATCCAGCCCCTGCCCGCTTGACCCTCAAGGTCTGAAAGGTGATACTTGCAATCTGCACTCAGTTGTGTCCGAAACAGAACTCCTGATTGCTCTCCTTCCCAAAGGTTCATCCATCTCAGTCACATGCCATCATTCACCCCAGCTTCTTGGACCAAAAAACTAAGAATTGTCTTCCGCACTTTTCCCCCCACCCGCAATCCCACCTTTAAATCCCTCAGGAGTTAGGGTCAGTTCCACCTCTCTTGGTGACCTGCAGTGTGCTCACTGCTGACCACCTGAATTCTTTCACCCCCAGAGCAAGCTTCCCTGCTGGCTTTCCTTCTACCTTCACGTGCCATGAGAACCGATTCTCCACAGAGCAGACCAGCTTTTCTAAACTGAAGTTGGATCAAGTCACTTCCCTGATCACAAACCTCGGACAGCTTCTCTCACACTAGAATAAAACCCTAACTCCCTGTATAACCCACAAGGCCCCACACGGCTGGGCTCCTGCCTCCCGCTCTGACTTATCTCCTATCACACTCCGTCTTACTCAGTTTCCTCCAGCCATGGCAGCTGTTCTTTCCGGCCTCAGGACCTTTGCACCTGCTAATCCTTCTCCCCTGGACTCTTAGTTGGTTCTCTCCTCACATTACTGTGATGAAATATCATCTCTTTAGAGAGGCCCCTGCCACTCACAGCCCATTGCTCACTCTTCATCTCCTAGCTGCATCATCTTTGGTTTACTGGCTTTTTCCCCTAGTAGACTGTAAGTTCCATAATGCAGGAAGTTCTGCAGATTTGTTGACCAACAGATCCCCTATATTTGGGGTATAGCCTGGTACATACTACATGAGCAATAAACACCTCTTACATAGAAAAAAAGAATAGATGCACTCATTGTATACCATTTGGAAAATAAAGAACATAGGGAAGAAAATAAAATCACCCCCCAAATCCCACTGCATAGATATAAACATATATGCAAATAAATGTGTGCTTAATAAGAATAATCAGCATAATTGATGATGTCCTAGATCTTGATAGGACTGGAGAAAGCATTTGTCAAAACTCAGTAATTGTACACTTAAGGTTTGTATATTTCACTGTATGTAAATTTTCGCTTCAATGAAAGAAATTATAAACAAATATTGAGCACTAGTTAATAATATGCACACTCAAGTACTGACAGGAAAGTGTACTAATGTCTGCAATTTACTTTGAAATGCATAAAAAAATAAGACGGCTTATTGGATGGATAGAAGGAAGACAGATGGATATACATATCTATATCGAACACATATTCATCGTACACATGATAAAGCAAATGTAATAAAATGTTACTGGGAGAACTATAAGGGAGAGTTCACTGCAAAATTCATTTATGCTGCATTTTGGAGATTTGCAAAAGAAAATACTGGAAAAAAAGTAATTTGGGAACATACTGATTATACTTTTGTATCCTCCATGGTTTGATGAATATTTTATTGTATTTTCCCATATCGTTACTGACTTTGGAAGCATGATTTCAAGTGGCTGTACCAGGAGGCCACTGGATGGAGGTACCACAGCGTACGGAACCGGTCTCCTATCTTTGGACATGCAGACCGTCTTCAATTTTTAACTCTACCAACACCAGTGAAAATCCTCGACTATATATCTGTGCGGATAAGCACAGTGTACACGACCAGAAATGCAATCACTAGGGTCAAATGGCATAACATTTCAAAATCCTGATATATACATATTGCCAACTGCCTTTCTGAAAGGTAGCCACTGAATGGGATATCCTTCTTCTCTGGAGAGTGTACATTTCTCAAAGGAGAGGAAGGGTGTTGCTCTGTTTCGACCACTAGGCCTAGCACACGGTAGGCACAGGGCAAAATCCCTTGAATTACATTAACAGAACATACGGGAGTTCCCATCGTGGCGCAGTGGTTAATGAATCCAACTAGGAACCATGAGGTTGCGGGTTCGGTCCCTGCCCTTGCTCAGTGGGTTAATGATCCGGCGTTGCCGTGAGCTGTGGTATAGGTTGCAGATGCGGCTCGGATCCCGCATTGCTGTGGCTCTGGCGTAGGCCGGAGGCTACAGCTCCAATTCGACCCCTAGCCTGGGAACCTCCATATGCTACGGGAGTGGCCCAAGAAATAGCAAAAAGACAAAAAACAAAAACAAAAACAAAAACAGAACATACGACCAGAGCGTCTCTTACATGGAGAAAAAGTGTGAGAAGAGATGCTTTTCTTTATGGGAACTGTGAAGCTGCCTCTTCGTGACCCATGGCGAGGAGAGGGCTCCAAAGAGAAGGCAAGGACCAAGGTCTCCCCGAGACCTGCTCTGTCATCAGAAACCGAGGACCAGTTTCCCCAGGGTAAAAGGAAATTTCTGGGACTCACTGAAGAAATCAGGTTCAATCAAATGATCGAACATTCTGTGGCCTTTAAACAGAATGAGGCCAAGCCATATGAACGCTGGTGGGAGAATGATCAGGTTAGCTGCTAAAGGAAGCAGTGAGCAGATGCAGAAGAGAGGCTGGGCAGCATTCTTAAGCCTGTGCAGGGGGAGGGGAGGCTGCCTTCTTTATGCCCCCTTGGGCCATGGGTTGTTGTGGGTTTTTTAAAACAATTATAACTTGCCAAAAAAGGTAGTTCTCAGAGGTAAGGGGGCAGAGTTGGTAGGGGCCTCTCTTGGAGGCCACTACCCAGATTTAGTATGTCAGCTTCCTGGCTGAGACTTCAGTATGCTAGCATTTCAGCCTTAATTTTTTTTTTTTTTTGGTCTTTCTGCCTTTTCTTGTGCCGCTCCCATGGCACATGGAAGTTCCCGGGCTAGGGGTTGAACTGGAGCCATAGCCGCCAGCCTACGCCAGAGCCACAGCAATACCAGATCCCAGCCGCGTCTGAGACCCACACCACAGCTCACGGCAACGCCGGATCCTTAACCCATTGAGCAAGGCCAGGGATCGAACCCGCAACCACATGGTTCCTAGTTGGATTCGTTAACCACTGCACCATGATGGGAACTCCTAGCATTTCAGTCTTAAAATTCACTGGAGACCCAGTGCTCACCTTGTAAATTGCTTCTGTTCCACAAGTGCATGTGTAAGTTCTTGTGTGGAACTTGGAACATATTTATTTTCCTCTAAGATGGAGGCAGTTTTTATTCTGGGGGCAAGGTCTTTTCTGACCCTGCTTGAAACCACAATAGATCTGATTTTCATAAAGGGCAGTAAAACCCTACTGACAGTGATCAGGAAGGAGGCTTTCACAGGACTGGTGACAGAGGCTGTTTTTCTTTTCTTTCTCTCTCTTTTTAAATCTTTTTAGGGTCGCACCTGCGGCATATGGAGGTTCCCAGGCTAAGGGTTGAATCAGAGCTGTAGCTGCCGGCCTACACCACAGCCACCACAACATGGGATCTGAGCCTCATCGGAGACCTATATACCACAGCTCATTTGCGCTTCCAAGGGTTTGGAACTGCGGTTGGTCCCCATGCCCCAAGCACTGCCCTAGTCAGTTTGCAGATGACAGTGACAACAGGGCAAATGAGTGCCAGTAAATAATTAAGTTTTTATCACGCGGAGGAGCGATTATATTCCATTGAAAGTCCTATTCTACCAGGAAAACCTAAGTCCCCAAGTCACACAAGAGCTGCAGGGTCACTCAAATGACCAAAAATGATCCGAGGGCCAGGAAACCAACCAAAGAAACAAGAGGAATGCATTAAAGGCCCAGGAGAAAGCAATTAAGAAGAAAAATGGGCTGCCAGCATTCAAATGGTAGGGCAACAAGGTCCCCTGGGCAAGGCGGAGGGTGATGGTTTCAGAGATGAGGTGAAGGAAAAGTGACAACTGGCAAGACAGTCAGGTGGCAGAAGGACCCCCCAAAGAAAGTGTTCACGAAGCAGGGGGTGCCCTCCACGCCTCTGCTGCCACCACAGCACCAGGCCCTGACAACACTCGAAGAATATCTGTGGATTTGAAGTTATCTTGAAGGCATTCTTCTGATTACTCCCTATTTCTTCGAACCTGCAATGCCATAAGACGTGCCATTATTTTATGTACTGGGAAGAAAAAAATGACCGGTTAAACTATGACACGGTATCAATTTGAAGACAGGTCTCAGCTCTAAAGAGGTTAGAGTCATGAAAATAGTGGCATCTTAGAAGCATGAGAGACTGTTTGGGGAAGGGTGCATGGAACCACGAGACCACCCCTCCCTGCCTGCCCCAGACCCCTCTCACCAGCACAAACGAAAGGGGGGTCCAACAGAGTAGCTCTATAAGATAGGGAGGAAGCTGAGAAGCAGGTGAAGGCATGAAAGAGGGACCCACAGGAGAAAGCAGGCTCAGGAACGCAATGACTCCTCGTGGATCTGATGTACAGTGTCCGTGGAAGGTGGACGCGGTCATAGGGCATGTGTCTCCGGCCACTTCTCCGCTGGCACGGCAAGCCCCATGCAGCGTGCAGCTTCCGTGGGACCAGCGGCAGGTGCCAGGCCCGTGGGACATGTGCCAAGGGCTTGCCATCCTGGTGAATGCACACGCACCCCAGCATCCCCACACTCTCTCGCCATGGCGTGGGTCCTCAAAGCAGGAGTCGGGCCACACAGGAAATGTGTTTGCAAAGAATGAACCAACTCTTCTCCCTCAGAAAATAGCTTCCCTCCAGCCTCCTTCAAGGGAGTTGGAAAGGAATGCTGCCCATTTGCAAATCAATAACTTACAGTGGCTGCGTCGACAATAAAGCACAAGATGTGATCAAGAGACCCATAAAGGCTCAGTGTTCGAACATAATCCTGCCCTCCGAGGAGCAGCCCAGGATCCACACGGGCCGCCTGGCTGCATCTGCCCACTGCCGCACCGAGGGCTGGTGGTCTGTCTGCCTTGCTTTCTTCTTCTTCTTCTTTTCTTTGGTGGAAAATCAGAAGGCTTCAGCTGAGACTGCTACCAGGAGCCAAGGACACTCAACATTTTACCACGTCCTTTTCACAGCTATTTGCATAAGGGTTGTTAGGAAAACACCTATTCCAGAAGGGAGCCGATTTAATGGAAAAAGCATTTCAATCATTCACTTTCAGCCAGAATCTCATACACTCGAGGCACTTGACAGGATCCTTGGAAATCAGGAGAAACAGCTGCTGCCCAGGCCACGCCCCTGGGGATTTCAGCTTTTTGGTGCCAGGAGACTCACTGTGCAGAGATCCCAGCCAGGAGGAGGGGCTGGGAGACCAGCTAAGAAAACTGATCTCCATCCCACCTGGATTAACCCTTGTTCAACTTGCAGACAATAAAAAGGGCCTGGGGCTGGCAACAATTTTCCCTTTAAAATTCCACTCCCTTCTAATTACTCTCTGAGTCTGGCCCCAGAGCAAGAACCCTGGGCCATGTAGAGAGGTCCTGGATCCCTGGAACCCTGAGAGCCAAGCCAGCCAGGTCTCTGGGAAGCTAAGGACAAGCCATCATCAATCCATTTGCCCCATCTGAAGGGTTGGCAGGGGACTCGGCTTTGCTTCCTATTCACTCACAAGAAAGAAGCTCACACTCAGCAGAAAAGGAAAGGAATCCATTCCTTCAAAAAGGGTGATCCCTGCTCAAACTTGCGTTCCTTGGTTCAGATAAAAATGCTGAGGAATGCTTCAAAATGCCCAGCTTTAGGGAAGCCAGTGGGAGGCACCTTTGCAACGAACCAACCAGACCAGCCAACACATTTGGCTGTGGGTGTTCTAGATACAGATGCAAAGATTTTTTCCTTTTGCAAAGGGCAAATGGCATGCTGTTATGGGCAGCAGCTCAGCTGAGAGAAGTTTTTGGGAAGCTGTTGCTGCTACAAGCAAAAAAAAAAAAAAAAAAAAAAGGACAAAAGGAAAAAAGAAAAAATGAAGTGTCTGGATTTGTGCACTTAAATGAACAGCAAAAGTTGAATCCGACAGCTTGGCGTCTCTCCTTGGCCTAAGCACTCAAATCCGACATGGGGATTTGTGAGCCTCAGGCCCACACACTCTCCACTGGACCTCACTTCCAACTTGTTGGGCACATGAGTATAAAGACTGACAGCTTCCGCATTTGGACTGGGTTCCAGACGGTACCTGACTGGCACCTATGGTTTGTTTTGGCCAATTGGCCTACATGGGGCGGTCCATCTGGGACCTCTGAATGGCAACTGTTAGTTGGAGCACAGGGCAGAAGGAGATGAGTTTTTCCCTCTACCCGCTCCCCGACCCCCATCCCCAGGTCTCATTGCCCCCAGAAGGCAGGGAAGAACTTCAACGGCCCACGAGGGCTGGCAGCCTGAAGTCCAGTCCTGCATGCAGCACAGAGAACACGGAGGAACAGACATGTCCTCCTCGCACTCCGACAGCCCATGAACACTTAAGGGAAAATATAGCTATTAAGCACCAACTACATGCCAGATGTGGGAACAAAGACTATGAAACACACGCCCTGTCTTAAATGGGAGCCCAGAGCCCAGACCCCAATGGGAAGAAAGAAGCGGATAAGAAACAATGACAAGACATGAGAGATGCCATAATAGAGCCACTTGAAATGTGCTGGAAACAGACAAGGACTTGGTTGACTGTGCTTGGGGTGGGGGTGGGGGGGCGGTCAGGGAAACCTCATTTGAGCTGGGTCTTCAGAGATGCACAGCAAGTTGCCCAATGGGCCAAGGCAGAGGTGAGAAACAGAGGCACCAAGGGGAAGGTGAGTGGGGCGGGGGCTGCGTGAGGGGCCACCGGCCTGCCTCACTCAGTAGGCCCTGGTTGGCCAGGGTGAGGGGAGGCGGGGGCTCTCAACAGAGTGCTACCAGCTCTGAGTTTTGGAAAAAATTATTCTGGAAATGGTAAGACTGGTCTGGGGAGTAGCAGTAACTTGGAGGGACACTGCTGTGAATGGTCTAGAGAGTGAAAGTGTGGACCTGCCACTATGGGGAAGCAGAGGAGAAGCCAGAAGAGCAGAAACATAAGGCTGCCTGGGGCCTGCGTGCACACTGCCACGTTCAAGCTGGTGCAGGAATATCTCTGTCCAGCTGCCCAACACCCCCGCTTTCTGCCACACTTTCTGAACTTGCCTGATTCTCAGATTCACCCCTGCCAGAATCTGAACAACATTCTGGCTTCTGGCTCCACTTTTCTTTTTTTGCTTTTGCTCTTTATGGCCGCAGCCACAAAAATTGGGATCTGAGCCACATCTGCAACCCACACCACAGCTCAGGGCAACGCCAGTTTCCCGACCCACTGAACGAGGGCGGGATTGAACCCGCATCCTCATGGATGCTAGTCGGATTTGTTTCCACTGCGCCACAATGGGAACTCCTCAGCTCCACCTTTTATATCTTCTCTGGACCATGCTTCCTGCTCCCCAAAGCTTCCAGACCTTTCACCCACCCACGTGTCAAATGCGGGGTCACAGACATGGCATCTCCATGGGTTCCAAGACCAGAAGCCCCAGGAAGGAAACGGGATGGACTCCCGACCTGATCCTATGCATGGGGCCCCTTTCTAAATACAAACCACAGATAACTGACTGGAGGTGACATCACCTGTCAGGTCGACCTGTCCCAGCTGGTGGCAGGGATTTCGGGATCCACCTGGTCTCCCTCTGCTCCCTGAGTCTAAGCCCCGTGGAGTGGGACAACCTTAGGGTCTTCTCAGAAACGCTTCTGGGATATTTTTCTGGGACCAGAGACATGTGGACATGAGATGACAATCCTAACTTCTCTGGTGAAGGCCAGAAGAAATGCTGGGGCAGAGGAGCCCCGGGTGTTTTTCTTGTAACTGATTGCTCATATTTAAGGCAGCGGTAGTAGCTCTGGAGCTGTGTGTGGGTTGCACACTCCTAGGCGCAGGGCATGAGGGCACGGGATCCGAGGCGAACACCTGGATGGGAACCCCGCTCTGCCACTCACTTGCTCTCCGACTTTGGACAAGTATTCTACATCCTTGTGCCTCAGTCTCTCCAAATGGGAAATGGGACCAATGCTAATGCCTAGCACAGAGTAAGCACTTTACAAGCATCTGTTAAAGAAAGCTCCACTTCAGAGATGACTTCAACACAGGGCTGACAGGCTGAGGAACTTGTCTGGCCAGGATGCGAGGCGGAGAATTAGAATTCCTCAGCTCCTGGGCCATGCTCTGCATGTCAACCATCAAGCTACTGTGGGAGGCACCAACTCTCCGGCAAACTCCTCACCCTTCCTGTATATCACCGCCCTACAGCAACGACCATTAAAGAGTGTATTTTTGAAGTATGTTATTGAGATAGAATTCATATAACATAAAATGTATCATCTTAACTATTTTAAGTATACAATTCAGTGGTTTTTAAAACATAACTGCTGTTTTGATTGGTTTTTCCCTAAGGACTAATGATGCTGACCATTTTTTCATTTGCAATACAATTTTATGTTTTTGATATTGTGGTCAGTGAGATAAAAGACAGGAAATCTTGGGCCCCTTTTCTGAGATGAAGAAGTGGGCTTGGTGGATGTACACAAGGTGACCCACATGCAGATGACAGCAGGAAACCCAATACCCAACCTGTGTGCAGCAAGCAACTGGTGGCCCCTGGGGGAAGGAAGGGATCTGGGAATTTGCACGGGCCCCTCCTGCTCTCTTCCTCTTGTTGATCACTGGGGCACACCTGTTTGTTTTCTGTTTTTGTTTTGTTTTGTTTTCTTTTCTTTTCTTTTTAGGGTCGCACTCACAGCACATGGAAGCTCCCAGGCTAGGGGTCAAACTGGAGCTGCAGCTACCAGCCTACACCACGGGCACAGCAATGAAGGATCCAAGCCACGTCTGCGACTTACACCACAGCTCACGGCAATGCCAGATCCTTAATCCGAGCAAGCCCAGGGATGGAACCTGCATCCGCATGGATACTAGTTGGGCTCGTTACAGCTGGGCCACCATGGGAACTCCAGGGCACACCTGTTTTTGCAGGCCTTCTTGGCTGCTTCCACCCTTAGAATGGCGGCCCAACTTTGCCAACGGCCTGAAGGCAGGACTAGCAAGAAGCTCCGAGGCACTCAGCTGGTAAACCAATTGCAGGGCTGAGAAAAGCTGGGAGCTAAGGATAAACGCCACATGACAGATCCAACTCAGAAGCTAAGGGAGCAGATGGCTTGAAATGCCAGCCAAAGTCAGGGCTGGGCACTCACTGAAGCAAAACCCTCATGTGACACAAGGGCAGCAAAGTGGCCCTGTGTTGACTGATCCATGAGCGCTGAGTTTTGAGCCACTCTGCCAAAAGCAAAGGCAGAGTGCAGCTGGGCAAAGACCTCTCTGAAAAGGGCCACTGGCTACCATGGTGAAGGACGGTTACCCTACACACAGCTTTCCCAGCCCCATGCTGCCTCTTTTTTTTCAATGCTGCCTTCTGGCCATTTCATAATTTTCAGGGCCTTCTTCAGAAATGGGAGAGAAAAAGAACACCACTGCACGCTCCCACGACTCTTACAGAAAGATATGGCTGAGAGAGTTAGGCTGGAGTCAATGGATGCCTGCTCTATTACTGCACGATAAACTACTCCCAGAACGTGTGGCTTAGAACCACAGTTTGTTATATTTCTCACAGTTCTGTGGACTGACTAGACTCAGTTAAGCAGCTTTTCCTTAGGATCAGATGTCAGCTGAGGCTGTTGTCATATGAAGGATCTACTGGATTGGACATTCCAGATGGCTCATTCACACGGCTGGCCATCAGCTGGAAGTTCAGCTAGGGCTGTCCCCTGGACTGCCTGCACCCCAAAGGGCTTGGCCTCTCACAGCACAGCAACTGGGTTCCAAGAGGGAGCATCCCAACAGGGAATGTTCCAGGAAACTCAGGCAGAAGTTGTAAGACACCTATCACCTAGCCTCAGATGTTACACGGTGTCATTTCCTGTTGGTCAAAAATGAGTTACAGGGAACCCTTCCCAACTCTACAAGGCCAGTATTACCCTCCCAGACAAAGACATCCTAAGAAGAGAAAATCACAGATCAAATCTGTTATGAAATCAGATGTAAAAATCCTTAGCAAAATACCCACAAACTAAATTCAGCAACATATAAAATGATTATACACCATGAACCAGTGGATTTATCCCAAGAATACAAGAGTGGTTCAATATATGAAAAGCTATCCATATAACACACATTAATAGAATAAAAAACAAAACCACACGACCATCTCAATGGATGCAGAGAAAGTATCTGGTGAAATCCAACACCTTTTCAAGATAAAAACATTCAATAAAGTAGGAATAAAAGGGAACTTTCTCAACTTGTTGAAGGTTATTTATAAAAAGCTCACAGCTAATATCACTTAATGGTGAAAGACTGAAAGCTTTTTCTCCAAGATCAGGAATAAGACAAGGATGTCCACTCTTACAACTTCTATTTGATATTGTACTAAAAGTTCTAGCCAGGATAATCAGGCAAGAAAAAGAAATAAAAGGCATCAGATTGGAAAGGAAAAAGTAAAATTATCTCTATTTGCAGAGAACAGGCTATACAGAAAATCCTAAAGAACAAACACATTCGCACAATTAGAACAAAAAGTTTAGCAAATTGCAAGATAAAAGAACAGTAAAAGAATCAACTGTCTTTCCATATACTAGCAATGAACAATGTGAAAATGAAGAAAACAACTCCATTTTCAACAGCATTGAAAAAATAAAATATGAATAAATTTAGCCAAAGAGGTACAAAACTTATACAATGAAAACTACAAACCACATAATTGACAGAAATTAGATCTAAATAAATGGAAAGACATCTTGTGTTTGTGTACTGGGAAACCTGATACTGTAAAAACAGCATACTTCTAAATCTGATCTATAAGCATTCTAGCTACCTTTCTGCAGAAATTAATAAGTTGCTCCTAAAATTCATATGGAAATTCAAGAGGCCCATATTGTCTCAAGCTGAAACAATCTTGAAAAAGAGCAGAGTTGGAGGACTCATATTTCCTGCTTCCAAAACTGCTGACAACATCAAGATAGTATGGTACGGGCATAAGGATAGACATATGTATCAGTGGGATAGAACTGGGAATTCAGAAATAAGCCCTTCCATCTATGGTCAGCTGATTTTTAACAAGAGTTCCAAGACAATTCAAAGGGGGAAAGAACGGTCTTTTCAACAAATGGTGCTGGGACAACTGGATAACCACATGAAAAAAAAGTGCCTTTGGGCCCTGACTTTACACCATATACAAATATCTTAAAATAGATCAAAGATCTAAATATAGATGCTAAAACTACAAATCTCTTAGAAGAAAACATAAATCTTCGTGACCTTAGATTAGACAATGGTTTTCTCAGATACAATACCCAAACCACAAGCAATAAGAGAAATATTGGATAAACATGACATGGTAAAAATTAAAAGCTTCTGTGCTTCAAAGGACACCAGCAAGAAAGCAAAAGGACAATTCACAGAAAGAAAAAAAGAATTTGCAAGTCACATGTCATGATAAGGGACTTAGATGCAGAATACATCAAAAATTCTTACAACTTACTTAAAAACAAAACAAAACATAAAAACAGCTAATCAAAAACTGGGCAGAAAAATTTGAAAACATTTCTCAAAAAAAGATTTCCAATATGTGCCAATAAGCACATCAAAAGATGCTCAACATTATTCGTCAGCAAGGAAACGCAAATCAAAACAACAACGTGATGCTGCTTCACACCCACGAGCATGGCTATAACCAGAAAGACAGACAATAACAAATGCTGGCAAGGATACGGAGAAATTGGAACCCTCATACATTGCTGGTGGGAAGATAAAATGATGCAGCTGCTTGGGAAAATAATTTGGCAGTCCCTCAAAAGTTAAGCATAGAGATGCCACACAATCCGACAATTCCACGCCTAGATATCTGCTCAAAAGAAGTGAAAAGATATGTTCACACCAAAACTTTACACAATTTCAGAGCAGCACAATTCGTAATAGCCAAAAGGTGGGGGGGAAAACCATCAACAGATGAGTGGATAAACAGAACTTGGTATATTCACACAATGGAATATTATTAAGCCATGCAAAGGAGTGAAGCACTGAGTCCTGCTACAACATGGATGAACCTCAAAAACATGCTCAGTGAAAGAATCCAGACACAATGGGCCCCATATTGCATAATCCCATTCATATGCCATGTCTAGCATAAGCAAATCCATGAAGACACAAAGCAGAGTGGTGGTTGCCAGGAACTGGGGGAGGAGGGAATGGTGAGTGACTGCTAAATGGGGATGAAGTTTCTTTCTGTGGTAATTAACATGTTCTGGAATTCGGGAGTGATGTTGTTTGCATGGTTCTGTGAATTTGCCACAAACACAGAATTACACACTTTAAAGGGGTGAATTTTATGGTATGTGAACTGTATCTCAATAAAGCTATTATATCAAAATACACACACACACATACAAGTCACAGGGTCAGCCAAGTGCAGCAGAGAGGGGACTATGCTGGGAGACATGTTCACTACAAGGGCATCTTTTTTTTTTTTTTTTTTTTGTATTTTTGCCTTTTCTAGGGCCACACCCTCGAGGCACATGGAGGTTCCCAGGCTAGGGGTCGAATCGGAGCTGCAGCCGCTGGCCTACACCACAGCCACAGCAACGCGGGATCCGAGCCTCATCTGCGACCTACACCACAGCTCACAGCAACGCTGGATCCTTAACCCACTGAGCAAGGCGAGGGATGGAACCCGCAACTTGTGGTTCCTAGTCAGATTCGTCAACCACTGAGCCACGACAGGAACTCCCTGCAAGGGCATCTTTAAAGACCAGTTACCACATACTTTCCAACTTGCTCCTCTGTGGAAGTAGCTGAAAAAGTCCTTACTTGTAAAAGTATGGTTTACCCTGTGAATGAGAGGTGGCTCAGGAGAGTAAAAAGCCTGGGTAGCAGAGGTGGGCATATTCAGGTTCAAATCCTGGCTCTGCCACTGAGCTGGGAGGTACTTAATTTTTCTCTGCCCTAGTTTGCTCAGCTCTGCAGGATGATAGGATTAAAAGGCTAATGATGCAAAATACCTGTTAAATAATAGTCATTCAGTAAATGGGAGCTCTTATTCTTAGTTCTGTCTTGTCAGCATAATTATTATCAATACCAGTGGCCCTTGCTAGCATTCAGTAACATGTACCATGTGACCCTGGAATTACCTGGGAATTTCTATTTTCCTAGCTATTTGGTTCTCCAGGCTAGATCAGAGAGTCACATAATTTCGGATCTATAAGATTTCCTAAAGATCATATGGTCCACCTATAAATAACAGACATGGTAAATTCGCTTTCATATGTACAGAGCACTAACAAATCAATAAGAAAAAGATTTAAGAGGCCAAGAGAAAACTGAGCCAAAACTATGAAAAAACAACTCAAACATGTACACAAGTGGCTAATAAACACAGGGAATATCTTCATTCTCATTAGCAATCATGAGAGTGCAAATTAAAGAAAGATAGCATTTGGACTTATTAAATAATCAAATATTTGAAAATCTTTGGTGAGGAATTGGCCAAAGATCAGAAAACAGCAAGTCTTATACACTCCTGATGGGAGTGTTAATTGGTACACTATTTCTAGAGAGCAATTTAGCAATGAGTATCAAAAGCCTCAAAAATAGCATACTTCTGGGCTTAGCACTCCTCGTACCCAAATTTCTACTATGGAAATAATCATAACGTGTGCAAAACTTAGCTACAAAGATATTCATTTATTGATTGCAGTATTATTTTTAATAATGCAAAACTGAAAACAACCAATGCATCCAATGACAGGGAATTGGTTAAATAAATTATGGAACACAAACAAAATGGAATACTTGATAGCCTGGGAATCAAAACAATACAAAATTATCTCATTTTTGTAAATTACTAAAAAAAAAAAAAAGACCGGTGTTGGTTAATTCTGGGTGACAGGATTAGAGGCAACATTTTCTTTTCTTCTTTTGTTGTGTGTGTTTTCTACAGTGATCATGTGTCACTTTTGGGTCAAGAAAAAAATTCCTTTTTATTTTTATTATTTATTTATTTTTTTAAATTTATTTATTTATTCTTCCGCTGTACAGCATGGGGGCCAAGATACACTTACATGTATACATTTTTTTTCACCCTTTGTTCTGTTACAATATAAGTAGCTAGACATAGTTCTCAATGCTACTCAGCAGGATCTCCTTGTAAATCCACTCCAAGTTGTATCTGATAACCCCAAGCTCCTGATCCCTCCCACTCCCTCTCTCTCCCCCCAAAAATTCCTTTTTAAATAAATTTACTCACGGGGGCCCCACACCCTCCATGAAGGCCCATGTGGCGTGGCCCGTCTAGAGCATCCAGCTCCTCAGCTCACTGAACACCCCTCTCTTGCCTTCAGGTCCCTGCCTCCTGCTGCCTAGAAGGTGTCCTCAGGGCCAAGTTGCTGCTTCCTGCTCCCTCTGGCTCCTCCCTCTGCACTAGGCATCAGCTCAGAGAATCACCTGATGTCTCAGCACCTCCACTCCCCCATCTGTGGGCCTGCCTCCCCTCCAAGCCCTGAAGCCAGCCCTCCCACAGCTGGAAGCTCTGCTGAAGCTGGTGGAGCCATTATTACGTCTATTGTGAGTCTCAGCAGGACTAACAAGGAACTGGAGGTGTGATCCCACTTCCCTGCCAGGGAGGTGACAGAAGGCACCCTGCCGACACCAGCACTGCCCAGAGCCCTGTCTCCACCTGGTGAGAGGCCCTGGCAGAAAGAAAGCCGCTCAACCAGACCCTTCTGAGCCATCTGAGACATGTCGTGAATTCTTTTTTCTTTTTCTTTTTTTTTTTTTTTTGTCTTTTTGCCTTTTCTAGGGCCGCTCCCCTGGCATATGGAGGTTCCCAGGCTAGGGGTCGAATCGGAGCTGTAGCCACCGGCCTACGCCAGAGCCACAGCAACTTGGGATCCCAGCTGCGTCTGCGACCTACACCACAGCTCATGGCAACGCCGGATCCTTAACCCAGTGAGCAAGGCCAGGGACCGAACCCGCCACCCCATGGTTCCCAGTCGGATTCGCTAACCACTGAGCCATGACAGGAACTCCAACATGTCATGAATTCTTGAGGCCAAGGCTGCCTGTCCCCCAAAATCTCCATCAAACACCAGGGCTAGGAGCCCGTTGAGAGGCGCTGGTCTGTATGGGTCACAGGAAGCAGCTTCTCTCACTGGGCGGCGGCTCTGTGGTTTCCAGCCCTGCTGAGGTGTGGACTTGTTTGCCTCCTTTCATGATGGTCCCCTCCTCCTGCAAGTGCTGGGTGTAAACTCTGCCCCTAAGTCGAGTGAACACACAATGTCCTCGGGGACGTTCAAGCCCCAGGATGACAACGAGCACGCTGGAGTCAGGGGCCACCCCCCACCCCCACTTCCCACCTAAACTCACAAGATCGAGCCCAGCCACTCCACCCTCCCCACCCTCCACCCTTTAAACTGAGTCACCCTGACAGCGCAGGCACATCACACACACTTTCCCGCTCTGGGGCCATACCAAGAGCACTCAGTGTCTCTTACACTTTTGTGCTTTCTCTTAAAAAGTAATATGAATTTTGCCTTGCACTCTATTTTTGCCCAACACTATTTCATTCTTTCTAAGCTGTACTCCACCCTCCCCACCATAGTAACATCTTTAAAATCCAGATGGAGTCTGAGAATTGATAGTGGCTATAGTTTAACTGACAGTGTTTTCCTCTAGGAAATACAATGGTAAAAACGTAATACTTTCCCCTAGAAATCCTGGAGTAGCACTGAGGTTCTGAGAGATGTGCTGGGTTTATGCACGGCTGGCTCCCTGCTTAGGGCCCTGGTTTAAGGGCCATTTCTAGATGGTGTTTCCTTAGGAGCCATTAAGTCCAGCAGCATCCAGAATACCCCCCACAACACCCCCGCCAAGGCACTAAGCCTCATTCTGAACAATGCCCCCCACACACACACCAGCCCCCACTCTGGGGGCTATTCAGCAGCAATGTGAGGAGATGTTTACTGAGTATTTACTCTGGGCTGTGCATTGGGCTCAGTGCTGTACGTTCCCTGAGTTCGATCTTCCCAACAGCCATTGAGGTACCTGGAATCATCCTATTTTACAGATGGGAAAAATGAGGCTTGGTTGGGGTTGATGTGACTTCCCAGGATGGCACTGAACCCAAGTCTTTCTGACTCTGGGGCCCAGCATGGACCCGCAAGCTTCCTGATCTGTGGGTGCAGAACAAGCATGGGGCTTTTGCTATCAAACATTCCAGACCTGCTCAGGACCCACACGGCCTGCAATCCTCATCTGCCTACGGGACAGCCCCTCTCAGGAGTTCCCCAGCCATCCCCACTCACCTCCTGTCCACCCTGGGTTCCAGTCTGTACACACCCTCACTGGGGGCCCGGCTTCGCAGGGTGAGCTGGAGGACAGATAAAGTCGAGCCCAGAGAGTCAGAGGGCGGGTCTCTGTCCTCAAATACTTCAGTTCTTACTCTTTCCTGTTGCCCTGTCCTTCTAACCCATCTCTCTACTTAGAAGCTTCCAAACTCATCTTCCCATAACATCTCCCTCTGCTTTCAAATTCATTCTGGCCCATTTGTTGTTGTTTTGTCTGCTTGTTTTTGCTCACCTTACAATGCTTGCACAACTCAGCAGTTAACCTGTGGAAACCGCCCAACTTCTTAGGACTGCCCCCTCTGCCAAGCACCAGGGACAGCTGCCATTTCCTGGTTATCAACTGTGTCCCATCTCTTAAATTATACCTAACCCTCCCTGGGACCATGACTGTTGTCAAAATGAGCAAGTTGGGGCACAGAGAGGTGACTTAACTTGCCCAAAGTCACACAGCAAGCAGGTGGTGGGACCAAGATATAACCTAAGATCTGTCTGCAAAGTCTGTTTTCCCTTCTCCACCAACAAGCTCCTCGACTAATATCAACTATACCCAGCAATGAGATTCAAAGGTGGCTTCGTCATCTAGCACACTGCGCTACCTATCTCCGGACCTCTGTCTGTGTCCAGGTAAAAAGCCTAAATATAAATCATGTCAGCAGGGCTAGATTTTAAAGAAGTGGCTCCATTACCCAGGCTCCTCCCCAGCTCTCCCTCCACCCCATCCCAGAGAGGACTCTGACTCAAAGGAGATTTAAAAGTGTCACAAACTCTAAGACCACAATTCAATTCTTTTTTTTTTTTTTTTTTTTTTGGCTGCATCTGCAGCATATGGAAGTTCCTGGGCCAAGGATCGAACCCTCGCCACAGCAGCAACATGAATCACTGCAATGACAATGCCAGATCCTTAACCCACTGAGCCACAAGAGAACTCCAGCAATTCAACACCTAAAGCAGCACACACATCACTTGCGTGCCTGCATCCCCGTCCCATGTAGCTTGCTCTGTGGTCACACCTGGACATGTGCGTGTCTCTCCCATGAGCTGAAAATTTCTTTAAATGCCATTTGCTTGAAAGGGGAAGAGCACCACATCTTTGAGGAGGATCTCAGGAAAGCCACAGAATGAACCCCTCCTTGGGAAAAGCGGGCACACACAAAATATACCCTCATCCTCCACCAGTCTTCATGCCATTGGAGGGCTTCACATACTGGACAGAGTCCTTGTTCTGCATCCCTCTTACACTCTAGCAGAGGCTATGCATATAGTGCTGAAGAGTTTTGTTATGGAGATTAAGAAAATTCCACCACCATCTTTGGTCAGAAAGAACACAGCCGTTGGCTTTAGGCCACTTCCCAGAAAGTACCTGTCCCACTTTTCCTTCCCAAGGTCTCTGGACCATCCGCCCGCTGCCCTCTTGTCCTAGGCTCAGAGCTGTGCCATCCACGCCCCACTCCCAGACGCCTGCCGGCTAAGGGCTGCATGTTTGTGACATGGCAAATTCCCATGGTGGGATCCTAACACCCCCATGTGACGGTTCTGGGGTGGGGACTTTGGGAGGTGAGTGGGTCCTGAGGGAGGAGCCCACACCAATGAGATTAGGGTTCTTAGAGAAGAGACCCCGCCGAGATCCCCAGCTCCTTCCACCAGGTGAGGACACATGGGAAGTTTGCATTCTGGAGGAGGGTTGTCCCCAGAACCCAACCATGCTGGCGCCCTGATCTGGGACTCCTGGCCTCCAGAACTGTGGGACGTAAATGTCTGTTGCTTGTAAGTCGCCCAGGCTGTGGTGTTTTGTCACAGTAGCCCGGAGGACTCAGACACCACCCTGCTGCTCTCCCCCACCTCTCCCTGATGCATTTGGCTGGCTCTGTTCACCTGGGACCTTATGGTCCTACCCTCTCTCCCAGAGCAAGCTCTCCAGGTCCTGCTCTTGCAAATGCCCAAGGTCATCCTGATTTCAGGCAGAGGGAGCCCCAATCCCAGGAATCCCGACCTGGTTAGTTTGACCCTCTGCACCAGCTTCCACCCAGCAAGCACCTCCTCCTGCACAGGAAGCAAAAGCAATGATGACCACGTGCAATATGGCCTCTTGGATTTAAAACATCCTAGAGTAAAACACCCTTGAGCAAGTTAGGAAAGGTGCCTCCTCTGGGCAGATGCAGGTGCTCTGACCTCTTGGCTGGCAAACCTGGATGGAGCCTCCTGCACACGGATTCCTGGCAGTTCCAACTCAGGGATGCACCAGAGCTGATTGCCTCAGAGGGCTGAGGAGTCATCCCAGACAAACTGATGCTCCCCAGGCCTCCGTCTGACCCCATCTGACACTCACGTCCATAGCAGCACTAGTTACAATGGCCCAAAGCGGCAAACAGCCAAGTGTCCATCAATGGAAAAACAGACAAACAAAATATGCTGTGTATGCACAGTGGAATATTATGCAGCTGGTAAAAGGGGGCACAACACATGCTACAATGTGAATAAACCTTGAGGACATGATGCTGTGTGAAATAAGCCAGTCATGAAAGGACAAACAGTATGATTCCACTTATCTGCAGTACCTAGAATAGGAAACTCATAGAGATAGAAAGTAGGGTGGAGGTTATGGGCTGAGTAGATGCGGGGAACATTTGGGATGATGGAAAACTTCCAGAAACAGACAGTGGTAACCGTTACACAACATTGTGTGTGTACTTAGTGCCACAGAACTGAACACTTTAAAATGGTTCAAATAGCAAATTTTGTTCGATACATTTTATTTTTTCTTTTTATGGCTGCATCTGCAGCATATGGAAGTTCCCAAGTCCAGGTCAAATCAGACCTATAGCTGCCAGCCTCCACCACAGCCACAGCAACGCCAGATCTGAGCCGCATCTGCGACCTACACCACAGCTCGTGGCAATGCCAGATCCTTCACCCACTGAGCGAGGCCAGAGACTGAACCTGCATGGATGCTAGTTGGGTTCATTACCGCTGAGCCACAGGACCTCCACTTAATATTTAAAAGGTCTAATAAATACAACAGAAATGTTTCTTTCCACTCTGATATAACTAATACATTCTGTCGACTTGCAACAGGTAGTAAGCCCTAGAGCTCTAGGATACAGTATAGTGGACACAGTATGTCGGGTTCGGAACCTATTCAGCCACTGAGAACTCTTAGATACATTTTGAAAGGTTTAAAAATGAAACGTGCTCTATACTATGACTTAAAAAAAAAAAAAAAAAAAGTAACAGCTGTACCTAGCTTTACCTCACTTTGAAAAGATATGAGGATTTATTAGACTTCCCATAAGAGCCTGACATACCAAGGACAGGACCTCAGTTCCTAATCCCCAGCAACCCCCCTCCCCAGGGGACTAACACCTTTGGACACTGGGCCATTCGAGACTCCCCTGGGAGAAAGATGCCACGTGAATGAAAACATCCCCTTCTCCTGCCCTCCCCTCCCTCCACAGGCAGCTGGTTTCCCCAGCAAGGCCGGGCAGCCAGGCCCATTCTGTCATCCTGTTATAAATCCTTCCCCTTCACAAACACGGGAGACTGGTCCTCTCGCTGTGCCAAGAAGTCTTTTTCTAAAAGCATCTGTAATCCATTCAAAGGCAGCCGGCAGGAAGTGGTGGCAAGGAAAACCCCTGCGCGAGGCAACTGTTGGGACCACCGCGCCTCTCGCTCGAGGCCAGCGACAGGAAGTCCCCCCTCCTGGGACACGGAACATCTGTGCGAGTCCTGAAAGCTGCCGGGCCTCTGTCGGGGCCTATGCGGGGCTTGAGGCAGATGCGTGCAAAAATATGGTCCGAAACACATGCTGTACTGAGTTTCTAAATGGGCTCTGAAGGAAACTCATTTGAAAAACTAAAGCAAACCCCGGACCCAAAGAGGGAGGAAAAAAATTATACGAAAACTAACCTCAAAAATGCTTTCTCTGGACAATTAGGCCACAATTGCAAGTAGTTCTAAGCCTTCTCATTGTGGCTCCCCCTCCCATCTGGTTTCGTCAGCTGCTTCCTCCTAAGAGTGAGAGCTTCAGTTTTTTTGGCACTAAAAGCTGAAGCCCTTAAACCAGTGCCACGGTAAGCTGGGACTGGCTTCCCAGGCTCGTCAGAGTGGATTGTTAGATTTTCAGGAATTTGGAAAGCCAATTAAGAAATTATTAAAAATTATACGATATGGAGTTCCCATTGCGGCGCAGTGGAAGCGAATCCGACTAGGAACCATGAGGTTGCGGGTTCAATCCCTGGTCTTGCTCAGTGGGTAAAGGATCCAGCGTTGCCATGAGCTGTGATGTAGGTCACAGATGCAGCTTGGATCCTGCATTGCTGTGGCCGTGGCTGTGGCCAGCAGCTGTAGCTCCAATTAGACCCCTAGCTTGGGAACCTCCACATGCCGCCAGTGCAGCCCTAAAAAGACCAAAAAAATAAAAATAAAAAATAAAAATTTTTAAATTGTGTGATATAAGCTAAAATTAAATGTATTTTATTTTATTTTATTTTTCAGCAGCTCCCACAGCTTATGAAGTTCCTGAGCCAGGGATTGAACCTGAGCCACAGCGGTGACAGTGCCAGGTCCCTAACCCACTGAACCACAGAGGAACTCTTTATATTTTAAAAAATAGAATACCCAAACCCTCTCAGCTCTGTTTACCTTGATACACTTTACTATTATCTATGCTTTCAGCAGGGATTGAGGACTTGAAAGGGCAGGCAGTAAATATTTTAGGTTCTGAGGGTCTTTATCTCAGTTATTCCACTCTGCCATGGTGGTGAATGAAAGAATAACCAGTGACGATACATAAATGAATTCCTATAAAACTTTATTCACAGAGACAGGTGACAAGGCTGTCACTGATGGGCTATAGTTTGCTGACTGCTGTTCCTGAAATAATTTACATCTACTGTACCTGTACAGAGGAAATCCTATGTAACAATGTTCTTTTTTTTTTTTTTTTTTTTTTTGTCTTTTTAGGGCTGCACCTGTGTCATGTGGAGATTCCCAGGCTTGGGGCTGAATCAGAGCTGTAGCCGCTGGCCTACACCACAGCCAGAGCAATGCCAAATCTGAGCTGCGTCTGCGACCTACACCAGAGCTCATGGCAATGCCGGATCCTTAACCCAGTAAGTAAGGCCAGTCAGACTCATTTCCACCAAGCCATGACAGGAACTCCACTGTAACAGTATTCTAATGCCCATAGCTTCCCAACTCTGAGTTCAGTTAAGTGCGTGCTGATGGCTTGAAAAGCAGTGATAGGCGTTTACACTACAGAAACCTTCAAATGCTATTTGATTCATTATTTATTTGATTACCTCGTTTTAAGAAAGTGACAGAGAAAACTTTAGTAATGCAGGTTTTAAAGTTTCTCATGCCAATAGCTACATTTGAGTAGCACACAAATTGAGGACACATTCATTCGCTTGGTACCTGAGAACTATTATCCAATTCAGCAAGGAAGTCACTCTTGTCACCAACAATCAAGCAAAGTTCCCACACGCATCTTTGTTCTTTCACTTTCATCTTCCTCACTGACTCAAATGAAAATATCCACCAACTCTTAACGGCAGATGAGCACTTGTTTGTCAATTTCGATCTTAGGTCGGCCGGGGAGATTAAGAATTTGGCAAAAATCAACAAAAGCATTCTGTGAGAATAAACTGATGACATGAAATTTACCATAAGGATTATTGAATATTTTAAGATTTGTAAATTGTATGCTAAACAGCCTTTTATCAGTAAAATGTCTAATAAGCAAATACACGTACATGAGCAAATTTATTTAGAGAGCAGGTTGTTAAACATTTACTAGCACAACAGCGATTATGATAGAAAAGAACTTCTAGATTAACTGAGCAGCAAGACCTAAGCATGTGCGGGGAGGGGGGAGATGGAGAGGGAGAGACGGAGGGAGAGACAGAGCGAATAACCTCCCTGCGGCACCCTGCATAGAGACAGCAATCAAACTAAAAAGGCGCCTGTTTCCTGAAAATGCCATGAAAAACTGAATTGTGTTGGTTATCAAGTAGGTGTGCCACTGGAATACATTATAAACCACTTCTCTTCAGGATTAATGGCAGATTCTGGACTCGTCCTAACTCCTTTTTCCAAAATCGACCTGCTGGGGGATCTCACAGCCCTTTACTAGCCTAGTCCAAATCCTGGCTATCCATGATGAAGGAAGTCAGACATTCCCCCAATCCCGCATTCATTCACTCATTCATTCATTCATTCATTTTAAGACATTGACTTAGCTCCAATTATACACCCATCACTATGCCCTAGATAGACTCATGAACCAAAGAACCCCTGCCCCCAGGTCAAAGGTCATGTAGGCACAGACTGAAACCCCCTCTTCCTTACCTGGGCCCCATGCATTCAAGCCACATTCATAAAGTGAATGAACTTGACATTTCATTTCTGGGTTCCTGGAGGGCAGGGGCCAGGGCCATTGCACCTGTAATGGTGCCAGGGCCCCGCTCAGTGCCTGGGTACTCAGTCACCATCTAGTGATGGGTGATGCAGGAAGCACCGCTCTAGCTTCAGAAGTTGAGGAGCAGCACCCATCCTGGTTTGCAATTAACTTGAGCAGTTCACCAGACCCAGGCTAAATGCTGGGCTCTGGCTGGGAGGTTGGAGAGGGATTATTTTAAGTGTAATTATCTTTTTCTTTCCCCAAATTAAATTATCTTTTTTCTTTCCCCACTTGAGCATGTGGGATCATGTTTCTCAATTCTCTTAAACCATACTCTACCAACCAAGATGTGGTCACACTTCTGAGGTTTGCATACAAAGCTCGCTCTCTCCATCTAGAATTTCTCGCTGATTATCTCACACTATACACTCATCTTACTGACACATGCCCAGTCCTCGTCCTTGTCCTTCTTTAGCGTAAATCATGGCTATTCAGCTCCTCACTCTGAAAATTGGTAATTAGAGAGGAAAATGTAACTCTGCCTTTTAAAGGAGGAATTTAATAGTTCATCCCTGGTCTTGAGAAAGAGGTTTTCTTCACAGGTGGAAAGTCAGCTGGTAAATATAGATCAGAATGACAGAATGTGCAAACGACCAGCAAGGATCATCAATGGAGGCCAAGACGATGCCATGAAATTTCTTCTTGAGGAACAGGGTTCTCACCCAGTGTCAAAACATCACCCACAGAATGACATGCTGGTTACAAGATGAATACGTATCTTTGCCATAGAGAGAGGTGGTCATCACGTTTCCAAGTGAGCAATACCTAACAACAGGACCCCTGACATCATATGCCCCCTAATGAGACATTTACTGAAGCACTCAAGATGACCTGGATGTATTCCTGCCAAAATGTTTAGCCGGAATCTGAGACCTTAGCTCTAATTTCCAGTATGGAGTAAAAACAGGGCAGGAAAGAGAAGGTAAATGACACCGTGAGGAAGTGATCGGACAGCCAAGAATGGGAAGCATTTTAAAATGGCAATGTGTTATATATGCATATACAGAAATATATATACATTTATTTTTTTATTTATTTGTTTGTTTGTTGTCTTTTTGCCTGTTCTAGGGCTGCTCCCGCGGCATATGGAGGTTCCCAGGATAGGGGTCTAATCGGAGCTGTAGCCGCTGGCCTACGCCACAGCCACAGCAACGGAGGATCTGAGCCACATCTGCGACCTACACCACAGCTCACGGCAACCCTGGATCCTTAACCCACTGATCAAGGCCAGAGATCGAACCTGCAACCTCATGGTTCCTAGTCAGATTCGTTAACCACTGTGCCACGACGGTAACTCCAGACACTCATGTCTGGTGGAGGGGGTGGGGGATTATTCTAGATTTAAACTGACTACAGAGTTAATAATGACATACAATGCATGGACCCTGATAGGATCTTGGATGTATATTTAAAAACATCTACAGAAAAAAGCTGCTATAAACTTTTTGGCGGGAGCGGGGGGGATCTGGGGAAACTTGAATACAAACTGAAGAGTGGATGCTATTATGGGATGACCACTCGTTTTGTAAGTGTGATGCTGGTATTATGATCATGTCGAAGAATGCTTTTATTTTTAGGAGATGGCTGCTGAATACCTAGGGGTGAAGTGTCATGCTGTCTGCGACTTCCTTCCAAATGGTTCAGCAAAAACACACATACATATTTATGTAAGATGAGGCTCTGAGAACTTCAGTGGGTAGCTCAAGGTGACACAATCAAGATGTGTCAAAATGATAAATATTTAGAGGTGACGTGTCATGATGTCTACAACTGATGTTCAAGGGGCCCAGAAATATTTATCTTTATAAGAAAGCAAATCACATAAAATGTGCACTAACTTTTGAACTCTAAGGGATGCATATATGAATGACCATGGCACTATTATTTCAACCTTTTTTTCCACATGTGAACGTATGTAACATTAAGACGGTGGGGCAAAGACGAAACAAGGGTGCCGGGGGTAGAGGTTTAGCACCAAATCTGAAGTGAGAAACTTTAGGCTGCTCGAGGGGGTCTGTGACTCTGGAATCAAACTGTAGCCCTTCTCCACTGAATTTTCACCACAGATGTAGGAACCTACAGAGGATCCTGGGGCTGCAACATCCTATGTTGAGATGGGCCTTTTTTTTCTTTTTTATGGCTGTTCCTGCAGCATATGGCGGTCCCCAAGCTAGGGGTCAAATTGGAGCTGTAGCTGCTGGCCTACACCACAGCCACAGCAACAGAGGAGCTGAGCCACATCTGCGACCTACACTACACCTCACAGCAACGCCGGATCCTTAACCCTCTGAGTGAGGCCTGGAATTGAACCTACTTTCTCATGGACGCTAGTCAGATTCGCTTCTGCTGAGCCACGACGGGAACTCCTGAGCTGGGCCTTTTCACATTGTGATTGCAAACAGCCACCTGAACAGAAATTTTAGGAGGCCTGTCAGTTCTCAGAACCTCAAGAACTTCAAAAAAATCAGGTGTTAAATCAAAGACACTCAGAGGTCATCTCCAGACTGCTGTTTAAAATGAACCTATAAACGAAGAGTTGTTTAAAAGATCCAGAGTTTACAAGATGAAAAGAATTCTGCAGGTGAGTTGCATAACAACGTGATTGTACTTAATACTTCTGAACTGTTCCGTTAAAAAGAGCTGAGATGGTAAAATTTTTGTTATTTGTATGTTACCACATTTAAAAAAAAAGAAAGAAGTGAAATGAAAACACAGGTCTATCAAGACACGTACCTGAAAACCAAATTGGATGCTTAGCTGAACGGTGACACTCTGTTAGCTGAAAATCACTCAGGAAAGAAAAAGGAAGGTGTGGTTTCTCCTCCCTCACTGACAAATCCAAGAGACTCTAACGCAACTGGGAGAATGATCAGGTGAACAATGGACTGGCCAGGTAAGATGAAGGGGCCCAGGTGCCTAGTAGGTAGGGCCAGCAACACGGGGTCCAGAGGAGGCGCAGGCTGTTCAGCCTGAGAGGCTAGGGAAGACTTCCTCAGAGAGGGAACGCTGCCTGGGCCCCGCAGAACGAGGAGCATCTGCGTGAGAGGGAGACAAAGACAGGCACGGCGAAGGAACGTGGCCTGCCAGGGGCACCACCTGTCAGGATATTTGAAGTGCCTGAGGCACAGGGGACCTGGAACACTGCGGTAACCCTGGTCGATGGGGAAGTGATGAAAGGTTTTCACTCCAGGAACATCCTGATAAAATGTGACTTTTCGGGAGATTAATTTTGAATTGGTATGCTGGGAAGATGGAGACAGGGAGGCCAATTAAGCAGCTATTATAAAAGCCTAGGTAGGCTATGAGGCGGGCTAGCCTGGGGTGGGGGCTGAGGGAGGTGCCCTGGGAAGGGGAGGGAGGGAAAGTACGAAGAAGGCTCTGCACTTGCACTGGGTCTAGGGAGCCTGGGGGGTGCAGAAAGGATGCCCGGGAGGGCCTGTCCTATGCAGTTCACCAGAGGGGTCGGCAAGGAGCAGGATGGGCTGCCACCAAGCAAACCCTGGCAGGACGGGGAGCTGGAGGGCCCTGGCAGGAGAGACCTAAAAGTGGGTATCACCAATACTTTGGGCAAGAAAATAGAGTGTTCAAAAAGCTTGAAGGTGTCTACGGTGCAATGAAACCTCCAGTCATTTCACTTGGAAAACAAAGAGCCCTGAATCTGCCCAAGGCTGGATTACTTTCCAATGGGCTTGCATAAAACAGAGCCATCTCTCTTTTCAAAGGGCTTCTGCCCTGAAGAGTTTGGTCTGAGCCTCTGAAAGCAGCAGGACTCGTGTGTGTCCGTTTGCCCTGCTTCTGCCAAAGATGGTGAGCAAGAACAGCGTGGTCAAGGGCGGAGCTCCAGGGGACAGAGGTCTGGCATCTGGAGAGGTGGCTTACAGGGTTGTCACTGGTGGGTGGGCTGAACAGCGCCAACCTCACCCAAACGGGACCCATTCCACTTTACTGATGTTTCCCCTTCCTCCTGCCAGTCTGGGGCAGATTCTGTCACCTGGGAAAGGTGCTCCAGCCCACGGGCTCTTGGCCGTCACCAGGAGGATCAAAACACCGGCCAGCAGACCAAGTGACTGCGGCCCGTCAAAGGTCACCTGAAACCCCACACGGAGGAGGGAACTGAGGAGGAGGAACAGTGCTCAAGAGGAAACACGCTGAAGGCTCCCCTAGTCTCTGAAGCCCCTGAGAGAGAGCAAGTAAGAGAAAGTGAGAGTGAGTGAGAGAGAGAGAGAGAGAGAGAGAGAGAGAGAGAGAGAGAGGAAGAGAAACTACAGCTCCTCCAGGACCAGCCAGGTCCCCACATATAAAATGCTAAGCGCCCTGATTAATGGAAAGTAGGTGAAATCCAGAATCACGGACTGAACATCACCCCGTCGTCCTGTCGTCATGTGGGAGATGCATTCTGTGCCTCTCTCTGGCACTCCAGTCACAGAATCTTGTCACTGCCCCTCAGAGCCAGTCACAACCAGGGTATCTCTCTATGGCTACAGAAGGCAAGGTCTCTCACACCCACTTAGCAAGCGGGTTGCCATCAAAAGGACACCTCTAACGGGCAGGTACAGAAAAGGAATCTTTATGCCATCATCCAAAGGCACGCACCCATCATGAAATCACTAACAATCCCAATGCCAAGAGGGAAGCTGAAAAGCGGCCTAGGAGATGCTCAAAAGGGGAAAAAGAGAGAGAGAATTATCACGGAGATAGATGCCCCTGGGGTTGCTTGGCAACCGTCTTTGCTAACACCTTCTCCCAAAAAGGAGCAGTTGGAGGCAGCTCCTGAGCTTTCCCTGAGGCCAGGGCTCTGACCACAGAGATGAGAAAGCACTTCACCGAGGGGGAGACCTGGGCCCTATCAGTGGACCTCTGGATTACACACATGAAGGGGAAGAAAACCTTTTGACTTAAAGAACACGCTCTTTGGAGTTCCCGTTGTGGCTCAGTGGTTATTGAATCTGCCTAGGAACCAGGAGGTCGCAGGTTCGATCCCTGGCCTTGCTCAGTGGGTTAAGGATCCGGCGTTGCCATGAGCTGTGCTGTAGGTCGCAGATGAGGCTTGGATCTGGCATTGCTGTGTCTGTGGAGTAGGCCGGCGGCTAGAGGTCCGATTAGACCCCTAGCCTGGGAACCTCCATATGCCGTGGGAGTGGCCCTAGAAAAGGCAAAAAGAAAAAAAGAAAAAAAAGAACGTGCTCTTTGAGGCAGGGCTGGTGCTAGGGTGAGGCAGTGAGGCACCCAGGGTATTGCATTTGAGGAGGCCCTTGCCTGGCACTTGCAGGAGCCCATAAGTGCATCTCCTTAAACATGTGTCCTGGGTGCCCCGCCAGCCTGACCTTAGTCCTTGCCCTGCTCCTTGGGCAACATGATGACATGGTGCCTGAGTCCTGCCTCTGGAATCAGTCTGCTTCTGGGTTCATATCCCACCTCTCCTACTGCCCTGCTCCATCACCTTGGATAAATCACTGAACCTCTCTGAGCCTCGGTTACCTAATCTCTAAAATGGGGTTGACTATGTGGGAAAACAATCTGAAAGAGAATGCATATGTGTATATGTATGACCAAATCACTGTTATACAGCAGAAATGACCACAACCTTGCAAATCAACTCTACTTCAATAAAAGAAAAAGAAAAATTAAAAATATAAATGAGGTTGATATAGGCATGGCCTCATAGGGTGGTCATGAGGACTGAGAAAGAAAAATGCACATCCAGCTCTGTGTCTGGCACCTGCTCAATGCCTAGGGAATGGAAGCTAGGACTGTTATTTTTTAAATCATGTAAGCATAATATACAATCATAAAATTTTAAAAACACATAAGCAGCTCCCCAGACCCCCTTAAATGGAACCTATGGAATCCAAGTGTCTGGGAATAGTCACGCTGTCTGGGCTTTTACTTAATTTATTTCTTAGGGCTGCACCTGTGGCCTATGGAGGGTCCCAGGCTACGTGTCGAAATCAGCCGCTGGCCTACACCACAGCTCACAGCAACGAGGGATCTGAGCCACATCTGCAACCTCCACCACAGCTCACAGCAACAGTGGATCCTTAACCCACTGAGTGAGGCATCCATGTGTATACTAGTTGGGTTTGTTACCACTGAGCCAGGACAGGAGCTCTGGTGTCTGGGATTTTAAAAAGCTTCACAAAGGATTCCCAAGGTGGGTGGGTCAAGAGCCACTTCCATAACCAGAGGTCATCAGGGCCACCTGGGGAACCTATTAAAATGCACAAGTGCTTCTGATTCAGTGTCACTGCAGCCTGGGATGCCAAACACCTAGGCGATTTCAACCCAGGGTCCCCACGATGACCACACTTGGGAAAACACAAAGTGACTTGAAAATTCCCAGCCCAGGGACAAGGGTCCAGCTCCTCTTGTTTTTATTCCTGGTATCCTTAAAGCATCAGGGGCAAAATGTTGACCAAAGATGCCTAGTGAGCCCCAGACCCACCCCTGGAGCAGTAAAGAAGCCACCTGTCCCATTGAGAAGGCAGCTCTGCTAAGGCGAGGAAGAGGACATGAGTGCCTGCCAAAAGTGACAATCAGCCCAGTGTAACCTTAGGTTCCTGAGTATGCAATAGAGCATCTTGTGTGTTTTCACATCAACCCTGAGCGCTGCTATTATTCCTATTCTGAAAATGAGGAAATTGAGGCGCAGAAACGTTATCTTCCTACACAGCTAGAAGTGGCAGAGTCAAGATTCAAACAATGCCCCATGAAGCTTCCAAGGCTGTTGTGACAATGCACTTTTGTGATAAAATATTCATAATATAAAAGTTACCATTTTGGCCAGTTTTAAGTGTATGGTTCCTGTCACCACCATCTATCTACCAGAACCCTTTTTTTTTTTTTTTTCTTTTTTCTTTTTAGAGCCACGCCTGCAGCATATAGAAGTTCCCAGGCTGGGGGTCAAATGGGAGCTGTTGCTTCTGGCCTATGCCACAGCCACAGCAATGTGGGATCCAACCTGCCTCTGCGACCTACACCACAGCTCACAGCAATGCCAGACTGTTAACCCACTGAGAGGGGGCCAGGGATTGAACTCATGTCCTCACAGATCCTAGTTGGGTTCGTTTCCACTGAGCCACAACGGGACCTCCTACCAGAACTTTTGCATCTTTCCCAGCTGTAACTCTGTACCCATGAAACACCAATGCTCCATGTCCCTTCCCCTAGCCCCTGGCAACCCCCATTCTACTTCCTGTCTCAATGCATTTAACTCCTCTAGGAACCTCATGTAAATGGAATCAGTATTTGTCCTTTTGTGGCCACTATGCTCTTAAAAACAGCTAGCCACCACCTTGGTGTGATGGGACAAAACCAGGAGTGTGTCTCAACCATCTTCCATGCCCTGGGCAGGGTCTTCAGTTTGGGTGACCTGTCTCCCCACCCCTGACCCCACCCCTGGGCTGCATGACCTATCGGTGTATTGAAGCTGTAGGACAGAGCTCCCCCACACCCACTGCCCCCCCCCACCCAAAGGTGTCCTTGAACTGTAATGTTCAGAGAACCACAATGAGCTTCCCAGAGCAGGTACACGGCTAACTGCTTCTCTGTTCAAAGAGCCCCTCACTGAGTCCCTTTTATCTTCGTGGTGTTACTCTGTCTTGCTCTGGAGAGTATTTACTTGGTTTCCTTTTTTCTTTAAACACCTGATCCCTCACATTGGCAAGCAGAATTGTGTTATGAAACCACAGGTACGAGGATAAAACATCTACATAAAAACAAAAGCGTTCCCCACAGTGGAATTCCAGCTTGACTTAGAGGCAACTGCAAGAGCCAAGTCTAACACCTGAAGGGCAAGGGTCCTCGGCCTCAGCCCGCTTGCAGGAAAGATTTTCCTAGGCTCTTGACATCCGTTCAAGTGCCTCCGGATCCCAATCCGGGTCCATTTAGCTAACTTGGCCAATGTGAGCTCTGCCAGAGGAGAGCGTAACCAACCAGCATGAGCTGGGAGCCCATCACTGGCAGAACAGCGCACCAAGAATTTTAGGAGAGAGGGACACACGGAAGTCCGTCCTGGACGTTTAGTTTCTACAATTTGGAAAAAGGTCAAACCATTGGCCAACACTCTCCTCTCCACTGTGGCTATCCTGGATCACGGTAGTCATGTCCAGTGTCCAGGGGTCAAGCCCTGCAGATCCCCCCATGGTCCCCACGAGGCAAGACACGTGTGGGGACTCCATAAAGGGATCTACAACCCCTGAGGGAGATACATGTCCCTCTGGCTCTCTTCCCAATGGGAAACTCACTCTCTGCAAAGGAAGGGGAAGCCTCTCAGGGCCGCTGGCCTGGGGGCGGGGCACCCGGTCACATGGAGCTGCTCATCTAACCCATTTTTTTTTTTTTGTCTTTTTGCCATTTTCTTGGGCTGCTCCCGCGGCACATGGAGGTTCCCAGGCTAGGGGTCTAATTGGAGCTGTAGCTGCGTCTGCGACCCACACCACAGCTCACGGCAACGCCGGATCCTTAACCCACTGAGCAAGGCCAGGGATGGAACCCACAACCTCATGGTTCCTAGTCAGATTCGTTAACCACTGAGCCACGACAGGAACTCCTCATCTAACCCTTCGAAAGCCGTCTGACTCCATCTCTGTGGCACTGGGGCGTGCTTCAGCCTCACCTGTGTTCTAGGATTTTCTCAGTGGTCTTTACATAGTTGTTCTTGTGAGGAGAGGTGAAGTTGGGAATGACCTACATCACCACCTTGGTGACGTCACTTCTACGGCAGTCACTAAATGACCGGACGTGGAAGTTCTCTTTGCGGCTCAGCAGAAACGAACCCGACTAGGATTTGGGTTTAATCCCTGGCCTCTCTCAGTGGGTTAAGGATCTGTTGCTGCTGTGAGCTGTGGTGTAGATCGCAGATGCAGCTCGGATCTGGTGTTGCTGTGGCTGTGGTACAAGCCAGGGTCTACAGCTCTGATCCGATCCCTAGCCTGGGAGCTTCCATATGTCAGAAGGGTGGCCCTAAAAGAAAAAAAAAAAAAAAAAAAGCCAAAATAAACAACCAGATGTGAACACTGGGCCACCTCAGAGGATGGGGTCCTTGGATAAAAGGGGTGTGACCAGGACAGGGTCTCCCTGGGTCTGCTGCTACCATTTTATGTCTACTTCCACAGGATGTCATGAATGAAACAAAGTGTCGTGAATGAAAGGCTAGCCCGAAGGATAGCAACATGACGTACACAGAAAATCCGGCAAACCTCCGAATCTGCTTTCCTAAATCATTTCTCAAGCAGAGACAGCAGGACCCTGAGAGCCATTGGCTAGAGTGAACGTGGCCTTCCAGGCCTAAGCAACGCGGCAGACCACCTGGCCCCCCAGGCCAGAGCCCTGGGGAACCCGACCCTCCTCTGCTCTTCCTATTTGCTAAGCCTTCACATTGAAATCCTGAAACCAGCCCTTCGGTCTCCATCGTGCATGTGCATCCCTATTTCAGACAAACCCCACGGGTAATCAACTGCACAGAACGCCAGTTGTATTTCCAGCCTGACTTTAAATATCAACTGAAATCCCTAATGCGTCACCATGGTGCTTCTGACATCCGGGCCCCCTCCCCGGCACGATCAATGCCATCCTGATCAGAACTGGTGCCTTGGGGTCCCCTCCACCCACAGGGAGGGAGCGTTGGGACACCCAGAATTAGAACTCGAATCACCGCTGTCATCATTTACTACAGAATGGATAGGAAAGTTTGGAGGGGTCACCTCAGAGATGTTTGGAGGAGAGCTCCGCGAGGGAGTCCTTTCTAGAGGCTCCAACACAGCCCCGTGGAGGGGACAGTCACAGCTCCACACATGCCTGCTGAGGGTTCAAAAAGGCCACTGCACCTGGACCTCAGGCCTAAGACACAGACCCACAGTAGAAGAACATGGCTGAGTCTTCCTTTCTTGTGTTCTTCCCTTTCCAGCCCCCACCGTACACCCTTGATTCTCCAGCAGGGTGACGTGGCAGGTCCTCCCCGATCCCTGGGACCTTGGGCCATGTCTGGAGACAACTCAGGGGAAGGGGAGGGGCCGCTGGAGTCTAGCGACAGCGGCCAGTGATGCTGCAAAACATCCTGCGACTCACAGGAGGGTTTCCCACTACGAAGAAGGGGTGTCAGTGCCGAGAACCTGTATCCTACTCTCTGCTGTGCTCTCTTCACACCAGTGATAGACTTTTTAGTTTCCAGAACGAACATTTTATAGGTGCTCACACTTGGGGCCTTCACACATATTGTTCCCTTGAACTCCACCCCGCCCAGGCCTGCATGTGGATAACTTCCACTCATCCTTCAGGTTTTATCGTTTGTCTGTTCGTTGAAGCTGTACTGAAGTATAGTTAAGTTGCAAGGCTGGGATCATTTCTGCTACGCAACAAAGTCACCCAGTCATACACATACACATACCCATTTTCTCTCAAATTCTCATCCTCCAGGCTTTAGCATAAATAAAATCTCTTCCGGGAGACCTTCACTGAGTCCCTAACCTAAATTAGGTCCCCCTGACATGCCTGCCAACACTACCCCATTTTTCCCTTTCAGGGCACTCACCATGGTTGCCATGACTTTTTAAATGTCTGTCTTGACTGCAAGGATGGGACTGCCACAAGGCAGGGGCTGTGTTTTTACACTGTTGTTTCCCCAGGCCCTAGCGCCAGCAGGTGCTGGCGCCCGCTGTCACTCAGTCTCAAACACATGACAGAGGCCAAGAAAGCGGGGTGTATGTGGGGGATGTGAAAACCGAAGCCAGACACCCAGAGGCTTAAGCTATCCTCCCACTATGTGGGCATCAAAGAGAGAATGCAGCAGCCCCTTGTGAACGGCCGTGGCCCACTCTCTACACTAAAGGAAAACAGCAAGATACTAGGCAGTACTACAGGATGCTATCAGCCATGCAGGGAAAGCGGGAAGGAAAACTAACGTCTCTAGTTGGATGCACTTAGACTGCCTTGGAAGGAGTCGCAAGCAACTAGGGACAAGGAGGGTAGGAAGGAGTCTTTCTTTTCACTGCATACCCTCTCAACTTTGTAACACGTGAACATTATTTAGAAAAAAGAAGGAGTTCCCTGGTGGCTCAGCAGGCTAAGGATCTGGTGTTGTCACTGCTGTGGCTCTGGTTACCACTGTGGTGCAGGTTTGATTCTTGGACTGAGAACTTCCACATGCCATGGGTGTGGCCAAAAAAGAAGGAAAGAAAGAAGGAAAGAAGGAAGGAAAGAAGGAAGGAAGGAAGGAAGGAAGGAAAGAAAGAAAGAAAAGAAAGAAAGAATAAGAAGCACTTCATTGAGAGGGAGACAGAGAGACAGAGACAGAGAGAGAAAGCAACAGGCTGTATCATCCAGAGATGCATCATTCCTGAAGCCTGACATGTGATGAGAACACCGCAGAGGGTAACTGCTTAGAAGGCAAGATCACACACAGTGTTTCAAAGTATGTCCACCCTGCCTAACTTCCTGGTTTGGATGGAGCCAGAGCCCTATTTTCTCTACCCGCACACTCAGGTGCATGGAAATACCTGTATGTATAAAGAGGTACTCATTTCAGAGGCTTTGTCTTTTCAAAACTAGATAGTGTTGGAAATGCCCTCTCTCAGCTCTGCTGTCTTGCTCATGATGCTGCCCCTTCTCCATCGGCTGGATGCCCCTGTAAAGGTGATTGGTTCTCCAAGCCCTTCTCCTTTTCATCTTTCCCCCCTCCCACCTTGAGGCCACTCCATCTCTCCTGTCCTTTCATCCCAAGCGCTGGGCAAAAGAAGAGAGATGATAATGAAACGCCAAAGTGAATAAATGTGGCTGCTTGTTAGCGAAAGGGGAGGAAGTTAGGCTTAATGGAGAAAGAAGTTGAAATTAATGGCGAAAATGAAGTTTATCGGTGTAATCTGTGGACTTGGTGTCTTCCTATCTCCTATTAGCATAGATAACAGAGCTGTCGGGATAATGATAAAGGGGACCCATCACCGTTTCCCATACATCTCCACCGCTTTCGCTGCCTTCCCTCCCTTGGCGTCTAAGAACACCTCATGCTTACCAGGTCAGTTGCCATCTTTTCTCCAATTTGCCCTCATCCAGCTATAACTGCCAGACTCCTAAGCCTGAGCTGAACATGTTCCTATGTTTCCTGCTTCCTCCTGTGTTCCAGCCCGACTCCACCAGTATCTCAGAACAGCAAACTCATACAGTCGTGACACAATCTTACTGGCCCCAGAATCATTTTCAAATTGGAAGCATTTCCTAAGTTTACCTGCATCAAATCAAAACATCTGAAAAACACACAAATGCTCAAAGTAACTAAGGTAGGCTCCAAAAAGACTGAAACGAGGGTCTATGGAGGACTTTGGAGCCCCACTGATCAGATACAATAAATTATTGATCATTTTTTAAAATTATGTTTTAGACTTTCCAGTCCCCAGAAAGAACTCCGTAAACCCTTCTCAGCCTAAGTCCCAGACTGTCAAAGAATTTTTCTCTAGCTCCTGATAAAACTTATCAATGACTACATATTAACTGTACACCATTAAAAAACATGCATATCACAGAAAGCAGTTTTTAAAAAATCGTGAGCTTTCTAAAATTACGATAACATGATTTATCGTAAAAATGAAATTTCTGCGTCTATCTTTTCCGGCGATCACTGATTAGTTAAAAATCCTAGTTAATTATAATAATAAAATTTTCTACCACTGGCTTCATTAATGCACGATGATGATAATCCTGAGAACATTTTAACACATAAGAAAGACACATTTTCATTAAGTGCTCACTGTGTGCGGAGCCCTTTCGTATTATCTCAGTGAATCCTCACAACAACCCTGTTATTATCTCCGTCTTACATAGTTCAGGACACTTAGAAGCCATAGGTACTGGGTCCTTATTTATCAATTGACATTTTTTGTTTTTTGTTTTTTTTAAAAAGTTCAGGTGAGGCAATTAGAAAAGGGAGCGCGCTTTCTAAATCACAGAGCTTTCCCCCAATTAGCTTGAAAAAAGTCTTCCAATAAATCTATGAAGCTGGAGAGAGAAAATTATTTTAAAAGGTTAGCTAGACGAATGGCCTGCCTTGGAATTTTCTATCATAGCCGCAGTTCACATCTTAGATTAGGTTCCTCAGGTTCCTGGGAGCCCTCCTCTGGGAAATCTCAGTGCTTGAGGGAACCAGGCTGACTGTGGTCAAGCCCCTGTCTGCTACGGGGAACACAGGACCCTGGGTTTTGGACTGAGACCCTCAGGGTTCTCAGAATCTGAAAGGCCAACTATTTGCAGCAGAATATGCTTCTGTATGAGATGCAGTGATTTTTGCCACTGAGAGATTATAAAAGGAGAAAATAAACACAGTATGTAGTAGTTTAAGATATTTTTAACGCCGAGGGCTTGTTTTTCTTTTTTAAAACTTTTCTTCAAAAACAGCCTGTCGAGTATGACTGCATCTCAAATGTAGATTCCTTCAATAGAGAAACCTGGGTTCAGAAATCTCAAAGAGACCTTAGGAGATGTTTAATCTACGCCCTTAATTTATAAGCAAGAGAACAGGCCCAGACAAGGGAAGCGATGTTCCCAAGGTCACATGCAGGAATTAGGAAGCAGCCTCAAAGCCCTCTCTCTCCTGCTCCTTTAACCGCTGCAGGCTGCCCTCAATATAACCCCGCACGACCACAACCAAGCACGGAATTAGCAACACCTAACCCAGGTGATGATCTGGCAAGGCTAAAAAGTATTTCCCAAATTCCTCTTAACCATAATTTTAGCTACTCTCTCTCTCTCTCTCTTTTTTTTTTTTGGCCATGCTCATGGCATGCAGAAGTTCCCAGGCCAGGGATCAAACCCGCACCACAGCAGCAACTGGAGCTGCAGTAGTGACAATATCGGATCCTTAACCCGCTGGGCCACAGAACTCCTTAGCCAACTTGTGATGAAATAATAACATGCATGTAAAGACGTTACTACAGAAACTTCAAAGCACCCAGTTAACATTTCCTATTGATATAGGTAGAGAACTGAAGTAGAAAAAGGTTTAAGGAAGGCAAAAGAACTACACTGCAATAATCGGGTTATTCAAAAGTCTGCAAGTCCTCCCTGCATCTTTTGAAGCTGTGGCCAGATGGAAGCCAAATGCAAAATGATCCTTTTCTCACTTTTCCAGTCTAACTTTTTTCCCTGAGCTTCGTCTATAAAAAAATATCATATCGCAATGCTCCCAGCTGCATTATTCGCTATAGTCAAAAGGTGGAACAAAGCCAAATGTCCATTAGCAGATGGATGAATAAACTACGGTACATACATACATACAGTGGAATATTATTCTGCCGTAAAAAGGAATAAAATTCTGATACATGCAGCAACCTGGATGAACCATGAAAGCTTTATGCTAAGTGAACAAAGTTGGACACAAACGGACACTTATTGCAAATATATATACAGTATATAGAATAGGCAACTTATAGAGACATAAAAGAGAGGTTACCAAGGCTCAGCCCTGGGGAGGGCTAAAAGGGAAATTACTGTGTAACGGGGACAGGGTTTCTGGTTGGGATGATGAAAAAGTTCTGGAAATGGATAGTACAACACCCATGAATGTACTTAGGATCACAGAACTGTAGAGTTTAAAATGGTAAATTTTATGTTATGTTTATTTTACCACAATAAAAAGAAATTATATAAAAATCTGGATCACATACCTTCATTTCTTTCTTTCTTTTTTTGGTCTTTTTAGGGCCACACCTGTGGCATATGGAGGTTCCCAAGCTAGGGCTTGAATCAGAGCTGTAGTCTCTGGCTTACACCACAACCACAGCAATGCCAGATCCAAGCCACGTCTGCAACCTACACCACAGCTCACAGCAACACCGGATCCTTAACCCACTGAGCAAGGCCAGGGATCAAACCCTGCCTCCTCATGGATGCTAGTCAGACTCATTTCCACTAAGCCATGAGAGGAACTCCCATATACCTTCATTTCTTAATTGGAATTCCTAAACTTTATTCATTCGTTGCTATGAAAGCAGAAATCTCTTCTCCAAATCTGCCTACTGCCAATGGTGTCATGGCCAATCTACATATGTTCACACACAAGGAGAAAGCCAATTACAGCCAGGCCACATTGTGTCCTGCGAAGACCCATCCATAGCCACGTAGCCATCCCTAGACCTCCCACACGATGACTCCAGCAAGAAGGCCAATGGCAAGACGGAGGCAACCAGTGTTCCTGCGGATCCTAGTAACCAAACACCCTGACGCCGTGTCTCAGCTTAACCCTTAAGCCCTTCGCTACGGGAAGGATAGATATATGTTTAATATATGTGTACTCTATCCATAAAGAAAACTGTAGGCACATACCAGGAAGATCTTCAGGAACTGCTAACCTAGGTCTGCTCCACCAGGCCCACGAACAAAGAGCTTAGAGCCCATACATGGCGTCTGGTGAACTCAGCAATTGTAGGTTACACCGAACAGTGGGGAGTCCTTAATGCAAGCACATCATTAGGAGCTAAATCTTTGTACCTTTCCAGGACAAAGGTTATAAAAAAGCAGGATGTACCACTTGTGAGTTCTAAGGAAAGCAGAACTTTACATTTTTTTTTTTTCCTTAAAAGAATCTATTTCTCACGAGGCAAAGAGAATCTGAGAATAAGAGTCTTTTGAAACAGAAGCCCGGAGGAGGGGACAGAACAGAAGTTTTGTGTGCTATAGTCATAATCTATCACCCAGGCCTGAGAGGTGCCAATTCTGGGCCATCCCATGACCTTTTATTCCACTTTAAAGGTTTTCACCACCTCATCTTCTTTTGTGGAAAGCTTTTCATTGCCAGTGGTCTGATAACTGAGCCCCATACGCTTTTAAAGATCTCAAGAGTTTATGAAGAAAAACAATCTCCCGTGATACTCTCCAAAGCCAACACACAGAGACATGTAGGACAAATAAGCCGCCACTTGTCAGAATTCCACTTGACACCATTCCCTTGTGCACCCTAAAGACACATGTCAAGATCACACTAAGATATTTAGAGACAAACATCTTTAGAATAAGGTTTCATTCCCAATCAAAGTGCTTAATTAGCAGAAACATTATGCTAGAGAGCCGTCCTTGAATATGCATGCATTTTAACCTCCGTGTCATTTTTTGCCGAAGCACAAATTCTCCCCTCCCTGGATGGTCAGGAAATGATGGGGCCCAGAAAACCAACTGGCTGAGGTGGGATCCACAAACTGCGTTCCCTCTTTGCAAACAGGGGCCAGCTGCCTCACAGGGTGACATCCCACTTTATGAGGGAGACCATTCTTGGGCACCTCACGGCCTTTTCGCCATTCATTTTGGATGCACCAGGCTCCCAGGGCCTGGTTATGGCTGAACTCTTTCAACGATTCCTGCCCACCTCTTCAGCTCCCCACACCTCCTCCCACCCCCAATGTCAGCCCACCATGCAAGACATCTGTTAGTAAATCACAGTTCAAATGAGCCCATCCACTGGTTCAGCAGACAGTGGCCTCTGGAGTTGCTCCACGTGAAGCCCATAGGCCAGAGTTACACATGGCAGGCTTGCCAACAGGGACAGGATATGATTTATTTATGACGACCATGTGTGTTTGATGCCCAGTTCCAGCAGGCTGTGGCTTCACGCACCTACCTCGGTCTGGGATGACCTATCCACTCACTGTGTCCCATTTTAGGTACTGTATTTCCATGCCGGGGAAACAGAGATGGGTGACCGGCAGGGGCCTGCACCCCCAGACACCCTAACCCTGTTCACCATATAACAATCTGACCACACACAAAGTGGGCCAAAGGTAACTTGCTGCAAAGGTTTGCCACGTACCGCGGTTTTCAGTGGAAAGTGGAGAGGTAGCTGCTGGAATGACTGACCACGTGCGGCTCACTTAAACTGCTGTGTCTTCACCCACAGGAAGGCTGGGATGCTTGCGAAAGGAGCCCTGCTCCTCATTTCAGTGATTTCGACCCCTAACCATTGGCAATGATGCTCCAAAGGCGGATGGCAGATAAGCATCAGAAGGGCCAAATGTGGACTCCAGCTGAAGTGCGGAAACTTCTGCCTTCAACAGTCTCCCCACCCTCTACCCCCCAGTTGTATTTATACTTTGAAAGAAGTTAACATGAAGCAGTAGTCACCTGGGCGTGCTCAATTTTTGACAAGCCTTAGTCACTCTGTACCCAGCAGAACAATTCACATTATAGTCAAATCCTGTGAAGATTCTGCCACACATGCTAACACTAAAATGCCAGTAGCTCCACTTACCTTCTTTATTAAGCCTCATAACCTCCCTGCTTTTTCCACCCTCTTTTCCAGCCTCTTCTAAATCTACATCTGCAGATGAAAAAGAAAAGGAAAAAAAGAAAATAAGGAAAAACGAGAAAAAAAAGGGGGGGAGCCAAAGTCAAGGGGGGGGGAGGGAGAGTGTTTATTTGCAAACAGATCGATATAAATACTGTATATGAAAATCTTTCAAAAATTGACAATGCAACATTTTCTCCCAAGTCCGGATTTCCATCTACCTGGCCCAGATAGGTACCAAAAAAAACTATGCAAGCAGCAACAGAGTAGCCTTTTAAACGGATACACAGTGGGGCTGAGAAAGCCCACCCCGCGGGCTGCCACGGGGAGCGGGCACAGACAGACAGACAGACAGCCCTGGCAGCAGGGCCTCTCTCTGTGCACTGATGATCTGTCTCTGTGTGTATTTATTTAGAGAGAGGGAGAAGCATGGAGGACACCGGGGGCCACTCTCTCTCTCACACACACACTTTTTCCCAGTGGCTCTAGGTGAATGGAAAGGTTACAGGATAATAAAAGGAGGAGGAGGCGGTGGGGTTCTTACTGTCGGAGCAGTGTAATTTGGCGGCGTCGATCCAGGAGGACCAGGGTTTGCCCAGAAACGCCTCCGGACTGGGCACTTTGCGATCCAGTGTCGCCATTGCTCTTCCTTCTTGTTGCTTTTTCCCTGTTCCTTCGGCAGCAGCAGCCGAGAGACACGGGATTCGAGAACGCTCCGACGTCATCTTCGGAACGTTCCGACATTGAGTGTTCTGAAAGGGGGAGGGAGGGAGGGAGGGGAGGAGGGAGGCGGAGGAGGAGAGCAAGAGAGAGAGAGAGAGAGGGAGGAGGAGCTGCGCTCGGCGCCCGGCCCGGCTCAGCTCGGCTCGCTGCGTCCGCGGCCGTGGCCGCCAGGGGCAGCAGAGAGGCGCCCCGAGGCCCGGCGTCTGCCAGCCCGCACGCCTGCCGCCGGGGGAGGGGCCGCGCGCCGGGACCCAAGACTGCAGCGCCCGGCGCCGGGTTGCTGTGGCGCCGCGGCTACCGCCCGCACCCGGTGGCCGCGAGCCTGGGTCAGAGGGGCTCGGCGTGCGGAGCGGGGATCGGGGATGCTCCAGTAAAGGCGCGACCTGGGGCAGTGGGAAGGGTGGTCTTCCTCGCAGAGTTGCGCCCGAGGACGGAAAGTTTTTGCATGCAGCGCATCCTTCCCTCGCGGGTCCCTGTCGCCCACGGTGAAGCGCCCCCGCGGGGATCCCCGCCACTTAGTGGGGAGGGGCCGAGCAGCCCCCTCCCGAGACGGCCACCCAAGCCAGGGAGGGAACCCCGGTGACCTGTTCTCCCAGCCACCACTCCCTCCACCCTTTCTTCTCTCTCACGGTGGACCTTGGGCCGTGGATGATGATGCGGATGCCTTGGGAGCTGAGACCAGTGGTTCTAAGAACAGGTGAGTTTGGGGCGAGAGAAGCTGCTTTCCCATTTCAGACTGCGGGGCGTGCCTGCAAAGCTCAAAACTCAGGGCCGAGGTCCCCCCAGGTTTTCCTCGCGATGCGTGTCTCCTTCCCTGCGTAGACTTTGCTTCAGGATCACGCTGGTGGAAGAGCGAACTCACCCACTCTCGGAAGATGATACTTAGCGGGCCAAGCCCCTGGAGCAGTTTCCAGAGCTCCCTACCGTGAGATGAGGGAGGCCCAGATTAGCGCCTGCAACCTTTGGCCAGGAATCTGATTCTTGGGAGAATTCACTTCAGGCTTAACTGCTCTAGCCAGCTAGAAAGGAAGCGTTAGATTTCCTCTGAATTTTGGACAGTTGATGCTTTGAGATTTCCCCCCTGTCCTGGGGGTTGGCAGCACAGGTCTTAAAAGGGCTCCTGGTATCTATTTAAATTTTTTTTTTTCTCCGTGACTAGGAATTATGTAAAATAAGATATATAGACCCTCCTCCACAATCAATTTTTGTCCTTTCCCACAGCATACTTTTAGTTCTTAAAACCTCCCTTTCTGCCCCAATGCTGAAGCACGTAGACTTGGAGCTGCTCCGTACTGATTTCTGCCCTGGTTGTGCCATTTAATGCCCTTGCACTTGGCATCCTTTAGGGTTAGGATGGATGATGGAGGAGCTACTAGCTGGTCTTCAGTTGTGATGTTTGTGTGAACGGGCCTGTTTGGGTGAGACTCAGGTAAATTTCATGTACTTTTGCTCTCTTTGCAAGGGTTCCTACACAGGAACCACTACATTGCTAAGGTGCCACTGAGTGGAGAATTCTCATTTTAAGAATTGGTGGTTTCAGCAAAAATTAGATACTTACAGACCCCATCATACACCGGACACTGTGCTCGGCATTTCCATCCATCCCTCTGTCCATCCAACAAATAGTGCCTGTCAAGGACTAGCCAGCCTCAACAGAGAAAGACAAATGAGACCCAGCCCAGCTCTTACAGAGATGCGGTCTGGTGATCCTAATAGAAGAAGGAAAGATGAAACTTAACCAGCTCTTAGGGAAAACCCAGTGACTGGCCAGGTCAGTGAGTGGTGTGGTGGTCCAGAGCTACGCCTGTCTGTGGGAGGAACTGAAATCTAGTGTGGAGGGATCAGAAAATGTGTCACAAAGAAGATGAGATCTGCTCTGCATCTTGGAAGTGGGGGAGGATTTATTATGGTAAGCCGAAGACTGGTATTACCAAGGGAGGGGTGGGGGGTAATTGTGTTGGCAGAGGCTTCAAGCCGAGCCTGAGTGTGGTGTGTTTGGGTGTAGAGTGTGGTTTACCTGGGATGGTGGATTATTATTCGGGGTTTGGGAATGATGCGTTTGTAGTGGGCCTGGGTCAAATCATGGAAGGCACCGAATGGGCAGCCTAAAGAATTTGGGTTTGGTTTGACAAGGGGGAACCACTGAAGGGGTTTCTGCCACCAAAGGAGAAGTAGAACAGGTGACTTAGAAAGACTCCTCTGGCCTTGGTGTCCAAGATATGTGGACTATGGCAACAGGTTAGAAAAGTAGTGCCCCACTGGTTGGGTTGCAAAGAAAGAAGGGCCTGAACGCTGATGGTCCCATGTAAGTGGAGAAGAGGAGACATGTATGAGGGGCCATGTGAAATAAGTGCCTCCTCAGAGGGTCTGTTGTATGGCTGGATTGGGGGAAAGGGGGAGAGAGAGGTCAGAGCTAGAAGTAATTTGATCCTGGAACATTTTCCCCTTCCCCTACAGCTTTCCGATTTTTCTTTCATGTTGGTGTTTATTCCTCTATTGCACACAAGTGGGAAGATGTAGTCAGCAGCCTCTAAGAGGACCCCAATGTTCCCCGCATCCTGGTGTGCCTGCCCTTGTGTGATTCCCTCCCCTTCTGTGTGGGCTGGTTCTAGTGACCTGTTTCTGACAAACAATGTGGCAAAATGTTGGGCTGTCACTTCTGAGGTAGGTTACAAAAATATCGTGGCTTCTGTCTTACTCTCACACTCACTGGCTTGCTCTCAGGGGAGGCCCCTGCCGTGTTGTGAGCTGCCCTTTGGAGAGGCGAATGGGGCAGGGAACTGAGGGAGGCCTCTGGCCAGCAGTCAGTGAGGAACTGAGGCTCTTTGCCCAGTAACCTGTGAGGTGCTGAACCCTGTTTTTAGCCATGTGAGTGCGTTTGGAAGCATATCCTTCTCCAGTTGAGCCTTGAGATGAGACCACAGCCCTGTCCGACACCTGTGAAAGACCTTGAAGCAGAGGCACTCAGCCAAATCGCACCTGTATTCCTGACCCACATCAACTGTGAGGTCATTAATGCTTGTCGTTTTTGTTTTGTTTTGTTTTTGTCTTTTTAGGGCCGCACCAGCAGCATATGGAGGTTCCCAGGCTAGGGGTCTAATCCGAGCTGTTGCTGCTGGCCTACACCACAGCCACAGCCACACGAGATCTGAGCCGCATCTGCGACCGTCACCACAGCTCACGGCAATGCTGGATCCTTAACCCAGTGAGCGGGGCCAGGGATCGAACCCACAACCTCATGGTTCCTAGTCAGATTTTAATGCGTGTCATTTTAAGTTGTGAAGTTTTGGGGTAACTTGTTCCATAGCAACACATAACTAATACAGAATGCGTGGGGGTATGAAGCGATGGGATAACAAAAACCTAACTAGAAAAATGTTTAACAAAGGAAAAGTCTGCCAGTGTTCCCTTGTTCCTCTTTGGAGCCTCCTGTGAATTGTGTGTCCTCCTTCTCGAAAGTTTTTTTGCCAGCTTTGTGTGAAGGGTTTACACTAGCATCTTCTCCTTGCTGAGTTTTGTAACTTCTCTTTATTCTCTGGGTACTCACATTTTTGCTATTTAAACTCAATCACTCTTTTAGAGAGAGGTGTCCGATGGCCAGGTCATGAAAGTGTTGGAAAAAAGCCTTTACTAATAATGATGCCACTACACTGAGTGGCTGCTATAACCCTACCCTTTTTGAGGAACGTGGAGGGTACGGTGATGAAGGGACTCAAGCGCAGGGGCTGGGAGTCAGTGACTTGAGCTTCCAGAAAATTCTGTCTCCTCTCCTGGGAGCCACTCCAAAAAAAAAAAAAGAAAATCAAAGCTTGTTTACCATCAGGAGAAGTCAGGGCACCTGAGGTACAGAAGACACGCCATGGTTCGCTATTTTAACATTAGTTTACCCCCCAGCTGAGTTTCTCAAGTAGAAGTTATTTCCGCACAGCACCCGGAAGATGGTATGACAGTCTAAATATTATTCCCGTCGCGGTGGGAGGATTTTAGTTTGCAACATAGCGAGGCATGGGCTGGAACCTCAAAGTGAATTGGCATCTCTACAAAATAAGACTCTGGAAACCACTGCCATGTTTAACTGATAGAACATATATACATTATTGTGGAGTTATGGGGTGTGATTGTAGTTTCTACTCCAAGCCTTCCACAGTTTCTCTGACTATAGAGATAAAAATACCATCTTTTTGAAATTATAACCGACCTCTGACTTCATAACTGTGGATAATGGAGTTCCTGCTGTGGCCCAGAGGGTTAAGAACCTGACATGGTGTCTGTGGGGATGCAGGTTCGCTCCCTGGCCTTGTTCAGTGGGTTAAGTATCCCGCGTTGTTGTAAGCTGCAGGATAGGTCACAGATGTGGCTCAGAGCCGATGTTGCCATGGCTTAGGTGTAGGACTCAGCTGCAGCTCCGATTCTATTCCTTGTCTGGGAACTTCCATATGCTGTGGGTGCTGCTGTAAAAAGAAAAAAAAACAAAGAAAAACAACTATGGATAAAATAGCTGTCAATTAAATACCATTGGGAGCCTAAGAATAAAGCAAGCATTGCTCATCCAACTACTCGACTTTTATACTTGACTTTAGGTGGAAATTGAGGTCAGTATTTGGGTCAAAGTGGTGCATATATATTATTATATACACGTCTGTAGTTAAATGCTAACTCGGCATATGGCAAATTTATTGGAGACTTGAATTCCTTTTGGTAGTAAATAGTCACAAATATTATTAGTGACAACTAGAATCTTATACATCCTTAATAGGAATAAATTGTCCTGCAAAACAGTAATTTAAAGCATGTTAGTATAATGTCTGTGTGATAAAACTGTCTAGCAAAAGTGTAACACCTTCTTCCCGTATGATTAATGTTTCAGAAGATAAAAGGGGTGTAAATATTTTTATTGTTTTATTATCTTTCCTAGAAAAATGACAGTGGTTGGTTTAATTAAAAAGGAGACTCTCCCATAGACCAAATAAAGACATCAGTTCAATGGTGATGATGGTGGGAAATACCTATTTAATTTGAATAACACCTAGTTCTGTGCAAACATGCAGCAAATACGCAGGCTGCGTTCGCTTTGTGTGATTCATATGCTGTGATTCATGTGCTCAAGAACATTTCTCCACGTTCTTATGAAGAAGAGAAGGGGAAATATTAGCTCTCTCTCATTTGAGGATATTAAAAAACTCCTGCTGGGGTCGAGGCTCTGTGTGTGCACCCTGCTTCCTACCTAGGCAGTGGTTGGGTGTTACCTGGAGGCGACGAGGAGGAAACATGTTCCATTAAAATGAGGCTTCCCTGGAATTGTTTGATGTTCTTTGCCTTAATTGAATCCATCTATCCCATCTGCCACTCTTCCCTCTAAGTTTATTTCCCTAACCCTCTCTCTCTGAGGATTGTAATTGGGGGGGGGAAATTTGTTACATACGTTGTTACCTTTTAGAAAAGCTCCTGGCATCTGGAGGGCAGGTGTGCTGGCTCCCTTGCCTTGTTGGGTTAGGCTTCCTGACTCTTCCCTACCCACCCATGTGTGTTGCTGGATCGAACAGGATGGGAATAAGAGACCTGCCACTCCACCCCCAGGAGCCACAGGAATAGGAAAAAAAAAAAAAAATAGAAATTCCAGGCTTTTCGTTATTGGTTTCAATATAAGGCCCTACTCCTGTGCCAGTTCTGAATAAACATGGACTCTATTAAGAAATAGCACAAGGATTTCCGGTTGTGGCTCGGCAGTTATGAATCGGACTAGTATCCATGAAGATGCAGATTTGATCCCTGGCTTCACTCAGTGCGTTAAGGATCCCATGTTGCTATAAGCTGTGATGTAGGTCACAGGTGTGGCTCAGACCTGGTATGGCTGTGGCTGTGGTGTAGACAGCAGCCGCAGCTCCTATTGGGCCCTTAGCCTGGGAATTTCCATATGCGGCTGTAAAAAGCAAAAAAGAAATTTCACTCCAAAAGCATGGAATTTGCATTCTCACTGGGGCCGAAAAGCCAGCGTGGGAGTGTGTTATCTCGAGGGAGCACTGCCTTGAATCCCATGGCAGATTCAAGCGTGACTCTGCTCACTTGGGGCTCCGGGACCCGCTCTGATGCTGCGGGCTGAGGAGACCTCTGCTCCCCCAGTGTGGCGGCACCAGCCCCACCCTAACCGCTGCACTTTCTCAGGGGTTAGGCAGGAGAAAGGACAGCGTCTCTCTCTCTAGCCTTGTCAAAGGAATCACGTTGAGCCCTTAACCTAAACATAAATAAATACAAATTTAACATTGAGATACACAAATTCATTGGAGCAAAGCCCGCCCACCCCATCCAGACTCACCAGTAATATGGTTGGGGAGGCAGTGCCGTGGAGGCCAGAGCACAGGCTTATTTGCTCGAGAACCTTTCTTAATGTGTCTCACCCTAGGTTTCCTCCTCTGTCAAATGGGTAAGAAGCCTCTTCTCTTCAGATTTTTGTGAGAATTAAGTGACCTTCTGGGTACTGCCCCCCCCGCCAACCCAGCACAGGACCCGGCACACAGTGGCCATTTGTCCGTGTTCGCTGTGATTATTACTTTAGTTGCTGTGTGTTGTGTAGACAGCAGGTGCCAGTCAGAAACAGGCCGACCCTCTGACGCTGGGAGGGCTTCTCTGGTCACTTTTTTTTTTCCCGGTCACTTTTGACCATGTCCTTTTTAGAGAGGACACTAAAGTTCTTCTCTTTCCACTGCTCGCTGCCCTGCGTCAATGGGTAGAGACTGCTTTCTGAAACTTCTGCCTGAAACGCCATCCCAAGGAGGACTTGAAGGCAGGGTAAATGTCCCTTGTTCTCGGAAGACCCGATCAGACCATTTGGTTCTAACAGGCACTGCAAAATCCACAGTGTGAGTGCAGACAAAACAGCCTTTGCTCAACAACGTAAATAGTAAATGGGCTGGGGTCTCTGCCAATTACTTTTTTTTCTGTGAAAAAGTTCTTCCATAAAAGAAATAATATCAAATTCTAAAAATCACATATATTTTTTTAATTAATTAATTAATTTTTTTGGTTCTTTTCTAGGGCTGCACCCACGGCATATGGAGGTTTCCAAGCTAGGGATCTAATTGGAGCTGTAGCTGCTGGCCTACACCACAGCCACAGCAACGCTGGATCCGAGCTTTGTCTGCAACCTACACCAGAGCTCACAGCCACTCCGGATCCTTGACCCACTGAGCGAGGCCAGGGATCGAACCTGCAAGCTCATCGTTCCTAGTCGGATTCATTAACCACTGAGCCACGACAGGAACTCCTAAAAATCACATATAAATGTGTTCTCATGAGATAGTAAAACAACAGAGAGAAGGGGGAAATTCCCTTAGGCTATCCCCTTCAAACATGGTCACTTCCCTGTTCCCAGATCTCAGCCAGGTCCCCAGTCTAAAGGCATTTTTTTCATCCCATTTTCTATTCATTTTCCACCTGTTGCATTACAGGTATAAATGATATTGCTGTGTGTGTTCTTTTCTGTCTTTTAAACATGAATAGCATCATTTTGTGGAAATATATATATATATATATATATATGTACATGTACATGTATATATGTGTGTGTGTGTAACTTTTTCTTTTTAAGGCTCCATCTTCAGCCATACAAAGGTCCCAGGCTAGGGGTCAAACTGGAGCTGCATCTGAGGACTGTGCCACAGTCACAGCAACACCAGATCCAAGCTGCATCTGCGACCTAAACCATAGCTCACCACAACGCTGGATCCTTAACCCACTGAGTGAGGTGAGGGATTGAACCCACATCCTCATGGAGACTATGCTGGGTTCTTAACCCACTGAGCCACAATAGGAACTCCGTATATTTTACCCCTGGTTGAGGAAAAAGCCTTGCATGTGCATAAACAAGACTGACAGGTGCAACACACCATTCTGTGGATATTTTTCTGCATCTTTCTTTTCTGACACATACTATTATGTGTCATTACATATGGAAACCCCTCATTCTTTTATTTATTTTTATTTTTTATTTTTTTGCTCTTTAGGGCTGCACCCGCAGCATATGGAGGTTCCCAGGCTAGGGGTCAAGTTGGAGCTACAACCTCAAGGTCCCTAGTCAGATTTGTTTCTGCTGTGCCACAGTGGGAACTCCTACCCCTCATTCTTTGAAACTGCTCCCTAGTATCCCATACAATGTTCCAGAGTCTATTTATCTGTTATCTTCTGGATGGATATTTAGGCTTCTGGTTTTACAAAAAACAGGGTGGTCAACATCTTTATTTTATTTTATTATTCTTTTTTGTTTGGCTTTTTAGGGCTGCACCCGCAGCATATGGAGGTTCCCAGGCGAAGGGTCAACTCGGAGCCACAGCTGCTGGCCTACACCACAGCCACAGCAATGCCAGATCTGAGCCAAGTCTGCGACTTACAGCACAGCTCATGGCAACGCCGGATCCTTAACCCTGAGCGAGGCCAGGGCACAAACCCGCCACTTCATGGTTCCTAGTCGGATTTGTTTCTGCTGTGCCACAATGGGAACTCCAACATCTTTATTTTTATATATGCTTTCTGAGTACTTGAGGGAGTATTTCTACCCAAAGGAGAATTGCTGGGCATGTAAATTTTCAATTGTAATGATCCTGCCAAATTGTTCTCTGAAGTAGCCGACTGCTTGATGCTCCCACTAGCAGCCTGGGAACATGCCTGTTTTCTCATGCCCTAATTAACGCCCAACATTTTCAAACATTTTAATTTTTGCCAACATTATGATAAAAATAACTTATTTAATTTGTATTTCCCTCATATCTAGTATGTTTTTGAGCATTTGTTCTTATGTTCATTACATTTTCACTCTGTAAATGGCTGCTAGTATCTTCAGATGATTTGTTATTGGTATTTTTTAGATCTTTTATTGATTGCTAGGAATACTCTATCATTCCAGATTTGGGTCTTTTGTCTGTTTGAAAATAATGTATTTTTCCAGCTTGTTGCTTTTCTTCTTTTAACCTTGTTTATGGCATCTTTTTCTTACACTTTTTTTTTTTCTTTCATTTGGATGTAGGCAGATGTATCAGACTTTTCTTTGAGGGCCATTGCTTTTTGTGTCTTGCTTAAGACCTTTTTTCTCCAAAGCCATAACATTTTTTGTATGTTTTTAAAATGCTTGCTAGGTTTTTGTTTTTACATTTAAATCTAGGTGTTTTTGGTTAATGATGTGAAGTAAAAAAAATTAATTTTTGATCTCTTTCTAGTCACCAATTTGCCCAGGCATAAATTAGTTTATCCTCTGTAGAGAGATCCATCATATACTCACCTGCTAAATTCGTGGGTCTGTTTTTGACCCATGTGGTTTTTTTTTTTCTTCTTTCTTTTTTTTTTTTTTTTTTTTAGGGCCCCACCTGGCATATAGAGGTTCCCAGGCTAGGGGTTCAATCAGAGCTACAGCTGCTGGCCTACACCACAGCTCACTGCAATGCCAGATCCTTAACTCACTGAGTGAGGCCAGGGATTGAACCTACGTTCTCATGCATACTAGTCAGATTCGTTAACCACTGAGCCACGATGAGAACTCCACTGAGCTCTTTTCTGTTCCATTGCTTGAACTGTCTCTTCTAGCACAAATTCCTTTTTTTTTTTTTTTAATTGAACTGTAGTTGATTCAGAATGTTGTGTTGGTTTCAGGTATACAGCAAAGTGATTCTTTGCTATATATATGTGTGTGTGTGTGTGTGTGTGTGTGTGTGTGTGTGTGTGTGTGTATTCCAGTTTAGATAAGAAATTGAATATAATTCCCTGTACCATACAGTATATCATTATTGTTTATATATAGTAGTGTATATTTATATATAGTAGTGTATATCTGTTAATCCCAAATTCCTAATTTATCTCTTCCCTTCTTCCCTTTGGGTAACTGTAAAGTTGTTTTCTGTGTCTGTGAGTCTATTTTTGCTTTGTAAATAAGTTCATTTGTATCATTTTAAAAGACTCTACATGTAAGTAATATATGGTGTCTGTCTTTCTCCATCTGACTTACTTCACTGAGTGTGATAATCTCTAGGTCCATCTGTGTTGCTGCAAATGGCATTATTTCATTCTTTCTACGGCTGATATTCCATTGCATATATATATATATATATACATATATATATACATATATATACACACACACACACATATATATATACATATCTATATACACACACACACCATGTCTTCGTTTTTTTGTTTTTTGTTTTTTTTTTGTCTTTTTGCCTTTTTGCCTTTTCTAGGGCCTCTCCTGCAGCATATGGAGGTTCCCAGGCTAGGGGTCTAATTGGAGCTGTAGCCACTGGCCTACACCAGAGCCACAGCAACGCAGGATCTGAGTCGTGTCTGCAACCTACACCACAGCTCATGGCAACACCAGATCCTTAACCCACTGAGCGAGTCCAGGGATGGAACCCGCAACCTCATGGTTCCTAGTCGGACTCGTTAACCACTGAGCCACGACGGGAACTCCTACACCATGTCCTCTTTATCCACTCATCTGTCAGTGGAAATTTAGGTTGCTTCCACATCTTGGCTATTGTGAATAGTGCTGCTGTAAACACTGGGGTGTATTTTTTTGAATTAGAGTTTTCATGCTTTCTGGATATATGCCCAGGAGTGGGACTGCAGGATCACACAGTAGCTCTATTTTTTAGTTTTCTGAGGACCCTCCAGACAGTTTTCCATAATGCTTGTACCATTGACATCTCCACCACCAGGGCAGGAGGGCCCGCTTTTCTCCACACCCTTTCCAGCATTTATTCTTTAGACTTTTTGATGATGGCCATTCTGACTGGTGTGAGGTGGTACCTCATTGTAGTTCTGATTTACATTTCTCTAATAATTAGCGATGTTGAGAATCTTTTTTTTTTTTTTTTTTTTGGTCTCTTTGTCTTTTATCTAGGGCTGATCCCACAGCATACGGAGGTTTCCAGGCTAGGGGTCCAATCGGAGCTAGAGCTGCTGGCCTACACCATAGCCACAGCAACACGGATCCGAGCCACATCTGCAACCTACACCACAGCTCACAGCAACGCCAGATCCTTCGCCCACTGAGCAAGGCCAGGGATCAAACCTGCAACCTCATGGTTCCTAGTCAGATTCGTTAACCACTGTGCCACAATGGGAACTCTGAGCATCTTTTCATGTGCCTCTTAGCCATCTGTATGTCTTTTTGGAAAAATGTCTTTTTAGGTCTTCTGCCCATTTTTTTGGACCAGATCCTTTCATTACTTTCATTACATTATATTGTTTCATAGTATGTTTTGCTGTCTGTAGAAGAAAAAAAAAAAAAGGTTCTTTTCCAGTATGTATTTAGAATACTCAGTCCATTTGAATATCACAGACAGAGTGGCTTAAAAACACCAGAAATGGATTTTTCACAGTGTGGAGGCTGGAGGCCCAGGATCACAGTGTGAGCAGATGTGGTGTTTAGTGAATGCTTCCTGCTTCATAGATGGCACCCTCTCACCCTGTTCCCACGTGGCAGAAGGGGTGCCCTAGCTCTCTGCGGTTTCTTGTAAAAGGCCCTAATCCCAACCATGAAGGCTCCACCTTCATGACCTAATCAATTCCCAAAGTGCCCACCTCCTAAGACTGTCACCTTCGAGAGCAGGACTTCCACATGTGAGTTTACAGAGGGAACACAACCATCCAGACCATACTACTCCGTCTCTAAAAAAGTATTTTTTACTCCTGGGGAGGGTGTCCTCTGTGTCATTGTTCAATGCTTGTCGTAAGACATGTCATGATGGAGACTGGGCCAGATCAAGAAGATTATTGGAAACCTGAAGTCAGGTGCTTATTCACTGGGGACCACAAAGATGGACCCAGTGCCTACAGCCAGCTTGAACTCTTGGTAAAAGCCTCCCCCAAGGTGATTTTCCAAACCAAATATCCTGGCTTAGGGAACTGAGTTGTTGAGAGAATGCCTTTCAGGGATTCTGAGAAGACCAGCCCCCGTGGGTAGTGGGTGAGTCTCTCTGTGTATCATTCCTACCTGTCAGTCATCCTGGCGGAGAAAAAGGAGCCCCTGGAGTTGAGGGCTAGAGGAGAGGGAGGGAGCAGACCTGAGACAAGCGCTGGGCCCCTGTGCTTCCCAGACAGCAGAAGACTGAAGGTCCCCCAGGTGGGGAGAACAAGGCAGTTGAGAGCCTCTTGGAGGCTGGGAGTGGGCCAGGTAGGGTTCAGTAGGAAGAACCTACCTGGGACAACCTAGGTATGGAATCCTTCAACCTAGTGTCTATCCATTCATAAGGTTTCCTCTGCTGTCAGTTCTTCTCACTTCCCTCAAGTCTGTAAATGACCTGGTCTTAGGTAGCTGTGTTTTGGGATATTAAGCAATGGGCTTATATAGAGCCACAGTAGCAAGGTTGGAAATTGCTACTGTGCCAGCCCTGTGTGGTAACAGCAGCAATATTCAGGAGGAGGTGGTGGTCCCTGGACTCCAGAAGGTGGCCAGGAACAAGGCGAGCAGGAGGATGCCTAGGCTGGGATGTTCAGGTCAGCCCCCAGCAGCCCCTAACACCTTTCCTCCAGCCCCAGGCCTCAAAAGGAGGAAATCCTGAAAATGAGAGGCCAAAATTTGAGTTATATTAAATGATAGCAAATGGAAGCCTAGCATCTTAAGGTCATAGAACAATCGCAGAACTCAGAGTTAAGCCCAGGTTTGCTCAAACAAAGTCCCCATTGTTCAGAGGCCAGCTTGCTCATAGATGACTACTTCCCGAGAATGAGTCTAAGGCTATAAATTTAAATTTCCAGGTAGGCCAGTGTTTCTCACCCAGGGATGATTTTGCTGCCTCCCTCTCTCTCTGCCCCACCCACTCCAAGGACATTTGGCAAAGTCCAGAGACAATTTTGGTTGTTGAAATGGGGAGGGCATGGGTTCCAATGGTATCTTGGCATCTAGTGGGTAGAACCCAGGGATGCTGGTTAACAGTCTCCCATGAGATGCACAGACATCTCTCCAGCAGTGAAGATGTATCCAGCCCCAAATGAGAGTGAGGGGATCCAGAAACCCTGAGGCAGAACATTCAATTTCCAATTTTCTCTTTTTTCTTTTTTGTTTCCAGAGAATAAACACCTAACCCTCATCAACCGCTTTGCCATCGTGGGCTTCTTTCATCACACAGAGACCTAGCATGGGTATGATGGGGGCTATGAGACCCATCATCACCATGAGAAAAACTCAAATCTTTTCCCCTTCAATATAGGAAAGCCAAATTATGTTACTGGATGAAATGTGTTTGTGGGATCAAAGAAATTAAAAATCACAAATGCTGGAGAGAGTGTGGAGGAAAAGGAACCCTCTGCACAGTTGGTGGGAATTGAAGTTGGTACAGCCACTATGGAAAACAGTCTGAAGGTTCCACAAAAAGCTAAAAATAGAACTAGCATATGATCCAGCAATCTCACTCCTGGGCATACCTCTGGACAAAACTGTAATTCAAAAAGATACATGCACCCCTATGTTCACTGCAGTGCTATTCACCATAGCCAAGACAAGGAAACGGCCTAAATGTCCAACAATAGATGAATGGATTCAGAAGATGTGGTTTATATTAAAAAATGGAATATTACTAAGCCACAAAAAGAACAAGATAGTGCCATTTGTAGTAACATGGATGGACCTAGAGGTTATCATACTACGTGAAGTCAGAAAAAGAAAGCAGGAGTTCCCATCATGGCTCAGCAGAAACGAATCCAACTAGGAACCATGAGGTTGCAGGTTCGATCCCTGGCCTTGCTCAGTGGGTTGAGGATCCGGCGTTGCCGTGACCTGTGGTGTGGGTTGCAGATGTGGCTCGGATCTGGCGTTGCTATGGCTGTGGCGTAGGCCCTCAGCAACAGCTCTGATTGGACCCCTAGCCTGGGAACCTCCATATGCTGCAGGTGCAGCCCTCAAAAAGACAAAAAGACAAAAAAAAAAAAAAAAAAAAAGAAAGAAAGAAAAGAAAAGAAAGTATATGATCTCACTTATTTGCCAGGGGTTAGATAAGTTCAGCGAGAGGGAACTGAGGAGATCTGAAACATGACACATATGAACATATCTATGAAACAGAAACAGACAGACATAGAAAACAGACTGGTAGGGGGCAGAAGAGGGGTGGACTGGGAGTTTGGGGTTAGTAGATGCAAATTATTCCATATAGCAAATTATTCAATATAGGATAGACAAACAACAAGCTCCTACCGTATAGCATAGAGAACTGTATATTCAATGTCCTGAGGTAAACCATAATGGGAAAGAACATGAAAAATAATATATCACACACACACACACATAAATCACTTTCCTGTACGGCAGAAATTAACCAGCGTTGTAAATCAACTATGCTTCCATAGAAAATTAACATAAATGGAAGCTGGAAAAAAAAAGAAAATGTTAAGTTCTCTAGCTCATGGATATGTGATATGTTCTTAGGTGATAGTCAGGTAATGTGGGTCTATCTTATTTTCTGGACCCTTTATAGTCTGTTGCTGTCCTATTCTAATGAGAAGGCTGGTCACTGCTCAGCACCCCCAGGCTGGAGAGCTCTTATTTATTCCCACTCCATAGACGGTGACATTGAGGTGCAGAGGGAAAGTAAAACAAAGCCCAGCTCCCTCTCACTGGACTTATCCACCCCCTGGCCAGAGCTACTGCATAGGTTGTGCCCTGTACCTGTTGGGCCACTTTTAAGGAAGCCCCATTCACATCACAGGCATCATAGATTTATTATGACAAGCTTCCTGATGGAGGGCACTAAAGCGCCTTGTTCTAACAAAATCAGAAATAGGAAGACTATTTTTAATAGTTAGAAGTAAAGTTTCTTTCTTTTTTTATAGCTATACCTATAGCATACGGAAGTTCCTGAGCTAGGGGTCACATCAGAGCTGCAGCTGCCGGCCTACACCACAGCGATCCGACCCACATCCATGACCCACACCGTAGCGCAGGGCAACACCAGATCCTGAACCCACTGAGCGAGGCCAGGGATTGAACCCACATCCTCACAGAGACTAGTTGGGTTCTTAACCCACTGAGCCACAGTGGGAACTTTGGAAGTAAAGTTTCTTGAAGAAGGCATGCCTTTTCCTAATACTAGATGAACCAGCAGAAGGAAAAGGGTTATTAGTCCCTCTCTGTCTGTGGTAACAATTCAACTGGGAGTTTTACTCTGCGCTTGAAGAGGGGTCATCCTCTCTTGCCGACCGCATGTGTAATTGTAAAGTATTGTGGAGTGATGCAGGTTACAATGAATGCATTTGAATTGGCAGATTTCCCAAGAAGACTTATGTATGAGAAATACGGTGTCTTGGGTGACGGAATGCATGACACGATCTGGCAGCTAAATTTGGTTGTTCACACTTCATGTATAGTTTAAGTCATCCTAAGCTTGGCTCAGAGGAAGAGACATTGCCATGTATATCAGTTTAATACATTTGGCAGCAGGAGGTGCAAAGAGTATCATTTCAATTATGGATTGACCCATGATGGATTAGCAATGTGTGTTGCCTAGTTTGTGATCGATGCGAAGTAATGGCAGGTGCTGGACACTCAGGAGGGCAAGGGCAGATGCTGGAGCATCGATCGTGTTGGCCCTGTACAGGGAGAATCAAATATAGTAAAATGTAAAATGGGTGTGATGGAATTGCAGGTGTTAACAGAGCCTGTCTGAATTTCCATCCTTTGTACCTGTGGAACCGTCTTTAACACAAAGACACTACGACAGAACTCTTCTGTGTCCAGCTCTGTTCTGACTCTTTGGTGTGCTCTTTCATGATGGTTTAAGGGGCGAGAGACCTCAGCGGTTGCCTCCCTGGAGGAGGCTTTACTTGTTCCTCCTATGCAAACACCTTGGCATTTAGAAACTTTGGCTACTTGGAGGAATTCACTTAGGATGGCTAGCGCCCACCCAAGCTGGGGTGGGAGGTGGAGTGTCCAAAGGAAGTACCACCCTCATTTTATGATTGGTATAAGAGAGGGTGGCAGATTGAGCATGCCTGGCCCTGTGCCACATGGCAGAGACTGTGAGCAATGGCACCCACGAGGCACTTATAGTCTAATTTGAGGGCAATGGAGGTGTAATTCATAACTGGAGGACAGAATAGCCTGTGAGGAGGTGCTGATCCGATGCACAGACAATAAATGTCCAGGTGTCTCAGCGGACAGATTGCTGTGGTGGGCGGAGAAACCTCGGGAGAGAGGAAGAATTTGAGCTGGACCGTGAAAGACTGGGAGATATAAATAGCTTGTTGGGAACAGAGTGATGGATGGGGACAGTGACTGTCTTAAGTAAGTGCCTCAGGTCACATAGAGAACAGTTCCCTAAAACAAAGCTCGTGGTGGAAAACAGGCCAGGCACGAGAGGATGTGGGATCAGGAAGGGGTGGAGACTGTGACCGTGGTTCCAAGATTAAAATCTGCAGTGGAAGATAATGGGAATAATAACACTGTGTGTTCTTAGATGGCATATTTCTTGGAGAAATACTATTTAATCAAGAACAGATTTCCAAAATGAGGACTCTGTTGATCCAAATGAGCTAACGAGGTGAGAATTTTGAACTTTTCAGGGTTCTTTAGCCATCTGGCCAGCATGTTTAGAAATTGTACCCAGTTGCACTGATAAAAGGGCAGTCACTGTGTCTGTGTTTACCTTTAAGACTCCAAGACTGGCTCATCTTCAGAGACAGGTTTGACAGACCTTCCATTCTAAGCAGGCTGACCAAAAGGCCAAGCATGCCTAGGAAGTCCTGGATTATGCAAAATTATTAATAGCTTCCCCTTTAAGTCTCAAGACTGTCCTGGTTTGGATGATAAATTGTAAGTAGGATGGCTACCCTAATTCTAAGTGAGCCACTTAGGATTTTTTTTCTGCTTACTCTGTGAATTCTCAGTGGCAAAAAGGATGCTTCCAGCTTAAGGGTATTTGCCCATATATGCATTCCGTCTTTTTGAACTGTATTTTCCCCCTCGCATATAAAGTAATCTTTATAAAAATTCAGAAGGAAAACAAACAACATAAATAAGATGAATTGTCATAAGAAATTAAGAGTTATGACTAGAAATAAGTGTTAATATGTTGAAATAGATGCATGGCTGTATCTATTGATTTGTGATTTTTTAAAATATATTTTTAGATCCCCATTCTCCAAACCAAGCCACTTTACTTGGATTAGCATTCCATAATTACATATATAGATATGGTTACTACATAAAATTACATAATTAGAACTATATAATAACAATATGGATAGATAGCACATTTTTAAATAATCACTTTTAAAAACAGCATAGTATTCTTGTGAAAGGTTATTCTTAAACTGTAATATAATTAAATGCTCAAAATGATCAGAAGATTTAAATGGACATTTCTCCAAAGAAGAAATACGGATGGCCAATAGGCACATGAAAAGATGCTCATCCTTGCTAATTATTAGAGAAATGCAAATCGCAATTACAGTGAGGTATCACCTCACACCAGTCAGAATAACCATCATTAAAAAGTCCACAAACCAAGAGTTCCTATTGTGGCTCAGTGGGTTATGAAGCCATCTAGTATCCATGAGGATGTGTGTTCAATCCCTGGCCTCGCTCAGTGGGTTAGGGATCGGCATTGCTGTGAGCTGCAGTGCAGGTCGCAGATGTGGCTCGGATCCCATGTGGCCATGGCTGTGTTGTAGGCTGGCAGCTGCAGCTCCAATTCAACCCCTAGCCTGGGAACTTCCATATGCTTCCTTAAAAAACTAAAAACAAAATTACTATATGATCCAGCAGTTCCATTCCTGGGCATCTATCCAGATAAAACCATAATTCAAAAAGATACATGCACCCCAGTGTTCACTGCAGCACTATTTACAATAGCCAAGACATGGAAGCAACCTAAACGTCCATCAGCAGAGGAATGGATAAAGAAGATGTGATACACATATACAATGGAATACTACTCAGCCACGAAAAAGAACAAATTTATGCCATTTGCAGCATTTTGGACAGATCTTGAGATTATCACACTAAGTCAGAAAGAGAAAGACAAATACCTTATGATATCACTTAGATGTGGAGTCTAAAATATGGCATAAATGAGCCTATCTACGAAACAAAAATCAGACTCACAGACAGAGAACAGACTTGTGGTTGCTAAGCCAGGGAGGTGGGAGAGGGAAAGAGTGGGAGTTTAGGATTAGCAGATGCAAACTCTTATATATAAAATGAATGAACATAAGGTCCTGCTGTATAGCACAGGGAACTATAGTCAATATCTTGTGATAAACCATAATGGAAAAGAATATAAAAAATATATGTTACCTATATGGCAAGGTAATATATCTGAATTACCTTGCCATACAGCAGAAATTAACATAACATTGTAAATCAACTACACTTAAATTAAAAAAAAACACTATTAATTATACAATGGATAAACAATGTCCTACCATATAGCACAGAGAACTATATTCAATACCCTGTAATAAACCATAATGGAAAAGAATATGAAAAATAATGTATACATATGTATAACCAAATCACTTTGCTGTACACCAGAAACTAACACAACATTTGTAAATGGATTAAACTTAAGTAAAATAAATTTAAAAAAAATAAATAAATTTTTAAGACATCTTCAATTTAAGCCATTTAGATTATTTCTTTTTTATTTATGATTAACAATATTGTAATAAATGTTTCCTGCCACTAAATCTTTCCACATCATCATGAGTATTTAGGATGCTTTCTTATAAGTGAAACTGATTAGTACAGGGGAATATGCATGTAAAATATTTAAATTGTTGGAGTTCCCATTGTGGCACAGCAGAAGCAAATCTGACTAGGAACCGTGAGCTTGCGGGTTCTATCCCTGGCCAGTGGGTTAAGGATCCAGTGTTGCTGTGAGCTGTGGTGTAGGTCGCAGACATGGCTGAGATCCCACGTTGCTATGGCTGTGGTGTAGGCCAGCAGCTGTAGCTGCGATTCAACCCCTAGCCTGGGAACCTCCATAAGCCTCGGGTGTGGCCCTAAAAAGCAGGAAAAAAAATTTTTAATTGTCAAACTTAGCTAGCATGTATAAGAATTCCCACTCATGGCCTTATCTGTGCTGTACTGTTATTCTTTTTCATTTTTTCAGTCTGACAGGAAAGAATTTCTTCTCTTGGCTGTTTGAGTTGTATCCCTGGTTGTTGATGATTCAGATTTCTTTTTAAATAAATTGCTCATTTTTCTATTAGACGCTTTACCTTTCTCTCATTGCAGTGTGGAAGCTCTTTGTACATTAAACAGAGTAACCCCTTGTGTTATAAGTTGCAGGATGTTTTTCCCCCTAATTTATGATTTGTCTTTTAACTTTTGTGAGGTAAATTTGTTTGTGTGCAAGGGCATGTGTAGATTCAGAGGTCTTTACTTTTTGTTCACTTCTACCTCTCAGCCTTTCCCTTTATGTCATTATGTACTTTTTTAAAGAACTAGGTTTTGAAAAGAATGGCCGTGTACGTATGTGGAACTGAATCACTTTGTTATACAGCAGAAAGTATCACAACATTGTAAATCAATGCTTTGGCAAAAATGAAAGAAAAATGAAAAAAATAAAGAACTAGGTTTTCAACAAAATTCACCTGAGGAATTTTTGTAATTTTATCTGATGCTCTCAACCCCCTTGAGCTCCTGGTTTCAGACTTTCCAGTGTAGGCATTGTCGGCAGATGAGGCATACTTTTCGTTTCTGTTTCCATGGTTCAGTATATCTCCCAGACGGGGTTTAGTCACTTTACAAATTCACAGATTAGTTACTGCAAAGAAGAAGTGGTGATATGCATTCTTTTCCTCCACTCTGTACGCCTCCTTTTGGGAAAAGCGGTGATGGGAGTTAGAAGGAACTAGTTTGTTTAGATTTCTGCTGAGTGAATCACTTCCCCATTGATAGGCTTTGTAGCTGCGCTGATGTGTTCTCGGGAACTGTGGCACCAGCCCAAGGCTCCAGTGCACAGTCAAGGGAATGTTGCAGCCTGACCTTGCTTGTGCAAAGCAAGCAGCTTTCCATGGAAGGGTGTCCCTGGGTTTCATGGTAGTTACTCTCCTGTGGCAAGGAGGGCACTCCAGGCAAACGCACATCTCGTTCTAGCTGGGACCACTGTGGATGAGCCTGTATCCAGGCTTCCACTGGGTGTGCTGGGCTGAACTGCCTGTGAGTCTCAAAGATGCCTTTTTCAGCTCTCAGCTTAGACCTGTGTGCATCCTACTTTCTCCTCAGCCTTCTCTGTGTTTATTCTAGGGAGAGGAGAGGGCCTCCCCCACTCACAGACCTCATGGAAGTCCACGTGGCTATCTTCACCCCCTTTCATCCAAGTCCTTCTTCCTGCAGGCTAAGGGAGGGGAGGTCTTGACACCGGGGAGGAGTGAGTGTAAGATCCGTGATGACCAACCATGATGCTGAGACGGGCAACCTACCTCGGTCTCAGCTCTCATTGCTTTTCCCCTGCTGCTCAGCAGCAGAGACTTCAGGGCCCAGCCCAGCTGCCATCTCAGGGTACCCAACCCCACCAGCTGATGGTTTCTTAAAAGAACACCATCATAGTGAGGGGGTCTGGGGGTGGGGACCAAGGTCCCGCTCCAGTAGGTCTTTACTCTCTGGTTTTACCCAGGAATTATTAAAGAGTAATCCATTCAATAACTGTATAAAACCTGTTCCATCAGCAGGAAATTAGGTTTACGATGCCACTCAGGGGATACGACCAGGGATTTGAGTGTAGTGGTTTTTGTTTTGTTTTGTTTTGTTTTAGGGCCACACCTGCAGCATATGGAAGTTCCCAGGCTAGGGGTCCAATCAGAGTTGTAGCTGCAACCTACACCATAGCCACAGTGACACCAGAAAGGCCAGGGATCAAACCCACATCCTCATGGACACTATGTTGGGTTATTAACCCGCTGAGCCACAACACGAAGTCCCGAATGTAGTTTTTGCTATGGAACGACCCTATGATGGATTTGAGTCATCCCTTCCGGAGGTACTATACTTCTATATGAAATATATCAGCGGTCCCCTCATTTGGGGGAAGATAAGCCAATTTTTCTTCTGCCAGGTCAGTGCCATTTGGTCTCCCTTTCCCCATACTCTCTGTCTCTCTCTTTTTTTTTTTTTTTGCCTTTTGTCTTTTTAGGGCCGCACCCACGGCATATGAAGGTTCCCAGGCTAGGGGTCTGATTGGAACTGTAGCTGCCGGCCTACACCAGAGCCACAGCAACTCGGGATCCAAGCCATGTCTGTGACCTACACCACAGCTCACAGCAACACTGGATCCCTAACCCACTGAGCAAGGTCAGGGATTGAACCCACAACCTCATGGTTCCTAGTCAGATTCGTTTCTGCTGCGCCACAACGGGAACACCTCTTTTTTTTTTTTTTTTTTTTTAAAGTATAGTTGATTTGCAATGTTGTGTAAATTTCTGCTGTACAGCAAAGTGAGCCAGTTATACATCTTTTCCCCAGACTTTTACTCAGTATCGCAAAAGCCAAAGAAGTAATTTGGCTATAACATGGCCCTCCGCAGAATGCTGGAGAGGGAGAGAAATCAAATTTGAGCAAAGCCCGAACCCTCTCTCGTGGGCAAGGCTCATTTGTAAATAATTTTAGTCTCATTACCCATTCAGTAATCGTATATCTTCCCACTGGTTACTGGCAGCATGGCAAATGGAGATCCCTTGTGAAGAGATTCCTCATGTTCCAGATCCATTCTGGTTTCTCAAGAATCTGTGAACTGGGAAAGCCAGTTCTACTAAAGGAATTATGAACCCATTTTTCCCCCTTCCTTTTGGGGGCTGGAATGGGGAGCATTAGAGCAGAACTCCATCTTTTGTGCACTTATTCATCCAAAGAAACATTTCCTCTGTGGCAGGTAGTACCAGAGAGTGGGAGTGAGAAATCCTGAACACACGATCTGTCTTGTTTTTGCAAAGGCATTTCGCAGGGTCACTAGTGATGTCTGCAGGGGGTCAAAGGGTCCCCCAAAGATATCAGGTTCTAATCCCCGAAATGTGCTAGTGCACTGCCTATGGGAGTGTGGGGTAAACATACTTTCCAGGTGTGGTTAAATTAAGCATCTTGAGTTGGGGACATTATCCTGAATTACCCAAATGGGCCCTAAATGCCTTTGCGTCTGTCTTTTTAAGAGGGAGGCAGAGAGGGAGTTCACACTGTGGCTCAGTGATAATGAACCTGACAAGTATCTATGAGGATGTGGGTTTGATCCCTGGCCTCGCTCAGTGGGTTAAGAATCCAGCATTGCCGTGAGCTGTGGGGTAGGTCGCAGACTCAGCTTGGGTCCTGTGTGGCTGTGGCTGTTGCTGTGGCAGTTGAAGCTCCAATTGGACCCCTAGCCTGGGAACTTCCATATGCCGCATGTGCAGCCCTAAAATCCAAAGGGAAAAAAAAAAGGCAAAGAGAGATGTTTGCAATGATACATACAGAGGAGAAGACAATGCAAAGATGGTGCAGAAAAAGATGTGAAGTTGCTGGCCCTGAAGACTGGAGTAATGCAGCCACAAGCCAAGGAAGGATGGCAGCCAGCAGATGCCGGAAAAGACAAGGAACAGGTGCTCTCCTAGTACCTCTGCTAGGAGTGTGACCTTTTTGACACCTTGATTTTGGCTCATTGAAACTTATGTTGGACTTCTGGCCTCATTTCCATTGTTTTAAGTCCCTAAACTTATGAGAACTTGTTACAGCAGTTTCAGGAAATGAATGCAACATTCTTACAGATAAACATGGGTCTAGAAGACAATTCCGGTAGGTGGAGTCACAAATATCTGACCAACTCTATTTATCATTCACGTGGCATGTATTTATTGAACTTCAGTGTTCTAGGCACAGGGAATGTAATACGAATAAGATGACAATGTCTCCACTGACAGGTGGAATGGGGATCGAGCAAGTAAGAAAGAGGTAAACCAAATATATAAAAAAGGGAACTTTGGTTATTGATGAATGCTTTAAAGAATACAAATCAGGAGTTCCCGTTGTGGTGCAGCGGAAACAAATCCGACTAGGAACCATCAGGTTGAAGGTTTGATCCCTGGCCTCACTCAGTGGGTTAGGGATCTGGTGTTGCCGTGAGCTGTGATGTAGGTCACAGATGCAGCTCGGATCTGGCATTGCTGTGGCTCTGGTGTAGGCCGGCAGCTACAGCTCCAATCACACCCCTAGCCTGGGAACCTCCATGTGCTCTGTGTGCAGCCCTAAAAGCACAAAAGAGCAAAAAAAAAAAAAAAAAAAAAAAAAAAGAAAAGAAAGAAAAAAAAAAAACAAATCAGGACAATGAAGTTTGGGGGAAGGGAAATTTTAGACTGGGTAGAAAGAAGGCAGGCCTTTTCTGAATATCTAGAAAGTGTTACCATCTGGAGAAAGTTTTCCAAGTGAAGGGAGCTGGAAGTGCAAAGGCCTTGGGGTAGAAAGGAGCTTTATGTGCTGGTGCTTAATTGTGCATAGAGAGACCAGCTTCCTCCAAGGCAACGTGGAGAGCCTTCTCTCACAGAGGGCTGCAGTGTTCTGTTGGAGGCCCTGTCCCGTGCAGTTTTCTTTGTTCATAACAAAACTGGAAGTGAACATGGAAGTCACAGTTATCAAATATGTGGGCAATAAAAGCTGACATCACTTGTATTGGGTTAGATATTAGGAACTGGGTTTTAAAGTATTGTGGCAGGTGTGAGCAAAACTCCAAAGACCCTTGACTTGGGACTCAAAAAAATTATTTGCCTAAATCAAAGGGGGAACCCAGCTTGAGTGTGGTACTTATACAAAGGCCCTAAAGCTCAATACCTGCAAAGAATTTGATGGGGCTTGCTGTGAAAAGGTGAAGCTTTTATAAGTTTTTAAAGTATGGAGTACAGTTCAAGGGAGACGGTAGCCATAGACTGTTTCTGGAGTTCTGAGTGGGTACCACGTATTATGGGGGTCATAGGAACAGTTCATTTATTCATTCCATTGATAAAGGTTTAATGAGCACCTGCTATGTGTCTGGCACTGATGAGGCTGTGGGGAAAGAGCACTGAATAGCATAGAAGCGTTTCCTGACCTCAGAGAGCTTACATTCTAAGGAGAAGAGAGGCACTGTAGATTTAATGATGTAATTACTATCTTTTTCTCTGAATTAGATTTTTTCATGTTATAAATTCTTTTACAGTAGTAAAATGACAAAATCAAACATCATAGAAATATTTAACCCAGAAAAGAAAACCCCCCATAAACTCATCTTCTTTCCCCAGATATAGCCACTGTCAATAGGCTTGTGCATTTTTCTCCTTTTTTTTTTTTTTTTTTGGCCACACCCATGGCATTGGAGGTTCCCAGGCCAGGGACTGAACCCACAGCACAGCAGTGACCTGAACCACAGCAGTGACAAAACTGGATCCTTAATCTGCTAGGCCACAAGGGAATTCCTACGACTTCTAAAAATATATATGTAATATATTTTAAAAGCATAAAAAGAGGCGTTCCTGTTGTGGCTCAAGGGGTTAAGGACCAAGCGTTGCTGTAAGCTGCGGCATAAGTAGCAGGGCACATAGGTCACAAATGTGGCTCCGAGCTGGCATTGCTGTGGCTGTGCCTGTGGCCACGGCTGCTGCCCTGATTCAACCCCTAGCCTGGAAACTTTCATATGCTGTGGGTGCGGCCACTGGAAAAAAAAAAAAGCCTAAAAGGGAACCATACTCTTAACTTTTTTCTTTTTAGCTTAATGTATTTTAGACATGCTCCCATGTGAACACACACACACAAACCTACCTCATTCTTTTAAATGTCTGAGTAATACTCCATCTTATTAATGTATCATGGTTTATTTACTAGTGTCTTGCTGATAGATATGTGTACTGTTTCTCCTTTTTCATTATTGTAAACAATGCTGCAAGGAAAATTATTCTTCATGTCTTTTTATGTACGGTAGGAGTATTTGTTTCTAAAGGATAAATTCATAGAAGCAGAAACGCTGGCTCAGAGGGTATGAAAATTTAAATAACAGATGCTATCATATTTCTTACTATTCAGATTGTCCCTGCATGCCAGTGCAAATCAGAGGTCATATTTTCTTGCAGCCTCAGCAGCACAGGATATTATTGGTAACTTTAATCTTTGCCTGTCTGATTGGCAGAAGATAATATTTTGTTGTTTACATGAACCACTTTCGGCCTACAACTGAGAATAACAGTTGTACAGTGTATGTCAGAGAGGCCAGAACTGCTAAGGTCTGAAATTGACCAGGCAGAGGTGGGGTGAAGGGTGACCAAAACATGCTGAGCAATTTACACAGCATGTGCAAAGGCCCTGTGGGGAGAGGGAAGCTGGTATATCAATAGGACTAAAAAACTTCCTGTGTGGGGTAGGGTGGGGGAGAGCAGAGAGCAAAAGAAGAAGAAGGAGAGGGAGGTAAGAGCTAAATCTTGCTAGGCCTTGGGGTTCATCTTAAGGGTTTTGGTCTTTGTCCCAAGAGAAAAGGGAAGCCAACAGAAAGGTTTGAACAATCAGACATGGTCAGATCAACATTTTGGACAGATACCCCTGGCTGTCATGTGGAGAATGGATTCAGAAGAGGGGACAGTAACATGTGGGAGCTATTTTGGGAGTCCAGGTGAGAGACAGTGGTAGCCTGGACTAGGGTGGAATCGGAATTAGGGTGGAGGCTGGACATAGTGAGAAGTGTGAGAAGATTTAAGTGTTATTTAGGCCAGAGAATGGGTAGGAATTGGATGGGGAGTGTGAAAGAGGGTGGTATCTGGAGGACCTCCAGGTTTGTAGGATGGTGGGATGGGAGTGGTTACTAGGTTGATGAGATATCAAAGGAACAGGTGATAATTAGCCTGAAAAGTGAAACCCAGAGGAGATAACTGCTTTGGAGAGCAGCCACCAGCTACGGTTCCATCTAAGGCCAGTGACTGTGTGACTCTGCCCTGTGGCCACCGCTAGTCAGACTGGGAAAGCACCTTAGCCGTGGCTGTGACTTGGTCTACAGGAAAACTTGCCCATGATGGGGACAGTGCCAGATGGAGATGATGAGACCCCCCCCTTTAGGGAGTCTGAAGGAGAAACCAAGTAAGGGGCAGCATTTGGAACTGGAGGGCATGAGAAAGGTCATGCAAGAGAGCAAGAAGCAAAAGTCATGAATCAGCCAGAGTTGTGAAGAAGGAAGAAGGAAAGAAGAGACAAGCTGGAAGAGAAGCAACTAAAGACCCAAAGAGTAGGAGACAGGCTGGTGGCCTCCTGACCCTGAATGCGGCCAAGTAGTTAAGAGCCAGCTTTCGTGTTGAGCAGATATAGGTTTGATTTCCCAGCTCTGAGGTGGATTAGCTGGGTGACATTGAATAAGTCACTGAACTTCTCTAAGGCTCTTCTCTGTTCCCAAAACTATAAAATAGACACCAGAGTATTGATTTATCAGGCTTTTTGTAATGATTCAAGAGATACACATGAGAATAGGAGTTGCTGGTTTTTTGTTTTTTTGTTTTTTTTTTTTCTTTTTAGGGCCGCACCTGTGGCATATGGAGGTTTCCAGCCTAGGGGTCGAATCAGAGCTGCAGCTGCTGGCCTACATCACAGCCACAACGATGCCAGATTCAAGCCATGTCTGTGACCTACACCACAGCTCACAGCAACACTGGATCCTTAACCCAATGTTCGGGGCCAGGTATTGAACCTGCATCCTCATGGATAGTAGCTGGGTTCTTAACCCACTGAGCCATAATGGGAACTCCAAGAATGGGAGATTTTCGCAACACACAAAACTAGAGAACCAGAGTCCAGGATTAAAAGTTGAGAAAAAAAAAAAAAAAACCCTACAAATCAATAAGAAAAAGACATCTAACCCAAAAGAAAAACAAGCAAAAGGTTTGAATGAGCTCTTATCAAAAGAAGATACTAAAATGACTTAAAAATGTATGAAAATGTGGTTGGAGTTCTCTTGTGGTACAATGCCAAAGATCTTGTCACTTAGGTTGCTTCTCTAGTGTGGGTTTGATCCCCAGCCTGGTAACTTCCACATGCTGTGGGAGTGGCCAAAAAAATATATAAAAATGCAATCAACCTCAGTAATCAGGGAAATGTGGTGAAATTCTACCCGCAAAAACACAAATGAATCCCTACATAAAAACAATGCTGAGGGAGGCAAAACTAGCAAGATAGAGATGGATGTACGAAGTATCAATCAATGTATTTAAAGTTTGTTTTTTAAAGGCATTAAAACTGCAATTAAATACTACACACATAACCAGACTGACAAAATTTGAAAAAATCTGAAAAAAAAAAGACAAGTTTAATAATGCCAAGTGTTGGTAAGGATGTGGAGCAATAGGAAATCCACATGTGGCTGGTGGAGTGTAGATTGATATAACCATTTTGGGAAACACTTTGGTGTTTATTTAATAAAACTGAAAACAAGCATATTCTACAACCCAGCAATGCTATTCTTGGATGAACTTCTTATGTACACTGGAACATATACACAAGCATATCCACAGCTTTGCTTGTGGCCTCATGCTAGAACCAACACAACTATCCATCAACTGTAGAATGAATAAGTAGACTGTGGTAGAGTCACACGTGGAATAGTATACAGCACTGAAAAATGAATGGGCTTTCCTATAGGAAACAGCAGGAATAAATCTGATAAACATAATGTTGAACCAAAGAAGTAACACATAGCCTATGATTCTACTTCAAAATTTTAAAAATTAGGCAAACCAAACTATAAAGTATATAATAGATGTTATATTATATAGCAATGTACTGTCAAACAAACTATAAAGTAACAAAGTGATTATCCTAAAAATCAGAATAGTGCTTGCTTTTGGGTGAGTGGAGGGCTCTGGGACCAGAAGGGGATACCTGGGGTGGGGGGTCCTTCTGCAGGGCTTGGAGATACTCTATTTCTTTACCGAGGAGGTAGTTATACAAGTGTTTGCTTTGTGATTGTTCATTATGCTGTACATTTGTTTTGAACACTTTAATCTAAGAGTATTTTATTCCACAATTTAAACAGATTTTTAAAAAAGATAGCTAACACTTGTAAAATGCTTGGCATAGTGCCTGGCCCATATTAAGAGCTCAACAGATGGCAATTTTATTTACTGTTATAACCCAGTTGCTAGAGCCACATTGTATCCTAAGCAACCTTCCAGCTCCTGGACTGAGCTGCAGTCTCCTTGAGGCCTGGCTATGTGGTGGAGATTTTGAACTCCTCTGTTTCCTAGGGTGGCTCCCAAAAAACTCTGTAGCTTAAGACAGTCCTTCTCAGTTGACACATGGTGGTTGACTGCAGGGCCTCAAACTCTTCCCAAGTGTGCTGCCAAATTTTGGCAACATGTAAGACTATGTTTTAAAGCATCTCTGTGGTTATGCAATTCCAGAAAGCAAGATTGCTAAACTGAGCACCCCCCTTGAGGTGGTGCATCGTCAGAGTCCTGCCTGCTGCATGTCAGAGGTCAGGAGGTCAAAGGTGGAAGCTCCTGGCAGGCTGGTGCCAAAGAAAGGAGAACATGTGAGAACTTGGTCCATTGAGGAAGTAAGGTCACCCTCAAACAGCAGTGATGCAGAAAGGGACTAGGTACATCCCTGGATAACTGTGGATGTCATTTAAGCCCTTCGAGAATGTAGCCCTGAATCCAGTAATCCACAGAAAAACTGTCAATCACTGACTAAGGTCATCTGAAATGTCTCTATTCCTGGCAAGCCTAATGTCGGAATCACCGGTTCATAGCTATTGGAGGGGTTGTTTGTACAACAGCTAATTATAATAATAGCTAATAATTATGGAGCGCTACTCATAAGCCAGGCATTGTGCTAATATTTCAGCCTCATTTCCACCCTAGGAGGTAGGTGCTATTACCATCTCCCTTTCAATGGATACAGCTGAGGCGCAGGGGAATTCAGTGACTTGCTAAAGGTCACACAGCCAGGAAGGGCTAGAGCCACAAAAAAGGATATTCTTATTCTCTTTCTAGAGGGAGGGCATGGCCCAGTGTTTGGGAGTTAGATGGAGGCAGGTTTTGCTAACCATAAGCAAAAATGTCCTTGCAGTAGAATGGGGAGTTTTAGAGAAAAGCAAATTCTCTCTAAGCAGAGACAGAAACACTTCATATTTTAGGAGAGATTCCCACATTGGATAGCAGGTTAGACTAAATGCCTTTCAAGCTTCTTTCAAAGAACACAAAATTATAAATTTGGGTCTTTTAGAACTTTTTTTCTTTTTTTTTTTTTTTTAGGGCTGCATCTGTGGCATATGGAAGTTCCCAAACTTGGGGTCGAATGGTAACCGCAGCTGCCAGCCTACACTATAGCCACAGCAACACGGGATCTAAGCTACATCTGCAAACAACGCCAGAACTTGCAGCAACGCCAGATCCTTAACCCACTAATCGAGGCCAGGGGTTGAACCTGTATCCTCATGGATATTAGTTGGGTTCTGCTGAGCCACAACGGGAACGCTGGGTCTTGGGAGAGCCTCTAAAGGGGGTGTGTGTGGGCTAGACTATGTGCTTATTTTCTTGTAAATATGAACCTCCAAACTTCAGAGCATAACGTGATGTGGAAGCTATTTGAGTCCACTTTCACGTTGATATTCCCGAATGTCTCAGAATGCTTGAGGCACAGGAAAATTATTTTCCCTCTGGGTCAGGCTTGTTTTCTTTTAGCCTTTTAGCTGACACTAGTTGTAAAGGGTCTTTCTGACTGTCAAGAAAATACCTTTCGAAGCTTTAGAAGAGAAATAATTGCATTAAATGTTCTCCCACATTTATGTAATTTCAGACCCGATCTTTTCATCTGGGTTTTCCTGCCACACCTCCTACAAATGGTGTGTGAAGTGTGAAAATTCCATGTGTGGCATTAACAATGGCGTTTGATAGCAGAAGGGCTGTTTAGATTCTGCCCTTTAGACTGAAATGATATATCTGGCTTTGTTTCCAGGGTTACAGAAACTTCTTTCGTCTATTTCCATGGCTCTGTCCAGTGGAAATGCATTACTTTCTGCATTTCAGAAAGCAGAGTCCTGCTCCCACCCTCCAGGATAATGGGGACATACGGTGGAATCTCTACTCCGAGTTGGCTTCAGTTGAGCCTTTTCTATTACCTGGTGAAACTATTTTTTGTTAAGAGTAGTTTTAGGTTTATAGCAAAACAGAGTAGAAAGTACAGAGGTCCCTTATACCCCCTACCCCTATCCATGCACCTCCTGCCCCATTATCAATGTCCTGCCAGAGGGTGCATTTGTTATAATTGATGAACCTACATGGAAATACCACGGTTATCCAAAGTCCTTACTTTACAGGATGGTTCATTCTTGGTGTTGTCCATTCCATGGGAATGGACAAATGTATCATGACATGAATCCATCACCTTAAACAGAGTCATTTTACTAAACCTAAGAGTCCCCTGTGTTCTGCTTCTTCATCCCGCTCACCCTCCAGCCTTGGCAATCACAGCTCTTTTTATTGTCTCCATAGTTTTGCCTTTCTCAGAAGGTCATATAATTGGAATCGTGCAGTCCATAGCATTTTCGGATTGGCCTCTTTCACTTAGTAATAGGCATTTAAGCTTCCTCCACACCTTTTTGTTTCCTGATAGCTCATTTCTTTTTAGTGCTGCATAGTAGTCCATAGTCTGGGTGTACCACAGTCTATTTATTCATTCACCTGTGGAAGGACATTTCAGTTGCCTCCAACTCTTGGCAATTATGAATAAAACTGCCATAAACACCCATGTGCAGGTTTTTGTGTGGGAGTAAGTTTTCCATTTATCTGGGTAAATACTAAGGAGCATGACTGGCTGGATCATATGGTAAGATTATATTTAGTTTTGTAAGACCACAAATGGTCTTCTAAGGTGGCTGTACCATCTTGCATTCCCACCAGCAATGAATGGGAGGATGTGGAATGTTGCTCCACATTCCTGGTGAGCATTCAGTGACGTCAGTATTCTGGATTTTGGCCATTCTAACAGGTAATACTAGTATCTCACTGTTGTTTTAATTTGCAATTCCCTAATGACATAAGAAGCTGAGAATCTTTTCATATGCTTATATTTGCCATCTGTGTATCTTCTTTGGTGAGATGTCTGTTTATATCTTTTGCCTGTTTTATTTTATTTTTTCTTTATTGGCCATCCTGCAGCATATGGAGGTCCCAGGCCAGGGATCAGATCTGAGCCGCAGTCGAGACCTAAGCTGCAATTGCGGAAACGCCAGATTCTCAACCCCCTTTGCTGGACTGGGGATTGAACTTGCGTCCCAGCGTGCCCAAGACACTGCCAATCCCATTGTGCCACAGCAGGAACTCCCTGCCCATTTTTTAAATCAGGTTACTTGATGTCTTATTGTTGAGTTTTAGAAGTTCTTTATTTTGGATAACAGTCCATAACAGATAGGTCTTTTGCAAATATTTTCTCCTACTCTGTGGCTTGTTGTCTCATTCTCTTGAACACATACTGTTTTAACAGTGCTCTGTTAAATGTTTAATAGGCATATAAAATAGATTTAGGACAGAATTTCTCACTTTTAAGTTGCTTATTGGGAAATATCTATTTCCTGGATGCAGGAAGATGCCCATTGCTTCTTTTATTGGTTACTATTCAAGCTCTTAAGTGGATCATGGGAGTGGTAAACACTCTAGAGAACTGGTATATTTAAGAAAGCTTGCTTGGATATTGTTTATGCAGTGAGAATTCCACGGTAAATCATATTCTGGTGGTTTATGTACAGAAAAGCTTGGAACACTGACTTGTCTGGGAAGACAAAAGGTCTTTAGTATTCAAAGAAATGTTTGTGACTGATTTTTATTTATTCTTTTGCACACCATTTTCATAGGTATTATCTCATTTGGTGATGGTACGATGACTTATTCAAAGAAGAAATATGGCAATTTGGCTAAGGGAAAGAAATGTTATTTGTCTGGCTATTTTTTTCCTACTTTGAAAGATTTAAAAATATTTAACAGAAAGGGATCATTTCTAAGTAGCAGAGAGTGACAGGTAGTACACCTTACGTGATTTTACATCTGGCGTCGGCACTTGCTTGTAGTGAATTATGTAACACCAGCCAATGAACGCGGCAGCTAATGATCACTTATTTAAACATAAGTGAATGTGTTTAAAATTAAACAAAACTCTTCAGCGTGTCCATTTGTAAGCAAAACACAGGGCCTGAGGACCCAGTGTGAACTGGATGTCAGACACGCCGTACAGTCTGGATCCACTACGTCCGCAGTGATCAGCTGGTGCCAAAGTCATTTTGGAGCATATCCAACACTAAATCTCAAATGAAAAGGAAATCCAGGCATTCCTGTTGTGTCTCAGCAAGTTAAGAACCCTATATAATCTCCAGGAGGACTTGGGTTCGATCTCTGGCCGCGCTCAGTGGGCGAAGGGATCCAGCATTGCTTTGAGCTGTGGCACAGGTCTCAGATGTAGCTCAGGTCTGGCATTGCTGTGGCTGTGGTGTAGACTGGCAGCTGCAGCTCCAGTTCAACCCCTACCCCAGCAACTTCCATATGCTGCAGGTGTGGCCACAAAAAAATAAATAAATAAAAGGAAATTCAAACATTGAACTGAAAGCAGAAGTATACTAGGGAGCTAGTAAGACAGACAGTGAGCTGGATCCAGTACCTAGGACGGGTATTCTCAACACTGTCCAGTCCCAAATAACTAGTCATAGTGGCCAAGTGTGCATTTCTCAGAGAGAGGCAGAGAGGGCTTGACAGGGCAAGAAAGAAAGGGAACAAGGGGGATTGATACAAATGTTCTTTGCAACTGCCTGTGCTGTGAGGTTCCCAAAGGCAAAGATGAAAAAATAGGAGATGCAGGAGTTCCTGTCATGGCTCAGTGGTTAACAAACCCGACTAGTATACATGAGCACACAGGTTCAATCCTTGGCCTCACTCCGTGGGTTAAGGATCTGGCATTGCTGGGAGCTGTGGTGTGGGTCGCAGACATGGTTCCAATCCCAAGTTGCTGTGGCTCTGGCATAAGCCAGCAGCTGTGGCTCCAATTCGACCCCTAGCCTGGGAACCTCCATATGCCATGGGTGTGGCCCTAAAAAGACCAAAAAAAAAAAAAAAAAAAAAAAAAAAAAGGAGATGCAGAATATTAGGACTAGAGGTATCTGGACCAGGGCTCTGGGTGGTGCTGAGGCCACAGGTGTGAGGCTTCTGCAGGCCTGGGTTCCAGTCCTAGCTGGGTCCTTTCAGTTAGTTGTCCTTTGGGCAATTAGTTTAAACCTCTGGGTCTTGATTTCTTTGCTTATAAAACTGGCATAATAATTTCTGTCATTCAGGACTGCTGTAGGGATGAACAATAATTTATGTCAAATACCTGGCCCATGGTAGGAATTCAATAAAGGTTAAGTGATTAAAAAAATTATTCAGCCCTTATTCACATGTTTGACAATTCTACTGTAAAGAAAGCCCTAATGCACTTTAAATATATTTCTGCTTATACTGCTTTCCTTGGAAATGCAATACTATGCTAATGTGTTATCTCCTAAAGAGTATTATTTAGCATGTATCCTCTAGATGCTTTCAATTACAAGTTGCAAAACCCCCAACTCAAGCCTGCTTTGAAGAAAAGAGTGAATTTATTGATTCATAGAACTGTAAATTCCTGCAATAAAATTAGCTTCAGGAAAAGCTTGACCCATCAGTGCCAATGTATTGAAAGATCCAGTTTCTTTTCGTTTCTGTTCTGCCACCCATGGTATCAAATTAATTCCAAGTCTGCCTTTATAGCTACAAAATACTCCACATCTTAGGGCATGGCTCAAGGTTACCTCAAGGTCCAGAATGAATGCTGAAGCTCTAATCATTGCATCTACATTCTAGGCAAGAGGAAGAAATACAAAAAAGTCTCTCTCTCTCTCTCTTTCTTTTTTTTTTTTTTTTTTTTTGCTTTTTAGGCCCATACCTACGGCAAATGGAGGTTCCCAGGCTAGGGGTCAAATCCAAGCTACAGCTCTCAGACTATGCTGCAGTCACAGCAATGCAGGATCTGAGCTGCATCTACAACCTACACCACAGCTCACAGCAACAACAGATCCTTAACCCACTGAGCGAGGCCAGGGATCGAACCTTTAACCTCATGGGTCCTAGTCAGGTTCGTTAACCACTGTGCCACAACAGGAACTCCCACATGAGAAGGTCTTGCCTCTTATCTTGTAAAGAGATTCACTGGAAATACCACACAACCCTTTTGCTTATATCTCATCAGCTAGAATTTAGTCACATAGGGCCGTTACAAAGGACACTCAGAAATAGAACCTTTGCTGGACTCAAATATACTCAGTTGGAAACAGAATCACTCTTATTCCCAAGAAGAAAGGGAGAATGAATATTTGAAGGCAACCAGCAGCTGTTGCTACTGAGGGCCACATGCTTTCTTATTTAGGACCAGTGAACACAGAATGTCTTTTTGGGGAGCTTCCACCGAAGAGAATTGATGTTTCCTTCTTGGAAGATCTCAGAAAACACCCCTCCTGTCTCATTGGCTTGGGTCTTGTACGCATCCCTGCATCTCTCATTGTAGGCCAGGGTCAGGGGAGATGGTCAATGCCAACTGGCTTGAGCACATGATCACCCACTCCTGGATCTGGAGACCACAGTTTTCCAGAGCGCTGCTTACCAACGAGGCTTCCCCTGGCCACATCCCTGCCACACTCAAGGGCCCTTTAGGAAAAGAGAAGGCACAGTGGCCATCAGTACAAAGTCTTCTTCCCTCTATGCTCCCCACAGCACTCTTTTCACTATGCTGAACAATTCTACGTTTTTTAAACTCTTGGTAAAAGCTGTGAATTTTAGATCCCTTCTTTAACTTAGGGATTTTTTTCTGAATCTTCTGCAATCTTCCCTGATTTACAGCGGGCACAGTAATAAGCCGGCAGATCTCCACGCCTCTCTAAACCTCAGTTTCCCCATCTATAAAAGGATTATGATCAAATTATCTACCTTTCGCCAAAGATCAAATGAGATGATGCATGTATGCTTGGCACATGGTGAGCATTTAATAAAAGTTAAATAGAAAGATGATCACTCTTGATTCTCAGACCCTATTCCTCTACTTGAGTTTTTCTCCATCATGCTTGTCTCTTTGCCTGAAGCCTTAGAATCCTCTTCTTGTTCTACCCCAGCACCTGTTTCTGTAGCTTCTTTTCCCTCCTTAGGAAGTCTTCTCAGTACATGTCTCGTCTGCTTCTGACCTCACCTCTAATTTGCCAAGGGAACTTTCCATACCTGGAGGTATAACTGTAAGAGCAGATGATGCTCCATAGTTTAAAAAAAAAAAAAATCATGCTGGAGGGTGGAGGGGAGTCAAGGTTCTGGGAGGAGTGGGTGGAAGAAAGGCTGGTGTGGGTTCCCCACACCGCAGCCTCACCCCTGCTTACCCAGATAGCTGCCTCGTGTTCCCAGGCTGAGTCACTTGGGACAGGAAGAAGAATGGGCTCAATTTGCTCAGGTGATTTTACATCTTAGAAACACATCCTCAGTCCTCAGGCCTTGGAGCTCTTTTATCTGCATCCTACTGAGAGGTGAGCTTGTGGTTGATTTAGTCTGGAAATTCAAAGGTGAGGCTCTCTGTCCTGAGCTGAGAGAACCTCGTTCAGCTGCATCTAAGATGCTTTGTCCCCGACTTCTCTTTCAGCCTTCCCTCCTCGCTTCCTCATCGAAGCCAAAACGGAGGAGCTGGGAGGATTTGCATTCAATGTGTCACACAAAGATCTGCTCAGGGGTTTCTGTTTGTGGCACATATTGAAGGAGACCACAGTTTTCCAGAGCGCTGCTTACCAGCGAGTCTTACTAATCAGGGAGGGGCTCCTAGCTGGCATCAACTGCCAGCCACCTTAAATGCTTTGCCTGCATAGTCATAGCTAACAGTTAATATGGTGCTATGGAGTGTACCAAACATAGTTTAAGTTATTTTATAGGAGTTCCCGTCGTGGCTCAGTGGTTAAAGAATCTGACTAGGAACGACAGGGTTGCGGGTTCAATCCCTGGCCTTGCTCAGTGGGTTAAGGATCCAGCATTGTCGTGAGCTGTGGTGTGGGTCGCAGACGCGGCTTGGATCCCACGTTGCTGTGGCTCTGGCGTAGGCCAGTGGCTACAGCTCCGATTGGACCCCTAGCCTGGGAACCTCCATATGCCACAGGTGCGGCCCTAGAAAAGACAAAAAGACAAAAATAATAGTAATAAAATAATAAATTATTTTATAAGTATTCATTTATGTTATTCCCTAGTACTTCTCTCAAGTAGTAACTACCAGTATCCTCATTTTACAGATGATGAAGCCTCAGGAAGGAACTGGCTCGGGGTCATTCAGCTGGTGTCAGGGCCTGGATTCAAACTAAGATTATTGGCCTCTGTGTTCTTAACTGGTATCCTCGTTTTAGCAGTTTTATCATACCCATTTTACAGATAAGGAAACTGAAGCCCAGAGAGAAGAAGCAGTCCTGAATTCAAATGCAGGGTCTTATCAGCTACCTGATGCTGCCTTCTCCAAGGACCCGTGGGAACATCTCCCGACCCCACCCTTCACAAGGGGAGTAGCTAAGGACCGTGTGCAATGATGTAATTAACCTGGAGCAACCAGCAACATGGCACACTCACCACATCAGTGCTGGTGTTGCTTCTGGGGCCCAGAGGGGAGTGAGGAAGGCAGCCCCTGTGATCAACAAATTATGTCTCCCGCACCGGGGGGCAGAACTCACATGTGCTTTTGCTGCTTCCTGAATCTCTTCTTTGTTTCACCCCAGGGCAGTTGATTAGGTGTCCTGGGAGTTTTGGGGTGTTTGGAAGCATCAGACACTACAAAGTCCCACCAGTTAAAGAAGCGAACTGGCAAGGGAAGACATCGTTTTATTTTTTATTTTTATTTTTGACCATGCCTGACATGCGCAAGTTCCTGGGCCGGGACTGAACCTGAGCCACGGCAGTGCCAACACCAAATCCTTACCTGCTAGGCCACCAGGGACCTCTGAAGACATCATTTTAAATGTGATTGATTGATTGATAGATACCATGCCTTCTTTCCTAAAGGATTTATGACAATACCAAAATGCCTCACATGCCAGGAAAGAGTATCAATTAGGCGTGAATAACAGGGAGGCTGGGGTCCCCGCCCTCCCCACCCCAGGGACCTGGGCAGATTCCATCATCTGGCCAGGTTTTTAATCCTGAAATTAGACATTTGGAACTGAGCAAACAATAGTCCAGGTAAAGTTCCTTGCACAAGGCTGGCCCACAGTAGGTGCTCAGCGCATTCATTATTGTTACCAGGTGGGGAATGAGGCAGCGTAAGGAAAACAAAGGGCGGGGTCATAAAACCCAGCTGTGAAAGAAGAGGCCAGATGTGAGGTCTGTGCAAAAATTCCCACTGTGGAGTCGTGCTTGCCTTTTCAGGAGCGGGAGGAGGAGAAACACCTGGGCTTTAAATCATTCGAGATGCTGGAAAGAGGGACGGGTGTGCTCTGGGCTGTTGTGACTTAACCAGGGGCGATAATAGCGCACGCTTACTGAGTGTTACCAGGGCCAGTGAGAGCGCTGAGCCCTCTGTCTTCTTTTAGGTCTTACAACAACCATGTGAGAATGCTAATAGGATCATCCCATTTTGCGGTTGAATAAATGGAGGCCCAGAAAGCAGGTTAAAAAAGCTGCTAAGGTCCCTGAGCTCAGGCTCCACACCAGGTGGGCAGAGCAGACTCCCTGCCCAAGTGGGCAGGCTTTGCGCCTGTTCCACTGCCCCTCTGTGGCTCTGGAAAACTGGGTAGACCCAACGTCCTTGGGATGGTCCTGGTCAGATCTTAGGCATCAGTAAGTTCAAGAAAATGTCTAAATTCAGGGAGTTCCCATTGTGGCTCAGTGAAAACAAATCTGATTAGCATCCACGAGGATGCAGGTTTGATCCCTGGCCTTGCTCAGTGGTCAGGGATCCCAAGTTGCTGTGAGCTGTGTGTAGGTCGCAGATGTGGCATAAATGTGGCTCAGATGTGGCTGTGGCTGTGGCTATGGTGTAGGCCTGCAGCTGTCAATTCCTTAGCCTGGGAACCTCCATATGCCATGGGTGTGGCCCTAAGAGAAGAAGAAGAAACAAACGAGAAAATGTCTAAATCCTGAGTCCCTGAAAGGCAAATGTTCTGGGGGTCTAGTTAGCATGGAGTGATATGCTTCCTCTGTCAGCTGAGATGGGACAGCCTAGTTCAAGGGCTTCAGCTAAAGGTACTCAGAAAAGAGAGGGCAAAGAGGGGAGCAGGGCCAGACCCCCTTCAGAAAGGGACCTTCAGTCCACTAGTGCACAGACACATGGCTGATTGAGGACCCAAAGTAATAGCCATGTATACCAGGGCATGATCATTCTAGTCTGAGAAAGAGTCCTCTTTTGGCTATTTCAAAAAAATAGGAACAGAGCAGTTCCCCCTTATCCGTGGGGGATACGTTCCAGGATTCCCAGTGGATGCCTGAGACCAGGGATAGTACTGAACTTTGTACATACTATGTTTTTTCCTGTACAAATATAATTATGATAAAGTTTAACTTATAAATTAGGCTCAGTAAGAGAGTAACAATAACTAGTAACAAAATAGAACAATTGTAGCAATATACTGTAATAATGTTATGTGAATATGGTCTTTCTCAAAATACCTTACTGTCCAAATTCAATGCCTTTTCCATTTTATCTGCACGTAACAACCAGTGTGGCTGCAACTTTTACAGTTTGAGGTGGGACGGCAAAACTAGCACAAATTTCTTTTTCCTTCTTCACAGTTTCAAGGATAGAAGATTCATTCTTACCATACATCAAAAGATTTTTTTTCTTTCCTTATTAAGTCAAGAACTAGCACCTTTTCACAAAAAGGGAGCATTTTAGGGCTTGTCTTTGGCATACCCCAATTGCCGGCATCACTACTCTTGCACTTTGGGGCTGGTATTCGTAAAATCAGGGTCACTTGAATGCAAGCACTGCAGTGCTGTGACAGATGATCGCACAGCTGAGATGGCTACTAAGGAGCTAAGGGGCAGGTACCTCAGACAAGGGACAGTTCACATTATGGGCTAGAGAGAGCAGGACCGTGTAAGGTTTCATCACCCTGCTCAGCATGGTGTGCAATTTAAAACTTATAATTGTTTATTTCTGGAATCTTCCATTGAATAACTCTGGAGTACGGTTGGCTGCAGGTAACTGAAACCACAGAAAGTGAAGCCACGGATAAGTAGTGGGGTGGGGGTGGGGGAACTACCATATACGGCACCCTGAGGATACTCAGCACACACCTTTTATTGCGATTTTTGCCTAGTATGCTCAACCCCCTAAACTATCTGGCAGGAAACATTCCCAAATTCCCCCTCTGCCCATATAACCACCTTTACAGCAGAATGATCCAGAAAGGCCCAACAGGGCATCGTGCTGTTTCCTCCTGGTAGATGTGTCATGGCTGTAACTGTAACACAACAGGACTCTGAATGGTTCAGCCTTCCGGGCTCAGCCTCTTCCTGTGATCCAGATTCCTCAGCAGAGTCCTAGCTTGCCTTCTGTGAGAACCAGGCCCTTCTTGGGATTTCCCAAAACTCCCTGGGCTAGTGATCTCCTGCTCAGCCCACCGCCTCTGCACTGGGCAGTCGGGTCCTGGCTGTGACTTCCCTTTCCCTGCCCACGTCACCCAGTGCTGTACAGGGCCTCAGTTCCCACCTCCTTTGTGCCTGAGGCTACGTAGGAGCCCACCTGTGCTTGACATTTGGTCCAATGCAGAGGAACTGGAGCACAGCATAGAATAGACAAAATGTCCTGCCCCTTATTGGGTTCACAGGTCATGTCTCATTGAGGCCCTGGCTTGTCACTATCTTCCTGGGCTTGCTCCTCCTCCAGGAGGTGCCAGCAGCCTGGCTAATTGCTTCCTCCAACCCCTGAATTCAGGTCACGTTCCTGCAAATCAGAATCAAGCTCATTCTCCATTTCCCCTTAACCTCCAGGCCACACCCAGAGCTTTCCTTTCTTCCCCAGAGTCTCATCATGGTCTGTCTCTTCACTGTAAGATAACATAGGTCCTAATATATGAAAGGGGACACAGTTGTGGTTTCGAATAGCATTTCCCCTGCTACCTTGTCTGTATCACAGCTTAACTGAATACTTGTAAATTAAATTTGTGCAAAGGAAGAACAGACTAGAAATATAATAGAAATGACCAGAGTATATTATAAATCAACTATACTTCAATAAATAAATAAAGTCTTTTTTTTTTTTTTTTTGGTCTTTTTGCCTTTTCTAGGGCTGCACCCACGGCATATGGAGATTCCCAGGCTAGGGGTCTAATCGGAGCTGTAGCCACCGGCCTACACCAGAGCCACAGCAATGCGGGATCCGAGCCGCACCTGCAACCTACACCATAGCTCACAGCAACGCCAGATCCTTAACCCACTGAGCAAGGCCAGGGATTGAACCCGCAACCTCATGGTTCCTAGTCAGATTCGTTAACCACTGCGCCACGATGGGAACTCCAAAGAAAGTCTATTTTTAAAAAGTGATGCCAAACAGGAGTTCCCATCATGGCTCAGCGGAAATGAATCCAACGAGGAACCATGAGGTTGTGGGTTCGATCCCTGGCCTTGCTCAGTGGGTTAAGGATCTGGCGTTGCTGTGAGCTGTGGTGTAGGTTGCAGATGCAGCTTGGATCTGGCATTCATGTGGCTCTGGCATAGGCTGGTGGTTACAATTCCAATTAGACCCCTAGTCTGGGAACCTCCATATGCTGTGGGTAGAGCCCTAAAAAGACAAAAGACCAAAAAAAAAAAAAAGTGACGCCAAACAGAGGATGGCCACACAGTATGATGAAGTAAGGCGTGCTGGTGCCAAAAATTAGGGAGCAGAAGAGATGGCTATTGGCTGAGATGCCCCACCAGGCTCCCAGGAGAGAAAGGGAAAGGCTGCTTGAGTAGCAAGGGATGGATGGGCTTCCAGGAGTGGGTGTCATGAGGCGGGGGTCACAGGGAGAGAGGGACAGCCTGAGTGAAGGCTTGGAAGTAGCAGGACACATGACCCGTGTGGCTGCAGGCTGAGCAGGAGTCCAGGCTCGCGGGGAAAGCAGGACCCTCCCAGATGAGGGCAGAAGCAGAAAGCTGAGTGCAAGAGACCCTGCCAACTGTTTTCCTAATTTCTTTTCTTTTCTTTTTTTCTTTTTTTTTTTTTTTTGGTCTTTTTAGCTATTTCTTGGGCTGTTCCCGCGGCATATGGAGGTTCCCAGGCTAGGGGTCAAATCGGAGCTGTAGCCACCGGCCTACGCCAGAGCCACAGCAACGCGGGATCTGAGCCGCATCTGCGACCTACGCCACAGCTCACGGCAACGCTGGATCGTTAACCCACTGAGCAAGGGCAGGGACGGAACCCGCAACCTCATGGTTCCTAGTCGGATTCGTTAACCACTGTGCCACGACGGGAAATCCTGTTTTCCTAACTTCTAAAGTGAATGTGTTGATTGCAGTTCCCTGCATAGAGGAGATACTCAACAATGTAAACTGCTAGGCTGCAGATCTCTAATGAAGTCTATTTTCTTACAACATGTGTCTGTGTATTGCAGAGAGCTGTAATAACTGGAGGCTGTTGTGTGAGCCCTGTCTTGTGCACCAGCTCAATTCGGTGACGATGGCATCCTGGGTCCCAACAGACGGGGTGCCTGAACAGCGAGTGGCTGCCCGAGGCTGGACCATGCTGCCCCAAAGGGGCTTCATTTGCAGTGTGGGCTCACTTCACTCAAGGAAAGGCAGCAGAAATGCCTTGAGTTGAAACCCCTCTCCAGTGTCAGTTAAGCCAGTGGTCCCCAAACTTCAGGCTGTGTCTGAGACACCCGGAGGGCTTGTTACAACAGAGTTTTACAACGACCCACTCCCAGAGGTTCTGCTTCAGAAGATATGGGGCAGGGATGGAGAATTTACATTTCTAGCAATTTTCTAGGTGATAGCGATGCTGCTGGTTGGAGATCACACTTTGAGAACCACGAGTCTACTCCAGAGCCCACTGCAAACTTAAGAAGCTTTTCCTCTCCAGTTCTCCTTTCTGTGAAGGTGTGCCCTCAGGAACTTCAGATGTGGGGAGAAGAGTGAATGGATGCCAACAGATGGAAACAGCCTGAGTGTCCATCACCAGTTGAATGCATAAGCAGAATGTGATATATACATACAGCGGAATATCATTCAGCTGTAAAAGGGAATGAAGTACTGAGTCCTGCTACAACAGGGATGACCTTGCAAACTTGCAGGCAGGCACATAAGGGCACCTATTGCATAATTCCATTTTTATGGAAGGTCCAGAATAAGCAAATTCTTAGAGGTAGGAAGTAAACTGGTGACTGCCCGGAGCTGGGGGTAGGAGGGAATGGGGAGTGACTGTTGATTGGGTTTCCATTTGGGATGATGGAAAAGTTCTGGAACTAGATGGTGATGATGGTTGCACAGCATTGTGACTGTCCTTAGTACCACGGAACTGCACAATTTAAAAATGGTTAAGACGGTGCCTTTTACGCCATGTGCATTTCACCACAATAAACATGAAAAGAGTGAATTGAGAGTTCTAACTCAAATTGTGGGGCCAACTGAAAGATTTATGGGATAAAGGTAGAAATACAATGCCCTAAATTAATGGTTCTCAGCCCTATTGCATCAAGAATCACCGGAGGGGGAATATCTTATTCTCTTGTCCTAGCTGTACCGAAGAGCAATTACATCAAAATTTCTGGAGGCGAAGCCTAGGCACCAGAAACTTAAACTTCACCCCTAGGTGATTCTAATGTACCAGCAGAGTTGAGAACACTAGCCTGAAATCTCAAAGACCAAGTAGGTTGATGACCTAATTGCAAAATGACTTGATCTTCATCACAGAAAGCGCACCTTCGTCTTTTCCCCAACTGCCTAGGAAGTGGCGTGTAAGTACAATGAGACTAGCTGTGTGACCTTGGGCAAACCACCTAACCTCTCTGAGCATCTGTTTTCTCCTATGGAAAGAACACATTTCATAGGGTTTTGGGGAGGTTTACATGAAAAAGGCCAGTTTCCCAGTTATAAAAGTGTCAGATGCTGTTTGGTCAACCTACATTTCTTTGCATCTCATTCTAGGCCAGAAGGGAGACTCAGTGGCTTATTTGTGGGAAAACCTTATACTGTAGTATCTTGTACTACAGTTCAATTTTCTTCCCCCACCTGAGGGGAAGGACGCTCTTAGGCTGGGAATTAGTGATAATGACTTTTCAAGTCTATACTGTTGAAGTGAAGGAGATGGTGAGCTTGGTAAAAATCCCTTCTCTACCCATGCTGACTTTCATGAGCCAAGCTCTATAATGATATAAATTACTCTAAGATAAAAAGGGGTAAAAGTCATACACGAATTCCCAACAATAAATGAAATCATTCAGATTCTTCATATTTCTATTCAGTCCTTTTTGGTAGGTAATATAGATAATATACTTTTATTCGACTACAATTAAGGCGTAATTTTATATTCTGTTTTCTTCACTCAGTATTTTATCTTCCACATTTTGTTGTGCTTCTATAGCTGTCTTCATTACTGACATTCTAATAGCTACATAGTGTTCAATTGAGTAGCCTTACTGTAATTTAATATCTGTCTATTGTTAATTCTCTGATAGGTTCCAAATTTTCAATATTAGAAATTGTGCTCAATGGTGCAGTTCCCGTCATGGCTCAGTGGAAACGAATCTGACTAATATCCATGAGGACACAGGTTGGATCCCTGGCCTCATTCAGTGGGTTAAGGATCTGGCATTGACATGAGCTGTGATGTAGGTTGCAGACGTGGCTTGGATCTGGCATTGCTGTGACTGTGGCGTAGGCCGGCAGCTACAGCTCCAATCCGGCCCCTAGCCTGGGAATCTCCATATGCCTCGGGTGTGCTCCCCCACCAAAAAAGGAGAAAAAAAAAGAAATTGTGCTCAATGAAAATATTTCTGCATGAAACTTTTCACATCCTTTGGCTTGTTTACTTTAAATTCCCATAAATAAATAGGATCAAGAGGCCTGAACGTTTTAAGACTCTTGAATGCACCATCAAATTGCTTTGTTAAAGGATTCTATCCATTTACACTGCTACCGTGGGGTGTGGGTGTATCATTTTCAACAAATTGCCAGCACTGTATTTCATAATTTGAAAGAGATTTACAAATTGTAGAGCTATAATCGAATTTGATGTAAGCTAATAAATTCTTGTGTCTGACTTTCTGGTATGTGTGACATTCCTTCCCTGCTCCCTTTCCGGCTGCAGCCCTGCTATTCTGTAAATTGCTGGAGGGCAGTTTACAAACCTTGTACATGGTGGTAAATCAATTATCATTTTTGAAGCAATGAATAATTCAGGCAATCCCTCTTCCCAATAATTCTTCGGTTTTCTAATAGAAGAGGTTTTTTTTTTTTAAAACTAAATTACATTTTATTTCACTTATCTTGGCAGCGTCAAAGAGCTCCATTTTTACTTGGTGAGAAGTGGACCTTTCTACACCACGAAAGGAAAGCAGCAATTCCTTGCTCTTTTCTTCCAACCTCTCTCTGCCTCCCATCTTATTTCTTATAGACACCTGAAGAGCCAACGCAACGGACACCAAGGAAAAGCTATTTGTAGAGTGCATGGGAGGAAAATGAATGCCAACAGACCCCTCCTATGTGACCGGGCTTAGTTTTCACTCTCTCAAGCAGGAAAACATTTGTGTAGTTCCCGCGGACAGCAATGGGTACCCAAGTTGGGACAGTTCTTGTTGATGCGAAGCTGCGATGAGTTCAGGTAAAGCTTTAAATAACTATGTGCGTATCTTATTAATCACACATTTTTAAAAAAATAGTAAAAAATATGCAGGAGACCAATTTATCCAGCTACCTACGAAGTTTGGCACACATTTGCATGCTCCAGTTTTTAGGGGTCCTCAGCATAAAATCTGGGAAATGCTGCTCCCAGAATAAGCTAGTATCCCAATATCATAACCAAGAGGTACAAACGGAGTTACGATGACTGAGAAAGTGCTTGCTATTTTTTTATATTTAAAAAGTTTTATTTTTTTGTCTTCTTTTTTTGGTAATTATTATTACTTTTTAACAGTTATTTTTTTTCCTACTGTTCAGCATGGTGACCCAGTTACACATACATGTACACATTCTTTTTTCTCCCATTATCATGCTCCATCATAAGGGACTGAATATAGTTTCCAGTGCTACACAGCAGGATCTCATTGCTAATCCATTCCAAAGGCAATAGTTTGTATCTATTAACCCCGAGCTCCCAATCCATCCCCACTCCATCCCCCTACTCCTTGGCAACCTCAAGTCTATTCTCCAAGTCCATGATTTTCTTTTCTGTGGAAGGGTTCGTTTGTGCTGTATATTAGAAAGTGCTTGCTATTGTAACTAGTACTTTACTAGTACTTGATCCTCTAACCTGCTCCCCACAAGGCCTGGAACTCTTCCTTAATTGAAGATGGTTAATTTTTTTTTTTTTTTTTTGTCTTTTGTCTTTTTAGGGCCACACCTGTGGCATCTGGAGGTTCCCAGGTTAGAGGTTGAATCGGAGCTATAGCTGCTAACATACACCACAGCCATAGCAACACGGGATCCGAGTTGCCTCCGTGACCTACACCACAACTTATGGCAACGCCGGATCCTTAACCCACCGAGCGAGGCCAGGGATTGAACCCACAACCTCATGGTTCCTATCGGATTTGTTTCTGCTGCACCATGATGGGAACTCCGAAGATGGTTAATTTTAAATGTCCACTCTTTACATGTTCACTTCTTTCTCATCAGTGATGGAAACAAACAATGGCATTTCTTAAATGTCTTGCTGCCTGAAATAACATCTTCTTCCAATTAAAAAGTAACCAAGGCCATGCCTCTCCTTCCCTTCACAGGCCACAGCACTGTGACATCTCCCTCTGTCACTAGTTTTGTTTAAGACCTGGCTCATCTCTCAAAATGGAATCTGTCATGTGTTCCTAGTGGGGAGGGATTATCTGTGACTATGGTTTTCAAAGGAAATTCATCCTAGTGGTTTGCAGGAAATTGACACATACCCAAGGGTCCCTCTGGATCCGTATCTCCTCCCAGGTGAGGAGCCCTTGTGTCCTGGCCATGCTTGGGTTGGGGTCCCCCACTTATCTGCACTCTTTCTCCTTCCCAACTTCCTACAGTGACACTCTGGCTCTTATTCCTTGTCACTTCACCCTTCAAAACTCAACTCAGTAAATATCACATTGTGGATTCTTAAACTCAACATAACAGAGAGGTCATAAACCACCAGTTTTTAAGCTCGACTTTTTGTCAGTGTCTCCTGGTGCATGTTTCTCAAATACTTTTTTTTTTTTTTTGTCTTTTTGCCATTTTCTTGGGCCATTTTCCCAGCATATGAAGGTTCCCAGGCTAGGGGTCTAATCGGAGCCGTAGCCACCAGCCTACGCCACAGACACAGCAGTGCAGGATCTGAGCCACATCTGCGACCTACACCACAGCTCACGGCAACACCGGATCCTTAACCCCCTGAGCAAAGGCCAGGGATCGAACCCGCAACCTCATGGTTCCCAGTCGGATTCGTTAACCAGTGAGCCACGACAGGAACTCCTCAAATACATATTTGTTCTGGTTCATTAGGAGTGTGTGGACACAAAACCTCCATTTCAAAAAGCTCTCCTTGTGCTTCCAATGATCAGCCTGGTTTCACGACCACTAACCTAACCAGGCTGCAGGGCAAGAGTCCCTTGCTTACCATCCCTGGTAGGCGATTGTGCTGTCCACACTGGGATGCCTCCAGCCACGGGGCACTCACTACCTTCCACAAGCAGCCTGAGCTAAAACAGTTCTTACGTTGAACTGAGCGGCATTTCCACCAAAACACTTTTGCTTCATTCTTCAAAATTCAACTCAGTAAACATCACATGCGGATTCCTAAACTCAAGGTGCCAGAGAGGTCATAAACCACCGGTTTCTAAGCCTGACTTTTTATCAGTGTCTCTTGGTGAATTTGGTCTCAATTATGCCTTTTAGAGAGAAGAATAAAAAAAGTCATTTCTACTGCCCCTCCCCCAAACATTCGAAACATCAGCTGTTTCCTTCTCAGGATCTCTCTTGCCATTTCTGAGCACTTGGTTCTGGCTGTCCACCTCTGAATAGCACTTTATTAACACGAACCCAAACTAAAGATGTGAGTTCACAGTGACTTCAGATGTGGTTTTTATATTTTTTCTCGTGAGGACTTTACAGAGTAGGTATCTTCTCAATGTTAGAAATGACCAAGGACCAGGTAAGGTAGGTGATCTGCCACGTTCCCACAGCCAAAAAGTACCTGAATTAAAATTTGAATGATCAGTCTGACTCCAAATCCCGCACTCTTAGCTAGCATGTTATGTTCCTGATTTTTCCATTGTTTTTTAAATACAAGCAAATAGATGCTACATAAGTATTAAACCGAAGCATATGAAAGTACTCTGCCCCCCAATTCCGTTCCCTAGAGGCAGCCACTGTCAAATTTACAAAGTCCCTCTTACACAGGCCACTGAGAGCTGGACGTCACATTCACAGCAGAGGGGAACGCTGCATCCTTCGCTCTGGACACCATCTGAAATGACCACAGTGCTCCCTGAATGGTGAGATTGGAGTAGGTCTCTTTGGCTCACTTTGCCCTCGAAGGCAAGAAAACCTTTAGTTTGGGTTCGTGTTAATAAAGTGCTGTCGATTCAGATTTCACTCATTTTTAAATCCTTGCTATTGGATTTCTTAGTCTTAAATGAAGACTAATATCATTATTTTTCTTATTGGTTGTGATCCATCATTCCAACTTAGAGAGATCCTTTAGCCTCCCAATTTGATCATCCATTAAATTATCTAGTTCAATGGCCTTCTCATATTTTAATAGCTATAATGTCTCTTTTTGTCCAAATCATTGATAAAATTTGTGTTGACGACAGGCCCAAGGACAGAGTCCTTAAGCACCTGAAGGAGAATCAACCAATCAGTCAGTCAATTAATATTCCTGGGCTACAGTTATTCAACTCAAGGTGAACCCACCTAATTGTATTACCATTCGATCTTATGTATAAGGACATGAGAAATTTGGTCAAACACCTTTCTGTCCACAGCATTTTCCTGGTTAATTAATCCAGAAAGTCCATCCAAAAAGGGAAGTCCATGACCTTATTCTCAGCAAACCCTATGTTAAGTTCCTGGTTATCACCCCCTTTTCCTCTTTAAGGTTCACAAGCCATCTCTTTTATAGCCTCTTCTAAAGTTTTGTTGTGGATAGCAGTGCCCTTTTTTGTTGGGCTCTGAGTGGCCCTGAAAGGGACTGGGTCCAGGCTGGACTGTGTCACAGTGGAGCTTGGAGGGCCAAGCAAGGCCAAGGCCAACAGGGGTGGAGAATGGAAGCGAGTCAGTGGTGAGCTGGGTGGGTTGGTTAAGGGCAGAGGTGCCGGGCTGGGTAATGAGAGTGGAGGGTTGACTGGTGGTCAGTGAGGTGAACTGAAGAATCCACCCTGAGGATGCTTCCACGCCAGGGAAAGACCAACAGTGGAACAAAGGCAGATGCTCCTTCAGGGAGCAAACCAGCTGGGCAGGAAAGGTTGAAGGCTAATGTCTGACTGAAACTGAGAAACCAAGAAAGCCAGAGGTCGGGGAGGTGAAGCCGATTTAAGCTAAGAGTGAGGGTTGGAGCTGCCTTCTCTGGCCTTGTAATGGGACTGCTTTATTCCCTGTCTCAGCCAGTGACACTAAGTACCCAGCTGTCCAAACCAGAAACCTAACCTAGAGTCCTGCAGCTGCCCAACCTCCCCAAGCCTGTCGTTTCCACCTCTAATATTTCCCGAAACTGCCTTTTTCTCTCCTCTGCCCTGTCACACCCACCTAGCCACGGTCAGCTCACTGTTCAGTAACCAGACTGCTACCTGTCTGGTCCTCTTGCCTCCAGTTTGGTTTTCTATTCAGTCTCCACACTGTGCATTCAGACCTATCCTGAAACACCAACATCACCATACCTTACCCCAGCTTAAAAGTCCTTCGGTGGCCTTCTATGACCTGCAGAATGAAATCAAGCCCCTTAGCATGAAATAGCTGCCCCTTCTTAGGGATGCCTCCCCTTCCATCCTCCTGTCTCACCTTAGATGCCTCAGATGCTCTGGGTCCATGCTCTGAGGCGTCATCTTGTAGATGTGCTCTTTTATTCCACTGAACACATTGCATGTGTTGGCAGAAACGTCGGCCCCCACCTTACCCCATCCACCTGATTAACTACTCCCCCCGGCATGTCTCCCAGACCGCCTGCTCCCCCCGCCCTGTTGTGAGGAATATGACCCTCTCTCTGTGTGCCCTTATCTCATTTCTTTCATGGGACATAGTTACTCTGTATTATCAGAACTAACTTATTTGCTTGTCTCTTCTCCATATTGTGAGCTTCTTGAGGGCCACAAAATACTTGGGATCCTTCGTGTTTAGCACAGGGCTTGGCACATGGAGGTGAACAAAAATTGTTTGTTGAGTCCAGTTGTTCAATATTAATGAGAGAACAGCCCTTTCTAAAGAGCAGCCCTTTGCATATATCCAGACAAAACTGTAATTCAAAAAGATACAAGCACCCCTATGTTCACAGCAGCACTATGCACGATAGCTAAGACATGGGAACAACCTAACTGCCCACGGACATGGAATAGATAAAGATGTGACACACACACACACACACACACACACACACACACACTGGAATACCAATCAGCCATTTGCAGCAGCATGGATGGACTTAGAGATTATCATACTAAGTCAGTCATAAAGAGAAAGACAAATATCATATGATATCACTTATATGTAGAATCTAAAATATGACACAAATGAACTTATCTATGAAACAGAAACAGTCATAGACATAGAGAAAGATTTGTGGTTGCCAAGGGGGAGGGGGTTGGCGGAAGGGAAGGATCAAGAGTTTGGGATTAGCAGAAGCAAACTGCTATGCACAGAAAGGATAAAAAACAAGGTACTGTTGTATAGCACAAGAAACTATATTCAATAACCTGTGATAAAAAAATAATGGAAAAAATATGAAAAAGAACATACATATATGTTTAAATGAATCACTTTGCTATACAGCAGAAATTAATACAACATTATAAATCAACTATGCTTTAATAAAATACATTTTTTAAAAAAGATCAGCCCTTAAATGGTCTCTATCTTGAGGCATTATTTTCCCCTATCCAAGGCTTAAACTGGTAACAGAAAGGCATCGCTATTTATAGCTCATGAATGTAGGAGGTACAATACTAGGTCAGATCTCATAGTTCACAGAGAACTAAAACTCTGGGTGCTGGAATTCTTCAGTGTCTTTGATGGGGATAGGAGATATGCTGTTGCGACATGGCATCAAGCTTGGTGGCCAAAAGGGGATGATGAGAGGTGGGCTTTGAGGATAGGAAGACTTACAGTTCCAGCCCATCAGAATGGATAACCTAGACAATGGGAAATAGGGCTAGCGAAGGGTTATTCTTCTTTGAGTTTGGGGTATATACATGGAAAATTGGGTGAATTGGGCATCTTGGTGAATACCCAAACTAGGCTGCTGACATTGAAACTTTCTCTAGGGAGACAGTTTGTTCAACTTAATCTTATAGGCAGAACTGATAAAACTGGTCTCTCAACAGGATGTTCATACTGGTAGTTACTCCTGTCACTGTGGCTTTAAGAGTTGGGGCTGACAGGAACTGGGGTAAATGTAGCAGCACAAATAGGGGACGTTCAAATGTGAGGAACAGCAATAGCCATTAGGTAGCAGTGAGCAGAAAGGAAAATTCACCTTTAATTTCTGCTTTGGAAAAACTGGGGTTATGGTACTGAAGCCACCTAATTGGAATGGAAGGATTTATAAAAATGAGATGTATTTCATATGCACATGCAGGCAGTTGTAGCCACTAAGGGGTCCTTGTAGGTATGAGAGAAAATGAGCTATGTTCCAAATGCATCAGCCAATATGATGACCTGCAGTGAAAGGCTCTGCCCTAGCGAGCTGAGGGTAATACTAGTTACACCCAAGCCCAGTTACTGGGTTAAGTTCATGGGCATGTGGCAGAGACTAAATGAAGAATTGATCAAGGAAGAGCCAGGAACACTCCTTGAATACATTCATATTTTGTAGGGTAATCTCCTTCTATAACTGCTAGAAGGTCCAATTTACAAAACCGTGATGGTGGGTGCAGGCACAGCCACCATATCTGGGTGTTGGGGGTTGGATAGAAAGTGTACCCTGTGGTTGGCACAGTGGCCAAGCAGTGGCTGTGGGCTGTGCCTTTTGCTGCTGCTCTCTGTGGAGAGATTCAAGGCTGCACTGTGGCCAGCTTCTGGGCATTCTTTCACGTGGAGACTGCTGCCTTGCTCAGGGTCAGGTCATCAGAACGGAAAACCTGCAGGTCCGGATGCTCTGGATGCTCTGTGTTGACGCTGAATCAACAGATTCGGTGCTTAGCCTCTCAGACTCTGCCAATGCTTGCGTTTGCAATGATCAATGCAGAGTATGATGAAACACCCTATCCCCATCCCTTTAGATGGGATCAACAGGATCAAAATACGACCTGGATGGCCAAGTTCTCCTTTTCCCCTAGACAGTCTAGATCTACCCTGTCCAGTATGGCAGCCAGCAACCACCTGTGACTATTTATATTAAATTTAAACTGACTAATCAAAATAAGGAATTCATTTGCTTAGTCACATTAGCTACATTTCAAGTGTTCAGTAATTACAAGTAGCTAGTGGCTACTGCATTGAGCAGTGCTGATTACAAAAGGTTTCCATGATTGAAGAAAGCTCTGTTGGACAGCTCTGGTCTTGGTCTCTCTTAAGAAGCATATGTGTATAATTGTGTTCCTGCAGGGTCAGAATGCTGGTGGTTTTCAGAACAGAGGTTTAACTGTGATGACACAGGGGCCTGCCTTCGCCCAGGAAAATTTTCCATGAGTCAGAACAGAGGCAAATCATTTCTTTAGGTCTTCAAAGATCCAGTGGGTGATATTTGAAAGGCATAAAGTTGGGGTAGCCAGGGCTTTTCTGTGGGAGAGCCTCAAAATATAACCCCTGATGACCTGAGCTGAAGGGAGAAGTTGTGTTGGAGATAATATTGATCCACCTGGATGTCATGCTTGAAGTTGAGAGGGCCCAGAAATTTGATGTCCACCAGGTAAAAATAATTTTACTTGTACAGTTTTGTATTTAACCTGTAAATCCAGAGGCATGTGAAGCCCTTCTGGATAAGGGATGAAAAATTAACATTTACTTCAGAGCTTTTCCCTAAAAAATCATGCACTGCTGTGCTCCAGGTAATGTTCCTTCTCATATTGAAGGCTTCAGCAAATACACTGACAACTAACTTGTTCTGTGATGCTGTTGCATCGAACACATGATAGATGGTCCTTCAAGAGAGATAATACCAACCTTATAAAGTGTATTTCACAAATCCTGAGAGACACTTAAAGTGTGGATGGCATTAACATTACCCTTTTCCTTTGTAGCAGGCAGAATGGTGGCCCCACAGGTATGTTTGCGTCCTAATCCCTAGAGTCTGCGAATATGTTACTTGCCTTTGAAAAAGGGAATATGCAGATGTCATTAAGGGTTGAGAGATGGGGATATTATCCTGGATCATCTGGGTGGGCCCAATGTAATTACACAAATCCTCCAAGTGGAGACCTTTTTCCAGTTGTGATCACAGGAAGAAATGTGACCAACACAAGAAGGGTCAGAGAGATGTAATGTGGCTTTGAAGATAAAAGAAAGGGCCACGAGCCAAGGAATATAGGAAGCCTCTAGAAGCTGGAAAAGGCAAGGAAATAGATGTTTCTGTAGAGATGCTGGAAAATATACAGCCCTCCCCACACCTTGATTTTAAACTCCTGACCTACAAAAGTCTAAGATAGTAACTTTGTCTTGAATTTGCTATTTGTGGTCATTGTTAACAGTTGCAAGAGGAAACGAATCATTTTTTATAGACTAGAGGATTATTAAATAACTTATTTGAAAACTATACCTGTTAAGAGGATAGAATAGTCATGCTCACTAATCAACACATTCTTTGCTTGCGGACAGTTCTATATGAAGCCAAATTTTAATAAAATTATTTCTTGGTGAGCATAAGAAGCTTGCTTAGTAATTAGGCTGAGTCTACGTAACCTGAAAATGTAATCTGGTATAGAACATGAATGTGAAGGACTGGCCTGGGGAACTGGGCAGCAGTCACGCATGACTGCGGCATCAAAAGCCTTCTAGATGCTTCACAGCCTTAGTTCTCAGGTTTTATTTTTCCAAAAAGAGGACCAAAGAAGATGGATGGAAAAGAAGTCACTGTGAAAAACTTGGTCTTGATGAACTCTTTGTAGGGGCAGCAGGTAGGTACCACGGAATCTGTACCCCAGTGTCAGGCTGGTTCTAATGCTCATCATGGGCAAAGAGGTCAGGATCACAGGTTCTGAGGACTCACTTCATTCTCAACTCTTGAATATGAAATCATTAATGGCCTTACGCTTATGGTGTTAGCCTTGGCTGAGATGAGAATGCCCCTGAGCCTTCCCAGGCTCTCCAAGGTCCCTCAGTAGACCATTGCTGGGACTCTGGGAGATGGAACTCAGTTGATGATCTCTTTCCTTGCATAGTACCTGCTCGACTCCCAGAAGACACTGCTTCACCCTCACAGAGAAACGATGTAATAGCTGCCACAAAGGACTCTGGAGTCTGCCCGCCAATTCTACTCCCACTGGCTGGCTAACCATTTGCCTACTTTTCCCCATGTAATAACAGATTTATTATGAACTTGATGTCACATACAAAGTTACAATGACCATTAGACTTAACATGAATGCATTTAAAAGTTAAAGTATCATATTAGAGAAGCGAATTATACCAAATTTCCAGAAGGTATTTAAACAGGTAACAGATATTGCAACACATCTTTGGGTGGACAGAATAACAGCATTGCTGAGGCTGGCTCCCAGACAAGTATGGGCCATCTGTGCCTATGTCTTAGGGAAGAGAGAAAATCATGATACTGGCACTGTAGAGGCAGTAGTTCATGAATAGTTGCTCCTTATGACAATGCCAAAATTGGGCATACTTTTTCACTTCGTGAGGAAGCCAGTGACTGCTGCCCTTATTCTGTTCCTTGAGAGCTACCACCCAAGGTTGTGACATTATACCCATTCATTTCAAAAGGCACCAGGGGAATTCCTGCTGTGGTTCAGCAGGTTAAGAACCAACAAAGTGTCCGTGAGGATGCAGGTTCAATCCCTGGCCTCGCCCAGTGGGTTAAGGATCTGGTGCTGCTGCAAGCTGCAGAGTAGGTAGGTCGCAGATATGGCTCAGACCTGGCGTTGCTGGGGCTGTGGCTGTGGCAGGCAGCTGCAGCTCCAATTCCACGCCTAGCCTAGAACTTCCATATGCCAAAGGTGCAGCCATTATGGAGGGGGAAAAAAAAAAAGAAGGCACTAGAGATGGGAATATAAGCTTCTTAACAAAGCAAAGCACCTCAAATTCACAGATGGTATCCCACATTGATCTGTGATTTATCTAGATAATATGACAGCAGCACTTCCTGAAAGTGAAGAAGACTTGGTCTCCTCCAGTTGCAGCAGAAGGGGCCATGGGTTGTTCCCCTTCATGGCTTAAACTGCTGTGACTGAAGCCTTGAACCAGGACAAAGCCCTGATTCCAGCTCCCAGGCTGGGCTGGGCAGGGCAGGGCTGGGTATACAGGTGGGAGATAAGGGTAGAATCAAAGCTGGAGGTGGGAGTGCTGGGTAAGGGGCTGGCCAGCTGAGAATGAGGTTGGCAAGCACTTGGTCAGCAGCGGGGGTTAAGACTGAGGGCTGGGCTGAGAGGAGGTCAAGGGTCCTGGCAACAATACAGTTGGGATAAAGAGAGAAGCATGCAAACAAAGTCAGGCCAGAAAGGTCTGGAATGAAGCTGAAGTCAGGTGAGTGCACAGCAGGTAAGCGGAGATCTGAGATCACAGTGGGAGGTAGTGAGCAGCCATGGTCAAGAGCACAGGTTTTTCATTCACGTGCAAGACTTGAGCTTAATCCTGTCCTGCCAATTGCTCACAATGTGATCTGGGTCGATTTACTTAAACCTGCCCCAGTTAAATCATCTCTAAAATCTGAATAATAATTACATGTATCCTGTAGGTGGTTTTAAGAATCAGAAATAATGCATATGAGGTACCTCACATTTTTTTTTTTTTTAATGGATTCATGGGTATATTCTGCAGGGTCTAAATGTTCTCTACAAAAATCTGATTTTCTGTTCTTACATTTTTAATTTTTTGAAGATAGATGTTATTTTTCACAGTTGTTTTAGCTTGAGAGCAAAACTGAGCAGAAAATCCGGAGTTCCCATGTGCCCCAAAGCCCACATGGGCAGAGCCTCCCCCACCATCAACATCCCCCCACCAGAGTGTACACTTGTTACAATCAATGAACCCACATCGATACATCACTATCCCCCAAAGTCCATAGCTTACACTGTGCTTTACTTTGGTGTTATACATTCCATGGGTTTGTACAAGTGTATAGTGACATGTATCCACCATTATAATATCATACAGAGTGGTTTCACTACTCTAAAAGTCCTCTGTGCTCTGCGTATTTATCCCTCCTTTTTCCCCTCTGTAACCAGAGAGCATCTTTTTTTTCTTTTTAGGGCTGCACCTGCGGCACATGGAGGTTCCCAGGCTAGGGGTCTAATTGGAGCTACAGCTGCCAGTCTACACCACAGCCACAGCAATGCCAGATCCGAGCCACATCTGCGACCTACACCACAGCTCATGGCTATGCCAGATCCTTAACCCATTGAGCGAGACCAGGGATTGAACCCACAACCTCATGGTTCCTAGTCGGATTCGTTTCCACTGCGCTATGATGGGAACTCCAATAGAGCATCTTTTTACTGTCTCTAGTTTTGTCTTTTTCAGAATATCATATGGTTGGAATCGCACAGTGTGTAGCCTTTTCAGATTGGCTTCTTTTACTTAGTAATATGCAGTTAAGTTTCCTCCAAACTTTTTCATGTCTTTAGAGCTTATTCTGTCTTAGTGTTAAATGATATCCCATTGTCTAGATGTACCATCCGTCTAGTTTATTTATCCATCCATCTACCAGCTCTTAGCTTTTAATCCAGTGCTTTTCAAATGGAGGTCTTTGAATCTCTGTCTGGGCTGAATGCTGAACATGTATTCTTGAAGACTCAAGAATCTTAGAATTTGAGACACACTAGCCTAGCATATAGTAGGTGCTTAATAAATGTCAATGATTAATGACATTTAATTATTACTCATATAAGAGAAGCTAAAAATGCAGGAAAGCAGGGCTGGGCCAGGATCTGTATCCATAGGATTTATCCCAAGAGGAGAGTCTTGTCAGCTGGATTTGAAGTCGCAGCTGCTTTTTGGGCTGCCCAGTCTTCAAGGGACACATCCCTGGGACAGATACTGGACAGTGCTGTGACCTCATAGTCTCTAACAGCCCCATTTTGGAAACCTGGAGCATTTTCTCCTCTTGGGTTTTCTGGCAATGTTCCCTTCCTCCGTGATTTTTTAAAGATGACAATGTGATTCCTCAATTATCTCTCAAAGTCTTTCTGTTCCCAGGGCTGTGATTCACGGGGCCTGGAGACCTGAACTCATTTAGAGCTGCTCGGGGCTCCCTCGCTGCCTCTTTGTCCATCTTCAGCTACTGTTCCCCCTCAACCACCTGTGTTCCATTTCACTGGTGGCAAAGATTCTGCTTCCAGATGGAAAGGGCAGAAGTCAGACCCTAGCTGGGCCCTCCCATCATCTGCTTCCCCTGCCGCTGCAGGATGTTGCCTTTCTTGTTCATCTTCATGCCCCACACATGGTTTTCTGAGGTCCACTTTTTGTTCTCTGGGCATCTCAAAGGCCAGAGCTGTAACAGCAGCACCATAGCCTCTGTGTCCTGTTATTATCTGCTCTCTCTCTGCCTCCTCTTTGAAATGTTTGCTGCTGACACAAAGGGGATTTTTAGGTCCCTCCTTGATATTCACTGGGATTATGCCTTATTATATTCTCAGAATTTCATTTTTAGAGCCCTCTGTATTTCAAGTTGTATTTCCCTTTCGTTTGGAATTCTCAAACCTGGCTTCATGGTGAAAAGTCTGAAGCAACCTTTAAAAAGCACTGATGGGAGTTCCCGTCGTGGCACTGTGGTTAACGAATCCGACTAGGAACCATGAGGTTGCGGGTTTGGTCCCTGCCCTTGCTCAGTGGGTTAACGATCCGGCGTTGCCATGAGCTGTGGTGTAGGTTGCAGACGCGGCTCGGATCCTGCGTTGCTGTGGCTCTGGCGTAGGCCAGTGGCTACAGCTCCGATTAGACTCCTAGCCTGGGAACCTCCATGTGCCGCGGGAGCGGCCCAAAGAAATAGCAAAAAGACAAAAAAAAAAATAAAAAAATAAAAAATAAATAAAAATAAAAATAAAAATAAAAAGCACTGATGCTTGGCCCCAACACAGACTAATTGAACCAAATCTCTGGGGTAGGATGCAAACAAGATTTTGTTTTGTTTTTTAGGTTACCCAGATACTAATTTTTTAAAAGTGTTAAAATGTATTTCATTAAAATTAAAAATTTCTAGATTTAATCTCTTGGGCTAGAACATGATGGAAGATGATATGAGAAAAAGAATGCATATCTATGCATCTATCTATTTATATATATGACTGGATCACTATGCTGTACAGCAGAAAATTGACACAACACTATCAATCAACTACACTTTAATTAAAAAAAAGAAAAATGTTTTGCTTCCCCTCCCCTGCAAATGAAAAACTTCTGCCCATTAAAAGACAAAGGCACCATCTCACATCAGTCAGAATGGCTATCATTAAGTCTACAAATAACGAATGTTGGAGAGGGTGTGGAGAAAAGGGAACCCTCCTACACTGATGATAGGAATGTAAATTGGTACAACCACTGTGGAAAACAAAATGGAGGTACCTCATAAAACTAAATATAGAGCTACCACATGACTCAGCAATCCTACTCTTGGGCATATATCCAGTCAAAACTTTCATTCAAAAAGATACATGCATCCATATGTTCACTGCGGCACTATTCGCAATAGCCAAGACATGGAAACAACCTGAATCTCCATCGACAGAAGAATGGATTAAGATGTGGTACATATACATTACGGAATACTACTCAGCCACAATAAAGATGAAAATAATGCCATTTCTAGCAACATGGGTGGAACTAGAGACTCATACTTAGTGAAGTAAGTCAGAAAGAGAAAGACAAATACCATGTGATATCACTTATATCTGAAGTCTAATATATGGTACAAATGGACCTGTCTACAGAAATGAAACAAGCTCATGGACATGGAGAACACATGTGTGGTGGCAAAGGGGGAGGGGGAGGGACTGGAAGTTTGGGGTTAGTAGATGCAAACTATAGCATTTGGAGTGGATAAGCAATGAAATCCTGCACAGCACAGGAAACTGTATCTAGTCACTTGCAGAGGGTTTCTTGCCCTTTTTGGAGGTTTAAGTTCTGCCAGTATTCAGTAGATGTTCTGTGCAAATCGTTCTACATGTAGATGTGGTTTTTTGATGTGTTTGTAGGAGAAGGTCAGTGGGACGTCTTACTCCTCCGCCATCTTGATCCTCTCCCCTCTATCTAGTCATTGTGATGGAACTTGATGGAGGATAATGTGAGAAAAAGAATGTATATGTATGCATGACTGGGTCACTTTTCTGTATAGCAGAAATTGACAGAACATTGTAAATCAACTACAATAAAAATTTAAACAACAAAAAATATATAAATTTTTTTAAAATATTTAAAAGAGCTAATACAAAGAAGAAGTCAGTCATGGACGGGGAGAAAATATTTGCCACACATGTATCTGACAAAGTTCTTGTATCAGGCATATTTTAGCAATTTCTACAACTCAGTAATAAAAAACACAAAGAGCCCAAGTGAAAAACTGGCCAAATCCTTGACTAAGCACTTCACGGAGGAAAAATATAAACAGCCAATAAAATGCATGAAGAAGTGTTCAACATCATTAGCCACCAGGGAAATGTAAATTAAAACCAAAATGAGATACCCACTAATGGCCAAAATTAAAAGAATACTGACAACTGCAGAGCAACTATAACTCTCATCCATTTCTGCTGGGAAAAGAAAATAATGTGACCACTTTAGAGATTGCTCTGGCAGGTTCCCATTGGGAGAAACATACAGATACCTAATGACAACACCACTGCTTCAAGGATTTCATCTAAGAAAAATGAAAACCCATGTACGTGGAGTTCCCGTTGTGGTGCAGCGGAAATGAATCTGACTAGGAACCATGAGACTGCAGGTTCAATCCCTGACCTCGCTCAGTGGATTAGGGATCTGGTGTTGCTGTGAGTTGTGGTGTAGGTCTCAGATGAGGCTCTGATCTGGCATTGCTGTGGCTGTGGCATAGGCCAGCAGCCATAGCTCCGATTCCCTAGCCTGGGAACCTCCAATGCCAAGGGTGCGGCCCTAAAAAGACAAAAGACAAAAAAAAAAAAAAAAAAAAAAAAAAAAGAAAGAAAGAAAGAAAGAAAACACATGTACAAGAAAAGACTTAATAGTTTCATTAATAATAGCTCCAAACTGGAGACAATTCAAATGTCCCTCAACTACAGAATGAATGAACACATTGCGGTATGTCCATACAATAGACCCAGGAACAGAAAAGGAGAAAACTACTGAGTCGCGTGACCACATCAATGGCCCTCAAAATCATGATGCTATGTGAGTCCATGCACACTCAAAGTGCCCACTCTATGATTGCATTTATGTGAGATTCTAGAAGAGGCAAAAGTAAGATATGGAGACAGGGTCTGAACAGTGTTTGCCTCAAGGAATAAGGGTTCTGGGAAGCTCGCAAGAGGTTGTCCTGGGGTGGTTGTCCTTTATCTTGACAGCAATGTACATTACAGATCGTATGCATCTGTCCAAATTCATTTTCAAAGTGGGGCCTTAAATGTGGTACATTCATATCTGTATACTCAAGTTATATAAATTATACCTCAATCAAAAAAATTCAATGAACAAAAGTTCCCCAGATGATTTTACTGCACAGGAAGGGTTGAGAGTCAATGCCATGGGGCCTCAGTTCATAAAACGTCTTCTGTCTTTTCTCTGCAGTTTGAAAACCTGCTTTCCTAACCTCCAGGCTCCTTGTCTGCCAGCTCCCTGCAGCCCACTCTCCGGTAACATCTCCCAGAACATTGGAAGCATCTCACCTGAGATGTCTCTCATTTCCCGCTCACCACCTACATGTCCTTATTGATCAAAATAAATCTAAAACACAGGGTCTCCCTGCTGAGTAAGAAATTGTCAGGAGGATAACTGGAAAGGTGACCCCTGCTTTTCCTGTGGGCAACTGAGACTGGTAGTAGAGGTCTGGGTACTTCAGCCCTCTGGCCTTGCTCTTATATCTGTACGCAAAGGTTTGTGTTAAGTGTGGGAGAGCATCTTTCATCCACTTCATTGGATGAGCATCTCTTCACTCCTAGACTTGCCGACTTGGGTGTAGCTGAGTGTGTTCTTATTATGTTCTGTATCTCCTTTTGTGAGATATATGTTTTTTGAATCAAACATAGTTTTAAAAATTACTATTTCCATTCTCTCCCACCAAGACCCAGGAATATCTAGGAGGATGTTTTCACCATGATGTGTCTATATTTTCGGGCTCCTTATTGCTCATCTCCTGTGCTTTGCTATATTTTCTTAACTCTGGGAGATGCTGAGATCTGATTTAGGTTACTTCTTGAGCTTGTGTCAAACAGCTGTGAGCAATACAGAAGTAATAGATCACCTACTCATAGCCGTAACGTCTCAGGACAGAGCCAATCACTAAAAAGTAAGCCACCAAGCGATTCGGAAGACACAAAACTGGTGTCACATAATCCATACACTTTCTTCCGAAGTGAGTCCCCTGGATTCTCACCCAGCTTCCTCTTACCTCAGACACAGGTGTAACAGTCTTCAGATCCCAGTTAGAAGCACCAAGTTTGAAGCAGAAGAGACGTGGTTCTTACTGTCACGTGCATGGATGGCTGTAAAAAGACACAGCTGGCAGGAAAGAAGACAATGCCTTCAACCTTCACCTTATCCTATTAAAATAAAAAAAGAGATTATTACAAAATATTGAAGATAACCTGAAAAAAATACACATATAATGAAATCACTTGGCTGTACCTCTGAAACCAACACACTATTGTAAATCAACCATACTTCCATTTAAAGCAGTGTGTTTAAAAGATGGAAAAATCGAGTGTCCTTTTGGCTTAGGAGCATATCTATAAAGTAATTCTCAGTCTCTGGAGGTCTGACCATATCTGAGATCAACACAAAACTGTCCTTGATGTCAGGCCTCGAAGTCATCAAGAAATGGCTAAACATTCCCTGTACTTCCCTCCTCAAGGAGGCACAGGCGTGTGTGATATGGTTTAGAAAGGTTTCTATCAAATCGGGTGGGAATAAAGTTGTTTTTTTTTTCTTTATAGGACCACACCCATAGCATATGGAGGTTCCAAGGCTAGGGGTGGAATTGGAGCTGTAGCTGCCGGCCAACCCCACAGCCGCAGCAACACCAGATCAGAGCTGCATTTGCAGCTTACGCCACAGCTCATGGCAATGCGGGATCCTTAACCCTCTGAGGGATGGAACCCGAGTCCTCATGGTTACTAGCTGGGTTCTTACCTCTGAGCCACAGCGGGACTCCAAGGAAAAAATGTTTTGAGAGTCCAATTGAACAAGTTTCAGGAGCCCAAACCTTGCCTCTCTCTGGGTGCAGCGCCCTCTGACTTGATCACGTGACACTGCCAAGGAAGTGGTAGTGGAGGACCAGGCTCTCTCTGCATAACCAGCCCTGCCCCCTTTCTGGGCATCAGATAGGGAAGTCCACCCCTTGAAACTGCAGCCCTGGGGCAGATCTCTGAGCCTCTAATCTGCCACTTTCACTGTCGACGCAGGACCCGCTGCCCTTCTTCCTCAAAGGCCTCGCTGCCATCCCTGCCTCCTCCTACCTCCGAATCCACAAGACTGGTTATCTCTGGATGGAGTCTTCTCTCAACGAATGCATCTGAGAGCCATCTATTTTTTTTAAATGTATTTTATTTTTAATTTGTTTTATTACTCAATGAATTTTATTACACTTATAGTTGTACAATGATTATCACAACCCAATTTTATGGCATTTCCATCCCAAACCCCCAGCCCCTCCTCCCTCCCCCATGAGAGTCATCTATGGATCCCACGAATCTGAAATAAGAGGAAGCCATACACACAGAAGTTCTTCAGAGGATATGACAAGGACGCTTGGCATTTGTTTAAATGAATCCTTTGGGGTGGGGGAAGGAAAGCCATGGGTGAAACAAGATGGTTACTGACAACTGCTGGGGTTGGACGTCAGGGGAGCGGGTCATATCCTATGCCTTCTCTTTGTGTATATTAGAAAATGCCCATTAACAAAGTTAGGAAAGAGGAGTTCCTGCTGTGGCACAATGGGATCCACGGCTTCTCGGGAGTGATGGGATGCAGGTTCAATCCCCAGCCTGGCACAGTGGGTTAAGGATCTGGTGTTGCCACAGCTGCAGATTAGGCTGTGACTGTAACCTGTATCGAATCCCTGGCCCAAGCACTCCATATGCCAGGGCGGCCAAAAAAAAAAAAAAAAAAAAAGAAAGAAAGAAAGAAAAAAAAAATTGCAAAAGGAAACAGGAGATATTGTAAACCTAACAATAAGTGTTTACTCTCATTTTCATGTGATGCTGGAGAGGGAGCATACATTTACTTTACCATTAGCCTGAAATCACTCAAAATTTTTCCTCAGTAACTTCATCCAGGAAACAGAATATCTGGGAGTTGTTTTTTTGTTGTTGTTGTTTTAAGAAGAAGAAAAAAAAGAATCTCCCAAGTATGTCTGCCTCCTGTTGTCCAATATACATACATCATGGTGCAGATTACTGAGAGCAGCTTTAAAATGCCAACATCAAGGAAAACTCCGCAGAGCCAGCGACAAAAGCCAAGGTGAGGTGCTTCTTTACCTTTGAAGAGTTCTGGCCTTCAGGCCCACGCCTGCAATGTGGCTCTAGAATCAGGGTGTCAGAGAGCAAAGAGGCCAAGATTGCACATATGAATTCTGTGCCTCTGGGGACTTGAATCTTCAGAAACATGACTCTTTGTTAAGAAATTATTCCCCTTCTCCCCCATTGGCTCAACGTCTCTTCCCTCTTCCCTTCCATCCATTTCCTTCTCTTCCTTCCTTCCTTCCTCCCCACCCTCCCTTCTTTTCTTCCCTCCTTCCGTCCTTTCTACCTGCCTCCCCTTCTTTCCTTTAAACCACTGCTACCACCACAAAACCCCATAGCATGTTCACGTGAGACCTCACAGAGTTGTTGCAATGATTAAGATAATGTGAAAGGGGGAAATTTTAAATTAGTTAGAATCATGATCATCATAATCACAACAATGTTTTGACATGGATACTTTCAAACATATAAATGTTTTTTTGATGAACATCCTGCACCCCTTGTACCTATCACTCAGCTTCAATCCTTTTTTAAACCAGGCCAATCTCCTTTTATCTTCCCCCACCCCACTCCAGATTACTTTAAAACAAGTTCAAGGCATCATAAAGTTTTAACTACAAATACTTAAGCAGTGCCTCTAAGAGACAAGGTCTATCTTTAAAAAAAAAAAAAAAGTCACAATATCCTCATCACATATCAAAATAATAATCATTTGTTAATATTATAAAATAGTCAGGCACTGATTATCTCATGATTTCCCTGTGTTCTTTTTATTTTTCTTTTTTTAGGGTCAGACCCACAGCATATGGAGGTTCCCAGGCTAGAGGTCAAATTGAGCTGCTTGTAGCTGCTGGCCTACACCACAGCCAGAGCAACACCAGATCTGAGCCATGTCTGCAACCTACACCACAGCTTACGGCAATGCTGGATCCTTAACCCACTGAGCGAGACCAGGGATCGAACCTGTGTCCTCATGGACACTAGTCGGGTTCGTTAACCACTGAGCCACGATGGGAACTCCCGATTTCGATTTCCTTGTGTTTCTGATTTGCTCACATCAGGATCCAAATAAGATCCACACGTTGTGTTCCACCGAAATGTCTCTTGTGTTTTCTCATCTATGGGCTTCCTTGCCCAAGTTGCACCTGGAGCCTCATCATCATTATTAGTATTACTGAAGACTTCACTTCCAAGACTGACAATTTCTCTGTATGACATCTCCCCACGATGAGGAGGGCGGGTCCCAAACTCTCCTGAGGCAACAGAAGAGAGGATAACTCTCCTGCAACAATGTCAAGTCTAGTCTCTGTTGACTTCACCAGAAACATCGGGCCAGGATTCATCATTAGCTCCACGGTGACTATCAGCTAGAATGTGTCGGGCCTCCCCTCTGTGCACCAGAATGAGCACAGACAGGACTTGGGAAACAGCCCTAGATGTGAAATTGGCTTTGCCTTTAAGTCCATGCCTTGTCTAATTAACTTCAGATTTTTCAGTCTCAGATTCCTTATATAGGAAAATAACATCTCTCTCACTGGGCTGCTGAGAGACACCTGCCATGTTGAATGTTTGTGCAATCACCACATGTTTCTTTTCCAGCGTAGGTTACAAAGGAGAATGTGTGCTGAAAATGACAAATCTTATAGAGTTTGTTTAGACCCACATGCAAATATGGCATTCACCAGTTTCGTAGAAAACAGAGGTTTTTCAAGTAAGCGTTGAGAAAGGACATGCAGGCAGGGGAAGGAACAGGAGGACAGGAAATGCTGCTCTCCTTCCCTCCTCCTCGCGCTCAGGAAATTCTTTCTAAAAGAAAGCATGACCTGTTTCAGCCTGAAACATTTGCTATTCTCTAGACTGTGCTGGCTTGGGAACATATTTCTTTTACCAAAAGATGAGTTCACAGTAAATGACTCAGAAACATATGGATGAAATTTCCCTTAAGCCACTCAAGGGATTAGAAATCAAGGGAAAGAGTGCTTTGGCAAAAGGCGCTTGGGGTTTTGCCAAATCTAAACCAACTGAGAAATAGTTAAAGACACAAGGCAGATCTCGAAGGCTGCCAAGTTTACCCATCTTAGTGGGACAGGGATTTATAATTAGAGCTGCTCAGAAAAGCACCGCCTCACGGGTGGCAAAGGACAAAAAAGCCTTTGTCCTCAGCATCTCAACGTGGCTGCTGTCTCCCAGACGGGCCCCTTTACAAGGCACGCACCGTCTTCATCACCAGCATCCTCAAAGCCACCTTCGCCAGCTGCTCGGTTCCTGCACTCTCTCCAGGCCTCTTTTGTTTGCGGGCCAGGCTGGATGCTTCTCACAGTCAACTCCCGCCTGAGGGAGAACAGATCCTGCCGGGGGTTCTTGAATGACAGCGAGGCGCCACCAGGGGAAAACACGACAAAGCAGATGCTTTCTCTGACGTACACTTTTTTGTCTTCTGTCTCTTACCTTTGTCGCCTTTCCATGTTTCTCAGCTTTTCCATGAGTTTTTCTCTGTAAAATGAAGGAAATAGATCAATCGTTTTCAAACTGTGCTGCCTGGAGCCTTTTGAAGGCATGGCTGGGCCCAGAGCAAGCGGCTGAGGAGCTAGTGCATGGCGCTCTCTTCCAAAAGGAAGAGGGGGCTCCAGCTGAAGATCTGGGGAGGGCCAGGGCTCTAGGTCAAACAATCTGAAAATCAGGAGTCTGCACTCCTTCTGGCCAGGCAGTGCCAGGGGCGTAGGCCATGCCCCCCAGTCTCCACTCACTGCACCGAATAGCACTCTAGAGTTATTTTCTCCCCCAGCATTCGTCAGGGTGCTCTCGTGTGCCAGGCACTGTGCTAAGCTCCGGGCAGCTCGCTGTGAACAAAACAGACCTGGCCCCTACCCTAGCGGAGTTGACAGACTAGTTGGGGAGACGAACGAACATTAAGCAAACAAATGAAGAGGTAAAGCGAAGTCCAGAGACTTACACCATGAAAGAAAGACGAGATCAAGCTTGCAGAGCAGGCCTGAGGGTGGAGGGGGCATAGAGATTCTTCCTTTTCTTTTCTTTTTTTTTTTTTTTTTGTCTTTTTTGTTGTTGTTGTTGTTGCTATTTCTTGGGCCGCTCCCGCGGCATATGGAGGTTCCCAGGCTAGGGGTCCAATCGGAGCTGTAGCCACCGGCCTACGCCAGAGCCACAGCAATGCGGGATCCAAGCCGCGTCTGTGACCTACACCACAGCTCACGGCAACGCCGGATCATTAACCCACTGAGCAAGGGCAGGGACCGAACCCGCAACCTCATGGTTCCTAGTCGGATTCGTTAACCACTGCGCCACAACGGGAACTCCAGATTCTTCCTTTTCAAAGCATCTCCCCCACCAGCCTGGCTGGCCGCTTGCTGCTCTATGGACTAGCTGATTATTATTGTCATTGGAGGTTTCCATGAAAGATATGCCTCTGGAGGGCTTAGAAAAACACAGCAGAAGTGGCGGATGGATTGAGCTACTGTTACTGCAGAAGAGGACATCCTTGAGAGAGCAGGCTTTAGGTGGGTGAGGGTGGGAAGGTTTACAGCACAGCGGGCCTGGAAGGGTCTGAGAGGTTCCGAAGGGAGGGACCCAAAGGGCAAGGGAAGACCAGAACCATGACTCGCTTCACTTATCTCACTGTTGAATCAGGAACTCTCCTTAGGGAGCACCCGTCATGGCTCAGCGGTTAACAAACACAACTAGGATCTATGAGGTTGCGGGTTCGATCCCTGGCCTCACTCAGTGGGTTAAGGATCCGGCGTTGCCATGAGCTGTGGTGTAGGTTGCACACACGACTTGGATCCCATGTTGCTATGGCTGTGGTGTAGGCCAGCAGCTGTAGCTCTGATTGGACCCCCAGCCTGGGAACCTCCACATGCTGCGGGTGAGGCCCTAAAAAGACAAAACAAAACAAAACAAAACAAAAACCTCTCCTTAATTTCTTTCCCCTATTCCTCACTGAGTTTAATATGGCATACACAGTAAATATTAACTCATTACTCATTTTAATTCTTTTGCTATTCCTTTGCCTCTGTCTAGTTCTTACTCTTTGCACATTTTGTGAAAGGAAAAGGGATTTTTTAAAAATCCTGGAGACATTTCCATGATTCCTATGGTAGTTGTGGGGGATGTTCACCAGTCCCAGCCAGAGGTATACCTGACCTCTTACCTGGGAGAAGGGGTGGAACTAGGCAGAGGGAGACTGGTGTATTGGCTTCAAGAGTTAAGACTCCTGTGGGGCACTAGATGGCAACATTTCTCCAAATCTAAACTCAGCAAAGATGACGACCTGAAGGTCAACCCTCACAACTGCAAATCCCAACACATTCTATGAAACTCTGAACTTGCGGAGGTGAGAAGACTAAAGCCATAATGAGTGGGAGGGGGTTCATCTTACCAGTTCCTCTCTCGGGGCCTGTGGTCTATAGGAAATGCTCAGTGGTGGAGCTACTACTGATACCATCACCATCACTGTCGTTACTACCACCACCTCCACCGTCACTACCATCACTGTCATCATCGCCATCACGATCACCACCACCATCACTACCATCACTACTCTCACCACAACCACCACCATGATCACCTTCACCTCCATTATTACCACAACCACCATTGCTGCCATCATCACCACCACCACCATCACTACTATCACCACAACTACCACCATCACCATCACTGTCATTACCACCACCACTACCATCACTGTCATCACTGTCATCATCTCCACCACGATCATCACCACCATCACTACCATCACTACTCTCACCACAACTACCACCATGATCACCATCACCTCCATTATTACAACCACCATTGCTGCCATCATCACCACCATCACTACCATCACCACCACAACTACCACCATCACTGTCATTACCACCACCACTACCATCACTGTCATCACTGTCATCATCTCCACCACGATCACCACCACCATCACTACCATCACTACTCTCACCACAACTACCACCATGATCACCTTCATCTCCATTATTACCACAACCACCATTGCTGCCATCATCACCACCACCATCACTACCATCACAACTACCACCACTAACACCATCACCATCACCATTACTACCACCATCACCACCACACATCACTTCCATCTCTACCATCACTACCACCATCATCATCACTACCATCACTGTTCTCACCACCACAACTACCAGCACTAACACCATCACTACCACCACCACCACCACTATTATCACTGCCATCACCATCTTTGTCAGTACCACCACCACCATAATTATGAAGTGAGTTACACATGTAGCTCTTTCTGTTGATGCTGAAAATTAAAAAACTTTATTCACATCAATTCTAAGAGAAGGGCTCTAGTTAGAGACACATTTCTTTTTTCCTTGCCTGGTAAAGAAACCTAAGAGAATGGCTTTAAGGAAGAAAGATTTGTATTTGACATATTTCTTTTTTTTTTTTTTGGTAGATGGTTGCTTCTGATCTACTTAAGCAATATTTGAAAACAGAGTGTTCTTCTACGTGGACTGAAAATATCCTCCAGAGTTTTGTTTGCATTATCAATTCATTTAGCATACTCTTTCTGCTTAGCAACCACCCCCACCTCCCAGGCTCTGTTTTTTTTTTAAGTAGCAACCTGCCACTGTATTTCAGTGTTTCTGTTGAGGTACACCAACTGACCCAAGAAGAATCAAAACATATCATTTGACGTAGAAACAGCACTTGCTGAATTCCTTATACAATTGGGCTGGTCAGATGAACTGTTTCTTAGAGACTAGAAATCAAAGCTAGGTGAGCTTATATGAAAGATTGGGAATCCAGGTATTCAAGAGAGTGAGAATGGCAGGGCGAGAGGGGAAGGCAGAGGAACAGGACCAGAAGTTGATGGGCAGCTGCTTGTTTTTCACCACCCCTTTTGTGCCTTAAAGCCCCGAAGCCCCATAGTTTCCATCTGACAGATGTCCATTCATGTGTTCAATCAACACATAATGATTAACTTCTAACACGCCCAGGTGGTTCCACGCTCTAGGTTTAGAGCAGCCAGCAGGGTGTCTGCCCTCATGGTACTTATGTACTAAAGGAGGAGAAAAACAAAAACCAATAAAGAAACCACTTAATATATCTCTGGTTTGATACATGCCAATAAGAAGAACAAGGCAGGATTTGGACGCAGTGACAAAGAGTGGTGCATGTGTGAGAGTGTAAGTGTGTTTGCACTGGCTGACTGAGTGAGAGTCAATGAAGAAAGTTGCTCAGAAGGGATGACATTTGAACAGACAGACCTGAATGAAATGGGAGGGGGTAATCAAGTGAGAGACCCTGGACTGAAAAGAAACCACACATCTCCATTATTATGAACGGCCTGGGCCATTGGGTCAGGGTGCATAGATCCCAGGTTCTTGCTAGCTGACAATAGCTACTAAAAGAAGGTCAAAGTGGAGTTCCCCTTGTGGAGCAGAAGAAACAAATCCAACTAGTATCCATGAGGATGCAGGTTCCATCCCTGGCCTTGCTCAGGGGGTTGGGGATATATTTGTGATGCTTAATTGTTTTTTGCCATGACCACAACACATGGAAGTTCCCGGGCCAGGGATCAAACCCATGCCACAGCTGTAACCAGAGCCTCAACAGTGACAATGATAGGTTCTTAACCCACTGAGCCACCAGGGAACTCTGGTGATGGTTAATTTTGTGTGTCAACTTAGCTGGGCTACTGTGCCTCGCTTCTTCATCAAACACCAGTCTAGAAGTTACCATGAAGGTATTTTTAAGGTGTGGGTAACAATTAAATTAGTCAGCTTTGAGTAAAGCAGATTACTCTCTATGATGTGGGTGGGCCTCATCCAATCAGGTGAAGGCCTTCGAGCAAAGACTGAGATACACTATTGAGGAAGGGATTCTGACTCCAGACTATAACCTAGAGATTCTTCCTGAGTTTCCAGCCCTTGGATTCATCATCAGTTAACTCAAGAGTTGGAACAATAACTCTTATTTGAATCATTAGCCTGTCAGCCTGTCCTTCCAATTTTGAACTTGCTACTCCCCACAATCATGTGAGTCAATTCCTTAAAATAAATAAATCTCAATCTCTCTTTTCTAGCTATATGATCTGTGTATGTATGTAGTGTGTATGTGTGTATATATTTATGTACATATGTTTATATGTATGCATCTACCTATCTATCTAATCTCCTATTAATTCTGCTTCTCCAGAGAGTTGTGCCTAGTATAGATTTTGGTACTGGGAAGTGGGGTCACAAGTGCCTGAAAATGTGGAAGTGGCTTTGGAATTGGGCAAAGGTTGGTGCTGGATGAATTTGAAGTACACCATAGAAAAAGCTTAGATTGCCTTAAAGAGATTGTTGGTAGAAATATTGACATTAAAAGAGATTCCAATGAGAGCTCAGAAAGGAAAGAGAAAAGCTGTAGAGAGAGTTTCCCTTTTCTTCAAAAATACATACTTCATTGCGAACACACTGTTGCTAGAAAAATGCATGTTAATGACGTTTCTGGTAAGGTCTAAGAGAGTTTTGGACACAGACACCGATACTCATTGAGGGAGAAGACAGCCTTCTACAAGCCAAGGAGAGGCCCAGATCAGAGCTCTTCCTCACAGTCCTCAGAAGAAATCGATGCTGCCAATGTCTAGATTTTGGATTGGACTTCCAGTCTCCAGAACTGGGTGACAGTAAATATCTGTCGTTGAATCTGCCTGGTCTGTGGAGCTCTGTTACTGCACCACGTTAGCACGTGTTAGCCTTGGCGTGCTAACGTGGTGCTGTAAGCCTCAGTGATTTCCTCTATTTGTCACCAGCCAGGTTCTCCGGGAGCAGGTGCCGAGACATTGTTTGGGGTACAAAATATCTATTAGGGATCAAATCCTATGAAAGAAAGAGGAAGGATCCATCATCAGAAATGAATGCAAATGACAAACCAGTTAACATACTTGGCCAGCTGGTTCTGCTTTTATTTTTTATTATTTTTATTTTTTGTCTTTTTTCCTTTTAGGGCCGTGCCCGCAGCATATAGAGGTTCCCAGGCTAGGGGTCTAATCAGAGCTACAGCTGCCAGCCTCCACCAGAGCCACAGCAATGCCAGATCTGAGCCCTGTCTGCAACCTACACTGCAGCTCATGGCAACGCTGGATCCTTAACTCCTGAGCAAGGCCAGGGATTGAACCTGTAACCTCATGGTTCCTAGTCGGATTCGTTTCCACTGTGCCACGATGGCCACTCCTGGTTCTGCTTTTAAGAAAAGGTCTGGAGTTCCTGCTGTGGCACACGCAGTGGGTTAAAATCCAACTGCAGTGGCTTGAGTGGCTGTGGAGGCATGGGTTTGATCCCCGGCCCAGCGTAGTGGGTTAAAGGATCTGTCATTGTCACAACTGCTGCACAGATCATAGCTGTGGCTTGGATTCAATCCCTGGCCCAGGAACTTCCATATGCTGTAGGTGTGGCCACTAAGAAAATTCCAAAATAATTCAATAACAGAGTAGAGACGAACTTTAAGCATCATTTACACTTGCTACACTTGTTTTCTCTTACTAGTTCATCAAAAGTATGATGGAATTAAGCATTTATTTCCAAATTGATTGGGCTTTATAAGCTACAAATCAGAAGGAATTCTTAATGCTAATAGCTTAATATACTATGACTCTAATAAAATCAGTTATTATTATTTATTATTTAGAACTGATCCATTTGAACCTGCCTCAGAAGACTTTAAGGTCAATAAATTCTAAGATAAATAACTTTTTTTTTGTCTTTTCTAGGGCCACTCCTGAGGCATACGGAGATTCCCAGGCTAGGGGTCTAATCGGAGTTGTAGCCACTGGCCTACGCCAGAGCCACAGCAACCGGGGATCTGTGCCGCGTCCGCAACCACCACAGCTCACGGCAATGCCAGATCCTTAACCCAATGAGCGAGGCCAGGGATCGAACCCTCAACCTCATGGTTCCTAGTTGGATTGGCTAACCACTGAGCCACAATGGGAACTCCTAAGATAAATATTTTTTAAAGGAGGAACGAGTAGAGATTGGGCTAAGAGAAAAGCTGATCAATAATGCATGTCCCAGGAGGCCCCAGCCAACCCAGTGCTGAGCTCTGGACTGAATATCACCCATCAGGGCTGTCTTGCACTGAGTTCGAATAGCTAGGACTTCATCCCCACCCGGCTCGGTTGTGGGATCAGAGCGGTCCCAGGAAGGGTGGCCTTGGGCCATTGGTGAAGGCGTGGGTGGCCAGAAGTGTCTACTGACTGCACAGCCTCGAGCCCGGGGCTGTGAGCTTTCCTGGGCTCCATATCTCTGTGGCCAGGAGCCACAATGCTCAGAGAACAGGGGAGAATGGCACACAGCCAAGATATTTTAGCCAGTCCACACATCTTGCATACCTTTAATTTCACCATTTCTAATGTTCATCTTACTTATTAACCACGAACTAATTTCAGCAATAAAAATTCATTTCTGACATTCGCTATGCTAATGAACAAAGCCTTAGGTATTCAGCGAGACATCCGTCACAGAAGCACTCGAGGTGGTGGCTTCTGGAGGGTGGTTTTTCTGATAAAATGCTAGCTGGCTATCCTGGAGTGCAATTTTCCATTCGAGCAACGGACGGTCCTTGGAGTATAAGCTTAAAGCTTAAACGAACCAACACTCATATAATGTCAGCAACTCTACCTTGCTGCAGTGTTTCAAAGTAAACCACAGACACCCGACAGCTCTCTTGCTGATGTGCTTGTCTCTGGGCTCTCAGACATCTGCTCTCTCACCCCGTCCAATCACACTGTCTTAGGGACTATTTAGTCGCAAGGAACAGAAGCTTCCCAAACTGGGTGAGTTTAATGGGGGTTATTGTCAGGATACAAGGATTGGACAGGCAACCTCCAGACCCTGAGCCCACAGTGAAGACTCTGCAGGGTGGAGCTAGAGGGGTTGGCATCTCAAGCTCTCCCTGCCTCTCTCCCAGGGCTTTGGGCTCCCCTCTGCTTCTCTCTCGGTGTTGGCTCCTGTCTCTGGCTTCTCTCTGCCTCTCTGCTTGCTCGCTGGCACACTTCTCCATCTTCATTCAACATACCCACCATCCCTGGGCCATCCAATGTCTCAGGTCAATGTCTTGAGCGAGAAAAAAGGAAAAAAAAAAAAATACAACAGGCAGAGTCCTGCAATGGCTTAGGTGGCCCTTGAGTTGGTAGAACCCCCTGGTCCAGTCATCGGCGGTGGTGGTGTGAGCACTGTGGTTGGGCTCCTCCTTCTAGGGGCTCAGAACACATTCCCCAAGAAGAGGATGGAGATGGGGAGGCTCTGGTCAGCATCTCTGGCACATTCACCCCAATCCTACTTCCTCCTGCGTGTGTGCATGCACAGGCACATGCAGGTACATACCTGCACGTCACATGTAATTGATCAGCCAATCCAAGAGGTTCGGCCAACATTCAAATACACACCTAATGTGTCTTCCTTGATCTGGTCTGGAAAGGAATGTCTTCTGGTTACCTTTCTCTGAAACTCATCGGCTACTCACACCATCTTCCCAGTTGTAACCAAAAAAGGTCTGAATTGACTCCTACTCAGCAACAACCACCTCCACCTACTGCAGGTGCTGCCATGGCTGGAACGGTGCGTTCTTTCCCTCACAGGCACACACTGTTAAAGGCCATGAGCCAAGGAGCTCATGACCAACCATTCTATGGGAGACACTCCAAGGAAACTCTGGCCTCTGCTCCAGCTCTAACTAGACCTCAGCTTAAGCGTCCTACCTCGGGAACTGATTCTTGAAAGCAGAGCTGTCCTCTAACCCGAGTACATAGGAATCACAGTCTGTTCTGTGTTTCCTTTCATGCTTGTTTGCATCATCTGGAACTGCCTGGGGACACTAGTCTGTCAGCTAATCCTATCAGCCAGGCATCCTTAAGCAGGCAAAGCAATAACGCAAAGAGAGCCCTAGGTGCAGCTTGGTAGAACCGCTCACTTCTGCTGAGGGCAGAGACAGGGCAGCCCCTGCCCATACTCCCTACACAGGGGTAGGAATAAGACAGAAGAGGTGGTAGGCAGGGGCACCCTTCTCTTGAGGACACATGTGCCATTCTGCATAGTCCAATAATCAGGGACAGACAGGTGACCGATGCAGAGATCTGGAACCCAGACTCGAGCCCAGCTGCCTGGGTTTGAATCCTGGCTCCACCACTTCCTGGATTGGTGACACTGGGTTAGTTTCTGAACTTCTCTGTGGCTTGTTCCCCATTGAGTAAAATGGAGGCTAAATTAGTATAGCTGTCCCACGGTGGTGTTTTGGGGACTAATCAAGTTAATGCATAAGTAAGCCAGTCGAGCAGCCATTTGGCACATAGAAGGCACTGTATAAATGCTTGCTTTTGCTATAGAGACAGCTCTGATATAAGATTTCTGTTTGTCATTATAAATGTGGTTATCCCAGCTTATAAGTGGGGAGCAAGTCTCATTTATAATTTATTTATAATGAATACCTGGCTACTTCTAAATAAGATTTAAAGTGGCTGAACAATGACAATAACTGGAAAATGTATCAAAGCCCAAAACGTTCCCATGAGTGAGCTGGATGTTACCTCGGCAGGTAAAGGTCTTATTTGTAGTAATTTTGTAAAGGATGGTGATTTTTTTCCCCTTTTTTTTTTAGGGGTCAAATCAGAGTTGCAGCTGCCAGCTACGCCACAGCCACAGCCATGCCAGATCTGAGCCACATCTGTGACCTCCACCACAGCTCACAGCAACGCCAGATCCTTAACCCACTAAGCGAGGCCAGAGATCGAATCTGCATCCTTGTGGATACTATTCGGGCTCTTAACTTGCTGAGCCACAACGGGAACTCCAAGGATAGGGAAAAACTGCTTTCTCTCTTCTGTTTGTTTATGAAGGTGGTGCCGCAGAAAGCATCCTAAGCTGTGAAGGTGGAGACCTTCGTGAAAGTCCTGGGAACGACATAACGCTCAGTGACTTGGTGGCATGCAAGAGTGCCTGCAATGTGTCAGGACTAGACGCTCCCCACAGACAATCTGGGCCCTCAGATTTGCACACTCAGCTCTGCGGCCATGCAGAAGGCACCATTGTTGCCACCTTGCCAACGAGGAAGCAGAGTCACGGGGTTTAAGTGACCTGCCCAGTCCAAAGAACGTGAGGGGGGGGGACAGGTTTCCAGGTAAAGTCCATGCCCAAGGGCTTCCTGCTCTGCCCCCCACCTACCTTGTGATAGGACAAGACACTTAGCTTCTCCAGATTCTCCTGAGAACACAAGAAAGGAACTGGTAACTCCTGGCTCTTCGCATCTGGGTGAGAAAGGCTAGGCCCCTGCCAGGCAATCAAGCAATTTAAGCTCGTGAGATCCATATCAATTTTTGCCCTGCAGTCGAGGCCATAAACAAGGAGTCTGACCTTAATTCAAACACTAAGCGATGATGTTTGACAAAGAAATGTAAACAGGGCTTTAATTGATTCATGCGCTCACAATGGGTGGTTCATTTATGACCGGCTTCCCCGTAAGAGCCTCCATCTGGATCTAGGGATTGGGTGGCAACACAGAATCTTGCCACTGGTTTGAGCTCAGGTCCAACATTCCTGTGTTGATTTATTCATCTGTTTAACAAGTTAATGGCGCTCTGACCCTCAATGGACTGTAGTCAGAACAAAACAGATGTGGTCCCTGCTTCCTGGAGTTCACCGTCTGATGGGCTGTAAACCGATGATCTCATGAAAAAATACACAGTGAAAACCATGGGGAGCCCTGTGGATGAATGGAATGAGGGGGCCTGGAGGGAGGGGGATCTGGAGTGGGGGGTCCAGGGATGTCTTTTCGAAAAAGGGGCATTTAGCAGGAGATCTGCATGTTGAAAAGGAGCCAGTCATGGAACCAGTGGAGGAGATGGATGTTCCAGACAGAGGAACCAGTAAGTGCAAAGGCCCTGGGCCAGGAAGGGCTTGGTATTCTTGAGATAACAAGACCACTATGGTTGGAGGAAATGGAGTTGGGGGGAGGTGAGGGGCCTGGGATGCAGTGGTCAACAGGAAACACAGCCAACAACAGAAACATTTTAAACAGTGCATGAGAATATAACCATGAAAATAGAGACTGTGGGAATATCCATAAGAAAAATGACCCAGTTTCACAAACAAAAAAAAAACCCCTAAAGGGTTTTTTTCCAGGCAGCGTGGAAACCTAAAGACTGAAAATTAAGAAGGTATAGCTGGGAATTCCCATTGTGGCTCAGAGGGTTACGAATCTAACTAGTATCCATGAGGACGTGGGTTCAATCCCTCAGTGGGTTAAGGATCCAGTGTTGCCGTGAGCAGCGGTGTAGGTCGCAGATGCTGCTTTGCTGGGGCTGTGGCAGACGCTTTGCTGGGGCTGGGGCTGTGGCACACACAGTGTTCCCTTAAATAGTTTAGTACCTTAAACAGTTTCTATTGTGGGTTGACTTGTCTTCCCCAAAAAGATTTGTTGACATTCTAACCCCCAGTACTTTATAAAGTGACCATATCAGTATTAGGGTTCTTTAGAGAAAGAAGTATCTCTCTTTATCTACCTACCTATCTACAGAGAGATTTATTTAAGGAATGGTCTCCCGTGATTGCAGAAGTTCGGAAAGTCCAAAATCTGTCAAATAGGCTGGCAGGCTGTGTACCCAGGAGGAGCTGCCGTCCAAAGGCAGTCTGCTGCCAGAATGCCTTCTTGCTCCAGGGAGGTCAGCCTTTGTTCTAGGAAGACCTTCACCTGATTAGACGAGGCCTACTCGGCGTTATAGAGGGTAACCTGCTTTCCTCAAAGCCTATGGATTTAAATGTTAATCTCAATTGAAAATACCTTCCCAGAAATATGCAACTAATGTTTGGCCAAATATTGAGTGCCATGGCCTCGTCAAACGGATACATAAAATTAACCATCACAGCAACCTTATTTGCAGATGTAACTAGTTAAAATGCAGTCCTAGGAGAGACTCAAATCCAACATGACTGGTGTTCTTATAAGAAGGAAAATATGGACACAGAGAGGTCCATGCACACAGAGAGAATGCCATGTTGCCACGTGAAGACGAAGGCAGAGATCAAGGTGATGCCAACAACCCACCAGCAGCTAGGATGAGGCATGGAGGAGAGTCTTCCTCAGCCTTCAAAGAGAACCAACCTTGCTGACATCTTAACCTCAGATTTCTAGCCTCCAGGACTGGGAGGCAAATTTCTGTTGTTTAAGTAAGCCATTCTCAGTACTGAGTACAGTATTCACACAAAGTATCACAAATGGGTCTTTAAGTACCACCTATGGAAGCCCTAGCTTCCCATAGTCCAAACAGCATGGAAACAGAGAACAAAACACCAAACTCCTTGGCTTCAGAAGGCATTAGCCAGGTATGGATAGAAAAAAAAATCTGAAATAAGATGTGAGCAGGAGAGTTCCCGTTGTGGCTCAGTGGGTTAAAGGCCAGACATAGTGTCCGTGAGGATGCAGGTACAATCCTAGTCTCATTAAGTGAGTTAAGGATCTGGCATTGCTGCAAGCTGCAGCATAGTTGCAGATGCAGCTCGGATTCGGCATTGCTGTGGCTGTGGCCTAGGCCGGCGGCTACAGCTCTGATTAGTCCCCTAGCCTGGGAACCTCCATATGCTGTGGGTGTTGCTGAAAAAAAAAAAAAAGATGTGAGCAGGTAACACCTATTTCTCACTGCCTCCTCTGCATCCACATCCTCCCCTACTTCCAAGCCAATAGATAAAGCCCTCAACTCGAGGAGAGAGGACAACTGAAGAGGAATTAAGGGGGTGAGATGCCGTGTGGAAGCTGGGCCTCCTTTCCATCCCCTCACAGATGCAGTGTGGTTGTTGGAGATCCACAGTGACCTCCTTCTAACTTTGGGGTTCTGAGAATGGAGGGGACCTGGGCTCTGTTTCCTGGATGAAATACAGGGCGACTGTAAGCTTGTTCCATTGTTAGGTGTCAACTATGGGGTAGAAATGGCAGCATGACATGTAGGGCCAGAGCTATCCTGGCCTCCCTGAATCCCTAAAGGGCTGTGGTGGCCACCAGAAAATACCCAAGAGAATCCTGAGTGAGACACAAAAGATGTTTGGGAGAAAGCAGACCCATGGGGCCATGAGACCAGAACAAGGGGACACTATGTCAGAAGGGTGCAGCCCATGGGCAGGGCTATGGGACAGCCAGGCGGATGTTTTGGAAACCAGGCAGGATGGGCGCATCTGAAGCAGCAGGCCATTAGAGCACCCAAAAGTAGGTGCCCAGCCACCTCTCCCTTCCCAAGCCCTCAGTGCTGCGTTAGCAAATGGGAAAGCAGCTTCTGGGAAAGAGGGAGAAAATTTTGATTGTGACTTGGCTATAAAACCAGAATGGCAAGGAAGTCAGTGAATTTGACTGGGCTTATCTCGGTTTAGATTAAATTTCTTGCATCAGCTTAAAGGAGAATTCTAGAAGGAAAGTCTCATTTCCTGGTAATACCTTTACACAACATGAAGATTTGTGCAGAAACGTATTTGAAGGGCAATATTTTGGTAGCATCTTCTCTTTCTTTGGGACCATAATCTTCTGGATCAGAGTCCCCAAGACTGGGAACCTCGGATAAGTCACCCCATATGCTGAGCCCTGGGGGATTCTGTAATGACAATCATGGTCATGTCCATAGCTGGTCACCATCCATTCTTACTCCTCAGGCCCGTCCGGGAATGTTTCAGTATGATTCTTTGTCTCCTCAGCAGCCACTCTGCCTATGAATCCTCAACAGCCAGATCTCTGTGGCATGGATCTAAATTCTCACATTATCTGTTGGGAGACAGAGGCAGCAGCTTGAAAGGCTTAACCGGCCAGTTCTGAGTGATGGTCCATGAAATCAACACAGCAGAAGGCATTACTTGCTTGTGAAAGTGCTTCCTATGAAGTAATATACACATATGAACAACACTGACGTATTTCCTGCTGCTGCTATGCTCCGCCTACAGCGATTCACGCACGCGTAGAGTAGGAGGAAGCTGGAGGGCTGAGAATCCACGGTACAGGCATCCATTCCCAGATTTCTGCTAACTGGCTTTGTGAACCAGGGCGAGTCACGTACACTGTTCTCTTATCTAGAAAACATAAAGCTTATATACACTCAGCTAAAAGATCCGTATGGTTCTGTCAGGCTCTAAAGTTCCAGTTTTACACAGTTGTACGTTTTCTAGTTGTTTGAGGTAACCCCATGAATATAATCGACTGGATGGCCAGAAAACTTTTAATAATCTTTTAGGAGCTCAGAGGACAAGGAGTCTTCTCTTTTGTAATAGAGACGAGGCTTTAAAGGCAGGTTGCACAGGGCCCACAAAAGCACAGAGGGCTATTTCAAGCCCAATTGCTTGAACTGGAACTTATTTTTGAATGTGGCTCTAGCCACCACACAAACGCTGACATGCACATACCCAACCAGAAGAGTCTCACATTAAGGGGTCATATGTTTCTGAAAATATGCATATGAATTTAAATTTTTATTAATTCAAATATTGTGATTGCACAAAGAAAGTATACTATTTTTTTTAAAAAAGGCAAAAAATCCTTTCTAGAAAATCCTAGTAAGTCCTCAAAGTTAAGCAAAACTAAACCAAACCACGCCAGACCAATACAGTTCTAAATTTGTTTTGTAAGAACCCATATTATTATTTATTTTCTTAAAATTGTTTTCCCTCTGGAGATCAGTTTTTATTTTCATTTTTATTTTTTTATTTTATTTTTTGCTTTTTTAGGTCCACATCTGTGGCATATGGTCGTTCCCAGGCTAGAGATCAAATCAGAGCTGCAGCTGCTAGGCTACACCACAGCCACAGCAATTCCAGATAAGAGCCACATATGTGATCTACACCACGGTTCATAGCAACACTGGATCCTTAACGCAATGAGTGAGGCCAGGGATTGAACCTGCGTCCTCATGGACCCTAAGTCAGATTCGTTTCCACTGTGCCATGACAGGAACTCCTGGAGATCAGTCTTTAAATGAAGCATTCCTATAAATAATTACAATGCAATAATAACAGTGATTTTCATATGCTATTTGTGAATTTTGTTTGCTATTTTGAAGTTAGATTTCATATAGAGAAAGCCTGGTTACCCAACATGCCTCAGCAGGAGTCATGATTTATAGGCACTTTCATCAAATCTATTTATGCCTATCGTTTTGAAAATGTAACGTAACAAAAATTTTGATAATAGCATCAGCTACTCAATGATTATGTGTTTGCTCTGGCAATAGACCATTTCAGCTTTAGAAACAGGTATTAACTTGCTATGTTTTCAAAACCAGGAAGTCATAATAGACCTTAAAGAACAGCTCATCTTGTCGTCTCACAGCAAGATTACAATGCTGGAACTGTAGGACATGAAGGATAAAATGAAAACCTTAAAATCTACCAGAAAGAAAAGACTTATTTCTCAAAACAAAATCCCAAAACAGCATCAGACTAACAACTATTCCTGAGTAGGAACCGAAGGCAAAAATACAAGGAGAAAATGTCTTCAAGGAGTGGACAGAAAATAACTGTCAGCCTAGAATTACATACCTAGCCAAACAAGTATTTATTTATAAGTACAGATTAAATGTATTTATTGTAAAGTACTTATTGCCCACTGACTGTGGCTGAAAGAACTAGTAATTAATATAAATAAGAAAAATGAAACTAGAAAAAAAGGACTGAGATGCAAGAAGCAAAGATATGCAAAATAATCTGTAAAATATCTTGGTAAATACAGATATTGACCATAATGATAGTTAAAAATCCAAACTGTTTTGTGTTTTAAAAAGGAGGAATTTTATTGTAAATAACATAGAAAACACAGAAGATAGGAGGGGAAGTTTCAGAGGCAAATTAAAAACTAGCCAAAGTCTCTGTTTGGGGAGGAGGAAGATAAAAATAATAAGGATCTGTAATGTTTTTGAAAAATATAAAGTTACCTTTTACAGTAAAATAATGTATATCTCAAAAACAACAGAAATGGAATATGTATCTTCCCAGTTGAGAGCAGAAAGAAAAAGAAAAAGAAGCGGAAGTTCCCAAATGGCAGAGTGGGTTAAGGATTCAGCATTGCTGCAGCTGTGGTATAGGTTGCAACTGCAATGTGGGTTTGATCCCTGGCCCAGAAACTTCCACATGCCACAGTTTCCACCCCCCACCCCAAAAAAAAGAAAAAAAGGAAAATGAAGAGAACAATGTTAGAAAAGAAAAAAAATGAAGAAACAGGTTAATAGTAAAAAACAAACAAAAACAATAGAAATGAGACTAAATATATCATTAACCACAATACATGTAAGTGGAATTATTTGTTAAAAATAATTTTAGACTGAATTTAAAAAAAGAAGATATAACCTATCAATCAAGGATCCTTGATTGATAGGTTATATCTTTGTTTTTATATAGAAAGTTTTATAGAAAGTTTTGAGATAGATAAAAACATACCAGGGAAATACTTATCAAAGCATATTTTGTTGCCTTCCTTAACAGCAGGACGGACCTGCATTGACAGCCTTATATCAGAGACGAGGCTAGTTTGTTAGCATCTCAAGAGCTTTTTCATTCATACACCTCCACTGCCACCACAGTCCTTACACACAGTAGGTATTCAATAAACGCTCACTGAAAGGGCTGAAAACTTGGAAAAGCATTTGAAAAGATCTAGTCTCACCACTTAATTTTACACATAAGGTAATTATGGGGTGGGGGGTAGTTGATTTCCCAAAGGAACATAGACATTCCCACTACCCCTAATAAAGAAACAGCCTATGTGCTACATTTACAATAGAGACTTTTAACATGTTTCTTCGGGTATATTCATGTAAAATGGACGGTGTACATTCAAAGTGTCTAGCATGATGAGTTTTGACAACTGTATACGCCCCTGAAATCGCCACTGTCAGGATGCAGAACACTCCTACTCCCCCAGGCCCTCTGAAATTTACCCCCATCCCTACGCAACAATTGATCTGCTTTTTGACACTATAGATCTGTTTGCATTTTCTAGAATTTCATATAAATGGAATCAAACAGTGCATATTCTTTCGAATCTGGCTTGATTTGCTCAATCTGATTTTGAGATTCATCCATGTTGGGTTTTTTTTGTTTGTTTGTTTGTCTTTTTGCCTTTTCTTGGGCCGCTCCCACGGCATATGGAGGTTCCCAGGCTAGGGGTCCAATCGGAGCTGTAGACACCGGGCTATGCTAGAGTCACAGCAATGCGGGATCTGAGCCGCATCTGCAACCTGCACCACAGCAATGCTGGATCCTTAACCCACTGAGCAAGGCCAGGGATTGAACCCACAACCTCATGGTTCCTAATCGGATCCGTTAACCACTGAGCCACGATGGGAACTCCCATCCATGTTGTTGAATGTATCAGTAGTTCTTCTCCTTCTCCTTCTCCTCCTCCTTTTTTGCTGAGCAGTAGTCTGCTTTATGGATGCACCATGATGTCTTTATCCATTGGCAAACCAATGAACATTTGGGTTGTTTCTATTTTGGGGGTTGTTATGAATTAAGCTCTATAAGCGTTTATGTGGACAAGTCTTTATGTGGACATGTTTCTCATTTCTTTTGTGTAAATACTTAGAAGTGGAATGGCTCTACAGTAGGGTTTGTTTTTTTTTTTAACACTTTTTCTTTTTTCTTTCTTTCTCTTTTTTTTTTTTTTTTTTTTTTTTTTTGGTCATTTTGCCTTTTCTAGGGCTGCTCCAGCTGCATATGGAGGTTCCCAGGCTAGGGATCGAATCGGAGCTGTAGCCACTGGCCTACACCGGAGCCACAGCAACCAGGATCCGAGCCGCGTATGGAACCTACACCACAGCTCACCTCAACACCGGGTCCCTAACCCACTAAGCAAGGCCAGGGATCAAACCCGCAACCTCATGGTTCCTAGTCGGATTTGTTAACCACTGCGCCACGATGGGAACTCCAACACTTTTTCTTTTTTAAGGCTGCACCTGTAGCACATGGAAGTTCCCAAGCTAGGGGTCCAACTGGAGCTGCAGCTGCCAGCCTACACCACAGCCACAGCAATGCCAGATCTGAGCCACATCTGTGAACTACTCTGCAGCTTGCGGCAACTCTGGATCCTTAACTGATTGAGCAAGGCCAGGGATCGAACCCACATCCTCATGGATACTAGCCGGGTTCTTAATCCATTGAGCCACAATGAGAACTCCATATTTTTTTAACTTTTATTGAAATATAATTCACATACCACACGATTCACCCCTTTAAAGTGTACAATCTTATGATTTTTAGTATATTTACAGAGTCGTGCAACCATCATCCCAATCACCCCTGGAACATTTTCATCACCACAGAAAAAGCCGTCTAAGCTATTATCCCTCCATCATCTCATCCCCCATATCTCCAACCACTAATCAACTTTCCATGGGTTAAACGTTTCCTTCTTCTGGACTTTCACATGAATGAAATTGTATAATTTGTGGTCTCTTGTTGTGACTGGCTTATTTCATTTACCATGTTTTCATTGGTTTATATACATTGTAGAAGGCATCTTCATTCTTTTCTTATAAAGACAACTTTTTTTTAGAGCAGTTTGAGGTTTATAACAAAATTGAGAGGAAAGTGTAGATATTTCCCGTACACCTTCTGTCACCACACATGCATAGCCTCCTGAAGTATTGACATCCCCCGCCAGATGGTACGTTTGTCACAACTGATGAACCTACATTGATACAGCATCACCAGAATCCATAGTTTACTATAGGGTTCAGTCTTGGTGTTTTGAGATCTGTGTAATATTCCATCATAGGTGTTTATCACATTTATTGATCTGCTAATCAGTTGAACATTTGGTTTATCTTTTTAATTTATATTTTTAAGGCCACACCCCCAACATATGGAAGTTCCTGGGCGAGGGATTGAATCCAAGCCCCAGCTGTGCCAATGCTCACCACCACACTGGGCCAGGGATAGAACCTGCACCACCTGGGCACCAACCTGAGCTGGTACAGTCAGATTCTTTTTTTTTTTTTTTTTTGCTTTTTAGGGCTGCATCTGCAGCATATGGAAGTTCCCAGGGCAAGGGGTCGAATCAGAGCTGGAGCTTCTGGCCACAGTCACAGCCACAGCAACGTGGGATCTGAGCCGCATCTGTGACCTACTCCATGTTCACGGCAATGCTGGATCCTTAACCCACTGAGTGAGGCCAGGGATCGAACCCGTATCCTCACAGATCCTAGTTGGGTTCATTACCACTGAGCCACAACAGGAACTCCATGCAGTCAGATGCTTAACCCACTGTGCCACAGCAGGAACTCCACTAGGTTTATTTTTAAGAGACTGCGGAGCTATTTTCCAAAGTGGTCGTACCATGTTATACTCCCACCAGCAGGATATGAGAGCTCTAGTCGCTCCCCATCCTCACCAACACTTGTCAACTTCAGCCATTCCGGAGGTTGAGGAGTGGTTTGCAGCCAGAATTGCTAACTAGAGGGCTGTGGGTATAAACCAGGTCATCAACTCTCTGGTCTTGTCACCTGCGGACAGGTAAGGGCCGTAAGGCTACAGCTTCATGCTTAAGCAAAGGTAGAGAAGGGAGCACACTACATACTTGAGCCTGAAGAATCAGACTCACTTTGGGTGCCAACGAGGGGGTTAGAGACACTGACAGCATGGTTCTCCATCTACTCAGCCATCTGCTTTGGGTAGGATGGGATTACGATGTATTCTGCTGACAGGCACAGGACATCCAGTCACTGGTATTCATGCAAAAGAGGAAACCAAGGCCAGGAAAGCAAACTGTGGCCTGATTCTTTCATGCAGGGGAAAGTCCACTCTGGGCTGGAGGAAACTTTCCCCCTCTTTTCTTCCAGGGGCAGGGGGGATCCCACGAGGGGCACATTTTCCTCAGCCTCATATTTCTTTCCTAAGTTTAACCACCCTTTGGAGATGAACTATTTTGGAGCAGGGCAGGAGGGTTCTGGCTCAGCTGGCTAAAGAGGCAGCTGCTGGAAAGAAAAGTTCCCACTGGATCATACCTCACCCCTGAAGGAACAACTCCAAAGAAATCAGAGGCTTCTTCTGGAAAATAAAATCATAAAAGGATGTTTTAGTCCATTCGGGCTGCTATAACAAAATGCCACACACTGGCTGGCTTTTCTTTTTTTTTTTTGTCTTTGCTGCACCCACGGCATATGGAGGTTCCCAGGCTAGGGGTCCAATCGGAGCTGTAGCCACCAGCCTATGCCAGAGCCACAGCAACACCAGATCTGAGCAGCGTCTGTGACCTACACCACAGCTCATGGCAACGCCAGATCCTTATCCCACTGAGCAAGGCCAGGGATCAAACCTGCAACCTCATGGTTCCTAGTTGGATTCATTAACCACTGCGTGGGTGGCTTATGGACAACAGAAATCTACCTCTCAGTCTGGAGGCTGAAAGTCTGAAGATTGGGGTGCCAGCCTAGTTGAGTGAGGGTCTGCATTTCAAGGTGCCCTCACACAGTGAAGGGGGGAGCTAGCTCTCTGGGGACTCTGCAGGGTCTCCTTTATAAAGGGCACTGATGCCTTCCAGGAGGGCGTTAAGACATGAAGCAACTAGGATGCAATGATGTCTAAGAGCTTTTCTGGCCCAGAAACACTTGCCCAGACTGGCTGGAGGCAGATGTGTGAGAAAACCATGGGAGTGGGGTGCTGAAGCTGTGCACGTGCTGGTGCAGTGGCCCACAGGGAAAGCACTGCAGTGGCCACTTTCCATTCCTGCAAGAAGCTTGGGGCCGTTGTCACGGCTGCAGTCACTGGGAGTGAGGGCCAGGCCCCAACTGCACTCTGCCCAAGGGGGGGCCTGTGATGCAGGAGGCTTGAATGGTGGGTCCTGAGTGTCTTGATGTAAGGTTTGGATCCTGGAAGCTCAGAGTTCCAGTACTGGATGAATGGGAACCATGGACAGAGCTTCCCCACCAATACAAGGTGGCCAGGGTTGCTAGCCAGCCCTGCACTGCCCACAGAACTGCTAAAAAAGCTGGACTTCTTAACATTCACAGCAGTGCTTCTACTGCTCATCTTAAACCTATAGAACATTCTAGACAGTGCAAGGGTCTGCAGGCTGTGAGCAATCCATCTGCGGGAAAGTATGTTCCGAGTTCTAACTCAATGAGTCTTCAGAACACGACTCCTTTGCTAGCAGATGAGACACTTGCCATAGCTGGATCCCAGGGAAGTCCCTTTCAATATTTTCAAGGCCTGAACCATTGATGGACCAGACACAATGTGGGAGAAGGCTCCCCGGGTCTTTCTTGTGAAGCTGAAGCGGGGTCTGCCCTGAAGGTTCTGGTCCTGCCCTGGAGTTACCCGATTCATCTCATCCGGCTGAGACCTGGGTGGAGGCAGGAGGACGCTGCATCTTGGAGGTCAGGAGCAAGAGAGCAAGGGGCCTCTGGGTCCCGTTCAGCCTCTGTGTGATTCTGGCCCAGGTGGGTCCTCAGTGCCAGGACCACATGCTTTTGGAAGCGGATGGGAGCCGACAAATGGACAATGGAATATCATAATGGCAGAAACAACCTCAGGGCTGGAAACAGATGCTGTATTCAGAGGAGAAAAAAAAAAAAAACCTCACAACTTCAAGAATCTGACCCTTTTGATCCCTGGCCCAGGGAGGGGAAGGAAGGAGAGATTCACCCTATTCTGGAGCAAACGGGGCAACATGAAGAATGCTGTGCAGTCAGGCTGAAAATTAAACAGATGTGAGTTTCTTTAATTCAAGGGCTTAATTATTCTGACGTCTTCCATAACTTAATCTAAGCCATCACTTCAGCTTTAATTATGCATAATGAAATGGATTATTTACAGTAACTAATATGACAGGAAAAACTGAGAGGTGAGAATTGGTAACTTGGCAACTGTTTATTCATCTTTTTTTTTTTTTCCAGCCCATGTTTACTGACTACCTGCTATGTTTCAGCCTTGGCTACAGTCCTACTTGGGGAAAAAATAGTATTACTAGGGCTCACACTAAGGGCCAGTTTCTCACTTCACTAGTTCGTGTACTGCCTGCAATAAGGCTGTATCACAGGTCTTAGTCTCCTTGATTTATAGAAGGGGAATTAAAATTCTGAAAGGTAGGTAATTTGCCTGAGATCACTCAACAAATCCTGTGTTTTGTCATTCACCTATTCCAGACAGAAACCTACAGACTGACCTTCCGAATCTCACTTTCTGCTTTAGAACAGGAAAAGTCAGCTTTTTCTAAAGGAAAAATGAGGGATCAAAGTCATCCTTTTGGGAAATTAACTGGACAGTTTCCTGTAGGCTGCATCGGATACTATGGTAACAGTCTGGGTCAGAGGCCAGGACCTAAGCCAGAGTGTTGGTGAGCAAACTGGACAAAGAGGCTTTGGGGGAGTGGTGGGGGGTGGGGGGGGCGGGTGGTGCCCTGTGAGGGTTTGGATGTGATGGGCCCGTCACGCATGCTCTCTGAGCCTGAGTTCCCTTGTGCCTAGAAGCAGGCGTAACCTGCTTATTAGCAGTCTCAATCCAAGGGCATATAAACAGACACAGTTTGATTTTTCCTCCAGTAACTGTTTTTATTTATTTATTTATTTATTTTGTCTTTTTAGCTATTTCTTGGGCCGCTCCCGCGGCATATGGAGGCTCCCAGGCTAGGGGTTGAATCAGAGCTGGAGCCACTGGCCTACGCCAGAGCCACAGCAACGCGGGATCCAAGCCGCGTCTGCAACCTATACCACAGTTCACAGCAACGCCGGATCGTCAACACACTGAGCAAGGGCAGGGACCGAACCCGCAACCTCATGGTTCCTAGTCGGATTCGTTAACCACTGCGCCATGACGGGAACTCCCAGTAACTGTTTTTAGTCTTTCTCTATTACATCGTCCTTTCTTGTCCCTTTACAGCTGGCTTCCTGGTCACTTTCAGCTAGTCATCACTATCACTACCCGTGATAGTTTGCACAGCTTCCATCTCCAACACCACTGAAATCTTGATCCCTGCCTCTCCCCGGCTCCAGCTTTGGGGCCTGGCGCGGGCTGTGGTCGGGCTCCCTCAGCCTGCAGTGGACGTCAGAGAGGAGGCAGAGGCAAAGGGACGAGGGTGTCTCCCTAGCTGGCCCTTCTTGCTGTCTCCCTCGATGGGTTGTGGCAGCTCTCCATGCTCATGCAGACTAACTGGCCAGGGGTGACCTCTGTGTCCAGATGCTGGTTCACTAGTGGGGCCCACGTGGTCTCCAGAGCACCTGTGGGTCTCCCCAGGGCTCACATCCAATGGCCCCCCCTCTCCTGCCACCAGCCTGGGGCTGCTGGGCACTGCTCTCCCAGCAGGCTGTTCTCGAGTGAGAGGAGCAGGAGAGGCAGCCTGAGTCCCATTGGCTTCTACTGTGTCCACTCTCTTCCTATTGCATCATGTTGAAGGGACAGGCCACTCCACTGCCACCTTCTCTCTGCACAGGCACTGCTTCCTGTCTGGCTGTGTTTCCTGCACAGGGACTTGGAGCCTGGTACAGGGCTGCTTGGGGCATAAAGCACCATGCAGGGCAATACCTGGCCCTGAGGGATGGGCCACATTGCTCCCCCGTGGACAGGAGCCCCCTCCAATACTCTCCCTCCACAAACTTCCTGCAGGGCTGGGGAAGGGGGTGGATGAAGACAAAGCACAGTGCCTATGGCTGGGGGTCTGTACTAGTTCTCATCTCCTCTCTTTATTTTTAAAAATTTTATTTATTTTTTATTTTTATTTTTTTTGCATTTTAGGGTCGCACCTGTGGCATATGGAAGTTCCCAGCTAGGGATCGAATCAGAGCTGTAGCCACTGGCCTACACCACAGCCACAGCCACACGGGATCTGAGCCATGTCTGCGACCTATACCACAGCTCATGGCAACGCTGGATCCCCAACCTATTAAGCGAGGCCAAGGATCAAACCTGCACCCTCATGGATACTAGATGGGTTCATTACTGCTGAGCCACAACGGGAACTCTGACGCCTCTCTTTAGAATGAGTGTTTTAGTCTCAAACTCTGAGCCCTCCTCATGCATTAAGGATGGCATAACAATGCCTACCGCCCTGTTTCCAAGAATGACCAAGTGCCTGGTGACCGGGCAACTGAACCCATCGTGGATGACTGGGCTTTGGTCCAGTTTCGCCATCATCTCAGTGTCTCCCCTCTTTGCTCTTTTGACTTCTCTCCTGGGGCTCTCTGTGGAGACACATGGTGCGTGTGGACTTTTACGATGGACTCTGAGCTGACCAGGGCTGGCTGGCTGGCCTCCTGGTACCACGTGGTCACAGAAGCAGGTCATCCAAGAACAAACAGTCCAGTGGTGTTGGGAGTCTCCCTTAGTTACACCAAAGCCTCTGTTTGATTTCTGGTGTGGCAACAAACCCAGGAGGTAAAGGTGCGTGGTACCTGGAAGAGACGCCAGGGTCAGGGGGGTTCAGCCCCTGGATAAGGTGCTGCAAAGAGCGCACGGGGCAAACCATCAAAGATGCAGGCAGCCATCCTCTCCCTGCTTCTCCTGGGTGCCCTGTCAGGTAGGAACTCTGTTTTGCCACCTTGCTTGGCCTCCTCAGTTTGCTTGATATCATTTCGTGATAAAGTCTTGAAAGAGGGAACTGTCTCTAGGAGACCTTGTTCAAAGGTGGGCGGATTAGCAATGGGGAGCCCTGGAAGCCTGGGTGGGACCCCTGGTGAAGAAGGTGCCTAAAGCAGCCAGAGTCTAGTCAACACTCACCCAGACCTCACTTCCCCTGTTGGGCTAAGTGGCCCGTGTTGTTTCTCCCAAACCCAAAGTTGGGAAGATAATTTTCACAGCAGGGCTTGGTGTGTATGACAGTCCGCCACTGTGGCCTTACTCTGGAGCCTTCTGGGGGCAAAGGGAGGGTCGCTCTATGGAAAAACTGAGGTACCAGGGGCCCAGTGCCTTAGTCTTGAGCAAAGAAAATTCTTCTGCTAGAAGCCAAAGATTCACCCTCCTGTGTCTGGCACTCCCTCTTGCTTCTTCAAGAGCTTCAAGGATCTTGGATGATTTTTCAATGTTGTCAGCTCGGATTACTGAAATTAAGCTGTTTAAATTAAATCTTACATTTGAATAGGTAGTAGCTGCATAATATATGGAATTCAATCATGTTAAATTTGCAGATTAATTTCGGGATAATTTACATCTTTGATGAGTTATATAGTAAAACGCTTAGAGGAGTGTCTGGTAGCTAGTCAGTGCTTAGTAAATGCAGTGATTATGGTATAACTCACTGAGTCTTCCTATCCAAGAACAGGGTTCCAGAACTTTATCCAAGTCTTCATTTGTTTTCTCAGGAGTATTTCGAGATTTCCTCTAGAGAGATTCCACAATTCTCATTATGTTTATTTCGAGTTCTTTCACTTTTTATATTTATTTATTTATTTTTTTGGCATTTGGAAATGAGCTCATCTTCCCTTGTATCTTTTGATTGATTGTTATATAATGTATGAAAGTCTACTGAGGAATGATTACTTGTGATGATATTTCAATTAAGTCTCATGTGTTTTCCAGGTTGGAAAATAATAAACATTTCTACTTTTCCTCACTTGTTTTTTAAATCTCTTGTTTCCTTCTCATATCCGATAACCAGGCCTCTACCTTCAGACCATTGTTAAGTAATGATAAGAGAATGCATCCTTGTCTTCTCCGTGAAGCAGAATGTTAGCTTTTGGTATAAGATACAAATGTTATATATGTTCAGGACGGTGCTTTGATTCTTATTTAGACTTTGTTTTTAAATCAAAATGGATTTTTAAATGAAATGCTCTTTTAAGATCTATAGAAATGACCATTTGCTATTCTCCTTTAACCTGCTAATAAGGTAAATAAATGACAAGTTTATTTTTTAACTTGTTTGTTTGCTTTTTTTGCTTTTTAGGGCTGCACCCACGGCATATAGAAGTTCCCAGGCTAGGGGTCGAATCAGAGCTGTGGCCACTGGCCTACACCACAGCCACAGCAACTCGGGATCTGAGCTGCATCTGTGACCTATACCATAGCTCACGGTGACACAGGGTCCTTGACCCACTGATCAAGACCAGGGGTCAAACCCGCGTCCTCATGGATCCTAGTCAATTTCATTACCATTGAGACACAACAGGAACTCTGCAAGTTTATTGAATAATATTGAACCCTCTTTAACCTTGGGCTTTTAGACTCCGCAGAGGGCAGGGGAACTTGTGAGTGTGAAGTTAGGCCTTGAGCTGATCAGACTCTCACTTAAAGTCAACATTTGAAATTTCCCCAGAAACACAGGTTTTTAGGACTCTTATCATTTGAGTTAAGAGGTGACATTATTGTCACTGGGGGAAGAGTAAGGTTAAGAAGAACCCAGCATCTCATACACTATCATTTGGAACCTTCTCATCAAAAATGTGAAATGAACAGATCACAAAAGTTTGCAAGAAATACTTGAGATTTTTCATAGAAACCACATTCTGGTCTCTCCATCCAGAAGACCACACACTATGGTGCACTTTTGCTTCCAGAGGACAAAGCCAGGTCTGCTGAAGGGTGGACTGTTCCTCTCTCACCTTGTTTAGTGGGACCCTGAGCCTGACTCAACCTCAAAAATATGAGGGTCGCAGAGGACGGGAGGAGGGGAGCTGCCACACCAGCACCTGCTTCAGGGTTGTGGAACCAGGCATCCACAAAATAATCTCAAACAAGGTAACATTCCCCAGCATTCTTTTTCCTCTCATTTGGTATTAACTCCTATGCATCCTCCAAGGCCCACTCAAGCCTCACCTCCCCCATGGAGCTTTCCTGGATTGCCCTAGCTCTTGGGAGATGCTCTTCCTGCTGCACCCTGGAGCTCCTCTTGCCTCCACATGGAATGCGTGTCAAGGGTTTAGTACAGTGTCTGACACTGAGTAATCGCTCAGTGAAAGGTGGCCCGAGTTATATTTTATTTCATCTGTTATGTGTCTGTCCTGTCTCCTCCACCAGAACATCAGCCCTGCAAGAGCAGGTTCTACACGTCCCATCGCGCCATGGCCCTGAGTGCCAATACATGTGGGGTATCTCATGAATGTTCTTGTTGATTGTTATCCCTTTGGGGGAGTGTTTTTCCCCCACATTTACTGATATCCTCTACACGCAGAAATTTAGATCCTCTGCCTGCTTAAGTATCAATTGGCATTGAAACCGACTTCTGTCTTTTCTGCCTGCTATTGAGATGAGGGAAAGAAAACATTTTCTCTGCGGGATGCTGAAGTGTCCCATTCCAGCAGCCACTTACAAAGGAAGGCCCTAAAAGAACATACCCTACACAAAACTCCCAGCGTAGCGGGGAAAAGAGTGGAGACAAAACAACCTCAGGCTCCATCAGCACAAAGGAACACGTGCCACCCTGAGAGATGGAGGACCTGGCAGAGACCCCTCGGGCTACCTAAATCCACCACACACTGAAGTCGTCTCCACTTTGACAGTGTCTCCAGGGAACCAGCTTTTGCAGGAGTCTCAAGGGAATGAAAAATGCTGGGGTGTTTAATGAAAGAAGGGTTCCCTGGTAGCTGGAGACCTGCACGAATGTGAGAGGGATGCCAGGCCCAAGGACCTGAGTTTTGTCCACTGAGCACCAGGTGTGAGGCCATTCCAGGACTCTCTGGGAAGATCCCCAAGCCTGCCATCTGGGCCTGGCCCTCTGCTAGGCTAAGCCAGGAAATCAAAAAGAGGCTCAAGGTGCAGTGTTTTAGGCTCCTTAGGGAGCCAGGGGCAACCCCCTTTTTTTATGGCAGCACCCATGGCACATGGAAGTTCCCAGGCCTGGGACTGAATTCAAGCCACTGCTGTAACCTATGCAGTTGCGGCAATGCCAGGGATGGAACCCACGCCTCTGCAGAGCAGGTGTTGAAATCAGATTCTTGACCCACTGCAGCACCCATGGCAACCCTTTCTTAACGCTGTCATCATTTTAAAAGGCAGGAAGATGTAGTCCATTTCCAGAACGTCCTCCTGTGGGTGATTATCCTATATGTGGGGTCCAAAGAACACGGCAAAAAGTTTCTGCTTTTTCCATCCTGTCACTCTCCTCTTCAGAGTCAACCTCAGGAAAGCAAAAGGCCGTCCCTCTTCTCAGCCCTCCCTCCCTCTCCCTTTTCCATGCAACCTGGTTGTCCCCTCCTTGCCTCCAGCTTAGCCCTCAGTCACTGAAATCCACCTGCTTTTCCACCTCCATGGAGTTGAAAGAGTTTTGCAAGAAGACAGTCCTTCTCAGGCCAGCGCCAGAAGATGGTCCGGGATGAACCGATCTCTCTCTTGCTTATGATGGATGACCTAGTGTCATTTACAGAATCATTAGAAGAGTCACCATCTTTTTTTTTCTGTGTCCTTCTAAGGGCTCCCTTGTATTAAGGGGCAGGAACCAGCCCCCTAAAATGGTGGGTGAGCATCCCACCCCAGAAAGTAAACAAGGTGGAAATTAAAGACATAGGAAGATGCTGGGTATACGGAGACAACATTCTATCATGTTTTATGGCTTGTTAAGCATGTGCATTTTCTTATACGGTACCTGTGAGAGTAACTGGAATTAGTTGGAGTGGTTCCTGCACAGAACTGACTCCCGGCCAAGCGTGAAGCATGCTGATGGATAGTGTAGCTTTGTAACCATGGGTCCTGAGAGTTTAGGGATGGTTTGCAGTGGCCTGGAAGCATTGTTCATTGATCACGGTGAGACGGATGATTTGTACCTGGTCTCAGGGAGCTCCTCTGAGGGCTCTGCTGTTGGGGCTGGTTATGCAACAAGAGGCTTACGTGACCAGCAAAATAGAAACATTCCCAGCAGAGACTCTAATTTGGGCTCAGTGTTTCCAAGGTACTTGGGAGTATGTTGGTGGTTCCTGATCTGAGCCAGTGCCTTTTGTCATGGCCTTCAGGGACAAGAGGACAGCAGGGGCTGGCCCGGCCTCTCCCATCGTCTGGCTACGAGGCAGTGCTCCAATGTGATACACATCTTTAATGTAGCTGTACCATCTCTTTTTTCTGAAATAAGCTATCAATGTGTAAGCATTCACATCTGGGTCCTGTGAGTCTTAAACAATGAGAAATGTTTATTGGCCACTATTAGTGTAGCACCGCAAGCCCTGAGAGAGTGTTGACAGAGGGCCCCCGAGAGGTTAAGGGACCACCCCAAGGCCACACAGTCAAGAAGAGCTAAGCTCAAATTGGCTCTGATTTCAAATCCCTTGCTCTTTCCACAACACTCTTCTAACTTCTTCTGCTGCCATTTTGATTGGTTAATAGAAAGAATGAAGGGGTGCTTACTGTGTGACAGTCTCAGGTGAGTGCTGCTCTTTAGGGAAAGCAGAGTTATAGGTTAGAGCAGCTGCATGCCCAGGGGGTGGTGGGGGCAGTGCCCCATTCTTCCTGAACCACCTCATCCCCTTGGATGCCAGAAACCCAGGGAGCCAGCTTCCTCCCCTGCAACCGAGGCTCCAGGGAGAGGACCTCCTTGGTCCATTTCTGGCAAGGCAGTAATTTTGCTCATTTGGAAACAAGCGAGTCCATCATCCATCCAGCTCTCAGCTCCAAGCTAGATGTTTCCGTGGGCTTGGTGACCGATAATACATCTTTTTCGGCGCTTTTTCTTTTTCACAGTGTACCCTTCAGCAATTCTAATTTGCGTCTTAATTAAGATGCATGTAGAAGTCAAATTCCATTAAAGCCTCTTTCTTGCTCTGCAGCACTCAGACCACCAGAAAGTTTGCAACATGAGCCTCTGAAGGAACATGTATGGTGTTTTGAGGGAGAGCTGGCTCCTGGCTCCTAACTTGCCCTCTGCCACTGCTTAGCTGGGTGCCTTTGGACACATCCCTTTAACACGTCTATAGAATGGAAGAACTGACTACACATGGTGAATTCTGCATCTTAATCATTGCTCTATTTACAGGGTGTGGGCGCTAACCACTCATATTAATAAGGATCGTTATTGTGTCTATTATTGCTATTAATTCTGCTACCACTGCTTTTAATAGCAAGGAGGCTGGAGAAACTGGGTATTGGGCTAAGAGTGGGCAGATACTGGCTTGGCCACCTTTCTTACCAAGGTCCCCAGAGTGTCTGCCTCAAAGCTTTTAGGATTCAGTGGCCTGACCCTGGCACAAAAGAGCTTTTCATCTTCCACCAGATGAAGAGAACAGCCTCAGCAAGGACGTCAGCAGAAAGGGAATGTTCAAAGACCCAGGGTGGCTTTATTCATACATGGAATATGCAGTCTCAGCACAAAGTGCTTGAGGGCCACTGGATAGATCCACCTGTCCCTCCCCGATACCTCCCTCACTGCTGAGCGAAATATGACCACCCAGGGAAGACTAAAACAAGCTCTCTAAATATAAGCGGGGGAGCATGGAGCCATGCAGAGAAGCCCTGTCCTTGGCTTCAGACGCCTTGGATTGAAAGGCTGGTTCTTCCATAGAATTAACCTCTCAAACTTATCCAAGTTATAAAAAATTCATGCAACAAGATTAATGGGTACACTTCCAGCAAAACAAACTAGGAGCGATCAGCTTGGGATATCTGGAAAGCATGGCTTCTCTACTCTGGCACAGGGAACACAGCAAGGTTGGTGGCTGTGGTAGTTTTCCTGCTCAGGGTGAAGCTGTGGAAAGGAGAACTTAGCAAGCCTCTCATACCTGAGCTCATATCAAGCTAATACTCCAGCAAAGGTCCTTATGTCGTTCCCTCAAACCACCTTTGACGGATCACATCACCCAAATCTAACGTCTGGGTCGAGAGTCCAATCTCCTGCCAGACCCTAGGGCCATCTTGCTTCGCTGTTAGCAGGTCACAGAGTAATAAGGATGCAGCCCACATTCACAGCCACCTGACAAGCACGGAGCGACAGATTCTCTGTAATAGGGATGTGCAATCTGTTATCAGACCCAAAGGCATGAGCCAGGGCCCTGCATGGCCACATCCAGAGCCTGCAGTCTCAGGTGTGCGAATTGGTGACAGCAGTGCCTACATTTGAGGATCACGGTGAGAGCAGAGGGGATCAGGCAGGGAAGCGGCTGGTGCAGCACAAGGAGGAGGTGCTGGGTGAAAGCAAGTGGTTACTTACTAGATTCAGTCTGCTCTTTTGGGCTGGACACTACGTTACCCCAGACTATTCTGGAAAAAAGCCTAGTGAGTTGCATCTTCGCTTAAATATGAGCAGAGGCCTCCCCCTCCTTTGGCTGGAAAGGCACGAATCACTGGGGTGAGTTGGAGGGAATAAGATCAGGTGTGTGTGTGTGTGTGTGTGTGTGTTGGGGTATGGAGGGGTCCTTGGAGACAAACTGTCAACTTTTCATTTTGCTCAGGACATCTTGCCCTGCTGAGTTGGAAGAAACACTCTCTCAGACAGATGAGGTGGCAGAGGGGTGGAGTGGTGGGGGAAGGGGCCTGGAGACTCCCGTTGTGGGAAAAGGGGCTTGTTGGAATTTTAGCCACAAAACCCAACCCACTATGGCAACTGATTATTTTGCTAAGAAAAAAAAAAAAAAACTATCTGGAGGAAACGTTTTGCCTCTAAATACTCCAGGTGTACTATTTGGCTGGTGGGTTTTATCACAAAAATGAAATATTAAAGTCAATTTTAATAGATTAAAAAAATCCATTTGTAGTCACATCACCCTAAACCTCAGCTATTTTGATTTTTCTGAGTCCTTGCACAGTCCTTGTCCATAAAACTGGATAATTCTGCCAGCAAAAATAACTTATGCATAATGCATTTTAATCTTGAACCTAAATCAGATGATTTTAGATTTCAGAAAGCTTATATCAATGAGTGTGTTATATTTTGATTTTTTTTCTCCATTTCCATCTACTCCTCTGCATCCCCTCACCCAAATCTGAAATAAAAATCTTCTCTTATAAAAGATATTTCCCCAAAGCCTGTTTCTAGAACTTTTGCACCTTGTAGCACGACAGATCCTTTTACTGCCCACCCCACCCCACCCCCGGTACCCATTCCAGGGAGTTTGTCCCCAGTAGTTGATGGTGGCCAAGCTTAGAAGCTGGCTGAGAAGTGGGACCTCAGGATAAATTTTGATTTGTAACTTATTATTCACTGTGTGTCCTTCAGCTCGGTTTCCTCGTCTGTAAAATGATGACACTAACATTTATTCAAAAGGATTTTTTTGAGGAGTAAATGAAAGTACTTTATGTTATGCATTTATTTGGAACATTGGATAAGTGGTAATTGTATGAGTTTTCTGTGGCTGCTGTAACAAAAGACCACAGATGGAATGGCTTAGAGAACAGAAATGAATTCTCCCACAATCCAGAAGCACAGAGGTCTGAAGTCAAGGGGTTGATAGGGTTGGTTCCTTCTAGAGGCTCTGCAGGAGAATCTGTACCAGGCCCTCCCCTCTCCTGGCTTCCGGGGGCTGCCTGCTTTGCCTTTGCTTGCAGCTGCATCACTTCAGTTTCTGCCTCTGTCTGAACACAGGCTTCTTCCTTCTGTGTGTGTCTCTGCGTCCGGATCTGTTCTTGTAAGGACACCAGTCACTGGATTTGGGGCCCACCCTGATCCAGCACAACCTCCCCTTAACTACTTATACCTGCAAAGACTCTATTTGCAGATCAGGTCTATTCTGAGGTTCCATGTGGACATCAATTTGGGGGCTGGGGGACACTCCTCAGCCCCTATAGGAGCTGTCAGTATGGAAGCATGAAGGGGAGCATGACCCATTATCCTCCTTGGGGCTGGCAAAACTCTGCAGAGTGTCAAGGAGACCTTGGTGGTCTCGAGGCTTTCCTGTAAGAAATACACTTTCTCTTGCATTGTAAAGCCCCTGTCTGTGACTGGCCCTGAGTCTCTCTGTAAAACGGGAGTGACTTGACCCACCACCGTGTACTCCGTGATGCCCAGAGCATCCAAAACTAAGTCATTGTCCCTGAGATGACTTAGGGATGTGGGGAGAGCTGCCATGATTTTGGAGCGCTCCAGTATGCACATTCCATTTCCATGACCCCTGAATCAGACACTGACACAGAGAAGAAAAAGAAACTCTGTAGGCTCCCCAGCCTTTGGAAGACAGGGGATGCTACAGCCGGACTCGGTCCTTCAAATGGGGGTCCGTCTTCTAAGGCATCACATTTCTCTCTCCCTGGCCCTTCACAAAGGCTGGGAGAAACCCGAAAGGAGGCAGAGAGACACAAGAGAAAAACAGCAGCTTTGTTTCCAGAATGACAGACGCAGATTTCATGGTTGTTTGGTGGCGGTTGTTTTCTTGGCTCTGAGAAGATAGCGCCTTCCCTTTTCCAGCTCTTGGCAGGAAGCTTCATTCTTGGGGAGGGAACAACTTCCAGCGTTGCCCTGAGCTACGAGTTGAAGCCACAGAGCGAGCAGCTAAGTCCTTGTTTCCAGCACAAGGCTTTGTGTTCATGTTATTTTGCATCCTTTTTAAATCTGCAGAGGGCCAGGCACTGCACCTAATCCACTTACCTGCTACAGGCAACGTGGCAGAGAATTCGCCACCTGAGACTTCAGTGCACAAGTTTTCTGTGAAATTATCAGCCTCCTTGTCACCTGTGATGCCAGGGTTTCCCCTGATAATCAACTCAAGTCCCCTCACGGAAGCCTTCAGGGTGAACTGGCTCTCCGGCACTGACTTTGAGGTAAGCACCATCTCCCTCGCAATGGGACTTGCTTACAAAGAGGGGCCGAGACATGGAGCGGATGGGATTCTGGATCCGCGGTCATTTCCTCCTTTTGCCCTGGTTTAATCGCCTCTCTTGTCAGATCTGGACATTCTGTTTGGGGGCACCCTACAGCCCTCTGTGCTAGATGCCCCTATAGCTTTTGGACTTTCTTTTCTTCACTGAATCCAGTCTCAATGAACAGTATGTTCAATCTGTTGCAAAGAAAAGGCTGGCTTCTTATTGCCAACCACCCTCGCACAATAATGGGTATTGGGCATACCAACAGTAACAGATTTCTTTGGGTGGGAGAGTTTGGGTATGGATCTCCTTAAAAGCCAAGCCCTAGTGAACTGGTTCCTGGTGATTCTGCTTTTCTACAATTCTGTGACTTATCCAGAGGAAATCTACAAGGAGACATTTCATATGCAAGAACACACCCTTAGTAAAAACTTATGTCTGAGTGTCTAGGCCTACTGGGTTCAAGAGCCATGCCACTTCTGTCTTCTAGCCTGTCCTTTGGGTCTTGCCAAAGTTGTCACTTCTCCCGAGGCAGGACAAACCTGCTAATGGCGTGTTCTCCACTAGTAACCTCTGGGATCTCCTAAGGATGTCTTTAGGGTCCAGGAGTCTGCACCTATTTGTACTGCAGTTACCTCCTTCATCCACCTTGGTCCTCAGCTGGCACAGGGACCCCTACTCCCGCCTGCCATTGCCCTGGGTTTCCCCTCCTCCCCCAGTGGACCTGCTTGGGCCAGGGTCCATTGCCTTTTTGAGGAACATATGAGGTGTTCTTAAATCTAGCTGATGGTTAGAGTCACTAGGGGAGCTTTTAAAAACCATGCCTATATGGGGCCCAGAGCAGACCTGTAGGGCCACGGACTTGAGGGCCAGAGCGAAGCATTTGGTATTCTCCACACCCCACAGGTGGGCCCCCTGGTCCATAGGAGCACCCAAGCAGGCATCCTTCAGCTCAGCATCCTGTGTGCCTGTCCAGGCCCAGATGCTGCTTCTGTGACTTCCAGGCCTCCCTCCCTGCTCTCTTGACATCTGGCTCATCTGGAACAGATGCTGCTCATCTGTGCCTCTAAGCCTTGCCAATGGCTTGCACACTTACAGAGCACGTAGTATATGCTGGACATTGCAAAGTGCTTTACAAATGTTTACTCTTGTAATATTCACATCAGCTCCAGGATTTACGTGTATCATTACCCCCTTTGCACAGATGGGGTAAATGAAGTAACATTTATCAGAGAGGTGAAATAACTTGCCCTGGGCTGCACAGCTATTAGATAGCTGTGCTGAAACTAGAAGACAGGCAGTCTGGTTTTAAAGCTCTTGCCATATTTTTTTTAAATAGCTCTACTGAGATAGAATACACACTGCATATAATTTACGCATTTAAAGTATACAATTCAGTAGTTTTTACTGTATCACAGACTGTCACCACAATCTAATTTTAGATTGTTTTCATCACCCCAACACAAAATCCCCAATCCATTAGCAGTCTCACCCGTGCCCCCTACCTCCCCAGTCCCTGGGAACCACTAATCTACCTTCTGTCTTAATGGATTTGCCTATTCTGGACCCATCATATCAATGAAATCATATTGTATTTGGTTTTAAATGACTACCTTGTTTCAATTAAGTGCAAAATTTCAAGAGTCACACATGTTGTAGCATCAATCAGTACTTCAGTCCCTTTAATGGCTGAATAATATTCCACTGTATGGATAGACTCCCCATATTTATATTTTTGTCTCTTTAGGGCCGAACCTGTGGCATATGGAAGTTCCCAGGCTAGGGGTTAAATCGGAGCTGCAGATGCTGGCCTACACCATAGCCACAGCAACATGGAATCTGAGCCGCATCTGCAACCTACACCATAGCTCAGGATAACACTAGATCCTTTACCCACTGAGCAGGGCCAGGGCCACTGATCCTTAACCCACTGAGCAGACCCAAGTCCTCATGGATGCTAGCTGGGTTTGTAACCCACAGAGCCACAACAGGAACTCCCTAGATAACCCCCCCGCCCCATTTTGTCTATTCATTCATCAGTTGAGAGACAGAGTTACTTCCACTCGAGAGCCCACACTCTCAGCCTCTATAGTCTATGCTGAAGATTCCCAAGCTGTTTCAGATTTGCAGAGGTTTTAAAGCACATTCACATCCTGATCTTTTCATTGTTACTACTAACACTGATATTATCACTATTAAAAGTCTAAATTCCTGGACAGATTGGTAGAAATTACGAATGCAGAACAGAAAAGAGAAAAAAGATTGAAAAGAAATGAAGAGAGTCTCAGAGAACACTGGGACAATGTGAAACGCACCAACATCCGTATTATAGGGGTGCCAGAAGGAGAAGAGAGAGAGAAGGGGACAGAAAAAATATTCCAAGAGATGAGAACAAAAAACTTCCCTAACATGGGAAAGGAACCACTCACTCAAATCTAGGAAGCACAATGAGCACCACACAAAAAAAAAAAAAAAAAAAAAAAAAAAAATCTATATTCCTATCCTAGAAATAAGATCATAAAGAGACAGCAAAGGTCACTGATTTGTCCAAGACCCCAGAGCCATAAAGGATGAAATAAGAACTTGACTCAGGTCTTCTGACTCTCCCTCTCAGACTCTGTCTCCTCCACTGCCCTGCACACCTATTTCTCTTTGGATCAGCCCCCAAATCCTTCTCTATGGTTCTTACCCTTGCCACATTCCATGTGATGCAAACAGGGCTGTCCATCAAGAATGAAGTCCATCCTGTTCCTGACCTCTAGAGATGGGGAAGGTCTTAGCCCACTCCACGGATCTAGGCTCCCATGTTCAGCCAAGGCCCCCTCCTGGCACCACAGCCCACAGGTGCCCAGGACCCCATGTCAGTACTAGGATTGGCCACAGGTTCACACATCCTGAAGCTGTTCTTAAGAATTGGTTACTTATCCCCAGAAACAACCCAATATCATCAACCAGCCCCTCCAAGAAGATCCTACCCTCCAACCCCAACTGCTCACAAGGGCTGTTCCTGCAGAAACAATAATGTGGTCTCTGGGGCAGAACCTGGCTCCTCCTCGACCCTCTGCAGGATGATGAGCCCAACCATGAGGTTTTGGGGTCTTTGACCCAGAGGTCTGGTCACTGTTAGCCCTGGGACTCAGTCATGCAGGGCTTTCTAAGAGTGACCTCCAGTCATGCCATGGGCCAGGCTGTCCTGCTTTCAGACACAGGTGCTGAGACTTTGTGGGGTGGTAGTTAGGAAGATTAATAATAATGAAGAAGAAGAGAATGAGGATGACAACTCACATTTGTGGAGCATTTACCATATGCCAGGAATGCCCCTAAACATTTGTGAATTCATTCATTTAGTCTTCGTAACAACACTAGGCAGAGGTACGCTATTATCTGCATGTTAAAGGTGGGGAGACTGAGGCTCTATAAAGAGGTGGTACAACTTGCCCAAGTTCACATGGCTAGGTGGTGGCAGACCTGAGGTTTGGGATCAGGTGGGCTAGCCCCAAGAGCCCTTGTTCATCTCCCCCACAACATGTGGGCTCGCTATCATCCAGCAAGAGGTATGTCAGAGCCTCATCTGGTGGCCCAAGTGGCTATCATTGGGGTTTTCTCCTGCAGCAGCATCAAGAAGCAAAGCCCCAAGGAGTCGGCAGGGCAGGGGGCGGGTGGGGCACGTGATGGCCGAGCAATGAGGACAGGTGCTCTTTGAGGTCTCAAGGTGACTATGCCTGCCCCTGTCATTGGCCCATCTCTGAGTTTCACTTCCTTTGCTGTCACGAGTACTGTGGATCCTATAAATTTGCACAAACATGCTTAAAACCAAACTTATTATCTTTCACTAAAATTCTGTAGCCAGATTGTCTGCCATTAAATCAAGTCTCCACCACTCTCAGCTACAACCTTCAACGCTCCCTCCCCTTCCTGCCCAGGTCTTCTGATATGTGAAATGAGAACCTATGTTTGTTGTGATGATTCAATAAAATACTCCACAAAATGCCTTGGCAAGAGCCTGGCACATAAATATTTAATAAGTGCTGGTAAAGACAACAACAAAAGCAATTTTCCATGAGTTGGCAGCAACCCAATTCCAATGGTTCCAAGATATGATATTTTTAGACTTTTTTTTTTTTTTTTTTTGTAATGGCCATACCCATAGCATATGGAATTTCCCCAGGCCAGGGATCAAATCAGATCTGCAGCTGCGACCTATACCACAGATGCAGCAATGCCAGATCCTTCAGCCACTGTGCCACAGCAGAAACTCCTAGACTCTCTTCCGACTGTGGTATTTCCTTCCTCTACGGTGTGAGAGCCAGGCCCCAAGGAGAAGGGCTGTCAATAGACAATACTGTGGTGAAGGATCTGCAAGCTTGAGGTTCAGGAGAGGGTTCCAGGTTTAGCTAGCTGGAATTGGGGGTGTAAATCAGGAAGCAGAGTGGACCATCTTGACAGGGGGCTCTGATGGACACATATTCACTGAATGGCTTTTGACATTTAATGAGAATAAAAGTCAGCACTGGCAGAGCGCTTGCCCAGTGCAGATAATGATTGAAGTGTTCCATGGATTAGCTCGTGGAGTCCTCACCACAACCCTAGAAAGCAGATGCCATTATTACACCCATTTTACAGATGGGGAAATTGAGGCAGGAAAACGTCTAATAACAGGAAGCCAGTCAGTCTGGCTCCAGACTCTATGCTCTTAACCCACATGCTGTGCTGTCTCTCACTCGCCAAACAGAGACTTGGGGACAGGTCATCCCACTTGTGTGGAGACCAAGCCCATGGCTGGTGACAAGACTACCTCATTTTCCCTGTCAACCCTCCTCCAGACCTGATCCCTCCCTTGCAAGCACACATTCCCATCTGTGGCCACCCTCTTCCCTCATCGTCAATCCAGATCGTGCAAAGTCAAATACAACACCCACCCCCTCCTCCATGACGTCCTCCTTGACTCAACAGAGCTCATAGCGAACTTTTTTCCTGATTTTTCTTAGTCCCCTGATCTAGCACTGTGTGATAATACGTTCTATTATAGTTCGGCTGTTGAGGGCAAGAATTATTTCCCCACTTATAGTAATAGAGAAACAAAAATCAGGAAAAGTCAAGGAACTGTTCCAAGGTCACAGAGAAGTCCAGTGGTGGCAATGGGACTGGAGCTGAGTGCTCTCCTCAGTGTGGGATCCTGAATGCCTTAGTGCCTGGCCCCAGTCGTGTTAACAACCAAAAGGTTCTATAGGCACAATTAATAAGACATTTAGGAAATTTAGTCCTCGATGTTCCAAAGGGCTCTGGGCCTTCTGGGATCTCCACAGGCTAAGCTGGTGACAGGGATGTGCCTAGTCACCTGAGAGGTCAGAGACGCCTCCTGTCAGCCTTGGCAGGGCCCTCCCACCACAGCACACCGGGCTTCCTGCTGCTCTAGGTTCTGGTGCTGCATCTCCGGCCCCAGTTCTTGGTGCTCCTCCCACTTCTCCAAAACACTTGTGGCCCAGAGGAAACATTTCTGACAGTGGAAACATGTGTGGAAAGGCACCAAAAACCTGAAGAGGCTGTTGGTGTGAGTAAATATTGTGTCTTAGTTCTTCCGATGTATCCTTCTCGTGTTTATCTTTGGATATGGCCTTGGGAACATGAGAAGGGAGGGATGAGTCAAGACGTAACTTAACAGTAATCCCAGGGAAGTGTGGCATCGTATTCTTTTTTTTTTTTTTTTTTTTTTCCTGCCTTTTCTGAGGCCACTCCCATGGCATATGGAGGTTCCCAGGCTAGGGGTCCAATCGGAGCTGTAGCTGCTGGCCTATGCCACAGCCACAGCAATGCAGGATCCGAGCCACGTGTGCGACCCACACCACAGCTCACGGCAATGCCGGAGCCTTAACCCACTGAGCAAGGCCAGGGATCGAACCCGCAACCTCCTGGTTTCTAGTCAGATTCGTTAACCACTGAGCCATGACGGGAACTCCCGGCATCATATTCTTAAAGGCGAGAACATTCAACCGTATTCAGGGTGGCTAAGGGACCTGCCTGGGAGTCTACCCTCAGCAGTGACAGGCTTTCTTATTCTCAACTGCATCTCCAGTTGACGCAACTAGGAGGCCTCCTGAATATTGGCCTTTTCCTATAAGAGCAGCATCACGTGCAGGAGTCCCCTTAGTCAAGCGCTGTGGGGTTTCATTAGGAAGGGCTCAGACAATTCAATGGGTTCCCCTGATGGTGAGTGAAAGACGGTTTCCAGGATGCCGGCTGCCTCCTTCCTATAATATCCCTTTGCAAAATGTATGCATATAAAACAGATCTTCGTTCACATGGTTACTGAGAATTCTGCATTTGCTTTCAGGTTGTCACCACTGGGAAGGAACAACTAGATTTCGAAACAGGACCACGCATATTTGATTTGCAGATTTACGTGAAGGATGATGTGGGTGTCACTGACCTGCAGATCCTGACGGTCCAGGTAACGGATGTGAATGAGCCGCCTGAGTTTCAAGGCAACTTGGCAAAAGGTACGATACACTGGCAGCCCAGACGGTGGCAACATGCAGGACCCTGGGGGACACAGCAAAATGGAAAAGTAAATAAACAGGCAGCTGTTTCCCTGGAAAAGGCAGCTGCTTAATGAGCAGGGAATAAATGAAACGGCCTCCAGCCCAGGACTCCCGATAATAACGCCCAACAAATTTACAAAGCTTTTTCCCATGCACAGCTTCTCCTGGGCCTCTCCGAATGCTGGGGAGGAACCAGAGGCTCAGGGATCTTAAGTGGATCATCCCAGAGGAACTGGGGGCTGAGCCCATTACACAGTCAGCACTGGGTACTGGCCATTGATGGACTTATTCATGCTCCTCATGCATGCTGACCTCTCCAGGGGAGTGTGCGTTTGGGGTCTGCTACAGCGTAGGGACAATATAAGGGACTGGAGCCCAGTGTGACTTCCTGCACAATCGCCCCCAAGCTCAAGGCTTTGAGGGCCATCCCTACACTGACAACCCCCAAGTCCATCTTTTTTTGTTTTGGGGGGGTGGGGATTGCTGCTGTTGTTGTTTTACTATTATTATTTTTTTTTTTTTGTCTTTTTGCCTTTTCTAGGGCCGCTTCCACAGCATGTGGAGGTTCCCGGGCTAGGGGTCTAATTGGAGCTACAGCTGCCGGCCTTCACCAGAGCCACTGCAACGCAGGATCCGAGCCGTGTCTGCAACCTACAGCACAGCTCACGGCAACGCCGGATCCTTAACCCACTGAGCAAGGCCAGGGATTGAACCTACAACCTCATGGTTCCTAGTCGGATTTGTTAACCACTGTGCCGCAACGGGAACTCCTTGCTGTTGTTGTTTTAGATTCAACCATCTTTATGAACCTGCCAGCATCACATAGCATACAGAATTATCTCATTGTTTTCTCAAAGGGATCTACTTTAGGACATCACGTTAATAGTGAAAAGCCAAGTAAGGGGGCTACACTTCAACCTAGCATTTTAATATCCTCTGGACAAGGCAAGCTAGAGTCAATCACTTTACACAGTGTGAGATTAGTATTGTAAACTAACTAGGAAGCTGCTACATCAGCTTCTCCCTTTAACTCCCAACTCAAAAACTGTCTTACCCAACACCCCCGTTTGGATGTCTGATAGATATCTGTGATAGTGTGATTTATACATTTGGTCTTCATCCCCTCCTGGCACAGCGATCTTAAAACCCTGGGAAGTTCCTAAATGATGAGTGATAAAGGTGCCTTTTGTGGTGACTTTTGCACTCCACCTAAGGATGGGGACTGCTCACCAGAGGAACCAACCAGGTTGGACAGTGGAGAGGGAGGAAGGGCCGGAGATTGAGTTAAATTGAGTTCAATTATCAATGGCCAATGATTTGATCCATCGTGCCTCCGTAACGAAGCCTCCATAAAAGCCCAAAAGGACGGGGTTCCAGAGAGCTTCCAGCTGGTGGAGCCAGGAGAGGGCCCGGGAGCTCTCTGCCCCTTATGTTGCTCTCTGGATGTCTTCCTTCTGGCTGTTCCTGAGTTATGGCCTCTTATAATAAACCAATCTAGTGAGTAAAATTTTATCTGAGTCCACTAGAGAGTAAGCTCTTCTAGCAAATTACTCACATCTGAGGAGGGGCTTGTGGGAACCTCCCACTAGAGCCAGCTGGTTAGAAAAAAAGAGGGCCACCTGGGCTTGTGATTGGCATCTGAAGGGGCAGGGCTGTCTTGTAGGACTGAGCCCTGCATCTGTGGGATCTGAGCACTCTGGATAGATAGCCTGAGAACTGAGTTGAGTTGTGGGACACCCAGCTGGTATTGGAGAATTGCTTGCTGTGTGGGAACCCCTACACACACGGAATTTGGGTTAAAAGACTATGACATCTAAAATGTGCCTCCAAACTACTCTTGACTCCATCTCCCTCCCTGTCTCCCTGCACAGATTTGCTTCTGCTTCTCCCCTCTTCCCATTTTAATGAATGGCAACTCCATCTTTCCAGTTGCGGGAACCAAAACCATGCAGTCATCCTTCAATCCCCTCTGTCTTTCACATCCAACATCAAATGCATTAGGAAGCCTCACCAGCTTCTAAGCCAGCAGGATCTAGCTGCTCCCCAGCATCTCCACCATGGCTCCCCCAGATCTCTGCAATGGCCTCCCTGCTCTGCCCTTAACCCGCTAGTGAATTCTTCATACAGCAGCAAGGGATCCCATTACATGTCAGTTAAATCAAGTCACTCCTCTGCTTCAAACCCTACAACAACTTCCAATATCCTTCCAAGGAGAGGGGGGGTTTCCTTAAGACCCCACCAGATCTGGCAAACCCCTACCAACCCCCTTGCCTCCTCTGCTGCAGCCATCCTGCCTCCTCACCCATCTGTGAATATCGCAGGCACAATCCTATCTCGGCATCTTTGCATCTGCCGTTTCCTCCGCTCCTTCCCCTGCATCTCTATGTCCCCTTCTCATTCCTTTAAGAATCTTGACTCCAATGTCAGTGAACCTTCCAGAAGCACATTAGATAACATTTAACCCAACTCACGACACTCCTTTCACTTATTTTTCTCCAGAACGCTGCTCAGTAACATTTACATATTTTATGCATTTATTATCTCTATCTTCCCACTAGAACTCAGGCTTCAAGACAGCAGGGTTTTGTGTTTTGTCAACTGCTGTACTCCCAACATGTTGATCTGTGTTGGGTCCATGCTGAGAACTTGGTAAATATTTTGTGAGTGAAAGCATGAGCAGTGATAAAATGTGAGCTCAGGCTCAGATGTCAGACTCTTGGGTTTAAAATTTGTTTCTATTACTTGCCAGCTGAGACAACTTTGCAACTTCTCTGAGCCTGTTTCATTTGTAAAGTGGAGACAATTATAATACCTACTTTAGATGGCTGTTGTGAAGATGAAAGGAGCAAACATCTAAGTCCTCAGCACAGTGCCTCCAAAGGAATGAGTTAATGTTAAAATTCTCATCACCTCTCAGCAAGAGATGCCTGGGGCCGAGCAGGGCAGGCCCTGCTCCTCCCTCCCTCCCTGACTGCTGAGAACTCTAAAGCAGTTGAAATCCATTTTGGGTCCTTTTCTTAAGCTGCTGTAACCCTCCCCCTCCCTTTTTCCATCTCCTCTCCGTTCCACCATACGGCCTCTCATTTCAGAGACTCATTTCTGCTGAGATGCTAAGTGCACTTGAGGGGTGACCTTGGCTTGGTTGAGGAGGAATTTGCACGTGAAAGTGGCTGGAACCTAAGCAGCCTCGCCCTGAAGGTTCCCACCTGTAGTTACTTTGCACCTCTTGGCCCTTCTGGCCTCCCTCCCATCCTCCACCCCCAAACAGCAGTAGCCTAGCCGCCTCCGAACCCAGGAATTATGCAGACTTAATATTGCTTGGCCAAGCCTAGCTCTTTATTAATTCGCATAAATGGATCTACCCATGCCAGCTGGCCAGTGGTCTTTCTCGTGGCCTTTCTCACTGCTTTCTCCTTTCCTGCAGCACCAGTACACCTGGCTCCCTTTGACTGTGCACAGCTGTCCTGGTTTTGGAATTCCTTATTCGCTTTGTCTAAGAAAATGTTCTTTTGCCCCTTTGGATGCTGACATAGGTCTAGACCTCTCCATAGTGGAAGGAGCAAATCCTGGATTCCTTTACCAGTTTGAGGCCTTCGATCCTGAAGACACAAGACAAAACATACCCCTCAGTGTAAGTTTCCTTGTTACATGGAAGAGGGGCTTTTCTATGTGCCCTTTGACCAGGAGCCTGGGGTCTCAGCGGGATGGGTTGCAGGGTGGAGGTGGTAGGAGGAACCTGGGTTGGGTGAGGGGGCTCAGGAGACAGACTCCCCTGAGTAGATCACGGCTCTGTGTGATCTTGGACAAGTTCTTAACCTCTCTGAGCTTCAATATCTTCATGTGGAAAATGGAAGAATAGTAGAATAGCACCTGCCCCAAAAGGGGGATGTAAATATTAGTTGCTTTAAAGCCCCTTAGACCAGGGCCTGGTGTATCAAAACTGCCCGATCTTCTTAAATTCTAAGGTGATAAAAAATAGCTGTATTATTTTATTTATTTTTTGGTCTCACCCACGGCCTGTAGAAGTTCTTGGGCCAGGGATCGAGCCTGTGCCACAGCAGTGACCCAAGCTACAGAAATGACAATGCAGGATCCTCAGCTTACTAGGCCACCAGGGAGCTCCTATATTATTTAAAAAATAAGCATAAAATGTATACCTCATAGGCAGGCATTAACACTTCCTTCTCAAGAGATGAAGCCATGCTGCTTGGTGCCAAGTTTAAAAAAAAAAAAAATTAAAAGAAAGTCCCAGGAATTCCAAAGAAAAGGAGGAAATCCACGGAGAAAACAGGAGACTGCATCCTGGCGTGTTGTCTCCCGCTTCAGTCTGAGTCAGCTGATGGCTCTTCTCTCCCTTTTTAATCAGTTTCCTTAAGGGGCTGCCAGTGAAGCTCCTGTAGCCACTAACCCTCAGGCCAAGAAGCCTCTTAGCTTACTCCTGGGCAAGGATGCCTCAGCTCCTAGCTCTGCCCACCAACAGGCCTTGTGCACTCACTGCAGCAGGGCAGCCCAGGTTGGAGACAAAAAAGCAAAGCCAGTGCCACCCGACTAAGCTTGGAGCAGGCAACCCTCCCGCAAACCCACCTTACAGAGAAGAGACTACTTGGAATCTGGCATTTGGCAAATTGGCAACACCAGGAGGCTCTCTCTGCATTGGTTCCCTGATTCGCAGTTTCAATGGGTCTACTTTCTCTAACAGGAGGAAGTGAGCTTTGGGAGTGAATTCCAGGACCAATATAATGTGTTCCACAGGGTTTGCAACAAAGCTCTTTTAAGATTATTGAACATATCATAAGTTAGGGAATAGTTTGTTATCATTAGAAGATGATCCTTTCAGGGGGTTCCCGTTATGGTGCAGTGGAAATGAATCCAGCCAGTATCCATGAGGATACGGGTTCGGTCCCTGCCTCCCTCAGGTGAGGGAACGGTGTTGCTGTAAGCTGTGGTGAACGTCACAGACACGGCTCAGATCCCACGTTACTGTGGCTGTGGTATAGGCTGGCAGCTAGAGCTCCGATTCCACCTCTAACCTGGGAACTAAAAAAGCAAAAAAAAAAAAAAAAAAAAGACGATCCTTTTCTCAAACAACTAACCAACCAACCCATTCATTCATCCAAGATTCTATTTGCATGAATAAGTGATTTATACACAAACACTAAATAGGTCCCTACTACGTGCTAAGAGTAATACCAGATGCTTTAGAGGCATGCTTATTAATAACACATTTGTTATATAAGTTACAAATATGTTTGAAAGTAACAGCAAACTTAACCATAGTGGTGGATGTATGATTTTTTTTCCATAACAAGAAGTTTTTCTTCCATAACAAGAAGTCCAGAGGAAGGTCCCTGAACACTCCAGGGCTGGCACAGCTGTTACCATCAGAAACCTGGGCTCTTCCTATCTTTCTGCTCTTCCATCCAGTGCATGTTGGCTTTGTCCTCTTTTTGTTCACCTCATGATCACAAGGTGGCTGCTGTACCTCCAATCTTTACCTCTAAGTTCCAGGAAAGGAGAAGAAGAAAAAAAGAAAGCAGGAAGGGGTGTAGGATAAAGGGGAGCATGCCAACCCAGTTTCTCCCTTTTTCGGTGGGAAAACAAAGTCCCTCCTAAAAACCTTACCCAGGAGTGTTTTGTGGCCAAAACTGTGGCCTATGGCCACTGTTGCATAACGGTGACTTGGAGAAAAGAGATTTGGGATGGCGAATAAGTCAGCAACTGAAAGCATAGTACCTCCCTGATACCTTTAGTTTATTTCAACATTTATCAAGAATCCACGATGTGCCAGGTTTTGTATTAGATGCTGTGGATACAAAGATGAGTAAGACACATCTCTGTACCTCTAGAAGTTTACAGTCTGGATGGGAGACATTCATGCATACACCAAATAATAACTCGTAAGATCATCACTATGAAGTCTGTACAAGAACCAGTCGGGGCAGAGTGGAAGGAATCTCAGCTGTGAAGGAAAATATTTATTTATTTTTATTATTATTATTTTTTTTGCTATTTCTTGGGCCACTCCCGCAGCATATGGAGGTTCCCAGGCTAGGGGTCGAATCGGAGCTGTAGCCACAGGCCTACGCCAGAGCCACAGCAACGCGGGCTCCGAGCCGCGTCTGCAACCTACACCACAGCTCATGGCAACGCCAGATCCTTAACCCACTGAGCAAGGGCAGGGACCGAACCCGCAACCTCATGGTTCCTAGTCGGATTCGTTAACCACTGAGCCACAGCAGGAACTCCCGGAAAATATTTATTTTTAAATCTCCACTTTTAATGTATCTTCCCAGAATTAGGCAAAAGGAACAAAGTCATGGCCACTTCAAAAAACCTCCCAAGGAGTTCCCATCGTGGCGCAGTGGAAACGAATCCGACTAGGAACCATGAGGTTGTGGGTTAGATCCCTGGCCTCGCTCAGGGTTAAGGATTCAGTGTTGCCATGAGCTGTGGTGTAGATTTCAGAGGCAGCTTGGATCCCGTGTTGCTGTGGCTGTGGCATAGGTCGGCAGCTACAGCTCCGATTTGACCCCTAGCGTGGGAACCTCCATATGCTGCAGGTGCGGCCCTAAAAAGCAAAAAACAAACAAAACAAACAAACCAAAAAAACCCACCTCCCAGATCAGTTTGTTACCCTTTAGATGCCAGGAAAGCCCAGGTGAGGAGCAAATACAGCAGGTGTTGCTCCCTTAAAAGAAAATGTAATGCCACCAAAGGGTGTCGGAGAACAGCTGCAGGGGCTTGGAACCTGGAACCGGGTGGCTGCAACGTGGCTTCTGCAGCAAGTTTAGGAGTTGTCTGGGGAGGGGACACTTGAAGTTGCAGCAAAAATTGTTAATGAAGCATTTAACACCTGGGCTGGGATGAACAGCTGCACGGAACATCGACACTCAGCCCGCAGGCGCAGTGAACATAATCTAGAAGGAACCTTTCCCAGACTAGCAAAAGGTAATAACCGGTCAAGGCTAACATGCCTTTGTACATAGACATTTTATTCTGGCCACTTGGGGGTATGAAATGACATATTCTGCTCTGTACAAGCGGAAAGGAGATGGGTTAATTTGCTATTGACCAAACCTGAGCTTCTCAACCCTGGCTGTAAATCAAAACCACCAGAGGAACTTTAAAAAGCACAGAGATCTGGGTCCCCGCCCGCTAAGGGTCTCCTGTGATTGGCCCGGGCTGTGGCCTAGGCATCAGGTGTTTAAAGCCCCGGAGTGACCTCTTATGCAGCCAGGATTGAGAACCTCTGCTTTTTCTTTTTTAATGGAAGTCTAGTTGCCATACGACGTTATATAAGTTACAGGTGTACAACATAATGAATCACAGTTTTTAAAGGTTATACTCCATTTATGGTTATTATAAAATATTGGCTATATTCCCTGTCTTGTAAATACGTCTTATTTTATACCTAATAGTTTGTACCGCTTAACCCTCATATTGGCCCTCCCCCACCCCTCTCCCCCACTAGCTTGTTTTCTCGATCTTTGAGTCTGCTTCTTTGCTGTTATAGTCACTGGTTGTATTTTTTAGATTCCACATATAGGTGATATGATCTGGTATTTATTTTTCTCTGTCCGACTTATTTTGCTGCTTTAAGACACTGTTGCCCATACGTCCCAGGCCACTCCCCTTAGAGTTTTGGATTCTGTGGGTCTGGGGTGGGCCTGGGACTCTGTATACTTGCCAGCTCCCTCGGGCAATCTGTCTGGTCAGAAAGGCTGGGAACACTGGCTTAGGAGTGTTTCCCAGAGGGTGTTCAGGCCCCTGCATGAGAACATACCTAGGATGCTTCCAAAAATGCATGAGAACACCAAAGTGGACCCCAAGCTTACCAGGTGATTCTGATGCCCTCTGCCCTTTGGGACCCACTGACCTGAGCAAGCACGCCAGTCTTTAAGAAAAGACAAAGCATGTGCAGGACGCTACCTAGGCTTGGTTCGTGCCTGTCATCTTACCTGGTGGGTTCCAGGAGTCACCTTGCTGGTGGCGGCAACTAGAGGAGAAGGATGAATTTAAAAATAACTCTAAGAAGTTCCCGTTGTGGCTCAGCGGAACGAATCCGACTGGTATCCATGAGGATATGGGATTGATCCTTAACCTCACTCAGTGGATTAAGGATCCAGCGTTGTCGTGAGCTGTGGTGTGGGTTGCAGACGTGGCACGGATCCCGTGTTGCTGTGGCTGTGGTGTAGGCTGGCAGCTACAGCTTCAATTCGACCCCTAGCCTGGGAACCTCCGTATGCTGCAGTTGCGACCCTAAAAAGTAAAAAATAAAAATAACTCCAGGACATGTCTGGAACCCCCAACTCCTTTACAACAACAAATCCTACCCCCTTATCCAGCTTAGTAAATTGAAACTGTGTGTCACAGTTTCAGTGTGTAAAATGGCAGCTGAGACAGAAAACACTGGTATTTGCTCCCTCTCTTTTAGAGAAAGTTTAAAAGCACACAGCTGTGCATTGGTGGGACCTACACTGCTCAATAGAGCCAGACTGTGAGCCAGAAATGAGTGCTGTGTGGTTTCAATAGTAGCCCCATTAAAAAGGTAAAATGGGAGTTCCCATCGCGGCACAGTGGGAACGAATCTGACTAGGAACCATGAGGTTGTGGGTTTGATCCCTGGCCTCGCTCAGTGGGTTAAGGATCCGGCGTTGCCATGAGCTGTGGTGTAGCATCTAGCATTGCTGTGGCTCTGGCGTAGGCTGGTAGCTGTAGCTCTAATTCGACCCCTAACCTGGGAACCTCCAACATGCTGCGAATGCAGCCCTTAAAAAAAAGACAAAAAGACAAAAAAAAAAAAAAAAAAGAAAGAAAGAAAAAGGTAATACGAAGCAGGTGGAATTCACTTCAATAGAGTTAAACTCAGTATATCCAAACTATGATCATTTCAACACACAAACAATATAAAAATGATGAATGAGATAGTCTACCTTCTTCATTGCAAGTCTTCTGACTTTGTATTTCATACCTTGAGCTCATCTCCTTTCAGACCAGCTCCAGTGCCCATGCTCTGTAGTCACAGGTGCCCATGGTGGGTGGCTTCTGGGTTGGACAGTGCGCAGAGGCCCAGCCTTTGTGGCTCCTGTCTGTGCATCTTCTGCGTTGCGATGGGTGCAGGTGGGAGCAGGCTCAGAGGCAAGCTTCAGGACACAAAGCCATGCAGGGTGGTCCCTTTCTCCACTTCCTGAAGGAGGCTCTATGGGCTCCCCACCTCCCACCCGACCCCCACACTCCCCTCCCCCGGCTACTTGGAAAAGGCCACAGTGATGGCAGCTAAGCCCCCTTGGAGACTCAAGGACGTTAATCAGTTGCACAGCTGGAGGCAAAGTGATCTAGTGCAGCAGTTCCTCCATTAAGGGGCTTTCTTGTGGCCTTTCCATTAGGGAAGGACTTTTGCATAAAGCGAAATGTGCTTTGTCTTTACCGGGGCAGACAAAGGATGAAATTAAAAGAGCAATAACGTTGCTACCAGGAGGGCAGCTGGGGAAGTAACTCTCTCTGCCTCCACCTTGCTCATGGCTCTGGGACGAGGCAGCATCTTTCAATCTTCTGGGAATAAAGGATCCTCTTACGCTGATCCTGGATGGGACTTCTCAGATCCCTTGAACAGCCAACCCCCTATTTCCTGGCTAGTAAGGGAAGGAAGCAAGGCCTTTCCGGGAGCCAGGTGACACCACTGAGAACTGAGGGATCCTTGCCCAGCTGGCACTCAGCCCTTTCTACCTGGTTTGCAAACTGTCTGCCCCTTTCTTTCCTGGGTGATCCCGCACTTCCTGCTCCCCAGGCACCTCCACCCCCACCACAGGCGCCTGCACACATACCCCTACTCCTCACCACCCCCAGGCATCTGCCTGACTCTGGAGTCATCGCTGGAAGTCTTTGCAAAACACTTTCTCGTCCAGATTCTTGTGAAAATGCTTGAGAAAGGAAAAGCAGTGCTATTGGACAGTTCCTACACCAAATATATTGGCGAAGGGGACTTTCTCCAATAGAAGGGGGCCACTGTCCTTAAGATTAGGGAAGCCTGAATCAAAGGCTGATTATGGAAAAGGACTGACAATACGGAGAGCATAGAATCTGCAGCTTACTCTGTAAAAGACTCTAGCTCTAGCGTTTTGCATTTACACCCGTGGCCCTTCTTAAAAACAAACACTTGTCAGAGTTCCCTGTTGGCCTAGCGGTTGAAGATCTGGCATTGTCACTGCTGTGGCTCATTGCCACTGCTGTACCTGCTGTGGCATGCAGGTACAGTCAACTCCCCCCAAAAAACAAACAAAAACCAAACCACCTAGCTCACCCTCACAACAATGCATATACAGCTTTTTTTTTTTTACAAATGGTAGGTTTTGTTTTTTCCTCCTAAGCGCCCTTCACTCCCACTCCCTGCCCCCATCTCTCCCCTCTGAGCTGGTTTGGGGTAGAATAGAAGGAAAGAGGAGAACTGAGGTTTTTACAAAATACTCAGCTTACACTGAAAAGTTCTAGGATTGTGGTGTCAGCTTGATAACTTGGCTCATCCCTCATCTTGGTGGGAAATAATGAAACCTTCTGCCCTTGGCTGCTTTGTCTGGGCCCTCTGCGGGTTGGGCACATTCTTAGTGGCTTGGTAGAGCCCCTGGCACTCCCTGGACTTGGGAGAAGGTCCTTCCCTCTGGAAACTTGGCCTCTGGATGTGGACGGCTCCGTTCCTATGAGCTGGGAGGCTGAATTCTAGCTGCTTGATTCCACCGCAGCCCTGAAAGCAACTGATGGCTGCAAACCCCGCACGGGTTGAATCATTATTCGCCTGTGACTCTGACTGCAGCAGCGGGGGAGCCGCCCCGGAGGCGGCGAGCCCTCCCCGGGGAGCCTGACATTTCGGGAAACTGGGCCAGCTCCCTCGCAACCTCCTTTCTCCCCTCACTGAAGCCACAAGGAAGAATGAATGGGGCAGGAAGCGCGCACGCGCCTCGTCCTCCACCCAGCAGCTCTGTGTCCCTGAGCAAAGCGCAGCTGCCAAGGGGCTGCAAACAGAGAAACCTGGGGTGGTGGTAAAAGAATATTCCCCGCGGGGAGGCTGGCGAGCTTGTCTGACAAGCATTTGTTCACCGAATTGATCTGATTACTCAGGACTTTTCTTAGCCAGTACCAGAGCACGGAGGAACTGCCGTTGCTTTTCATTCTATTTAATTTCTGTTTTCCAAGAATGAATATCAAGGGAGCAGCTTTGATTAAACAAGCCTTTAAAAAGGGGAGAGAATGCCAGGTTTTACAGAAAGCTTTGCTGAGTCGCTGGCAAATGGCCACATGACACAATATTTTTAGTCTATGGATATTATCTCCTTTCTAAGTACAAAACTGCTATTCCCATTAACACAAGCTTGTAGGTTCAGGGATAAAGGAAATTACCCTGGCTCTAAAAGGAAAAAAAAAAAAAATCAGGATTCCAGGAAATCAGCCTCTTAATAAAAATTTAAAAGAAATTCCCCGTGTTCCAGTTCTTACAGTTCTCCACCCTTTCTGTCTGTGGCTGTTGCTTTTTTCTTGCTTGCTGAGACTGGAGACAGAGCTAGAGAAGGTTTCATACGCAAGTCTAGTATTATTGAACTGAAACAGATTTTTTTATAAAGGTTGGCAAGATTTTTGTTGTCGCCTTTTGGTTTGCTTTAAGATTCTTTAAGGTGGAATGCTGGTTTCAGGTGGGAAATAGGAGCGAAGAAAGCCCCAACATTTAACATTTAACACATTTTTTTTTCTCCTTTTTAGGGTCCCGCCTGAGGCATATGGAAGTTCCCAGGCTAGGGGTCCAATTGGAGCTGCAGCTGCCAGCCTACACCAGTCTTAGCAACGTGAGATTCAAGACGGGTCTGTGACCTACACCACAGGTCACAGCAACACTGGATCCTTAACCCACTGAGCCAGGCCAGGGATTGACCCTGCATCCTCATGGATACTAGTCGGGTTCTTAACCTGCTGAGCCACTAGGGGAACTCCTCATTTAACAAATATTTATGGAGCACCTACAGTGTGTTAGACATAGAGATAGGGCAGCAAATAAAATGAAGCCCTTCCCCTCCGGGAGCTCACATTCTAACTCGACAGTAGTAGCTAACAAATCTGAAGGGCTTACCACTGCTGGGTAATGTTCTAGAACTTTATGTGATCGCCCCATGGGGCAGGCCCTATCATTATTCCTCTTTGTTGCACAAGCTGTCACACCGGAAAGTGGGAGAACCAAGATTCAGATTCAACAGGCTGGCGGCAGAGCCTCCTCACGACTCAAATGCCCCAATTAGTGATTCATGTTCCAGATGGGTCTGAACCCTCCTTCTCTGTCCCCATCATATTCGATATTTATCCCCTTTGGAGCCCCTGTTCCTCAGCTTCTGTGTGTCCCTTCAGTTGAGCATCACCTTTTGCAGAGCAGAGCTGTCATCTCCGTATCCCAAGACCTTCCACTGTTTGGGAACAACCAGGTCTGGGGACCTATCTCCAGCGTGTTTCAAAGCTCATGTGGAAAGGTGTCCAGATTCAGGTGCATCTAGTAAATTCCCCCAGGGGACTCTGAACCCTGCCGTTCCAGCACCTCCAGCTAAGGCTCTGATTTGTGGCCATGTGAGGACTCTCTTCGGGGAAGCGCTGCTCACAAAGCCAGGACTACCCCATGTGCTGCCAGCTGCAGGCCTGCGCAGTGAGCTGGAGAGTCACTGGGGGGCTTGGGATTTAAAGGGCACACCTTTGGGAGTTCCCATCAAGGCTCAGCAGAAACAAATCTGATTAGCATCCATGAAGACGCAGGTTCCATCCCTGGCCTCACTCAATGGGTTGAGGATCCGGTGTTGCCGTGAGCTGTGGTGTAGGTCACAGATGGGGCTCAGATCTGGCTTTGCTGTGGCTCTGGCATAGGCCAGTAGCTACAGCTCCGATTGGACCCCTAGCCTGGGACCTTCCATGTGCGGTGAGTGCAGCCCTAAAATTAAAAAAATAAATAAATAAAGGGCACACCTTTTAGTGTTGCCAATGTGCTTACGCTATTTGAGGGGAGGGGGCAGCTGGGAGAAGGGCACTCCTTGGCATGGCCCAAATATTTCCTGTTAGAAATGGGTTGGAACCCCCTAAGTGACCAGCAAGACAGACTTAGTAAAATAAGCCCTTACAGTGGAATGCCGTATCATCATTAACCAAGCAGGCTATAAAATAAGACTTAAGAATGTTCATAAACTCTAAATAAAAAGAACAAAATATTATGATTTTGGTTAGAACATTATCTCAATTGTTTGGAGGGGGCGTGTTTGCACAGAAGAGAACGAAGGCTATTCATGAAAATAATGAGATTTTACAGGTGACTAACATTGAATTTTTTTAACTCTCCCATCTTTCCCAATTTTTGTGTTAAAAATATGTTCATTCCCACTAGGAAAAAAAATGTTATTAAATAATCAATGGAAAGTAAACACTTTAAAAAATGGTTTAAAAATTGTATATTGGCCCCGAAGGAGAGCTCTCATCTATTTTCTGTGCAGTTGCTCTTCTCTATGGGGAGCTCAGCTGCCATCACAACACAGCAAATCACTGGGTTGGAAAGCGTGCCTGGCGTTTCCTTTGATTCTAGACTTCAGGGGCTGTGGCTCTGGTTGCAAAACCTCCACTTACGATCTGCTCCAGAGATCATTCCTCATCTTAGTGGGAAATAATGAAACCTTCTGCCCTGAGAACCCTTTGGAACAAATGGCTATAAATATGTAAGCCTCACGACTTGCCACGAGGCTTCCACATTTAACAGTGTGCATCCTGATTTAATCATCACCATAATGCAAAGAAGTAGTTGGTGGTCTCACCCCCAAATTACAGGCAAGGAGGGAACTTGTCCCAGGTCCTGAGGTAAGAACCAGAGCTTAGCCTCAGCTCTTTTGATCCAGGGCCTGCCCCTGCTTCTTGACTCTACCACATGAGCAAGGAAGCAATTCTGGCTTTTTTTTTTTTTTTTTTTGGTCTTTTGTGTTTTTAGGGCCACACCTGCAACATATGGAGGTTCCCAGGCTAGGGGTCTAATCAGAGCTGTTGCTACCGGCCTATGTCAGAGCCACAGCAATACCAGATTTGAGCCACGTCTGCGACCTACACTACAGCTCACAGCAACGCTGGATCCTTAACCCACTGAGCAAGGCCAGGAATCAAACCTGCAACCTCATGGTTCCTAGTCGGATTCGTTTCCTCTGCGCCAGGATGGGAACTCCAAGGAAGCAATTCTGATGAGCACCCGTGGGTGGACAAGGGTGGGGCTCCTATGGGCTGGCCCTCAGTGGGATGCACAAATAAGCCTGTGTTCCCATCAGAGCCAGTGGTGCTGGTCCTCATGAGAGCTGGGCTCAGCACTGGGAACCAAGGAGGACAAAGATTCTCAACACCCCAAGATGTGTCAAGACTTGACCAGTGGCCATGGCCCTGAGATTGAATGTTAAAATGTTAGTCTATATTCCCAGAGCAGTTTCCAGCTTGGACTCCAGGCCCTGCTAAGGTTCATTCTCTCATACTTGTCTCCTCTTTCCCTTCCATCCTTTCATACCCCATTATATCCTGAGTTCTTTTAAGGGTAGAGACCAGATTGTATTTGCTTTAGTATTGTCCTATTTCCTAACGCAAGGAAGCTGTGTTTAAACAGGTTGGTTAAAATCAAGACATAGAATCAAAGCCAGAAGTTATCTGGGGAAGCAGAAATGAGAATATGGTAATGGAGATAAGGAGGCTGGACTCAGAAGAGGGGCACCATTTATAGTCATTCTGTAATTGACCCAGTGACCAGTTTCTCAGGGTGCAGCCCAGAAGGGTCAGAGGTTCAGACCAACTGATCCAGAGCTTTCTTGAAGCAAGAACCATTAAGTCTGAGAACCGTTCCTTTGGGTCTCATTCTGATGCATCAAAAATGTTCTACATGCCAAGAATATAAAATGGGAACTAGAAGTTCCCTGGTGGCCTAGTAGTTAAGGATCTGGCATCATCACGGCTGTGGCTCAGGTTTGATCCCCAACCGGGGAACTTCTCCATGCCAAAGGCATGGCCAAAAATAAAAATAAAAAATAAAATAGGAACTGAATAAACTCATCTCCCAAGGAAAGTTGCATAGGTGTGCTTAGTTATATTTTTTCCCTTGTCTTTTAGTATTTCCTGATTCCGTCTTCAGAGAATTTCACAATGTCCAATAATGCGACCCTCTTCTCCACAACAGAATTTGACTTTGAAGCAGGACACAGGAGGTATGGCCTTTGCCAATGACCTTGCTTGAAGTACCTTTGATCTGAGGGTCCAGGAGCAGGCATAGTGCAGCTTGAGGACAGCTGGGGAGGCCCTGAATGGTTTACTAACTTGCTACAAGTTTCAGAGGGTAGGGAGCTCCAAAGAGGAAGAAGTCAGGCCATTATCTGGAAGGCCTCCTTCCCCTTCAAAATTCATCTCCAGATCACAAGAATGAAGGTGTGGAAAGGGTTCCCAAAGCATTTGGAAGATAGCCCTGGATGCCCTTCTGGCTCTGGAGAGGCAGCAGACAGAGCTGTTTGCCGACATTAAGCAGAAAAGTGAAAGCCAGCAGGTTTCTGAGGAAAGAAGTGATGTGAGGAAAGAAGTGATGAGAGGCGAGGGTTCGAGGGTGAAAACACACAGCTCTTGGGTTCAACAGGGCCTGGCTCTGGGCTTTGTGCTGGGGGTGAGAACCAGGGCTGGGTACTTACCCGGGGCAGCCTCGGTCTCCTCACGTGGGTGTACCGTACACTTTGCAGGGATATCCTGGGGAAGGATGGAGTCAGAGGGTGCGGCCTGGCAGTGGTGGTGGCGGCTGTGACCAATGACTGTAGGATGAGCAATGGAGCCAGTGGGGTCTTAGAAACAGGAAAGAAGGGTGGATGTAGCAGGTCTGCCTCCGCGGGGCATATGGAGAGGGTAGCCAGAAGCGGGGGGCGGGCAGGGGGGGGGCAACAGACGCTTTCCTCCCTCCCCCGTTTTGATGTCGGGCCAGCAAAGCTTGACTTCCTGACTTAGCGCCCCCCGCCCCACAGTTACCATTTCGTGGTGGAAGTGAGAGACAGCCAAGGGCTCAAAGCCTCCACAGCGCTCCGGATAAACATCGTGAACATCAACGACGAGGTGCCTCGCTTTACCAGGTAGACGTGGGGGTGAGGGGCTGGGGAGGCGGGGCGCTCCACGAGCTGGACCACCATCTCTCTCTCAGGTGGCCGAGCCTCCTAGGACACATTTCATACAAGACAGAGGGAAGCCCTTGGACAAGACACAAGCCCTCCAGATCTTGTGTCCTTTATCTGGGGCTCTGGACTTGCATCTTGCACCTCGGCTCCCCCTGCCTCCACGCCCCCACATACACGTGCACCGTGGGATTCTGGGTATGGGTGGGGGACGCAGGCGCAATGTCCTGTGGCAGGGCTTTGCTTCTGGGCATGGGTGAAAGTGAAACATAAGGCAGGTGCTTGTACAGTAGAGGGCTCACGGCTCCTAACAGCAGAATCCTAGAGCACATCCACTGTCAGGACGGAGGAAACGGCTCTCTGCCTCCGGGGTCTGCCCACGGCTGGGTGCTCTAATTTCCTCCTGCCGTGGGGGATCCAGAAAGGAGACCTGGCTGTGTCTGGTGGCTCCTGCGTCCAGCAGAGGTGAGGAAGGTAAGTGAGCGAATCTGATAGAGGAAGCCTTCGGGAGTGTGCCCGGCACCTGCCCAGGCACAAATGGGAGACCAGAGCCTATCATAGGTTGGGGTCTAGGAGGGGGAGATGGGCTTTTGAGCTAGCATATGACCCTGCCAACAGCCTGGCCTACTGGTTACAAGACTCTGCCTGCCCCAGTTGCTGACCTGGGCTCAGGAACCAGCCACCAGGAAACTGGAAAATCCTCTGCTTGGGTTAACTGTATTCATGGCTGTGAATAAATTCAGCTCAGGAGACTCCACCAACAAAAAGCCACTGAGCCCCAGAACTATGTAGAATGCTTGCAAAAGTATTCTGAGGTTGGTAGGTATTAAGGCTACTCCTTTCACAGGCTCACCTGGTGCCTTTTGGCAAAAGACACCGCAGTTGTGAAACTTCTGGATTGTGATCACAGTCTACAGCCCAGGTGCTGGGTGTCCTCACGGAGGGAATGGCAGCAGACACCCCCACGTCATGCTTCCCATCCAAGCCTGTGGCCAGATGCAGCTCAGAAGGTTGCCCAGTGCATTTCTGCTGATGGGCTCCTCCAGGGTCAGGATAGAGGCAGTTTATAAATAGCTGCAACATCCCAGCCTGGATTCAGACTCAAGTCTTAGCCAACCCAGCAATGCAGACCCATCAGTAATCCCTAGAGGAAGGTGATGGCCACGGGTCTCAAGCTAACATGCTCTGCAATGCCCTCCCCACACCACAGCCTGTAAGGTGGAAGAGCAGACGAAAGGAGCTTCAAAGGAGAAAATGATGAGTTCCCCCAAGGAGCAGAACTCGTAGGCCATCTGGTTTGGACTGTGTCTTCCAAAATAAAGCAACCAAGTTCCCTTGTGGCACAGTGGGTTAAGGACCTGGTGTTTCCCCAGCTATGGTGCAAGCTGCAACTGCAGTGCGGGTGTGGTGTGGCCTGGGAACTTCCCCAAGCTGCAGGCTCAGCCAGAAAATTTTTAAAAAATTAAAAATAAAGCTACTGGGCTCAGCTCAAAGAGAACATGACCTTGGCTGTTTTGGGGGGCCCTTGAGATTGGTCTAGAGCTCTGGTTCTCATTTTTGGTTTGAGAGATGAACCTGTTAGGCTCTATCCCAGACAGGAAGCATGACCTATGTGACCACTTAATAGTTTTTTTTTTTTAAGTTGGCTTTTTTTTTTTTTTTTTTTTTTGTCTTGTTAGGGCTGCACCTGAGGCATATGGAAGTTCCCAGTCTAGGGAATGAATCAGAGCTGCAGCTGCTGGCCTACGCCACAGCCACAGCAATGTGGGGCCCAAGCCGAGTGTAGGACCTACACCACAGCTCATGGCAATTCCGGATTCTTAATCCACTGAGTGAGGCCAGGGATCAAACCTGCATTCCCATGGACACGAGTCGGTTTTTTCATTACCGCTGAGTCACAAGGGGAACACCTTTTTTTTTTTTAAGGCTACACCTGCAGCACATGGAATTTCCCAGACCAGGAATTGAATCTGGGCCACAGCTATAACATACACCACAGCTATGGCAATGCTGGATCCTTTAACCCACTGCAGCTGAGGCTTGAACCCATACCTCCATAGCAACCTGAGCCGCTGCAGTCAGATTCTTAACCCACTGCACCATCGCGGGAACTGCCTCAACTTTATTTCATATGGTGTTTCCTGGATGTTGGTAGGGATGGGTCTGTGAGAGCTTATGCTCTGGAAGGATTTGGGGCAGGATGGCTCCTCAGAACCCACCTAGACTAACTGTAAATCACTTCATTCAGAATAATAAAATTACATCCTGAGACAGACTTAAGTAGACTGAGTTTGAGTGTGAAGTAGAAATGCAAAAAGAGGAAAAAACTCTTCTATCTTGACTACCTGGTAAGGTCCTGCCAAGCACACAGTCAAAGCAAGTACTATTTCTTTTTTTTTCTTTCTTTTTCTTTTTCATATATTTTCTAGGGCCGCACCTGCAGCATATGGAGGTTCCCAGGCTAGGGGTCTAATCGGAGCTGTAGCTGCCAGCCTTTGCCAGAGCCACAGCAATGCCAGATCCAAGCCATGTCTGCAACCTACACCACAGCTTATGGCAACGCCAGATCCTTAACCCACTGGGCGAGGCCAGGGATCGAACCTGCAACCTCTTGGTTCCCAGTCAGATTCATTAACCACTGAGCCACGACGGGAACTCCAGCAAGTACTATTTCTGCTGTGGAAATTGTCTCACCATTTCATTCCGGGGTGGTGATGAGCAGCCGAATGTTTGATTGGCTTGTGAGGTGCCCTCTAGGGCTCTGCCATTGTGAAAGTTGACCACTTTTCATGAGAGAATTGTATTTACTTGCCACATTGCAGACAGTGTTTGCCATTTTTGCAAAGAGCTCTGTTTTAGAGTCGGGCAGCTGGGTCTTTCTCCCCTTCTGCCCATTTCTTTTGCATTTACTCGAAGTCCTTTCCCACCTGGCACCAGGCAGTGTATACACACAATTACAGACTTAGAGAAGCCACCCAGGGTCACCCAGGACTCATGCCCTTTCCCCAGAGTGTGGCCTAGGCCCTGGGCTACTCCTGACGCAGGCTCTGGTGGTCCAATGTCGTGGGGAGACAGTCATGGGAATTAGGGACCTCAGAGCTTCCGCCGCCGGGTGCTGCAGGGGCCCCGGCTTCACTGGACTTGAATAGATCTTTACTGTGGCCTTAGGATAACGCTTCTAAGTTAAATGATATTTTATACACATTTGGGTCTTGGATTCCCCAAACCAAATAAACCACAGATTTTATCTTCTGCCAGGCTCAATATCAGGTCAGTCAAGGGGAGGATGTTGAACCCAGGAAGCTATTCACAGCCTGATCAGTCCCCATCCTGGGGACTTGGGGAGCACCCAGCATGAACTGGAGGAGCCTGCAGAACAGGGCCTTAAACAGTTGCACTCCTGACATCTTGAGCAGGACACTCCCCAAAGCGGGGCTGTCCTGGGCACCGTGCACTGTAGGATGTTTAGCAGCATCCCTGGCCTCGACCTACTACGTGCCAATAGCAGCCCGCTTCTCTGGTTGTGACAAAAACATAATCACCCACAGCTGAGAATCACTGTCTTAGAAGGAAGAAGGGAGGATGGGAGGAAGGGTTTTGTTTGTTTGTTTGTTTGTTTTCCCAAGGTGTCCTGTCTGTCCTAGAAGAGGCTGGTTGCCTGTGGTTGTCACCTCTGGTGATTCCTCACAATAGTCCTTCTCAGACTTTAAAGCGCATACACACACACACCCCCGCCCCACCCTGTAGAAACGCACATCCTGAATCCAAGGTCTGGAGCAGTCCCAGCATCCTCAGGGAGCCAGTTCGAATGGCAGGGACCACTTCTGGGATCACCGGGGCCAGGCTGTGAAAGCAGCATGGGTATCTTAGGAACCTCTTTGCTGGAAGTTAATGGAACCCCTTCAAAGTCACCAAAGAAAAACCCCAGCGTGTTAGAAGAGGGGCTCTCACATACTGGAACAAAGACTTAGTCCAGCCTTAGGAAGTGGGGCCGTTCCCCTCTCTCCTCTGGCTCTGCTTTTGGTTCCTGCCACCCCTGCCTCCTTGGCTACACCTCACTTTGTCCAACCCTGGACCCCCCAGTGACAGCACAGACTCCCCGAGAACAGGGGTGTGTCAGGTAAGTAAACGGAGGAACGGAGCCCAGGGGTGGCCTCTTGGCCTGAACAAAATTACTGTCTCCTAACAACACAGGAGGTCGACTCAGGGATGGGGGCAGGGCCAGGATCCAGGGAGGAGCCTGCTTCCAGCCTTTCCTGCCTCCCACTCCAGCTGGAGCTTCCCTGCTGCTCCGCTTCTTCCTCCTCCCTCTGGCTCTACAGACGGTGAGACAGAACTGCAGAAACATTCTGGGCTCATGAAATGAATGCAATCCTTTAGATCTGAGGTATGGTATTCCCCTCTTAAAGAAGATCCCACGTGGGAAAACCCAGATTTAGGAAATGGTAAATGAGAGATGACTATTAGCCCCATGGAAGTGGTTTTCCATCTGCAAAAGGACTTCCTGCCGAGTGCTTTTAAATGATAAGCCTCCCGTGGTGCATTCAAAATTACTCAATTTATGCAAGTTGTGTAGTTAAAACTTCCAGCCTCTCTGTCTTATTATGAGCCTTTTCCAAAGCAGCTGAGGTATGAGGAAGGTGGGTATGCTGGTGATTTGGAGTTACCATGTAAGAAGGCATCCTTGGAGGGCAGGGCATTGACCTTGGCTTCTGCAGGGGGAGGAGGGGGTCATTTCTCCCTTCAGAGAGCTGACCTGATTAGCACAATGCAACTGGAAAGGTGCACACGTTCTGTGTGAATTTCTACCTTCTCATGCAAAAAAAAAAAAAAAAAAAAAAAAAAAAGCAAGGGAAAGAAGGAAAAAGAGAAAGTGAGAGGGAGGGAGGAAGAGAGAGGAGGGAACAAGGAAACGAAGGAAGGAAGGAGGGGCGGGGGAGAGGCAAAAGTGAGTGGAAGCACGGGAATGGAGACAGTTCAATTCATTCGGCTTCTGGTGGCAGCCAGGGGATGGCAGTCAGGAACCCATAGTTCGGAATACTGTAGCCAGAGGAATTTTTAAAAGAGATCAGGGAACTTTTGCACATGAATTGGGAGAAAAGAAGATGGCTGGACAGGCCAACTATCCTTATTTTAAAAGATGTTAATGCCTAAGCGATCCGAAATGGCATCAGGGCTGCGTGGAGTCAGAGGCTGTGGCCGACATAAATCGTTGCCATCACCGCAGGGCACTTCCGTGGCTTCCACGGGGATGTGATCTTTGGAAATACAAAAGCCAGTCACCCCTCCCTTCAGCTGCTCCGTTCTCCCTCCTGAACATGTGGATGCAACTCCAACAGCTCAGTGCTATATTTAGCACTAACCAAAATACCCACCTCTCCCGTGCCCCTGAAAATTAGCTGTGTCTGCTGTCTTTCTGTTCCAGCCCAAGGCGAGTGTATAGGATTCCTGAGGAGCTGGGTCCAGGAACCATCGTGGCCAATATCACAGCCGAGGACCCTGATGATAAAGGCTTTACCAGCTTCCTCCTCTACAGCATCACTACTGTTAACAGCTATTTCATGATCAATCAGTGTAAGTCAGACACACGCACCCTGTGCGTTCTCTAATTTAGCCACTTGGATTGTTTTACAAACAGTTATTACATCTTCTGGTCTGGGGCGTGCCTTTCTGTCTAGAGTATCAGAAGTTACCAGAGTGACAGGTGCATTAAAAGCAGTTGGGGGAGTTCCCGTCGTGGCTCTGGGAGCTCCTGTTGTGGCACAGCAGAAATGAATCCGACTAGGATCCATGAGGATGTGGGTTCCATCCCTGGCCTCGCTCAGTGGATTAAGGATCTGGCATTGCTGTGAGCTGTGGTGTAGGTCCCAGGTGTGGCTCGGATCCCATGTTACTGTGGCTGTGGCGTAGGCTGGCAGCTGCAGCTCCGATTCGACCCCCTAGCCTGGGAACTTCCATATGCCCCAGGTGTGGTCCTAAAAAAGCAAAAAAAAAAAAAAAAAAAAAAAAAAAGCTGTTGGCATAGGAGTTCCTTGGTGGTTCAGTAGGCTAAGGATCTGGCATTATCACTGCTGTGGCACTGGTTCAACCCCTAGCCCAGGAACTTGAGCTTGCCATGGGCAAAGCCAAAAAAAAAAAAAAAAAAAAAAGCTGTTGGGGAGTTCCCACTGTGGTGCAATGGGTAAAGAATCTAACTGCAGTGATTTAAGTCGCTGTGTAGGTACAGGTTTGATTCCCAACCCAGCCCAGTGGGTTAAAGGATCCAGCAGCTCAGATTCAATCCCTAACCTAGGAACTTCCATATGCCACAGGTATGGCCATTAAAAAAAAAAAAAAAAAAAAAAGCAGTTGGCCTAGGTCTTGAGGACTGAACAGTGCCCAATGTCAACAGCTGTATCACCACTTCACCTTTGGGACAGGTAGGCATCTAAGGATGGATGAGTTCACTTTCCTGAGGGTACCTTGAGGTCTTCTGAACTGAGGAGCCAGACCAGTGCCATTCAAGAGAAATAGAGTGGAGACCACATATGTAGTTCTAAAGTCTCTAGTGGCCACAAAAAGTAGAAAGAAACAGGAAAAATTAATTTTTGTATAATGATTTTTTAATTTTTCCATTATAGCTGGTTTACAAGTGTTCTGTCAATTTTCTACTGCACAGCAAGGTGACACATACATGTATACATTCATTTTTTTCTCACATTATCATGCTCCATCACAAGTGACTAGACATAGTTCCCAGTGCTACACAGCAGGATCCCACTGCTTATCCATTTCAAAGGCAATAGTTTGCATCTATTAGCTTCAAAATCCCAGTCCATCCCACTCCCCCCTGTCTCCTTGGCAACCACAAGTCTGGTCTCCATGACTTGTCCATGTCATGATTTTCTTTTCTGTGGAAAGGTTCATTTCTGCTGTATATTAGAATCCAGATATAAGTGATATCATATGGTATTTATCTTTCTGACTTACTTCACTTAGTATGAGAGTCTCTAGTTCCATCCACGTTGCTGAGAATGGCATTATTTTGTTTGTTCTTTTTTATGGGTGAATAGTATTCCATCGTGTATATATACCACATCTTCTTAATCCAATCATCTGTCAATGGACATTTAGGTCGTTTCCATGTCTTGGCTATTGCAAATAGTGCTGCAATGAACATGTGGGTGCATGTGTCTTTTTCAAGGAAAGTTTTGTCCAGATATACGCCCAAGAGTGGGATTCCTGGGTTATATGGTAGGTAGTTCTATGTATCATTTTCCAAGGTACCTCCATACTATTTTCCATGGTGGTTGTACCAATTTACATTCCCACCAACAGTGCAGGAGGGTGGTAAAATTAATTTTAACAAGATATTTTATTTAACCCAATGTATCCAAAATATTATTATTTTAACTTGTAATTAATAGTTTAAAGTTACTAATGAAGAAATGCAAATCAAAACTTCAATGAGGTAACACCTACACCAGTCGGACTGGCCATCATTAAAAAGTCTACAAATAACAAATGCTGGAGAGGATGTGGAGAAAAGGGAATCCTCTTACATTGTTGGTGTGAATTTAAGTTGGTGCAGCCACTGTGGAAAACAGTATGGCGATTCCTCAAAAAACTGAAATAGAATCACCGTATGATCTAGCAATCCCACTCCTGGGCATCTATCCAGAGAAGACCATAATTCAAAAAGATACATGCACCCCAATGTTCATTGCCATATTATTCACAATAGCAAAGACATGGAAACAACCTAAATGCCAATTGATAGAGGAATGGATAAAGAAGATGTGGTACATATACACAATGGAATACTACTTAGCCATAAAAAAGAATGAAATAATGCCATTGGCAGCAATATGGATGCAACTAGAGATTATCATACTAAATGAAATAAGTCAAAAAGAGAAAGACAAATACCATATGAAATCACTTATATGTGGCATCTAAAATATGACACAAATGAACATATCTATGGGACAGAAACAGACTCACAGATAAAGAGAACAGACTTGTGGTTGCCAAGGGAGAGTGGATTGGGGAAGGGGTGGAGTGGGAGGTTGGAGTTAACAGATGTAAGTTATGATATATGGAGAGGATAAACAACAAGATCCTACTGTACAGCACAGGGAAATATATTCAATGTCCTATGATAAACCGTAGTGGAAAAGAATACAAAAAAGAATGTGTGTGTGTGTGTGTGTGTGTGTGTATGTATACATAACTGAATCACTTTGCTGTGCAGCAGAAATTAATACAATATTGTAAATCAACTATACTTCAACGAAAATAAAGTTATTCACGAGATATTTTACATTATTACTGTTCGTGCCAAGTCTTTGAAATCTGTTGTGTATGTTATCCTTACTGCATATCTCAATTTGGACTAGTGACATTTCATGTGCTAAAGAGCCACATGTCGCACGTGGTTATGGTATTGGATAGCCTCGATCTAGATCAATCTGCCGGCTTCCTGGGAGCTGTTGTCTCATCTTGGTGCAGAGGAGAGTCTCCACTTCCTGTCATCGCCATACCAGGCAGGATGCTGAGTGATCCACAAGCATCCCTTCTTAAGTACTCAGCCCACTATCATCATCCCCATTTTACAGATGAGGAAACTAAGGCCTCGAGAGATACTCAGACAGGTTAAGTAACTTGTCCAAGGTCTCATAGCACGTTGTGAAGCAGAGATACAAGCCAAAGCTGCCTGACTCCAGAGCCTGTCTAGAACCATTCCACCTCATAAGTTCCTGTCACATCACCAAACAAGACTTCACTTTACATAGTGCTTTTGCAGAAGCCAGCATTGGACAATCCCAGAAAAGATAATGTGCTATTCATTGCATAGGCTTTAGGGCAAAGGTTACCTGTTTCCAGGAGAGGCAGGCAAAGGCAGTGATCGTGTTCTACCCCCGAACGCCTCAGCGGGCTGTCTGTCATCCAAGACCTCACTCTCCTGAGCATGGTTTAGAATTCTGTTCACTTCAGTATCGCAAACTGAATTTTTAACAAATACAGTGGGGTTAGTTTTAGAGTATATTTATAAAGACTCTTTGGTTGCAAGTAACAGAAACTAAAGCAAGCCAAACTAAGCAAAAGAAAAAAAAGTAGGAGACACCTATCAACAGGATCCTATCTCATGAGAAAGAATGGGACCATGAGGGCACAGGACGGGAGCAGCGCGGCTCAGCGACCTTGGCAGCTAGGATGCCGGCCTCTTGCCTGTATTTTCTCTAGTAACCTGCCTCGCATCTCCCAGTTACAGGTTCTCCAGTGAGAGAACCCAGGGGGTCAGGCTGGAGTCAGCTGTCTACCAGTCTAGTCAACTATGGGCAAGGACAGCTGCCAGGGGCCCAGCTCTGAAGGATGAGGTGAAAAATTCTGGAAGGATCAGTCCAGGCAGCCCAAAATGTCCAAGATAGGGACTTACACTATTTTTTTTTTTTTACAAAATATATTTGTATAGAGGATATTCCCTTTGTAAGCCATTCCTCATATCAGCATGTTCTTTTCCCATTTACTGCAAGTCTCTGTCTGCCCTTGACGCTTCATTTCTCTCTAAAGTGCTACATTCTGACCTTTGCCTTCTCAGTGACTGGGACCATCCATGTGGCCCGCAGGCTAAACCGAGATGCAGGCGAATTGAGACAAAATCCCGCCATTTCTCTGGAGGTTCTGGTGAGGGACAGACCCTTTGGGGGCCAGGAGAATCGCAAGCAGATAACCTTCATCGTGGAAGACATTAATGATAATCCCTCGACGTGTACCAAGTTCACCTTCAGGTATTCGCCTTCTTTAAAAATATATATTTTTTTAGTTTTTAAATTATTTTTTATCTTTATACCATTTAAAAAGACTACATTCCACTTGGTTATTATAAAATATTGGGGCGTTCCCATCATGGCTCAGCGGTTAGCAGACCCGACTAGCATCCACGAGGACGTGGGTTGGATCCCCGGCCTCGCTCAGTGGGTTAAGGATCTGGCCTTGCTGTGAGCTGTGGTGTAGGTCGCAGATGCAGCTCGGATCCCACACTGCTGTGGCTGTGGTGTAGGCCTGTGGCTACAGCACTGATTGGACCCCTAGCCTGGGAACTTGAATATGCCACAAGTGCAGCCCTGAAAAGACAAAAGGACCAAAAGAAAAAAAATGAAATAAAATGTTGGCAATACCTCCCTGTTGTACAATACATGCTTGAGCCTATCTTGCATCCAATAGTTTGTGCCTCCCCTCCCCCACCCTGATATCCCCCACCCCCCCACCAGGTTGTGCTCTCTATCTGTAAGTCTGCTTCTTTTATGTTATATGTGTTTTTGTTTCTGTTTTTATGGCCACACCTGTGGCATATGGAAATTCCTGGGCCAGAGATGGAACCTGTGCCTCCTCAGCGACCAGAGCCAATGTTGTCGGATTCTTAAACCACTGCACCACAGCAGGAATTCCAGTTTTTTGCATTTTTTTAGAAACCGCATATAAGTGATGTCATACAATATTTGTCTTTCTCTGATTTATTTCACTTAGCATAATGGCCTCCAAGTCCACCCACGTTATTGCAAATGACAGAGTTTCATTCTTCTGTATGGCTGAGTAATATTCCATTGTACGTATGTACCATATCTTCTTTATCTGTGCATCTGTTGACGGACACTTAGGTTGCTTCCACGTCTTGGCTATAGTGAACAGTGCTGCAGTGAACACTAGGGTGCATGTATCTTTTCAAATTAGTGTTTTGGTTTTTTTGGATAGATACCCAGCAGTGGAATTGCTGGGTCACCTGGTAGCTCTTTTTTTGTTTCTTGGGAAACCTCCATACTATTTTCCACAGGGGCTGCACCATTCAGGTATTTGCCTCTTGAGCCAGGTGTGGGCATGCCCCTTCTTTGGGGGTCCTCGGCTCCTCTGGAATAATCTGAGGAGAACTGAAGAATCATGGGTCCTGGGGACACGGCTCCATACAAATAAGTTGATTGGAGTTCCCGTTGTGGCTCAGTGGTTTACGAATCCGACTAGGAACCATGAGGTTGCAGGTTCGATCCCTGGCCTTGCTCAGTGGGTTAAGGATCTTGTATTGCTGTGAGCTGTGCTGTAGGTCGCAGACATGGCTCAGATCTTGCATTGCTGTGGCTCTGGCGTAGGCCAGCAGCTGTAGCTCTGATTAGACCCCTAGCCTGGGAACCTCCATATGCCGCGGGAGCGGCCCAAGAAATGGCAAAAAGACAAAAAAATAAAAAATAAAAATAAAAAAAAAATAAGTTGATTGAACGGTCCCTTTAGGTGAGAGGTTTTCCTTCCCTCTCTTCCATTTTTTTTCCTCTTTATAATCCTCCTTCTCCACTTTCTTACTCTGTTAAATAATACTTTTAGTTTGCTCTCTTCCATTCAGTGTTCATCTCTGCTGGTGAAAAGTACCCTGGGGACTTATTAGACCCTCTCTGGACTGTACCTTCTTTATTTATTGCTACCAGGTGCTGTTGGCTAGCCGTTATAATAGACATGTGAGACTTAGGATGAGTAACTAAAAGCTCCCAGAGAAACATGCCACCAGGAATAAGAATATCAAACTGTTTCCCTAAAACTACCCAAAGCGTCTCATTCACCCCATACAATTTCATTGCCTATAAACAAAAAGCAATGGAAAGGGGGAGAAAGGCAGATAAAAGTGGTATGCAAGTTATTCTGGATATTTTGACCTGTTTTTTATCTCACAATTTATTCACCATTAGTTTAAAATAAAGTCCCTTGGGATTCTGGGTTAATGTCACTTTTTGAAAACAGTACTGTCTTTCCACTATTTTGTGTAAGTGCCACAAGATGAGTAATTCCTTCATCTCCGTGGTTTCATAATAGCTAGTCTCTAGTTTCTTGGGAGTCTGAAGGTGGTTCCTCCTGGGTGTGGGGAGGGTACCTCTTCGGTGACCCTTGCTGAGAGGGCACCTAATGTCTGGAGCCAGGCTGAACACCAGAGCTGGTCTCATTTTCAGATGTTCCCAGGGAGAAAGCCTCCTGCTGGGTTTATCTTTGACTGGTTTTGCAGGCTTACTTTTTAAGCTCAAGGTGACTTTGGACCCAATGCATACTATAGTATGCCATGCAAAGAACAAAGAACCCTGGACAAAGATTGTCTACGATAAGCATCAGAAATACAAATGCCTTTATTAGGCTCTTCAGTGGCTGCCTGTTTTAACCACTGGCACACCCAGCATAATGCTATGACTCAAGAGGCCTTGAGTCTGGTATCAAAACAGTTAAGTCAGAGTTCCCAGAGGAAATGAATCTGACTAGCACCATGAAGATGCAGGCTTGGTCCCTGGCCTCGCTCGGTAGGTTAAGGATCTGGCATTGCTGTGAGCTATGGTGTAGGTAACAGATGCAGCTCGATCGTATCTGGTGTTGCTGTGGTGTAGGCCAGTAGCTACAGCTCTGATTTGACCCCTAGCCTGGGAACCTCCATATGCTGTGGGCGCGGCCCTAAAAAGACCAAAAAACAAAAAACAAACAAACAAAAAACCCCAACCAACCAGCCAACCAACCAACCCAATAGGGTATACCACACCTGCTCTGGATACACCCTTCTTGCCTCTTCAGATCCAGCCCCCAGCCTCTCCCTCCCTGCTCTGTGCCCCCAGAAGGCTGACCTCCATAGATAACAACTGCTCCCTTGTCCTGCAGCTTCTGGTTGGCCCTTGGGAAGCCCTGGAATGAGGGGAAGAGAGAAGTCAGGGTATTTATCCCCTGGCTCCCACCCTGTCAGCTGGACGAGTTCCTCCACCTTCTGGAGGTCCCAGTTCCCATAAGGCAGCACTCTGCACACAGCACTCTCTGTCCCTGGTTCCAGTTTCAGGAACTGCTCCCTTCTGTGGCTCCTCCAGGGCCAGCATCGCAGAGGGAGGCCCACTCTTCCTAGCCCTGAGATTGTCCACCTTCCTTTAAGGTTTCCACATATGCTGCATACGCATTGTAACAGTGCCTTCGCTAAAGCCTCCCACAGTTATCCTAATTTGCCTTCTGCTTCCTGCTGATGCCCCTATCAGGTCAATAACACCCTTGAGCATGTATTAGGCTCCTACCCCAACCCTCTCCCCAGTCTGTTTGATGGCGGGGAACGGTTGTCATGGATAGCTAGGACTGTGACTTCCACACCACTTTCCGCATAAATCAAACCCACCTCTGCTAAGAGAAATCTGGGCCCTGGCATGGAATAGAGATGATACAGAGTCACACTTGCCCTGTCTGTGAACATCTCAATCATGCTAGGGCTCTTGGGTGGCTCTAGCGCATCTTGGGAAATTCTTCTCCTCCTGCCCTGCCCTTCTAGACTCTCCTGCTGGTCTTCTTTGTTCTTCTGCCCTGAGAGGTGGGAAACAAGGTTGAAGAGTAAGAACTCTGAATATCAAAGACTGGAGGAGACTGTGCTCTTGCCAGCCTTCCTGGTCAATTTTCTCCTCTCAGTGCCATTTCCGAGGAGTGTGTACTGTGGCTTCCCATGGGTCCAGAGTCCCTGGATGTGTAGGATGACAGTTTGTAGACTGCATTCCATATTAGCTGGTAAAAATCACCTTTTGAATAGCCTAGACTCTTCAGGCCAGCCCTTGCAGGGTCCTGCTCTTGATCGTCTGTCCAAATGAGCCTTGAAGGTCAATGCCAGCCAGCAACTGAACCAGTTGTATTTATTAGTTAAGGTAGCTCTACACACCAATCCAGGAGGGCTCTGGGCTTTTCCAGCCAGGGGAACTTTCATCCTGTGAAAGCCAAGGTGTGAGGAGGGGCAGCAAAAGGGGTCCTTCCTCCCCAGTCCTGGAAGTGGAAGTTTCTACTCCCGAACCCCAGCCTCATTTACATACTCATTTGCTGGGAACCCCTGACCTGCAACGCCCACAATCCTCCTGTCCTTAGCATGATTCTCATGTCTCGCTCTGCCCTGGAACCCCAGAAGCATCTTCCATTCCCATGCCTAGGAGGAAGTACAGGGGTGTCAAAACCCAACCAAAGGACAGAACCCCCATGCTACCACAGGGCTCCGAATCCTCACCCCTGAATATTTATTCCATCTTCAGGGCTTTTGGCACAGTCCTTCCAGGGGAGTTTGAGGGAGCAGGCAGAAGAGGGTGGGAGGGCTGGGAGGGCCCCAGCACCCAGTGGATCTGAGGAGGCAGGTGGCTCTGTGCCAGGGTCCCCCGGGTCCCTCACCACCCTGTGGGTCCATGCAGCCCAGAGATAGAAACCACCCCAGCGGCTTTCCCAGGCTGGTGATGAATGAGCCCAGGGCCCCGATGGAGGCATCAAAGGCACCGTGACAGCCTCGCTCTGGTTGTAAATTGTCAGGCGCTTGGCTGAAAGCGCTTTGCAAGCTGTTTGTGAGCCAGAGGCAGAGGAGGGAGGAGGTCGGTGTCTCAGAAGGCGGCTGGGCCTGTCACCACTGTGTGGGGAGGGGACCCTGGTCAGATGGCTGGGAGCAAGGGCAGCCCGCCTTTGAGGCAGGGATTGATGAATGAGGGGGAGTGGTTTTTCCGAGTTAAGCCTTTAGGGGAAAAATACCAAGTGGCAGGAGAGAATGTAAAGATCATGCCAGGCGGCCCCTCAGGGCCATGTGTAGAGGCCTCTTGTGGAGGGCGTGAAATATCTGGTCTTAGGACCCCGGATTCTTTGGATGATGCAACTTCCCGGCTTCTGCAGTTTTAGAATCAAGGCTCTGATCCCCTGACTCTCTTTTGTGGGCCTGGAGAGTCATTGATGGAACTCAAAGTAAAATTCACTGTGACTCTTAACACTTGCAATAGAGAACAGAGCCTGGATGCATCAGCTTTGTGGGACAGGTCTTGAAACCACTCTGAACCAGTCTTTCTTCATCTGTAAAATGGGGACAAGGATGCAAACCTCTTGGCGTTAAGGGGCTGAGAGAAAGAGATTTTAAAGTGTTTGGTGTGACACCACACAAAGTTGGTATTTAACAAACAGTATCTGTTCTAAAGTACTGATGAGTAAACCATGACCCAGTGCAATCAAGGCAGGAATGGAAATGCCTGGAAATGCCTCCAATTCTGCTGGACACAGAGGGAATCTCTGCCAGTGGAGATTCAAGTCACACCTGTCGGAAGGACTGCTTTCCTGAGAGCAAGTCCAGTTATTCTCGGCAGCCCAGGACCATCCTTGCCATCAGACTGAGCTCCATGTTTGCTGAGCTCTGAGCCCATTTTAGCTGTCATGAAGAGCTGCATGGAAGGTGGAAAGGAGCATAAGTTAGCTGCAGAGGACTAGAGAATTTAACACATTAGTCTCAATGCCCTGAGAACAAGATGCCAAGACCGGATTAAGAGTGCAAGGCTTTTATAGTGGAAATGCCTGTGACGATGGAGACAGGGCCAGACTAGGCTCTGAGAGTCATCAGACCGAGATACAAGTCATACAAGTCTAATCTGAGCTAAGGAAGGAGGGAGGATGCGTGGGTGGGAATATTCTAGTCTGCTGTGCAGTCCATGAAAGGTTTGGCTATGACACCGGGGAGTTCCAGAGCCAAAGTCAGCTGTCATGGGACAGGAATGAGTCTGTTCCAGTCATTGGCACATGACCTTACTGCAAATACAGCAATGCATTTCAGGGCCCAGCAGCCAGGGGTCTGTGGTCAATTATGTTTCCATGGTTGAAGGTCTTCCAGGCACATCCTCATGACAACCACAGTAATTGGGTTTTTTTGTTGTTGTTGTTGTTGTTTGGTTTTTGTTTTTGTTGTTGTTGTTTTGTTTTTAAGGCGGCACCTGCAGCATATGGAAGTTCTCAGGCTAGGGGTTGAATTAGAGCTGCAGCTGCTGGCCTATACCACTGCAAAAGGGGGTCTGAGCCACATCTGCGACCTATACCAGAGCTCATGGCAATACCAGATCTTTAACCCACTGAGTAAGGCCAGGGATCTAACCTACATTCTCCAGTATACTAGGTTCTTAACCCACTGAGCCACAACAGAAACTCCAACAGAATACATTTTTGTACAAAATTCTGCCCAAGGCAAAACATGATTGAGGTAGGGTATGGAAGGAAAGAAAAGGAGAGAAAGAAGAAAAAAAAGAAATACTAACTACACAAATTCCTCTCTGCCTGTACACATGCTGCTTTGCAGTGATTTTGCCTTTCCTCCCATCAAGAGATGGGTATCTCTTTCTACTCATTGAATCTGGACTTGACCAGATGAATTGCTTTGGCCACTGGAACATTCACAAACATGGCAGAGCAGATGCCTGAAAGGAGTGGGTGCATTAGGACTTGTCCTCTCTTGTACTTTTGGAAACCTGAGATCTCCATGAGAAGAGCCCAGCTAGCCTTCTGGAGGATGAGAAACAACATGAAGCTGAGGCCACCCACGTTCCCACTGGACATAGGAGTGAGGCCAGGAGCATCCAGGCCCTGCTGAACCAGACCAGAGCCAAAAGAAAGAATAAATACCTGTTGTATTAAGCCACTAGGTTTTGGGCTGGTTTGTCATCTAGCAAAAGCAAACTATTTCCATTTTATACACGGAAAAACTGAAACCTGGAGACACGTGAAGTCCTTCAAGGAACTGAGGCCTGGGGGTTGTTAACCATACCTCCTCAGAGTCTCCAAGCTGGGCTGGACCAGATGGCTCCAAGTTTGGGGGAAGCTTTACTCATTTGCATGCTCTTTGCCCTGCTCCTGTAGTGAACTAAGATTGGGACTCTGAATTTGACCCTTAGTAAACCTCTACTGAATGAATGCTAGAGTGGTGTCAGGAAGTCCTTCCAAGACTTAGAACCCATAAGAACAGGAGTGGAGGAATTCCCAAGCCTCTAAGTATGGAGGGGAAGGGTACAGGGGCACAGGGATCTCCCCCAACCAGATTATCCACTCCTGCAGGCAGGGCCAGAATTCATACTTCTCTTATACTCGCCTTCACTCCTGTGCTAATCCCATAAGCTACCATTTATTCATTCCAACAAAAATTTCTTGAGAACAAAGCAGGGATCCCCGCCCTGGTGGTGCTTACATTTGGGGGGCAGGAAAAAAATCAGGATAAGTAAGTTGGAAAATGTAAGCGCTAAACATTAAAACTAAAAGGAGGGATGGGAGAGGGAGCCATGGGCAGGTGGCATTGACATTTTAGATGGGGTGGCCAGGGATACCTGAGAAGGTGCCATTTGATTAGACTAAAGAAAGTGCAAGTGGATGTTTCTGGGAAGAGCCCTGCATGGTAAGTGCAATGGCCCTGAGGCCAGAGCCCGGGGTGTCCAGGAGCACTGGGAGGCCAGGGCATCTGAAGTAGAGGGGACAAGAAGAGTTAGCAGCTGAGTTCAGACAGGTAAGGTAGGGTTGGGGTGGGAGTCGGGGCAGGGGTAGGGCTAGGCACACATCGTGAAAGATCCTGTAGATGAGAGTCAGGACTTTGAGTGCAATGGAGTTCTTGGGGATTTAGGGGCAGACAAGTGGTGTGATCTGACAACCTTTTCACAGGATGCTCCGCTGCTGGGTTAAGGATGGTCTGAAAGGAGGCAAGGGCAGAGCGGGGATGCCAGTGATGGGGGGACTACAGTCACCATGGACTTGCTTTCAAGGGCAATGAAAGCTGGGGTGTCTCGCCCAGGGCCCATGTTAGAAGGAACACTCGGTCACCATTTGTTGGGGAAACTATGGAGTTGTGTCTTTTCGCCAGCATTATGGTGCCTGAGAGAGCAGCCAAGGGGACGTTGCTTCTGGACCTGAACAAGTTCTGCTTTGATGATGACAGCGAAGCACCAAACAACCAATTCAACTTCACCACGCCATCTGGAGTGGGGAGCAGCGGCAGATTTTTACAGGATCCAGCTGGCTCTGGGAAAATTGTGGTCAGTAAATGGTCATTGCATCATTGAAAGGGCATGGGGGAAGCTGGGCTGACATGCGGAGTGCTTTTGCTGCCCCATGGAGAGAAATTTCCGAGGCAACTCCCTCTCTGAGTGACTATAACTAACTTAATAGTGACTCTGTTTTCCCCATTTGCTCTTTATTTTACCCAAGTTCCGGGAAGTGTTTGTTATGTGTGGTTATGCCTGGGTGCTAAGGACTGGATTCTTCCTTGCATAGCTCGCAGTTTGCAATTTGTGTGCCTAGTGAGCATGCCTCCACCGTCACATCAGTGCCCTCTGGGTTCCAGCACTTCTGTTTATTTCAGCACTTATTCCTGGTCACAGAGGTATGAGGTGAGAGAGCAGGGCCAGGTCCTGGCCTCACTCAGTGGGTTAAGGATCCGGCGTTGCTGTGAGCTGTGGTGTAGGGTGCAGACATGGCTGGGGTCCTGTGTTGCTGTGGCTGTAGCACAGGCCGGCAGCTGCAGCTCCGATTCCACCCCAAGCCCGGGAACTTCCATATGTCGAGGGTACAGCCATAAAAATAAATAAATTTTTAGGAGTTCCCGTCGTGGCGCAGTGGTTAACGAATCCGACTAGGAACCATGAGGTTGCGGGTTCGGTCCCTGCCCTTGCTCAGTGGATTGACGATCTGGCGTTGCCGTGAGCTGTGGTGCAGATTGCAGACGTGGCTCGGATCACACGTTGCTGTGGCTCTGGTGTAGGCTGGTGGCTACGGCTCCGATTAGACCCCTAGCCTGGGAATCTCCATATGCCATGGGAGTGGCCCAAGAAATAGCCAAAAAAAAAAAAAAAAGACAAAAAAAAATAAATTTTTAAAATAAGTAAATAAATTCCACACTGTAGAACCACTGGAGACCCAAAGGGAATGAGAAAAAGAGGGGCCACTCCACTGGGGCATGAAAGGCAGGCCTCCATGAGCTCTGTGAGACCTTTAATGACAGAGTTCCCGCTGGAGGGCGGCGGGGAATGGGGAGAGGGCTAGAAGGGCAGTGCAGAAGGTGGGTGGGGCTCTTGGAGAAGGGTGGCCTTGATGAGGGGGTGTCTTTGCATCAGAGATAAAGCCTCAGGGAGAAGAACAAGCAGCCCACGAGACATCGTCCCTTCCACCCCCTTTCCCACCTTCCAAACCCAAGAAAGCCATACCGATTTTATTCGTTGTGTCAATAAAAAATAACATCTATTTTTTTCTGTTTGAGAAATTAATATATGTTCATCGTAGAAAATGTAGGGAACACAGAAAAGCACTACTATTCAGTAATAATCACTGTTAACATTTTGATATATTTCCTTCTGTCTTCTTCCTTGTGCATAGTTTTTATGTCTAGTCTATACATATGTGCATAAGCATCTTTTGTCTTTTTAGGGCCCCACTCATGGCATATGGAGGTGCCCAGGCAAGGGGTCCAGTCAAAGAGGTAGCTGCCAGCCCAATGCCACAGCTTCAGCAGTGCCAGATCAGAGCCACATCTGTGATCTACACCACAACAAATGGCAACGCTGGATCCCGGACCCACTGAGCGAGGCCAGGGATCGAACCCGCATCCTCATGGATACTAGTCACATTGGTTTCTGCCGCATCACAGCAGGAACTCCTGCAATTGGATTCTTAATCCACTGCACCACAGCGGGAACTCTGACTTCCCTGAAGTAGGCAGGGCAATGGTGCTTGATGAACATCTTTAAACCCTGATTTCCTTTGCTGGTAAATTCTTTTGGATAAGTTCTCTAGCAGTGAGCAAAGGTACGGCCTTAACTTTTTAAAGTTCCTCATGTGGGAAAAAATGCTCTTCAGAAAGGTTTTGCAATGTACATGTCCACTAACAGTATATGAAAATGTCTTTGTCCGTTCAATTAAAAGGATTGTTTATTCTATGTATTTCGCTCTCTCTCTCTTAATCCAGTTGATCGGTGACCTAGATTATGAAAATCCAAGTAATCTAGCAGCCGGCAATAAATACACTGTGATAATCCAGGTGCAAGATGTTGCCCCTCCTTACTATAAAAGCAAGTATCATTTTGATTTATCTCATGAAATATCCTCCTTGCGTAACAATGACTAAACCATGCTAAGCAATACTTGGTCTTAGGACAGGTATGTATGCGTGTTCAAAAGGAGACTTCCAAAAACCCAGACACCTGGGAATCAGCCCAGCCTTCTCCAGTCCTCCACCAAGCATATGCAATCACTCTCCAAGTCCTTTCTTCTGTGTCACCTATTAAAATATTAAGGATCTGCTGCTGTCCCCCACAACTCTGCCTCCCCCACCCCACTAGTACCACTCTAGAACCCCCTCTTTCGTAGCTGAATTACAGCACCAGGAGTCTTTCAAGGATCTTTCTGCCTGCTTTAGCCTTGCCCCTTTCCAGTGCATCCTCCACATTTCTGACAGTGATTTTCAGGAAACACACATGCCATCATATTACTTCCTCGCTTAAAGCCCTCAAGTCTCCCCAGAACTGTCAAGTTCAAGTTTAAACTCTGGCTCGGGCACAGAGCAATAACGCAAGTCACATGCATTTCTGGGTTTCCTCTAAAGTTATAGTTATAGGAGTTCCCATGGTGGTGCAGCGGAAACGAATCTGACTAGGAACCATGATGTTGTGGGTTTGATCCCTGGCCTCGATCAGTGGGTTAAGGATCTGGCGTTGCTGTCAGCTGTGGTGTAGGTCGCAGACGAGGCTCGGATCTGGCATTGCTGTGGCTGTGGTGTAGGCCAGCAGCTGTAGCTCCGATCGGACCCCTAGCCTGGGAACCTCCATGTGCTGCAAGTGTGGCTCTAAAAAAAAAAGTTCTATTTATACTATACGGTAGTCTGCTAAGTGTGCAATAGCATTATGTCTTTAAAAAAGTACATGCTTTAATTAAAACTACTTTATTGCTAAAAAAAAAAAATGCTATCCATCATCTGTATCTTTAGCAGGGTGTAATTCATCTGTATCTTTAGCAGGGTGTAATCTTTTTGCAAGAGTAACACCAAGGATCACTGATCACAAGTCACCATAACAATATAATAATAGTGAAAAAGTTTGAAGTATTGCAAAAATTACCAAAACATGACACAAAGACGTGAAGTGCAAATACTATTTGAAAAAGGGTGCCAATAGACTTGCTCGATGCAGGGTTCCCACAAACCTTCCATTTGTAAAAAAAACGCAGTATCTGCGAAGTGCAACAGAATGAGCAACGCCTGTATTGTGATTTAATTTTTTTTCCTATTTCCGTTTTTAGATAACATCTACATTTATATCCTAACAAGCCCAGAAAATGAATTTCCTCTTGTCTTTGATAGTCCGTCCTACGTATTTGCTGTGTCAGAATTAAGCCCAGGTAACATTTACTCAGTGCTCTGTAGTGGCCAGTATGGGAAGGGAATTTGAAAGGGAATGGATATATGTATGTGCATAACTGACGTCCTTTGTTGGGCGGCTAAAATTAACACAACTTTGTTAAGTCAAATATATGCCAATAAAATTATTTTAAAAATAACTTAACCACCAAAAAAAGAGAAAAAGAATTTAAGCACAGATAAGGAACAGACAAGACACAGACCTTGGAGGCTCCCTGCAGAGGCCCTTGTGGAGCTGTGCACACCCACTCACTGCTGATTTGTGTTTACTGAATCTCTTCTTTCTAAATTGTCCTCGCTGCTGAGGAGCCCTTCAGGTGAAATCTAGATTGTGGAAACTGTTGCTTAAATGGCATCTCTCTGAATCCCCTGATTGCCTCCTTGTCTGGGTGCCTGATTCCGCTAATTCTCTCCTTTGCAGCCTAAATTTCCCATGGTCTCCACTGATTTCTACTCAGCTCGCTCAGAGATTGAAATTAAAAATTGAGAGGAGGCTTCCCATTTCTAGATTTCTTTCATTTGAAAACAAATGACGCCTTCTCTGGTCCTTGGTAGGATTCCCTGGAGGCTGCTTTTTCACCCTTCAAGATGCCTTGATTTCTGCCTGCAGACTCTTCCCCACTTCCAGCTCGGTTTCTCCCCATTTCTCCCAGTTTGAAGGCGGTACCTTTAACTCTGGTAAAATCACAGCCTCTGAGCCATTGATCATGGATACTTCTACACTAAAAACCAAACAAACCCCAGACTCTCCCTCCGAAATGACTTCCTCTCCAATTCATAGTCTCTCTTTATGATGAGCTCCATTTCCTGACATTACATTTTTTTTTAATTTTTTTTTTTTTTTTTTTTGCTTTTTAGGGCCACACTTGCAGCATATGGAAGTTCCCAGGCTAGGGGTCGAATGGGAGCTTTGACTGCCAGCCTACACCACAGCCACAGCAATGCGGGATCTGAGCCACCTCTGCGACCTATACCACAGCTCATGGCAATGCCGGATCCTTAAACCACTGAGCGAGGCCAGGGATCGAACCTGCATCCTCAAGGATACTAGTCAGGTTCGTTACTGCTGAGCCATGACGGGAACGCCCCTGGCATTGCGTTTTACATCAAACACAAAAAGAGGGACCGGGAGTTCCCACTGTGGCTCAGTGGTTAACGAATCCGACTAGGAACCATGAGGTGTCAATTTGATCCCTGGCCTTGCTCAGTGGGTTAAGGATCCGGTGTTGCTGTGAGCTGTGGTGTGGGTCGCAGACACAGCTTGGATCTGGCATTGCTGTGGCTCTGGTGTAGGCCGGCAGCTACAGCTCCGATTAGACCCCTAGCCTGGGAACCTCCATATGCCACAGGTATGGCCCTAGAAAAGGCAAAGACAAAATAAAAAATAAAAAAATAAAAAAAGAAGGTCTCAAGAAAGTGCTTTTAATTCCTTATGCCAATATCCCCTCAATAACAACTGCAGCAGGAATAGGCTTTTTATGAATTCACAGATCTTTTGACAATTATTAATCACCTACGTTGGGCCAAGCACTTGGTGCTGGCCTATATAGTAGAATAAGAAGAGGTTCTGCCCTTGAGGAGTATAATTTACGAGGAAGAACTTCTATAAAACAATCAAGCCAGAATTCCAGCAGCCCCACCAACAGGATGTGTAAAATAAGCAACATGAAACAGGATTTAAAAATCAAAAATCAGGAGTTCCCGTCATGGCTCAGGGGTCAGCGAATCTGAGTGGCATCATGAGGTTGCGGGTTCGATCCCTGGCCTTGCTCAGTGGGTTAAGGATCTGGCCTTGCTGTGAGCTGTGGTGTAGGTCGCAGACAAGGCTCAGATCCTGAATTGCTGTGGCCGTGGTGTAGGCTGGCAGCTGCAGCTCCGATTTGACCCCTAGCCTGGGAACCTCCACAGGCTGTGGGCACGGCCCAAAAAAGACAAAAGATAATAAATAAATAAATACATACATAAATAAAAATTTTTAAAAATCAAAAATACCCTGTAATCATCCTGTTGCAAATTATTTTTTTCATCCTGTTTATAAGAGCTGCCCATGCTCCTTATGGAAAATTTGACAAATACAAAAGATTTTAGACAACCTTGCTACAGAGAGACGTATGTGTGAAGATGTTCTTTGCAGTGTCGTGATCGTATAATAACGGGCGTGCTTGGAGCCTCTATAAAGACCTGAATTGTCTTTGACATCACAGTACTGCTTGAATCATACGGCCAGTTACCTAGTGGCAGTCCTTAGCACAGTTTGACTTGAATAGAATTGAAGATGTAAAACACACAGGGTTTGAATAGCCCAGAGGCCTCCAAAAGTCCCTCTGCCCATGGCACTGAGAATGTCTGCTCCTGGCTCCTCCCTTCACCCCCAAAGCAGGACTCATCTCAGGTACTTTCTTCTTCCAGCTAGAACCCGGATTGGACAGGTGCATGCGACAGATAAAGACCTCCCCCAGGGTGACATCGTATACTCCATCTCTACTGGAGGGGCCAGCCTGCAGTACCCAAACATATTTTGGATTAATCCCCAAACGGGAGAACTCCAGCTGGTGACTAAAGCAGACTATGAAACAAGCCCCGTCCACATTCTCAGAGTCCAGGCCACCAACAGCGAGGACAGCAGCTCGGTCACTGTGAGTGGGGCTGTCTGGTGTGTTCCCACCAGCCTGACTGGTTGACTTCAGGTCACCCTGGCACCCTCCAGGGGCAGCAGTAGCAATAAGGAATCTTAGGACGTTCCTGGTGTCCTAGCAGTTAAAGGATTCAGTGTGGCCGCTTCTGTGGTTCCGGTTCAATCCCTAGCCCAGGAACTTCCATGTGTTGAGGGTGTGGTCAAAAAAAAAAAAAAAAAAAAAAAAAAAAAGGATGCTTAACAAGGCACATCCTGCAGACATGACCAGAAATGGCTGGTGGTCCCGGACAGCACAATCGGACACACATAACAGTGCCAGGAAATAGAATGACATCTCTAAGCCCATGTTTGTGGGTGACTGGGAGGGGCACTGAGATTGACAGCCACTCTGAGAGACAAGCTTCCTCCTGCTGCCTTTAAATCCCCCTTTGCTTCCAAGGTGGGCTGCAGTTATGCAATCGCTCCCTGCAGTTGTAGCCTGTTCCTACCCTACCCCCGTCATGCCGGGTGGGACAGGTCTTACAAAGATCTGGCTTGCCACAGGGCTATATTGCTTTGCAACCTCTGATGTTGAGAATCTGGTTAAATGCATTTCTGAGTGGAGCCTGAGAACCTGCATTTCTAACATGCTTCTGAGCAGTGCCCATGCACTGGTCCCTGGCCGTACTGTGAGCAGCCAGGGTTTAACAGGTCTGTGCTGTCAGTGGTTAGGACTTTTGACAGTAATACAGTGGCCACAAAGAGGGATTAGGACTTTTGACAGTAATATGATGGCCGCAAAGAGGGAACTATGTCTTGGTCTTTCCTGTTAGTAAATTGAAAAAGCAGAAGGCAAAATGAACTAGTGGCAGACAGCCCTATGTGATAGAGCAAATGACTGGTTCAGAGTCAGGAGACCGAGTTCATTTCTCAACTTTGATCCCAATTTTCCAAGGGGGTCCGAGCAATGCTTATCTTTGTACCCCGATTTCTCTCGCTCTCATGGAGAGTCACCTCATCACTCAAAGCCTGAATAGTCCAGCTCCTCTGGTGACTTGCTTTGAATTAGTGGGACGATGGTTTTAATGATGTGTGAGGCTCGGCATTGCTCGCTGAGGAAGAGATGTGCTAAGTTGAAGATAATTGTCCTGTTTGTTAGGCTGGGTTTTTGAGAGGAATGAATGGGGTCCACTTTGGGACCTAACAAGAGAGAACATTTCAATTTATTCCTGGGCTCAGAAATAGCTGAAATCCCCAAATTTCAAAGGTAGAATGAATACGACTCAAAAATTCATAAGCTTTTAAAAAGGGTGAGGATGACATAAATCCCTTTCAGGGCTGACATTCCATGATTGCATGCTGGCAGGCGTCCCAGTCCATATTCCAATTCAGCAGGCACAAAAGACGGCGATGAAAGAGAACAGGCCGGTCCCTGCTCGTGCCAGGCCAGCGCCACCAGCTCAGTGTAGGACTGATAGCCGGGTCACAGAGGAGACTTGGCTGAGCCAGGTCGGCTCTTTCTAGGCTAGGGGTTCTCAACCCTGGCTGCATATTAAAATCAGCTGAGGAACATAAAAAAACCGACCTGGGCCCCACCCTCCAGGGAGTCCTATTCATCTGGTCTGGCGTGGGCCAGAGAAAGTAGAGCCAGCGCTAAGAGCCCCTGCTCTATCTTCCAAGGTTAAAGAGAATTTCCAAATAACAAGGGCAGGTAGCACAGGGAGGTCACAGTTAATCCATCGCCCTTACTGGAAAGACAACTCAGTATCATCTGGGGATGCGCCCATGTGTCTAGGTGCACACATGTGTGTGTGAGGGGGCGTGTGGATGTATACATATATTAGGCACACATGCAGGTACATAACACATGTACACACAGTATAGCAGTTAACAGCATAGGACTTGGAGTAGGACAGACCTGAGATCTAATTCTAGCTGAATGGCCTTAGGTTAATTACCTCATCTCCCTAAGCCTCAGCTTCCGCATCTTTAAAGTGGAAATAATCATATTATCTGTCTTGGGGAAGGTTAAGCCCCATTAGTTTGCAACAAGCGCTCAGTCCAGTGCCCGGCACACAGTAAGGACTCAGTGAGACGCGCTCAATAAAGGCCACTTTCTTGCTGCTCTTAGGTTACTGTGAACATCCTTGAAGAAAATGATGAAAAGCCAATTTGTACTCCAAACTCGTATTTCCTGGCCATCCCAGTGGATCTGAAAGTTGGCACAAATATTCAAAATTTCAAGCTGACGTGTACTGACCTTGACTCCAGCCCCAGGTCTTTTCGTTACTCCATTGGCCCAGGTATGGTATTGACGTCCGCGGTTCTGGACCCCGTCTGGTGTTGGCGGTGGCAGCTGCTGTTTAGAAGGGGTGGGAGCCTGTGCTCACACACTGATTTGGCACAGTGTGGGGGGTGGGGGTTGTGAATGAGGAAAGCAGGGATGTAGAGTCTGATGGTCCTGGAAGCCCCAGGCTTCCTCCTGTCCTCTCCTTCTCACCCAACTCTCCCCAGACATCCATACATGGCAGGCCCAAGGAAGGGAGAATCCGATTGATGGTGACCCCTGCCCCAAATTCCCAGCCTGTCATACGATTCATGAATCAGATTAGTGTAGTTAAAATTTTTTTTTAGTCCAACTCCTCCACCACCTCCTTTCCTGCAAGCTTGGAGTGGGGGCAGGGGGATCCCAGCCCTCTCTCTGGATAATAACAATTTAAATAGATGAAATGCATTTTGAAATGTGTCCTCAGGAATTCTCTTCTGCTCCATTCATTTTCTTTCTTTAAAAATATCCCATGGTGGGAGGGTAAAAAAAAAAAAAAAGAGCACCCCTCAATGGAAATGAGACCAAAATAGCTCATCTAATGAAGTGCTGGGGCCAGAGATTTAAACCCAAACAAGCAGAGCAATTTCACGTGAAAGAGAGAAAACCCAGCTCGGCCACCTGCTGAGCCCTGGCAGAGCAGGAACTCTAGCAGCAGGAAGCCTCTCGAGCAGGCTGTGTCACAAAACCCAGGGGCAGAGCCCGCCTCGAGACTGCCGAGACTGCCGTTGCCGGAGATGGAAATAATCCATACTGAGAACCCTCAGGCCTTTATGGGGCACTTGGCTGCCAAGGGAGTAAAAATTGCATCACCCTCTGCTCCATTTACTGGTTTTCAGTCAGTAATGAGTCTGGGGCCGCTGGAGGAATGAGCAAGGGCTGCCTGGGCGGACAGCTTCTCTGCCTGGGCTCCCTCTGCTCTGAGCCTGCAGCCTGAACGCAGCAGTGGGGGAGGCGGGCATGGAGACCGAGGTCCCTGTGCAGCCAGGACACACCTTCCTTTGGGGGACTCCAGAGACATCTGCCACCAGTGTGACCCGCCAGGTTCCATGAAAGGCGTACAGTGAACTTGACCTATAGCTGGGGTGGTCATGGTCCACTCTTCCCTCTTGCTGTCCACGGACTGGTCTGAGCATGGCTTATATGCTGTCACCAAATCAATGCCGATGCTGGACACTGGCTACACCGGGATTGTTAGACCCCTGCCTGATCAGCAGATGGCAGCCCTTCTCCTGGGACAGGTGTGCAGGGCCCTCTCCTATTCTTTTCATTGTAAGAGTCTCTGTGATACAGTTAAGGTCCCAATCCTCTCACTGACCCAGACCTCGTGCATCAGAAACAGTCTACACCTGAGGTGTGGATGTTTAATGAAAAGGCTGAATGCAGTTTTCTTTTAACCCTTTCCTTCTCACTCTCTCTTCTTCTTTCCCCCAAATCCCTGTATCACATCTCACGTAGGCAACATCAACCGTCACTTCACCTTCTCTCCCAACGCCGGGTCCAACGTTACAAGCCTGCTTCTTGCGACTCGCTTCGACTATGCCAGTGGGCTTGATAAGATCTGGAACTACAAACTGCTTGTCTACATAACTGATGACAACTTGCTGTCCGGCAGGAAGAGAGCTGGGGCTCTTGTTGAAACAGGGACAGTGACACTGAGTATTAGTGTCATTCCTCGCCCAACCACAGTTGTCACCACAACCCCCAGGGTAAGGGCTTTGGGACCTGGAACTCCCCCGATACATCCCTTGTGAGTTCCATCAGTGGAGCCCCTTGACCCAGGAGAAATATGCAGTGGACTGAAGAGCTGAGGTGTTAGGATGTTGCCAGGATGTAGGGGTCACTGGCGGGGTGAGGCCTTGAGCTTATAGAACCATTAATTTTTCCTGTTCTGGTAAAGAAGGGTGTATATTTATGCACAGGCTTGTGATCGATCAGGTATTGGCCATCCATGTGTCACAGGAGCCAGTTTTCATGTACGTGTTGCTGCTTTCACAAGGCCTTCTCTGCTTGTCCTGAGAGCTACTGCAAGTCAGTGTCCATGAGAGCAAGCAGCTGCTGGGCCCTTCTCCACTTTTTTTTTTTTTTTTAATGCCATTTGATTTTTCTTTTATTTACATGAGCTTTTAAAAATTTTTTGTATTATAGTTGATTTACAATGTTCTGTCAATTTCTGCTATACACCGAAGTGACCCAGTTATACATACATATATAGACATTCTTTTTCTCACATTATCGTCTATCATGTTCCATCACAAGTGACTAAATATAGTTCCCTGTGCTGTACAGCAGGATCTCATTGCTTATCCACTCCGAAGGCTATAGTTTGTGTCTGCTAACCCCAAACTCCCAGTCCATTCCACTCCCCCCCGGCTCCACTTTTTGCAGAGTCACTTTGTGCCCATCTGTACCCTACTCCCCACCCCTACTCCAAAAAAAATTCACTCATTCCATCTACAAGTATTGCTTCCATCCCTAATAAGATGCCAAGCACTTTGGTGAATAAGCCGGAAAGGATCTCTGCTCTTATGGCGCTTACAGAATAGGTCAGTGGTTCTCAAAGTGTGGTCCCTAGATCAGCAGCATCAGCGTCACCTGGGACCTTGTGAAAAAAGCACACTCTTGAACCCACTCCAGAACATTAAAATTAGAGCTCACTCAACCGTGAGCATTACTACGACCTCCAGGGAAGGATGCTGAAACCCAGCATTCCCTGCCACCCACCCCCCACTCCTACTGGGTCAGAAACCCTGGGGGTGGGGCCCAACTATCTGTGGGGTTTTGTTTGTTTTTTGTCTTTTTAGGGCCGCACCTGCAGCACATAGAAGTTCCCAGGCTAAGGAGCGAATCAGAGCTACAGTGGCTGGCCTACACCACAGCTACAGCAACACGGGATCCAAGCCGAGTCTGTGACCTACACCACAGCTCATGGCAACTCCGGATCCTTAACCCACTGAGTGAGGCCAGGGATGGAACCTGCATCCTCATGGATGCCAGTCAGATTTGCTTCCGCTGAGCCAGGATAGGCACTCCGCTATCTGTGTTTTTAATAAGACTTCCAGGGGAGGCTGATGTGCACTAACACTTGAGAGCCTCCTTTCTAGAAGGGGAGACATTATAAACAGGTGTGCGAATTAATAAACTAACTACAGATTGTCATAAACAGGAGGAGGGAAATAAGCAGGTGCCACAATAGAATCCATGTGATGAAGGAGGGGGATGTCTTAGAATCTGAGGATTATCATCCCCTGCTCCTTGGATGAAGTGGCTTATATTTGTCCTGACTCTTGTCCCCTTTCCTCTTGCTCCTGGTAAACACTGCGCCCTTGGTCAGCTGCTCTGCACTTGCAGGACGCCAGAGGAAATGCAGTCAGAAGCTCAGAAAGCTTGGTCAAATTCTGCTTCTCAGAGTCTTACCACGAGCTGGTTAATGTTCCTCTCCTGTGGGATGGAGTCAGTTGATCCTAGTGAGGGAGTTCCCTGCTGGTCTAGCAGTTAGGACTTGGCACTTTCACCACTGGGGCCCGGGTTCAATCCCAGGTTTGGAAACTGAGATCCCACATCAAGCCGCTGCACGCCTGGGCCAAAAACCAACCAACAAACCAACAAAACCAACCCCAATGAATGAAGGTATTAGGTAACCTTAAGGGCTTCCAGCTGTGGGAGGGAGCAATAGGAGCCCCTGAGGAAGGAATTGCCACCTTTCTGGGACTTACAACATGACCCAGTTGTGACATCTCCAATCCAGAAACCACCGTAATGTGTTTGTCCTCTGTCTCCCTCGCTAGGAAGAAAATGCTGAACTTGAGGTGATAACAGCCCGCTCACCTGGCAGTGCAGCCAGGAGTGAGTGTTAAAAAAACCTGAAAAGCCTTCAAAGTGTTAAAAAATAATGTTCACGGCTCATGCCTTCCCAGTGAGAGACAATGGCTATATTAGCCCTGAGGTGATGCCATGAACTGGCAGGAAAAGAAGCCAATGGAAGTTTTGCTGTTGGGGAAGGGGAAGAAAGAGGGTGAATTGAGGCCTCGCGTTGCTTTCCAGTTCCCTGTGTTTTCTGGGCTGGGATCTAATGGATGTCTGGCAGGACTATAAATAAGGTGTTGGGTTGAAGCAGCCAGCACAGTGAGCAGAGATGTTTACGGCAAGAACAAAGAGGAATGAACACTCAATGTGAGAGGGCGCGGATGTCAAAACCACCACCAGCCCCCACTCACCCTCCCGCTTCTCTGTCATTCAAGCCCAGGGTCACCTATCAGATCCTGAGGAAAAACGTGTATTCGCCATCGGCGTGGTACGTGCCTTTTGTCATCACTTTGGGCTCCGTACTGCTTCTGGGTCTCCTGGTGTCCCTGATCGTCCTGTTGGCCAAAGCCATCTACAGACACTGTCCCCGCAAGACTGGGAAGCACAGGACATCTCTGTAAGTTGCCAGTGGGCTGGGCTCTTTCCTTTAGGAGGACACTGCTTCCAGTGATGTCGGGAGAAGGAAAGGCAGACAGGGTTTCTCTGCAGGTGGAGAGGGTGCCTGGGATGAAGGAAGGAAACGAAGATATGGGGAAGGCATCGGGCTCTCCTGGTCCTGGTGGACGCCTCCCCCCGCCCCGCCCCCTTGCCCGATCACCTGCTGGGCCAGGAGACTATTCCTTTGGTTTTCCCTGGCAACTGCCCTGTTCTTGCGTTCGCAATGAAACTGGAGTTTCGGCCTCTTGGTGACTTTGTCCTGGATAAAAGCTTCAGAACAATCCCCATTGTAAGAAGTGGGGGAATATGCTTTGCTGTTATTCGTGGAATATTTAAAGGATGAGATGGAATCAGAGGAAGCACAAAAAACGAATAAGAGAGTTAAGCTTTTGGCTCCAGTGACTCAGCTGGGCTTCTGTGTGACTAACTAATCATTTTTCTTGTGTGTGTGGCCCTGGTCTCTCCCTCCTGAGGGCTGGAAACGCCGGCCTGCTTTCCATTCCCTCCTGCACACTAATTTGCCTCCTTCGATGACACTCTGCAGAGAGTCTTTGACCAGCCACAGGGAGGTCCTATGGTGAAGTGAGGACAGCTCTGAGTTATTACAAGCTTCTCCAGAATCAGTGGCTGGAGGAGCTCTGATAGGGAGAACCCAGTGGTCCTGAGCCTGGGTTCTGGAGTCACTTGAGGCTGGGGTCTGTATCTTAGCTCTACCGTGTTCCAGGTATATGGATTTGGGCAAGGGAAAACCTCTGTGAATCTCATTTTCTTTATTTGAAAACCAAACAATTAAATGAGCAAATGCAAAGGCAGCACTTAGCACTATGCCTGACGTAGCGTAAATGCTACATACGCTATTTAAAAAAAAAAATCTTCTTGCATGATTTTTTTTTTCCCCCATGGCTGAGTCCCAGTAAGCTCAGGATTCTAGATTCCAAGTTAAGCTCTACACCCAAGTATTTTGGGATACTGGAGCTACCTGCGTTTTGGGATTTCTCACTGGCAAAAAGAAGAGGTGATAAGGCGCATGTGGCTTTTAAAAGTACTCTAAAGATTAGCTAGTAGTGTCAAATAACTTTTAAGTCTGTGGATGAATGACTTATAAAAGTATAAGGTATTAGCATAAAGATGTTCATTGCATTTTGCCATATTTATTGGGGATGTACGTTGCTATTGGCAACCTTGACTTCAAGGTAAAAACTCCTTGAGCATCTGCTGAAATTAAAAAAGGCATTTTATTTGGACTCTACTCAGAAATTGACTTGAAAAAAAAAAAGAAGGCTCCAAAAGAGTGATGCTTAAGCTTGTAAGGATGGTGGTGCTCTGTAATGGGATTTGGGCAGAAGTTCTTAAAGGAAGTAATCCAACAGACACGTTAAATATGCACCTTGAACCTGGTTATTTTCATTTACATTCTAAATATGAATTGTTTTCAGCACAGTTGACTTTAAAAAAAAGAAAAAGAAAACGCTAACTAGTAATTTAGACTCAGACCTGGCCTCTCTGGAAATGTGTTGTACCATCTGGCAACCAACATTTGTCTAATAGTAAAGAATAAAATTAGAGCCCCAGAATTATAGGATCTAAGGTTATCATGGGAAGGGTCTTAAGAGTCCAAGTGTCCAGCTCTTCATGTCACAGGAAACTGGGGGGGTTTGTTTTTGTTTTCTAGCTACCTTTTTTTTTTTTTGCCACCCACCAGCATATGGAGTTCCCAGGCCAGGGATCAGATCTGAGTCCCAACTGCAACCTACACCAGATCTTAAACCCACTGTGCCCAGCCTGGGATCAAACCTACATCCTGGCACTGCAGAAATACTGCCGATCCACTGCACGATAGCAGGAACTCAAGGAAACTAGGGTTCAGCTCCCAGTTGTCAGCACTTCCTGCTGTGAGCCAGGCCTCTGCTCTGATAGCATCTGGGAAGGAGAACCCAGCAGGAAGAATCCGACACTCTGGCTGGGGTGGTCCTGCCCTCACTCAGTGTTATCAGAGAAAATCTATCCCCTGAAGTGCTATGAAGTAATCGTTATCAAATGTACCATACTCCCACAACTTCCGTAGTGATGGAGCAGGGCTGGGAGCCTGGGCTTCATTTTCATCCGCAGCCCCGCCCCTCTGTCAATCAGCCTCTTAGTCCTGGGGAAACTCATTTGCCCAAAGGCCCTCACGTTGTCAGCGTGCATCAGTGCAGAATGCTCCCAGGCTAATTCTTGTCCATCCTTTTCCCCCTCTAGGGTGAAGAAAGGAGGTATGTACGGTGCTGATTCCCTTTGTTTGTTGTTGTTACTGTTGGGTTTTTGCTCAGTTATGTTACTGAAAAGGGCTGCAGCTTGGTAGAGAATCAAGGCACAGTCCTGTCTTGCTGGGTTTTCCACTGCATCATCTATGGATGGGATGAACCAGAGGTCAGACGGTAGCTGGAGAAAGAGGAGGGCAGGGGAGGGTGAATGGGGCTGTGGGCCCACTCAGGTCTCTCATTTAGTCCTGCCTGTCCCTTACCGAGCTGCCTCCAATCAGTTGAACGTAGGCACCTAGATGTCTGTTCTCCACCAGGTGCATCAGGAACGGAGAATTCTCAGAGGGTTGAATACAGACCGAATCTATTTGCGACTCCGGCACATGGAGGAGGTAAGCCCTCCTAAGGACCACTCACGCTGCATATTAGACGGATGCCTCTTTGTCTTTATCTGCTCACACCCATGGCATATGGAAGTTTCCAGGCCAGGGATCGAAGCACACCACAGCAGCAACCCAGCAACTCGAGCCACAGCAGTGACAACACCAGATCCTTAACCCACTGAGCCACCAGGGAACTCACCAGGGAACTCCACGGATGCCTCTTTTTAAAGAACATAAGATACTGTACTCAGATTGCAATGAGCTTGATCATTTTTGCAAGTTATTTATGTCAGGCTAATTAGAAAGGGGGCTGGGTGCGGTCAGGTGGGCTGGGAGGGCTGAGTGACGTCAGGGCACTGCTGAAATGAGCAAGGTCTATCAGAAGAGATGTTGCCACCACCCCCAAAGCTGTGGCCTCAGGAGAATTAGGACAAAGAACTGGAAAGAGTGTTCATTTTTGTTTTGTTTTTGTTTTTTAGGGCCTCACCTATGGCATATGGAGGTTCCCAGGCTAGGGGTCAAATTGGAGCTGCAGCTGCCAGCCTACACCACAGCCACAGCAATGTGGGATCCTTAACCCACTGAGCAGCACCAGGGATCGAACCTGCATCCTCATGGATACTAGTCGGGTTCTTGACCCGCTGAGCCACTACAGCAGCTCCTAGAGTGTTTTTGAGAATGATTAATCCCTCCAGCCATAGGTGTGTGCATCTGACAGGCACAAGGCATGTCTAAGCAAGGTTAGAAATTTGATTACAGTGGTTATTGATCATACTGGATGAAATAATTTTAATAAATGGGATTTTTCACAAACTATCTCCCACCCTAGTTACTTTTTAAAAAGGGCAAAGGGAATGGATGCAAAGAATTCCCACATGCAAACAAAAGTAGCAACTCCATCATTCTTTTGACCTATAAAGCCATTTAAAAGCTAATTTCCAGTCATAATAATAAGCTGGGGAAAGAATCAAACATTAAAAAAAATTGTGTATGTGTGTTTGTATTTTTCTAGAAGATGGAGGGCGGTCAACACACATGGCTCCAGAGGGAAAATGCTTTGCTGTGCCTGCAAAACTAAGCTCAAAGCCTGTTGAAGAGAGATCTCATGGTGGGGGTAGAATTTTAAGGTCAATTTAGTGTCCAGGAGGCTTAACTTCTGTCTGTTCTCTTCCCTGCAGAAATGAAGGACGCAAAGAGAGAGCTCGTGGTGGTAAGGGTGGCTGGCCCCCCAGGAACCCCGGGGGAGGGAGGTGGGGATGGGGGATCGCTCACCCCCCTCCCAGTCCTGCCACAGCCCCACTGGGGTGTTTATCATTCAGGAAGATGCTTGTATTTGGCCACTGGAACAGATTGCTGTGTGACGAGCTCCTGATAGAATTTGCTCCCTCCACTGAATCTGTCTGCTGATATATTTGCAGAAGAACTGGCTTTCATAAATATTGAATAGTGGTGTTTATTATCCACACCAGTTCTCTAGGAGAGTGTGGTGGGAGAGAGGAGCTTAAAGACCAAAACTGGTGCTTCACCCTTTAATGGGATTTATTTTTGCTTTGCTCGTCCCCAATCTTGTGGAAAAGTGACAGAGAGAGCGCCATGCAGGGCTGGCCTGGCTCTGTCCACTGGGCCCTATGACCTTGGCCTTGCGACTCCCCGGCCTCTTTAAGCTGTAGCTTCCTCATTAGTGGAATGGGAGTGAGGACACCTGCTCTGAAATAACAAGTGGGGAAAGAGTGGGGAAATGATGCAGCATCAGACAAATGCAAAGCCTTATGGATGGCTGAGAACTGACCTCCTCGCCTGACCTCCTTGTTTTTTGTTTTTTTTTTTTTTTAACTCAGTCTGATCCATCCACTGGGACATGATAGAACTTGAAGGTGACCCCCTGCCCCCAGGTCTCCCTTAACCCCCCGCCAACAATGGGACTTTGCTGTGATCCAAGATCCATACATTTAGGGACCAGCACTCAGGAACAGAAGGAAGTGTTGCTTCAGGCCAGTTCCCTAAGCGCTTATAAGCACAGGTCTGTCTGCAAACGGGAGGAAGGGGCGGTCTCCTGCCTCCCAGGTCTTACTGTCTAAGGCAAGTGGCCTTGGTGATGGCACTCAGAGGCTTAGAAACACGTACCATTAAATTCCTCTCTTAATCAGTCCCATGAGAGGAAACAGTAAAGCCGTCGAACTAATCATATGGATGGGAGCCATACAATAGAAGGACTCCGTTCCTTCTCTTTCATAGAGCGGAGCAGGGGGCAAGTGAGTAGGTGATGGCTTAACTGATGAAAATGGGAAGTGGGTGTCTGCAAACACTGTCCTCATGAGCCTGCTGAAGGACAGTGTCGCTGGAGGGCACCGTGGGAGGGGAGAGGACGTCTCCATGGGGCGGAAGTAGGTCCTGGAGGGCGGCAGAGAGGACGGGTCAGGGGAAGAAAAAGATGTGGCCAGGCTTAGGTAGGGCAGGGGGGCCCAGATGCAAGGCTGCCGTGGCCTGGATGGGGGTGGACACAGCCCACATGGGGGCTGGGACCCTGTGAGGGCTCGCTCGTCTGTGCCTGCCCTGCAGATAACGTCTGCCTGGCAGATCCTGCTGACACGCTGCTGCAGGGCACTTCTGCTCTTCCTGCTCTGCAGCTTAGATGGCATTTACTCAGGATGCTTTCCTACCCACCAGGTCTGGATTAAGTGTCCTCTTTCCACCCCCCACGCCTGCGTAGCAGCCTATACCCCCCATCACAGTCTTTATCACTGTACGTGGTGATGCCCCTTTGTCAACAGCTCCTGCTTGACTGCAAGCTCTGTGCAGGCAGCCATCACACCTGCCTTGTCCACTGCCGTGTCCCCAGCACCTAGCACAGGGCCCACTGAATAAATAAATGTCAGGAAGGTCCTGGGTAGGGAACCTGGGCTGTAAGGAAGGGCAGCCTTGCCTGGGGGGAGGAGTGGAAGCCTGTGCTCGAGGCTGTCTCTTTCTTCTCCTTAGGAAACAATCCAGATGAACACTGTCTTTGATGGCGAAGCCAAAGACCCAGGTAAGTCCATGGCCGTGCCACTCCTAAGGGTTCATATTCGAGGCTGGTAGAGTCACGGAGGACCCCAACCAATGTCCTCCTCTTCACTCAGCCTGCCAATCCGGTTATGGTGCCTACACCCTGCCGATCCTTTTAGGCTGCCCTACCATGTGAGATCAGCTTGAAACACAGTTGGCCTGCAGACATTCAAGCATGTGATCGCGTGGGAGGCCTCAGAAGGTTCTCACCTAAACACTCCCCACTCAAGGACCACACCTCTGCCCAGTCTCCCTTCCCAAATCACAAACCAATTCAGAGAACTGGTGAATTTCCACAATGCATTTTTTTTCCTGCTCACGGGGACTCAACCTCCCCCGCCCACCCCTCCACCACGGCCCCCTCCCTTCTGGATGCTTCAACACCGTCCTGTTGGTAGTGAGAGATATGGAGAAATGGCAAGCTTGGCTCCTTTTTTTATCTAGATCGGGGCCAAGAATTTCTTCTTGGTCGGCAAGATGAACATAAGGTAAAGTTGGCCTCCAGAGCGCCCATCACCCCCGTGAAATCAGCTCCAAATTTAGCTCCTTTACACACATCCCTTCGCTTACAAAGGCTCCATTATAGACGTGAATAAAGGGAAGGAAACCAAATTCGGGAGGCAAGTGTGTTGGCTCCCTGCCACCCTCACATGCGAACGGCTCCGTCCTCCTCGGATGCAGGATGGCTCCTCTCCAGGAGAGGCTGCTGCTGCTGCTGGAATTAAATTTCCCTCTATTATTAGGTACTTGTTACCATAATGTGCCCACATTAGCATAAGTGCTGGTGGGATCCTCTGCCTGAGAGGCCACTCGTGCTGCATGGAAATGGCAGGAGCAGGGGCACGCTGGAAACTAGATCTTCTGGGGCAAAAGCCGGGGAGAACTGAGGCTGTTCCCCCGTGTCTGTGTGTGTGAGCGAAGGAGAAAGGAAGGCATGAGCCAAGGGGACTAATGTGAACAAACATCACTTAGCGTCTGCTGGCTCCAACACACTACAAATGGCTCCCCTGCATCATCTCAAATGGGGCCAGATCTGTGTGTGTGTGTCTGCACATCTCTGCTAACGTCAGGTAAATAAAAAGCAAAGTCGTTTCCTCCTTACCTGGTGAATTCCTGTTTATATCAGGATTCAGGGGGCTTTTTAATAAACAAACAAGTCAGAATGTATTGGGTAGGAGTTTCTTCAGGAGTTCCCGTCGTGGCACAGCCAAAACGGATCTGACTAGTATCCATGAGGATGCTGGTTTGATCCCTGGCCTCACTCAGTGGGTTAAGGATCCAGCATTGCCATGAACTGCAGTGTAGGTCAAAGACTCGGCTCGGATCCCATATTGCTGTGGCTGTGGCTGTGGCCAGTGGCTATAGCTCTGATTAGACCCCAGCCTGGGAACTTCCATATGCCATGGGTGCGGCCCTAGAAAGCAAATAATAATAATAATAATAATAATAATAAAAATGCGACTACAGTGGCTTGGGTCCCTGAGGAGGTATGGGTTCAATCCCCGGCCCAGAAGAGCAGGTTAAAGGATCCAGCGTTGCCACAGTTGTGGCATAGGTTACAGCTTCGGCTTGGATTCAATTCCTGGCCCAGGAACTTCCATATACCACAGGGGCAGCCATAAAAAATAAATAAATAAAAAGAACGTACTGGGTAACCCCATGAGAAACAGGACCTAAGTTTATCTGAAGCACATGCTGAATTCAAGATTTATGTGGCCTCTAACCTTGCCACTGAGGTGACCTTGAGACTCTCCTAAACCTTTCTTTCCAGGGAGGTGTGATACTTGCTACCCGTGTGGTCAGACTCCCATGTTCCATGGAAAGAACGGGCTGGTGAAGATTGTTTGTCCTCTTCCCCAGCCTGCTTTCTGTCTTTCTAGATGCTTCATCTTGCCCTGGTGGGGGCAGGGGCGGGGGGGGGGGGGGGGAAGAGGGACGGAGAGCAGAGTGAAGATGAGGAGCAGAGAATTATTTGGATTCTTTTGCTGATGTGGTTGGTGGTTGTGTATTTTCTCCCTAGTTACCGGGGCAATATATGAATTCAACTCAAAATCTGGAGCCCGAAGGTGGAAAGATCCCTTAACCCAAATGCCAAAGTGGAAAGAGTCCAGGCCCCAGGAAGCTGTCACTGGGGAAGGGACCAAGCCACCCGGGGGCTCTGACAAGGAAAGAGATGGGCTGAGCAGCAAAGCCCAAGCTGAAGATGCAGGCCCGGGGTCGAGGAACCAGGACGGCAGGCCGAGCACCCCAAAGGAAAGAAATCCAGCCCTCAAAAGCCAGGCATCCCCAAAACTGCACCCAGAAAAGTGAACGGTGTCTGCTTGCCAGGCTCACAGCACAGCACAGCCCACGGAGGGACCCCGACTGTCCTGGATGCTGCCTCACCCTTCATGCTTCGAGGGCAGGGTGGGGGTCAGAGAGCTGAAAACGAAGGGGAGCCGGGGTCCCAGATGGGATATCTGACAAACTTTAAAATAAACAGAAAGAGGTTTGATCACAGAGTTGCCTTTTTCTGAAACGGGCACAGGAGAGATTTCATGAAGGTGTCTGTGCCCCTGATCAGCTGGACCATTAACTTGTGGGTGTGGACACGTGTTTCTTTTTCACACTGACTGCTAGGAAGCTCCATTTTGTTCATCCCGAAGAAGTGCCCAAGATCTGCCCAAATTCTGAGGACTATGCTCCCATCTGGTTTTGCCTTGTCCTGCCTTTATTTTAGTGTCACCCAGATTTCTTCACTTATAACTCCAGCTTGACATGATACATCATTGTAAGTCACCTCTAATCCTTTTCAAAAAAGCAGAGTGGTGGAGAAACCAAAAAAGGGCGAGGAAATAGTGAGCTGTTGATCTGGGAAGAAGAAAGCACACTAGACACACTTAATTCTTTTTCATTAGGGTAAAACTGACAGTCGATAAAGCACGCAGATCTCAGGCATTCTGCTCGATACTGTGTAGACTCTTCCCAAAGGCAACACGATTCAGGTCATTATAGTCAGGGATTACTTTTGCCTTTTCTTGTAGGAGAAAATGTCCCAATAAAATGTAGAAAGGAGAGACCCCAGCCATGATGACTAAGCAAAGTCTAGCCGACTGCCCCAACCAGTCCTCCCCCATGCATCTGCTTCCGCATCTACTACCTTGCCTGACGTCACTCCAGTCCAACTAGTCAAGCTTGGACCCGGAAGACATAGCCCATAAAAGCCTTATGAAACCCTTCTTCCGGGCTCAGACTCTGGAGAGCGATCTCCTCTGAGCCCGCTGACGTAATAAAACTGAGTTCTCCAACTCTCTGAGTGCTCTCTTGGTTTCTCGCCGGGTAAAAGAGCTGATCCACTGCAGCCGCAAAGCTACCGGAGCTGGTACGCTACAGCCATGGGGCTGTCACCAGAGCTGATACGCTGCAGCGCAGGGCTGTTGGGTATCTGCCGTAACATTCTGAATCTTCTATAAGTGGAATAACATGGCACGTCCTCTTTTGTGTCTGGTTCCTTTTGCTCAGCATCCTGTCTGTGGGATTCATCCAATGGTCCAGGGCTCCTTACCGTGTGTCTTATCCCATGGGGGTTGGGGGGGGGGCGTACTCCCATGTGTCATTTTTCCATTCCACACTTGGGTGGCTACCCCAAGCTTGTCACTATTATAAATTACAGCACTGTGGACTTCCTTTGCACGTGCCTTTTGGTGGCAGGAACACTTGCTTCTTCTGAACCTATTCCTGGGAGTGGGACTGTGAGAGCCACTGCTGGGATCTGCTGAGACTCCCAAAAGTAATGGCTCCAATTTACGCTTCCACCAACAAGGATGGAGAGCTCTGAATGCTTTACTCTCTCGCTAAGACTTGATGTTGTCTGTCCTTTTAATTTTATTTCTTTACTTATTTTTTGTCTTTTGTCTTTTTAGGGCCTCATCCACGGCATGTGGAGGTTCCCAGGCTAGGGGTCTAATCGGAGCTGCTGCTGCCTGCATCCTACACCACAGCTCATGGCAATGCCCGATCCTTAACCCACTGAGCAAGGCCAGGGATCGAACCTGCAACCTCATGGTTCCTAGTCAGATTCGTTTCAGCTGTGCCATGACAGAAACTCCTCCTTTCAATTTTAGCCATCCTGGTTAAAATTCCTTTGAAGTAAAGTCACTCTTTTTTTCCTCAAAGCTGCAACAACACCAGATCTACCTCCTGCGATGGGGTGGGGGGGACCACAAGACTCTGAGTGGAGACACAACTGGGAGTTTTGCCTCTGGGCGTGAGCAATGAGCTGAATGTAAAACTCACTGCCATGAAACAGGAGACAGAAGTTTGAAGCATGTGCCTGGTGGAGGCGAGCAATCCTCAGCGTGGCCCCGTGGCCCCCTCCCCAGCTGCTGTGGCCCTAGTCCAGGAACCACAAGAAAGGACCAGATGAGAGTTTGCTGGAGCAGCACCCCCTTTCCCAGCTGGGGAGCCAGATGGGAACTCCCCAGGCCCGGACGGCCTGTAGGGGGCAGGCAGGATCCCTCCTGCCAACACAGACCTTCCGCGGGAGCAGCTGCCGCTTTATTGTGTGCCTGCGCGCCCGGTGTGACTGCTCGAGAAAAAGAAACATTTAAAAGATGCCCTGTCCTGGCCTAGAGCGGGCGCGATTTATTAATAAGGGTCGGTTGCCAGGGAACTCCCCTGAATAGGTTGAAATTTTGCAAAGAAGGCAGGGCTGCTCATTTGTGGAGGTTAAAGTGGGTGAAGTGGCTGATTACCCATTTAAGACGCGGCAAGTCTGCGGAGCCCCGAGTCAAACGCCTTCCTCAGAAGCTCTCAGCCTCAATGCAAGTAAAATGAGGCTCGGGGAAGGCTGAAGGGGGTGCCTAATAACTGTTTACGAGCCCATTAAGGATGATTAAAAGGAGGGCTGCGAGCAGCTGTTCTCCCCTCCCGGGGGGTGACGGCGGGAGGGGACTGTGTTTGTCAGCAGAAGAGATTTCAGTGAGGCCCGGGGAGGGACTTCCTGAAGGCTGGGGTCTGTTTGAAGACGACAGTCTTCCAAGGCCCAAGATGTCAACCCCAAGGAACCCAAGATGTGGGTCAGGAGTGGTACCAGGAAGCTTCTGCCAGGAGAACCTGCCTTTTCTTTTGCACATGTAACTACCTGATGAGGGGAAATCAGAAGGCTCGGGTCCAGGGCTGAGGCCACTTTGGTTTCTAACATTTACCAGGGGTGAAAAAGAAAATCATCTGAATCGAAGGAAGCCAGGGACCACTGCGGACTTTGTATGAGTTTTCTCACTTTTCTCTCCCAAGACCTTAAACAGACACGAACTTACTGCAGCTCATGTTGACGTGCCTGCTTCTGAGTCATTAAAAATTAAAGCCAAGATGTTCAAGGATCAGGCCCCGGGGGGGATCCATACCGCTGGGAGATTGTGGAACCCCGTGGTGAGTGCTGAAGTTTGGGGTTTCCCTGGTGGCTCAGTGGGAAGCAGGTCTGCATCGCTGTCTGCCTGGGTTAAAAGCACGTGTGGTGTGTGAACAGAAACTGGGCAGTGATGCTTTCGCTCCCTAGGGTCCTCTTTCATGTCTGTCGCTCTCCCGTTCGCCTTTTCTGTAATGTGTTTTGTGCTGGCTGAGAAAATTAAAGCAACCCGATGAGTGAATCTAGAAAATGATGGCTGTTGAAATTCAGCGTTTCTCATTTCAAACTCCATGTGTTTATACCTCCCATTCATTCAATAAATATTTGCACAGCGATGACTGTGTGCCAGATGCTGACTCATTCACAAACACAGCAACCCCAGCTCCTTGCCCTTGAGGAGCTTACTTTCTGTCCACTGTGGATGAAGGCAGCCTGCTGATACAATGTCGCCAAATATGCTGTTTGCAAATCCATCCTGGCCCATTTGTTTCTGGGTTCCTTGAGTGGTCTATCTGAAAGATAAATTAACCCAATCCTGGAGTCTCCTATCCAGAAGAACATATATTTTGGAACCACTTAGATATTAAAAACAAAAACAAACAAACAAAAAACAACAACAACACTTAAGGGGAAGCCTTTATCAGAAAATAGTTGAGGAGTTCCCATTATGCTCGGCAGTTAATGAACCCAATTAGCATCCACGAGGACATGGGTTCGATCCCTGGCCTTGCTCAGTGGGTTAAGGATCTTGTGTTGCCGTAAGCTGTGGTGTAGGTTGCAGATGTGGCTTGGATTCCGCGTTGCTGTGGCTGTGGCGTAGGCCGGTGGCTACAGCTCCGATTGGACCCCTAGCCTGGGAACCTCCATGTGCTGAGGGTATGGCCCTAAAAGGACAAAAAGACAAAATAATAAAATAAAATCGAAAATAGGTGAGATGCCCAAGGATGGGCCCCAGGCTTGGGTTATTTGGCCAGTATGCTGCTTATCACCTCCGGATGGCAGCTCTGAGCCAGACGTGACTTCCCTGCATGGAGGAGGGAACTCTTCTGAGGCCCTGAGACATCTGATCTGGAGCCCAGGGAAAATCTCAGACAAAAGGTGGGGTGGGAGTTGGGGGTGACTCAGATCACCGAAACCCTACTATGTGTCATGCGTATGGTGGGTGAGACGTGGCATTTGCTCTAAAGGAACAATCCAACTGAGAAGATACCAGCTCTTTGAAAAGACAACTGGTCACCCCCACCCGCCCAGGCGCTGCATGAGAAGTAAATGAGTATCACAGGTAATGGGTGCTGGAGAAAGCAGATGTGGGAGGGAAGACCTGAAGGCTGAAGGGGTCTTAGAGCTAGCTCTGAGTTCCAAGCAGGAGAGAGATGTTGAGCAAAGGCTAAAAGCATTCCGAATCCTGGCTGTCAATCACTTTCAGCGAATGCTTGTCCTGTGTCACCTGGAGTGAATAACCAGTCTCATCCAGAGCCTCCTGGGTGTGTAGCAAGCACTCAACAAACATTTGTAGAAGCGAATTGAATTAAGCAAGCTGGCAGTTGGTTTTCTACCCAAGTCATGTAGCAGAGCCACAACTTTTCTAACTAGATCTAGACAAACATTATGATGATGAAAAGCAAACAGTTACTGAGTGCCCACGAGGCCCCAGGCACTATTCTCGGCTCTGGGGACATAGCAGTAAACCAAACAGGGTTCTTAGTGTTTACACCCCAGTGGGGGACGAGAGGCTGAATATACAAACGGACAATGGCTGGACCATACATAAAAATAGAACTGGGATCCACAACCTGCAGCAACCTGCCCAGGAAACCAACCCCCTTATCTGCAATAAGCAGCCCAGGAAGCCAGCGTGCTGTAAGTCGGACTTGCAGGAAGCCGAATTGCTGTTTCTAGTAACAATCCAGGAAGCTAAACAATAACTTCTGTAACAATCAGACGGGAATGGCCAGGACCTGATTAACAACAGACAGCTTCCCTAATTTTTAGCCCAGCTTCCAACCTGGGACCAACCAGAGAAAACTAAATACGCACCATAGGATATATCCCCTCCAGGCAGCCCACCTACACTTCCCCAGGCGCACAGCCCCCACTACAAAGCTTCCCCACTCCTCTGGCCGCCTTTGAGTCTCTGCCAAAATGCGCGTGAAGGTAGCTGACTCGCTTGCTACAGTAAGATAGCAATAAACACCCTTTGCGGAGTTCCCATCATAGCTCAGTGGTTAAAGAACCCAACTAGTATCCATGAGGATGCAGGTTCGATCCCTGGCCTTGCTCAGTGGGTTCAGGAGCCAGTGTTGCCGTGAGCTGTGGTGCAGACTGCAGATGCGGCTGGGATCCCGAGTTGCTGTGGCTGGGGTATAGGCTGACAGCTGTAGCTCCGATTCATCCCCTAGCCTGGGAACCTCCATATGCTGCGGGTGCGGCCCTAAAAAGGCAAAAATACATACATACATACATACCCTTTGCTTTTCTCCTACGGCTGATCTTTGTTTATTTCCAGAGGTATAATAGATAAACAGATTGGGTGCATGTGTGTGTGTGTGTATACCATAGGTACATACATCTCAAATGTAGGCATATATCGTGTATACATATCTCATATGTACATACATGTGTTAACAGTGGTAAATGCTACTGAGAACAATGCAAAGGGTCAGGAGTATGGAGGGTGGTGAAGGAAGGCCCCATGGTGAGGTGAGTGTCAAGCAGCAGAAGTGGGGAAGGAGCCACACGGGCCACTGGGACGAGCCCTCAGGCCAAGAGCGCAAAGGCAAGGCCAGGCTGAAGATCACGAGGAAGAGCAGAGTGATGACCATGAGGACCAGGGGTGATGCCTTCCAGCAGGTGTGTGGGGGGGAGTGGGTGAGCGTGGATGGGGGGGGGGGAAGCGGGGGATGGTAGGCTCAGCTTGTAGGGCTTCGTAAACCCTTGTAAAGACTTTGGCTTTTACTGGGAGTGTGATGAGGAGATATTTCGGGGTTGGGGGTGCAACATCTTTTCTGTTTTAAAAGCGTCGTTCTGAGAGTTGATTTGAGACTAGACTTCAGGGAACCAGGGAGCAGGGGGGCAAGTCGGGAGACCTATGAGTTGCCTACTGGATTAGTCCAGGGATGACATGGCGGTGGCTTGGGCCAGGGTGGCAAAAGTGGAGCATGGTGGGCACATGGGAACCTTGCAGGACGTTTTGGAAAGAGTGCCCCAACTACCAAAGAAGCCCTGAGTTCTTCTAGGTCTGTTCCCCTATTAGACAAAGGTGGCCCCGCCGGGTTTAGTCACTCTCTTAGTGGAAGCTACCAGATACAGCTATTTTACGTAACAGCAAATGGTGCTTCCCAAATACACCTGCCTCCTTTTGCTATCTGGGATAGGGTGTGTGTGTGTGTGTGTGTGTGTGTGTGTGTGTGTGTGTGGCCCTTGGTGTTTCTGCTGCACTAAACTGAATCCTGTTGAGATTTCAAACAGGCATCATGGAAATGGAGCAAACAGGCCTGGACAGTGTTTTGTTCGTCTGGACTCCACGCCTTGCTGTGGGAAAGGTCCCAGGTAACCTCCTTCAATCCATGCCATGCATTAGATTAGCTCTCAGTCAGAAAAAGCATAAAAGCATAGTTCTGATTCAAGGCCTTTTACCAGGAGACCTCAGTTGTACGAAAAAAATTGTGGCCTGTGACTCCCAAAAGAGTCTGTGCTTTTAAGAACTCTGCCTGCTTAGAGGGAAACAGGGAGGCGAGTGTGTCCTGGAAAACTGAAGCCTGCTGATCAGGTTTTTGGAGACAGTCTTACTGAAAATGATATCACCCACCCTTCCCATGAGTACAAACCATAATTATCAGCCCTGATTTGGGGTGTGGAGAACATGATCCGTGCAAGTCTTAAAACCAAGGCAAAGCACACTTATGAGCTTTGCACTCCTCCTGTGTGGTGCCTGCGAGGTGAGGCTGGCCCAGCGCTTGGATGAGGGCATCCTACCCACTGCCCACGTGGGGCCCTCGTCATGCTCAGCAGCCCTGTACTTCCAGGTGATCCCAAATTGTCTGCAGCTGCTGTGACCCCGCCAGCCCTGGGCACAGCTGAGGGAGGGAAGCTGGTTCATCTGACTCATACATGAGGCTTACAAGAGCTCCACTCCCTGGGCCCATCTCCTGTGTTCGCCCACAGTCAGAATACCCTCCAGCTGCTATGCTAAAACATCTTTTTTTTTTTTTGGTAACAACTGTATTGATATTTGATTTAATTCATATACCACTACATCCAGCAATTTTTAAGTATCTTCACGAACTGTGCAACCCTCACCACTATCTGACTCCAAAACACTTTCATCACCACCCAATAAGCCCCATGCCCATTAACAGCCATGCTCCATCCCCAAACCCTAGCACCCATTGATTGAGCACCTCTCTGGATATTTCATTTAAGTAGAATCATACCATGTTTGTCCTTTTGTGTCTAGTTTATTTCCCTTACCATGTTTTCAACAATCATCTATGTTGTCACAGACATCAGGACTTTTTTCCTTTCTATGGCTGAATAATGTTCTATCGCGTCAGATGCTACATGCTACATTTTATTTATCTACTAACGGATATTTGGGTTATTTCCACCTTTGGGCCATTACGAGTAATGCTGCAATGAATGTTAATGTGCAAGCTCTTGTGTGGACACATATTCTAATTCCTCTGGGGTACATACCCAGGAGTGGAGATGCTGAGTCATATGGTAATTCTATATTTATCTTCTTGAGAAACTGCAGCACTGGTTTTCAAAGTGACTGCACCATGTTATAGTCTTACCAGCTTTGGTGAGAAATCCACGAGGCTTTCACAAACGTTTAAAACAGTAGAAGGTGCCCTCTGCTCAGGTGTAGACCCTGTCAAGCTCTGGCATGAAGAGGCCACTAGTGGTCTGGAGTGCTGGTCGACCTCGCTGAGCTTCCTCAACTTCCTAGTCAGCAGCTAGGTCTGTACAAATCTCAGGATTGCAACTGTGTGTCTAACATGTGCTGGGCACACTAGCTGCAAAACCTCCAAATCCTTACAGCACTCTTTGGAAGACTGTCTGGACAGCTGAGAGATGGAGAGACAAGGGAACGTGTCCAGAGGTCACAGAGCCAGAACACCAAGCTGGGTGTGCCTCCGCAAGCCTAAGCCCAAGGGCTCAGTTTTCCCATTGGATTGTGTTCCAGTGGGGAAAAGTCAGATGACTGAACCCTCAGATGGATCCTCTGACCAAATATCTCTTCCCTCAAAGCTCGAGGCTTCTCAAGGCTGCAGAAATCAAACCCTCATACGTGCAGCATCGATACCAGCTTCAGGACCAGCAGACATGCTCTGAGAGCATCCTCTCCTGTCTGGCATGAGTTGGGATCTAAAACAGCCGCGAGCCTTCCGCAATCCTGCAAGCCCAGCGCATACAGGTTTGAGCTGTGCAAAAGGCACAATCTATTCTTTCCTCCATTCTGCTCACACTCTCCACCTGTCTGCTGCTCAACAGAAGCAGACTCATCTTGGCTATGAGTATTCAAGTGTCTTCCAGAGACATTCTGTCAAGGTCTAGGTCACTCAGAAACAGCCCCCTCCTCCCCAAGGAGAAGAGGCTGCAGTTACGCATGTTGGCCAGCAGAGGCTCCTTTTGACATTTGGCTTCCTCAGAGTGGTCCAGGAAGGCCTGGTTAACCCACCAGCCGGCCTTCTTTTCACGTTCCCCCAAGCCGTCCTGGGTATGTGGCCGCAGGCCCTGCAGAGAGCAGCCTCAGGGCATCCACGGTTGGGATTCCACCTTGTGGCCACCCACAAAACCCCACAGCAGCAGTGTGGTCACTGGAAACCAGGAGGGCCGAACCAAACCTTCTGGAGGTGGGAGTGAGTGGCCAGGTCCACCCATGGGTGGCCTTTTCCTGGAAGGTGCCAGGACAGCGATCAGGGCATTTCGCCAAGCAAGCTATGGCTATTGACAAATATAGCCCCACCTGGGCTCAAAACACTTTTATCACTGTCGACTTAAGTACAGAGGGTTAGAATCAGCTGCGGTGTTTGGCGTCTCTGAATAAAAAACCCTGGATTTTGTTTCCTTAACACACCATCTTGGCACAGGTTCCAGAAAATGAGGGTCCCAAATTCTACGCCTTTGTTTGGTAGAAACGTGTGCTGATATGTCTGTGTACTAACAAATAAATAATAAAATCACTTTGCATTTATAGAATAATAATAAATAACAAAATCACTCTGCATTTATAGAATGCTTGCCATGTTGCAAGATACCATGGGGTCCTTTATATTTGTACTTTTATTTAACGTAATGCAGCTGGAGGTACTCTGAGGCTCAGAAAGGGTGAGTTACTTCCCAAAGGTCTCACAGCTAGGAAGTGGCAGAGGGAGGTGGGGTTTGAAAGCAGGTGTGGCCTCTTCATGCCAGGACTAGGGTCCAGAATTCCTAGTAAGATGGCTTAGTCCCCTGTCACTCCCACCCCAACACTGCCTTAATCTTGGAGCTGCTTTAGGCTGGGGGTAGAATCAGAAGGGGAAGGAGAGGATGGAATTTACAAGCTAGTTTATGCCAGAGCTGGTTTGGGTGCCTTGAAATTCACCAGGGCTTGGACAAGTCTTCCAGGATGGGACCCTTCCCACAGACCAGCTGGGAGCTCATTAGTGTCACTGAGCCGCGGGAGAGAAAGATAAAAAGGGAAGGGACATGAAGAGGCACAAAGGGAGGGGGACAACAAGGCAGAAGCAGAGAGAGAGAGGTGGCTGGTGGCCTTGCCAGCGAGCCTCCTGCCTGGAGAGCTGGTGAAGCAAGCACAGCCTTCATTCTTTCGCGCAGGGCCAATAAAGGGCAGCTGAATCACAGGATTTCTCAAGAAATAAAAATTCCTAGTACACCCCTGGGGCCTGGGGAGAAAAACTGACAACGTGTTGATTGAAAACAGACTAAGCTGATGTGTGCCTGCAGCGTGAGGCTGCACTTCCCCAGGTTCACAGCGACACCTAGTGGTCTCCATGGGCACCTGCCGCCTCCGTGGAAAAGAGGCAATGGCCTGAAGAGAGTATTTGGGGTGTAGAGCAGAAGCATCCTCTTTTCCCTAGCGTCAAAGTCCGTGTTTTGCTTTGTGGGGTATGCCAATATTCTAAGAGGAATTCCACACGTCCCCAGGAGCGGGGGTGGGGGGACACTGGTCAAACACTGGACTTCCTATATGGCCAGTTATGTATATCCAACTGACTCTGTATTGGCTAGATGTTCTTTTTTTGTTGGTTTTTTTTTTTTTGGAGGGGAGGGTTTTTTTAAATGATTTTTTTCCATTATTGGTCTACAGTGTTCTGTCAATTTCTACTGTACAGAAAAGTGACCCAGTCACATATATATATACATTCTTTTTCAAAAGTGGACATTTTTCCCTCTGATTTTCTTTTCATTTATTACATTTTCATTTATTCTCATTTAGTAAGTCTAACTGAATGTATTTAATGGTGATACCTTTATAAGACTTTTATACCAATGAATTCTGCAATCGGAGACATTTCTTTGTGAGGTTATGTGTTCAGAAAATAAAATGACTGTGCTTCTACATTAGGTCAAAGATCTTGGCATCCATCGTCACCCTGATCAGTAAGTCTGATTAAAAATGAAAACTATGCATCTCCTTCTGGATAATAGCACTTGAACATTTTCATCCCCTCTCTGGCCTCCCCTTGCTCCATTTCAGCTTTAGCTAAGTTACTTGCCTGAAGGCTCCCTGGGGACAAAGGATATCCAGTGATAGCACCATGCCTGGGACATGGTTAATACTCAAAAACTATTTCTTCATGGAATGACCTCAGCTCCTGATTTGTCACGGTGGCGGGGGGGTGGCGCACAGGAGTGGGGTCAGATAATTCAATCTCCTGGCAAGTGCTACTAGAGGATTCCAGACTCTAAGGGGCATTTGTCAAACCAGGAAGACCCTGGCCTGGAAACTCAGCTTCTTGTCAATATCTGGGGATGGTCTGTGGTTAAATAGGAACCCAGGGCAGAACTCGTAGAGCTCTATAAAAAGGCTTATTAACACGCAACTAGAGATTCTCATACCAAGTAAAGTAAGTCAGAAAGAGAAAGACAAATACCATATGATAGCACTTGTATGTGGAATCTAAAATGTGGCCCAGGGAGTTCCTGTTGTGCTCAGCAGAAATGAATCTGACTAGTATCCATGAGGACACAGGTTTGATCCCTGGCCGTGTGCAGTGGGTTAAGGGATCTGGCATTGCCGTGAGCTGTGGTGTAGGTTGCAGACTCAGCTCAGATCCTGCGTTGCTGTGGCTGTGGTGTAGACAGGCAGCCACAGCTCCAATTGGACCCCTAGACTGGGAACCTCCATATGCCTAGGGTGCAGCCCTAAAAAGACAATAAACAAACAAATAAATAAATAATATGTGGCACAAACAAACCTATCTACACAACATAAACAGACACGGACATGGAGAACAGACTTGTGGTTGCCAAGGGGCAGGCAGGAGGGAGAGGAACGGATGGGGTGTTTGGGGTTGGTAGATGCAAACTATTACATTCAGAATGGATAAGCAATGAGGTCCTGCTGCACAGCACATGCAACTGTTTCTAATCTCTTGGGATAGACCATGATAGAAGATAGTATTAGAAAAAGAATGTATATAAATGTATGGCTGGGTCACTTTGCTGTACAGCAGAAATTGACACAACATTGTAAATCAATTATACTTAATAATAATTTTTTTAAAAGACCTCTTAAATGTCTGAGTGTTGGTACCCTGGGAGGGCTCCACAAGGCCACATTTTATAGGGACTGTCAAGAGACCCACTGAGGGCTTTCCTTTTGAAGAAGAAATCATGAGCTTCTGCAATCCGATCTTGTTGGGAAGGAAACACTGTCCTCAAGCGAAATGTTATCTGAAAACTTTATCTGAATTTCATTGGCCAGAGAACCTGTGTTAACTGCATGCCCCTGGTTACAAAGATCAGAAACTCACAGATTTATTGGGAAGCCACTTGTGGAAATAAAGAGCACTGGTCCCACTGCTTTCTCTCTCCAGAACCCAGAGGATGAAGACGACCTATTTGGAGTGTGGCATAGTGGGCGTGGGTCATACTGGTGCCAGCCCAGCATCATTTGAACAGCCTTCCTAAATGAGGAAAATAGGCCACTGTTAGGGTCACTACCTCACCAGGGAGGAGATCAGAACTTAGTTTCCCAGACCAACTGTGCAGCTGGGACACAGACATATGACCTAGGCTCTGCCAGTTGGATGCAGCAACATGAAACTTGCATGAAAGAGTGAAAAGCAAAGAGCCAGCTGCTGAGTGATGCTACATCTTGGTGATGCAGGCAAAGCACGGCAGAGAATGTGCAGCCCCCAGAGGCAGCAAGGGCAGAGGGACTCCCCATAACAGGGGCCAAAAGCAGTGGAATCAAACCTGTGACCGGACTAGCAGGGCTATGAGTGTTGTTTATGGCTGCAGCCTCTTTTTCTAACATGGCATAAATTCTGTGAGCTACTACTATCCTCTCATATGTTCTTTTTCTGTTTAAACAAACTAGAGTGAGTTTCTTTTTTTGTGAATAATAACCCTGATGAAATTATGGTGAGGTTTCATGGATATCGGAATCAGAAAGTCATTCAGTATTCATGGCAGCTACAGACAGTTCAGGTCAGGAGTTCAAGGGTCACTACCTCAGGGAAGTTGTACTCAACTATTTTGTTTGGAGCTGAGGTGGCTATTTATTGTGACTCTCTGTTCAACACCCTCTAGTGACAACCATTATTCTATTGTTAAGTGAAGCCATGTCTTCTGGTGGAATTGGCATCATGCCCCAAATCCAAAGCTGAGCACATGACCCAGGCCAGGCCAATCAGACGGCTGCCTCTCCTGGCCTCAGTGATTGGTTCAGGGATGGATACATGTCTCGGGGTGGACCAATGAGAGCTATCCCTGGGACACTGCTGCATCCCCAGGGAATTACTCCTTTTCTGCTGAGGCTGCTCAGTTGGCAGGAGGTAAGCATGCAACAGGAAGCCAGTGCTGGCCATCATGTCAAGTGTGGAAATTGCTGCCAACCAAAGAGTAAAGCCAACTGGAGGAAAGCAAGACCAAGAGAAAAAGAGGTACTCATTCCTGATGATACTGCACATTTGGACCCAGCCAAGACAAAAGTCAGTTCCATCCTTAGATTTTTCAATTCTGTGAGCCATCCAATTCCTTCGTAAGTTAATTTGAGTTCACTGTCACTTAAAACCAAAAGGGTCTTGACTAACACCATGGTGCATGTTCAAATGCCAGAATTTTTGGCAAGGCTTCAAAAGGATTAAATTATATCCCCACTTAGCATACCATTCACTCGATTACTCCTCAAGCCTGTGTTTTCATTTGAGGATAACTGTTATGGCCCCGACTGTGCTCTCTCCTGACCTTACAAGACTAAGTTTTCACACATCCTAAGAAACACACGGTTCCTTTGCACACGTTCGCCATTACACACTACCTCTCCCATCCAACGTGTCCACTTGGGATTCTCCCCTTCCACATGAAGCACTCCTTTCAACATTCTGTCTAAGGCACTCTGTTGTAACAACATATATCCTCAGTTACAGCAAAAGGTACATCTTCCACCTTGAGCACAATATGGTACCCACCTGTGAAGGTAGCTGCCAGCCTGTGTGCAGAAGCATCTGGTTTTAGAACCACTGGTCCTGGAACCTTGGCATCACTGTGACTCTGTGTCTGCACTCTTCACACCTTTCTTCTAAGTGTGTCTTCCTGATTCTTGTCCTGCAACCAGCTGGCTCTTTTTCTCATTATTTCCAAAATCAATTCCCACAGAGAGAAAAATCTAACTTGACTGATCTCAGTTGGGCAGGGTTGATTGAGCTGGGCCACATCAGACAGGACCAGTCCGTCCATGCATGGAGGTCCTGGACAAGGTAGCCGCCTTTGTCCAGTCACATGAGCCAAAGGAGGGTGCAGGTCATGAGGTCAAGACACAACAAAGTCTGGATGAGCAACAGCTTAGGGATGCTTCTCTCCTTGGGAACTATGGCAGGGGCCGTTTTCTTAGCCAGGAATGGTGTGTTTGATGGCTTCCATGATCATCGTCTCTGGTACCTTCCCCTGGCCTATAAGTGAGAGAGTAAAATCATGATGATGATGGGGATGGGGCTGCTAATAATAACTGTGAAGAACTGGCTTCACGGTCAATGCCTCTATTTTTCCTGCATCACACTTACTGGCTGTCTCTGTGAAAGGTGTCAGCTTTTATTCTCCTGTAAGCCAAAGCGCTGACTGGGTTTATGTTCTCTGAGGAACTCTGAGGAGACAGCATGGATTTAAACACCCCTTTTCTGAATGTAAGTTGGTACGTCCACTATGGAAAACAATATGGAGGTTCCTCAGAAAACTAAGGAGGGAGTCACTATATGACCCAGCAATCTCACTCCTGGACATCCATCCAGACGAAACTGTAGTTCAAAAAGATACATGCATCCCTATGTTCACTGTAGCACTATTCACAATAGCCAAGACATGGAAACAACCCAAATGTCCATCAACAGATAAATGAATAAAGGGATGTGCCACATATATACAATGGAATATTACTCAGCCATAAAAAAGAAGAATGCCATTCAGAGCCTCATAGATGCAACTAGAGATTATCATACTAAGTGAAGTCAGTCAGAAAGAGAAAGATAAATACCATAAGGTATCACTTATATGTGAAATCTAAAATATGATACAAATGAACCTATCTTTAAAAGAGAAGCATATACATAGACAGGGAGAACAGACGTGTGCTTGCCAAGGGGAAGCGGATTGGGGGAGGGAAAGAGTGAGGGGTTGAGGTTAGCAGATGGAAGCTATTATACATGGAGGGGATAAGCAACAAGGTCCTACCATATAGCACAAAGGACTAGATTCGACGTCCTATGATAGATCACAACAGAAAAGAATATTTTAAAAAAGAATGTGTGTGTATATGTATATATATCTGAATCACTTTGCTATACAGCAGAACTTAACACAACACTGTCAGTCAACTATACTTCAATAAAATTAAAACAAAACAAAACAAAACAAAACAGCACTTGTCCCTGACAGAGCACATCCAGCTGCCACCCTCACTGTGGGTTGAGTGCCTTTAGAGACATGAGAATTCTCAACTTCTTTCCCTGAGCCCGATGAAAGCCTGTTTCCCCTGGAACTGGGAGAGGGTGTGAAAATCCACATGCTGGCATCTAGCTGGTTTCTAGTTTATTCTGTAGTACTGTATCAACCCTCTAAGGCCAACTCTGGAACCTCCAGCTTTAAGCCAAAGTGCTTTCAAAACAATAAGAGGTTCACACCTGGGAGGCCTGCCTCAAACCAGCCAATGGAGTATTGGAAGTGCCACCACGGACTCATTGCAATTTTTCAGTAAATTGAAAGACACTAGGATGCTTCCCATCTTAGTAAAATAACCATCACCACCAGGGTTGGCAGTGGGAAGGAATCTGGTGAGGAGGGTGAGCTACACCAGAAGCCCCCACCCTGGCTGTCAGTGACCCCGGTTGGGTCAGGGTGTTAACCTGTTTGAAATGCCTTCTCCACCCAGACTGACTCCCTTGAGGACTATAATGCCAACATTAAAAAGTCTGATTCCCTTTTTATGTGAAGGTGCCTAGAACCCCAAAGATACAACTTCTCAAACCTCAGTAGCTCATTTCTCCAAAGTTGTGGGATCTTTGTTCAGGTTTAGGTATTTAATCTGCCAACTCAGGACTCTCTTGACTTTCACTGCTAAGCAGTGTCTCAGTTCCCATTGTGGTTAAGGACCCAGCATTGTCTCTGTGAGGATGTGGGTTCGATCTCTGGCCTCACTCAGTGGGTTAAGGATCCCACGTTGCCGTGGCTGCAGCGTAGGCCGGCAGCTGCAGCTCTGACTTGACCCCTAGCCCAGGAATTTCCACACGTGGCAGGTGTGGCCATAATAATAATAATAGTAATAATAATAATGATAATAGCAAAGGTCTCTAGTCTATGTAGACAAACCAAGGTGACCTGTTCCCACTCTGGAGGAGACACGGCTTAGGGGGTAAAGGCATGGCCTTTGACTTTATAAATACCATTGGTGCCAAATACTTGTGACCTAGTGTAAGTTATTTAGCTTTGTACTTCATTCCTGCTGTGTAAACTGGGGTGATGATGACCTAAGGCTGCCCGGGGTGAAGCGTGTATATGTTAAATGAGGTCATGCACATGATGAGCAGTGAACATGCTCTGTTTTTTCCAGCTAGGTGGGGTTTCCTGGGGAGCCACTGAAACTTTCCCCTGGAAACCTGCTGGGGCTGCCTGCACTTTGGAGCCCTTCCAGGCGAGGAAGGCAGCAACATCCTAGCCTGTTCCTCCTGCCTCCCTGGGGGGCAGTGTCACTGGTTCCAGAGAAAAGATGACCAAGGCAGCAGTCAACTTGGAGCCTGTAAGTCTGGACTGGGGTCTCTGACTGTATGGAGAGTGCGAGTGACCACAGGCAGGCGTGAGTGCCCCCCCACTCTTCAAATGGGGGTTCTTTTAGGGCATATCACTGCTAGGTGACCCTGGAAACAGGACACCCAGTGGAGGGGACAGGCATGAGGTAGAAGCCCCTGCTTTGCCAGCCTCCTGGTCTGTGAACGTGGCTTTGAGAAAGAGGTTCAACTGGCCAGGACCCCAAATCCGGGCTCGGAATCCAGGCTCAGCCAGGCTTTCATTAAATCGCTGATCTAAGAGGATGGCAAATCCATTAAGGACAGTATCTGGGAGGAGCCTTGGACCAAGCAGGTCCAGGGCTCACAGACACCAGAAGGGCTGGGGTGCCCAGTGCTTCCCAGTTTGCAGGGCTTTCAGGCAATGGCAGAACAATGGGGGGGGGCAGAGTTTAGAGGAGCGAGAACTCCCTGTGGAGTTTTAGATCTGCAAATAGCTTTGAGGTCAGCCCTTTGCCATGCGGATAAGGAGAGGAAGTCCAGCCTGGCTGAGTGATAGCTAATTAGAAGCAGGGCCAGTCCTGACGTCTGGGACCTCTGTCACTCTCCCACACCAGCTGCACCTGAAGCTGGGGAGGCCTCGCTTGGTTGAAGAGTCACCCTGAAAGGCTGAGATTTGGGGTGTGTGCTTCCTGAGCCTGGGTTCCAGTCACCAGCACAGCTTCAGCAACAGGTCTTGATGGGGGAGAGGGGACAAAGCCAACCTAGGTGGTGCTCCAGCTTTCAGCCACTCTAAGGAGCCTCTGCGAGTCTTCGCAAGTCCCAGACTCAGGCAAGAATTCTTCAGTGTGAAGATAAGTCAACCCAGGCTCAGGGAGCGTTCCGTGGCCTGTCCTGCTTTTCCTAGAACCCCCTAAAGGGCTGGGATTTAGGATGGAACTTGAAAGACGCACTTCTGGCTTTAATCCATCAAAGTTGTTGAGCACAGACTATTTTCCCAGCACTGCACTGGTGGGTGCCACCGGAGGTCAGGGACCGTCCCTTCCTCCCTGAAGGACCCCCAGTTCTCAGCACCGGGAGGAAGGGGGTGGGGTAGGAAACTTTGTGGAGGGGGCTGGGTGGCATTTACACTTTCAATTCCCCCAGAGAGGCGGCTGCAGTCGCTCCCCTCCAGGGCACCAGAGGCTGTGGGCTGTCTGGGTGGAGAGAGTGAGGTTGCCCACATGAGCACATTTCCTCAGAAACACATCTGCTCAACCGCAGAAAAAGCAGCAACTCTGCCGACTTATTTAGCGTCCATTAAGTTCATATTCAAATGAACATGCGGGGAAGGGGAGAGGCGGGGTTACAACACCCTCCGTGGAGGCTGAAAAAGGCATTTAAAATGTATGAAGATCTGTGCACCAGATGTTTGTCTCACCTCAAGAAAATAAAATGATAAAACAACACAGAACTAAATGCCGAAACCAAACCTCTGCTTCTGAGCGCATCAAGGAAAAGTCTGCTGCCTCTCTTGTCCCACCTTCTCCAGGTCTGCTCCAAGTTCATGCCTGGAGCCTGGCATGGGTCCAGTCATGGGGTTCCAGCTCTTGGTGCAAGTGAGATGGTTTTGGCTGAGGCATTAGTGCACATGCAACAGACTCTCCAAAATCTTGAACAACGCAGGCCCTCCTGGCCCATCAGACCATCAGTTGAGACCAGTGGGCTATGCCAGAGGCAGACCTGAACTTGAGGAATGTATAACTTCCGCCCAGTGGGTCACAGGGCAAAGGGCAGGAGCACTGGAATATGCCCCTGGAATGATCAGCTAGCTGGCACCAGGTCCCTTCTCCCAGGCGGAGGGTTTGCCCCCAAACTCATGTTCCTGCACCTCCCCCCCCCCAATGGTGCCCAGAGAGCACTGTGACACCCCAGGCAGTGCCTGTGACTCTCCTCTGTCTGCAGCCCAGGAGCCCGTGTGTTCCTCCTGTGACTCGGGGAAGGGTCCTCCACTGAAATGAAAACCTACCCCGTGGGCACACTCACTGTGCCCCCAGGAATGATGACAGGATGGGGGATGCATGCTTGCCTGTCCCTTGGGGTCCTCCTTCAGCCTTGTGAGTTTGCCCTCCCCCCATTTTCCTTACCCCATGCTGCATGATGTTACGGAATTGCCTCAAATCTGGCTCCTGAGCAGAGAAACCCAGAAGGACCTGCATGGCAGGTCACCTGGATGAGGTATCCAATCACTCCCAGAGCTGCCTCCAGCCATTGCACCTTGAACCACCAAGGTCCAGTGACAACTACAGCACTTTGGATGCCACCCCCAAGCCTGGAGGCACAAAGCCAAGGGAAGGGCAGGGTCTCCAAGGAGCTCTGGGGAGCAACTTCTGTAAGTGGTGGGATGGCACGAGGGAAAGGGCTGTGGCTGCTTCAGTGGACGCTCCTGGTCAGTTAACCGCATCCGTCCCTTCCGAGGGTCCCTCCCTGTCTGCTTTCCAACTCTCAAAGCCTCCCAGAAATGGGCATTTCTGCTGGGTTGCTGGGATCTTTCTGGAGCCTTTGTGAGAAGTGGCATTTCTCACTGAGTAAGGTGGACGGCCCTGTCTTCAGCCAAGGGGAGCTGGTGGCCCTGGGGAAATAAGCCCCTTTGCTCCCTGGCATGTGGAGGGAGGAGTGTTCTTCCCCAAACCTACCGGGCCCTGCTGAGCAGTCTGTGTCAGCTTAGGCGGCTGAGGAAGCTGGGAGAACAGCCATTGAGGTCACTTTCACTGAGTTTCTCTCAGTTCCGCAACTGCACTGTGATCCCCCCCCATCTCAGAGCACCCGTGCCTGCCGCCCTGCGGTCTGGATTCAGGCACTCATTCATGCAACACACAGATGCTGAGCGTCTCCTACACACCAGCCACCGTCTCCAAGGTGCTGGGTGAACCAGCAGATGGTGTGGTGGGCTGTGGAAATGACACTGAGGTGTTGCCGGTGCCTTTGTCATCTCTGGTACCCTGCGCGCCGCAGCCTCAGGATGAGGCGGCCTGACCTGCTGTCCTCAGGGCTGATGAGCACAAAGAAACCCACAGGGGCACAGGGTGGAAAGAGAGAGTTGAGACTCGGAGGGCGATCCAGGAGGGCTGGAGATTCAGCCTCTTTCACCCCAATATTCATTAAGGCAGGCTCTCAACTTTTGGACCATGATCCACTATAAGAAGTATCTCTAACGTTACAATCCGGTGCACATATATGTGTGTATGTGTGTGTATATACAAGTGTGTGTGTGTGTGTGTGTGCACATATGAATGCATGCACAGCTGCACAATATGGTCTTATCAACTTTATTATGAATGATGAACTCTGATATATTTTTTTCTTCTAGCTTATCTTAGCCTATCCTATCCCACTTTATTCTATCCAATATGCTGGTCATCAGTTTTGCAGCACACTAATGTCAATTTCAATGTCAGTTTGAAAAACACCAAAGTAGAGAAAGGAACATCACACTTTGGTTCAGGAAGAAGTTACAATCAAATCTCATTTTAAAAGCATTCAAGGAAACCTTCCCCTTAGATTCTTCTATAAATCAAATCCATCTACCCTTCATTTGCATTGATGAGGACCCAACCTTCTGCTTTGGGGTTTGCTTCAAGCGATGTATGGCCTACCAGCCAGACCCAGCCCTCTGCCTGTTTTTATAGGCCCATGATCTAAGAATCATTTTAAGTGAAAAAAAAAAATCAGAAGAAAAATTTCCCGACACATGAAAATTACATGACATTCAAATTTCAGTGTCTGTATTTGTTGGATCTCTGCCACACTCATCCGTGCATATCGTCTGCGGCGGCTTTTGCGCTAGAATGGCAGACTGGAGCGTGATCTGCAAAACCTAAAATATTTACTAGGTGGCCTTGGCCCCGGCTTAAAGCATGCCATTTCTCATGCTAGGGATGGGATGACCCTAAAAGAAATGGTTTGCTAGAGGGGAGCCTTTATGGGAGGAGCTGAATGAACAACCTGGCTTTGCCGAGGGTGCCTCCCTGACCCTCTCTTTGGCTGGCAGGAGCATCCTCTTAACCCTGCGACGGACTGAGGAGGGAGCAGCCAGCCAGCATCTGCGCATGCGCAGAGGCCCCCACAGCCCTCGCATTGTGTGGCCTGGCCCAAGAGGTTGGGGCCGGGGCTCAGGAAGCACAGCCTTTGAAAAATCAGCCAGGACTAGACCCAGACCTCTCCCCTTGACCTTTCACTTCCCAATTCTCCCGGTAGCTACATTTTTCTCTGGTCTTTTTCTCTTTTCCTTTGGGCTTATGTGGCCTCTGGGTGACACCTTCCCAACAAAGTGTGTGGCAAACTCAACTTTTTGAATTATTAATAAATGCCTTCCCCCCCCCCCGCCCCCCGTACCCCAGGCTTTTTTTTTTAACCCCTCCTCTCCTCAAACTCCCTGCCACTCCCAACAGCCAGGCTGAGCTGTGCTCATGTCCCAAGGGAGCTGGGCAAAGGGGGATAGGAAACTTCTCTGGCTTTAACTTCAGGGCAGGGAGGCCTTACGAGCTCACAGTTAAAACATTCAGGGTAACATTAAGGTAGAGATCAACGCTTCCCCAACCAGGTTCTCTAGGCTGGAGGGGGTGGAAACAGATCGGGGGAGGTCTCTGTGCAGAGAAACCACAGGGGTGAGGGAGACACAGCCCCTAAAGATGCAGAGTCCAGCACCCAGGAATTGTCAGCAGACACCTTGACCATCAGCCTTCACTTTGGGCCCCTGGCCGCCTTCCTTCACCTTTGTGGGAGTTTCCTCTCTAGCAGCCAGCCTGTCCCCACTGGGCATGACACCATCCTAGCTGCCAGCTGTGGCTCTGCCCCATCTGTGGCTCTGCCCCCATCTGGTCTGTCCTAGGAATGCATTGCCCGGCAACTTCCCCCATCTGATTTAATCCCAGATGGAGAGCAAGGGGGTCTGGACATTTAGTGGATGGACCCAACTTGAGATTCCTCTCCACCCTGGGACAAGCCTGGTGTGTCAAGGTGACTGACATATCCTAGATTTCCACAGTTCCCTTTGCCAGATTTGGGACTGGGCAGGCCAGGCTGGTGGTACCTATCCAGGGTGTGTGTGTGTTCCTGTGCACTCACAGAAGTTAGGGTATCCATGAGGGCGTGTGATGGGATTTGGTGGAGGTTGAGAATGAATGGATGGAGAGCAAAGCAGCCAGATGTCAGGGAGGGGCAGAGGTAACACCTCCTCTCCGTACAAGTGTCCAGCCCACTGGGCCTGGGTCTCCTGCCATCACCCAGATTTCAGGAAAGAGCCCCTGCTTTTCTACTCCACTGCTAATTTTGTTTCTTCTCAGGAGGGCCCCACAGTGGAAGGTGGTGTGGAATGAGGAGAGGTTGAATTTCCTCATCTCTCTCGGGGCATATGGAGGTTCCCAGGCTAGGGGTCTAATAGGAACTGTAGCCACTGGCCTATGCCAGAGCCACAGCAACACAGGATCTGAACCATGTCTGCGACCTACACACACTCACAGCAACGCCGGATCCTTAACCCACTGAGCAAGGCCAGGGATCGAACCCACAACCTCATGGATCCTAGTTGGATTCGTTAACCACTGGGCCATGGCAGGACCTCCGAATTTCCTCATCTCTGACCTGACCTGGACTATGGTAACTTTGCCTAATTTGAGAGGTGGAGAGAGGCTTTCTACAGCACCCCTCCTGCTAAGGGACAGCAGCGAACTTCCTTCCTTTCATCTGCCAGGGTTTGAAAGCTTGACCTGCCTTTCACAGAAGTCAGCTTGAGTTCAATTACAGGAGATTGCCTGATCTCATTTATTTTTCTCCAGTATACTTGAAGTTAGGACGGCTATAATTTGAAATGGAAATTTATGCAAATACTATGTAAATTAGGTCATTCCCAGATTAACTGGGGGAAAAAATCTGGTCGCCTTAGCAGGCACCATCTGTTCCCTCCTCATTCTTTCCAAATCTGAACCCCACCCCCCCTTTCCCAATCCACTTTGAAACTTGTTTTCCTGAGGCGGAGACGAGAGATCTTTCAAGGGAAGGACACACAAATTACCCATCTGTGTTCCAGGTGGGCCCTTCTAATATCTGTTCTGTTGTGGGAAGAGGCTCAGGATGAGGTTTCAGATGAGGTGCACCTTTGTGGTACCTCCTTGAAGGAGAGAGCCTCTGGGGCTGGCCCTGCTGGCCTGGCTTGTTGCCAGCTGGAGCAGCCCAGGGTCCTGTAGAGACCTGCCACACCCACATGTCCCGCCCTCTTTCCTCGTGGCCTCTGTTTCCCTTAGGATTTGTCTTTCTTCCTTCTCTTTGCCTTTGTCGGAAGCCCTCTTCCAGCACCTGGACGCTCTCTTACTCCCTACTGTGGCAGTTGCAGCAGAAAGGACTGGGGTTCCTTCTGCTTCCCAAGATGGGACGGTTGTTCCATCTTGAGAACTTTGGGTCCAAGTGTATACTGGATGGGGGGGCTCCTGTGCCAAGGCCTCCTGTCCCTCCCCTGTGGCTGCAGCCCACTCCTGTGGTGGGGCAGTGACAACTTCAGGGCTGCTCTGGGAAGGCAGACCTTGTACCCCTGCAGCTGGAGGACATTTCTGCTCCACAATTGTTGGCCTTCTCCTCCTAAAGGCTGTTAAGGTGGGGGAGGAGGAGGGCTCCTGGCTCCTTCATTCAGTGTCACTTTCTCTTTGAAGGCGATAAAAGTGAGACTGCCCAGCAGATGAGCCCCTCCAATCTGCCATGAAGAAGCCTCGTGGAGCAAACCCACAGCTGCCCTCCAGCAAATAAGTAACTTTAGCATACTTTTGTGGCTGTTAGCCACTGAGATTTTGAGGTTGTTATTGCAGCAAAACTTAATGAGAACTGACTAATATATGCTCTTTAATCTCCATTAACCTTTCCCCAAAGCCTCCTCAAATGTCAAAGAACTTTCTCATATGCTCATGTAATATTGTCTCAGTCTGAGGTCAAATGGGAATAAAAGCATCTGCATAAAAATAGGCTTTTTTTTCTTGATTCATTATAGGACACTACAAACCACATCTGCATAAATGGCTTCCACACCAGAACTCCAGGCAGTGAGAACAGTCAACATAAGGGCTTTGAGGCAGGAGTATAATGAGCCCAGAGTGGCTGGGTCAGAAGAGTAGGAAATGAGGTCACAGAGAGTTGGGAGGCGGAGAGTGGGGGTCTTGAGCTTGGCCCCAGAGAAGGTGCAATTTCAGAACAGAAGCACAAGGTGGCACCATAACACTCCTCACAGTCACAGCTGACCACACAGGCAGGTAGTAGAGGCGGCAAAGACACTCCCCAGAAAGATTCTGCCAGGGAATGGAGGTCCAACAGGCACTAAGTAAATCATAAAAAATGCTTAGGAATGGAAAAATATTTTGAGGTCTCCCAGTCCAGTCAACTGCCACATGGGGTCCATGATGCTATGGAAGGGCTCCAGGATTCTGGGAATCCCTTGAATTGCAAAATGCCCATTTCAGAGGAAACCTCCAAAGTTTCCACACCAAGGGGCTTATGATCCAATAAGGGTAAAAAAAAAAAAAAAAACAAAAAAAAAAACCAAAAAAACAAAAAAACAAACCTGACTCTAACCAATCTTTCTTTCAAGGCCAGGCTTGATAAGAACTTGCTCAGCAGTAGGCAGCCTGGCCAAAACTGCATTTTACCAGATGCCCTGGATCCATACCTGGGTCTATAAGCCCTGTTCTCTCTTAGTGGGAGAACCCAGAGAATGCCCTGAAGCTCCAGGCCTGAGCATATGGGGCCCCCTTTAAGGAGCTAGAAGTTTTATGAGGGGGCTGCATACACAGACTCTCCACTGCCTTTACACTGAACAAACAACAAAACCTGCACATCTGTACACTGCTGGTTTTCAAACACTGCCTTGATGTTCTGTGGATAAATAAAATATCAGTCAGTGTGGTTACTGAATTCACAGTCACTTTGATCTTTAGAGTTACCTACTGGATGCTTTATACAAGTCTAATACATAATTAGACTAACACAAGTCTAACATATATTGGATTCCATCAGAGTCTATTCTAATAAGGGGTTGTCGCAAATATTTTGAGCTAAATGGGATTTTTTTCTCTCTCTTTTTAGGGCCGTATCTGCAGCATATGGAGGTTCCCAGGCTAGGGGTCCAAATGGAGCTGTAGCTGCTGGCCTACACCAGAGCCACAGCAATGCCAGATTCAAGCTGCATCTGTGACCTCCAGCACAGCTCATGGCAATGCCGGATCCTTAACCCACTGAGAGCGAGGCCAGGGATTGAACTCGCTCATGGATACTAATCAGGTTCATTTCCACTGAGCCATGATGGGAACTCCCGGCATCTTTATACTCAAAGCGGTTGGAAGCATGATCAGTGAAAAGAGAGGGGAGACTATGTGTGGTGAAGTCTGATAACCAGGGGGGTGGCCAGCGAATGGACGCCTGGGCAGAAAGCCGTGGTGGGTGGTGGGCAGAGTGCAGAGGCAGAAATGAGACCCCAGCTGTGGGCCCCCTCAAGTGGAACCACAGACGGAGACCAAGGCTTGCTCCTCTGACAAGGAAGATGCAAATTTTTAATTCATCTTGCTTTAAAAAAAAAAAAAAAAAAAAAAAAAAAAAAAAATCCCCGGATACTACTGTATTTGTTATTGGTGTTTTAAAACACCAATTTAAATAACACATTTACAGATGTCCATTCTCGAAGTTTGACTTCCCCCTCCTTTTGCCTGAGAGCAGAGCTCAGAAAACCCAAGTCTCAACCTCAGGGGGTTAGACTTGCAGGTGGGCGGTTCCCTGGGGACCCTTTCAACCCAAACCAGGAGCAAAAAAGAGAGCTGAGGATTGCGGTCCTTTTCAAAGGCTTGTACCAGCTTTTCTCCACTTCGCTGCCTAAGCAAGTCCTCCAGAAGTGGGCCCAGGGGCCAGAGAGACTGCATATTTATGAAGGGCCTCCTGGGAGACTGAGAACAGGAAAATCAGGCCCTGGCAGGTGCCTGCAGAGCCTGCCTGGGTGCTGGCCAGCTTGGCCAGGTTCAAGTTGCCCAGGTGACTGCTGAATCACACCCTGCCCTGCCGCCCACCTTGGGAGGCGTGTCTGGACCTGACTTTGTGTTGCCATTCCCTGCAATGACTTTGCCGCTGGCCCAGACCCCACTGTGGCCCCATTGTCCACGGTGGCCTGGGCTGACCGGCTCATCCTGGAGCCCTGCCCTGGGAGGATACAGGCTACCACGGCATCACAAAGCACTGCTTTGTGGCCCTGACAGGAGGAACTTGTCACTAGCTGTGAGATGGTCCCTGGCAGATCCTGGCATGTGGTGAGCAGACAGCTCTGTGCTGGTCGCAGTATTCTAAGTACCCTCAGCTGGATATTTTGCCTCCACCTCCACATGCACCCCTGTGGTGTCAGGTTCACTGGCACCCTTTGTGATGATCTGGAGCAGGGGGAGGGGTGGCAACAGGAACAGTACTCTGTGCCCAGTGCCCATCGCTGGGCAGGCTGACAGCAATGACACCATTAAGGTTGTGTAGGGCCCTGATGTGGCGGTCTTCCTGGCATCGAGGCATGCTCAGAGCTTGCCCAGCCCATCTGGGGCCCAGACCTGGGGCCCTAAACAGCAGCAGCATCCTGTGGGTGCCATATCTGACCAGAGGAGAATGGAAGTGGGTATCCTGGGGGAGGGGAGAATTTTTATTTTTCAGCCCTGCCTGTGGCATGCGGAAGCTCCCAGGCCAGGGAATGAACCTGAGCTATAGCAGCGATCTGAGCCACAGTAGTGGCCATGCCAGATCCTCAACCACCAAGCCACCAGAAAAATCCCAGAATTTCTTAATCAAGACACACACACAGAATCACAGGCCATAAAATTTGATGAATAATTTCACCCACTTTAAATTTGAGACCCTCAGTTAGTTCATCACAGGTACTTTAAAGAAACTCAAAAGACAAGGTACAAACCAAGAAATCATATGCACACATAAGTGACAAAGGATTCGAACCAAGTCTGGTTCTCCTGGCAGGATGGAGGGGGTAGGAAAGGGACCAACCAACAGAAAAATAGGCCAAAATGCCAGGCATTTGACAGAAGAGGAAACACACAGGGCTAAGTCAACATGGAGATGCCCACACTTCAGTACCCAGAAAAATGCAAATCAGGACCACGAGGAGGTCTTGGTCTGGTTCCTCCGGTCCAGACACTGTGGAGCCTCCCTGCCTGTAGAGCTCTCCTCAGCTGCTTCTCAGGAACCCTGGGCGAGGGGCCTGGCCTGCTGGGCCCCATGGAGCGTCGGCCTTGTCCTTCCCCCAGGTATCCTCCCACCCAGAGCCGGAGTGGGACCCAGTCCTTTCCCCTCCTATCTCCATCAGTGGGGGATGAGGGGGAGAAGATCCCCCCCAGCCCCCATTGTCAGCATCTTCCCTTGGCTTTTCTCTCAGGTCTCAGGCTGGCAACTGGGGCTACAAGAACATCTTTTCAGTCAAAATCCAGACAGAAAATCCTTCCACGTCACCTCATAAGCCCATGGGGACCTCAGGGCAGATTATTTATGATAAAGTAAATGTGCTGACAATTAGCACCTTCTAGACCAAATCTAGGCAAAAGAGGGGCTCCCCTGTAACTGATCAGGACCCTTTGGGACCTTCCTAGAACAGACCCTCCCCCCCAACCCCATGTCTTCCACCTGCCTCTTGTCTGTAGAAAAACAGTAGCCTCCTAGGCCCTCCCCAAGTTCCGAAGAATAAATTCAATCAGAGAAGTGAGAAAATGCAGAAAGAAAACAGTCAAGCAAGACAAAATAATAATATTTTAGCCATTCAACGAAGTCAAGGATCTTTAGTTCCTCCTCAAGGGCTACGGATAATATTCTGAGCCACGTGCTTGGAGCTGTTCTGCAGCTACTGAAACCCCACCAGGTGGAAGAAGTTAACTGTACGCTGCCCACAAGCACGACTGGAACCAGAAGGTTGGATGTTGACTGTCAATTACCTCAGCCCCAACCAATCAGAAGAACATCCACCAGCTGATCACCACCCCACAAACCCCGTCTTTCACCTTGTCTTTAAAAACCTTTCCCTTTTTGAATAGCAAAGGAAACCAAAAAGAAAACAAAAAGACAACCTGCTGAATAGCATTGGGAACTTTGTCTAGATACTCATGTTGCAACAGAACAAAGGGTGGGGGAAAAAATGTAATTGTAATGTATACATGTAAGGATAACTTGATCCCCTTGCTGTACAGTGGAAAAAAAAAAAGACAACTTACAGAATGGGAGAAAACAGTTTCAAACAATGCAACTGACAAGGGCTTAATCTCTAAAATATATAAACAACGTATACAACTCGACAGCAAAAAAGCCAACAATCCAATTGAAAAATGGGCAAAAGACCTGAACAGACATTTCTCCAAAGAAGGTATACAGATGGCCAACAAGCACATGAAAAAATACTCAATATTACTGATTATTAGAGAAATGCAAATCAAAACTACCACAAGATACCACCTCTCACCAGTCAGAATGGCCATCACTAATAAGTCCACAAATAACAGGTGCTAGAGGGGGTGTGGAGAAAAGGGAACCTTCCTACACTGTTGGTGGGAATGTAAGCTGGTACAATCACTATGGAGAACAGTATGGAGATACCTTAGAAAACTATACATAGAATTACCATATGACCCAGCAATCCCACTTTTGGGCATATATCCAGACAAAACTTTCCTTGAAAAAGACACCTGCACCCGCATGTTCATTGCAGCACTGTTTGAGATAGCCAAGACATGGAAGCAACTTAAATGTCCATTGACAGATGATTGGATTAGGAAGATGTGGTATATATATACAATGGAATACTACTCAGCCATAAAAAAGAATAAAATAATGCTATTTGCAGCAACATGGATGGAACTAAAGACTCTCATCCTGAGTGAAGTAAGTCAGAAAGAGAAAGACAAATACCACATGATGTCACTTATGTCTGGAATCTAATATATGGCCCAAATGAACCTTTCCACAGAAAAGAAAATCATGGACCTGGAGAATAGACTTGTGGTTGCCAAGGGGGAGGGGAAGGGAGTGGGATGGACTGGGAACTTGGGGTTAACAGATGCAGAGTATTGCCTTTGAAATGGATGAGCAATGAGATCCTGCTGCGTAGCACTGGGAACTATGTCTGGTCACTTATGATGGAACATGATAATGTGAGAAAATAGAATGTGTACATGTATGTGTAACTGGGTCACTATGCTGTAGAGCAGAAGATTGACAGAACACTGTAAATCAGCTATAATGATAAAAATAAAATAAAAATTAAAAACTAAAAATAAAAACCTTTCCCTGAAAGCCACAGGGGGAATGTGAGTCTTTCAAACACGAGTTGTCCTGAAGCCCTTGCTTGGCGCCCAGCAAGAAATGCTGTGGTTTCTTTCACCACAACCCCGTGTCAGTAAATTGGCTTTATGCCCACAGGTGGGAAGACCCAAGTTTGGTTCAGGAACACCTCAGCTGACTGTCACCCTCCTGTCTTCCCTCCTGGGCAGCAGTGCTGAGCCTCCAGCACCAGCAGAAGCCCTGTGTGACAAGGAGGATGTGCAGACTTGGGCTGGCTTTGAGGAGGGCCCACCCCTCCCCGCTGCTCCTTTGGTCTGCCCACTCCAGAATCTCATCTGCACTTTTCCTTTGGGCCTTGGCTTGACCACAAAACCTTTCCTGCTCAGCCTTCAAGAACGAAGCAGGCAACGAAAAGAATACCCTGAAACGATTCCAAGCGTGGAGTGAGGACCAGACACAGCTTAGCCTGTGGTGAACTTTTGTATAATTACATGGCCAACAAATGAACACTGGGCAGTGGGGGCTGGGTGCCACTTCCAAACTGGCTGCTTTTAGGAATGGGGAGCCCTTTAGTCAGGGGTGACTGAGGGACTGCCATGGCTGGGGGCACCTTTCCTCAGGGCTCTGCTCTCAGAATTCTGGATCCCAGCTCACCTCTCTCTCTGGGCCCAGCCTGTGTGTCTTCCAAGCCAGCCCAGGCCACCATGGTTGTCATCCTTCATAAACACAGCAAGCAGGTAGATCTTTGCTCTCCACTCCCCGTGGACAGCCCTTCTCAACTAAACACTAAATACCCAAGGAGATTTAGGTCTTTCTTTTTGTTTTGCTTTTTTTTGTTTTTTGTTTTTTTTGTCCTTTTGTCCTTTTTGTTTTTTTTTTTGTCCTTTCACCGCAGCATACGGAGGTTCCCAGGCTAGGGGTCTAATCAGAGCTACATCTGCCAGCCTACATCACAGCTCACGGCAATGCCGGATCCTTAACCCACTGAGCAAGGCCAGGGATTGAACCTGCAACCTCATGGTTCCTAGTTGGAGTCACTTCCACTGTGCCACAACAGGAACTCCGAGATTTACATCTTTCTTTCCCAGTCCCTCTCCTTTTCTTTTTTTGGCTTTCATGCAACAAGCCAAGCTTCCATTAGGCAGCACACAGTCTTCTAGGCACCGAGGATACATCACTGAACAAAGCTGTCACAAAGCCCTGTCCTCATGGAAACGATATTCCAGCCGGGGAGATAGGACATAAAATAAAACTGGGAGTTCTCACTGTTGGCACAACAGGATCAGAGGCGTCTCTGGAGCTCTGGGTTGCAGGGTTGGTCCCCAGCCCAGCACAGAGGGTTAAGGATCTGGCGTTGCCACAGTTGCACCCATGTGTTGCAAGTGCAGCTCAGATCTGATCCCTTGCCCAGGAACTTCATAGGCTATGGGGCTGCCAAAAAAGGGGAAAAAAAGCAAGTGAAACTTAAGACATGTGAAGCGTGGTGAGCAGCCCTGAGAAGGATGTCTACGTGCCCAGCGCCACAACTGTGAGAAGAGTCAACTTCACCAGCCACTGAGCGACCACCACGATGGTTTGAGCAACCACTGTAAACAGACATCACGCCCAGTGATGTACATGCATTGCCTCATTTAAATCACGTAACAACCCATTTGGTAGGTACTATTATCGTCATGTTTGTAGATCTGACACACGGGGAGGTTCAGGGGCTTCCCAAGATCACCCAACTGCTAAGAAAAGGAGTCAAGATTTGACTCTAAGCTGTGGGACTCCAGTGTCCTTTGTTCTTATGTCCCCAGCTCTGCCTGACCCTCCTCAGTGCTCACACAGCAGCCTCCGGGTGGCACCACAGTGAGGAGGTCACCCCTGGACCACACGGCAGCTGGGAGGGGGCGCATAGCCTCTGATGATGAAAGGAATTTTCAGGTGGGGCTGAAACGACCAGTGCTCCCCTTCTGTGCAGAAGGCCCTGCATGGTGGTGCCTTTTAGCCCATGGTGTGTGTGTGTGTGTGTGTGTGTGTGTGTGTAAAATATCTTTCCAAACTCAATGCATGAGGCTGAACAACGGCTCCCTCCAGCCTGGCCTGGAGAGCACCAAGTCTAGAGGGAATGAGTTCCAGTCTTTCCAGTAATAAGCTGTGTGACCTTGGGAAAACTGTTCAACCTCTCTGGGACTCAATGCTTTTGTCTGTAAAAAGAAGCACAGGACTCCCTGCCTGTCTGCTTTCTGGATTTGTGGTGAGCATCACAAGAAATCATGTACCTGAGTGTGCTGGGTAAACTCTAAAGTGATATGCACCTCCCTCAGCCTTGCTGTGACTGAAATGTGGAGTCCCACTAGAAGGAATTGCCCTGAGGCTTGTGTATATTTAGGTCAATCAGGGGTTAAAATTCCTGCTCCCCTCAACAGGCTCTGAAAACCCTCCACTGTTCCAGAAGCATTATTCTGCAAGGCCTAGCCCTCCCCTTCCTCCAAAGGGCCAACAGGTGAGAAGCTGGGGGAGTGGAGGAGGAGCGGGGTGAATGGCTGAGAGAACAGATGCTTCTGGAGGGCGGGGCTCACCTTGTCGCCCCCCTTCTGGGGCAACAGCCGCAGGAGAAGGCCTTACCCCCAGCTAAGCGTGAGCCCTGCAGATGTGCCATCCGCTCTCATCATGGTGACAGATGTAACCCTAAAAACCAAGAAGGCCCCTGCCCCGACAGGCTCAGCTGGCTTCCTGCCCTCCTTCTGGAGGGAAGTGATCAAGGATTCCTAGTCGCTCAGGAAAAGAAAACTCTCATTTATCGGCCCCCTCCCGCTTGCCATATGTTCCTCGGTTTAACGCACCCATCCATCCGCTCTGTGAAGTATTAGCCACATTTTACACCCGAGAAAGCTGAGCCCTGAAGAGGCGGGGACACGCAGCTCCAAGAGGAACCCGGATTCGTGGGCCCCAAAGCCAGCTCTGACCAGGGCTCTTTATTAACCAAGCGATAAATACTGCTTAAGTACCTGTTCGTCCAGGAACCGCTGAGGACCTGAAACCTGCAGGAGGCAAGGCGAGGCCTCCCGGGCGGCAGGCAAATCTAGGTGGGGGCGGGTGGCGCCCTGCAGGGGGTGTTTCTCCGTGCTCTTGGCAATGGAGACGGCGAGGACCAGGGCGAGAGAGCGGTCTGAGTCATCCCAGCCAAAGCTCTCTGAGGCTCGGAGGGTCCAAGTGGGCCCTGGGGACCGTGAGTCACTAACTCATGCTCTGATGAGCAAACTAGTTAGTTCAGCCAGCCCTTGAACTGCTAGCCCAGGGATCTTGCTACACTCACCACGTGCGAGCTGAGGCCTGAAGGGCTGAAGTGGGCGTGGTTGTCGCCACTGAAAGACCCAGCGCCTGAGGCTCCGCCTCCCACCCGAGTCTGCGCAGATCTGCTCCAGCAGAGCCCGAGCCCTCTGGTGAGCAGCTGTTTCCATTTTTCCCCCCCCCCGCGGCCTGGGTTCTGGGAGCCAGGCCAGCATTCAGAGCCATTTCTCTCCCTTTCGTTTTTGTAAAAGAGAAAAACCGCCCAGGGCTGCCAGAGCCTGAGCTTGCTCCTGGGTGGCCACCACTTGGCTGGACTGGAGGGGACGCCTCCTGGGAGCCCCCATTTTCTCTGGGTCTGGCCATCTGGGACCTTCCCATCCAGAAACTTGTGGAATCCACTCTCCTGTAGCCCTTGTCCTCACGGGGCTCCCTCTTTGCAGTCTTGACCCCTGCCCTTTGTTCTAAAAGCAAGAAGTGTTACAGAAGCAAACTGGGGTCCAACTGCCTCCAGGCAGTAAAGCCATTCTATTGACAGGGGGTCGTGGTAGAGGAAAGTACCGGCTTTCCATTGTGAGGCACCAGGCAAGGGTCCAGGGCATCTAATGCTCAAAACCCCCAAACTCCTGGAAGAGTTCAGGGAAGCATTTTGAAAGGCAAGTTGAGGGGTTGCAGGGTATGTGGTCAGCTTGTGCACGAGATTCTCTGATTGGTTGATGGTGAGTGAACAGGATGGTGTCACAGGGGTTAACATTACCAATCCTTAGGCTCCAGCCAGACTGGGGACTATGTGCTCATGGTCATCACATAATTAACTTCTTCCATTTGGTGGGGGTTTTAGCATAGCTCAGGAAATGTGCACCAGATACTGTTATCTAGGTACTTGGGGGAGGAACTAAAGATTCTGTGACTGCCATATGGCTGATTTGCTATTTAAATTGTTACCACTTCTCCTGGCCCAACTGCTACTTTTGTCAGATATGTTCACATCCTTCCAATTGTTAATTCTCATAGAGTTCCTGCTGGGGCACAGTGGGCTAAGGATCTGGCATTGTCTCTGCAGTGGCTCAGACGCAGGTAGCTGCAGAGGTGTGGATTTGATCCCTGGCCTGGTGCAGTGAGTTAAGGATCCAGCATTGCCACAGCTGCAACTCAGATTCTATCCCTGGCCCAGGAACTTCCATATGCTGCAGGTGTGCCCACCCCACCCTCAAATTAATTCTTGAGCCAGGCTTTTATGACTCAAGGGAGACCTGGGACACTATGGCTTTTATACAAACAAGAGGCAGGCAGAGGGCATTGGGAGGGGGGTGGTCCTGGGAGGGCCCCATAGGGTCCTGTTTAGTTACAGCAGTCTGACACCTCCAGTGGATGAGGGGCCTCCTGATGGAGTGGCCTGGGTCAAGGTCTCCCTGGGCTTGTGACATGGGTGACAAGGTCTCCCTGGGCAACTTGATCTAGGACTCTCTGAGGTATGTGAGAGCTGAGTCTGAAGCAAAGGGAGAGAGGACTCATTCACCCTTGTCCCCGGCCCCTCCCCCTGCCTCCAGGGCTGGCTGTTCCTACTTGAAATCTAGTGTCCTGGGATGAGCAGGGCTTCTTTCCAGAACCATCTGTGGCTTGTTTGCTCACCCCACTGGAAGGCTACTCCCAGCCTCGAAGCACCCCCGTGCCAACTGCGAATTACTCTGCACAGCACATGCAAGTTTCATTTAAAGTCTCTTGTTTTAAGTGATTTTCTTTGACTTTCCCTGGAGGCTTTTATCTAAATAAGCTCTTCTTCTAGGTAAACAGGAAGGTAGACTGATTCACTGTCCTGAGAAATTAGGAAGAAAGCAATTATGCAGGTTCTGCTATGGGAGGAAAACAGGCAGGGCTTCTGGGGAGGAGGGGCAGGCTAATCCCAGCCCCGTGATGCTGACACTCCCCACAGCGCCTTCCTCATCAGCTGGGCACTAACCACTGTCCCAGGACCCCTCTGAGAGTTACGTAGCGCTAGAAGAGTTTCCGTGCCTTTGAGCAGTTCCCTTTGGGTCTGCAGATTTGTGGAAGTCACTACCAGACACTGGTGTCCCCTTAAGCTTTTTAACACTGAGCTCCCTGTGTTTCTGAGATGGTGTTAATTGAGCCTCAAGTCCTATGATTATTTTCCATACAAGAACGTTATTATAGGCCGTGGAATTCCAGAGTGATGGGAAAGATACCACTTTTCTTTAGACCCTACAGACAAGTGTGAGCCAGGCTAGGAGATCTGCTCATGCTTACCCAAGGCATTATGGGAGTTCCTGTTGTGGCTTAGTGAGTTAAGAATCTGACATAACATCCACGAGGATGCAGCTTTGATCCCTGGCCTCTATCAGAGGGTAAAGAATCGGGAGTTGCCGCAAGTTGCAGCACTCACTGGTTGCAGATGTGGCTCAGATCCGGTGTTTCTGTGGCTGTGGCTGTGGCCGGCAGCTGCAGTTCTGGGAATTTCCATATGCTGCAACTGGGGTCCTAAAAAGAAAAAAAAAAAAAGGGCCTTATACTGGAGGTGAAAGAATCCAACTATCTAAGATCAAATTCTGGCCCTGTTATGTGACTTTGGGCAAGTTGATTAACCTCTCTGCAATTCTGTTTCCTCATCTGTCAAAGGGAAAAGGCAATTGCTATCTCACTGTGTTGCTGTGAAGACTAAATGAAGCAATGGATGTAAACGCCTTCACATAATACCTGGCACATAGGGCATAGTCAAAGAGGATTCTCTTTCTCTTCTGAAATCTGGGGTTGCCTGAGAAGGGGTCCGACATTAGCCATTTCTCCATATTTCAATGGTGTTGCCTGAGAGATCAGCAATGTCTGGGAAGGGGCTTAGGTGGGAGATGGGGTCTATGAGAATGCCAAGTGGTCACCAGGAATCAAGGCTGTGTGAAGTTCTTCAGCAAAATTAGGTGATTACCTCTTTCATTTGAATCCTGTGATGGATGCTTTACAGTATGAATAGGATTACATAGAATTAAAAACGTTTTCCATTTGTGATATAGAAAAACCATCTCCCTGACTTAGGGCCACAGGTGCTAGATAGCTCAACCACATTCTGATCCTGGCACCAGCAACAGACTACTGCAGGTGGATTTACGTCAAGCAATGCTTCCTGGCCTTTATTTCAGTTTTGCAGATAATATTAAGTCAAGATTTTACCTCTTTGAAATTCTTCCCACAGTATGCTCCCATTTCTCCTGAACTCCCTGAACCACTTACCTAGTCACCTCCATAGCCATCTGTGACTCTGACTTGTTTGCACCCCATCAATCACCATGTCCTGTCAATTCTATATCCTTAAGAGCTTTAACGCTCATCCACCTTTTCTCTACCTCTAATGTCCCAAATCCAGATAGCATTATCCTCCTAGATTACTCACCAGTCTCCTACCTCATCTTGCAGCCTCCCATGGTCTTATTTTCTTCAATGAGCTCCCCACACTACTGATTTGCCCTCACATGCAAATCACAAAATGCTTGAAAGGATCTCTAAAGCTGACAGATAAATAGGATGCTCAGGGAAAGTGGTATTTGAGCAGAACCCTGAAGGAAGAGATTGCTTGCAACCCCCTACCCCACGTGTATGCCACAGTCATTCTGATTTCCTGGCATAGGCTGTGCTCCCTCGGCCTCAGGGCCTTTGCATACACTGCTTCCTCTAACTGCAAGACCCCAACCTGCCAAGAACTGTGAAGGGCCTGTGATTTCACCCTACTTGTGGGCTAATAACTTAGCCTGCCACAACTCATGGATGTTGGTGGAAGCCATGAGATGCCTGAGTCAGAGAAGAAGGACACTTTATTATCCCGAGAAATAGTACTATCAGCAATTTTTTTCACTGTTTCTCTGACCCCAGATGACCCAACCCCACAATTCGGTAAGACAGATGAGGTCTAAAGAAGTAAGGAGACTCTTACCGAAGGAACTGAGACCGTAACAATTAAGATGATGATAGTTGAGAAAAGAGTCTTTGGGACAGACTGCAACATTCACAGAAACTTGGCATTGGCAGAAGCCTCCGTATTAGGTGATGGAAGCCCCATCCTGAAGAGTCGCTGCCCTTGAGAATGCTCGGGGACTGGTGGGGAGACTGACACTTCCCAGGTAAATTGCTTAAGCCCTTAAGCTCTGGTAAGAGATGTGCACCAAGGAAGCCCACAGGTGGATGCGAGGAGGCTAAATCTTGACTGAGGGGCAGGAATTTCTCAGAAGGACTTAAGTACAGCTCTTGAAAATAGCACTGCATACAGGAGGAGGACAAAGGCATTTCTGAAGCAGGAGTTCCTTAAGTCTCACATTTACACAATACCTTGAGAATTTGGGGCTGGGGGTGGGGTGAAATCCCCAACAGGTATACCCAGGCTACCTGCCCAGATGAGGTGGAATGCCTTTCAGGCACCCAGCAATCAATGAATGGGAAGAGAAGGCTGCAGGGCTGGGGGTACAGGTGTGTACTCTCAGGGTGGGGTTGCTGTGATGCTCACTGTTCCAGAACAAATCTTCAGTGCCTTTGCCACAGCCAGAACTGAGTCTGGTTCTTCTGGTGAGAACATGCCCTGGATTCCGCCAGGCGTGCTCGTCATGCTCAGTTGGGGGGATTTCAAGACCAATGCTGCTGATGGATTACTCCCTGCCAGTAAGGCAACTTCAGACGCCCTGCAGCCTGGCAATGGAGCAAACAAAGGCTGTTCTTGGTTCCTCCAGTCGAGATGAGCCTGACATATCCCAGCTCCTCCTGCGCTGCCCTCAGGCTGTGCTCTGTCCCTGGACAGCAGAAAGCTCTCAGAGGTGTGGGAGAAAGGAGCCGCAGACATCAAGCCAGCAAGGCCTGAGGGTTGGCCCTAGAACCCAAGGCCCAGGAGGGTGGGGGACCTGACCAGCAGGGGTAACTGCTGGATGCGGAGCTCTCTCTTCAACCCCATCCAGTGCTCTACTCTGTCCATCTAACTCTCTCCAGGTCCCCTGTCCGAGCCCAGATCTTCACACTCAAGACACCCATGAACTTGTCTTCTCACTGCACTTGGAGCTCACTGAGGGAAGAAATGCACCTTTCCCATCTGGCACACAGCCTGGTGAGGGAGGGGTGAAGAGGGCAGACGCTATAGGCAGGGCGCTATTTGCCTTATTTTCAGTCACTGCTTTTTTTGGTCCCCATTACAAACGATGGGGCTTAGCTGGACCCAATTTCAGGGGGGGGGGAAGGTTGTCTTTATTTAAAAAGTAATGTTACAAGTTTAAAAAAACAAAATAAAAACAAAAACCAGCCCATTATGACCTTTCCAAATTTGAGTAGGGTTGAGGAGATAAAGAAGAATCCACTTCAATTCTGTGGCTCCTCTTCCCCTCCCCACCACATCCCACACCCCCAGCGCCACCGCCCTCCTGGATGCTGGCACCCCAATTTGAGAAGCACCATTTGGGGAGGCTGAGCTGAGCAGGTGACATAGTCATGGGGCTGTCTCTCCCCTGTGTCTCTTTTCCTGCCTCTTGATCAGTGTCTGTCTGTCTCTCTCTCTCTCTCTCCCTCCTTCTCCCCCTCCCCCTCCCTGAGTTCTAGGTCTAGTCTGGGAAGGAGGAAGTCAAGGCTGGAGGAGGGTGAGACCCAGGAGGGAGGAAAACCCCGCCTGAACTCGGGCTCTGCCTGTGGGGCTCCTGATGGAGCTGGGCCCCCATGCTCTTTCTCACCCCCGAGGAAACAGCCTTTCCTGTGAGCAGGGGACGGGAAGAGAGGGCGAGGGAGAAGGGGTCAAGGCTTTGCCAGGTGGCTAGGAACACCCCTTTCGCGTGCCTGATCCCTCTGCAGTGAGCTCGGGCGCTCGCAGCGCTTCGTGTACATTACAGGAAGCAGGAAGCGCGGTTGGGCGGACACCCTGCTAGGTGTGCAGCTCCAGATCCGTTTGAAGCCCGGACCGGCCAGAGTTCTTGCCCCAGAGCTTCCCAGGGGTTGGTGGTTGGCAGCCATTGGTAGCTTGTAGGAACCTTCCATGAGTTCTTCCGACCTCTTGGGAACTGACCTTTGTGGGCCCTGAAAAGCGAGAGCACTTCAAGTTTCCTTCCTGAGCCTCTCAGGCGGCATGAGAAGCCAAATACCAATCCGACGGATGGGTTCTGGTTTGGAGTTTAAGCCCACCAAGGGTGGGCCCTGCCGTGGCCACCTAGCTGGGTCGTGCCCAGAAAGAGACAAGCTCTGGGCCTGCGGCAGGCCGGGTGTTCACCTTCAAGCACAGGGGTAAACAGAGCACAGCAGGGGGTTAAAGAGATCGTTTATCTTCCTGCCCAGGACAGACATGAGCTTTGGCCCCCGGCCCAAACTTCTTATCCTTGAAAAACACTTTACAGATTGCTGGCAAAAACAGCCAACCCAGATTAAGCCGCCAGACCTATTTTCAATCTTCCTCCTACTCCTCTTGAAAAAATATGAGATAAAGATTTTCTAGGCAGCTTCTTTCCGAAAGACAATGAGAAGCACTAAAAGGAAGGCTTTTGGGCTCTGTGGGAGGGTTTTGCTCCCTTCTAGAAAGACCAGGGCCAAACTTCAGGCCAGCCCTAGAACGAGGAGAATATTTGCATTTCAGAAAGTCTTCAGTTTCTAATAGGAATCCTTCAAAGGGCAGATTCCCGAGGACATTTAAGGATTTATTTACAGATCGTTAGCTTACTCATTGGAGAGGCTGAAGGGCAGAGAGATTTTGAGCTGACATTTTGGAGGTGCCACCTCCAAGGATGATCAAGCAGAACGAAAGATACAGAGCTTTTGAAATGATAATGTGAAGAAATGGGGACAAGTATTTGTTTCATAGGCACCATTTTAGGAAAACATTTACAGTGTAAAGTGAAGCTCTATATCGACTATGTAATTAATATTTCAGTGAGGGGCAATCATCAACTGTCGCTAATAAAACTCTTCTTGAAACCATCACATAAATCGGATCCTCATGAAATGGCTTTCTGCCAAGTGGATTATATTTTTTATCACGAGAACAAGGTTTTAAGCTTGAAGTTACATTCCTGATTAGGGGCTTGACATCAAACACATCAGATACAATTTTATGATTTCTGTGAGAAATGCAAAAATAAAATAACTAAACTCTGTGGTCATCATAACTAGTAAATTTGTGCTCCAAGTACAATAAAGGTACTGAGCATGTCTCAGTGGTCCCTTACCGCTACCCCGCAACCTGCTGACTCTTGCTTGGCTATTGCCTGTTGATACCAGTCATTACACTAACTGTGAGGTAGGGAAGGCAAATATTAGGTGCACAGATTCACAGCTAGTTGGAACCTCAGCAGGAACTTACACGGCAAGTTGGTCACTTTCCATGTATCAGACTCTCCACTCTTTGAAGCAGGGCCCTGGCAGTGGTGGAGTTTATTTGCTGGCATTTCAGAGGATGCAGCTTTAAAGGCACACACATCTAGCCTCCTAGACTCCTTTTTTGGTTGTTCTATCTGAATCAAAATGCTTCTCTATGTTTTTGTGTGGAAACTGAGGGCTATACAAAGTTCTCAAGAAAATTTTAATCCTGACTCACACAGAAGAAAAGTACAGAGCGTGTTACAGTATAAACATGACCCAAAACGCTGACACTTACAATAAACATGGACTATGCAATACTCTGATGTGTTTGCTCTAGAATTTAAACAAGACTTTTGACACCAGGTTTTTAAAATAAACTAAAACCATCCCTAGCTGACACCTTTTTGTGTCTTTCCTAAAGTTCCCAGCCAGGGTTTCCCCAAATCATTCCTCTGACCTTAAAGCTTCTGGAAGTGGTACAAGGGACTTGACAGTTTGTTGACAAGAACAGCAACACTTCACACTTCATTGGAAAGCCATAAAGGCATGTTCCAGGTCATTAACTAAGACTTTCAAGAAGAGTTGCTTGCTGCACTGGGGTAGTGGGATTAAGGAAAATTTCTTTTACGGTTTTCATAGCCTTTTCAAAAAAATGATTTAAAAAATAGCTTTCCCACCTCCTAGAGTAAATGACAATGAAAACAAAAAGAAACAAATGGGACTGAATTAAACTTAAAAGTTTCTTCACCGCAAAGGAAACCCTAAACAAAATGAAAAGACAGCCTACAGAATGGGAGAAAATCTTTGCAAATGGAGCAACTGACAAGGGGTTAATCCCCAAAATTTATAAACACCTTCTGCAGCTCCATACCAAAAAAAAACAAACAACCCCATCAAAAAATGGGCAGAAGATCTAAACAGACAATTCTCCAAAGCAGACATACAGATGGCCAAAAAACACATGAAAAGATGTTCAACATCACTAATTATTAGAGAAATGCAAATCAAAACCACTGTGAGGTACTACCTTACACCAGCCAGAACAGCCATCATCAAAAAGTCTACAGACAATAAATGCTGGAGAGGTGTGGAGAAAAGGGAACCCTATTACACTGTTGGTGGGAATGTAATTTGGTGCAACCACTGTGGAAAACATTATGGAGTGTCCTCAGAAAACTAAAAATAGAATTTGCATTTGATCCAGCAATCCCAATCCTGGGCATCTCTCCAGGGGAAACCATGACTGGAAAAGATATATGTACTCCGGTGTTCATTGTAGCACTATTTGCAATAGCCAAGACATGGAAACAACCTAAATGTCCATCGACAGAGGAGGGGATCAGGAAGATGTGGTACATATACACAATGGAATATTACTCAGCCATTAAAAGGAAAGAAATAACGGCATTTGCAGCAACATGGATGGACCTAGAAATTATCATGCTGAGTACAGTCAGACAATGAGACACCAACATAAATGCTATCACTTATACGTGGAATCTAAAAAAAGGACACAATGAACTTCTTTGCAGAATAGACAGTGACTCACAGACTTTGAAAAACTTATGGTTGCTAAATGAGACAGATTGGGGGCTGGGGGGATGCGCTGGGGGTTTGGGATGGAACTGCCATAAAATTGGGCTGTGATGATCATTGTACAACTATAAATGTAATAAAATTCATTGAGTAATTTAAAAAATAGATTTCAAGTGCATGGAATGCAATTAATAAAAAGTCTTGGTTCATGGCATGCTTGCATCACTGTTCCCTGCATGGCCTTGCTTTACTTTGTTTTTTTGGCACAGTGTGCAACAGCTTGAGGTGGGATCTCCGTTTCCAGACCAGGGACTGAACCTGGGCTACAGCAGTGAAAGCGCCAAATCTTAACCACTAAACCACCAGGGAACTCCCCTTACTTTGTTACTTTTATTTGCCAATGAACACCTGCTGAAACCAATGCCCAACCAGGAACTTAACCATCACCACCATTTTCCCTTGACCTAAGGGCATCCTTTCTATCTTAAGCCTCTGCCTCTCACAGGGATTCCTCTTCTCCTAAATTTGGTGTTTGTCATTTTTTTTTTGCTTTTTAAAATGAATTCTACCAAATACATCATAACCTAAAAAATGTAGGATTGGGTTTGCCTGGTGAACAAAATAGGTATCACATTATATTTCTTCCCTGGCCTGTACGTTTTACTCAACATTGTTTCTGAGACATCCATGTGGTTAGCAAAACTGTCGTTCCTTATTTTCATCTCTGTGTTACAGTCCCCTGTGCGTCTCTACCGAGTTCTATTCATGTTTTCTCCTGCCCACAGATATTTGGGTTGTCTTTATTTCTTTTTCTAAAACAAGCCTTCCTGCTATGAACATTCTCCTATTTCATATTACGCAGGTGCTAATGTTTCCTTTGGGTATATATCTAGCTGTGGTTTTTAAAGCATGAACAGTTTTACAAGATAATGAAGCATTATTTTCCAAAGTGGTTAGTTATATTAATTTACTCGTCAACCAGCAATGTGATCACATTGATTCCCATTCCCTTCAAACTTGATGTGTTAGACTTCTTAACTAGTATTGGTAATTGTAAAATAGTAGCTCTGTGTGCTTTTCATGTACTTTTCCCTGACAATGAGGTTGAGCAGTGCTTCATGTTAATTTGCTCTATTTCCTTTTTTGTGAAATGCCTATTTAAATCTTTTGTGCAGTTTTTTAATTAGGCTATTTTTCTTATTTGTTTGTAGAAATCTTTATATATTCTGTATGGTAATTCTTTGTGTTGTAAGAATGTCTCCCATTTGTAGCTTTTATTTTCTTCATAGTATCTTTTGATGACATGTTTTTATGGCTCATTTTAATGTCTGAATTTGTTAATATCATCTTTTATGATGAGCATATTTCTATCTGGTTTAGAAAATTATTCCTTATCGTAATATCAGAAAGATATTCACTTACATTTTCTTCTAAAAGTTAAAGTTTGGCTTAGATATTTATTTATTTATTTATTTTTGGTCTTTTTTTTTTTTTTCTTCTTCTTTTTAGATCGACACCCATGGCACGTGGAGTTTCCCAGGCTAGGGGTCTAATCAGAGCTGTAGCTGCCCGCCTACACCACAGCCACAGCAACTCGGATCCGAGCCTTGTCTGCGACCTACACCACAGCTCAAGGCAATGCCAGATCCTTAACCTACTGAGCAAGGCCAGTGATCAAACCTGCATCCTCACAGTAGTGTTCGTTAACCACTGAGCCATGACGGGAGCTCCCTGTTTTAGATATTCAAGCTCAGTGATTCTAAGCTGGACTTTTGTATGTGGTGTGAAGTAAGATCTGATCTGAATTTTTTGGTTCCATTTGTTTTTAGTGTTTTTTTCCCCACTTTTCTACTTTCAGTGTGTTTTAAAATTTCAAATATGAGCGGGTTTGATTCTGCGCTTTCTATTCTATCCACTGGTCAATTCATTGGTGCAGTTCCTGCACTAGTACCACAAAATTTTAATTACCATAACTTTATAATAAGTCATTATATCTGCTAGGCTACGTTTTCCTCATTATTTTCCTTTTTCAGTAATATCCTGGCTATCGTTGGTATTTGGCTCTAAAATTTTAATTTTTCTATGTTTAAATTTTGCACATCTTCTGTTAGATTTCCTCCCCTATAACTTTTTGGCTTTTATGGTATGATAAATCAATAATATCAATATTTTAAATTTTTTTCCTTGCATATGGTATATAGAAATGGAAATGAATTTTTTATATTCATTATATGGAAGTCTTCTATTATGTCTAATTTTTTTTTTTCTTTTTTAGGGCCACACCTGAGGCATACGGAAGTTCCCAGGCTAGGGGTCGAATTGAAGCTACAGCAGCCAGCCACAGCCAGAGCAACACTGGATCCAAGCCGCATCTACCACCTATACCACAGCTCACAGCAATGCTGGATTCTTAACCCACTGAGCAGGGCCAGGGATGAAACCAGTGTTCTCATGGACACTAGTCGGGTTTGTAAGCTGCTGCCACAATGGAAACTCCCTAATCATTTATTTTTAGATTCTCTGGGGGAATTTCGATGTAGACAATCATATCATCTGCAAATAATGACAGTTCTTCCTTTCCTCAACAAATTTCAATAAATTTAAACACTTTCATCAAGTGTTTAAATTTATTTTTCTTGACTTACTGTGCTGTATAGGGTCTCTATAAAGTGCTAAACAGAAGTGATAAGAGTAGGTACCTTTGCTTTTTTCCTGATTTTCAAAAGAAAACTTCCAATGTTTCCCTATTTAGCATGATTTTTGTTGTAGTGGTTTTTATTTAAGATTGGATTCTAATGAAATATTTGAAGTCTCCCACAACATTCAGTTTTCATTTCATTGTCCAGAACTTAGCCATCGCAATACTCATTGCTAAAAGGGAGTTGGGAAATACAATCTGTTAGCAGGGCAAATGGAGTTCTGTTAATTTGAGATAGAAAGTTAGAATGGATATTTGGTTGGTAATGAGTTGGCCATATCTTCCAGGTGTTACCCAGAAACCAAGATGGGCCATGAGACTAGTGTCACTCAGATATCTTGCTAGATTTAAAAATATCCTAGGCCTTTATGTGAAATTATAAAAACAAATAATAACATTACAAAAAAGCTGGAAGGTACTTCCTTAACCCTCAACCTCACATACTCCCTGATCTCAGAGCTCCACGCTGGGCCAAACCCAAGATCTCTTGTCAGGAGTGAAGCATAGAAATCCCACTTAAAAGATCATTTCTTTAAAGATGCTCAAAATGGAATTACCAAGACCAGAAAACATTTACAGTAGAATGCAAATGTAAGGTCTGAACCGGCTGTAATCTCCGGTGCCTTCTGTTGCCCCACCACCTCTGCATTTTTACATAACTGACTCTAGAGTGAGAAAATACTTTCCGTTTGGCAATTTCGGGACTCTAGGTCCATACTGTGAAATAGCCCAGCAGAAGATGGGCTCCTCAACTGCAGGGACATTATATCCATTACATTTGTATCCCCAGTATCTAGCAGATGTCCAGCACTTAGCAGATATGTAATCAATATTTGTTGGATGAAACTGTTTCCCAGGAAGTTATTAGCCATTTTGTGTTTCAATTTTAAATGTTATGCATTTACTTATTTAATCTATTTGAAATTTATCTGGGGGAATAACGTTGAGAATCTCACTTGCTTTTCCCCTTAACATCTGATTTTCTCAATGCTGGTTATTGAATGATGGTTCCATTATCCTTTGATTTCTGACATTTCCTTTTATTCTAAGTTTTCCATTGATTTCTGACATTTCCTTTTATTCTGAGTTTTTATTTACAAGATAGTATAAATAGCTATGGCTATCTATTTTACTGATGTGTAATTAATAAACTGCTTAGTTATTCCTTTTAAAAGTCACAATTACTCCTCACCTCAAAACCTGCAAAGGGTCTTTATTTAACTAACGGTGAAAGCCCAACTCCTTACAGTGGCCTATGAATCCTTATGACCTGAACCTCAAAATGCATCTCTGACCTCATCCCTCACTGCTTCCCCCCATGTAACCCCAGTCTGGCAACATCGGCCTCCTTACTCTTCCTCCTTGTGATTTTAAAGTTAACTTGGTGAAGCAGGAACCACAGGTCACGGAATCCCCCTTTCCTCCTCTTGGTGAGAAAACTTGGTGTGAGGTTTGGTAGGCAGCAATGCAGCAGCAGCCAGTGTCCCGTGCAGGTGGGTGCAGGGTGCGTGTGGTCACTGACTGCTGGCTCATTTTGTGGACTCCACCAGTTGCTGCCAGATATCCTCCATCCTGAGTCCTGGGTCAGGCGCGTGCAACAATGAGGTAAAAGGCAAGGGTGCTTCTGCAGTTCACAGGCACTGTGGAAGCGGCCACTAGAGAGACAGGGTGGGTCCCAGTTTGGCTTCCCAGATTCCAGCAGTGCTCCTGTTTGTTGTCCCCCTCATTTCGTGGTCAGCTTTCCTTCCTGACCGCTCGTCCTGCTGGTGTACCATGACTTCCTTTCTACCACCAGACACAGAGGTGATCTCTGCGCATAGGCTTTTTAACTGGGTCTCGAGACTGCATAAAGCCCAGTTCTTTTAATTAATGCCTTATTCCATATCACTCACAGTGGTTCTGCCTTCCTGACTGATGTACTTAGGCACAGCAGACAGGTTTCCACCTCAGCATTCTTGCCCTGACTCTTCCCTCAGCCTGGACACTCTTCTCTTAGACAGCCTCATGACCAACACCTCAGTGCCCTTAAGTGTTCATTCCATCTTTTCAAAGAGGCTTGCCTTAACCATCTCTTTAAAATTCCACATTGAGAACTATGTCTAGATACTTATATCACAACAGAACAAAGGGTGGAAAAAAATTAAAATAAAAAAATAAAAATATATATAAAATTCCAGTCTTGGAATTTCCATTGTGGCGCAGCAGAAGCTACTCTGACTAGTAACCATGAAGTTGCTGGTTTGATCCCTGGCCTCGCTCAGTGGGTTAAGGACCCAGAGTTGCCGTGAGTGTAGGTCAGTGGCTACAGCTCCGATTTGACCCCCAGCCTAGGAACCTTCATATTCCACAGGTGTGGCCCTAAAAACAAAAAATAAAGTAAAATTCCAATCTCTTCTCCAAACCTCCCTCAGGCTCTTGAATCTTTGTCTCTTGTCTTTTCTCCTGTCACAAAAAATTTTTTGGTAACACACATTTTTTAATTTACTGAGAGTATGTGTATTCTTTGCTGTCTTTCTCTCCCACTAGAATGTAAGGACCACTAGGTGCTCTTCTAGGTTTTTTTTTTTAGGGCTTTTTAGGGCTGCACCCGTGGCATATGGAAGTTCCCAGCCTAGGGGTCGAATTGGGGCTACAACGGCTGGCCTACACCACAGCCACAGCCATACAGGGTCCACACCACATCTGCGACCTACACCACAGCTCACGCATGGCAATGCCAGATCCTTAATCCACTGAGAGAGGCCAGAGATTGAACCCTCGTGCTCATGGATACTAGTCAGGTTTGTTACTGCTAAGCCACAACAGGAACTCCCAGCTTTTGAATATTATTATATTCAGTTATCTTTCTAAGCTCATTAATTCTAGTACTTCGTAGATCATTTTGGATTTTTTTATGTGGACACATAAAATATTAATAATAATACTTTAGTGTCTTGCTTTCTAATAATTACAATTCTTTTCATGTCTTATTGTGTTGGCTAGGACCCCCAGTACAGTATTATTTCATTTTTATGCATTCCATTTCATATGCTCTCTCCATTCAAACCTCTATACCTCCTCTCTACTCTTTCTCAGTTGATGGCCTTGCTTATTTCACAGAGAAAACAAGTGTAATCAAAGAGAACTCCTCAGCCTAATTATCATCAGATCTACAAAAACCTTAAAATTGTTTTTTTCTTCTAATGAAATGGATGAACTGTGTTTGCTTCCACCAAGATCACCTCTTTGGGGGGCACCAGATCCCTTCCTCTCTCACATTCTTAAAGACCCAGTTCTGCAATCCTCCCTCCTCTTCTTGCATCATCAATTTTTTTATGTCCTAAAGTAATTCAATCCTCTGTTTAGAAACATGCTGTTATAAGCTTAAATCTTGAGCACACAAAAATGCCTTCTTTGACCCCACATCTTCTTTCAGCTTTTCCAATTTTCCACTCCCCATTATAGCAAAAAAAAGTCATCCATACCTGCTAGTTTCCACTCTCTCACCTCAAATCATTCCACTGGACTACTCAAGTCAGGCTGTTGTTCCCACAATTCCACTGAAATAGATCTTGTCAAGGACAATAGAGTCCACATTGTCAAATGCGATGGTTGGTTCTCAGTTATTTTACTTGATCTCAGCATTTGACAAAGCTGATTGTGTGTGTGTATGTGTGTGTGTGTGTGTGGGAAATGTAAATACATGGGGTTTGTGCATTTGTTAATTTATTTGTTCAAAGAGGTAAAGCATTTAGCTACCTAATACAGATAATCCTCTACCTAAACCACTTTTTTTCTGTAATTTGCAACCCAATGCATTCCATGCTGATTTATAAGTTTATAGAATCTTCTTAAAAACCCCAATCCCTTCTTTTTTTTTTTTTTTTTTTCTTTTTTTTGTCTTTTGTCTTTTTGTCTGTTGTTGTTGTTGTTGCTATTTCTTGGGCCGCTCCCGCGGCATATGGAGGTTCCCAGGCTAGGGGTCGAATCGGAGCTGTAGCCACTGGCCTACGCCAGAGCCACAGCAACGCGGGATCCGAGCCGCGTCTGCAACCTACACCACAGCTCACGGCAATGCCGGATCATTAACCCACTGAGCAAGGGCAGGGACCGAACCCGCAACCTCATGGTTCCTAGTCGGATTCGTTAACCACTGCGCCACGACGGGAACTCCCCAATCCCTTCTTAATAACCCCTGTTATTAGATGCAATAATGTACAGTTGGGTGGGGGGGACTAATTGAGAATCCATTGGGACTAGAATTGATGCTACTTCTGCTTTCAAGCTTGGCATACTTCAGTTCCCATTTATAAAATGAGTGAGTTGTATCTCTAATGCAGTAATTTTTAAAATCTCCAATTATTTCCTCTCAGATTGTGGGTAAAATCAGAAGCATGGACACAATCTGATTTAAAGTGGAATTATACAATAACTATTTTGGTTTGAGTTCCTGAAGAAGGGAAAATTTGTGTCACAACTATTTCCACATTTTGATGATTATTCTAGCACCTCTAGTCATTGTGCTAAGTGGAGGAAAACAAAGACAAAGATAGAGATAACCATATATTTCTCTACTAAGTCCTCCCTCCCCTCACTGACTAAAAATGTGGTTTGGCAAATAAGAAAAAAAGATTTCTGCTTCCCAAAAAAATGGAGTAGATATACTTAACCTTATTTCTCTTGCTAAGTACAAGTGAAACCTGGGACATTATATAAAAAACAAATCAAGTAAGTTTCTGACATGACAAAAGACTGGCTAGGGACCAAGTGACCCAAGGAACACAAGGAACTCACAGCTTAGTGGTGAGGTCTCTGGATTTTCTCTTTAATTCACAAAGCTAAGACTTGAGCTGAAGAAGCTGGCAATCTGAAAATACCAACAGGTGCAAACAGGAGGAGGGGGAAAAAAGGCCCAGAGAAAAGCTGACTACAGCCAAAAGACAAGAAAAGGGCAGCCTAGCATAACAGGAAACTTTCAGACAATAACCACTCTACTCCAGCCAATCATTACAAAAATACGCATGGCCCCACCTATACTCACACCAGCAAAGGCCTATGAGGAGCCTAGAGTTCCACGCATATCAGGCTATAAAGATTCAGTCTTCCCTTTCTCTCCTGGAGTGGAGTCAGAGGAGGCTTGCTAAAACAAATGCCAAGTAGATCCAAGGCTCACAATACCCAAAAAGTCCAGGATTAAAGTAAATCACTCATCATACCAAGAACCAGTTGGATGTCCAACTGAATGAAAAAAGACAACATAGATGACAATACTGAGATGACAGAGATGTTAGAGTTAGCGGACAAAGATTTTGAAGCAGTCATGATAGAAATGCTTCAAAAAGTCAGAGGAGTTCCTGTCGTGGTTTAGTGGTTAACGAATCCGACAAGGAACCATGAGGTTGAGGGTTTGATCCCTGGCCTCACTCAGTGGGTTAAGGATCTGGTGTTGCCCTGAGCTGTGGTGTAGGTCACAGACGCGGCTCAGATCTGGCGTTGCTGTGGCTGTGCTGTAGGCCAGCAGCTATAGCTCCGATTAGACCCCTAGTCTGGGAACCTCCACAAGCCATGGGTGCAGCCCTAGAAGAGACAAAAAAAAAAAAAAAAAAAAAAAGTCATTATAAGCAAATTAAAAAACAGCAAAGAAACAGATCTCAGTAAATAAAAAGCCAAATGGAAATTTTACAACTGAAAAATACAATAGCCAAAAACTCAATGGACAGACTCAATAGCAAGATAGAAGACACAGTGGAAATAACCAGTGATTTGTAACACAGAATAGCTATTACCCAATTTCTAGAGAGAATATGGACTATAAAAAGGAAAATATGTCTTGAGGCCTGTGGAAATATTAAAAAAAAATTAACATTTGTGTCATTAGGGTTCCAGAAGTGGTAAGAAACAGGATGGGGCTGAAAAAAGTACTGGAATAGATAATGACTGAAAACTCAAATTTGGCAAATGATATAAGCCTATAGATTTAAAAAGCTGAGCAAATCTTTACCTCATATATCTTTTTGTCATTGTTTCATTTATTTTTCGGTGGCAGCCACAGCAGTCAAAAGGTACTAGGCCACCAGAGATTGAACTTGCACCACAGTGATGATGACACCAGATCCTTAACTCACCAGACCACCATGGAACTCCTTTCCCCCCCACTATTTTTAGTGTTTTGTATCTTTATTTTACATGTGCTTCAGTTAACATATAGCAGATTTAAACAATAGGAGTTCCCGTTGTGTCGCAGTGGTTAACGAATCCGACTAGGAACCATGAGGTTGTGGGTTCGATCCCTGGCCTTGCTCAGTGGGTTAAGGATCTGGCGTTGCTGTGAGCTGTAGTGTAGGTCGTAGACTCGGCTCGGATCCTGAGCTGCGGTGGCTCTGGCATAGGCCAGCGGCAATAGCTCTGATTAGACTCCTAGCCTGGGAACCTTCCTATGCCGCAGGAGCAGCCCTATAAAAGGCAAAAAGACACACACAAAAAAGATTTAAACAATAACATTAATAACCTGATAGAGAGGGAAAACATAGAGCACAACACTCAATAGATAATAAATTCTTTTATTCTTTTTTAAAAATTTTTATTCAATTTTCTACCATACAGCAAGGAGACCCAGTCATACATACACATAAACATTCCTTTTTCTCACATTATCATGTTCCATCACAAGTGACTAGATATAGTTCCCAGTGCTATACAGCAGGATCTCATTGCTTATCCATTCCAAAGGCAATAGTTTCCATCTATTAACTCCAAATTCCCAGTCCATCCCACTCCTTCCCCGTTCCAGAATATAAATTCTTTCAAGCACATGAAACAGTTACAAACTGTGAGCACAAACTAGGCCAAAAGCAAGCAGGTCAAAACCTATGCCAAAGGAGTGACTATTGCAGAGACCACATGTGATTACCTTAGAAGTCAATTAAAAAAAAGGAAAAGAATTAGAGCTCAACATTACTAATTATTAGAGAAATGCAAATTAAAAGTACAATGAGGTACCACCTGACACCAGTCAGAATGGCCATCATTAACAAGCCTACAAATAAATGCTAGAGAGGGTGTGGAGAAAAGGGAACCCTCCTTCACTGTTGGTGGGAAGGTAAATTGGTATAACCACTATGGACAATGCTATGGAGGCACCTCAGAAAACTAAATATAGAACTATCATATGATCCAGCGACCCCACTCCTGGGCATATATCAAGACAAAGCTTTTCACTGAAAAAAAAATAAACGTGCACCCCACGTTTATTTCAGCACTATTCACAATAGCCAAGACATGGAAACAACCTAAATGTCCATTGACAGATGAATGGATTAAGAAGATGTGGTTACATATATACAATGGAATACTACTCAACCATCAAAAAGAACAAAATAATTCCATTTGCAGCAATATGGATGCAACTGGAAACGCTCATACTAAGTGAAGTAAGTCAGAAAGAGAAAGATAAACACCACATGATATCCCTTTTATCTGGAATCTAATACAGAGCACAAATGAATCTATCTACAGAACAGAAACAGACTCACCGACATAGAGAACAGCTTGCAGATGCCAAGGGGGAGGGGGTGGAAATGGGACAGACTGGGAGTTTGGGGTTAGTAGATGCAAACTATTACATTTAGAATGCATAAGCAATGAGGACCTACTGTACAGCACAGGGAACTATATCCAGTTTCTTGGGATAGAACATGATGGAAGATAGTATGAGAAAAAATATACATATATATATATATATGTATATATATATATATGACTGGGTCACTAAGCTGTATGGCAGAAATTGAAACAACACTGTAAATCAATTTAGGAAGAATCAGAAAATCCCACACATTTGGAAACATATTATCAGAGAATCCATGGATAAAAGAAGAAGTCAGGTGGAAAATTTGAATACATCTAGCACTCAAATGATAAAAATACTACATTTTGAAAACTTGTGGGACAAAGCTAAAGCAGTGGATAGTAGAAAATATAAAATCTTAAATGTTTGTATTTAAAAAAACAGGTTGAAAAATTAATGAGTTAGGTACCCATTTCGAGTTTAGAAAAAATACCACCCAGCAAAAACAAACCCCAAAAGAGTAGAAGGGAAGAGTTAATGAAGGCAAGAGCAGAAATTAAAGGAAACAAACCAGTAAGGATCAATAAAGTAAAAACCTGATCCTCTGAAAAGGTGGATCAAATCAACAAATCTCTGACAATATGGATCCAAAAACGGAGGACACAAAAATAATAGGATGAAAGGATATAACAGTGGGTGCTACAGATATTTGACATGTAATTAAGTTATTATGAACTTATGCTAATAAATTTGAAAACAGATGAAATGGAAATGTCTTTGAAAATAATACTGATTAAAGAAAAATTTGAAATCCTAATAGCCTTATAATCGCAAATGCGACTGAGTGAGCAATTTAAAATAATCTTCCCACAAAGAAAATTCTAGCATATTAACTATAATTTAAAAAAAAATGAATTTCAGGCTTCAATGATATTACTGGTAAATTCTATCAAATATTCAAGGAATAAACAATTCTAATCCTATACAAATTATTTCAGAGGATAGAATAAGGGCAAATAGTTTTCATTTTATAAGCCTGGGAAAAGACATTTGTGACAGGTATAACCAAAAGGGACAGTATCCAGAATATTAAAAAACTATGATAAATCAGTAAGAAAAAGTAGAAACCACCAAAACCAGTAATTTCACAGAAAGAATATGAACATTAAGAAGTGATGTTTAACTTCACTCATAATCAGTGATATTAAAACTATTGTGAAATATTTCACACTCACCAAATTGGCAAAAATCAAAGTGAAGCACTTCCAAGTGTTATGAAGACAAACAAGGGGCTCTCTCACCTACCAGTGAAGAGAATGTAAAGTGGTATAACCACTTGAAAAATGGCATTACCTAAATTGAACAGGCATATGAGCTATAACCGAATAACTCCATTGTGTTACTAATGGCAAAAACTTCAAACAATCTCAAAGTCCATCAATGGGTTGGATACACAAACTATGGTATATTTATACAATGAAACTGCATCAGGGAAGATGAATAAACCAAGCTAAATTCATCAACATGGATACATTTCAAAAATGTTGAAGATAGTAAGCAAAAAAAACCATGATTTTGTTTTTATAAATTTCAAAAGCAGACAATCAACACTACAAATTACCTAAAATATAAAATTGCGCCAGGAAGAGACTGGAACAATATTTAGAACTGCAGATCCAATTGGGGAAGGAGAGTAAGAGGACTTTGAGGGGCACTGGAATATTCTGTTTCTTGCTTGGACAGCTATACATTTTCATGTACTTTTGTATAGATGCTCTATTTCATAACAGAATTATTTTTGAATGGTATAGTAAGTTAAATGTCAAATCTGAATCCTTGGGGTTTCTAAATGTTACCTTGGAAGAAGGGTGTTTGTAGTTGTGGTTAAGAATCTTGAGGAGTTCTCATCGTAGCTCAGCAGAAACAAATCTGACTAGGATCCATGAGGACTAAGGTTCGATCCCTGGCCTTGCTCAGTGGGTTAAGGATCCCAAGCTGCCATGAGCTGTAGTGTAGGTCACAGACACGGCTCGGATCTGGTGTTGCGGTGGCTGTGGTGTAGGCCAGTAGCTACAGCTCTGATTGCACCTCTAGCCTGAGAATTTCCATATGTGGCCCTAAAATGGAAAAAGATAAAAAGGAAATTACTCTGGATCTTCAATGTCATCACAGTTTTCCTTCTGAGAGGAAGAGGGAGATTCCACATGGACACATAACAGAGGGCAAGGTGAAGATAGAGGCAGAGATTGGAGTGATGTGGCCACAAGTCAGGAAAGCTAGCAACCACCAGAAGATCAAAGAGGCAAGGAGTGGATTGTTCCCCAGAGCCTCTGGAGGGAGTATGGCCCTGCTGACATCTTCATTTTGCAGATGAGAACGGATTTTGGACTTGCAGTCTCCAGAACTGTGAGAGAATAAATTTTTGTGTCAAGCCATCATGTTTGCAGTAATTTGTCATAGAAGCTTCAGGAAATGCATACAAATAGTGAAGAATGGGAGAACTGCCTAGGAGGGGTTGCTAAGGAGACCCAGCAAAATCCCATTTATAGTTAGATTAATCTGCATGGCTGAATGTTTCTCCCCAGCAATATTCAAGAGTCTTAATGTAGAGACAGAGAAAGCTGAAAGAATGGTCTGTGCTTGGGGTTCTGCTGGGCAAGGAAGTAACATTGGCATGAGAGTAGGGCAGCCATGCAGGCAAGAAAATGAAACCGGAAGAGAGATCCAGAACGTAGGGAGACAGAGCCATCCTGATAAGATCAAAGAACAGATGCAGTGAGAATTACTAGAATGAGAGGATTATAAAGCTGGCTGGTTGTGGTAAGAGATTTCAGAGGAGGAGCAGTCAGGGTAAAGAGATCTAGTATGTGTTTATGGAGCTGAGTGAATAAAATGTAATGGAGACAAGGAAAAGCAGAGCACTCCCCAGGCCCTTGAGAATGACACTGTGATTAACGCCCTATTCACTCATCTGAGATCTCTCTACTAGGGTCGCATAGCTACCTGCTCAGTTCTGATGATAGATCAACACATGTTGTAAAGAGACTTCAACTTAATGTAAATTGATTTCTCTAGGTCTTAAAACAGTCTAGGAATGGTCAGAGTAGATTTTACATTCTTCCTATGGGATAATGACTTGAGACTCCTTTCTGTAAAGCATCAACAAATCTAGTTTTTCAGATCTGTCCAGAAGTAAAGGTACTTTTCATGAATAGGAAGCGATGCTATTCAAACTTTAATATTCCCACAAAATCACTGGAGGAACGTGTAAAAATGCAGATTATGGTTCAGCAGGTCTGAGGGTACCTGAAACTCTGCATTTCTCCTCGCTCCAAAGTGATGCTGATGCTGCTAATCAGTGTACAAATTAGATAAATATTTTCGTCTTTAAAAAGGCGATCCTTAAATGCATGGCCCATTTGTAAGTGATCTTCCCATGAAGGAAACGAAGCTTCAGCAGAACCAATGACGAATTTGTCACTTCAGTCCCCTGGGATCATGATGATGGCTAAAGGTATGGTGAACGCCCAAAGACCATCAGGTTGTGACAGGGAATCGAACTGTATCTTGGAAACATATGAGATTGTTCATACCCATTAGAATAAATGAATTTAGCAAGGCTGCAGCATATAAGATCAATATCACAAAAATAAATTATACTTCTATGTAAAAATATTGACTACTTAGGGATAAATCTGGCAAAACATGTACAGAACCTATACAATGAAAACTAGAAAACACTGCTGAGAAAAATTAAAGACCATATAAAATGGAGGGTCGTAGCACGAGCACGAGTTGGAAGACTCAATATTAAGATGTCAATTCTTCCTACATTGATCTACGAGTCAACATAATGCCAATCAAAATTCCAGTGGGCCATTTTTTTTTCTTTGGTAGAAATTAACAAGCTGATGCTAAAATTCATAAGCAAATGTAGAAAATCTCAAACAGCCAAAATAACTGGGGGGAAAAAAAAACAAGAAATGAAGTAGTCTGCAGCACTAAGACTGCCTGATTTCAAGACTTATTATAAAGCTACAGTAATCAAGCCTGTGGTATCTGCATCAGGAAAGACAAATGAATGGGTCATTGGACCAAAATATAGTGATAATTTGATTCACATAAATATGAACAACTTTTTTTTTTTTTTTTTTTTTTTTGCTTTTTTAGGGCCACACCCTCAGCATATGGAGGTTCCCAGGCTAGGGGTCCAACTGGAGCTTGAGCTGCCGGCCTAGGCCACAGCCACAGCCACGCTGGATCCAAGCCATGTCTGCAATCTACAGCACAGCTCACAGCAACGCTGGATCCTTAACCCACTGAGCGAGGCCAGGAATCAAACACAGTCCTCATGGATACTAGTCGGGTTCATTAACTGCTGAGCCAGCTTATTTATTTATTTTTTATAACGGTACAAAGGCAATTTGGTGGAGAAAGCATGGCTTTTCAATAAACTTAGCTGGAATCAGTGGATGTCCATATGCCAAAAAATTAAAATTAAAAAAAAAAGGAACTTTGATCAATACCTTGCATCACTTATAAAAATCAACTCAAAAAGAACCATAGTCTAAAATCTAAAACTTAAAACTAAAACTTCTACAGAAAAAAAGAGAAGGTATTTATAACTTTCGGTTATACAAAGATTTTATGAACATAACACCAAGAGCACAATCCGTGAGAAAAACATAATACATTTGAATTCATCAAAATTAAAAACTGCTCTCTGAGTGACTGGGAATGAAACGACACATCCAATAATGTACTTCTATCTAGACTATCTAATGAACTCTCAAAGGTCAGTAAGAAAAACCAAACAGAAGCGGGCAAAAGTTCTGAATAGGTATTTCATCGAAGATCCACAAATGACAAATAAGCACAGGAGCCATTATGGAAATGCAAATCAGAACCACAAAGAGCACAACTGAATGGCTAAAATTAAAGACTGACCATATCAAGTGCTGACAAAGATATGAAGTAAGTGAACTCTCACACACTGCTGATGGGAATTTAAAATAGCACAACATGGAGTTCTTTGTGGTTCAGTGGTAAACAAACCTGACTAGAATCCATGAGGATGTGGGTTCGATCCCTGGCCTTACTCAGGGGGTTGGGGATCTGGCATTATCCTGATCTGTGGTGTAGGTCGTAGATGTGGCTCGGATCCTGCATTGCTGTGGCTGTGGCTGTGGCCAGTGACTGAAGCTCCTATTTGACGCCAAGCCAGGTGCAGCCCTAAAAACCAAAAAAAAAAAAAAAAAAAAAGTTGCAATATTTTGGGCAGTTAAATTAGGAGCTCATTAAAAAAAAAAAACCAAAACCCACTTTGGGCAGTTTAAAAAGTTAAACATTTTCACCGTATTATTCTACTATCCCACCCACTCCTAGCTATTTACCCAAGGGAAGCATATGTTCATACAAAGACTTTTATATGAATAGCAACTTTATTTGTATTGGCCCCAAACTGGAAATAGCCCAAATATCTACCAGGAGGTGAATGTATAAACCATATGTGGTACATCCACACAATGGAATAACATTCAGCTATAAAAAGGAATGAGCTGTTGATATATGCAATACAGATCTCAAAATAATTACGCTGAATGAAAGAAGTCCAAAAAGCAGCATACATATTGTATTAATCCAAACACAAGGAAACGCAAACTAACAGTACCAAAGATCACTGGTTGCTGGGAAGTATGTGGGATGAATGGGTAAGAGAGATGAGAAAATTTGAGGGTTCATTATTTTGATGTGGTGATAGTTTCATACATACTTGTACTTATTACGTTGTATTCTTTATATATGTGTTGTTTATTGTACTGCAACTATATCTGAATAAAACTATTTTAAAAAATCTAACCAGCTGTATTTTTCAAACTTGGCTAGCAAGCACGGCTTCATTTGTAACTATTATTCTTGCACAAGCAAAATCCAAATCATGAGAAATAGACTCCCAGAGTTCCCCTTACGGCTGTAGTTAATGAACCCGACTAATATCCATGAGGATTCAGGTTCGATCCCTGGCCTAGCTCAGTGGGTTAAGGATCCCGAGTGGCAGTGGCTGTGGTGCAGGCGGGCAGCTACAGCTCCGATTTGACCCTTAGCCTGGAAACCTCCATTTGCCATGGGTGCTACCCTGAAAAGACAAAAAACAAAAAACGAAACAAAACAAAAAGAAATAGACTCTGTATGACAATACTATAAAAATATAAGACTATTATCCTATTTTGATCAGTTTAATTTAACTGATAAAATTTCCCATTTGTTCTATAACATAAGAATTGTTGTTACTGATCAACTTTTACATATTACTAGAATGACCAATATACAATATGGTGTAAATTTGTGGTTAAGTTTACTACACTGAAACAAAATTGCAGCTATTGTATTTTCAAGTAAGTATATATTTTCTATTTTTCTTGGATTCCAATGACAAGTATAATGTAACTCTAATTAGAGAAAGGTAATAGGAGAAAAAAAGGTTTATTCTAACTTCCAAACAGAATGAAGAAACAAAAACTATCATTTTTTGCAGATGATATAATTATCCACATAAAAAAGTAGGGGAACCTACAAATGACAAAATTACCAAGAGGCACAGAAAAACTGCCTTGCAGAAAATCAGTAGGTAAAAATCAGAGATGTCCTGTACTCCAGCAATAAAATAACCATTTAATTTAGAATATCATTCAAGTGTTACTAAGTACAATAGTAAGAAAGGCTACAGGAAACAAATGTAAACCTAAATCTTTATGCAAAAAATTAGAACTTTACTGAAGAACATAAAAGACACAAATGGAGCGATACACTCTGTTCATAAACACAAAGCCTTGATATTATAAATATGACAATTCTCCCTAATTGATCTATAAATTCAGTGTAACTCTTTTCAACTGAAACCCCAAAGGTTTTTAGGAACTTGACCAGGTGATCCTAAAATTCATACAAAAGGGTACAGGGGTCAAAAGAGCCAAGACGGCTGTAGGTAACAATAATGACAGGACTCTGGCATGTATCCTCTCAGACAGCAATTCTTCCTGTAAAGTTACAGATAATTAGGGCTAAATACAGTATTGGTATAGAACATAAAAAGCCACAGATAACATGGAAATGATATACAGCAGAGAGGACAAAGAGATAAGAGATGAACTTTTATATAAAGGATACTACAAAAATTGGCTGAGTATTGAAAATTACAAAAATGAGATCTCCCCCTCAACTATATACAAAAATATACTCCCACTGGAGACCTAAAAGTGAAACAAAACTCACATATTCAGAAGCAAACAAGGTGAATAATCTTTATGACATTGAGAAGGACTTCTTAACACACGAAAAGCACAAACCATGAAAGAAGATCGTTGCATCAGTATTAAGATAAACTTCTGTATAAGCAAAATCACAAAGTGAAAATACAAGCTATGGACAGCAAGAAATCTGCAACCGATGTAAACATTAATGGATTAGTATTTAGAATAGAGAGCACCTCAAATCAATAGGAAAAAGATCAACAAAATAGAAAAATTGGCAAACGATATGAACAAGCAATATAGAGCAGGAGAAACCTAGGTGGCCAGTAAATGCAGAAAAAGATCACCAATCTCAATAGCAATCTAAGAAATACAAATTTAAAAACATCAAAGACACTACCTCAAACCCATCAGATTGGCAATAATCCAATAATATCAAGCACTGGCAAGAATACAGGGTATCGAGGACTCTTAGATACTGTTAGTGGGAGACTAAAGTGATACAAGCACCTTAGTGAACAATTCTGTAATACCCAGCATACAACCGAAAATGTGAACATCTCACATTCCAACAGTTCTACTTCTAGTGGTATGTCCTTGAGAACCTTTCACACATTTTGCAAAAATATTTATTTCAGCGTCATTTGTAATAGTGAAAGGTGAGAAAAATCTACTTTAATAAGGAAAGGGCCATTTTCCTTTAGTAAGGAAAATATTATCTGCAATCTTTTATTTCCTTAAAAAGACAAAACCAAATCTGATACAACAAAATGTTAACATCTGTTTACTTCAGTAGTGGAAACTTGACTATATAGTACTTCTTATACTTATTTATCTTACATGCTACATAATTTAAAAATTTTAAATTTAGTGTGAAACAAAGTATATAACAAGCAATACTGACCTTATTTATAGCAGGTTTAAGATTTCGTGATTTGTTAATCAATTCCATTTTGCATTGCTCATGCCTTTAAGATGAAGGTTTCTTTGTAATATAACAATCAGTGCACTTTTTCTTTTAACTTCTTTATTAAGCCAGTTGCATAAAAGATATACATTCTCATATAGACAATTCTTGTCATGAACAAAAGCAACAAAAATAAGGCAATAGTGAGATATGCTTCACATATAAACAATCAAGTGGTAATAGGAAATCTGGCCCTGTACAACGAAAAGATTAGGAAGCAAAAGGTGAAAGAGTCCTGTGTTCAGAAGATACCCAAATGTGTGTGCAAAGACAGTGCACCCATAATAGAGCTCACTTAGATTCCTTGTTTACGATGCATAATTCCTTAATTATTCATTTGTAAAATAAGAGTAATAAACATGAAGAAAACATGAAATCCGAATTGCACTGATTTTCACAATATCAATATCAATGCTGAACTCAAAATAGCAACTTCATTGAAAGTAAATGTTTAAAATATTTCAAAAGTAAAAGGCAATCTTAATTTTTTTTTAACCCTATGAATAGGGCCTATAAAAAATGGAGATTATTTTATTCTACCTGCAGGGAGATTAGGTCTCCACTTGCACTGAGGGAGCATGAGCAACAAAGGGCAGCAAACAGATATCACTAGGAGTAATGCCTGCACATATCAAAATAGCTAGCTGAACCATGTTCTACTTATACAGCAAATCTATTAAATAACCAGCATAATGGAAGCATAAACCTCATGTGAGAGAATTACTAAATTAACTATACACCTGTTAGAGGTTTCTAAACCCCAAACCCAAAACAATTTTAGTATACCTATCAAGTACTGTAGGTCATTTAGAAAAACAGAAATAAAACATACACGGTCTTTGTAATTAAAATTTTTTCATAACATATAAACAATGTTCAGATATAAACCATGAACTGTTTTTTTCTAAATATGATTTATGTAATCAAGACTTTCTTAAACAAAGAGAGGTCCTAGGAATATGGTCTGTACAAACTTACAGTAGTGTATATTCCAATAGAGATATTATTCCTATTATGATATGACAATATAACTCTTTTCTGAGTGAAGATATATGTTAAGGCTTAAAGTGTAAACACTTTGGAAGGCAAACAACTTAGCGAAGAAATTACCATTCATTTGAAAATGTGTATCATCTCATAATAGGCCCCTGAATTTTCAAATTCACATGTGAGAATACATTTACATCTTAAATTTCTAGGAAAGGCACAAGCTTTATGTAAAAAAGCAGTACAATTTTAATCCCACTAATTTATTGAAAAAGCCATTACTTTTATTAGAAACAAAAAATGCTTCTCAAGATGTTGGCAACAGGTCATAGTATAGACATCTATTCATACAGTGTACTTCTTCTCCCTTCAACTATATTCCAGCTGGGGGAGGAACACCTCCTTGACTATGGGAAGTAGAAGTATTTGATGGACTGTGTAAGCTGGTCTCCTTGTACACAAACCATGCATTTCCTCCCCAAAGTATCATATTCAGAAAGCCAAAGATCTAAGAAGGAGAAAAATAAACATGAAAATCTAGTACCTGCTTACAATTTCATACCTATCTTAGTTTTCCTGTAAATACTTAATATTTCCAGGTAGTATACCATTATTTCATTTAAAGTTTAAACTACATATAAAGTGGAATAAAAAAGGAAGACTTTGCAGTTCAATGCCAGATTTGGATATGTAACTTACTCTCAATGAAATCTCTAAATGCATAACATGTACAATCATGACAAAAGAAATCTTATTTTTGTATGCTCATTATCAAAATGATGGAACTAAATTTGAGAAAAATAACTAAAACCTTCCTTTTATTACTTTGTTGCTTGAATTTAGTGCTTGCAAGTAAAGAGGAACAAGAGAAATCCAGAGTTTCTTCTTTGGGGGTGGGGGGTCTTCACTTTTCTCCCATCTGAATGGTTAGAGGTGTCCTTTCTGCATCTTTTCCTACTTCCCTACTTTACGCCCTTACTACCATCTCCCTTGCTTCAACAGTGGCTGCCAGAAAAGAAAAGGAATCACAGAAGAACTTTACTTCGCAACTGCATTAGTCAATCTAAAAAAATTTAGCCTTCCTAAGTATAAATCTGACAAGATGAAAGTCTCAGACATGAATAAATTGAAGATACCCTATTTTCAGGTGTGTGTGAGTGTGTGTGTGTGTGTGTGTGTGTGTATGTTTTATATAAATGTAAGAATAATGACTCATGGGCTAAGAGTGGGGTAAAAAGCTTGAGACTACCATCAAATTACTGAAGGCCAACTGCTTTTCTCTTTTTGTATATTCGAAGATAAAAACATTTCTGGAGTTCTCATTGTGGTGCAGTGGGAATGAATCCGAATAATATCCATAGGGATGTGGGTTCAATCCCTGGCCTCACTCAGTGGACTGGGGAATCTGACGTTGCCATGAACTCTGTGTAGATTGCAAATGTGGCTCGGGCCCCACATTTCTGTGGCTGTGGCGTAAAACCTGCAGCTACAGCTCTGATTTAACCCCTATTCTGGGAACTTCCATATGCTGCAGGTGTGGCCTTAAAAAGACAAAAAAAAAAAAAAAAAAAAATCTGAAACTGTCCATCTCAGATCACTGTCAAAATATATGAAAAAAGAAAAAAAAAAAACTTTTAAATTACAAAATTATAGGAGTTCCCATAGTGGCTCAGTGGAAACAAATATGACTAGTATCCATGAGGACGAAGTTCTATCCTTGGCCTCGTTCGGTGGGTTAAGGATCTGGCGTTCCTATGAGCTGTGATATATATACAGGTTGCAGATGCACCTCACATCTGGCATTGCTGTGGCTGTGATGTAGGCCAGCGGCTACAGCTCCGATTTGACCTGCAGCCTGGGAACCTCCATATGTGGCAGGTGCAGCCCTAAAAAGACAAAAAAAAAAAAAAAAAAAAAAGTTATGAAACAAAAATTTGGCCAAATTGCTTTATAAGGCAGGAACTGCCTTTATTCACCAGAAAAAAATTTCTTCTTGAAAAGACATGAAACCTCCCTAAAAGTAATACCCCCATTATATTAATATTTAATAATATATCTGTACTTTAATAAAAAATCAGACAAAATAATAGTTAAATTTACACAGACTAAAATTTTATGATTATTTAAGAAACTATAAAGGCAAAGGCATTATTTCCACAGACCCAGAGCAAATTAGATTAGATAAGGGGCTCTAAAGTCAGATCTGGTTCAAATCTTGGCTTTGCCAACTTATTAGTTGTGTCACCTTGGGTGAATTAACATATGAGCTACATTTTTTTCCTAGTTGTAGAATGAAGATAGCAATGTCACTTCTCACATTCCTCTTAGGATTGCTGGATAACATAAATAAAATATGAGTGTAATGACCTTAGCACATAGTCTTAATAAATGTTGGTGACTATAATTATTGCATTGCAAGTTAAAGTCGTGCCTAGTCAATGTTAATAAAAATAAAGACTCAACCATGACCTTGTTCAAATCTGTTTACAAGCAATAATTTTCTTCACAAACTTTTCTTGTTGTTATAAAGGTAAAGACTATATGATAACTAGGATTCTGACAAGCTTGGTAAAAATAAAACCAATGTATTCATCCAGAGATTTACTATAAAGCCTTGTTTCCTTAACTCACTGGTAAGGTTTTTCTACTAAGTGAAATAAAGTATTTTATAAACACTGCATACATACCACAGATACATTTAGGGATCCCATACTAGTCACGGAGAGAAAATGACACGTCACTCCTTGTTGATTACAAGGCATAAGTTCCTGGACAATATTGGGACCAGTGGCTATTTTAATATCTGTAAGAGCTTTAGCCCAGGCTGAAGTGCTCACCAACCACAAAAAAGTGGCGACAAGAGTAACAACAAAGTCCTAAAGCAAAAATAAATATGTTAGCAATGAACAGTTAATTTAAAAATACAAAATTTCAAATCCATGGTGAAGAACTGAGATCACATTGAACCTTACTGCACTGAGATACGGCTTTCATGACATACTTTATAAAATAGGTCACAGTCAACATAGCAAACATTGCTGTTTACTATTTCTAGGCCAGTGCAACAAGACCCGGCCATACCTGTAGGAGCCTAAGATTTTTGCACGGAGAAGCCAAAGTAGCCCTCACTACAATTTTAACTAAGCCTCTCCCTCCCAGGATCATTACACCCTGTTATCCTTCCATTATCTGTTTTAATCACCTCCTCTCTGATATCACCTCTCCTTCTAGCTCATTCCCTTTGGCACCCCAACCTTAAAAATCCTTTGACCCCACTTAGACCTACAATCTGATCTTCATTTCCCTTCTGAATTTATATTCTGAGGTCCTACATTACAATTCTTTGCATATACTCTCAACTCTCTTCTCTTGTTTTCTCATGCAGTTCTGACAAAACTCTTTAACTTTTGTTAAATATAATTGTCCATGATATGGATAATGAAATAGTGGAAAGCACACATCCAGGATGCCTTGTCGCTTTTAAAATTCATAACTACAAAGTTTTTGGAATGCTTATTTTATATTAAGAAAAGAAAACAACAAAATCTCTCAAGACACCCTGTCACTACCAGTTCTCTACTAAAGCCTTTGCTACTTAATACATTTCCAAGGATAGAAGTGAAGTTTTTAATATTTTATTTTATTTATTATTATTATTTTTTGTTTTTTGGGGCTGCACCCATGGCATGTGGACATTTCCAGGCTAGGGGTCAAATAGGAGCTACAGCTGCCGGCCTATACCACAGCCACAACAATGCAGGATCCAAGTCACCTCTGCAACCTACACCACAGCTCACAGCAAGGCTGGCTGGATCCTTAACCCACTGAGCGAGGCCAGGGATTGAACCCACATTCTCATGGATACTAGTCAGGTTCGTTATTACTGAGCCACAATGGGAACTTCCGTTAATATTTTAGATAATTTCCTACTGAATTAATAAGATGGAAAAAGAAAAAAAATTATTTCCCTTAATCTATTCTTCTGGGGAACTAGAATTTTGTCAACTAGTATTGACAATGAGCATCTATGTAACACTTTTAAAGTATACATTTGTATAGTATAAAGCATAAGTTCCACCTTTTTTGGTCTCCTTTACACTGACAACCAAAGTGGGAACAATGTAAAATTTCTATCTTTAATGCAACCTCGTCTGACCAACCAGGTATGCTCAAGACAATGAGTTCTTACACATCTGCAGCAAAAATCTCTCCAAGTTCAGAAATGGGTTTTGAAGCTTATCATAGAATTGCTTTTTTAAATAAATGTAGTTAGTTTTAAATTACTTTTGCCAATGAGCTTTTTCAGTCATTTATGTCAGATAAACACCAGTGATAACTTATGAAATATAGAAACTGGAGTTCCCGTTGTGGCGCAGTGGTTAACGAATCCAACTAGGAACCATGAGGTTGCGGGTTCGATCCCTGCCCTTGCTCAGTGGGTCAAGGTTCCGGCGTTGCCGTGAGCTGTGGTGTAGGTCGCAGACGCGGCTCGGATCCTGCGTTGCTATGGCTCTGGCGTAGGCTGGCGGCTACAGCTCCGATTAGACCCCTAGCCTGGGAACCTCCATATGCCGCAGGAGTGGTTCAAGAAATGGCAAAAAGACAAAAACAAAACAAAACAAAACAAAAATATAGAAACTGTGCTGTATATAGCTTGTCCACCTGGTCAAAATGGCAATGAATAAACGGTCTGATTAGAAAATCAAAACAATGACTAATTTTACAAATATGGTGGTGACAGTGTATTTGCATTTTGCATTTGAGCTCTCCACTGTTACTGGTCCTCTTAAAAAATGTAGATCAAAGAGAAAAGAATAGAAACATTACAACTTAAATATTTTGCACTGTGGAGGTACTCCTGTTTTGCTGCTCTCTGCTGTACTTTGTGCTACAGGTAAATGTTTTCTAAATATCTGTTAGAAATACAATGCCTTTTGGAAAACTGATAGTAAGTACGAGGTTATCATATGTTAAACAAGTTCATTCTGGGCTAAAGTTCATAGCTTTGACCAATAGACGTTAAATCCTCTTTATTTTCAGGTTTCTTCCTTTCAAATTTCTATTTAAAAAACACACTCTTTTTTTTTCTTTTTCTTTTTTTTTTTTTGCTCTTTAGGGCTGCACCCACTGACTACGGAAGTTCCCAGGCCAGAGGTCGAAGCAGCTGCCGGCCTACACCACAGCCACTACAACGCAGGATCCAAGCCACATCTGTGACCTACACCACAGCTCATGGCAATGCCAGATCCTTAACCCACTGAGCGAGGCCAAGGATCAAACCTGTACCCTCATGGATCATAGTCAGGTTTGTTACTGCTGAACCATGATGGGAGCTCCTGTTTTTTTCTGATTATGCTCTTTATGTCCACATCATTGCCGGCTTTAAGGTATGACATTTTAGTATTTCAAAACCAGGTACTTTTCTGAAAATGATACACGAAATAACCTTGGGGTGAGGGGAGGTGAGAGAAATGTGGGTCTCTGAAGACAGTCTGTCTGACTCAGGTCTCCAGTTAGTTCAGTGTGAACAATGCCATCTGGAATTCTGCAGTGTACAACCTGCAGCTGCCTGTGGCAGCCCTAATCCTACCAATATGTTAGGATCTGATTCATAATAGATCTTTAGGATCTGAGATAGCCTATCTTTGTCTGGTTTCATTTTACGGTATTCATGATTCTCCATACAGCCTAGGACCCTAAAACTTCTGCTGCTTAACACACACAAAAAAGTGCTTCATTTGTTTAAAAAGTAAAGTTGATTTTAAAATGTCACAATTGAAATGCTCCTAGAAATACCCTAGCAGAGAATTGAGAACATTGCTAAAAGAGCATACCTTCATTAACAAATAGTAATTAAAAAAAAAAATCAATGTCATATTTGGCTATAGTTAAAAATTCAAGGGAGTTCCCACCATGGCTCAGTGGAAACGAATCCGACTAGTATCCATGAGGACACAGGTTCAATCCCTGGCCTCACTCACTGGGTTAAGGATCCAGCATTGCCCCAAGCTGAGGTACAGGTCACAGACGTGGCTTGGATCCTGAGTTGCTATGGCTGTGGTGTAGGCTGGTGGCTGTAGCTCCGATTTGATGCCTAGCCTGGGAACCTCCATATGCTGCAAGTGCAGCCCTAAAAATCTTAGATCAAAAAAAAAAAACTAAAAACAAAAATTTCAGGTACCACAAAAAGACTTTTTTATTTTTTTACATTTATATGGTTAAAGGTAGAATTCAAAATTTAATTTAGAGGCCGAATTTTTATAAACAAGAAATATTCATCATATATTATATCAACAACAAAAAAACTATTTAAGAAACTAATTCTGGAGTTCCCACTGTGGCACAGCGACTGGGAACCATGAGGTTACAGGTTCAATCCCTGGCCTTGCTCAGTGCATCAAGAATATGGCATTGCCATGAGCTGTGGTATACGTTGCAGATATAGCTCAGATCTGGCATTGCTGTGACTGTGGTGTAGGTTGGTGGCTACAGATTGGATTAGAGCTCTAGCCTGGGAACCTCCATACGCCCACACGTGCAGCCCTAAAAAGACCAAAAAAAAAAAAAAAAGAAAAAAAGAAAAAAAAAAAGGAACTAATTCTGGGTTATTTTTCTATATGATCATGCTGAGGTGGAAAATTACTTTTGACTTTCTGAATGCCACAATCTGATCAGTTTTATAGTTCTATTAGGTAGAAAAGCCATCTCTGAAAACAGATTTGTGTAAATAAGTTTTTTTTTTTTTTCGCTTCTCTTCTACAAACAAATTGAGAGACAAACCAGCAAACTGTCTGTACCCAACTGCAGCCCTTGGGTGTCAAAAAGAGCCTTGAATGCTGCTTTCAAAAGTGTCATATTTTTAAAGCTTACTAAACAAAATATGGGAAATAAAAGGCTCATTGCTAGATTTAACTTAAAAATTTCCTGGGATAATGACAAAATGGCAAGAAACATCTTCATTCAGAACTTCAACTATAAAGAATTTTACCAACAGTAATATCTATATGATCACCATTGTTCTCTTTTAAATAAGGCTAGAAAAGTCTACAGAAGGTATAGATTACTAATACGTACTTTCTGTTGATTAAGCACTACAAATTAAAACAGTTGACTGATGTCCATCTTTTTGAAAGGCATCTTATCCAAGATAAATTTTATTAAAATGTCAGTTTGAGAATTTCTTCGCAGATATATGAAGGACAAAATATCATTTTATTACTTACTTACCATTTGCATTCTTATGATCCAGGCAGCAAAAATTAAAAATAAGTAAATAATTAAAACCTGGTTATTTTATTCGATAGTTTGGCATTCTCTTTAAAGTCACTTCACCAATAAGAAGCAGATGTCAGTAGTCGGTGTTTTCTCAACACATAAATGACCACTGTCCTGAAAACCCCTCTGTTGTTCCTTCGGGTCAGTAACACTGTGACTGACTGTGGAGTTGTTCTTTGGTAGTGGAGGACCACTTTAAAACCACAGCTTATCTCTGGATTGCCACCAACAATCCAGGGCAGATTCTGCTAACTAAATCTCAGATAATATTTTTATTTCTAGTTCAGTAGACTCTGAAGCCAAGAAAGGTATTAGGACTTCAAATCCAAATCTTTAGTTGTCATCTCAAAGATTCAAAATTAGCTCATGAATGCTACTAATGACGAACTCTGTAATTCTCATAGTCAGATTTTTTAATTAAAGAATTTGGAGGAGCTGCCATTGTGGCTCTGCAGAAATGAATCCGACTGGGAACCATGAGATTGTGGGTTCGATCCCTGGCCCTGCTCAGTGGGTTGAGGATCCGGCGTTGTCGTGAGCTGTGGTGTAGTTTGCAGACATGGCTTTGATCTGGCGTTGCTGTGGCTATGGTGTAGGCTGGCAGCTCCAGCTCTGATTGGACCCCTAGCCTGGGAGCCTCCATATGCAGCAAGTAAGGCCCTAAAAAGACCAAAAAAAAAAAAGAATTTGGAAACACAGATCAGGAGTCAGCAAACTTTGCGAAAACAGGGCCAGACAGTGATTTTTGTTTGTTTATTTTGGCTGTGCCCAAAGCATGTGGAAGCTCCCAGGCCAGGGATCCAACCAGCATCACAGCAGCAACCAGAGCGACTGCAGTGACAAGTCAGATCCTTAATCTGCTGGGTCATAAGAGAACTCCAATATTTTTTATCTCTGTCAAATTACTTAACTCTGCCACTAGAGCATGAAAGCGTAGACAATATGTAAACAATTGGGTATGGCTCTTTTCCAAAAAAACTTTGTTTAAAAAAAAAACAAAAGCAATCAGTCATGAAACTAGAGATTATAATACTAAGTGAGGTAAATCAGAAAGAGAAAGACAAATACCATATGAATCACTTATATGTGGAAGCTAAAATATGGCACAAATGAATCTATCTATAAAACAGAAGCAGACTCACAGACAGAGAACAGATTTGTGGTTGCCAAGGAGGAGAGGGGAGGGACTGGGAGTTCAGGGTAGTAGATGCAAACTGGATAAACAATACGGTCCTACTGTACAGCACAGGAACTACATCCAAACTCCCAGGATAGACCTGATGGAAAATAATTCAAAAAAAGGAGTGTGGAGTTCCCATTGTGGCACACAGAAATGAAACCTACTAGGAACCATGAGGTTGCAGGTTTGATCCCTGGTCTTGTTCAGCAGGTTAAGGATCCGGTGTTGCCATGAGCTGTGGTGTAGGTTGCAGATGTGGCTCAGATCCTGCATTGCTGTGGCTGTGGCTGTGGCCAGTGCCTACAGCTCCGATTAGACCCCTAGCCTGGCAACCTCCATATGCCGCAGGTGTGGCCCTAAAAAGACCAAAAAAAAAAAAAAAAAAGGAGTGTATGTGTACATGTATATGACTGAGTCCCTTTGTTGTACAGCAAGAATTGGCACAACATTGTAAATTGACTACATTTTTAATTTACAAAAAGAAAAAAAAATAACCTTAAAAAATGAAACAAAAAAACCCCAATGAGTCAGATTTGACTTGTGGGCAATAGTTTGCTGATTCCTGATATAGACTATTAAGTTCAATAAACACTGGAGAGGCATAAAGAGGGTCTCTGAGAAAAAAGATAAGAAATAGGAACACAGTTACGAGACTGCTAGCATGGTCAGCAATTCTTCTAATCAAAAGCATTAATTTCTACTTAATTTCTCTGCTACTTGCAACCTAATATGCTCTATCACATATCTGACTTCTTTCCAGGTTAAAACAGAGTTAGAAACAAACAAATAAACCTCTGTACTCTTGGGATTACAGAGAGGTGCTGTAAACAGGCTAAAAGAATTGGGCTAAACATGACAAGGAGAGGAGTTTCCTTCGTGGCTGAGCAGTTAACGAACTTGACTAGGATCCATGAGGATGTGGGTTCAATCCCTGGCCTGGTTCAGTGGGTGAAGGATCTGGTGTTGCCATGAGCTATGGTGTAGGTTGCAGACATGGCTCAGATCCCAAGTTGCTGTGGCTGTGGCTGTGGAGTAGGCCAGCAGCTGTAGCTCCATTTCGACCCCTAGCCTGGGAACCTCCATATGCCGTGGGTACGACCCTAAAATGACAAAACAAAACAAAACAAAACAAAACATGACAAGGAGAGCAAGCTCAACCTCATGGCAAACACAGGTCAAAATATGTTGAATGCCGAGAATTTTTTATGCCAAGAATTTTTTTCCATTGTAAGAAAATCCATATTTAAAATCAAATATAATATATACTTATACAAATTATTTTTGTATAAAAAGAAAGTGATTACTTACAGCCATGGGAAGTTTTCGACTATCACGATACAGGTTCGTGTAACCAACATAGAGCAGAAGAGCAGCAATGCAGTATAGGAAGACAAAGACTGCAAAAGTAACATAGAATTGCGCAGAAGAAGAGTAATCTCCAATAAGGACATAACTTTTCCAATCTACTTCACACACATTACCACCTGGAGGTGCCTGAAATGATGCTTCATTCAACCTATTAAAAAAAGGGCTCAAATAAATTTATGAATTACTTGGACTCTCCCAAGAGACAGAAATACAGAGGCAAAATATTGAAAAGACATTTCAAAAAAAAAAAAAATACTCCCCAAGTATATTAAAAACATATTGCTTTTTCGTAAAAAGGGAAAAATTCAAATAATTAAAATTTTCATAAGAAATGTGTATAAATTACAACTGGTAATTGGTATATGATAGATTAAACATAGACTAAATTAAACATTTTCACACCTAGATACTGTCTTCCTGTAATAAAAATTTAGCAGATTAAGAACGCTAATCTGGTTTACAATTCAAGACATGATATTCCATTCTTAGAGGCAGAGTCTGTGTAACTAGCACCATTATAACAATTCATATCTTAACCCGCATTAATTAGCTAACTCCACGATGTCTTTAATTTTCCCTATGCATAAATCAAAGAACACATCACTAAAGATGTTTTAACAGTTCCTTGTATAGGAACTTTATACGAAAAGGATTAAGACCAAGAGGCAATGATTGATTACCAAGTACTTGCTATCTGACATATCTTTAATGTAAGATATTGCTTAATAATCAGAATGACCTTGAAAGATTTAAACTTATTGCAAAGAAAAATTGAGTCCTAGAGAGCACAAGAAAGTAGTTAGTAAGTGGCAAAAGATTCACACCCTGGCTTAAACACAGGGCACATTCAATAAACTTCAATGCGTACTGAGGTCAAATGGAAGAACTCAGAAACAAAATATTCATTTTAATGAGAGTAAGGAAATAATGTTTTATGCTAAAGAAACATAGGAACTCTTCGCTTTATATAAATACATGTCTTAAAGCTCTATAACACACATTATTATTTAGGAGTTAGAAATACATGAGAAATTTGGATTTCCATTAGTTGTGTTTGCTTTCACAATATGACTTTTCAAATGAAGGTGATAGAGCAGTCTTTTAAAATTTCCAATCCACTATGGGATGACAGAATAAAGTTTCAAGGCAACATCAATCACATAAAAGTTTCTAAATGCTTACTGTCATTTGTGTGTGTGTATGTATGCATTTCATTACAGACCAGGAAAATAGTCTGTAGTTACTGGTATCACACATTTAATGGCAATGATCACTACATACAAATGAGCATGCAATTAAAAAATTTCTGCCCTCTAAGATCAGTCAGTTGTTGGAAATTCAGAAGAGTTAAAAGAGTTGTTAAACCATAAAAACAAACAAATAACTCACCTGAATGGATAACCAAAAGCAGCTGTAATTGTTTTATTGTCAGGAACCTTAGAAGGACAAGACACTTGAAATTCTGTTTTGCCCTTAAAACCTCCACAGGTGGCAAAAGCAAAGATAGAAGCAATCTACACAAAATTAGACCAAAAAAAGAAAAAGAAAAAAACATTATTGTACCCAAACATGTCATTAAAATCTTAAATACAGTGATTATTAAAAACTGACTAACATTCTTGGGAGAAAATAGTTTCGAATGATGTAACTGACAAGGGCTTAATCTCTAAAATATACAAATAACTTATACAACACAACAGCAAAAAAACCGACAACATAGTTGAAAAATGGGCAGAAGACCTGAACAGACATTTCTCCAAAGAAGATACACATATGGCCAACAGGCACATGAAAAAATGCTCAACATTACTAATTATCAGAGAAATGCAAATCAAAACTACAGTGAAATATCATCTCACACCAGTCAGAATGGCCATCATTAACAAGTCAACAAATAACAAAGGCTAGAGAGGGTGTGGAGAAAAGGGAACCCTCCTACACTGTTGGTGGGAATGTAACTTGGTACAACCACTATGGAGTTACCTCAGAAAACTAAATATAGAACTACCATATGATCCAGTAATCCCACTCCTGGGCATATAGCCAGACAAAGTTTTCATTGAAAAAGACACAGGCACCCCTATGTTTATTGCAACACTATTCCCAATAGCCAAGATACGAAAACAAGCTAAACGTCCACTGACAGATGAATGGATTAAGACGATGTGGTACACACACACAATGGAATACTAGTCAGCCATAAAGGAGAACAAAATATTGCCATTTGCAGCAACATGGATGGAACTAGATAGACTCTCATACTATGTGGAGTAAGTCACAAACAGAATGAGAAATACTGTGTGATATTACTTATATCTGGAATCTAATATATGGCACAAATGAACCTAACTACAGAAAAGAAACAAACTCATGGACATGGAGAACAGACCTGTGGTTGCCAAGGAGGAGGGAGTGGGATGGACTGGAAGCTTGGGGTTAGTAGATGCAAACTATTGCATCCGGAGTAGATAGGCAAGGAGACCCTGCTGTATAGCACAGAAAACTATATCTAGCCACTTGTGTTGGAACATGATGGAGAATAATGCGAGAAAAAGAATGTATATACATACGTATGTGTGACTGGGTCACTTTGCTGTACAGCAGACATTGACGGAACATTGTAAATTAACTATAATAAAAAATTTTAAGGAATTCCTGTCGTGGCTCAGTGGTTAATGAATCTGACTAGCATCCTTAAGGATGCAGGTTCGATCCCTGGCCTTGCTTAGTGGGTTAAGGATCCAGCATTGCGGCGAGCTGTGGTGCAGGTCGAAGACGTGCCTCAGATCCCATGTTGCTGCGGCTGTGGCGTCGGCTGGTGGCTACAGCTCCGAACTTCCATATGCTGTGGGTGCAGCCCCAAGAAGACAAATAAATAAAAAATAAAATAAAAAACTAACATTCTTAGAATTCTTATTTGTCAATTAAGATGGTGAAAAACATTTTCCCCTGAGTGTAATACAGAAATTAGTATAACAGCCCATTTAACAATTCACTTGCTCATTCTACACTGTCCCTACTATGCATTAGTACGAAATTCAAAGGAAGTCCTATATAAGACTTCCAAAATCAAAATCAAAAAGGGGGTGAACTGGAGATATTTTATTTAGAACTCAAGGGTAACTGTAAAGCCAAGAAACTCTAAGCAGAGGTGTTATTTCATGAGCTTGCAAGGGCTCACTTGTGGTTATTTCCAGGTCTCAAAAAGTAATTGGAAATTTGTTTTCTAGATCATACCAATACTTTAATAAAGTAATGATGTTCTCTCAAATGCTATCCAAACAGTTAAAAAAAAAAAAAAAAAGGAAAGCATCTTTATACTGATAGGGAATCAAACTGTAACACATTCACAAAAAGGAACATTATGCAGTCATTAAAATGTTGAAGAATATTTAATGATATTTAAAAAGGTTCATTACATACAAAATTTATTTAAATAATGCATTGTGCATGAGTTTATACTTACGCACATACACAGAACAAAAACTAAAAATGCATCAAAATTTTAAGTGGTCACTTCTGAACAGAGACAAATGATAATTCCCTTTTCTATTTGTATCTTCTAAATTTTCTACAAAACAAACAAACAAACAAAAAACAGATACAGCATAGGGACCAAGAGCTCAATCCTTCAGCAAATGTTGATGACTCTATAAAGTACACTTAGAATCTGATCACTTTTTATCACCACCATTGCAACATCCTGATCCAAACCACTATTACCTCTTGCCTAAATTACATGCTAATAGCCTTCTAAAGTGACCCTCTTACTTCTGTCCCTGCCCCTGCTTCTATCTATTGTCAACACATCAGCCAGGGTAATCTTTTAAAAATATAAGTCAGAAAACTACCCTCTGCTCAAAATTCTCCAATGGTTTCTGAGTTCCCTCCAAATAAGATCAATGTTCATATAATGGCCTACATATCCTTTCCTCCTATATATTTTGTCTTTTTGCCTTTGCTAAGGCCGCTTCCACGGCATATGGAGGTTCCCAGGCTAGGGGTCGAATTGGAGCCGTAGCCACCGGGCTACGCCAGAGCCACAGCAACGCAGGATCCGAGCCGCATCTGCAACCTTCACCACAGCTCACAGCAATGCCAGGTCCTTAACCCACTGAGCAAGGCCAGGGATCGAACCCGCAACCTCATGGTTCTTAGTCGGATTTGTTAACCACTGTGCCACAACAGGAACTCCTCCTCCCTTGATTTTTTTTTTTTTTTTTTTTTTTTTTTTTGGTCTTTTTGCTATTTCTTGGGCCGCTCCTGCGGCATATGGAGGTTCCCAGGCTAGGGGTCTCATCGGAGCTGTAGCCGCCAGCCTACGCCAGAGCCACAGCAACGCAGGATCTGAGCCGCGTCTGCAACCTACACCACAGCTCACGGCAAAGCCGGATCCTTAACCCACTGAGCAAGGGCAGGGACCGAACCTCATGGTTCCTAGTCGGGTTCGTTAACCACTGCGCCACAACGGGAACTCCTCCCTTGATATTTTTGATCTCATGGTGCTACTTGTCCCCTTGCCAAATGTCCTTATACAAATGGTCTCCTTCCTATTCCTTAAATACATGAGAGAAATTCCTCCTATAGAACCTTTGCATTGACTATTCCTTTTGCCTGGAATACACAGTTAACTTAGTACTTCACAGCTCCCTGTTCCAATGTGACCTTATCATTGAGGTCATGCCTTTCCCTAAACACACTATATTAAATAACAGTCCCCCTCCCACCCTATCTGTTCTCTTTATTTGTACTGCTCTATTTTCCCCCCATTGTAACTACCTGACAATACTTAATTATTTGTTTGTCCATTTTTCCCTAGAGTGTAAACTAAAAGAGGGCAGGGGTTTGTTTTGCTCAAGGTCACGTACATCCAGCAAAGGTAAAATTCAAAGCAGATCTGGCATCAAAGACTACACTGTTCAACACTGATATAAGGCATCCCATGGATTAATCCAGGATCTTGAATCAGGCAATAATCAAGATCACAACTATCCATGGAATTTTTTTTTCTATGAAGACGATATATATATAAAAGGGAATCTGGTTAGAGATAGGAAGAGTCTGATATAATGTCTGCACGTTTGAAATCTTCTGTTAAGAGTTAAAGAGGTAAGAATAGATAACTATCTCAGCATAAATGTGCTTGAATACAGAGAGTTAAAACAGAAGGCCAGGAAGTGAATCTTAAGCATATATCCACATTTAGAATTAGAAAAAAGAAAAGAGGATACACAAATTGAACCAATGGAATACATTAAAGAGGCCAGAAATTAGGAGTTCCCATTGTGGCACGGCAGAAGAGAATCCAACTAGTATCCATGAGGATGTGGGTTCAATTCCTGGCCTCGCTCAGTGGGTTAAGGATCTGGCATCGCCATGAGCTGTGGTGTAGGTCACAGATGATGCTCGGATCCCGCACTGCTGTGGCTGTGGCTGTGGTGTAGGCTGGCAGCTGTGGCTTGGGTTTGACCTCTAGCCTGGGAACTTCTATATGCTGTGAGTGCAGCCCTAGAAAGCAAAAAAAAAAAAAAAAAAAAGAGGGGGAGGGGCAGAAACAGACCTGGATATAGAGACAAATTATATCTAACAGAGCTGGCATTGCAGGTCACTAAGGAAAGGAGAGTGAATGTTGGTTTTAAAGATAGATCTACAAACTCCTCAATACTTTTCCCCTCAAGAGGTAGAGATTATTTTTCCCCCCCTTATATGTGGACTGGACATAGTGACTTGGTTCTAGCAAACAGAATATGGTAGAAGGAATGGAATGTCCTTTCTGATATTAGGTAAGAAAGAGTCTACAGTTTCTATCTTCATTTCTCACTCTCTTGAATCACCAGCTCTGGAGGAAGACAGCCACCATGTTGAGAGGATACTCAGGGAACTTATAGACTCTGGGGATGAGGAACCACATGAGGGACCTTGAAAGTATATTTGTCTGAAGCTTGCCAACAGTCATGTTCGTGATGTGGCGCAGGGCTTGAGACAACTGCAACTCAAGGCAACAGCTTGAATGAAACCTCATGGGAGATCCTGAGCTAGAATCACTCAGCTAAGTCACTCCCAGATTCCTGAACTACAGAAACTGTGAAATAATAAACTGTCTGTAGTTTAGTGTGATTTGTTATAATGATATAGATACTTAATACAAGAAGGACTGCTCAATAAATGGTCCAGATGGGATAAAGTTTTAAATGTAAATAAAAAATGAGTCTTTAAAAATTTTAAAGACAATATAAAAGAAAACTTGTGATCACAGAGAAGGGAAGAATTTTTTAAGCTTAAAAAGAAAGCTAACCATTGGAGCTCTCGCTGTGGTGCAACTGGATCAGCAGCATCTTGGGAGCTCTGGGACACAGGTTCAATCCCCAGCCCAGCACAGTGGTTTAAGGCTCTGGTGCTGTAGCAGCAGCTTAGGTTGCAACTATGGCTCAGATCTGATCCCTGGCCCAGGAACTCCATATTAGAGGGGCAGCCAAAGAAAAAGTTGTTAACCATAGAGACTGTTAAACTCAACTACAGAAAAGGTGGGGTTTTTTTGTTTTGTTTTGGGTTTTTGTTTTTTTTTGTTTTTGGGTTTTAGGGCTGAACCTGCAGTATGTGGGAGTTTCCAGGCTAGGGGTCGAACTGGAGTTGTAGTTGCCGGCCTACCACAACAAAGCAACTAGGGATCAGAGTTGAGTCTGCAACCTACACCAGAGCTCGCAGCAAATACCGGATCCTTAACCACTGATCAAGGCCAGGGATCCAACCCACATCCTCAAGGATACCAGTCGGGTTCATAACCCACTGAGCCACAATGGGAACTCCCAGGAAAAAGGTTTTTAAAATCAAGGCAGCTTTTTACAAAATAAGCTAGAAACTAGGAGAAAGTATTTGCAATAATGTCGCAGAAGATTAGTATCTAAGAATCTTGCTCGTTCACATTATATGACATCCCCAAGAATATTCAGAGTATCACTATTTATGTTATCAAAATATGAGGAGAGAAGGAAAACAGCAGGAAAGTAGATAAAATACAGTGGTATATAGCACTTAACAGTGGGAAGTTACACAGCAGTAAAGATGTACAAATTACAGCTACCTACCTCAACAAGATGAATTGAAACCTAATGCTGAATGGAAAAAAAAAAAGCTGCTTAAGACTACACTGGGTACACCATTCTTTTAATAGCTATTACTCAGCTACACCATTTTCGCCACTATCTCTGTTCAGACCCTCACTATTTTCCCCTGGGACTAACTCAACAGACTCTTACTTTCACTTCTAAACTCATTCTCAATACCATTTGTCTTTTACATACTGTGGGTTCTAGAGCTGCAGTGTCCAGTAAGGTGCCAAAAGCCCTATTTGGCTACTGAGCACTTTTAAAATGGCTAGTTAGTATAAAATATATAATGGTTTATGAAGATTTAGTATGAAAAAAAAGAATATAAAATAGCTCATCAATTACTGTTTTTTTGTGGGTTTTTTTTTTTTTCTTTTTTTTTTTTTTTTTTGGTCTCTTTCAGGGCCATACCCAGGGCATATGGAGGTTCCCAGGCTGGGGGTCAAATCGGAGCTGTGGACACCAGCCTACGCCACAGCTACAGCAACTCGGGATCTGAGTCACATGTGCAACCTACACCACAGCTCACGACAACGCCCCAACCCACTGAGCGAGGCCAGGGATAGAAACCAAGTCCTCATGGATGCCAGTCAGGTTCGTTAACCACTGAGCCACTACGGGAATTCTTTTTTTTTTTTCCCAATTACTGTTTATTGATTACTTGTTGAAAAAACATTTTGGATATCCTGGGTTAAGTAAAATGAATTATTAAAATTCATTTCACCCGTTTCTTTTCAATATTTTTACTGTGGTTAGCAGAACACTTAAAATTTCTGCATGGCCTGCACTGTGCATATAGTTTGTATACTATATAGTTTACAATGTGTTCCTATCAGAGCTGTTTAGAGTGATGTCACATTGATATGAAATAAAAATCTGGTCATGTCACTCTCCTGTTTAACAGGATTTCCCTCTATTGAAAGCTATTGCTTCCAGACCTAAGATAAAGATAAAAAAAAATTTTTTTTTTTTTAAGCCCAAGCTTCTTAATTTGGCATAAAATGCAGGGATATAGTAGCTACAATTTTATCTTCCTCGATTTACACACTATATGCCTTTCCGGGTCCCATACAACTTTGTCACAGTGCACTATGTACTTACTGCTCCTGAAACACACCATGGATTTATGCCTTGGATATATGGGTTTATTCTGCCAGGATTTTCCCCCTCCATCCCCACCCCAGTTCTCTAACAAGCTCATCCATTAAGGCCCTGCCCAATTCCTTGTGGTAGAACTATTCTGTCTTCTGAGCTTCATTTTTGGGCTCACTGCTTCTATTACAGGCATTTTTCTTGTGTACCTTGCCTTATTAAAAAAAAAAAAAAGCAAAAATAATAAAAACTAGTTTCCAGAGTTCCCATTGTGGCTCAGCAGTAACGAACATGACTAGTATCCATGAGGACACGGGTTCAATCCCTGGGTTCACTCAATGGATCCGGCACTGCTGTGAGCTATGGTGTAGGTTGAAGACGTGACTTGGATCTGGTGTCACTGTGGCTGTGGTGTAGGCCGGCAGCTACAGCTCCAATTGGACCCCTGGCTTGGGAACTTCCATTTGCCTCGAGTGCAGCACCACCCCCCACCAAAAAACACCTAGTTTTCCAAATTTTTGTTTTGTTTTGTTTTGTTCTTTTTGCCTTTTCTAGTGCTGCTCCCGCAGCATATGGAGGTTCCCAGGCTGGGAGTTGAATCAGAGCTGTAGCCACCAGCCTACGTCAGAGTCACAGCAACTCGGGATCCGAGCCTCGTCTGCAACCTACACACAGCTCACGGCAACGTCGAATCCTTAACACACTGAGCAAGGCCAGGGATCAAACCCACAATCTCATGGTTCCTAGTCGGAGTCGTTAACCACTGAGCCACAATGGGAACACCTAGTTTTCCATTTAATACAAAAATTAGTACATAAACAGCATTCTGTACCATAGCTTACTGCTTTTAAGACTAATGCCTTTACCTCTTCCTTTGCATTTGCTCTTATTCAGGATTTTCAGTGCCTACCTACCTAGCAGAAGGCCTGACAGATACCAAATGCTCACCAAATGACTGCTTAATTAAGGGGGAAAAAATGTCCAATAATCTACAAATAAAACCATATTTTGAGTCTTACGTACCCACATTTTAGGTCTGTCTTTTTGTTATGAGGATAAGTAATGTCATGTTTGCTATCTTAGTCTTTATCTTATAGGAAGAAAGGAATACGGTACACACTTTTTAATAATGAAGTACAAACAATCTGAGGGTAAACTATCCAACCATGTTCCCTCTCCTTACAGTCTTCTAATATTCTGATTCATATTACAAGTTATATACTGGCAGGCCATGGGTGAAACCTGGCCTGAAGACGGATTTGTAGTCTTCCAGGTATTCATGAAAAATGTGAATTTGTCGTCAATTTTTTTTTTTTTTTTTTAGGGCCACACGCGCAGCATATGGAAGTTCCCCAGGTTAGGGGTCAAACTGGAGCTGCAGCTGCCAGCCTGCATCACAGCCACAGCAATGCATGATCCAAGCTGCACCTGTGACCTACACCACAGCTCACAACAATGCAGGATCCTTAACCCACTGAGCAAGGCCTGAGATTGAACCTGCCTTCTCATGTATGGTAGTCAAGATTCGTTTCTGCTGAGCCACGATGGGAACTCCTGTAGTCAATATTTTAATAACGGCAAAATGAACATAAAAATTCAGATTTCTTGCTTGTCCTGCATTGGTGTGGGGAAACTAAAGATACTACATCAGACCCATATTCCCGTAAAGCAATAATCACATAGAATTGTGACAGGTGACATCCAAGTATGTGCTTTGCAGATTACTGCCACTCTCTATTGTTGTAACAACCCTCAGGATGAGTGCTAGTTACCAGTAATCAGTGAACTTATACTATTTTTCTTTTTTCTTCCAAATAGCTTAACTCATTTACTCCATGAGGGGATCCTAAGAGCACTTCAGCTTGTACGCCTAGTTTAAAATGAGGTGTATTGCTATGCTGATTTATCGCTCCTTGCCACCTGTGAAATTAATTTTCCCCTCTCTCTGTATCCTATAAAGAATGACTGAAGCTGCTAATATGAAATTCCACCTGTAGAATAACTAGGAAGAACCCAAGAATAAGATGATGGCGAGCTTCTGATCAGGTCAAAAAGGCTCCGTATTTATTATGACAAGTTCCACTTACCTCTCTGCCCACTGGACCCATATTAGAGACACAAAAGATCCCTCACTAATTTAGAGATCTGTAACTCTGGGGTTGATATCACAGCCTGGTTCTCTAGATTACTACTCTCTAAAATAGATCAGAGTGTTCAACTAATTGGTGTACAAGAAGGAAATATGTCTATTGATATCTACTTTTAGACTTAAGGAACTAAAGCTTTATTCAAATTAACAGACTGCTGAAACCCATGCTGGACCTGTATGTCACAGTCAGATGGCAGTATAGTGTGCTGGGTATCCTAAAAGGTAAGGGAATCCCATACATGGAAGGACAGACAGGGAAACCTTCACCTATATCTTCCACTTTTAGAGTTCAGGCATTACAACGTCAGTGTGCCTAGCTAAAGTAAGTTTATGGAATAAATTATCTAGTTTTAATCAACTAAACTTCACAAAATGGACTGGTGGCTTAAAAATGTCTTCAGAGAGGAGTTCTCGTCGTGGCACAGCGCAAACATATCCGACTAGGAACCACGAGGTTGCAGTTTCAATCCCTGGCCTGGCTCAGTCAGGTAGGGATCCGGCGGTGCTGTGAGCTGTGGTGTAGGTCACTGACACAGCTTGGATTTGGTGTGACTGTGGTGTGGCAAAGGCCACCAACCGTAGCTCCAATTAGACCTCTAGCCTAGGAACCTCCATATGCCATGGGCGCAGCCCTCTAAAAAAAAAAAAAAAAAAAAAAAAAAAGGCTTCAGAGAAACTACGGAGTGATGACCCAAAAACTCATATCCTTTATTAATAAAAAAAATAACAAAAAAAATATATTGAAAACATCTTTATGTCACATTTATTCTTAAACAACTGTTAAAGTGAGTTGCTAAGAAACTCCAAGGTGTTAAGAAATCTCCAAGGAACCTAAATACACTTATTTTAAAATCATTTCAGACTGTTCTATTATTTTTATGTCTTTTGAGGACAAATCAATATCCTAATTTATGATCTGATGGCTGTCTTGAAGTAAGTTTGTCACATCACAGAAAACTGATAGTATTTGTTTCCACTAACATATTTGAATTTTAGGCAAAAATTTGTTTTCCTTATGTGTTTTAGGATATTTCATATAGGCTCAACTTGAGAGTATGTTTTTTTCCCCTTTTCTCTCTTGGTTTTAGTGGTTTTATAAGTCATCTTTTTATAAGTTTTATGTCATTTCTACCAGGCCTTCTTAATCCTACTCCTACTCTTGGTCCTATTCTACTTATGACAGGACTCCCAAACTACAAGCAAGGAGAATGTTCAAGATACCACAAACCCAGACCTAAAGTAGGCAGACTGGTTGATTCAGGTCTTTGATAGGGGGCTATTTATCTCTCCTTCTACTTCTTTAAGTACTCTGCTCCATGGAAGCCATCAATCCAAACTATAGGTTAAAGTTTTTCCCCAGGTTTATTTCCCAGATCCAGGAACAGTCTTTCACCCACCCATACTTCTGGTCCATTACTGATCTTTGATGATGTTTAATCCTGTATTAGAAAAGCAATTCTCAACGTTTGGTCTGTGAACCCCTGAGAGTACCCAAGACCCTTTCAGGGAGTCCACAAGGACAAAAAGATATTTCCATAATATTATTAAAACGTTATTTGCTTTTCACACTATGTTGACATTTGCACTAATTTGCATAAAAGCATTGGTGGGTAAAACTGCTGGGCTTTAGTAAGAATCAGAAAAAGCATAAAACTGTTATTTCACTGCCATGTACTTGTATTAAAAAAAAAAAAACAAAAACCCTCCAATGTCACTTAAGAATGTCTTTGATGAATCAGAAAAATTATTATTTTTATTAAATCCTGACCCTTGTGTCTTAACTTTCTGTGTGATGAAATAGGATTTGCAAATATTTTTACTGCTGAAAGGACAACATACTGACTGGAAGAAAACATCTGTAAACAATGAGACCAACGAGGTCTTAATTTCCAAAATGTACAAACAGCTCATGCAACTCACTAACATAAAAACAACCCAATCAAAAAATGGGCAGAAGACCTATATGAATATTTCTCCAAAGGTGTAGAGATAGCCAATAGGCACATGAAAAGATGCTCAATTTTGCTAATTATCAAAGAAATGCAAATCAAAACAACAATAAGGGGAGTTCCCCGGTGGCACAGCAGGTTAGGAATCCACCGTTGTCACTGCTGTGGCTTGGATTGCTGCAGTGGCATGGGTTCAATGTCTGGCCCAGGAACCTATGCATGCCATGGGTGCAGCCAAAAACAAAGCAACACAGCAATGAAGTATCACCTCAGAATGGCCATCATTAAAAAATCTATAAATAACAAATGCTAGAGAGGGTGTGGAGAAAAGGGAACCCTCCTACACTGTTGGTGAGAATGTAAATTGGTATGACTACTACGGAAAACAGTATGGCGGTTCCTCAGAAAACTAAATCGAGAATTACCACATGATCCAGCAATCCCACTCCTGGGCATAAATCTAGAAAAAACTCTTTTTTTTTTTTTTTTTTTTTTGGTCTTTTTGCCTTTTCTAGAGCCGCTTCCGAGGCATGTGGAGGTTCCTAGGCTAGGGGGGTCTAATCGGAGCCGTAGCCACTGGCCTATGCCAGAGCCACAGCAACGCAGGATCTGAGCCGCGTCTGCAACCTACACCACTGAGCCACGATGGGAACTCCTAGAAAAAACTCTTAATTCAAAGAGATACACGCACCCCAACGTTCATATCAGCACTACAATAACCAAGACATGGAAACCACCTAAATGCTATCAACAGATGAAAAGATAAAGAAGATGTGGTTTATATATACAATGGAATACTACTCAGTCATAAAAAAGAATGAAATAATACCATTTGCAGCAACATAGATGGACCAAGAGATTACCAACAAAGTGAAATCAAAAAAAGACAAAAATTGTATCACTTATATGTGGATCTAAAATATGATATAAATGAACTTATTTACAAAACAGAAAGATTCACAGATACAGAAAACAAACTCATGATTACCAAAGGGGAAAGGGGTAGGGGAGGGATAAGTTAGCAGTCTGGGATTAGCAGATACAAATTACTACATATAAAATAAACAAGGTTCTGGAGTTCCCATCGTGGCTCAGTGGTTAATGAACCCGACTAGGAACCATGAGGTTGCAGGTTCGATCCCTGGCCTTGCTCAGTGGGTTAAGAATCCGGCATTGCCGTGAGCTGTGGTGTAGGTTGCAGACACGGCTCAGATCTCGCGTTGCTGTGGCTGTGGTCTAGGCCGGTGGCTACAGCTCCGATTAGACCCCTAGCCTGGGAACCTCCACATGCCGCGGGAGCAGCCCTAGAGAAGGCAAAAAACAAACAAACAAACAAACAAGGTCCTACTGTAGAGCATAGGGAACTATATTCAATATTCTGTAATAAACCACAATAGAAAAGAACATACATAGAAAAGAACCATAATAGAAAAGAGCAAAATGATATATACACACCAGGAACTAACACAACAATGTAAATCAAATACCTAAAAAGAAAGATTTACTGTATACCCTAATACAACGGTTGACTCCAGGGAAAGCATTTAAACAACTAACAGCAATAGCAATGCCAGATCCGAACCACATCTGCAACCTATACTGCAGCCTGAAGCAACACTGGATCCTTAACTCACTAAGCAAGGCCAGGGATTGAACCCACATCCTCATGAATACTAGTCGGGTTCTTAAGCCACTGAGCCACAATGGTAACTCCATGTCAGATCTTCTTGAAAAATGAATAAAATGAACTTTCACTTCAAGGAAAACTGGCAGCATCTGTTGCCATTGATGCAGTCAAGCTTTCAAGTGATTAATTAATTATTCTTATTTTAAAATAAGTGTCTTTAAAATGTCTTGGCTTAATTTTTTTTTTTTTTCCTTTTTATGGCTACACCTGCCCCATATGGAAGTTCCCAGGGTAAGGGTTGAATCAGAGCTACAGCTGCAGGCCTATGCCACAGCCATGGCAACACCAGATCCGAGTCGCATCTGTGACCTATGCTGCAGATGGTGGCAACGCCAGACCCTTAACTCACTGAGTGAGGTGAGAGATTGAACTCGCATCCTCAAGGAGAAAACAGTGGGTCTTTAACCCACTGAGCCACAATGGGAACTCCTCAGCTTCAATTTCTAATACTGTAAATACTGTCAGATACAACCCACATAAACAAAGTTCTTTGCAGTGCTCAACATTAAGGAGTATATAGGGGCTTCTGAGACCAAAGAGTTTGAGAACCATTGTATTAAAGCACTGCTCTATTATCTTAATTTTCCCTTTAATGTTTCATCAGAGATTGCTATTTGTATGTGTGAAGGGTGTATACATACGTGTTTGTGCACTCTAAAAGCACTGACAACATATATATGTTACATATGAAAAAAAACATCTAGTCTACTGCATGAGACCGCTTAAATACTGAGAGGATTCCAGGTAGAAGAAACACAGCAAAGGCACAGAGGAAGATAAGTCTACTACAAGCTTTACATGTATAAAGAGCCCTGGTATATACAAAATGCCATTTGAAATCCTTTTCCCTTTTCCATAATAGGGGAAAAAAGTGCACACAAATGGAGAAATTAAGAGAAAAATAAGTTTCCTAAAAAGTAGTCTGTGCCATAGACTGATAGCCTAAAAATGTAAGAATTATGCAAATGGATGAAATAAACAACCATCACTAAGTATGCCTCATCTCCTGCACTATGCAATACTATTTGTATTTTCTGGGGTGCTCCCCTGGGCTATATTATGAACCACAAAATTAGAATAAAACATGGAACCTATCTGCAAAACTCTTATAATCTACTTGGGATGACTAAACTTTAAGTATTTTATAAACTACTACGTATTTCTGAAAGTTTCTTGTTTAAACAAATTGGTATGTGCAATGCTTAAATGGTTACAGGTTTTCTTATTCAATGTTTTTTTCACACTAATTTTCCTGTTTAATAATTTACTCCAAAGCAATGCTTTTAAATGTTCTTTTGAATTTTCTCATTAATTATAAAATAAGAAAAAAATTCAAACTTTATAAATAAATCAAGAAAACCCTACTTGTTTTTAACTTCTAAGATCTTTTTAAAAACATGCATGTAACAAAAAAAAATACGCATATAACAAGAAAAAAATTACTTTAGGTATCTCTCGTTTTTGTTTCTTGAGCTTGAAATTTTTGGTATAATCTTTTCATTAATTTCTTAAAAGACCAACAGAAACACAAAGGTAAGTCACTGGAAAGACTAAGAACAAACTATTTGAGTCCTGGATGTAGTCATCATAATCGTGGGATACTGGGTAAATTACTTAATTTCTCTAAGCCTCAGTAACATGGAGACAATAACCAGTAACATGTATTATGGAGAGAAACATCCTTGCAGGTTGTCAGAAAATTAAATGGGAAAATACAGACAAAGCCCTAGCACACTTATTACACTAAATAAATATCTCCTGTTAATACTGAGAATAAGTTTGACCAGCACAGACAAAAATACTCAGATGGGAGTTCCCACCGTGGCACAGTGGGTTAAGAATCTGGTGTTGTCTTACTGCAGCTGCAGCTTGGATCTGATCCTGGGCCCAGGAACTTCCGTGTTGCTGCAGGTGCAGCAAAAGAAAAAAAAAAATTCAGATGGTTAACAATTCTAAAATTCAACCTAATTAGTCTATAATTTCTCATATACTTCCAAAGAGTATTTCTTCCACAATTTTGTGTGTGTGGAATTAGGAAAACATATAACTTAGATTTATTAAGAGCTGAACATTTAACCAGTGTCCACCCTAAGTAGTAAGAAAGTCTGGAACAGTGTTCAGTATTAAAAAGCAATCACTTACGAGGACTGACTATAAAGTAAGAACCAAGTTAAAATTTATCAGAAAAATATTAAAGAACTGAAAAAAAGCTGCTCTGATTAAATTAACCCCTGTCTTTTATTCGTGCGTTCAACTCCGACACATGGGGCATCTGCTCTTAACTAAATTTTACCTTGTAATCTTGATAGAATGTTAAAGGCAAGGAAAACACACAGACAAATGAAAAATCTACAATATACCATTTCTAAAGTTTAAAATATGTAATAGAGAACTTAGTGATGTTGAAACACCAGGAGATATGTATGTCAGTCGTACAGGGCTCAAATTCTACCCACTGTCTGGATCTAGTCTTCCTGGAAACAAAGTATTTCAATCCTTTAAGAACCTACTACTGTTCGCATATATTATCATCATTCACATATTACATACTTAGTCATTCCAACAGCCCTGTGAAGTACCCATATAAGTACAACAAAAGTTCAACCTTTACTGAATACTTAATTACACAAGAGAACCAAGCAGTGTCACTGCCAGGCACTGTAACTAAGGGCTAGACAAAGATTAAACACACACGCACACACAGAAATGTGGTGGCTGCAGTTTAGAAGCAAAGTAGAAATACTTCTGCTCTGGCAATTCTATTTTTATTCTGTCAATAATAACCCCTTGAAATTTATATTATACCTTAGTCTAACATCGTCTAGAACCTTGCTGAAGATAAGCTGATTTGTGAAATTATTTTCGTAGTTAAATGGATAGTAAACACCTTTCTTCTAGGTTTTAGATTTGTTTGTAAACTTATTTATTGACTATTTTTAGATGTAACACCATACATCAATACCTTATGAAACTTGAACAATTCACTCAGAACACAATTTAAAATTTAAAAGTTCTACTACAGGCCTTTCTCCTCTAGATGCCTGGTTTATCATTCATCCGCTCTCTGCCTATTTCTAACTTCCAACAATTCTATTCATGAGTCTCTTCTCTATAGCTCATATACACATTCAGTCTTTCCTACATTAAAATGGGTTACCACCCATCTCTCCCATCTTCAAAGAGTGATTTACTCTGTCTTCTCTTTCTTATCATACATCTATGTGGCCTATTACTATATAGCTCCTGATTTTACCAAAACTGCTCTTACTAAAGTCACCAGCAGCCTCTTCATTACCAAAATCAAGAGGTGCATTTTAGTAATTATTTTCCTTAACCCACTGCACCTAATATTGCTAAGTACTCTTTTCTTGAAGTATCTCTAATATTGATGCTAAGATGCTATTTCTTTCCATCTTCCTAACCACCCCTTTTTCCTTTGCTGCTAAACATCTGCTGAATTTCCAGCCCATACTTGTCTTTAAAATTCTAGATCCATGTATCTAACTGCCTACAGGATACTTCCACTTGTGTGATCTCAAGAGACCACAAACTCAATACATTTAAAACCTTACTGACCTTCCACCAAAAATCTGCTGCTTCTCCTCTGTCTTAGATAGATGGGCCACTACTAATCCAAGTCAGAAATATGGCAGTCATCTTTGAGCCCTCACTTTTCTTTACCCTCCAAACACAGTCTAATTTTTAAACCTTCCTTTTCTAGCCCCACTGCAATTAATTTTAGGCCTTCATAATGTTTCAAACAACAGATCGCCTGTCCTCCAGTTATGATCTTTCCTTTCCAATGCATCCCCTACACGGCTAACAAAATTTTTAAAAGGCAAATCTAATGATATTACACACTTGTTTATTTACTTTTCAATGTGTGTTCACCGCACACAGTAGGAATTCTGGGCTTAAATGGAAGCTGTCCAATAAACAACCTAAAACTCTATACCTGCACAAGTGCATTTCCCTAAGGAAAGGGCCCACATTATCAAAGGTTAACCCAAAGGGTGAAGAACAATTGTCCCATGGGATAAACTCCAAACTATTCTTCGAGCCCTGTGAAACCTTTCAGAAACATCTCAAACTCGTTCCTGGTGTATGTTCTAGTCAACCCCAATTACTTTAAATTCTCAAACAGGGCTATATGCTGCTTCAACTTTTCATATTACTGTACATAAGATTTTCTCTGACTGGAAAGTCATGCCCCACACATTCCCCAAATACTCATCCTTCAAGTGTTCTTTCATCTATGAAATCCTCTCTAGCACCGCCAAGCAATTGATTTCTCCTTCCTTTCACCTATTACATTTTGCCTATACCTTTGCTATAATATCTACCATATGGCATATTCCTATTTGTTTTCAGGTCTGTCTTTCTTATTAGGTCATGAGGAAAACATACTCAAATATTTGTTGAATAAATATTCTGTATATCATTAACAATGAATACTCTTTTCATAAAAGATTCTCCTGTGTAATAAGTTGTTCAAACTGAAAGGAGTATTTCTTTAAGCTTAAAAAGGATATTTTAAAAAATATATCAGACCAATGATCACTAATCAACTTATCACTAGTGTTTTAAAATATTAATGAAAAAAGTTAAGTCTATTTAAAAAAAAAGATTGACAAATAGCGGACATATCAACAACTGAAATATGAAAAACTAAAAGCAGAGCTACCACACAATCGAGCAATCCTACTCCTAGGCATCTATCTGGAAAAAATGAAAAATCTAATTCAAAAAGATAACTGCACCCCAATGTTCAAAGTAGCACTATTTAGAACAGCCAAGACATATAAGCAATCTTAAATGTCTACCAACAGATGAATGGATAAAGAAGATGCAGTACATATATACAATGGAGTATTACTGAGCCATAAAAAAGAATGAAATTATGCCATTTGTAACAACATGGATGGACCTAAAGATTATCATACTAAGTGAAGTTAGATGGTGAAAGACAAATATCATGATATCACTTGTATGTGGAATTTTTTAAAAAAAGATATAAATGAATTTATTTGCAGAACAGAAACAGACTCACAGACTTTGAAAACAAACTCATGGTTACCAAAGAGGACAGGTGTTGGGGGGGAAATGAATACACTGGGGGTTTGGGACTGGCATATGTACATATGACTAGCAACATGGACCTATGGTATAGCACAGGGAACTCTACCCAATACTGTGATAATCTATATGGGAAAAGAATCTGAAAAAGAAGGGATGTATATATATGTATAACTGAATCACTCTGGACAACAGAAATTACCGGGACATTGTAAATCAAAAATACTTGAATAAAACTTTAAAAAATGAAAAAGTGTAGTATATATGTGTGTGTGTATACATATACATATACACACATATGGAATACATATACACACAATGGAATACTACTCAGCCATAAAAAGAATGAAATGCATTTACAGCAACATGGTGGACCTAGAGATTACCATACTAAGTGAAGGAAGCTGGAGAGAGAAAGACAAATATCCTGTATGGCTTACATGCGGAATCTTTAAAAAAAAAAAAAAAAGGTACATATGAACTTATGTACAAAACAAACCCCACAGACAAAGAAAATAATCTTACCATTTACCAAAGGGGAAAGACAGGGAGAGGGATAAATTAGGAGTTGGGATTAACATATACATGCTAGTATATATAAAATAGATAACCAACAAGGATCTACTGTAGAGCACAGGGAACTTTACTCAATATTTTTTAATACCCTATAAAGGAAAAGAATCTGAAAAAAGACATATATATCTATGTACAACAGACTCACTCTGCTATACTCCTGAAACTAACACAACACTGTATCAACTATACCTCAATTAAAAAAAAAAAAACTGACAAATAATATAAGCAGAAATATAAACAACTGCCTTTTCATTTAAGTGAAATTTTAAATTAATTATAAATTTAATTATAGTCCTCAATGAGAATAAACTATGATGTATAAGATTTCTCTTAAACTTGATATCTGATTAGCCCAGTTTTGTTTTTCCTCCTGCAACTAAAATTTTTATAGAGTCAAATAAGCATTTCCTTTATATTTAAATCTGGACCTAGGTTTATAGAACCCTAAATATATATGTGTGTGTGTCTTTAAAGTAAACATCTGTGAGAAATTAGCACAATTCGGTGTTCAGAAGACACCAAGTAAAAACTGGGGAGAAACATAGGAAACTTTGGGTAGGAAGGAGATCAGACTGAGTACCCAATTAGAAAAGTTGAGTTTCCGTGTTACTTTAAGAAACATCCTCGGCAGGTTATTTAAAACGGGGAATCAGAAGTTCTTACCCTTCACCAGTTTATCACTAAAATATGGGGTTGAAGAGTTACGGACGTAAATACGGCTAGCTGTAAAAGCAACTTGCCTGCACGCTGTACAGACGCCAGCTGCCTATTAATACAGGCCTAAAAACCAGCCCTGGAACACGGGCTAGGCCACGAAGTCTGAAGGTAATGTGCAGTGCCTGGTGCATTCACTAACTCCTCCGCAGTGACTGATCATTACCAAGGTCGAAGTAATAAATCTCCTTTGATGTTAATGATTGAGAGTGTTCCCTGACTGCAGGATGTTGCTGGGAAATACCCCAAATAAATTTGATGGCGATTCCTAACTTGTGTTTAAGTGGATCAGACTATCAAGAACACGTTTTGTTCAAAGACCCTCTCCCCTACTCCCCTACCCCCGTCCGCTTCCCTGACCCACAGTTTACTTTTATCCATATTTAACTTAGAGGCAATCTTAAAAGCAAATTAACTGAGAGCTCGTCAAATCACTTTGGGAAGGCGCACTAGCTTTCGAAGGAGCGTGGCCTCAAGTTAGCCCAGGGCAGCAACACACAGGCTGACCCTTTCCACCCGGGTACAGAGGCACCGCCGGCCGCAAAGCGACTTCGGTCCGTCGGGTTTCGGTTAGACCGCAACAGGAAGTTTTCTCTTCCCTTGCGGGAAGCAGTGAAGCCAAAGAGAAATTTGAAGCACCACTCCCCCCGGGACACCGAGGTGAGCTTGGGTGTGGGAGGGCGGCTTCCCCCGGCCGGACGCAGCCGAGGCACCCGTGATTCGTCGCGACCGCATCGTCCCCGCCCCGCGCGGGCCCAGGCCGCGGCCACCGTCCCCTCCCCGTGCGTGCAGTCCCGACCCTTCCCGTCCCGTCCCGGGGACGACGGCAGCTTAGGGGTCCGCCCGGGCGGGGCGGCGTCTGGGATCCCGGGGCGCCGCCCCGCCCCCGCCACCTCCCAGCCGAGGGCGCTGGCCCGGCTGTAGTGGCAGCAGGAGCGGGCGCGGAGGCGCGATTCCCCGCCTCGCCGGAGCGGGCTGCACTCACCAATTCGAGGACTTTGATGAAGCCGAGCGGCTCCTTGAGCGGGTTGAGGTTGAGCTGGAAGGAGGACATCCTCTGAGGGAAGGAGGGAAAGAGTCAGGACGGCGGACAGGAGGAGGAGGGGGACGGACGAGACCAGCAGCCAGGCCGCGAGGAAGGGCAGGCGGGGCGGGCTCCGGGAGGCGGGCCTGGGAGGCGGGCCTGGGAGGCGGACCTGGGAGGCCGCGGGGCGGGGCGGCGGCGGTTGAGCCGCTGGCCGAAGCGCTGGGGCGGAGAGAAGGAGGGGCGGCCGCGGGAGGCGGGGGCGGGGCAGGGGCAGGGAAGGGGCGGTGCCTCCCTGGGCCTCACCTGGCCCAGCCGGCTGATCCTCTGGCGAACCAAGTAGATGTTGGACGCCATGCTGCTTGCGCCGCGCCCCCTTCCCTCAAGTCCTGCCCCCGGCGTTCGGGTTTCTGTCGCGCATGCGTGCCCCCACCCTGCGCCTGCGTAGCGGGGGCCGTTACCTCGCGCCCAGCCCAAGTTTCCGCTTCGTGGTCTCACCACCTCGCCGTACCAAGTTCTTTTCCTCCGGCTTACCGCCACAGTTCCCAACTTTTAGGTGGATTTAAAAAAATATTGACACAGATGAAGCCGCATTTCAAGGCTGGTGTTAGGGACCTGTTGTCAAACTGGTGGAAAGTTATTGCAGAACAACGGACTTTGAGCGACCGAAGTGTAGGGTATCTCTGTCAGAAGCGTCATTCACCAAATATTCTTATGGAAATTAACTTTGTCAAAGCCATCTTTGGAGTTAGGCTTGAGAGATGTAGGAGAAAGGTTATACCTACCAGAAAATGGCTTACCCACCTGTCCTACCCTGTCCATTAAGTTCTCCGCGTGGGAAGCTCTTGGAGTCTTTCTACGGAAGACTAATTCCTGCTTTCCCTTCAAGAGTCGCCTTGGGTGACACTTCCTGGCATCCAGTTATCCGAGCCCCGAAGTAATGATCTCCTTACTGCCTTCCCCCAAATCTAGGAAGATTGGAGAGCTGGAATGCTGGCGGCTTGGCGTGTATGGTAAGATGGCTAACACCATGTAGCAATACATGGAGAAGAAAGGAATTTCGCACAGTAGAATCTCCTACCAACGTCTGAGCAGTGATCTATGAATTAGCAGGTTCCTTGCGATTGAAGTCATTCCGCTCTTATTGACTGTCTTTCTAGGAAGCTAATCCTTTCTCATCTGAGACTGGTTTACCTACTTACTTGCTTCCCAGAGAGTGCAAAGAATGTATTTCAATTTTCTGGTCCACACTCTTACTCTTTTTATCCTGACTTCCACTTCTCAGTCCTCAGCACAGCCTTATTTATGTTCAGTGGGCACCTAGTGAATGATGGCAGATTCCTCTTTCTAAACAAAAAGGCATCAGAGATGCCCCTCAAGGCAGAATCAGTGGAAAGTAACATACATTGGTACCCAGTGCATCTGAGACCACTGGTAAGTGATAATCCAAGTTTTTCTGCTTACTCTTTTATTTTATTTTTTTTAAATTTTGTTTCTGCACCTTTTCTTCCTGCACCCCGGTTTTGGGATCCCCAAGGTAGTGATCTCCTTAACAACTTCCTTGCTACTCTTCTTTTTGTATCCTCTTTAGTCCGTTTTTCTAAACTCTTAACCCTGTTCTGTTGAGGCTTTTGGGTTGGCATCTGGGGGTGGATTGTGGATGGTAGTGCTATTTGCTTAGGCTTCATATTCACTGAGATTCAAATTAGACTTTCATGTTATTTCCAAATGAGATATACACCAACAGAGCAGAACATTATTCACTTTGCAACTTTATTAACTTAAAACATTGAAAACACACTGTTTTGAGGTAACCCAATTTTGGTATCTCTCCATTTTTTTTTTTTTTTGAAGGTCTTAGAAACGAATTGACCAGGCCCTTTCTCAATTTCTGAGTTTAACTTTAGGTTTCTTCTCTTCTGCCTCTTTTTGCTTTCTCTCCTGCTTCTGGATCACACCCACCAGTGGAAGGTATAGTTGTTTCTCTTCAGGATACCATTAGTGCTAGAAGATGCACCTTGAAGGTTAAGAAGTTCTCTTTTCCTTGTCCATGTGCTACTAGATTTTAAAAGATAGAGACCACTTAAGGAAGCAGAAGAAAAGTGTCCGGTCCCCTATCAGAACTCACTCACAGGCTCTGACTGGGCAGAAGAAAACAGGAGTGAGCTACTGCTGTTACCCTCAGTTATGTATACCCCAGAGCTGCTTCTGCCAGTCAGCAGAGCTCAGAGGAGCTCCTCCTTTCCTGAGAAGGAGCTGGTAGTGGCTGGTAGAGTAAGTGAGATCTGATTAGGCAACCAGATTCTTGTGAATTTTTTGAATGCTGGAAAAACAAGAGTGTCTAAACAATAGCATCTCATCGAAGGCACAACTGTTCAAAATCTGGGAAGAATGTTCAGATGACTGTATCACATTGACTGCAGCACTACTCATTTTCTGATTTGCTCTAACAATCTGAAGAAAGAGCCAGAAGCACTCGGCACAACATGTTCTACTCTCTACCAGGGCCATCATGGAAAATAATGCTTGTAATGCAGAATTGCCCTGTCTGAGGTAGTATAATTGAGCCCTATCTATGATAGTATAATTATGGCTAAGTTACCTACATAATTTGTTATTGTTTGACTATTTCTTTGCTATTTATAAAATATATGCCCAGTTATATTGGGATTTAAGGATATGCAAGAGGTCAGGAGAAAGCTTTGTTTAGGGAAATCATATCATTGGCTAACTATAACATTTTTTGGCATTTCTTGATGACAATACAGAGGTTTATTGGAAAGATGAGATTTTGTAACTCATTCTCAACAAATATTTGCCCTTTTTTTTTTTAAAAAAAAAAGATAGTGTTTAATTCCAAGATAGAGTTGAAAATCTGGGTTTTGCCTATGAACGCAGTTCTTTTCGTTTCACTGATGAATTCAACAAATCATTTTAGAAAAATCAAAGAACACTCTATTTAAATTTTATGATAGACTGACTCAATGGACTCAGTAAATTAATCTCAAAATAATTAAAAGGAGGTCTTTCTATAATTTAATTTTTTTGGCTTTTCATTTTGTTTTTGGCCAAGCCTGCCTGCAGCATGCAGAGGTTCCTGGGCCAGGGATCATAACTGAACCAAAGCAACAACCCAAGCCACCCAACCCAAGACAAAGCCAGATCCTTAACCTGCTGAGCCACCAGGGAACCCTGAGGTGTTTTTAATTTTAAAGATAATTTTAGACTTACAGAAAATTTGCAAAATACAAAGGGTTCCTGTATACATATCAGTCAGTTTCCCCTCATGCTAACATCTTCTATAACCAAGATGCATTTGTCAAAACCAAGAAGTTAACATTGATATATTACTGTTATCTAAACTACAGAATTTTGCAAACACCAGTTGCCCACTAATGTTTTTAGTGCTTCAGGATCCAATCTGGAATACCACATTTAACCTAATGAGATCTTTTTGAAGGGATGTTCAGGAGTGGAGGGAAATACGTAAGACAACATCATTTTCCATTCTGTTGAAAACTGAACAAAATGCATGAGAAGGTTTCAGTATATGACAAATTGCCTTGACCCCAGTAGCCCCCTGGTCTGTGGTTGCTGCCTGGTTGTTTAGTACCTGCCCCACCTTGGCTCTCTTAGGTGTTGGTGTCCAAACTTGTGGCCACGACCTACTGCATATGACTGATTCAGGAACATGCCTGAAGCCAGGTGTCCACTCTCAAGGTCCTGGGCTCTCACCACCCACTGCACTAAGTATAAGTTTCTGGAGAGCAAGGGAACCCTCCTGTTGCTCTGCAATCCCTGAAGTTGTGGTCAAATTCAGTGGTTAGCAGCAGGGCTGTGTTCTCAGACTCTGGCTTTAAACTCCTCCTCTACTTTGTGATTTTCAGCAAGGGGTTTAACTTACCTGAGTTTCCATTTTCTCATTTTTCCTTTTCCTATCTTTTCACTCTTATTTTGTAGAGAGGAAACAAAGTTGTAGTGAGGTTTAAATTTTATAATCTTGAGAGATCAAATAGAGGAATGCCTGGTACAGAGTTAGCACTTAGTAAATGTTACCTGTTGTTATCACTATGTTCTAGAAACAGTAGGTGGACCAGTCTCCCAACTGGGTGGTTAAGAAGCACACTCATGCTAGAGCAAAAGTCATTTTAGGAAATCAAACATTTTTTTTTATTAGCTAAGAGACTAGAGTTCTAAGGGAAACTATTTGGTTGATAAAAGAAATATAAAAGTTGGGACTAGAATTCTAGAAAGCAGAGAAATGCAGTTTTTAGCTCCTGAAAATCATGTAGGGCAAAGGTCACACAAATCCTCTCTAGATGGGTCCAATTTTAATCTCTTTGTAGCCGAAGGGAGCACAGTTCTTTTCAACTTTTTTTTTTTTTTTTTTTTTTTTTTTTGGCTTTTTGGCTTTTTGGCATTTTCTGGGGCCGCTCCGGAGGCACATGGAGGTTCCCAGGCTAGGGGTCGAATCGGAGCCATAGCCATCGGCCTACGCCAGAGCCACAGCAACGCAGGATCCGAGCCGCGTCTTCGACCTACACCACAGCTCATGGCAACGCTGGATCGTTAACCCACTGAGCAAGGCCAGGGATCAAACCCACAACCTCATGGTTCCTAGTTGGATTCGTTAACCACTGAGCCACGACGGGAACTCCATCTTTTCACCATTTTAAGTTTATTTCACGTTTAAGCAGTGAATAAACAGAAAAATTCTATTTTGTAGGGGCTAATTTCATAATAATCATGACAAGTACTGTAAACAGTTTTCTAAATAAAAAAGATTTATCGTTTAATAACATAACCTAGAGTTATGACTGTTCATGGTTATTTTTCTCATGTGATCTTTGAGCTAAGAGAGGGTATAGGAATTATGATCCACATTTGCTGAGAGGGAAGCTCACAGGGTGGAAAGCCTGTTGGGAAAGGCCTCATAGAAGAAGTGATGCAGCACTGAAGCTTGAGGGATGGGAAGGGGTTCAGCAGGTAGATGAGGGGGTTCCCTGCAGAAGTGGAACAGAAGGTAGGACATGGTGACAGAGGAGAGGGGTGTTCTCTTGGGGCACCATGTGCCTCAGTATGTCTGATGCCCTTGGTAAGGGAGCAGCATAGAGGCAGGGGATTTATATGTCAGGCTAGGAGTTTATTCTCTGGCAGTGAGTTGCTGGGGTGCAAAGGAGGGAAACACAATCAGATTTCAGTTTAGGAAGATCACTATGGCAAAAGTATAGAGGATGAACTCAAAAGATCTTTAGTGGCCAGGTTCAAGAGAGCTGATAGTTTCATGAGCGCTCAGGTCCCAGATGTGGTGATAATAAGCAAGAGTAGACAGCAGGCTGCTGGCACCAGTAGCGCAATACTATCTACATAAAAGCACAAGATTTAGATGCAGAAACCACTGGTTCCCACCCTGGCTTTGTCAGATCTACGAATTTTCCTCTACTGTCACCATTTGATTTCCCTGGCCTTACTTCTGTCTGATGGGAGTATTTGTAAGGCACCAACTTTGCATATGTTGATCCACATCGATAGAGTACTGCTGACAACAAATCAGGACTTGGGAATGGAGACAAATGTGAAGATGTCATAGGCTGGTCCCAGAATCATACCCCGAGGTGGAGTGGTGAGCAGGACCCCTAAGCTGTGGAGCACAGTGGTTATGGAGATTTTAGAGTCCAATTCTGAGCCATTTTCATCATAATTATATATCTGAAAAACCTCCATATTTTATTATCTCCCTAGAAAGCAGAGTGCACCAAAAATTTATACAGAGATTTCAAGTTTAATATTGTATTTTACCCACGGCTCTCTCTTGAAATCAGGTTAAGAAACAGCCCCCAAAAGTCCATTAGCTCTGTATGGATGGTTTGTTTGTTCTGTTTGCAAGCGCAGAGTACTGACTTCCTGCCAGGGAGAGAACAGGGTGTGATAGACGTGGGGCCCGTAAACTGAGCAGATGGAGTGCTTTGTTTTTAGCATGCTGGACAGGCTCTTCTGGGGATCTGAACTTCCTGTAGCTAACATAGGAAACCCAAAGTAGTACCTGGGGCCCTCCCCTCCTGATTCTGATTTTTGTATTAGGACCACCATGACCTTCTGACAACATTGTAGCATTTATTGAGAGAGAAGAGATCACCAAAATGACCACTTTCAATATTGACCAGTCACATGCCCAGGAAGTCTGTTATCTTACCAGCAACAAAAACCGGTTTTCTCACATGTTACAAAAGGGGAAATAAAGGCCCAAGTAGGGGCTGAGCGGGAAAATTCTGATGCCAGTAGAATAATGGCATTGCAAGTTTGTTTATAATTTGTCTTGGAGGCAGAAGAAAGTATTTTATACAGTAGCTTGTTTTCTAGAAAGGTAACTGTAAATGGCATTTTTGTGGCATGTGGAAGTTCCCAGGCTAGTGGTCGAATTGGAGCTGTAGCTGCCGGCCTACAATGCCTCAGACACAGCAATATGGGATTCGAGCCATGTCTTTGACCTACATCACAGCCCAGGGTAACACCAGATCCCCAATCCACTCAGCAAGGCCAGGGATTGAACCCACATCCTTATGGATACTAGTCGGATTCATTACACTGTGCCACAACAGGAACTCCCGGAATTTTACTTTAAATACACTTTAGGAGTTGGCTTTTTAAGGGATTCTTTTGGAGACCTCCTTGTGATAATTCTTTATGGTTCATAGGTTTGTATTTTTGATGCTTTTCATCCATCCCAGTTTTTTAAAGCAACAATCATTTTAATTTTCTTACAAGCTAAATAAATTGCTCTTTGCTCTCTGGAACAATTTTTTTGATCTTTGTTACTTTCCTTGAGGAAAAACAAGGTTTTTTTTTTTTGTTTTTAGTTAAACATTTTTGCTTCCTTGTCTTCATTTCTTTTTATTTCCTAGAGTTACCAAATGATGAGAAGACTAGGAATTTATTGATTTTTTGACTTCATTATCAAGGCACAATCCTGAGAAAATTAGGAAAGCCCCATCCACCCCACCCTGGAGAATTACTGTATTAAATGGTCTATTACAGCATAACATTATCTGATTATTTTTCTCTTGTCAGTGAGAAAAAATGTGTGTTTTAATGGGAGTATAGGAAAGAAGGAGTAATCTTGGAATCTGGGGCACCCAGGAGGATGGTCTTAACAAAAGGAAAAAGTTCCAAGCTGCCAAGAAGTTGCAGAAGGGATTCTGAATATCTGGGAAGTATGTTGGAGAAGCTACTCTGTGTTGAAGAAAAGGAAAATGGGAAGGCAGAAATAAAGCAAACTTGGATTCCTGCACAATTTAGTTTAGGAAAGACTGAATTTTCTTAGCATATTTAATTTCAGTGGTTGCCAGTCATTTGAGAAGAAAGAGAGACCCAAAAAGAGACCTCTTCCTTCCAATAATTGTTGATCATTCATAGGGACCAGGGACTTTGCTAATTTTCAGCCATACAAAGCGTAACAAGAAATTCTTGTCCTCAAAGAGTTTACACTCTAAAAGAAAGAGGCCAAAGGGAGAAAAAAAAGATAAAATAGATTTCCAAGTTGTGGTATATGCAATGAACGACACAAAATATACACTTCTTATATTTTTTGTTTTCGGTTTTCTACAATTTAACTGCCCTGTAAAATCTGGGGTAAAATAACAGCCATCTCCATAATTTATATAATCAACTACTGTTGGCTTAGGTCCTATGTAAGAAATTCTAGGAGTTCCCGTCCTGGCTCAGTGGAAACAAATCCATCTAGGAACCATGAGGTTGCGGGTTTGATCCCTGGCCTCGCTCAGTGGGTTGAGGATCCGGCATTGCCGTGAGCTGTGGTGTAGGTTGCAGATGTGGTGTATGTTGCTGTGGCTATGGCATAGGTCAGCAGCTTTCGCTCTGATTAGATCCCTAGCCTGGGAACCTCCATCTGCCACGGGTGTGGCCCTAAATTAAAGAAAAAAAAAAAAATCCTACATAGGATTTCTAGTGATTGATTACCTTATGACAATCTTCAGAATCTTTTTATTTATTTATTATTATTTATTATATTTTATTTTATTTTCCCACTGTACAGCAAGGGGATCAAGTTATCCTTACATGTATACATTACAATTACATTTTTTTCCCCCCATCCTTTGTTCTGTTGCAACATGAGTATCTAGACAAAGTTCTCAATGCTACTCAGCAGGATCTCCTTGTAAATCTATTCTAAGTTCTGTCTGCAGAATCTTTTGAAATTCTGTAGACCTAGCATATTAAACACTGAGGAGGTCTTCAGAGCCAATTCTAGTAACTAAGTCAGTGAGGTTGACTGCTGCCTATGAGGTTTCTATTGAGACCTCCTTTCTGTTTGCTAGCCCTACCTCCAACACAATGCCCATCCACTGGCTACATATCCAGAAATTCCAGGGTTGAGAATTCTAAGAGACTGGCCTAAGAGGAAAACAGCAAGAGGTGATTAGTCATAGAGCTGCTAGTGACAAGAAAGAGAGGAAAAAGGAATATACACAGAGGCCCCCCCCCCAAAAAAAAAACAAACAAGAAAACTGACTGAAAATATTCCATGTAGGAGAGTGAACTCACAGCATTTCCAGATCACAGTAGTAACCCACGTAAACAGGCAGGGTGGGGAAGAGAATTTATCCTAAACTGAAGGATAGTGTGGGAAGCCACTGGAGGTCCCAATTCTATGGTAGGCTTCAGGCACAGTCCTGAACATTCTTTTAGGCATGTGATTACAAAGCCATTAGAAGTAGGAAATCAAGTAGATGACTTATTCTTATATTACAAGGATAATGGTGCTGTAGTTGCTAGAACACTGAGAGACAATGTAAAAATCTATTAATGCCTTGTTCTTACATACCTACTACTGAAAAAGGCAAGAAGAGTAATGAACTAGAACAATCAAGTAAAATGACTCTTCTTGAGCCATTTTATGTGTGTCCATCAGCCTTTCAGGGAAACTCATCCTCCACCCTGTTCCAAAGTATTCCTGGTCAGGTGGTTTGGTCCAAGGATGAGTATGTGATTTAGGCTCAGCCAATGAGAGTATTTTATCTTCCTAATCACTGTGATTTGCTCATGAAAGAGTGTGGGATATAAGGTGTACCAGTCAGAAGTCTCTCTGGCTATCCGGAAAAACCCCCTTTCTCTAGGATCACAGACTCTAAGAACTGTAGAGGTCTCGGACAGACAGAGTCCATCTTGCTGCCTCAGAGTCAACTTGAAGGTGGAGCCAAGAAGAGGCAAACAGTAGCTAGGGAGTAGGGGAAAAGAGAGCCTAGCTGATACTATATCCATTCTAAGGATCCTTGTGTGGATGAAGATGAGTAGAAGGACAGGTGTCTACCCTTCTCTGAGGATAGAGCAATCATGGCCATGACTGACTATAAACCAGTTGTCAGGAGCAAATAACCAGCATGGGACTGTTTGAGGCTGCTTGTCTTTGGCTGACTTCAAGATTAGTGTATACCAGTTCATTCTCCTTGAAGCATTACTGTGCATCCCACTGCCTGATGTCAACCAGAATCACCCCATTTACCCAGGAAAATGTGTGAAGGAGAAATAGGAAGACCAATATAGCATCCAAGTCCAATATAATTGGTCTACTTGTCTTTCTCACACATTGGACTTTAAGATGTTTGAAGGCAGGTCCTGTCTCTCCCACTATTGGATCTTCAGACCTAGTACAGCCCCAGAATTCAGTTATTTCAGTGAAGCATTGAATGAGTGAATCTGATCAAACGTACAGAGATGGAAGCCGTGAAATATTCAGCCAGATAAATTATTTGCTTTGGATTAAAGCACTCCCTCTCCGAACATCCTCTGAAAAAATGCAAATATTCAAAGGAGACATGAGGTATTTCCCTCTTAACCAGCAATTCTCATTTTTGGCAGCTATTAGAACAAGGGGAACTATAAAAACTGGATTTTAGAGAACATTCTTAGTGTGATAGAAAGGGTACATATTTATGTAACTAATGTGAAAAATGCATTGGCATTATCTCCTAAAGTTGAACATTTGTATACATGTGACCCAACAATTAATTCACTCTGAGGGATGGACCCAAGGGAAACTCAAGCAGATATACAGTAGGAGACGTGGAAGAATGTTCATAGCTGCAATGATCACAATGCAAAAACCTGGAAGCAACTCAAATGCCCATCAACAGGAGAGTGGATGGATAAATTGTGATGTATTCACACAACTGAGTATTATATGGCAGTAAAAACGATGAATAACACTAATGTACAACAATGCGTATGAATGCTAGCAATGAAACCAAAGCTAAGTGAAGAAAGTAAATGCTCAAAATGTGTACAATATGATATTTTTATAGAGTTGAGGACAACTAATATAAAACTATACTTCATAGAAATATATAGATTTAATAAAATATATATTTTAAAAAGCAAAGGAATTGTGGGTTCTGGTTTCATTGTGTGGGGAAAAATGGGGAATGGGATGGGGAACCACATGGTTAGATGAAGGTTATGTCAAGGGTCTAGCATTTGTTTTGAATGCCAGGCTTGGAGCTACTTACCACATTATTAAGAATAATGAAATAAATACACAGTGAAGTGGAAAGAAAATCAGAAAGACTCGGTTCCCTAGGAAACAGTCTGAAGTTGGTGCTTTACTTAGAAAGTGCAAGTCTCAGAGCAGAGGGGAAAGTGACGGAAGGATGGGGAGTAATGCCAGGGGTGCTTTAGCTTTGCTTCACAAACACTCTAAAGATGAGGCTGGTGAGTCCACAGGTGTGTCTGTTTAGCTACACGAAAGTCTTCAGGGATGTCCAGAGAGACTGTGCCTTGGAGCAGCCCTTGCGAGGGAGGAGGAAGAGGAAAATTATTGCCCTGGGTATTTCCGATGGGAAGGTAACTTCCCCTAGGCACCACTTCTGGGTTGCTTCTCTGGCCCCTGTCGGTGGCTGTTAGGGAAACCAGATATCACAGCCTGTATTTTAGCTAAGTCCAAAAGTGGTGGGAGAAGCCAAAATCTCAGGCCGTGTGGCTTCCTGGCCCAGCTGCCCAACAAGGGGCAGGTCCTGATCCTCCAGGCAAGACTCTGGTTGGTCGCAGGTGAAGTGAGTTCCTGGGCTGTAGAGGCAACTGAGCCAAAGCTGGTGACCAAGGGTCTAGGCCAGAATGGCACAGAGGGAGTCTAAAAGGGGCTAAGACCTGCCCAGTATGCGCAAGGCCTTGAGAGTCAGATCCAGGTTTGAATCGCTGTGTGAATTTGAATAAATTCCTTAACTTCCCTTGAACCTCATATGGAATATGGGAATAGTGGTAACTACTTCCAAGATCGTTGTGATTCAAGAAGATAATGTATATAATGCCACAGCAGAATCTTTGGCACCTAAGAAGACCTGAAAAGATGATATTCCCTTTGGTCCTGTCCCATGGCATCAAGCATAGTTGAGACAGTGCTAGGTGCAGGAGCAGACCTGGCTTCATTCCCCTTCACTTCTCCTCGTCCCGCCTCACCCTTTCCTGACTCTAGGCAGCTCAAGGGTATTGGGCACCTGTGTGACAGGATGAGGGAGAACAGACAGTCTCACCCCCTTCTCAACATCAACAGTCCTGGTGCTGTACCTCTCCTCTGCGCTCTTGGTTTGAAACACTATTGGGTTTAAAGAAGCATCCCAAACAATGATGGATGCTTCAAGCAAGCAAAAAATTTGCCACCCTCTTAGAATGATATTCTTCAAATGTTTGTCCAACATTTGCTTCAGCTGAAGGCAGAGCTGGCCACAGAAGTTTGAAGGCATCTTTTACCAGTGTGGCAAGAATTGGGCATAGGGACCAAGGGCAGATTTCCAGCACCTTTCGGGGATGAATGCCTTTATGACTTGCTCCCCTGGCCACCTTTCCACCTCATTCCTTTACATGTCTAGGACCCCTCACAGGGGGACTAGGTCAGCCTTGATAACTGATGGACATCATTTGAATTCAGGATCCCATTGGTCAGTAGTCATTTGAGTATATACACTCCCTGATTTGCCTGCCTTACACAATAAAGTGCCAGTACCTTTCTTAACACCTCCATAGGTTCTTGTGTTTGACTACTTGTCACTGACTAAAATAAACACACATTGCTTTTTAACTGGTGAAATGTAATATTGGAGAAGTGGAAGTTTTAATTTTATAGGCATTAGTGACTTAAAAATTTCCTTTTCTTTTTCTTTTTTTCTTTTTCTGCTCTTTTTAGGGCTGCTCTCACAGCATGTGGAGGTTCCCAGGCTAGAAGTCGAATCAGAGCTACAGCTTCTGGCCTACACCACATCCACAGCCACGCAGGATCCGAGCCACATCTGCAACCTATACCACAGCTCACAACAACACCGGATCCTAACTCCACTGAGCGAAGCCAGGGGTAGAACCCTCAACCTCATGGTTCCTAGTCGGATTTGATTCTGCTGAGCCACGATGGGAACTCTGTTGTTCTTAATTTCTTTTCTCATTTGTGGGTAAAATGAAGTTACTTGAGGGCTGAAAGAAGGTCTCAAAAGAGGCTCTCCTAATCAGTGCATATTTTACACACGTTCCAACTCTGAGACACTCCTCAGAGCTTTTTGAAGACAGAGAACATTCCTAATCTAATCGCTAGGTTACCTCTCTACCGTTGTAGTTCACCTGGTGACCTCTACAAACATGTCAAAAATTCTGGAGGAGTGGCACTCGTGAACGCTCTCTGCAGATCTCCTCAGGCCTCCTGCTCCTGGCTCCCATCCTATATCCACACACCCAGGTGGCCCCAATTTCTCTCCAGTGGGCAGTGGGTAAGGGAGCAGGTAGTAATTTAAAGACTTTACACCCCCTGACCACAGTATTATTGGAGAAACTACTTCTACCTGTTCCTGTAATACCTCTCGGGCCCTTAAGAGCTAAGCCTGGAGTTTTATGACTGGAACTTCTTTCCCTTGGCTGAATTTTGTTGTTCCACACTGGAGGACTGCTTTGGTAGCAGCCATCAGGGCCTGTTCCAGGTGGCAACATACATTTAGACCTTAAATTCCCCCTCTGTTGCTGGCATAGCTGCTCCCTGCCTTTAACTTTTAGATGAGAAATGTTAATTTATGGTAGCTGTGGAAACTAGTGTAGGTTAGCGGAGTTGGGAGAAGTGGGAGAACCCCCCAAAAATAAAATATTAGAAAAGTGTCACTCAGAACGCAATATTTTTAAAAAAAGTTAAGCATAAAAAAACCCTCAGAGGAGTTCCTGTTGTGGCTCAGCAGTAACAAACCTGACAAGCATCTATGAGGATACAGGTTCGATCCCTGGCCTCACTCACTGGGTTAAGGATCTGGCTTGCTTAATGCAGGTTCAGATCCTACATTGCTGTGGCTATGGCATAGGCTGTCAGCTGCAGCTCCAATTTGATCCCTAGCCTGGGAACTTACATATTCCGCACGTGCAGCCCTGAAAAGCAACAAACAAACAGACAAAAAACACAAAATCCCTCAGAGCCAGGAAAAAGTCTTCTCAAGGGAAGAAACATACATGATGCTATTTTCTGCCTTCTCTTTTGGTTTTTGCCCCATGGTGTTATCCCATCTTTTGTAAAGATATGAGGTAATATGGTAAGTAAACAGCAGGCAGTTGCGGAATCAAAGGAAGGGCTCACTCAGGAATGAAACTAGCCCAGTACAGGAGCTCCTTTTAATCAGACTCCTCACTCTGGGGCCCACCCTTTGGTCTGGACTTTACTAAGGCCTGAGGGTTGAGCCTCATTTTCTTCCATTTCTAATCTTAGACAATCCATTTATTCCTTTTGTCAACTGTCAGGACTAAACCCAGAAGATGTTAAGGATTGGATGTGGATAATAACTGCTGATATTATATGGCTCCTTGTAGTTTGCAAAGCACATCTACACACATTATTGCATTTAGTCCTTTCAGTCACTGTGAAGTAGGTATTACTTTTGTATTACTATGATCACAATTTTGCAACTGGGGAAACCGAAGCTTAACAAGGTGATGTGACTTATCTAAAATCATAGAGAAAGGGAATGGGTCTACACTCAGGTTTTCTCACCCCAAGTCCTGTTGCTCCACAATTCAATTGATTCTGGGGAAATGCCACTTGTCTGCCATGCACCCTTCATTCCTAATTAACGACAGTGGTAATGGTGGCTGACATTTGGGGTAGTCACAGCACGCCAGGTACAGCTCATCTAATCCTTGCACCAGTCCTATGATACAGACTTTATAACTAGACTTACTTTACAGTTGAGTGAACCGAGGCTCAGAGAGGTTAGGTATGTTATCCCGGGGTGCACAGCTAGGAAGTGATGGAGACAGGCTTCACCCCCAGGCCTGTTTGATTCCCCAGCTCTTAATCACTCCACTCTATGGCCCTGCTGTGTCCTTTGCTTTCTCTTTCAAGGTTTCCAGCTCCTTCCAAAAGATCCACTCAACAGAGCGAAAGCACACAGGGTGCCTTCAGGGGCAAAGAACTGAACTACAGGTGGCAGGAGGAGACAGAGTGAACAATGGCTCCTCCAGGACTTGTTCTGGTGGGAAACATAACTGCCTTAAGCACAGCTACAATGTGGATGTGTTAGTCAGGAGGGGCTTGGAGCCTGGTGCAGGGACAGGAAAAACGGGGTTGACCAATGCACATGGAGGCAGTCAGTCCCCCACTAAGGAGCTTCTACCCTGAATCAGTACTGTTGGGAGATGAGATGCTTAGCGCCCAGGCATCCCTTACTAATGGCCTATGGCACAGCAGTGGGTGTGGCGTCACCAGTCATGTGTGCCTGTTCTGAACACAGCATCACAGACTGTGGACTGTCAGATCCTCTGATTGGATACAAATGCTCCTGTGCTGAGTAAACCCTTAATAATAAACTTCTTGGAGGTAAAGGCCGTAATACCTTGAAGCACTCCTTCGGGGTTTGCCTCAATGAAAAACCACCAAGCACTCCTGGTTGCCTTTTCAAGATACTTAGCTCATTCCCTTGCTGGTCTATGCTGGTAGAGGGGTGGGGCAAGTCGGTGTGAGAAGGTCTGGGAAAGAAACAATCTGTCCAACCCTGTGAAAGGAAACCCTCTGCAGATCTGGAGGAGGTGAGTGCCCCCACATCCACGTGGGCTTATTCCTGGGGACAGCAGGAGAGGCTCTGCCTCCTCTTCATGGCTCCTGGGTCTCAGTCCCGGCTATACGTTGGGATCACCTGGAGGGCTTTTACCATCCACCCGTGCCTGGGATCCACCACCCAGGAATCTCTGGTATTGTAATCCCAGGTACTTGTAATTCTTATAAACTCCCCAGCTGATGGTGAAGCAGAGTATTGCTGCTCTAGAATTTCACACTCAGAAACAAATGCCACAAGCATCCAATTTACCTCTCCACCATTTTGGTGAGTTTGAAAGGAAAAGAGGCATTACAGACTGATTTTAACGAGGGGAAGAGAGGTGCAGAAAGGAGAAGCAATTTGCTGAGGCCAGAGGGCTGCTCAGGGCAGGGTTGGGGTAGGAAGCAGCTTCCTTCTGATTCTCCTGCATCCTTTTTTCTGGCAGTATATACAGTATCGACTGTTCTGATGGCTTAGTTTGACATGCACTCAGGCGAGAGATTTCTACTCCTTTATTGGGATGGCCTTTCCAATTAGACCTACACTACTGTTTCAGTGTGTTTCCTGGTGTGGAAGCCCAAATCTTCCTTTTGTAATTCTTAGCTCTTTACTGGCCTGAGCAGTGGGTCATGAGATCCCCGCCTCTATTTAGAGGGAGCCAGGGACCGACCATGTTTGGTGTGTTCTGTACAGAGCACAACACATACGTGTACAGTGAAAACATACTTTACTGTGGGTAGAACTGAGACCTAACTCAGTCTCAGCTTTCAAGCCTCTGGATCAACAGCAGTTAATTCTCTTAGAACATAGAGCTAAATCTCTGAGGAGGCCTGGCCTGGAGAGGCCACCCGAATTGCTGCCTGCTTAAAGGTGCACTCATGTTTCTTGATTTATCTGAGTCAGTACCTCTGTTTATTTTTGCCATTTGACTTCAGGGTAGGGCTGGTTTCCGTGTGCTGGCAATTCCCAGTGAGTACAGGCTCTGAGTGACAGGGGCAGGTGTTCAGGAATCCCCAGTGACTATTATTTCATTTTGTTCCTCCCCCAGCCTCACGGTTTATGTATGAGCTGTTAGGTGACCGAGTTCTATTTTTAACTGCAAATATGTTCTTTTCAACTGGAATCATATTCTTTAGACACTGCATTATGCAAGCTGGCTCCAAAGTTTGCCAGCAGTGCTAAACTCAACTGTGACAATTCCCAGCCACTGTCACTGAGCCCGCTACAGTGAAGCAAACAGCACGCTTACTTGCTGCAAGATAGAGCTGCTGTTGTGTCTAATAACTTTGCTACCTGAGGAGAAAGCTATGTCTGGCCACTCCGATCAGCTACCCTCCTCTTGTCTCCTGCCTATCCCAGAAAAAATCCTCTGGGCCTTGGGGGACGGCATTAAAAAGGCTTCTGTTGAGGAAGGTTAAACTTGAAATTAGTCATAATGAGGTACAAGCTATGTAATGCTCATTGTGGTGTATCTTCTCAGGCTATGAGCAGGAGAGGACGGTTTCAATGGAGGGCCTCAAGTCGAGAAGTCATTCTGATGAAGTGTTCCTGCTGAGCCATTCACTATTCTAAAGTGAGAAACTTAGACAAGCCCAGTGGTTGGGTCTCATGTTTTTCTGTGGGATAATCACAGAGAAGTGTCTTTCCAGAATGGCACAGAGCTGGGATCTTTCCCCCTGCTTTCTCCTAGAGGACTGGCATCTGGCTTATCCAAAATGAACCAGAGAAGAGACCGAGTTAGCATTCTCTGAAGGGAAAATGTTAGTATCACAAGGTTCTTTGATGGCAAGCAACAGAAACCAACTCTTTAATAAGAATTCACCTACTTAAGAACAATTGTTAGAAGATAAGTTCCATGAAAGCAGGGGCTAGCTTTTCACTGCTGTTTCTCCAGTAGGACAATACCTTGAATATACAATAGGCATTGACTACTGAGTATATTGAGTCAAGGTTTGCAGGTTATACATAGGGTGGATTGAAGAATTGTTAGGAAGACTGAGAACCAATATCAGAAAAGGATAAGAATGAGAGCACCTCTGGAGGGGAAAGGTAGCAGGAACTCGGTCCCTGACAGATCCATCAGGAATGAATGCTCTCTAACTAGTCATATTTTTGAGTGTCTGTCCTCATGCATCAAAATCCAGAGGGAGGAGTTCCCGTCGTAGCTCAGTGGTTAACGAATCTGAGTAGGAACCATGAGGTTTCGGGTTCCAACCCTGGCCTTGCTCAGTGGGTTAAGGATCCGGCGTTGCCGTGAGCTGTGGTGTAGGTCGCAGACGTGGCTCGGATCCCGTGTTGCTGTGGCTCTGGCATAGGCTGGTGGCTACAGCTCCGATTCGACCCCTAGCCTGGGAACCTCCATATGCCGTGGGAGCGCCCCAAGAAATGGCAAAAAAAAAAAAAAAAAAAGAAAAGAAAAGAAAAGAAAAATCCAGAGGGAGATGTATTAGAGTTTTCTAGAGGAAAACAGAACCAATAGGATCTATCTATCTAGTGAGAGACAGAGAGAGAGAGATTGATTGATGATAAGAAATTGGCTCACACGATTATGGAGGCTGGCAACCCCAATCTGCAGGGTGGGTTGGCAGGTTGGAGTTGGAGACATAGGGAGAGCCAGTGTTCTAGTTCAAGGGCTGTCAGGAAGGAAGGGTGACACTGCAGATGAAGCCTAAAGGCGGTGTGCTGAAGAATTCTCTCAACTCAGGGAGGGTAGGTCTTTCTGTTCTGTTCTGTTCTGTTCTGTTCTGTTCAGGAGGAGGCTCACCCACTTGTGGAGAGCAAGCTGCTTTACTCCAATTGATTGAAATGTTGATCTCATCCAAAAAGACCCTTGCAGAAACACTCAGAATAATGTTTGGCCAACTATCTGGGCACCCCATGGCCCAGGCAAGTTGACATTTACTTGCTATGGAGAGGGCCAGAGAGACACAACTGGCCTAGCTGGAGTCATGTGACCATCCCTCTGCCCAGTACAAGGCAGGGTATTTTGTTGGGCAAGTCCAGAAACTTTGCGTGAGGGGCAAGCACTTATTTCCCAAAGGGGCAGTGGGAGCTGTTTCCAGGAGAAAGGGGAAGGGATACTAGGGAGTTGCAAGACAGCAACTGGCTCTGCTCTCTGGAGAGTCTCACTTTGTTACTTGCTTCTGTGGAGGTTAACATCAAGACACAGCTCTCCGCTTTGGCTGCCTCTTGTAGCTCCTCTCCTCTGTGTGAAAAGAGAACAGCCAGCTAATTTCTGTGCCTTTGGCCCTTCCCCTCCAGCCATGGGTAGAGGTGACTATCTGAGGGTAGATTGTGAGCTCCAGGCCCTTACTTTTAGAGGCTTGTGCTCATGATTCAGCACTCAAATGCTGGCTCACTCTCAAAAGTCCCCCTACACTGTAAGTGCTGTTCGTAAGATACTTCTACCTCAGGAGGGTTTGAATCTATTATGCTCTGTGTATTTCTCTTCTCCATTCTTTGCCTACAAGAGGTCTTACATAGCTGTGACTTCTGCTAACCTATGCAGTGCCTATGTGGAATTAACATGGCATCCCTTCTTCAAGATACTTTACATCCATTGGTTGGAAAGTGTCATAATGTACTGATTTTGTTTGAACAAGTTGCTGCCATATACCAGAACACTGACATGATAAATATATCTAGTATATTTATAATGTGATTGATGCCTCCTTAGATACGACCACCTTGTGCAGTGTACAACCAGTCTACCTGTACCTGGAAGGTCTGACTACCATGGGAGAGGGAGACCACCAAAGGCCAGGGAAGCACAACTTGTTCAATGTTCTGGTGAGTGGTGTGAGAGTACGTGCAGGGGCGGGGGTGATGGTGTGTTCCTTTTCTCTGGGTTCTGATCAAAAGCTGAGCAGTTGATCTGATACAAGACTGTGAGCCCAAGATTCCTCTAGAATGGTAAGTCCCTCATACTCCCCAAAGAAACTGCCTTCTAGGCATTAGGAACCATAGCTCTCATCTTGGGTGAATTCCTGGGAGACATTCATAGCTCAGATCAGACCAGCGGGAGAGGCAATGGGCATATCTGCTGTGACATTCTCTTCAGAGATTTGTAAGCCTGACTTCTGATTTGCACATTAGATAGAAGAACTGACTCACTGCAAATTCCCTAGATCCGTGGTGATGTAGACAAGATTAGTAGTCCAACATGAAAACAGATAAGATAAACAGAAATTCTGATTTTTTCTTGCATAACTCAGTGGGTCGTGTTGGATATATCCTGGGGTGAGCACAGCCCATTTGGTGGACCACTGATTTAGAACCTGTTACTCCCCTTATAGCACCTGTGCAGACAAGGCTAATTGATTCCAGTACTCTCCCTGAACCTGGAGGCATCTATGAACTGTTACAACACAATGGTCAGTGGCTGCTAGATGGGAGGCAGGCTGGCAAACTATGGCCTGAGGGTCTTATCTTGACTGATGACTATTTTTATAAATAAAGTTTTATTGGAACACAGCCACTTTCACTTGATTATGTATAGTCTGTGGCCACTTTCCTGCTCCAATGGCAGACCTCAGTGCCACAGAGATGACACAGTCCAAAAGCCTATAATACTTATTATCTGACCATTATAGACATGCAGGAAAGCCAGTCCCTGCTCTAGGCAGCCAGTGTTGACTGACTGCTGTGTGTTGGTAATGAAAGGTACATCCAGTGGCCCACTCCTGTTCTAGAGTTAGGCTAGAATTTGGAGAATAGCTCACTGTGCTACTAAGGCCAAGCTTGGCCTTGCTCTCTGCTGCCAGTACTTAATCTTCACTAGCTTTCTTAGAAATCTAATCCATTAGATTAGATTAGATTAGATTAGATTAGAAATCTTATCCATTGGTTACATGGACACAGAGAAGCAAACATGGATGAAAGCAGTCACCTGAAGTCCGCATACTACATGGCATATAGTCAGCAGGGTTGACTCCACCCTCAGCCCCTCTGCTACCTGCCTCCAGGCAGATTTGTGCCCCTCAGCACAGATAACACCAACAGGCCCCAAGGCCTCCAGCGTTAGACCACCTCAGAGACCCTGCACACTACCTCGAGGCTGTGAGAGTCTGCCGAAATGTTTGAATTTCTCAAGAGGAATTTTTTAAAGTCAAGATTTGAGGTGGAAGCTGGGAAAGCAACTGAAATGGTTTGTTTCCACTCCTCCCGAGAGTTCCCAACTCTGACCACACTTCCATACCCCTCCCTTCCTCTTTGGCTTCAGTAGGAAAGAGAAAAGGGAATCAGTAGGAGCTGATAAAGAGAAAAGGAAGTCAAAGTAAGAGACATAGTTATGTGCTGAAATATTAAAAGTGTTTATATACACTAACGTGGCTGATTTTAAACCTAAATAAAGTTCACCCCCGTCAAAGTTTGGACTTTGGTACCAGCCTGAGTCCTTACTTCGAGGCTAAGAAATCCCCCAACCCCATCCCCACCCCCACCCCCACCCCCACCCCCATCCCCCACCCCCATCCCCCAGGCAGAGAAAAACTTCCTCAGCAAAGCATGCAGCAAGGGCGCTTTGGTCAGGTGAGACCACTCACAGTAAGTGCAGAGGGTGGGCCCCTTGGAGCCGAGGCATGGGCGGTGGGGCGGGCTCCTGCCCCTCTCTCGTCCTCCGCTCCGCCCCTGTCCTGAGGCCCGGCCCTCCACCAGCACTTCCCCTACCACGCAACGTGTGTGGATTCAACTTGGAGATGAGAGAGGCCCAGAGAATTGGAAGTAAAATCTGCCCCTTCCCCTTGAAAGCCGTCCTACCCTGGATAATAAGAATGCTCTTTTGGTTTCGTCTAGGGGACAAAGAAAAAGGCAGGTGCTTCCCCTTCCCTGGGTGGGCACCTGTGGCTTCACACATCACATTTGAGCACATCAGAGACACTTCTGGCAGCTGCTCCTCTGGGGCCCCAGGAGACAGCAGCAAGGCCATTTACGCAGCTTAGCAGAAGCAAAGGGCTTGGCGGAGGGTTTTCCCTCTGTAGAGATTTGGGCAGGAAGAGAGCAGTGGACACTCCCTTTCCTGACAGGGTTTGCTGTGTGCTGCTTTCGCTGATTAAGGTAAGACCCTGCTCCAGCTAATTTTTGGCTGAGCAGTACCTGCTTTTGTTATGTTTTCCTTTTTGTTTATCCCTGCACCCCTTCTTTTGGCAACTGTGGGGTTATCATTCCATGAGTTTGCAGTGGGGCTGTTAATCAGGTGGCTCTGGTTTTCCAGCCGCAGAGGTGGTCATTGCTGGGAAAGAGTTTTCCCTGGGCCTCCTGGGTTCACACGTGGGGCTGTGTGTGCCAAGAATGCAAAATCTTGACCAGGCTGTTATCTTAGCTGTTTCTCAGGGTTGTTTATGCAACTGGTAACCTTGTGAGGCAAGATATTTTCTCCTCCCGAACAAAGGGTAGGCTTGCTTGCTATAAAAGCAGTGGGTTCCCCAAGCTCAGTGTTCCTTGGCTGTGGTGCACACCCAGTGTGTGTGGTATCCCTCTGGATTATGCCATCTGGCTGTTCCTATGAGACTGGAGGAGGCCCAGTGCACAGATGCTAATGTTCATGCTTCATACTGTGTAGTGAGTAATGAAGGCTCTTGTCTCTGATCCATACCTTGTTTTCTGGCAGCATGCAAGAAATGGCAACAGGCCAACTTAATCAGCTTGCTTGTAGGGTAAAATCTAATTACAGAGTGGGTGGAGATTTGGTTTCCAGAAATGGACCCAAATAGGGCTTCTCTAAAGTCCTTTTTAGGGAGGTGGATTTAGGAGAGAAAATATTGTGCACTTCTCCAGTTTGCTGGTTGTGTAGAGGAAGATGTGGCAGCTATTAATGTTGCTGTTTGGTTCATACTTTATAAATGCAGTTGCTGCAGCTGTTGCCTGTTACTCAGATCTCTTCCCATTAGGGCTTTGGTGTGCTGATTCAAAAGCTAACCTGCTGGGTGCTCTCTCTCCCCTCACCCAGCCCCCATCTCCACCTGTATGCAATGAAAGCCACTCCTCCTGTTTTTTTTCTTGTCAGCAAGGAAACTCCCCCGCCCTCCCCTCAGGTATGACCAAAGTATGAAAGTAGATGCCTCAGCAGAGCTAACAGTTTTGTAACCTAGGGCCTGTGTAGCCTAGGGAACATGTCCACAGGCACCGAAACTGTCATACCATTAAACTTGCATCTGAATAGCTTGGCACCTGCCTTTCTGGGGACACTTGCCATACTCCCCTTCTCCCTATGTACCCAACTTGGGGATCAGGTGAGGAAGGTAAGGTAAGGAGGGATATATAGGAGTTTTTGTAACAAAAACCAAGTAGTCGGAACACCAAAAGATTGCTGTTCATTAAAGAAAAACCAGACATCTCAAGTTAATGAATTTAGGACTTTTCTATGGGAAGATGCAAGAGTCTAGGCTCACTGAAATCATTCCTTTGATATACACCTGAACTATCTAGGGCCTGTGTCCTGGTTTTTTTTGTTTGTTTGTTTGTTTTCACCCCAAACCCCTTTAGGGTGCATAGTTGTGGTGGCTGTAGTAGCTGATGGCTTTGATGGTTTTACTGGTATGGCAGGTGACATTCTTTGTCCACAGTTGAAAATTTCTTCTCTGGTTGGCCATTTTACTTTGGTAAGAATATGTTTCCACAAACTTAATTTCTTAATTTTAATGTCCAATTTATCAATATATCTGTGACTTGTTTAAGAAACTTTTCCTAACCTGTCCAAAAGATATTCTTAGAGATTTTCTCCTCCGTTGCCTTTAACCACTGGATCTAAAGTCCTCTTGGAAGTGTTTTTATGTATGGTGGAAGGTACAGGACAGGTTTCATTTCCTCCCCTGGCACCAGGTTTATTAAAAAGGTGGTCCTTTCCCAGGTTATCCACTGAGCTACTTTCATCATGAGCCAGGAGTCCCCGTGTGTGTGCTTTGGAAGATCTCTGTTTTATCCATTGGTCTATTTTTCTGTCCTTGCACCAACACATTTTCTTTGTTACTGTGGCTCTGTATTAAGTCTTGATATCTACCTGTTGAAGTTCTCCCTCTGTGTTACTTCAAGAATGTCTTGGTTAAGATTTTGACAGTTTACCCAAGAACTGTCTCAAATCTGGAGACTCCTTTTTGGAATAAGGATCATGGGGTTATCATTCTTTCCTGGGCTATGTTCTCAGTGACTTGCCTGAATTCCCAGTTGGTTCTTTCCAGGGACTTCACTGTCCACGGCTCAAATAATGACTGGTTTGAGCCCATGCAAGCCCCATGTTTGGAATTGCCATGTTTGTTAAGATCTATCTCTTGGGACAGACTGAAGTAGAGAAATTTCATCTGAAATAGCTGGTGAACTTTTTAGACAACCAACCTGATCATTGGAAATGGTTGGCTGACTAAGGGGACTGCACCTTGGAGAGAGAATGAAGTCTGGAGTCAGATTTTGGGGTTCAGTTCCCAGGTATACCAACGACTAAACTGGCCTTGAGCAAGTTAGTTAACCTCCCCATCATCAATTTCCTTATGGCTGAAATGGGATAATAGGAGTTCCCATTGTGGCTCTGTGAAAAGGAACCCAACTAGTATCCATAATGATCTGGGTTTGATCCCTGGCCTCACTCAGTGGGTTACAGATCGGGTGTTGCCATGAGCTGTGGTTGCAGACACAGTTCAGATCCCGAGTTGCTGTGGCTGAGGTGTAGACTGGCAGCTGCAGCTCCGATTTGACCCCTAGCCTGGGAACTTCCATATGCTGCAGGTGCAGCCCTAAAAAGCAAAAACAAAACAAACAAAAAACGTAATAGTACCTACATCATGGGTGTTCGTGAGGTTTAAATGAGATAATATTTTAAAAGTTCCTGGCATAGAATAAGTACATGGTAAATGTTAGCCATTATTCTTCTTGAGAAGAATGAGAATTCTGCTTACCCCCTGGGGCTTGGAGACTCACTCAGGAGGATGGCAGACTGCTGTTCCTCTTGCATTTCTAGATGCAGAGGGCTTTCCCTTCTACAGACAGGCACCAGCAAGGTGGTCCTAACACGATCATCTGCCCCTCAGCAGTATGAAGGGAAAAAACAGTTGGTTTCTGTCTTTGGCTGAAAACTACCTAATACACTCAACTTCAATTCTTTGATCCTACGTTTTCTGAGGTCATGGAAATTACAAGTGGAGAGTTGGGTTCATGACCAAAGGGCTTGTTCTGGACGAGCCCTTACTTACTTGTTGGTATGGTGGGGTATTTACTGTGGGGAAGCTCTCCCAGGTCAAGGGTGTGCCCAGGGCCTCAAGGAGAGTCCGGAGTGTTAGGGCTGAAACATAGTTTGTTTAGTTTATTGGAAATTAAAGAACCCGTGGGGTGGAACAGTGAAATTTTACCTCTAACAGACTGGGGAGCAGTGAAGAGGACGAGAGGGTGAGAGAAGGAGCACCTTGGAGGTGGGGAGAGGGCCTGGAGGAGTGAAGAGATGTGATGCTGGGGAGTTAAGGGGCTGGGGCGGGGGAACCACTCCAGGTAGTCAGCCAGAACAGCTTCCAGGCCCCGGGACGGGCTTGCCTGCCCCTGCCCCAAGCCATGCCAGTTGGTAACAATGCAGAGAAGTGGCTTTGGCTGTCCTGGCCTCACGGCCATTCTCTAAAGGCTGCCACTACCTTGGCCCTTCTAGAAACAGAGAGGGGGTGGCTGTATGGGAGGGACTGTCCTAGGTCCAGTACCTGGTGGAGGTGGACAGGAGAGGCTGCACGTGTTGTAGTGAAGTAGAAAGATATTCGTCCTGAGCTGGCAAGGGATTGCCTTACACAGTCATACACAGCGGTACCGGCACTATGATCCCGTGTAAAAACAAATGTATTATGTGTGTCTGTCTGTCTTGGAGGATCCGAGAGGTTATTTCCATGATGTTACAAGTTAGTGACTTTGGATGGAATTATTGGTGCTTTTTATGTCTCTGTCTTTTCTGTATTTATATTATGTATCTACAGATTGTTCTAGTTAAATGAGTTTTTAATATTACTTTTGTAATTAGAGTAAAAAGAGAAGGAACATTATTAGGATGTTTCCTTTGCCTTCTAGTCAGGAGTGGGGGTGGATTTGTGGATTCCCTTTAGAAACCAGCATTTGGGATCAAGCCTCAGTCATATTATCCACGTAATAAGCGCCATTCACTCATCTCTAACAGGTCCCCCTCCACATGCTGGCTCCTGACCAGCTGCTAAAATGGGAGACTCCTTCCAGTTTGAGGGCAAGGGCCACCCTCCCCACCCTAAAGATTCTGGCTAATGTTGTCTGCATGGCAATGTGGGAAAAAAATAAACCCAGAAGATTGTCTGTCTGGACTGAGGAAAGATGAGGGGGCGTCTTTCTTTTGTCTACTCTTCCTCAGGACCTGGCAGTGGTGTTCCCATAACATTGGCTGGGGCTACTACCTTCTGCAGTTTATAGTGGATGCTGATGTCGGTGACTCAAGAAAATTAAGAGCTTATTTTCTTAAGTAACAGAAGGAGGGAGGAGTCCTGGGCTAGTATGGTGGCTCCAAAGGGCATTGGTGTCCTTCAGTGTCCTCTTGTCTCTGCTGCACCACTGGGCTCACAAGCCCATGGCTGGACCTTGAACCATTGTGTTGTGTCTCTGCCTCCTCTGGAACTGGACGAAGGAAGGGGCAGACATGCCTTCCAAGGGCTCCTCTCCAAGGCTTGCACTTGTATGTAGTGACATCCATTCTGCACAAGAGGCTTAGACTAGTTTAGTTTATTTATATATGACTGAGTAAATATTTATTTACATAAATAAACAACTTGGCACATTGCCCCTGAGTTCTGTTACTAAGGAAGGAGAGAGGATAGACCCTAGCCAAGCAAAAAAGCAGTCTCCGGTGTTCTAAAGCTCTGCTTTTTTGCAGCAAAGTCTGTAATTTATAGCGTTCCAAAGATTTCAGGATCAAGGTGGATTTTGGAAAAACTGGAAAACCAAAGGTGTCCCAAAGAGTCCCCTAGGAAGAGCCTGCTCAACAAGATGGTTCTTGCTGAAGCTGGTCAGCTGGCGTCTTCCCCTCCTTCATGCTCAGGGCCGAGTGTGGCAGATCCAGCCCAGGCTGGCATCTTTCACTGCACATTGATCTTAGTACAGGTGATGAAGGAAACCTAGCACAAAGGCAGGTAGTTGTTTCTCCCCCAGTCCCTCTATCCATTTGTGGTTGGGCCTTCTGGTGTTCTTTTGATAGTCGCTAACGTTGTGACATGCTTGGCACTGTGGTTTTTAGAGAGAACCCTGCACCCTTCTCAGGGTGGAGAGAGCCTTGAGCTGTGAGATCCAGAGGCCCCCCAGTGGCCGGTGGTGGGCTTCTTGTAAAAAGCCTATCTAGTTAGACAAATGCTTAGGGTAGAACCAAGAGAGGGTGGAATCTCTCTTTTAAACAGGTACTCCTCTAAGTAAGGAGTAAAATTTGTGCTAATACACATTATCTGTGCCTGAAAATGATGGTTTCTTTCAAAACCCAGGGTGGGAGAGCCCTTTCTTGCAAGAACCTGCCAACCAGAATTAGGTAAGGCTGGGGGCAGTCCACGGAAGAAAACATAGGGCCCCATTCTTAGAGCACATTGGGGAGGCTGCCCCTGGGAGGAATTCCAGGGAGAGACAGTATTCAGAAGGAAGGTGGTTTTCCAGGAGGCTGGTTTTGAGTCTGGAGGAGGGTTGCTTTAGGATGTTACTTAAGAGGAAACTGAGCCTTCTACCTTCCCACTCCCACCTCATCCCCATTCCCTGAAGTCTAAATGCTGAATGAAGTGCGGATCACATCAGGCCTGTGATCGCTTTGAGATCTAAGAGGCTCGTGGAGCATCCTAGCTTTACTTATGATCTCTATCTCTGGAAAGCTGCCTTGAACTAGGAGATTCCCCCGTCTACCTCCCTACCCTCAGCTAACAAATGCATCTGGATCCCGGCAGCTGGTTACTGCCTTTCCCTTGGCTCTCTGCTGCCCTCTGCAGGAATATTGCTGCCAGCACCACTGGAGTTTACCTTCAAAGCTTTTTCTAGGTTTTTGGTCAATTCTTGGTTCTTCTTTTTGGTCTATAACAGAGAAGCTGACTTATAACTGAATACTAAGTAAAGGTGAATGCTGTCTTGACACAGAATGACCAACGTCACTGTTAACAAACAGCTAATGAAAGACAGTTGCTTTTCAACTGAACTTAATTACCAACCGAAAACAAAAAAGACAGTCAATTTCACTTACTTAAAAAAAATGCTTATTGATAGCTATACTAACACGATATTGTGCTCATCCTTAAAAATGATACCTAGAGTGAGTTGCACAGTTTCTGCAGTGATACTGTAATCACATAATCCAGGAAGAGGTTAAGTAATTATAAAACCGGATGGATCAAGATAAATAAATCCTATGAGAGAAAAGAGTACCAGATCACAATGGGGCTCAGATGAGGGTGTGCTCAGATTCAGTTAGGGGGCATGGGAAGTCTTTTTTTTTTCTTCTTTTTTTGTCTTTTTGCCATTTCTTGGGCAGTTCCTGCGGCACATGGGGGTTCCCAGGCTAGGGGTCAAACTGGCTATGCCAGAGCCTCAGCAATGGGGGATCCAAGCCGTCTGTGACCCACACCACAGCTCACAGGCAACGCCGATTCCTTAACCCACTGAGCAAGGCTAGGGATCAAACCCGCAACCTCATGGTTCCTAGTCAGATTCGTTAACCACTGCACCATGACGGGAACTCCGCATGGGAAGTCTTGAACAAGCAGCAGATGCAACCAGGCTGTGAGAGGTGTGAGTAGTCCAGTGACAGTGAACAATAGGAACACAAAGTTTCAACAGAGGGAGCAACAGAAGAACAGGCTGTGTCTGGAACCAGGGAGTGGTCTGACGTGTTCTGAGGATAGAGGCTATGTAGGGCGGCAGGCAGAAGCTGGGGAAGGCGGGTAGGAATGGCATTCTTTTCTCCCCTTTTATTCCGTATTCTGATATTGCTTGAAGTTCATGGTTAATAAATTGAATTTACTTACTGTCTCTCTCTCTATATATATATTCACACACACATATATGCACACAAGTATAAAAGATATATATATATATATCTTTACCCATATGTTTGTAAAGAGTGAAAAGAGATTTTCTTTGGTTTCTTAGAGACTGATCCTGAAATCTATCAAGTAGTTCATATGGGATCAAATCAATAAAGGCTATGCAGTCAGATAATATTTTGAGTTATGAATCATTTCCCCCCACTTTCATCCTTTTGTGAAATGCAACCAGATACAGAAAACTACAAAACAGAAGTATACCTTATTTATTACAAGGTTGATATTCACTTCGTGTGAACAGATATCCAAACACAACAGCTTCCCTCCCTCTGAAAGTTAACTTTTTCTTTTATAGCAATTACTCCCTTGTATTTCTTTTATTTCTCCCTTGTTTGTCATCTAGCTGTGTAATTCTAGACATTGTAGTTTAGTCATATCTCCCCTTTGAAAATTTATTTGGTGTGTCCTGCAAGTCACTTTTAATCTACAGGTTCCCCCTCCATCCTTTTCTTCTCCTTAAACTTCATCAGTGGAAGAGCCTGATCCACTTGACCTGTAGTTTGGACTCTGTGATTGTGTGTTCACTGCATGTCATATAGTCCTCTGACCTCCGTGTTCCCTGCTGACGGATAGCAGAGACTGTACAGGTGGGGCCCTGTGGCACTCTGTCGTGGTACTGGGACTTTGCAGTTGAAGAGAGACCTGCAAACCAGGGAGCAGGAAGCACCATTTGCTGCTTTTGTAACTGTCTCTCCAAATCCTGAAGCCAGGGACCAGGCGTTAGAACCCTGAGTTGATGCTGCCACCATTAAAATGAACTCTCAATTCTCAAAAAGATAGAGAACAGACACTGGAATGCTGCTGAAGAAAAACCAAACGTTCTATGAACTTGTCAGTAGGGTAATGATGCTTACTACTTTGTAAAGCACCCTCCAGCGTCATTAAGGTATAATTGACATGTAACAGTGTATCAATTTAAGATGTACAGCATGTTAATTTGAAACATTTATATATTGCAAATGATTACTATTTTAGCTCTAGCTAACACTTCCATCACATAATTACCACTTTTTTAGAGTGAGCTCATAGAAGATCTATTCTACTAGCAACTTTCAAGAGTATAATATAGTATTATTAACTATAGTTACCGTGCTGCACATCATATCCTCAGAACTTACTCATCTGATAATTCAAAGTTAAACTCTTTGACCAACATCTCCCCATTTCCCCCAGCCCTGGCAACCACCACTGTGCTCTTTTTGTAAGCTCAGCTTTTTTTTTTTTTTTTTTTTCCCACTGTACAGCAAGGGGGTCAGGTTATCCTTACATGTATACATTACAATTACATTTTCCCCCCAGCCTTTCTTCTGTTGCAACATGAGTATCTACACAAAGTTCTCAATGCTATTCAGCAGGATCTCCTTGTAAATCTATTCTAAGTTGTGTCTGATAAGCCCAAGCTCCCGGTCCCTCCCACTCCCTCCCCCTCCCATCAGGCAGCCACAAGTCTCTTCTCCAAGTCCATGATTTTCTTTTCTGAGGAGATGTTCATTTGTGCTGGATATTAGATTCCAGTTATAAGTGATATCATATGGTATTTGTCTTTGTCTTTCTGGCTCATTTCACTCAGGATGAGATTCTCTAGTTCCATCCATGTTGCTGCAAATGGCATTATGTCATTCTTTTTTATGGCTGAGTAGTATTCCATTGTGTATATATACCACCTCTTCCGAATCCAATCATCTGTCGATGGACATTTGGATTGTTTCCATGTCCTGGCTATTGTGAATAGTGCTGCAATGAACATGCGGGTGCACATGTCTCTTTTAAGTAGGGTTTTGTCCGGATAGATGCCCAAGAGTGGGATTGTGGGGTCATATGGAAGTTCTTTGTATAGATTTCTAAGGTATCTCCAAACTGTTCTCCATAGTGGCTGTACCAGTTTCCATTCCCATCAACAGTGCAGGAGGGTTCCCTTTTCTCCACAGCCCCTCCAGCACTTGTTATTTGTGGATTTATTAATGATGGCCATTCTGACTGGTGTGAGGTGGTATCTCATGGTAGTTTTGATTTGCATTTCTCTTATAATCAGCGATGTTGAGCATTTTTTCATGTGTTTGTTGGCCATCTGTATATCTTCCTTGGAGAAATATCTATTCAGGTCTTTTGCCCATTTTTCCATGGGGTTGTTGGCTTTTTTGCTATTGAGTTGTATAAGTTGCTTCTATGTTTTAGAGACTAAGCCCTTGTCCGTTGCATCATTTGAAACTATTTTTCTCCCATTCTATAAATTGTCTTTTTGTTTTCTTTTTGGTTTTGTTTGCTGGGCAAAAGCTTGTCAGTTTGATTAGGTCCCATTGGTTTATTTTTTCTTTTACTTCTTTTGCTTTGGGAGACTGACCTGAGAAAATATTCGTAAGGTTGATATCGGAGAATGTTTTGCCTGTGTTCTCTTCCAGGAGTTTGATGGTGTCTTGTCTTACATTTAAGTCCTTAAGCCATTTTGAGTTTATTTTTGTGCATGGTAAGCTCAGCTTTTTTAGGTTCCATATACAAGTGAGGTATGTAGTATTTGTCTTTAACTTATTTCACTTAGGATCACGCCCTCAGGGTCCATCCATGTTGTCACAAATGTCGCAAAAATCCTGCTTTTTATGGCTGAATAATATTCCACTGTGTCGATACATGCCTCATGTCTTCTTTATCCATTCACCTCTTGCTGAACACAGGTTATTTCCCCGCCTTGGCTATTGCGAATAATGCTGCTGTGACCATGAGAGTGCCGCTAGCTCTTTGAGAACCTGTCTTCACTTCCTTTGAATGTATGCCCATGAGTGGAATTATTGAACATGTGATAGTTCTACTTTTGGTTTTGTGAGGAACCTCCACATTATTTTCCATAGTGGTCGCACCCGTTTTCATACCCACCGACAGTGTACAAGGGTTCCCTTTGCCTGACATCCTTATGGGGAAAGAAAAAGATAAGACACTTATCTTTTGTCTTTTTGATAATAGCCATCCTAAAACTGTGAGGTTATACCTGATTGTGGTTTTGATTTACACTTGCATGATGATTAGTGATATTTTTTATTTATGTATTTATGTATTTATTTATTTTTGTCTTTTGAGGGCTGTACCTGTGGCATATGGAAGTTCCCAGGTTAGGGCTCAAATTGGAGTTGTAGCTGCCAGCTTACGCCTCAACCACAGTGATGCTGGATCCTTAACCCACTGAGCGAGGCCAGGGATCAAACCCATGTCCTCATGGATCCCAGTCAGGTTCACTACTGCTGAGCCACTGTGGGAACTCCCGTTAGTGATATTTAGCACCTTTTCATGTGCTGGTTGGCCATTTGGATATTATCTTTGGAAAAATATCTATTCAGATCCTTTGCCCATTCTTTAATCAGGTTTTTGTTTTTTGTTTTTACTGTTGGATTATAAGAGTTTCTTATATATTTTGGATATTAATCCCTTATCAGATATATGATTTCCAAATATTTTTCTCCGTTAAGTAGATTTTTTCTTGATGGTTTTCTTTGCTGTGAAAACGTCTTTTAGTTTGATGTGGTCTCATTAGTTTATTTTTGCTTTTGTTATCTTTGCTTTTGTTGTCCATTCAAAAAAGTCATTGTAAGACTGATGTTAAGGTGCTTTTTCCCTATGTTTTCTTCACAGAGTTTTATACTTTCAGGTCTTATGTTCAAGTCTTTAGTCCATTTTGAGTTGATTTTCATTCATGGTGTAAGACAGTAGCCCAGGTTCATTCTTTTACATGTAGCCGCCCAGTTTTTCCAGCACAAATTATTGAAGAGACTATCCTTTACCCATTGTATATTCTTGACTCTTTTGTTGTAAATAAAATGACCGTAAATATGTGGGTTTATGTTTGGGCACTTTCTTCTGTTCCATTTACCTATGTGTGTGTTTTTATGGCAATACCATTCTGTTTGCATCACTAGAGCTTTGTAATACAGTTTGAAACTAGAAAGTATGATCCTTTCAGCCTTGTCTGTCTGAAGATTACTTCTGCTTTCTAGGGGTCTTTTAAGTTTCCATACAAATTTTAGAATTCTTTGTTCTATTTCTGTGAAAAATGCTATTGGAATTTTAATAGGGATTGCTTTGAATCTGTAGATTGGACATTTTAACACTATTCTTCCAATCTGCAGTCATGGAATATCTTTTTATTTATGTGTGTCTAATGTTTCTTTCATCTATATCTCATAGTTTTTATTTTATTTTATTTTAGTCTTTTTGCCATTTCTTGGGCAGTTCCCGTGGCATATGGAGGTTCCCAGGCTAGGGGTTGAACTGGAGCTGTAGCTACCGGCCTACGCCAGAGCCACAGCAACGCAGGATCCAAGCCGCTTCTGCAACCTACACCACAGCTCACGGCAACGCTGGATCCTTAACCCACTGAGCAAGGCCAGGGATCGAATCCCAACCTCATGGTTCCTAGTCGGATTTGTTAGCCACTGAGCCACGTTGGGAACTCTGGTGTCTCATAGCTTTTAGTATATAGATCTTTCACTGCCTTGGTTAAGTTCTTGAGTATTTTATTGTTTTTGATGCTATGTTAAATGGGGTTGTTTTCTTAATTTCTCTTTCTGCAGATCATTGTTAGTGTATAGAAATGTAACTGATTATTTTGTATTGATTTTTGTATGCTAAGCATCCTGAATTTATGATTTCTAAGTTTTTTGTTGAAGTTCATAGGGTTTTCTATATATAATATGTTACCTTCATATAGAGACAGTTTTACTCCTTCCTTTCCAATTTAGATGCCTTTTAATTCTTTTTCTTGCCTAATTTCTCTGTCTAGGACTTCCAGTACTATGTTGAGTAAAAGGGGCAAGAGTGGGCATCCTTGTCTTTGTCCTGACCTTAGGGGAAATGCTTTCAACTTTTTACCATTGAGTATGATGTTAGTTAGCTATAGCCTTTTCATATATGGCATCACGTTGAGGTATCTTCCTGCTACTCAAGTTTTTTTGAGAGATTTTGTTTTTGTTTTATGTTTTTGGGCTTTGTTTTGTTTTTGTGTTTTTACCATGAGAAGATGTGGAATTTGGTCATTTGCTTCTTCTGTATCTATGAATATGATATGATTTTTATCCTTCATTTTGCTAATGTTGTATATCATATTGACTGATATTGTGGATGGCTGAACCATTTTTGCATCCCTGGAATAAATTCCGCTTAATTTTGTGTAACATTCTTTTAATGTACAGCTGACCCTTGAACAACATGGGGTGTTTAATCCACATATAACTTATAGTTATCCCTCTATATCTGTAGTTCCTCCATATCCGTGGATTCAGGCAGCCATGGATTGGATAGTATTGTAATACTCCTTTTTTTTTTTTTTGGTCTTTTTTGCCATTTCTTGGGCCGCTCCTGCGGCATATGGAGGTTCCCAGGCTAAGGGTCTAATCGGAGCTGTAGCTGCCAGCCTACACCAGAGCCACAGCAACACAGGATCCGAGCCACGTCTGCGACCTACACCACAGCTCATGGCAAGGCCGGACCCTTAACCCACTGAGTGAGGCCAGGGATTGAACTTGCAACCTCATGGTTCCTAGTTGGATTTGTTAACCACTGAGCCATGACAGGAACTCCACTACTGTAATACTCATGAAAAACATTCCCATTTCAGTGGACACATGTGGTCCAAACTTGTGTTGTTCAAGGGTCAACTGTAATATTGAACGTGGCTTGCTCATATTTTGTTAAGGATTTTTGCAATGTTTATAAGGTATATTGGCCTGTGATTTTATTTTCTCGTAGTGTCTCTGTCTGATTTTGGTATCGGGGTAATGCTGACCTTATGAGATTGAAAGCATTCCCGCCTCTTCTATTTTTGGAAGGAGTTTGAGAAGGATCGCTATTCGTATCTTCTTTGATAGAATTCACCAGTGAAACCATCTGATCCTGGACTTTTCTTTCTTGAGAGGTTTTTGATTACTGATTCAATCTTCTTACTAGTAATTGGTCTGTTCAGATTTTCTACTTATGAGTCAGTGTTGGTAGCTCTGTTTCTAGGAACTTTTGCATTTTTCTAAGTTGTCCAATATTTTGGTAGTGGCTTATATAATCCCTTGTATTTTTGTAACATCAGTTGTGTTGATTTACAATTGTATTTTTTTTCTCTTTAATTTATAATTTTATTTGAATCTTCTATTTTTCTTGGTTACTTGAGCTGAAAGTTTTGTCTACTTTTTTATATTTTTAAAAACTCAGCTTTTAATTTAATTCATCTTTTCTATTAACTTTAGTCTCTATTTCATTTATTTCTACTATTTCTTTTCTTCTACTAACTGGGCTTAGTTTACTCCTTCTAGTTCTTTGAGGTGTAAAGTTGGGTTGTTTATTTGAAATATTTCTCATTCCTTAACATAGATATTATTACTTTTAATTTTCTTCTTAGTACTGCTTTTGCTGTGACACAAAAGTTTTGGTATTTTTTTTTTCATTTGTCTCAAAATATTTTTTTTGATTTATCTCTTGATTTCTTCTTTGATCTATTGACTGTTCAGGAACATGTTTAATCTCCATATATTTGTGGACTTTCCAGTTTTCTTCTTTTGAGTTCTAGTTTCATATCTTTGCAGTCAGAAAAGGCACTTGATACAATTTCAACATTTTATATTTATTAGGACTTCTTTGTGGTCTAACATATTATCTATTCTGGAGAATGTTCCATATGCCCTTGAAAAGCATATGTATTCTGCTGCTGTTGGATGGAATTTTCTATAAATGTTGGTCAAGCACATCCGGTTTAATGTGTTAAGTCCAGTATTTCCTTATTGATTTTCTGTCTGGATAATCCATTGTTGAAAGTGGCATATTGACGTCCCATACTATTGGTGTTGCTGTCTATTTCTCCCTTTGGATATGTTAAATATGTTGTGTGCCTTTATATTGGGTGCATAAATATTTACAAATGTTACATCCCCTTGATGAACTGATCCCTTTTGTTATTATATCATATCCTTCTTTGTCTCTTGCTAAGTTTTTGGTTTATTTTTACTTTTTTGTGGGGGAGGGTTGAAGTCTATTTTGTCTGATGCAAGTATTGCTATACTAGGTTTATTTTGGTTCCATATGCAGGGCATATCTTTTTTCATCCTTTCATTCTTTGTGTATGTGTGTTCTTAAAGGTGAAGTGAGTCTTTTCTAGGCAGCATATAATTGAATTTTTTTGTTTGTTTTTTTATCCATTCAGCTATTATTTGTCTTTTGATTAGAGAATTTAGTTTGTTTACATTTAAAATAATTATTGATATTTGTGGACTTACTATTGCCATTTTGTTAACTGAGTTCTTGTTGCTTTGCAGTTCCTTTGTTTGCTCTGTTGTGATTTGATGATTTTCTTTCTTTCTTTTTTGCTTTTTAGGGCCACACCTATGGCATATGGAGATTCCCAGGCTAGGGATCGAAGCAGAGCTACAGCTGCCGGCATATGCCACAGCCACAGCAACATGGGATCTTAGTTGTGTCTGCAACCTACACCACAGCTCATGGCAATGCTGGATCCTTAACTCACTGAGCGAGGCCAGGGATGGAACTTGAAACCTCATGGTTCCTAGTCAGATTCATTTCCACTGTGCCATGATGGGAACTCCCTGTGATCTGATGATTTTCTGTAGTGGTATGTTTGGATTCTTTTCTCTTGATCTCTTAGATGTCTACTGTAAGATTTTGTTTTGTAGTTACCATGATGTTTACTTAAACTTGTCTTAATCTAATAACACCTTAATTTTGAGGACATACATTTTCACTCTCCATGTCACTGTTTATATCATTTTACTTTTTACATTCATTAACAAATTATTGTAATTGTGATTTTTAATCCTTTTGCCTTCATACTAGAGTTAGAAGTGATTCATCACCATTACACTAGAATATTCTGGATTTAACTGTAAATTTACCTTTACCTGTGATTTTTATACCTTCATATGTTTTCCCATTGCTAAATAGCATCCTTTGGTTTCAGTTTGAAATATTCTTTTTAACTTTTTTTTTTTTTTTTTTGGTAGGGATAATCTAGCGGTGATGAACTCCTTCAGCTTTTGCTTATCTATGAAACTCTTTGTCTTTTCTTCAATTCTGATGGCCAAGTTTGCTGGGCAGAATATTCCTGGTTGACAATTTTTTTCCTTCAGCACTTTGAATGTATATCCCATTCCTCCTGGTCTGCAAAGTTTGTGATGGAAAGTCTGCTGATAGTTTTATGGTTATTTCCTTGTATGTTGCAGTTTGTTTTTCTCTTGTTCCTTTTAAGATTCTTTCCTTTAGAATGGGTGTGTGTATATGTATGATTGGGTCACTTTGTTGTACGGCAGAAATTATCACAGCCTTGTAAATTAACTATACTTCAATAAAACTTAAAATTCTCTCCTTTAACTTTTCTTTTTTATTTTTCTTTTACGGCCACACATGTGGCACATAGAAGTTTCCAGGCTAGGGGTTGAATCAGAGCTGTAGCTGCTGGCCTATGCCACAGCCACAGCCATGCCAGATCTGAGCCTCATGTGTGGCCTACACCACAGCTCACAGCAACACCAAATCCTTAACCCACTGAGTGAGGCTAGGGATTGAACCCACATCCTCATGGATATTAGGTTTGTTACCCCTGAGCCACAAAGGGAACTCCCTCTCCTTTATCTTTTGACAATTTAATTATAATGTATCTCAGGATGGGTCTCTTTAGATTAATCTTATTGGTACTCTTTGGACTTTGTAAATCTGATTCTTTGCTTAGGTAAGGATAAAGTTTCAGCCATTATTTCTTTGAATAATATTTCTGCCCGTCTTTCTTTCATTTCTCCTTCTGGGACCTCTGCAATACATACATTTGTCCTTTTAACAGTGTCCTCTAAGTCCCTTAAGCTGTCTTTACTCTTTTTCATAATTTATTTTCCTTTTTCTTCTCTTTGGATGAATTCTACTGCCTGGTCTTTGAGTTTATTGATCCTTCTTTCTGTTTTGTCTGTTGTGGAACCCCTCTGTGGAAACTTTCAGTTCAGTTATTTTATTCTTCAGCTCTGTGATTCCTGTTTGGTCCTTTAAAAATATTTTATCTGGGAGTTCCCGTCGTGGCGCAGTGGTTAACGAATCCGACTAGGAACCATGAGGTTGCGGGTTCGATCCCTGCCCTTGCTCAGTGGGTTAAGGATCCAGTGTTGCCGTGAGCTGTGGTGTAGGTTGCAGACGTAGCTTGGACCCCTGCGTTGTTGTGGCTGTGGCGTAGGCCGGCAGCTACAGCTCCGATTTGACCCCTAGCCTGGGAACTTCCATATGCCGTGGGAGTGGCCCAAGAAATAGCAAAAAGACAAAAAAAAAAAAAAAAAAAAAAAAAAAAATTTGTTGAAATTCTCACTTTGTTCCTGCGTTGTTCTGACTTCAGTGAACCATCGTTATGACTGTGACTTTGAACTCTATCAGGTAAATCACTTAACTCCATTAAGAGCTGCCTCAGGACCTTTATCTTGTAGTTTTGTTTGGAGCATATTCCTCTGTTTCTTCATTTTCCTGGACTCTTTGTGTTGTTTTCTATGTATTATATAAAATAGCTGCCTCTCCTAGTCTTGATAGAATGGTTTTGGTTAGGATATGAACCTTGTCCAGCAGCCTGGTCTGTATCCCTGGTTGTCTCTTAAACCTTTGTGATTGTCCAAGCTGCTGTCTTTGTTCTTAGTGGCTTCTGGTAGTTGAGGGTGTATCAAAATCTATCAGGGGAGGATTGTGGTCACCACCTAGATGCAGGCCAGTTGGAAGCTGGACCTTTAGGCAACAGCTTGGAAAATATGTAATCAGGCCCCTTCCAGGGAGAAACTGTTAGGTAGGCATTTTTTGCCTGCTCCCTCTGCAGTGGGCTTTGGTGTACAGCTGTAGCAGGGTGTTTCTGAGCCCATTAAAAATGCCCTGCTTGCTGTAGTTCTGTGGGATTCCTGAATCAGTCTACATTGCCGTCAGAGCCAGGTGATCTGGGGCTGTTCCTTAGGCAGCAGCCGCAAAAACTGAGGCACTAGACATGTAACCAGGGAACCACTTGTGACCTGGTGTAGGCTACAGAGAAAAGTCAGGGGAGGTTCCACATGCATCCCTCATCTCTGGAAAGAATCACAGCCCCTAGATGTGTGCGAAATTAGAAGCTTGACCCCAAGACAGCAGCTTTTGAAATAATGCAAATTAGACTCCTTTCAGGGAAAGACTGGGAGACGGGCATTTCTGCCAACTCTCTCTGCTCTGAGCCCAGGGGCTTGGGAGGTGGATGGCCATGGTGAGTGCTTGCTGTAGTCTTGTGGGTCTCATGGATGCAAGCCCTGTTGGATTTCACAGCTAGGTGTTTTGGGCATCTGCCTTTAGGTGGGAGTTTTAAAAGTTGGGACTTTAAATGTGAGTTCCATACTCCTCACTTATGAGGGGAAAGCTGGGAGCTGGGGATTCCTTCCATTCGTAGGCACTGTGCTGTGGCAAGTTTTATAATGGGGGTGTGGCTCCATCTTTCCTACCTGTTTTTTTTTTTTTTCTTTGTAGGTCCACACTCATGGCATATGGAGGTTCCCAGGCTAGGGAACCAACTGAAGAATAAAACACTATGTATTCAAACATGTGAGGTACAGTTAAAATTACACTCAGAAATCAATAGCTTAGGAGTTCCTGTGTGGCTCAGCAGGTTAAGAATCTGATATAGTGTCTGTGAAGATACAAGTTTGATCCCTGGCCCTGCTCAGTGGGTTAAGGATCTGGGATTACTGAAAGCTGCAGCATAGGTTGCAGATGTGGCTCAGATCCGCTGTGGCATAGGCCTGCAGCTACAACTCTGATTCAGCCCTAGCCTTGGAACTTCCATATGCCACAGGTGCGGTCCAAAACAGGGGAAAAAAAAGCAGTAGTGTTTATATGAGAAAAGGAAGTACCAACATTAATGAGGCAAGATTCTAATTTCAAAAATTTAGGTGTAAACCTAGCGTATCATACCCAATGAAAAATAGCAGTTTAGAAATGATAAGAGCATGATTCAATAATTATACATAGCAAATAAAGATAAAATAGAGAAGATAAAAAACCAAGGACTGCTAGACAACAATAAAACAGACTTCAGGCAAATTTACTCATATAAAAAAGAAACAATATAATTAAACAATAATAGGAATGAAAAGGGAGATAAATAGAACCACGAGTGTGTAGACACTGATTATAAAAGGATATTACGAATAGCTTTTTGCCATTATGTTTGAAGACTTAGTCTAGATGACTACCTTTATAGAAAAATACAGCGTACTTAGATGGAGTCAGTAGTTAACATCATCCCTTAAAGAAAGTTCAGGTCTTAGTGGAGTCTTCCATCAAATGTTCAAAGATTAGACAATTCTGATTATAAGCAAATCCTTTCCGAGGATTTATTTCAACAAGAGCTGGATTTTTAATATGACTATCCCTATTTTTAAATGTTGGCAACTATTGAAACATTTTTGTCAGTGCAGGCAAAACAAAATATGTCTGTAGGCTGGTTTCAACCTACAGTCTGCCAGTTTGCAACCCTTGATCTAAACTTTGCGGAGCTGATCCAAGTCATAGTGCAGTTAAATTGAACAATGTAGGTCTAATATTAAGAAAACTTGCGGATGGAATTATGAGACATGGACAGAATTTCCATAGGTGGTTGTGGAAATCATCTCTAAAGACTAAAAACCACAGCTCACTGTAGGGTTCCTAATAAGACTGACCTGCAGCCCTGTTCAGAGCCAGAAGGATGGACAAGTTGACCTTTCTTGGTTGTCACATGGGTTTTTTGGCCTTTCTAATAAATTCACGTCTTTTTTTTTTTTTTTGTCTTTTTGCCTTTTCTTGAGCTGCTCCCACGGCATATGGAGGTTCCCAGGCTAGGGGTTCAATTAGAGCTGTAGCCACTGGCCTACGCCAGAGCCACAGCAATGCCAGATCCGAGCCACGTCTGCGACCTACACCACAGCTCATGCCAACGCTGGGTCCTTAACCCACTGAGAAAGGGCAGGGATCCAACCTGCAACCTCATGGTTCCTGGTTGGATTCATTAACCACTGTGCCACGACGGGAACTCCTAAATTGCTTTTTTTTTTTTTTTTTAACACTTTCCTTCTGTGTTATCATCTGACCCAATGATAAATACAGTGATTTGTTGCTTCATGTAGGTACTGCCTTCAGAAACAAAGCATTATAGTATTTAGGTCTAATTTAGGGCCCAGAATCTTCTCCATTGTTTAATTATTCTCACTTTCTTGTTTAGTGTAGCATAGTGATTAATAACACGGACTTTAGGACCTGACTACTTTAGTTCAAATCCTGACTTTACCACTTCATTCCCATTTCTTTATCTTAGTTTCCACATCAGTAAAATGGGAGGAAGACAAACAGGATCCAACTCCTCAGGATCCAGCTGAGCCAACTCCTCAGCTGACTGGCAGATAAGTGGGATTGAACAAATGGTTTTTGTTTTAAGCTCCTGAGTTTTGGGTGTTTTGTTATGTAGCAATAGCTGACAGCTAAAAATATTTATCATGTTCTGCTCCAGGTCCTTTTTGTCCAAGACTTGATTTTAAAAATATTTAATTTAAAATTTAATGGAAATTTGATATAGTGTAATAAAATGTTGTCTCAGTTTGTGTGAAAAAATTGAAATAAAGGAAGTATCTACATCTCCTTTACCACCTACCAACCAAATTTTGTCAAGAAATTGTGGGTGGAACTTGAAGGTTGGCTGGTTGAGTGCATTGTAAACTGTGACAATTTAACAACAGAAATGCTTGATATTCTTTGCCTGGATCGACCTTAAATTATAGAGTCTTCCATAATATGAGGTCTCTGTTGAATCCTTTATATAAAATGCAACTACCTTGGACTATTATTATTTCCATTTAATGGATAAGGAAAGTGAGGTGTAGAGAGGTTGAGATCCTACAATGTCTACTAACTTCCAGGGTGATGGGCAATGCAGGAAACTAGATGACTACTAATTGTCTAAAATGTTTTTTTTTTTGTTTGTTTGTTTGTTTGTTTTTTTTAACCACAGGACACAGTTGAGGAATGTACCATTGCTGTAGGTGGTTGAGGTCAATTCTTCACTCGGGCTCCAAGATATAGCCTAGGTTTATGCAACATATGCCTTCTGCTTTCTGTACTCAGACCCTTAAATTTCTAGTGATTTATGACCTTGATTTTGCATATTCTCCATGACCCTTGATGTTTTCAACCCTACACTTCATACTAGTAACACTTTTGTTCTCTGATCCCTGCGTCCATGTCTTTAAAATATTTTCTATCTTATCAATTTTCTTTGCTGCTTTGAGTTAAACTTTAGATTTCCAAGCTCTGTCTACATCACTTCTTCAGAATAATGATCTCACCTCTGCCCTTTGGCTCATACAAACTGGACTTAAGTAGAAATTGGGTCATTCCTACCCCTTCTACTTTCTTGGCTCTCAATAAATTCCTAACCCTTTGTTTCCCTCTAGTGGCCTTTTGAAATACTGCATCTCTATGATTTTCCTAAGCCTCTGGGTTGGTAGCAATTGTTGAGACCAACCGTTTTAAAAGGTGTAGTTAAATGTTTCCAATTCATCTCTGACTGGGTTCAGCCTCCTTCATAATGCTAAATTATATGTTTAAAGAATGTATGGTCATTTAAATGAAATATTTGAAGCAAATTAATGAAAATTACTTCAGACAGCCTACTCTAGGGAAGGTCTGCTCAAGCATTTTGACCTCCAGTTAATAACCCTTTTAACAGATAATTTTCCTTTCAGTGTTAATGAGAAGCCAACAAATAAGTTAGTCAACATTTACTGAACACTTATCAAGTACTGCACGCACTTCTAGATACGACGGTCCAGCTGGATGAAAACGTCCTTCACTATATTTCACAAACAGTTCTGCCATTATCATCATGAAAAACAAAGTGGGAGTTCCCTGGTGGTGCATTGGGTTAAAGATCTGGTGTTGTCACTGCTGTGATGTAAGTTCAATCCCTGGGCCAGGAACTTCAATGTGCCATTGGTGTGACCAAAACAAAAACAAAAACAAAATAACACACACACACACACAAACAACTTACATGACTTACATGGGGAGGAAAAGTTAAGAGTTGCTTTTTCTTTTTCTTTTTTAGGGATGTACCTGTGGCATACGGAGGTTCCCAGGCTAGGGGTCAAATTGGAGCTACAGCTGCTGGCCTTTGCCACAGCAGCGTGGGTTCTGAGACATGTCTGTGACCTACACCACAGCTCATGGCAGCAACAGATCCTTAACCCACTGAGCAAGGCCAGGAATTGAACCCACATCCTCATGGATACTAGTCAGTTTCTTAACCCACTGACCCACAACAGGAATTCCAGAATTACCTTTTCTAATCCCAAGTGAGTCTGTGCTGCTTTTATAGTGCTGGTTTGGTTAATCATAATGAGATTAGAGAAGTCATAGATAATGGGATAAATAAGACAAGATTTATGGTAAACCAAATTGTCCATAACAAATATACAATGAGTAAATTCGATTTTCCACAAATATCATAGTAGTCTCTAAGTAAATGATTGTGTAATAGTAAATCATTGCAGCTAAAATAGAATTTCACAAGACAGCCCAATTTCATGATTTGGCTTGAAAAGGCTTTCACTTCAACTTGGCCAATATTTGTATTTTTGGTGTCTTCAAGATAGCTCTGGGCTTATTTTCTCAAAGCATCTTGTGACCTGTATTTTCACCTTCTTCAAGTTCCTTAACCGTCTTTGGAAGCTGTAGCCTCTGATTTCAACTCTAATCTTAACCAAGGTGAATCAAGTCTCGTTTGTAATTTATGCAGACGTAACACTGATGGCCAAGGTTACTGACCTAAAGGAGTTTACATGTTTGCAAGGAAGAGAGCTGGCGAGTGTGCAGTTAAATCTGTAGCCCAGTGGAGCAATGCCTCTACCAAGTCAGTTTTTTTTTTTTTTTTTTTACTCTCTCTGTCTCTAATCCTAGATGGCTTGTTTTAAGGAGAGTATTCAAAATACTACTCCGTTCAACGCATGCCATGGTACAGGCAATAGCTGTTAATTCTTAGAGGCATCTACTGACCTTGGCTGGCTTCATCTGGCCCTGGGTCCTGAGGGACTGGAAATTTGATGACCAGTGAGGCTACTTTCTTGTGCTATGCCCAAGGGCATACAACCTCAACCTAGAAGCTCAGTGCCTAGGATCTTCTCTAGAAGGTCAGAACCTTTCAGTGAATTTCCCTCTGCCCATTTGGGAGTGAGGAAGTCTGAACCAGGACATGCTGCATCCTCACCCTTCATTTCTTTCTCTCAAGACCCTTCCCCTGAAGGCTAACACTATGGGACAGGTCCAGGTTTTAAGGAAAAGAACACAGAATTAGGCATAAAAATTAGATGTGGACAAGGGGGAGGAGGGAGGCAGTAGGATGGGCAGGGAGTTTGGGGTTGGTAGATGCAAACTCTTACATTTAGACTGGAGAAACAATGAGCTCCTCCTCTATAGCACAGGGAACTATATCCAATCTCTTGGGATAGACCATGTGAAGGAAGATAATATGAGAAAAGGAATGTGTGTATATATGTATAACTGGGTCACTTTGCTGTTCAGCAGAAATTGACACAACATTGTAAATCAGCTACATTTTAATAGAAAAAAATGTTTATGTAAACCAAGACCCAAATAAATTGCAAAAAAATTAGGTATGAAAGTGAATGTTTATTTAGAATGAGAAAGAAGTCATAGCAGATTTTTAAAAATTTAGGCTAATAAAACAAGAAATGTCACAAAAATCCAGAAAAATAATATTAACTGCTTAGCATCCCCTATAATATTTTCCCTCTATATCCGTAGGTGCAACCTTTTGAGCACATGTTCACGTGTGAAAGATTTTAGAATATCATTTTGTAAGAGATGACAGAAGGATGGTGCTATGGATTGGATGCTTGTGTCTCCCCCACCTCAGTTTAAAGGTTCAAGCTTAATCATCATTGTCTTGGCATTTGGAGGCAGGGCCTTTGAGAGGTGATTAGGTCATAAGGGCAGAGATACCAACATGGAAGGAAGACCCTCCACTAGCAAAAAGATGACAACTCACCAAAGGCTCAGATGGTAGTTAGCATTTTTCAGCAATAAGGTAGTTTTTACTTAGGTACGTACATTGTTTATTTTAGACATAATGCTCTCTCACACTTAATAGGCTCAGTATAGTGTAAACATAACTTTTATATGCACTGGGAAACCAAAAAGATTCACGTGCCTCCCTTAATTTTTTTTTTTTTTTTTTTTTTTTGTCTTTTTGGGGCCGCACCCTTGGTATATGGAAGTTCCCAGGCTAGGAGTCAAATCAGAGCTGCAGCTCCCTGTCGAGCCTACACCACAGCTCATTGCCACGCTGGATCCTTAACTCACTGAGCAAGGCCAAGGATCAAGCCTGTGTCCTCATGGATACTAGTCGGGTTCGTTACTACTGAGCCATGATGGGAACTCCTTTTTTTTTTGGTGACTCGATTTTGATATTTGTTTTATTGCAATGGTCTGGAACACAACCCGCAGTATCTTTGGGGTTGGTCTGACAGGTGTCCATGCAGGTGAGAAGCCTTGATGCTTACAATTGATTTGATTCGTAGCGAATACTCCCCTGCCCTTCCCTCTTAATGAGGAACACTTTCTCAGGTTGGAAACCTTTGTCATCACCTCTTTAACACGGGAAGAATTTCTTCCTTCCCTTCTCCTCCAGCTCGCCTTACCTCTGCTCCTCGACCCTGGCAATGAGCTTCCTCCCTCCTCTCTACTGATACCCCCTCTGCTAAGGCCAGCAGAAGTTGGAATCCCAGCAACGCCTCCACGCCTATTCAGTGGGCCTCCCCACAGTATTTTCAAGTTGCTGCATTTTCCCTCCTAGAAACAGCTCCTTTGGCTTCTGCGACATGACCCCTGCCCCTCATTCTACTCTGATTTCCTCTCCTACCCGCCTATTGTTTCTGTCTTTCTAAATGTTGGCATTCCTCCAGGTTCCATCCTTTTACCCTGCACACAGCCTGGAGCGATGGCATCTACTCCCACGCCAGTGGCTGATACCCTGTGCTCTGACTCCCAGGTCCAGATCTTCGGCCCAGACCTTTGTAACTACCCACTAGACTATGGACTCGAGGCAAGGACCATATATTTCTCATATTTGCATCCTTAGTACTTAGCAGCAGGTGCTTAATAAATGTCTGAATGAGTGAATAAATTAGTGAGTGCTTGCCAGTGAGACTGAGGTTATACATTATTAAGCTGGAATGCTCAACCATGTATGAAGAACTTTATACAGAGTGGAAAATACAGTGGTTCCTGCCAGAGTGACTTTGTCATCCCATTTAACTATCCATCAGAGAAGGGAAGTCTTAAATGTGAGAAAAATGAAACAAAACAAGAAACCCAACAGATCAATTCCATTTCACATGGAGATCAGAATACATACTGCATGTTTTCATGAGAAACCCTTTGGAACCCTCTGCTGTTCTTCCATTCTGGGTGGTTCTGAAAAAATACACTTTAGCAGTTGGTTCACCTGGCAAAGAAATGTAGAATTTCTTTAAACATTTTTTCCTGTTCCTTCAGTTGTAATTGATGACAGCTTCAAAATTTCTTAGACTGACATATATAAAATTGGATGACATCTCTTTGTTGTGCCACTAATAAGCTCTTTCATCTGTTTTGAACATATTTTCCCCTTGAAGTCTGAATACATGCCTGGGCTCTGTCTAAACACAAATTGTTTGAACAAAGAGGAAAAAGATCTGATTTGAGAAATTATTGTGGATTTCCTGCTGTGGTGCAATGGGATCGGCAGTGTCTTGGGAGCTCTGGGTTGCAGGATTGATCCCCGGCCTGGCACAGTGGGTTAAAGATCTGGCATTGCTGCAGCTGTGGCTTGGATGCACTGCAGCTTGGGTCTGATCCCTGGCTCTGGAATTCCATATGCCGTGAGGTGGCCAAAAATGAAAAACTAACAAACGATATTCTCAGAGTTAATAAATCCATCTATGTGCTGTTCCTAGAAATAGATAAAAGGTATAAAAGTGGATAAGAAAATATATATTAAAAAAGAAGAAATCATTTTCCCTGAATGGCACTAAAATCTAGTTTGAATTCTTTCACTCTTTTCCCTCCAAACAATTGTTTAGTACAATAAAAAAATTTTGTAACTTAATTGAATTAACACAGTATCATCTAGATGATAACATTCTCTTAGGCTGTATAGTAAATCAGAATTCTATTCTGCTGCTAATATCTTGAGCTTTATCAGAGTCACTATTAGAAGACTGAGTTCATTTAGACTTTGGGGCTCTGTTCTTAGGGTGTGGTCCCCAGCCAGTAGCAGCAGTACCTGGGAGCTTGTTAGGAATGCAGATTCTAGGCCCTTGCCCCAGACCAACTTGATCAGAAACTCTGGGGTCCTGGCTGAGCCATCTGGATTTTTAAATAAGCCCCCTGATGATTGCAAAACACACTCAGGTTTGGCACCTGATTTAGAGGGAGTTCGAACACCACTGTGCATGTGAAGATGTTCTATTAAGAATGTCATTACTGACGTTTTTCTTTAAAAATAATGTATTTTAGTAGTTCCCATCATGGCTCAGTGGTTAATGAGCCCAGACTGGTACCCATGAAGATGTGGGACCCATCCTTGGCCTCACTCAGTGGGTTAAGGATCTGGCGTTGTTGTGAGCTATGGTGTAGGTCACAGATGTGGCTCGGATCCTGCGTTGTTGTGGCTGTGGTGTAGGCCGGCAGCTGTAGCTCTGATTCGACCCCTAGCCTGGGAACCTCCATATGCTGCTGGTGCAGCCCTAAAAAGACAAAAAGACAAATTAATGTATTTTAGGTAATACTACATAGATGCTGTATTTTCTGAAGCAAACTAATTTATCTGGCTGTTTCTTTCATTGATGAGTGTCTGGGAGACAGGTGACATCATCTGCTATGATTGGGTGCTAAGTAGGATACATTTTAACAGTGGGTATAGAGGAAATGGGTGCTAAGTAGGATACATTTTAGCAGTGGGTATAGAGGAAATATTCTCAGGTCTCAGTATTGTCTTCAGTATGGTTGATTATCAGAGGACCTGATAGGTTGAATGCTTGCTAAAATTACACAGGTCATTATTAAATTTTCATATCATTTGTATATAATATTATTTTCATTCAATTGGCATTGCAGAACCAAGAAATCAGATTTGGGGTTGTCATTTTATTTTATCATTTGCCATTAACTGAGCTGAACTTATTTTTAAGTTTCCTTTTTTTCCCCCTAAGCTTTTCCTTCTGCGTTCATGGTTGGGGTGTTAATAGCATGTCAAACTAATTGCATTCCTCATGGTCTAATTCTATTCACTGTCATTTTTGGCAGTAAAACTCTGAGTTTGGCATGTTCTCACACTGACACAGGCTTGCTAAATTAGCTGAGCAGAATCTCAGAATGCTAGAATAAATCCAGGCAGAATAAATCCAAAAATATCCTCAAGGATTATACAGGACATTTAAGAATTCTGGTCAGCCCATGTGCCCACTCCAGGGAAAGCTTGTTCTGATGACCTCAACCTTGCCACTCTGCTTTTATTGATGATGGTGTTTGCTTTCAGTGTGTGTATTAATGCGCTAGTGAAGGACTTCTTGGGCTATGTATGACATGGCAGAAACCCAACTCAAACTGATTTCAGCAAAGACAGACTCTATTACTTCTCCTAAATTAAAAAGACCAGGAAGCATCTGGCTTCAGGCGTAGCTGGCTCCAGGGGTTCCAATGGCATTGTGTTAGGCAGTCTCTAAAATGATTCCCCGAGATTCTTGCCTCCTGGTATTCTTGCCCTAATTCCCTCCTCTTGAGTGTAAGTTGGAAGTGAGAAATGTGAATCCTAGAGCTTATTCTTTTAAGTTTTGCCACACAGGGATTTGTTATCAGTACCTGATATGGTTACAATGGGGTTGTAAAGAGTCCTTCATTTGATGTTTTTTCCAATAGACAAAATCCACAGATTGTAACCCATGGTTCTTAAGGTCTAGGAATCAGTTACATTTTTTCATTTTCTTTAAGGGCTTTGATGAGTCTTGACAAGAGTGTAGAATACCGCCTTCAAGAAGTGCTGGTTCATATGTACCTTGATCTAGATGCCTAGGTTGCCCAGCACTTACTTCAGAAGGAGACAGTTAATGTTACCAAAGAGGGCACACCTAAGGTTGAGGAGTACCACGGGAAGAGGCTTTTGGCCATGGAAGATTAAAAGCCTCGGAAAATTTAGCCAGCTGTGTTTTAATTGTGTTGTTTGTTCTATTAATCCTGACGATTGAGGGTGATAGGCACAGGGACAATTCTGCATTATTGGCCAAATGTTACAAATGGATTTAATAACCTGTCAATAAAATGAATTTCCCTGTCACTATGCAACTCAGAAGGAATTCCTCAAACTGGAATTATTCTTGCCAAAAGTAATTTGCCTGATGTTAAGACTGTTGCTCTTTTACAAGGAAATGCTTCCACCCAGTGTGAAACCTGCATGCCATTACCAGGATGTATTTATAGCCTTGAGAGGAAGGCACCAGGATAAGGTCTAGTTGCCATACTTTAAAGGGTCCCTTAGAGAGGGGAAAGTGGACTTGAGAGCCACAAAGGGGTTTACCAGGATTATATTTAGGACATATAAAACATTGGTCATAAATCTTTGAGCTATAGTGAGAGAAGAGAAGGTTGTTTTCCCCATAATATATCTTTTTTTTTTTTTTTGGTTCAAGTGCCCAGTGGATCAGGGAATGTCCACTGTTGGAGTAACAGTAGTTGAGCACTTCTAGGTACCATAAGCCTCTTACTTGGTTCAAACCATATTTATGAGTTGGGGGTCAAAAAAATCTCCCTTTTTTGTTACAGGCCTGCTTTTTATTTTCTCAAGCCTGCAAAAGAAATTTCTTAGCAGCTTCATCAGAGTTATGTTTGAGCAGAGTACATACTCAAAATTGGGAGGGAACACGATTCAGGGCAGCTTGTTTAGCTTCAGCATCAGCCAGTCAATTCCCTTTGGCTTCTATTGAATCAGATTTGGAATGTCCAGGTCCCCCCCGCCCCCACTTTGGTATTTTTAGGGCTGCACACTCAGCATATGGAAGTTCCCAGGTTAGGGGTTGAATTGGAGCTGCAGCTGCCAGCCCATACCACAGCCACACCAGATCTGAGCCATGCCTGCAACCTACACCACAGCTTCATGGCAACACCAGATCCTTAACCCACTGAATGAGAATTTCCAGGTATTTTAATGTTTGGGCAGTTGAATGGAGTCTAGTAGTTTTGAGACTAGCTGTCTATTCTTTATAGGCTAGTTAAAAGATGTGAGAAATCTTTTCTGTTCCCATAGCATTCCAAAATCATGAGCTACTCTGAAGGCATAGTGGCTCTTAGTATAAATATTGGGTATTTGATCTTTGGCTAATTGACAAGCTCTAATCAGTGCATCAGTTCAGCTTGTTGGCTTAATTTGGTGTCTGGTAAATAATAACTTTCGGTTATTTCTGCCACTGAAGTTGGTGCATACCCAGATCGATTTTTCATCCTTTAAATAGGATCCAGTGTTATCAATGAGAGCTTCTTGTAAATCAGTACCAGGAGTGAGAAGATAGCATGATGCAGTCAAGGTTTCTGTCATTTGAGGTGCTGGAAGCAAAGTTGTTGGGTTAAGCTGTTGTGCTGAGACAAAGTAGTATTGGGGGAAGAGATAAAAGTACTTTGTAAGGGGCCAGGCAACTCACTGAATAGTGTTGAGGATGTTGAGAATTTTGAGAGAAATTCAACTAAATGAGGACCATAGTCAGAGGAGACCTCATTATAGGTTCTTCAGTAGCTTTGCATAAGAGAGCTGTCCCTGAAATAGCCCTTATGCAAGGTGGGAACCCTTTTGCCACTGAATCTAAGTGTTGACTATAATATTCTCTGGGTTGGTGTGGTCACCATGCCTCTTAGTTGATACACTCAGGGCGTTTCCTCTTTCTTCATACACAAAGAGGAAAAATGGTAATTTATAGTTAAGATCACCTAATGCTGAAGCCTTTGCTGATGCACATTTTAAAGCATTTATATCCTTTTTCTCTTTCTGTTGTCCATTGAATTGAGTATGGCTGGTCAGACTTCAGTAACGCATAGAGAGGTTGGGCAATGAGGGAAAATCTAGGTACCCAACATCCTGCAATATCTGGTTAGATCTTGAAATTCTCTCTGTTGTTGCTGTGTTTTGGGGAGTGAGAAAGCTAGAATTCCCTTAATTCTTTCAAGATCAATCAGTAATTCTTCCTGAGCTATAAAGTGACCTACATGTTTTAAGCTTAATTGTATTTTGTCTTTGACACTTTACGCCTCTTAGAAGCTAATTGTTGCGATAGATGAGTCGTGTCTCTTGGGCAATCTCTTCACTTCTAGAACACAAGTCAGCTGCATATTGAATTAAAGCAAAGCTGTTAGGAAAGTGTACATCAGCCAAATCAGTTTCAAGTATTTGAGAAAAACAAGGCTTTTATATAGGCTTGTGGCCTAACCGCCCAGGTACATGGATGATCTTCTCATGTGACGGTAAAGAGGCTTTCTTTTTCTCCTGGAATGCTAAGGAATGCACTACACACATCAGTTACTAAGAAATAATGGTGGCTGCTGGGAAGACTGAGAGCAGAGTGTGAGAATTCCTAAGAACCACAGGGTGGCAGGGAATCACAGTATTATCTATAGCTCTCAGGTTCAGCCTTTTCTGTTTGGCTTCTTACCAATAAACTGAAAGTATTGCAAGGATTGGTGTAAGGAATTATAAGTCTTTTCTGAAGGAAATCCTGGGTAATAGGTCTTATTCCATTTATTGCTTCTGGCCTGAGTGGGTATTATCAGATATTAGATGGAGGCTTGGGATTATCGATAGTTACTTTATTAGAAGTATAGCCATTTTAATTTTCCCAATATCTGAGGAAGAAAATGGCCACAATTCCTCAGGCACTTGTAATAGTAAATCATTGGTTTCCTTTTGATTTGTCTGAATTTTTGTCTTTATATCCATTATTTTTTCAGTAATTATGTTCTGGTCTTCATTTATATCTTCTAAATCTAAAGTCATCTAACCTTTAGATGAAAAGTTAATATGGGCATTATATGCCTCTAAAAGGTCCTGTCAGGTGAATTGTCACCAAAAGGAATACATGCCTTCTGTGATAGTTCCTAGCTGAAAAGTTACTGGCTTTGATTTAAAAACCTGCATAGCATATTTGTCTTTCTCAGACTTACTTCACTTAGTATGATAATCTCTAGATTGATCCATGTTGCTGCAAATGACAATATTTCATTCTTTTTATGGCTGAGTAATACTCCATTGTGTATGTGCATGTGTGTGTGTGTGTGTGTGTGTATAAAACGTCTTATTTATCCATTCATTTGTTGATGGACATTTAGGAGATGTAGAGAGAGAGAGAAATACCATATGATATCATTTACATGTGGAATCTTAAAAAAATGATACGAATGATCTTATTTGCAAAGCAGGAATAGACTCGCAGATATAGAAGACAAATTTATGGTTCCCAAAGAGGAAAGGAGGTGGGAGGGATAAATTAGGAATTTGGGATTAACAGTTACACACTATTATATGTAAGATAGATAAACAACAAGGGCCTACTTTACAGCACAGGGAACTATACTCAATATTTTGTAATAGCTTATAATGGAAAAGAATCTGAAAAAATATATAAAACTGAATTGCTTTGCTGTACACCTGAAACATTATAAATCAACTATACTTCAATTTAAAAATTCTTAAATCATTTGCATTAAAAAAACCTGCCTAAGAAAATTTGAAACCCCTACCATTTGATTATTTATTCTGAGGGAGAGGGCAATGAATAAGGGTCAGGGTAAGAATAGATAATGTTGGGAGTTCCCGTTGTGGTGCAGAGGAAATGAATCTGACTAGTATCCATGAGGATGTGGGTTTGATCCCTGGCCTTACTCAGTAGGTTGGGGATCTGGCGTTGCCATGAGCTGTGGTGTAGTTTGCAGACGTGGCTCAGATCCTGAGTGGCTTGTGACTGAGGCGTAGGCCAACAGCTACAGCTCCAGTTTGACCCCTTTCCTGGGAACTTCCATATGCCTCGGGTGTGGCCCTAAAAAAAAAAAAAAAAAGAAAAAAAGGAAAACAAACAAAAAAGAACAGATAGTGCAGTGCCAGTGTCTATAGGACCTTAGACATTTCCCCTCTGATCATTATTTCAATTTCTCCTAAGGTATTTTTGATGAGGAGGGGAAATACCCTTTCATAATCCTCAGAGCACCCCTATTGCTTTTGAATTTTACCTTGCTCTGACTCTTGCTTAAAACGGTGGCAGTCTCTTTTAAAATGTCTAGGTTTTTTTTTTTTTTTTTTTTTTTTTTTTTTTTTTTTTTCAGTAAAAGCAGGTGCGGTCATTGCAAGCCTGGCTGGCATTTGGGTAGGTTAATTTTGGAGGGCTGCCAAACTGCTGTAGCTGCCCATTTATAATTTTGGCAGCTTTTTCTTTTGCCTCTTTCTGTAAGGTTTTAGAAAGCTTATCAGCACTAGTGACAAGCGCATTAGGATGTGAAGTAGTCCAGTCAGTGTAGTCCAGTCATGTCTTCTAGTTAGCCATGCCAATTCTTTATCCAGTCCTTCTAGAAAAATGGAATTTAATACTGGATCATTCTTACAGTTCAGGAAACTGTCTGGATCCATGCCAGAATGTTGTTTGAATGTCTTTTCAAGTCTTTATAAATAATACAAAGTAGCTTCTCCTGGCCTCTGTTTGCGCTGATGGATCTTTGACAATCTATAGTCTGTGGGAAGATTTTCGGGATAGCCTGATATAAGTTGTGGGCAATTCCTCTACATTTCTGGCAGTCTGTAGCCTCAGGCTTGTGAAAACCCTCCATAGGTGCCTTCCAACTTATCTCTTCGAGCCATTCTTTTGCTTTATTTTCAGAGACTGGTAAATGTACAAACTGATACAAGTCTGAATATTCAGGCTTGTAAGTTCTTCCTATAAGATCAAATTCTTTAGAAAACACTAAAGGGTCTTATAAGGCATTTGGAAAACCCTTAGTTAAATTCCTAAGTTCTGTCCTAGTTCAAGTGGTATAGGTAAGGGGAGGTTCCCCTTGGCTTTTGGGCTTCTCCTTAAACCTTGGGGTTGCTTTCGTTTTCCACCTCGGATACAGTACATTTTTCTTTTGGTGTTGGGGGAGAGAGAGTGAGAAGGTCAGGGCAGGGGAGCTCAGAAGAGGATAGAAAGAGGCCAATGGAGGAGGGGCAGGAGGAGAAACAGTGGCTTCTGGGGCTTTTTCTTATTTAGCCACTCTTTCTAACAATGCTCGGTTTGCTTCTTACAGTGAGGCCATTTTATTATTTCCTCATTTTGAGGCTTCCAGGCACCAAGTAAATACCTCCCATTCTGGTTGTTTGACGTAAAAATCAAACAAGCTGGCTTTTTCTAATTGAGCATGCAAATAAATCAATTTGAATAAATCAAAAGTGCCCCATTTGGCCATATCTGGAACGGGTTACCTTTGGTTGGATTTTCCCATTTGGTTAAATACTTACAAGTGTCAGTCCCATAGGTATTATACATAAACCTGGCCAGTGTTCCCAGAGGTGGATGTCTGTATGGGAGCTATGTGGTCTTTGAGGCAAGGTTTCCAATCATTACCTTGGTGGCCTAATGCAGATATGAGGTCTGATCTGAACAATTTTCTAAAGGCAATGTGATGGATGGCATGTATGCTGCTTCTGACTCTGGCTCCCCAAGGAGTTACCCTTGGGTCTGTCTGATTCTCTTACATGTCTCAGTGTCGCCCTCCCACAATTTAAAACTGCTCTGGGTGCTTAGGGCACAGGTGATCAGCCTTTATTATGCTCCCTGTGAGCAGAACTGACTTAGTGGTTATAGTGGGACCACTACACCTCAGGAGGATTGATCCTCAGACCCTTTTTTTGGCTACCCCATGGCATATGGAGTTCTCAGGCCAGGGATAAGATCCAAGCTGCAGTTGCAACCTAAAGTGCAGCTGCCATAACACCGGATCCTTAACCCTTTACCTACTGGGCTGGGGATCAAATGTGCATCCCAGGATGCCGCCAGTCTCGTTGTGCCACAGTGGGAACTCTGCTCCTCGGACATTTTTGATGGGTTCTCAGTCACCTGAGAACTCCTAGTGGCCAGAAGGAGCAGATGACCCTTTTTTTTGGAGCTGAGCAGGTTCAGTCTCTCATTTTATTAGCAAATAGTTTGTTCAGACCATATGTCAATTGAACCAAAATTAACATAGATTAGCCACCTATGTTTTTCCCTAGGCTTCTTCCCTGGGTCCCTCCAGTCCATGCCCAGGAAAAAGCATTGGTGCCCTTTAAGATTCTAAGTCTTAAGCAAATCAATAAACCAAAACCGAACCAGAACAATCCACAACAAACCCAAAGCAGCTAGAGTAAATTTCAGAATGTCATTTAAAGCAATGAGCACCTGAGGAGTCCCGAGAAGCTGATGGGGCTCCAAGGGCCCATGCTGGTACAGAGCCCTGATTTGAGGTGGACTTTGATGTCCTTTGACATCCTGCCAACTATGCCAAGACAATGCCAATGAAAAATCCATTAATGGTCAAGCTGAGAAGAAAGAAAAGAGAATTTTATTTCAGCAAAACTGAGGACTATAACCCAGGAAGCAGATTCTCAGAAACTCGGGGAACTGCTCCACTGATCAGGAATTAGTTTTATACATTTGTATACATTTTTGAGATGCAGTTTTATACATTTTTGAGACAATGTATGTACCATATTGACAGGTTAGTATTGTGCACACAGTTCATTAAGATTTTTTTAGTACATGTACAGAACAAGCCTTTGGTCAATGTGACCCCTTGTATGAGATGAAAAAGAAGTATTAATCTTAGAATTACAGTACTGGCAATCTGAAGAAAGAGTCCAGTTTTTCTCAAAGTTTGGTTTCATTCTCCTGCTTTGAAGAGGTTTGTTTAATGTATAATTTAGTTGCACATTGGGAAAAGCCTGCTATAAAGGGCACACGTTTATTTTTTCCTTCAGTCTTAGTTTGATTGTCTTGCCTTGGAAAGTTTGATTTTTCCTCAAAAAGTGTTTATGTTTTGTTTATTAATAATTGCAGACTGTCCCATTTTATGGATCTGGAGTAGTTTATTTAACCATGTTCTTCTGATATTTAGGTTATTCACCCCCTGGCCCCGCTTTTTTTTTTTTTTTTTTTTCAGTATTTTTAGGGCTGCATCTCTGGCAGATGAAAGTTCCTAGGCTAGGGGTTGAATCAGAGCTACAGCTACTGGCCACAAGCACAGCCACCGCCACAGCAACACAGGTTCCAAGCTGCCTCTGTGACCTACACCACAGCTCATGGCAGTGCCAGATCCTTAAAGCACTGAAAGAAGCCAGGGATCAAACCTGCATCCTCATGGATGCTAGTTGGGTTCATTACTGTTGAGCCAAGATGGAAACTTCTATTTCCCATTTTTTATGTCCTAGTGTAAACAGTGCTTTTCTTGATCTAATTTGGTTAGTGTTTTCTGATAAATACCATTCTAGGAGAGAAATTGTAGATTAAAAAGTGTGCATTTTGTATTTCAGTGAATATTGTGAAAAGACCTTTAAAATAGTGCCCCAGTTTATACTCTTTTCCCAACAAGCCTCTCTTTCCTTGAGCTCAGGAAAGCCCTGTGCTCTTCAGCTGGCTAGGCCGTTGGTACAACAAGCCCATGGCATCCTTACTGCTTCTGTCTCTCCCTTGATCATCATCTGAGTGCTCTCCAAGGTGAGATCATCCTTTCATGCCCAGCTTTCTGCATGGCTCAGGGGGAGATGATATTTTTATTCAGCAAGTATTTACCTTCCCTCCATTTCTACCCTCTTTCCACACACACACCTTCGCAGGAAGAGTATATTTTCTTATCCCACTGATGTTGGGTTGGTCATGTGACTTGCTTTGGACAACGGAATGTGAGTGAGTGAGGCAGGAGCAGAGATTTTTTCTTCTCATTTCCTTTGTTGTTTTTTTTTTTAATTGAGATATAATTTACATATAACATTGTGTAAATTTAAGGTGTACAATGTGTTGATTTGATACATTTTTATATCGCAATATAATTACCAAGTAGGTTTAGGAAGCACCTCAATCCCATGACATAATTTTCATTTCTTTTTTTTGTAGTGAGAACAGTTAAGATCTAGTCTCTTAGGAACTTTGACGTTTATAATACAGTGTTATTGACTATAATCATTGTGCTGGGCATCAAATCTCCAAACCTTCTTTATCCACTAGTTTCAAGAGATGTGCGTACCCTTAAACAACATCTCCTCAACTCCTGTTACCACTTTCATGCTGGTCTCAGCCTGTAAGTAATCAAAGCTGCTTGTGTTTCTTATGATTTCAAGGTGCCCTTCAGTAATAACCATAAGGAAACAACAAAAAAAGTCTTATTACTTACGGGACCTGGAAATTGCACGGCATAGCTGGGGCCAAACAGTGAGGTTGCAGCTAGTGAAAGAGAACACACTCATGGGTCTGGAGCTCTCCTTTTATCGGGGTTGATGCGGGGGCCTATGATTTCTCTGGCTCAATCTTTGTTGGTAAATTTATAACATAAGGATGGGAATTTAGCACAGGAAGAGAAAAAAACAAGTGGCCCAAATGGTCAGTTATTAAAGTGAGCCAAGATCTCTAAAACAAAGGAGTTTCAGTGCGGGGAGTGAAGCGGCCTGGCTCTTTGTCTAGTCGTGTGGCTGATCATGTGTTTATTGGAGCTAGCCATCTTTGAAGTGGATGTGTGGGCAATCAAAGCTTAAATCAGGCACTTATGTTCAAAAAATAAAAAAACCTATCAGGGTTTAAGAGTCCACCACCATTCTACTCTATGTTTCTGAGTTTGGCTTTTTTAGATTCCACATAAAAGTGAGATCATGCACTGTTGATCTTTGTCTGATGTATTTCATTTGGCATAATGCTCTATCCATGTTTTTGCAAACTGAAGGTTTTTCTTCTTTCTCATGGGTGAATAATATTTCATTATGTACATGTGTGCTCATGCATGCACACACATATACACACTGTCTTCTTTGTTCATGTAACTGTTGATGGACAATCAGGTTGTTTCTGTGTCTTGGCTATTGTAAATAATGCTGCAGTGAACATGGGCATGCAGCTGTCTCTTCAAGATCCTGTTTTCCATAGTGGCTGCACCAATTTACATACTCACCAACAGAGGACTGTTGTGTGCCTTTGGTGGGAATGCACCATGGTTGCAGAAACAGCATGGAGGTTCCTCAAAAAATTAAAAATGGAACTGCCTTATGATCCAGAAATCCCACTCTGGATATTTACTCAAAGGAAATGAAAACAGGAAAGCAAAAATAAACAAGGACTACATCAAGCTTAAGAACCAGCAATGGTGCACAAGGGTTCCATTTTCTTCACATCATTGCCATTGATTATTATCTCTGGTCTTCTGGATGTCAGCCGTTCTAACAGGTGTGACGTAATATTTCATTGTGGTTTTGATTTTTCTTTCTTTGATGGTTGGTGATTTTGAGCATCTTTTCATGTACTGTTGGACATTTGTATATCTTCTTTGGAAACTTGTCTATTCACTTCCTTTTTCCTATTTCTTAATACAATTGTTTGTTTTTTGTCATTAACTTATATGGGTTCTTTATATATCTTGGATGTTAATCCCTTATCTGATTTCTCCCATTTTGTAGGCTGACTTTTCATTCTGTTGATTGTTTCTTTCACTGTGTAGTCCTTGTTTATTTTTGCTTTTATTACTTGTGCTTTTGGTATTTTATTCACAAAATCATTGGCTGAGGCCAATGTCAAGGAGCTTCTTCCTTATGTTTTCTTAGGAGTTTTATGCTATTGGGTCTTATGTTTAAGTCTTTAATCAATTTTGAGTTAATTTTTGTGAATAGTTTAAGATAGGCTCCAGTTTTATTTCTCTGCATGTTGTTTAGATAGTTTTTCAAATAGCATTTCTTAAAGAGACTATCCTTTCCCCATTGGGCGTTCTTGGCTTCATTGTCAAAAGTTATTGACAGTATATTCATGAGATTATTTCTGGGTTCTCTCTTCAGTTCCACTGGTCTGTGTATATGTTTTATGGCAGTACCATATTGGTTTAATTACCCTAGCTTTGTAGTATAGTTTGAAATTAGGAAATATGGTGCTTTCAGCTAGTTTGTTCTGTGTATCCATGAGCCTGTTTCTGTTTTGTTATAGTCATTTGTTTGTTTTATTTTTTAGATTTCACATATAAGTGTCTTTCGGGACCTGGTTTATCACACCCTCCAGATCCATCCGTGTTGTCGCAAATGGCAAAATTTCAGTCTTTCTTATGAATGAATGACATTACATTGTACATATATGCCATATCTTCTTTATCCATTCGTCTGTTGATGGACACATAGGTTGCTTCCATATCTTGGCTATTATAAGTAATGCTGCTGTGAGTATTGAGGTGCATTTACTTTTCACATTAGTGTTTTCATTTTCTTTGGCTATATACTCAGGTGTGGAATTGCTACATCATATGGTAGTTATATTATTAATTTTTTTGAGGACCCTCCATACTATTTACTATAAGGAGCTGTACCAATTTACATTTCCACCAACAATGCACAAAGCTTCCCTTTTCTCCCTATTCTCACCAACGTGTATTACTTGTCTTTTTTGATGATGGCATTCTGACAGATGTGAGGTCATATGTCATTGTGGTCTTCATTTGCATTTCTGTGATGATTAGAAATGTTGAGCATCTTTTCAGGTACCTGTTGGTCATGTGGATGTCTTCTTGGAAAATATTTATTTGGGTCTTCTGCCTACTTTTAAAAATAGGCTTGTATGGTTTTTATATTGAATTGAATGAGCTTTTTATATATTTTGGATATTAGCCCCTTAACAGACATAATGATTGTGAATATCTTTTCTGATTCAGTAGGGTTGTCTTTTCATTTTGTCTTTTCCTTCACTGTGCAAAAGCTTTTAAATTTAATTATATCCTTAATCCAACTTACAAGCTTTTGCACAGCAAAGAAAATGATAAAAAAAAAGATACCTATGGAATGGGAGTAAATAGTTGCAAACCATGCAACCAAAAAGGGCTTAATTGCCAAAATATACAAACAACTCATCCATCTCAATAGCAAAAAAACCCAAATAACCTAATTGAAAGATGGGCAGAAGACCTAAATAGACATTTCTCCAAAGAAGCTTTATGGATGGCCAGCAGGCACATGAAAAATGCTCATTGTCACTATTAGAGAAGTGCAAATCAAAACTACAATGAGGGAGTTCCCGTCGTGGTGCAGTGGTTAACGAATCCGACTAGGAACCATGAGGTTGCGGTTTCGGTCCCTGCCCTTGCTCAGTGGGTTAACGATCCGGCGTTGCCGTGAGCTGTGGTGTAGGTTGCAGACTCGGCTCGGATCCCGCGTTGCTGTGGCTCTGGCGTAGGCCGGTAGCTACAGCTCCGATTCAACCCCTAGCCTGGGAACCTCCATATGCCGCAGGAGCGGCCCAAGAAATAGAAACAACAACAACAAAAAAGACAAAAGACCAAAAAAAACAAAAAAACAAAAAAACAAAAAACAAAAAACAAAACAAAAAAAAAACCTACAATGAGGTAGCACCTCACACCAGTCATTCCATAATGAGAATGGAAGACTTCATCATTAAGAAGTCAACAAATAACAAATGATGGAGAGGGTTTGGAGAAAAGGGTACCCTCCTTCATTGTTGGTGGGAATGTAAATTGGTACAACCACTATGGAAAACACTATGGAGGTACCTCAGAAAACTAAATATAGAACTATCATATGATCCAGTAGTCCCACTCCTGGGCATCTATCTGGAGAAAACCACAATTTAAAAAGATGCATGCACCCCAATATTCATTGCAGCACTATTCACAATAGCCAAGACATGGAAACAACCTAGATGTCCATCAACAGATGAATGGATTAAGAAGATATGGTACATATACATGAAGGAATACTCAGCCATAAAAAAGAACAAAATAATGACATTTGCAGCAACATGGATGGAACTAGAGATTCTCATATTAAGTGAAGTAGATCAGAAAGAGGACAAATACCATATGATGTCACTTATATGTGGCACAAATATGGCACAAATTTGGCCATAAAGTAAAATGTGGCACAAACAAGCCTATCTACAGAATAGAAACAAACTCATGCATAGAGAACAGACTTGTGGTTGCCGAGGGGAGGGAGTGGGATGGACTAGGAGTTTGGGATTAGTAGGTGCAAACTATTGCATTTGGAGTGCATAAGCAATGAGGTCCTGCTGCATAGCACAGGGAACTCTTTCTAATCACTTGTGGTGGAACATGATGGAAGATAATATGAGAAAAAGATGTGTGTGTTTATCTATATATAACTGGGTCACGTTGCCATATAGCAGAAATTGACAGAACATTGTCAATCAACTATAATAAAAAATAAAAATAAATAAAAATACTTTCTCAGGAAAAAAGTTTAATTAGGTCCTTTTTGTTTGTTTTTGCTTTTGTTTCCTTTGCTTGAGTAGACAGAGCCAAAATATATTGCTAAGACTTATATCCAAGAGTATACTGCTTATGTTTTCATCTAGGAGTTTTATGGTTTCAGGTCTCACAGGTCTTTTATCCATTTTGAGTTTACTTTTGTATATGGTGTGAGCAAAATTTTAAATTACATTGCTTTACATGGAGCTGTTCAGTTTTCCAAAAACCACTTAATAAAGAGACTCTATTCTCCCCATTGTAAAATTTTGCCTCCTTTGTTGTTGATTAATTGACCATATGTGCATAGGTTTATTTCTGGGCTTTCTCTTCTACTCCATCAATCTATGTGTCTTTTTTTGGTTTGTTTCAGTGTTGTACTGTTTTGATTATTGTGCCTTTGTAATATAGTCTGAAGTCAGGGAGCATGATATCCCGAGCTTTGTTCTTTTTTTTTCCAGATTACTTTGGCTTTTCGGAGTCTTTTGTTGTTCCATAAAAATTTTAGGATTATTCTATTTTTTTGTGAAAAATATCATGGGAATTTGCTAGGGATTGAATTAAATCTGTAGATTGCTTTGGGTAGTAAGGACATTTAAACAGCATTAATTCTTCTAGTCCATGAACTTGTGGTATTTTTTCCATTTGTATTATCTTCATCAATGTCTGATAGTTCTCAGAGTAGAGTTCTTTCACCTCCTTGGTGAAGTTTATTCCTAGGTATTTTATTCTTTCTGATGTGATTTGTAAATGGGATTATTTTCTTGCTCTTTCTGATAGTTCATTGTTAGTGTATGGAAAAGGAACAGATTTATGTATTTTAATATTGTGTCCTACAACTTACTGAGTTCACTTATTCTAATAGTATTTGGGTGGAATACATTAGGGTTTTATATATATAGTGTCACACCATCTATAAATAGTCGCAGTTTTACTTCTTCCCTTACAGTTTGGATGCTTTTTCTTTTTCTTACCTGATTGCTGTGCCTAGGGCTTTCAATATTATGTTAAATAGAAGTAGTAAGAGTGGACATCCTTGTTCCTGATTTTAGAGGAAAAGCTTTCAGTTTTTCACAAAATGTATTTCCGAGTTTGTTACTGGAGGATTATTGATTGTCTTTGGTGATGCCATGCTTCCTTAATTCTTCATGTTCCTTGTAGAGTTGTATTGCTGTTTTTGCATTTGAGGTAGCAGACACCTCCTCAAACCTTTACGAGTTGCTTTCAGGTAGAAAATACTGTTCGTTGGTCTTGTTACATATGGGTTTTTCTATCTTGTATGGGTACATCTGCTCCACACTTCTCGTTCCCTCTTTTGGCAGAATTCTGAAGCTTGTATAGCTTCTCTGGGGTTTGGTTTGCTACACAGAATTATTGCAGAAATAGTTGACTAGTATAAATTCTTGAGAAATTCTCTATCCATAAGACAGTATATATAATTTTACATGAGTGCATAATGTAGCTATGGTTATGTCACACATTTTTTACTGCTATCTTTTTCTTTTCCTTATCAGGTTGGCTAACTCTCTTCCCCTGACCTCACTGAAGTGCCCTTTTCATTCCGTCGTAATCCATGTTAGCAAAGTAGTATGTACCTATTAGTATTTTTCTCCACATTTTTAATGTATTCATATGCAATAATATGTTTAAAATATGTAGCAAACATTATGCACAGTATCGACCAATCAGAATAAACACTAGCTGAAACATCCAACGTGACTCTCTGGGTGTACGTTGAACGCCAATCCTGTACACACACACAAACACACACACACACACAGTAAGAATTTCTGTCACTGTTTATTTTTTGCAAAAATGGAACAGTAGGAGTTGCTGCTGTGACCCAGTGGGTTAGAAATCTGACTTTGGCAGCTTGGGTCGCTGCTGAGGTGCAGGCTCAACCCTGACCCAGCACAGGGCGTTAAAGGGTCTGGTACTGCCACAGCTGTGACTCAGATTCAATCCCTGGCCCAGAAACTTCCATATGTCAGAGATGCAGCCATAAAAATAAAATAAAATCCATTGTCATTCATTTAAAAAATATGGAATAACATTTTAAACATTTTGCCTTATTTTTTTTACTGGCTTCCTTTATTAAAAATTTTTTTTGTAATAGTTGATTTATACTGTTCTGTCATTTTCTGCTGTATAGCAAAGTGACCCAGTTTTTTATATATACATATATATGTATGTATGAGTATATATACATGTTTGTGTGTATATATATGTGTATATATATATTCTTTTTCTCATATTATCTTCCATCATGTTATGCTCCATCACGAGAGGTTGGCTGTAGTTCCCTGTGCTATACAGCAGAACCTCATTGCTTATCCACTCCAAATGCAGTAGTTTGCCTTATTGTTTTTTATACAACAAACAGTCAATCCCTTAAATTCCAACTGTGATACGGCTTTCATTTATTCTTTTTTTTTTTTCGGTCTTTTGTCCTTTTACTGCCACACCCACGGCATATGGACATTCCCAGGCTAGGGATTGAATCGGAGCTGTAGCTGCTGGCCTATGCCAGAGCCACAGCAACGCCAGATCTGAGCCATGTCTGTGACCTACACCACAGTTCATGGCAATGCCAGATCCTTAACCCACTGAGTGAGGCCAGGGATCGAACCCTCAACCTCATGGTTCCTAGTCTGATTCGTTTCTGCTGCACCATGAAGGGAACTCCTCTTTTTTTTTTTTTTTTTTTTTTTTTTCTTTTTATGGCCACATCCACAGCATGTGGAAGTTCTGGGGCTAGGGTGTTGAATCAGAGCTGTGCCTATGTCACAGCCACAGCAACACCAGATCCGAGCAGCATCTGTGACCTATATTGCAGCTTGTGGCAACGTGGGATTCTTAACCCACTGAGTGAGGCCAGGGATGGAGTGTGCATCCTCATAGAGACAATGTCAGGTCCTTAACCTACTGAGCCAGAATGGGAACTCCCTTTTTTTCATTCTTAATTATTGTATAAGACATATCAAGTGGGCTGGATATATCAACATTTATTCAGCAGTACCCTGTTAATGGACTTCCTCTTTGTTACCATGCTACAGTGAACATTCTTGAACATATATCATTATGTATTGGTGATTTTATTTCTAGGGCATCTGGTCCCAGGAATGGAACACATATACTGAATGATGAGTGATAAATTTTGCTAAATGGTGTCAGAAAGCTTTTTCTGTGACAATTTACACTTTTATCATCAAGATTTAAAGAAATCATTTCTCCTACATCCTCTTTAGCCATATGTAAGTGGTTTTTTGATTTTTGCCAATCTCATGGTTCTAAAGCAATAATCTGCATTTCCCAGACCACTAGAGAACTCACCTTTTCATGGGTTGGCTATTTAGATCTTCTCCTAAAATTCTTGCTTATTTCTTTGTTGTGCTGTTTGTATCCATGCCAGTATGTGACAACATTTGCCTATTGCAGATATTAACCCTATGCCTAGATTGAACAATTTTTTCCCCCTCAATCTAGGATTTGTCCATTGATTTGGTTTAGGTTATCTCTTGCCTTACAAAATGTTGTTACAGTCATGAAAATGTTCCGGCCTTTATTCCACTCCTTTCTCATTTCTCTCCCTTTCTTCCTCATCTTCTTCTGGCTGCGTGTGTGTGAGTGTGTGCGTGTGCTTGTGCCTGTTTTCCTTCCCCCATTTCTGCCCTTCTTTGTCTTTCTTGGTGCCTCTTGCTCTCTGTCTACCCCTTTTCTTACCTGGCTCCTCATTCCTTGCTTTTCCAGCTACATGAGAATACCAGTTTCCTTTTTCTTTTTTTTCTTTTTGCTTTTTAGGGCTGCACCTGCGGTATATGGAGGTTCCCAGGTTAGGGGTCCAATCAGAGCTGTAGCTGCTGGCCTACACCACAGCCGCAGCAACGTAGTATCGAGCCGCATCTGCAACCTGCACCACAGCTCACGGCAATGCTGGATCCTTAACCCGCTGAGCGAGGTCAGGGATCAAACCCACAACCTCAAGGTTACTAGTCGGATTCATTTCCATTGCGCTGCAACGGGAACTCCGAGAATGCTAATTTTCAGTGCAGAGGGCACTGTATTTTCTTGCTTGTATTTCCTTACAAAGCCAAGGCACACCCATAAGGTGATGGGGAAGCAAAATAAGTGGCTAAAACAATGCATTTTAAAAATTAGCTGAATTTGATATCCCTTGAGGTTTGTTTGTTTTCTGTATGGATTTTCCAGTTCACCCTCAGATTCTGCTTCCATAGGTCTGGAGTGGTTGTAAGGTACAAATGGATATCTATTTTACTATCTCTCCAGGGGACCCCAGTACACCATCAGGGCTGGAAATCTGCCTTAGCACTGGATCAGGGAGGCTAAACAAATGCTCTCCAGTCTGGGCAGCTTGCTTGGGAGATTGGAAAAGTTAGGCTGTTGAAGTTTCAGATGATTATCTTCAGCAACCAGCCAACTCAGCATAAGACAGCATGAGGGGCTCACAAGAAGTAGAGAAAGGGGTAAAGTAATTCTACAGGCCTGATACTCCTCAGAGAGGAGAGGTGATGTGTAACTCAAGTGCAGCTGCAGTGCAGCTAATGGGCACAGGGGGGCAGTGTAGCCCCATGTGGCTCAGAAGCTGGCTCGAATTGAGGCCTGACCCTGCTGGGAGCAAGGCTCCAGGAGAGCTCTGGCAGGGGTGAAGGGCTGTTCCACCCTCCTCCTCCCCTGCCCGCCTTAGTCCCTGTCCTGCAGAACCTGGCTCTCAGATGATTAAAGTTCATACAACATTTATTGAGCATGAATTGTCTCATGTCAAACACTATCCTGGATTGTTTTATTTAATCTTCATAGCAATCCACGACAGGCATGCTATTTCCTTTCTCCCGATGTGGAAGCTGCAGCTTAGGGAAGTTAATTAATTTCCTAGTAGGTAGCAGAGCCAGGATTTAAACACAAGCCTGTCTGACTCCAAGCCACATGTTCTTTTCATTCAGCAACTGCTGCTTTATCCAGGTACCATTTAATTAATTCTGAATGTATTTATAAATGCTACTTTACCAATTTATTCTGCATGCCGATTATTTCTTTTTTGTTTTTCTTTCTTAAACAAAGGGATCAGTAAGAATAATCGAGTTAGCTAAGAAACCTTATAGCCCACAGTCTGCATTTTAACAGGAGGCTGAAGAAACAAAGGATGAGTGGCCATTGGTGGAAAATCACCTTGGGATTGCCTCCGCCGCACAGCTAGGCCTGGATGTCACACTCATCTGTAGACCTAAGGCAGGATTTTACTTGGCTGACATGGTGTTACTTAAAAATCTAAATCTCAATTCATCACAGTTGCTACCATTCGCTTTTCTTTCCATCGTCATGTTTTACTCACCCATGCTACCTGCGTGGTATCTGCTGATGGCAGCACCAGGCTGATGGGTCCTGGCAATACCACTGCCTTGGGGCCTTGAACCTCACCTTCCACCTTCTTCCTTCCCTTGCTTGACTTCCCTCCAGGTGTTGTCACTGTCAAGACACTGGATGTTGTCTGTAGCCAGAGGCTCTTGCACCTGCATTCCTAGGTCCATTCTGCTGCTTCTAGTACCCATTCCAGCCCCCGGGCTTGCCATAGCCAAATTTAGCTGCAGCTGCTTGGTCAGATGCTTGGGTATTTTCAGCTGTAGAGGCATAAGGTGGCTGGCACTTACTGAGGGCGGTTGGCCAGGGTTCACACCCAATGTTTTGGATTGAAATTAGCATCCATGTTGTTCGAGGTGCTTGGTCCCTCCCACATTTTTTTTTTTATTAAATTGAAACTGGGGAGAAAGGAGAAGGCAAGAAGTGGCAGAGAGTAAGACAGCACAAGGTTAAGACCCTGGGGACTTTCTGGACTTGCCATCATTTCTCCCTTCTCCTTAATGTCACCCTCAGGGCGAGTGAGTGCTGCAAGATCATGAGCTGGAGACCACTGAGGGTGACCCTCATGCCAGGGCCACCCCTGGCTGGCAGCTGAGAGGAGAGTATATTCGGTCTCACACAGCAAGGGCTCCCTCCTGGCCTGCTTGCCCCTGAATCAGTGTCCATGGTGCTGCCAGCCTTGCTCTGAGCTCTGGTGCTCATGTGTCCGGTGTCCTTTCTTGACCTGGGTCTTCATGGACGGGGCTGTGTTCCCTAAAGCTTTGGCCCATAGCTCCATGAAAGTTCCCAGCCAGTGAGTGTGTGGGGTTGGTAGGCCCCCTGGCTAAGAGGGCAAGTGTAATGTGCATGATGGCAGCTTCTCAGTGGTGGTTACAAATAGAAGAGGAACATGGGACCAGAGATGGAGCAGTGGCACCGTAGGGGTGTAGAGGGGAGGAGATGCACAGAGAGGGAGGATGCAGCTCCAGGAACTGGGGCCCTGGGTGGAGGAGGGGCCTGCCTGAGCAGGGGAACCATCCCTGGCTGTTCTCAACTACTGTCCTTGGCCATGAGATATTGTCAAACCTCCTATGAATCCAAGTGAAATGGAGAGGGTCTTCCCTCTTTCCCTAACTCCTTCATGTCCAAGGGAGGAGAAATTCTCCTGTTTGTTGTGTCCAGTGTGCCTGGAACTCAGGGTGCTTAGTAGATGTCCACTGGCTGGCACCTCCAGCCCACAGCTCTCACATTGGAAGGGGTCTTATGGTCTTCTCTTTGGATATGCTTATGTTCCAGAAGGCAAGTTGCTGCTCTGAGGTTGTTAGTTTTAGGTCTGGGTTCCTGACCTCTCCTCTGGTGTCCTCGGCATCTTTCTCTTTGTCATGCCAGTACTGACAAGATCCAGCAGCCAGGACTCGGCCCCAGGTACATTTTAAACACTTTGCATGTATTAACTCATTTAGATCTTGCACCAGACCAACCTATGAGGTCGGCACTACTGTTGTCCCTGTTTTACAGATAAGGCCACGGAGACTCAGAGAATTTAAGTGACTTTCCCAAGGTCACGCCGGATTTGGAGCTGGGTGTTCTGGCTCTAGAACTCATAACCATGGAGTGTACTGCCTCTCAAGGTGCTTCATTGGGTCTGCCTGTTTCTTGTCCAGCTGCTATTACCAAACTGTGAACAACTTGAGAGGGATCGATTATGTTTTATTCCTCTTTGGTCGCAAGATCTATCCCTGAGCCCAGTATATTGGAAGCTGAAGCAAATGTTTGTTGAATGAAATGAATGAATGAATGAATGAAAAAACAAAAGCATTAGTTAACCCATTGTTCCTTGCCCTACACTTCTGGGACCTAATGTCTCTGAGGGGTTGTGAGTACTTGTGGTGGGTCTTACCGGCCTCTGGGAGGTAACAGGCTGGGAGATCCCAGCAACCCTCACCTGTGTAGGAACCCTCCAGGCTCCTCCCCTGTTTCCTCTACAGCCCACCTCCTCACCCCACCTGCCTGTGTGGTTGTGCATACCTGGAGCACTACACATTCTCTGGACATTGCCTGCAGGCTGCTGAGTATGCCAAGCATCCAGCCGACTGCCCTGGCGGTGACGGCAGCTTCACTCTTGTGAGCAGCCAGAAGCCCAGATGGCAGTGAAGGCTTCCGTCTTGTGTGTCTCACCACTGCTTTGGAGGATGATCTGCATGTGTTGTCTGTGTTCTTGATGCTCAGAGCTGCACAGAAAGTCTCTAAGCACCTAGTTTACTGAGGTTAATGCAGGTAGAGGTGCCTTACACTCCCTGTGGCCAGGGAATGAGGAGCAGGGTCTTAAAAGAAGGGCCTGGGGAGGCATGCACTACCTGACACTTTCACCCCAAAGATGGCAAGGCAAGTGGCTGAAGGCTGAAGCTGTAGCTGAGAAGGGGAAAAGGTGAAACAAAGAATGGTCCTCAAAGCGTGATCTCTCAGTCCCCAGCAGCACTTGGGAGGTTGTTAGAAACACACATTCTCAGATCTCCTGAGCTGGCCTCTCTAGGCAAGGGGCCCAGGAATCTATATTTTCACAAGCCTCAGGTTATTCTGATGCAACTACTGTTCCTTCTGAGCTATCGCACTGGCAAGCTGATTAAAGCCTTCAGTGAATAGGGCTTTCTGCCACTATAGTTTGCACTTTAAACAATTTTGTAGGAGTGGAATCATACAGTTTGTATGTGTTTTTTTTTTTTTGACTTTTTTTTAAAAGCCAGCATTATTATTTTGAGACTCATCAATGTTGTGTATATCAACAGCTTATTCCTTTTTATTGCTGGGTGGTATTCCATTGTTCGGGTATCTTACGGGTGGTTTATCCATTTACCTGTTATTTTTTGGCCGTTAGAAATCAAGCTGTTGTGAACATTCATGTACAGATTTTTGTGTGGATGAGAGCCCTCGCTTCTGGGCTCAGTACCTAGGAGAGGAATATGATCTGGATATGGCCAGAGTATGTTTAACATTTTGAGAAACTTTTGTCTGTTTTCTAAAATACTCTATTTTGCATTCCCACTATCAGTATGCCACTAACGTTGCTATGCTTGGTTTTAAAATTTTTAGCTTTTCAAACATGTGTATAATGGTATCTCACTGTGACTTGATTTTGTGTTTCCCTAATGCCTTATGATGTGGACCGTCTTTTAAAAATTGTGTTTATTTGCCATATTTATCTTCTTTGGTGAAGTGTTTGTTCAGATTTATTGCCCATTTTTGTGTTGGTTGCTTTCTTGTTACTGAGTTTTGAGAGTTCACCTTGTATTCTGGACATGAGTTCCTTGATTGTATATGTTAAAATACTTCCTCCCAATTGCGGTTCATCTCTTCGTTTTTAAGAATATCTTTCAAGAACAGAAGTTTTTTTTTTTTTTTTTTTTAACTTTAAATGAAGTCTACTTTGTCAGCTTTTTATACTTCTTAGGATTGTGCATCGTATAATAGCTGGGAAATCTTTACCTAACAAGAGGTCACAAAGATTTTTCTACTAGGTTTTCTTCTAGATGTTTTAGCGTTTTAGGTTTACATTTAGATGTATGATCAGTTTTTTTTTTTTTTTTTTTTTGTCTTTTTGCCATTTCTTGGGCCGCTCCCACAGCATATGGAGGTTCCCAGGCTAGGAGTCTAATCGGAGCTGTAGCTGCCAGCCTAAGCCAGAGCCATAGCAACGCGGGATCCGAGCCGTGTCTGCAACCTATACCACAGCTCATGGCAACACCAGATCCTTAACCCACAGAGCAAGGGCAGGGATCGAACCTGTAACCTCATGGTTCCTAGTCGGATTCATTAACCACTGCGCCACAACGGGAACTCCCAATTAATTTTTGAATATAGTGTGATGTACATATCCAAGTCCTTTTTGGCTTCAGCATTATTTACTGAGATCATCCTTTTTCTTCTGAATTCCTTTTGCACCTTTATCGAAAATCAGCTGTCCATACATGTGGATCTACTTTTGAACTCCATGCTGTTCCACTGACCTATTTGTCTTTTTTTTTTTTTTAATTTTTTTTGGCCTTTTGCCTTTTCTAGGACTGCTCCTGTGGCATATGGAGGTTCCCAGGCTAGGGGTCTAATTGGAGCTGTAGCCACTGGTCTACACCAGAGCCACAGCAACGCCAGATCCGAGCCACATCTGAGACCTACACCACAGCTCACGGCAATGCCAGATCGTAACCCACTGAGTAGGGCCAGGGATTGAACCTGCAACCTCATGGTTCCTAGTCAGATTCGTTAACCACTGAGCCACGACGGGAACTCCTGATCTATTTGTCTTATCTTTGCACTAATACCACACTATCTTGGTATCTGTAGCTTTGTAACAAACACTGAAGTCAGGTGATGCTGCTCCAGCTTTTTTTTTTAATTTATTTTATTTTTTTATTACTCAAATGAATTTATCACATTTGTAGTTGTATAATGATCATCACAATCTGATTTCACAGGATTTCCATTCCACAGCCCAAGCACATCCCCCCATCCCCCAAACTGTCTCCATAAGTTTTTCAATGTCTGTGAGTCAGCATCTGTTCTGCAAAGACGTTCAGTCTGTCTGAAAAAAGTCTATCCTTTTTTTCAGATTCCACATGTCAGTGAAAGCATTTGATGTTGGTGTCTCATTGTATGGCTGACTTCACTTAGCATGATAATTTCTAGGTCCATCCATGTTGCAAAAAATGCTGGTATTTCGTTCTTTTTAATGGCTGAGTAATATTCCATTGTGTATATGTACCCCATCTTCTGATCCTCTCCTCTGTCAGTGGACATTTAGGTTGTTTTAGCTATTGTAAATAGTGCTGCAATGAACATCGGAGTACATGTGTCTTTGTGAGTCATGGTTTTCTCTGGATAGATGCCCAGGAGTGGGATTGTCCAGCTTTTTTCTAAAGTTGTTTGTCTACTCTATGTCCTTTGCATTTCCATATGAATTGAGTCTTTCCTCATTATGTGTGATGACAGGTTTTTCATAGAGGCCCTTTATCTAATTAAGAGTTCCTTTCTATTTTGAGTGTGCTCAGAGTTTTTATAAGAAAGATGTTGGATCTTGTTCAAACATTTTTCTCTGCATTTATTGAGATGATCATGTGGTCTTTCATTTTAGTTTGTTATATGGTGAATTATGTTTGTAAAACATTGATTGATTCTTGAATATTGGATTAACCTAATATTCTTACAATTAACCCCCCCCCCTTAGTCATGAGGCATTATTCATTTTAAACAGGCAGTTGTCTTTTAAAGAGTTAAATGAGAAGAAAATAAAATCTAACCAATATAGTTATCATTTCCACTGGGTCTTCAAACCTTTGGTTTGGATCCATATTTTTGTTTGGCATCATTTCCAGTCCCTTCCCTCCTCATACTTACCTTTCTGAAGGACTTTATCAATTTTATAGTATGGAACTGCTGATGAGAAGGTCTTACCACTTTTATATGCCTCAATATCTTTATTTCATTCACATTTTTGAAAGATACTTTCACAGGTATAGATGATTGTTTTCTTTCAGAACTTTGAAGATGTTGCTTTATTTTTGGCTAACTTTTATTGTTTCTAACAAAACTAGGCCATCTTGCTTACTTTTGTTCCTTTGACTATAAACTGTCATTTTTCTTTGGTTTTAAGATTTTCTCTTTAACACTGGTTTTCAGAAATGTAATTTTTTTTTCTTTTTAGGTCTGCACTTGCAGCATATGAAAGTTCCCAGGCTAGGATTTGAACTGGAGCTGCAGCTGCTGGCCTGTGGATAGCCACATCCATACCAGATTGGAGCTGCATGGCAACTCCAGATCCTTAACCCACTGAGCAAGGCCAAGGGTTGAACCCACATCCTCATGGATGCTAGTCATGGCAGTGCTCCAACAAGAACTCCCAGAAATTTGATTTATTATGTTATTTATAGCTGTATTTGTGTTTCTCGTGCTTGTACAAGGAGTTGGTTGAACTTGGGTCTGTTTATAATTTTTATCAAATTTTGAAAAATTGCAGCTATGATTTATTCCCATATTTTTCTGTTTCTCCCTTTCTTTTCTCCCCTTTGGAGACTCTAATTATATGTGTAACAGGCAACTTGATGTTCTCTTCCAGTTCAGTGATGCTCTGTTTATATTTGAGTCTGTCTTCTCCTTGTGTTTTATTTTGGGTAGCTTCTCTTTCTGTATCTTTATAAATTCACTAATCTTTTCCCTGTAATTTTTAATATGCTTTAAATCCCATTTAGTTTATTCTTTATCACAATATTGTAAATTTCATCTTTAGAAGCTGAATCTTTTAAAAAATATCTCCCATGTCACTACTTAACATGTTCAATATTTCCTCCAGCGTTTTGGACATAAGGAATATATTTATAATGATTACTTGAATGTCATGTTCTCATAATTCTAGTATCTGTGTCCATTATGCTTTAGCTTCAGTTGAGTTTTTTTCTCCTTATAGTAGATTGTAGTTCTCTGCTTCTTTGTAGGTCTAGTAATTTTTGATTGGATGCCAGATATTATAAATTTTACCTTTTTGGCTGCTGGATATTTTTATAGTTTTATAAAGATTCTTGAGCTTTGTTCTGGGATGCAGTGAACTTTGCTTGGAACAGTTTAATCCTTTCAGGGTTTGCTTTTGAGAATTGTTGGGCAGAGACAGAACTGTCTTTATTTCAGAGTTAATTATTCCTCATTACTGATGCATGGTACTTTTGAGTCTCTACCACATCGCTCATGAATTTATAATGTTTTCTCATCTGATTAGCAGAAACACACACTAATCCTGGGCCTGCACATGTTCTAGGTACTGTTTCCTTTAACTTTTTCATGTAATCCCTCACACACATGCTCTGATCAGTATTCTCCTAATTACTCAAAGGGAACATTATCAGAGCTCTCTCTCCCTCCCTCTCAACCTGTGCAGTTCTCTCCTCTCTGATATTCTTCCTTGCATGCATTTCAGGTAAATTCTAGCTGCATGGTCTTCTTCTGCTACTTTTTTTTTCAATACAGAGAACCCATCAGGCTTCCCTGGGTTCATTTCTTTTTTGTTTCCTGTCTTTAAGGGATCACTTTCTTTGTTGCCTAGTGGAGCCTCTTGTAAACCGTGGTTTATATATATATTTTTTATTTTTCTAAAATTGTTTCAGGAGTGCAGGTACATACAGCCCCTGTTACTCCATCTTGGTTAGAAGCAGAAGTTCCCAGATCATCCCCTTAGTCATGGCCTTGATGAAAGAAATACTGGGGAAGATGACTCCTTACATCCAACCTCAGTTGGAAGGTCCATTTGCCATCTTCCCTTCTGGCCGAGTGGGCCATATAGGCCCTTGGCTCAGGTTGTGGTCTTAGGAGCTGGGCTTGGGGTATAGAGCTGAAGAGCCCAGTCTTTCCTGTGGAGGGTGGAGAAGGGAAATTGCTATCTATATTCCAGATAAAAGAGCATCAGAACATAGACATTTTTTTTCCTCTAAAAAATATTTTCTGCATTCTTCAATTAAGTTGAAGATTTCTTTAGGCTCTGGCTTTTTTATTCAGTTCTCGTGAGTGAAATCCTACTTTTAATGCAGGAATTCCAATACAGAAGGAACTCTGGGTAGATCAGAGGATTAGTTGATGCAGGTGCAGAAGGTATGGCATGTGAAACAGCAAAGCTCATTAGGAGAAACATTTTAGATAAACTTTGAACAGAAGACTCTTATCAGGTTGAAGGCCTGGCCTGTGTTTTAAAATTATAACACACCTCTGTGAACTAAACAATCTAATGGGCTTAGAGCAGTTTAAACATTTATCTCCTGTGTAATCTAGCCTTTAAAAGCCTCTAAAGACCTTTTATGCTAATTGGCCTTCTGGGCCATGTTATTCAAGTTGAGAACTTTTACTTTAAAAATCATATTTCTTTGTCAAACAGAAAATCCTTAGACTCCATGTTTGTGTCTTCTCCCTGTATGCCTCAAGGCAAATACATCGATAAATGTCATAAATTCCTTGCCTTCCAGAATGTTACTAGAGATTTATTATTGGGAAGAACAGAAATGGATCTGAAGCCTCAAATTCCAGGCTGTGAGTCTATACACAGAACCAACAAAATGTATCAAATGGATGTGGGTGATGAGGCCCAGGGAAGTTTGTTAGGTTTCTGGAACTGGAGGGATCTGTGCTTCTTGAAGGGACATATCAGAATGTCAGAGGGGCTGGAAGCCACAAAATGAACACAACACTTTGTGAACCATCAGTTTTATGTGTTGCTAAACATTTACAACATTTTTAGAAAATAAAAAGATCTATTAGGATATAAAATGTAGAATTTGCTGCATTTTAGATAAAAATCAGACCTAGAAAAAAATACTGGGCCTTAGGTCACCTTGGGTCACACCCTCAGAATGCAGGTGGTGGAGGAGGTTCTGATCATTCTCCTGCATGGAATAGGGGTATTTCATTGGAAAACTTGAGAACCTTGCTCAAAAACTACAGTTACCCTACAAAGAGGAGGAGAGAGGAGCCCCTTTATGGAAGGCCAGCAGCTGTGCAGTGGGCATGGAGAGAAATGTTGATGGGCCGAGCCCATGCAGACACCCCTGAGAACTATCAAAATGGGGACAAGATCATTCTACTCACTCATTCATGTATGCACCCATCTCTCCCTCTCTTCCTCCCTCTCTTCCTTACTCTCTTCCTCCTTCCTTCTCCATCCATCTGTCTGTCCATCCATCCTTCCATCCATTTTATGGGCCCTTATAAAATGCCTCCTCTGTATCTAGGATAGTAGTAGGTGATGAAAATGAAAAAGGATAAGAAATAGTCTGTGATCCCAAAGAGTTTACTATCTAGTGCAGGATTTCTCAGAGTTCTTCCTGCTGTAACAAATATAATTGTGGAAATACTTGCTAAATCTATTGAGCAGTGCCAAACTGTTCAAAGCGATTTACATGAAATAACTCATTTAATATTTATAATAACTCTTTGGCTCAAGCACTGTTATCATTTCCACTACACAGCTGAGGAGCAGGTGGACTTTGTTCTCTGGGCTGAGAGTTATTGTCTAGGGGGTTAAGTATGTTTATAAATAATTATAATGCTGTAAGTGTAATTTGAATACAAGAATAATAGGACCAGTTATTTCTGAGGAAGTGTAGACCCCTGATTCCAGATGGAAGACCAACTGAGCATGGCACCCCAACATGGAATTTCTTTCCTGCTAATTATCACAGAATCACAGAATCTGGGGCCTGCTACACGCATACCTTGTTTTATTGTTTTATGCTTGCTTTATTGCACTTTGCAGATAATGGTGTTTTTCACGTATTGAAGGTTTGTGGCAGGCCTGCCTTGAGCAAATTTATCAGTACCATTGTACCACTATTCACTTCGAGTCTCTCTGTCTCATACTGGTAATTCTCACAGTATTTTAAACTTTGTCATTATTATTATATTTTTTATGGTGATCAGTAATCTTTGATGTTACTGTTGCAAAAAGATGATGACTCGCTGAAGGCTCAGATGATGGTTAACAACTTTTAGCAGTATTTTTAAACTAATGTATGTATTTTGGGTTTTTTTTTTTTTGAGATGATGCTATTGAACACTTAATAGACTACAATATATGCATTGGGAAACCAAAAAAATCATGTGACTCACTTTATTGCAATATTTGCTTTATTAAGGTGGTCTGGAACCAAACCTACGATATCCCTGAGTTCTGCCTGAAGATAACTTTTCACAGCATTTGGCGTGAGGTTTTGAACAACTTCAGTGGCAAAGCTCTCCCAACCTTACAAGGCAGCCCATTCTGTCTTTGGTCAGCCTGAATGGTGGGAAATACATGTATTATTAAAATCTGCCTCGTGACAATGTCTGAAAATCGGTCCTTGTCCTGTTCTTAGGGCATCGTTTCTTAATGTTCTGTGTACGGGGTGCTAATAGGCATCATATGGGGAAATAAAAGAGAGAGTCACGTACATAGTAGGTATAGTAAGTAAATTCTAACAAAGTTTTTTTTTTCTTAATTAGAGATTTTCTCAGAATCTTTTGTATGCTAAAGTTCTTTGTGCATCTCAGAGAGGGATTGCCTTTGTGGCATTTTCCAAATTTATTCACCCATGCAGCTCTCTTCTTGATAGGTACCTATTACTCCGTTGGTAACAGCTGGGGAAGTTAAGGCTCTGGTGTCCCTCCATTAGACTTAGCATGATCCTTCTTTCCAGGCCAGCTTTTCAAATGCTTGGGCATGTGCTCCAAACAAAGCTTTCTTCAAACTAAACATCTCTGTGTCTTTCAGCCTTCTTCATAGTCAGATTTTCAGACCTTTCTCCCTCTGGCCACCCTTCACTGGGCAGCTCTGATCTGCCTATGTCCCTCCTAAAGTGTGCAGTTCACAGCTGAGGATAATAGCTCTGTGTAGTCTTTGGGTTTGTCTCTTTGGATACAGAACCCTTAAAACACTGTCATTGTGTTCTTTTATTTCCAACCTGACAAGGGTGGGTTAATCTGACTCTCAGCCCAGAAATTATGAAGGCAAGAGAAGCTTGTGGAATTTGGAGCAGTTCAAGGAAGAAATGGAATAATTTTTGTGTTTGAAGCTTTGAAATGTCTTAAATAAGCAACCATTGGAGAGCCTACTATGTGTAAGGCTGTGTGAAGGGTAGAAGAGATGTAAGCCATTTAGTCTATCACTCAAAGAGCTGATTGTTAAACTGGGAAGATGATTAACAGAAAAAGCAAAAATATAAGATAGTAAAAGAAAAAAATTATGCAGATTACCTAGGGTGATAGGGAGTCAAGGAAGAGTCACTGCTAGCTGTTTTTTATCTTTCTTTCACAATATCCCATATATCCAGTAAGGACATTGCTGATGGGAGAAGAGGTGTATGCCTTGCTTTGCAGAGTCTATAGTTTGGTGGTGAAGTGATGCTTTGATCACAGAATATTTTTTCCTAATGACATTTTATAGGATTAGAAATGTGTTTTCTGGAAGAAAGTAATGTTTACTCCAAGTCAAAAATCATGTCCTGAACTGGAGTCAGCTTCTAAAAAAGTACAATGTGTAAATGCCAAGACTGAGAGGAAGTTTTTTTGAGTACAAAGTATTACTCAGAATAAGCTAAGAAACACAAATATTTTCTTCTTAAGGCAACTCCCACACCCAGGCAAGGCAGTGTGGTGGCTAAGAGCACAGACTTTCGAACCAGACAGCTTAGTTTCCACCCCTGCTCATCTACTTCTTAGTGAGTGGCCCTGGCTAATTTCTCAGTGGCTTGTTTTCTTTTTTTCTTCCTCCCTCCCCACTTCCTTCCTACTGTCTCCCTTCCTTCCTTCTTTCTTTCCAGTATGGGGCTACTTAAAAGCACTTTACCTCATAATATTGTGGTGAGTATTAATGAGCTTCTGTATGAAAAGTTGTGAGGACAGTCAGAATATCCCTTTTAATTTATGTATCACTAGAACACAAATCACCCCAACATATAGCTTAAAAGAAGAATCATCATTTATGTTCACCATTTCTGAAGGTCTGGAGTTCAGGAGCAGCTTAGCTGGGTGATTCTGGCTCAAGACTTCTCATGAATTTGGAGTCAGATGTCTGCTGAGGCTAAGGTCATCCAAAGGCCCAACTGCGCTGGAGAGTCCACTTCCACTCACATGTCTGGCAAGTTGGCACGGGCTGTTGGCAGGAGACCTCAGTGCATCTTTACATGAGCCTCTCCATGGGATCGCCTGAGTGTCCTCACAACATGACTGCCAGCTTCCCCTTGAGTGAGTGATCCAGGAGACCAAGGTGGAACTGCAGTGACGTGTACAGCCTAGACTTGGAAGTCACACGTTGTTGCTTCTCCTTTATTCTACTCTTACTCAGGAGGAGGGGACTGCACAATGGCATGATTATCAGGAGGTGACCATCAGTCGGGGCCATCTTGGGGGCTGGCTACCACACCCTTTGGGGAGGGACTGTTTCTATGGGTATGGGACAGTTAAATACAGAATATTTTAAAGTAGCGGACTCCATATGGACACTCAGCATTATTTTCTCAAAGAAGAGTTTTGTTAACATGACTGCATTGCTCTAACTCACATCTCAGGTGTTTTGGTTTGTATTTCCCTGAAAGTAGAACCTGGGGCAAGGACTTGGTTACCTTCCCCTGGGGAGGTAACCACCCCTGCCTGTCAGGTTGGTACTTACATTCAGGGTCAGAGGTCCTTATGGTGTTGGGGGAGGCTCTGAGTTAAAGTGGAAACCTTGGCTCTTTTTGCAGGTGGGATACTGTGAGCTCACAGGTGGGCTGAGGGATGTGATGTGGACCCTAGAGACATTTGCTCCATCAGGTTTGCAGGACCTAGGGATTAAATAGATATGTTAGTTTGGCTCCTCCAAGAAGCAGATGTCAAGAGAAGGTTGGACGTGCAAGGAATATAATGGGGAATGTGCCCTGTGGAAGACGGGAGGAAATTGGAAGAGGCTGGATGAGCTACCAGACGGTGATACAAGTCTGCGCTCTCGGGGAGGAGACAAAAAGAAAAAAAGCTTGGGTAGAAAGAGTCTCAGATGGTGGCACAAGTTGAAGAAAGGTTCAGCCAGGCTGATGGGGGGAGCTCAAGCCAAAACCTCCCATGGAAAGCATCCTGGGTTTCACAGGACTGCCTGCCCTGTTGTCCAGCCTGTGTGTAGCATGGCCTTGGTGCCAATGTAGGAGTGGATTCATTTCAACTCGGCCAGCAGGCAATTACCCTCCCTCAGTTACGGATCTCAGAGGCACATCCTCCTGGCAGCCAGGAGGTTTTGTGCATGAGCAGCACAGGTAGTTGCAACAAGTTTTGTATTTGGGAAAACCACAGGTCACCCTGAGATAGTAAGATCTTTCCTTCTATCTTCTGTCTGCCACATTGTCTGAAATTCCACCATAAGAAAGTAATCCCTTTGTTTAATTGTTACCCTCTCTTCTACCTCAACTCTGAGTAGGAACATCTTTCTTCTTACTTCTAACATCTTAGAGAAGAGTTACTAACACTTTAATATGAACAAATTGTCCAAATTATTTTATTCTATGGCAGACAGAAGGAATCTGAGACAGCGTGAAGGCATGTGGAATTTGGGTGAAGAGCACTTAAGAGCACTTAATATGAAGGATAGGGGACCACCCTGGGTCCATGTCCCAGTTGAGCTTATGGCTTGCCTCTGTTGGGAATTCAACAAAAGCAACATTCAGACTCTGTAGTGAAACAGCCAGTGAAGTGCACTTTAAGCAAGTGTCACCGCTCTTGGTTCTGCACTACTTCCCACCACCTCCTCAATGTTTTGAAGGAGAGTGTATTAAAAATTTTTTAGATTCCGCATGTAAGTGAGATCGTATGGTATTTTTCTTTCTCTGACTTATTTCACTTAGCATAATGCCCTCAAGGTCTATCTGTGTTGTAGCAAATGGCAGCATTTCCTCGTTTTTAATGGCTGAATAATATTCCATTGTGTGGATGTATGTGGGTGTGTGTACATGTGTGTGTGTATGACACAATGGATAAATATCCTTTATCCATCATCTGTCAATAGATGTTTCCATGCCTTGGTTATTGTAAATATTGCTGCAATGAACATGGGGGTGCAGATACCTTTTCAAGTTCGTGTTTTCTTTCCCTTTGGAAATAATCCCAGAACTGGAACATACAGCAGTTCTGTTTTTAATTTTTTTGAGGAACCTCTATACTGTTTTCCATAGTGGCTGCACCATTTTACATTCCCACCAGCAATGCACAAGAGTTCCCTTTTCTCCATGTCCTCACCAGCGTTTATCTTGTCTTTTTGATGGTAGCCATTCTAACAGCTATCAAATGGCAGAACCAAAATTTGAAGTAAAATTGTGTGAATTCAAAGGTCTTGTATTTAGCCAGTACGTTGTTGCTTCATAGAGCAGACATTCCTAATGATTCATAACCTCTGTCCTATGTCCCTTTAAAAATAAGTTTACAAGCCTGGATTTCCTGTTGTGGCTCAGCGGTAACAAACCCGACTAGTGTCCCTAAGGACTTGGGTTCTATCCCTGGCCACGCTCAGTGGGTTAAGGATCTGGTGTTGCTCTGAGCTGTGATGTAGGTCGCAGACGCAACTCGAATCCTGCCTGGCTGTGGCTGTGGTGTAGGCTCCGATTCGAGCTGGGAACTTCCTTATGCTGTGGGTGTGGCCCTAAAAAACAAACAAACAAAAACCTTTAAAAATAATAAGCTTAAAGCTGTAGCTCACACACTATTTGTTTTTGAAAAGGTTTATTTTTGTTTTGTTAATCTCACTTTGCTGTTTATTTAGCTAAGGGTTTCTGTTGGCACTTGTAGGAACATTTACCCCCTGTGCCAGAGGTTTTGGAATCTGGTGATCTCTTTCTTGGCTCTGCTAGTTCTCAAGGCCAGTGGAAGGAATCCTTCCTGTACCTTCACAGGTGCTTTCCTCTCTCTCCTTCCACTGGACCTGTACAGATCCTTGGTGGTCCCTCTGAAGACACTCAGCACAGATTGTCTTTTAGAATTCTATTTATTTCAAGCCTAAGAGTTCTTGAGTATTTCTGCCCTTGGCCCTGAGGGCACGGAAAATAAAGACACAGCCCTCTTGCCTCCTGGGGCTCTCAGTGGAGCTAGGGAGAATGATGGAAAACACAGCACGGCCACAAAGACAGTGTCTCCTGGGCTGGTGGGCAGGAGCAAGGTCCAGTTGCTGTGGGAGGCAGTGTGAGGGGAACAGGGGGAGACTCCTTTGGGAGGTGAAGTGCAGGGTTCGGGGGTGGGAAGGGAAAGGCTATTCTAGCAGCAAAGAAGAGAGCTTGAGCTTGAGCCTGAGCTTGAGCAGTCACAGGTGGTTTATATAGGAGATGCTACAGAACTCTGAGTGGACGGGTGTCCTGGGGAGAGGGTGGAAGGGCAGAGACTAGATTGCAATCCTGAAGTGGATGAAGTGCAGAGGATTCTCTAACCCTTAGGGAAGGCTCTATCTGCTTCAGGTTACAGCCTGCAGGGCTGGGAGATGGGCGGGAATACTGGCCCATTGTTCCATCTAATGGCTTTCCTAGAAGGAAACCTCTGCCACAGAGCAGACCATTTCTCTCAAGGTAACTCTGCCTAGCAGTGCTTTGCTTAGAGTAGAAAATCAGTAAATACGCATTAAAAAAATGTATGTTTCTACACACACACACACCAATTTATATTTTTCTGTTTTCTTCCTTTAAGTAGGGTAGTTAGGAATAGATTTAAACAGTAGGAGGAAGTTCTCTGATCTCACCAACTGCAGGTTGGCATGTGGTTGGGCTGATAGGCTTCAGGGTTTTTTTTTTGCACATTGAGGTGCTCTTTTTAAGATGAAAGCACTTCCTCCTCTTCCTTTTTCATGGTTTTTCATCATAGTTTTGACTGCTCTGAGCTTCTTCCTGATCAGAACAAATGCATTTGGTATGGCACTAATACTGGGATATTTTAGGAGTGAATTAACACAGGGATCCCAGTGTCTAGATATTTGGGTTACCAGTATTATACTGCCTTCATAGAGGTAAAGGGGAAAGTAACAGACATTCATTTTCTTGCATCCCAGATCTCACTTAATTTTCTCAGGCATAAATCAATTTATAGATTCAAACAGAAAAAAAAAGTTTATTCTGTAAAGAAAAGTAGAGAAAAAAAAAAAGAAAAAATACCTACCAAGTGCAATTTTGAGGAATGTAAATATTAGGGATTTTTTTTTTTTTTTTGGCTTGACTTAATTAATGTTCATTTTTTGTAGAAGTGTGAACACTTGCCTACCACCTTCTGTTGATACTTCTGGGTTTATTTTTAGAGAGAGGGAGAAAAAGAGGAAGAGAGAATGAGAGATCTTTAGACATTTGGATCCTTGTCTCCTACATTAGAGAGTTTGAGATGTAGAGTAAAAATTAGGAAGTAGCAAATATTGTCCACAAAATACCAAAGCTTAATCCTTGGCCAGAGATTTGGGCCTGAAACTTAGCAGTGAGGTTTAGCTCCTTTCCCCATGTGAAGAAAACTCATCTATTTCCTCTTCATTTGGCATCATTTTCCCAAAGCACACACACCGATTAATTGGTGGTTATGATGGAATTATATCCTACTCAGCTTCACCTGAGAGATTCTTAACCATTTAAAATTTATTCAGAAATAAAAACCCACTCTAGTCAGTGGAAAAACAACTTTATAGGTCTATGTTATGCTCTATTTATATTTATTAAATCCTCATTTATCCTGGGAAAAAGATGAAGTCTTTTTTTTAATTTAATTTTTTTTTTTTTTTTTTTAAGGTCGTACCTGAGGCATATGGAAGTTCTTGGGCCAGAGATTGAGTCCAAGCCACAGCTTTTACCCGAGCTGTAGCTCTGGCAACTGCAGATTCTTTAACCCACTGCCAGGCCAGGGATCAAACCCAGGCCTCCACAGCTACCCAGCATGCTGCAATAGGATTCTTAACCTACTGTGCCATGACAGGAACTCTAGGTCTTACACTTTTGTATTGTTTTACTGTTTACAAAACTTGTTTCATTCATTAAGAGATGGGAATCTTACTACTATATATGGGAAGACATTTTAATCTGATTTTACAGTTAAGAAACCCAAACTTCAGATATTTCTTGAGATCACTTGGCTAGCACTTGACAGAGTCGTGTCTAATACCTTTATATTCTCAAGCCTATACTGGGGTTTGCTAGGAAAAAAAAGAAAGAAAACAAACAAAAAGGACTGACTATAAAACTGCAATAAAACTTCAGATCTTAGTAAGGAAATCGGTTGTGTTCTAATTTCTAAGTACCTGATTCAAGCAGAAATTGACGTAAGAAGCATAAAATTTTAAGTAAACCGCAAACATTCGTTGAATACTTACTATGTGCTAGGCATTGAAAAGTACATGCCTTATCTCATTTAGTCCCCCTGGCAACCCTAAGAAGTGGAGAAATATAGTCACTTCTGATTTTATAGATGAAGAAAGGGTTTATAAAGGTTAAAGTCAAGTCAAAAGTTACATGGCTAATAAGCAGCAGAACTGTATTTGAACCCCAGTCTTTTTGATGGCAGAGCCAAGGGCTTAACTCTCTTCCTGCTGTCAGGCAGGGTCCATCGGAGGTCGTTTTTGCATGGCACAGAAAAACAACTAAGAATAATGTTTATTGAGGGTTTCCTCTGTGAAATTATAGTGGTATATGTTATACATACAATTTCTCATGTACTCCTTGAAACTAGGAAGCAGAAACCCATTTTATACAACAGAGGCCCAGAGAAGTGGAGTCTCTTGCCTGGGCTCACATAGCTGGTAAGTGGCAGAGCTGGGATCTAAACCCAAATAATACTCTGCCTGGAATCTGGCACTTTCCCACCAAGCTGCTACTTCAGCCCAGTCTTTTGTCATCTGTTTTGGTCAAAGACTGGAAACATGGGTGGTTGTTTAGGATGCTCAAGGCTCTTGGGCATGTCAAGAGAGCAACATCATACCTTCTTGGACAAGCTGGCAACAAGCAAACTTTTCCTACAAGTAAAGGAAGAACTTAATAGGAACTTCCTACAGAGACTTTGGTGTAGGAGAGTCTGTCTGGAAATAGCACATTTGGGGCATTTGAGCAGTAAATATGCTTCAGAGAGTTTCACTTACTGTAAGGCATGGATTTGGACAAAGTTAGAAGTGTGTTTATTACCATGAGTCTGAAGAGAGAGAAAGGTTAGGTTAAGTAGCTATTAATAACAGTTGATGATAAGAAAAAAAACAACTCTGGGACTGTGGCTGTCACAGTCTATTAAATAGATTAGCAGACTAATACTACTTGTTTATTCTGTATTATTGTTAGTGGCTTCAGGTGAACAGAATTGAATTAATCATAATCCTGCTTTGTAACACACCACATTGATCATTATGACTTGTTTATACTGATTACTGTTCTAAATATGTCTATTTTCTTTTTTTTTTTAATAGCTGTACCCTCGGCATGTGGAGGTTCCCAGACTAGGGATCAAATTGGAGCTGTAGCTGCCGGCCTACACCACAGCCACAGCAGCTTGGCATTCAAGTGCGTCTGCTATTTACACAGCAGCTCACGGCAATGCCAGATCGTCAACCCACTGAGCAAGGACAGTAATCAAACCTGCTTTCTCATGGATGCTAGTCAGATTCATTTCTGCTGAGCCACAATAGGAACTCCCTAAATACACCTTTTTTTTTTTTTTTTTTTTTTTTTGTCTTTTGTCTTTTGAGGACCACACCCAGGGCATATGGAGGTTCCCAGGCTAGGGGTCTAATCGGAGCTGTTGGTGCCGGCCTGTGCCAGAACCACAGCAGTGCCAGATCCGAGCCACATCTTCGACCTACACTACAGCTCATGGCAATGCAGATCATTAACCCACTGAGCAAGGCCAGGGATCGAACCTGCAACCTCATGGTTCCTAGTTGGATTCGTTTCTGCTGTGCCACGATGGGAACTCCTAAATACATCTATTTTAAAGCATAGTTAAATGAGAACATATTCTAATACATGCTTCTGGGTGCCCTGGAGCCAGAGCTATAGCTGGCATGTGGTTTACCTATGGAATCTTTTCCCACATTCTGGACATAAAACCTAGGAGGCAATGGCTTTGGAGGATCAGCCCTTAAACCCAGAATGTGGTGGCAATGACCCTGCCACTGATAAGAAGCTTCTCACCTTTCCACCAGGGGTTAAGGGTTCAGGGCAGAGTCAGCCAGGGGTTCACTGAAAATCCAGTATTCAGGACATCCTTTCCAAATTCCAAGGAGCTGAAACAAACAAGTGGTCATTTTCCAGGAAAACTGAGGCCATGTTTCCTGTGCCCCGAGAGTCTTCATTCTTATCCTTCCACTCCCAATTAAAAAAGTCACTCACACCCCTAACCCTTTTCCCTGGGAGGGCCAGTTGGGATGAGGCCAGCCCAACTGTTTCCAGTGGGAAATTGGGGAAGGTGCACCTTGCCCTGGCCTGGTAAGAAGTTCTCTCACAGGCATTGACAGGGAGAAGCTGAGGTTGTTTGGATTGAAATCCCTTCTCATCCAGAAAGACTTTCATACTTGTTGCTTTCTTCCTCATCATAACTTCTTCTTTCTGTTTCTATGAAAAGTATATTTGTTCCAACTTCCCTACCCCCAAAGTGGATTTTAGTTGTGATACCAACGTGTGATGGGGCATTTTATGTTTCTAATGGCTGAGCTCGTTGTACAGATTGTTCCTCTATCCAGGGCATTGGGGTTAGTTTTCTTTTTTGGTTATGTGTCTCTAGTTTAGTAGCACGGTGTAGGGGCCAAGAGCATGAACTCTGCAGTTGTAGAGACCGGTTTCAAGTTACAACTCTAACATTTACTAGCCCATTAAAAACAAAACAAAACAAAAGCAAAACCTTCAGGGGAGTTCCCTTCATGGTGCAGCCCAAACAAATCCGACTAGAATCCATGAGGATGGGGCTTCGATCCCTGGCCTTGCTCAGTGGGTTGGGGATCCGGCATTGCTGTGAGCTGTGGTGTAGGTCACAGACAAAGCTTGGATCCCACCTTGCTGTGGTGTAGGTCAGCGGCTTCAGCTCCGATTTGATCCCTCGCTTGGGAATCTCCATATGCCACAGGTATGGCTTTAAAAAAAAGAAAAGAAAAGAAAAAGAATCTTCAGCAACATATTTAGGTTGGCTAAATTTTGGTCTTTTTCTATGAGATAATGGTAACTACCTCATAAAGTTGTCATACTTATTAATTCAGACATCCTTTGTAATTCACTTAGTACCACTTTTGGCACATGGTAAGTCCTCAGTAAATATTAGTTGCAGATACTACTATGAAACATAGGTCTTAATACCTTGTACATTTATTTCTTGCTGGATGCCCCAAAGTAGGATTTAGTGGTTCAAGAGTGTGGGTGTTATACATTTTAAAACACGGTGCACGATTACTATCTAAAAAATTTTGGTCCTATTATTAGTGAACAGAAGTGGCCTTCTTCTCCATACCTTAGCAACATGGGGAGTTTTAGGAATCATTTCAAGTTTGGCTAATAGGATGGGTCAAAATAGTTTCTTACTATTTTAAATTGTGTTTTCCTGATCTCTAAAGAGACAGAGTGTCTATATGTAGATTTATTGGCCATTTTCAGATTGTCTTTGGAATCTGAATGGTCTGCCTGTTTAGAGCTTTTTTTTTTTAAATGGGACTTTAGAAATATTGCCACTTTGCATAAATATTACTAATTTATAAGGACTCTCCATGAATTAAAGATATTTTCTATGTTAGAAATATTTCTCTCATCCTATCATCTGTCTTCTTTTGTGGTCTTTTGCTCTACTGCCATTTATATTTTTTGTATAGAATGATATAACCACTTTTATGTCTCCCAGGTATTCTCTTATTTATCAAATACATTTGAGTGCCATGTGCAGACTAGAATCTTATTTTTGTTCTCATTTCATTGCACCAATGGCTCTCAATTTTCTGTGGGCATCAGAATCACTTATGACCATTTTATTTGATTTGATTTTTGTCTTTTTAGGGCTGCACCTGAGACATACGGAGGTTCCCAGGTCAGGAGTCCAATCAGAACTGTAGCCTTGGGCTGACGCCACAGCCACAGCAACATGGGACCTGAGCCGATACTGTGACCTGCACCACAGCTCATGGCAACGCCGAATCCCTAACCCACTGATGGAGGCCAGGGATCAAACCCGCATCCTCATGGATACTAGTTGGGTACGTTACTGTTGAGCCACAGTGGGAACTCCTATGAACCATTTTAAATCTGTGTTTTCTTAGGCTTGGTCACAGAATTTCCAGAGGTGGAGCTTACATGCGTATTTATGAGAAAGGAGAGTCTCATTTTGAAAAAGAAGTCCTGCTTAAAAGTAGGTTCTTTATTTCCCCATCTTCACCCCTCTGCCCCTAACATAGGTTTTTAAATTGGCAAAATGTTGATACAGTTGTTGAAGTTGGATGCTGTTGATGGGGCCCTGTAGGTGGCCCAAGATGTGCCTCAATGGTGTATTGACAGTTCTAAATGAGGGTTATTTAAGAAATGGCCAATGCAAGAGGGATGCTCTGACCTTCCTTTTGTCTCCCCCAAAGCGGGAAAGACACCTCTCATGGGAAAGGTGTACACCCTGCATCTGGAGGGAGATGTACATGTTTAATGCCAGAGTTAGGGAATTTGGGCCAAGAAGCCTTATAAACAAACCTTGCTACTTCTTTAATTTACTACCCCATTCCCAAACTGTTTAGTTTCTTCACTAATCAAGCACCCCAAACCTGCGTTTCTTTGTCCTGTCAGTTCTTCACAAATTGATTGTTTGTCTAAAAAGTCTAAAAGCTGCTTGCTTTGGCCACTTCTTCGTTTGCATTTCTGTGAGATGTCTGTGCACACAGTTAAAATTAGTTTCTTTTCTCCTAATCTGTCATGCAGCCCCTGTATTAGTCCAGCCACAAGAACTGAAGAGAGATAGAGGGGAAAATTTCTGTATTCACCCCAAATTCATATGTTGAAATCTTAACCCCCAATGTGATGGTTTTAGGAGATTGGGCCTTTGGGAGGTGATTAGGTTATGAGGGTCGATTCCCTCCTGAATGAGGTCAGTGCTCTTATAAAAGAGACCCCCCCTCGGAGCTCCGCAGCCCCTTCCCCTATGTGAAGTTACAGCGAGAAGATAGCTGTGATCCAGAACGAGAGCGCTCACTGGAACTTGACCATTCTCGCCCCCTGATTTGGCCTCCTCTTCTGTTGTAGCAGCTGAAATGAACTAAGACATGGGGTGATGGGCACAGGAGGATTCCTTGTCTGTTCTCTTTACATTTTAATATGTCTGAAAATTTCCATAAATTGTAGCCTTAAAAGAAAAAGGTTCTTCTTTTTTTTTGGTCTTTTTAGGGCCACACCTGAGGCAAATGGAGGTTCCCAGGCTAGAGGTCAAATCAGAGCTGCAGCCATTGGCCTGCACCACAGCCTCAGCAACGCGGGATCCAAGCTGCATCTGCGACCTACACCAAAGCTCACGGCAATGCCGGATCCTTAACCCACTGAGCGAGGCCAGGGGTGGAACCCGTGTCCTCATGGATACTAGTCAGATTCGTTTCTGTTGAGCCATGACAGGCACTCCAAAAGCATTCTGATAGCATGTGAAGCTCATTGAAGTTGCTGTCGCAACCAGAGCTGACTAAGCAGCAGCGATGTTAGATCGCCTTGGAAGGTCAGCTAGGGAGGGACGTGGCCTCTCATGGATGTGTTGAGCAATAGGGTAGGCTGCCCTCGTGGGAGCCGAGGCAGAGCCCCAGCAGCCTGCCAGGGCTGTGCTGAGGCCTTGGACCCTGAACAGCAGGGCCTCCTCTCTTCCCAGTTGCCTCATAGCTTTTCTCTGAGTTTCTTCTCAGTTCTGAAGGACCCCCTCCATGAGAGCCAGGGATGGATATTTCTGTTTCTTGGGGAGGCAAGTAAAAAACAGAAGTCAGTCTTTAAGCCTGTCTCTGGCCAGTCAGCAGCAGGTGGGGGAGTGGTGTTGTTGCCACTTCCCCTCAGACTAGACTCTCTTTTCCTCCATTAAAAATCCTTTGTTGGAGGGAGTTCCCATCGTGGCGCAGTGGTTAATGAATCTGACTAGGAACCATGAGGCTGCGGGTTCGGTCCCTGCCCTTGCTCAGTGGGTTAAGGATCTGGCATTGCTGTGAGCTATGGTGTAGGTTGTAGACGCGGCTTGGATCCCACGTTGCTGTGGCTCTGGCATGGACTGGCAGCTACAGCTCCGATTTGACCCCTAGCCTGAGAACCTCCATATGCTGCGGGAGCAGCCCAAAGAAATAGCAAAAAAAAAAAAAAAGAAAAAAGAAAAAAAGAAAAAAAAATCCTTTGTTGGGGTGCCAGTCATGTCTCAGCGGAAGTGAATCTGACTAGGATCCATGAGGACGCAGGTTCAATCCCTGGCCTCACTCAGTGGGTTGAGGATCCGGGATTGCCATGAGCTGTGGTGTAGTTCACAGAGGTGGCTTGGAGCCTGTGGTGCAGGCCAAGAGCTACAGCTCAGCTCTGATTCAGCCCCTAGCCTGGAACCTCCATATGCCATGAGTGGGGCTCTATAAAGAAAAAAAAAATTATATTCCTTTATCAGTCATCTTACACTCACTCTAAATCTTCCAGTTTCATTTCTCTCTTTTGTATCCCCAGGATGGCACTTTTTTCCTAGTCATGGTAACTGCTTTGTCTTAACTGTGATTTGCTTACTTCTGCCTCCACAATAAACACACAACATTACATTCAAACCGGGGTGCCTCACCTAGACTTTCCCAATCCCTAGTTCTCACCTCTTGCAAAACGCTACTCGAAATGCAGCTCAGGGGAAGCCCAGGACACACTAGCCCTCCATCTGTCAGCACGTAAGGACAGAGATACCCAGGTAATGAAAGAGCAAAGGAGGAGTTGAGCCATGAACAAATAGAACAAGCTCTCACTAGAGGAAATGGAAACAGTGATGGGGAGGAAGAGAACAATTTGAGAAGGTAGAGACTGGAGAGATTCAAGAGAACATTATATCCATAAATTGAAAGCAAGTTGCCATTGAAAGGAAGAATGGGAAAAGTAGAATTCTTTTTTTTTTTTTTTTCTTGGCCATACCTGCAGTATATGGAAGTACCTGGGCTAGGGATTGAATCCGAGCTGCAGATGTGACCTATGCCAGAGCTGCAGCAATGCTGGATCCTTAAGTCACTGCACTGGGCTGGGGATCTAACGGTGCCGGTACAGAGACAAGCCAGATCATTAGCCCACTGCACCACAGAGGGAACTCAGGAAAACTAGAATTCTTGAAATTGAAATCTTTTTTTTTTTTTTTTTGGTCTTTTTGTCTTTTTAGGGCTGTACCTGTGGCATATGGAGGTTCCCAGGCTAGGGGTCAAATTGGAGCTGTAGTTGCTGGCCTATACCACAGCCATAGCAATGCAGGATCCAAGCCGCGTCTGTGACCTACACCACAGCTCAAGGCAATGCTGGATCCTCAACCCACTGAGCAAGGCCAGGGATTGAACCTGAGTCCTCGTGAATCCTAGTCAGGTTTGCTAACCACTGAGCCACAATGGGAACTCCCGAATTTTTTTTTTTTTTTTTTTTGGCAGCGCCTACAGCATGGGGAAGTTCTCAGGCCGGAGAACAGACCCATGCCACAGTGGTAACGATGCTGGATCCTTAACTGCTAAGCCACCAGAGAATTCCTGAAATTGGAGTCTTTGCAAAATGATTACCAAAGTTATTTTCAAAATTACACAAAAGTCTAAAAAATAGAACAGATGCAGCCAAGGACTGAATTAGAAATCTGGAAGATAAAGTTGAAAAAAAGAAATCTGAAAATGGGAGAAAATTAGAAATCATCTTCCCTCTAAAGTCAAAAGAGAAGGAAAAAGACTGGGAAAAGATCTAAGCAGTCCACCCTCCACTTCCTCCAGTAGGATTCTCAGAAGATGGAAAGAGAGCAAAGAGAGAGGTTGTGACCCTTCTCAAAACAGACAAGTGCCTGGATCTTCAGACTGAAGGAGCCCAGACAGATACATATTGGTGACATTTTTGCCCTGCAAGGATAAAAAGAATATCCTTAAGGTTTACACAGAGAAAACATCAAGATTGCCTGGCCAAAGTCACACTGGATCAGAAGACTCCAACCAGCAACACTGGACAATGAAAGAAAGGGGAGTGTCAAGTCCTGGATTCCGAGGAAAGTGATTTGAACATATAAATACATACCGGCTAGGCTATGTGTAAAAATATCTCCAGGCGCAGGCAAGGACTCTGAAAGATTGTCTTCTCTATGCTTTTTCTAGAAGAGTTGCTCAGCGCTGTACAGAGCCAAGCAGAAAAGGAACCCAAGAAAGAGAAAAACAGGCACTCCAAGAAACCTATCTAAGACGACAATGTCAAGACATCCTAGATCCATGACACTTGCTCCTCACACCTGAACGGCAGCAAGTCCAAGTTAGAACAGGAAGTCAGAGGGCTCCATGGAAACAGTCTTCAGGAAGAATGTGGGTAACAGCACAACAGTCTTGTGATTGGTGCATGATTTTCCTAATTTTTCTACCAATATAAATCAGGATCTAGAAGTGTCACAACAGCCTGCTATCCATGAGATGGTGACATAAGCCTTTTTATGTTTCCCCCTAACAAGAAAAAGAATGGCCACTAGATATTCTGGGAAATAAGGGAAACACTCTCATGGTCTGAAAACAAAGCAAGTCAGATGGTGGTATGTGAGAAATCGTGATGGATCCTCTGAATTAATTATAATCTGTTTGAACTTGTAATGGATACTCAGTATAAGAATTTTCCTGTGCTGAGTATGAGTTTTTTTAATTTGTAAAAGAGGTTTGCCATTTTTATAGCATACTTTTTTTTTTTTTTTTTTGGTCTTTTGTCTTTTTGTTGTTGTTGTTGTTGCTATTTCTTGGGCCGCTCCCGTGCCATATGGAGGTTCCCAGGCTAGGGGTTGAATCGGAGCTGTAGCCACCGGCCTACGCCAGAGCCCCAGCAACGCGGGATCCGAGCCGCGTCTGCAACCTACACCACAGCTCACGGCAACGCCGGATGGGTTAACCCACTGAGCAAGGGCAGGGACCGAACCCGCAACCTCATGGTTCCTAGTCGTATTCGTTAACCACTGCGCCACGACGGGAATTCCCCTACTTTTCTTTATATTCAGCTTTTCCCTTATAATTTTTTTGAAGAATCATGCAGAGAGTAAACTTAGGTATAAATTTTGTCCTTATTCTTTCTCAAAAAAAAAAAAAGGAAATATGGGTTTGGGGTTTTTCACATTGTAATGGTGACTTTGAATTTTGATTAGACAGTCATTTAAACTCAGCATCTGGAAGCTTAAACTTATGGCCATTAAGACGTATATGCTTGGAGTTCCTGTCGTGATGCAGTGGAAACAAATGTGTTTGTGGGTTTGATTCCTGGCCTTGCTCAGTGGGTTAAGGATCTGAGGATCTGGCGTTGCCATGAGCTGTGGTGTAGGATGCAGACATGGCTCCGATCCTGCATTGCGGTGGCTGTGGCATAGGCTGGCAGCTGCAGCTCTCATTCAACCCCTAGCCTGGGAACCTCCATTTGCTGTGAGTGAGGCCCTAAAAAAAGACCAAAAAAAAAAAAGGTATATGCTTAAAAACATGCCATTAACACTAATGTCAGTGCCTCATATTTTCATAATCTTTTTGAAGAATTTCTTAGTAACCAATAGGTCTTGTTTTGAAGAAATATATAGATATACAAATTCCAGCCACTCCTCTAGTTTCACTTCAGCTTTTTTCTGATGAATCCAAGTAAAATTATCTGAGTTTTTTTTTTAGAAATTTTATTTTTTATTGAAGTATAATTAACATACAACATTCCTTTAGTATCAGGTGTACAATGTAATGATTCAACATTAAATAAATATTTATAGCAGTTACCTCTGAATAACTGTGGGATTAGGATGATGTGTGTATGATTTTCCTAATTTTTCTACCAATAATATGTATTGCTTTTATAATAAGAAAATAAACCCCGTTAACATTTAAGAAGAAAAAAAGATTTCTATTAAAACTTCCTGAATAGGAAGTCCTTCTTGAGGCCCCACTTCCTGCTAATCATTGCTGTCGCCCTTGCAAACTCATTTTTTAAAGGAGTGCATCTATTTACTGATACGGGGTATAGCTTTGCATGTTGAATGCTTCTGCCTAGAGTGTTTTAGTTTCTCAAGGACCAGGCCTGAGCATCTGAACACTGTTCCTGTTCCCCTGGCCTGGCTCACCCCACCTCGGGCTGCCCCCACTAGATCCTGGAGGGCCTCTGGCTGTGCCTCCCACGCTCAGCAAACTCTCACAGGCACCCCACATGGGGTGAGAGAGAGACAGCAGGTCCAGGCTGGGGTAAGCATGGGGTTGGCAACTCACGCTGCAAGAGCTTCAAGTTCTCTCCACCAATCATTAGACTTTCAGAGTTGAAAGTATAAATCAGAAGCCCAAGTGCTTACATATGTGTCACATCAGCTCAGTAAACAAGATAGTCTGAGGAACAGACTCAGCTCAGGGACTCTTCCCATACGTCAGTAGTTGTGGGGACAAAGCATTTTTGGAGACATGAATCAGCTCACTTATTTGTAGAGATTTGGGGAACTGTCACAAGGGCCTGAAAGCATAATGAACACAGGAAACTCACATGTTGGTATTACCATGAAAAAGCCTTTCATGAAAAGGAGAGAGAATAGCAAGAAATTTGTTTCTTCCCCTGAAACCATAGACTGTTCTGGCTGCGGTGCTTTCCTGCAGGTGAGGAAGGCCTCTAGGAGAGAGAGAGTAGAAAGAGGAAAGGAGAAAATGGAGAGAAGAGCAGGAGCCTGCGAGGAGGAAGAAATCCCGAGAGCCTTGGGTGCTTCATACTAGACCGTGAGTCATAGTGATGCATAGATCTGTGAGTCACTTTCCTTTCTTGGCCCTCAGATCTTGGTGTTAGCTTGATTTTCCTCTCTATGTTCTGCTTGTAGCATCTATACTTCGAAGAGGGCAAGGCCATTTTTAGCATCTTCATAGCCCCTGGCATGTTGCCTGTGAGAAGGCCAACCCATTAGAAGGCATCTACAGGCCCAGTTCATAATAATCTTCTGCTAAATATTTTTGACAGGATATTCTATGCACAATATGGAATTGCCATTTTTAAAGACCAACTGTCACATATTCACAATTTCATACTTTCAAACTAATAATTTTGCCTTTGAAATTATTTGGCTGTATGTGCTGCATTTAATTTATCATTGGCTATGATTTCTCTGCCCCTACTACACATAGGCTGGGAATTTACACAAAATGAGAACTTTTAACCTACTGATTATTATTAGTTCATGGATACCAAAGGGAATAATTAATGGTGTCGATTTAATGTGGCATCTGTAAACCATCCGCTAAACGGCTGTTAACTCAAACCTCCTCATTGTCATCTTTATTTTGGAGCTGTGGCAGCCTGGCTCCTGGTGGCTGGCTCTGGTGGGTGATTGGTGTGCAGGAGGTTTATTAGCAGAGCTACTGGTTGGCACCTTTTGGGGAAGGGTAAGAACCCCACTGGACAGAGGGATGGACAGAGGCTGCAGAGTTCTCAGCTACCCCATAGAGAGTTTGGGGCAAGGTTGGCCTGCATGTTGCCAGTTTAGGGCATCAGTCACTGGATGCAGTCTGCCTTGGGAAGGGGCAGTCTGGAGAGGGCCAGCTGCTGAGGGCTGTTAGCTAGCGTTCCCTGCCATGCTCAGTGGGGGTCTGGGTAGCAAAGCATAGCATCTATGGCAGTGCCAATTTAATGAAGGTCTAGTGGCACCTTAGCCCTGGGCCTGGGGGACAGAGGGGTCGATGGCCTGTGTGAGGAGCTAATGGGGCTTGAGGTTCTTTTTTTTTTTTAGCTTTTTAGGGCCACACCCACAGCATATGGAAGTTCCCAGGCTAGGGGTCAAATAGGAGCTGTAGCCACTGGCCTATACCACAGCAACACAGGATCCAAGCCAAGTCTGTGACCTATACCACAGCTCATGGCAATGCTGGATCCTTAGCTTACTGAGCAAGGCCAGGGATGGAACCCTCATCCTCATGGATACTGGTTGGATTTGTTTCCACTGAGCCACCATGGGAACTCCTGAGGCATTTTTTTTTTTTTTTTTTTAAGGGCCATACCCATGGCAGTTCCCAGGCTAGGGGTTGAATTGAGGACTCTGGGGCTTGAAGCTTTTGAATAGACTTTTAAAAGGATTTTAGGGAGAGAAAGCCCTTTAAATAGACTTAAGAGGGGAGCGAAGGGTATTGGGTGAGACTTGTCAGCAAGATGTCAAAGTGGAGAGGGCTCTGGACTGGGTCAGGAGTCCTGCCTGATTAGAGCCTCAGTGGTCTCACTTGTGAATCAAGGGAGGCAAACCTGATGACACCACAGCCCCCCCTGCCCCCGGTCCTTCCAGCCCTCGCCTTGGGTGGTGCTCTCTCACCCCAGTGACCCCAAAGTAGAGCAGATCGGAGTCACTAACTGATTCAGATTTGAATTCAGCGGTGTGTGAATTTTCTCCTGGGTTCTTGCTCAGACTTCTGGGGGTTGGTGGAGCAGAGACGAAGATAAGATCCAAGCCAGGCCATTTTATAAAGCATCAATTTTATTCCCCCCCCCCCCCAGCTCACAACTCTCAACGGCACATCTGTGACCAGGACACTATTTCATTCCTGGGTGGCAGACTGCAGGTCACAGAAGGGGGAAAAAAAAAAAAAAAAAGAAAGGAAAGCAAGCCAGAAGCCAAGGATTAGAAAACCAGTGACTTAACCCCATGCCCCCTGTTTCACTAGGGCAGCACATGTACCAATACTGAACAATAGAGAGAAGGTTAGGATGGACCATGTGCAAGGATGAGACACAAACTTGTGAAGCATCCCATATTTTTTTCAGGGGTGATGAAAAAGATCTCGAGATAGTACAGCAGTGTAAATGCACTTAAAGTGGTTAAATGGTAAGTTTTAGTTTAGGAATATTTTGCCACAGTTTATTAAACAAACGAACCTGGCCCTAAGGGATGGAGGATTGGATAAAGATGTCATGAAGTAAAAGTTACGAAATTACATTGATGAAATTAATTACAGGCAAAAGAAAAACCTCAGAACCCCAGTGCAGGCTGTGATGTACACACTCTGTGGTCTAAATACAGAGTAGTGGGAAAAGCCAACTTGAGTATCACCTGGGTTCCAAGCCTACCTCTGTCACTGCCTAGCTGTATGACCTTGGACAAGGCACCTAACCACTCTGAGCCTGTTTCTTATTTATAAAATCAAAATGATGACATTGGACTCATGTGTCTGTCAGGAGAATCGAACAACATATTACAGGCAAGGCATTTAGCATAGTAACTGGCTCCTAGCAGGCACTCACTAAAGTGTTTCCTTTCTTCAAGTGAAAGGTTGCAAATGCAAAAATGAACTTGAAAAAAACAGTAAGGATAAAATTTAAAAAGGAAAAAAAAAATGGGGACAGTATTTGGTTGTAGTTCCTGGCAGAGCTAGACCAAGTATAGGAAGAACATACTAAATTGCTGAAAAAGACTTTAAAAATGTATTTAAGCCAGAATGCTGCCTAGCTGTTGTAACTAGGAAACCCCCCAATACAAGGGTTTTAAACAAGAAGGAAGCTTATTTTCCTCAGTGTAATGGTCCAGACATGAGCTGTCCACCGCTGGCTAGACAAGACAGCTCTGTTTCTCAAGGCAAGATTTCCGTCTCTGGGTCCAAAGTGTTTGCTTTAGATCCTGACATCATCTAGGTGGTGGGAAGCGGGAGAGGGCCAGAGATGGCTTCTGTGTTTCTTTTAAGGGTGTGGCTTGGAAATGGCACACCTCATTTTTCCATCCACAACCCATTGACCAAACCATGCTATAAGGGATGCTGAGAGAAGTGAACTCCTACTGGAGTTCTGTTAAAGCAGCAGAAACTGGATGTTGCCGTACAGCTAGCCAGATCAACCACACAACTCACTTTATATTTTCTTTAGTTTATAACCACAAACTTAAAAAAAAAAAAACAAAACTAACACATTTCCCCAAATGGAAGCACAATTTATTATTCTGTAAATATTTATTGCTGTGTGCTAGACACTGTTCAAAACATTGCATCCTGATCTCATGCAGCTTGAATTCAGTAGGGGGATAGAGTAAACAATAAAAATCAGAAAAACAATAGACACCCATAAGTGCAAAGAAGAAAAGGTGACGTGAGAACAGGTGATGACGTGGCTCCTGAGATGGGGTGGTTAGGATCGCCCTCACTGAGGAAATGATATATAAACTGAGCTGTTTGAAGAAAAGGATGCAGAACATGCCAGGAATGAGGAACTGAAGGTGCACCTGTCCTATAGGTGGGAAGCTCTTGGGGGTACCTTGTGTAGAAGGGCCAGTGCGGCTGGATTTAGCAGGAGAGGGCACGAGAATATAGACCAGAAAGGCAGGCAGGAGCAGTTTGCTCTCTGGTATTTCTTAGCACTAAGCACAGTGTACTTGGGGTGGGTACTGAGTGAGAGTTTGATGAAAAAAGAAAGAGGGAGGAAGGGAGGAAGGAAGAATCCAAGGCTGTTGACAGCAGCCTCTAGCTCGCAGCTCTCCTCTCCTTTGCTTGGGCAAAGACCAGGTCGCCCTCTGCTCATCCTATGCACATTCTGAGCTCCTGTCTTCCAGTTTCAGAGTCTCTTTCTCCTTGCAGTTGCTCCAAGTGTCCTTGTCCTGATGTCTGCTTATTAAAACTGGAGTCAGGAAGTAAATTTAGGAAGGAGACAGATCTGAAGAAAGTGGTCACATCTCCTCTTTGGCTTTCTCTGCTCTTTGCTAAACAGCTCTAGTTCTCTTTTTTAAAATTATTAAAACATTTTTTTTCATTGAAGTATAGTTGATTTATAATGTGCCAATTTCTCCTGTACAGCATATGTATAGTTATATATATACATACATTCTTTTTTAATGTTATTTTACATCATGTTCTGTCCCAGGGGACTGGATATAGTTTCCTTGTGCTATCCAGTCGGACCTTGTTGTTTATTCATTCTATATGTAATAGTTTGCATCTACTAACCCCAAACCCCCAGTCCATCCCACTCTCCCTCTCCTCCCTCTTGGCAGCTACAAGTCTGTGCTTCATGTCCGTGAGTCTCTTTCTGTTTTGTAGATAGGTTCATTTCTGCCATATTTTAGATTTTCCATATAAGTGACCATAGGGTATTTGTCTTTCTCTTTCTCACTTCACTTAGTATGACAGTCGCTAGATGCATCTGTGTTGCTGCAAATGGCATTATTTCCTTCTTTTTTTATGGCTGAGTAGCATCCCATTGTATATGTAAAACACATCTTCTTAATCTGTTCGTCAGTGGACATTTAGGTTGTTTTCCTGTCTTGGCTGTCGTGAATAGTGCTGCTATGAACTTTAGGGGTGCATGTATCTTTTTGAATTGTAGTTTTACCTGGACAGCTCTAGTTCTCTCAATTTTTCTGCGTGTAGTCTTCCAGATGTGGAAGCAGCCTGATACCCTCTAATCATGTGCAGTTTGGAGAGGCAGTATGACAATGGAGTGCCAGGATGAGGTGGTAGTTAAGCCTGTAGCTTTTGGAGCCAAATTGCTTAAGTTTGAATTCCACTTTGGCCCAGTATTACCTGGGACACCCTGAGTAATGTGCTTCACCTCTCTGGTGATCAGTTTGGTTATCCATATTAAATGGGGATTAGTACTAGTCCATGACTACAATAAAGAAAACCCTGAAACCAAGGTTTTTAATGACTCACTTAGGGCTAAGCCAGGCCCGATGTGTTCTGAACCTGTTTGGCAAGAAAACTTGAAGTGAACTTATTATCTTGATTTAACTACTTAAAAAAATATTTGTGCATTTTGCTACAGAAATGCTAATGTGTTTGATCAGAGGACGGCTCCAGACCCTACTAGAGGAGTTATGTGTATAGGCCATATTTTTAAAAACCTGAAAAATTCCGAATTCGAAAAACATTGAGCCCTAAGAATTTCAGAAAAGGGACTGTGCCTTGTTACTCTCCTTCTTAGAGCATGGCAGCCAGAATGAAGGCAAGATCGTGGTTGTGTTCATTGTACTAGCTCTAAGTATGATAGAGATGAGGAGAGCAGCTAGGTCAGGTCAAAACTCAAAGTTCACCCTCATGGGTGAGGTGGTAAAATGTAGCTGGAAAGATATGGTTGGGTAAATTTTCAAGGACCTTCTTGGCATTTGAGTTAGTGTAGAATTCTTTGCTCTCCAGCCCTCCCAATCCCATGGTTTGACCATCTGGGAAAGGACCAGCAATGCAATCTATCTGCAGAAAACACATGCATTTAGGCCTCACTGATGCAGCCTTCTGGTCACATTCCCTGAGAAATAAAATGACCCCTCTCTCACAGTTGCCATGCCAGCAAGACATAGCTATCTCCAACCTAAAGTGTCATTTTAAGATGCCTGCAACCAGTATGCAGTTATTCATCAGGTGTCTTTGCAGGGACAATCAGGTCATAAAGTCAGGACACCTTGGAGTTCTCGTCGTGGCTCAGTGGTTAACGAACCTGACTAGCATCCATGAGGACGCGGGTTCAATCCCTGGCCTTGCTCAGTGGGTTAAGGATCCGGCATTGCTGTGAGCTGTGGTGTAGGTTGCAGATGTGGCTCGGATCTGGCATTTCTATGGCTGTGATGTAGGCTGGCAGCTATAGCTCTGATTTGACCCCTCGCCTGGGAATCTCTATATGCCGAGGGTGCAGCTCTAAAAAAAGGATAAAAAGGCCAGGAAAGAAAAAAAAAAAAAGTGAGGACACCTGGGCTTTAGTCATGGTTGTGCCACTGTGAAAACAGGGGCAAGTCACTCACTCTTCCTGGATTTTGATCTTGTGAAACAGGCATTGTACCCAGTGACCTCTATGTTTAGTTCCTGCTCTAACCTGCTTTTGAGCTTCACAATTGTGGAGCATTGCAGACCTTTAATGGAAAGTGTGCGTCCAGGAAAGGCGAAACTCGGAAGAGCCAGTTCTGTTTAGTTTGCTAGGGAGACCGTCTCAAAGTATCACGAACCCGGTGGCCTAAACAACAGAAATTTATTGCTTCATAGTTCTGGAGGCTTAAAGCCCAAGGTCAAGGTGCTTGCAGGGTTGGCTCCTCCTGAGGGCTTTGAAGGAGAATCTGTTGCATAACCTCTTCTGGCTGCTGGTAGCTCACGAGCCATCCTTGGTGTTTTTGGCTTACCAGCCTGCATCTTCCTGTGGCATTCTCCCTGATTGTCTGTATGTCTCTGTGTCCAAATGTCCCTTTTTATAAAGACACTAGTCCTGTTGCATTACCCCCCCCCTCCCAGGACCTCATTTGGACTCGATTACTCCTGTAAAGACCCTATTTCCAAATAAGGGCACATTCTGAAGGCCTGGAAGGTAGGATTTCAACATACCTTTTTTGGAGGACACAATTTAGCCGGGTCAGAACTGTTGAATATTTCTGTACAGAAGGAATGAAGAAATGGACTAAAAATTGGTTTTTGAATTTTTCACTTAGGCCGTACCTTTCTCTTATTTTTATGGAATACTTGAAGTTGAGTTTATCAGGCACTATCAGGTTTGAGATGTAGTGTTCCTTCGAATGGTTCTCTCTAAGGAAATGTTACATGTTCCTTTTTCCCTTCTCCTCCCCTCTTGCTTATCCCCCCCCACCCCACATTCTTTTGTGTCTCCAACTCCAATTATATTCCTCCTCTATTCCTCTTTATCTCCCTACCTGGATCTCCGAAAATAAGGGAATGTCTATTCTTTATTCTCTGGTTCACCATCCACAGTAAAAATGCAGCTGTAATCCTCACTGAATCATTCCTTCTGCTTTTGAAGCTTCTTTTCTCTCTCCCCACTTTTCCAGGGCCTTATAGCAACCTTGGGCCTGGAAGAGACCTGAGATGTTTTCTGAACCCACAGGTGGCTTGGGTCTCCTTGAATGGCCTATGTTTTTAGGCCATCTCTGTATGACCATCGCTCTACTTCTGAAGTATAAGATTGATGACTGTAAGCACTAGATGTCTCCTCCTTATGTCCACTTAAAATCCATCTCCCCCTCTGTCACCAGAGAGCTCTCTGGAGCATGACAGAGCAAAGCCATTGCATCTCCTGTGGGAAGCCCTTGGAAGCAACACCAGCTACTCAGGTTCAGACTCTTCTTTTCTCTCTCTTTTTTTTCCTTCCTTTTTAGGGCCACACCTGTGGCATATGGAAGTTGCTAGGCTAGGATTGAAACAAAGCTGTAGCTGCTGGCCTACATCACAGCCACAGCAACTCGAGATCCAAGCTGCATCTGCAACCTACACCACAGCTCACGGCAATGTCGGATTCTTAATCCACTGAGAGGGGTCAGGGATCGAACCTGTATCCTCATGGATACTAGTCGGGTTCATTGCTACTGAGCCACAATGGGAACTCCCAGACTCATCTTAACATTTGAGAGGCAGAGTTCTCTGGTTCTACTAGTTATTTAACCAGTCAACTTCAAGGTCTACCACTACTTAGTTGAGGTAATTTAGGCAGGTGATATAACCTCTTTGAACACTAGGGTCTATATCCTTGAACTGAATTGTAGCCAGAAGACTTGAATTTCAAGGGCTTGCTCTTTACTGGTCTAGTTAAACTTTTCTAAATCTCAGCTTTTAATTCACAGAATAAAGATCACAGTACTTGTCTTCCCTCATAGGATTGCTGTGAAATCAAACGTGATAGTATTTGTCAAATTGGTTTGTGGCTATTCGTACTGCTGCTGCTACTATTATTAAGGGCCTGGAAGGAGGCCGTCTTTCTAGACTGACTCAACACCAGAAGTACACGAAGAACTTTGGCTGCAAGTCACTCTGAACTTCTAGGAAGCAGTTGGGGACAGGATGTGTGGGGGAGCCGGGAGAGTTATTCAGAGAATTGCTTCCTACCTGTGACCCAAGTTCTAACTGTTAGCCAGCTTCTAGAGCCACCTGGGAAATGGCCAGGTTCAGTTCTCCGAAGATCAAACCAGGGAGAAGTGCATTCACTCTTTTTGAACAAATTAAGCAAAACACGGGATGATTGGCATCCTTTTCATCCCTTCCCTCATCCATATCAACAACTAGCTCCCTTTGATTTCAGGGACTTTAAGAAAAAAGGTACAGAAAAGAGGTCTTTTGTAAAGTCATAGGGGCCTGTTTCTTCCTGGTTGGCCCCCTTTCTCACACATCTCTCTTCGGGCATAAAGTAGAACAGCAGAACTCTGTGTGGACAGGTTACGTACCAGTAGAACTGAATGGCCCCTCCCTCATGGGTGTGGCCCAGAGGCTCCACAGGGTAGCCTGTAGGGTCCTTTCCACACAACCACTGAATGTTGTTTCACCCTTGGGGTTTGCAGGGTGAGTCTGCCGCCGTTCTGGACCTCTTGTTGTCCCACACAGCATCTAAGAGAGCGTTTGGTGGTCTTTTCAGCCACTAAGGAAGAGAGAAGAGAGGTTGCTTTCCAGAGCCTGAGGGCTTGGCATCTGTCATGCTTATACACAAATGATTTTTAGTATCCAGAGAATCACATCAGGAGCTAATTAAAGCCAGTCCTAAATTATTTATCTGGGTCAGATTTTTGTTCCCTCTGTTATTCAAGAGAAAGCGGGTTGTTGATCTGAGACTATCATGAAACCTTTTAACCAAGGTTTGCCCTGTGCCTTTCTGCTACTCTGATGATTGTTAATTTTTGTTTTGGATCTGACCTCTGTATAAAAAAACTATGAAATTTACCCAAGTCCTTGTTAAGTCTGTGTAATCAATTGAAAACTTGTTATGTGATATTGGTGAACCCCCCTGGTGGTGGTATGAATATGTATTTAGAGATGACAAATAAGGAATTTGAATGTTGTCATTAAAAAAACTGAAAGTAAGCAAATATGAAATACACATAATTTTTAAAAGATATATTAGAGCAGTGGTTCTCAAACTTTTCTGTTGATCAGTTACTGTAGTAGGTCCTTGGCATAGCCTTTCAAAATCTGTTTTTGAAAAAACTCCACTGGCAATTCTGATAAGCCCCATTCCATTAAACAGTCCTTTATATATATATATATATAAATGAATTCAAATGAATTATATATATATATTTACTTATATATTTATATATATATATTTACTCAAATGAATTTATCACATCTGTAGTTGTATAATGATCATCACAATCTAATTTCACAGGATTTCCATCCCATAACCCAAGCACTTCCCCCCATCCCCCGAACTGTCTCCTCCAGAGACCATAAGTTTTTCAATGTCTGTGAGTCAGCATCTGTTCTGCAAAGACATTCAGTCTGTCCTTTTTTCAGATTCCACATGTCAGTAAAAGCATTTGATGTTGGTGTCTCATTGTATGGCTGACTTCACTTAGCATGATAATGTCTAGGTCCATCCATGTTGCTAAAAATGCTGGTATTTCATTCATTTTAATGGCTAATATTCCATTGTGTGTATGTACCCCATCTTCTTGATCCACTCCTCTGTCGATGGACATTTAGGTGGTTTCCATGTCTTGGCTATTGAAAACAGTGCTGCAGTGAACGTTGGAATACATGTGTTTTTGTGAGTCATGGTTTTCTCTGGATAGATGCCCAAGAGCGGGATTGCTGGGTCAAATGGTGGTTGTATTTTTAGTTTTCTGAGGACTCTCCATACTATTTTCCACAGTGGTTGCACCAATTTACAATCCTACCAACAGTGTACTAGGGTTCCTTTTTCTCCACACCCTCTCTAGCACTTATTGCTTGTAGACTTTTTGATGATGGCCATTCTGGCTGGTGTAAGGTGGTACCTCGTAGTGGTTTTGATTTGCATTTCTCTAATAATGAGTGATGTTGAACATCTTTTCATGTGTTTTTGGCCATCCATATGTCTTCTTTGGAGAACTGTCTGTTTAGATCTTCTGCCCATTTTGTGATGGGGTTGTTTGTTTTTTTGGTATTGAGCTGCAGAAGGTGCATATAAATTTTGGAGAGTAATCCCTTGTCAGTGGATTCATTTGCAAAGATTTTCTCCCATTCTGTGGGTGGTCTTCTTGTTTTGTTTAGGGTTTCATTTGCTGTGCAGAAACATTTAAGTTTGATTAGGTCCCATTTGTTTATTTTTGTTTTTATTGTCAATACTCTGATAGGTGGATCTGAGAAGACGTTGCTGTCGTTTATGTTGGAGAGTGTTTGGCCTATTTGGAGAGTGTTTGGCCTATTTTTTCCTCTAAGAGTTTTATAGTGTCTGGTCTTATATCTAAGTCTTTAATCCATTTGGAGTTTATTTTTGTGTATCTTTTCCATGTGGCTGTCCAGTTGTCCCAGCAAGACTTATAGAACAAGCTGTCCTTTCTCCATTGTATATTCTTGCCTCCTTTGTCACAGACTGGTTGACTGTAGGTGTGTGGGTTTAATTCTGGACTTTCTATCCTGTTCCACTGATCTATATTTCTGTCTTTGTGCCAGTACCATATGGTTTTGATGATTGCTGTTTTGTAGTATAGTCTGAAGTCAGGGAGCCTGATTCCTCCAGCTCCATTTTTCTTTATCAGGATGTCTTTGACTAGTCTGGGTCTTTTGTGCTTCCAAACAAACTTTAAAATATTTTGTTTGAGGAGTTCCCATCGTGGCACAGTGGTTAACGAATCCGACTAGGAACCATGAGGTTGCGGGTTCGGTCCCTGCCCTTGCTCAGTGGGTTAACGATCTGGCATTGCCGTGAGCTGTGGTGTAGGTTACAGACGCAGCTTGGATCCCACATTGCTGTGGCTCTGGCGTAGGCCAGCGTCTACAGATCTGATTAGACCCCTAGCCTGGGAACCTCCATATGCCATGAGTGCGGCCTAAGAAATAGGCAAAAGACAAAAAAAAAAAAAAAAAAAAAAAAAAAAAAATTTTTTTTTGTTTGAGTTCTGTGAAAAATGTCCTTGGTAATTTGGTAGGGATTGCATTGAATCTGCCTTAGGTAGCATATTCATTTTGATAATATTAACTTAGGTAGCATATTCATTTTGATAATATTAACTCCTCCAATCCAAGAGCATGGTATATCTTTCCATCTATTTGTGTCATCTTTGATTTCTTTCATCAGTGTCTTATAGTTTTCAGAGAACAGGTCTTTGTCTCTTTACGTAGGTTTACTCCTAGGGTATTTTATTCTTTTGGATGCGATGGTAAACGGGCTTGCGTCCCTAATTTCTCTTTCTGATCTTTCGTTGTTAGTGTATAGAAATGCCGTTGATTTCTGTGTATTAATTTTGTATCCTGCGACTGTGCCAAATTGGTGGATGAGCTCTGTTTTGTGGTAGAGTCTTTAGGATTCTCTAGGTATAATATCAACACCCCCCTTACAGAAATGGACAGATCATCCAGACAGAAAATCAATAAGGAAACACAGGCCCTGAATGAAGCATTAAACCAGATGGACTTAATAGATATTTATAGGGCATTCCATCCAAAAGCAACAGAATACACATTCTTCTCAAGTGCACATGGAACATTCTCTAAGACTGATCACATCCTGGGCTACAAATCCAATCTCGGTAACTTTAAGAAAATTGAAATTGTATCAAGCATGTTTTCTGACCACAATGCTATACGACTGGAAATCAACAACAAGAAAAAAAAACTGCAAAAAACACAAACACGTGGAGACTAAACAACATGCTACTAAACAACCAATGGATCACTGAAGAAATCAGAGGAAATTAAAAAATACCTAGAAGCAAATGACAACAAAGATACAACACTCCAAAACCTATGGGATGCAGCAAAAGCCATTCTAAGAGGAAAGTTTATAGCAATACAAGCCCACCTCAGGAAACAAGAAAAAGCTCAAATAAACAAGCTAACTTTACATCTAAAGCAGCTTGAGAGAGAACAGACAAGACCTAAAGTTAGTAGAAGGTAAGAAATCATAAAGATCAGAGCAGAAATCAATGAAATAGAAACAAAGAAAACCGTAGAAAAGATCAATGAAACAAAAAGCTGGTTCTTTGAAAAGATCAACAAAATTGATAAACCCTTAGCCAGACTTACTAAGAAAAAAAGACTCAAATCAGTAAAATTAGAAATGAAAAAGGAGAAGTAGCAATGGACATCACAGAAATACAAAGACTCATAAGAGACTACTATATGCAATTATACACCAATAAAACGGGAAACCTAGAAGAAATGGACAAATTCTTAGAAAAGTACAATCTTCCAAGACTAAACCAAGATGAAATAGATGAATGAACCACAAGAACTGAAATTGAAACTGTGATTAAAAAACTTCCAACAAACAAAAGTCCAGGACCAGATGGCTTTACAGGCGAATTCTATCAAACATTTAGAGAAGAGCTAACACCTCTCCTTCTGAAACTATTTCAAAAAACTGCAGAGGAAGGGATACTCCCAAACTCATTCTATGAGGCCACCAGCACCCTGATACCAAAACCAGACAAAGATATCACAAAAAAAGAAAACTACAGGCCAATTTCACCAATGAACATCGATGCAAAAATCCTCAACAAAATACTAGCAAACTGCATCCAACAATACATTAGAAGGATTGTACATCATGATCAAGTGGGATTTATCCCAGGGTTGCAAGAGCTCCTCAATATCCGCAAATCCATCAGTGTGATATACCACATTAACAAACTGAATAATTAAAACCATATGATCCTCTCAATAGACACAGAAAAAGCCCTTCACAAAATCCAACACCCATTTCTGATAAAAACCCTTCAGAAAGTGGACATAGCGGGAACCTGCCTCAACATAATAAAGGCCATATATGACAAGCCCACAGCAAACATAATTCTCAGTGGTGAAAAGATGAAAGAATTCCCTCTGAGATCAGGAACAGGAGGAGGATGTCTGCTCTCACCACTACTCTTCAGCATAGTTTTGGAAGTCCTAGCCACAGCAGTCAGAGAAGTAAAAGAAATAAAAGGAATCCAAATTGGAAAGGAAGAAGTAAAACTATCACTATTAAACAGTCCTTCATATTTTAAAATTCGAAGTCTGTCTGCACTGGCCCTTATGATGTTAGTTGTTCTCACTAACCCAATTACCTCCCTTTGTTTTAGTTATAACTGAACTTATTTATTATGTACTTTAAAAAATTTTAATTTATAAAAGCTTAGCTAAGGAATTCTGTTGCCCACAACAAAGTTAATTTCTCTTCCATCCCTTGTTAAACTTTTATTTCTTTTGTCTTTCATCCTCTTCCAGCTAACAACAGAACAAACGAAAACCCCAAGAAAAACAGAGTAGGGAATAATTTGAGAAAAAATTTGAGAAAAAAATCCATTAGATGTCCCTGTACAAGTGTTTTCATGTATACAACTGTGTTAGTCTGGGGCTTTTTAGGTTGCAGTATCAGAATTGGTCTCAGAGGAGCTCAAGCAGAAAAGGGCTCACGGGACTGGAAGGTTCAGGGATGCAGCTGCTTCGGGTTGATTTAGAGGATTCTTAAATCACCCAAGCTTCTTTCACAGCCTTAGCCTCCTTTTCTGTCACTGGGCATAGCCCTCGTCAGGGGCCAAGGGCAGTAGCCATGAGCAGCCTGAGATTCACAGACTCATAGCTAAGGACCTTACTAGAATACCTCTCTTCTACTGTCTGCCTATTAATGTTAGGAAAAGCTCCATTTATTATTTCCTGCTTGGGTCCCATCTCATTGCTAGGATGGTGCACAGTGATTGACAGGATATGGAGGAACCCTCCAGAGAAAAAGTTGCTCTAGAACAGAGGTGAGGAAGTTATTTTGCAAAGGGCCAGAAAGTACATAAATTAGGTTTTATGGGTTACATAAATCCCTGCTGCGTATTCATTTTCTTCTCCTATTAAGCTCTCTTAGTACCACACTGAGGAAAAAGTACTGGTAGTAGGATCAAAACTGTGCAGAAAAATGAAGATAGGGACAGAAGAGGGAAGGCAGAAAAAATGGGTGAGGGTAAATTGAAGCTTATTTTAGAAGGTAATAAAGCATATTTCTTATTATAAAAATATGCTCTGGAGATGTGAGGCTAGAAGAATGATTATTGGCTTCCATCTTTTGCAAGAGTAAAAGGAAAATTCATTTCGCTTAAATATGAGCAACAGAAAAGACCATGGTTAATGTCTATACAAAGTTCTTATAAGAAAAAATATAAGTAGATGAATAATATTCCTTCAGATGATGAAAGCACATAAGGAGGACATCCTCACAAAAGAGATGGAAACCATAACCTAATATTTAAAACAAGGTAAAATGAAATAAGAAAATGATAGAAGCTATGTAAAAACAGCATAAATTAAAAGTTTTAGAGAAATTCACAAATGAAGTGTTTGGAAAATAAGAATATTTGAAAATAAAGGTGAATGTCAGAACTACCTCGGACAAATATTTGAAACTTAAAAAATCATTTTAGAAATGAAGATAAAGCTATATTGAATACAAAAGCAAACATTTTTATTTTTTCTGTATCTTGGAAGTATAGTTGATTTATAATATCATTAGTTTCAGTTGTACAACGCAGTGATTCAATATTTTTATAGAATGTAGAATGTTGACTATATTCTCTATGTTGTACAAAATATACTTGTAGATTATTTTACATATAGTAGTTTGTACCTCTTAATCTTCTACCCCTATATTGCTCCTCCCCTCTTCCCTCTCCCTACTGGTAACTACTAGTTTGTTCTCTATATTCATGGGTCTGCCTCTTTCTTATTATGTTCACTAGTTGGTTGTATTTTTTAGATTTTACATATCAGTGATATCATACAATATTTGTCCTTTTTCTGACTTTTTTCACTTACCATAATACCCTTTAGGTCCATCCATGTTGTTGGAGTTGGTAAAATTTCATTGTTTTTAATGGCTGAGTAATAGTCCATTGTGTGTGTGGGGCAGGGGCGGTGGTGGGGAATGCACATCTTTATCCGGTTATCTGTTGATGGACAGTTAAGTTGCTTCAGTATCTTGGCTGTTGTGCATAATGCTGCTATGAATGTTGCGGTGCATATATCTTTTCAAATTAATGTTTTCATTTTCTTCATATATATATATACCCAAGAGTGGAATTGCTGCATCATACAGTAGGTCTATTTTGAGTTTTTTGAGGGACCTCCTTATTGTTTTCCACAGTGGCTGCGCCAATTTACATTCCCACTAACAGTGCGCCTTCTCCCCATCTTTACCAACACTTGTTATTTCTTGTCTTTTTGATAATAGCCATTCTAACAGGTGTGAGGTTTTTATTTGCATTTCCCTGATGATTAGTGATACTGAGCATCTTTTCATGTACTTGTTGGTCATCTGTACGTCTTCTTTGGAAAAATGTCTACGCAGATCCTCTGCCATTTTTCAGTCAGATCTTCTTTGTGTGCTGTTGAGTTGTATAAGTTCTTCATATATTTTGAGTCTTAACCCTTTATCAGATATATGATTTGAAAAATATTTTTTCTGATTCTTCGGATTGCCTTTTCATTCTGTTGATAGTTTCTTTGTTGTGCAGAAACTTTTTGGTTTGATGTAGTCTACTTGTTTATTTTTTTGGTTTTGCTGCCTTTTTTGTTTTTTGCTGCCTCTTCTTTTGGTATCAGATTTAAAAAGTCATTTCTAAGACCATCGTCAGAGAATTTATATTTTCTTCTAGGAGTTTTATGGTTTCAGGTTTTATGTTCAAATCTTTAAACCATTTTACTTGATTTTATGTGTGGTAGAAGATAGTGGCCCAGTTTCATTCTTTCGCACATGGTTGTCTGATTTTCTCAACACTGCTTATTGAATTGAATATACTCAGTGAGTGTTCTTGACTGCGTTGTAATAAATTAATTGACCACATATGCATGGGTTTATATTCCTGCTGTTTTTTCCAACTGATCTATGTATATATTTTATGAAAATACCATCCTGTTTTGATTACTACTGCTTTATAATACAGTTTTTTAATGAAAGTATAGTTGATTTACAATGTTATACTAGTTTCTGATATACGAAAAAGTGACTCATACACACACTCTTTTTCATATTCTTTTCTATTATAGTTTATTACAGGATACTTAATATTGTTTCCTAGTGGGACTTTGTTTCTTATCTATTTTATATGTAATAGTTTTTATCTGCTGATCCCAAACTCCTAATTTATCCCTTCCTACATCCTCTCCCCTTTGATAACCATAAGTTTGTTTTCTATGTCCATGGGTCTGTTTTGTAGGTAGGTTCATTCGTGCCATATTTTAGACTGCACATGTAAGTGATGTCATATGGCATTTGTCTTTACCTGACATCCATGTTGCTGCAAATGGCGTTATTTCTTCATTTTTTATGGCTGAGTAGTATTCCACTGTGTACATGTACCACATCTTCTTTGTCCATTCCTCTGTTGATGGACATTTAGGTTGCTTCCATGTCCTGGCTATATCGTAAACAGTGCTTCTGTGAATCTTGGAGTGAACGTGTCTTTTCTGAATTAGTGTTTTCTCTGGATATATATATCCAGGAGTGAGATTGCTGGTTCATATGGTAACTCTATTTTCAGTTTTCTAAGGAGCCTCCATACTGTTTTCCATAGTGACTGTACCAACTTATATTCCCACCAACAGTGTAGGAGGCTTCCCTTTTCTCCATAGCCTCTCCAGCACTTGTTATTTGTAGACTTTTTAATGATGACCATTCCGATCTGTGTGAGGTGGTACCTCATTATAGTTTTGATTTTCATCTCTAGTTCTCTAACAATTAGTGATGTTGAGCATCTTTTCATGTGCCTATTGGCCATCCATGTATCTTCTTTGAAGAAATGTCTATTTATGTTTTCTCCCCATTTTTTTGAATGTGTTGGGTTTTTGTTTGTTTGTTTGTTTTTGGTCAAGGGCTAACTTTCAATAGATTGTGGTGAGGAAGCTGCTCTGCTACATACAAAACCCTGACCCAGAAGCAGGTCACCTATGAATAGGTGAGCACCAGTTTCCCCATGAACTTGAGGTATGCGGGGCTGGATGTGCTTTCCGGCCTCACCCCCTTACCCAGGATGATGGACTCTTTGCACCAGACCCTGGTCCCACTGCACAGTTGGTATGCTGCATTCACACATTCATGGTGGCCTGCCAGCAGGAATGGTGGGGGAACTGGCTGTCCGAGGCCAACTGAGGCTCCTGTGATGCTGCTATATTGTTCTGCCTGGGTGGGATTCTGACTTAAAGACATTCAGTCATAATCCCACAGATGGCAGCTTTGCCCCATTGGCTCCTCAGTCAAGCACATACACCATATGTCTGAACCAAATGTTTTTGTTTTGTTTTTTGGTTATTGACCTGTTTGAGCTGTTTATATATTTTGGAGATTAAACCTTTGTCAGTTACATCATTTGTAAGTACTTTCTCCCAGTCCATAGGTTTTTGTTTTGTTTATGGCTTCCTTTGCTGTGCAAAAGCTTATAAGTTTAACTAGGTCCCATTCATTTATTTTTGCTTTTATTTCTATTGCCTTGGGAGCCTGATCTAAGAAAACACTGTAAGATTTATGTCAGAGAATGTTTTGTCTATATTCTCTTCTAGGAGTTTTATGGTGCCATGTCTTATATTTAAGTCTTTAAGCCATTTTGAATTTATTTTTGTGCATGGTGTGAGGGTGTGTTCTGACTTCACTGATTTACATGTGGCCATCCAACTTTCCCAACACTATTTGCTGAAGAGACTGTCTTTTCTCCAGTGTATATTTTTGCCTCCTTTATCAAAGATTAATTCACTGTAGATGTTTGGGTTTATTTCTGGACTCTTATTTTGTTCCATTGATCCGTATATCTGCTTTTGTGCCAATACCATGCCGTTTTGATTACTGTATCATTGTGTTACAGTCTGAAGTCTGGGAGGGTTATACCCCCAGCTTTGTACTTTTTCCTCAGGATTGCTTTGTCAATTCTGGATCTTTTATGATTCAGTATAAGTTTTGGGGTTTTTATGTGAAAAATGCATGACACATGGGTAATTTGATAGGGATCACATTAAATCTGTAGATTGCTTTGGGTACCATGGTCATTTTAACAATATTAATTCTTCCAACACAAGAGCATGGAATCTATTTCTTTGAATTATCTTCATTTTCCTTTATCAATATTTTATAGTTCTCAGCATGTAATTCTTTTTTTTTTTGAATGGTAAAACTTTGATATTTTACACTCTTACCACTAAATTTTTTGACAGATGTTCATTTGAAATGTTCATTTGCTGCCACAAACATTTCTGATAGAAATAAGAACTTTGGTTTCTTAATAAATTAACTAAGATTGGCTTACAACCTTCAATTTCCAAAATGTGTAGAAAGAGAACAGAAGAGCTGCAGCTGCCAGCCTACATTACAGCCCATGGCAATGCCAAATCCCCAACCCACTGAGTGAGGCCAGGGATCGAACCTGAGCCCTTATGGATACTAGCTGGATTCGCTTCTGCAGCTCTACAGCAGGAACTCCATGATAAATATCATTAATACTGCTATATGATATACAAAAGATGTTGAGAGTAAATCCTAACAGTTCTCATCACACAAATTATTTTTTCAATTTTTTAATTTTGTTTCTTTGTGAGAAGATGTTCACTAAATTTCTTGTGATAATCACCTCAAGATGTATGTAAACCAAATCATTATGAAGTATGGAATCTTTCTATTTCTTTGAATTCTCTTCATTTTCCTTTATCAATATTTTATCAATATTTTATAGTTCTCAGCATGTAATTCTTTTACTTCCTTAGTCAGGTTTATTCCTAAGTATTTTATTTTTTGATGTGATTTAAAAGAGATTTTTTTTAACATTTCCTTTCTGATATTTCATTGTTACTGCAAAGAAATGCAGCCAATTTCTGTATGTTAATCTTGTATCCTGTTACCTTGATGAATTTGTTTATCAGATCAAGTAGCTTTTGTGTGGAGTCTTTAGGGTTTTATATATGTAGTATCATGTCACCTGCATATAATGACAATTTTACTTCTCTTCCATTTGGGATACCTTTTATTTCACTTTTTTGTCTGATTGATGTGACTAGGACTTGCAATACTATACTAAATAGAAGTAGTAAGAGTGGGCATCTTTATCTTGTTCCATATTTCAGTGGGAATGCTTTCAGCTTTTCACCATTGAGTATTATGTTGGCTGTGGCTTTGTCCTAAATAGATTTTATTGTGTTGAAATATGTTTCCTCTGTACATACTTTGGTGAGAGTTTTTATCATGAAAGGATGTTGGATTTTATCAAATAGTTTTCTGCACCTATTGAGATGATCATGTGGTTTTTGTCTTTTCTTTGTTGCTGTGATGTATTACATTGATTGATTTGAGTATTGAAGCATTCTTGTAACCCTGGGGATTAATCCAGCTTGATCATGGTGCATGATATTTTTTAATGTATTGTTGGATTCAGTTTGCTAATATTTTATTGAAAATATTTGCATCTATATTCATCAAAGATGTTGGCCTGTAATTTTCTTTTTAGGCAGTGTCTTTGTTTAGTTTTGGTATCAGGGTGACTTCATAGAATGTCTTCATGAATGTTCCTTCCTCTTTAATCTTTTGTAAGAGTTTAAGAAGAATCAATATAATTGCTTCTTTGTTTGTTTGGTAGAATTCCTCAGTAGAGCCATCTGGTCTTGGAATTTTGTTTGTAGGGAGTTTTGTTTTGTTTTTAATCACAGATTTTATTTCACTTCTAGTGATTTGTCCATTAAAAATATCTATTTCTTCTTGATTCAATTTTGGCAGACTGTTTGTTTCTAGAGATTTGTCTATTTCTTCTAGGTTGTCAAATTTGCTGACATACAATTGTTCATAGTATTCTCTCTCTCTCTTTTCTAAATTTCTGTGGTATTGGTTGTTATTTCTCCTCTTTCATTTCTTATTTTGTTTATTTGGGTCCTCTTTTCTTTTTGTTGACCCTGGTCAGAGGTTTGTGGATTCTGTTTTCCCTTTCAAAGAACTAGTTCTTGATTTTATTGATTTTCTTCCATTGTTTTTTAATCTCTATTTTATTTCCTCTCTGATTTTTATTTTTATTATTTCCTTCCTTCTGATTTTAGGCTTTGTTCTTCTTTTTAAAATTCTTTCAGGTGTAGGTTAGGTTGCTTATTTGAGATTTTTCCCATTTTTTCATTTTGTTTTTGTTTTGAGAACTTCCTGCTAAGAACTGTTTTTGCTGCATCCCATGGATTTTGCTTGATTGGGTTTTCATTGTCATTTGTCTCAAGGTATTTTTTTTTAATTTCCTCTTTGATTTCATTGTTGACCCATTGGTTTTTTAGTAGCATGTTGTTAATCTCCATGTAATAATTTTTTCTTGCTGCTCTTTCTCTGGTTGATTTCTAGTTTCATGCTGTTCTGGTCAGAAAAAATGCTTGAAATAATGACCCCCCCCTTTTTTTTTTGCTTTTTAGGGCCACACTCAAAGAACATGGAGGTTCCCATACTAGGGGTCAAATCAGAGCTGAAGCGGCCAGCCTGTGTTTCAGCCACAGGAACACCAGATCTGAGCTGCATCTGTGACCTACACCACAGCTCACGGCAACGCTGGATCCTTAACCCACTGAGCAAGGCCTGCATCCTCATGTTGGCTAGTCAGGTTCTTAACCCGCTGAGCCATAATGGGAGCTCCTGAAATGATTTCTATACTCCTAAATTTGCTGAGGATAGTTTTGCGTCCTCGTATGTGGTCAGTCCTAGAGAATGTCTCACATGCATTTGAAAAGAATGTATATTCTGGGTTTTTTGGGATGTAATGTCCTGAAAATATCAATTAAGTCTAACTGTTATGTCATTTAGGATTTCTGTTGCCTTATTGATTTTCTGTTTAGAATATCTGTCCATTGATGTGAGTGGGGTGTTAAAGTCTCCCACTACCCTTCTACTCATGTCAATTTCTCCCCTTATGTCAGTTAGTATTTGTTTCATGTATTTGGGTGCTCCTATATTAGGTGCATATATGTTATCTAGTATAATATCCTTTTCCTGTATTAATCCTTTTACCATTATATGGTGTTTATCTTTCTTTATGGCCTGTGTTTTAAAGTCTAGTTTATCTGATATGAGTATTGCTACCTCCACTTTCTTGTAATTTCTGTTTTAATGATCTGTATACTTGCTTACTTAAGTGATTATGTTTCAGTTTTGATTTTCTCCTTCCTATTTCTTCTTGCTTCTTTTCTCTTTAGAGGAGACCTTTCAATATTTCTTTTAGGATAGGTTTAGAATTGCTGTATTCTTTTAGTTTTTGCTTGTCTGAGAAAATCTTTATTTCTCCTCCTATTCCAAATGATAATCTTGCTGGGTAAGGTATTCTAGGTTGCAGAACTTTCTCTTTTAGAACTTTGAAAATATCTTACCACTCCTTTATGGCCTGTAGCATTTCTATAGACAAATCAGCTTATAGTCTTATGGGGTTCCCTTGCAATTAACTCTTTGTTTTCTCTTGCTACAAAGGGCTGTTTTTAGTATGGATGCCTGTTTCATCTTTCCTCCATATGTGCCAATCAGTATCTCCTTGATAGGGGGTTGATTGTTGTTCTGGCCATATTCTGCATTGGATGTTGAGTGGGGCTTCCTCTTTGTGCTGCAGTTATTGCAGCCATGTTGTGCGCAGGGTCTGCTCCCCAGTTGTTGGAGTAGACTCCCAGATCTGCTTCTGAACTGTGGTGCAAAGTAGGTGGAATGGGAGTGCTCCTGCTGGGAGAGGAGACACTGAATATTCCTCCACAGAAGCTGTCCACTAGGAGTTTACTCTGTGTTATTGCCTGTCACCCATTGTATGGGCTCACAAAGTTCATTGATTTGACTTGTCCTCAGCTCTACCTCAACTTTGGAAACTCAGACAATTGGCCCTGGTATCTGTCAGGTGCTTTGCTCACAAAGCCACTAGCACAGATCTTTCAGTGCAAAACTGCTGACGTCAGGCCCTGGGACTGCTGCAGTCACATATATGTATGGGCCGTGGGAGCTACTGAGTCACCCTAGACCCCAGTCCTACCGCCACACATGCACCCACAGAGCCAACAGCTGCTGCTGATGGATCCACCCTAGCCATAGTAGCACCTGTAATCCACTCATATGTCTCACAGGGACTGAGTTTACAAAGCTGCCAGCAGTGTTAAAAATATGTGAATCTCACTGCTGCTGGGAGGTGAATTAGAATTCAGTCCTGCTTCTGAAGCCACACGGCCCTTGGGGATCAGCTTGGTTTTCAGCCCCACCTCCAGGTGTGGGCAGCTCACCAACTTTTGCAAATATCAGAAGTCACAGAAGCAGAGCCATGTGAGCATGTCAAGAATGAGGCTGTTGTGGTGGGCTCTGCACCTCTCTTCAACTGTGCATGTTAACAATGAGCCTCAATGGCAGACACAGCACCCTTCCTGTACACACCTTTGGCTGCAGCTTGCACCACACTCCAGCCCCTTCAAGCTGTCTTCAAGCAGCCAACTTGAGTCCTCTCCATGGGTCTGTCTGCTGAAGCCAGAGCTTCAGCATCTGGCACCTCCCACCCCTGCAACACATACTGTAGCAGATGTACATCTCCAGCTAAGAAGTGCAGGGATGTGGCACAGACCCTCTGTGCTGGTCTCTCACTGGTGTGCTTGCTGCAAGTTGGCTGCCACATTCTTCTCTTAGCCTCTGAAGCTCCCTTTCTGACCTGTCTAGTCTCCTTGCCAATGCAGGGGCTTCCTAGGGTGAGAAAACCTTTCCATTTTTCATATCTCCCTCCCAGGGATACAGGTCTGATTCCCCCCCCCTTTCATTTTTCCTGGTTACATGGTGATCTTTCTTGCAATTTTGGTTTTATGAGATCTGCCAGAATTCAGTAGGTATTCTGTGAGAATTGTTCCACATGTAGATGTATTTTTGATGTATTTGTCGAAGGAGCTTCATTTATTTCTCTTCTGCCATCTTGATCCAGCCTCTGTATAATATGGTTTTAAATTAGGATGTGTGATGCCTCTAAGAATATAAAAATGGGGAAAAATGACAGTCTCTTCAGCCAGTAGTGTTGGGAAAGATGACAGCCACATGTAAATCAGTGAGGTCAGAACACACCCTCACAGCAAAAGAAGTCATAAACAAAACAAAAGGACAACCTATGGAGTAGGAGAAAATATTTGCAAATGATATAACTGACAAAGGTTTAATCTCCAGAATATACATGCAGCTCATAAAGCTCAATAGCCAAAAAACAAAACAAAACAAAACAAAAAAACACACAAAAAAACAAAAACCCCAACTCATTCAAAAAAATGGGGAGAAAACATTAGCAGACATTTCTTCAAAGAAGATACATGGATGGCCAATAGGCACATGAAAAGATGCTCAACATCACTAATTGTTAGAGAACTAGAGATGAAAATCAAAACTATAATAAGGTACCACCTCACACAGGTCGGAATGGTCATCATTAAAAAGTCTACAAATAACAAGTGCTGGAGAGGCTATGGAGAAAAAGGAAGCCTCCTACACTGTTGATGAGAAAACTCTAATTCAGAAAAGACACGTTCACTCCAAGATTCACAGAAGCACTGTTTACGATATAGCCAGGACGTGGAAGCAACCTAAATGTCCATCAACAGAGGAATGGATAAAGAAGATGTGGTACATGTACACAGTGGAATACTACTCGGCCATAAAAAAATGAAGAAATAATGCCATTTGCAGCAACATGGATGGACCTAGAGATTATCATACCAAGTGAAGTAAGTCAGGTAAAGATAAATGCCATATGACATTACTTACATGTGCAGTCTAAAATATGGCACGAATGAACCCATCTACAAAACAGACCCATGGATGTAGAAAACAGACTTGTGTTTGCCAAGGGGAAGGAGGGTGGGGGTGGAATAGACTAGGGGTTTGGCATTAGTAGCTGCAAACTACTACATTTATAAAGCATAAACAACAAGATTCTACTCTATAGCACAAGTAGCTATTTCCAGTCTTCTTGGATAGACCATGATGGAAAAGAATATAAAAAAGAATGTGTGTGTGTTTGTGTATTTTTACATATATACACACATGCATACACAGATATACATAAATATATATTTATAAATGTGTCAATTTGCTGTATAGCAGAAATTGGCACAACAATGTAAATCAAGTATAATTTTTTTTAAAAGAAGGAAGTTTGCTGTTTCTGTCTTTGTTGTTTTTTCTTAGTCTTGATCTGATATTCTGAGTGTTTTGTGATTACATACAAATTTTAGGAGTATTTTTCTGTTTCTATTAAAAATGCCATTTGAATTTTGATAGTGATTACATTGAATCTATAGATTGACCATCTTAACAATAATAATTCTTCCAATCCATGAGCATGATGTCCTTTCCTTTTATTTGTATCTTTTTCAATTTCTTTCATCAATGTCTTATAGTTTCCAGTCTTTCACTTCCTTGGTTAAATTTATCACTAGGTATTTTACTCTTTGTGATGTACTTTTAAATGGATTGTCTTCCGATTTTCCCTTCCTGATAGTTCATTATTAGTGTATAGAAACGCAACTGATTTTTGTACATTAATTTTTCTATCTTGCAATTCTAATGAGTGTATTATTTTAACATTTTCTCCATGAAATATTTAGGGTTTTCCATGTAAAATATCATGTCATCTGCAAATAGTGACAGTTTCACTTCCTTCCTGATTTGGGTGGCTTTTCTTACCTAATGGTTCTGGCTAGGATTTCCATTACTATGCTGGGTAAAAATTGTGAGAGTGGGCATCCTTATCTTGTTCCTGATCACGGAGGAAGAGCTTTAAGTTTTTTTCTTTTTTCTTTTTTGACCATTGCATAGGATATTAGCTATGGTTTTATCATATATGGTCTTTATTATGTTAAGATATTTTCCCTCCAAACCCACTTTGATGAGTTTTTATCATGAAAGGACGTTGTTAGGTGCTTTTTCTGCATCTACTGAGATGATCACTTGATTTTTATTCTTCATTTTGTTAAGGTAGTATATCACATTTATTAATTTGTGAATGTCTAACCATCCTTGTATCTCTAGAGTAAATCCCACTTGGTCATGGCATATGATCTTTTTAATGTTTTGTTGAATTTGGTTTGGTAATATTATGCTGAGGATTTTTGCATCTGTGTTCATCAGAGATATTGGCCTATACTTTTCTTGTAGTGTTCTTGTCTAGTTTTGGTATCAAAATAATGCTGGCTTGATAAAATAAGTTTTTTTAATTAAAAAAAAAATTTTTGTCTTTTTGCCTTTTCTAGGGCCGCTCCTGTGGCATATGGAGGTTCCCAGACTAGGGGTCTAATCAGAGCTGTAGCTGCTGGCCTACACCAGAGCCACAGCAACTTGGGATCCAAGCCGTGTCTGCAACCTACACCACAGTTCAAGGCAACGCTGGATCCTCAACCCATTGAGCAAGGCCAGGGATTGAACCCCGAACTTCATGGTTCCTAGTCGGATTCGTTAACCACTGTGCCACGACGGGAACTCCATAAAATAAGTTTGGAATTATTCCCTCCTATTCTGTTTTTTGGGGTGTGTTTGAGAAGGATAGGTGTTATTTTTTCTTTAAGTGTTTGTCAGAATTCATCAGTGAAGCCATCTAGTCCTGGACTTTTTTTGTTGGGATATTTTTGATCATCATTTCCAATATCTTCCTAGTAATATTTGATTCATATTTTCTATCCTTTGCTGATTCAGTCTTGATATGTTGTGTGTTTTTAGCAATTTATCCATTTCTTCTAGGTTGTCCAATTTGTTGGCATGTAATTGTTCATAGTAGTCTCACTATCCTTTGTATGTCTATGGTTATCAGTTATAGTGTCTCCTTTTTCATTTTTGGATTTTATATCAATCCTCTCTTTTCTTGATGAGTTTGGCTAAAAGTGTGTCTCTTTCACTTAGCTTTTCAAAAAACTAGCTTGGTTTCATTGACCCCTTCTATTGTGTGTGTTGTGTGTCTGTTTGGTCTCTCATTCACTCACTTCTGCTCTGATCTTTGTTGTTCCTTCCTTCTACTAACTTTGAGCATAGTTTATGATTCTTTTCTAATTCATTAAAGTTTAAAGTTAGGTTGTTCATTTGAAAATTTTCTTGTTTCTTAATATAGGCATTTATCACTAAGAACTTCCTTAGAACTGCTTTTTCTGCATCCTATAAGTACTGATCAGTTGTTACTTCAATTTTCATTTGTCTCACAATATTTTTTATTTTGCTTTTGATTTCTTTGAACCATTGGTTCAGTAGCATACTGTTTAATCTCTACATATTTATGAATTTGCTGGTTTTCTTCTTGTAACTGATTTCTAGTTTCATACCTCTGTGGTCACAAAAGATGCTTGACATGATTTCAGTCTTCTTAAATTTATTAAGACTTGTTTTATGGTTTAGCGTGTGATCTGTCCTGGAGCATGTTCCATGTGTGCTTTGAATAGACTTTTAAGAATTATAGGACAATTGAGGAAATTTGCACATTGATTAGATATTTGATGATATTAAACTCTTATTTTTAGGTGTAATGAAATATATTGTAAACAGTGAAATTTGGGTTTCATTTAGAATGGGGTGAAAATTAATTCTTTCTCGCTTATGATATTTTATCATAGGAATCAGCTCACTGATAGTGCTAAAATTTTGTTTGGAATAGATGCTATTTAAATAAATGCTATGAGAAATTTGCTCGTAGATAGATGGGTTATTTAAATATCAAAAACTTTTGAAAAAGTGCTAGCCCTTAACACAGACATACACATCTTCAGATCTGTGATAATTTATGAAAACAAAAAGGAATCATTTGCTGTACTATAGAATGCTGTTATCTATCTCATATTAATCTGAAAAACAGATGAAGACTGTGAAACTAGTTCCTTTTAGTCTACTTAAATCAAGACGAAAGTACTGGTTCAAATGACTTGACTGATTTGTTCTTTTGGGCTGGAACTTCTTTGGGCAGATGTGTAAATTCATAAAATAGAACTGAAAAACAGTTTTTTTTTTCTTAAAGTGCTAATTATCATTCCTAATATGGGTCTCTTAGAAATTATCAGGTATGGTTTCTTTCCCTCTCTTTGAATATTCTGCATATTCACGTAGCTACTCCATATATCTCTATATATCTACACTCTGTATATTCTTAAACCAGTGGATATGGAAAAAAATTTTGAAGTGAGGTTGGATCAGGATATGTGCTGAATTGGCACCTGGGCAGTGAGATGGCTTTTAGTATTCCACTCTGAAGAAGGACACACCCCAACCAAAGGAATTTGCCTTAGTAGGATCACCCCCCTTTACCAGGGTGTGAGTTCAGGGTGCTTCTCCAAGTCCCAGGGTACCATGTACTCTGGAAGACCTTTGAGGAAAGCTTGAGGAGGTCATGGAGGAGAGCCCACCTCTGGTTCTTTTCAGGGTTTTGCTCTTAAGAGTCGGTTGGTTGTAGATTTGTTAGGTTGCCTTCACCTTCTTCTTATATTCTTTGCTCTCTTTTCTCCCACAGCCTGAGCTGGCTGAGGTGGCAATCTGGATTGCTGGTGGACAGTTGGGATTGTCTGCCCTTTCCTTCCCCATTTGGAAAGCTCTGCACTTAAGATTTCTTAATTTCATCCCTTGTCCCAAAGCTGCAGGCAGTCAGCTGCCTGAGAAGTTGTTTTGTTAAGGTTGATACAGCCCTTCCAGTTCCTACCAGCTCCTTGGTGAACAGCATAGGTCAGCGTCAGAAGGAACTAAAAATAGCTGGAAATGCTCAAGCTAGTCATTCTCAAGTAGCTGGGTCAGATGAGGTACCAGAAAAAAAGAATCGTGGAATCTGACATATGGCTCTAAGAACTGCAGGTGCCTATTTATGGAAAGCAGGTGTATGATTTTGGCAGCAGAGAAGAGCAATAAACATACACACATTCACACGCACCCATACTGCACACAAATTGCACATGTGATAATCAAGCACTGTAGAGCCTCATAGAAAAATACAGTGCCGATTGTGTATCTAGATGTTGGTAGATAGTGGCTCTTAGAGGGGCCTTCCTGGGGGAAGTGATAGAAGGCCAGATCTGGAGTGAGATGCTGCATGTGGACAGACACAGGGATACGGCAAGGAAGGAAAGACTTCATTCTGGCTGATGCAGTGCTGTCAGGAAGACGAGCATGGTGGCTTATAGAGTCACACAGCTCTGGCTGGAAATCTCACTTGGTTCCTTACCAGCTTGTTACTTTCTATTTGTTTTCATCAGTTGTCTCATTTCTAAAGTGGGAATGATGACTACCAGAGAGAACTGGTGAGGGGATTAAGGAAAGCCAGTCATGCAAAGTACCTAGCATGCCTCGCACAGAGTTGGCAAGCATAATTGTTCATTTCTTTATCACACAGGACATGGCACAGGGTAAAAGCTTTTTACTTGCTGCATTCCTGAAACTCATTATAATTGGCAGCCCTAGGTTTGCTCAGGAGGCCACTGGACATGGGGCTTCTTGGAGAACTTTGATCTTGTGAATAAAAGGTCTGGGGTAGGTGGGTGACACTGAGCTGGGTCAGTTTAGGCTAGTGTTTTTCAACTGAAGGTCATGACCATTTAGTGGCTCAAGACATCAATTTCGTGGGCTACAACCAGCATTTAAAAAAAACCCCAGTAGAGTAGAATAAAACCAAACAGAACAGATGTGTCAGTGTTAAAGGGCACTGCACCAAGTAAGGGTCCCAGTGACATGTATATTTTTGTGACTGGGGTACAGTGTGACTGGGTTGCAGTATGAAATGTGTTTCTTACTGAAGACTGTGGTCAAAAAGTGAAAACAAACAAGCAAAAATTATGGTCAGGAGGATGAGATGTTGTATATTTAGGGAGTTCTGACTGTCCTGGGAGTTCATGCTTCTGACCAGTGAATTCCTGAGGAGATCTTTATACTCTTTATAGTAGTTTGGGGTTCTTTGGGGGAAATTATCTAATTTGACTTTTTTTTTTTTTTTTGGCCAAAGCAGATGGAAATTCTAATCTGGAATTTCCCACAAGATGCAGATGCATGAAGGCTGCTTGAATGGTTGACCCTTTTTTGCCTTAAAAAGCAGCAGTATTTGGCTCCAGGCAATGAGGACCTGGGGGCACGGAGTAGGAGAGGCAGGTGGAGGATGAGACATAGCTGGGGTGTGATGGGAGGTAGAGGTGAGAGTTGTAGGCTTTTGAAGTACCAGTCTCCCAGCAGTATTTGTTGGATTTTCTTTTGGACCAAGGTCCCAGCTTAGGTCTTGAGGATGTGTGGCTAAAAGGTTAGGCATTGTTCCTGCTGTCCCATTGCATGGTTTCTAGTGAAGAAACAGATAAGGACCTGCCAAAGGAATAGTTTTGGGTTTTTTCCCTTTTTTTGGCCATAGCCATAGCATATGGAAGTTCCTAGGCCAGGGATGGACTCTGAGCTGCAGCTTCGACCTACATCACTGCTGCACTAACCCCAGATCCTTAACCCACTGTGCAAGGCCAGGGATTGAACCTGTGCTGCCTAAGAAACAACACTGGATCCTTAATCCACTGCATCATAGTGGGAACTCTCAAATAATTTTATCTAATGAGTTATATTTTTTGCCTATTAAGATGTAATGTGTCCCTGGGCATAATATAGGATTGCAATCGGTTTTTTTTTTTTTTTTTTTTTCGGTCTTTTTGCCTTTTCTAGGGCCACTCCTGTGGCATATGAAAGTTCCCAGGCTAGGGGTCGAACTAGAGCTGTAGCCACTGGCCTACACCAGAGCCACAGCAACTCGGAATCCAAGCCGTGTCTGCAACCTACACCACAGCTCACGGCAACGCTGGATCGTTAACCCACTGAGCAAGGGCAGGGACCGAACCCGCAACCTCATGGTTCCTAGTCGGATTCGCTAACCACTGCGCCACGACAGGAACTCCTGCAATAGCTTTTTAAACTCTTTGTAGTACCTGTTATTTTTTTCTCTGTTCCTAGTTTCAAGAGTAGCTGAGAGGGTGGGTTATTTCTCCCTTTCTGTGTGTGTGTGTGTGTGTATAATACACATTTGTACACATACATACACAATGCTAAATTATGTTGCTTTTTAGTTATGGGATCCTCAGTTTTGTCAATGGCCTACTGGCTCACAATAGCAGAAAGCTCTCCTCAGCCACCTCCAGCAGTGGGAACAACTCATTTCCAGAGAGTCCCTGGGCACCTCACTGTCTTGGCTGATGAGGCCAGCACTTGTTAATTCCATTTATAGACAGTGTTTGTTGTCATTTCTTGAAAATAACAGCAATACTTGCCCCTTGTGGAGAACATAGATAGCAAAAAAGTGTAGACCTAGAACTTTTTTGTACCTGGAATTGGTTGCCAGAAGCCTCCTTAGAGGTTTATTTTTTTCCAGGTTACCATATGTGAAGAGGAGAAAAAAGACATTTTTTTTTTTAAATTGAAGTATAGTCGATTTACAAGGCTTTGCTAATTTTGGGTGTACAGCAAAGTGATTCAGTTATATATATAAATCTATTCTTTTTCAGATTCTTTTCTCTTATAGGTTACTATAAGATATTGAGTATAGTTCCCTGGGCTATACAGTAGGCCTCTGTTGGTTATCTATTTTATATATAATAGAATGTATCTGCTAATCCCAAACTCCCAAATTATCCCTTCTCCTCCATCCCTTTGGTAACTCTAAGTTTCTTTTCTTTTCTTTTTTTTTTTTTTTTTTGGTTCTTAGGGCCGCACCCACGGCATATGGAGGTTTCCAGGCTAGTGGTTGAATTGGAGCTATAGCTGCTGGCCTATGCCACAGCTCACAGCAACGCTGGATCCTTAACCCACTGAGCAAGGCCAGGGATCGAACCTGCGTCTTCATGGATGCTAGTCAGATTCATTAACCACTGAGCCATGGTGGGGACTCCCGTAAGTTTGTTTTCTCTGCTTGTGAGTCTGTTTCTGTTTTGAAAATAAGTTCATTTGTATCATTTTTTTTTAGATTCCACATGTAAGTGACATGTGATATTTTTCTTTCTCTTTCTGAGTTACTTCACTTAGTATGAGAATCTCTAGGTCCATCCATGTTGCTGCAAATGGCATTACTTCATTCTTTTTTATGGCTAAGTGGTATTCCATTGTGTATATATACCACCTCTTCTTTATCCATTCCTCTGTCAGTGGACATTTATGTTCCTTCCTTGTCTTGGTTATTGTAAATAGTGCTGCTCTGAACATTGGGGTGCATGTATCTTTTTGAATTGGAATTTTCTCTGGATATATGTCCAGGAGTGGAACTGCTGGATCATACAGAACTCTAGTTTTTTCGGGGAACTTCCATGCTGTTTTCTGCAGTAGTGGCACCAATTTACATTCCCAACAAAAATGTAGGAGGGTTCCCTTTTCTCCACACCCTCTCAAGCATTTATTTGTAGACTTAAAAAAATTTTTTTTTTTGTAGACGCACCTGTGGCGTATCAAAGTTCCTAGGCCAGGGACTGAATTAGAGCTGCAGCTGCCGGTCTGCACCACAGCCACAGCAACATCAGATCCAAGCCTCATGTGCAATCTGTGCCACAGCATGCAGCAACACCAGATCCTTAACCCATTGAGCAAGGCCAGAGATCAAACCCACATCCTCATGGAGACTACTTTGGGTTCTTAACCCATTGAGTCCTCTCCTATTTTAGATTTTTTGATGATGGCTCTTTTGACTGGTTTGAAATGATACCTCATTGTGGTGTTGATTTTCTCTTTTCTAATAGCAATGTCGAGCATCTTTTCTTTGCGTAGTGAACATCTGAATGTCTTCTTTGGAGAAATGACTATTTAGTTCTTCTATCCATTTTTTGAATGGGTTGTTAGGTTTTTTTTTTGGAAATGAATTCCTTGTCAATTGCATCATTTGCAAATATTTTCTCCTAGCCCATAGGTTGTCTTTTTGTTTTGTTTATGGTTTCTATTGCTGTGCAGAAGCTTCCACATTTGATTAGATCCCTCTTGTTTATTTTTGCTTTTATTTCAATTGCAAAAGAACATGTTACTAGATTTGTAGAGCCTGGAGTGATATGAAACGTGTCCTTTTTCCTGAGATAAGTCATTCTCTTCTTTGCTCCCTGTAGGAAAAATACCATGACCTTTCCTTCCTTAGGCAGGTTAGTTAGGGTGGTGACAAGTTGTGGAAACCTCAGAGAACCATTTTTGGCCATCTTTCACCATGCCTTGTTCTCTAGGCAGAAAAGGAGGACCCTGCTGGTGAAGGTTGAAAATAGAGGTAAAGAGGTTTGTAAAGCACTTAGGAGTGAAGTCCCTTATCAATATGTGGGTAGTGGTTTACATAGAGCAGTGATTCTCAACAAGAGATGATGGGTATTTACAAATTCTCTGGTGGTTTATCCAACTACCCAAGCCCTTTTCACTGTCATATCCAGGCACACATCATGTATCATATGTTCAAGGAGTAAATATATGGTACATGATACATGTATGTGGTTTGGAAAAGCCCCACAAGTAATTCTCCCCCCTCTCCCTCTCCTGCTCCACCTACTGATACAAAGGGGGATGCCTGTAAACCCTGCTCAAAGAGAGAGTGGAGGTGAAAAATATAAAAATTGGAAGTAAAGGGGCTCAGAAAACAAACAAACAAAAAGAACAGCAGATGCCACTTTTCCTGCAGTAAAGTGTCCCCTGACATTCCCAAATGCAGCTTCCCCTGGCATCATCATCATCTGAGGGGAGACAGAGAGCTCTTTGCTGGAGGCACATATTATCCCCAAAGCCTGGAGCTGGAAGGCTCTGTTCCTTGTGAGTGCCACACTTTGCTGGCACCCGACTGGGGCCCAGTGACGTCATGTGTACTTTCAGCTTGCTTTGGTCAGAAATCCCAAGCACGTCAGTTCTCTGATTTAAAAGAAAATAGCAATTATTTTCAGTAAATTGTTAATTTAAAAAATATTTTCAACCTTTAAGCATCTTATGTTTCAGCTGTGTTATAAGCAGCAAATAGTTGGATTAAAAAAACCATTCTGTCTTTTAACGGATTGTGTGCATATGTGTGGGTGTGTAGGATATAATTATGCATTATTTACGTATATATGTATTGGATGTATGTGGCATGTATCTTATTTTTTGCTACTTGTCCCACATGTTTTTGTTTTCTTTTCTCTCATTTCTGGCTACCTTTTAAAAAATTGACCTCTTCCTGTTAGTTTGAAAGTAACATACTTTGTTCCTCTTCCTATTAATTCAGCATACATACTTACCACAGTCTAAAACTGGTCAATAAATTTAACCTCCTCTTAACAATTAGTGCCTTAGAACACTTTAAATTCCATTTACCTTACTCCTGACTTATGCTCTCCTGGTAGATTTTAAATATGGTTTAATTTAAATCCATAAGACATCATTGTTTCACAGTCAATTTTGTTTAGTTTCCCCATGTGTATTTACCACTTTTATGGCTCTTAACTCTTTCATCATTTAGAATTTTCTTTAGTGAAGGTATGCTGGTGGTAACTTTTCCATATTCGGTGATCTGAAAATGTCTTTATTTTCCTTCTTGAAAAATATTTTTCACGGGAATAGACTTCTATGTTGGCAGTTATTTTAGGATGTTGTGTTGTCTCCTGGCTTCCACTGCTGAGAATTCAGCTGTCAGTCTTTCCTTAGAATGCAATCTTTTTTCCTCTGACTGTTTTTAAGACAGTTAGTGTGCTATTGTTGATTTGCGGTTTCACTATAACATGCCTGGGTGTGGATTTTTAAAGTTTATCTTGCTTGGGATTCATTGAGCTTCTTTAATCTTTCTCTTGTTACATTGTTTCGGTTCAGGTAAATCCTGAGTCCCTATCCCTTGAAATGTAGCCTGTAACCCATTTTCTTTCCTCTTCTTCTATAGCTCTGATTAGACTTCAGGCCCTGTCCATCTTCCATGTTGCTTAATTTCTTCCTGATTTTGTCCATGTGTTTTGTGCTGTATTCCGAATAATTCCTTCTGACTTGTCTTCCCTTTGGTTCCTTCTATGGCTTTCTAATCTGATTGTTAATTTCACTTCCTGTACTTTCTAGTTAAATAAATTATTAATCTCTTTTTCAAATCTGTTACGTCATTTGAAAAATTCATATTCCCTCCAGATATTTTCAAGCTATTTTATTTTTAAAAAACATATGAAGCCTATTTTATAATGTGTCATTATTTTAGTACCTGAAACTTTAGGATTCTCTTTCTGTCACTGTCATTCACGGTGTCGTTTCCTTGTGTGATTACTTGATGAGCTGCTCATTTTCCGTAGAACATTATTTGAGGGAGTCTTTGAGGTTTAGCATGAAACTAACCTTTCAGAGAGGATCTGCACTCTTAGGCATTTAGGGAACTCTAGCTGTCCTATTTCACCTACATTTCAAACGGACAGATGTGGTAGTGTCAGAAAATGGGACCCAGGATAGAGAGCCTAAGCACTGAAGGTACTTTTTCCTGGGGTATCTACCAAACCTAGGGATGATGAGCTTCAATTTTTAGGGCCTGACAGGTCATGGAACAGAAATCAAAGACCCTCCACAAAGCAGGCCCTGCAAAGGGCTACATCAGAGTGAGAATGAACCACTGTAAACCCACCCCTACCCCTCTAGGGCACTGCAAGAAAAGTTGCTTTAACTCTGGCAGACCAAGTAAAGAAAAATCTTTAAGAAGTTGTAACTGTGGGCTTGCCTTGAACCTACCTGCACATTTTCACATGATTGTTGACCTAGTAATTTCTTACCATCCTGTTAGTTCAACACTTAAAAAGTTATTTATTAGTTTTTGTTGTGTGAAGGTGGTTGGAAATCATCTAGTAAAGTATAACCTATAAAGCAAGCTTATGTCCAAAGTTTGGTGTTGCTGGTTTGCACAGAAGATTGAGTTCCTCCATCTGTAAGGAGGCATTTAAGAGAGCCACCAGTTTTGGAACCTGCATCAGCCAAGACTCTAGAACCCTTTGAGAGCTGAATTAAAATGAAATTTATTTACTTTGCCTTGTTCCAAAACAATTTAAGGAGATTAAAATCTTAAAATTTCTAGTGAATTTCACCAGAATTTCAAAGAGAGGGAAGGGCATTTGGTAGAGTGCACCCTGAATTCTAATCTCTGCTTTGTAATTACAGGCGGATCTCACTTTATTGCATTTCCCTTTATTGCACTTATTAGATACCGTGTTTTTTACAAGTTGAAGGTTTGTGGCAAGCCTCAGTTATCAGATAATGGTTAGCACTTAGCAATAAAACATTTTTATTTATTTATTTTTTGTCTTTTTGCCATTTTTTGGGCTACTCCCATGGCATATGGAGGTTCCCAGTCTAGGGGTAGAATCAGAGCTGTAGCCACCGGCCTATGCCAGAGCCACAGCAACTCGGGATCCAAGCCGTGTCTGCAACCAGCACCACAGCTCACAGCAATGCCGGATCTTTAACCCACTGAGCAAGGCCAGGGATTGAACCTACAACCTCATGGTTCTTAGTTGGATTCGTTAACTACTGTGCCACGATGGGAACTCTGCAATAAAACATTTTTAAATTGAAGTATGTACATTGTTTTTTTAGACATAATGCACATTTTAAAAACTACGGTACAGTGTGAACATAACTTCTGTGTGTACCAGGAAACCAAAAAATTTGTGACTCACTTTTATTGCAATGCGTGCTTTTTTTGATTTGGCCTGGAACCAAACCTGCAATATTGCCGAGGTCTGCCTGTGGTCTGTGGAGCAGCTTCCTTAAGTTACCTACAAATTGTTTTGTTTGCAAATGAGAATTTTTCTGTGAAGAGGGTCCATAGTTTTAAGCAAATTCTCAGAGGTCTAAGACCCAAGGAAAGCTATGAACTTCTGATGTACATACAAGGAAATCTTAGGCAAATAATATATGTTCTTTGTATGTTAGTTTTCTAATCTGTATTTTGATGAAACACTTCTTGAATTTATTGTATGGGTTTTTCAAGAAGACAGCAGTATGTGAAGATGCTTTGAAAAAGTTATCCTTCTTGGAGTTCCTGCTGTGGTGCAGTGGGATTGATGGCATCTTGGGAGCAGTGGGCCATAGGTTTGATCCCTGGCCCAGCACAGTGGGTTACATATCCACTGTTGCTGCAGCCTGCAGCTCAGACTGCAGCTGTGGCTCAGATCTGATCCCTGGCCTGGGAACTCCACAAGCTGCGGGGTGGCTTAAAACACACACACACACACACACACACACACACACACACACACAAGCTATCCTATTTTTTAAAAAGTATTAAAATGTTTTACTTTTTTTAACATTGAAGTGTTCAGGGTATTAGTACTACAGAGGATACCAAAACACTAGAAAAATCATCTTAATGACATTTATTCAACAAACCTTTGAATGTCTACTTTGTATGGAATGCAGGTGACACAGATGAGTCAAACACCATTTTGTATTGCCTTGTACAGGGCACAGACCATGGATTTTAAACACCGTTTTAGAAATACACTCGAGGGAGTTCCCATCATGGCTCAGTGGTTAACGAATCTGACTAGGAACCATGAGGTTGCAAGTTCGATCCCTGGCCTTGCTCAGTGGTTTAAGGATCCTGCATTGCTGTGAGCTGTGGTGTAGGCCGGTGGCAACAGCTCCGATTTGACCCCTAGCCTGGGAACCTCCATATGCCATGGGAGTGGCCCAAAAAATGGCAAAAAGACCAAAAAAAAAAAAAAAAAAAAGAAATACACTCAATACCTATGGAGGCCAGAGGAAGGGCACTTGGGGTGGAGGTGGCAAGTGACAAAATGGTCAGAATTTGTAGTATTTTTAGATTTGCATTTTTTTCATTTTTTTCTTATTCTTTTTTTGGTTATACCTGTGGCATGCAGAAGTTCCTGGGCAGGGACTGAACCATACCCCAGGAGCAACCCGAGCCACAGCAGCGACAGTGCTGGATCATCAACCTGCTGAGCTACCAGGGAACTCCTGGAGATGGCAAGTGAGTTGTTGCATGATTCTTGGAGGTGTTATCACCTACCCACCTAGGATGAGTTAGCCAAAGGTAAGTCATTTTTGTGACCTCTGCTTGAGGGGTCACCAAAAGCAAGGAAAGGGTAGGGAAATAGTGGGATGTGTGTGCACATGCGTGGCTGTGTGTCAGTGGATGCTGGTGCAGAAAACAAGGGGCCGTGTGGCAGGGGCCAGATCAGGAAGGGGTTTGTGAATTAGGCTGGATTCTGAGCATTACGCTAAAGAGAACACCAAAGGCTGTAAGCAGGGGACTGAAACTATGAGATTCTGTTACAGCACTTTGGTAGCAGGCTGGAACGTGGAAGGGGGCTAAGGATGGGTATCTAGTTAGATACTTGTTGTATTGTTTCAGGAAAAGATTTATGTGCCTGAAAAGGGAGCTGGAGAGAAGTGAGAATATAATATTATTTAGTAGGTGAATCGCCAGGAAGCCATGTGTGGGATGATGGAGACGGCAATCCCACTTGGGTGGTTGGCTTAACCCCTAAGCGAGGTAAGACAATCAGAAGGAACAGGATGAGTTTGGACTTGTTGCATCTGAGTGGGTATCTGGGTGGGAATTTTTCATAAGTCAAAAAGTCTGGGCTAGAGATATAAATGCATGGAGGTAAATAGGTGATGGCTGAGGCCATGTGACTTGCTGAAGTCAGCCAAGATAAAGATGGAGCTGGGTAAGACATGACAACATGTAGAAGCTAAGTGTGTGAAGAAGAGCCCCAGAAAGAGAAAGCCCCCAAGACACTACCTCATAAAAGATGAAGTAGTTTCAAGGAATGAACTATGCACAGTGGCAAACACGGGTGAGATCCTCCGGTAAGGTAAGAACCCAACATATTCATCTGACAATTAAGGGGCCTGTTTTGTTTAATAAGGGCTGGGAACCAGATGGGAGATGAACTGGAAGTGAGTCAGGAAATGTGAAGAGCGTTCAGAGTCTGGATATGAATGGGAGAAGGGAGACCAGAGCTGCTGTTATTAAGGGAGATACTTTTTTTTAAGGGTGGGAGACACAGGAACATGCTTGTTTATTGGCTGAGGAGGAAGGTACAGAAAGGGAGAGATTGAAAAGAAGAGTTGTTTTTTTTCCCAGGCTCAGAAAGCAATCTGGTAGAAATCTTCAGGCTACCCAAGAAAACCTAATGAGAAGGAAACTTGTATCCAGTCCATCAGGAGGGCTCCCAAGCACAACAGCGGATCCATCTTCGTAAAAACTAAAGAACGTCTTCCCTAGTTTAAGTCAAAGAAGTTAACAGTTCAGTAGGCAATTCCAGAATTAAAAAAAAAGGGTGTGTGTGTGTGTGTCAGGATAACTGAATTTTTTAATCGTATTTTGTTGCCAACCTAAGAAAGATGCTTCTTTTCTTGGGGATGAGCATAAATCAATGTAAACTAAAACTGCGGGTTTTTTTTTTTTTTTTCAGAGATCATGTTACAAACTGGTAGAAAAGTCAGTTGGCAGCTTGCTCTACTCACCCAGAGAACAGCATGATCCCTGAAAAGTGGTAAAAGCCTCAGGTCTCTTGTGAATTAGACCAGTTAAGTCTCCAAGAGTCCTATGTGCCAGTAAGCTGAGGGGTTGGTCAGCCCATGTGCCAGCAGGCAGGCAAGACTCTCATTATTAAGGACCCATTTTCATGTTAAAGAATGTTTTGGTGAAGTTGCTCATTTCAATGATTCTAAAATTCTATTTAAGAACATATTACTCTCTGCTGGAGTAACTTAAGTAAGTTTTAATAGCATGAAGAACTGTCAACCAAATAGAGTCCCTGGGGGAAAAGATAATAATTGGAGAAGCTTTTTGAATAATAATTTAAGATGAGGTGGGAAGAGCCTGAAAACCTGAGGAACAGGTAACTGTTTAATTAGCACAGAATGCTTTGGCTGATTTCTTTAAAAAAGTGTAAATTGTAAAACATTCAAAACGAAACAAAAATTCAAAAACATGTAAAGGCTTGAATGCTTGGGCCTCTGTCGGCGAAAGGGATGTTTGTAGCAAACTGATACAACCAGTAAAATTTTAATCTAGATTATTCCTTCATTCCATCCATTCATTAAGTCAATAAATACTGCTTGAGCACCTGGTAAAGGACATCAAGCCTCTGGCAGTGCACAGAGCACTTTTTAATCGTTTTGTTGCTTATCCCTGCAGGCTCGACCTTTCCAAGAGGCAGCGCTCCTCTTCTTGCAGGCCTGCCTGGCTCAGCATCTTCACTGCCTGATCCCTTTCAGGCTCACACCCCTCTTTGCTGCTGCCTTCTGGGGACCTCCTGGTCCCTTCCCTTCATTCACTGAGCATTTTGGCACCTTAGTTTTCCTCTCCACTTACAATTCTGGATGATTTTAACGTCCACCCGCCCAGCCCACTTGTCTCTTTTGAGTTTTCTTGACCTTGTTTTGTCTCCAGCAGTCTTTTTACTTCATTTAGTCACTGCAAGTTCATGCCTTGGAAAGTATTACACCACGAACCTGCTCCTCTCAGATCATGAATCCAAGCGTCCTGGTCTCGGGCTAGTGTTAGGTTGTCCAAACCTGCTTGTTCAACAACTCCCAATGAATCCGAGCTGTCATCACACTTCCATCGAGCTCTCTCCTGTCTTCCCAACATGTGGTGCTGCCTTCATGTCCTTACTTACTCAGTTTAGATAGAGCAGGACCATTTTTCAACAGCTCAATTTCAGGAATTGTTCAGTTATCATCCTTTGTTCTAACAGACGTCTCTGGCAAAATCCCAAGTATCTCCCTTTTCTGTGTCTGTACCCAGGCAGCAGGGTGTTACTAGGGAGGGGAACAAAATGAAAACCACACGAGACAAATTTTCACAATAAATCCTCAATCACCAAATAGCTGGGTTCTTCACACTGTTCTGCAGTCCCACACAGAACACTGGTCACTTTACTCTCCACAATAACTATTTTAAAACCTCCGTTTTCAATACTCCTTCCTGGTCTCAAATTTCACGGAGAAAACCAAAGCCTGCCTAGCTTCTAAGCTTTTATTTATTTTTCTTGTCTTTTTAGAGCCGCACCCACAGCACATTGAGGTTCCCAGGCTAGGGGCAGAAGCGGAGCTGTAGCTGCTGGCCCACGCCACAGCCATGGCAACGTGGGATCCGAGCCATGTCTGCTAAGCCTTTCTGTTAGAATAAAAACACCCCCTCCCATCTAAAACCCTGTCCTTCCACTAGTGCTTTGTACCCATCCTCCTCCTTCCTTGGAAGCTGACACCATACCCATCCCTTGGCCTCTCTGGTCTTGAACTTCCCCCTTTCTGGGTCCTCAGAAAGAAAGCTGTAACTACAAAGGGAAAGGGAGACACCCTTGGAACGTTCTCTCCTCAACCCCTCCAGATGGGGAGTTGTGTAGGTAGCTTCCTACTGACATCCACCTCCTCGTCCACCTGGAAGGGATGTCTCCATCCAATCCATGCTTTTACGGCCCTCACTCTGCGTGGCCTTTCAGCAGTATTCAACACCTGTGCAGAAGAACACCCTTCCCTGGGCTTTCAGGATTTTCTGCCTCCCGTTTTTCCTTTCTTTAGCTACTGCTTTCAGTCTCCTCTGTCTGCTTATATGATGCCACTTAACTTTTGAGAGTGTCCATGGTTTGGCTCTGGCTTCTCTTTTCATCAGAAGTTGGCACCTTTTTTTTCCTCTAAAGAGCCATACAGTAAGTTATTCTAGGCTTTGCAGACTACAAGGTCTGTCACAACTATTCTACCACTGTAGCATGACAGCAGCCATGGACAGTTATTAAACTGACCGGCATGGCTCTGTTCCAATAGAACTTTATTTCCAAAAACAGGAAATACTGTAGACTCTCCACAGAGAAGTAGCCTCCCTTGTGTCTCTCCTGACCATCTCTATATAATCACATTCATACTCAGCTCTCACCAGCTACCTAAAATCCACATTTAAATGTTTCGAAGGCATCTCATCTTATCCGAGGGATTGTGATCTGATCTCCCTAGAGTGTCCTCTCTAAATAAGAGGCACTGACATTCATATCATGCACAAGGCAGGAAATGAGAGTCATCCTTGATGTTTCTCCCTCTCGTTCTATTTCTTTGAACTGGAAGAATACCTAGAAAAGGTCACTCTGGAAATGCCATTATTTGAAGCACACAGTCAAGTTTCACAGTTCACTAAGAGAGCTAAACTTTATTTCCGTGTTTATTACATGTTTATCTTTGATGCTGAATACATATTAGAATTGATTTAACATACATCTTGGGAGAAAAGCTGACATTCTCCACTGAATGGGTTAAAAAGGAATGTAAAACTACAAAATACTTGTTAAGTTTGAATTCTGAATTATGGCAAACAAAACAATTACCTTGCCATTTTTCTCTTTCTAGTTTCCCAAGATGGATTTCATTATAAAATACTTTTCATAACAATTTATTTCAAAAGGGAAATAAGGGATATCATTAAAACCATTTTAAGTATAGAGTATAAATAAAGAGCCTTAACACACAACTCCTCTCTTCTATTTAAAATACAAATAGTTCATGATAGTATGAGTTGAGAGGGACTAAATAATGTCAACTGCAAAGCTAATGACTTAAGCAAACCCATACATGTCATTTGCTTGTCTGGAAGAGTTAGGCTGATTTAAGGTGACACAGCAGATTTCTATGTGACATCTGTGTTAACCAGTTGCTACTCGGAATGGGAATGGCCAAATACTAAATGTTTGATGGAAATTTAGGATTAATCAGTTCCAAAGGGCTAGAAGCTAACAGAATTAATCATTCCATCCCCCCAATCTGTGGCCATATACTAATGTACAGATTTTAGCATTCACTAAAAGTTTTAAAATAAAACTCCTGTAGATACTCTGAAACTGCTGAAATTCATGCAGTACAAAGAATATTACCTGTAGTATAATTCCAATGTTTAAACAAAATGAATATTATAGGTAGTTATCAAAATTGTTACTCTAAGTTTCTTTTGTTTCTCTAGCAGCCCCTTAGCACATTTTGTGAAGAAAGGTGTGGTCTCATACTGCTACTCTTTACTGGGACCCATTTAAAAAAGAAATAAGCTTAAAATTATTTTCTACCATGGGTTACAGGATGAAAACTCTTACTCAAAAGTGTGAAGGATGCCTACTGTTCTCATTAAACAAGTACTTAGAATCATCTTCAAACACCTGTATGCTTATAAATGAGGTTTACTAGCAATAACTCACCTCTAATTAGATTACTCTAGTGATAAATACTTTTTGATATTACTGTTTAGGATAGATGATTTGTGGCTTTTCAATTTTTAAAATTTTACTTTTAACGTCATGTTGTTATAACTTTTCTAAATAGTCTTCCAATATCAGATTCTTAAGTGAGAAAAGACAAGAGATAAAAAGTCCGCATTAAGGTATACTCCTTGTCTAACAACAGGGGACAACACACTTTTCTGTAAAGGGCCAGAAAATAAACAGTTCAGGCTTTGTGGGCCACAGCATCACTACTGCAATGACTCAGTTTCTGCTGCTGTTGTGAGAAAGCAGTCCTAGACAAAGTGTGTTTACAAAAAAAGAGTAGTCTAAATTTGGCCTTTGGGCGATAGCTGGCCAATCCCTGCCTTAGAAGAACAGACTGAAATATAAAGGAATAATCTTAAAAACCCCTTGGCCTCTAGTCAGAAGTGGTGATGACAGACTTAGAGCATACAGTTCAATTGCAACAGGACATGTTGATATTGAACACTTGGAATTTAGCCAACTTTCTATTGCTGGTTAAGATTCTTCTATTCAAACTCATGTCACCATGCTTTTCATTAGGGAAAATTTATCTTCATTTAAGAACTTCCTTGAGTATTATTTATTGAAGGAGTCAATTTAAAAAATGATATCCATAAAATTTAATATCCACTTTAATTTTTGAAAAACTTAATGAAAAATATAACAGAATCAAAACATTTAAAATAAGTACACTCACTACCCATTCCAGGAATTCATTTAAGTCATATCAACTATAGAATAGGAAAAATAAATTCAGAAGTGTAGTTACTTTAAAATACACTACTTCCATTTCTGTCAATATTTTACATTTTATGTATATATTCTATAGTGTAAGCAGAAATTCTCTCTAAAAATCTCCTTAAAATCTTGAGGTGCATATTAGAGCCACAGGCAATATCTGACATATAAAATCATAGTACAGGCCTTTCAAATTTGGCATTTCACTGGTACAATACAATGACCAACATGTAAAATCACTGTACAGTGCCTAGACATTCCAGTAAGAACCGTTACTTTCTTTAAGGTAGAATGATTCATACATATTCTACAAGGGGCAGTGAGGTTTCGTAATTTCTATTGGGTATGTCCTGACATAAATTTCAAATTGTACAATAACACAAACAACTTTGTTAAGGCCATGTTTTATTTGCTGATTAATGGACAAAAGGCAATGTAATTATTTTCAAGTATTTTCTTGAAAGTCTGTGCTCATAAAAATCATGAAAAGTTGGAAAGACTGTTAAATCACTGAAACTTTAAATATATCTTACACAATCTTGTTTGTACAAAAATACAAGTTAAATATAAACATAAAGCAATCATGATAATTTTATGCAAATCTGTTTTATGTGATCTTGAGTTATATATATAAAAGTTTCTTGGTTCTGTTTGTGAAAAGATCAATACCAGATTGAATTACTATCTATTGGCAAAGGGCCCTAAAAAGCTTACTTTAGCAATTACCTTTTACATGGTTAAGTGCATTTCCTAATTTGAGATCACCTAAACACTGGCCCCAAACAAACAAACAAAAAACAAACAAAAAAATGAAAGGGTAGTATGTCCATAAACCAACAAATAATTTGGCTGTAATGTGTCATAAAACACAAAGAAACCCCACACATCTGTACAATAAACATTATGCATTACATACTCACACACACAGGTGTATACGTGCATGCATGCACGTAAACACACACCCAAGCACACGCAGGTACACACACACACACACATCCAGTCATAAAACAAAGCCTAATGAGGTGCTGCTTCCAGTTCAATATTCAGCTGTGCGTTTTTTCTTACTTCATCAAATGAATAGCTTTTTGTCACCTTTCCATTCTTGAAGACAGTATGGAGAAGATCCTGCACAAATATTAAAATTTAATGATTAAACCAGACTATCAAGTGAAATTCTTAAGTAATGCTCTGATGAATTACACTGATAGGTCAAATACACAGAGATGTTCATAGTGTTCAAATTATGAAACGATTTCATACACAAATAACGCTGGTGGAGCAGGCAGAGGAGCAAGGCATGATCTAAAATGGGATGTAGAGATATTTAACTTCTCATGAAAAGGAATTATCTAAATACTACTTTTTTTTTTTTTTTGGTCTTTTTAGGGCTGCACCAGCAGAACATGGAAGTTCCCAGGCTAGGAGCCAGAGCCAGAGCCACAGCCACGGCAGATCCAAGCCGCATCTGTGACCTATGCTGCAGCTTGCTGCAAACACCAGATCCTTAACCCACTAAGTCAGGTTAGGCATTGAACCCTTATCCTCAAGGATACTAGTTAGGTTCTTAACCCACTGAGCCACAATGGGAACTCCTAAGTATTACATTCTTAAAAAAATTTCCTTAAAGAAAAAACCAACAAAGCTAGTTGACTCATGTCTTTTTTTTTTCCCCAGGTAGAAGATGCTTACTGCTTGGTTGTCCTCAAGAACCATAGCTGTTGCTGAGAATCATGACTAACAGATCAGCAAGGAAAGCCTCCCAGACCTTCCCTTGTTCCTGTCCAACAGATTCAACTGCAATTAAACCTGCCAATGTGCAATTTAATAAACCTGCTAATCACAACAAGGTCTGGTCTTCAGCAGGCAAAGCCAATCCTAAAAATAAGTAACCAATCCCAAAATAGAAACATATGTAGATACTGATTTCTTGACTAGTGCACAGTCACTGATTTAAAGACTGTGTATATGTAACACTGATACATGTAACATTTGATCTGTACAGGGTTACAAAGATAAATTAAGAGAATTAAGACTAAATTCCCTTTTGGGTCTGGTAAAGCCATTTCTGTTTCACTAAGGAATTATCTGCCTCTAGTTTCTCTGGAAAAATCCATGGAAGTAATCTGTTATGTGTTTTCCATCTCATCTGAAGGTGAGGAGCACATAGCATTATCTAAAATTTTTGTCATTATGTTGTTTCTTTTCCTATATTCTGTTTTTTTTAAAAATGAAGTATAGTTGATTTATATTATCAGTTTCAGGTGGAGAACAGAGTGATTGAATATTTTATAGATTATAGTCAACTTAAAGTTATTAAAAGATACTGGCTATATTCCATGTGCCATACAATATATCTTTATAGCTTATTGTATACATAGTAGCTTGTACTTCTTAATCCCCTACTTCTATATTGTTCCTCCTCCCTTCCCTCTTTCTCCCCACTGGTAACCACTAATTTGTTCTCTGCTTATGGTTTGTTATATTCATATTTTTTACTTTTTATATTCCACATACAGATAATATGTATGTCTTTCTTTGTCTGACTTATTTCACATAGCATAATACCCTCTCCCATGTCTATCCATGATGTTGCAAATGGTAAAATTTTGTTCTTTTTTATGGCGGAGTAGTATTCCATTGTGTATATATACCACACCTTCTTTATCCAATCATCTGCTGATGGACACTTAGCTTGCTTCTATATCTTGCTATTGTAAATCATGCCAATATAACATTGGGTGCATACAGGTTTCATATTAGTGTTTTCCTTTTTTTTGGATAAATACACAGGACCGGATCATGTGGTAGTTCTATTTTTAGTGGTCTTTCTGATGACAGCTATTCAGACAGGTGTGAGGTGATATCTCATGCTGTAGATGCTGGCCTATGCCAGAGCCACAGCAACGCAGGATCCGAGCCGCGTCTGCAACTTACACTACAGCTCACGGCAACACAGGATCCTTAACCCACTGAGCAAGGCCAGGGATTGAACCCACAGCCTCATGGTTCCCAGTTGGATTCATTAACCACTGCACCACGCCATTAGCTGTTTACCTGACCATATGTGTGGGTTTATTTCTGTTCCAATGACCTACGTGTCTGTTTTTGTGCCAGTACCATACTCCTGATGATTGTAGCTATTTAGTACAGTCTGAAGTCAGGGAATGTGTTACCTCCTGCCCTGTTGGTCTTAAGATTGTTTTGGCTGTTTGTGGCCTTTTGTGTTTCCATACAAATTTTAAAATTATTTGTTCTAGGACATTCTCGTTGCGGCTCAGTGGGTTAAGAACCCAACATGGTGTCCACGAGGATGTGGGTTTGATTCCTGCCCCCCCACTAGTGGGTTAAGGATCTGGCCTTGCCACAAGCTGTGGCAGAGGTTGCAGATGCGACCTGTATCTGGTATGGCTGTAGCACTGTCCTGCAGCTGCAGCTCCAATACAGCCTATAGCCTGGGAACTTCCACATGTCACAGGTGTGGTCATAAAAAAAAAAAATTATTTGTTCTGGTTCTGTGAAAAATACCATTGGTATTTTGATACCAATGGGATTGCAATAAATTTGTACATTGCCTTGGGAAATAGTCACTTAACATTAATTCTTCCAATCCAGGAACACAGTATATCTTTCCATCTGTTTGTGTCATCTTCAATTTCTTTCATTAGTGTCTTAAGAGTCTTCTGAGTATAGATCTTTTATCTCCTTAACTAGATTTATCCCTAAGTATTTTGCTCTTTTTAATATGATTGTAAATGGGATTGTTTGCTTCATTTCTCTTTGATAGTTTATTATTTAGTGTATAGAAATGCAGCTGATTTCTGTATAATAATTTTATATGCTGCAACTTGACCAAGTTCACTGATGAGCTCTAGTTTTTTGGTGGTGACATTAGGATTTTCTACGGGATAATACCATGCCATTTGCAAGCACTTTCAATTTTCTTCCTTTCCAACTTGAATTCCTTTTATCTCTTTGTCACGTCTGACTGCTGTGACTAAGACTGCCAATACTATGTTGAATAAAAGTGGTCAGGATGTGTTGTTTCCTTGTCTTGTTTCTGATCTTAGAGGAAATGTTTTCAGCACTGAGTATGATGTTAGCTATAGGCTTACCATCTAAGGCTATTTTTTATATTGAAGTATGTCACCTCTCTACCCACTCTGTTGAGAGCTTTTATCATGAATGGATGTCGTATTTTGTCAAGTTTTTTTTTCCTGCATCTATTGAGATAATCATGATTTTTATTCTTTATCTTGTTAATTGGTAGATCACAATGATATGTGGATACTGAACCATCCTTGCATCCTCGGGATACATGCCACTTGGCCCTGCTGTATAATCCCTTTAATGCATTGTTGGGTTTGCTTTGCTATTATTTTGTTGAGGATTTTTTTTTTTTGCATCTGTGATTATTGGTGATGTTGGCCTGTAACGTTCTCTTTTCTGAGATGTTTTTTTTTTTTTTTTTTGTTATCAGGATGATTCTATTCTTGTAGAATTCGATGGGGTATGTTCCTTCCTTTGCAATTTCTGGAACAGTCTGTGAAGAAACAGGTGTAAGCACTTGCATGTTTGCAGAATTCACCTGTGAAGCCATTTGGATGGTCCTGGCCTTTTTTGTTTGTTTGAAGTATTTTAATTACTGATTCAGTTTAATCACTGGTAATTGGTCTGTTCATATTTTTCTTCCTCATTTGACCTTGGGAGATTGTACACTTCTAGGAATTTGTCCATTTCTTCTGGATTATGTATTATATTGACATAGGGTTGTTCACAGTAATCACTAATGTCCTATGCAGTTCTGTGGAGCTGGTTGTAACTTCCCCTTTTCCATTTCTGATTATATTGATTTGGGCCCCCCCCCCTTTTTTTAAATCAATTTTGCTTATCTTTTCATAGAGCCAGCTCTTAGTTTCATTCATCTTTTCTCCTTTTTTTGGGTCTCATTTTGATCTGATTTCTTCTATTAACTGGGTTTTGTCTGGTTTTCTTTTTCTAGTTACTTTAGGTTTAACATTGGGTTGCTTGAGAATTTTCTTTTGTTTCCTGAGGTAGTCTTGTGCTATAAAGTTCTCTCTTAGAACTGCTTTTTTGTGTACCACAGACAGGATTGTTCTGTTTCAATTTTCATTTGCCTCAAGGTTATTTCTTAATCTCATCTTTAACTTCTTTGGTGATCCACTGGTTGTTCTGTAGCATATTATTTAGCCTCCACGTATTTGTGAGCTTTGCAGTTGATTTCTAATCTCATAGGGTTGTGGTTAAGAAGTTTATGATGATGATTTTGATTTTCTTAAATTTACTGAGCCTTTGTGAACCTAGCATGCGAACTATCCTGGAGAATTTTCCATAGGTACTCTTGAAAAGAAGGTATATTCTGCTGCTTTTGGATGGAATGTTTTATATAGCTGCTTTATAGCTATTAAGTCCATTTGGTCTAATGTGTTATTTAATGTGTTTCATTTTTTTTTGTTTGGATGATCTGTCCAGAGTGTTTCTGTACTCTTCTAAGAGTTTTATAGTATTTTGTCTTAGTTACATTTAGGCTCCTTACGGTTTCTTTTTGTTTTGTGTATCCCTGAGCTGCTTGTTGTGGATATAAGGGGTTTTACTTCTAATCTTTAAACTTCCTAACAACTTAGTATGTGCTTGATTTACTACCTTTACTGATTAGATTTTTCCTATCATAATTACATTATGGTATCTTTCTCCCCTGTTTAGATTACTCCTATTAACATTTCTTGTAAAGCTGGTTTGGCTATGCTTAACTCTTAGCTTTTGCGTGCCTGTAAACTTCTGATCTCATCAAATATCAAGGAAAGCCTTGTCAGGTAAGAGTATTCTTGGTAGTTAAGTTTTACCCTTTCATAACTTTAAATACATCATACCATCCCTCTAGCCAGCAGCATTTCTGCTGAAAAGTCAGAGTATAGCTTTATGGGAGTTTCCTTGTACATAACTTGTTGCCTTTCCCTTGCTGCTTTTAATATTCTCTTTAATGCTTGCATTTTAAATACACTGGGTTTTGGTGTTGTCCTCTCTGTGTTGGTATTTTGGGGGCGCTCTGTGATTCTTAAACCTGGATGTGTGTTCTTTCCTAAGTTAGGGAGTTTTTAGCTATGTCTTAAAATGTATTCTCTACCCCCTTCTTTTTTTACTTCTGGGACTACTATAATGCAAATGTTAGTGTACTTGACCTATTAAAGGTGGCTTAAACTGTTCTATTTTTATTTTCTATTCTTTTCAGCTCCAGTGCTTTCCCTTACTCTGTCTTCCAGTTCACTGATCCATTCCTCTGAATCATTTAATCTGTTGATTCTTTCTGGTGTATTTTTAATTTCATTTATTCTTAACCTCTGGTTCTGCCAACTTCTAACTTCTCACTGTTTAGTCATTCTTCTCTTGAGTTCTCTGATCATCTTCAAGACCGCTACTTGGAACTCTTTATCTGGTGGACTGCCTATCTCTACTTTACTTAGTTCTTTTGAGCTTTTTATCTTGTTCCTTTGTTTTGAACATGTTCCTTATTTTTCTGAATTTTCTATCTTTATTTCTATGTATCTGGTAGGTTGGTTACATTTTCCTGACCTTAGTGGCCTTTTGTAGACGTTTTATGTGTCCCAGCAGTGATCACCTCTGGTCACCACTATATGCTCTAGGGATCCTCCTATATAGGTTACGTGGGTCCTTCCTATTGTGGCAGGCTGACTATTGTGGGCAGTCTGGTAGATCTGACTGGCTCCCCCTCTGGTTGGTTGCCAGGCCTTTCCTTGTGCGTAGGCTTCCCACCACTGGCACGGCTGGGTAACAAAGCTGCTGGTTGTGGGTAGGGGTGGGAGGGTCCGCGTGTTAGTGCCAGCCCACTGAGGTCTCTAGTTGTGGACCTAGGTGTCCCATAGCTAGTGTTGGATTGCTGGTAGTTAGGGCCAGTTCCTAACACAGATGGCTGCGGGTTCCAGGAAGTCCTGAAGCTTGTGTTGGCTGGTTAGTGAGAGGGGTTAGTTCCAAAGCCAACTAGTAGGTCGGACTTAGGCTCCTTTCAAAGTGCTGGTTCTTCTCTGGGTCCTGTGGCAGGTATTGTGTGTGCTCTTTAAGTGGAGTCTCCATTTCCCGCAGTTCTCTGAATCTGCTGAAAATTAAGTCCTGTTGGCCTTCAAAGCCAAACATTCTGGGGGCTCAACTTCCTGGCAGAAGACCCCAGGGCTGGAAAGCTCGAAGTGAAGCTCGATTCCTCATTTCTTTGAGAGAACTTCTGAAACTGTAATTATTCTCTTGTGAGTTGCCCACTTAGGGTTATGGGGCTTGACTTTACTCTGCTATCCTAAATCTACCCATCTCATTGCCATTCCTTTGTCATATCTTTAGTTTTAGATCTTTTCTGGAAGATTCCAGTCTTTCTCATCAACATGGGTTCTGTAAACAGTTATAAATCTTGGTGCTCCCATGAAGAAGAGGTGAGCTCAGGGTTTTCCTACTCCACCATCTTTTTTTTCTGGTCATTTTTTTTTGCTATTTCTTGGGCCGCTCCCGTGCCATATGGAGGTTCCCAGGCTAGGGGTTGAATCAGAGCTGTAGCCACTGGCCTATGCCAGAGCAACAGCAACGCGGGATCCGAGCCGCGTCTGCGACCTACACCACAGCTCACGGCAACGCTGGCTCGTTAACCCACTGAGCAAGGGCAGGGACCGAACCGCAACCTCATGGTCCCTAGTCGGATTCGTTAACCACTGCACCACGACGGGAACTCCCCTACTCCACCATCTTGAAACAATCTTTTCTGTCACTGTTGTTTCAAATCACAGGGCTCTCACTGTGGCATTTTCTTTCTGAGTTTAAATTCTTTATGAAAATTTATTGAGGAACAGTGGTTCCTATTAAGTCAAAATGTCTAGATGCTCATAAAATGATTACTGATTCAAATGTTCTAGAGTATCATTCACATATTCTTAAAATCAGTGCCTTTTTTTAGACATAGTATGACTGTCTAAAGTAACTTCAGTTCATCTGGGATAAACAAATTCAGCATAGTCTTGGTAGTCCAAGAGTTAAGAGAAGGCTACTCAAACAACTGTGTAACAGGTTATCTAATGGAATCTACTTCTAGAATTTATTTATCAATTTATATATATTTTTCATTAAAGATGCAAAAATCTTATTGTATTACTTCTGGCTTAAAATCTTAAAAAGAATATAATAAAAATAACAAATAGAATATCTGTTGTGGTATAAATGTAAAGATACTAATTACTACTTTAGACTTGTTATGTTTCAAGTCAACTTCTGAGAATATGAATATTCATAAGTAATTCACCTCTAAAAATGAGGTTTTTTTTTTTTAATCCAGTGGATAAAAAAACAAATTTTATAACTTTTGAGTTCAGGTATATAAGTGTCTTTTGTACGTTAACAATCATATAAACTACTTTAAACATACTGTAAATGTTTCTAGTTTGGTTAACTTAAACAGAAAACTTAAGTCTAGGTTTCACCATTTATTAGTTATGTAATTTGAATCAAGACACACTGGTTTCACACCTGACACTACTAGGATAACATAATCTGCCTTTTTTAGCCCACAGAGTTAGTGTGAGAATCAAATGAGACGACCATCTGAACTGGATTCTATGACATTCTGAAAAATGGAATTATCTTCAACAACATTTTAGAATTTGGATAGCCCTTCTTTTTATCTATTAAAATTTCCAAAGTTTTACTCTAACATAAATAGCTGTAAGTCATCTAAGAAGAGCATCCTTTAAGCATTCTTAATGGAATTCCTGCTCAGAAATAATTCACTCCTAACTGGTGACAGGAGAATGATCAAATATATACAATCTTACTGAAGCTCATCAATCACTCCCTGCTGATCACTATAGAAAAAATTTTTTTTGAATGTTCTAAATTATTCCATGTATGTACAGGTCCCATATTTATTATCTAGCCATTCAGTTTTTCCTCTTATTTTGGTAGGCTTGGTCACACGTTTTAAACAGTCTCCAATAAAACTTTGTCCTCCAAGAAAAAAATTGCTCTGAAAATAATTTAAAATTAAAATGCAACACCGAAGTCTCCTTTCTTAATTTGGAGAAATAACCTATTACTGTTTAACCAAAAAACTCACAAAAAACAACCAGCAAGCACAGATACATACATGACCGTATTCCTCAAGGTCTCCTTTTCCTTCCTCAAGTGTAACAAAATTCCCTCCTGGTGTCCTATGTAAAGATAATCGGCCCTTTTTGGACCTTTTGTTGGGATCAGCAACTGGGTCCTTGAAGACATTAATCTGGAATCCAAATTAAGAGAAAATCATCAGAAATGTTCACTGAACTCCTATTTTAGAAAAGTACAATATATAATTTTTATATCAATTTTAAGGCACTTTGTAGGTATAACTAAAGCAATCAACCTCTGGCTTTTAGAGACATAACTCTAGTCTGTTTTGGAGGACAGAGTCTTCTGTTATGAAAAAGGTATTAACAACATCCAAATCTTGGCTATTCTTTCTTACTAATGCAGAATACTAATACTCCATTTGTATTCTTACATCTTTCATCTTTGAAGTTAATACATGACCTTTAAAGTGTCTCCTTCTGGTGGGGGAAAAACTGTAATTGCAATGTATACATGTAAGGATAACCTGACCCCCTTGCTGTACAGTGGGAAAAAAAAAAAAATAAAGTGTCTCCTTCTATATTATGCCTTGCCCTTAAACTGATCTAAATATATACAGCACATGCATGTTACTGAAAAATAAATCTGTCAATTCTATTATATAATTTGTGGCAGGGGAACTGCCACAATTTATAAAGGTTACTTTATAACCTTTCCTTTTGTCACTTTTAATTCTATTACCTTGTTACTGTTAGCCAAAAAAAAACAAACAAACAAAAAAAAATCTAGAGAACCTGAAGAGAGCAGAATACTTCAAGATCAAAAAGGAGGCAGCTAATGATGGCTATAGAAGGAGAAGCAGATGAGGCAATCCCAGAACTCGCCAAAAAGAGATGGAGGTGAAGTTAGCCAGGGAGCCAACCCAGGTGTTCTCAGCATCCCCTATGTTCACACTCTGATACAAAGACTCTCAAGAGCCTATGAAGAGCTGGGGAATTTGCTGTTCAGCAGCCTAGTAGCTTGGGTTCCCCTGTTTTAAGGCTACCAGAACATGATTAGTATCACAACTCCAGGCTCATAGTTCACCTTCTTAAAACATTCTTTGACAGTGCTTACATATTTGCTTACCTTGAATACAGGATGGCTAGGTTCGCTGACATTCTCAAATGTGGTCAGCTTTTAAAATCAAAGGTAAATACTGAAGCAGTGGGAAACTAACTGACCTGCACTGTCTTTCTCAAATAATCTCTCATCTTATTTTTCCTGTTTTTCAAATCTCCCTTTTTCTCCAAAGTCAAGTTATGACCCACTGTTTCTTTTCTTTCCTTGTTTCTGAGATAAGGTCAGCCAGGGGTACCTGACAACATAGTTTCAGACTGTTGCACTCAATAAATGCATTCTACCTAGACACATAAAGAAGGCAGGAACGACACTGGAGTAAAAGTTGAAGGACATACCCCAAGACCATTGGTTACGACATAACTACATTTAAAGGAACAGTTCAAGAGATCTCTCGTTAACTTCTGTAGCAAAGCTCCACCAGAACCAAAGGCAATATTTTCAATACTCCATTTTTTTTGCTTCATGCCTTCTACAATCTAGATTAAAAATGAAAAACAAAAGCTAAGTATTTGGAAGAGGTAATTTTCCATAGGCAACACTGATGTTTTATAACACAGTAAATGAGAAAGAATAAGACCTACACAAAGTTAAATCCCACCTTTCTTTTAAAAGGCCCACATCACCCCAAAAAAGGGCAGTCCAGAGGCTAAGTGTAGGAGGGGATTTCACACAAAGTTCGTGAATTTGTGCTGTTGTCATAGTGACTGTGGTTTAGGTTGGGGGAATGAAGGAGAGGGAGAAAAAAAAAAATGGCTAAAATGCCTAAGGTTACTTGAGTAAACTTCTCATCTGCCTCTTGAAGTTACTGCCCAGATGCCAATAAGCACCAACAATGGGGCCTGGACATTTGCCCCAAATTACTAGATTCTAGGAGTGACTATATTACTAACAAATCTCAATACATATTATCACGTCATAGTGCATGTGATACATAATGGGGTATTTAAAAATCAACATATATTGGTGGTAAAACAGTATAAAGTACTCTCCTACATAACAGGTGAGACACTGGCAGAGTCATCTTACTCTGGCTGGTACTCTAGTGTCATAAGCACAATTAATGAACTGACTGGTTGTTAAGATTTATCGCTGGATCATTTTGGGGTAGAATGATTATCTAAAAGCCATACAGATAGACCTGTATGAACATTGAGTTCTAGCAACTAAAATAGTTCTTTCAAAGGACATATAATTTAAAAGTTATATTTAAGCTACATTATCAATGTCATTTATATTTTTTCCTTAGTAGGACTTAATTAGCCAGTATCTGTCTTTTTATTTAACATATTCAATCATTTTTATGGTAGAAGGTGGCAAGTGAAATTTAACAACCATTCTTTTAATTTCTTAAGAATAGTCAAAAGGATGTAAGTAGAAAGTCTGGTTTCATTTTACTCAAACAGAACTTTCACAAGCGATTAGAAAATGATAACCAAATTTAATAGTTTTATGTGACGCATTCATAAAAATTCACCATATTCCTCCTAATACTCAGAGTCTCAAACTGACCTTTTATCTGTTCTTATTTTCAACACGGCAAAATGCAAGGACCTTCACCTTTTAACAAACCCACATTTAAAAATGCAACTTTCTTTTTAAATCTCAGCTATATAATTTTCCTGCTATATGTGAGGAATCAAGATGGAAACATACGATCTATAAGCTTTCACAATACATTATACATCAAAAATTAATTCATTCCTATCATTAGGGTTTACACAGAACCAGTGTCTTTTTTACTTAAGTCTCAGATCCAAAGTTGTGAGGAACAGAGAAATTTTCTAGAAAGGTAGAAGAAAGGGTATGAGGAAAAGAAAAGAATATCTAATGGAGAAGAAAAATGTTTAAAATATATGGGACTTTATGTAACAATTTTGAGAATTCCATACCATTTTAATGTCTTTAATGAACCACTCCCATGGAGAGGTTTCAATAATCATCAAGATGACTGACTCTCCCACCAAAGTGCCAACAGAAAGGCTTTTGACTCTTTCCCTAAATAAGCAGATTCATCTTGGTACCAAAAAAACCTAGAGTAGGGTTACACGGTAGACGTCTATGCGATGTCAAGGGACAACTGACCGTGAACTGCCAAGTCTAAGAGTGAGGCTGACAGTCAATAAGAGAAGTCAGTTGTTTGAAATTAAGCATATTTTTCACTTTGTCAAAATCAAGGCATCTAATTCAGCGTATGTAACAAAGCAAAACCACTGGATGAATTTCTTCTGCTTCTAAAAACTTATTGTGACCCACTTCCAAGATGAAGAAAGCAGAAATTACCCTTGAGGCACCTGCATTATCACAAACTATTCACTCTGACTATTCTGTGTAGGATTCCACCAATGCCAGAAAATGTCTGTCTCAGTATTTAACTTCTTGTTTACTGAGTTAAAAAAAGTTTTGAACTGATTCTCAACTTTAAAAACACATACACATGGAGTTTCTGTTGTGGCTCAGTGGGCTATGAACCTGACGAGTATCCATGAGGATGTGGGTTCAATCCCTGGCCTTGCTCAATGGGTTAAGGATCTGGTGCTGCCATGAGCTATGGTGTAGGTCATAGACATGGCTCAGATCCCACACTGCTGTGGCTGTGGTATAGGCTGGCAGTTGCAGCTCCAATTCAACCCCAGCCTGGGAACTTCCATAGGCCTCTGGTACAGTCCAAAAAAAAAAAAAGCTGAAGAGCTTCAGTTTTTAAAGGGAAGTTCAAATATTAGACAAACTCAACACAGGGCTGGCACGGGAACGAGGAAGGAAGTATAAGCGCTGGCTGGGCTAAAGGGGTATTCTGAGATCATACAGGACCCTCCCAAACTTCTTCATCTGAAAGAGCTAAGTATGTGTGAGGGTACCTGCTAAATACAAGGAGGTATGGGTACTAGTTCTGAACTGATACTAAGGTTGGAAACCTTCAATTCAGCCGAGCTAAAGGACAACCCCAATTAAATAAGCTGGCTGACATTTCTATGCTCAAGTCCTCCTCCTAGCTGCAGACTTTTCTATTTCTTCTTTCCTTTTCACATCAAAACCCCTCAAGTCCCAACACCAAATGTCTTAGAAGAGCTGTGGAAGTTTCCACTTTTGTTGGGCAAGGCAGTTTGGGACAGCTGGTGAATGAAACCTCATTTTTGTTATTATGACATCTATTCCAGACACATCATTTTTTAACTCTAAATGCCTATCACTGCAGAAGTAAATGCAATAGTTTACTTTTAAATGAATCTTTAGAAAACAAACTTTATAATGTGAGTACTGACCTTACTCTTAACTACATCAAATTCTTCCAAAAAGAAAATTCTTTTGTAACTTGTATTAAGTGGATACCATCTGAAACTAGTATACATTAAAATGTCAGTGGTTTATAACAGTAGAAAGTCTACATCACAACATCAGCGATAGTCTGATTTTTTTAAGGAGTGTCTGAGGTGTTAGAATTACAGCTCTTTAGAAGCTTATTTGGAAAACAAAAGAGGCAAAGTTTTAGGATAATATAAAATGTATGCTATTTGCCTAAACCTAACAATAATAGTGATGACAGTAAATGCTTAATAAAGAAGAGGTAACAAACCATTCTATAATTTTTGAAAAAGCACAGGTTAACATCATTCAAGTTTCACATTGTTAAATATGTGAAGCTACATTCTATTAAAACTGAGACCCATTTGCGCAGTGTCAAGACCTTTAAATTATAGACAAGGAATGTTCTTTGGCATTTTCTTCTTTCACAGTGACACTTCTTTGGGCTCATCATTCAGGGTGGCCAGTAAGGACTGGAAGTGTGGTTTAACTGGTACGTCTATATTTTAAGTTACTATTATTTATAATTTTAAGCAATTAACAGAAAAGACAGATACCATCTTAAACATTCATGAAAAGAATCATCACTCTTTAAATTATTAATGTGTTTATCAAACTAATAAACAGCAGTTTAATTATGAGGACTGCCTTATTGACACTTATAACATCAAACACCTACCTCTTGTAAGGTATTAATATCTACTCCATCTCCTTGAATAACTCTAAGATAAGGTGGCAGCAACTTGTAGCCCTTTGAGTTCTCAGTAACAGGGAACTTCTTTCCTAAAATATCCAAAACCTGTATGGAAAAATACACACCCAACACAAAATAACTAAAACTGAAAAAAAGCGTAAAAGTGTTCCAAAGTTTAAAATAATGACTTTGCTTTGCAAGACAATCTTGAGAGATGATAAAAATTTATCATATTAATTTTTACAATACCACATATAAGCCTTCTAAAAGTCTCAAACCCTTTGATTATGGGGGAAATAGACACGTGATTTTCTATTCAGTCAATTTATACCATAAAGTGACTCAAAACAAGTTTTTTCCCCTCATATTTTTCAAATTAGATTTAGGGGAAAAAAAACCTTTAACATTAGGAGCTTACAATGGTAAATATATCATTTTCAAAAGGTATACAAAACATCATTTAAAAAACTCATGATCATACTTTTGATTTGGATTATTTTTGCTCATGGCCAATAATTTAACTTGTCTGATATAACTCAAGCATGAATCCACCTAAATTACAAAGTTCATAGTAATTATGACATGCAGACAAGGGTGGAAATGAAACATATAAACCAGAGTTTCTCTGATGTTCTTCTCACTCAAAGATGACACACATTACTATTAAAAGTTTTGTAGCAGCTGAAATACCTAAACACAGATTTAAAATTTCTCAGAAAGCTTGGTCAAAGAGCCAAAAGATCTACCAGACATATTTCCCCTCAACAATTATTCATTCCTGTTTCCTAAATAAATTGACTTAAAATAACAATGAGAAAATTCCATATTGATGACTTAGTTTATTCTTTAAATTAGGTTTGAACATTTTTACTAGGAAAAAGGAAAAACATGAAACCTGTTAAGTTGGCTAAAACCAAGTCTATTCATATTTCAGGCTAAGCTAAGCCTTTTCGATTGGCCTATCACTTAGTAGGGTAGGAAAAGACCTTCTGGAATCTACAGCCCACGTTCTTAAGGAGTAATTCACCATCTAGTCATCAGCTGGGAAACAGTGTAGTAAAGAGGGAAGGTGACAGCCAGAAAAATCCAGGTTGGGTATCTGGCTTATTACACATGTCATGTGACCTTGAGCAAGTTTACTTTAACTTCGCTAAGCTGGTTTGTCCACTAAAAAAAAAGATTGTAATATTGATCACAGTGTTTCATAGAACTTAAATGTCACAACTAAAGCAAAGCAAGGTGGCACAATATTTTTCTAGTAGTAAGCATCAAATAACCTGCTCTTATTAGTGCTTTTCAAAGAAGGTAAACCAAATCCTAAACAATAAAAAAACAGAACATGGCTACACTGAGGATCAATAGCTTCTCTAAAGAATCACTACTTGAAAAGTATTTGACTTATTTTCATTCCACATCACCTTGCACGTACTTCTTTTGCACTAAAAACAAAGGCTCAGCAATTACTTGCGATAAAGGAAAAGAAACAAACCACAGACCTGGTAAGTGAATCACAGGACTGATTAAAATGATAATACTATTCATAATTTTGAAGGTAAACAGAAAATATCTACTCAACAGTACTTAACTGTCTATTTGACAGGATATAAATAACCCATAACTCCGGGCATCCTTTCTCTGTTATTAATGTGTGACCTTGGGCAAGTCTATTACTCTCTCTGGGCTGCAACTCAAAAATAAGGGGACTGGTCCAGATAATTCTGAAATGGTGTGTGTACTAATGAAATTAAAAGTAATGTTGATGCAGCTGGTCTATAGGCACATTAATAATCAAGTTACACATTAAAATTTACCTTTAATACAGTGTCAAGAGGATTTCCAGAATCAGGTCTGATTATTAGTGGTGCCTCTGTACTTCTTGATACTATTAAATGTCTTAGATCTTCACCCCATATTTTCTCACACGCATTATAAATGTCATAGCTATCGCTGACCACAGATACAGGCACTGATGAAAATTGTGTTACTATATGTTCAAAAGCATCTTTTTCATGGTCCTTCCCCCAAGCTGTTATGGTACTAGAAAACAAAATGAAAATACAGATTTACTTAGGCAGACATATCATCTGTTTCTGAATCACATCTCATGTTTACTATACTACGCCATCAACGCTGCAGAGAAGGTGAGTGATTTAGTTTAATGAATGCATATCAACAGGTTAACTGAATATTTTAGCCTAACCATCTCATGGCCATTTTTTAATATTGTAAGTGATCTCATTCTTCTCCAATAGTTATTTTAACTTGTAAGTCATATTTAACCACCTACAAACTATATTTGCTTTTTTTTTTTTTTTTAATATTCCTAAACCTACTCATTTAAAATAAGTCAACTGCTGAATACACTATATATTGTGCTGAGATGCTAGAAGGAAACATACTCTCATTATTTTGCTGGGTGATACAAGCACTTGGCTTCCTTCTGCGAATTTTCAAAGCTATATACCAATAACAGTAGGGACACATATTTTATCTTAACCTTTTAAAATCTTAAAGGCAATTACTTAGGCAATTATTTATACTATACCATGCATTCCTACAGTCAACTCTTTACCTGTTATGTCTTCAACTGGCCAGTAACAGGTAGTCACTTCTTCCACTTATAGATTATCCACTACCACTTAATATATGCCCAGGGAGTAAGAATTATAATATTCAGTTTGAGCAAAAAATAATTAAGATGGGAAATTAAGTGTCAAAGTTTCTATTAGGCAAGAATGATTACAGTGATTTTTACACTGTCCTCAATAATTGTGGTTCTTTTTAAACAGATTAATGCTATGTAACCTAAGTATGTGCTGATTAATATATAATATAAATAATTTTAAAAATTCTGAAATAGAATTCAATAATGAATTTTAGAATTGTTTCCATTTTCTCATGCTAAGCAATTTTTCTTTCCTAATTTGCTAGTCTTGGCTGCTACCCTATTTTCCTAAGTAAAATAATAGAAAGTAAAACCATTCATTTATTGTAACACCAAGGAGATACAAGTTTATCTCAGAACTAATTTATATTTAAAATTTTCATCTTTTCTCTAAAGGACTGGAGTAAACAAACCGTCAATGGTATGCTGAGAGCAGAGCATGTACACTTATGGGAGTACAAAGACTCAGCTACCCAGAACTGCTCGTCTGAAATGGAGAGACAGCGTATTTATATAAAACTCAGTTTACAGTGAAAAAAGTAGCTATGATGCCACCTCTCTGCTTCATGCAAGCATCTGGAGGCTAAAGGGAAAATTAAGATATAATTTTAATATGGATAAAGAGAAGCTCCTTCTTCATATCAAGAATTGCTATGGTCTCCTTTATAAGGGAGAGAATTAAGCTCAAAGAATATCAACACCAGAGAGACCTGCCATATAAGAACAGACTCTTAAGAGTCAGAGGTCATTGTTTACGCAGTTATTTTTTACTAGCATTGTATCAATACAGTCATCTAACTGCTATTTGTGTGTTATCACGTCTAGCAAACTTGATGGCTCATTTTTAATCTTTATCTTACTTGCTTTTCCCTTTGACATGTGAACTTTCCTTAAGTTTTCTTTCCCATGACTTCAATGACATCTCCCATGTTTTGACTTTGCACCCGACTTCTACAGTCCTGTTCAGTCTCCCTGAGATGCTGAGCTTCCCTTCTTCAACACGACCTGAGCACTTTCTCTCTCTAAATACCTCCCTATGTGAAAAACACTCAAAACTTTTAAAAAATACCCTTAGAGTGGGAGTTTCCAAAATCTTACTTTAAGCCTAGATTGTGTTTTTTTCCCCTGGACTCCAATATCATTCTGTTAAGGAGGAAAACGAGTATCTTCATCTCATCGTCCCACATATACTTCTCAAAGCATATAAATCTCATCATAACACCTATTTTCTAGTATCGTATTTGGTAAATGGAGATCATAAATACTTGATGAATTCTACTTATGCTACTGTTCCAATTTCCAGCATTAAATCTAGTTTGATACCTTTCCAAAGTTTGAGGGAGAAATAACTACATTATTTCTAAGTCTAGATTCATATAGTCTTTAAGAAATATTTGAAACAATAATGGCAATGTTCTAAATTTTAGAGTTTTTTTATTTTAAAGTTATTTTAGATGTTTATTTTTCCTCAATGACCTTCTGGTGTTGGAGATGTAAAATTTTGGCTCCTCCTTTTGTTGAACATAGATGGAGGAACTGTAAAACTGAGAGATAAATGACTTGCCCAAGGCCACCTAGTATGTGAGCTGTAAGGTCCCTAAAATTTCCCAACTCTCAGTCTAGAGCTCTTTTCACTATACTATGGTATTGTTTACAAGACTTGTCTATTTAAGAATATTTGACATATTAAGGAGTCAAATTCGCAAATGTGGTAAACGCTTCGAGACTATAAAGATAAAAGAGATTTTCAACCTGTTTTAACATGGAAGCCCTGGAGTTCCCGTTGTGGCACAGTGGAAATGAGTCCGACTAGGAACCATGAGGTTGCGGGTTCGATCCTTGGCCTTGCTCAGTGGGATAAGGGTCCGGCATTGCCATAAGTTGTGGTGTAGGTCGCAGACTCAGCTCGGATCTGGTGCGGCTGTGGCTGTGGGGTAGGCTGGCAACTACAGCTCTGATCAGACCCCTAGCTTGGGAACCTCCCATACAGCATGGGTGCAGCCCTAAAATGACAAAAAAAAAAACAAAAAAAAAACCCCAAAAAACAAAAATCATGGAAGCCCTATAGAAGGTATTATTTTTATTCTAAGATTATACTGTCATACTCAAGAATCTAATATATAGATACGTTTTTAAAGGGTGTACATACATCTAAGGCTAAAATAAAAACAGCGCAAACCCTAAAATCTTGACCTGTTAATGTCACTATTATTTTTCCAGTTTTACTAGTCTTAAAACATACATGAAAGTATTCAACAAGGCCCTACTAATAAAGCTAATAAATGTTAGCTGAATCTACCCTTTATGGAGTCCCAATTCAGATCATCAAGTTTAAGAAATTTCATCTTCCAAGCCGTTGCTCATGTTTATCCCGTTCTTTCCATTTATTTAGCCACTTGGTTCTGAAACTTGTCATTTTTTAAAACTACAACAGCTTCCTATAAATCCTCCCAACTTCTCATTTCTTTCCTCTTCAATTCATAAGATAACCCGCTATCAAAATAATTTTTCTACAATACTTCTCTGATGACATCGCTTCTTTGCTCAAAAACTTCAATGCCCACTCCCATTTGAAGAAAACGGAATTAGAATAACCTATTGCGATGTGTGAATAGTTAACATTCAATGTCAAAATAAATTCAAGAGCCTTTACTAACTGGGCTTCCCAGACCACCCTATGTTCCCTACAAAATCTCCCTAAAAATCCATTTCAGCCCTTATTCCCTAAACACATCCACACTTGCCTCGTCCATCTTTGCTCTTTCAGGACAATATTTAACCCACGGTAGGCATGCAATAAATATTTACTCACAGAATGAATAACCCACTAATGTGTGCCATTAAATTTTACTAATCCTTCAAGAAGTCAAGATTTACATGCCATCTCTTTAAAACCTTTCTTTATCCTACCAATAGACTATGATCCCACTTTTCCTTCCCTTCACCACTAGAGCATTCTAACTGTACCTCTTTAAAACTACTTAACAAAGCAGGATGTTGCTAGTGTACTATTTTGATTCGGAATATATATAGGATTCTTTTTATCATTCTATCCCTTATAGTACCCAGTAGATTGCCTGGGATCAAAGCTCAGCTTCATTCTAAACTCACTACTGGTTTTATCACCCTGCAATATTCAAGTACGAGTAGAATTTAATAAACCTCCCCAAACTAATTACATTATTTTTGTTTTAAGAACCAGAATTAAGGTTTGGCATACTTTTTTTTACCTTTTATTTTTGTTACCTTAATTATTTTATTACTCAAATGAATTTACCACATCTGTAGTTGTATAATGATCATCACAATCCAATTTCACAGGATTTCCATCCCACAGCCCAAGCACATCCCTCCACCCCCCAAACTGTCTCCTCCAGAGACCGTAAGTTTTTCAATGTCTGTGAGTCAGCATCTGTTCTGCAAAGAAGTTCAGTCTGTCCATTTTTCAGATTCCACATGACAGTGAAAGCATTTGATGTTGGTGTCTCATTGTATGGCTGACTTCACTTAGCATGATAGTTTCTAGGTCCATCCATGTTGCTACGAAGGTTTGGCATACATTTTAAAAACTACTAAATTCTGATAAAATTACTCTAGGACCTAAGTAGTTGTAGCCTAGATTATACCTGTCTTCTAGTTTAACTTGAGATGGCTTAGGAAAATCAGATAAGAAATCAAAAGAAGAATCTGAACACTCCCTTTTATCAAAAGGGCTAACTTGCTCATCTACAATTGAGGGTATTGGGTTCAGAAGATAATTTCCAGGGTAAAGATTAGTGAAGTTGTGTAGAAGAGCAGGGAAAGAGAAAACAGTGGCCAGATTTTACAGTGTTTTTAGGCTTAATTTAATGAATACAACCTTTCTGCATTTGGCAATCCTTAAAATAAACCTACAGAGCAATGGAAGATTTGGAAAAAAGCTCCTAATTGTTTCTATTAGGACAGTTAAAAGTTCTCTACCTCCTTGATATCAATCTTTATGTTCCTTAAATTCATGAAATTTACTGTAGTACCTGGCTCTGTAGTTAAACATCACTGAACTACAAATATAAGAATGAAAAATCTCAGATATAGAAAAAAACAATGTTAGATAATGAGAGGATGAAAACAGAATTTTACCTGTGTTCTGCTGCTGGCACTGAATAGCCTGGAACAGGATCTTTCGTCCCATAGTATTTTTTAATTAAAGCAATTCCTGCTACTGTATCTGTACCTTTGAAGTTAACCAAATGAGCAGATGCCCCTATGCCAGCAGTCTGGAAAATAAATCATAAACCAAATTCCAAAAATGAAAAAGACAGACCCATACTTGAGGTATAGAGCATAACTCCCAAAAGAATTATCTGATAATCAGAGAAAACAAAGATCCCGTTTTTCCTAAATATTTAGGGATTCAATTTTACCTCTTAAAGAGAACTATTTAACAGTGAGGCACCATCACTTGGCATCACCCTCTTTGCTTACTCTGCCGTGTGCTTCTCAGTAGCATTATCTGACGTCTGTTACATTTATCTTATCTCTCTGTCCATCCATCCAATATATAAAAATGTATGAAGGAGAGAGATGTTTACTGAAGGCTACATTTCATATATCATTTAACAGAGGCTGATACATTTAAGATCTTTAATTTGTATCTTTGACTGAATCTCTGAAACTTCAAAATGTGGCCTACTTAGAACCAAGGTTATTCCCAATGACTTCCCAAAAGACTTACAGTGACAATCTAAGCAATCATCCACATTTTATTAATTAAAGTTCACTTCAGTTTCTTACCTCTTGGGAAGAGACTCCTCTGTAGCCAAAATCATGTAACTTGTATTCCAGACCATCTAAGTTACCAGATGTTTCTAACAAATATTTGGCCAATATTTTCTTCTGCTCTCTAGAATTTGTGGCCACTGTGATTGGATACCAGGACTGAACAAGAATAGTCTGCAATAAGAAAATTAACCACAAACATTAATACATTAACAACTGGGTTCTTTGTGAGGAAAGTCCTAGCTTTCTCTGGAAGTATGTCCTGGGCTTCCATTCTACTAGGAACATTTCAACTGTACAGCAGGATGCCTGCCACATGAACTCCAGATACAGTGTCGAGCTCATCTCTTAAATCCGCAACACAAAGGATGAGCATACCAGACCCATAACAGTAGAGAAGGCCAAATCACCTGTTTTCTATCCAAAGCTCCAAAGCAGATAATATTTAGAAAGACTACCTAGGATGAAGGACCAACATGTTTATTTTCAATCTATCATGGGCCAATAGTTTTATAAAATATACTCACACTTGGATGTTGGGGCAATTAACCATTAAAGTTCTTAAATGCTTATTCTTGATTTCTGTATTTAATGTGGACCTGCATCAAAGAGAGTTCATGGACCAACACTGGTCCATGGACTACACCATGAGTAATATACATCTAAAGAAGTTATTTGTTGACTCCTCTAGGCAGTACTAAATTTAATTTCTCCTTGGATCGAATATGACAACTGGTAGGTTATATACTTGAGATATTTTTGCTTAGCACTAGACAATTCTATTCATTGAGTTATGCTCTATGTCCTTCGCTCTTATTAAAAGTTATTGTTAAGAGAGGCATGAGACATTTCTGCATGTGCTATAAACCTGTGATGTCACTGTCTATTTCATAACTCAGTTCCCATTACCTAAGTTCCTGAATGAGGAGATGAAAGAATTGCTAGGTTCCTGCTTTCTGATAAGAACTGTCCCTTGGTTTCCCTTTTTCCTTGGCTGCCAGGAAACTCCAAAGAAAGTCTTATGCTTAATCTAGCAACTATATTAATTATTATGGCTTAGGATTCCACTTCTCCATTCTAGGATCACAATTTTCCATATTTACTTTGCAAACCAGATAGTCTGCTATCACAAGCACTTCAAATTTTAGAAAAAAGCTGCTACGATAACAAAAATGTCTGAGCTCACTCAAAAAGCTATTCCCCTCCTCCCTTCCTCTCTTTCTTTCTTGGCCACATCTACAGCATGTGCAAATTCCTGGACCAAGGACCTCGGCCACAGCAGTGACAATGCTGAATCCTTAACCACTAGGCCATCAGGAAACTCCAGCCATTTACTTTTTTAATTAAATTTCACAAAACAAGGGTTTACTGAATAACAGCTAAGTGGTCGATAAAGTAAAAACAAAAAGATTATTTAACCTTAGACTTCCCAATTCAGTTATCCAAAAAGAAAGAAAACTGCAGCATTGACTCTTGATTGATTAACTATAGCTCCAAATTCTTGCAGCTCCTTCCATCAAGAGATGGAATCTATCTCTTCATCCCTTGACTCTGGACTGTCCTTATGATTTGCTTTTGACCAAAAGAATGTGACAGAAACCATATTTATGACTCCCAAGCTTCTGTTTCAAGAGGTTTTACAGTTTCTACTCTTGTTTTCTTAGAACCTCGAGACTGCTGTGGTATAAAGAAGCCTGTTGTGAAAATAGGCCCAGCAGTCCCAGTTACCCAAGGTGAGGCCTAACTTGGGAGTGAGGCCATTTTAGACTCTCTTAGCCAAGCTGAACCCTTAGCTGAACGCAGACACATAAATCTAAGCATGACCAGCAGAGAACCATCCAGTCAACCACAGAAACATGAAAAATAACAGTTGTTTTATTTTGGGGTAGGTTGTTATATAACAATAGAAAAACTGATGCCACTCCTAACTTGAACTCTATGACCAACTGCCTCTAATCTCTAACCATTCTTCTTTTGAAATTATTCTATGGAATTGCAATGATTCCATTGCCAATGACCAATGCTTATCCTACTTCTAATCTTTAGCTTCTCTGATTTACTCTTCATACAGCAAATGGTTATCCTTCTAAAGCAGTTTTATTCAGGTTGTATCATTCTTTAAAATCCTTTAATGGCTCGCTGTCTTCCACAGGGGAAGAAGGCCAATTCATATTGAAATTTGAGGCCTTCTGCAATCTTGCCTTGTTTACCATCTAAAGCTTTACTCACCATGATATTTTAGCTTTTATGCTGCAGTTCCCTTGGGCTACTTACTATTCTAAGAAAGACTCGTTCTTCCTGTCCCTTACTAAAAGCTTATTTTTCACTTCATGATTTTTTAGACAGAATTCCCCATTTCTGCTACCATTTCAGCATTCTTACTTATAGCAGTGGTTAGTTAAGAATAAACTGCTCCTCCTCCAAAAGCCTTTATATAAGACATATTCTACTCGGATTTCTGGGTACATGACTACTACTCAATCAGTACCCATTTGTTGAATTTATTTCAATCAATTCTCCTATTTTAAGTTTAACTTAGATATTATCTAGGAGTATGAGAAAGATAGAAAACATAATGTGAAAAACTCTACTTGAGTTATAAAGGTAGAAGATTGACCTTACCCCTCGAAAAATGCCAGGGAAGGAGAGAAATAACTATGAGACACAGTGATCCTTCACATCACCATTTCCTTTCCATAGTCCAACAAAATCAGCTTAAATTATACTCTTAATAAAATCACTCCCCTTTAAAAAAGATCACTGTAGATGTAAGCAAGGGAAAAAAAGGCAAGTTAGTTTGGGTTAATCCAAGGTCTAATAAAGTAGGCCTTGTTGGAAACTTCCAAAACAGCAATTTGCCCACACAAATCAAGATAAAATTTTTAGCTAAAAGCCAAGCCTTTAAAGTAAATGAACCTACAAATTTCATTTAAGAAGTGTTCATTATAATGTTACTGCGCAGGGTAAGGAATTTTAAAGATGGTGTGGTAGAGTAGAAAGGAGACCAGACCTACTCTGTTAACTAGTCCGTTTACCTCTCAGGCTCAATTTCCTCATCTGTGAAATGAGGGCATTTGATCAATGTAATAGTTATCAAAGTCATCTTTTCTTTTCAATAGCCAAAAAAGTTATGTTTTATGGTTGGAAAAGACAGTTAAGTTTAGCCCAATGTGCTCATTCCTCTGTCCCTCCTAAGTCTAAGGCACATTTGCAGAAGCCTTAGGCTGTCTTAAACATGTTTTGAAATCTGATTTGAGCACTAAGGTTTCTTCTAGCACCAATATTGAAACTGATAAGCAACAATTTTAGTGTGTTTCGAAATTCAGTATATGGCGAATAACAAAGAATATTATTAATGATGTTGCACATACACTGGGAGAGGGAATCAGAAGAACTATAACTTAGTACTATTATTTAAAATGTTTTACATCATATTTCCTGAAGAAAGTCTTCAAATTTTTTAAGGAACAAGTCTGGTGGATAGATAAGAGGAAGATGAACCTCCTCTAGCTCCGCACAAAACCCATGAAAGAGGCAAAGAATGACTCTGAGGAAGCATATTTAGAGTAAATCCAATTTTTTATAAAATATAGGATCTATCAGACAGGGACTGTTTCAAAACTTGTATTCTTGTGCTTTAGATAAAAATACCTACCCAGAACTTAACACTATTTAAAATAAAATATATGATAAGTTAAACTCAGTAAGCAAATGAAAACAGGGAACTTCTGTTTCTTCAACATCTGTCTCAGATTTTGTGTTTAATAACTTTTTAATTAAAATATTTTTTATATTTGCTGACAAAGTATGGCTAGGAAATTCACACGTAGCTTTTTTCACTTGATGGCTTTTTAGTGAAATACAACAAAACAATGATTATAAAAACAGGTTTCTTACAAAAAAACTTTAAGGCTAGTGTCTTTCACTTTCTGGAGAGGATAAAGAAAAACACGTGAAAAACAAGGTGGACTTGGAACTAGTTCCCTGTGCCCATAAATATCTGCTTTATGAAAGTTCAATTCAACACAAGGGAAGAGTACTCAATGACTAAATCCTCAATCAGAACCCCCCCCCAAAAAAACTGGAAAAGTTATTCACAGATGATAATTTTCACAGTAAGATTTATCTTTTTGGGGTCTTTTAGTATGGAAGGTAAAAGATACACTAGGTAATGTGGCTAAGAACTCCTCTAATCTTTCTAGGGCCGCACCCATGGCAAATGGAAGTTCCCAGGCTAGGGGACAAACCAGAGCTGCAGCTGCCGACCTAGGCCACAGCCATAGCAACATGGCATCCGAGCGGCCTACACCATAGCTCATGGCAACGCCAGATCCTTGACCCACTGAGTGAGGTCAGGGATCAAACCCATATCCTCATGGATCTAGTGGCATTCATAACCCAGTGAGCCACAATGGGAACTCCCATCTTCTAGTCTTTTTTATAATGCAATTCCCTCAAAATATCTGCTAATAAAACAGTATGACAATTGTTTAACAATAAGATATGTTTTCTTTTACTCTGAGTTCACAGTTGATTCAAAGTTTTAAGACACAGTAGTAAACTATTTTAAATCTTTATTTTACTTAATTATTCAATTTTCAGAGCCTGTTAGGCTTATTATTATTAGTTAATGGTTAATCAAGAGTCTAAAAAAAGAAAGATTTAAATTTCCTATTGACCTAACAAAAATGTATTTCAAACGTATTTCTGACCCTTAGCTTTTCTAAACATTTTCCAGTCTTTATAAATGAACCTCAAATGTATTATTTTATAATATAAGAAATCAGTTTAGCCAATATGCTAAGATAAAGAGTACTCAGCAGTAAGTAAACACCTCTCAGATAGGGGGGTGACATTTCTATTGTCCCTTCCTAGGATATTTCCTCTTACAGATAAAAATTTAAGCTATTTATAAGCTAATTAGATTATTAATATCAAAACTATGAGGCTGTGAAAACATAAGATTGCTTAAGTATAGATACAAGCAAAACAAACAAAAGCCTTGCAATATACACTCAGAGTCTATGTATACTGCAAGGTAGCCTCCTTTGGGGCTTAGAAATTAAAACTATCAGTGAATCTTGAATTTAGATGTGAAATACCAGGTGGTAGGGTCTAGGCCCTAAACTGATTAGAAAGAAAATGATAATTTAAAATTTGGACAAAATTCCTTTAGTATAACTGAAACAATATCCATAAAATGTCTTAGTTACTAAAAATATACCTGTGCTATTTTATAATATTTCTCCATGACAGTATATGTTTAGGATTGCAACAAATAAGATGGAGGCCAATCAAGCTTTAGCAGTAATAATTTGTAACAATTTTATTTTAATTTTTTTATTTTTTGGCTGTGTGGCACGTCGAAGTTCCCTGGCCAGGGGATTGAACCCACACCACAGCAGCGACATCATCCACTGCAGTGATGCCAGATCCTTAACCCACTGTACCATAAGAGAACTCCAACAATTTGATTTTAAAATCTTTTAGATATTACTGGAAGGAAATTTAACAATTATTTAGTCCAACTATCATTTTAGAGGTGAGGAAACTGAGGCCTGGAAAGGTTATTAAATTGTAGGAGATTACATACTTTATTAGCAGGAATTTTTAAACTAGAATCCCAGTTGAAGGGTTTTTACATCTACAATCAATGTTAAATAAGAATGAAAAGCAAAACAAAACAAAACAATTCACCTCAATCCAATTTGTAAGCCAGTAACACTCTGGATCTGTGTTTTCCACTGTGAAGAGAACATTTCCTCTGGGAATGACAGAGCCCTCAGGAACAGCTTTTACCTCTATTGGAAGATGCCCATCGTATTTCTGGTAAGAAACAATAATGAAATTATTCATTTAACAGATAGTATGCATTACCTGTTTAAATAAGATTCTTTACATTTTATAGAAGCTAAACTTACTGCCATAAAAATTACAACTGGAGATATTATATTGCTAGTAAACTGGTCAGAACATCCTTATCCTCTGAAATAAAATTAGCTAAAATGATTAACCATTTAGTACTAGTGTCAATTTTTAAATTTCTGCTGTCAAAGTACTTCTGCTAAGAACATTTATCAAAGATACAGATAATTTTAAACTGATGAAAACAAAAAAATAGTTTTCCTATTCTTTCAAAAAAAAAAGATATACTCCAGCATATTTCAAGAGCACTATCTTTCTTCTGAGTAGGTCATTTTAATAAGAGAAAGGGCTAAAGGCTGAAAGATAAAATAAGGGAGCAAAATAAAATGAACCAATGGAAAAAAGAGAACTCCCTACCAGTAGAAGACTCTTAAACAGTGCTTTCTCTTTACGCTGGCAGTAGACCCAACACCATTTTGGTAGTAGACAGACCATTGCTAAGGACACTTTCTAGAGCTTTGGCAACCAATATCTAAGTGCAATAATTCTCTTCAAAATGAGGTTGAAGATACAATGGCTACATGTTATGTTACTAGATCTTTAATTATGTCTCCCTTCTTTAAAAGTTAAAAGCTTTGGCTAACTTTTTTGGCTAGGAAGGTAGTAGGTTGTTTCAGAAATCCTAGTAGTTTATGTGATTTGGGACAAGGTAACTAGATAAAAGAAAACTCATGATAGATCAGAAAGAATAATGCCTTAAAATCCTAGCTTGGATGCAAAAGCAGGTAGGAGACAAGGTAAGTGATTCAGAATCTCGAGGCCTCAGCCTCTATGCTTGTAAAAGGGGGTTACACAAGATTTTCTCTAGAGAATCTACGAATCCCTAAGATTCCCTGAATATAAAATAAAAAGATTTACCACCCTGACCACAGAGAATTATATTAATAAGCACAACACCTAACTTGCCTAAAATTATTTTCCTTACAACAAACCAAATGAGTTAAGTGCAGGAGTTAGCCAACAGATCTTACTGACCTTACTTAAGATACAAGAGAACTAGCAGATATGCTGACCCAACTTCTTCAAAGACCCATCATTACCAAATAGTAAAATTCAATATTATGATATAAACATGAAAATTGAAGTATTTCTAATTACTTTGTGTTTGATAGTTTACAATGAAAAAGACATGCATTTTTAAGATATAAATTAATTAACACTTAACATGGTAAGATGCCAGGAGATCCCATTCCCAACCTATTTTTATAAAGGAACCCATTAGGGGACATTCAACTCTTATAACTCAATTTCCATGTCTTTAGAGGTCCAAAGGTTTAAGTAATGAATCCAAACATGTTAGATAGGAATATTATAGTACAAAAAAGAATGAAAGTTAATTTTATAGATCTGCACCAAATCATTCTAACTATTCAGTAAGAGAAATTTCCTAGAATTATTGTGTAGTGATAGACTCATAACATCCATTTCCTTAGACAATGTACAATCAAGAAAAGACTTAAATTTTCAGAGTGCCAAATAACCATGCCCTCTCTTAATTATATTTTCAAAGAAAGGATTAAATCTCCTTTCTGAAAAATGCTAGTTATTAAAATTATAATACATTACAACAAATTACTTTGACTTGCTATAGATTCTAGATACTCACGATTTGTCACCAGACAGAAGAGTTGTAATTATAGTTGGCCCCTGAACAAGAGTTTAGGGGTGCCCACCCTCCACACAGTCAAAAATTCACATATAGTCGGCCCTCTATAACTACAGTTCCACATCTGCAGACTCGACGCACCAGATTGTGTTGCACTGTAGTACTTACTATTGAAAAAACTCCACGGTTAAGTGGACCGTGCAGTTCAAACCTGTGATGTTCAAGGATCAACTGTATAGTCTAATCTTCTATTCAAATTCCACAGCAAGAAATTTTGAACTAAAAGCAAAACCAAAATACATAGATCAAAACATGAAACAATTTTTTACCTCAAGAATGTAGTTCCATCCCTTTTCATTAAAGACATCATCTTGGAAATGCTCTTTGTACACCTCTTTGGCTTCTTGGATCTTCTCTTTGGTCACTACTTTACCTAAAAGGATAAACATCTCCTGTTTACATTTCTAAAGGCATGATGTGAGTTGCTGAGTTGTCATAGGATTAACGTCTCCAGCTATTTCACCCATTCTATGGATTAAAAAACAAGAACTGAGAGGTTAAATGATTCACCCGAGAGTCAACAGCACAGCCATAAAAGGAATTTGCACTTCCTAGCTAATAAACGTCAATTTATTTGAAAAGCAGATTTACAGTAGAAGAAATTATTTCACAATTACTACTTTTTTAAAATCACCGTAATAAATTAAATTCTAGAGATTTAAAAAAAAACCTCTATTATTAATTTATACAGTCTTCAGATTTAAGAGTAAGCCTGACAGGTGAACCTGCTCACTTTATTCATAAAGGAAATCTCTGGGGTTGATAATCCAATTATTTTTGAAATTCTTTTGCCCCCCAAATACACTTTTAGTTGATTTATTTGTAAAATGAGGTAATAGTAGAGTGCCTACTTACAAAGTGGTTGTAAGGACTAAGTTAAGACATATGAACTAAAGCATTTAAAATAATGCTGGCCTACAATAGACAATTAATATATTTTAGCTATAATCAATAATAAATTAACATTTTATAAAGTTTTTTTAGCTATCGAAAACTGAAGTGTGACATCAGTCTTTGGTAACTTTATATAAGATCACTAGCAAACTCATTTAAAATATCTTGGCTAATCTTGTTGCAAAAAGTACTTTTGATATCCATGTGTGTTTTCAATAATATAACACATCTGAACTGTCTGATCTTAAAACTGCCAAGGTCATAGAAGGTGATTATGTGCATAAAATTCAACTTAATCAGGATTCAATTCTGAGATTACTTTTCGCTGAAAAGGTTAGAGACGGAATTTTCCAAAATGTGTAACAACTTTGGAAACTTTTTCCCTCAAAATACCATCACAAAATAGATTAGAAAGATTAGATTTTCAAAGAAGCACAGAAATTATTTGGGGTTTTTTTCCCCTGCTTTAAAATGCATTTGAGACTAAGTCCACTGTTACCAAGTTGTTTTGAAAAACAGGTCTTGAAGGTAAAACTGAAAATCAGAAACATTCTAATTATAATTGAAAGCATAATTCTTTTATTATTATTATTTTTTTTGGCTTTTGTCTTTTTAGGGCTGCACCAGCACCATATGGAGGTTCCCAGGCTAGGGGTCCAATCGGAGCTGTAGCTGCCAGCCTACACCACAGCCACAGCAATGTGGGATCTGGGCCGTGTCTGTGACCTACACCACAGCTCATGGCAACGCCAGATCCTTAACCCACTGAATGAGGCCAGGAATCAAAACAGTGTCCTCATGGATACTAGTCGGGTTAGTTAAACCACTGAGCCACGACAAAATGAGTTCCTAGGTCAGTAACAAATTGTTTATTTTGAACTAATGACTAAAGTCCATTAACAAACCAGATTAGCGTCAGAAATTATTTACTTTTCTAAATTCATTCCCAAACTTCTCAGTTTCAGAAAAATCTTCCTCATATCTGACCACCAAACACATATATCAAATTATAAGATTTAATGCTTTCAAATTAAAAATTTCTAAAAATTCCAAAGAACGTCTAGTTAAAGTAATTAAATGACAAAATTAGACTATTCAAAAGGTTACTTCGAATAGAATATAACAATATAGGAGAAAAACTATTAAGAGGTATATAGAATCAGCATTTTAAATGTATTAGGAAAAATAATACCTTTTAAGTACTTATTAAGAATGTACTGCAACCCATAAAATACTGTTTCCTCATATTTCACTTTCCTTATTTTGGAGTTTTCTGTCTTCTTTTCACGGCATTCAAAGTAGGAATAAACTTTGCTTGTGTTGGGTGGGTACTGTTTATAATGAGTAACCTATATGAAAGAGAAATACATGAGTTAGAAAACACCAGAAGAATGGAATATAAATTACAACAAAAAGAGCTTGAAATTATTTAGAACCAGAGAAACTATATTTATTTCTACTGATCAGCTTCTTTTCTTGGCTATAAAGAATAAAAAGCAAGTATCATACTTATTAAGATGGTTTTAATAGTTCAGTGTCTTAAATTCAAATCTGCAGGAGAGTATTAAATTTTACAAATAGACTGAACTTAAGAAAATACAAGGTCTCTAAGCAGGACACTTGGGGAAAAAATACAAAAAAAAGGTGTCTCATGTACTCTTGGGGAACAGTCTTCACTGGGAAAGAGAGAAGCAGCTGCCTGGAGGGGATAAACATGCTATAAAAGAATGAATGGAAAGCAGAATTTGGTACTTTTACTATCTAAATGTGGAACATTGACAAGTCAATAATCAATGACTTTCCACGACTGAAAGAGGTACTGAAAATGATCCCTTCTAGTCTTCATGGTGACACTGCAAAAGCCTAGATGGAAGCAAAAGCAGGATTGGGGGGAAAAATCCTGTTTTGTAATCTTTCTTTCTTTCAAATTAGCTCTGAATTGGGAAACAAATGCCTATACAATGCAACATTAAATCCTTGTGTATTTAAAAATATGAAGAGGTTTTACCACCAAGTTCTTTTCCATGAATTTGGTTAAGAGCCACTGTCGAAAATTTGTCTGTTTTTGTTTTAAGGAAAAAAAATGTGAGTGTTTTCATAATTTGAATTTTATTATATTTCAATAAGGTTAAAACATTTTACTAATAAAACATAACTGAAGAATAGTGTTTTTATTTTCCCATTTGAAAGAATAAGAATAATGATGCCTTAAAGCTTAAGGATAGCGTGGTGGGTCAGGGTAATGATGGAATAAATCTTTGCAGACCAAGTTTCATGAATGACCACTATGAACATAAACCATTATTCCTGTACAGCTCTGATCTCAAGTTTAGGACAACTAATGTTTTCCTTGTTTGGCTGGACAATCTCAATCCTAGTAAAACCCGGCTTTAACCTAAAGAATCTTTGTGGCTGAGTACAAAATTTTTTAAATGAACACAGGAAAAAAAGTCACAAATGGTTTAAAATATGTTTCTTTTCCAATAGAATCAACCTGCAACTCTATAAAAATAGCACCCTGATTCTGCTCATAGGTAATCTTGGAGGTGAACCTTTACGTTAATATGTGGTCTGACTGCCTAAGTCAGGTAAGAGAGTTCGAACTTTCTGTTTTGCTCAGGTACAACAAATATCTACTATATTACAAGGTATAGGAAGGCCTTATCAAAACCTAGAAGTAGGAGTTCCTGCTGTAACACAGCAGGTTAAGGATCTGGCACTGTCTCTACAGCAGCCTGGGTTGCTGCTGAGGCACGGGTTTATCCCCAGCTCAGCACAGTGGATTAAGGATCTAGCATTGTCACAGATATGGAATAGGTTACCATAGGTTATGGTATAGCACCTTAGATTCTAACCCTGGAGTAGGAACTTCCATATGCTACAGGGGTAGTAAAAACACAAAACCAGAAAACAATCTAGAAGTATGTCAGTTTTTTAAAGTTAGAACCCAGAGACTCATACCACTGTAAGTTTAAGATTTAACAAGTAGCTAAGTGAAATAGCTATACAGAATCCAGAGCAATTAAATCTACTAGCCAATTCACTAAAATCTATACATGACCTAAACATATATATGAATGTTACTATAGTAACAAATGGCTACTACTTCAACTATTCTTAAATAGTTAAAACTGATTAGAAAAAGATATCTCCACCTGAAAATGTACCCAAGATGCACATAAAAACGAAAATGTCCAGTTTATAATCTAAATAACTCCAACTCCCTTAGTGGGAATGAGCAGTGAGGTGGAAGAAGAGTCAACTATAATGAGGTAAAATTTGAATAAAGGAAATCCGATTCATGACTGTGACTCTTCAATGGTCTGACCTTCTTTATTTCAGTTACTTAAAGGTGCATCTTTATAAATTTACGTTTTCTATATCAGATTCAAAAGTGTTAGAAAGCAAATGAATTATTTTCACCTTCTGAGTAGACCAAGCAGTCAAAAGCAGAATGGAAATGTCCCTGAGCTTTTTTAACTCCATTTTGGTCTAAAAGTATACTAAAAGTTCAGTTCCTGTTCTGGATGATAATTATACAGGTCTATAATTTTAAAGCTTTATTCAGCTGTGTTCCTTCATTACTGGGACTTAAGGCCTTTGCATAAATATTCACTATGCCTCTGAAAAACATTATTTAAAATACAAGATTGTCTAGGGTTAATTAGAAATGAAGTATGACTTCTAAAATCTTCTTTGTGGAGAAACTTAAGATAACTTTTAGAATTAAGCTAAAGAATCTAAGTCATCTAAGGCAAACCCTCCGGCAATTAACTATGAAACATAATTTACTATGAACCAACTACTAACACCCAATATATTTATAGAGGAAAAAAATAATATATTCAAACCTATTTATATTGGCATATACACAATGTTTTAATGGGAAAAAGTTTTTAAACAAAGTAAATATTATTCTAAGAATATAGCCAATATATTTTCTAGTTTTGCAAGGTTCACTGTCATCTTCATCTTACTTTCTGCTAGTCACTCTGAACCCTTGGAACTTTCATCAGAAAATTAGATGATATAACAGAAATTTAAATCAATAAATTGCTATAAATAGTTCATTCATTCACAAATATATACTCTGTATCTACTGTGTATCAGGTACTGTTTCAGATGCTGATGATGAGTAAGTAAAATTGACTGACATGGTCCCTATTCTCACAAGGCCAGTCAAGGGCTAAGAGGTCAAAGAGAAACAACTAATACATAAACAAAATAATTTCAGAGCCTGATGGATGCTATGAAAAATTGAAAGAAAAAAAAAAAAAAAAAGATGGACTAAAGGGGCCCTGGGAGACTACTTTACATGGAAGGTCAGGAAGGCTCCTCTGAGATAGTGACATGTGGACAAGATCTAAATAATAAAGAGACAGGAAACAATCTTGACTTCAGGGATAGAACAGAATGAAGACCACTGTGGTAGGTGCTGAGAGAATGAGGAGGGGAAGGAGGTACATGGTAAGGTCACACAGATGTACGGACAAGATTTTGTAAGGCCCACAGGCTGCTGAGGCGCCTGAATTTTACATCAAGCGCAATGGGAAGCCATCCGTATGCTTTAAGCTGGAGTATGATCTGATTTATATTTGACAAGGTTCAGCCTGGTAGAGGTGGAGAATGGATTACAGGGTGACCAGAGTGGACACAGAAGCATCAGTTAAGAGGCTATATTGCCCAAGACTAGGTTAAGTGAGAGACTGGCTCAGTATCTTTGGAGAAGTAGGGTGACAGAGTGATGAGGGGGGATAAAAAGAAGAAGGAGTTAAGGATGTCTCCTGGATTTTTAGCTTAAGCAACTGGATGAATAACAGTGCTCTTTACTGAGATGGGGAAAGCCACAGAAGGACTGGGTAATGAAATCAAGAGCTTAGTTTTAAACACGCTAAACGAATACTAACAAAAAGTTTCATAATGTTCGAAATTAAAGTGAACTACAAAAAGGGAGCTCTTAAATCACATTAATTATTTTACCTCATTGCTTTGACTTCCATTACTAGAGAAAATGATCGTACAATTTAAAGTTATTTATAAGATGAAAATAAAATCACAAGTTTCTCATAATATCCTCAGCAAACATTACCCCAAAAATGTTTCCTAAACTGCATAGCCTTCCTGCAGCTAACAAAGCACTGCCAGTACATAAACATATGTGTGGTAAAGAAGAGAGGCACCCAGGAAAATGGAGCTCTTCTAATAAAACTTAACTTCACAGTTAGTTATGTGATTGATTTACTTCATGAAAAAGATAAGCTTCTAAAACCTGCAATCCCAAGGTTAAATACCTTTGTATGACAATTAAAGAGAAGTATGAGAAATATTTAAATTGCACAGAATATTTCTGTGAGAGCAAAGTATAATTCTCCCCTGAGCTGTGCTAGATTTCCTATAAGGTTAATGTGATGTCTTCCCAAGAGCCTTTCTCCCGCTATAGGATCAATGAACAAAGGCAACTACTACTCAACTGTTTTTGCAGTTATAATCGTGAAGAAACCACCTGAAGCTAGTATTTTAACAACATCACATGTATATAAGAGAACATGGAGTAACTGACCCAAGGTCACAAACTAAGCTATGTCATCTATGTAATATCTAAGGGCACTAGTAAGAGGCACTTATACTGGCTAGGACTCTGCCTCTTCAAAGGTAATGTGCTAGAAATAGCAAAAATCACAACTGATTCTTTCTTCTTTTCAATCTATTCAAGATTGCTCAAGCCCTGAACTTCTGTTGCCACAGAAAATAATTCATTGCTATTTGGCTTTTTTTTTTTTCTTTTCGGCTGTGCCTGTGGCATGAACAAGTTCCAGAGCTGGAGATGGAACCTGCAGCACAGCAGTGACCTAAGCCATAGCAGTGACAATGCTGGGTCCTTAAGCTGCTGAGCCACAAGGGAACTCCACTATTTGGCTTTTGAAGCAATAATAACTTCAAAATACAATTTCAGGATTTTTGGATTATATTATCCTGAGGAAGGGGAGAAATTTCAAAACCAGCCATAATTATGCTTGCCTCTTCCCTTAAACCTTTTGGTACAGAGTTCTTGGCAACTTGTATGTTTTTTCTGCCACACCTTTAAGAGAGATTTCATCAACTGACAAAAAGTACACCAGCTTCTAATATTTTTGTTTTGCAAGATACACTACATTTCTTACTGACTAAAACAATCTTCCTATGAGATATATTCATGATTCAGATTTTGTTTCTGTTGCGTGAGGTCTCCGTATAATTTGTAACATAAAAGTTACTGGAAAAACTGCATCCTAAGAATACACAGGTACTTTCAGACATACAAAATGCAGCAGGACCACAATTCTCACAAGGCTCAGGCTGCCATGGGAGCAGCTGTGATGATACTTGAGTATGTGTTCAGAAGTGGTGAAAGAGAAGCTACTATGAAAAATAGGAACAGCTCAGAGGAAGACACTGGGCAGCTAAAATCCCCAGCAGGACTAACTTGCCCATAAGATGATTTTCATCTATCTCTAAATCTTTTCCTCCAAAGAACCCAAACTTAAGATTCGTTATTCTGCCACTAATGAGGAAGCAAACTCTTTTTTTTAAAAAAGGTGCCTTGGGTGCTTCATCACTGTAAATTATAGTCTTTTTTAACTTCTGAACTCAACTTTTACCCATCCTAGACTGTAAAGGACATCTTTCGTCTTTTATAATACTGAATAGGTTTCCGACATTTATTAAATTAATGGATTAAAATGTGCTGAGGTCCAGATAACCAGTTTACAAATGACCTTTTGAGAAGCAACCCACACTGGACAGCACATTTCAACTAACATGTGACGTGGTTAAAACTGTAAATTGCTTATGGATTACTTTCATGCACTATATATATTATTTTTCCCACAAGGACCAAATTGGCATCTTCTATTTTAATCTACTAACAGGTAAAATGTTAAGAAATGTTGAAAACTATTCTCTGCTGTAGTTTATCTACATAGAAAGGGAAAGAACAATGGAACTGAATGAATCTTTTAATGATCCACAGTTATTTGGAAACTAATTGATGGTTATCCCAGAGAGAAGTGAAAAAAATGCCCTGTTTCCTTTACCAAGTGTTCTAAATGCTTTTTATGCACTGCAATGGTTAAGGCCAGCCTAAATGCACCACCTTTCTCTAGCTGGCTTAGCACAATGTAAATAAAACCCAGTAGATAATTTTGCTTTAAATCATTCTGAAAATATAAATGATTACCTCTTAGGATTGTATCTGTTTTTAAAATTTGTATTAAGAACCCAGGATGAAAACAGAACAACTACATTTACCTATTTTCTAGTTCATCAAAATGCATAATAAAGTATGAAATTACAGAAATGAATATATATTTTGGTTCAAATTGTCCTAAACCTTCTGGAAAGGATACAGGTGAAAACGAAATCCCAACATGTAGTCATGTGCTTGGACACTATTCCACCTATTTGCAAAACACCATTCTTGGTGCCTAGACAGCCAATGATCCTTTCTTCAGTTCTAGAAAAAAGAAATCAACAATATTCTGCTCTCTTCCAGGTACATATCTAAAGCTACTGGCTCCCTATTTTAATTGGCCAATAGTTTATAAGTACTGATAAGGACATATATGTAACATTCTCATGTAATGTACAAATAAAAGTAATTTCACTCCTTCTAGACTCAAGATTACCATTTCTGTCCCGTCTTCATCTAAGAAGATAAAAAGGCAAAAATGATAAATAGGCTATAAGGACCACTAAAAATGTAAGGAAAATGAAACGTAAAGACTAAATTGTGAGCATGAAATACACAATCTATCTTACTGTACTGCTCTAAGCCACTGGTATAAGACATATCAACCTGAACAAATCCTCCTGAGGAAATTTGGGGAGGGGGTTATGAAATTTCTTATTAAGGTAAAAATGTCCTAAAAAGGTTCTGAAGTAGAAAGGGGACAAACACACCAATGTGAACTGAAAATGGACAGGAATAAACTTTATTAAAAAGATGTAAATTCTGGAGTTCCCGTCGTGGTGCAGCAGAAATGAATCTGACTAGGAACCATGAGGCTGTGGGTTGCATCCCTGGCCTCACTCAGCGGGTTAAGGATCTGGCATTGTGTGAGCTGTGGTGTAGGTCACCGACGCGGTTCGGATGTGATATTGCTGTGGCTGTGGTGTAGGTTAGCAGCTGTAGCTTGACTGGACCCCTAGCCTGGGAACCTCCATACGCCATGGATGAGGCCCTAAAAAGAAAAAAAAAGAAGAAAAAAAAGAAAATTCTAATAGTGCAGGTAAGTATGCCTTGCTAGCAGAATAGAAAACTTCACGCTAGAGGGACTACAAACTAAAAAAGCTTGCACTCTGCTTTGTTTTTAAAAGTTGGACCAATCAATCTCAGTTTACATTTCCCGTTTTCAGCAAAATCATAAGTTACTACATTAAAAAATTTGAAAATGATTTTAAAGATTTAGTTAATGAGGTCCTGGAAAACTATGAATGAGACCATTCTAAAAATACTCAAAATACTATGAATGAACTAAGTGACAAAAAGAGCATAAGTAAACCTCTATGATCTCCTGGCAATTGTGTAGAATTCCACTTCAAAAGTCCATTTAAAAGACCACTTGTTAAAGAAACTTGGTTCTAATCCATCTAAATTATCACAAGTAGAATATTAAATCAGCTGGAAAGAAAACAATATAAAACTTAAGTAAAATGGGATTCTCCAAAATACTTTATTGGAATTAAAAAAAAAAAAACCCAAAAACCCAAAGCAACAAAATCACAAAACCCCAAACTAAAAACGTCATGCTTTAATCACTATATTCTGAACTCTCGTGCTGTTCACAGTAAAAACTAAAATTTATTTTACGAAAGTGGGGTTTCCAAGCTGACAGCTCATCTTTTAGGTGTCCTGACTAACAAAATTTCTCAGCAAAGTATAGTCCAGTTTACTTCATATAATTTGGATACTAGGGGAAAAACCATTTGCCGGATTTGTCTCTAATCACTCTTCCCTTTTTACTAATGTACATGAGCTTCAAATAAAACGAGGTAGCTATACGTGCAAGGGTCCAATAGGTTTAGTAACACAAGGTTGTGCCGCTTTTCCCTCAACAAGTTCTCTAGGGTTAACTACAGTTCATTTAACTACTTGTGTTTCACTTTCTTTTTCACAGAAATCCTGCAGTGGTCCTAATGGGATAATGGCAGATTGGCTTTCGCAACAGGGGATATACGAAGCATGAGTGATTACCAGCAGCAAAGAAGTTTGAAACGGAGCCCAGAGGAGTGGGAAGGGGGAATCCATCAGGGTGACCAGAGACTGATAGCTAAGTGTCCTCTGCGCCCGAGCCACAGGCAGAGGAACGTGGCTGGCTGCTCCCGCACCCCTGAAGAACCTGGCCCACCCCTTCCTTGGAAAGGGACGTACCTTCCCACTTAGGGGGTGGGCTCACACGACACACCTCAGCGGGGGAAACCCCACTTCTCAAACCTCGTTCCCGGTCTCTACGGCAGAACCCTAGGGGCCGTTACCTAACTGACCCGGCTCCTCCAGCGAGCCCTCGCCCAGGCCGGCCCTGCCCTCCCCGGCCCGGGGCCAAAAGGCCGCGCTCCTGGGGAAGGCGTGCGCTCAGCCGGTGACGCCCCAGCCTGCCCGCCCGCCCGCAGAACCCGCACGAGCCCCCGGCGGCGGGCGCGCGGCACCGGCCCGGGCCAGCCTCAGCCCCTCGCCGCGCACCTCCGACCACGCACCCCCAGGCCCCGCCTCCTGCCGTCCATCCCTCCATCCCTCCTCCCTCCACCTCCTCGCCACTGCGGCGCCAGCCTCACCTGCCCGGTCCCGCCGCCACCGCCGTCCGCGCCTTCCCTTGGGGCCGCCTCGCGCCACGACCCCAGCCCCGACACCCCGCCCCGCGCTCGTCCCCGACGCGCCCTCTCTTCCTCCGTCACCTGCCCCCGCCTCGAGCCTCTACCTTGTACGAGTCGGTGGCCAGGAGGATGTTGAATTCGGCTTCTGCCGCAGCATTCATCTCGGGCCGGAGTGTGGGGGCCACGCGCCGCGGGCTGCCCGGCGCGGCTGCGAGGAAGGAGAAAAATGGGCTTCACCGCGCTCCGTTGCTTAAGTCACCGCTCGGTCGGAGGGGGAGGGGGAGTGGAGGGGAAAACGGAGCGGGGAGGAGGGGCCAGAGGAGGGCGGGCCTGGGAGCCGTGACGCGGTGAGGGTGGCGGCAGTGTCGGAGCGGCGGCGGAGGCGGTAGCGCACTCACACTCAGGGGACTCCGGCGATCTCCTCACCCCGGTTCCCCGCCCCCGCCCCATCGCCCCGGCGGGGACGCTAGGGGCGGGGCGCGGCCGCGCGTGCGCAGCGTGCAGGGGGCGGGGCTGGGCGGGGAGGACGTGAGGCACGCGCTCTTTCTCGGAAACGCCCACCCCGGGAAGCCTGAGGCTGCGGGGCTGCCCTGGCCCGTGACCCCGGCGCCCGCCTGGCTTACGTCTCTCGGCCCCGCGCAGCGGGGCGGGGCCGGGAGGGGGCGTTCCCAGGCTCGCCACTCTTGCGATTAGCCGGTTCGCCTGTCCCGCTGGCACATTCCTGTCCTACCCAGTCCTGGCCCTTTTTTCAGAGTCCTCCTGAAGTCACGCCACCCGGCTGGGGGCCGAGGAGCCTCCCTCTGCTCATCTTCCCGTTCCCCTCGCGCAGTTACTCACCTTTGTCTCTGGCTTGGATTAAGGATGGAACCTTTTGCCTCCATCCCTTGTGTCCCTTCTGGTCCTCCTAACCCTCTCTTTAAAATCTGAACAGCTGAAGTGAGGAATAAAAAGAGCTGAGGAGCCGCTTTATAATCTGACGCATCGCCCTCGCTTTCCTCCGGCTCAGTGGCTGAGCCCTTTGATCCTCTTGGGGAGGTTTTGACTTTCCCCGATAAAATAGCCTGCGCCCAAAGTTGGGGGCTGAATTCAGTCCTCACAGATAATGAGAGGATAAGAACTCGCTGAATCTAATATTGCTGAGAAGTATACGGCAAAGGGCCAAGTCTTTGACAAGGTGCGAGACTGACTTTTATCATTATAATTGCTCAATCTTGGGAAACGGGTTGGCAACTTGGAAAAAAAAAGCAAAAAACGAAGTGAAACGACGTCGGATGACTTCATCCAAAGGCAAACCATCCATTTGCGCAGTTCTCATACGTGGTTGTATTTTTGAGTAAAACCAAGATTCCCTTTGTCTCTGGGATCAGCAGCTGCTTGTGTTTTTATTTTATTTTTTTAGATTTAGGTTTTACAAGATAGAAGTTGCTGGGGAAAGGGAATTTAATGAAAATTGGAAGAACTTTATAGATTGTAGTTCAAGCTAGTGGAAGTCTCATTTTATGCGGTGGGGGGGTGTGGAGGCTGTGAATGAAGAGAAATTCATCATCCGAAAAGAGACCGATTCAATTAAAAGCAACTTCAGTTCAGACGATGTCTTGGAGTCAGTACACATTGCTGACAGTCGCCTCCATCCATAGGTGGACCCCTTACAGGCAAAGATCACAGAAGTGGTGAGAAATCCCTGGGAACTCACCAAGGTAGTGAATAATTCTAATGCATTTAGGATTATTTTCAACAACAAAGTTTAAAACAGACGAGGCTTTTTGGGTTGACCTTACCTGTGTTTACTAGGGAAAATTACTTTTGAAAATATTTAAATAATTAAAAATATTTAGGGAGATTTTGTTACATTACTTCAACCGGTACAATTCAAAGAAAAATGATCGTTTTGCTCCTTTTAATGTGGTACCTTTTTTCTTCATTCATTGAAACTTTCTATAATCTACTTAAATGACAAATGCGTTTTGCTTAGCTTCCTGGAATCCATGTATGTATAACTGACTCTTGTTCTATGCTGCTTCATATAGGGGAAAAAATAGGATTCTGATTACAAAGTGGGCTTTGTTTATGGTAGTATTTTTGGGGTTTTGTTTTTTGTTTTTAAAGCAAAATGAAATTTCAACTCCCAGTCTTTGAGTTGAATTTACAGTTTTAAGGTGAAAAAGCTTAATACAGTACAAGTAAAAATATTTCTATTACACTGACATTGCTTATTAAACACAGAAACAGTAGTAAGGCCTGCACTCATATTAACAGCTTAAGCCCTTAAAGAGGAAAATGAGGTCATATTACCAATAGAAAATCACCACTGGTTTAAGATAGAATTAGGCATGCTCTGTATGTAACTACATGGTTGAGCAGGACCAGCTTTGAGTTAGTTAATATTTAGTACTATGAAATTATCACCAAATATAAAGTCAAGATTTCATTTTGAAATGGCCTCCCCTAAAAGACAATTTAACAGCTCGCATTTAGCATGTTTATCTCATAGCTTGTAAAAGATCTGAGAAATTGTTTTTCCTAGGTCCCCACGACATGACAAATGATGACAAATACAAAGATTCACATGGGCCCCCTCACTTTATTCAAAGTTCTGGATTAGTTTGCCATTCCTACCAAACATCCAGTCAAGCAGGGTGAATTGGGTTCCAGCTCCTTGTTTATTTCCCCCAGCATGCTATGAACGGCCTTCGACTCATACACTGATCAAAGTGGGTGTTACTGTTCCATTCCTGTTTCCACACACCCTTCCAGACAACCTTTGGTACACCGTGTATTTCAAAGTTCCCTCGGATATTCTAATCAGACCTGAGTTCACCTCAGTGTAAAAACACTGGAGCAGAAGGTGCAGGAACTGACAACCCCTGTCACCCTTCATAACTTTCTCAAGCCTTACCAAGCAGCAACAATGTCACAAAGACAAATTTAAAGGAGGTACTTAAACCTTTTTCCTATTCAAACTAACAGGACCCTTTGGGGATGCCCAAGAGTTCTAATTTCCTGAGGGAAAGGTCTCATCTACAGAAAGATAGGGGTCTTCGTGAGTCTGATTATCCTTGCTGCCCAGGCCTGAAACACTCTTTAATGACTCAGTTTGCTGGGTCCTCTACAACCACATAGAGACATGCAGAAAACGGCTGAGTCTGTCTTAAAGTGTAGAAGTGATAGAGTAAATGTGACCCATGTACAGGAAGAATTAGCACACATAACAGTGCTTGTTCATAGACATTCCATTTGGAAATGTCCTGGTACACTTTCTGTGGTGTCCTTGTGGTCTGACTACGCTACACTCTCCTGACCAACTATTTACTTGGTGTACATGTTATGTTGCTATGTATAGAGAGATTTAGATGTCATAATTACTCATACATTTTGCTGGTGGCCACTTTAAGACTCAATGGCCAAAATCAGTGACAGAGAATGAAACTGTTAGAATTATGAAAGATTGTCTAGATCTTTTCATGCAGTGTTTTCCTGAGAGGGGTACTTATCGCTGATAGTAATATGAGGGGCATAGCAGTGGTACTCAGATAAGCATTTTATTTATTTATTTTTGGCCAAGGCCTGCAGCAGCTTGATGTAGGATCTTAGTTCTCAGACAAGGATTGAATCTGGGCTGCAATGGTGAAGGTGCCAAGTCCTAACCACTAGATCACCAGGGAATTCCGTAGGTAAACATTTTAAACATTTTATTATGTATTTATTTTCCATGAGTTTTAGAAAACTATAACTAACACATAAAACTCATTTTTTTTCTTGGGAATTAGTATTCAGGATAAAGCCAAAGTCGAAGGGCACTTGGACTGATGAATCTTATTATTATTTTCCTTGCTTTTCCTAACCTATAAGCTTCTTTCATATCTTCAACAAAAGATTTGTTTTCTTGAAAAAGCTAACCATGAAAGCCTACACGCGATATGTTTTCATTTATAGAAAATTCTAGAAAGGCCAAACTAGTATAAAATAAAGCAGATCCATGATTGTCAGAGGCTAAGGCTAAGGGAAGCAGATTGACTGCAAAGCGCTGTAAGGAAAGGTTTAGGGGTGAAGGAAGTGATATATGTGGTAGTAATTATACAGCTGTCTGCATATGTCAGACATATTGAATTCTATACTTTAAATTAGTGATTTTGTTGTGTAGAAAATACACCTCGAGAAAATGAAATAAAGACTGGCTTTCTTGAAATCACTTAAAGTCATTTCCCCCTTTTTTCCCTTCCTGTTTTCTTACATTTCCATTTCCATGTTTTATTTTTCCCATGTACTTTACAGGAGTTGGAGGTGAACACCATTTTGCTCTCCTCGGGGAAAGGATAGTTGCTGAAGTTGCTGAACATTTACAGAAACCCAGTGTCAAAAGGAGTTTCCTACTATTGAATAGAAGCAGAAAAAGGAATCCATTCATTCCAATATGATTCAGTTTGATAGGAAGTTATAAACACCTAGTATATGCATAGTAATGTACAAAGAAGCATGGAGACTTCAAAAAGATTTCTTTTGTCACATTTGTCATATTTGTCCTTGGTTCTTTTCTTTTTCTTTTTTTTTTTTTTTGTCTTTTTGCGTTTTCTTGAGCCGCTCCTGCGGCATATGGAGGTTCCAAGGCTAGGGGTCTAATTGGAGCTGTAGCCACTGGCCTATGCCACAGCCACAGCAACGCGGGATCTGAGCCTCATCTGGGACCCACATCACAGCTCACGGCAACGCTGGATCCTTAACCCACTGAGCAAGGCCAGGGATCAAACCTGCAACCTCATGGTTCCTAGTTGGATTCATTAACCACTGCTCCACGACTGGAACTCCTGTCCTTGGTTCTTTGCCAAAGCAGCTATGAAGGGAATGCGCTTTAGAGTTGGGGGGGAGACAAAACAATATAAGCAGTTAATTCATTATCCCCGGTATATTCAGCACTGGATTGTATAGGCAAGATAAAACTGCTTACGGATATGATCCGTAAGTGCAGGAACAACTTCCGAGGAACAGTCAAGGCCTGGATAAAGATCAGCCAGCCCCCACCCAAAGTCCACACCCTAGATTTATTCTGTATCAGGAAGTGCTCCACCTGTGAAACCTTAAATTTCAGCCTTGCCTTTTCTGGTCAATATATCCTGCCTTTCTAGTTGACTCAGTCTGCTCCTAGAGCTTTGTTGCCTGGCATTTGCCCATATGACTTTACTTTCCTCTTTATCTAGACCCAGCCCCATTCCTTCCACTGCCAATATCATCTCTGGCTCCTTATTTCCTAGCTGGTCCCAGATTGTTCTTTTTTTTTTTTTTTTTTTTTTTAATCCTTGGACCATCCAGGCTGCTGAGCACCAAAAGGAAACATCACACAGCCATGAATCTGCCATCAAGAGCCAGACAGTATGATGCTGACTGGCAATCCTTTTATTCCCCCCATTCAGCATTCTTTCCCATTTTGCTCAGCAGTTTTTTAAAGTGTTTACTTTTCTCTTCAAACTCCATACACCCAAACAACTCCCTCCCTCTTAGCAGATGATAGAGTCCCCTATGTCAGTAAGAAAAAGCAAGGCTATCAGTGGGGACTCCCTATACTATAACTGCTATGAGAGCAGAGGTTTTTCTTATTTAGAGGTTGATTCTCAGAGTCAACTCTAGTGCCAAGCATATAAGAGGGAGTTAGTAAATATTTATTGACTGAATGGAGCTCTTTTCTATCACCACCAAATGCAGGATGGGCCCTTGTGGTAGATTGTATTCTTTGCCCATATTCAAAGCCCCTCTCTGTTGCATTGTTCATCCATACTCCAAGTCCCTCTTCTGCATCCCTTGTCCCTTCTATTGGATCCTGGGAGTTGCTTTAGCCATGAAATGTGAACTAGACTGATGTGCATCACTTCCCCACAGGAGCTTTAAGAACTCATGTATGGGAGTTCCTGTTGTGGCTCAGTGGTTAACAAATCCAACTAGGAACCATGGGGTTGTGGGTTCGATCCCTGGCCTTGCTCAGTGGGTTGAGGATCCAGCCTTGCTATGAGCTGTGTTGTAGGTTGCAGACGCGGCTTGGATCCTGAGTTGCTGTGGCTCTGGCATAGGCTGGTGGCTACGGCTCTGATTCGACTCCATAACCTCCATATGCCATGGGAGCGGCCCAAGAAATGGCAAAAAGACAAAAAAAAAAAAAAAAAAAAAAGAACTCAGGTATGGCTGCTATTCTCTCTTTTCTTTCTGTCACCAAGACTGCAGTGTTCCAGATAGGGGCTGAGCTACAAGCCTAAATCCTGAAATGTGGACAACACGGAACAGAATCAGAACTGATTGGCACTGGATACGTAGTGTGAGTGAGACATCAACCTTTCTTGTTGTAAACCAGGATGTTTTTGGAGGTTGTTACTGCAGCCTAACCAGGTTTATCCTGACAAGATAAAGGCCTCCCTACACATTTTCTTTTTCTCCAGCTCAGGGTACGAGGTGCCCTTTCTTCTGCCCCAGGTTAACCTCCCTTACCTGTGCTATGGAGTCAGTTCTTGTTCCCCCCCCCGCAATTTCCCTAGGTCCATTTCCTTAGTCATCACCATTCTCTCTTCTGAACTTCACATGGCCCCTTTCTGCTGACTTCTTGGCATACAAACATATTCATATTCAGTCTCTCCCATCTTAAAACCAAAGACCCTACCCCCCTTTTCCAGCTATCACAATATTGCTCTCCTTTCCCTCCAAAGGACATCTGCACCTCCCATCTCTACTTTCTTTCCTCAGTTTGTGTGGCATTGACACTCTGGACATACGATCTGGAAGATCCAATGCTTATATTTCACAGACATTCGCTAATAGCACTAGTAAAAACAAAACCATGTTTCTTTTCTTCATTTTACCATTATCCCTCTTCTTTTTCCCTCTGACACCCAGGTGAGAGCATTTTCTCCAAAGGAAGTCTGAGCCTATTATTTCACAGTTCCACCTGCCATAAAACAAGAAGAAACCACTTGTTATCTACCTGGAAATCGATCTGAGCCTGGGCTAGTTACCTCTTTCTTTCTCACTGGAGAGTTTCCAATTCACCTACAGCACCTGTGAATCAGAGGTCAGGGAACATCTTGGATCCCATCTTTAGTCCAAGGGTGTTAACCCTGAGAGCAACTATCGGTCCTAATGAGCTTTCCCCCATTTTCCATTGGAGCCTGCTCTAAAATTCAGAATTCTGGAGTTGGGCACATGGGCTGAATTCCCCACAGAGATTTCCTGCTCCAAGTTGAATATAAGGAAATTGATCTGCCCTTCACATTCCTCTGGTCTCAGTAAAGATGAACAGGATCGCTACCTTGAAAACTGAGCAGCATGTCTCTAGGTCCTATTTAATTAAAATAACCCGATTTAATTAAAGTCCATGGCTCCTGCCAAGGCTTTTTGAATGTTCTGCTGAACCACACGTCTGACACGATAGACCCTTGCATAAGAGGTCGTTGTTCTAGATTTCCTTTTGTTTCTCCAGGTCACACCAACCATGTGGGATAATCAAGAACTTACAAAACACACAAAATGGTTTTGCATTTACAGTCTTCTCTTCCTTTTCCACATTATCCCAGTTTCTCCCTTCCCATGGTTTCTAAGAGACTCATTTCGATGCATTGATCACTCTTGGATTGGGGGACACTCTCTCTGCTCTTTGCTCTGATGTGTGGGAGCCTCTTTCTAGCCTGCTTGTCATCCTGCTGCAGCCACATGTCCCACAGTCGTGCTTACGTGGTGCCTTTGTACCTCGGTAAATAGTAGTGCTGGTTAAGGACTTTGGCCCACAAGTGATAATTGCTCAGAATACACCTTTAAAAAGAATTCTGGCTTTCATCAGCCTCTCATCTCAGACACTTAGAACGACTTCCCAAGGGCTTACCTAGAGGATGTTGGGAGGGTACCACCCTATTTTAATAAACAGATCTTCCTTCACTTTTCTCAGAAAGGATACTTTTTGTTGCATGCGACACAAATGCTAATAAAGGTTGCTTAAGGAATAGGGGTTTCCTTTCATCTACAACAGGATGTTGTAGACAATTATGACATTACCTACTGAGTTTTTGACTGCTATCTGGATTTCTCCTTCCTGTGTCCTGATGCCTCCATGGACACCTGGTCCCAAATGCTTTCATGATTATAAAAATTTGTTTCACTGTCCATCCTTCACTTTTGTTTTTGGAACTTCCTGGAGATTTGCTTTGGACTAGTCTTTGCAGCTCTGACTTTCCCCAACTTCATTTTGACTAGTGCTGGTTTTCTGTCCCCTGAGTGAGTTCTGATCCTGTATTTCTATAGTCAGAAGATACCTTGGGACCAGGTCTACACAAATCACGCTGTTGGGAAAAAAAAAAAAAAATCTTTTTTTGCAGATGAAACAATTTCTTTCCAATTTTTGGGAAATTTCAATTTTTGGAGTAATTTTCTTCTTTTGGTGTTGTCTATTAATTGGGTAAAGCAAAGAAATAAAATATGTTTTTAGAAAATGACCAAGACCTTAATAAATAAGTTGGATATTTATTATTGATATTTTCTTATTTTAAGAATAGCTATTTCAAATGAAGAGAGAAGCAAAAGAGAAACTACTATATTCTTCATGTAAAACATAATTTAAAGGTATTTCCATGGTACTAGACTGGTCTAGAGATAGTTCCATTGGGTTGCTTAAAGCTGATCAACCTACAGAGGATGGTGAAACTGACTAAACTGACACATGACAGACTTGTCTCCTTAAAGGAAAATTTAGTATATTGCCATATGAAATAAACTTGACTGGACAATGTGATCCTTTTATCTGTCCAGGAGGTTCCCTCTGAAAATCAGTTTACTTATCAAAAATTTGCCTGGCAGATACAGAACATGACACAGAGTGTTTGATGCTCTCAAAAGATGTCTCCATTAGGTCATCTAAGTCTGAGAAATTAGCTTGCTTTATTCTGGAGATGGTTTTACCCAGATTCGGACTTTTGGTCTTCTAGAACCAAAGCATTCTCCTCTTGGAGCGTCCTGAAGAATGGTGACAAATTCCACAGGTACCACTTCCATGTGCCAGGCAAGTTCCAGTGCAGTCGGAGACAAGGGACAGTTTCATTTTACATTAGTGGCATTTGAGCCATGTCTTCTTGACACGGGGACTGGTCATTTTCCAACTCCAACAACGCATTTGTTAACTGTCTTTTTTGTTAGTGGTGTTAGGATTACATTCTATTTTCACTTTCAGATCTTTTTCCCTAGTCTGCTTCCCATTTTCTGGATATTACAGTGCAGCCTTTCATGTGCCAACAATATTCAAGTTTTAAGAATGACTTTAAAGCTCTGTGCCAGAACCACTATATTTACTAAGAATTCACAAGTTTCTTCTCAATGAAATTATTCAAACTAATTATTGATGTGTGTGACTCTACTGAAATGTGATGACTTACATAATTTGGGAGGGTATAAAAGCCCCACAGGCCCAGAATTCCAATAAGTATATGGATCTTGTTAAAAATCAAAGAGGAAATAAACTTATACCAATTACACTTATTTAATTCTAATTATTTTTATCTATTTAGAAGTTTGTATTATTATTATTATTTTTGTCTTTTCGAGGGCTGCTCCCGCAGCATGTGGAGGTTCCCAGGCTAGGGGTCCAATTGGAGCTGTAGCCGCCGGCCTACGCCACAGCCACAGCAATGCAGGATCCCAGCCGCGTCTGCCACCCACACCACAGCCCAAGGCAACACCAGATCCCCAACCCACTGGGCGAGGCCAGGGATCGAACCCGTGACTTCATGGTTCCTAGTCAGATTTGCTAAACACTGAGCCATGATGGGAACTCCTGTTTGGATTATTTTTGATCTTGTGACAAAGGCTGTGCCACTAGGGATATAAAAGTGGAAAGCTGAAAATTATGCCATAAATTTGATCATGTACTTGTTGATCTTTTATACATGAATTAAAGCTTTTAAAAATTAAATGACTGTGGAACATATAAGTTATCTTGAACATTTATAGAACTCAGAAGTATACAGCATAAAATGTGTTAGGTGATTTTTATGTTCTGGTTTGCTATAAATTTCTGTTTTTTAAATATGAATGAGCATTGACTTTTCTAAAATACTATTTTCTCCTTTAATCTTTTAGTGCAATAAATTACAGAGTGATTTCCCAATATTGAACTGAACTTGTTTACCTGGAATAAACATTATCTTGCTCATGTTGCATTATTTAATATATTCCTATATTCAATTTGTTACTGTTATACCTAGGACTTTAACAGGTGTGTTCCAGAATGATACTAGCCTAGAGTTTTCTTTTCATTTTTTTTTTCTTTTTAGGGCTGCACCTGATGCATATGGAAGTTCCCAGGCTAGGGGTCGAATCAGAGCTGCAGCTGCAGGCCTAAGTCACAGCCACAGCAACATGGAATTCAAGCCTTCTCTGCCACCTACACCACTGCTCATGGCAATGGCAATGCTGTATCCTTAACCCACTGAGTGAGGCCACGGTTCAACCCTGCATCCTCACAGACACTCTGTCAGGTTCTTAACCCATGGAACCACAAGAAAACTTGCTTTTCTTTTTTACTATTATACCCTTGTCTACTCTTAATATTACAGCAATACTGGTCTCCAAGAATGAGTTGAGAAGCTTTGCACATTTTCCTGTGTTCTAGACAATTTATACAACATAACAGTTTCTTGTTAGAATTCTTCTTTAAAGGAACTGGGCTTCCTGCATTTTGTTTGTTTGTTTCTTATTAATAACTTTTTTATTATTGAGAATTTTAATCATATACAAAGTAGAGAGGATTACATAATGAAACTCATTGTATCTATCACCAACTTCACTAATTGTCAACTCAGGATCAATCCTATTAAATCTAGTACAGCAGACCTCAGGGATACTGTGGGTTCCATGCCAGACCACTGCAGTAAAGCCAAAACTGCAATAAAGTGAGTCACATAAATTTTGGTTTTCTAGTGCATATAAAATTGTGTGCATATGATACTGTAGTTCAAGTGTGCAATAGCACTATATAAAAAACAATGTACATGCCTTAAAAGATACTTAACTGCTAAAAAATGCTATTCATCATTCAACAACACAGGGTTGTCATGAACTTTTGATTTGTAAAAAAAAAGCAGTATCTTCACAGTGCAATAAAGCAAAGGACAAAAATTGAGGTATACTTGAATTTTTTTTGTTTTTTTTGTTTTTGCTTTTTTTTTTGGAAAGGGGGGCTTCACCTGCAGCATATGGAAATTCCCAGGCCAGGGGTCAAATTGGAGCTGTAGCCGGGGGCCTAGCCACAGCTGCAGCAAAGCAGGATCCGAGCCGCATCTGGGACCTACACCACAGCTCAGGGCAATGCCGGATCCTTAACCCACTGACCAAGGCCAGGGATCGAACCTGCGTCCTCACAGATACTAGTCAGATTAGTTTCCGCTGAGCTACAACAGGAACTCCTGAATTTTAAATATTATTTCAAAGTAGATTCTAGATACTACATTTCATGTATAAATATTTCAGTATGGATTACTAAGAGATAAAAACGAAATATACCACAAACAAAACATAACTATAACTCCTTGAGTATATTCCCTAAATATTCCAAGGAATATTATTCTTTGAATAACAATAATTCCTTGACTATTTGAATATATTCCTTTTTTTTTTTCTTTTGGCCGCAGCTGCAGCTTATGGAAGTTCCCAGGCCGGGGATCAAATCTGAGACACAGCTGTGACCTACACCAGAGCTGCCACAATGCTGGATCCTTAAGCTAATGCACCACAGTGGGAATTCCAATGAATATATTCCTGAATATAATCAAATCATTGCTCAAATTTCCAATTGTCTCATAAATCACATTTTGAAATTTGAATTGAATCACATTCAAATCACATTTGAATCACAAATAAGGTCCACATATTTTTTTTTTTTTTTTTTTGTCTTTTTAGGGCCATACACATGACATATGGAAGTTCTCAGGCTAGGGGTTTAATCAGAGCCCTATCTGCTGGCCTACACCACAGCCAAAGCAAAGCTGGATCTGCGTCTGCAACCTATACCACAGCTCACGGCAATGCCAGATCCTCAACCCACTGAGTGAGGCAAGGGATTGAACCTGCATCCTCATGGATACTAGTTGGGTTCATTACTGCTGAGCCACTATGGGAACTCCTGATATATTTTTTAAAGTCTGTTTCAATTTTGTTTTTCTTTTTAGCTCTTTTTTCCCTTGCAATTTACTTGTTGAGGAAATCAGGTTGTCATGTAGTTTCCTGTGGTCTGAATCAGAGTTATCCAAAGAAATAAAATGAGAGCCACATGTGTAATTTTAAATTTTCCAGTAGCCACATAATAATGTAAAAAGAGATATGTAAAATATACTTAAATAAAATATTTTATTTAAATTTTATTTAAATTTTCCAGTAGCCACATAATGTAAAAAGAGATATGTAAAATATACTTAAATAACATATTTTATTTAACATAATATATCCAAAACATTATCATTTCAACATGTAATCAATATAAAGAATTATTAATGAGATACTTTACATGCTTTTGGGAGACACAAATCCAGTGTGTATTTTACACTTAACATACTTTGTCATTTGGACCAGTCACATTTCAGGTGCTCAATCGCCACACATGACTTGTGGCAATCGTATAGGGAACCACAGGTCTGGATTTTCCTGAAGGCACTGCATAGGTAGCATAGGTTACCCTCTTCCCCTAGATTCTATTTTTTGTCAACTGGTAACTCCATTAAATGGAGAGGGTTGATCCTTAGCTGTTTTATTTAGTCTCGTGGCAAGAACACCTCATCAGTTGTATGTTCTTCCTTCAGGAGGCACAAATGTCCTACTGTCACTCCTTTTATGATATTGGCAGCCCCAAGGCCTAATGTTTATATCTGTTAATTCATTTGGGGTTATACAGTGGTGATATTCTATCATTTTTTTTTATCTAGTAGCAGAAATATGTCTATAAAAGGAAACTTTTTGATTATCTGGATATATAGTTCATACAAAAAAGTGGAATTAATGCTTGATTCTCTTTTTACTACTTTTCAAAATAAAGAGTTGATTTTTGAATATCCTTCAACTTAGGTCAATACATTTTACTATCATTATCTGTTCTACTTATTCCACTGCAGGTTAAAAAAATCATTCTTGAGTTTTAAAAAAATACTCTCTCTCAGTTTCTTCTGGTCAGGAATTCAGGAAGGACTAAGCTGTGTGCTCTCAACTCAGAGTCTGAGATGAAGGCTGGAGCTGGATCAGTAGGGGGCTGGTGCAACTGTATCTCAAAGCTTTTCGCGTGGGCCCTCTATGCGCTAGTTTGGGCAACTCACAGCATGCCAACCTTAAGGCAATCAGAGTGCCTACATTGTGGCTGAAGGCTTCCAGAGTGAGTATTTTCGTGATCAAGGTGAAAAGCTGCATCACCTTCTATGACCTAGTGTTGGAAGTCTCACACACTGTCACTTCCACCATCTTGTCCCTCATGAGCGAGGTCATTAGCCTTCTGGTCATGTCTTGTTTATCTATTGCATAATGATATCACCACAAGTGTAGCAGCTGAACACAATATGCACCTATTCACAATTTTTGTGGGTCAAAGTCTGGACATGGCTTAGCCAGGTATGTCCTCAGTTTCATAGTTTCATAATGCTGTAATCAAGGACTTGGCCAGGGTTTCAAACTCAACTGAGGAAGGATCCACTCTTAAGTTCATATAGCTGTTGGGAGCTGTCTATCTGCATGGACTAACTGTTGAAGATTTCACTTTCTTTCACTTCCCATCCAGTTAGGAAATTTTTAATGCAAAATTATTTGTTCACATAGAGAAATTTGTTACACAGATTTTTCTGCATGTGAGTTCTCCAATGAACACCTTTCTCCCACATAGATTCTGTAAAATCCGTTATTATACAAACAATTAGTGAAATTAGGTCAAAACAACAGAAATTTAACCCAGTTATTTTAAAATTATGTAGTATAATGGTGGTACAAATCATACAATTCTTTTGGGGAAAACAACTTGTTTTGAGACCTGGGTTAGCTCCTTAATCTGTTGACAGTGATGAAATCAAAACCGATTGTGTTAATTTTAATTTTCCTCTTCATTTTATATTGTACAGACTGGAAAAAAAAAAGGTCATAAACCAAAGTAGTGAGTTTAATTAATTAAAATGATAAAGATTCACATTTTCAGTGCTGAAGGTTTTTTTCTATTGAAGTATAATTGACTTAAAGTATTGTATTACTTAGAGGCTACAACATATGATTCAATATTTTTATATGTGATGAGATGATCATCATGATAAGCTTAGGTACCATCTGTTTCCAAAGTTATTACAATATTGTTGACCATATTCCCTATGCTGTACATTATATTCCCATGACTTATTTATTTTATGACTGGGAGCCTTATTGCTTCATCCTGTTCCCCTTTTGCAGTCCTCCCTACACCCCACACTTCTGGTAACCAGCAATTTGTTCTCTAGGATTTCTGTTTTCTGCTTGCTATTGGCTGAAAGCTGCCCTTACTTCTTGTCACATGGTCCTTCGCAGCATGGCTGCTTGCTTCTTCAAAGCCAGCAGGGAGAGAGTCTCCTAACAAGACAGGCTGCAGTTTTATGGAACTCAAGCTGGTACTATGCGATCACGTCCATCTTTGTCACCTTTGCATATTCTAACAGTTGGAAGCAAGCTCAGTTCCTACCCAAGGGCATCTTGGCTTTCTTTCAGTTCCCAGCATATACCATGATCTGTTCTGTCTCAGGAGCATCTGCATAAAGTCTTCTTCCTCAAAGGCCCTTTTCTTCTCTTCAAGTTTACTTTGTTAATTTCTATTCCTCTTGCAGATTTCAACTCTATCCTAGTTTCTCTCTCTTATTTCTTGGAAGGGATTTGGGGAGATTTAAAACTATGCTGCCACTATCATCTTCCCCCAAGCATTTTTTTTTTTTTGCATAAATTTTTGGGTACCTTCTAACTTCTGTGCTTTTTCATTTATGCAGCTTCCTCCTCTGTCTCTAAGAGTTTTGTTCTGTACATTTGCCAACAAGATCATTCACTTCATAGAAATATTGGTCTTTAGTAACCTCCAAAAGTTAAAATAAATCTCCTCCAGCTCTATAGCCGTCTCCCTTCCTTATGTGCTCTATTTGGTTTTCTTTCGTATCATCATCACACTTGCCAGACCTATTTCATTGCTCTTTTCCTATTCCTAAATAACTTGTAATTTTACTGAATAAGTTAAACTGTCATTTCATAATTTTTATATTAGTGTTTTATTAATTACTTGATTTTACTTTGAGTTATTTTGTTTTCCTTTTTCTAATTTCTTGAGTTTATTTTTAATCATTCTTGGTTTTTAATGTATTATTTAAGTTGATACATTATTCCTTGAGTATTGCTTTGGATATATTACTTAAGTTTTAGATAATTTTTTCTCATTTTTAGTTCATTAAAAAACTTTGCAATTTAGTTTTAATTTCCTGTTTAAAAGCTGTCCAGAAATATTTTAAAGCATTTTTATTATCTTTTTAACTTCTAATTTTATTTAATTGATATCAGAGAATCAAGGTTATGATTTCTGCTTTCAAGAGCTTCTTAGAATTTGAGATATTTCTTTTTGAATTGGTTTATGTTCAATTTATGTAGCTATTCTATTGGTGTTTGAAAACAATGTGTGTACTCTCTTTTTTTGAGGGGAGTTAATTATATTTTTGATTAAGATAATTACATTATTTAAAATTTTTTAGATTCTTTTTTGAAGTTCTCGTTATTTGATCTATCAATTTCTTTTTTTAAGATTACTCAATGAATTTATTACATTTATAGTTGTACAATGATATAGCATTTCCATCCCAAACCTCCAGCATTCCCCCACCCCCCAAACTGTCTCCTTTGGAAACCATAAGTTTTTCAAAGTCTGAGTCAATATCTGTTCTGTAAAGAAGTTCATTGTGTCCTTTTTTCAGATTCCACATGTAAGTGATAGCATTTTATGTTGGTATCTCATTGTCTGACTGACTTCACTTAGCATGATAATTTCTAGGTCCAACCATGTTGCTAAAAATGCCGTTATTTCTTTCCTTTTAATGGCTGAGTAACATTCCATTGTGTATATGTACCACATCTTCTTGATCCACTCCTCTGTCAATAGACATTTAGGTGGTTTACATGTCTTGGCTATTGCAAATAGTGCTGCAATGAACATTAGAGTACACTTGTCTTTTCGAGTCATGGTTTTCTCTGGATAGATGCCCAGGAGTGGGATTGCTGGATCAAATGGTAGTTGTATTTTTAGTTTTCTGAGGAATCTCCATACTGTTTTCCACAGTGGTTGCACCAATTTACAATCCCACCAACAGTGTAATAGGGTTCCTTTTTCTCCACACCCTTTCCAGCACTTTGTAGAGTTTGTAGACTTTTTGATGATGGCCATTCTGGCTGGTGTAAGGTGGAACCTCGTAATGGTTTTGATTTGCATGTCTCTAATGATGAGTGACATTGAACAACTTTTCATGTGTTTTTTGGCTATCCATTTGTCTTCTTTGGAGTATTGTCTGTTTAGATCTTCTGCCCATTTTTTGATGGGGTTTTTTGTTTTTTTGTTATTGAGCTGCAGAAGGTCAATATCAGTTTCCCATTGTGTTTGGGCATCTGTCAATTTCTTTTTGTATTAATATCTTTATATTATACTTTAGAAGTTATGTCAGGTAAAAGTTTTGACTGTTCTGTTTTTGCAGCTTGTTCTTTTCATCAATATAAAATCTACCCTTTTTCTGAATTCAAGGTTTTTCATCTTGAAATTTATTACATGTAAAATTAATATCATGATACTTCTTCTTAGCACTTACTTTGGATATCTTTTTATGAAAACTTTATTTCAGTTGTTTGGGGTATTTTGTTTTAAAAATGTCTCTTACAAAAAGCATATGACTGGGTTTTTTTTTAATGCATTTTTTTCCTGTCTATTGGTAGAAGGACTTAATCCATCTATATGATTGGATCCTGTCCTGACATTTTCTTTTATGTTTCCCATCCACTATTCTTTTTTGTGGGTTTTTCTCTTCCCTATGAAGATCAGGAAAAAAATCCTAAAAGTTCTCAGAGAAAAAAAGAGAGATTATTTACAAGGCAGAAAGTCAGTGAATTTTCCACCATCAATACAAGATACTGGAAGACAAGAGAACAGTGTCTCTAGTTCTGAGGGGAAATAATTTATGCCAGAGTTCTATAGTCAGTCAAATGTAACTGCAATCAAATGTGAGAGAAAACAAAAAAGACATTTGGAATATGGAACATATTATAGGACTTGGGAAATACCACTGCTGCCCACTACTCAGTACAGAGGGCAGAAAAAAGCATGCTAAAAGGGAGGGTCTCCTCTGTCCAGTTCTTTTTACTGCAGTCTTTTGTATTCTGGCCTAATTGTGTTCTTTGTATTTGTGGGTCCTGAGCTTGGGGCAGGTGGTCAGCAAACTATGGCCCTCAGGCCAGAACCACCCTGCTGCCTGTTCTTGTTAATAAAGTTTTATTGGAATATAGCCATATTCAGACTTCACATATTCATAGCTGCTCGCCCCTGAAATGGCAGAGTTGAGAAATTGTTATAGAGACTGAATGACTCACAAAGACTAAAATCAGGACAGGGACTAAGGTGAGGAAAGAGAGGTGCCTAAGATGCATTAAGGATATGCTCCTTTTTAAGGCTAATCTTGCACTTGCATGACCCTGAGCATGAGCATATTAAATTTTGCTCACTCACCAATTCTCTAGCCTCACTCTATTCCTCACCCTGCCTAAAACATTTACTATATGGCCCTCCCTTAACAGTAATTGTTCCCCTGGCTTAGAGTACCTTTGAAATTGTATTTCTGGAATAGACTTTTTGTACATGCTACAGACTATGTTTTTTTCCTTTGTACTCTGTAAATCTGATCATATATCATGTTTTCTGACTCATTTTTTTAAAATATATTTTTTCTAGGTATTTTGGGTAGTATAGGAGGGAAAGTAGGTAGACCTATTTTGCAGGGAACTCTAATGGCAATTCAGTTGAATCTACAGCATTTTAATGTAAACTGCTATTCTCTTTGTTCCATTTAAACATTTTTTTTCTTATAGAAAATATTGCTGGGAGGCTTATCTTTTCAGGTTAAATCTGAAAGCACTGCAGTGGACAAGGCATAGAGTTATATATCCTTTCCCAACCACTTTTTGGTCCAGTTCCTAAAAGGTCCATAAATATGTCAGTGGAAATTTTATTCATATTGATTTTTTCCTCCTCTGAGTCCTTTTATATTTATTACATGAAACACAGAATTAATATCTTTCTTTACCTCGTATTGTCTGCCCTGCACAGTAAAACAGCACTACTGATGTGTTTATTTATTCAGCTTCTGCTTTGTGCAAGGTGCTGGGGCTACAATGGTGATAGAAAAAACAGATGTTGTTTCTGCTCTCATGGAGTTTATAGTTTAGTTAGGGAGACAGAGATGGATCAAATATTGAATTGAATATTGAACCATAGTAAGTAGTGTGAAAGAAAGAAACAAGAGATTGTAATAATGTCTAAAAGATGGTCCTGATCCAGGCTGATAGTTTTGGGAATGCTTCCCTGAGAAAGCGATGGTTGAGTTGAAATCTGCAGGAGGAGTAGGAATTAACCAGGTAAGCTTGGGGAGAAGAAAAAAATATTTGTGGGAGAAAGAACACTTTATGCAAATGCCTTGAGGCAGGACTGAGCAGGTGCATTCTGGGAACTGGAAGAAAGCCAATGTGACCAGAGGTCTGACAGTGGCACCCTGGGGGAGAGTGATGAAAAATAAGGCTGGAAAAGAAGGACAAGGATCACAATATATACATAGATGAGAATTTTGGTCCTACTCTTTTTTTTTTCCATTTTTTAAAATCATAGTTGATTTACAATGTTCTATCAATTTTTGCTCTACAGCAAAGTGACCCAGTTATACACATATATACATTCTTTTTCAGAGCAATTGGAATCTTTTAAGCTGGGAAATGACATAATCATATGTAGCTTGTTAAACAATCAGTTTGCCAACAGAATAGAAAACTAGATGGAGGATATGAGGTGCCCAGTTAAGAGGCCATGGTAGTGGTTTGGGTGGGAATTGGGAGTAAATTGGATGATGGTGGTAAAGAAGAGATAAAAGGAAGTTGATTGATTCAAGGGATACTCAGAAGAGAACATGTACAACTCTTTGTGATGGTTTGAAAATGGGGGATGACTAAGTGACAAGTGGCAAGGATGACTCTCAAATTTTGGCCTGCTTAGCTAAATGGATTTTGGTGCCATTTACTAAAAAAAAAAAAAAAAAAAAAAAGCATCGATGAATTAAGGTGGGGGATAGATCATGTGTTCAATTTGGAACTCTCTGTGCTTCCTGGATCTGGGTGTACGTTTCCTTCCTCAGTTTAGGGAAGTTTTCAGTTATTATTTCTTTATAATGTTTCCCTCCTCCTTCTCTATTTTCCTTCTAGAACTCCTGTAATGTGAATTTTAGTCCGTTTGTTGTCCCATACATCCCTTAAGCTATCTTCACTTAGTTGCAGTCTTTTTTCTGCTGTTCTGATTGGGTGAGTTCCCCTGCCTTGACTTTGGGTTCACCAATCCTTTCTTCACTGTTGAATGCTCTAAAATTAGCAAAGAGCCTCTTTCACATAAATTCTGCGTGCTTTTCAAAGGGTGCTTCTGCACTGGGCTGTGGGGCAGGTGAGTCTGTGTGGGAGCCCATTAGGAGCTGTTTCTCTGTTTGCCACATTCTCAAGGGTCTCATGAGCATAAGCCTAATTGATCTTCAAAGCCAGATGTTTTGGGGCCTCATTGCTCAGGTGCTAGTCTTAAAAGTTAGGGCCCCTGATGTGAGATTTAAACCCTTACCTTCTCAGGGAGAAGCTCTGTGTTTTGAGTTCCCTCCTGACTGTGGGTCCCCATGCTTAGGAGTAGGCTTTATGGGGAGATTGTGTCTCAGCCTTCCCTATTCACTTCCATGTGGTTTCCCTTTCGTTTGCACAATGTGAAGGGGTTATTCCGCTAGTTTTTAGGTTTTCTTTTTTCCCCAGGGAAAATTGTTTCATATTTAGTTATAGATTCAGTGTTCCATGGGAAGAGGTGGGTTCAGGATCTTCCTACATCACTATCTTGAACTGGAATTCTATGGGTTCAATTTGGGCTGCTTGAGGGAGAAGTGCCTCTGAAACATGCCAACAAATATTTCAGATAGCTATTAAAGGAAAGGCCCAAGACAGATGCACCTTTAAGATATATGGTATTTAAACTGTGGTATGTTTGAGATTGCCTAAGGAGGTAGTCTAGAGAGCCTACAACTGAACCTTGAGGAACAGACAGCATGAAAGAGGGTGAGCCAAAAAAAACCGATGAAGAAGCAGCAGCCACAAATGAAGGAGGAAATCAAAGGAGCACAGTGTCTTGGAAGGCAAGGGATAAGAGTGTTTAAAGAAGGGATTGGCCATCAGTGTGGCTACTGAATGAAGATGAGGACCAAAATACTTATCAAATCTGGTGACAAGAAAATTATCTGTGATTATTATGAAGATAGTTTCATAGTTTGATAAGGGAAGAATCCCAGATGGGAATATGTTGAGGAATTGGTAAATGATTTCTTTGCCGAGTTTGGTGGTAATGGGGTGTCTCCAGAAAGGGAAGTGAATTAAAATAGATTATTTTTCCTTTATTTTCTTCTTTTCTTTTTTTCTTCTCTTGCTTTTATTCTTTATTTTAATATGAGAAAAATGAGTGTGTTTATTTTTTATTGGATTATTGTTGATTTACAGTGTTGTATTAATTTCTGCTGTACAGAAAAGTGATTCAGTTTTATTTATATATGTATATATAGTATTTATATATATTTATAACATATATGATATACATATATATACATTTGTATATACACACACACACACACTTTTTTATATTCTTTTCCATTATTGTTTATATAGGACATTGAGTATAGTTCTCTATGCCATACAGTAGGATCTTCTTGTTTATTCCTTTTATGTGTTATATAGCTTATATCTTCTAACCCCAACCTCCGACTCCATCCCTCCCCCAACACCCTCTCCCTTGGCAAGGAAAACCAAGTATGTTTAAAAGGGATAGAATTCATAAGTTAAAGTTCTGGAGAGAAAAAAAATAATAAAAAGTGTAAGATTCCTAAAACAGGAGAGTGTGGGATTCAGAACACAGTGAACCTTGGAGGCCTTGGAAAGCCATTGACTTCTCAGTCTCATATTCTCATTACTTAGGACCATTATGTCTTCTGAAGTACTGTTCAGGTGGATGTATATTGGTTGGTTTTTGTTTATTGATTTTGGCTCAATGAATGATAATGAACTAGAGCAGGATCATTTAGGGCATTTTCTTTTGACATTATTATTATTCTAACATCATGTACCCAGCCGTTTTCTTTTTAAAATACGTTTGAGGCATGTGCTTTTTAGGGGATGAAGTCCTTCATATTAAGGACTCTTTGCCAATGTTGTTTTAAATATCCTCTAGCTCTCTTTGTGGGCTTTGGTGTTTTGCCTAAAAGTCTGATTCAGATCACATATAAATGGGGAAGATGAGGTAAAGGCAGTTCTTACTTTTTAATAATTGTTGCTGGATCATTGCACCACCCATACTTCATGTCACTCTATTATCCTGCAGGCAGTGGTTTCTCCATAGGTCCCAACGGTGAAACCAACAGCATATGAGCAGTTGGAGTAATACCCATGACAGTCAAGAGTTTATCTTGTCTCAAGGTGATTAAAGACTTGGTTTTCAGATTACATTACCTCTAGAGATGACCTAACCTGTAGCTGAGAGTTGGTATTTCATTAATTATCCAGCAAGAAATATAAAGGCCCATTCCACTAGAACCAGATAAGCCATTATAGAATTAAGTAGAACAATTTAGCACTTGAAAAAAAGATGTCACTGTTGTGTTTTCTTTTCCATATCACTAAATGATATTATTCATCTAAACAAGGGTGAAAAACTAAGGAAAAGACAGTGTGGTATAAAAGAAAAGAGAAATTAACCCAGTAATACAATTACACCTTTTATAATCATTTTTTTTTACAAATAAGTCTCAGAATAATACTTCTTCAGCCAGCTTAAGATATAAAGAGCCCAAATTAAAAGGGAGGGTCAGTATTATTTAAGGAGAATAAATATGGAATGACTTCCATGTAATAGTTGGCATAAATAAGCTGAAACCCATTCATAACATGGAGAAGAAGGGAGGTATTTCCTTTCTACAAGGAAAACTAAAGGCAATCAGAAATAACAGAAAACCAAGAAGCTATACTAGAAAATCAGAGTCCAAAAAATGCACTCTAAAATGTGGAATGCTTTTCAATAATTAGTGGAAAGGAAGAAGAAAGAAGAATCTATTTGACCTCAACTCCAGAGCATACTTTGAGTGGCACAAGGATTATTATGCTGGTACCATAAAAAAAAAAAAGGTACTTTTGGTTGTGACTATGCTTCTTCTCTATAAAAGGTCCCTGCTCCTGAAGGGCAGTGCATCTCTGAGAATTCTGGTAACTACTCCTTTTCTTGTCACTTCTGACTTTCAGATTGCAAACCACAGGGAATCACCATCCCTTGCTGATTTGCCTTAATGCTGCCCACATTTTTATAAAAGATCCCTTTATTAAATTCACTTCAATCACCTCTTTTAGAATTTGCTAGTACCCTGACATCAGGAGACAGAGAGTGAGATGATACTTTAAATTCCATTTACATTCCACCCAGTGATGACTGTAGCCCCAGGAGCAAAGTGTGAGATGAAATGACAGACATGGATCTCCCCTTCCCTCTGTCAGTCTCAATTCCATGTCCATATGCCTCTCACCCTGAGCTCATCTTGTGCCAAGTACGATTTTAGTGTTTGATTGTTAATTTGTTTCGTTAGGGCCAAATGGCTCCTAAAACATACTACTTTGGGCCTAAGTGAATAATCAGAAATCGGTTTCCATGGCCACTATTAACTCATTTAGAACTGCTGTGTGAGTTTGGTTTGGCATGAAAACACCTCCCTTGTTTTTCAGGTCAGCTCAGTGGTAAAGAGCACTGCCCGTCCTCCCTCCCCCTTCAGATCCACTTCTAGTCTGGCCCTCTCGCCCTCACTTGCTCCGTGTCAAGGCTCTTTCATGAGCAGGCATGAAAGAGCCTTGGCATGGGGCAAGTTCACTCAGCTACCCAGAGCAATTGCAGTGTTTCTCCCCACCCTGCTTCCAAATGCCCATGTGACCTGTGACTCAATTGTGAAATAGACAGCATGGACTTCAGATCTCCCATGCTGGGTTCTTTTTGCCTTCCTTGGTGCCCCCTTCTTCCATCTTGAGGTTCCAGGATCTTTTCACTTGGAAGCAAAACCATTTTCCCCAAATGATTTTTTTTTTTCACATTGGATCTGAATCTCTGTTCTAATAACAAGTCTTTGTGTTAAGTACATAGAGTTTGTTTTGTGGTACTCTGATGTGGTCATGGAGCTAAGGTATGATTACCACTTTTGGCCAGGGCTGATGTGGCCAGATTCCACTACTGGGTGATGATATAGCACAATCACCTTTCTGAATTTAGAGTAATGAAAAGCTGCATTTCTATCCACCACTAACCTAATGCTTGTCATTAAGTACTGATCAATCTTGTGCCAAGCAAAGTGTGGACCATTTTATATGTGCTGTTCCATTTAATGTTCACAGCCACTTTGGTATTTTTATTATCCCCACTTTAAAATAAGAGACTAAGCCAGTTCCTTCTTGATAGTGCTATTTCCTTCCTTCTCTTTTGAATATATACTTTTGTTCATTTGTTTGTTTCTAGGACAAGGATTGTTCCAAATAATAATAATAAGAAGAACAATAACAGCTATTTTTTGAGCACTTACTATGTACAAGGTATTGTGATGAATGTTCTATAAAAAATACCCAGCTGACTCTTTATACCAATCATTTGAGGTGGGGATTACTTTAGAGAGATTCAATGCTTTTTTCTGAATTACACATCAAGCAAGTGGTAGAGTAGGGTTTGAACCTGGAACCATCTCACTCTAGCCCCTCAACACCAGAATCTCCCTAGTTTTTATGTGGATCAATCAATATAGTGATGAGCAAGTTCACTGAAACTCCAGTAAAAAATAAAATGATTTGAAAAACAAAGAATGCCATGAAAAGCACTTCATGGTGGCTAACTGCATAACAGAACATCTATGGAAATGGAAAAGAAAACTTTTAAGTATTGCAAATAGTACCTAATAAGAAAATTGGGAACACAGTGCAGTGTTCCTGGTTTTATCTGAGTTGAAAGTACACAGAGTACACACACAAATTCAGCAGTGCCTTTGCTCTGGTTGTATTCCCTTCTTCATTTTCCACTTCCCTCAGGGAAATATGAACAAAGTCTCCTACAGCATCTCCTTAAAAAATGGTTTACCCAGAAGATTCTTGAAATTCTATTATATGACAGCTCTGGAGGCTAAAGAATTAGTTGCTTGCCTCAACTCTCAATGAGTAAGATTTATGTATGGAAGTAGATGAAAATAAACACAGAGCCATAAAGAAATGGATAAGATGATATACAGTTCATATGAAACTGAAGGGACCCAGAATAGCCAAAATAATCTTGGGAAATAACAAATTTGAAGGATTCATACTTCCTGACTGTAGAAATTACCGTAAAGCTACAGTAATCAAGACAGTGTGGTATTGGCATAGGGGTAGATATTTAGATCAATGGAATAGAATCGAGAGTCTAGAAATAAACTGTATGGTGAGGTGATTTTTGAAAAGGGTGCCAAGACCATTCATTGGGAAAAGAATACTCTTTTCAATAAATGGTAATAGGAAAACTGGATAGCCATTTGTGAAAGAATGAAATTGAATCATTGCCTCATATCACATACAAAAGTTAACTCAAAATGGATTGAACACTGATATTATGATTCATAATAAGAAATATGTATTAGTCTTCACCCCATTTCTTCACAGAGCTCCTAAAACCCTTGGAATTTCCTAAGTGATGAAAACAATAAAGGTTCTTTTGTTATGTTAAAGAAATGACTTTGGGATCAAGTCTTAGGATGGTGCCTGTCTGCTATGGAGAAAAAATCATGTGATTAGAGGGTTGAAACTTTTAGTCCCACCCCCTGACCTCCAAGGAGGGGAGAAGGTCTGGAGATTGAATCAATTGCCAATGGACAATGAGTTAATCAATCATGACTAAGTAATGAAACCTATATAAATAAAGACAGGGTTTGAAGAGCTTCCTGTTTGGTGAACACGTGGAGATGCTGGGAGGGTGGCGCTGTGCTTGGAGAAAGCATGGAAGCTCCAAGCCTCTTCCTCTCTCTCTCTTTTTTTTTTTTTTTTTTTTTTTTTTTTGTCTTTTTGCCTTTTCGCCTTTTCTAGGGCCACTCCCATGGCATATGGAGGTTCCCAGGCTAGGGGTCTAATCGGAGCTGTAGCCTCCAGCGTACGCCACAATCACAGCAACGCGAGATCCAAGTCGTGTCTGCAACCTACACCACAGCTCATGGCAACGCCGGATCCTTAACCCACTGAGCAAGGCCAGGGACCAAACCCGCAACCTCATGGTTCCTAGTTGGATTCGTTAACCACTGCGCCATGACGGGAACTCCCTCCAAGCCTCTTCTTATATACATGGCCTTCTGCATCTTTTCCATCCAGCTATTTCCGAGTTTCTATATATAATTTTTTTTAATAAACAAGTAATCTAGTAAGCTATAATGTTTCTCTGAGTTCTGTGAACTTCTCTAGCAAATTAATTGAAACTGATGAAGAATAAGTTGTGATTTAAAGACAGCTAGTGAGAAGTCCAGGTAATAACCTGGCATCTGAGTTAGGAGCGTGGGGCAGTCTTATTGGATTGAGCCCTCAACCTGTGGAATATGCTGCTATCCTGGGGTAGAGAGCATCACAGTTGAGTTGAATTGAGTGGAATTCTTGGGCACCCAGTTGGTGTCTAAGAATTATTTGTTGGTAGATGGGGTCCCCTCCCCTCAACCTGACACACACATTAGATTTGGGTCCAGGATCCATTTAAACACTTAAATGTAGGAGGCTAGAACCAGAAAACTCTTAAAACATAGGCATAAATCTTTGTGGACTTGGATTAAGCCACTATTTCTTATATGTGCAAATGACAAAAGAAAAAATAGTATATTGGAGTTCACCAAATATTAAAACTTTCATATTTCAAAGGACACCATCAGGAAAACGAAAAGACAATTCAAGGAATGAGAAAATACTTGCAAATAATACACCGGATAAGGGATTTGTATCTAGAATACACAAAAGATTCTTACAAATTGATAAGAAGAAGACAACCCAAGTGAAAAATGGACAAAGAATATAGATATATGTTTTTCAAAAGAAGGTATACAAATTGCTAGTGGCACATGAAAAGATACTTGACATCATGAACTACCAGGGAAGTGCAAATAAAAACCACAGTGAGATACTACCTCATACCCACTAAGATGGTTATAGTCAAAATGACAGATAGTAACAAGTGTTGGCAAGGATGAGGAGAAACTGGAATCCTCATGGTCTGCTGGTGGGAATGTAAAATGGTGCAACCACTTTGGAAAATAGTTTAGCAGTTCCTTAAAAGATTGAATATGATTCAGGAATTCCAATCTTAGGTATACATCCAAGAGAAATGAAAACATATATTTCTCACAAAAACTTGTACATGAACATACATAGAAGCATTGCAAAAGTTAAAGGAACTCACATGTTCATCAACTGATAAATAAAATGTGGTATATACAAATAATGGAATATTCAGCAATAAAATATAAAGTACTGATAAATGATACAACAAAAAGACACTATACTAAGGAATTAAGCCAGTCATAAGGACTACATTATTGTACTTTTCCATTTATATGAAATGTCCAGAATAAGGAAAGCTATAGAGAACTAGTGAGGTAGGGGAGGAGAATGGTAAGTAGTTGCTAATTGGTACCAGCTTTCTTTCTATGATGATGTCCTAAAATTGAATATGGTGATTATTGTATAGTTCTATTTATGTATCAAAATCATTGAATTGTACACTTTAGAGGGGTGAATTTTATCCCATATGAATTATAGCTTAATAAAGCTGTTACACAAAAAAGAAAAAATGCTGTTTTTTTGGCATAGAATAAATTCTTTAAAAACAAGTTTTGAAGACATTTTCCTGCATAGAACCTTAAGCCAATGCTACTGACAGCAAGCTGACAGTGAAGTATTGCTGGGTGTTACACTGGAAAATTGGAGGAAGCTTAAGGAAAAGGTAAACAGAATGTAATTGAAAACTAACTCTCTCTAATGTCACAGAAAGCTGTATTCTCAACAGCAAGATTTTCTTAATCTTCTTACTTATGCTTTGTGAAGTATAAGAAATCAGAAGAAAAGATCAGAGGGTAGAAATGTTATTCCATCATTGTTTGGGTCAAAGAAACTTGCATCAGACAGACCTGTGTTCAAATCTGGACTCAGCTCATTGTGGGCAACAAATGACAAAGTTATCCGGCTAATTATAAGGCTACAGCAGAGGAGCACTGCTGAAATCTATTTTCTCATGCATAGTCTGGAAGTAATTGGGTATTTGTTTTTTAGCTACCTAGTATTCATTGACCCTTCTTTTGATATCAGTATCTAGAAATTTCTTTGGGGGAAATAGCCTCCTCAATTCTTGTACTTTTGGTGTATTTGGACGAATTTCTAGTTTTCCACAGGAAATCTAGCCTGGCTGATCAGCACATTCCATAGTTCAGGAATGGGGACGAATAAAATTTAGCCACTGGGATTATGATCTTTGTTTGAATTGTTGAAGTGGAGTTCTTTTTGCTGCAGCTGATTTGACTCTGACAGTGTAAATAACTGGAGCTGCTCAACCTATTTGCACCATCATAGCCTGGACGTGTGGGCAGCACAGCAGCATGGAGACAGTAGAGTGAGGAGATGCAGAGGGTCGGGGCCTTAGGGACATCATATGTGGCCCTTGTTAAAAGCACGTTAGCATCAGCCCTGGACTTTTCAGTTATATTAAGATGATGCACTTCTTTTTAAGCTTAAACAACTACAAATGGACTTTTCAGTTACCTGTACCCAAATGAAACCTAAAAGTAACATTATCTCTTGGCTAGTTACTATAGCTGTGTAACAAATGATCCCTAAAACTTCATGATTTAAAACAAGAAAATTTCATTGTTTAAAAGAAGAAAATATTTATTTTGCCACAGACTGGGGAGGGAATGAGGGGGGTTGGGGGGTAGGTTATTTCTTCTCTATTTGGTGTTAACTGCCGTGATTTGAACACTGAAGCTGGAATCTTGTAAAGTCCTGTTTGCTTACCTGTCCGGTGCCTGGGCTTGGAAGACTTAAACAGCTGGGACTGGAGAAGGTGGGGTTCCTTTCTCTTTTTCTCTAATTCTCTCTTCCTTCCCTTTGCTCCCCTCCCACTCCCTGCCCCCACTCCTTCTCTCCATGGGATCTCTGCAGCAATGCAGCCTAAGGATAGCTGCTTACAAGTCAGCAGAAGGCTCCTAAGGGAGAAAGAGCTGGAGAGAAGCTCTAACACTCTTTCTGGCTTAGCCTCAGAGGTCATGCAGAGTCATGTCCACCATAGTGCAAGGCCCACCCACATCAAACACAGATGGAGGAGTGGCAACATCACATTGGAAGAAGAACACATGGCTGGGGTACACTGGTGGGGCCATCTTTGAAAATACCATTGGCCACACTTGGTGAGGGGATTTGTAAGGATTAAATGGGAAAATTCTTTAGAAAGACTATATTACAAAGATATAATACCAAACTGAAGACCTGAGTGAGTTGAGGGAACCTAAGGAGAATAGCGTGAACTGGAAATAATTCTGTGGCCAAGCCAGGAAATGCTAGAGAGAAAAGATCAAAGAGAAAGATAGGAAGAGAAAGTAAATACCTGAGTTTTACCATGTTGAGCTTTAAGGGCAATGTAAACAGAAACTTGATAAAAGAAAGGTAAAAATATCACTTCGGTCATAAAACTGTTCTTATTTCTACATATGCTAGCATTTCTGATGAAAATTGTTTATTTTTGCAGCCATGCTTGAGTAATGAGAGAGGGTGGGACATGGTGCTAGCTTCTTCTCTTGGTTCAAAATTCTCACAATCAAAGTTTTACTACATCAATTCCATGATTGGAGCCAATGGCCAACTTCAATGTTCCTAAAATGTATTTTCAATGCTTTTTTTTTGAGAAGTCATATAAGTATTTCAGAAGTTAAACCCATAAAATTAAAGTTACAAAGTTAAGATTAAAGTTACAAAGTTACATATATATATATATATATATATATATATATATATACATGCAAACACATATATGTACACTCACATATGTGTACATATATTCATATTATGTAAAATATGAATCAGATTATTTCTCAAAATTAAAATAGAAGGAAAAATGGATAAAGCCACAGCAAAATACCATTTACTGATGAGGTGACTGCAACTAAATTGATTAAGTCATAGTTATGAAAAAAATCTCTTTTAGATTCGAACTCTAAAATAGTCTGAAGGAACTTGCTCTCTAACTTTGTAAAATTATTTTGCCTCCTTTAAATTTCAGTTTCTTCATGGACAAAATGAGAGATTTGGATTAGAGGTTCTGGACCTTTGTGGGGAGGGTGCCAGACTTCTTCCATAATCAGACAGAAGTTCTGGATCTTCTTCCCAGAGAAAATACACAGACATATTTACCATATGGTATCAGGGATATGGCCTCTGAGCCCAGGTTTAAAACTCCAGGACCCTTCCCTTTATCTTCTTCTTCTAAATTGTTTAATTGAGGACAGTTGATTTGAGCACAACTTTCATACCTTCCCAGCTTCGGAAGGACTCCAAGCCCTCCCTCTTGAGTTCATCGTCAATTCTTGGACCCAGGACCAGCTTCATGAGGGGTCACCTGTGCAGTTGCATATGTCCCCATGCTTAGAGGATCCTTGCCCTGAGTTTAATGCTCTGTTATTGACTTCTTGACATTCTTAATCACTTTTGGACCAGAAGTCCCATATCTTCATTTTGCACTGGGCCCCCCAATGATGCAATGGTCCTACCCTGGCCACCCTATGGGTCACAACCCTTCCTATGTATGTTCCTGAGAAGCGATCATCCAGTCTCTGTGTGGACTTGAGGCAAGAGGAACTGAACACTTTTGAGGCAGCCCATGCTAATTCTAGGCAGGCTGGAGGGTTCGATGTTATTTTTCTTTGTGCTGAAATCTACCTCTCTGTAACTATACCCAACAATCACAGTTTTCTGTGTCTTGTGTGATGTTTCTTTCAACCTAAGAATGTTTCACACGTTTCAAGTCAGCTGCCACTACCTGCCACCTTAGAAGAAATCTAAAAAATGAATGAAATGAATCTTCTCTTTTTGACTGATCCATGGGAAAAGAAAGGCTGTAGAAAGCTCATGTGAGAAGAAAGATCATCTGAAAGGGCCTAATATGGAAAGGAAATAAAATGATTAGGATTGACACTGTCAAATGAAAAATCGGGGGAAAGACAATTAAGGAGGAACAGCAGGGTTTGTGCTTCTGAGATGGAAACAAGCCTTAGTGGATTTTATTTTTGTTTTTGTTTTTTGTATTATAAAAAAAATCCCCAAAGAATGAATGCTGCTAATGCAGTTTGTTCTCATTTTGAAATCGGTAGTGTTAAGGAAGAGGTTTCTTTTCCTTCCTTCCTTCCTTGCTTCCTTCTTTCCTTCCTTCCATAAGGAAATGACTGAACTTTGGTTATTTCTGAGGCTCTTGTTCGCATACATACCTTAAACAAGAACATAACTTGAATAGATAGGCTTTAGCATCATCATGCCAAAATATGGGATTTCTGATGTGCCCTGACAGAGTGTGACCTTCCCTGGGGGAGACTGGTATTTCATTCACTTGTGTTTTGCTCCTCCATGTGCTCTGCTGTACAGTGTAAAGCCTGGCGCAAAGAAGACAGGAAATCTCTGATTCTGTGGTGTACGTTTCCGTGTCTCTGGCACAGGTGGACAAAGATGATTCTCCACGTTGGGGGAGTGGAGGGGCCTGTCTTGATGACTGCAAAGCTAATGGCTCCCTTCAATGAGCACACGTTCTGACCACGTGGGAAGCAGGCAGGGTGCAGAAGCCAGGAGGTGATAAAGACGACATTTCCCTTTCTACATGGTCCTCATTACAAAGAGAAAGGCAGAACCTACCGAACCTACTTTATCTTTTTCCATATAAGGGCATGGCTTTATTACTACAGACACAAAAGCGATCTAGAAACAATTAAAATCGGAAACCTGGCATGCAAAGAACCGATGACAGCAACTCTGCAAAGCAAAATGGATTGGCCTATAAAACGCCATCCAACAAACCAATTCACTTGGTTGTCAGGGAGTACAATGCACAGCTCGCCTTTTCTGGGGCCCCAGCTGGCAAACCAGCTTGCACAAAACCTCATGTTTGGCAGAAGTCGTATTCTTTTGTGGCACAGGCGACTGGCAACACCTGCCCTGGAATGTTCCAGGTCAAAACCATTCCGTAGGATTCTCGGAGGTCAGCAGTATGCTTGTCCAGGCGTAGAGAATTCAATCAGCAAGCTGGTCAGCATATGAGAAAAGCAGTCTTGGGTATTGTTAGTCAGCTGTTGCTAAGTTGTTGTAGAACCAAGCAGCCCCTCAGCAGCTCAGGGGCTTTTCAACTACACAGGTGTCCTTCTTTCTTATGTACTTGTCCTTCGTGGGTCAGGTGCTGCCTCTGATCCTCATTTTATCCAATCTGTCCATCCCATGCCCCAGGGTGAGGTTATGGACTCTCTCCGGACATACTGATCTTATTGCAGAAGTAAAAGAACAGTGATTGACCCTTGCAGTGTTCTTGAAAGGCTCTGCTGGGTACAGGTACACGACTACTGTTCATATTCCATTGCCCTTAACACAGAACCAGCTCTTAACATGCCCTCCGAAAGTGTTTCTGGAACAAGAAATGTGGACTTCGGTTTTCATTTGCACCATCCTCACAACTAAATTCTGCATTTTCAAAATAGTGTCTGTTTTTACACATAAATCTGGCCAGAAACTTGTTCCCCATTCATTCTTTCTTTTCCATTCTATTAATGATTTTACCATTTTAAATGTTTTAATGATTTTTTTATTAGTTATCATATGGATCAAAATGTTAAAAAAAATAAAAGTATACAGTCTCATTTTCCCCACTAGAAAGTTTATGCACAGGTAACCAATATTATTAATTTCTCCTCTATCGTTTCTTAATCTTTTGTGTAAGCATGAACAATTAAATCTCAATTCATTTCCATTGTACTAAGAAGGGGGTTATTACTCCCATTGTTTTAAGTGTGTTTGTGGTGGGGAGGGACTTAGTCTTGCCTTCTCTTTTATGGCTTTCTGCTGCTTTGATCTATCTTCAGATTTTTACAATTAGCCCTGAACAGCCAGTGATCCATTACCAGTGCATTCTTTATGCCTCCCTCCCAAGAAAGCATAGCTCACAATGTAACAGCCTTTTCTTGAAGCCACAAGAAGGCAACTATTACTATCCTGGGGCAGGATGAGTTATTTTCCATTCCTCCCTCAGATATCATCAATCTCCAAAGTCATCATGGTGAAAAGTTTTTCTGGCAAAATATCAAGAGATGAAAATTTCAGCTTATCCCTTACTCCAGTTAGTGGGATCTGTCTCTTCCTTGTTTCCCTCTCTCCTGCATAATGGAAAGAATGCTGTTTTTTAAAAAGTTCACTACCAAACTTTTTTCTCAACTTTCTTAGGAAGGGAGTTTTCTCATTTTCATTTCTACCCACTCTTGTCCTCCCCAGGAATGGAAGAAAGTCCAGGAGTGGATTTCAGGGCAGGTTGGACTGAGAGAAGGATTTTATCACTGGGTTGTTGCCTGGATTCCCCTATTGTGCGTGCCCAGAACTCACCCACTTTCTTTCGGTGTATTTCCTCCTCCTTCTAGAAACTATCCCTTCTTCTTGTTTATCCATATGGTTGCTTTCAGAGTGGCCCTGTTAGTTCAAATATAGTTTAGATCCTGGCCAAAATGGATGGGTCCAGAGGTGGACACCAGATCCAGCCTGGGCCAATAGGGTTATTTTCCCAGGGAACTGAGACTTTGGAATGAGACTCATATATTAGCCTCTTGCCATATCACTGAACCTACCAGTAATATGGAACGTTCAGGATCTTTGGATTATTTTTTGGTGATGAGGATGGAAGAAATAGAGGTGGATGGCCTAAAAGGAGGGAGAAAAGAAAGAAGCAGAGATGAGATGGAGAGCTCCTCAAGCATTCCTGTCCCTGGCTCTAGCTGTTTCCTCCCTTGCTCTCCAGGCGACATCTGCGTCTTCTTTTGGTACAAGTAATTTCAGGTTGGCTTTCTCTTGCTTGCAACTAGAGTCTCACAAATCCTGAGGGGTGTGGCAGCAACAACCAGCCCTTTTTCCTACTGGGTAAGGCTTTGGGATCTGCCATCATTCCCTACACACATTTTCTCCCCTCTGCCAGTTAGAAGTTTATACTCTTGAAAATTTACCTCCTCAGATCATGTTTCTAATTGAAATATTTACCCGAAGTAATTTTTCTTTCATAAATGTTGAATTACAGTAGGCTATCATCAACATGTTGCTGATGTGGCAGCAAAAACATTATTTGGGCTTTTTAAGTTATGTATTTTTAAATTTTTTTGTCATTTTAGGGCCACACCCATGGCATATGGAAGTTCCAAGGCTAGGGGTTGAATTAGATCTGCAGCTGCCCTCCTATGCCATAGCCACAGCAACGCTGGATTCAAGACAAGTTTTCGACCTACACCACAGCTCAGGGAAATGCCAGATCCTTAACCCACTAAGTGAGGCCAGGGATCAAACCCACACACTCATGGATACTAGTTGGGTTTGTTGCTGCTGAGCCACAATGGGAACTTGGAGTTATATTTTTAAAATCTATATGTTTCTTCTTCTCTTCAAGCAAAACCTCAACAATAGACAGACAAAAACCACCAGTCTTGCATGTATGAAAACCTGAGCCTATAAAGGAGGTTATACTGGGTGTGATTTGGGAAAGAGCAAAGCTGAGTAGGAACACCCCATCCCAAGGGATCCAGAAGCAGAGGAAACTTTACTTATCCGGCAGAACCCCTGGGAGGTGGCAAAGCCTTCAGGAAAAATGTGGAAATGGTGCAGAAAGGCAGCCATAGACATCTTTGCTGAGATACGCATGCCCAGAGAGGCAAGGAGACAGCAGACAGATGCCCCTACCCTAACTCATGTCAGAGAGTAGAACAGAAGATGATTGGACATCATGAGGATGTGAGGACAGGAGTGGGGCATCTCAGCCCTGACCTGTGAGGACCATGCCCAAGGCCATAACTGCAGCTGTCCTTGTGGACACGTGTGGAGACACAAAACTTGAGGGCAAGATGCCACCACCTCCACCAGCCCAACTAGTGCCTTAGCTTCATCAGTGGCCCCTGGAATTTAAAACAAATCTTGGGAAATGGAGACTCTAAATGGATAGGAGAAAGTGTCCACCATGCTAGCAGAATGTAAACCAGAAAGAGAAAGGAAATGGAACGATAGAAAAAAGAAAGGTATATTTTGTGCTCACTTGAGTTTCTGGACAGAGGTGGCTACTTTATATTTAGGGCAAATAATACATTCCCAAACACCACTATAGTCAGTTAAAATCTGTAATGAAAATCTCAGAAATTTAGTTGTTTGTTCTGTTCATAATAACTCTTAAGCACTTACATGGTGTTGAGCACTGTGCTAAGGACTTTAAATTCATCATTATATTCAACATTTCTAATCATTTTAAAGGGTAGAAACTCTTTTTTTTTTTTTTTTGTCTTTTCTAGGGCCGCACCCGTGGCATATGGAGGTTCCCAGGGTAGGGGTCTAATCAGAGCTGTAGCTACTGGCCTACGCCAGAGCCACAGCAACGTGGGATCCGAGCTGCGTCTGCAACCTACACCACAGCTCACGGCAACGCCGGATCGTTTAACTCACTGAGCAAGGGCAGGGACCGAACCCGCAACCTCATGGTTCCTAGTCGGATTCGTTAACCACTGCGCCACGACGGGAACTCCAGAATTATTTCTTTTATAAGAACTTTTAAGAGGGATCAGATTATATGAGAAAACAAAAAGCACTGGAGTTCTCTTGTGGTGCAGCAGGTTAATTATCACTGTTGTCACTGCAGCAGCCTGGGTCACCGCCGTGGCAAGGTTCAATCCCTGGCCCAGCAACTTCCACATGCCATAGGCGTGGTCCCTCCCCACCAAAAAAAGAAAAAGAAAGAAAAGTGGAGATTCATATTACTCTACATAGGTATTTTGTTCATTTACCACACAATGCCAGCACATTAGAATTCTTCAGAGAAACAGATCCAACAGGAGTATATACATAGAAATACACACACATATATATATGCATGTATGTATATGAAGAGAGAGATTGAGATTGAGATTGAGAGGTGGATTTAAATGAATTGGTGCACACAATTGTGGGAGGCAGCAAGTCTAAAACCCATAGGGCAGGCTGGCAGTCTGGAAATCCAGGTGGGAACCGATACAATTTTATGTATGAAATATATAAGTAAGGCTACTCTGGCTGGAAACTCAGACAGGGTTTCTACTGGCAGTTTTGTTGTTGTTGTTGTTGTTTTTCCTTTTTAGGGTTGTACCTGCAGCATATGGAAGTTCCTGGGCTTGGGGTTGAATCAGAACTGCAGCTGCAGGCCTACAGCACAGCCATGTCAACAGTGGTTTCCAGCTTCATCTGCTACCTGTGATGCAGCTTACAACAATGCCAGATCCTTAACCCACTGAGCAAAGCCAGGGATTGAACTCATGTCCTCACAGACATTACATAGGGTCCTTAACCCACTGATCCACAACAGGAGCTCCTCCACTGGCAATTTTGAGGCTAAATCCTTTATTCTGGGAACCTCAGCCTTTCTTTTTTGGCCTTCAACCAATTGGATTAGGCTCACCCACACTGTGGGTAGGTAGTCTGCTATACTCAGTCTACTGGCTTAAGTGTTGAGAACATCTAAAAAAAAATAACTTTATAGCAACATCCACACTGGTGTCTGACCAGGTTAACTACAATCACTGACTCATAAAGCTGAAAAGGAGTAAGTTCCATCAAAGACTGTATAGAATTTTTAGTAGGTATTCCATCCCAAAACTTTTGAAGGTCAACACTACTTAGTTTAAACAATTCCAAACACATTTATTTAGTGATAGGAGCCTTTATTATCTCAGTATACTAGGAATACCCCAAGTAGGGGTTATAGTTTACAGTGATCTCTGGCTTATAAAATCATATAATCTTTTCTGTATGAACGTCATCTCCTCTCAACCAATGTTTCTTTCTTCCTTTTTTTTTTTATTAAACATAATGGACTTAAAATATTATATTAGTTTTAGGTATACAAGTGATTTGATATTTTTATACATTATGAAAGGATCACCAAGATGTCTAGTTACCATCTGTCACTGTACAAAGTTATTAAAATATTAACTAAATTCCCTATGCTATAAATTACATCCCCATGACTTAATTATTTTATAACTGGAAGTTTGTACTTAATCACCTTCACTTATTTCACCCATTGCTCCCTGCCCCCCACCCATGATCACCAGTTTGTTCCCTGTATTTATGAATCTGTTTCTGCTTTGTTATGTTTGTTTTTAGATTCCATACATAAGCAAAATCATGTGGTGTTCCACAGTCTTCTACTGCCTGACATTTTACTTAGCACAATACCCTCTATGTGTTATATGTATACGTCCATCTATATTGTCACAAAAGCAAAATTTCATTTTATTTTAATGGCTGATTAGTATTTCTTTGTGTATGTATGTATATTTATACATATATGTATATATATGTGTATTTTATATACATATATTATAAAGATATATATACATATCTTACAGCTTCTGCATCTATGGACATATTAATGAACACTTAGATTGCTTCTATGTCTTTTTTTTTTTTTTTTTTTTTTTGCTTTTTAAGGACACACCCATGGCGTATGGAGGTTCCCAGGCTAGGGGTCAAATCAGAGCTGTAGCTGCCAGCCTACACCACAGTCAGAGCTAACTCAGGATCCAAGCCCCATCTGCGACCTACACCACAGCTCGTGGCAACGCCAGATCCTTAACCCACTGAGCAAGGCCAGGGATCAAACCCGCAACCTCATGGTTCCTAGTAGGATTCATTTCCGCTGCGCCACAATGGGAACTCCTCTGTGACACGTTTTATTTGTTCCAAGACAAAAGACTCTCTTCTATCGATACAGGCAATACTCCTAACTCTGCCAGCTGTCTTAAAAAGTGTATGTCACTGGTCAGTAGAGGAAATGGAAGGAAGAGAATATTCTCTTACTTTGGATCAAAACAAATAGATCAACTAGAGATAGTAAATATTTCAGGCTTTGCAGGCCACATGTAGTCTCTGTCACATATTCTTTGTTTTTGTTTGTTTACAACTCTTTAAAAATGTAAAAACCAGTTTTAGCTCTGAGGGCTATTCAAACCCAGGCTTCTGGTGGGATATGGGCCATGGATTATAGTTTGCCAGCCTCTGCTATGTCAAACAACTTAAAAATGTAGCAATGGTTCCAACAAGATTGAAAAAAAGTAAACCACTTAAATAAAAGTCACAGCCATTTGAGAAGCAAAGACATATAATAAGTGCTATTAGAGTCTCAAAATAAACATCAAACATCTTGTTAAAAGCAGGCACATTTGGTGAAAAGGACCAGAAACTGAGTTATTTAGTAGCAGAACTTAATGCCCCAAACAGGAAGTCTCAGGTTGGTGAGACTCTAATAGTGTGTTCAGGTAGACCTATGGTAAGAAAAATGCTAGGACAAAATGCGGTACAAGAAGTTGAAAATGTTTCACACTCTCAAACAATGTGATCAGTTGGATTACAGATGTCCTTTGGTATCCATGGGGGATTGGTTCCAGGCACCCCTCCACTCCTACTTCATGGATATCAAAATCTATGGATGCTCAAGTCTCTTATATAAAATGGTGTAATGTTTACACACAACGTAGGCAAACACTTCCATATACTTTAAACCATCTCTAGTTTACTTATAATACCTACTATAAAGGAAATGCTATAGTAATAGCTATAAATACAATGTAAATGCTATTAAATAGTTGCTGGCATGTGGCCAATTCAAGCTTTTTTTTTTTTCCCAAATGTTTTTGATTTGTGGTTGGTTGAATCCATAGATGTGGAACCCATAGATGTGGAGGGCTGACTGTAGTGATGATGTGTTACATGATCTTGAAGAGGTTTTGTGAAACAAACTGAAAGACCACACAGCTTCGTTATCTAGATTGAGTCAGCAGGTTTCACCAATAAATGTGATGCTGCAACAGTGGTAAGATTTGCAAATAACTGAGAAATTCAAGAACACAAAGAATTGCCCATAATGAGCAAAGGCTAAGACATAATTAATGTCTGACCTTCATTCCTACAAACAAAAGGTTTGTCTTGGAAGAACTGTGTTGACTTTCAAACTGCTGGTGTCTTGTCAATGGTTAGTTTTATGAGCGCTTTTGCATCTTGTTAAAATTAAAATTTCCTCACATTGTAATAACACATTGCCTTCTTTACAGAGAAATGCTGTTGCCAAATGCTCTTTGAGATAAAAATGAAAGAAAGTTTTGGATGATACAAAACTGCTAACTTTGATACACAAAGACTAATTAACTTGAAAATATTTGAAACTCTAGGAAAATCTGGACAATGACCATATATTTTTCTATCCCAGAAGAAGAGAAAAATAGTTTTAAAAAATGACAAAAAATTTCCCGGGTTTCATAAAACCCAGAAATCTATAGACAAAACATGCTCGAAGAACATCAAATAGAACAAACATAAACAATCCCACACAAAGGCACATCAAGGTGCTCTCCTGTTGAAAACCAAAGACAGGAGAGCAAGTCTTCAAAGCATCAGGAGAAAAACAATAATACACTCTTCATAAGGGACAAATAATTTAAGTAATGGCTAAGTTTTCCTCAGAAACAGTGGAGAATGGAAGAGAGTAGAACAACATCTCTAAAGTGCTGAAAGAAAAAAATCATCAGCTCAGATTCTATAACCAGAGAAAATATCCTTCAGAAATGAAAGTAAAGTAAAGCTTTTTAAAATTTTTGTCTATTTTATTTTTGACAAATAAATCTTTTTTTTTTTTTTTTTTTAATTTTATTTTCCCACTGTACAGCAAGGGGGTCAGGTTATCCTTACATGTATACATTACAATTACAGTTTTTCCCCCACCATTTCTTCTGTTGCAACATGAGTATCTAGACATAGTTCTCAATGCTCTTCAGCGGGATCTCCTTGTAAATCTATTCTACGTTGTGACTGATAAGCCCAAGCTCCCGATCCCTCCCACTCCCTCCCCCTCCCATCAGGCAACCACAATAAGACTAACACTATCATAATCAGCAGACCTCACAATGCTAAAGAAAGTTCCTCAAGCTGAGGGTAAATAGTGCTAGATGGATATCTGTGTCTTCGCAAAAGAATGAATAAGATAAAAATTGTAGATGCAAAGGAATAATTTTTCTTTGCTTTTTTCCTACTAATTCGTTTATATGCATCACATAACTGAAGAAGAATATAATGGTGTCTTGTGTAATTTATACAAGTGGAAATGTATTATGTATTATAGTTACAAATCATGGAGGGCATATGGAACAAATGGCTCTAATGTTTCACTTTTTTTTTTTTTTGAGTGGTACAATATTAAATGCAAGTGGGCTGTGAGAAGTTAAGGATGTATATTGCCATCCTAGAGCAGTTACTAAAATATTATTATAACGCCCGCAAAAAGTGAAAAGCTAGGGGAAAAAAAAATAAACATCAAGACACTGGGTATCAAGAAATAAAAGACAATGATCTCTAAGTGGTGGGAAACATATGAAATAAGCCCTACAATTACTCCAGCTAACTGTCAGAGTTTCAGGCAATGACGCAGTGAAGGAAAAGCCAGGAAGAATTCAGGTACTCCCTGATTTGAGGACTCAGCTGATTCAGGCAACTAGAGTTTGCAGGGCAGGATACCAGAGAGGAGAGAAGTGGAGGGTGGGAAGAGGGAGAGAGGAGGGAAAGTGAGAGAGAGGGAGGGAGGGAGGAAGGAGGAGAAGAGAGAGGAGAAGGGAAGAAGAGAGAAGGGAAGGGAAGAGAAGGGGAGAGAAGGGGAAGGAGAGGAAAGAGAAAGAGAAAGAGAGAGAGAGAGCTCTCCAGATTAGCAGAGTCATCCAGTGAATGCATATGTCTGAAACTAATCAAGGTTAGAGAAAAAATTACCCAAGAGGATTAGAGGGAACAATATCTGGAGTTAAGACAGGATCTGGAAAATTTCCTATTCCAGAAGCCAGAGAGGGAAAAATCTCATTATTTATGGAGCATCAGGTGAGATGTTTGCCTCAGAAGTCAGAAAAAAATTAGTTCTGGACTAAAAACTGCTCTGGTTCCACCTAAGAAAGCTTAAACACAACTCCAAAAATGATCAAACGGCTGTCAAGTAAACCAAACTATGTCTAAGGACAAAAATTAAGAATATTTATAGAAATACAGATTAAACAAGTTAAAATTAACATTACCTGGCATACAGGTGTACTCATTTTCTACTGCCGCATAGCAAATTGCTGCCAACTTTCTGGCTTAAGACAGCACACATTTATCATCTCATGTTAATGTAGGTCAGAAGTCTGGGCAAGGCTCAACTGGGTTCTTTGCTCATAATCTCCATGGTTTGTAATCAAGGTGTTTGCCAGGGTTGTGGTCTCATGTGGGGCTCAGGGTCCTCTTTCGTGTTCATTTGACTATTGGCAGAATTCATGGAAATTGAATCTTCTTCAAAGACATCAGAAACACATTTTTCTGACTTCCTCTGCCTCTGCCTTTCATCTCTTTTAGATTCCTTGTTAAAAGCTCACTTAAATAGGTCAGGCTCGTGAAAGACAATTTATCTTTTGCTTAATTCAATTGATTTGGGACTTAAATTTCATCTCTTTTCATTTATAATGTAATGTAATCATAAGTGATATCCACTCATCAGGCTAGGGGATTATAAAACTTTATTGGTTACTGGAGTCATGTTATGATTGTACCAGCTACACTTGGCATGAAAAGAAGCAGAAAAACAGGACCCACAATGATGAGAAAATTCAATGGATTGAAATCAGCTTAGAAATTATACAGATGATAGCAATGGCAGAGAGGTATATTTAAACAGTTATTATAGCTATATTCTGTGAGTTCATGACTCTAGAGGAATGATTGAACATGTTAAATAAGATATAAAACATGCAAATGGGGCTTCAAAAGATGAAAATTACCATGACTGAGATAAAAAGTGCACAGGGTAGAATTAACAGCAGATAAGACATTGCAGAGGAAAAGAGTAGTAAGTTTAAAAACAAATCTTTATAAGTAATCCAAAATAAAACACACAGAGAAAAAAAGAATAAACAGACAAATGGGAAAAATTTAATACACTTAATACTAATATAATTAGAGTACCCAGATTCAGGAAGGGGAGCAGAAAAAAAATTTGAGAAAACCGTATTTGAGGAAATATGGTTAAACATTTTCAAAACTTGATAAATACTATAAATTCATGGATCCAAGAAGCCCTATGATTCTCAAGCATAAGAAACATGATGAAAATTACACCAAGGCACTTTAAAATTAGATCATCAAATCCAGGGATAAAGAGAAAATCTTAAAACCATTCAAAGCAAAAGACATGTATAGAGGAATGAGGATAAAAATGACAGCAGATGTCTTGGAAATAATATATGAGAGAAGACAAGAGAGCAATATCTTTAAAGTAGAAAGAAAAACCCTGACAAGCTAGACTTCTATACTCAGCAAAAATCTATTTCAAAAATTAAAAAGGCAAAATAAAGCCTTTGCTTCAGATATTCAAAAGCTGAAAGGATGTATCTCCAGCAGTGCTTCACTAGAAGATAATTCAAAGGAAGTTCTTTAGGCAGAAAGACAAGAATACCAAATGGACATCTGTATCTACACCAAGAAATGGGAAACAATGGAAATGGTAACTAGGTGAATGAATAGAAAAGACATTTCAATATGTAAATTTGTTTAGAAGATCACTGACTGCTTAAGCAAAAATAACAAAAATAGATCATAGGGTTTATAATATACAGAAGTAAATGTATGACGGTAACAAGAAGGCCAAGAAAGAAGAGATAGAAGGTTCTCATTATGAATGAAATGGCACAGTATCACTAGAAGATAGACTATGGAAGGAAGTTAAATATAGATACTGTAAACCTTAAACAATAGCAACAACAAATTAATACAAGTAATTATAGATAGTAAGCCAACAACAGAGATGAATTGATTCATAAAAATACTCAGTCCAAAAGAATATAGAAAAATTGGAAAGGGGACGAAGAGCAGATGGGAAAATTGAAAACAACCAGCAAGATGATAGATCTAAACCCAATCATATCAATAACCAAATTAAGTGTAAATGAGCTAACACTCTATTTAAAAGGCTGAGATTGTCAGATTGAATGTAAAGGAAAGATCCATCTATATGCTGACTAGGGGAACTCAGGTTAAGTGTAAAAATATAAATGGGTTATAAGAATACGGATGGAATTAGATATACCATACTAACATTAATTAAATTCAAGTTAGAGTGGCTATAGCAACTTCGGACAAAGTAGATTTTAAAAGGAAAAGAATAGTACTAGGAATAAAGCAGGTTGTTTCATAATGATAAAAGGGTCATCAAGAGGATATAACAACTGTAAATACTTGTGTATCCTAAATTAAACCTTAAGTAAGCAGAAAAAAGAAAATAAAAATGATTAGAGCATTAATCAAGGACTTAACCAGAAAAATAATATCATCAATGAATCCAAAAGCAAGTTCTTAGAGAAGATCAATGAAGGTGATAAATTTCTAGACAGACTGATCAGAAAAGAAAAGACACAAATTACCAATGTCAGGAATGAAAGTGGTTAACATAACTACAGATCCTACTTATTAAAAAGATGAAACGGGAATATTTTCTATTATTTCAATACATCTGACAACTTAGATGAAATAGACAATTTTAAAAATAGACACAAATCACCAAAGTTCACTTATAAGAAATTAAAAACTTTACCCCTATACATGTTTTAAAAATTGAATTTGTAGTTAAAATATTCTAACAAAAAATATTCCAGCACCCCACGGCTTCACTGGTTTGTTCTACCAGATATTTAATGAAGAAATAATATCATTGTACTGAAGCTCTTCCAGAAGAGTAAAGAGGAAATAATTCCCAACTCATTCTGTCCTCTACCAAAACATTCGTATACATATATTTTTTAGTTTTCCGTATATGTCTATAGGATAAGTTTTAGAAGTGGAATTGTTCATTCAATTAGAAACAACGAAAGGGTAAGATTTTTAAGCAAAAGGCAGACAGTCTCTCGGCTCTGTTTGCCAGACAGGGTCCTGTTCTTTCCAGCAGCCACAGCAAAGAAAGGAACAATTATTCACAGGATTTAATGTGCCCTGAAGGAGAGACTTTTAAAAGAAAAGCTATCTTTGGGAAAATCAGTAGAATAAGCACCAAAGAGAAACATAGATGAGCCAGTTCAGGCAAGTGTTGACTTGTCAGAGGGAGGACTTGACTTCTTTCCTATCTTTTAGGAACAATTGTTGCAGTTTTCTGGCAAGAGCTGGGGCTGGGTACTGACATGTGGGAGGTCTCTACTATCCACCAGCCTGACAGCATATACCCTGTTGAAAAACTTCAGGATCACACAGCTTTTCCATGTATTTGGGAGGTCTGAGAGTGTGGAGGTGTGCAAACAAAGACGGAAGGTGGCCAAATCAGTAACAAAAGTCATTAAAAGTGAGATCAGACCATGAACCAGATATTGTGCAACATCCTTTTCATAAATTATATCATTTAATTCTCACCATACTTCTAGGAGGAGGTATCCTTACATCCATTTTATAGATGAGGAAGATATAATTTAAGTAATTTGCCCATGGTGACACAGCTAAGAAATGGACAGTCTAGGACTTAAATCCAGACCTGGTAGAGAAAGCACCTACTGAGAACATTCTGAATGAGATGGTGCGACTTGCAGATTAAGGATAGAATAGGGACTTTGGGAATGTTAAGAGATGGAAATCCTGTGAAATCAGATTGTTATGATCATTATACAACTACAGATGTGATAAATTCATTTGAGTAATAAAAAAATACATTATTAAAAAAAAAGAGTTTGGAGTAATACTGTAGCAACCTGGAACAGGCAGGGAGTCAGATCTCACCAGCCTTCAGAGTAGGATCAGGTGTCCAAGGTGTGCCTGTCCAGATACTCAAAACCTGGAAAGGTGTCACACGAACTCTTATCACCTGTCAGGAGCTGAGAAGAGAGGTCCAGCAAAGAGACTGGGTTCATTTCTTCCATCAGTGGAAAGAAAGAGAAGATTTGCCTTTTAATTTACCTTCCTTCTGTTGCTTTGCCCATCTGGATCCTGGAGGACAAACACTCTATAAAGGGTTCACGACTAGACCACCGCTCTGTCTGGGGATTACTAAGCCATCCTCTGTGTGTAGCCACAGGAAGACCTCAACATCTTTTAGACTTTGCTTATTTTTTTGAGGGAAACCTGTACTGCCGTGAACTTCCCTCTAAGAACTGCTTTGGCTGCATCCCGTAAATTTGGTATGGTTGTGTTTTTGTTGTCATTTGTCTCAAGGTATTTTTTAAAATTTCCTCTTTGATTTCATCATTGACCCATTGTTTTTTAAAGAGCATATTGTTTGGTTTCTATGTAATAATTTTTTTCCCTCATTTCTTTTTCTGTGGCTGATTTCTAGTTTCATGTCATTGTGGTATCACTGACTTTGGAAATGGTGCAGTTCTCACTGTTCATTTCTTAAAAGTCATGGCTATGCCAAATCATTCAGACATAGTTTACAATTACAAAAACACTAACAATTCCTAAAGAGGAGACAACTGCAGCAAGATGGAGCTCTGCGTTTGGGCTACAATAAAAGGCACATCCTATTTTTTTTTTTTTTTCTGTCTTGGAGATAACTGTGATGGGATTGGAAGTCACTAATTTTGAATGTCACTGAAGGCAAAATATATGGTATGTGATCATGACGGCCATTGCATCATTACTGCTTTGCTAATTTAAAAGCAAGAAGAATGTTAACATGAGTTCTTTAAGTTTTAATTTGATAATCTATGAATTCATTTCATAAGGACTTATTAGCTGAGAGCCAGGCTCTTTGCTAAGTGTTGCAGATACAGAAATGATATTCAGTGCCCTAAATTTCACATAAAAGATTTGGCAAGGCCATGAATTCAACTGATAAGGTAACTTGGCAATCCAGAGGATCAAGTCAGCTCCCTCTGCTCTAGAGTCACAAGGGATAAGAATTTCTTTTTGCACAGTCGTAGAAAGTCCCTAGATTTAGTCCAAATCATGAAAACAGATGTTAGTCATTTCTCCTTCCCTTTCTTCAAGCTGCTCAGTCCTTACAGAAAGAACACCATCATCCGCAAATTTCTCGTGTCCTTCAAACCATTTTATGGTAGCAGCAATTCAAATTCCCCAAAGCCATGGCTTCAATGGATACTTGACTCCTGTGGCCACAGATATTACTTCAGTTAGCAGCTTCTCTCCCACATGATCTAGGCTGCCAGTTAACCCATCTCTGACCAGTGATGGGAAATGAAGTTGTCTTCAACAGCTAAGACAGATAACTTGTCTCACATTCCATATGTTTGTTGGTAGCTCCTAGTATTTGCAAGAAGAACAGAGAAGTGGGTTTAGAAAATGGATAGGAATAGAGGCTGGGCAGCTTAGATAAGTGAAATTGTTTATAATGTTCACACAAGGACAACCACCTCCTTTTCTGTATCCTAGCTATCTTTCTACAACAGCTACAAACCCTAAACATGCCCTGCTGATTTTTAAACTCAGTTTCAGGGAGGAGCTGCTGATGGGCCAAATTCAGGTCTAGCACTGAAGCCCTTTGGTCCAAAAGGCCATGAGAACAGATAAATGACCCTCACCAAGACTTGCGCAATGGTGTTTCTTCAACACAGAAGGAGGTTCAGACAAAAAATGATAAATTTCTTCTGTACTTACTAAGACAGGAAGTAGCGTGACCCTTATGAATATTAGAAAGCAGCTTGGACAATGGACTGTAATGAAGTGAGACTAGATGGGGGCTGATAGGAAGTGCCTTTTGAACCCAGAATAATGGGTGTGAAACGTGAGAAGAGGAGAGACTGGACTCTGGCTCTACTCTCAGGTTTAAGGCAAGGATGACAATGTGATTGGCTGTGCGGCTGATCATAAACATATCAAGCAGTAGGTCTGGAAGTAGTCCCTAACTCTAGGACAGGTGAGGTGGTATAGCATTTAAGAGACTGAGTATAGCCTTCTTGGGTTCAACTCCAGCTGAACACTTTCCAGCTCTGTAATTTGGGACATGGTATTCAACCACTCCATGCTTCAGTGTCCTCATCTTAAAATGGGACAGTAATAATATCTGTCCAAAGAGTGGTTCCCAGGAGTTCCCTTGTGGCACAGAGAGGTAAGGATCTGGCATCGTCACTCCAGTGGCTCCATTCGCTGCTGTGGTTTGGGTTTGATCCCTGGCTTGGGAATTTTAGTGCTGTGGGCGTGGCCAAAAATAAAATAAAATGAGTTTTTTCTTTTTTTTAAAGAGTGGTTGCCAGACTGAATGAGCATATGTATACAAAGCACTTAGAATAGTGCCTGACACTATTCAGTGCTCAATAAATGCTAGTTACTATTGTTACCTATTATCCATCCAGTGCTCTCTGCAATTAACTTAATGAGTTTGGGGGGTTTCTCTATATCCCTATGAAAAGACTGAGTTGAAAAAAAAGAGTTGTCTTCAGTAGTTAGAGTCTGCTGGCCCCACTGTCCACCAGAGAGAAATGTAAACCAGCCTGAGGACAGCCAGTTACAGCTGCTCATACAGGTGAGACCAAGTAGCCGCTTAGTTGAAGATGGTTCCAGAGCATGTTGATGAAAAACCAAGAAAATGACCTCTGCAGACCTGACTGCAGACCTGACTGAGACCATGTCTTCTGCACATAGCTGATGTCACTTTCAGAAACCACTAAATTACAAGTCACTTATAGCAGGGGAATGACACAGCATTTTGGAACCTCTATTCTAGCATGAGTGAGTTAAACAGGTTTCTTACATAACAAGAGCTCTGGCATCTCACCCAGGGCTTGACTCTTTGCCAGCGTCTCCTTTCCCTTGACACAGGTACTGAGATATTTGAAGAGCACGGGGCCGTGTGTAGGCCAAACCAGTGGGAAGCCAGTTCTCCTCTGGCTTTGAGAGACTCTGGAATAGGTGAGGTCGGATGCAAGTGGAAGGCAAATGCTCAGAGATTCTTGGTGTTTTCCATCTCCATCAGGGCATGCCTGGGGGACTTCCACATCTAGACCTTTCTGGAACCTTTCTAGAACCTTTCAGAACTCGCAAATATCCAGGAGTTTCCTGAAGGGTCCCTACACAGTTCTCTGTCAGCTCATAAAAATTAGAATCACCACCCAAGAGCCTTTCCTGATGCCCAGAACCAAGAGAAGCTATGTGTTGCACTTTTACCCACATACCCATAATGCACAGCAGGTCTAAATTTCCTAAAGGAAGGAAACCCAATGCCAAGATAAAGATCAGCTTTCAAGCTGGAAAACACATATCCTTCTCTGCAAACTAACACAAAAGCAAACTAAAAGTTTACCAACACTTTCAGCATAAACATTCCACTTAGTTTTCATTCTAAACTGCTAGGTGAATCACAGCACTCACACTGCTCATGAGCTCCGGCTGGAAAGAGCCAGTCAGTTCTATAAAATATATCATCTCTCTACTTCTCTCAGTTCTCTGGCTCAGACAAAATCAGCTTTGAGACTGGATAGATCCCACTTCTGGGGTATAATTTAACATTGGGGGTATTTTTATGTTAGGGAAATTACTTTGTCAGCCTAATGCTATTTTTGATATGGCTTTGAAAAAGGGGAGACAGAATTGAAGCCTCCTATCAAGAGGACGAATTCTCCATTTAATGAGGGTTTTTTTTTTTCCCTTGCAGTTTTCGTGGAAGAAGTCTTACTGAATAGGTAGGATATTTCTACCTTCATAATGAGGATTGCTCCTACTTATCAGATCCTGTCGTTGGCACTTTGCATACATTATCTCTAATTCTCATAACAAACCTTATTTATTTATTTAGTAATTTAAGGGAGAGATTATTTCTCCATTACAGAGATGAGGAAACTTGGGTTCTGAGAGGTTACTTGGCTAGTAAGGGGCAGGCTTGCTACCTACCGCAAGGCACCCAATTTTTTTCACTGTACCATGGTATTTCTCCTAAAGAAAGGATGTGGTCCTAGAGTGAAGGTGTCTTCTGGTCTAGGTAATTCAGAACAGACCCAAACCTTCACTAGACTCTTGATGCAACCTTTTTGCCAAATGGTAGGTTATTTTAGGTATTTTTGAGATGGAATCACATTTCCTTTAAGGGTCAAGTTTTCGTGTTTTTCTTTATTTTGTGTTTTCGTTTCACTTCAGTGTAATCAAGCAGAGCAGATCATCATGGAAATACCTGTAATTTTTGAGTAGCTCTTGAGGTGGTAACCAGTCCACACAGATCTCATCCTGGAGGAGAAAAGCTTCGGTTCGAGAAAAGCTCCCAGAGAAGCAGCTCTCCTTCAAGGGACTTCCTGCAACTACACAGTCTTTCTCATTTACTTTGTGCAAAAAGACCAACTCTTCTACCAACCAGCCTTCATGTGAAGGCTCTCTTTCTACAGAGCTCTTGCATATGTCAATTACCTTTCTATCCCCCAAGCAACTCTTCCCAAAGGCTCGCTGGCAGCTGAGGCTCTATAGATGTCTACTGAGCCAGCATGTGGATGTGAAACAAGATGCCACATGCCACAAGGAGGTGAGGGCACCAAATAATTCACACTTCTCTGTTCTCAAGAAACTGATAGGCTCATGCAGTGATATGAAACTATGGGAAAGCAAATCCAACTAGTATTTGAACTGAGAACCCAAGTTATTTATATGCTAAAGAAAGCAGGGAGCCCTGGGGGCTAGAGTCCTCAGGGATGCTTCACACAAGAGGAGAAAGCTGGAGGATGGAGGGGGTTCTGGACGGTGGAGAGGCACCAGGGATGAGGGGAGCCAGCAGGAGGGTTAGAGGGCAGGAGAGAAAGTAATCACGGTAGGTGGGGGAACAGCATCTCTGTCAATATTACTGCTGCTTTCTTCCTCCTGGCGCCCCTCGTGGCCTCCAATCAAGTGGGACCTCTCCACAAGTTTCCATTTCTATTCCGTTGTCACTGCACAGGAGCCCCAGGTGCTGGGGGAGGGAAGCTATACTCCTGAGATGAGGGCCCTGTTTTGGCCTGAGCCTGTGCCTCTAGGCTGTGACCTTCATGAGTGCTTCTCAGTCTTTTTCTGCCTTGAGGCAGATGAGGTGGCCGGAGTGGGCAGAGTTGGGTGCTTCCCTTCCTCTCTGTTGCCTAGGCTCTAATAAAACCCCAGTCGATTGGATTTGAGAACACAGTTTCCCTTGAGGGCAAGTCCTATGAAGAACAGAGTGCTTTGGTAAAAGGCTACTTTCTATCTCCCCCTACTGGAAACTGGAAGTCACTAGTGGGGGTGGGGAAGGAGAGGGGTGGGTCGATTTTTCTCCAGTCTTCACAGTGAGAATCTGGTAGTGCTTCTGGAGGTAAAACTTATAGCAGTGTGGGGTCTCCCTCCCCCCCAGGCGGCATGTGGAGTCCCTGGGCCAGGCTCCAGGCCAGGATTCAGATCTGAGCAGCAACTACACATTCCTCGCAGCTTTGCGGTAATGCTGGATCCTTAACCCACTGTGCTGGGCCAGGGATCAAACTTATGTCCCGGTCCTCCTAAGATGCCACTTATCCTGTTGAGCCACAGGAACTCTGTGTAGGGACCCTAGGAGATTGGACTCCCCTGGAGTTTTTCTCTATCTTGTCCACATGGGGCCTCTAGCATCTGCACTATTCAGATTTTCCCATCTGGCCTTGGTTCCCAAAGAAGTTTCAGCTCTGGAAATCTGTGACTTTCTGTGTCTGTCTATGCACTTCTCTCCAGTGTTGGGGGCAGCAGTTTGCCCTGTGATCTCAAGTCTGACGGATTGAAGAGGAGTTGTTGACTTTTAGTTTGTTCAGCTTTTGTTGCTGTTGTGAGTATTGCAATGACAACCTCCAAGCTCCTGAAGTGCTGGGCATGGCCACGCACATTTCTAAAATAGCATTTTCCAGCAATGTGTTCTGCAAAACTGAATCTGACAGTTCTACAGAAAGTTAATGGTGTTCAACCACAGAAGGGTCCCATGTCTAAGCTGTGTTGAGAAATACTAGGTTTCTAGCAGGTCTTTTCAATGTCTTTGTTACACTAATGAGCATTTGACTCTACTTTATGAGACAAATTATATTGTTTGCTAAAGTGTTATGACCATGAAATTCTTTTGGAGAAAAGTATCTCAAAAGACTGTTCTTCAGAACTTGGGAAATGCTACTTATAGTCTTTCAAATACTTCTTACCTCCAGGTACCCAATCTTTGTAGGTATGGTTGCATAATCAGGCCATATTATGTTCATTCATCCTACAGATACTAAGTCTCTGCTATGTGTAAGGCAGTATGGTGGGTAGATACTAGTTGTTTGGGACATGGTGCCTTTAAGACCTTAGAGTTTGGTATGGAAGGTGAGAGAGAAATGCACAGAAATAACTAATTCTAGAGACTTCAAAGAAAGAAAAGCCCCTTTCTGCCCCCAGCATTTATTTCTGCTATTTACAAAAGATGAATCAAATTAAATCTAGAGAGCCCAAACTGAAAACAATTTTTTTTATAAAAGATGTTAATTTTCCACATTTCATTGAGGTGTCAAGTTGGCTTCAAGAGGGAAAAAGGCTATGGGTTGGGTTTCTGGGCAGGTGGTCAGAATGTCAGTCTGTACAAAGCTGCCCATGACCTGCCATCTCATTTGCTGACTGGTGTCCAATGTAACATCTTCTTACTATGTTTCTAGGGATCCCTGTGAGCAGAATCTTCAGGCAGGAAACTAAGGGCTGGGTAGACTCACTCCAAATGCTTATACTTTAGAGGAGCGAAGGGTGAGACCTAAAGCACCCTTCAGTCTCTTGCCTGACTTTTGGATGCAACCTTTTCTGGCTAAAGGACTCATCTTCCAGAGCATCACTCCAGCTGCTAGTTATTGACAATACAAGAAAGCAGAAGACAGAGTTGCTTTTACACTAGGCACAAGCATTCGGAAGGAAACAAAAATTGGCAGCTAGTGACCGGTATATTAATTATTGTGAAGAGAACTGATCTTATATTCGGACAGGCACTTCAGTGCAACCAGAGAGGCATGAGGTTTTCCTCTTACCTGGCTCCGTCACTCAGATGCAGCTGTACCTGAAATCCACGCTTAGGCAGGCTTTCTTGGGCTTAAGTTGTTCTTCTCTGGGAATCGTCTCTTTAACAGGCAAACACCTAAGGAGAGGAAGATGCGATTTTGTTTTAGTCTTTGTATGGCTGTTATCAAACAACAGCTTCTTGGGATAAAAAGAATCAAAGTCAAATCACTTCATCTCTTGTTCCTCAGTTTCTTTGTTGGCAAAATGACAAGGGGTGGATTAAGAATTCTGAGTTATACTCCCAATTTATGACTCCTTAGGACTCCCAGAATTGAGACAGTGTGAAGGCCCTGGGAATTCAGGGAAAAGGGTGGGGAAAGACTCATAGGCATGGAATTCGGTTAGTGAGTTGGAATCAACATTATTTTTTTGTAATGTAAGAGAATAGAGAACACTAGATTCCACTGCATGTAAAAAGGTAAGTATTGTTTTATAAATTCAACATATATATTGTATTCATTGGGGTTCTCCAGAAAAATAGTACCAACACAGAGAAAGGGAGGGAGGAGGGGGGTAGGAACAGGGGGAGAGAGAGAGAGGGAGAGAGGGAAGGAGAGAGGTTGACTGATTTTAAGGAATTGGCTCACATAATTGCAGAGGCTAGCTAGTCCAAAATCCACAAGGCAGGCTGGCAGGCTGAACCCCAGGGAAGACGTGAGATGTTGCAGCTCAAGTTCAAAGACTGTCTGGAGGCAGAGTCCCCTCTCCTTCAGGGAACTTCAGTCTATTTTTTCTTAAGTCCTTCAACTGACTGGATGGGCCCCCCTGCTCCCCCATTCTTCTTTATTCGAAGTCTATTGACTCAAATGTAAAACTCTTTAATCTTAAACACACTGCCACAGTAATATACAGTCTGACGTTTGACCAGATGTCTGGGTACCACAGACTAGCTAAAGCTGACGTGTAAAATCAACAATCACACACATATATATGTGTGTACTGGGTAATGGAATAACGTTTCTTTCTTTCTTTTTTTTCTTTTTTTTTTTAGAGCCACTCTCATGGCCTATGGAGTTCCCAGGCTAGGGGTCTAATCAGAGCTGTAGCCGCTAGCCTACACAAGAGCCACAGCAACATGGGATCCAAGCTGCATCTGCGACCTACACCACAGCTCACAGCAATGCCAGATCCTTAACCCACAGAGCAAAGCCAGGGATTGAACCCACAACCTCATGGTTCCTAGTCAGATTCACTAACCATTGAGCCAGGATGGGAACTCCTGGAATAACTAATTTCTTATAGTAAGTATCGCCAAGAGTGAAAGCTTCTTTGAGTCCGTAAAACCATTCTTCACCCTGCCTCTAAGACAGTATTTTCTCTATCATGAAAAAGGGCACCATACCCCCAATGAAAAATTGTCCTTCACCACACCCTGGCTCTTGTCTCACTAAAGGAGACCCAGACACATTAGAGCCTGCTACCCAGTATTATCTTAGACTCTCTTGGTGCTCATTTTGCGCTAGACACAATGGCTTCTACTGCTTCTTTTATAGTCACAGGGGTTCTGACCTTAGGGCCTTTGTATTTACTCTTCATTCTTTTTTTTTTTTTTTTGCTTTTTCATTAACTTCTTTTTATGGAGATATCACTGACATACAACATTGTGTAAGTTTAAGGTGTACAGTGTGTTGCTTTGGCACATTTATATTTGGCAGTGTGATTACCACCCTTAGCGAAGGCATCTATTTTGCCACATAATTATTATTTCTTTTTTGTTATGGGAGAAAGTAAGATCTAGACTCTTGGCAGCTTTGAATCATACAGTATTGTTGTATCATACAGTATTGTTTTCTGTAGTCACTACGCTAAGCACTAGCTCTCCAGCACTTACTTATCTGCTGGTTGCAAGTTTGTACTTAAAACAACATCTCTGGACTCCAACATCTCCCCAATTTTCCCACCCTCAGCCCCTGGTAAGCACTGTTCTACTCTCTGTTTTTTTTTGTTTTTTTTTTTAGACTTTTTTTTTTTTTTTCCCACTGTACAGCAAGGGGGTCAGGTTATCCTTACATGTATACATTACAATTACAGTTTTTCCCCCACCCTTTCTTCTGTTGCAACATGAGTATCTAGACATAGTTCTCAATGCTATTCAGCAGGATCTCCTTGTAAATCTATTCTAAGTTGTGTCTGATAAGCCCAAGCTCCCGATCCCTCCCACTCCCTCCCCCTCCCATCAGGCAACCACAAGTCTCTTCTCCAAATCCATGATTTTCTTTTCTGAGGAGATGTTCATTTGTGCTGGATATTAGATTCCAGTTATAAGTGATATCATATGGTATTTGCCTTTGTCTTTCTGGCTCATTTCACTCAGGATGAGATTCTCTAGTTCCATCCATGTTGCTGCAAATGGCATTATGTCATTCTTTTTTTATGGCTGAGTAGTATTCCATTGTGTATATATACCACATCTTCTGAATCCAATCCTCTGTCGATGGACATTTGGGTTGTTTCCATGTCCTGGCTATTGTGAATAGTGCTGCAATGAACATGCGGGTGCATGTGTCTCTTTTAAGTAGAGTTTTGTCCGGATAGATGCCCAAGAGTGGGATTGCAGGGTCATATGGAAGTTCTATGTATAGATTTCTGAGGTATCTCCAAACTGTTCTCCATAGTGGCTGTACCAGTTTCCATTCCCACCAGCAGTGCAGGAGGGTTCCCTTTTCTCCACAGCCCCTCCAGCACTTGTTATTTGTGGATTTATGAATGATGGCCATTCTGACTGGTGTGAGGTGGTATCTCATGGTAGTTTTGATTTGCATTTCTCTTATAATCAGCGATGTTGAGCATTTTTTCATGTGTTTGTTGGCCATCTGTATATCTTCTTTGGAGAAATGTCTATTCAGGTCTTTTGCCCATTTTTCCATTGATTGATTGGTTTTTTTGCTGTTGGGTTGTATAAGTTGCTTATATATTCTAGAGATTAAGCCCTTGTCCGTTGCATCATTTGAAACTATTTTCTCCCATTCTGTAAGTTGTCTTTTTGTTTTCTTTTTGGTTTCCTTTGCTGTGCAAAAGCTTTTCAGTTTGATGAGGTCCCATGGGTTTATTTTTGCTCTAGTTTCTATTGCTTTGGGAGACTGACCTGAGAAAATATTCATGATGTTGATGTCAGAGAGTGTTTTGCCTATGTTTTCTTCTAAAAGCCACAGTCATCAAAACAGTGTGGTATTGGTACCAAAACAGACAGACAGACCAATGGAACAGAATAGAGAATCCGGAAATAAACCCTGACACCTATGGTCAATTAATCTTTGACAAGGGAGGCAAGAACATAAAATGGGAAAAAGAAAGTCTATTCAGCAAGCATTGCTGGGAAACCTGGACAGCTGCATGCAAAGCAATGAAACTAGAACACACCCTCACACCATGCACAAAAATAAACTCCAAATGGCTGAAAGACTTAAATGTATTTACTCTTCATTCTACCTGGAAGCTCTTCCCCTGGGTCTTCACAATGGCTGATGCCTTCTCATCTCTCAGATCTCCACTCAGCCACTGCTACTTCCTGGTCATTCCATTTAAAGCAACTTCTGCCCCCACCATCTCCATATACATTGTACCCCCTACATCTCCCAGCGGCCCTCTATCCAATTACACAATTTTATTTTCTCTATTGCATTTATCATAATATGCAATATCTTATTTCTTTATTTTTTGTTGTTCTCTTCCAACCCAAAGGGAAGCTCTAAGTCTTTCCTGCTCACCTTTACTCTAGGTGCCTTGAATAGCACTGGCCCACATAAAGTTTCCATAAATGGTTATGGAAGGACAGAGTTAGAGGGTGGAGTTTGCCCATGATTTGACTATCCATCACCTGAATCCCTCTTCTATTTTAGTGAGCACCTACTTTATGAATCTTGATGGGAGAAAGCAGCTGACAATGATAATTTCCCAGCCTCCTTTTGCAGTAAGGGTGGGTGACCCAGGCTTAGCCAATCATATGCACCCTCCCTGGCAACAGTACTGAGAAGCAGCCACAGAGGATGATCCATGTGGTGGTGGGTGGTGAAAGATCCATCAGTTGCTTCCAGGTTGCAGGAGAACAATAGCAGTGACAAGGGCATCAGTCATGCAAGCCATGATATCCAATGAACAGAAGCATTGGTGTAAGTATCCTCCCTGGACTGATTCTGCAGTATGATTTGACTCCATTCTATTTTTTTTAATTGAAGTATAATGGGCTTACAATATTAGTTTCAGGTTACAACATAGTGATTCGATATTTTTATACATTCCAACATGATCACCATGATAAGTCTAGTTACCACCTGTAACCATATAGAGTTATTATAACAGTACCAACTATATTCCCTTTGCTATACATTATATCACCATGACCTATTAAGAAATTTGTACCTCTAACTCCTTGCAAATATTTCACTCATCCCCCTACCACCCTGCCCTCAGTTTGTTGTTTGTTTGGTTTGTTTGTTTTCCTTTCTTTTTCCTTTTTCCAGCCATACCTGCGGCACATGAAATTTCCTGGGCTAGGGATTGAATTGGAGCTATGACTGCCAGCCTACACCACAGCCACAGCAACACTGGATATGAGATGTAGCTATGACATATACTGCAGCTTGTGACAATGTCAGATCCTTAACCTACTGAGCGAGGCCAGGGATCGAACCCACATTCTCATGGATACTAGTTGGGTTCTTAACCCACTGAGTCACAACAGGAATTCCTGGTGATCACCAGTTCGTTCTCTGTATCTGTAAGTATGTTTCTGTTTTATTATATTTTATTTTGTTTTTCTGGATTCCACATATAAGTGAAATCATAGGTATTTATCTTTCTCTGTCAGACTTATTTCACATAGCAAAATATCTTCATGTTCCAACCATGTTCTTGCAAATGGCAAGATTTCATTGAGTAATATTCCACTGTATATATACACATCTTTTTATCAGTCATCTATTGGTAGACATTCAGATCACTTCCTTATCTCAGCTGTTATAAATAATGCCGCAAAGAACATTGGAGTGCATATAGCTTTTTGCATTAGTGAATACCCAGAAGTGTAATTGTTGGATGTATGACAGTTCTACTTTTAATTTTCTGAGGAACTTCCGCACTGTTTTCCATAGTGGCCGCACAAATTTATGTTCCTACCAGCAGTGTACCAGAGTTCACTTTTCTTCATATCCTTGCAGATACTTGTTTCTTATCTTTTTGATGATAACCATTCTAATAGGTGTCAGGTGATATTTCATTATGGATTTGATGTGAATTTCCCTGATGATACTGAGTGATGATGAACAACTTTTCATGCCCGATGGCCATTTGTATGTCTCTTTTGGGAAAATGTCGATTCAGATTCTCTGCTCATTTTTTAGTTAGGTTTTTTTTGTTTGTTTGTTTTGGGTTTTTTTGTTTGTTTGTTTTTTTTTTTTTGCTTTTTAGGGCCGCACCCATGGCATATGGAGGTTTCCACGCTAGGGGTAAAATTGGAGCTGTAGCTGCTGGCCTATGCCACAGCCACAGCAACACAGAATCTGAGCCGCATCTACAACCTACACCACAGCTCACGGCAATGCTGCATCCTTAACCCAATGAGCAAGGCGAGGGATTGAACCTGCATCCTCATGGATGCTAGTCAGATTCATTAATCACTGAGTCACGACAGGAAACCCTAGTCAGTTTTTTTTTTAATTGAGTTGTATGAATTCTTTATATATTTTGGATATTAACCCCTTAGTTGATATATGATTTGCAAATACATTCTTCCATTTAGTAGGCTGCCTTTTCATTTTGTTGATGGTTTCCTTTACTGTGCAAAATCTTTTTAATTTGATATAGGCTCATTTTTTTTTTGCTTTGTTTTTGCTTCCCTTGCTGGAGGAGATAGATTAAAAAAACATTGCTTAAAAAAAATTGCTGCAATTTATGTCAAAGAGCATACAGCCTATGTTTTCATCTAGGAGTTTTAGGGTTCTAGATCTTACAATTAATCTTTAATATATTTTTAGGTTCTTTTTGTATACAGTGTGAAAAATGATCTAGTTTCATTCTTTTACATGAAGCTATCCAATTTTCCCAACACCAGTACTGTAGAGACAGTAATTTTCCCATTGTATCTTGCCTCCTTTGTGGTAGAAAAATTGGCCATATGTACATAGGTTTACTTCTGGGTTCTCTACATGGTTCCATTGATCAATGTGTCTGTTTTTTGAGCTAGTACCATACTGCTTCGATTACTATAGCTTTGTAGTATAGTTTGAAATCAGGGAATGTAATAACCTCTACTTTGTTCTTCTTTCTCAAGACGGCTTTGGTTAAGCAAGGTATTTGGTGGTGCCATACAAATTTTAGGATTATTTGTTCTAGTTCTGTGAAAAACACCATGGATATTTTGATGGGGATTGCATTGAATCTGTAGATTGCTTTCAGAAGTGTGGACAATTTTATAAATATTAATTTCTCCAATCCATGAGCATAGTATATGTCTCCATTTATTTGTGTCATCTTTATTTCATCAATGTCTTATAGTTTCCAGAGTACAGGCATACCTCAAAGATATGTGGGATCAGTTCCAGACCACTACAATAAAGCATGTTTCAATAAAGCAAACCACATATTTTTTTTTGTTGTTGTTTCCTACTGCATATAAGCTTATGTTTATACAATACTGTAGTCTATTAAGTGTTCAATGGCATTATGTCTAAAAAATGCACACATCTTTTTTTTTTTGGTTTTATTATTTTTTTTAATTGTTGTTTCCCCAATACAATTTTTTTTTCTACTGTACAGTATGGTGACCCAGTTACACATACATGTACACACTCTATTTTCTCACATTATCATGCACCATCATCAGTGACTAGACATAGTTCCCAGTGCTACACAGCAGGATCTCATTGCTAATCCATTCCAAAGGCAGTTGTTTGCATCTATTAACCCCAAGCTCCCAATCCCTCCCCTTGGCACAAGTCTATTCTCCAAGTCCATGTAAAAAATGCACAAATCTTAATTAAAAAATACTTTATTGCTTAAAAAAAGGTAACCATCATTTGACAATGCCAAGTTGTGAAAATCTTCAATTGGTGAAAAACACAATATTGGTGAAGCATGATAAAGTGAAATGCAATAAAACCAAGTATGCCTATGTCTTTTACCTCTTTGGCTAAATTATTCCTAGGTAATTTATTCTTTTTGATGCAATTTTTTTTATTTTATTTTTTTGTCTTTTTGCCATTTCTTGGGCCGCTCCCACAGCATATGGAGGTTCCCAGGCTAGGGGTCTAATCGGAGCTGGAGCTGCCAGCCTACGCCAGAGCCACAGCAACCCAGGATCCGAGCCGCGTCTGCAACCTACACCACAGCTCACGGCAACGCCGGATCATTAACCCACTGAGCAAGGGCAGGGATCGAACCCGCAACCTCATGGTTCCTAGTGGGATTCGTTAACCACTGCGCCACGACGGGAACTCCTGATGCAATTATTAGTAGGATTGTTTAATTCTCTTTCTGATAGTTTGTTATTAGTGTATAGAAATGCAATAGATTTCTGCATAATACTTTTTGTATACTGCAACTTTATTGAACTTACTACTTCTATTAGTTTTTTTTTTTTTTTTTGGTGGAGTCTTTAGGGTTTTCTATATAGTATTATGCCATTTGTAAATAGATATAGTTTTATTTCTTCCCTCCCAATTTAAATGCCTTTATTTCTTTTTCTTGTCTGATTGCTGTGTTTAGGACTCCCAGTATTGGGTTGAATAAAAAAGTCTTGAAGGAGCATGTTTGTCTTTTTCTTTCTCTTAAAGGAAAACATTTCAGCTTTTCAACATTGAATAGAATGTCAGCTGTGGGTTGTCATAAATGGCCTTTATTATGTTATGATATGTTCCTTCTACACCTATTTTGTTGAGAGTTTTTACCATAAATAGATATTAAATTTTTGTCCAATGCTTTTTATGCATCTATTGAGATGACCATGGGATTTTTAATCATTCATTTTGTTGATGTGGTATGATTTGCAGATATTGTACCATCCTTGGTACAATCCTGGAAGAAATTCCACTCTATCATGATGTATGTTTTTTTAATGTACTGTTGAATTTTTTTGCCAAATATTTTGCTGAGGGTTTTTTGCATCTATGTTCATTAGAGATATTAACATGTAATTTTCTTTTTTTGTAGCATCTTTGTCAGTTTTGTTATTAGGATAATGCTGACCTTGTAGAATTAATTTGGGAATGTTCCTTCAACTTCAATTTTATGGAATAGTTTGAGAAATATAGGTAGTAATTCTTCTTTAAATGTTTGGTAGAATTCCACTGTGAAACCGTCTGCACTTGGACTTTGTTGTTGGCAGGTTTTTAAATTTGATTCAATATCCTTACTAGTAATTGGTCTATTCAGATTTTCTTTCTTCCTGATTCAGTATTGGTAGATTATTTCTAAGAACTTATCCATTTATTCTAGGTTGTCCAATTTGCTGCTGTCTAATTATTTGTGGTAGTCTATGATTCTTTGTATTTCTGTGGCATTGTCTGCAAATTCTCTTTCATTTATTATTTTATTTATTTAGGCCCTCTCTCTCTTTCTCTGTTGATGAATCTGGCTAAAGGTTTATCAATTTTGTTTTAACTTTTCTAGGAACCAACTCTTAGTGTCACTGATTTTTTTTTTCTTTTTTCTTTTAGTCTCTAGTCCACTTATTCTACTTGGTTCCTTATTATTTCCTTCCTTCTACTATCTTTGGGTTGTGTTTGTTCTTCATTTTCTAGTTCCTTTAGGTTTAAGGTCAGTTTATTTGAGATTTGTTGTTGTTGTTTGTTTCCTGGGGCATTCTTATATCACTATAAACTTCCCTCTTAGAACTGCCTTTGTGGTGTCCCAAAGATGTTAGATTGTTATGTGTCCATTTTCATTTGTCTACAGGTATTTTAAAGTTCCTTTGATTTTTTCATTGATCTATTGGTTGTTCAGTAGCATGTTGCTTAGTCTACACATGTTTGTGTCCCCCCCCCCCAGTTTTATTCTTGTAATTGATTTCTAATTTTATACCAAAAAGATGGTTGTTATGATTTCGATCTTAATAATAAATTTATTGGGACTTGTTTCGTGGTCTAACATGTTATCAATCCTGGGGAATGTTCCATGTGCCCTGACAAAAATCTACTGCTTTTGGATAGAATGTTTTGTATATATCTGTTTAGTTCATCTGACCTAATGTGTCATGTGAGGTCAGTATTTCCTTACTGATTTTCTGTCTGAATCATCTAGCCACTGATGTAAGTGGGGTATTAAAGTCCTCTATTCTTATTGTATTACTGTTAATTTCTCCCTTAATGTCTGTTAATATTTGCTTCATATATTTAGGTGCTGCTATGTTGGGTGCAAAAACATTTAAAAGGTTCTATCTTATTTTTGACTGACGTCATCATTTCCTTCTTTGGCTTTTGTTACTTATTTGTTTAAAGTCTATTTTGTCTGATGTAAGCATTGCTCCCCCAACTTTCTTTTCATTTCCATTGCATGGAATTATCTTTTTTTCTATCCTTTTACTTTCAGTCTACATGCCTCTTTAGATCTGCTTCCTTTTTTGAGGCTCAACCCGTGGCCTATGGAAGGTCCCAGGCTAGGGGTTAAATCAGAACTATAGCTGCTGGCTTACACCACGGCCACAGCAATGTGGCATCCAAACCACATCTGTGATCTACACCACAGCTTGAGGCAATGCTGGATCCTTAACCCACTGAGAGAGGGCAGGGATTGAACACACATCCTTATGGATACTAGATAGATTCATTTCTGCGGCACTACAATGGGAAATACTCTTTAGATCTGAATTGAATCTTGTAGGCAGCTCACGGTTTTTTGTTTTTTGTTTTTTTAAATCTACTCAGTCACCCTCTATCTTTTGTTGGGAGCATTTAGTCTATTTACTTCTAAAGTGATTATTAATAGAAATGTACTTATTGCCATTCTGTTAATTTTTTTCTGGTTATTTTTGTTGTCTTTCTTATTTCTTTAATCTTCTATTTGTCTCTTCCCTGTGGTTTGAAGCCCTTCTTTGGTGTTATATTTGTGCTCTGTGTGTGTGTGTGTGTGTGTGTGTGTGTGTGTGTGTGTGTTTGTGTGTGTATCTATTGTAGGTTTTCTAATTTGGTTACCATGAAGTTCATATATATTGACCTATATTTGTTCCTGTTTATTTTAACTTGATATTTGCTTAAGTTCAAGAGTATTCTAAAACACTACACTTTTACTCCACTTCCCACATTTTATGTTTTTGATGTCATATTTTTATTTTGTATATCTCTTAACTTATTATAGTTGATTTTACAACTTTTGTCTTTCATACTAGATTTTGCCTTTACTATATATTTTTCTTTACCAGTGAGATTTTTTTTTCATGTATTTTAAAATTTCAATTATGGCCCTTTCTTTTCTACTTAAAGAAGACTCTTTTTTTTTTCTTTCTTTCTTTCTTTTTTTTTTGGTAACATCGTGGTGATGAACTTCTTTAGTTTTAACTTATCTAGGAAATCCTATCTCTTCTTCAATTCTGAATGATAACCTTGTTGGGTAAAGTATTTTTAGTTGTAAGTTCTGTCCTTTTACCACTTTAAATATATCATGCCATTCCATTCCTCCCTGAAAAGTTTCTGCTGAAAAATCAGCTGGTAGTCTCATGGAGGTTCCCTTGTATTTGACTAGTTGTTTTTCTTTTGCTGCCTTTAACATTCTCTCTTTAACTTTTTCCATTTTAATTGCGATATGTCTTGGTGTGGAGCTCTTTGAGCTCTTCTTGTTTGGGACTGTCTGTACTTCCTGGATCTGGATATCTATTTCCTTCCCCAGGTTAAGGAATTTTTCAGCCATTATTTCTTCAAATAAGTTTTCTGTACCTTTCTTGTTCTCTTATCCTCTGGGACAACTATACTGCATTTTTTAAATGTATTCTTTCATTTCAGTTATTGTATTCTTCAGCTCTGATTTTTCCTTTTTTAAAAAGTCTTATTAAAGTATAGTTGATTTACAAAGTTGTGATAATTTCTGCTGTACAACAAAATGATTCAGATATACATATACACACATCCATCCTCTTTAAGATTCTTTTCCCGGATAGATTATCACAGAATACTGGGTTGAGTTCTCTGTGCTATACAACAGGTCCCCATTGGCCAATCCTTCCAAATACCTCAGTGTCCATATACCAATCCTAAACCCCCAGTCCACCCCTCACCCCCATCTGAACCCTTTGATAACTATAAGTTTTTCAAAGTCTGTCTGCTTCTGTTCTGCAAATAAGTTCATTTGTATCATTTTTTTAAGATTCCATGTAAAAGTGATATCATATGATGTTTGTCTTTCTCTAACTTCACATGATAATTTCTAGGTGCATCCATGTTGCTGCAAATGACATTACTTCATTCTTTTTTTATGGCTGAGTAATATTCCATTGCATATATGTGCAACATCCTTTTTATCAAATTCCTCTGTTGATAGGCAGATATCTAGATTGCCTCCATGTCTTGGCTATTGTAAATACTGCTGCAATGAACATTGGGGTGCATGTATCTTTTCAAAGAATGGCTTTTTCTGGGTAGATTCCCATGAGTGGGAATGCTGGATCACATAGTGGTTCTAATTTTAGTTTTTTTGAGGAAACTCCATACTATTTTCCATAGTGGTTTTACCAATTTACATTCCCACCAACAGTGTAGGAGGGTTCCCTTTTCTCCATACCATCTCCCACATTATTGTTTGTAGACTTTTTGATCATGGCCATTCTGGCTGGTGTAAGATCTAAATAGACATACAGGAGGCTAAAGAAACACATGAAAAGATGTGCTCAATATCATTAATTATTAGAGAAATGTAAATCTGATTGGTTTTTTCTTATGTTTCTTACTCTTTGTTGAAGCTCTCACTGTGTTCTTCCATTAGTCTCCCAAGTTTGGCAAACATCTTTATAATAATTACTTTGAAATTTTTATTAGGCAAATTACTTATTTCTATTTAATTTAGGTTTTTTTTTTTCTAGGATACCATCTTGTTCTTTCATTTGGAACTTATTCATCTGTCTCTTCATTTTGTTTGACTTTCTGTGTTTGGCCCTGTGGAATAGCATCCCCTATGCAGACTGTGTGTGCTGGCGGCTTTGGCAGCCAGGTGGAACTGGAGTGGGCATTGACTGGGATTTTTTTCTGGGGCATGTCTCTCTGGGGCTTCCTTGTTGGCATAGTTGGAGCTGGAGCACTGTGGACCAGGAGCGGGCCTCCTGGCATGTTTCAGGCTGGTTGGGGCTGCCTTGGTGAGGTGCTGGAGCAGGTGTAGGCCAAGGGTATGCTGGAGTGGCCTTGGAAGGCCAACTAGAGCACCAGGAATTTTCAGACTGCTGTCTTTGTGCCAGAACTTGCAGTGAATGAGTTTGTGCTCAAGCTCCTTAAAAGTGGAGCCTTGGTTTCTTACAGCCCTCCAACTCTCCCAGATATAAGTTCTGCTAGTTTTGAAAACCAAAATGGGGGTTTATCTTCTCAGTGTAGTTTCCCAGGCCTGGGGTACTCAATGTACAGCTCTAACTCTTTGCTTCTTAGGGAGAACACCTTTATTTATGATATCGTATTCCCTTTGTGGATCTCTGTACCAGGGATGTGCGTCCTGAAAAGATCATGTCTCTGACTCTCCTACTCACGTCAATGTGTTTTTGTGTTTATATCCTTAATTGTGGAAGAACCATTTAGTCTTCAGGTTATTCTTGAGAGAAGTTTCCTCTATGTAGTGGTAGTTTGGTGTGTTTTGGGGAGGAGGTGAGTTCAGGATCTTCCTACTCTTCTATCTTGGTCCCCATCCCTGATCTGGCTGTATCAAATTTCCCACACTCCTGCCCTTCTCTAAATCCAGTTTTCTTGTCTCCCAGTGATTCTGTGAGCTTCCAGATACCCTTTTCAGAAAATCCTGCCTGCCTAACTCAGACTTGTTTCTGATGCTGGAAACCTTTTAGTATCTCTTCCTTTCTTTCATCTTTCTTCTCTTCTGCCTTATAACTCCCCTCTAATCTATTCATGGCCTTCCCTTCCTTCTGATTAGATTTTATACTTATCATGAACTCCCCCCAAGTCTTTGTAGTTACTTTGATTTAAAAGGAATGAAGGCCTCTGCGGTATAGTTTTGCTCTGTACTAGCAGCAAGGGTGGGAAGGGCTGGAGAATGTTGTGTGGATCAGGGTCAATCATTAAAACTTCTTTGGCTCATCAATTGATTTGAATTATAGTTTTTGAGTTGTCTGGGACTTACTGAGGGACTGCTATTTGAAACACCCCACACAGTGTATTTAGAGCTTTTTGTAAGGGCAACACATATGGTTTAATATCAAGGAACCCCTACAAAGTTAAGAAAGAGAGAGTGTCATATTTTTCAAAAAGGAGGTGGCATATTGTACTTTCTAAAGATGGCCACAACAATATCTTCTAAATGCTGTTATACAATGTTGTCTTGTCAAATCCCATGAAGACTTGGACTCTCTCTCTCAACTTGCCTGGATCTGGATGGGACCTTGACTGCTTTGATCAACAGAAATAGCATAAGTGATGCTGTGCTTATCTGGCCTGACAGTTTCTGCTTCCTGCCTCTTCGAAGCCAGCCAGCATATAAGAAATAGGAGGACACTGAGGGCCTCATTCTGCAAGAAGCCCAAAGCCATGTGGAGAGGCTCTAGAGGATGAGGTACTGTGTGGAGGGAGAGAGAGGCTGAGGTGCCAGACACATGAGTGAGAAAGCCATACTGAAGGTGGATCCTGAATGCCAGGTAGACCACAGGCTAAACAGCCTGCCGAGCCCTTGCTAAATTCCTGACCTACACAACTGTGAGTGATATAAAATTGTTTTAGGCCTCTGTATTTGGGGATGGTTGGTTATGTAGAAATATATAGCAAAGGGCAAGGACCCATATACATATAACACTTCTAAGCATCTGGTTGTGGCCATATATAGTGCAGAACGTTCTGGGTGCTAAGAACCCCAGAGCAGATGCTCTGGGCATACTCAGCACCCTTGGAGAAACCAGCCCTCCAATAAGAGGTAACTTGTACCTATTTAAGATTGAAAAGGGGGAGTTCCCGTCATGGCGCAGTGGAAACGAATACGACTAGGAACCATGAGGTTATGGGTTCAATTCCTGGCCTTGCTCAGTGGTTAAGGATCTGGTGTTGCTGTGGCTGTGGTGTAGGCTGGCTGCTGTAGCTCCGATTGGACCCCTAGCCTGGGAACCTCCATATGCCACAGGTATGGCCCTAAAAAAAAAAAAATTCAAAAGGATCTTGCAGGGAGATTTTCTAGCATCACCCAAAGAAGTCTGGCATGGAGAAAGAAGATCCAGGATCATTACCAGAAGTAATAAAATTCCTTCTCCATCTGGAGAGGCTCATCAGCCTCAGCTTTCTATACCTAATGAAATAATTTCTTGGAATCCTACTTTCTGGCTGTGGAGGAGTCAGAGAAATTTTTTCCTGACGCTTTCATTCCCCTCCAAAATTATATTTACCTCAAACCCTGGGGAAAATAAGACTGCAACCACCTATCACTACAACAAGCACATACACTATGATGCATTTTATACAAGAAAGTTAAAATGCTATATAGCACTGTACATTACTCAAGGAAGCACAATTCAAATTCTTGTGTATTTAATGTCCTGTTTCTATTTCTCCTAGAAACACATTCTATAGCTTGCACTAAAATTAAAAAAAAAAAAAAAAAAAAAGCTGCTGCCTTGTCTCATCTACAGCATCGTTTGTGTTGGGTTTGGTAGTAGCTCCCAGGTGAAATCTGTGTTTCTGAGTTGACCTGGAAGCAAGTAACTCCACAAGGGGGCCCTGGGCCAAAGTGCTTTGTGGCATATGTGCAGGTACTATTGGACCCGTGCTTTCTTCTAGAAACCTCTTGGACCCGTGCTTTCTTCTAGAAACCTCTAAGTATGCTAGGTTCTGTCTATGGCCTACCCAGGTGTCATTCCACACCTTAATTCTTTGATTATAGATTTCGACTTTTTTAACTGCTGTCAGTGACCATTTCCTTCACTGGGAGAGCAGACAGCTCCTTTAGCCCAAGGAGATGAATCTTGACTAAGTAAATGAATCAAAGTCCATCTTTTTGGCCAGTATTTGGTTCAAAAATGGACATGTGACACAATTCTGACCCATGAGGGCCAGAAGTTGGATGTAGGACTTTGGGGAAAGTTTCCTATTTTTTCAATAGACATCCAAGGAAAAGGTGCTCTCCATTCCTGTCCCCTGTCACTCGGGTACCTTGTGAAAGTGTGATGCCTAGAGACACTGTCTTGTCCACTACAAGGGGAACTGGTCCAAAGGGAAAGTCAGCATGCTGACCGAGTGGAGAGCGGGAAGAACCTGGGTCCTTAATTGCATTATGAGTTGTTGCATTAACCTGCCTTGGAACTGTGCTAACTCTGGGCTTCTTGTCATGGGAGAAAATGATTTCTTTCCTTGCTTAAGCTGTGTTTAGTTGAATTTTCTATTACTTGCAACTTATGCAAGTTATTATTCTTAACAGTAGTTAAGAAAAAGAAAAAACAAATGGCTACTGGGGTGCTAACGAAGAAAAGAACATCTTTGGCATTGAGGAGGCAGAACTCTTGCATGCTTCTGGATAGGGAAGGCTGCAGGCACACGGGTTGGGTTGTGGGTTGCCTCTGGGGAGGTCCATGTCAGTTAGAACAGCAAAGGAAGCTGCTTTAGGAGCACTAGAACTGATCTCAGTTTTGAAGAGCTCAAAATAAGGGAGTCAAAGACAAAAAGCCCCAGTTAAGCAGTTTCTCCAAGGCTTCATTAGCCCACAAGGAAAATGCTGAGTTTCAGATCTTTATCTAAAAGCCTAGAATGAGGCTGTCAGAGCATCTGGGAAGAAGATGCATGGGGTACCTCGACAGGGATGGAATTCAATGAAGAACGTAGGGTCTCCATTGTTGCAGCATCCAGTCCTGGTGACCCAGAAGGAATGCACGTTTGCTAAAGTCTATCTATGGGATAGTAAAAGAAATTCTTTGCAAAACGGCAAAGCAAAACAAACAGCTGTCTGGCTCAGGCTGGCTGCCTCCACAGAGTTGTCCAAAGTTATGGACCTCTTGGACAAGCACCAACAACCTGGCTTGTGCTGGAAACACACTGCCATCAGCTCCTTTGACAACAACCAGAGTGATGAAAACACTTTCGACACTTGGGATTGCTCGCCTTTTAATTCATTTGTCACAGGATAAATGTGTTGCCTGTGTGCTCTGAACCAAATACTGATGTATTTTCCGGGATGAAGGCAACATAAATTTTGCAATCTGACAGATAAAAGTAACTCTTCAATAAGCAGAAAAAAGAGGCTAAAATGCACAACTGGCCACTTTTCATATCCCCTCCTGGGAGGCAATCTCGGTATGATAGGGCTTTTAAAAAATGATTGATTTCTCTTGGAAGCTCCTAAGAAAGAGGGAAGCAGCCCCTGGCATCCTGGAGCTGGCCTGGCATTCACAGCTGGGTCTTTGTGTCCCCTTGCTGAGCCTAAACAATTTCACAGAACATCAACACGAGACAAGGCCACTCTGTGACCCTGATGGATCAAGACAGGAACAAGCACACTTTGTAATGATGCCTGAGCACAAACAGAACCTGAACACTGTTCAAGTCACAAGATGTCAAGCACCCCCACCTCCCAGCTGATAGGAGTGGCTGCTGCTTCTTTACCAATCACAGCTTTAGCTTCGCCTGGGTCAGCAAGATTTATTGAGATACTATTTGAATATCTAGAGCTGCCATAACAAATGACCATCAACTGAGCGGCTGAAAACAACAGACATTTATGGTCTCACGGTTCTAAAGTCTGACATCTGAAAACAGGGTGTTGGCAGGGATGGGTTCCCTCTGGAGGCTCTGAGGGAGAACTCATTCCATGCCTGACTCCTAGCTTCCCAAGGCTGCTGGTAGTTCTTGGTGCTCTTTGGCTTGTAGGTGCATCACTCCGATTCCTGCTTCAGCGGTCACATGGCCTTCTCCCCAGGGTCTCTCCTCTTTGTCTCTGTGTCCTTTCTTCTGATAAGTATTCCTTTTTAAAATGCTTTATATTAAAGATTTTTAAAAACTGATGTATAGTTGATTTATAATGTCGTGTTAGTTTCAGGTGCACAGCAAAGTGATTCAGTTATACATATTTTTTCAGCGAGGCGGTCCTTGTTGTTTACCTATTTTATGTAGAGTAGTGTGTATATGTTACTCCTAATGTATCCCTCCCTGCTCCTTTTCCCTTTGGTGACCATAAATTTGTTTCCTATGTCTGTGAGTCTATTTCTGTTCTATAAATAAGTTCATTTGTATCTTTTTTGTAGATTCCACATAGAAGTGATATCATTTGATATTTGTCTTTCTCTGTCTGACTTCACTTAGTATGATGATCTCTAGATCCACCTATGTTGCTGCAAATGGCATTATTTTGTTCTTTTTTATGGCTGTGTAATATTCTACTGTATGTATGGGTACACACACACACACACACAAACACACACACACCCACCCACCCACCATATCTTTATCTATTCATCTGCTGATGGACACTTACATTTTTTCCACATCCTGGCTATTGTAAACAGTGCTGCAGTGAATATCAGGGTGCATGTAAATCTTTTGGAATTATGGTTTTCTCTGGCTAGATGCCCAGGAGTAAGATTGCAGGATCATATGGTAACTCTGTTTTTAGTATTTTAGAGAACCTCCCTGCTGCTCTCCATAGTGGCTGTACCAATTTACATTCCAACCAATAGTGCAGGAGGGCTCCTTTTTCTCCACACCCTCTCCAGAATTTATTATTTGTAGACTTTTTGATGATGGCCATTCAGACTGGTGGGAGGTATACCTCATTGTAGTTCTGATTTGCATTTCTCTAGTAAATTAGTGATGAACATCTTTTCATGTGCATTTTGGTTATCTGTATGTCTTTGGAGAAATGTCTATTTAGAGCTGCCCAATTTTTGATTGGGTTGTTTGCTTTTTTGATATTTAGTTGAATGAGATATTTGTATATTTTGGAGATTAATCCCTTGTCTTGGTCAGCATCTTATAAGAATTTTTGTCATTGGATTTAGGGCTCACTCAGTTAATCCAGGATGACCTCATCTTTAGTGCTTTTGCTTATTTATATCTGCACAGATCCCTTACTCAAATAACATCACATTCACAGGTACTGGGGATTAAGAATTGGACATACATTTTGGGGGACTGCAATTCAACCCACTACAGATCCCTGCCCATAGAATTATTCCAGCTTCCTGACAGTGTCCAATCCACAGCAAAGCCTCACTTTCTTAGACTCTCTCCAAAAGATCTAACACAAACTCGAATCTTCTATGTCTCTTCTAACAGTCTCTTACTGACATGGTCCACAGCTCACTGTGGCATGTTCTCCACCACTGTAATGAGTAATGAACCCAACTTGTTCACCTCTAGGAGTGTTGCTGGTGGTCTCTGGCTGGAGAACATTGATATTCCCCTGATACTTAATATTTATTAACTGTAATGTGTCAGGTACCATGTCAATGCTCAGATGCAGGAATCCATTGAATCTTTGCAGCAACTCTATGAGTAGGTACTCTTCATCCTCATTTTACAGGTGAGAAAACAGGCTTAGAAATATTAGCATCTTACGAGTCAAGGGTCCTTCAGAGAAACAGAACCAAAAAGAGAGGGAGAGGGAAAGAGAAGCTTTATTATTTGTTATAAAGGAATTGGCTCATGTAATTATGGAAGTCCCAAGACCTGCAAGTGGCAAGCTGGAAACCCAGGAGAGCCAGAAAGTGTTTAGTTCCATTTTGAGTCTGAATCATAATCACTCAAAATCCATAGTTTACAGGAAAGCCAGTGATGTGGTTGCAATTCTAAAGCTGGCAGGCTTAAGACCCAGGAAAAGCTGAACTTTCAGTTCACCCCAAAAGCAGGGGAAAAGCTAATGCCCCAGGTCTAAGGCAGTAGGGTGGGAAGAAGCCTCTTTTATTCAGAGGAGTGTCAGCCTTTGTGTTCTATCCAGGACTTCAACTGATCGAATGAGGCCTACGCTCCTTAGGGAGGACAATCTGCTTTACTCACTCTATTGCTTTCAATGTTAATCTCATCCCAAAACGCACTCACAGAATAAACTTTGACCAAATACCTAGGCACCTTGTGGTCCAGTCAAGTTGACACATGAAACGAACCATCACAGCATCTTTCTCGAGATCCTACAGCCAGAATTCAAACCCTGGGTTGTCTCTCTCTCAGAATCCACCCTCTGCCACAATCCTTTCCCAGTGGCTTTCTTTTCATGGGTGGGCTCATCCAGAGACAATCTACAGTGGGTTCTGTGCTAAGTCTCACTGAGCTTAGAGTCTGAAGTACACAATTTGGAACTGAATTACATACTTATGTTTTTGCTGTTGTTTCATATGTGGTTTTCTCAACTCTCCCATCAGAATGGAGGGAATTTGGTAATGAGGACTATGTGCTAAGCTTTAATAATAGCTAATGTAATTGAATACTTATTATGGACCAGCTGCTTTACACGTATTTATCCATTTAATACTCATAACAACACCAATAGGTAGCTACCTCTGTTATCGCCATTTTACAGGTGTGAAGACTACCTCCCAGATACTGACCTATGGGCACAAGTTTACAGGGACAGGAAGTGGAGCCAGGGTTTGAACCCACGCAATCTGGCTTTTAACCTCCCTCTGCTGTGCTTCTTGTACTTTTCCCCTCTGGTTGGCCCCCATTCCCATTATCTGTCTCAATGGTGACACTTGTAGGCACCCAGGAACTCTCTTTAGGGAATTGGTTTCAAGAAAGAAAATCTCCTTGGGCAGCTAAATGACTTTGAGGTTGGTTGACCAGGTGTCCTCTCGGCAGGGTACACCTGGCTTGCGGTTTGACCAGTGCTGCTCTCTGGGACTCCCCTGGCCAGACTCCTGTTCCTCTATGCGTCTCAGCTCAAGAACACGCCTCCCGGGAAGCTGTGGTTAAGAGTGCCCTGTGGCCCTCACTCAGGAGAGGTGCTCAGGTAGTCCTGCATCCTGGTGCCAAGGCTGAACCTTGAAAAATGCAGTGTCACCTTACTAAGCACTAAGCACTGCTATTATGAGACGCTGCCCTACCAGCAGCTGCACAAACAGGTTCTTTGCAGGAGGAGGGATCTGTCGGCCCATCCCAAGGCTGGCACAGTGCCTGGGTGTGGGTCACCGAGCTTGGGCACACCTGGTTCTCTCGAGGGCTGCTGCACAAACAGTGACTCAGCGCTTCAAGGAGCGGGAGCCGTGGGACACATCCCCCATTGCCCAGCACACTCACTTCCATGTTACTTGAACAAGAGGGTGGTGTTTAAACTTCCCTGACACTGACTTATTCCTTAAGCATTCCGGGAAGCCCTAAATTCTTTGGATGTAGTCAAAATCTGAAGGGGAATGTAGTTTTCAGTTTTGGTGCTTGGAAGTTCTGCCACGGCATTTTTTTCACCCTTCTTTTTGTAGCATTTCTGCGGCATATGGAAGTTCCCGGGCTAGGGGACGAATCAGAGCTGCAGCTGCCTGCCTGTACCACAGGCATGGCAATGTGGGATCCAAGCTGCATCTGCAACCTAAGTCACAGCTTGCAGCAATGTCAGATCCTTAACCTACTGAGCGAGGTCAGGGATCGAACCTCCATACTTACAGAGATACCGGGTCCTTAACGTGCTGAGCCACAACAGGAACTCTCATAGCACTTTTATATTTGCATCATCACCTTCTTTTTCAAGGAGCTAGACTATGAGCTCTTTAAGAGCAGAATTATATTTTACTTATATTTGTCTTTTCCATAGCTAGTATAGGGCCTGCAACATGGGATTCACTTAGGGGCTTCTTTCCAAATGATAAAATCTGTAGGATTTCTCCCTGATCTTTTATCCTATCACCATCTTCAAAATACCTTGTTCTAGGCAAACATCTGGCAAGAAAGTAGGAGGCTTGCTGTTATGCCCCAGCTCTGGGATAAACCAGATACACCACCTTGGCCATGTATGTTTAGTTCAGGACCTCAGTGTATTTATCTGAATGGCCAACAAGGCTGGATTTGAGAAAGCCTAATGTCCCTTCTAGTTTAATATCCTAGGCATCTGTAGATGGAATGCTCAGCACAGAGAGGGGGTGACAGGAAGGCGGTTCCAAAATCTCCACCTGATTTTGTAGCCTCAGAGCGAGAACATCGACCCAGATTTCCTGACATTCACCACCACCACCCCCTACCCCCAGCTCTGAAGTTAACATCTATAGGAAATGACTGAAAGGGGGGCTGGATTGGGGGCAATAGCTTCCCAGAGCCCTTGGGGAGGTTGGCACTGGAATCGGGGCTCTGTCGCAAGGTCAGGGCACCTGCTGCCAGGATGGCCACACTAGAGACCTGGCCTGGAGCTCCCTGGGCCTTTCCCACCACACATATCTGTGATCCTGCTGTTAGAACAGGATGTGGGCTCCTCACCTTAGGCCATAAGCTTAGGAAAAACATCCTTCTTGCAGAGACTCCCAGGGGAAAGAAATGTAATTCTTTGATCTTGATCCTTAACAAAGAATCTGTCTTGGGATTTTTGAAATCTTGGGAGAAAAAAAAATACATGGGTACTTTCAAAGCTTTCCTTGTTTGATGTATTGTAAAACAGGGGGAACAAATATTCCCCTCTAGGGTAAATATTCCTTTGTTCCAGGAAGCTACTCTAATAGATATTTGGATATTAAACAGAAAAGTAAGTTTTCCAGAAGGCAGAAATGCAGACCATGCCTTTCCAAGGGGCTCCTGTGTCACCACAGTAACCCAAGAAGCAGTTCTCAACAAGGGTGAAATTGCAGCTCTGCAAATTGGGCTCTGCAGGAAAATGTTTCATCTTTAAAGATTTAGTGTTCAGAGTCTCTGAAAATTGTTCCCTGTTCTTGGAAAATATGCCAATGCCTTTACTGGAGTGGAGGCTGGATGCTGGGATGGGTGGGGACAGGGGAACGGTCCTCACTCAGGTTGGAGGAGGGGTCACCAGAAGGGCCAGCCTGGGTAGCTCAAGACCCATTTGGCTGGTTTGGGTTTGTTTGAAGCCATCATCTTTGCCATGTTCTGGACTACTTAACTCTGACTTTGGACAAGGATGATGTTAAATTTGTTGCCTTTGAGGTGACTTCTCATGAGGAATCCTCAGGGAAGACCTACCCTCCCTGAATGGTGAGGGCAATCATGCTGGGAGGGGCCAGAAAGAGCTAGAAAAGAGGGGACAATTTGGGGGACACTGAAATGGGGATGACGAGGCAAAGACTCCATGAAAGAACCAGAGGTCTCTTTGTCCTGCTCTCTCTGATGGAAGGGAGTGTAAAGAGTCTAGGCCTGATGCAGAGGCTGGAGCTGGGCTGGGTGGCCCATAGAGGTTGTTCATGGAGGGCTTTGACCTGCGACATTTGCGACTCTACATTTCCAGGGCCACTTTAAACTCTTGGAGTTGCAATTCCTGTCTGTTATTTCCAAATGTTTATTACAGTTACTCATCGAAGCTTGGGGTTAGCCAAAATGTCAGGAGTTAAAGGCTCAGATGATTCCAACACTGTGATCACATTATAGGTCCAAGAGGGATTGGCAGCATCGTGAATGGGGTCCTTGGAGGAACAGAGGATAAAGATCTGGATTGAATGCATCTTGAAGGCATGACTGGGATGAAGATGGATGAGGTCGCTCTCACGAGATAATCCTCTCCATATACACTCAAGAAGAGATCTTCAACGAGGGAGGCCAGGACCTACTATACTGATGCTGGTGGGGACACTGAATCAGCAAACAAGTGGGTTATAGTTCCTAAAGTTTCTCTTCTGCCTGGAATAACAGAGAGCATAGGTTTGCAGGGCTCTGTCCTTGGTGGGCAGAAGGGGATTCCAATGACAGGGAAAAGCACCGAGGGCAGGGTGGGGCCACAAAAATGATGAGAATGAGTGTGTAGAGAGGAAAGAAAGGGTTTTTCTGGTTTTGGTTTCTGCTTTTTTTTCTGCTGGCAAGCAGCAGAGCACAGTAGAGTGAGCAGCAGAGATGGGTGTCTGGTCCTCGCTTTGCCACAAGTGGGATGCAGTCACTTAACCTTCTCTAGACCTGTTTCCCCTTAGTGAATAATCTGTCTACTTAGGATGCTTCTGGTGCTCCCTCTCTGTTCCTTCCCTTCCTGGCACATCTTCCACAGCCCTCCTCTCTGGTCCTTGCTTCCTTCTCAGATCTTTACAGGGACTCTGCCTGGAGCAACTCTGATCGCAGCATCTCATGGTCAAAATTGGCCTCTAAGTGATCTGGGCATCTCCATCTGGTTACCCAGATCTGGGTTTGGTAGCTTAGGGGGAAAGATGCTCAAAGGGCTTCACCAGGATGATACGTCGCAGCAGTCACAGCAGTGGGAATGGTGGGCTTTGTCCATTCAGACACCAATTCTGATTCCGGAAGAAAGTCATTTGTGTATTAGACCCGCATTGAGATGCAGCAGAGATATCGGCAACTACTCTGCTGTAAGGGCCCTGTTTTCCTTGTACATTTGGCAACATGCATTAATACACGTGTGTTGGCTAAATGTATAGCTTAATACCCATGTATTGGATAAATGAGTTAATGGAATCTACAAATCATCATGGACTCATGTTTTCCAAGCCAGTCACCACACCACATTCTCTGCCAAAGGTTTTATGCTGCTTCCAGATGTACGAGGCAGTTGGGGAGATGTCACTTAGATGCTGAAACATTGGAATCCGGAGACCATTTTGGAGGTTTCTGGGCACCGGGTAGAGTTTTACAAACAGCAGCATCTTTAAGGAAATAGATGTATAATCACTACAAAGTACTTTAACGCTCTCTCTGCCCACAGACAGACTTGCTCCCACCCTCAAAGCAAGGCCCCGGGCAAAAGCCTGAAGCAAGGGAGAGTTATTCTTGGTGTTCTCTGAGCTCCTCTTGAATTCTGTTTCCCCAAAGGCTGGTGACTTTCCTCTCCCCCAGGACCCCTCTGCTGGCCACTCTACTTTCTTAATAACAGCCCAGGCCCTGGAAGTTCCTGACATCCCATCTTGCCTCTTTCCCTCAACTAATGGGGCAGATATTCACCCGACTCTCATTCAGCTTGTGGTTTTCTTTCAGTTTCTGTGGTCTTTCAATGGGAAGGCAGAGAGAGAAGTCCCCAGGCCTCATCAAAGCCATTTGGAGCCCTACAAATGTGCTCTAGAGACCCTGAGACAATTAAATGCTAGGAAAATAACTATGTCCTCTGACCTAGCATGGAGTCCAAGCTCACTTTGTCACTTCTTTATTTTATGGCATGTATACATCTTTTCAGAGATGCCTGGAGAATCTGCTGAAGATGAATGGTTATTTCCTGAATCTAGCAATTCAGAGAGTCTGGATGAGTATTCAAATCAGTTTAAGGGTAGAGAGCTACCTTAGCAAATGTTTGGGCCCCAGTGAATAGGGCCTGAAGTTTTTTTCATGCTGATTCCAAAAATATTGTGCATTCCACCTTTCCATTACAAACCTTCCTGGGTTAGTTGGCATCTTGCAGCAGATAAATGTAAGCAGGTCTGATAGGGCAAGAACTGGGGGGCACCATAGGGCATTATGGTTAGGAGTGTGGACTTGAAAATGGACTCCCTGGCCCAGCTACACAAAAGCCCAATGCCCTTAGACAAGCCACTTCACCTCCTTAGACTTAATTTCCTCATTGGAAAACAACTGCATCAGAAATCTATAGTAACTACAACAAAATATACTTACAATAATTCCGAGAAATGGTATATATATAAGTGCCTGCTATGATTGTTGTAGGTGATCCTTGGGACTGGGCTTTCCCAGAATATTGACATGATCTTAGGAGACAAGATCTCCCCAGTAGCTTCCAGTCAATGTCCTAAGGCCCATGGGGAGAAAAGGAAACTGATAGCTATTCTCAGGACACCTAAGAAGTAGGCCCAGTTCTCAGAATCATGTGGGCCTCACTAAGATGTTTAGGCAGAGAAGCATCTACTAACACCCAGGGTTTTGCTGTATAGGGTCAAGGACACTGGTACACCCGATGGGCTCAAGTGTCAGCCCCAGCCTGACGTTCTCCATTCCCACTGAGAGTTCTGTATTTGAGTAGCTACCATGATGCTTGGGGTGGGAAGGTCCCTTCCTGGCCCAAGGGCTCGGCTTTCTCTTGCCCTGACATGAAAGCTTTCAGACCTTCACATTGTGAGTGCCCTGATCTTAAACAGATGAGCCTGTGCACACAGCTTGCTGAATGCCTCTCCTGACGTATGGAGCTTGTGCTGATCAAAGTTAGCAGGAGCTCCCAATCGTTATTAGCATCCTGTGCCTCCGAAAGCTCCTGAAATTGACAGAGAGAAAAGAACTTCTCTCTTGTAAGCTGGATGTCAGATGGGGACAAGCCAACAAAAACTTGAGCTGAAGTCCTCTCTAGTTTTACATATTTAAGGATTAAAAAGCAATTTCTTTCAAATAATGATTAGATCAGCCATTTATCAGTTCCCGGCAGTATCTTGTTTTGGGAGGCTTCTTGCATTATCTTGGTGAGGGAAAAAGCAGCAATAGGAATTACTGAGAGCAAAAGGCAAAATTCCCTATTAGGCTCATCCCAGATGTAAAGCCTGATCAAATGGTCTGTTTAGTAAGCGTTATTAAGAACATCTTTGGTTAAACAAATGAAGCTAGACACATCCAAGTGCTTGAGATCGTGTTTAAAAGGAAAAATAAATGCTAGGAAAAATCAGACAACCTAGTTCAAGCATTTAAGTCTGCAAAAGTGCAGCACAAGGCACTGTGCTGATGAAATCACAGCTGTCCTACACAGAGCCACCACAGCCACAAAAATGGCAGAAGGGGCCATAGCAGGAAGCATGCTTGGCTTGCAGGAGCCTGAGCCAGGCACAGTGAAAGAGCTGCCACTGACTTGGAAATCCTGTTTTTCCAAAGAACACTCATGGAGTACAAAGGCAAATCTCATTCCTGCCATCTGCTCATTCTGCAACCTTCCACCTCCCCCAGCTCACATTAAACAGACAATGAAAGGATCCTCTGGCTTCAAAAATATGGGATGTCTGCAGATGACGTCGTGTGGCCTGCTCAGCAGATGCCATGTGCTTTACAGCTATGGAATCCTCATACCAACCCTGCAGAGTGATGCGGTGGTGAGCAAAACCGGGTCATTTAAAAGTTGGCATGGGCTGGGTTGAGACCAGCTCTCTGTCTTCACCGATGAGGAAGATCACTCTTGGTCCCATATCAGACATGTTCGCCTGCTAGGTGTTTGGCGCAGGGCAAGGCTGGAGCTTACCACTGTGTAGAAGTCATATCTGATCTCTGCCTTCCCAGGCCAGCCTTGTGCAGAGTAAGAGAAGCAATGACAACAGGCTGTGGCAAGTCCTATGACAAGAGAAGTCCAAGGTCATTGAGACATGGAAAGGAAGATGTGACTCAGGTAGGGGTATGGGGACAGGCCTTGAACAGAAGCGAAGGAGGAGCGGAGGAAGCCAGGCAAGCAGCGGAGGGAGTGGGAAGAGAACTCCAGGCAGAGGCAGGAGCATGTGTGCAAGGGTTGCAAATAAGAGAGAACGGCCCTTTGGCAGAGACAAGTGACTAGATGGGTGTCACATGGTTGATGCATAACTGCAGATGGAGCCTTGTCAAGGAATGAGACTTTTTTAGACTCGAAACTTGTAAAAAGCAATTTTATTTGAATCATGCTTACTGTAAACAACTGTGACGAGGGTATGCAATTATGAAGAACTACATCACGTCCCTAAAGCTGCAGTAAGATTATTATTATTTTTTAAAATTTATATTGTATAAAAAAAAAGACATGAGCTTTGGGCAGGAAAGAGCTGCCCAACTCTTTAATGTAATTATATAGATATAATAAAAATGATATAATGAAAAGAAAAAATTAATGGTAAACCTTCATGATTTCATTGAAGGTTCCTGTATTTTCAATTTAACAATAGGTACAATTTATGAAGTTTTACTAACTCCTTCATTAGACTTTTTACTTTCCACAATTATCTAAAATATATTTTCTCTAATCTTTCTGTCCATATATATTTGTTTTAAATAGATAGAGACTCTGAAATAAAACTTGATAAGAATTTCCTTTCTTTTTATATATAACGTCAAGTATTCAACATTTTTTTTTTTTTTTTTTTGTCTCTTTGTCTTTTCTAGGGCCGCACAGCACATGGAGGTTCCCAGGCTAGGGGTCTAATCGGAGCTGTAGCCACCAGCCTACGCCAGAGCCACAGTAATGTGGGATGCGAGCCACGTCTGCGACCTACACCACAGGTCACGGCAACGCCGGATTGTTAACCCACTGAGCAAGGGCAGGGACCGAACCCGCAACCTCATGGTTCCTAGTCGGATTCGTTAACCACTGAGCCACGATGGGTACCCCCAATAAGTATTTTTTGAGCACCTATTAGGTACACATGTTGGGTGCTATGGACACAGCAATGACCAGGGAGCTTATATGCTGATTGGGGCACATATTATACACCAACCAACCAATAAATAATATTTCAGGTAGGGCTGGTGTTATGAAGAAAAATAAAGCGAGGTTGTGGGTGGTGGGAGAAAGACAGGTGACCTTTAAAAGAAGGTCAGGAAACTGTTGCTCTCTGAAAATTGTAGTTTGGATCTGAGCTGTAGCCGTGAATGTCCTGAGAGGTGGGGAGAATCTTGATACATTTCGATTGCAGAGCCTATACATTTGTGGAAGATTGGAAGAGGGATGCAACAAAGATGACTCTTAGTTTGGGATAGGAAGATGAGGATATAGAGGATTTTGCTAATAACAGATAGAGTCTTGAAAACAAAAGTCTGAGGGGTTGGGGCTGGAGGTGGCATTGGGTTAGATTCGGAAATGCATAGGGCCATAGTACGGTAACAGTGGGAGGATGGTGATGGACTGGGTCCTGGCCTGACGTAATCAAGGATATAGGCTTTTTTCTGGTGGTCTCCAGAGCAGGTTGTGATGATAAGGTTGTTAAGTGATGGTAGAGGTTGAGGGGGGAAAACTCCCAGGAGACACAGGGCTCTGTGGGACCCCACCTCAGTCGCAGCAAAGGGGTGTCAATTTTGATGGAGGATTGGTTGCACTGGAGTAAGTCAAACTCTGTGGGTACCCTCTGGCACCAGAGCTACGCCATTCCTAGGATATTTGGTGGCCCAGGCAAATAGGTTTTGTTTGGCCTCTTTCTATATAAACAACTAGATTAAAAAATGTTTCACAAAATTCACAAGTCCATGGGAGGTATACTGATCTATTCCTGAAGATTTAGAATAATGGGCAAGGATGTGTTACTTTTTAAATCTTCTAATCAGTCAGAACATGGGATGATTCTTTATAGTATCCAGGAACCATCTCTTCCTATTCAGGTTCAAGTCCTATTCATATTCTTCATGTTTTTCTCTTTTTGGTCACATATTCTTTTCCAAGCCAATTTCATATATATATTTGGTCTTTTGTCTTTTTGTTGTTGTTGTTGTTGCTATTTCTTGGGCCGCTCCTGCGGCATATGGAGGTTCCCAGGCTAGGGGTTGAATCGGAGCTGTAGCCACCGGCCTACGCCAGAGCCACAGCAACGTGGGATCCGAGCCGCGTCTGCAACCTACACCACAGCTCACGGCAACGCCGGATCCTTAACCCACTGAGCAAGGGCAGGGACCGAACCCGCAACCTCATGGTTCCTAGTCGGATTCGTTAACCACTGCGCCACGATGGGAACTCCCAATTTCATATTTTTCACCACAAGGAAAAGTCATTGCTCATGACACTGCAGCCCTTTGGAGGCTCTAAATAACATGAATCCTTCTTGGCTCTGTGGATCCCTAATACCATCTGTTTCATGCTGGTTACACCAAAACTCATGGTGTGGTATCATCTATCACACCACTCATCAATGCTGGCTTCCAATGACTCTCACTATGCTTCTTCGATGATGACCGCAAATGCAAGCCTTAACTAGACAGTGCAGAAAAGTGAATGATAATTTTCTTTTACTCATTGGTCAAAAATTAGGTTGATTTTTTAAAAAATTTTTGTAATGTGAACATAGAAAAAACCCCATCTGGTTCAAATTCTCTTGAATTCTTTAGTCCATAGTTGCTACGTTCCTAGAATATCGTCTCTTTCAATGTTGACTATGCTCTGACTTCTGCATGGCACTCAGTGAGGACAACAGGGCAGTGGTCAATGGGCAGAACAACTAGAGTAGATCCTTTAGCCAATGTGTGGGACCTCCGATCCTATTCCCTCAGGGGTTAGGACGGGTCTGGGACATTATGAGGTCATGATATCAATCAGAGGCAAGAGAAGACTTCAGTTAGAAGGACTGTTGGTCCTGCTGTGTAATGGTTTCAAAAGCCTTTGGGGAGATAAGTATGGGCATCCATAGAGCTGTGCCACCAGAAGTGGTGGTAGAGCCTGTGAGACGGTGTGCCTGTGACACAGGGTGCACAGGGTAAAACGCCTCCCCTATTGCCTCCAGGTACTGTAGAGTGGAAGCAGCTCTGTGCTTAAAGCACAACTTAGCAAGATCTGATCAATGAGTTCACATGGATGGTCCAAGCCCATGGGTCTTCAGAACTCTGAAATTGTTCTCTACCCAACATGAATGAAGACTACTCAAAAAAAAAAAAAAAACCAAAAAAACAAAAAACAAAAAACAAAAAAAAACAAAAAAACAAAACCAACAAAAAAACAAACAAAAAAAAGACTCTTTGAATCAGCCTATCAGCACCAGTGTAGCGGTCCAATCTCAAAAGATATTCTTTCTGGTCAGCTTACCTGGCCACCCATCTGAGATAGATCCAGGTAATGGCACCCCAGATAGGGTCAAATCCTGGAGCTACTCCATGCATCTGGTAGACCTCAAATAGGAGGTGCTTTTGAGGGTTGGAGAGCAACCGAAGAGGAGAAACAAAAAACCCAGGCCTGCACCACATGATTCCCAGCTGGGGCTCAAGGAGCCTACCTGGAGGTCCAAGGTACACCCTCCTTCTCCCTCCTCCTTGCCTTCCCTCCCCTGGGACTGTTCAGCTCTGAGGGTGGTACTGTCTGCACTGCAGGGCAAAACCTAGCAAAATCAAATTTAATTTTACTTTAGACTTTGGCCTCAAACTTAGCAGCAAATCAGACCTTTGTTTAATCACAGGATTATAAATATTCTGTACCTTCCCATACTCTTATCAGTGTAGAGATAGCATTTACAACAAAATACCTGGCAAAACAAAGTGCTTTTCAAATCCAATGATTTATTTATTTCCCTTTAATTAAAGCCAATTCCCTTTTTAAGGGGATGCTTATTTCTGAGAGTCTATTTTCCTTTCTCAGAATAAAAGCTTGCTTATACTATTCTTGTCCTTGAACTAGTACTAAGACCCCAGTATTTGTCCCCAGTACTAAGGTCAAAGTTGCCTAGGACACACAAAACACATTTGTGTGCTCTTGTAAGTATCAGAAGCAACAAGGCAGGAGTGAACTCAAGTCTCATGTCACCTCTGGACCACTGCTTTTATATTTGATAAGGCATAGGATGACAGAGGGAAAAGGTTTGGTAAAGACTTGGACTGCCCCAATCTGAAGCCCCAGAGGGCTCTCCCTGGGCATCCTCTCTGCCTGCTGGTGAGTCCTGCCCAAGCATTGTGTGGAGTCCTGCCCAAGTTTAAATTTGTTGGTCTACTTCATGGCTCTGTATCTTGTTCCTCTCCCAGTTTTACTTGTTCCACGTGTAATTCGTACCAAGGAAGAATTCAAGTGCACAATTTTAGGGAAAGGAGGCCTATTCACAAAACTTTGTGAAAACTTGGTTTTCTAAATTTAAGTATTAATTGATGCTATAATGTCCATAATGTTTTATCATTGAGTTAATCCTCATATCAGCAGTGACTGTTCCTCAAAGAGATATAGGCAGTCCTTGACCTTCACACAACTTCTACAGGGTCTCCCCGCTCTCCTATGTTGAATCTTCAGAACACTGCAGACCAGGGCTTTTATATTCCAGCTGACAAAAAAATGTTAAGTCATTTTATGCTAGTTCTTCCTGCCTCCCAACATTCTATCTTTGGCAATTGCTATTTGTGGGTACTTTGTGTCTATCTAATAATCTGAATACCAATAGCACTTTTCTATTTTATCTTATCCAAATGAATGGAAGGTGACAAAATGAAGGAAGGTGCCAATACCAGTGATAATGCAATTCAGTGTGCTGAAGGCTGGTCAGCTCAACCTTCAGTCAGATGTTCCATGGACATCAAGTGGCTGTGAGTTTAGTTGCAGAGGAAGAGAACCAACTGGAGAGGATGGATGACATTGTGACATATCATCCAAGGCAAGAGCTGTCCATGGAGGAACTGTGGTGCCTGTGAAGTATGGATTGAGAATGAGCAGGGATCCCAATGCAGCCTTCTCACTGACCTCTTCTCAGAGATGAAGATGGCTATCATTCCACTGTCTCTTGAAAATCATTTTAAGAAAACTTACCTGATACCATTAACTAGAATTTCTATCAGCTAGTTGTTACCCCAGCTTTACATAAGTTTCTTCTCTAGGCTGAGATAACTGGCAGCTGAGGTAGGGAACAATTTCAAAGCACATATTTTTATTATCTATAATGTTTATTGTTTTTAATGTGTTGAATAATATGTCCACATTGCATATGCAAGCAAAAACAACGTCTTTAATCACAATTATGGATTTTACAATGTCCTGAGCTCTTAAGAGGCAGAATCTTCTATATGCCTATTGTTTAGCTCTCACTACTCAACTTTCAAATACACTTTCAGGAATTCATTTTATACAAATGTAAGGGACTTTATATACGATTTTTCTGGGAGATGATCTCTCTCATCTTGGGAGATGGTGTTCTTTTGAAAAAGGATGTTTCCTCTTACAACACAAATGTTGAATCTGTTTTCTGTATGTTTCCATACATAAATAAGGCAGAAGTACCCTTCAATATCAAGGCCAGTACCTTGCTCACTGGCTTTGAGGCTGATGACTGCTCCTAGAGACACTGAAAAAGCAACAAGCAAATCACCCTCCCAGGCCACTGACGGTTATGGATGTGACCAAGTACTAGGGATATTGTTGCCACGACTCAGGGAGAAATGACCGTTTGATGTTGAAGAAACTAAGAATCAAGGGAATGCTGTTTAATCTTCACAGGACAAATGAGGTCAGACCCTACTCTTATCCCCATGGCTTGCCTTTCCCTGGAGACAAGGTTTGAACAAAATCAAAACTTGAAACAAAAATGCTCAGTTCTACATAGATCAAGGACAGATACCTTTGCCAGTAGGGCTGTTTTAACTTTTCTCTAAATATTTTACAGTGGAGTCTCTCTTAGCATTGTGCTCCGAGTAGTCCAGAACTTATGGTGACCTGTCTTTTTTAAAAAACCTTCTCTAAAAATATAGATTTCTAAGTATATGTTTCCTTTATATTTTGAAGTTATAATCACTTGTTTATGACTAAATGTTTAGAGATATCAAAGTAAAACACTTTAGTAATAGATATATCTCATCTGGATTTTGAAGAAACGAAAAGCATCAATTTAAAAATCCAGGAATTCCCATTGTGGCTCAGTGGGTTGAGGATCCAGCATTGCCACAAACTGTGGTATAGGTCACAGATGTGGCTCAGATCTGGTGGTGGTGTTGCTGTGATATAGGCCTGCAGCTTCAGCTCTAATCCAACCCCCAGCCTGGAAACTTCCATATGCTGTGGGTTCGGCCATAAAAAGAAAAAAAAAATTATAAATCTAGATATTTAGTAATGGTGTTTACTTGATTTTCTGGGTTAGATTGTGTTTGACACCTATTGGGCCAGATTCCCAGTGGACAATGTAGGCAATGTAATTGAAACATCACTAAAGATGGTGGATGGAGATTTATGTACAGAGTTAGAAATTTGAGAAGGTGAAATAGTCTATAAGATATGAAACCAATTTTGCAAATATACTTACACAAATGCACAGGAAAGAAAAGTCTGGGAGGCTATATGCTGAAGTGTTAATAGTGCTTACACCTGGTTGATGGGATTATGGGCTTTATTTCATTTTCTGCCTTTTTCAAAATTTCTATACTACAAGGGGATATGTACATAGAAACAAGCAATGCTTTTTAAAAATGGAAAGGAGGACTTTTGGAGCAGGAGGGTAATCCTGTGATAGCCTCACTATTCTACAGATTCTCAGTAGTTCCTGAGTTGAAATGGGCCTTATAGAGGCTCAAGGAAAAAAGGATTCTAACTTTGCATTATTCCACTAATGATGTAGCCATCCCTCTTTGCGTTTCATCTGTGATTTTTTTTTTTCTTTTTGTGGCTACACCTGTGGCATATGGAAGTTCCCAGGCTAGGGATCAAATTGCTACACCACAGCCATGGCAACACTGGATCTGAGCTGCATCTGTGACCTACGCCTCAGCTGGAGGCTATGCTGGATCCTTAACCCACTGAGCAAGGCCAGGGCTTGAACCTGCATCCTCACAGACACTGTTGGGTTCTTAACCTGCTGAGCCACAATGGGAACTCCTCATGTGTGAAATTTTAATGCTTTCTTCACATGTAATTACAGGGCTTAAAGTCACTAAATCACTCAACTCCCAAACCTTGAATAACTCCTTTCTATACCTGAAAGTTTTAAAATTTATTAAAAAGCTCAGAGCCAACAAGAAGGCAGAGATGCTCAGGTTCAGGAATAATTAGGTATTCATAGATATTGATTGCAGAAAAAAATATGTACTGAAGCCAAAAACCCTATCTTAAAAGATTTATGAATTGATTCATTGATTAATTAATTATGAGGAGATAGTTGGCTGTGACTTAAGATAGAATTTTTTTTACAACATTTGTTTGGTAGTGAGGAGATGTGAACTGGTGATCTCCACATTAGTTTTCACTCTTGGTCAACGCAGGCAAGTCGGTTCTTAATCAGATTTTTTTCAGTCTGATATGCTGTAAAGCAAAGTTTCTTCTCTGGTGGAGGGCTGTGGGGAAAAAGCTGGCCAGTAAGTACAAACTCCTCTCATGCCTGGGACTACCTGGATTCTTTTGAGCTATTATGCTAGCCCACTCTATGCCTTTAAGAATATAATCAATTTTCAGTTGATTTCTGCTTACTTATTTCAGTGCTGGCCACCTGTCCTGCCTTGCTCTGTTGACAGTGAATCAGTTCACGCGTCCTCACACTCCTTGGAGAGCTATCACTGTCCAGGATTCAGTTCCCTTGGTTGTCTTATGATCTCAGTTTCTTTCTTTCTTTCTTTCTTTTTTTTTTTTTTTTGTCTTTTTGACATTTCTAGGGCTGCTCCCGTGGCATATGGAGGTTCCCAGGCTAGGAGTCTAATCGGAGTTGCCACAGCAACTCGGGATCCGAGCCACGTCTGCAACCTACACCACAGCTCACTGCAATGCCAGATCCTCAACCCACTGAGCAAGGCCAGGGATCGAACCCACAACCTCATGGTTCCTAGTTGGATTCGCTAACCACTGAGCCACGAAGGGAATCTCAGTTTTTGATGGAGTCAGGAAATTTTATGATTTTATAAATTGCCCACTTTTTCTTCATTAGGGTAGCAGCAAAGTTCTTTTGAAGCTTTCTACATCTGAAAGCCTAAGCAAAACTGAGCCAAAAATCTTTTCCATCCTGTGTTGTATGGTTGAGGTCTAGAAAAAAACTAGCTTTTTCAGTTCTCCCAGATTCTGGATTTCTGAACCCTGTGTAATTGTGGCCATTTGTCCTGCCATTTCTTTCCTGAGCTCATCTCTTTCTTGTGACACCCAGCCAAAGGCAGCCAGCATACACAGCTTACACTCTGTTTTCGAGGATCTTTGTCCAAAAGTGCTGGTGTACTAGGCTCGGGCAATACGTCCTCAAGTTATCACAGGTGAAAGCTTTAAAAAAGGCTTTGCTACTGGATAACATGAATCAACAGCATTTTAATCTTCGATGTCTGTGTCTCCACTGCTTTCTGGTAAAGAAAACGCCTCAAGTTTTTGTTATGCAGTATCTACAAGGGACCAATTTCTGGTCAGGGTAAGTTACACTGTGCTGTGCTGATCTCAGAAGTTTAACACAAACTTGCCTCTCCCATTGAGTTCAGGGCAGATTGGGTTTTCCTTCTCTGTCTGAGAACCACACCATATAAGACGCAAGGCCTCAAAACGTGCCATGTCAAGAGAAAAATGGAAGCAGCCTGTTGACTTTGAACCACCACCTTGATCTAAAAGTGACCCATGTCACCTCTGCTCACAGCCCAGTGGCCAAAATTACTCATGGCCCCAACCTAAACGCAATGGTGCTAGGAAACTGGGAGAAAATGGACATTTGCCAAGCATTATCTCTGTTACCCTGTCCTCTGTCATTCTAATAAATGATCAAAAATGGAACAAGATTTGGAGTTCCCGTCATGGCGCAGTGGTTAACGAATCCCACTAGGATCCATGAGGTTGTGGGTTTGATCCCTGGCCTTGCTCAGTGGGTTAAGGATCTGGTGTTGCCATGAGCTGTGGTGTAGGTTGCAGACATGGCTTAGATCCCGCATTGCTGTGGCTCTGGCATAGGCCGGCAGCTACATCTCCGATTCGACCCCTAGCCTGGGAACCTCCATATGCCGCAGGAGCAGCCCAAGAAATGGCAAAAAGACAAAAAAAAAAAAAAAATTGAACAAGATTCCCCTTCCTCTTGTTATATTTGATATATAGTTAGTAAATATAGGTCAGATAGTAGCACTCTTGGAGTAGGCACAAGCCAGGGGGCAGACCATATGAGACCGTTCATTAGCTTCTTTCCTCCTGCCCATTTCTCATGAGACTCATGTGGAACTATCACAGAAGGACCTTTGAACTCATACAGCACCTCCATGCCTGTAAATATCTACAGATCACTTTCGGAAGCACGGATAATCAGAGACAACATGAGGTGGACACACAGCAGGGTGATGCATGCCCGTTTATACCCAATAGCCGCTCTGACTGGTTGAGTATCCTTTCCAATGGGCGAGTGTCCATGCCTTATGACCATTATATTGACTATCATCCCTGGTGACTTTTCAAATATACCAAATTGCTTCTAGATTCTGCTAGGTCCTGTTGGTACTTAGCGTTTCATTTTAGGGAAACACCAGTCCAACCAAACAACCTAAAAACTAAGGTGAATCTTTGTGCTAAGTTTCCCTGAAAAGGCAGCCCGAAGATTTGCCTAGAGCATATCTCTTGAATCTTCCTACATGTCCTCTTTAACCATCTTTGCCTCATTTTGAATTTTTCCTCCTGGCAATGGCTAAAATTTCCTTTCTCTGTCCCCACACGGTCCTTTCGAAGAGGTGGCTTTTGAGTTCCCATTCTTTGCCTGTCTTTGCCCCTCTCCCCCGACCTCCACCACCACACACCTTACATATGGCCCTTCCTGCTGTCCAAGGCCGTTTGGATAATGCAACCTGATCCCATTTGAACTGTTTTACCAGTACCTGGAAATGTGGTGAACATATTCAGTACTCACTATTTTATCTATGACCATGCCAATTATTCCATCAGTGCATACTCGACTTTTGTCACAAGAAAAAAATGAGCAGATACTACTGTCAAGATACTAACATTTTGCCCCAAGGAACAGCTGAGCGGCTGGCTCACGGCATCACACCAGGCAGGGTGTTTCAAGCTCAGTCACTGCTGATGAAACCCTCCATAAGAGGAGAATCTGCCAACTTCATCACAAATGCGTGTGAACGACAGATTTTTCCCTGCCTCAGACATTAACGAACTGCAGATGGTAAATAGTTTTTCCCTTTAAAAAGTGGATTTATTTCTCAGTCTGTTAAAATGCAAATGCCCAAAAAAGAACACAGCTCTCTGCCACTGCAGATTTGCCAAAGTCTTTGCTCCTAAATAATCTTAAATATAACTGCCCTTCGAGGAGTTAAGACAGTTGGATATAGTAGGCAACATTTAATGTAGTAGGCAACATTTAATGCTTGGGAATTAAATTGATTTTGTCCACGATGCAGTCATTACAATTTTTTTTTTCTTTTTAGGGCCACACCTGAGGCATAAGCTAAGTCCCCAGGCTGGGGGTTTAATTGGAGCTGCAGTTGCCGGCCTACGCCACAGCCACAGCAACACCACATCCAAGACGCACCAGAGCTTGCCACAATGCTGGATCCTTAACCCACTGGCAAGGCCAGGGATTGAATCCGCATCTTCATGGGCACCGTGTCAGGTTCTTAACCTGCTGAATCACTATGGGAACTCCTCATTGTAATTTCTAAGTGAAAAATATTACCAATCCTGAAAGGAACTGCCCTTTGCAAATAGGTAGCTTGGAGCTGTAATACTTTCAGCTGCAATACCCTGAAAGATAGGTAGATAGATAGATAGACAGACAGACACATAGATAGATAGACAGACAGACAGATAGATAGATAGACAGACACATAGATAGATAGGCAGGCAATTATATAATGGAAGTAGGGGATAAATTAAAAATGAGCAGAAACTGATGTCACACATAGCCGTAGGTAGATAACTGGGGGGGCCAATGCACCTGTGTGACAAGAAAGAATTAGCCAGAGGAGGAAACTAGTTAAACTGCTCAATTAGAGGTGCTGGGAAGAACAGCTCGGGGAAGGTAGCCTGCCTGTGTGTCCTGATAGAAGGAAGACTTGAACTGAAGTCAGGAAAGAGAGATAAACTAGACTTTATGTCAGAATTTCAAAGGAAAACATTGCAGCCTGATTCCAGAGATTAAGCCTGGAAAGAATTCTGTTTTCTTGAGGATCTATTATTATGAGAGGCTGCTTGCCTGCAATCACACAGCTGGAAAGTGGTAGAGCCAGGAATTGAACTTGGATCCTTCAGATTCCAAAGTTGCTGCCTTTCATCACACTAGATGGCCCCATATTAAATCAAGTGGCGAGGACTATAAGTTGGAGAAGAAAGAAAGGACAGATGGAAGGGAAGAAGGGAAGGAGAAGGGAGGGAGGAGAAAAAGGAAGGAAGAGGAAAAATAAAGAAAAAAAGGAAGAGAGGGAGGAAAGGAGGGAGGGAAGGAGGGAGGGAAAATGAGAGGAAGAATGATAAAAGGAGGAAGGAAAGAAAGAAAAAATTTAAAATCAATAAAAGGAAGGTGGTTGTGATCTAAAGTATAGTGCAAACAATCAAATCACCAGTATAAACTCATAACTTCTAATGTAGATTTTAAGATGAGTATAGAAATAGATATAGATATGTATTCATAAAAATATATATTTAGAATCAACACCAATATTGATGAACAATATCTTGATTTCTACATACCATATCCAATAAAAACAACTAGCATTTTTTTTTAAATGGCTGATTCTAGGCTAAGGAAGTGAAAATGTGAGATGAATCTAGAATACCTTGTGATTCTAAATAGTAAAAATGAACCAAAAAATGAAGCTATGTCAGGGATGCAGAATGCAGCTCAAGTGGTCTTCCAGTAGCTAAATTGAGGACAGTTTTAGCAAAAAATAATAATAATGGTAGCAAGGAATTATAACTAAGAGCATAAAATTAGAATTCACAGATTCATGCCTATATAAGTAAATTTTAAAATAAGTAGCAGAGATGAGAAAGCTCTTCCTTATACAAGAGTTCTGTGTGAAGGAAAGATAGAATTTGAATATTACCATTTGACTAAATACCACAATAATAATTGTTTTAGGTAAGGATGATTAATGAATGCTAAAATCAGTGGGAGTCTCTAGTTCCATTCATGTTGCTGCAAATGGCATTATTATTATTATTTTTTGTCTTCTGTCTTTTTTTTTTTTTTTAGGGCCACACCTGTGACACATGGAGGTTCCCAGGCTAGGGGTGTACTCAGAGCTGTTGCTACCAGCCTATGCTAGAGCCACAACAACACCAGATCCAAGCTTTTTCTGTGACCTACACCACAGCTCCGTGGCAATGCTGGATCCTTAACCCACTGAGTGAGGCCAGGGATTGAACCCACAACCTCACGGTTCCTAATTGGATTTGTTTCCACTGTGCCATGACAGGAACTCTCATATTTTGTTCTTTTTTTTTTTATGGGAACTAGAGACTCTCATACTAAGTGAAGTAAGTCAGAAAGAGAAAGATAAATACTATATGATATCACTTGTATCTGGAATCTAATATATGGCACAAATGAACCTTTCCACAGAAAAGAAACTCATGGACTTGGAGAACAGACTTGTGGTTGCCAAGGGGGAGGGGGAAGGAGGTGGATGGACTGGGAGTTTGGGGTTAATAGATGTAAACTAGTGCCTTTGGAATGGATAAGCAATGAGATTCTGCTGTATAGCACTGGGAACTATATCTAGTCACTTGTGATAGAATATGATGGAGGATAATGTGAGAAAAAGAATGTATATAGGTATGTGTGACTGGGTCACTTTGTTGTATAGTAGAAAACTGATAAAACACTGGAAGCCAGTTTTATTGGAAAAATAAAAATCATTAAAAAATAAAATAAAATAAAATTAGTGGGTGAAAAATGTAATGAGATATAGGCTATCAACACTCTCAAAGTGTTTCTCTACCACATACCTGTTTTATTACAAAGGAAAAAATAGTGCCAGAAGACACTATCTTAACCACTAGACCACAGTTAACATTGTTAATAGTGATATAAATTCAAATTTTTTGCCTTATGATACTATGCACTGAGAAGAACACAACATATCTGTGATATTCTTGCCCAAATTCACTACCTGAATTTAAACATAAAGAAATCAGAGAAATCCAAATTGAGGAACACTCTATAAAACAATTGGCCAGTCTTCTACGAATGTTTCAAGGATATTAAAAACAGAGACTGTTGAGTTGTATAAGTCAATCAATCAATGGAAAAATGGGCAAAAGACCTGAATAGACATTTCTCCAAAGAAGATATACAGATGGCCAACAAACACATGAAAAAATGCTCAACATCGCTGGTTATAAGAGAAATGCAAATCAAAACTACCATGAGATACCACCTCACACCAGTCAGAATGGCCATCATTAATAAATCCACAAATAACAAGTGCTGGAGGGGCTGTGGAGAAAAGGGAACCCTCCTGCACTGCTGGTGGGAATGTAAACTGGTATAGCCACTGTGGAGAACAGTTTGGAGATACCTTAGAAATCTATACATAGAACTTCCATATGACCCTGCAATCCCACTCTTGGGCATCTATCTGGACAAAGCTCTACTTAAAAGAGACACATGCACCCGCATGTTCATTGCAGCACTATTCACAATAGCCAGGACATGGAAACAACCCAAATGTCCATCGACAGAGGATTGGATTCAGAAAAGGTGGTATATATACACAATGGAATACTACTCAGCCATAAAAAAGGATGACATCATGCCATTTGCAGCAACATGGATGGAACTAGAGAATCTCATCCTGAGTGAAATGAGCCAGAAAGACAAAGGCAAATACCATATGATATCACTTATAACTGGAATCTAATATCCAGCACAAATGAACATCTCCTCAGAAAAGAAAATCATGGACTTGGAGAAGAGACTTGTGGCTGCCTGATGGGAGGGGGAGGGAGTGGGAGGGATCAGGAGCTTGGGCTTATCAGACACAACCTAGAATAGATTTACAAGGAGATCCTGCTGAATAGCATTGAGAACTATGTCTAGATACTCATGTTGCAACAGAAGAAAGGGTGGGGGAAAAAACTGTAATTGCAATGTATACATCTAAGGATAACCTGACCCCCTTGCTGTACAGTGGGAAAATAAAATTAAAAAAAAAAGAAAATTGACAGCACAGTGTAAACCAGCTATAATGGAAAACAATAAAAATCATTAAATAAAAAAAAATAAAAACTAAAAAAAAACTAAAAAATAAAAATAAAAACAGAGACTGAGGAAGTATTTTAGTTAAAAGGTACTAAAGAAACATGAGAAGTAATACATTGGACTCAATCCCAGGCCAGCAAAGGGACATGAGTGGGGACAACTGGCAAAACTTGAATAGGGTCTGAGATCAGCAGTCCTATATTGTTGTTAATTTTCTAGCTCAAATCATTGTATTATGATTAAGGGAGTTTTACAATTTGGGGAATCTCAGTTAAGGATAATTAGAAAATTTTTGTACGTGTTTTGCAAGTGTGAACTAATTTCAAAATTAAAATTTAAATATTTGAAAAAATTTTAGTGAAGAAAGTGATATTTTCTCTGTTGTGTCCAATGAGTGTCCAATTCAGAGACTTCCAGGGTAAAACTAGCAGGTACTTGGACAAAGGTTGAGGAGGCTGGTGTTATCTTCACTTTAGTCACAGAATGTAGATTGTAGGGGTCTTAGGAATCAGCTAGACCTTGCTACTTGAAGTGCAGTCTAAGGACCAGCAGCAGTGGTATCACCTGGAACTCATCAGAAATGCAGGCTCTCAGGCCCACACTTACTACTATTACTATATTGGAGTCTATAGTTTAACTTCATCTTCATCCAGGTGATTTATATGTACATCAAATGTTGAAAATTCTTGATCTATTTCAGCCATTCTCAACACTGGCTTCCCACCTGGGAAGTTAAAAAAAAAAAAATCCTGAAGCCTGAGCCCCACTCCAGACATTCTGATTTGACTGACTCAGATGTTAGGGAGTGAGGGTGAAGGATAAAGTACAAGAAGGTAAATTAAAGATACCATTTATTCATCTCTTCATCTGACTAATATTTTTGAGTGCTTAGAGCCAGGCACTCTTTAAAACCTTCAGGATACAGCAATGAGCAAAACAAATCCCTTGCTTTCATGAGCTTACTTTCTAGATGGGGAGATGCCAGATAAATACATAAAGTATATACTATATATGCAATTTGAGGCTGAGATAAGAACTATAAAGAAAAATAAAACCAGGTAATGGAATAGAGAATGACGGAGGTATAGGTAGGGAAGGCCTCTTTGAGCTGGTCACATCTGAATGAAAGGAACAAACTAAGAATATTCCAGATTGAGGGCATAGCAACTGAGATGGGAACAAGTTTGGGAGATGGGAAGGATGGCAAGAAGGCTAGGGCTGCCTGAAGTGGAGTGATGGGGAAGCAGAGAGTGGTAGAAAATTTCTCAGAGATATCAAAGCAGGGCTTTGCGGGCTGAGATAAGGAATTTGATTTTTATAAGCACTGCGAAAAACTATGGAAGGTTTTGAATGGGGAAATAAAATTACCCAATACACATTAAAGATTGCTCTGGAAGCTGGATGAAAAGTTAACTGTAAAGATACCAGAGCAGGGACTGGGACACCAGAGAGAGGCTGTGGTTAGACCAAGAGATGATGGTGGACGTATTTTGGGATGTATTTTGAAGGTAGAGCTGATAGAAATTGCTGATATATTGGTTTTGGGATATGAAGGAAAGAGAAAAGTACATATGATTCCTAGGTTTTGATTTGAGCAAGTGGCATCAGCGACTAAGATGGGACTATCTAACATTACTTTGACTGGAGGGGTTCATTTATCTGCGGAGGGAGAACAAAACTAAAACATTTGCTGCTTTTGATCCATCCCTAGCTGAATCTTTACTATTCTCTTCTAATAAAATCCCCGCATCCTTCTGCCCTGATGATATGCTAACTTCTTACCCTTTTTTCCAATAAGTGTTTGGTCCAAGCTGGCCAGATGTGGATGAAGAGAAGGCATCTACAAGTTGGAGAAATAAGGGGCCATGAGACCTGTGTTCCTCTTCCACTTCCCAGAGAACTTGGTATAGGGATTGACTGGCATTTCCTTATTTGCAAGACACTGTGAGCAACAAATGGTGAAGAATGAACACATGTGAAATGAGACTACTCTGATGATCAAATGAAACTTCCAAAAAAGTTGAGACAGATTTTGTGCTATGCATAATTATTGTGCAATATGGTAGCTTGGCATACATGTCATAAATCTCTGTAGTTAGGATTTTATATAGCTGAGCTGACCAATTATAAAATCCATTCTAGCCTGACGTCTGAGATGCCCAAGGAAACCTCTGAATCTTAGAAGTTCTCTGTTATGGGCAGGTAGATAGGAGGAACTGTAGTGAGCATAATACTCCCTTTTATTCCTTATTTTTCTTTTGGGGTTAGGGAATATTTAAAGGAAGAATAATTTCAGAAAAGTGATATGATCTAGAAAGAGAAGAAGATAGAAGCAGAGTAGGCTAATGATAAAGGCATTATTTCTTATAAAGCATCTCGAAAGTGTCAGGCACTAGACTAGTTGATTTGCATATATTTTGTCTAATAATTATAACCATTTTTCAAATAGAATACTGCCATGCCATTTTATGTAAAAGGAAACTGAGGCTTATATGAAAACCAGTATTATTTCCTGAAGGCACTTGGGGCACAGATAAAGTACTTGCAACCTCTACCAGGCAATTCTGTGCCATTCTGAATAGGCCCAAGAGCCCAGTGGAACTGGAACAATTTTCATAGGGAGCATGTCAGATAGGTTCTATCATCTGAAGGTGTACATAGACAGTTGGTCACATAGTACTTTCTTGTTGGGCATCCTGGGCATACAGAACCTGCTAATCTCACCTCTAAACTCTCCTACTTTCAGAGAGATGAATATATACTAGGCCTTTTTCCTCTTCCATGGGGTCAGTGATCTGCTGAGTCTGCTTGTCCAAAACTTCTTTACCCCTTAAGCCCTTCGTTCAAAGGTCCAGCAAGACTATCTACATGAAAAAATGAAACACTAGTTCGATAAGATACATGCACCTCAGTGTTCATTGTAGCATTATTTACAATAGCAAATGTTCATCAATAGATGAATAGATAAAGAGGAGGTGGTACATATACACATAGTGGAATACTACTCAGCCATAAAAAGAACGAAAATTTTCCACTTACTGCAAGATGGATGGACTTGGAAGCATAACGCTAGGTGAAATAAGTCAGACAGAGAAAGACAAGTATTTTATATCACTTATATATGGAATCTAAAAAAAAAACCAAAAAATATATATGGAATATGACAAAAAAGAAACAGACTCACAGATAAAGACAGCAAACTCTTGGTTGCCAGTGAGGAGTGGGGAAAAGGAAAATAGGAGAAGGAGATTAAAAGGTAAAACCTATTAGGTAGAAAGCCACAGGGATATGTTGTACAACACAGGGAATATAGCCAATACTTTATAATAACTATAAATGAAATATACAGCCTTTAAAAATTGTGAATCACAAAAAAGGAGTTCCCATTGTAGCTCAGCAGGTTAAGAGCCTGACTAGGTTCGAGCCCTGGCCTCACTCAGTGGGTTAAAGGATCTGGCGTTGCCGTGAGTTGTAGTATAGGTTGCAGATGCAGTTTGGATCTGGAGTTGCTATGGCTGCAGCATAGGCTGGCAGCTGCAGCTCGGATTCTATCCCTAGCCCAGGAACTTCCATATGGTACAGGCTTGGCCCTAAAAAAAGAAAGAAAGAAAGAAAGAAAAATTGTGGACCACTATATCATGTACCTGTAACCTATATAATATTGTACATCAACTGTACTTCAATAAAATTTTTAAAAAGACTATCTATGCTAAGAAAATCCAGGGGTATTGATCTTTAAGGAGAAAAAGAAGAGTATTTAGGAGTAAGCAGGGGTGAACTCAAAGCATTTGAAGAATTCCCATTATTCTGAGCACCAGGTAGTTTCCATGGATGGGAGGCCATGACTGAGCTCCAGCAAAGTACACTGGGAAATCTTTCTGACCAGTCTTCAGTGCTGACATATCAAGAACAAGTTTAAGAGATTTAAGCACTGAGCTTTACTGTGAGTGTCTGTGTGAATGGGACATGATGGAAGAGCAGGTTTTACTAGACATGGAAGAGACTAGAGTGCTTCCATGGAGAAGAGGATCTAAGGAATTAAAGAAGATATTCTGGAGGTTGAGACTAAGGCAGAGGGAATTTTGCACCCTTACCCTCTGGAAGTAGGTGATGCCAGAAGATAGAAATCCAAATACCAACCTCAGGCTAGTGGAGGGCAAGTCCAAGAACTTTTTGTGCTCCAGTTCTGTCTTCCTTGATATGAGTTGAATTGAGTTCTCCAAAAAGATAGGTTGGAGTCCTAACTCCAGGTGTCTGTGAATGTGATTTTATTTGGAAATTAGTCTTTATAGATGCAGTCAAGTTAAAACGAGGTTATACTGGTTTAGCCTAGGCCCTAATCCAATGACTGGTGTCCATATAAGAAAAGAAATTTTGACATTGACATACAGAGAGAACACCCAGTGATGACAGAGGCAGGTATGGCTACAAGGCAAAGAAAGCCACCACTTGATGGCAACCACCAGAAGCCAGGAGAATGACACGGAAAAGATTCTAAGAGCCTCCAGAAGGAACTAACCTTGCTGACATCTTGATTTAGGACTCCATCTTCTAAATCCATGAAAGAATAATTTTTGATGTTTTGAGCCACATGGTTTGTAGTGATTTGGTATGGAAGCCCTAGGAAGCTAATTCGCTCCTGCTATATCCAACATGAGGTAGAAGACCACTGGTGGAGATAAGTGTCTACATTGACTGATGGGCCAGTGGGTAGGACAGAAGAGACAGAGAGGTTCTTATGTAAGCCTGTGAAGAATAGAACAAGTAATGCAGGGACCTTGTAGGTCAAGAGAGTAAGAGGTTAATATGGTCTATAAGAGGTGATGTGTTTGCAAAATTTTCTTCCATTTTGTAGGCTGCCTTTTCAGTCTACTGTTTCCTTTGCTGTGCAGAAGTCTTTTAGCTTGAAGTAGTACCTCTTGTCTATTTTTGCTTTTGTGCCTGTGATTTTGGAGGCTTATCCAAGAAATCACTGCCAAGATCAATGCCATAAAGGTTTTCCCATTTATTTTCTTCTAGGAGTTTTATAGTTTCAGGTTTTATATTTAACTCTTTAATCCATTTTGAGTTGATTTTTGTGTATAGTGTAAGATAAGTGTCCAATCATATACTCTTTTTGCATGTGCATAGTAGCGTTCCCAATACCATTCTGAATATCTATTCAAAAGAACTGAAGTCAGGATGCTAAAGAGATATTTGCACTCCCATGTTCATTGCAGCATTATTCTCAATAGCTAAAATGTAAAAACAACCTAAATATCCATCAACAAATGAACAGATAAAAAAATGTGGTACATGCATGCAATAGAATATTATTTAGCATTAAAAAAGAAGGAAATCCTGCCATATGTGACAACATTGTGAGCCTTGAGGACATTATGTTGGGTGAAATAAACCAGTCACAGAAGGAGAAGCACTGCATGATACCACTTACATGAGGCATATAAAATAGTCAAACACAGAGGAGCAGAGAGTAGAATTGTGATTTCCAGGGGCTTGGTTGGGAAGAGGGGGTGGAAACTGGGAGTTGCTCTTCAATAGGTATAAAGTTTTAGTTATGCAAGATGATTAAGTTCTAGAGATCTTTTGTATAACATTATGCCTATGGTTAACATTATGGAACACTTAAAACTTTTAAGAGAGTAGGTCTCATGTTAGTGTTCTTACTACAATAAAAAAAATCAAAATTTTTTTTTCTAAAGAAGAGCTGATGTGGGGTACCCAGTCAGCAGGAGGAAACAGTTGTGCTCCTCAAGAGCAATTGCTATGTACTGCTAAGGCCAAAAGAGTGAACTGAAAATTGGACTAGCTACTGAAATTTCAGGACAGAAATAGATGTCCAAAGACTAGGAGAGATGAGCTACCTATCAATGAGATCTCAGTAGTCCAAAGAAAGACCAAAAGAGAACAAGAAACCCTTCACCCCTGTTCTTTTGAACACCCATAAGCTCCTGTGCCCACATGCCATCTGGGGAGAAACCCTGGAAAATGGAGCAATTACCCAAATGGGATTACACTGACCTGGAATAGACCCTAACAGTGAAAAAACTGAGTTGCCATGAATGGGAAAGCTTTAATCATCCCACCTCCACTGCCTGCCAGCACTGAGAAAGGCCTCCAGAGAGATGAGGAACATTCATTCTTTTAACTCACGTGTGTTGTTGTTGTTTGCTTTTTAGGGACACATCTGCAGCATATGGAAGTTCCCAGGCTAGGGGTCAACTTGGAGCTGTAGCTGTTGGCCTATGCCACAGCCACAGCAACATGGGATCTGAGACGTGCCTGTGACCTACACCACAGCTCAAGGCAATGCTGGATATCCAACCCACTGAGTGATGCCAGGGATTGAACCTGTATCCTCATGAATACTAGTTGGATTAATTTCCCCTGTGCCACAATGGGAACTCCCTAACTCACATATGTTTACCAGTTACTAGGAGTCTATAGACTTCTAGATCAGTTAGAATAAAGAAAGTTACATTCTTTTTCAAGTTTGAATTGTAGTACATACATTTGGACTCTGCTATACCTACTGAGCCCATCCAGAATGGCCTCCCTCTTATCCTTGAGGGAGAGATTGGCCTGGGGTGGTGGTTGAGGGAGCTGACTTCTGGTACATATTTATTGAACATTTTCCCCGTATAAGACAGCATGGTAACAAAGGAAGATGAGGTGATGTGGACTTTATAACAGCAATGTTTTCCTTCCCCTCTTCTCTACCTCTGGAAAATGGCCTTCATGAATACTTATTATAAACCTCAACTGAATGCCAGAAGAATGGAAGAGATAGACTAGAAGCCTAGGACCAACCTTTTGATGGTTTCAAAGAAGAGAAAAGAGACAAACTCAGTCAGGCTAAGTGGTCCATCTATGACCCTCTCTGAAGTTCTCTGGATCTTTAGGGAACTTTAGGATAAGCTCCAAAGGAGAGAGGAAAGGACAAAGTCTACTCTAAAACGCAAAAGAATGAAGGAAATATTTCTTTTCCAACCCTTCCCTAGAAGCATGATGACGTGCCTAAAACCGAGTTGGCAGTAATACAAAGCAGCCTGGCTGAAGACAAGTAGGCTTTTAGAATTGTTTGTATAGCTCAGAGAAATAAACCACTGGCAAAAAGAAGCTCAAGATGAGTCCAGGTTCACCCAATTCACAATCAAGACAGATTGGCATGAGACAAGAACACAGAGAAACGTCTTAGATGAGTGTTTAGCACCTTAAAGTTAGCCAGATGACATTTTTTATAAAGTGCCATTTTATTCAAATTCTTGATGGAAGACTTTGCCTCTTAAAGGGAAATGTGCATTTCATCATGAGGGCAGAACCCAAAGTTTTGGCTTGCTCAGAAAAATACGGTCTTTAGTTTATGTGATAAATACAGATTTTGGCAAGTCTATTTTAGGCATGGCAAAAATAAGCATTTTGTATATCAAGCAAAAGCATAAGATATGCAACCTTTTTGACCATAAGGATGGCTGTATTGTGGAAAGAATATGAGATAATATTTCAAAACTCTGGTTCATTAACCACAAATCTGATGGGATTAAAATAAGTGAGATGAGAAGAAGCAGTGTCGTGGGAAGGAAGGGTTTGGTCATGACGGGCCATTTCTTGAATCCCGGTTTTGGCGAACGCATCATATAACTCAAGGAGAAATTTTGGCTTTCATTCCTACAGAGCAGCAAAAAAAAAAAAAAAAAAAGGAGATTTTTTCCCAAAAAATCTCATTTCACACAGAGAACTTTATAATAAGCAAAATCAACCACGACGTTAAGAAGTCTGTTAACGACGAAAAGAAAATTGCCCCTTTAAGTTTTGCTGGACAGTATTTAGATAAAAATAAGCTCCAATTTTGCTGGACAGTATTTAGATAAAAATAAGCTCTCTTGGAGGCCTGGTCCTATTCTAGATAAGTACAGGCTTTCTCAGATTAGCTAGATTTTTTTTGTGTGTGAAAACTTGGCTCTTTTTGTTAGTAAGAGGGATTAAATTTATTCAGTGTTGCATAGAGGTCAGAATAGGATCCAAAGTTTCAATAACAAAAGAACTGAGCCAATTAGGCTGCCTCACAATGATTTTTAAATCCACTGGGCTCCTGGTTCCTTGATATACTCAGACATTCTTAGCATAAAATGTGTAAGTCATCTTACCGTCCTACGAAACTGTGGCAAAGCTTTGATCGTTTCTCAGAAGAGGCATCTTCCCTCCAAAAGACTGTGATCATCAGTGCAAGGTTAAGCTGTCAAAGTGACTTGGGCATAATTATCAAGTAACTGACTCTGCACAGAATCTGATCATATACACGGGTCCAATTCTGCCTTTTTTCTCTGGTGTGTCAAGAGCGCCTATCACAGTGGTGGGATTGTTACCCCACTCCTGTCATTTCCTGGGAAAAAGCAGCCCTGCATGTACTTTTTCCTGGCTTTGAACTCTCCAGCTAATGACCAGGTGAGAAGATTTTTGCCTTTTTAGTGTCTATGTCAAGTTTTATTCCATAATAAAAGGACTTGGTAAGGTCACCGCTACCCAGGGGGAAAAAAACTACAATATATGGGCCATCAGAGAGAACACGTGATGCATATCACCAAGCTGAATTCTTGTCCTTCACTGAATTTAGACGCTTTCTCCCTCATCTGAGCAACCAGGGTTCATTCTGAGAAGAAACAAGGAACTTTGTGGTGGACCCACAGGAGGTCAGCCCTGGAAACAAGGGGAAATAAAGGCATTTTCTGGCTTTTAGAAAAACTAGGGACAATAGAGAAGAGGCTTCCTTCATCAGAGTCAAGGGTAATTTAAAGATTTGACCCAAAGCCAGCTACAGAATAATTCTTACAGTATTCTTTTAGTTAAAAAAACCCCAATAAAATAATGCTATATATTTTATGTAGATATGTATATTTGCAGTAAATGCAAGGAAATACTTTGGAAGTATTTTATTACAAGGATGCTAGATTACAGAGTGGCTACATTTGGGAAGAGACGGGGATTGGAGAGATGGTCAAAAGGCACCTAAGCCTAGCCCGTATTGTTTTAATTTGTATGAGGAAATAGTGTTCATGTATTGCTTATATAATTAAAAGTCAATTTTAAAGAATGTACATGTCTACATATAGTTGTATAGGCAAAGAATATCTCTAAAAGAAAATTCAAGAAGTTGATAAGAAATTTTTTTGACTCTAGAGAGGAAAGCCCTGTGGCTGGGAGGTAGGTCTGGAAGGGAGACGTGCTTTTGACCATCAGCCCTTTCATACCTTGTGAATTTTGCACCATGTGCATGTGTTAAATAAAACAAAGCAATAAATAATGCAAAGGGAGTCAATAATTTGGAAAGTTAATTTTAAACCTTAACAATAATGAACTCTGAAATGAGCTGAAATTCTCTTTTAAAAGTTTGGCCCGTAATGTAGAACAATTGCAGAAGAGCTGAAATCTGTAGCCCACTTAAAGAGGAGGGAGGTCCACGCTCAGGTCCCTGGAACTAGGATAGGTGAGGGCCTAATGGTGACCAAAGGTCCTTGAAGCTGGGTGAAAAAAGTATTTGGTGTCTATACCAGCCCCCAAGTGGGCCAAGAATCAGAATCAGGAGGTGGGGAGAAGGCTGAAAGAGGAGAGGAAGAGAAGGAAGGAAGAGAAAGGAAAAAAGAAAGGGAGAGGCAGAGGAAAAGAGGAGAAGATGGGAGAAGAGAGGGGAGGAGAGATGGCGGGAGGGAGAGAGGGAATATGAGCAAATGAGTATCACTTTGGCTTTTCTGTTAGAGTAAGAACCTCACATGAGATAAATAAGTCTTGGGGATGTAATATAATGGTGACTGCAGTTAACAGTGCTTCAATATTGTATGGTATGTTTGAGAGTGGCTAAGAGAGTGAACCTTAAGCAGATTTTTTTTTTTTTTTCCCACATTCGAGGCATGTGGAAGTTCCCAGGCCAGGGATCGAACGCACGCCTCAGCAGTGACCCAAGCTGCTGCAGTGACAATGCTGGGATCCTTAATCCGCAGCATCACAAGAGAATTCCCTTATAAGAAAAAGTTTGTAATAGCATGTGGTGATGAATGGAAACAACTTATTGTGGTGATTATTTCCCAGTATATATACATATCAAATCATTGTGTTCTACACCTAAAACTCATACAATATGGTACGTTGTACTAAAGTGAAATTTAAAAATTTAATTAAAAAATTAAAGTGTGTGTGCTCGGAAAAGCTAGTGGTCCTGAGATAGGTGGAAAGGGCAATAATTAAAAAACAGAACCCTGACAATAGAGGTGGGATGATAATAAAAAGGTGGCTACACTGGAATTCTTAAATCCTAATCAATATCTATTACATTGCCTGGGTTGCGGTTTTACCCCAAGGCTGAATAGAAGCAAACAAAGGATGATGGCAAAAACATTTGGCTTTTCCAAGTAGTGGCTTACGTGCCATTTCCTTTCAACACCATCTTTCTACACTAGACAGCAGAAGCAAAGCGGTAGGATTGGTACGGGTGGCCATAGATCTCTCTCAGTTTGGGGCCCACATAGCTTCAGGGAAGGAAGCAAATGTACCATCTACACATGCCAGGACTTTTCCTGAGAGGCAAGGTTGTTGGGAATAGGGCAGCTCCTCAGGGTCCATGAAATTGAAAATCATCCACTGGGCTGTGCCATCTTGGGAGGGCTTGCTAGACATCTTAGGCTAGTGACTCAGTTTTAATTATGGCATGACAACTATGTAACAGCCTTAAGCCTATCCTGTCTCACCTCCTCAACTGGCTGGAATATGGGGTGGGAAGAGGGTTTCTGTCTATCCCATTTGCCAGAGCGTACACCCTATCCATCTTCTCTGTACTCTTCTATTTTGAGAGATGGTCATCTAGTATTATAGAGAATTTCCCTCTGGCTATTTTCTTAGCCCCAATCTTGTATTTAACATTTAAAACTATCTCCTTATCTGCAATCAACTTACATGTTTTCCAGAGAACTTATTATACAGTGCTTAGACGTAGATCGATGTAAATCGCTTTCTACTTTTTAATAATCCCACGTAACATTCATTCTCCTTTTCAATTCAAAATCATAGCACTCAGCAATGGCTCCAAAGCCTATAGCCAGAACCATACTATATAGCTTTTCAAGCTGTACAATACCCAAGAGGAAATTGGTAGTATACTTTTTTGACTCTTAAGAGCCCCAAGCACCTTGGCATGTTGGAACATTCCCTTCAAAAATCTATTAGAGAAGACCAGGGAAAAATACACTTGAACCCTAAATAGAGTTTTGTCAGGACATGGGGTGGGGTCCAGATTTAAAAGGGCGGAACCACAGTCTGTTTTGTTTCTTTCATTTTCTTCTCAGAAGTTAATCTCCTCTTGTTTACACATACCACTTAGACCTGCAGCTTTGTTACCTCTTTATCTTTTCATCTGGGCAGAAATGAGTGTTTCCAGAAAAAGTGCTTAGCGCCTTGAAGTTTTATTCTTGATATAATTATAGGGTTAATTCCAGCCCCAGGTCTCTCATGCACAATACCCGTTTCCCCATACACCTGGGAATAAAAGCCTGCCATCAAAGCAAGCACTTCTCTCTCATCTCAGCGCCAAAAGAAACATTCAGGGAACATATATCCTGAGTATAGAAAAGGATTCTCATTCTTTCTTTTTCCTGGGGGGCAGAGATGATTAATTCAAGGTCAAGGTGGAGACTTTTGGGTTTACTAGGTCCCTTTATTTACAGAATTACACAGAAAAGGGGAAAGAACGGGACATTCTCCTCACACCTCTGCCAACTTTTCGGCAAAAGAAAGTTGGTCAAGTCAATTTGTTTTCCTGTAAAAGGAGAGTAAAATGATTAGTTTTTGTAGAAGACTTCTTGTGGTTGAGATATTCTCAAGGCTGGTATTCAGGAGAAATTATGGAGACCAGAAGAAAGTAGAACATCTTTAAAGGCCAAAAAGAAAAAGCAACAACAAAATAAGAAAAGCCCTGAAAACCCAGAGTTCTACATCCAGGGAAAATAGCTTCCAAGATTGGAAGTGAAGACATTTTCAAATAAAACGAAAAGAAGAGAATTTGTTGCAAGCTGACCTGCATTATAAAAAATGACAAAGAAAGTACGTCAGGCTGGACAAAAATGATGTCATATACAATCTCAGACCCTACGAAAAGAATGAAGAACATCAGAAATAGTAACTATTTGGGTAAATGCTAAACTATTTGGCATTTACTTTCTTCCCTTTAATTTCTTTATTATACATATAACTGTTTAAAAAATGTAGTTTTAAGTATACAGGTATAGTATACGTAATAGCTATGACATAGGGGATTGAGGTGGGACTAGATAGACCTAATGACTGTAAGATTTGTATAATTACTACATGAAGTAGTATGATATTAATTATTAGACTGCAAAAAACTAAAAAATCAAGAATGTATATTGCACTTTCTAGAGAAATCATTAAATATTTATAATGCTGGGAAGTATGGCAAAAAGCCACAGGAAAACTAAAATGGAATTCAAAAATCATTCTAATAATCCCTAAAAGACTGGAAAGCAAAAACAAGAGAACAGAAAATAGAGATGAAAAGAAAACAAGGGAGTTCCCTTTGTGGCTCATCAGTAACAAACTCAACTAGTATCCATGAGGACTTGGGTTCGATCCCTGGCCTCACTCAGCAGGTTAAGGATAAGGCATTGCCCTGAGCTATGGTGTAGGTTGCAGGCACGGCTCAGATCCTGCATTGCTGGGGCTGGGACTGTGGCCAGCAGCTGCAGCTCCAAACTGACCCCTAACCTGGGAACCTCCATATGCTGCTGGTGTAGCTCTAAAAAAAATAAATAAATAAAAAGACAAAAAAAAAAAAAAAGAAAACAAATAATAGAACAATAGACCCAAGCGCAACCATATTAATAATCATGTTAATTGATAATGAACTAAACACTCCAACTAAAAGGTAGAAATTGTCAGAATGGATAAAAATCCATAACAACACAGCTATTTGCTGCCTTTAAGAGATGCATTTTAAATATAAAGACCCAGATTGGTTGAAACTAAGTGAATGGGAAAAGACAAACCATGTACAGTAAGCATAAAAAGGGATTTGTTTATACCAACATCGACTAGATTTCTATAAGATTACCAATATGAAGAAGAAGGATTCATTATATAAAATGTCAGTTCATTTGGAATAAAAATAATCAAATGTGGATTTGCATCATATGAGAGCTTCAAAATATATAAAACAAAAATTGATTAAAATTAAAAGGAGAAAAAGATACATTTCTTAATCATAGCTAGAGACTTTACTATTCCTAACAAATATCTGAACAACATCATTAATCACCTTTATGTAATTGATATTTATGGAATAGTACACAAAATGATGGAAAATATACATTTCTCAAGTTCATATAGTACACTTACCAAAAGAGAACACAGGCTGGCCAATAAAAGAAGTCAACACACCCATTTATGCAAAAAAGTTCTTGTCTATCTTGGAATAAAAGAAAACTTCCCCAACAGAATTAAGGCTATATATATAAACTGCAAAACTTACATTTAAAGTCATACTCAGTAATGAATGTCTCATTGTTTTCTACTTAAAGTCAGTAGCAAAGCAAGAATGTCCATTTTCATCACTTCTATTCCACACTATATTAGATATCCTAATCAGTGCAAGAAGATAAGAAAAAGGGAACTCTACCCAACATTCTGTGATGATCAATATGGGAAAAGAATCTGAAAAAGGATAGCTGTGTGTATGTGTATATGCGTAACGGAATCACTTTGTTGTACAGCAGAAATCATCTCAACATTATGAACCAACTACACTTTAGTAAAACCTAAAAAAAGAAGCAACATACATAAAACTTAGAAAGATGACATAATAATGTTATGTGAAATATTCTTAAAAAATCTATTAATAAGCTCCTAGAACAAGTAAGTAAATTTAGCAAAGTCACAGAACTCAAGGTAAATATATAGGAAACAACTATTTCTATATATTAGCAAAGAACAATTAAAATGAAATTTAAAGGTTTCATTTACAATAGCATCGAAAAAATACCTAGGATTTTTTTTTTTTTTTAATGCCTGCACCCTCAGCGTGTGGAAGTTCCCTAGCCAGGGACTAAATCTGAGCCACAGCTGTGACCTGAGACAATGCTGGTTCCTTTAATCCACTGCATCAGACCAGGGATCAAACCTACATCTCTACAGTGACTAGAGATCTGCAGTCAGATTCTTAACCCACTGAGCTACAGTGGGAACTCCAATAAACTTATCAAAAGATATGTGAGATATGGACACTGAAAACTAATGATTATAAGGAAGACCTAAATAAATGAATTGATCACATTCATGGATTGGTAGACTTGATATTGTTAAGATATTTTTCCCCAAATTGATCGGTAGGTTTCATGCAGTGTGAATAAAAACATAAGCAAATTAAAAAAATAAATTGACAAACAGATGCTAAAAATGTATTTGCAAGGACAAAGCCAAAATAATTTTGAAAAAGAAAAATAAGATAGAAGAACCTGGAAGTTCCTATCATGGCTCAGTGGTTAATGAAACTGACTAGTATCCATGAGGATGTGGGTTTGATCCCTGGCCTCACTCAGTGGGTTAAGGATCTCAGTGGGTTAAGGATCAGCAACATGTAAGTCACAGACATGGCTTGGATCCTGCATTGCTGTAGCTGTGGCATAGGCTGACAGCTGCAACTCCAATTTGACCCCCTGAGGGTATGGCCCTAAAAAAATAAAATGAAAAAAAAAAAAGAAAAAGATAGGGAGTTCCCCTCATGGCTCAGTGGTTAATGAATCGGACTAGGAACAATGAAGTTGCGGGTCCAATCCCTGGCCTTGCTCAGTGGGTTAAGGATCTGGTGTTGCTGTGAGCCGTCGTGTAGGTCACAGATACAGCTTGGATCTGGCATTGCTGTGGCTCTGGCATAGGCCAGTGGCTACAGCACCGATTAGACCCCTAGCCTGGGAACCTCCATATGCTGCGGGTACAGCCCTAAAAAGATAAAAAGACCAAAAAAAAAAAAAAAAAAAAAAAAAGAAAAAATTAACCGAGGTAGATCATAGACCTAAATGTATGAGCTAAACCAACTAAGTTTAGAGAAGAAAACGGGTGAAAATCTTTGTGATATGGTTCTAGGCAAATATTCTTAAACATACACAAAATGCACAAAGAAAAGAAAATTAATAAAATGGACTTTGTTAAAAAGAAAATCCTCTACTTTTCAAAATACATGGTTAAAATAATGTAAAAATGAGCCACAGACAGGGAGAAAATGTTAATACAACATATATATGACAAGGTCTTGTATCTAGACTATATAAGAAAACTCTTATAACTGAAAAAATTGGGTACCAGGTTTTCACAGACAGTCACAAAAAGGCAAAACGGCCAATAGTTCACTGAAAGAGTCTGTTCATGACTAGTGATTAGGGCACTGGAAATTAAAGCCACAATGGTATATTATGAGATAATCTCTAGAATGGCGATATCTATCTATACATCTATCTATCTATCTATCTATCTATCTATCTATATATTTTTTGCTTTTTAGGGCCACACCCTCAGCATATGGAGATTCCCAGGCTAGGGGTCAAATTGGAGCTACAGCTGCCAGCCTACACCAGAGCCACAATAACGCCAGATCTGAGCCGCATCTGTGACCTATACCACAGCTCACTGCAACTCCAGATCCTTAACCCACTGAGCAAGGCCAGGGATCGAACCTGTGTCCTCATGGATACTAGTCAGGGTCATTAACCACTGAGCCACAATAGGAACACCTGGAATGGCTATATTTTAAAAGACTAAAATATCAAGTATTGGTGAGGATGTGAGCAACTGTAATTCTTTTTTTTTTTTTTTTTGTCTTTTTACCCTTTTTAGGGCCGCTTCCCGCAGCATATGGAGGTTCCCAGGCTAGGGGTCTAATGGGAGCTGTAGCTGCCAGCCTACGCCACAGCCACAGTCACAGCAACACTAGATCCGAGCCTCATCTGCAATCTACATGACAGCTCACGGCAACGCCAGATCCTTAACCCACTGAGCAAGGCCAGGAATGGAACCCGCAACCTCATGGTTCCTAGTCGGATTTGTTAACCACTGCGCCACGACCGGAACTCCGCAATTGTAATTTTTATACACTGCTTATGAGAACATTAAATGGTATAGTTACTCTGGACAAATGCATGACAGTATCTTATAAAGTTAATGTTATGAAATGATCTAGCATTCTCACTTGTAGGGATTTATCCAAGAGGGGTGAAAAAGTGTATTTTCACACAAAAACATGTACATAGATGTTCATAGCAACATTATTCTTAACAGCCCCAAACTGTAAACAACTGATAAATGGGTAAAACAAAACAAAAAACAAAACTGTGGTACAATGGAACACTATCCAGCAATAAGAAGAAATGAAATGTCAATATACACAAAAAGAGGATGATGAAATTCATTATGCTAAGTGAAGGAAGTCACAAAGCTACATATTGTATGATTCCATTTATATAAAATGCACAAATAGACAAAATTAGAATGTAAAAGGCAGAGTAGAGGTTGTTTGGAGCTGTGAGGAGGTAGGGATGGGAATCGCTGAGAGAACTTTCCGGTTTGATATAAATGCTCTGGGCATCGATTTGAGTGGTGATGGTTATATGATTGCATACATTTTTCAAATTCACCAAAATTTACACTTACAAAGGGCAATGTTTATTGCAGGTATATTATATATTATGACTGCAATATAATTGTATATTATACCTTCAATAAAATTGAAAAAAATATCACCTCTGGCTTTAGATTAAAAAATTGAAAAAAAAAAGAAAAGAAAAATAGAAATGAGGGTATTATCTTTCCAAACCAGTTAGTCCTAGTCCTTCAAAAAACAGCTGTCGCAATGGGATTAAACATCCAGAGATTTTATTAGAGGACATAAAAGGGAAGGCTGGGAGAGCCTTAGACCAAGATGCAAAGCACGGTCAGACCCTCGATAAAGTTTTATTGAAGACATTAGGAGCTTTTTTAAGAACTTTGAAGTCAGGGGTCAGGAAAACAAAGCTATATTCACGTAACTTCTTACAGATAGCATTAAAGAATTTTAGGGAAGAAAAAGTTCTTAGATCTAAATGAATCCTGAATAGTGGCTGTGAGAGGCAAGGGCTTCCTAGGGACCTGGGCTTTACCTTATCTGTGCTGGGACCAGTCATTGGACTGGACTGGAGCAGGCAGCTCATTTACCTGGATGGCCAGAAGCAGGCAAATGCAAAAAGGATGTGTGGGAGGTGTGGATAAGGAGAAGAGCCAAGTCAATATGAGGTTGATGCATCCAGTCTGAGTTATAAATAGGAGATGAGTCAGGTAATCAGGATAAAAGAAGTACTAGATGGACTGAAATGAGACAGTTCAACCTCAGGAGGTGAAAAGGGCAAGGGTCCTTTATTTTAAGATGATTTTATGGCATAGGAATAGACCAGCTGGCTTCATATTACTAATGAAGCCTAGAAAGATCAAAAAGATGCTTTATTCCACACAAACAGACACACTTCAGATAGCAGCAGCCTTAACGACAGTTTTATTAAAGACTGCCAATGGGAACTGCATTCAAGTCTATGAAATGTGTTTAGAATAAGATGAGTGTTATATGCCACATATTTAAAAATGTTCAAGGACTGGTCTGAGTAATGCATTTCAGTGTTAGTGAAAAGATAAAGATGAAAGGAAAAAAAGGCAGTAACCTTTAAGGGCTGGCAAAAACCACGAGGAGATTAAAAATTAAGCCTTAATACCGTTTTTATAATATTGATTTGGTGCATTGGAGAGCAGAGCATTAATTATAACTCAACACAAGGGTAATTAAGGATAATGGTGCGTCCATCAATTTAAGAATTTTCAAGTGTTCTGGCAATGCTTTCTCAATGTTTGAGGTTTCCCTGAAAAATAAAATACCCGAAGAATTTTTCTCCTATTATTGATCAGATTTTTTTTAAGTAAGATGATTCTGTCTAAAATATAGAGAATGGATTGGAGCAGGAGAAAACTGGAAGTGGAGGGATGGGGGTGTAGACATTAAGTAGGAATTGTTGCCTAAATTCCTATAGGAGATGCTAGAGGTCTGAAAAGGAGACATTAAAAAGTGTTAGTAGGATGAAAAGGAGTGGGTGCTTGATAATATGTTGGTGGAAAGATGATCAGGACCTGGTGGTTATTTAGGTGGGAGGAGAAAAGATCAAAGAGTTAGCACCTGTGCACAGGTAAGAGGTTTGGGTAGCTGTGTGTCTGGGGTGGTAGACTTCCAGGGCATCTGCATGGAGACACTAGGCGGCAGCTGATTCCAAGGGTCTGCAGCTTCTTCCCTGTGGAAATCTGCACAGTTATTCCCTCGGTCTGAACCCTTTTTCCTAAACACACATCATTGGAAGCCACCCTCTCTAATACCTTCTGCTACTGCTCCTTAAGCTCTATGATCACACGCCTTTCATTTCTTCTGCAACACTTCTGAAGCACTCATGGCCCATACTAGTTTCCAAAGTCCTCATGAAATCATCCCTTTTCAGCTTTTCTATTTCCTCTTCATTTTCAACAGGCCAACTAAAATGAGGCCTCTGCAAAAGCCATCTTGCACAGGATTAAGCCACGTTGCAGACACAGCCCTGTCTCCATCATTTTGCCCCGGAAGCATTTTTGCTCTCCTTCCTTTTCCAACCCCACGATCACCTCAAACCGCCACAATACCAAACCAAAGCCAGAAGTTTGGAGACACTGGTTCAATTGTATGCAACAAAATTCATCCCCAAACAATAATATTTCACACTTCTCACATAAAAAAAAAGGTTTTTTTTTTGTTTTGCTTTTTCGCCTTGGTGCACCTTAAGAACACTTTGGGTCATCTTCTGGCAAAACAAAGTAACAGCTCTCCATAAAAGTGAACTGAAATCTCAATCTTTAAAAGGGGACATTGTTTGCAACTTTGGGAAACCAATTCCCATTTCCAACACCCAATTCATTCTATGGAAATATTTCCCAATGAATCATAATAAATACATTGTAACAAATCAGCATCATACTATATATAGGAAAGTGGAAAACAAAATTATTAAAATCCTGGAAGAAAAATCTCTGTTCTGTCTCAGGATTAGATTTGGCTGTGGATAACAGAGACCCAAATAACTGGTTTGAATATAAAGACAGCTTATTTTTATGGGGGTTCTGCTCTTTGAGTCCTAGAGACCCTTAACTCCCTATAGCTCATCACTCTGTCATCTTCAGAGGGCTCTGAAAGTGGCCTTCATCCTCATGGATATCTAGAGTCTAGATTTCACATTTGCACTCTGGGCAGAAGCACGGAGGAAGAGTAAAAAGAAAGGGAAGTGTGTACCACAGGCTGTTTTAGGTGTTGAATTTAAGAACTCTCACATGAATTTTACCAGCCAGAACTTAGTCATATACAATTTGTGGTTGTCAGAAGGGTTGAGAAAGATAGTCTTTACTGGATGTGCTGGCAAAAAATGTATAGTTCCTGTTACTAAGAAAGAAAGGAAAAATGGATTTGGCAGGGGGGACCACAAGTAGGTCTGTTGCAGAACTGAACTTCTGAATATTTCCTTTAAACTGATTCCTAGATCACCAAGGTAAAATGAATTTGTATTTTAAAAGCTTCTTGCTGAAGTGACCAGCCACTCATCAAAGCTGACATTCTTCTCTTCTTTCTGGGCATATAGACTATATTTCCCAGTCTCTCTTACAACAGGATATGGTCATACTGAATTGTAGCTAATAGAATGTGAGCAGAGGTGCTGTGTGCCTCTTTCAGACCTGGTCCTAGAAAGCCTCCCAGCTTTACACCCTTTCTAGCTGCTCAGAAAGGGGACATGCCTCCACACACTTGGAAACCATTTATTAAGGAGGGCACCACCTGCTCTCCCATCTAGGATTTATTATGTGTACAAGAAATAAACTTCTACTGTTCGTGTCATCTTTCCGGGGGTATTTTGTTACAAGTATTAAGTTGCCTTAACAAAGACAAAATGCTGGATAATCAGTGTGAAATAATTTCCAGAAAGAGTGTATCATTTCCCATCTCACTGAAAGGAGATGCATGGGCCTCACCTCAACACAGCAAATATCACAAATTTTTGAAATATTTGCAAATTTGGTAAGAAAAAGTTCATTTCTTGCTATACATTTCTTTATTGTCTTGTGAGGCATAATATTTTGAAATGTTCACTAGCCTTTGTGTGAATTCATACCCCTCTTTTTGGTTTCTATCACAAAATTAAGGATTTTTTTTTAAAGGATTGATTTTTTGTTTTTGAAAGATTAAGATTAACCCTAGTTTGAACGAAGGATATTTCTTTGGACAAAACCAGCATATGAAAATCCGTATCAATATAAAAGATAAATGAAAGACAATCATTTCTTTGTTTTGTGAAGCAAAGAGAAATCCTCAGCCTAGAAGACAGGATAGGAGTTAAGCCAGCCATCAAGCAAATCGCTGTCAAGTGAAACAATAAATGGACAGTAGAGCCCAAACTCATATGCTCCCAGAAGTACAGATTTTAAAATCCTTCACTCAACTCAGGTAAGAAACAAGAAGGATTATTTTCTCATTCCAACCTTAGGGATATGGTTTGAAGTTCATCTGAGGGTCTATTACTATCCCACATCTATCAGCTAGTAATAATTAAAAGAAAAACACAGTATAATCCTGGCTCCTGGAATTCTCTACCACACAGGAAGTTTTATAACTCTTCCCATCCCTGATTCTCCTTTTTTTTTTTTTTTTTCCACATGCAACAGTAAGTATCCTGTTTCAAAACCTGTCCATCAGCAAGTATCAGGTGGCCCTACAGATAAATTTCTGGGATGATCTACCCCCACCCACAACACCCTTCACTGTTGGTCCTTGTTTTTTTTTTTTCTGTTTTGTTTTGTTTTGTTTTTCCACACACACACAGCATATGGAAATTCTTGGGCCAGGGATGGAATATCCGAGCTGCAGCTTCTACCTATGCCACAGCTATAGCAATGTCAATCCTTAACCCACTGCTCCACAGCAGGAACTCCCTTTGTTAGAATCACTTTGTGGTGATAGTTGGGGTGTTGGGGACATAAACTAAAATGCCTATGGGATGATGGGGCAGGGCCAGATAATTTAAGTATGTTGTAGTAGGTTGTATCGATTTCTACATTCCAGACACCTTCTGCTTGCCCCATTGGGTTCCCTCTTCCAACCCTCTGCCCCCGAGCTGAGCCATGTGGGTTATAGTAACAGCTCAGTTGCCCTAAGTGTCCAGGTGAGTTCTGCCCCTGGGAGCCCCAGGAGAGAGGAGAGCAAAAAGGGTGCTAATTCTCCCGGCTCCCTCCCTGTGAATTTGTCTCACACTGCCTGTGCCCCATAGGAAACCCATCTGACAGGATTCTCCTTCCAAGTTCCAGTCACTTCTCCCTCGCTCCATCCCATCAGGTCTAGGAATGATACCAGCTTGGCTCCTAGTCCTGAACAATTCTTTCTTTTCTCATATGCTGCTCACATTTTTTAGAATTAGGTATAAATGAATCTTGCTCAAATTATTCTAATTTGAAAGTGACATCTTTTTTTTTTTAATTGAGAAGTAGACCTACATCTGTCCTGTTGAAAAATGTGTAGTTGTTGCTTTGTTGCATCATAAATAGAATTTTAAATTTTCATACGTGAGTTCATGTTTTTTAAGACCTTTGGTTTGATAGTTATCAAGTTTGACAAGGAGCTATCAGGAAGGCAACCACCATACAGCTGTATAAAATATTTGTTTCCCTTATATATAGCGCACACACACACACACACCCCCCACAGGTACAAATCGGAATCATCTGAGGAGTTTTTTCCCCACTATGATACTTATACCCTATCCCAGATTTACTGGATAAGAATCTCCAAAGACTAAAGCCAATGTAGTCTGAAAATTTTTGATGTGCACTCCTATTTAAGATCCCCTACCATAGATGATATAGTTGCAGCAATTAAGCTTCTCTAAGAATAACTACACACTCAGAATCATGTGCACAGCATTTGTATATGTATATGCCAAATAATGGCAGCAATTTCTATTTATAAAAATAGCACTCATTCTAGGACCTCTTTTAGAGAAGCCATGACAAGATAAGCTTGCTATCCTATCGTTCCCATGGGATAAGGCCCATGGAAGTGGGAGACCCTGATTTCACTCAGGCATCAATTTTACAATGAAGATAAGTAAGGGAGCCATGTCAACAATTTTAATGGGGGGGCTTTGAATTTAAATTTAATGGCATGACAGGAAGAATCAAGTTCTCATTTTGGGGGGATAGGGGCAAAATTCCTAAATACCTGAGTATTCTGTCTTTAAGCATCATCATGAATATTCATAAGAAAGGCAACAATCTCCTGATTCACTGACCAGAGGATGGATGGTTTCCCATTTACTAGTAGAAGGAATCTAGTGGAAGGCATAAGGAAGCCACATAGGCATAAAATACTGTTGTTCTCTTTACCGAATACTTAATGATTCTGCAACTTCTAACATTACCATTAGTTACTCCAGGCCGAAGGTCAGCAAACTATTTCCTATGGCCAATCCAACCTGAACCTGTATTTGTAAAGAAAATATTATTGGAATATGGCCATGTCCATTTAAAAAAATTTTTTTTTTTACATATTGTCTATGGTTACCTTCATGCTACAACAGCAGAAATCTTAAGATGAAAGATGAGATTATTACCTTCAGAGGTTTTTTTCCTAATACAAGTATTTAAAGCAATAAAATTCCCTCAAAGCACTGTTTTAGCTACAGACCATAGATTTTTCTGTGGTATTTTATCATTCAGTTCAAAAATTTTTCTAATTATCCTTGTGGTTTCTAATGACCCATGGGTTATTTATATGTTTTTCATTTTTAAATATTTGGGGATTTTGTGGATATATTACTATTTTGATTTGTAATTTAATTTTGTACATGTTGAAAAATTCTGTCAGCACTTCCTTATAGACCAGCATACGGTCTACCTTGGTGGACATTCTGCGTGCACTTGAAAACAATGTATATCATGCAACTGATGAGTATAGCGTTCTGTGTTGTTAGTGCGGTTGACAGTATTAGTCAGATATTTTTATCCTTTCTGCTTTTGTTTTTTAATGATTCTATCGACTACTGAAAGAAGCATATCAAACTCTCCAGTTCTTGGTTGTGGATTTGTGTATTTCTCCTTTCCCTTTTGTTGGTTTTAACTTCATGTATTTCATTTGTGATACTGGTAATTTGTGTCTTTTTGGTCTCTCTTTTTTTTTCTTTTTTCCTTAATTGTCCTACCTAGAGATTTTTCCTTTTTTTTTTTTTTTTTTTTTTTTTTGTGTGTGTTTGCACTGAACACATTTTTTTTCTATTGTTTCATAGTTTTCAATTGATTTTTACTCTGATTTTTATTATTTATTGTCTTCTGCTTGCTTTAGGGTTATATTTTTCTCCTTTTTTATTTTCCTAAAGTGGAAGCATAGGTTATTGATTTTAGATCTTTTTTCTTTAATAACATGTACAGTTAATGCTATAAATAGTCTTGGGAGTTCCTGTTGTAGCTCAGCAGAAACGAATCTGACTAGTATCCATGAGGATGTGGATTTGATCCCTAGCCTTGTTCAGTGGGTCAGGGATCCAGCATTGCTGTGAGCTGTGGTGTAGGTTGCAGATGTGGCTCAGATCCTGCACTGCTGTGGTGTAGGCTGGCAGCTGTAGCTCTAATTTGACCCTTAGCCTGGAAACTTCCATATGCTGTGGGGTGTGGTACTAAAAAAGAAAAAAAAAATTATTTCAAGCATAGATTTTGCTGTATCTCACAAATTTTGATAAATTGTATTTTTATTTTAATTTAGTTAAAATATTTGTCTTGGGGAGTTCCCGTCGTGGCGCAGTGGTTAACGAATCCGACTAGGAACCATGAGGTTGCGGGTTCGGTCCCTGCCCTTGCTCAGTGGGTTAACGATCCGGCGTTGCCGTGGGCTGTGGTGTAGGTTGCAGACGCGGCTCGGATCCCGCGTTGCTGTGGCTCTGGCGTGGGCCGGTGGCTACAGCTCCGATTCAACCCCTAGCCTGGGAACCTCCATATGCCGCGGGAGCGGCCCAAGAACCAAGAAATAGCAACAACAACAAAAGACAAAAAAAAAAAAAAAAAAAAAAAAAAAAAAAAAAAAAAAAAAAAATATTTGTCTTGGTTTAGCTTCATTTTCAATGTATTTAACTAACTTCTTTGGATATAAAATTCTGAGTTGGTACATTTTGACCCTTGAATATTTTTTCTAGTGATTTCTAGTTTCCACTGTTTCTGATGAGATGTCAATTGCTAATTGTATCACTGATCCCCTGTATTTAATTTTTTTTCTGGGTGATTTCAAAATTTTCTCTTCAGCTTTGGCTTTTAGAAGACTGACTTAGGTATGGTTTTCTTTGTATTTATCCTGGTTGGGTTTTGCTGACACTCTTAGGTCTAGAAGTTAATGTTTTTCATCAAACTTGTAGAGTTTTATTATTTCTTTAATATATTATTTTATTATTTCTTTTATATATTTTTTCTTCCCTTCCTTTTTTTTTTTTTTAATCTCCAAGAGCTAAATTTCACCTGTGTTGGACCATTTGATATTGATCCATAGGTCTCTGAAATTCTGTTTATTTTTCATTTTATATTCTACTATTTAATAGATAATTTCCCTTGATCTAAAATTTCATTTACTCTTTCTTCTATCATTACAATTTGTGATTGTGCCTATACAGTGAATTTTTTCTTTTTTTTTTTTTTTTGTCTTTTTAGGGCCGCACCCACAGCATATAGAAGTTCCCAGACTAGGAGTCAAATTAGAGCTGTCGCTGCTGGCCTACGCCACAGCCATAGCAACATGGGATCTGAGCTGCATCTGTGACCTACACCACAGCTCACAGTGATGCTGGATCTTTAACCCACTGAACAAGGCCAGGGATCGAATCCACGTCCTCATGGATACTAGTTGGATTTGTTACCACTGAACCACAATGGGAACTCCTTTCCAGTGAATTTTTCACTTCAGTTATTGTATTTTTAACTATAGATTTTTCCTTTATTTTCATATAGTTTGCATTTATATGTTGAGATTCCCTATTTATGCACTCATTGTGAGCATGCTTCCTTTTGATTCTTTGAACATACATATAATAGCTGATTTGAATTTTTCTCTACTAAATCCAATATCTGGGTCCACTCAGAGTCATTTGCTATTTATTGCTGTTTTTCCTATGTGTAGGTAAAATTTTCCTGTTTACTTGCAGGCCTGACAACATTTGGCTGAAAACTGAATAACTGGATGATGCAATGTAGCAACTCTGTAATCTGCTATATTCTTCTGAAGATAAATTTTAATTTACATAGACTCAGACTATCTCACCTTACACTGTGCAGCACCTAATAGTTCTGTGCAGTTCTTTCACCCTTAAGTTACTGATTTTTAGCCTGCTTCCCAGGGATCTTCCCTCGATTTGTGTAGTTTAGTGGTTAGTCAAGCATTTGGGTAGGGTTATATTAGATTTTTCAGTTGCTTTGCTGGCCTGTCTCACTTGAGCTGTACCCTCTGATATTAAAAGTGTGTATGGGAAAGGACTCAATCTAAAAAGTTGCAAATTCACAAAATGACCTAGTGCAATTGTCTTTAATTAAATTAATTAATTAATTATTTTCTTTTTTTAACTGAAGTCCCTGAGGTTTTCCCTTTCTTGTGTGGTTTGGCAGTCACTAAGGATGTGGGCAGAGTTTATACTCAGATTCTTGGTCTCACCATTTCTGTGGCTCATCACTTTCAGGATTTCTTTCCCTTCTACCCTAAATTTAGAGCTGTTCTGTCAACCCCAAACTTTTTTTCTGTGTCACTTCAAGTCAATAAGACAGCAGTTTTGAGCCACTGGAACTCTGGAGATTGGGTAGTACTTTCAGGCAACAAAACAAAACCCTACAAATCTTCTATTTTTACCCATTACACTTGTGATCTTTCAAGCCTATATCTCCTTTGGTTTCCATTTGCTTTAGCTACCTTCTAATGCCTTCAAACAGTGTTTTTTAAAAATACTTTGTTCAGATTTTATATTTGTTATCTATAGGAGAGTTTACCTAGCAAATTCAATTTATTATTGCCAGAAGCCAGAACCCTTTCAGTCACTTGAAAGGGGTTTGTGGCAGTTTTTGATTTTATTGTATGCTCAATAAAGTAAAAAGTACTAACAACTCTTAATTAATGATCTTTGATTCCAGTATTAACTCCACAGTCATCAGATGTAGGGGAAGTCCTACAAGGTGAAATCTGTACTTGCCTAAGTCTACCTGTCCATGACAACTTAGCGAACTCTCCATATTCACAGCAATTGTTGTGAGGGAAGATTATAATATAGAAAAATAGTTGTATTCATTTATATGTTTATGTGAATGAATGAAATAAGTTCATACTCCAAAACCTAAGATTGCAAAACAGAATTATGAAAATAATATTCTGAAAGATCTGAACTTGAAGGATCTTAAACTTGAAAGCTCTGTACCTGAATATTCAGAAAAATGATCTCTAATAGTATATAAGGCTCATCTGTCAAGGCAGGGACCCCAAGCAGAGAGAAGGTGGAAGAATGTCCCACAGGTAAATAGGAAAGCTAGGGTTGCTGGAGGATCACGTAGCCCTAATCAGCACTGCTCCTCTTTGGAGCCACATTCAATTAGTTGATAAACTTGGAAAAGGTACCCAAAGATGGGTCAGCTCAGCAGACAATTTCTGCTCCAAAGTGGCATGAAGGCCAAGAATTTTGCTCTTTCATGTAAAGACCTCAGGGTTTTCTAGACCTTCTGCCAAATGCAAGAAACTCCTTTTTTTTTCTTTTTTTTTTTTTTTTTCTGCTCAGCACCAGGCAGCAAGATAAAAACTCACTCCCTTTCTCCCACCTTCTTTCTTCCAATCTAAAGAGGGACGGGGGAGGGAAAATCAATGAAATATTAGGAGAGCCACAAGCCTGTGTCTCTTTGATTTTCAGTTTTATCTCGACTAGCCTCTGGTAAGAGCAAATTGCTAATGAGAACTTTAGAAAACACAGATTAGCAGATTGAAGTTCCATTCAGATACTCTTAACCAGGTGTGCTTCATGCACAGTAGCTCGGAGGCCTGTATGCAGCTTCAGTGGTGGGGGTGGGGTGGTGCTCAGCTATTCAGTTTTGTCAGGATTCCCCCAGTGGGTCCTCCTTGGCTGAACTGCAAACTGAGTAACACAAAGCATCTACCAGTCCCCTCAATATCCTGACCAAACAGCATTTAATAGTCACCACATGCACGTGGGCCTTTTCTGAGGATACTTTGGAAGAGTCGAAAAGCGGCCCTGATAACCTGCAGTTGAACTCTCTGGAGTGTGAACATCAGCCCATGAACGGAGAAGGGAAAAAGACCTGGACATTCTGGAACCTAATCTCATCCCCATGCAGTGGTTGTTTTGTTTATTCCCTGGTGGTGACACAAAGGAATTCTCCTACTGTGGTTTTCTTTTCTAGGAGGCTGTGTCTGAATTTTAGCTATCACACTGACATCTTGCAATGATTGTGCACTCAAAAAAATGCTCTCTTTAAATTATTCAGGCTGCTGTAAACTTCAAGTGGTTGTTTGGATATTCAGAAAAACCCAGCAGAAGCGGAAATTTACCCTTTGGAAAATGAAGTCACAAATGACTTTACTTCACACTTTTGGTTAAACCTTTATATTAGAGTATTTTTGTAATGGGTTTACTGAGAAAGTGTCCCAACACAGCTTATTTTGTTAGTAAACGTATGCACACATGCTACTCCACTGACAGGAACATTTTGTGCCTTACATTTGTGTTATCTATCTATCTATCTTTCTTTCCTTCCTTCCTCCCTCCCTCCCTCCCTCCTTCTCTCTCTCTTTCTTTCTTTCTTTCTTTCCACAGCTGCACCTGCAGCAAACGGAAGTTCCCAGGCTAAGGGTCAAATCAAAGCTGCAGCTGTGGCCTACAACTCAGCTTGCAGCAATGCCGGATCCTTAACCCATTGGGTGAGGCTAGGGATCCAACCCAGAGAATGTTGGGTCCTTAACCCCTTGAGCCACAATGAGAACACCTATATTTGTTTTATAAATATGCACTCGCTTCAGTGCCTGAGTTATTCTAAGATAATTAAGTGACCAAAAAAAATTGTCCAACTAGTTGGTTCACACAATAAACATTGAATAAACTATTTGTCTGAATGGCCCATCTTCCAACTGGTGACTTTTGCATTTTCAAAGCTTTAGTTTACAGATCCATCAACTTACAACATTCATTCAACAAATAGGCCTTAGGACACTATTTCAAACAAACATAAAGTCCCTGCTCTCAGGGACATGTGGCCAATCATAGTTTAGAAAATAAGGAGATTAAAAAAGAAAAATTCAAATAATGACAAATGCTTCAGGGAAAGTGCAGTCAAGTGATGCAGTGTGAGTTCCCGGTAGGTCTGTTCAGGAATTTGGCCACATGGAGAGCTGTGGGAGCAGCATTCCAGATGAGTGAACAAGTAGAGCAAAGTTCCTGAGACTGGAAGGCATGTGGCTGAACCAAGCCTCCAGTGGCGGTCCAGTGGTGACATAAAGCATTCATTCATTCACTCACTCATTCATTCAACCACGGAGAGCACCCAGAGGCCTTTGTCCTGGAGTCTGATTTACCTCTGTGAATACTCTGGGGAGTCACTCTTTCCTAGCTCTTAGCCTTTGGCCATAAGATGCCTGGGGTCACACCCACTTCTCCATCTGGGAAATCTCTGCGTAATTAGGGCTTGCTTCACTCAGCTGCTTTGCAGCTCTCTTTTTGCTTTCCAACAAGGTCTCTATTTACACACTTCAACACCCTAGCACCAGGTGGTTGTTAGGTTCACTCACTGGACACTCACCCAAGCTCTCCATTTAGTGTTCTCACTCTTTCCTCTTAAACTGATTACTGACAGTTCCATACTTTTCCAGAGATTCTTGTAAAATACTAGGAATACTCAGAATTTGCTTGGCACCATGTGGCTCCGTGGGTTAAGGACCCGATGTTGTCTCTTTGAGGATGCAGGTTCGATCCCTGGCCTTGTTCAGTAGGTTAAGGATCTGGTGTTGCTGTGGCTGTGGTGTAAGCTGCAGCTGCAGCTACAGCTCATATCTGACCCCAGGCCCTGGAGATTCCTTTATGCCACAGGTGCGCGTGTAAAAAGAAAAAAAAAAAAAGAATTGGGTTGGCATTTTTTGAGACATGTGGCCTCTGTGGTCAAGGTCCTGATGCTCTGCTCTAAGGATGCTGGGCAGGGAAGGATCTGCAAGGTGCTGAAACTCACAGAATTCCTAGCCTAATTCCTTTCCAACTCTTTCTAGTCACACAATCATCTTCAGTTGCTCACTGTCTGGACCACATTTCTGACAAGTTTGCAAATAAAGCACCAAGAAATTTCTGATAACTCCCAGGGAGCTTTGAGATCTGTACTTTGGCTGGCACGAGATCTGAGATTTCTTCTTTGTGTTGACTGTGTGGCTTTTCAATGTTGCTGCTCTGAAAAACTTGATAAATGGAGATGCACTTATTTGTCAGGACCCCCTTAAATGCCAGTAGGTCCTTGCCTTTCATATCTCTCTGGATTCCATCATCCCCACCTGAGTCCACCATGGCCTCTCACCCAGACACTGCACTAGACTCAAAATTCAGCTCCCTTCATTTAACACATTCTCCACACAGCAACCAGAGCCTCCACCCTTTAAAATGCAAGTCTGTTCCTTCCCAAAGCAACAGAAATAAAAGCAAAAATAAACCAGTGGGACCTAATCAACCTGACAAGCTTTTGCACAGCAAAGGAAACCATAAAAAAAAAAACAAAAAACCCAAAAAGACAACTTATAGAATGGGAGAAAAAATCTTCAAATGATACAACTGACAAGGCTTAATCTCTAAAATATACAAACAACTTATACAACTCAACAGCAAAAAAGCCAACAACTTAATTGAAAAATGGGCAAAAGACCTGAATAGATATTTCTCCAAAGAATATATACAGATGGCCAACAAGCACATGAAAAAATGCTCAACATCACTGATGATTAGGGAAATGCAAATCAAAACTACCATGAAGTACCACCTGACACTGGTCAGAATGGCCATCGTTAATAAGTCCACAAATAACAAATGCTGGAGAGGGTATGGAGAAAAGGAAACCCTTCTACACTGTTGGTGGGAATGTAAATTGGTAGAACCACTGTGGAATACAGGATAGAGGTAACTTAGAAAACTAAATATAGGACTACCATATGACCCAGCAATCCCACTCTTGGGCATATATGTGGACAAAACTTTCCTTGAAAAAGACCCAGGCTCCCGCATGTCCATTGCAGCTCTATTCACAATAGCCAAGACATGGAAACAACCTAAATGTCCATAGGCAGATGAGTGGATTAAGAAGATGTGGTATATATACACAATGGAGTACTATTCAGCCATAAAGGAGAACAAAATAATGCCATTTGCAGCAACATGGATGGAACTAGAGACTCTCATACTAAGTGAAGTCAGAAAGAGAAAGACAAATACCATATGATATCACTGATATCTGGATTCTAATATATAGCAGAAATGAACCTTTCCACAGAAAAGAAAATCATGGACATGGAGAACTTGTGGTTGCCAAGGGGGAGGGGGAGGGAGTGGGATGGATTGGGAATTTGGGGTTAGTAGATGCAAACTATTGCTTTTGGAGTGGATAAGCAATGAGATCCTGCTGTACAGCACTGGGAACCATATCTTAGTCCCTTATGATGGAGCATGATAATGTGAGAAAAAAGAATATATACATGTATGTGTAACTGGGTCATCTTGCTGTACAGTAGAAAATTGACAGGACACTGTAAACCAGCTATAATGAAAAACCAAAAATCATCATAAAATTAAAAAAAGAAATAAAATGTAAGTCTGATTTTGCCCGGCGTATGCTTAAAGCTTTGCAACTGTGGTCCTCTGGTCTGTGAGAAAGATAAAATGGATAAGAGCTCCTACCTGTGCTGGCCCTCTCCACTCATACATTCTGACTCCATGAAGCAAATCTCCAGGGCCTCAGGGTTTCTGATACGGGGAAGGCAGCCCAGGCTGGGCAGAAGGTGGAGGAGTAAGCACCAGACTGGTGATGGCTGTGCTGCTATCAGCCTCACTCCCCTGTCTGCAGGTTGCCAGGAGGGCCCTTCAGGCACAGTCCTGGCCTTGACACAAAGTGGTTACACTGGATCTACAGAATCATTTATTACTTCCTGCCATGTCAAATGGCCTGGCAATGCTGATTAACTGCCAGGCCGTCAGGGTTCTGTATCAAGGAGGGCAGCGTCTGAGCCCCTATCCAGGACAGGCTCTCTGGTCTGGGGTGGACAAGGTTCTTCTGGCTTGCTGCAGCCTCCTCCTTACTGTTCATTTCCACTTTTAGCTTATTTCTCAGGAGAGAGCCAATTCATCTCCCCAGCTTAAAATAGCAATGGCTGGCCAGGGCTCTTATGAGGCTGGACCTGCCAAAGGCCAGCTGGTAGGGAGGGACCCTGCAGGAGATGGAAACCACAGCCACAGCGCTGTATAGATGCTGACCTGGACGCTTGGGCTCCAGCTCAGAATTTCACCAGGACCCCTCTGAGCCCTGTACTTTGTGTGCCAGCTCCTCCCCTCGCCTTTAAAAAAAAAAAACAACCTCCAGCACTTTCTACTACCAGCCACTATGCTAAGCATGTGATGCAAAAATAACTAATCTGTACCCCTAGTCTCAAGTCGAAACCATGATGGTTCTCACCTTACAGATGAGGAAAGAGCCACTGAAAGGTTAGAGCACTGACTCAAAGTCACGGATCAAGTGAACGTCAGGGTCTGACTCCAGAGTCAGGCTTATAATCTAGCCGCCACATGGTCTTCAGAGGCCTTTAGTATCTATACTCGCTGACCACATGAGCTGAACCAGGTAATAAATTTACAGCTCTCCAAATGGTCCCAGCAGGCCCTGGCCTAGAGTAAGTGCTCAGGAAATGTACTTCCCTTCATGTAGAGGCTCTGCAGGGAGATAATGAGAAGGAAGGGCTCCTGGCCAGGCCACTGGCTGTGCCCCTAGATATGGGGTCCTAGCAAGCCCCATAATCTCTATTTGCTTCAATTTCCTCCCCTAGGACCTAGGAATAATGGTGATGCTTATGTCCTAGGGTCACTGTGAGTATTAAGGGAGTTAATATTTGTCAAGTACTTAAGACAGAGCCCAGAACTTAGTAGACATTGCCTCTGCCAAAATACAGGTGCGCATCTGTATGCACTCGGGTGGGTGCAGACCTTGTGTCCTTGAAGACCTGGATTTCAAGTCCTGGTTCTTTTTTTTTTTTTTTTTTGCCAAAATATTTTATTTTTTTGGTTTTGTTTGTTTTTTACTGTTTGGGTCACCTTGGAGAAACACCACCCTGTCTAAGCCTTGGTTTCCTTACTTGTGAAACAGAACTAAAACACCTACCCCTAGAGCTACTTGAGAACGAAATGAGGTGCACAGGAGAGCACAGGATTAGGTAAGTATCAGGTCTTAATAAACGTTATTCTTTTATTTTCCCAGGCAGGTCTCTGTAGTGTCTCAAATACCTAAGCTGATTTCTGCCCTCAAATCTGTCTACTGTCTCGCCCTCTGTTCTGTCGCCCTGGGAATACTTTTGGCTCTAAGCTTCTATAACACTCTGGGCCTTGGAAATCCTTGGAGATGTCTAATTACAGCAGATTTGAATTTCTAATGGGCCAAAGGCGACCACAGGTCAGCTTGCAATTTCTCAGGCCTTTCTATGCTGAAGAGAGAAGAGGACTGTGTGTGTGTGTGTGTGTGTGTGTGTGTGTGTGTGTGTGTGTGCCCAGACAGATATGGGCTCTTTTCTGCTCTACCTATTCTGTTTTGTTTTGTTTTTCTTTTTGGCCACCCTGCGGCATACAGAGTGCCTGGGCCAGGGCTGAGATCCCAGCCGTTAGGTGTGACCAAAGCCTCAGGTGTGGCAACACCAGATCCTTAGTCCACTGTGCTGGGCCAGGGCTGGAACTGCGTCCCAGTGCTCTCAAGACACTCCCAACCCCGTTGCACCACAGGGGGATCAGTTCTGTCCACTCTGGACATTTTAATTTGGATCGTAGTTGTTGGTGGGGTGGATCCATGAGGGTCCACCTAGTCCCAGTCCTTCCCTTGGCCTTGTCTATAGGAAAGATTTTACTTTGGGCACATTCGAAACATCTAAACAGATTAAGTAAAAAACGGAGCTCCCGTTGTGGCTCAGCGATTAACGAACCTGACTAGTATCCATGAGGATGCAGGTTCGATCCCTGGCCTCGCTCAGTGGGTTAAGGATCCAGTGTTGCTGTGAGCTATGGTGTAGGTCACAGACATGGCTTGCTCAGAACTGGTGTTGCTGCAGCTGTGCTATAGGCCAGCAGCTGTAGCTCTGATTGGATCCCTAGCCTGGGAACCTCCATAGGCCTCAGAGTGGCCCTAAAAAGCAAAAAAAGAAAAGAACTGCCATTTCTTTGCTACCTGCCCCAATCTGCCATCATACGGCATCTCCTTGTCCACGGACCACTTCTTTTTACCCTCTAACCACGTTTAGCAATTAGGTTCCTATATTTAACCCATTCACCCACTGAGCATTCAGGCTGAGACAGACAGTTTAGGGGCACAAAGCTCTCAAACCTGGATGAATGTCAGAATCTTCTAGAATGCCTCTAAAAAAATTCAGGGTGAGTTACCACTCCAGGCATAGGGCTAGGCAGGGGCCTAAGCAGCCAAGATGTAGACTGGGGGCCAATGTTCAAACACAAAGCCTGCACCTGTGTGTGACCTTGGGCAGGTCACGGCTCTCTGTGCCTCATGGTTTCCTCATCTGGACAGTGGGGGTCATGGTACCTGCCTCCTCGTCTCCCTGCAGCACCATGAGGATGAAGGGAGACGGGGAGGTACAAGCATGGCTTACGAACATGGGGTGTTTCCAGTCATTTGTGTGACTCCACCCCCCAGCCTGGCACTCGGTCTATCACATTTTAGGGTTCTTGGTGGCGCTGGGCAGATAAGCAAATTTTCCAACAATATACTCAAACTACAAGGACCCCAAGTAGCTCTCTAACCACAAAGAATTGTAGAACCAACCTGTTTGGGCGCAGTAACACATTTGGGAAAAACAGGCACCTCTGCCTGAAAACTGAATTTCATCTTGGTTGGGATTTGACCAGGCATAGAGTTTGCATTCTCAGGAATTAAGCTCCAAAGACACAGGGGTTTCTCATCCAACAGGAACATTTGCTTGACGAGGTTTTCCAGTGCAACACCTCACTTCTTCCTTCCTTCCAGGTTTTATATCTTGACTGTGGCTCTTTCACCTTCTTTTTAAACAATTGGCCCCTTTATATCCCCAGCCTTCATGCAAAGCTCCTGCAAATCCTGTTTGCAACTAAATTGGATTTAAGGAATGTGTCACAGTTGTGTCCCCCAAACTCAGCTGCTTGGAGAGAAACAGGAACTTCATTAATAAGAGACACAAAAAACAATGTTCTTCGGATTTACCCAGATGCACTCTGTGGCTGCTCCAACCCCACATCCTCACATCAAGATTATCCCTGAAGTCTAGGAGTCTTAAGCAATTAGGTTATTTTACAGATACTGAGCACGTGGGCCCTGCTACTACACATGGCACCGGCCACCTTCGTCCTTACCTGCCTATGTCCACCGGGCTGACCTCTCCATTGCTGCTGACACCAAGAGGAGCCTTTGGGGGGATGCCCGCCACGATGGTAGCCACCACTGTCTGTTCCAAGGCTGCACCTGCCCAGGGTAAGGAATGCTGACAGCTGCCTGACCCTGGGCTGCTGTGCTGCTGCTTTCTGTTACCTTCGGATGTTTGAGTAAAGACCTAGTTAAGTTTTTACTTGCTCTTTTATTCCAATGCCCTCACCTTAGGGCTCAGGCACAAGTCCCCATGAGCTAGGTCGGAAGGCAGCTGAGTGACAGGCAGTATGCTGCTTCCAAAATCCACCAGGACCACCCTGAACCCCACTTTAAACCTGGTCCCCTGAAACTGAACTTAGTAGGTGTTCTCCACTCTCGCCTCCTGTGGAGCGACTCTTTCCTAGGAGGTTCCTGTCCTTCGGGGGCACAGACCCATGGGGGGCCCACCCTACAAACCATCCAGGCATTCCCAGACTTACCTCTAAATCCTTATGGCAGGAGGGGTGTTAACTAGCTTAAGTTCAGGCTCCAGATACAAAGCAATGAGCGAATACAATTGACGAATGAATGAATGAAGTAGGGGAGGAACGGGAGGAAAATAACAATGTAAGGAGACAGTAAAAAGAAAAATATAAAAGATTTTAGAAAGCAGATCTTAATCGAAATTCTAAAGGCTCTCTCATTCAATTGTGGTGGAGGGGGAGGGTGGAGGACGAGGTGGGGGAGATCCCACCACTTCAGTGTAAGCATCAGTAGCTAGGTGTACAAAAAAACACAAGCAGATCAGAGGGCTAACGCTTTCTGAGGCTATGTCACTGTGCTCACTCCTGGCTCTGAGGACATTAGCAAAGGCCTGGGAAGGCAGGCAAACGGGAGCAATTTCTGATCCCTTATCAACTGATCCCTTGGGTAAGACAGCCTTGATACTGGGGATCTCACCAGAACATCAAACTGCAATGATCTTCCTTAAACTTACTTTCAGATATGCTGCTCGGAAGATGGATAACTTCCTGGAAGAGGGATTCCAGACAGTTAAGCAATAAATTTGAAATGCCGGAGGCTCTTGAATGCTGCCCTGTAGCTCAGCAACCCTAAAGCAGCACAGCGCCTCACATCCAAAGCCTGGAAAGGATCTGAGGAAGAAAGAATATGAACCAACAGGCCCTCTTTCTCAGTCCTGCTGGTGAGACAAGTCGTCCCATAGTTCCTGAGTACGGAAAGGACCAAGAACAAATCCAAAGATTTCTCAGCAGCTCCTTTGACCTGTTGCTTCATATTTGCAAGACCTAAGACTTTCGTAGGAGCAGCGGGTCAAGTATTTATTGCACAACACACTGGCCTCCAGCACAGTGCACTCTGTGCATGTGGCACCGTGCAGTGTAAGAGGAAAGTAAATAGGAACAAGGGAGAGAACGCAAGCCTGTCCAAGGGCGCATGTGCATACAGCCTCATCAGTGTAAGAGCACAAAGTGAACACAGAGAGAGAATGTGAGCCTGCCCCAGGCAGCTTAAATACTGGACTCAGCCTGGCCACAGTCAGGGGAAGGGTTGGCTGCAGGCCCCACCTTGCTTCTTCTCCATCTGTCCCTGGACTGGCTTTGGATGAGTCCACCTTTCAGGTGCCCCCTGCATATGCCTCATCCCCTTTCCTTTAGGAACAGGTGAGGCTCCACTTGAGAACAGATACAGTGATTTAGTCTTAAATGGCATTTGACAGCTGTTGGATTAATGAATAAATGGACAAACAAAAAGCTGGCTCTAAAGGTGCACGTTTTAAAAATAGTAATTTCTCGGTGCTCCCTTCCTGGCTCAGCAGGTAACAAACCTGACTAGGAACCATGAGGATGAGGGTTCCATCCCTGGCTCTGCCCAGTGGGTTAAGGATCCAGCATTGCTGTGAGCTGTGGTGTAGATTGCAGATTCGGCTCAGATCCCGTGTTGCTGTGGCTGTGGTGTAGGCTGGCAGCTGTAGCTCCAATTCGACCCCTAGCCTGGGAACTTCCATATGTCATGGATGTGGCTCTAAAAAAAAGCAATAAAATAAAATAAAATAAAAATAGTAATTTCTCTACCTCTATAGTATGGGCGAGTGAAGACCAACAGCTTTTACAATATCTTGTTATACTGGAGAGTTTTAAGGAAGGTATTTTCTTGTACTTGATTCCAGCATTAAATTACAGAAACTCAAGAAGCGTTTCTTTGGCCAGGGTGGGAGAAGGGGATGGTTGGTAGGAAAGGGAGCGACTTGGAGAAGGAGAGAAGTCCATCTTGGCAGAGTGCGGATTGGCACATGCCATTCCATTCCCACCACAGCAATTCCCAGGTGTCAACTCCAAACGCCCAGGCAAGGCTTGCTGGATGGATGTGGGTACCCTGACACCACACAGCGCTTTTCTCCAGGCTCTGCTGACTCTGAGCATTCCCTCTTTCTCACCTCTATTTTCTGAATGTTTGCGTCCCCCCAAATTTACATGTTGAAATCCCACCCCCTAAGGATGACAGTATTAGGAGGTGGGGCATTTGGGATGCACTTAGTTATGGGGGCAGAGCCCTCACAGAGAGGATTAGTGCCCACAGAGATCTCAGCCCCCTACACCATGTGAGGACACGATAGACGGTGCCACCTATGGGCCAGAAAGAGGGCCCTCGCCACAACCCAAGCACACTGGCACCTTGATCCTGGCCTTCCAGCCCCCAGAACCGTGAGAAACAAATGTCTGGAGTTTATAAGCCACCTGGGCTCTGGTACTTGGCTGGAACAGCCCAAATAGACTCAGACAACGACTATCCTCCCTCCTCTTTTCCAACTCAAACTTTGGGTCATACTGAAAATCTGGTTTGGCACCCACTTTCTAGATGAATAAGGCTGCCTGATTTTCAGGACCTATGGGGGCCCCTTGCTAACATAACACCCTTTTAAGAATGAGAAACAGGAGCCCCTACGATGGTCACAGGTTCGTGGTTAAGTGAACAGAGACGTTGCTTTGTGTTCATTAGAAAAGTATTCCCAATCACTCCCAGTTCTGGCAGAAAACAGATGACAATCTTAAACTGGATACTTAAGGACAGTGTAATGGAAGTACCATTTTCAAAGGTACAGGCAGGATTTAGGGAAACCCACAGGGAATGGCACAGAATCCTAGGGCTAGCATCAGTGGGGGGTCATCACCATCCCAGCCCTGAGGAACAAGAGAAGAAAACCCTAAACTCAGAACTGCACAGGGGAGTTCTTGCTGTGGTGCCGTGGGTTAATGGCCCAGCTTGCTCCTATGGAGATGCCAGTTTTTTCCCCAGCCTGGTGCAGTGGGTTAAAGATCTGGCATTGCTGCTGCTATGCCATAGGTTGACCAGATTTGATCCCTGGCCTGGGACCTTCCATATGCTGTGGGTACCGTGCCCTTCAGTAAAGTGAGTGAGACAGTTGAGGGTCACCCAGCAGGAGTGAGCTGAGAGAAATAAACTTTCCTCCCTTTGATTTCCTGCCACTGCCTCCTGTTGGGGAACTCAGCCAGAAGCTTGGGGAGGGGGCAAGGAATGAAGTCCCCACAGGCCAGCCATCCAGGGCACATGGGATGGTGAAAAGTAGGGACCTCTAGAGAGGTACAGGGAAATATCCTGCAGGGTGCCCCTCCCTGCAGGCAGATGTGGTCCCAGTCCTGGGCAGGGACACCCAAGGGGACCACATTTCAGCCCCACTCACTCTCCTTGGCCATATGCCCTTTTGCAGGCAAGCCCTGCAAAATCACCTATGGGAGTCCTCAGGGCCTTTCAGGACTGTAGCCCTTTCTGTGGGCAAAATATCACAAAAGGATTCCATGTCCCAAAATAAATGGAGGAAAATAAAAAAACATTTTCCAGGTTGATGTTACCTCCAACCATGATTCTATGCTTCTTCCAATCCTGCTCTATCCTTTCCATGAACCTTTCCTCTTTTCACCAATGACAAACCAGCCACCTGGGCACCCAAGGCAGAAGTCAGGGATTCATTTTGACCATCTCTGCCTCCATCTCCACATGCAACAAATGGTGACTCCCAGGTTGGTTCCCCTCTGGAAATCCATCACTGCATGGCTGTCCCTACGCTATTGCCACAGGTCATGACCGTCTCTCCCCAGCCTGACCAGCATGATCATTTTAACACCTAGCCAACCCCACTCTGCTGCCTACTCTCTCTCACCATGGCCAGGGGTCTCCTGGAGAGCTCTGATGGAATCAGATCATCCCACAGTCTAAAATCCCTCCGTGGCTTGCCTCTTCCCTTAGGTGAGTCCAAATGCCTTAGTCTGATGCAGAAGGCTCCTTAAGATCCTCCTGCCTACGTGCTGCAGCCTCGCTTCCCATCACATCCCTACAAGTTCCCTGAACACTGACCCTCTTCAGATTCCTCCAGTGCCTCAGGCTTCCTCCCACCCCCAGGACGTTGCCCAGGCTATTCTCTTTGCCTAATATGCCCTTTTCCTTTCGCTAACATCTCCTTCTCCATCTAGCCTTAGGGGACTATTGCTTCTTTTTGGAAAACTGCTGTGGCCCTTCCTCTCTGCTCCTGTAAGCAGATTTAGGTGGCCTTTGTTCATAGCCATTCTCTCCACCCCTTAACAACCCTGTGTACCTCTCCTGGTAGCATTTATGATGTGTGCTCTCATTGCTCATTTTCTTGTCTGCCACCCTCCCTGCATAGTCCAGGCTGCTTATTATAGGGTCTGCAAGTGCTAATTGAAACTAAGTAAGTTGTAACACAATGAAACCTTTCCAGGTTGGTGCTGCCTGACCTCAATCCACCTATCACGTGTGACTACCGACCATGTCCACATGCTAGGCCTGCTTTATTGCTTGTGACTGAATGCCATTTGCCTTGCCCTGCTGTCTCCATGGTTTATGAGCTTTTAAGACAGAGTGAACCCTGTCTTCTAGTTCCAAAGGATTTCTCACCCAAATTCTGTTTGACTATTTTGTCAGACAGTGGACGAAGCCAAAGGAAATTAAGCTCATTCCTGGGGTTACATTTCATAGGCAAATAAAGCTTGTCCAGCTTCTTTTCCCAAGGGTATGGCCCCAGTGTATTTTTCAAGGAAGCTGCTTTAAAAATATGTCTTCTGCTAGCATTTCCTTCATTCAAATCTAATTGAATGTGGAAGTAACCTGGACTGAGTGAAATGTATCTACTTATCTTACATGGGGAGGAACCTTGGGCAAAGACCTTGGGATACCTCCACTTCTGCTTCTTCATTCCCCTTCCTTATTCACCCAACTGGCATCTGGTTTTGGTTTAACTGTGTGCCAGGTGTTTTCCTGCGGGTATAACAGTAGTTCACCTTAACAGCCGTAGTGGCCAGTATTTGCATGCTGTGTACAGATCACAGACCATCTCCACCCAGAACATCTCACTCACCTCTCATGTGCCTAAGAGGCAAGCAGTGTTATTACCATGCCTGTTTTACAGATGATAAGCCTCAATTTTAAACCCTTCCACCCTGTCTCATCTTCCAGTCACCTGCAAACACTGCCCAGCCTCACTCAGGCACAACTAGACAGTTTCTGGCTTTGGGCCTGCGCTCCCGCTTCCTGCCTGGGCTGTCTCTGTCTCTAACGGCTCTGATGCGGGTGAGGGGCTGGGGATAGGGCTCCTGAAGCACCTACTGGAAGCCCATATATTGTGAAATTTAGGAATGGAAAGGAGAAAGGCCTCTGTCCTCATTATAGGCACCACTTAATCCGTGGGGGCTGGGCCAAAAGATAGAAGCTTGCCGCAGTTACCTGAGACCCATTTCCTAGGGCTCTTCCCAGGGTCTGCAGGCCACAGCCTGTAGTGGTCGCTCAACTCAACAGTGCATCCTTGTGCTAGCCGTTTTCCTCTCCCCACTTTATGTTCCATCCCCCACTTTCACTACTCAGGGCTTCTTCCCAAACAAACACCCTGTACACAAACCTTTATACTTCCAGCTCTGCTTCCAAGGAAGCTGGACTGAAATCACAAGATGAGATGACTCATGTGCAAGACTAAGAGTCAGGTCCTCTGATTCCAAACTCCATGAGCTCCCCCTTCTCCTCCTTGTGCCAAGAGAACCAAAAGCCTGAGCGCTCAGAGGCTGGACAGAGAAACACCTAACTGCAAAAGAGAAGTGTCAGGGCAGAAGTAGAAGCAAATGACTCTGGATCAGAGAAAAGTGTTGAGCAGAGTGAGGTGGGAGTGTGGGCTGGAGAGGAAACGTTTCACGGGGTAGGTAACTGGGAGGTCTCCCAACCACGTTCTCTACAGCCAGTGCCATCTGGTGTTTTCTCTGCAAGCACAGTCATTTCTTCTTAGCACTTATCACAACCTGTGAGTAAATGTTTACTTCTGGTTTGTTGTCTCTCTCTCTTTGCCAAGAGGGCAGGGTCCATGTCTGTTTTTTTCACCACAATATCCTCAGCACCTAGCACAGTGCCCAGAACATACTTGGCAACTAATATGCTGGCAAATCAAAAAATCAGACAGAGAAGGTCGGACAGAGAAAGACAAATATCATATGATATCACACGTATGTGGCATCTAAACAAATGGTACAAATGAATGTATTTACAAAACAGAAATAGACTCACAGACCTAAAAAACAAACTTAAGGTTAGCAAAAAGGGAAGTGGGGTAGAGGAGGAGGGATAAATTAGGAGTTTGCTATTAATAGATACACACTACTATATATAAAATAGATAACCAACAAGGTCCTACTGTATAGCACAAGGAACTATATCATATAAGTTGAACAACATTCAGTATCTTGTAATAACCTATAATGGAAAAGAATCTGAAAAAGTGTATATATATACTGAAAATGTATATATATATCAATAAAAAATATCAAGGGATTTCCCACTGTGGCTCAGTAGTAACGAACATGACTAGTAACCATGAGGATGTGGGTTCGATCCCTGGCCTTGCTCAGTGGGTTAAGGATCCGATGTTGCCACAAACTGTTGTATAGGTTGAAGACGTGGCTTGGATCTGGCATTGCTGTGGCTGTGGTGTAGGCCAGCAGCTGTAGCTCCCATTCAACCCCATAGCCTGGGAACTTCCATATGCTGCATGTGTGGCCCTAAAGAGAAAAAAAAAATCAATTGCAATTGGTGAACAATTCAATAAATATGTTCCTGTATATATGAATGAGTGAATGGTATTATGGGTAAAGTTAACAGCACAAAGGAAGGAATGGATGAGTACGTGAGTACGGCTTGTTCAAAGAACGCCTGTGGGTGCTTATACCAGATGTCTGCGAGAGTAGTGAAGCCATGAGTAGTTAGGGAAAATACTTCTTACAGTAATATTGAAGCCATATAAGTATTCTGGTCACATTCTTTGTGTTGGAAGATGAAAGTGCTTCTGCCTAACTGGTTATATAACTTGGATTTTCATGAGTCTGCTGTTGCTTTCAGTAAGTGTGCTTTCCTCCCCTTTAGGCATTAGTTGGGATGGGTGTTGACAGCGCCTGATCTTGTTTGCAGGTGTGGGACCATGTGGTCCAGGTGTGTCTTGGATTATCTGCTGCTATTGTCACCAGTATTTTGCACCTGTATTTTGTGTATTTTGTGTATTTCACCTGTATTTTGTGTATTGGAAGAGCCTTTCCTAAGTCTCACCCAGTGGCCTACCTCAGAGTATCTGTCTAGGGGTATAGCTACCCTTCATTCTTTGCCTTGCCTTTCTTACCTGAACGCTCACAGCCTTGAGATCCCTAATAGTCATATAAGATGGCACATATTAACAACTTATAAAACTGAACAACAACAACAACAACAACAAATAACCCAATAGAAAAATGGGCGGAAGACCTAAATAGACATTTCTCCAAAGAAGACATACAGTTGGCCAGTAGACACATGAAAAGACGCTCAACATCACTAGTTATTAGAGCAATGCAAATCAAAATTACAGTGAGGTACCACTTCACACAGGTCAGAATGGCCATCATTAGAACGTCTACAAATAACGAATGCTGGAGAGGGTGTGGAGAAAAGGGAACCCTCCTCTGCTGTTGGTGGGAATGTAAATTGGTACAGCCAATATAGAAAAGAGTATGGAAGTTCCTCAGAAAACTAAATATAGAACTACCATATGATCCAGCAATCCCACTCTTGGGCATATATCCAGATAAAACTATAATTCAAAAAGATACATGCACCTATATGTTCATGGCAGCACTATTCACAATAGCCAAGACATGGAAACAACCTGAATGTCCATTGACAGATGAATGGATTCAGAAGATGTGGAATATACATATACACAATGGAATACTACTCAACCATAAAAAGAATGAAATAATGCCATTTGCAGCAACATGGATGTAACCAGAGATTCTCATACTAAGTGAAGTAAGTCAGAAAGAAAAGGACAAATACCATATGTTATTGATTATATGCGGAGTCTAAAATATGGCACAAATGGATCTATCTACAAGCAGAAACAGATTCACAGACATAGAGAACAGACTTGTGGTTGCCAAGGGGGAGGGGGGAGGGAGTGGGATGAATGGGGAGTTTGGGGTTAGTAGATGCAAACTATTACATTTAGAATGGATGGTTGGTGAGATCCTATTGTGTAGCACAGGGAACTATATCCAATTTCCTGGATGACCATGATAGAAAATAGTATTTTAAAAAAGAACGTGAAAAAAAAAAAACCTGTATTAATCACACACTGGTGGAACAGACACTGTGCCAGGCACATATCTCTCCTGGTTGACAGGTGATTCTATGTGCTCTAAGCTGTTCAAATGCCTTGCTCATCCTCCAATAATTTAGATTCGTCACTGCAGTCCCTCAGCCCTGGTTCTTTTCCTGAGGACTATGTGTACTTAAGGATCTTGCCACAGAAATATTAGACAAGGAAACAACTCATTCCCAGCTGTCCTGCCCTCAGCACAACTTAAGAAAGAATTAAGACAGTCCAGCTACTCAGCAACCCTCAGCAAGTGGCTCCCCTCATCTGCAAAATCCAGGTCAGAAGTGGATCACCACCTGCTCCTTCCTGGCTCCTTGAGATAAGTTTATTCCCTGGGTGTCCTGACATTTCAGGAACCTATGAAACTCACATTCACCACTGTTTATTTTTAGTGTCTCTGCTTTTATATTTAGAAGAGAGGCTCTGACAAGCCTCTAAGAGCAGCAGTCTTGCAATTTTTGCTGGAGCATGTGGTGGCCACGAGGAAGGAAAAGAAGTCATGCATGTAATTCCCCAGTGATTTCCTGGAACTGGGACACTGCCCAAGCACATGTACCAAAAGGGACAGGAGAGGCGGTCAGGACTCACCTTCAGTTGCTCAGACCTGGCTGTTCACCCTGTCTCCTGGCAGGCACACACCGTCGCTTCACTTGTAGGGCTCCCGAGAGAAAGGCAAATCAAAATCCTGAGGACCAACAGAGTTCAAATTACTCCCAACCTGCGACTAGCCACATTTTCTTCTTTTCTGTTCAGTCACTATCAAGCATGTTCCTGTGAACTTAAGATTTTTTTTCAGTGTTACATGCATGTAGCATAAAATTCAAAAGGAAGACTCTGTAACATATTTCACAGACAAAGAGTTAATAGTTCTAATATTTTAAAAACTTCCTACACATTGAGGGGCAAAGGACCAAAAACCTGATAGAAAAATGAGCAAAAGACACAAATGATTCACAAAACATATGTATATACTCCTTTAAACATATTAATAGCTGTCCAAACTCTCATTACTGAGAGGTGTAACTTAAAATACTACGGTATATTCCACAAATGGTATACTATTTCTAACCTATCAAATTAATAAAAATTTAAAAAGCATGACCATAAAGTCTGTTGGGAAACAAGTTCTTATACATTAATGGTAGCAAGGTGGTACAACCTATGTGGAAGACAATTTGGTGCAATAGAAGACAATGTACACTTGTATTTGACCCACAAAGCCTACTTCTAGGAATTTACCCTGAGGATCCATTCCCAAGGACAGAAAAATACATCTGTACAAGTTCATTCATCTCAGTGTTATTTTTAATTACATAATGCTGAAACCAACCTAAATGCCCAACCATGGGAGATTAGTGGAACATATAAGATACATACACACGGTGGAATCCCATGCAGCTGTATAAATAAATGCAGGGGGTCTCAGTGAATTGATATGGAGAGAGTTCCCAGATATATTGTTAAGTGGAACAAGGTTAAGTGCAAGGGTGTCTATACTAGTATGCTACCTCTGATGTTGGAGAGAAGGAGACATGAGAATATATACACATATTTGTTTGCATAGGCAAAAATACACAGGAAGAATAAACCCAAAGCCAGGATCAGTTACCTAGAGAGAGTAGATGGGAACAGAGTAAATAAAATGCAGGAACAGAAGTACAGTGTATGGGCTGAGGGGGTGAGATGCCTCTGAGTATGCTTTTCTGTAAAGTTCCAACTTTCAGAATCATAATAATGCTCCACATGCAAAAAAAAAATCAGTAATTAAGATAAAAATGAAAATCTAATCAAATGGCGTGAGGGAACCCCAAATAAAATATGAATAGCAACAAGGGAAAAACTAACTCTCTTACAAATGAATAACATAATTTCCTATAATGTGGTTATTTAAGGAAGATACAAGAATTCTTTGATTTTATTTTTGCAATTTTTTTCTAAGTTTGACATTTTTTTTCAAAATAAAAAATTAAAAAGTAAAAAATGAAGGGGTGGGGAAAAAAAGGAACTAACTTAACTCTGGGAAACAGTACTTTGGCTATATTTTGCAAGGCTAAAATATATAAGAATTTTGCACAGATATTGCATATTCTAGTTCATAATTTTGCTTTTCCCTGAGTTTGTAAGTACAGATTAGCAATTCTGAAGCTGCTATGAGTATCCTAGGATTGAGCAAACAAGTCAAATAGTATGAATAATGAAAGCCAAGTTTCTTAGTTTAGTAGAAAGAGTGTGACTAAGAATAAGCAGAAGAGTAAAAGAAACTGTTCTGTGGGATTAGAATTGGGGATATGAGCAATATGAGCTCTCTAAATCCATGTAGATCTCATAAATATAAATATGAATATCTGCAGGTAGATGGGTATAGAAATGGAAAGATGTGTGTATATGTATCTGTATTCCTTGCTCTGTCTGCTGCAAGGGAGTAGAAGCAATGACACTCTAGTTAGTACCAGTAGCACATTCAGTGATCATTCTCTTACTAAAACAATAACAACAATAACAATAACAACCCTTGGAGAAATGTCAGATTCCAGATCTGGACAGAGAAAGTACGAGAGATGAGCCTGTAATATCTTGTGATGCTAGAAAGTGAGGAGATGTTCCAAATATGATTGGGACAGGTCAGAAGGACACGTTGGCCAAATCCAAGGGGTTCCCAATAGTCAAATCTGGGATAATTTGGGCAACAAAGTAAATGATGATAGTAATAGGTTATAATGCACAGAATAAAATCAATATCCATGAATCCACACTGACATAAATAAGTAAATAAGCAATTCAGGTGGGGGAAGGAAAGCTCTTATAACAGAATGTTGAGTTCTTCTGTGCAGAAAGAATGATGAAAACAGAAATTCCTAATTTACAAACACCATATCATCCTTTGTTGTAGACAAGAATCACCAAGAGATGCTGAAGTTTCTGGGTTAAATATGTTGAGAAAAATATTTGCATAGCCTTAAAGTATAATATCCTCACAAAATAGGGGAAAAGAACAACTTTGTGGGGTAGAAACCTCACTTAACCATGTGACCAAAGTGAAGCTCACCAGTAATGAGACATATTAACATCATGTGCCTCCTGATATGATACAGTGTGAAGAACACAGCACTGCTTCAGGGATATTCTTGTCAAAAATGCATTACCTGAATCTCATCAGGAAGAAACTTCAGACAAACTCATATTGAGTGTGTCCTACACAAGAACTGGATGGCATTCAACAAAGTCATGGGAGACAAAGAAAAACTGAGGATCTATCCTAGATTGAAGGTCAAGGCAACATGTAAACTTGATCCTGGAACATCAAAAGGGTAGCAATGGGACAACTGGTGAAATCAGAAGCTCCTGCAAATAGTTCACACCATGACATTAAGGTTGATTCCCAGTACAGTGGTTATATAAGGTGTTAACATTTGAAAATACACTTGCAACTTTCTTCTAAGTCTGAAAAGTTTTCAAAATGAAAAGTTAAAAAGTAAGCACAGGCAATTCCCTTGTAGTGCAGTGGGTTAAAGATCTTGCGTTATCACTGCTGAGGCTTGGGTTGCTACTGTGGCACGGGTTTGATTCCTGGCTCAAGAAATTTCACATGCTATGGGCGTGGCCAAAAAGTAAGCATAAATAAAATTTTAAAAGGAAGAAATGAGAGTATATAATGTTTCTATCAATTTGTTCTCTAAGAATCAATTTTCCTCCCAACAGATGGCTACTATAAGCAGCTTTTAGTATATCCTTCCAGAAATTTCCTATTCAAATAAGTACATACATATTCATCATATGTTCTGTCTATGTGTATTATAGATCATTCCACATAAGCATGCATCATTCTTTTAACGGCTGTATAATATTATACAGATAATATATATTACATATGTTAATGTAATTATTAATGGTCATTATGATGTTTCTAATATTTTAGTATTACACACAGTATATATTAATTTGTGATAACATTTATGATGTTTCTGATATTTTGGTATTTTAAACAATACTACAATAAATGCTTCATTTTCTATATGTACTAGGACTTGTAGAAAAAAGTTGTAGCAAAACAGAAGTGGAATTTCTGGTTCAAAATACATAAAGATTTTAATTTTTATTGATATGGCAAAATGGGTCTTCACAGGTGATATGCCATTTATATTTTATCACCAGTGCTATCTTCATGACCTCCTCAATATGGTGTGTAAAATGATCTGTGCCAACAGAGTGGGTAAAAAACACTTCATTGTAGCTTTATTATGCATTTCTCTTATTTTGAATCAAGTCAAAGCTTATTTCATATAGGTAACTCCATTTGTGTTTTCTTTCCTGTGAACTGTACATTCTTTTACTTTGCTTACTCTTGGAAGGGAGTTACTCACTGGTCTTCCTCTGCATTATTTCCAAATTTGACAGAACCTTGCAAAATAGGTATTATTATCCCCACACTGAGGACTAAGAAATATAGGCTTAGGAGGTCAAGGCATTTTTTCAAAGTGAGAATGCCATTTGTGTACCTGTGTAGCTGAGAAACCCTGTTTGCCTAACTTCAACCTGAGATCTTTCTACACCCTTTTGTCTAGGCTAAAGTGAAGAAAGGAAGAATGAGGACTTTGTCAAATGTTACCTGAAGCATGGCAGGTGGACCTTGTCCCCAAATATTAAATTACCTCCCTTCTTCCTGGTGGAATGACCCTGGTCTTTCCCCTGCTCACTGGTTTCAGCTTCCTGATTTGCATATTTCTGTTAGAATGTTATTAATTTCTAGCACTCCACTTCTATTTCCTTTATATAAACCAAAGATGAGGGGAAAAGTCTAAAAGGAAGACTTGGAAGTATTCGAGTGATATCTGGAAATCCAGTTCAAGTTACTGAATATATTAGAGAACATGGTGACGTTGGCTTGCAAGCCTTTGATTAATGTTTTTCCCAGGTGTGGGCATTGGATATCAGAGTCTTTGAGGGTTGCATGAAAAGTGCAACCCCATGCCTCTGGAATCCTCATCTCTAGTACAAAATAACTACAATTTCCAAAAGCTCCCCAGGTGACTCTCTATACACTGCATTTGATGAACCACTGTACCTGTCACCCCAAGTGTGACCCACAGTCTAGGAGCAATGCCACCACCTGGGTGTTGGTTAGAAATGCAGACTCTCCAGTTGCCTCCTAGACATAGTGGATCAAAATATGCCTTTTCACATGGCCCTCAGGGAATTCCTGCGCATATTAAAGTTTGAGAAACACTGCTCCAGAATGATTTAGTAATGGGTAAAAGGCATAGACATTTTTTTTATAGGGGTAAAATAGACATACAGTAAACTGCACATATTTAAACTGTACAATTAGAAAACTTTTGACCCATATTTTCAGCCATGAAACATTCACCATAATCAAGGGAGTGAACACATGAATCGTCTTCAAGAGTTTATCATCTTCAAGAGTTCCTTCTCCTGTCCCTCCCCCAAATCCCTTCATCCTCAGGCAACCCCTGATTAGCTTTCTATCATTACAGAATAGTTTACATTTTCTAAATTTGATATAAATGGACTTAATATAGTATGTACTGTGTCTGGCTTCTTTTACTCAGCATAACAACTTAGTCACATATATTGTGCACTAATTAATAGTTCACTCTTTACTGCTGAATAGTATTCCATTGTTTGGATATATCAAACTTATTTGTCCATTCATTAATGCAAAGATATTTTGGGTTGTTTTTAGTTATTTTGCTGTTACAAATAAAGGTGCTATCAACATGTGTGCTTAAGAATTTCTAGAACATATGATTGCATTTCTCTTGGGTAAACACTGGAGTAGAATAGCTAGGTCATGTAATCTAATAGCCAAGTTAGCTAAGTAACTTTGGAAATGAGTGAAGTCCATAAGACTAAAAGTGAAAGACCTGCACACAGCAATGCATTCTAGCTGACAACGTTGTTTCTTTGTGTTAACAATTATGATACTGCTATACATGTATTCTGGAACTGAACAATTAAGTAGATGGATAGTGGATGATAGGAGCCAGGCTTCTTGCTGTTGAGGTGGGAATTTACAGATAGGCAAGGTAAAGAGGCCAGAACGATCCTTGTAGTAATGGATTAGAGTTGATTCCACCATTCCTATGATTCCACCCTCAAAGCCATATCCCTAATACAGCAATGAGAAAAATAGACAAATCGTCACTTAGAGACATTTTAGGAATATCTGACCAGTACTCTTTAAAACTGTTATGGTCATCAAAAACAGAGTCTGAGAAACTGTCACAGCCAAGAGAAGACTAAGGAGACATGATTAAAGGGAGCATGACAGCTGAATGGGATCCTGGAGCAGATTAAGGGCATTAGGTAAAAAATTAAGGAAATGTGAATAAAGTCTGGACTTAATTATAATGTATCTATATTGGCTCATTCATTGTAGTAAATGTACCACACTAATATGAGATGTTAATAATTGGGGAAACCAGGTATAGGGTGTATGAGACCTCTCTAATCCACCTTAACTTTTCTGTAAATCTAAAACTGTTCTAAAAAAATTAAAGCTTATTCAAAGAAAAAGAAAGTGAAGGGAAAACCTATAGATTAAAATAGGCATAAAAGGCATAGTAACCAAACCAGAAAGTATAGACCTTGTTAGATGCTGATTTAAGCAAACTGTTTTTTTTTTAAACACACTGATGCAAACAAAATATAGGAAAATCACTGATGACACTTATGAGACAACTGGAAATTTTATACCAGTGTTTAATGATATCAAGGAATTCATTATATTTTTAGGAGGTAATAATAGAATTATAGTTATTTTTAAAAACAGAATCTTTAGACATACATACTGAAATATTTACAGAAGAAGTGATGTCTGGAATTTGCTTCCAAAGAACCTAAAGTAAGTGGTGGCTAGGGGTTTAGTTGAAACAAGGTTGCTCTTAAGTAAGTTTTGAATAGGCGATGCAGGAGTTCCCGTTGTGGCGCAGTGGTTAACGCATCCGACTAGGAACCATGAGATTGCGGGTTCGGTCCCTGCCCTTGCTCAGTGGGTTAACGATCTGGCGTTGCCGTGAGCTGTGGTGTAGGTTGCAGACGCGGCTCGGATCCCGCATTGCTGTGGCTCTGGCTCGGATCCGCATTGCTGTGGCTACAGCTCCGATTCAACCCCTAGCCTGGGAACCTCCATATGCCGCGGGAGCGGCCCAAGAAATAGCAACAACAACAACAAAAAGACAAAAGACAAAAAAAAAAAAAAAAAAGGTTGAATAGGCGATGCATACATGGAAGTAAGTAGAACTATTCTATCTGCTTTTTAAATGTTTTGAAAATGTCCACTGCAAAAGTTGAGAGGGAGAAATTTTTTTAGCAACTAGAGTTCCCAGAGGAATACACAGTGCTAAGGATATCAAACTTCTCTCTCCCTCCTTGCCCTGTTCTGAGGTTTTTCTGATTTTGCCCCCTGTTCCCCAAGATTACAGTTGTACAGCCATATCCTTGTTGCCAAGGGCTGACTTCAACTTCCACTACGTATGTAAGTGAGGTGTGGCTGCCCAGCCACAGGTTTGTCAGAAGAAACAGGGCAGTCTTTGAAAGATCTGGGATCCTCCCTATGAATTATGGAGCCTGATACTTAAGCAGTTAAAGCTCATCCTAGAGTTTCCAATGCAATATGGCCTTGGAACTCCACAGAATTCTATTCACAAAGAACATCTTTGCCAATGGTGACATAAATCCTTCTCCAGAACTAGTGCCAGCAACATATGAAGGCATGCTTTTACTAAAGAAAGAGGAGGAAAGAAAAGGAGAGAAAGAATGAGAGAAACAGAATGCTTTTTACATTTTCTCCCTGCAGACCAGAAACAACCAATCATCAACAGAGTAATCCATGGTCAGCAAATGGGCACTTCCAACAAGTTCAAAGGAATTTTGAAAGTTAATTAAGTTAAGCAATGAGATCCTACTGTACAGCACAGGGAACCATATCCAGTCTCTTGGATAGACCATAATGTAAGATAATAAAAGAAAGGGAATGTATATATAGATAGATTTGACTGGGTCACTTTACTGTACAGCAGAAACTGGCACAATCAACTATATTTAATAAAAAATTAAAAAATTTAAAAATCCTCCCATACTAAAAAAATTTAATTAAGGATTTAAGTACAGTGCTCGTTGCATCTTTGAGATTTTGAGAGTACTAGAAATTCTTAAATTATTTTTAAAAAATTTATTGAGGGATAATTTATATCCAGTAAAATCCAACCTTGCGATGTATAGTTCTGAGTTTTGACAAAAGCACGCAGTCACATAACCATTACCACAATCAAGACCTAGAATAGGTATACCTCCCCAACCCTCAATTCCCTTGTGCCTTTTTGAGTCTGGCTTTATTCACATAACCATAATGTGTTTGAAATCTAGCCATGTTGTTACATGTGGCAAGAGTTTATTCCTCTTTATTGGAGACTAGTATTCCATAAGTGTGTTTGTTCATTCACCTGTTGAGGTTCATCTGAATTGTTTCCAGTTTTTGATGATTATGAATAAAACTGCTGTAAACCTCCATGAACAGGTTTTTGTTTGAATGTAAGTTTTTATTGATCTTGGATAAATACATAGGAGTGAGTTTGCTGGGTTTTATAGTAAGTACATATTTACCTTTGTAAAAAACTGCCAGTTTTCCAAAGTGGCTATACCATTTTGCCTCCCCAACAGCAACTTATGAGAATCCTAATTGCTCTGCATCCTCACCAGCACTTGATATTCTCAGTTTTTTTCCTCATTCTAACGAGTGTATTCTTACTTCTCATTGTGTGTGTGGGTTTTTTTTTGGTAATTACTCAATGAATTTTATTACATTTATAGTTGTACAATGATCATCACAACCAAATTTTATAGCATTTCCATCCCAAACCCTCAGTGCATCCCCCCAACCCCCAACATGTCTCTTTTGGAAACCATAAGTTTTTCAAAGTCTGTGAGTCTGTATCTATTCTGCAAAGAAGTTCATTGTGTCCTTTTTTTGGATTCCACATGTCAGTGATAGCATTTGATGTTGGTGTCTCATTGTCTGACTGACTTCACTTAGCATGATAAGGTCCATCCATGTTGCTAAAAATGCCAGTATTTCTTTCCCTTTAATGGCTGAGTAATATTCCAGTGTGTATATGTACAACATCTTCTTTATCCACTCCTCTGTTGATGGACTGCTAGGCTGTTTCCATGTCTCGGCTGTTGTATACAGTGCTGAAGTGAACACTGGAGTACATGTGTCTTTTTGAGTCATGGTTTTCTCTGAATAGATGCCCAGGAGTGGGATTGCTGGATCAAATGGTAATCCTATTTTTAGTTTTCCAAGGAATCTCCATACTGTTTTCCACAGTGGTTGCACCAATTTACATTTCCACCAACAGTGTAATAGGGTTCCTTTTTCTCCACACCCTCTCCAGCACTTACTGTTTGTAAACTTTTTGATGACAGCCATTCTGGCTGGTGTAAGGTGGTACCTCATAGTGGTTTTGATTTGCATTTCTCTAATAATGAGTGATGTTGAACATCTTTTCTTTTTTTTTTTTGGCCATCTGTATGTCTTCTTTGGAGAACTGTCATTGTGGTTTTAATTTGCGGTTCCCTCATGGCTGGTGAGGCTAAACATCTATAAATCCCCTTATTTTGTTTTTTGTTTGTTTTTTGTTTTTTAGGGCTGCATGTGTGGCATAAGGAAGTTCCCAGACTAGGGGCTGAATTGGAGCTGCAGCTGCTGGCCTACTCCACAGCCACAGCAACATGAGATCTGAGCCGCGTCTGCAACCTACACCATAGCTCATGGCAACATCAGATCCTTAACCTACTGAGCAAGGCCAGTAGCTGAACCTGAATTCTCACGGATACTAGTCAGGTTTGCTTCTGCTGAGCCTCAACAGGAACTCCCTGTAAATCCCCTTAAAGTATTCAAATATTTTGCCATATATATGTGTGTGTGTGTGTGTGTGTATATATATACATGTATGTATATATTTATATATTTATTTTTAGGCCATGCCTGTGGCACATGAAAGTTCTTGGGTCAGGGATAAAACCTGTGTGCAGCTGCAACCTACACCATAGCTGCAGCAACTCTGGATCCTCAACCAACTACACCACAGGGAACCTCCTTTCTGAGAATTCTTCATGTATTCAGGATACCAGCCCTTGTAAATTCTGCAAATATTTTCCCTCTGATATGACTTGTTCTTTCATGTTTTTAACAGTAGTCTGATGGCCCACTTGACTGGCCATGGGGGGGTTCAGATTAAACATAATTTCTGGGTGTGTCTGTGAAGATGTTTTCCAGGTGAGAGAAGCATTTGAGTTGGTTGACTCAGTAAAACCCTCTCCAATGTGGGTGGGCATCATCTAATCCACTAAGGGTGTGAATAGGAGAAAAGACACAGAAGGAGGAATTTTCCCCCTTTCCTTCCTGCCAGAGCTGAGACCCCTGATCTTCTCCTGCCCTGGTGCTCTTGGCTCCCAGGCCTTCAGACCTGGACTGGAATCTACACCATCAGCTCTTCTGGCCCTTAGGCCTTCAGACTTGGTACAGAATTACCCCAAGGCTTTCCGGGGTCTTCAGCTTGCAGACCACAGAGTATGGGATTTTCAGTCTCCATAAATTGCATGAACAAAAACCTTATAATAAATCTCTTCTTAAGTATTTATCCTATTTGTTTTGTTTCTCTGGAGAAACCGAATACAGTGGCTTAAAAAATATATTTTAATATAGTTAAATTTAGCATTTTTAAAATTTTCATAGTTGGTGCTTTCTATGTTCTCTTTAAGAAATTTTTTTGCCTAACACAAAATCATATTCTTTAATTTTTTTCTTCTAGAAGTTGTATAGTTTTAGGTTGTATGTCTATGATCCAATTTGAGTTAATTTTTCGCTGTGGTGTGAAGTAAGGACAGAGTTCCTACTCATTTTTTTTTTTTTTTTAATGTGCGGATGTCCAATTGCTCAAGCACCATTTTTTGAAAAGATTATTCTTTCTCCATTGAGTTTCCTTGTCATATTTGTCAAAGTCAATTGACTATATATGTGGATATCTATTTCTGCACCTTCCACTCAGCTCCACTGAACTACAATCTGTCTTTGGACCAGAACTAGTGTCTTCACTACTGTAGCTTTATAACAAGTCTTGAAATCAGGCAATGTGAGCCTTCCAACTTTGCCCTTTTTCAAAACTGTTTGGCTACTGTAGAACTATTGCCTTTCCATGTACATCTCAGAATCACTTTGTCAATATCTACAAAATACTTCTGGGATTTTGATTGGGATTGTCATCTATAAACCAATTTCAGAAAAATTAACTTCTTATTATTGCATCATCTTATCCATGAACACAAGATTTCTCTCCATTTACTTCTTTTTCTCATCAAGACTTTATGGCTACTAGCATATAAGACTTGCATATGTATTCTGTTAAATTTATTGCTAAATACTTTGTTTTCAATGCTATTACAAAGGATCCCTGTGATTTTTAACTCAATTTTTAATTATTCATTTCTCATAGATAAATAAATGATTTTGTATATTACTGTCACATCATGAGAAATTATTATAGGATAGTAGGGGCTCAATACATGGGGTGGGGCAAGTCTTGATTTAAAATTTTTTTTTCTTTTTTGGTTGTACTCATGGCACATGGAAGTTCCCGGGGCCAGGGATCATATCTGAGCTGCAGCTGCGACCTACACCCCATCCATGGCAATGCCACATACTTAATCCACTGTGCCACAGAGGGAACTCCTGGGGTAAGTCTTTTTTTTTTCCTTTTTCTTAGAGATTAATTTTATTTATTTATTTATTTATTTATTTATTTTCTTAGAGATTTATTTATTGATTGATTGTCTTTTTAGGGCCACACCCACGGCATATGGAGGTTCCCAGGCTAGAGGTCGAATCAGAGCTGCAGCTGCCGGCCCACCACACCCACAGCAATGTGAGATCCAAGCCTGATTCTTAACCCACTGAGTGAGGCCAGGGATCAAACCCATGTCCTCATGGATGCTAGTCAGATTCATTTCTGCTGAGCCACAACAGGAACTCCTCCTGGGGTAAGTCTTTAAAAGAGAGAACATCGGATGTGAAGGAGCTGAGTGTGAACAATCTGAGGTGGGCAGGATATTAAGTAACCCCAAACATTCCATACTGATCCAAGCATCAATAGCAAGGCAGGAAGTTAAAGGGTGGGGGAGGCTGTGAGTCTACAGGGGGTGATTTTTTTTTTTTTTGTCTTTTTGCCTTTTTCTAGGGCCACTCCTGAGGCATATGGAGGTTCCTAGGCTAGGGGTCTAATCAGAGCTGTAGCCACTGGCCTACGCCACAGCCACAGCAACGCGGGATCCGAGCTGTGACTACAACCTACACCACAGCTCATGGCAATGCCGGATCATTAACCCACTGAGCAAGGCCAGGGATCAAACCCGCAACCTCATGGTTCCTAGTCGGATTCGTTAAACACTGCACCACGATGGGAAGTCCATATGGAGGGCATTTAAACCAAGCTAAGGAGTTAAGAGGTTTGGAGTTCATCGTGTAGAGAGTAATCAAGATACTAAAAAGTTTTAAACCATCAAGTTCCACATTGGACTGTGTTTTAGGGAGAATATACGATTGGTTACCAAAAAAATGGATTTGCTTGGGGGAAGGGAGGAGATTGATGAGAAAAATATTTGATGCTGGCAGACTGGCTTAGGAGCTGTTAAAATAATTCAGGACCTAAAGTGATGAGGCAGAAACTAAGGAGAATGAGGGCTGGGGATTAGGGGGAGATTCTTGACACATCTGAGGCTGAACCAGCCGGTTTTGGTGCCTCTGCAGTCAGGTACCAGCTCCTCCTCTTGCCCAAGGGCACCCCATCTACACTTGCATAAGGATGTCACGTCTCTTTAAACTCAGAATTCTTCAAAATTCTCCATGTTATGCTGTCATTTACTTTTTAATATTTTAGCATAGGAGCTCCCACTGTGGCACAATGGGTTAAGAATCTGACTGCAGGGAACTCCCTTGGTGGCTCAGTGGTTAACACACCTGACTAGGATCCATGAGGATGCAGATTTGACCCCTGGCCTCGCTAGGTGGACTAAAGATCTGGTTTTTCTGTGAGCTGTGGTATAGGTGTAGCAGATGCACCTCAGATCTGATGTTGCTGTGGCTGGCTGTGGCGTAGGCAGCGTAGGCAGGCATCTATAGTTCCGATTGGACCATTAGTCTGAGAACTTCCATATGCCATAAGAGCAGCCCTAAACACACACACACACACACACACACACACACACACACACACAGAGACAAAGACAGAGACAAAGAGAAAGAAAAAGAATCTGACTGTAGCAGCTCATGTCACTGAGGTAGTATGGATTCAATCCCTGGCTTGGCTCAGTGGGTGAAAGATCTGGTGTTGCCACAGCTGCAGTGTAGGTCACAGCTGCAACTCACATGCAATTCCTGGCCTGGGGAACATCTATAAGCAGAGGGTACAGCCATTGAAAAAAAAATAATTCAGCATAGGCACTGTAACATACAGGTGGGGACATCAGTTTTAATTCAAATCTGAGGTATGTATGGTTAGTTATCATTTGAAGAGCCCTAATCAGAAATTAAGTCTGTAAGAGGGTTAGTTAGCATTTGAGGTCAGCCCTCCAAAGGAGATGGTTCCTCCCCACTTGAACATGCATTGATTGGCCTGGGCGGGGGGTGGGGGTGGGGAAATAACATAAAGGGAGTTCAAAATACCATTTCATTGGTCAAACTTTATTACATATGAATTAACTAGGAATCCTCCTACTTAAAAGGGATTTAGGAGCCCTGTCACAAGGACAGGGTCAAAGGCCAAATATTAGAACAAAAGATGCTCCTGGTACTCTTACCACTTAGGAAATTATAAGGGTCAGGAGCTCTGTGCCAGGAACTAGGGGCAGAGACCAATACATATTTTCTACTATCTCAGTTTCCCATTGGGTTTTTTCTCCATCATTCAGAGGATTCCACCTGCTGATCCAACGACAAGTCTAGTGGATTCTCCTGCCCCTCAGATGCTGTTACATCTGTTCTGAGTGAACCTCATGCAAAGTACTTGGCAAGTGCCTAAAGATGAGAGAGCTGGAAGCGAGTTGACCAGAAAATCTGTCACTACTATTGCCTTGCCTGCCAAGGCCGGCTTGTCTGGGAGGCTGGGTTCCACCTGCTTTCATGGCAGCCCAGCTCCAGGTGGTGAGGTTGGGGGAAAGGGACCTGAACTCTTACTCACCTCCTATTATTCCCTTTCTATATCCCAAGCCCATGAGCTGCAGATAAGTTCTTCCTTTTAGAAATCTCCAAACTCCCAATACTGTCTCCAGAAAACTCTGCTCACATAGTAGGACCCCTGGCCAGTCTTCCCTGGGGAAGAACTTTCTGGTCTCAGGCACCCCCTCTCCAACTCTCACCATCTCTCCTTCTGTGGGCATCTTGCACCCTCTGAATGCCACAGCTATCAGCTTAGCCAATGGCCATTCTCAGGTTATTCCATGGGCTAATCTCCCCAGCTAGAAGGCAGACTCTTAAAGGAACAGGATCCCCTGTCCCTCCCTTCCTTCCGTATTTTAAATACGAGGGTTTGACCTTGCCCTTGACTTTGGGACAGACAATTCCTGGTGAATAGGGCATAACAGTTCCTGCCCTAACACAAGGTTCAGTTTGGTGGTGGTGGTGGTAGAGGGAAAATATGATGAGAAAATACGCAATTGTAGTAGACCACAGCCGGGGACAGAAATTCACCCATTCATTTATTCATTCACTCATCCCACAAATGTATACAGGGCTGGAACTATGTTAGCCATTGGGGAATACAACTGCTGCGGGCAGAGCCTGTCCTCACCTGTTCACCATCCAGGAAGGGGAAGCCAGGATTAGAGAGCCAAGGGTGGTCAATAGCCTATATTCAGAAGGTGAGATGGAAACAAAGTCCTGAAGCTGCGAGATAAGGGTGATGAACACCAGTTACATGGAAATGAGCAGAAATTGAAGCTGCCGGGACACTTTAGCTCCCCCTTCCTTCTATGTGTTTCTAATCCAGACTTTCTTACTGGGGAAAAATAAAACCAAGAAACAAACCATGCTGTCTGTACATCTGTCATGTTGCACAGGGAAGGGCATCTCCCTCTCCAGGCTAGAGTTGTCTCTGGAAGTGCCTTCCCATGGTGGAAATTCCCAGAGAGCCCACTGGCATGGAAGGAGATATCTGTGTTTTTCTAGAACAGGAGGGGCTAACTTTCCCCTGGAACCTGCTACAAACTGCATTTATATTCCACCCACAGGAGTCCTTTGCTCCTTGATGTAAGAACGTCTTTCATGGAATGGGTTTCTCCATGGGAAGGAACACAGCAAAAAGGTACCAAGACCAGCCCTTGATCCCTTATTTCCACTACCAGCTAAATGGCAGGTTCCTCTCCAGGTACAAAGGTGGGGACCCAGACAAAGCCTGCGTCCTGCCATAGCTCTGGAGCTCTGCGGGGATTTCCACCAGCTCCCTGTCTGTGTCACTCAGTGTAGGGTGTTCCCAGCACGGCTCCCCGCCTCCACGCACCTCCTCCGCACCCCCAGGAGAATTCTGCTGTGTGAGGATGAATCGGCAGAATTTGCCAACAGTTGAGTCGAGGCAGGCATCTGGGTCCCAGTTGGGAGCTGCAACTGTCTCTCCTCCCCTTGGCAGGCAATCTCTCTGCCTAAGAATTGCCTTCCTGGGAGTTCCCATTGTGGCTCAGTGGGATAGGAACCCAACTAGCATCCATGGGGATGAGGGTTCGATCCCTGGCCTCACTATGTGGGTTAAGGATCTGGTGTTGTCGTGAGCTGTGGTGTAGGTCATAGACACAGCTCAGATCCCACGTGTCTGTGGCTATGGTGTAGGCCAGCGTCTGCAGCTCTGATTCAACCCCCTAGCCTGGGAATCTCCATATGCCAAGGGTGTGGCCCTAAAAAGCAAAAAAAAAAAAAAAAAAAAAAAAAAAAAAATTGCCTTCCTGCTCAGTCCCTATGTCACATGCTCCTAGCCATTCTTCAGCTCTGTCCCCACTGCTGGCGCCGCTCAGGAAGAAGGGCAGGGAGGTTCCAACTCCCCAGGGTGAGTCCTTTGTGGCCCACACGGCTCTACAGACATGCCCGCAACATTACAGGCATGAGAACACAGCGCCGCCCAACAGCAACTGAACCCCCAAAACACTGATTTACATTTTCTACAGAATTAAGTGATTCTTTAGAGGTGGTGTGGACTCTTCAGAGAGAGGGATGTTGGCCTGAGGCTGGAGTAGATGGGCCCAGTTTTACAAATCATTTCTTCTCTGTGGCTGACCTTCTATGGCATAACACAAGGCCTTTGTTTTTCCTTCAGTTTGAGAACTTTCCCTTCTGACCTTGCTTTGCATAAGATACCTATGAAAGGTCAAAGATAAAGCCGCTGACAATCCCAGCATCTCACTGGAGACAGACATTTTTATCACCTCTCATCAGGGTGAGTCACCAAGGGGATATTTTGATTCCATCTCCTTTCCTTTTTTTCACATCCCCTCCTGTGTGATGTGAACAAGCCAGGAAATTTTTGCTTTCTTAATAATACATATCTTATTATGAGGCTTATAGCATCCTGCTAGGGTGAGCAGAGAAAGTCTTACCCCAATTTTTCAGATGGGGAAACTGAGGCTCAGAGACGTTGCACAACCTAGCCAAAGTTGCCCACGTGGAAAGTGGGAGAATCTGGTCTGAAATTTTTTCTTTTTCTTTTCATTCTTTCTTTTCTTTTTTCTTTTTTTTTTCCTGCAGCATATGGAAGTTCCCAGGCCAGGGTTCGAATCCGTGCCACAGCTGTAACCAGAGCTACAGCAGTGACAACACCAGATCCTTAACCTGCTGAACCACATGGAAACACCTAAAATGTTTTTGTTTTTTACTCTACACTCAAGATCTGTTTTGTTAAAACGAACAGCCAAAAGGAAAACTAAGGATCCTAATAATTCATGGTGGGATAATCAGCCTGCCAAATAGGTTAATTGTTTGTTAAATTTTTAGTTTCTGATGTTTCTATCTATTAAAATCGTGATGGGCATGGAACCAACTGTATTCCCTACAGATGATCACGCGTGCACGCACACACACACATGGGATTACGTAGTACTAAAGTGAACAGCTGTTACCACGGAAACTTCTGAAAATATTACACTTGCAGGAGTGTAAAAGGGGCCCAGAGGAGGATGTATTTTGACTTTTTAATGACTCGTCAGCTTCACCCAGTGTATGTGTTCAAGTTTTGCCCTCAGACGTTCTAAAACATTCTATGATGAGCTCAAGAGACAACAAATGATAGCTGTTAAAAACTCTCAGGAAAGCCCTCTCCACTTGAGATGAAAGAGACAGGCATGTATGCACAGCATCTTGGAGAAGACAAGGCAGGGCAGGGGGATGGAAGGCAGGAGGGTTTGGAAAATGTGCGGAGGGGCATCACTGCTGTGGATCAAAGTTTATCTCCATACGTCTTGGTGAGCAGAATACAAGCAGCTTGTTTCCATGGCTCCCCCGACTCCTGGAGCCTGGGACCCTCTCGGGCTGTCTGCTAGACATTCTACTCAACCTCCCTGGCCCCTGGTTCCTGTGGAGGAAGTTACCCATAATGCTTGTCCAATCAGTGACTTTCTGTACCCAAGCCATTTTTTCCTACCCATGCCTTTTTTGTTTGTTTGTTTTTTAGGGCCACGCCTGTGGCATGTGGAAGTTACAGGCTGGGGTAGAATCAGAGCTGCAGGTGCTGACCACAGCCACAGCAACGTGGGATGTGAGCCTCATCTGCAATCTACACCACAGCTCACAGCAATGCTGGCTCCTTAACCCAGCTGGATCCTTAACTGAGTGAGGCCAGGGATCACACCCAAGTCCGCATGGATACTAGTTGGGTTCATTACCACAGAGCCACAATGGGAACTCCCTCCCACCCATTCTCTTACAGGCTTATGGGTGACTTGCCTGTGTACCAGACAAGATATTGCAGCTCCCCCCTTGATGCTTTCTGGAAACTTATCTGGAAAATAACATTCTACCCACCATTTATGCTATTCTCTGCACAAAGAGATTACATTAAATGGGAAAGACAGCTGTGAAATCCTATCATTTGTATATAAATGGGATGAGTTTGATGGGAGGAGGCTAGGCACAGGGTACTAAAGACAGACAGGCAGGAATACCATAGGTCCATCTGAAAGCCTCCAGCAAGGCACAGAGCTGGGCATCTGCCAGACATAGGCAGGGAAAAGCATTCTGGATAGAGAGAACAGTGTATGCAAACTCAGAGACATGAAAAAAATGCCATGTTTGGCCAAAAGCCAAAATGTCTGTGTTGTTAAATATGTATGCCTGAGTGTGTGTGTGTGTGTGTGTGTGTGTGTGTGTGTGTGTGATATTCTTACACATGCCATAAGACCAGTCAAGGGCCAGGGTGGAAAGGTCACGTGTGCTCTGTCTTGGAATTTGCATTTGGTCCCACACCCGTGAGGTGGGCTTTCAAGCAGTAAAGTGACATGATCAGTTCCAAGGTCTAGAAAGGAGACTTTGGTGGCAGTGGGGTGGAAGGGGAAGAGACTAGAGGCAGGGAGGCCAGGAGGAAGCAGCTGCAGTCGTGGAAATGACAGAGGACATCAGGCCCAGCCAAGGTGGGCAGTGAGCCCACAATGACAGTACTCAGGGGCACGAAAAAGGAAGACACTGTTGTAAATAACCCAAATGATGAACAAGGAGGGAGGGCTGAATATCCCTGAGTGCCACTTCCGTGGGAGGCCTCTGCCAAGGAGGGGTCAAGAAAACCCTATGTTCAAGAGGATCGCTATAGGAGTTCCCGTTGTGGCTCCACTGAACCCAACTAGTATCCATGAGGATAGGGGTTCGATCCCTGGCCTTGCTCAGTGGATTAAGGATCTAATGTTGCCGTGAGCTGTGGTGTAGGTCACAGACGCGGCTCGGATCTGGCGTGGCTGTGGCTGTGGCATAGGCTGGCAGCTGTAGCCCGACTGGACCCCTAGCCTGGGAACCTCCATATGCCACAGGAGGAGCCCTGAAAAGACAAAAGACCAAAAAAAAAATTGTTATAAAGCAGGCAGAGAGTTTTGCATTTTTTGATCTTTGAAAGGAATAGTAAAATAGTTGCTTAAGAAAGGCTTTAAAACCACTAGTTTTTTTTTTTTTTTTTTTTTTTTAAATCAAGTGTACCTTCTGATCAAAGAGGCCTAGCTTACAGGGACTGATAAGGTGGAGGCAGAATATTTCCTTATTTCACTTTAGCTGAAGACATTTCTGTATTGCTTTTGCACTTTTTTTTTTTTTTTTTCTCTCCTGCAATTAATCTGCCACCTCGTGGCCTAATGAGAAATTTCAGTTTTTACAGACTGGAGAGGGAGAATGGATGAAGCAGGAATCAGTATTCTTTTGGCCAATATAAGCATCAATACAGTACTAACCATCACGAATAATCCATCAATACAGGAGTGCCTTCCTCTGACTATAAAATGCCCCTCTTACCTGCTGTCCAGAAAACATTTGTAATTTCCCTTAGAACTCTGGGAATAAGAGCTTGGCTTAAAGACACCTCTTACATCTGTACACTTCTGAGTTCATTCAATAAAAACTGGAATATACTTCATATTTTAATGAGAAGAGAAATTGCCCTAAAAGCTACAGAGGGTCATCTGATTATTTTCAACTTACAAACTATAGCTTAAAAGTAATAATGTGAATTTATACGCACAGAAGAAACCTGGATACTGAGAAAACACCCATTAAACTAAAACAAGAGAACACAGGCTGATGAATGACATCCCTGTTCTCTGGTCAAGTCTTGAGATCAGTGTTTAATAACTGATCTTCTTGAGAAACGGAGAGGAGTGCTTATGTGGGGCAAGAGTGGTCCTTAAGTGGAATCACTTCTTGGATTCTACACAAAACAAATGAGCAAGGGCCCCATCCCTATGCATCCCCTTAGTCAGGAGTGCAGTGCAGCAAGGTGGAAACGGGGCCTGCCCAGGGTTCTGTTGGCCTCTGCTGTGCAGACGTTTAACCTTTTAGTGGAAAACAGTGAGGCCAGGAGGGGAGTCCCAGAGACGGGATGGGCTGTGGCACTGGAAAGCCAGACTAGTGTACACTGGCTGAGTCTTAGCCCCGCTCTTAGTTCCCCCTGCTCAACCTCAGAAATGCTGCCCAAATAAAAATGTCTTTAATTTAATTTAATTTAATTTAATTTAATTTATTTATTTTTGTCTTTTTGCCATTTCTTGGGCCGCTCTCACGGCATAGGGAGGTTCCCAGGCTAGGGGTCGAATCGGAGCCATAGCCACCGGCCTATGCCAGAGCCACAGCAACACGGGATCAGAGCTGTGTCTGCGACCTACACCACAGCTCACGGCAACACCAGATCCTTAACCCACTGAGCAAGGCCAGGGATCGAACCCACAACCTCATGGTTCCTAGTCAGATTCGTTAATCACTGAGCCATGACGGGAACTCCTCTTATTTTAATTGAGAGAGAACTCCATATATAATCTTATTCGTTTCAGGTGTAAAACGCAATGATTCGATATTTGTATACATTGCAAAATGATGAGAGATGTTTTTTAATAGTTATATTCTTCTAGTACCTTATTTACAATATAAAATCACTAACACAGATGTGGCCAAAGTGCTTTTTTTTTTTTTTTTTTTTTTTTTGTTCTACTGTGAAGCAGGGGTGTCCCAGGACCATTAAAAACATTAAAAGTTTTTTAAAGGCTATTTCAGCCATCTAGTTGCTAGTGATTTTCCTGATTCTATTTCTTCTTTTTTTTTTTCAGTGATTTTTATTTTTTTCCATTATAGTTGGTTTACAGTTATTTCTTCTTCTTCTTCTTTTTTTTTTTTTTTTTTTTTTCTCTTTTTACAGCTGTGCCTGTGGCATGTGGAAGATCTTGGGCTCAGGGTGGAATCAGAGCTGCAGCTGCCAGCCTATGCTATGGCCAAAGAAACACCAGATCTGAGCCACATCTGTGATCTACACAGAAGTTTGGGGGCAAGGCAAGATCCTTAACCCACTGAGTGAGGCCAGGGATCTAACACACATCCTCACAGAGACAAGGTTGGGTCCTTAACCCACTGAGCCACAGTGGGAACTCCTGTTTTTATTTCTGTATCTACATTTTAGTATGATTACACAATTCAAACATTTTAGTATGATTACACAATTCAGTCAACCTTCTTGTTTTCTAGGTCTGAGCATGTTGTCCATAGTGATAATTTAGTGTCCTCCATCCTAAAAGTAATTTTCCGAATTTGTTATCTATCTTAAGGAATCAGCACATGAAATGCATAAACTTCTTCCAGAATTTGGTTATAGTTGGTTAGCAGTAAGACTCAATTACTCTTTAACATATGAAAGGAATGAAATTTCTGATTTTTTTCCCCCTAATTTAGAATATTGGCTTCCCCCGCTGTCCAAATAATGATGATGATGATGCTGCTGATGATTTTTACTCTATTTACAACATGTCAAAGAACGTGAGAACCGGAAGGAAACTGAAACGTAGCTGAGTCCACTCAGCTGCTGTTTACGTCATGTCTGTTTTAAACACTCTAGTTGGTTTTGATCCATTCTGCATAAACACTGATGGAGGGGAGGGGGGAGCCAATTAATATGTACAGAATCATGGAAAATATTATGGAAATGACATGCAAATAAAAGGGATAACTTTTGTGATGCCAGAAATAGAAGAAGGTGAGGCAGCAGGCATGGCTGGAGTTGGGTCCAGGAGCTGGGACAGAGGTAGGTTGGCTGGAGGTGCAGGTAGCAAAAGATGAAAGAAATCAGACAAGATGAAGGATGTAGGTAAGTCTACCTCTGGTTGAGCTAAGGGGCAAACAGCCTAGACTAGGGAAAGACACAAGATAAGTACAGGGTTCAATCACCTACCTTAGAGTTTATGATCTGTTGGGAGGGGTGTGCGGGTGAGGGGGGAAGTTTCACAGATTCTTCTCTCAGCAGTGTAATCAAGTGAAAAAGTGGGTGGTGACCTGGAAGGTGATATAGATCAGAAGTTCTCAAACTTGGGTGCAGATGGGAGTTACCTGGAGAGCTCTGAAAAAATCCTAATGCCTGGCACCCTCACCTCATTCTGGAAATGGGACCCATGTACCACATGTTTTTTAAAACTCTTTGGGTGGTTCCAGTGTTCAGCCAAAGTTGAGAATCATGGACACAGAAATGTGAGATTTCTTCCTCCAGCCGGTAGAAAGGTGATGTCATCTTTGAAGAGGAGATGTGACCTACCTACTGGCCTGCGCTTCCCAGCCCCAGAAAAGAGGTGTGTCTTAACCTGAAAGTAGCACTTGATTCAATTCTGACCAGGCCCTGGACTGTACTAAGAGACCAGTTCTTACAAGTTAGAGGGAGGGCTGGGATTAATTAATTAGGTCATCATAGACATAGACTTCATCCCCAGGGTACCCCAGTCTCAGAGAGCTACAACCTTTTCTGCTCTCCCAGTGTCCTCCTGACTGTCGTTTCTGGTTTCATTCCTATACCTGCTGGAACTAGAATCAAGCTCAGCACATGCTCAGCCAATGTTACTGGGACTCCCTTCCTGAGAGCTGGATGGTGATCCTTTGCCACTGGCTGCTAGCTGAGTGCCTCCTGAAGCCTGATAGATGTCTCCTCTGGATCACAAGATTGGACACGTCTGGATTAATCTCAGCATGGAAAGAGCTGAGGTTCCAGAATCCTCTGGGAAAGGGGGATTTGCATGACAGCAACTCCTACTGGGGCCATCACATGTCTGAGTAATTTCCCGAATATCCCATGATCTCAGCTGTCTTCCTTCCTACTGGCCCACTTCCTACTGGCCCCCTTCCTACTGGCCCACTGCTCCCTCAAAACTGAGGCCAAACGGTCAGAGCTCAAAATCAAACCACCCAGCTAGTGGGAGCGAAAAACCTGAGCGCTCCTGGGGGACTCAGATGGTCTGGTGACTAAGAAACCTGTGGGATGGTCCTTGAAGATCACACAGTGAACGCATCACCTAGTGTCACCATGAAGGCTTCGGAAGGAAAGAAGAGGATGGGGGCAAATGAGACGTGAGTTACGAATGTAAAAGAACTGCAAAGGAAGAGGCGCTCTGCTTAAAGGATTGTCTAAAGCCAAAGTCCGGTGAGGAGTGGATGGATCCTGCCATAACCACGGTGGATATCACTCATTGATTGCAACATTCTCGCCTGCTGCGCCCAGACTTGGACTTAAAATCTATCTGAAAATAGCCTTCCAGGTATTCACCATGAATCAGAGTTGTCCTACAAGTTGCATACTAAGAGCCACCCTGGATCTAAGTGAAGAAACGCCTTTGTTCTTCCTAAGCCATCATAATAAGGGCATGCACAGGAGAAGGGAGATGAGAAGAAACCAGAAAAGAAGGCTGAGCGATGGAGAAGCGAACTCTTTCATTAAAAAGAATTTAACACTTTTTCTGTTAAATTATGGCCAAGTCCCAAGTCACACAATCCCATAATCCCCTCCTTCTCTTATCCACCACCCGCCGGTTCCTCGCCCTGTGCAAAGTGACTGATGTGCTGTTGAATGGAAAAAGGAACACGGCTTCCTGGAAGTCCCTCCTGGAAGCAGGCAGCCCTCCAATTCTAGGCTGTCGACAGGAAGGGTGACTGGGGACAGTCACAGGGCTCAGAAGTGCCTCCCCGTGCTGAGCAGCCACTCATGCCTTTTAGAATCTGACTTGTGATCCTGCCCCAACTTCTGCAAATACTTTGGGTTCTGCGGGCACCAAATGTTCCCTGAGCATGTCCTTTTTCTCAAAGTCAAACAAAAACACAACAACAATAAAAACCCAGGAGGTTGTTTCACCCAGCTCCATGGAAGAGAAAGAAAAAACACTAGAAGCTGAAAGACTGTATTGAGTGTAGTTTGGCATAAGGATGGGGGTGGATTAAATTTAAATACTTTTACTATCTCTTTGGAAATTACCTAGTACAGCCCGGCAGGTATTCCTGATTAAGGCCAGTCTCATATCTCCAAAAGTTTGCACAGTGTATCTACTTGGATGTCCTGTTGTCGCCTGTGAAACCACCAATTCTCCCAGTCATCCCAAATTGAAATTTCAGAGTCATCGCTGATGCTTCTTTCTCCTTCATCTCCAACATCTATGTGCCTCAACGTCCAATAGAATCTCCTCTCAAATGTCTCTAGATCCACTCCTTTCTCTTTCTATCCATGACTGTCCTTATCCTCGTTGCTTTATCCTTGGATTACTCTAGCCGCTGGTCTCACTCACCCTCCAGCTTCAATCCCTCCACTCCCAGAGCAGTATTCCGAAACTCAAAATTTATCTTTTCACTACCATAATCAATAACCTCAATGGAGTTCCTTGCTGACATTCTAAACCCACAACTCTCAGGGCTGAAATCTCAATAATCAGTCACCACTTTGCCTATGGACATCATTTCTAACTATTTCCTAATGGTGCACATGTGCTCCCCAAGTCCTGTTTCCACACACCCAGTGAGCCCTTGCTTGATGCCTGGCTTTTAGCATCAAGCAGGGGTTCAAATGAGACTCCTGAAGTTTTGCATGTTCCTACAAGACCTCCCTACTTTTGCCTCAGAACTACCATCATGGCTATTTTCATTCTGCCTTTGAATTGATGTTTTTCAAGGAATACATTGAAAACAAACTATTGTTTCCTATTAGCATTGTTGGTTTGTATCCCCAAAATATATGTAAGGCGCTAAAAGAAAAAAGCTGTCTGTGTAGAACTGCACACTAGGATAAGGGGAGATTAAGAAGAGAGGAGGGGGAGTTCCTGTTGTGGCTCAGCAGAGATGAATCTAGTATCCATGAGGATGCTTCGATCCCTGACCTTGCTCAGTGGGTTAAGGATCCGGCATTGCCGTGGCTGTGGTGTAGGCTGGCAACCACAGCTCCAATTAGACCCCTAGCCTGGGAACTTCCATATGCCTCCAGTGCAGCCCTAAAAAAAGCAAACAAGCAAACAAACAAACAAAAAACAAAAGGAAGGTGAGAGCAGCATCATACCAGCATAAGACATACCTTTAAATTTTTTTCTTTCATCACTTTATTTTTTTAAATTATAGTTCATTTACAATGTTGTGCCAGTTTCTGCTGTTCAGCAAAGTGACTTAATTATACGTATACATACATACATATATATATATATATGTATTCTTTATTATTAAAAAATAATGTTCTATCCCAGGAGATTAGATATAGTTCCCTGTTCTATAGAGTAGGACCTTGTTGTTTATTCATTCTATATGTAATAGTTTGCATCTACTAACCCCAAACTCCCCGTCCATGCTACCTCCTCACCCCTCCTACTTGGCAACCACAAGTCTGTTCTCTATGTCATGAGTCTCTTTCTGTTTTGCAGCTGGGTTCATTTCTGCCATATTTTAGATTTCACATATAAGCAATAACATGGTATTTGTCTTTTTCTTTCTGACTCACTTCACTTCGTACAATTGCTAGTTGCATCCATGTTGCTGCAAATGGCATTATTTTGTACTTTTTATGGCTGAGTAGTATTCTGTTGTATATATGGATATTCCACATCGTCTTTCTTTTTCTTCTTTTTTTTTGGTATTTTTGCTATTTCTTGGGCCGCTCCCGTGGCATATGGAGGTTCCCAGTCTAGGGGTCGAATGGGAGCTGTAGCTGCCAGCCTATGCCAGAGCCACAGCAACTTGGGACCCGAGCTGCGTCTGTGACCTACACCACAGCTCACAGCAATGCTGGGTCGTTAACCCACTGAGAAAGGGCAGGGACCTAACCCGCAACCTCATGGTTCCTAGTCAGATTCGTTAACCACTGCGCCATGACGGGAACTCCCCACATCTTCTTAATCCATTTCCATGTCTTGGCTGTTGTGAATAGTACTGCCATGAACATATGAGTGTATGTATCTTTTTGAATCTTTTTGAACAAATTGTAGTTGTATCTGTATAGATGCCCAGGAGTGGGATTGCTGGATCATATGGTAGTTCTATATTTAGTTTTTGAAAGAACCTCCATACTGTTTCCCATAGTGGTTGTACTGATATCCCTCAGTTCTGTCCCACTCCCCAACAACAACAATTTAGTATCCATCCACAGACAAGTGCATTTAAGGAAGCTATGGGATACAACATCATATAACAAGAGGCCTGGGAGGAGTCTCACCCTCCAAACGACTGACAGACATTGGTTCTAGCTGTGGACCCTGTGGTGGCCCCATGAACTGCCTTCTCTTGGTCATGATTTGGGAGCCCCTGTGAACATACCTGAGGGAATCATTAACTGATGAGAGAGACTTGGTGGAAGTTCCAGCCTTCAAAGAAGAAATTCCAGCACTCAAATGGAGGGGAAAAAAAAGTTTGGCTGCACTGGAAAGGGTAAGAATAATTTGTCCTTACCTACATCACCCCTTTCCTAAAATGGCACAGCTTAGGGTCCAGGAAGATGTTCCTTGGCCCTTGATTTATCCCACAGGTGAAGAGAAGAGCATGTGAGTGACGCTCTGCTTCCCCAGCTGTGCAGGACCCCTCCAAAGGGCTCCTTTATCTCACCCCACCTGGGGTACTAAATTAAGAGCTCTGTGATTTGGAGGGTGAGAAAAGGTGGAGAGAACAGCAGAGTTCATCTTAGAGTTCATTAAAGTGACACAGATCCTGACTGCCTTGTGGATTCCATCAAGAAGCCCATCCACAGTTTCTGGGAGTGCCTCACCCATAAATTAACCTCAGCTGCTCACAGGCACCCATTGTGCTCCACATGCTTCACCCACACCCATACAACCAAACCCACGGCCAGCTCCCTGTGTGGCCTGAGTGAGCTTTGACAGATTGCCAGTGAACACATACAGAAAGCTGGCTATTCTAGGTCAGAGGAGAGGCCACAAACTGGAGCTTTAGGGTTGCATATGAGCAAACAAAGGAGAGGTTGTGAACATAGTGCCAGGTGAATTCAGAGATGGTGTACAAGCTTAAGAATTCTGCCACAAGAGGGAGCAAGAAGCATGGAACAGGTGTACACAGAAGATAGGAAATAGTCTCCAAATCCCTATCAGAGTTGATAGAAGGTACCTCTCTCCCAAATGCAGTTAGTAAAGAATACAGGAGGTGACTGATACTTCAAGTACAGTGCAAAACTTCAAGGAACATGAAAAATCAGGGTAACATGACACCACCAAAGAATCACAATACTCTTTTGGTAACTGAACCCAAAGATATAGAAATCTTAAAAAAAAAAAAAATCTAAAAAAAAAAGGATATATATATATAAATAACTTGGTCACTTTGCTGTACAGCAGAAATTGATACAGCATTGTAAATCAACTATAATAAAAATTTTTAATTTAAAAATTTAAAAAATATCCAAAAATATAGAGAGTTATGATTTACCTGACAAATAATTCAAAATAGCTGTTTAAAAGAAACTCAGTGGGCCGCAAGAAAATACAGAAAATCAATTCCTAAGACTTAAACAGGAAGAAACAGAAAATATAAACACACAACTTTCCAGCAATGAAACTGAATTAGTAATTTAAACATTTTTGACAAAAAAAAAAAAAAAAGTCCAGGACCAGATGGCTTTATAGGTGAATATTACCAAACATTCACAGAAGAGTTAACATCTATTCTTCTCAAACTATTCCAGAAAACGTTGGAGAGGGAGGAATGCTTCTGTACTCATTATCTGAGGTCAGCATAACCTTCATACCAAAGGCACACAAAGATACCACGCAAAAAATAAAATTACAAGCTGATAGTACTGATGAACATAGGTGTAAAGTTCCTCAACAAAATACTAGTAAACCAAATTAGGCAATGCATTAAAAGGCTCCTATACCACAATCAAGTGGGAATTATCTCAGGGGATGCAAGGAATTTTCCAATATCTACAATCAATGTGATATAGCACATTACAAATTAAATAAAATCCATAGGATCATCTCAGCAGACATAAAAAAGGCTTTCTATAAAAATTCAACATCCATTTATGATAAAAACTTTCCAGAAAGTGTGCATAGAAGGAACATATCTAGACATAATAAAGGCCATATATGACAAACCCACTGCTAACATCATACTCAAAGGTGAAAAGTTGAAACCATCCTAAGATCAGGAATAAGACAATGCCTACTCTCTCTATTTTTATTCAACATAGTTTTGGAAGTCCTAGTCAGAGCAGTCAAAGAAGAAAAAAGAAATGAAAGGTATCCAAACTGGAAAGGAAGAAGTAAAGCTGTCACTGTTTGCAGATGACATGATACTGTACATAGAAAATCCTAAAGATGCTAACAGAAAACTGCTAGAGATCATCAATGAATTCAGTAAAGTTGCAGGATACAAAATTAATATACAGAAGTCTGTTGCATTTCTATATACTAACAATGAAATACCAGAAAGAGAAATTAAGGAAACAATCCCATCTCCCATTGCACCAGAAAGAATAATACACTTAGGAATAAACCTACCTAAGGAGGCAAAAGACTTATACTCCGAAAACTATAAGACACTGATGAAAGAAATTGAAGAGCACACCAACAGATGGAAAGATAACCCATGCTTTTGAATTGGAAGAATTAATATTGTTCAAATGACTATACTACACAAGGCAATCTACAGATTCAATTCAAACCCTATCAAATGACCAATGTCATTTTTCTCAGAACTGGAACAAAAAGTTTTAAAATTTGTATGGAAACACAAAAGACCCTGAATAGCCAAAACAATTTTGAGGGAGATTTTGTCTCATGCTTTTATAGTTCTTCCCTTTCTAGTTATCTCTATCCATTTCTGGCTGGTTTGCTACTCACTCTAACCAGACCACATCTGAGCCTAGCATAGCCATGGATTTTTTGTTTGTTTCCTACCAAGTTTGCTACTTACACTGACAATAAATCTGGGCATGAATTTTGCACTCTGTTTCCAAGCAAGTCATTCCCCTCTAGCTGTATAGCTATTGATTTTCAGAGCTGGCTATACTCCAAAAAAGCTTCATTTCTTACCAGATGAGCTGGAGGAGATATGAAGCTGCCCCAGGCAAGAAGGTTGCAAATTCCCACTGTTCTTGTTCAAAGTGCTAGCAGATTTTCATGAATACATGCTTGGTAATTTGTTGTTTGCTTTGGTTAACTTCCAGAGTCCTTAAGTGATTATTCTTTGACAAAATTTTCTAGTTTTTTGTTTGTTTGTTTTGTTTGTTGCTTTTTAGGGCCACACCCATGGAATATGGATGTTCCCAGGCAAGGGCTCAAATCAGAGCTGTAGCTACCAGCCTACACCACAGCCACAGCAATGCCAAATCTGAGCCATGTCTGTGACCTACACCACAACTCACGGCAACGTTGGATCTTTAACCCACCAAGCGAAGCCAGGGATCGAACCCATGTCCTCATGGATACTAGTTGGGTTTAAAAGCCACTGAGACACCACTGAAACTTCCTTTTCCAGTTTTATACTTGTTTTTTGGAGATAAAATTTTAATCTGTTCATTAAAGCTGGAAGTTCTGCTTTCAAATATATTTTTAATCACAATTTTGCTTAAATCAATATTCACTATAAACTGTAAATATGTAAATAATTTTTATAGCTGAAGTAGACAGTAAACTATGCTTATTTTACTATTTAGTTTTTCTTTGAATTAGGAAAGGTCTATTTTTTTCACTTGCTTAGATTAAATTTTCCCAGGCCATCACCTCAGTAAAGTTTTACTATGATGAAGCATATCAGATAAACTATCATTTTTTTTCGTCTGGAGATGTTCCTTTTAGGAGTCCTTTGGGGAGTGGGGAAGGAGTGGAATGGACTGGAAGTTTGGGGTTGGTAGATGCAAACTATTACATTTAGACTAGATCAGCAATGAGGTCCTGCTGGATAGCACAGGGAACTATATCAAGCTTCTTAGGACCAGATTATGATGGAAGATAATATGAGGAAAAGAATGTATAGATATGTAGGCCTGGGTCATACGATTGCTGTACAGCAGAAATTGGCACAACATTGTAAATCAACTATACTTTAATGAAAAACATTTTTAAAAAAAAGAGTCCATTTTTCCATGCCAATCTTGATTATTTTTTTTCTTTGGGTCTGTTGTATAGCTATTATTCTGAATTTTTCTTCTCTCTTTTGTGTTGGGCACATTGCTTCCTGGGTTAAATGTCTTTGTTTTAAAGGTCACGTAAAATAGTGACCTAAAACGCTGGCTCTGGAGTTCAAAGTGCCTGAGTTCATATTCCGGTTCTATACTATTACTGGTGCCACACTGGAGACATTGCCTAGCTATGCCTCAATTTTCCCATCTATAAAATTGTTATGAAAAAAATAGTACTTACCTCTTTCAGCTGCCCTGAAGATCAAATGAGCAAGTCTACAAATACTAGCTACTATCATTTGGGTGGGGTAGCTTTTGCTGGAGCATATGGAGCTTTTTGAGAAAAATGTAACATTATAATTTTGGGGCCACTCCCATGGCATGCAGAAGTTCCCAGGCCAGAGATCAAACCCCCGCCACAGCAACCACCCAAGCCACTGCAGTGACAATGCCAGATCCTTAACCACCTGCACCATAAGGGAAATCCCTAGAATTATAATTTTTGAGATATCACATTGATAATAATTCTACTAACACTTGGTTATCTAATTAGGTATAGGATTTTAGGTTGTAAAGTATTTGTCCTCAAAATTTTAAAGGCATGGTGCTATTGTTTTGTAGCTCCCAATTGCTGTTGGTATGACATTCTGATTATCTTCCTTTTTGAAATTTTTTAGAATGTTTTATTCCTGGTGTTTTGAAATTTCATTCTGATGTGACTTAGAGTATTTCTTTTTTATTCACTGTGCTGGCTACTCCATTGACCCATTACACTAAACATTTTTCTAGAGTTATTTATCTGATAATTTCTTCTTTTCTTTTTGTTCAGGCTGCCCAAAACTCATATTAATTAAACATTGGATCTCAGAGATTGATTTTTTTATTCCCATTATATTTTATTTCTATTTTCTCTACTTAAATTTTCTCCTTCATTCTGGAAGTATTCACTTCTAATCTTTCTATGAATTAAAAAAATTCTGCTGTCATTCATATTTTTCATTTATAAGAGCTCTTTTAAAGTTTCTTGTTTTTTATTTTATATGATTTTATTTTGTTTCATGGACGCAATATCTCTTACCTTTCTGAAGTAAATGATATATTTTTTACCTCCTGTTCTATAAATTACCTGAGTTTTTTCTGAGTTCCTTTTTTTTTTTTCCTGTTGGCTTCCTAAATATAAAGCAGCCTATCAAATTGAAGACTTCCTTGGATATTTAGTGATTTGGGGGCTCTCCTTTGTCATTTAAGAGTGAGGCACAAAAATTTCAGAGAGGACAAGACTCACTGACTACATAACAAGAAAACTTTTCTATTATGTGATCCCAAAATATCAATATAAATCTTTTCTTTAAGACTAGTCAGTGTTACAATAGTTGGCTTAGCTAGAGTAGGCTAGATTAGCCACAGTAATAAGTAAAAATTAAAAAAAACAAAATCTGGATGGCCTAACACAACAAATATTCACCATCCCCAGTGGTAATTGGTAGTGAGCTTGGCTCCAAGTATAGAGTTACTCAAAATTATCTAATGATACCATTGTTTCATGATGAAACTTCATGTGTTTGTTACAGCAGGGGAAAAGAAAGCATGGAAAAGTATGCATTGGCTCTTGAATAATTCCACCCACAAATAATACACGTGACTTCCTGTCACATGTGCTTGACTAAAGGAAATCGCATGTCCACTAAGGTCAAAGAGTAGAAAAGCATCGTCTTCCCAAGTGCCCAGAAGAAGAGAAGCACTAGCAAGACTGGAGAGTAGCACTAATGGTTACCTCACTGACTGGGTCGTTCTTTAAAAAAATTGTTCTCTCAGTTTCTCCTCTCCTCCTTACATTTTTCAGGCACAAAATATCCACTTGCCTGAGTATTGGAAGGTTGTTTCCTTTATTGTTTTCCTCTGATGAATAAAATTCGTTGACTAAACCCTGCAGAACTCAAGAAAAACTAGATGTAAACAAATGAAGGGTTCCTCTGTATACTGAACTCCCCACAGAAGTTAGAAAGCAACAGAAAGCCTTCAATTTTTCTTTCTCTATCATCCCATGTCTTCCTAAAGTCACTTGTGATCAGTTAAGAGATGAAATTGGGGGGAATAAAGGTAGCAGCAAACAGAGATGTAGTTTGGAGCTGGCTGCGGCCAGCTTCCAAGTGATGAGTTTTGCAATTTCTCCTTAACATTGTGCAGCTACACATGAAGGGAGTCAAGCATGCAAAGGGTGCTCTCCTAACACAAAATTCATTTGGGACCCAGAGCCATGAATGTCAACATACTACCTCTGCAGTTTCCCAGGCAGTGATGGCAGAATTCAGGTTTCCTGGGCAGAAACAATTTAGATTCTTCAGTAAGAAAGGAGTTCAAATTTCGAAGGCAACACCTTCTCAAAGCTTGCATCACCCTGGACAGTGAACAGGTCCCAAGCATTATAAAAGTGACTGCAAACCAGATAAAATTGTCTCTGAAAGTTCACAAGAAGCCTTTAAAGCCAATCTGTTTCTCTGCCTCTGGTTCCAAAGAAACTAATTGTTCAGGATGCACATAAATGGCATCTGACTCATTGTTTCCTTCCCTACTTCTAACGGATGTTGAATTAATAACCAGCCACAGATATTCACTAAAGCTAAAATTAGCATCCTTGTCATAAAACGTTGACTTGTTCCAAGATTTGGAACCAGACTGGCCAGCAAACAAATGAATGCCTTAGCCTCTGTCAGCCTAAATCCGCTCTCTGAGCCCTCTGAGAAGAAGGCGCCCCAGACTCATCCCCTACTCAGAGTGGAGGGTCATTGAGAAAGCTCCTGGGCCTCTATCTACGACCTTGTAGCATGCAGCTTCCCCCTCAGCTCCAAACAACCCAGGTGCACTGCTCTGTGAATTTTCCACTGGGCAAAAGTCTTTAACCACCTCTGGAATGCAGCCATTGCTATCTTTAAGGCCCCATTTGGCATGGCAGCTGATTTGCTAACTGAGATTCCCACCTTGATCACTCATTGGAGGTGGACCACCTTGGTGAAGGGCATGACCTTGGAGGAGGTGGCTCTTTGCAGATGGGACAATCTCTAAAGAAGCGGAAAACGGAAGGCTGCTGGCTTGCAGCACTCCCAGGAGCTGGAACTAAGAATTTTCATCGAAGGGAGAACTGGATAACATAGCCCAGTGCCTAACATTGCTATTTCAAGTCCCTCCTCTGTGCAGACCCTCCAATCAGACTTCGTGCTTCTTCAAATTTCTGCCTCAGATTTCCTTGGGGGAATGTTTACAGACCAATGTCACTTGTCCCCAAACTACTTGATCTCCCTCATTATTTCCCACTTCATCTCTAATTTGTCATAGAGTCTCATCTATATCTGTCTCTGTGAGTAAGCTTAGTTCTATATTTATGCTTATGTTCACGTAGTAACTTTCCTTCACTGTTTTAAATAGCCAGCTCTTGTCTATAAAAACAAAGAATGAGGCTCCAAATAATGAAATATTTGCTGAACATATCTAACTTTTCATCTTTTGGACAGGCTTTCACAATGTAACTTGGGTGAAGAGGGTAAAAGTTAATTGACTTTCAACTCTAGGTTGCAAACTATTATTTGCTCCCACACAGTTAGGTTCTTCTGTGTTTCTCAGGAACCAAAATCAAGCTAATTGACTGCAAAATGTGTATTCCTGTGTATTTCTTTCAGTCCCATGAGAAATCTATTGGTTTTTCTAAATAAGAAGAGGGACTCATTTTCCCAAAATGGCAAGGGAAACTAGGCCAGCTAGAGTTAGAAGTTTTCTTTACATCTTCTTCTCTGGCCAAATAAGCTGAGAAGATGAGTTGATAAACTCTTTCCCAACCAGCTACAGGGTAGCCTCAGCAATATTCATCTTCACTGGGCCAAACAGCTTCTGAGTCTGTTTGTACCTAATGGCACCCAAGTACATTCTTAAAGTTCAATGACTAATCATCTCTGTGCTCTCTGGCTATATCCCTTGGTGCTCCATGTACAATAGGACAAATTAAGTAATACATTTTCTGGTGTGGACTCCATTCAATTGAATTCCTCCCCATATTTAGCTATTGTCCAGTACCAGTGGTCTGTGTGAGAACTGGGAATTCTTTCCCAGCATGGTCTCTTTTCTAAGCATAATTACATCCTAGGCTTAAAGGCTTAAGCCACCTCTTAGCAAGGCACCAGAAAAGACCCTACCCTTGATTTTTGCATATCTGGACAAGCTCTTGTACCACCTCTAATTCTGGGTTAAATCTCCCTACTATTTCTAAACAAGGCTTCCAATAGAACAGAAATTGCACAAAGAGACTCCAGAACAAAGTGAGATCCACAGTGACTCTCAAGCAATACATGGGGGGAAGTGAGGTGGGCAGAGGGGAGAAGCAGAGAGACCTGAAGAGTCAAGAGAAACAAAAAAGGTGGAGTTCCCATGGTGGGGCAGCAGTAACAAACCCGACCAGTATCCATGAGGATATGGGTTCAAACCCTGGCCTTGCTCAGTGGGTTAAGGATCCAGCATTGCTGTGAGCTGTGGCGTAGGTCACAGATGTGGCTTGGATTTGGCATTGCTGTGGCTGTGGTGTAGGCTGGAAGCTGCAGCTCTGATTTGACCCCTAGTCTGGGAACTTCCATAGGCCATGGGTATAGTCTTAGGAAGACAAAAAAAAAAAAAAAAAAAAAAAGAAAGAAAAATCATATCGATACTTTGAACTTCTAATCCTTAAGAAGACAGTCCCACTGACCCACCATTCAAGAGGTATCCTTTGAGGAGTTCCCCTGTGGCCCAGCAGGTAAAGGACCCGGTATTGTCACTGCAGCAGCCTGGGTCACTGCTGGGTCGAAGCTGTGGCGCAGGTTTGATCCCTGGCTCAGAATTTCTTCATGTTGTGGGTATGACAAAAAAAAGAGAGAGAAAAAGCACTCTAGATCCCCATGCCTAGCTAAAGCTAATAGTGTTGTGTTTAATGAGGAAGCAGTTTCTCTCTGGGGTGCTACTTCACAAGTGGAACCCCAAACTGAGGCTGGTCACTGTGGTATGATCTTTGGCTTAGGAGGAGCTAACAATGAAAAGAGGATTCTGTTGTTATTGTTGTAACTTGGTTTTGTTGTTGTTGTTGTTTACTCAGTTACTATAAGTCATCATATTGTTAGATAAGTCCTTAAAATTTACTGAGAAGCTCTATATAATGGGAAAGACCCTGAAAATATAAAGTCGTTAGGACATGTTTCCTGTCCTGGAGAAAGACAGCATCTATTTGGAGAAACTGAATTAAAAGAAGATTGATTGATTGATTGATTGATTGATTGATTGATTTTGCTTTTTAGGGTCACGCCTGCAGCACATGGAGGTTTCCAGGCTAAGAGTCAAATCGGGAGCTACGGCTGCTGGCTTACACCCCAGCCACAGCAACACAGGATCTGATACATGTCTGCGACCTACACCACAGCTCATGGCAACACTGGATCCTGAACTCACTAAGCAAGGCCAGGGATCGAACCTGCATCCTCATGGAGGCTTGAGATTTGTTAACTGCTGAGCCACGACAAGAACTCCTAAAAGAAGATTTAATTCCTTTTGAGCGTTGGAAGAGATTTTAGAGATCAAGCTTAAGTCTCTCTTTTCAGAAAGGAAGGCACTACTGAGAGCTAAAGTGTTTGCAATTTATTTAGAATCACTCAGCTAATTAGCGGCAAAACTGGGGCCAGAGCTTGGGTTTTCATATTCATACCTGAATGAACTTAAATTACTCAAATTGCCCTCATGGTCTGCAATAACTCAAGATTAATCTATGAGTCAGTTCATCTTAAAACAATATTTTCATCTACTTTTATTTTAGGAAAAAATGTCAGGCATATAGAAAAGCATCAAGAATAATATATTGAGGCTCATGCATCCACTGCCTAGCTTAATAATACATTACGGTCACAATAGCATCTCTCCTTTTCTATCCCTTTCCTATATATTCCTCCTAAGAAGTAACCAGTACCTTGAATATGCTCTTTGGTATTTCCACAAATAATTTAAACCTTACTATATATATATGTGTGTGTGTGTGTGTGTGTGTGTGTGTGTGTGTATATATATATGTGTATATATATATATATAGCCATAAATAACATACAAAATTATTTTTGCATGTTTTAATGCTTTATAAATTGTCATACTGTAAGTGTTATTCTGAACCTCTTCACTCAACATATTTTTGAAATTTATGAACATTAATATGTGTAATTCTAGTTGGTTCCTGCTTCTAAATAGACCTTCACTTGTTTGTCTATTCACATCTTTCTTGTTCATGGATAAGTAGAATGGCTCCAATTTTTTTTTTTTTTTGGTCATTTCATGAACATTTGCATACTGTTACCTTGGGCATATTGAGGGTATATACTAGGGGTCAAATTGCTAGGTCACATAACATGTTAGATGTTTAAATTTACTAGTTTTTTCTTTTCTTTTTTTTTTAAGCTATGCCTGTGGCATGCAGAAATTCTGGGGCCAGGGATCAAACCTGCACCACAGCTGCAACCCAAGCCACAGCAGTGAAAACACCAGATCCTTAACCTGCTGTGCCACCAAGGGAACTCCTAACTTTGCCAGATTCTAATTTCAGCTCTAGGTTGCTCATCTCCACTGGGTTTGGTTTTATAAATCTACCTGCTTACTTCCATACTGCTGACATCTCAGGTGAGTGTGAGTTGGAGAGTTTAATGATGGATGAGCTTAACACAGCAACCTATCAAAGACTGAAGATGCAGGGTTAGTTTAGGTAGGAGTAACAGTCTTTGAAAATGCAAGTAGAAGTCTCTGAATTGAGCTCGTTGCGTTATTGGGGTTTATAATGAGCCCCAAAGGGATGATCGACATATGTACTTTCAAATGGAGGAATGCCCCTGTGTGTCATCCTGGAGGCCTAGTGGAGAAGTACACTCTTATCAAGTACCAGCCTTCTTGCAAGGGTGGTAGAGAGTGATGATGTGATACAAGTCGGCTGATGCTATAAGGTCTTTCTCCCAAAGCATTTTCCCCGTGGTTGTTCCTGAAGTTCAACCATTTGTTCATCTAATATAGTCCCCCATTAAAATTCAATGAGTGTGTCAGGAGGGTTCAAGTAAATTACTAAGATATAATTTTTTTTTTTCAAATCTTAGTGTGAAGGACATTTTGATGAGTGGTAAAAGGGGTACGTTATAAAATCTCCTGAGAAAAATAGATGCCTAGAGGTTAATGGTATGAGAGTAAACTGGGCTAAGACAATTTTAAGCTCCCCCTACACCTTTTTATCATCTCCTCCCTAAAACATTCCCCATTATCTCTGGTTACAATCTCTCTGCTCTGATCCCCTATAGCAACTTTTTTTTTGGTAACAATTATCACAGATTCAATTTTGCTGTAAAGGTACAAAGTCAGGGGTCCATGCATATTGGATCAGATATCTGTTGTTGCAGAAGAAACTACCCCCAAACTTAGTATCTTAAAGAACTATTTATTTGCTCACAGTTCTGCCATTTGCTCAGGGCTCAGCTGGATCAGTTCATTTCCACTCTGTGTGGTATTGGCCAGGGTCCCTCATGTGGCTGCGCTCAGCTGACCACTCAGCTAGGACTGGAATGTCCAAGGTGTCCTGTCATTTTCCTGGATTTCCTTCCATGTGGTCTCTCCAAGGAGGACAGTCAAGACCTCCTTATGTGGTGGCTGGCTTCCAGGAGAGCAAAAGCAGAAGTTGCCAAGCCTACCAGGGTTTTGCTTCAAGTGCTAATTCAGCCTCATTCTATTGGTTAAACCACAAAGCCAGCCCAGTTTGAAAGATAAGAGAAATGGCCTCCATGTCTTGATAGGAAAAACAAAGGTGGGAGCACTTGCTGGAGGCACATTTCAAGACAACATACCATGCATAGACTCTTGGATAAAATATTTGATAAGTGAACAAAAGTGCTTCTCCCAGAGCACTGGTCAAAGGGGTGCTGAAGAACTACACTTTGAGGCCACCAGTGAATGAGAAAGTCAGTCTATACCATCTCAGGTAGAACAGAATAAAAAAATGGAACCAATAGTGGACTTGCTTACCCGGTTGGCTTGGCTGGAGACAGTGGCCAGTCTAGCCCAGTATGGTAGTCTTTCACTGTTCCCCCAACTTCCCATTCTCTTCCTTGAGAGTTGCACTTTCCTACTCTGAAATTAGATGTGCCAATGATTCACTCTGGCCAGTAAAATGTGAGCAGACACAACAGTTGTCACATCTAGACAAAATTTGGCACCTCTATGCAATTTGCTACTCCCCCCACTTTTTGCCCTGGTGAGATGGATCAGCTATCGGTCTGGCTCCCTGAGTGACTTCAGCGAGGAGTCCCTGTGCATGTGACCCACAGTATCACCCCATGGGTTGGAGAACCAAGATTGGGAGCAGGCAGCCAGGACAAAAACCAATGCCTCATGGAGTATTGGGGAGAAATAAACTTGTGTTTTGTTAACCCACTACCATCTTTAGGAGGTTACTGTAACATGATTGTATTGTTTTCTATTGCTGCATAAGAGCTTACCACAGAGCTAGCATTTAACAGAGCACACATTTATTTCCTCCGTTTCCATGGATTGGGATTGGGCATGGCTGAGCCTGGTCCTCTGCTCAGGGTCTACAAGGTGGATATCACAGTGTCAGTTGGCTGCATCCTCATTTGGAGACTGAACATGAGACAACAGCCAAGCTCCCTCAGGGTGCAGGTGGAATTGAGCTCCTTGCAGTTGTGTAACTGAGGAGCCTGTGTTCTAGCTAGTGGTCCCCTGAGGGCTGCTCTTAACTCTGTAAGGCTGCCTACATGCCTGGCCATTTGGCTTCCTCCATCGCTAAAGACAGCCATGGACAACTCCTTCATGCCAAATCTATCTCACACTTCAAATCTCCCTGACTTGTCCAGTCTGTGACCTCTAAACTCTGATTTAAAGGGTTTATATGATTCGGTCATGCCCAACCCCTAGGATAATAGCCCTTTTTTAAAGTTGCTGTGCCATATAAATTCATCATATTTATAGTCCTAGGGTTGATACAGAGAACATACACTGGAGCTGTGGGGATCTGAGGGGACATCTCTGAACTCTGAACCAAGTCCATCCTGGCTGATACACGTGGTTCAGAGGCACAGAGAAGTTTCAAAAAAGCACAAGAATGAATCCCATTCTCTTTTTATCCTGAACCAATTCCTTTTCCAATTCACAACATTTTCCCAGAAAGTACATCTTGGAACTTTTCCATGAGAAAGGACAATCGCTCACAAAATCCATGTAGTTTAGCGGATCCATGAAAGTCAGCTTAAGGTATCCGAGAGTTTCATTGCTCCCGTTAAGCTTTAAGGTCTATCTCACATCACACCCCAGCCCCATAAGGATCCTCGCACTCTTTGTAACCACATTTATGAATTAAACGTTAATTATTGTAGTCTTTTTTCAAAATGATTTGGAAATCTGTACCAATAAACCTTAAATTGCTCATTGTTTTAAACACAGGAAACCCAGTTCCTGAAATCATCAAAATAAATGTTCAGATTTATGAGTCAGAGGAAGGACTTCAGGTTACCTATTAAATGAAAATATACTCGATATTCAACTTTAGAGTAGTAGATAAATAAATTAATACAGGTCTGTATTATAGGTTGTTATGTAGCCATTAAGAACTTGCATTTTGAAGAATATTTAAAAACATAATCATTAACTATGTTATTAAATAGGATATAAATTGTATATAAAATATTTCACTTTAAAGTAAATAAATATAAACATGAAGGTACTTCAAGAAAATATGACAAAATATTTCAATTGTTTCAAAGTAATAGAATTATTTTATTCTTTTTGCTAAGTTTCCTATTTTCCAAATTCTAGCAATGAAATTACATTGCTTATAAGACCAGAAAAACAAACAATGTCATTATTTGAGAGCTTAGAATAAATTACTTTCAGGTACCTCTAGTGCTTTCAAGGCAGATATTTATAAATTATTAATAGTACACAATAAAAATGTTCTCATTTATTTGTGAAATAAAGCCATTTGTTGGCTTAGTTTGCATCTTTGCAAGTGCCTAAAAGTTGGAGAATTTATAAATGATTTCATTGTCCAGATTTTATACCAAATTTCAAATTAGTTTGCTTGTCATTTTTATTGAGGTATAATTGACATACAGTATCATATTAGTTTCAGGTGTATGACATAGTGATTAAACATTTTATGCATTGAAAAATGGTCACCACTGTAAGTCTAGGTACCATCTGTCACCTTACAGTTAATATATTATTATTGACCCTATTTCCCATGCTGTATATTATATACCCATGACATATTTATTTTATAACTGGAAGTTTATATTTCTTTATCTCCTTCACCCATTTTGGCCTCCCAATTCCACCTCCCCCCTGCAACAACCACCAACTTGTTCTCTGTAGATATAAGGATGGGTTTTATTTTGTTTGTATTGTTCTTTAGATTCCACAAATAAGTAAAATCATGTGGTATTTGTCTTTCTCTGTCTGATTAATTTCACTTAATATAATATCCTGAAGGTCAATTCATGTTGTCACATGGCAAACAAGACTTTATTCTTTTTTTATGGCTGAGAAGAATCCATTTTATCTGTATCTATCTATCTATCTATCTATCTATCTATCTATCTATTTCTTTTTAGTTTGACAAAGTGCTCACGGGTTGAAAGAATTACTATCATTAAAAGGTTTATACTACCCAAAGCAATCTACAATTAACCTGTGGCAAAGGAGGCAATAACCCACAAATGAGAAAGGACAGTGTCTTAAATAAATGGTGGTGTTAAAACTGGATGGCTACATGCCAAGGCATGAAACTAGACTACCATCTTTATACTATATACAAAAATTAACTCATAATAGATTAAAAACTTCAATGTAACACAGGAAAAAAAAAAAAAAAACCCCAAACCAAAAAACTCCATAATAAAAAAATTTAAAGAAAAGCTCACTAAACTTTACCAGCAGGAAATCCGAAAACATGGCTTCACTGGGTTTGGATTTCAAACAATTTGGTGCATTGAAAGTAAACAAAAAAGGAGTTCCTGTTGTGGCGCAGTGGTTAACGCATCCGACTAGGAACCATGAGGTTGCAGGTTTGGTCCCTGGCTTTGCTCAGTGGGTTAAGGATCCGGTGTTGCCGTGAGCTGTGGTGTAGGGTGCAGATGCAGCTCGGATCCCACGTTGCTGTGGCTCTGGTGTAGGCCGGTGGCTACAGCTCCTATTAGACCCCTAGCCTAGGAACCTCCATATGCCATGGGAGTGGCCCTAGAAAAGGCAAAAAGACAAAAAAAAAAAAAAAAAAAAAAAGAAAAAGAAAAAGAAAGAAAGTAAACAAAAAAATAAGTGCCTACAGAGGGAGGAAGAGGAGAAGGATATGGAGAAAACAGAACAAATAGCCCATTTGTCCAAGATACAGCCTCTCAGCCCCAGGCCCATTTCTTCTATGGTCCATGGGCACTTTACTGTTAAGAATCCCCAAAGAGCTGCCTCAAAATTGGGATTAGGAGGACAATGTTCTCCCACTAGTGTAGAAAGCAGAATTTCTACTCTTGATGTGTGGCTTTTTCTTCCATCATCAAAGGGGCTCCTGCCTAAGCCCACAGTCCATGGAGCTGCTGCCTCATTTTCCTTCAAAGCCAACAGATGAACCAATAAAGACAAATTAAACCTATCACCAATGAGAAGTCAGCAAAATCTGGAGTAAGCTTGAAAAGCAGAACTGCCTATGGTTCAGCTACCTGGACCAGCAGGCTTTTGACTGAGAAAAATCATAAAGAATTAGCTTAGGGAAAAGAGGGGGATTTGTCTAATGGATGCTGTCCTCTTTCCTGTGACAAGTAAGTCTTTTCTGCAGACTCTCTACAATTGCTTATTTGCAGGTGTTTGTTTTGAAAAAGACTTGAGAAAGGTTCATTTGTGCCATATATTAGATTCCAGTTATAAGTGATATCATATGGTATTTGTCTTTCTCTTTCGGACTCACTTCACTTAGTACAAGAGTCTCTAGTTCCATTCATATTGATGCAAATGGCATTATTTTGTTCTTTTTTATGGCTGAGTAGTATTCCATTGTGTATATATACCACATCTTCCTAATCCACTTATCTGTCAATGGACTTTTAGGTTGTTTCCATCTCTTGGCTATTGTGAACAGTGCTGCAATGAACATGCGGGTGCATGTATCTTTTTTAAGTTTTGTCTGGATATATGCCCAAGAGTGAGACTGCTGGGTCATATGGTAGTTCTATGTATAGATTTCTAAGGTTCCTCCATACTGTTCTCCATAGTGGATGTCCACAGAAATGAAAATCATAGACTTGGAGAATAGACTTGTGACTATTCTCCCTGGGGGGAGAAGGAGGGAGTGAGAAGGATCTGGAGCTTGGGGTTAACAGTTGCAAACTATTGCTCTTGGAATGGATTTACAATGAGAGCCTGCTGTGTAGCATTGAGAACTATGTCTAGATACATCACGACACAACAATAGGAGGAAAAAGTACGTATACATGTATGTGTAACTTGGTCCCCATGCTGTACAGTGAAAAAAAAAAAAGACTTGAGAAATTAAAATACAGAAAGATGTAGCATTACTTTTTAAAAAGCTTGTTCTTTGCAAATATCAACAAAATAGGCAGACTATTAGCTAGCTTTGCAGAAGAAATAAAACAAAAAAGCACAATTTGCAAAATAAGGAAAGAGAGAAGGAAAATTATTATTGAAAGAAAGAAAATCTTAAAAGCTATCAAAGATCATTTAGAACAATTCTACGGAAATAAATTGAAAAGTCCAGATGAAATGGATAATGTTCTAGCAAAACAGAGTTTATCAAAACTGAATACGGTAAAGGTCAAAAAGAAAAAATTCCAGAGAAGAAAGAGTGTAAGTTATCAACCCTCAAAACCCACCACACCCATATAGCTGTTTTCATAGGGATTCTACCATCCCCCCAGAGACTAATCCAATGAACTCTTCTAGAGCATATATAAAGAAATAAAATTTCCAATACTTTCTATTAAATGATTTTAACATTGATAGACACACTAGATAAATGCTGTATTAAGAGTACACGGAGAAATTTATTGATAAAGGTGCTATACCAAATCATTTCATAATAAGTACTAAGACAATTAACCATTTGAAAAAAGTTAAGCTTGAATTTATGCTTCACATCATACACCAGGATAAACTCCAAATGGTGTTTATGCAGACATCTAAATGCAAAGAAATAAAAAATAAAAAATAAAAGAAAGGAAAAGAAAAAGAGAAAGAAAAGAAACTGTGCAAGTGCTTGCAGAAAACATAGATGAATTCACTTATTACCTGAGAGTGGGGAAAATCCAGAAACAATAAAGGACAAAATTTAAACTCAACTCGAATATATTGAAGTTAAAAGTATTTTGCATAGCAAAGAATATCATAATCAAATTAAAAATAAAAAGTCCAACTGGGAGTATATATTTTCTACTTAATATTACCAAAAAGGCCAAGTCTTGCAATATATAGAGAGATCTTAAAAATCTAGAAGAAAAAAAAAAATCTAGAAGAAAATGGTAAGAAATCTATGAAACTGTTAGTCAAAAGACCGTAATAAACACTTCAGGGAAAAATAAATGTAAATAGTAATTAAAGGCACAAAAAGATCCACAATCTCTTCCAGATGAGAAATATAACTTTAATGATATAACATTTCTCACACTGGCAAAAACTCCACAAGTTTCAAAATATACTTTGGCAGTGAGGGAACACGGAGGCATTTATTGTTGCTGTGAAGTGGAAAACAGCACAAATCCATGTGAACAGGAATTTGACAATATTTAACAAAATTTTACATGAATGTACATTTTTACTAAGCAATCCCACTTTTAGTCCCTATCAGGAAGATATACCACCTCCCCCCCAAAAAAACCCCAAAGTAACATGTACAGAGTATTTATTATGGCAGTATTTGTAAAGTCAAAGGATTATAAACATGTCAAACACATACTAAAATAAAGGACTGGTTAAATAAACTATGTAGTTGCCAAAAAAAGAAAAAGAAAAAAGAAAAGAAAAAGGAAAAGACTTCTGTGGAGTAATATGAAGTGTTCTTGCTGAGAATAGCAAGAAGCAGAACAATGTATATAGTATGCTTCTTTTGTGTTTGAAAGGAAGGGGGGGGAATAGATGATAAACAGTAAAAAGAGAAAAATCTGGTTATGTGCTTATTATTTTCAAAGTGAAACACTAGAAAAATAAATCAGAAACAGAGAAAATAGGCTATTTACATGGAAAATAGAGTGGAAGGCATAAGATTTGAAACAATACTTCTCTGAAGATTCCAGCTTTAGTTTTGACTTTTGAGCCACATACATGTTTTACTGTTGTATAAGACCTAAATTAAGGCTTGACCTAATGTACTGCTTTGACATCTGGCAAAATCAGGAGGACCTTGAACTTAAGTCCCCCATCCTTCCCGACTCCATTCCTATGGATAAAGTCCTTCAGCCAAATGACTCTCTACATCAAAGGGACCAGGCTCAGAATCTGCTTATCTCTGAGGAGCGGGTTTCAGTTCTCTGCCAGTTTACAGAATTATTCAAGCAAGTCAATTACATCCTCTTGCAGGAAACAGGGGGTACCTCACTCTCCTGATACTACAAAGCTTGTCTCCTAGAGTGACTAGTTGTTTACTCTGTTCCAGAATGCAACCCTTGCGCAGTCCTGCAGGAATGCAGTGTCCTCCCCTGGGCTAGAAATGTGTGTGACTGCTATCTATCCTCTCTGTCTGGTGTTAGGTACTGTGTGTCAGGCTATTTGTCTAATCCTAGAGTGAGAATCTCTCCCTCATCAGTGGGATGAATAGGAGGAAATTAAAACATTTACATATTCAAAACAAAATAAAACTTTAAAAAAATCAAACCATAAAACTAAAACCAAATGAGTCTAAGACTACATCAAATGGATAATGTAATCATCCATAAAAATGAATCATTTCAACTGACTGCCAACTGTTCACTTTTAGTGGAATAAATACATCCTAAGATTCAATGGTAAGAGCACTATAATTTTGAAATTATTTTATATATTTGCAGGACAGAAAAAAGGAAATACACTACTAGCAGCCAAGATTCTCAGTGAAAACAGAGATACTAATATAACCCCAATAAAGTTAGAAATATATAATGTCAAACCCACTTACATATAGATTTTCATTAAATACAGATTACAGTACTAAATGACCCATGGATGTGGAACCATGGATATGGAGTGTACCTATAAAGCTATAATGAGGATTTTCTACCATGTGGATGACTGGCACCTAAACCCCTGTGTTGTTCAAGGGTCAGCTGTACAAAGTACTCTGTCCATTGAAAGGACCTTGATGCACAGTCCAGGGCCATTTTTGTAGGTTGAGTAAAATGTCACCTTGATGAAGCAATAGAGGTAGAGGCTAAGAGTGCAGACAAATGCTCTTGGTTGAGTCTCCTATTTTTTGTCACCCTGGTCAAACATCTCTGTGCACCAGGTAGTATAGTGAGGGCACTAAATATTTCAGTTCAATCCCATACTGCTTGGCTGGGTTCTGGGTATACATGAACGAATAAGACCTGTCCCTGAGGTTGTCACGATCTGAATGAGGACAACCCCGATGCTAACAGCAGTTGCTAACACATGGTATAACCACTCATGGACTGGTCACTTCCTTCATTGCTTTACGCATATTAACTAATTTAATCCTCGAAAGAGCCCCATGAGATACATACTACCATTATTCTCATTTTACAGATGAAGACAACGGAATTATTAGTAATGAGAAAAGCTACACCAGAAATACAAACAAAGTGCTCTGAGAGCAAAGATCAGCACTTGAATAATTACAAACTGGGTGGCTAAGTTTAGGATTTCAAAGAGGAAATATTACTCAGTTGTTACTGTGTTTGACAGATCAAAAGAGTTTTGCAGGGTAAAAAGGAAAGGGATTATTCCAGACAAGGGGACCAACACGGGCAAAGTCACAGAGGAAGGGGTTATGTTCCTTCTGGACCAGGCACACCTATTTGGGCTGAGCCTAGAGGGTGCAGAGGAAGGGGTGGCATGGCTGAAGGCACCAGAATACAACTTGAGGTCATTGGATTCTCCTGCGGAACACCATAAAGTATGAGCAATTGGAGGGGGTGTGGTATGAGCGGTTGATTTTAAGAGAAAACTTCAGCATAAGAAGGAGAATAGAGGGGAACTGCAGTGGGGGCGAGGAAACAAGAATCAAGAGAGGGGCAGTGATGGATTCAAGGGCTTGAACTGGGGCAGGGAGGAAACTGATACAAAGGACCCCAAGGTAACACTGAGAGAAGCTACTGAGCCCTCATGGAGAGGTGAGGAGGCTGGAACTCAGAGTGGTCGGGACTGGAGGAGGCTCAGTGTTAGAACAGGAATGCGCAAGGCTCAGTGACAACTGTTGGAAAGAGAGTAACTGCAATCAGTGTTTTTGTTTTTTTGTTTGTTTGTTTTTCATGGTGAAGACCACAAAAGACTCCTCATCAACATGTCCTGCTTTGGCCGATGGAACATGAGAATGGGGAGCAGAAAAGGCCTGGGTCCAGGATGAGGCCACAGGGAAGGAGGAAATGAGAGAGGTGGGTGATGAAAGGGAAAGGATGGAACTTCTGCTGGGAATAGGACACCCCTGAGCTCCTGTGGATGCTGGCCAAGGCCTTGAAGGATGCCCTCACCAGCCCCTTTCCACTCCCGGCTGCCACCCTGGGTTTTGTCATTAAGGGCAGTGAGAATAAGAAAGATAAAGGAATGGGTGAATAAAATCATAATTGCTTGATGCTTTGGGACCACAAATAGTTGGAAAGTTCTCTTCGCTCAGCAAAAACAGTCAGCTAGTGTCCCATCTCATCTTTCCTCTCTCACTGTGACTTAACTGCTTTATTATTACAAAATGTACGAGTGCAAGGAAAGGAGAACATAAGATCTTCATTTTTATCGTTACTGCAAGTTGCTCATGTGGTTCACTTTTAAGTGGAAAAGTTTAAAAAAAACAATTTGAATAGAAATTATTTAAAAACATATTACATGGTTCCCTGTCCTCTTAAAGAAAAACTAAGAAAAGTTTTTTCTTTAAGAAAGAAAATATACATACAAAGTTGACTCTTGCACAACACAGGTTTGAACTTCATGGGTCCACTTATACGTACATCTTTTCCAATGTTACATACCTCATTATGGCATGAGCTGAGGCTGTTCAATCTGTGGATGCGGAAGGAAGACTATAAATTATATGCAGGAGTTCCCGTTGTGGCGCAGTGGTTAACGAATCCGACCAGGAACCATGAGGTTGCGGGTTCGGTCCCTGCCCTTGCTCAGTGGGTTAACGATCCGGCGTTGCCGTTAGCTGTGGTGTAGGTTGCAGACACGGCTCGGATCCCGCGTTGCTGTGGCTCTGGCGTAGGCCGGTGGCTACAGCTCCGATTGGACCCCTAGCCTGGGAACCTCCATATGCTGCAGGAGCAGCCCAAAGAAATAGCAAAAAAATAAATAAATAAATAAAAAATAAATAAATTATATGCAGATTTTTGATGGAGCAGAGGGTTGGCACCCTTAACCATGGAGCTGTCAATTGTGTATATATAAAACCCAATAACTATCTTGACAAAATAAAGGTTTTCAATTCTCCAGTAATATTACTTACACCATTTTAACTTTTCTTGATCAGTCAGCTTATGACTATGAAGACAAATGTTTCCATCGCATAGTGATGCCATCTGCTAAGAATCCTGGCACCTGGCTGGTACTGAGTAGCACTGGTCCACACTGGTCAGGCTAAGTGGCCTCAGACTGCGGTGCTGCTAAGAGGCCTTGGGTTGTTTTTTGTTTCTTTGTTTTAAACACATTCTGCCTCCTTCTCATTGTTAGTTCTCTCATTGTTGATAGTACTCAGCACGGCATGATGGGAAAGAAGTTCAGCATAGCTAGATATGGATGTTACACAAGATTCCCCACTCCAGACAGTGGGAGAGCTGCAGAAAAAGCTGTGAATTTGTTGACAACCAAACTGGTCCCTTGCTGGCTCTGTTTCTTCCCCAGCCCTGACACAACTGGATGAATTATTTTCAGCTTTGCTTTTCTTCATGTCCACAGCAGACTGCAGTGTGCAAAGCACAAAGTCAGCAGGTCTGACTTAGAAGAGGCTGGGACACACTGTTCTATAAACGTCTGTCATGAGACCAAAATAACCCATGTCTTTAGTGGCCAAATCTTAACAACTATAAATTGCTTCTTGTCTTTAGTATAGAATCACTGGACAAAATTTTTATTTTTCTGGCTCCATTGTTTAAAAACACTGCAAAAATACAAATATGTTATGGAAAAGACAAACATGCATAAAGAAGAAATTAAAAGTCTCTCATAATCTTATCACCTAATGAAGACCACTAATTACATGTTATGATCATCCTTCTTTATAGCATGTATTTTTCCTTGTATTTTGCAGTTACGCACTCTATACTATTTTGCAACTTTTTTTCTTACCTATCCTTTGTGTCTACATTAACAAGACAGTGAATATGATTTTACACTATTCTTTTTAATTATGTAATATCCTCCTATATGACTGTTAAGAATGATTGTTTTAATTTGGTTGTATTCATTTTTCCCTTTCCATCTTACATTTGATTTTTTATATTCTCACCTTCGTAGGTCCTCTGTGTCAACTTTCCTTCCTCGTTAGGAAAGTCTAGTTTCATGCTGACCTCCCCATGGTGTTCCCTTCCCTAGGTCTCCCACCACCTGGTCCCTTTCATAAGACTCCCAGTTTCTTCCCACAGAACAGGTGCATGTCCAGTCACCCAGATCTTTCAAGAAGTGTTGCTTGCTAAAGAAAATCACCTCGTCCTATTCACCTAAGATCAGACATAGAAGAAAACATTTCCTTCCCATGATATACCTCAAAGTCTAATTTTTCCCAATCATCTCACAAATACAAGTTTCTGGGGAAAGACAGGCGAGAAAGGGGGAGAGAGGAGGAAGGAGGAAGACAGAAAGAATATCTGGCTAGTTCACTGCAAGTCCATTGCCACTGTGAGACTGAACATGAGGCAATGCCTAAGCTGTAATATCAGTCTTATTTTATATAAAATTCAGCTCTATTTATCTCTAGTTTCAAGTCTTGTGTCTCAGAGTAATGGAGAGTATAAAAGCACTATGATGTTTGGTGCTGCTGACTAATTGTCACTTCACTGATATCTCAGGATTAATGCCAATGGGTAAGGGGAGGCACTGAAGAGAAAGTGGCTACCTGATGTCACTAATATGGAAGAGATGGGTAAAGAAAGGTGTAAGATCATGGGTGAGTTACGTAACTCTTCTACACAGAAATTGCTGGATCTGTAAAACTGAGTGGTACAATAAGTGCTCAGTAAATGGTAGCTCTTTTCCCAGCACCTCATAGAGTGTTGGGCTTGCAACACTTACTTGATTAATTATGTAGAATGGATATTGATTGAATGTAATCATTGCTGCTTTAGGTATGTATTTTAGATGATTCCATAGTCTGAAGAAACAAAACACAAACAGTCATTGTTCTGATTTCACATTCTCTAGCCAATCTTTTGATAAACTTGGGGTGTCTCAGGGCAAGCATACCCAAGTATTATGATGATTAGAAAAGACTATCCCTCTTAAAATTAAGATGAGCATTCTCTTGCTTGGGCTGGTTTAAATCAGTTCCATAGAACCTGTCAAGTCTTGGTGAATCATAGCGTGTGCTCAACTACTATTTGTTGAATAGATGGATGAATCAATGAGTGAATAAATAAATTTGAGCTTTAATATCTTAGAAGGTAAAACCAAGATCTACTGACTTAATTCCATATTATTGTGGTTTTCTCTATTGAAACCAGAGATAGAGAGGTTGGCCCCACTGACCAATTCTTTTGGACACAATAAGAAGCGTAAAGGAATCAATTATCAACATTAGCCAGTTACAGAGTTGAAAGACATATTAGAGTAACTCTGTATAGCAAATTATTCTTCAAGAAATTTAAAATCTAAAGTCCCTTTCCAGGTGTTTTTTAACATCATTCTTCTCCCCATAATCTACTTCTGAGCCTTTAAACCAGCCTCTATCCTAACTTTAGCAAAGAGCTCGCATCATAGAGACATATTTGGGGATAATTTTGGATACAGTTACAACCTTAATGAGATTCATAATCTGTAAGAAGAGTGAGGCACTCAAGTTTTAAGACAATTGACCATAGAAAAATCTTGCTGCCATTAATCCACCTTTCCTACCTGAATATTTTTGATAATATAGACCTCTCCATCCAGGTCATCAACACTCTTACCTTTGTTATTTCCCAGAAATCAATGAATGGACTAACATTTCTAAATCTAGATGGCGGCTGGCTTGATGGGAATGGCAGAGACAGAATTACTGGATATTTAGAAAAGGTAAAACATTTTTGTGTAGAATTAAACATGCTGTCAGGATGGAATGATGCTGATTGTCTGAAGTGGACTTAAAATCATAAATCTTTATCCATACCCCTCAACTCACATTCTTCCCCCCAAAATGACTGAATAACGTGACTTCTAAGGAAACCATAGACTCTCAAACTTGATCATATATTTATATTTTTACCTAAGGTGTCTTTGGATAATACAATATATTTGCATGTTTACATGTAGGAAGTAGGATAGAGTCATTGAGAGGAGCTGCTTTCAGACATGGGTAGAATAAGAGAAGTCAAAAGGTAAGAGAAGAATAAAAGGAGTTTAAGAAGTCAGAAAACTATGTATACCCTTGTATTAAAAAACTAAAAACAAAAAAATAACACTATAAAGTTTTTTTTTTAAATTACTTTGGTTGGGGAGGCCAGGTACTTTTACCTAATTTAGGTCTAATACTGAAAAACATGGTTCAAGGCTTTACAAGCATTACATTTATAGAAATGTTTAGAAGAAATTTTACAATATGGTATACAGTTTAGTGGAAAGTCCTAGATTCCAGAGGATTGAGATCTAAAAATAATAGCTATTGTTTACTGAGTATTTACTAAGTGCCAGCCACTACACTAAGACACATATAATCTCATTTAATCTTTACAACAATCCAGCATTACCCTCAGTAAGATGAGGGGACTGAGGCTTAGAGAGATTTAGTAAACTGTCCCAAATCTTAGAGCTGGTAAATGCTGATGCAAGAACTGCAACATAAATTTATCTACTTTAAGAAAGTCATGAGTTTATCACAAATGTCTGCATGTGAATCTTTGCTTGGCTACTTCCTGGATCTTATCTGGAGCAAGTAACACAAACTCTTCTTAACTATAAAATGATTAAGATTTTTCTACATCATAAGATTGTTGGAAGGATTAAATTAAATTACCTAACCCTGCTGTAACAAGTGACAGCTGTTACCCACGTTGATGCCACTAGCTTCTTGTATGGGCAGGGACAGACACAAACTTTATGGGCATCATTTTTTCTTCATGGGTAAATGAAGTTGGGCTATATAATCTTACAAGTCTTTTCAGTTCCAACTTCCTTTGATCTTCTTCCTCTGATAAAGCAACTGTAGGTAGCTAGGATGAATCCTACCAGCAGCTGGAATGAGAAATGATCTAGGCAAAGCAAGCCTATCAGATGATACCTGAGTCTGGAGAGTGGATCAAAAAGGAGACCTTTATTGTCATTCCTATTTAATTGCATCTTTACGCTAGCTTGAAAGCTATTCTTATATTCTTTATAGAATTATAAACCACAAAGACCTACTTGCTTAACTCTTTGTATCCTTGGTCTTGAACTTTCAGATAAAAAAGATACTAATAGTTTCTACATTTAGTGTAGCCAACTCTGCAATAATATACATCCTGCAAGTTGACTGATTTGTTCCATGGGAGTGTCAGCTCTAGATAGGTGGAGTTAAACTGTTTCCATGGTTTGCTTTATTGCAAGTGGTGCACATTTTTTTTCCAGCCCTGAAGAATATATTTGGTGAGGCTGGTATTCTGTCACCATGGCAATTTAATGTCAAAGAAAATCCACAGAAAGAAAAAAGAAGCCATTCACGTGGTGAGAGTTGACCCACCAGTTTTACAGTTCAAAACGTATTATTATAGCAATTGTGCTGACATATTTTGACTATTCAGAACTATTTACTCCATACCCTTCATACTTTTATCAACAAGACTTGTAAAAGTATTTTTAATCAGCAACATCAGAATTTATAAATTCCCCTAGAGCCCTAGAATAGTTTGAGAAAGAAGCCACAGAGAAAAACCAAAAGATACATTTAGCTGAAGGTCACAGGTGGAAGTACACATTTTGATTCCTTATTTCTTTATTTTAAAAAGAGAAAAAAAAGTCCTTCCAAAGTAAATATCAGAGTTAATAAATTTCATTTTATCTAATAAGAACTTTGATTTTCTTGCCAGAATGTGTGTTCTGTCCCTGAGCAATGGACCTAAAGTCCAGTTTCCTGTCCTCCAATGGTGATTTGCTTTGGAGACAAAGGCATATTTTCCTGATATTCTTTAGGAATTATGCAACTGAGAGCACAGAGTGATTCAGGATAAAATAGAAGCTGACAGTTTGGCTGGCAGCACTGTCTTCATCCTCATGCCTCATTGTATTCTAGCCAACATGCCATCCCAACTCAAGCCCCATGTCTCCACCCTGGGCTGTCCACCATGTGGATCCCAAACTATCCTTCTTTGCTGGAACATGACTCTGATTTTCCAGGAGACAGGGAATTAGATGGGATCACAGACTCTCGGATATAGCTTCCGGCTCCATTGATTGATTCATCTATTTAGTAGACAAATCTGAATGCCTATTTTATTAGGCATCTTCCACAGGCTTAAATACCCTCCACAACTTATTAATCATTTATCTCCAACTTATTTATCACTTACCAAATGTGTATTTGGCCATGCTGATCACCTCCAAGGCTGAGGAGATCACTTTTCCTTAAGGCAGCCTGTTATAACTTTTGAAGGTTTTGTTCGAAATTACTTGCTCATATGGATGCAAAAACATACTTTCCTGAAGCTTTTGCGCATTAGTGTTCCTCTTCCTTTTTCATAAGGCTAACTCTTGAAATATTTAACATGGATATCATGCTTCCTTAAAGTCATCTCTGACCAAGTGAATCATTCTTAACTCCCCTCTACTGTTTTTTTTTTTTTTGGTTTGATTGATTGTTTGCTTTTTTATATATGGCAACAATATGAATTTCTTTCCCTTCACCAGAACAACTCTAAGCCCCTCTGAAAGTACAGTGCCAGAGGAGCCAAAAACAATCACTCTGATGTGGTCAAGTTGCCCATCAAAAAGAGCAGAAACATCTTGTATTCTTATCCAACCATTGTATGCTGTAACTATCCTCCTCTCAGTAGTGAGGTTACAACCATAAATGGTACAATAGCTACTATTATTGAAGGATAGACATTGTACCAAAAGGAAAAATACTTTTGTGACATGTTATCTAGTGGGATTTTTTCCCCCTAACATCCCACAGCTGGGGCTGAGACTCAAAGCTGAGTCAAACTATACCAAGTAATCCACCCAGTGACCTGCGTGCAGGAAGTATTTTGGTGCAACTATTCACAGACAACTAAGCGTGCTGAGAGATGGCCAGCCTCTCTCATGAGGTGTGAGTATTTCCATCCCTTACCTCAAAAAACTTATTGGGGGGGGGTCTCAAAGAGCATCACAGTAAAGGCTGGGAGTACTGCAGGAAAGGGGACTGATAACCCATTCTCCACCTGGACATTTGCTTCCAGGCTTCCATTCTTCACCTCAGTGAACTTCAACTCAAGTCAGAAAAAGTCCCTACTTTTTCTTTCTTTCCCCCATTTATTTTATTTTTTGTCTTTTGTATTTTTAGGGCCACACCTGCAGCATATAGAGGTTCTCAGGGAAGGGGTCCAATTGGAGCTGTTGCTGCTGGCCTATGCCAGAGCCACAGCAATGCCAGATCCGAGTCACGTCTGAGACCCACACCACAGCTCACAGCAACGCCGGATCCTCAACTCACTGAGCAAGGCCAAGGATCAAACTGGCAACCTCATGGTTCCTAGTTGGACTCGTTTCTGCTGCAATGCAAGGGCACTCCTATTTTTTTATTGCTCAATGAATTTTATTACATTTATAGTTGTACAATGATCATCACAACCAAATTTTATAGCATTTCCATCCCAAACCCTCAGTGCATCCCCCCAACCCCCAACATGTCTCTTTTGGAAACCATAAGTTTTTCAAAGTCTGTGAGTCTGTATCTATTCTGCAAAGAAGTTCATTGTGTCCTTTTTTTGGATTCCACATGTCAGTGATAGCATTTGATGTTGGTGTCTCATTGTCTGACTGACTTCACTTAGCATGATAATTTCTAGGTCCATCCATGTTGCTAAAAATGCCAGTATTTCTTTCCCTTTAATGGCTGAGTAATATTCCAGTGTACCACATCTTCTTTATCTACTCCTCTCTTGATGGACATTTAGGTTGTTTCCATGTCTTGGCTATTGCAAATAGTGCTGCAATGAACACCGGAGTACATGTATCTTTTCGAGTCATGGTTTTCTCTGGATAGATGCTCAGGAGTGGGATTGCTGGGTCAAATGGGAGTTCTATTTTTAGTTTTCCAAGGAATCTCCATGCTGTTTTCCACAGTGGTTGCACCAATTTACAATCCCACCAACAGTGTAATAGGGTTCCTTTTTTCTCAACACCGTCTCTAGCACTTCCTGTTTGTAAACTTTTTGATGATGGCCATTCTGGCTGGTGTAAGGTGGTACCTCATAGTAGTTTTGATTTGCATGTCTCTAATAATGAGTGATGTTGAACATCTTTTCATGTGTTTTTTGTCAATCTGTGTGTCTTTTTTGGAGAATCATGTGTTTAGATCCTCTGCCCATTTTTTAATGGGGTTGTTTTTTTTTTTTGGTATTGAGAGGGAGGAGGTGTTTATAAATTTCGGAGATTAATCCCCTGTCAGTCACTTCATTTGCAAATATTTTCTCCCATTCTGTGGGTTGTCTTTTCATTTTGTTTAGGGTTTCCTTTGCTATGCAGAAACTTTTGAGTTATTTAAGTCCCATTTGATTATTTTTGTTTTTACTGTCATTACTCTAAGAGGTGGATCTGAGATGTTGCTGTCGTCTCTGTTGGAGAGTGTTTGGCCTATGTTTTCCTCTAAGAGTTTTGTAGTATCTGGTCTTATATCTAGGTCTTTAATCCATTTTATTTTTGTATATGGTGTTAGAGAGTGTTCTAATTTCATTCTTTTCCATGTGGCTGTCCAGTTTTCCCAACACCACTTATTGAACAGGCTGTCCTTTCTCCATTGTATATTCTTGCCCTCCTTTGTCACAGACTGGTTGACTGTAGATGTGTGGGTTTAATTCTGGACTTTCTATCCTGTTCCACTGATCTGTGTTTCTGTTTTTGTGTGAGTATCATATGGTTTTGATGATTGCTGCTTTGTAGTATAGTCTGAAGTCAGGGAGCCTGATTCCTCCAGCTCCATTTTTCTTTTTCAGGATGTCTTTGGCTTGTCTGGGTCTTTTGTGCTTTCAAACAAACTTAAAAATATTTTGTTTGAGTTCTGTGAAAAATGTCCTTGGTAATCTGATAGGGATTTCCTTGAATCTGTAGATTGCCTTGGGTGGTATAGTCATTTTGATAATATTGACTTTTCCCATCCAAGAGCATGGTATGTCTTTCCATCTATTTGTGTCTACTTTGATTTCTTTCATCAGTGTCTTATAGTTTTCAGAGTACAGGTCTTTTGTCTCTTTAGATAGGTTTATTTCTAGGTATTTTATTCTTTTGGGTGTGAAGTTAAACAGGATTGCTTCCCTAATTTCTCTTTCTGCCCTTTCATTGTTAGTGTATAGAAATGCCATCGATTTCTGTGTATTAAGTTTGTATCCTATGACTTTGCCAAATTCATGGATGAGCTCTAGCAGTTTTCTGGTAGAGTCTTTAGGATTCTCTAGGTGTAATATCACATCATCTGCAAATAATGATGGCTGTGCTTCTTCCTTTCCAGTTTGGATTCCCTTTATTTCTTTTACTTCTCTGATTGCTGTGGCTAGGACTTCCAAGACTATGTTGAAGAGTAGTGGCGAGAGCGGACATCCTTGTCTTATTCCTGATCTCAGCGGGAATTCTTTCAGCTTTTCACCATTGAGAATGATGTTAGCTCTGGGCTTGTCATATATGGCCTTTCTTATGTTGGGGTAGGTTCCCGCTATGCCCACTTTCTGAAAGGTTTTTATCAGAAATTGGTTTGGGATTTTTTTCAAAGGCTTTTTCTGCATCTATTGAGAGGATCATATGGTTTTTATTCTTCAGTTTGTTAATGTGGTATATCACACTGATTGACTTGCAGATATTGTGAACCCTTGCATCCCTGGGATAAATCCTACTTGATCATGATGTACAATCCTTTTAATGTATTGTTGGATTCGGTTTGCTAGCATTTTGTTGCGAATTTTTGCATGAATGTAGTTTTCTTTTTGGTGGTGTCGTTGTCTGGTTTTGGTATTCGGGTGATGGTGGCCTCATAGAATGAGTTTGGGAGTGTCCCTTCCTCTGCAATTTTTTGGAATAGTTTCAGGATAGGTGTTAGCTCTTCTCTAAATGTTTGATAGAATTAAGCTGTGAAGCTCTCTGGTCCTGGACTTTTGTTTGTTGGAAGTTTTTAATCACAGTTTCAATTTCAGTTCTTGTGATTGGTCCATTCATCTTTTCTATTTCATCTTGGTTTAGTCTTGGAAGATTCAACTTTTCTAAGAATTTGCCCATTCCTTCTAGGTTTTCTGTTTTATTGGCATATAGTTGCATATAGCAGTCTCTTATGAGCCTTTGTATTTCTGTGATGTCCGTTTTTACTTCTCCTTTTTCATTTCTGATTTTATTGATATGAGTTTCTCTCTTTTTTCTTAGTAAGTCTGGCTAAGGGTTTATCAATTTTGTTGATCTTTTCAAAGAACCAGCTTTTCATTTCATTGATCTTTTCTATGGTTTTCTTTGTTTCTATTTCATTGATTTCTGCTCTGATCTTTATGATTTCTTTCCTTCTGCTAACTTGAGGTCTTGTTTGTTCTTCTCTCTCTAGCTGCTTTAGATGTAAAATTACCTTGTTTATTTGAGCTTTTTCTTGTTTCCTGAGGTGGGCTTATATTGCTATAAACTTTCCTCTTAGAATGGCTTTTGCTGCATCCCATAGGTTTTGGAGTGCTGTATCTTTGTTGTCATTTCCTTCTAGGAATTTTTTAATCTCCTCTTTGATTTCTTCAGTGATCCATTGGTTGTTTAGTAGCATGTTGTTTAGTCTCCACGTGTTTGTGTTTTTTGAAGTTTTTTTCTTGTTGTTGAATTCCAGTCGTATAGCGTTGTGGTCAGAAAACATGCTTGATATTATTTCAATTTTCTTAAAGTTACCGAGGTTGGATTTGTAGCCCAGGATGTGATCAGTCTTAGAGAATGTTCCATATGCACTTGAGAAGAATGTGTGTTCTGTTGCTTTTGGATGGAATGCCCTAGAAATATCTATTAAGTCCATCTGGTTTAATGCTTCATTCAGGGCCTGTGTTTCCTTATTTTCTGTCTGGATGATCTGTCCATTGCTGTAAGTGGGGTGTTGAAGTCCCCCACTATGATTGTGTTATTGTTGATTTGTCCTTCTAAGGTTGTTAGCAGTTGCATTATATATTGTGGTGAACCTGTGTTGCATGCATAGATATTTAAAATTGCTGTATCTTCTTCTTGGATTGATCATTTGATCATTAGGTAGTGACCTTCCTTGTCCCTTAAAATATTCTTCATTTTAAAGTCTATTTTGTCTGAGTATTGCTACTCCAGCTTTCTTTTGATTCCCATTTGCATAGAATATTTTCTTCTATCCTCTCAATTTGTATGTGTCCCCAGAAGTGAAATGGGTCTCTTGAAAACAACATATATATGGGTCTTGTTTTTGTATCCATTCAGCAGGTCTATGTCTTTTGGTTGGGGCATTTAGTCTATTAATATTTAAGGTAATTATTGATATGTATATTCTTATTGCCATTTTATTAATTGCTTTGGATTTGTTTTTGTTGCTCTTTTTTCTTCCCTTCTTCTCTTGTTCTCTCTTCTTCTGGTTTGATGACCATCTTTAGTGCTGTATTTGCATTGATTTTTCTTATTTGTTTGTGTATTAATTGTAGATTTTTGGTTTGCAGTTATTCTTTTTTTTTTTTTTTTGAGATCAATGCACTTTATTGAGGGGCTTTGGGGGAGGGTCAAAAGATTGGGAGAACAACGAGATCCAACGTCCTCCCGGCCGGGATCTCCTAGCTTCACAGTCGCTGAAAGGAGGGTTTGCAGTTATTCTGAAGTTTTGATATGAGTCTATATATATGAGATTGTTTTAAGTTGTTGGCCTCTTAATTGCAAGTGCATCTCCAATGTCCTGCATTTGTACCCTCCTCTTCTCATGAATTCTGAGTTGGTGGCATAATTGTGCATGGATGATTTCATATCTTTACTGTATATATACCTTTACTGGTGAGCCTTGTCATTTGTGGTATTTTTGTTTCTGGTTGTGGCCTTTTCTTTTCTGCGTAGAGAAGTCCCTTTAGTATTTGTTGTAAAGCTGGTTTAGTGTTGCTGAATTCTCTCAGCTTTTACTTATCTGTGATGCTTTTGATTTCTCCTTCAAATCTGAATGAGAGCATTGCTGGGTGAAGTAATCTGGGTTGGAGGTTTTATCCTTTCATCATGTTAAGTATATCATGTGACTCCCTTCTGGCCTGCAGAGCTTCTGCTGAAAAACCTGCCAAAAACCCTATTGCTTCTTTTCCCTCCCATGTTAGGGAAGTTTTTGGCTATTATCTCCTCGAATATTTTTTCTGTCCCTTTCTCTCTCTTCTCCTTTTGGCACCCCTGTAATACAGATGTCAGTGTGTTTAATGTTGTCCCAGAGTTCTCTGAGACCCTCTTCATTTGTTTTCAATCTTTTTTCTCTTTTCTGTTCCACATGTGTGATTTCCACTAATCTGTCCTCCACCTCACTTATTTGTTCTTCTGCCTCCTGTATTCTGCTGCTGGCTGCTTCTAATGAAATTTTTATTTCAGTTATTGTATTTTGCATTTCTACTTGTTTAAATTTTATATCTTGTATCTCTTTGGTCAGTGTTTCCTGTAAGTTATCCATCTCTGCCTCCAGTTTATTTCCAATGTCTTGCATCATCTTCAGCATCAACAGTCTAAAGTCTTTTTCCTGGAGGCTGAGAATCTCCTGACCACTTAGCTGTTTTTCTGGGGTTTTTTCTTTCTCCCTTATCTGAGTTATAGTTCTCTGTCTTTTCATTTTTATAGGTTTTTGGTGTGGTGACCTTTTTATAGATAATAGAGTTGTAGCTTCTCTTACTTCTGGTGTCTGCCCCCCTTGTGGCTGAAGTTGGTACAGGGGCTTGCTGTAGGCTTCCTGATGGGAGGGACTGATTCCTGCCCACTGGTAGGTGGAGCTGATTCCTATCCCTCTAGTGGGTGGGGCTTTGTCTCTGTGTGAGATTAGAGGTGGCTGTGTGCCTGGGGTGTCTTTAGGCAGCCTGTTTACTGAAGGGCAGGCTGTGATCCCACCTGAATTGTTGTTTCGCCTGGGGCTTCTCAGTGCTGACAGTTGGAGCCAGATTTTCCCAAAATGGCCACCTCCAGAGAAATGCACACTGATGAATATTCCCAAGAGCTTTGCTTCCAATGTCCTTCCCCCACAACGAGCCACATTCACCTCTGTTTTCCCATGATGTCCTCCAAGAACTGCAGTCAGGTCTGACCCAGATTCCTATGAAGACTTTGCTTTGCCCTGGGACCCAGTGCACATGAAAATCTGTGTTCACCTTTTAAGAATGGGGTCTCCATTTCCCCCAGTACATGGAGCTCCTGTGCACAAGCCCCACTGGCCTTCAATGCCAGATGCTTTGGGGGCTCTTTCTCCCAGTGCCAGATCCCCATGTGTGGGGGTTTGATTTGGGGCTCAGAACTCTCACTCCTGTGAGTGAGTCTCTGTGAACCACTTTCCAGTCTTTGGGGCTTCCCACCTGGGAGGTATGGGGTTGCTTATATTACATAATCACCCCTCCTACCTCTTGATGTAGCCTCCTCTTTGTCTTCTGGAGTAGGCTATCTTCTTGAAAGTTTCTGGTCCATTTGGTTGAAGATTGCTCAACATTTGGTTGTAAATTTTGTTGTTTTTAGGAGGGAAGGTGAGCTCCAGTCCTTCTATTCTTCCATCTTAATCCCATTGACATCCACTTTCATTTATAAGTCAGAGGACATTTTCTTATGTATTCATTTCTATTTATGAAAAGGTAGGTAATTTTCTGCAAGATGATATGTTTTTGAAAAGAACTCACTGCACAGATCATTGTTTTTAAGAACTAAGCAGATTATTTAAGCAAAATCATAACAGAGTATAAGTGGATTTTTGAAATGTTAATTTGAGCCAGGCATCTATTGCTTATGTTGGAATAACACCTTCTCTTTTAAAAAATTTTTGAAGTATAGTTGGTATAAGTATGTTATTTAGGTGTACAACATAGCACTTTGACAATCATACACATTAAAAAATGATCACCCCAATAATTAAACCTCTGTTACCACACAGAATTATTATAGTATATTGGCCATATTCCTTACGCTGTATATCAAGTCCTCATGACTTATTTTATAACTGGAAATTTGCACCTCTTAATCCCCTTCACTATTCCACCTAACCCCTCCCCTCTGGCAACTGAATGTTTGATCTTTGTATCTCTAAGTCTGTTTCTGCTTTGTATTGTATGTTCATTGGTTTGTTTTTGAGATTCCACATGTAAGTGAGATCATAAAGTATTTATCTTTCTCTATCTGACTTATTTCACTTAGGATAATATATCTAGGTCCATCCCTGTTGTTGCATAGCAGGAGTTAATTCTTTTTTATGGCTCTATTATATTCCATTTTATATTGGGCAGAACTTATTATTTTTTTTTTATGGCCACACCTGCAGCATATGAAAGTTCTCAGGCCAGGGATTGAATCTGAGCCGCAGCTACGGCAAAGCCAGATCATTTAATCCACTGTGCTACAGCAAGAACTCCAAGACCCTTTTTTTGAATTGTACTTTACATGATTATACTTTGCAGATATTGTGGGGTTTTCTTGTTTTTGTTTTTCTTTCTTTTCTTTTTTTAACAAATTGAAGGTTTGTGGCAACTCTGTGTCAAGCAAGTTTATTGGCACAATTTTTCAATAGCACTTGCTTACTTCAGTTCTGTCAATTTTGGTAATTCTTGAAATAGCAAACTTTTATTATTATTACATTTGTTATCATGATCTGTGATCAATGATCTTTGATGTTACTGCTATGAAAAGATTACAACTCACTAAAGATTCAGGGGAAGGTTAGTTTTTGTTTGTTTGTTTATTTGTTTTAGCAATAATGCTCTTGCACACTGCACACTTAATAGGCCCCAGTATGGTGTAAATGCAATTTTTACATGCAATGGAAAAACAAAACAAAAAATTACATTACTTGTTTTATTGCAATATTCACTTTATTGTGGTGGTCTAGAACAGAACCTGCAACATCTCTGAAATATACCTATATGTAGCACATCTTCTTTAGCCATTCATCTATCAAAGGACTCTGAGGATGCTCCCATGTCTTGGCTATTGTAAATAATGCTGCAATAAACATAGGGGTGAGTATATCTTTTTTTTTTTTTTTTTTTGTCTTTTTGCCTTTTCTAGGGCCACACCCGCGGCATATGGAGGCTCCCAGGCTAGTGGTCTAATTGGAGCTATAGCCACCAGCCTACACCACAGCCACAGCAATGCAGGATCTGAGCCACATCTGCAACCTACAGCACAGCTCACGGCAACACCGGATCCTTAACCCACTGAGAAAGGCCAAGGATTGAACCCATAACCTCATGGTTCCTAGTCAGCTTCATTAACCACTGTGCCACGACAGGAACTCTGAGTATATCTTTTTGAATTCATGCTTTTATTTTCTTTGGATAAATATCCAGAACTGTAATTGTTGGATCATAAGGTAGTTCTATTTCTATTTGGTGGTGGGGTGGGGGAGCTTCATAATGTTTTCCATAGTGGTTGCATCAATTTATATTCCTACCCACAGTGCATAGGATTCCCTTTTCTCCACATCCTCACCAATACTTATTTCTTGTCTTTTTGATGAAAGTAATTCTGACAGGTGTGGAGTGATATGTCATTGTGTCACTGATTTGCATTTCCCTAATAGAGATGTTAAATGTCTTATCATGTGTCTGTTGGCTATCTGTATGTCTAAAGAGCAATACTCTCCTAGCACCAACAAAACAATTTGGCTCAAATAAAATTTTCAATGCCTTTCTTAGATTACTGATTAATTTTTTGGTCACCAGAAGAATGAGTATGGAAGTGCTTCATCCTCTTTCAACTTTTAAAATAGTTTGAGAATGATAGGTACTAAATCTTCTTTAAATGTTTGGTGGAATTCCCCTGTGAAGCTATATGGTCCTAGATTTTTGTTTGTTGGGAATTTTTGATTACTGACTCAATTTCATTACTGGTAGTAGATCTGTTTAGATTTTCAATTTCTTCCTGACTCAGCCTTAGAAGACTTTAGGCTTCTAGGAACTTGTCCATTTATTATACATTGTCCACTTTATTGGCATATAATTTTTCATAGTAATCTCAATGATATTTTATACTTCTGTGGTGTCAGTTATGTCTTCTTCTCTTTTTATTTTAATTATTGAGCCCCTTTTTTTTTCTTGATAGTATGACTAAAGGTTATCAATTTTGTTTTTCTTTTCAAATAACCAGCTCTTAAGCTCATTGATTTTTTTTTCCCTATTGCTTTTTAAGTCTCTATTTCATTTATTTCTGCCATGATCTTCATTATTTCCTTCCTGTACTAACTCTGGGCTTGCTTTGTTCTTGTTTTTCTAGTTCCTTCAGATGTAAAGTTAGATTGTTGAAGATTGCTTCATACAAAACAGATATGGCTCCTGGCATCTTGGCAACAGAAGACCTGCTCACCTCTCTAGGGAACCTCATTCCTCAGAGTTCAGACTCAACGTTAAGTCAGGTTCCCTGCTTGGCATCAATACTTTTCATTCTTTGGCTTCTTTGTCCTCATACTCTTTAACAGAAACATCTGTGGTAGTAACAGTAGGTGTTGGGATGTATTCATGATGTACAGGCAGATGTCATTTTATTGTGCTTTGCAGATTTTGTGTTTTTTTCAATTGAAGGTTTGTGGCAACCCCATGTTAAACAAGTCTACTGGCGCCTTTTTTCCCCCAACAGCATTTGTTTATTTCATGACTCTGTGTCACATTTTGGTAGTTCTTGCAATATTTCAAACCTACCATCAACAGAAAGATTAAAAATTGCTGAAGGCTCAGATGATGGTTAGCACTTTTTAGCAATAAAGTATTTTTTAAAGTATGTTCTTTTTTTAGACATAATGCTATGGTACACTTAACAGACTACAGCATAGTATAAAAGTAACTTACATACATAGGAAACCAAAAAATTCCTGTGACTCACTTTATTGCAATATTCACTTTATTGTGTGGTCTAGAATAGAATTTGTGATCTCTCTGAGGTATGCTGTATTTTATTCCTCAACAGACTTTTTCTTGCCAGAACCAGCTGTCATGTCCTGTCATCTGATGATCTTTAGGAGGAGCTCAGGAAGTATAAGGGGTGGCAAATTAATGGCTATAATGTTAAAAAAAATCACTTTCTCTCTCATGTCCCTGATATGTGTTGTATTCCAAAAGGAAACTATTTTTTAAAGAGAGACAAAAATAAAAAGCAAAAAAGGATAAAGCGGAGGAGAAAATTCTGTCTTCTCAGTTCACTAAGATCATCACAAAGAGGTTGACCTGACTTAACATAGCATGTGCCTCTGTTTTGCTGCACATCTGGGGTGTAAAGTGTCTCATATTTCTTGTGTGTCCTTAATTCAATTTCTTCTGCTCTCAGGCTGCATTGCACTAGGATGGTAGGAAATTCCATCCCAGACATTACTGTGGGCCCTCCCCTCCCTCTAGTTCACATGAAAGTCACAGATCAAAATGTTTGTGCAGGGCCTCCCTGTCATTGCCTGGGGTGCTGGGAGGAGGTGAGGGGGTACTTGCTTTTCAAGGACCCCCTCCCACACAAACTCAAGGCTCTTTCCTGATCTTCCTCCAAGCTTTCAAAGCCCCCCAGGTCTATTCACCACCACTTCCCTGTTTTTCTCAAAATAGAACCTACAACTCAAGAAGAGACATGCCTTTCCCCCTGGAGCCAATCCTTTGAAGACAAAAGTCTCTTAAGTTTGCCCTGAAGACAAGGATAGGCTCTGCCCTTCAGGGATGGCCCTTTGATTTGGGGGTGTAGGGGAGAGGGTAAGCTGGAAAGAAGGGGAAAGACATGTCCTTTTATTTTTCCACATCTGTCAGAACAAAGCACAAAGATAATCTCAGCAGGTCATCCTCCACTTTTAGAATAATCAAGTTTCAAAAGCCCAGAAGCTTTCAGAAAGGCAAGCAAGAAAGTGAATCCTGAGCATACCCCAGATAGCCACTGGGTCACATGTATCAATGTGAAGTGCATGTCTTCACCAAGACTGGCACCAACATTTACCAAAGTATTACATCACATCCTCCTTTTATTACTGACTGAGGGTAAGTGGAGATCCCTGCAAAGCAGACCATCAGAGAAGAAGCATGGTTCCACTGGCACAGAACAGATTCAAATCTAGAAATTCTGCTAGCTCAGTCACCCGGGCCACGATAGCCTGTTTTCTTGCTTCATTCGCCTATTTCAGTCAAGGGGATTGACTAGGGAGTCGGCATGGCTGAAGGAACGAAAGGAATCTGGGGGTCCTCGGGAGGCCTGAGTTGTGATGCAGATCTCAACCTCAGGATTCAGAGGCCAAGAATGACACACACCCTGTCATACGACACCATCAGGGATTGAAACAGGGAGAGGAAGCCCTCACCCAGTCAGGAGTTCCCTCAGCAAAGGTGTCTGGCCAAGCAGGCCTCCTCTGCCTCCTCTTTAGCACGTGCCTAGCTTCACTCTTTCTCTATTTTCCATATGAGAATCTGCACCAATTTCTGATTTTACGAAGGAAAGTAACTTTGTTTTTGACTAAGTATGAAAGCAATACTCATTTTTGGTAAAATATTCAAGCAACATGAAAGAATGTCTGGAGGATGAAGGAAACTTGGTCATGACTTCATCCAAGTCAGACTAGGCCCCACAAGGACCTGGGCAGGCCACGATCAGGCCTCCTATGTCCAAGACTCTTGTTACTTTATTCACCACATCTGCAGAAGGTGGCTTGAGGAAAGTGACAACTTGGTGGCCATCCTTGTTTTATCCCCATGGATACCATTCCATCTGGTGGGTTGGACAGAGGACAGAACCAGACATCCATCTGGTTTGGACAAGGGACATTTCTCTACTTACCTAATGCCACATTTGTGGCTGATTCCAGTCCTCCTTTAGTGGCCTAATGTAGTTTGATCTTTAATCAAGCTATGACCCTAGGCCAGAGAGATACTAGTTGGTAAAAGTTTGGTATATATTCTTTCAGACTTTTGTTCTGTGTTTATATAAAGTCATGCACACACATATCAACAAGAAAAGAGTACTATTGTACATATTGGCCTGGCTTTTCCTTTTCCCAGCTCCTCTAAGAGAAGGGAATACTAACTGGATTGGGCCATATTTTATGGCATTGATGGGGTCAAAGGTGCACTTAAGCATGATTCTATAGATACACACCTTCTTTGTGCTTCTTCCCTTTGTGTGGTAAGGTGACCCTAAGCCTGGACCCTGGGACTGAGGCAGGGGTCATGCTCTTTCTCTCTCATCTGTTTGTTGCAGCGTTTGGAGTTTGGATCACAGGGGGTAAGATTTAGGCTTTTGAGGAGGTAGGGCCCCCACCTACTTGGAATCAAAGCCTGATATTCCAGCCCCATTTATCAGAATGCTCTTCAGTAGAAGACTGGCCATGAGCAATGATAACAGAGTGATATCTTCCAAGAGGTTTCCACTTGCTCTCTGAGGTTCTTGCTTCTTCAAGAATTTCAAAGTAAGACTGAGGGCTAACCCAGGAGGGTAGCATTCCTGGGTCCCATGGCTGATATCTCAGTTACTATTATGAGACCTCCCTGACATCCTCTGTCTGATCTACCTCACCCTACAAGTGGACATCTTCCAAGAGCAACACCACACAGACCTACCTCAGCTGGGAAACCGTGCCTGCAATGAACACTGTGATGTATCCCCCACATCCACCTCCAGCAAAGACTTTATTGCCCCAGCCCTGGGAGAGCTGTCTGCAGACTACAGTAAGTCACTTTGGGTGTATCAAAGTTGCAAAGCATTGCCTCGCCCAAGGCCACATGCTTCCTGGGGTAGCCAGTCACTAACCAAGTGCAAGTGTAATGCACTTGACTGACCATGTGCAGGTACACTGCACCTGACTGACCAAGTGCAGGTCTGGTGATCAGGTCATTCTGGCCCAAAGCAGGGTAAGTGTGACAGGGCTCCCTCTGGAGTCAGTCATAGCCCTCATTCAAGAGTAGCCACAAGACAACAAAACATCAACAAAACACATCCATGGTGTTTTCTGGGAATTTTCCATTTTCTTGATAGAAATATTACCCTATTCTAGTTGATTTCTTTGGTATGTAGAATAATCCTCCCACACATACTCAAAAATATCCACACTCCTATCCTGGGAATCTATGAATATGTTACCTTACATGGAAAAAGGGACTTGGCAGATGTGATTAAGTTACAGTTTCTGAGATGCAGAGATTACCCTGGATTTTCTAGGAAGGTCCAACATAATCACAAGGGTCCTTTTAAGAGAGAGGCAGGAGGGTCAGAGCTGGGGAAGAGGTGATGACAAAAACAGAGTTTATAGTCGGAGAGAGAGAGAGGCATGTGTAGATGGTGCAAGAGTATGGAAACCAAAGAATGTGGATAGCCCCTGGAACTGGAAAAGGCAAAGAATGGATTCTTCTGAGAACCTCCAGAAGGAACACAGCCAGGCAAACATCTTGCTTTTAACACAATGAAACTGATTTTAGACTTCTGACTTCTAGAACTATGAAATTATAAGTGTGTGGTTTTTTTATTTTGTTTTTTGTTTTTGTCTTTTCCAGGGCCACACCCATGGCATATGGAGATACCCAGGCTAGGGGTCAAATCGGAGCTGTAGCTGCCAGCCTATGCCACAGCCACAGCAACTCGGGATCTGAGAGGTATCTGTAACCTACACCACAGCTCACAGCAACGCTGGATCCTTAACCCACTGAGCAAGGCCAGGGATCGAACCCTCAACCTCATGGTTCCTAGTTGGATTCGTTAACCATTGAGCCACAACTGGAACTCCAAGTATGTGTTGTTTTAAGCCTCTAAGTTTGTGGTAATTTATTACAGCAGTCATAGGAAACTAATAAGTAGTAAAATGGATGGAGCTGTAGTAGCTACTTTGAGACTAGGAGGAAAAAGACACAAGAGACACACTCAGCACTTGCCTTGATATCTTTGTGCTACCCATCACTGAACTAGCTCCAGATTTCCTGTTTCATCAAGAAGCAAAAAAAAAAAAAAAAAAAAAAAAAATCAGGTATGTTAGGCAGTTGTAGGTTGTGTGGTAACTCAGGTCATAGCTTATACTTTCATTTAGCATAGAACCATGTTTCTATTTAAACCTCATTTTTCAATGTTCTCTTCACAGGCATGTATGCACATAAGACAGGATTTGTATTATACACAATCCTAGAAATTAAAAAAAAGAAACAAAACAAAGATAAAAGGCAAAAAACAATGCTTACATCCTTGAGTCACTTTTGTTACATGTGCTTCATTTTAGAGTTGAATGCAATTCCTAAATGATGCAATACTCAGTAAAATTATGTGGTCATAATCTATTGTTATGGAATGATAGTCATCACTGCATTAGGTGAAAAGACTTGCTATAGAGTCTGAAGTATGATACCATGAATATATACACATATACATATATATGTATACATATCATTTTTAAAAAATTATTTCCAAGGTAATATTCCAAAATGTTCATTGTTTTTGTCACATTTTTGTGTGTGCTACTTAGCATCCTTGATCTATGTTGTTTGTGCAATAAAATTAAAGTAAGGGTTTTTAAGATTTCATTTAAGGGAAGGAGATAAGGGCAGAAAAGTTCCATCAAAAGCAGTTCCATGATGAGTAAGAAACTGGCAAGCATCGATGTTTATCTGTAGGTCAAAGAAAAAAAAATGGAAAAAGGCTGATAAAGAGAGGTTTTGTAATAAGAGGATGATGCAAAGGCCAGGCCAGGCCAGAGGGGTGACTGGGCACTTATAAATTTATTTTAGTGGCATCTCAGGAATGAAAGAGTAAGTGAAAATACCAACCAGAGACTGAAAACAAACTGCTTGCGTTGTATTCACAAATAATGTAAAACATTTAGTCCAAGTTACATACAGCGATGTTGTCTAAATAATAGCATGCTTTTTAGAAATCACCTCATGCCAGCCCAGCCTTCTCTGTTCCCTGCCTCTGCTTTCTTTTTCCTCATTTGACAAACTATATATTTTTTTTACCTTTATTATCTATCACCCTCCACTAGACTTTTAGTAGTAGGAAGTTTTGCCTCTTTTGTTCACTGCTTTATCCTCACCAAAAACAAACAAATAAACAAACAAACCAAAAAAGTAGGTCTCAGTAAACACTTCTCCAGGGAATTAATGAACAGTAGGTCTCAGTAAATACTTCTCCAGGGAAGTAATGAACTACAGCAAGGGCTGGTAAACACTTTCTGTAAAGGGTCAGATAAATAGTTTAGGCTCTGAAGGCCAAGAGGCAAAATCAAGGTTGTTATTTAGGCAGTTATGTAACTATTAGAAATATAAAAAACCATTCTCAGCTCACAGTCCTTGAAAACCAGGACAGGCCATGATATGTCAGCCCCTGAACTGGAGGATTAACAACTCAACAAAAATGAAAAACATTCTTCTACTATCCTTAATTCCACACAGCATTTCTGGAAACTTGCAGGAACTCAGCCAATCACACAAATGTGGAAGCAACATGGTAGTTTCCAATTCTATGTCTGTAGAGAACAAGGGACATCATGATTCAGGTCTAAATGTTACAAGGTAATTTAGGGAGACATCAGGGCATAGTCATGTTTAACTATTACTAATGGCCCCTTCTGTTCTATGCATCATGCCAAGACCTAGTGGCACAGAGTTTAAAATCCAGCAATAAAATATGTTCTTAATCCTCTGAGAAGAGGAGGCCATCAGAGACAATTCAAATTCTGAATTTAAAACTCTTCCATACAGAGTTCCTATTAAAAAAAAATATGTTGGCTTATTCTAGAATGGTCTTTCTAGAATGGTGTTGTGTTAAGTCTTCTTCTGTTTCTCATATCTTCCACTTACTAGGCTTTTTAAAAAAGTTTTATTCATTTTCCCATATATACATTTATCTCATTGCTTTTAACGACAGCTTAATATTCCACGAGATACATCTGCCACAGTTTATTCTCTAGTTTGATGGTGGGCCCTTAGGTTGCTTCGAATCCCCAGAAAACATACACATACTGTGACGAACATTCTCACACAGCCTCCCTGGGGACCAGGGCGAGCTCCCATCAGCATGCTTCCCCCAACTGGATGCCCTACCTGTGTCACCAAGCGGGGCCCTGTGGGACTGACTCCTCCCCCATGTCCTCTGCTATAGCTCCTCTCTGAAGCATCCATATAATAGTATCTCATTTTCTGAGTTTTTCAGATGCTAAAAACTACCCTACAAATGGAAGAGATTAACTACTTGATGATCCTGAGCACGTAACCCCCCCAGACCTTCTGGCACCGAAGGATTGATGGCATTGACCTCTGTGACACCACTTGGTTAGCCCAACATCAAGCAGAAAATTGTGTATAAGCTAATCACATACCTAAGGACATCTTTCCCTCACCTGGCCTTTAAAAACGCTTTGCTGGGGAGTTCCCGTAGTGGCTCAGTGGTTAATGAACCTGACTAGGAACCATGAGGTTGTGGGTTCAATCCCTGGCCTTGCTCAGTGGTTTAAGGATCTGATGTTGCTGCCAGCTGTGGTGTAGGTCGCAGACGCAACTCGGATCTGGCATTGCTGTGGCTCTGGCATAGGCTGGCAGCTGTAGCTCTGATTGGACCCCTAGCCTGGGAACCTCCATATGCCACAAGTGCAGCCCTAAAAAGACAAAAGACCAAAAAAAAAAAAACAAAAACAAAAACAAAACAAAAAAACAAAACAAAACACTTTGTTGAAATCTTTTGAGGAGTTCGGGGGTTTTTGAGCAGGGGTTACCTGTCCTCCTTGCATGGCCTTGTGCTGCTCTAAACTTGGTTGTTTGGCCTGTGTGCTGATGGCATACAACTTTGCACTGGGTAACACCTGCAGTGTATAAGGGTTCCCATCCCCCCCAAACTTAGCAATGTTTGGCTGTATGCTTCTAATAGCTGCTCCTCCCATGAGTGCAAAGTAGCAACTCCCTGCTCTAATTTGCTTTTTTTCTGTTGGCTGAAGGCAGCTGAGCAATTCTCTACATTCCTGTTGGCCACTTGGGTTTCCCCTTAGGAGACTGGCTCATTTGTAACCTTCGCCCAATTTTCTGATCTTTCTTTGCCTTTTTCTTGCCCTCTTAGGACATTTCTTGGCTGATAATCCTTTGGCAATTTGGGATATGGCTTGCACACACAAAAACATCCCCTAGCTTGTCATTTGTCACCTCCCTGCAAACTATGTCTATGATAGTCTTCAGCTAGCTTAAATCTTGAACTGTGATGTAGTAAAATTTTGTGGGTTTTTTTTTATTTTTATTTTTTTAATTTTATGGCTGTACTTGTGTCATATGGAAGTTCCTGGGCCAGAGATTGAATCCAAGCAAACTACATGGCAGCTGCGGCAACACCAGATCCTTTAACCCACTTCACCAGGCCTGGGATTGAACCTGCACCTCCACAGCAACGTGAGCTGCTGAAGTTGGATTCTTAACCCCACTCTGCCATGGTGGGAACGCCAGATTTTTAAAAAGAAAACCTTCTTCAGTCAATGGTCACAAATATTCTTTTACCTTTCCCACCCTCTTCCAGCTTTATCATATTACTCTCATATTTAGGTCTTTAATCTGCTGAAGACTATTTTTATATGTGATGTGAGAACCCATCCTGTGCCCAATATTGTGGAAAGTCTCCATTATCCTACACCAAGTTTTATTTTTTTATTTTTTTTTTTTGCTGTGTCATATGGAGTTTCCCAGGCAAGGGGTTCTAACTGGAGTTACAGCTGCCAGCCTAGGCCACAGCCAGAGCAATGCAGGATCCGAGCCGTGTCTGCAACATATACCTCAGCTCACAGCAATGCCAGATCCTTAACCCACTAAGCGAGGCCAGGGATCAAACCTGGAACCTCATGGTTCCTAGTTAGGATCCATTTCCGCTGCAACCACTACGGGAACTCCCTATGTCAAGTTTTATATAGAGAGTGTTTGGGAGGGAATGGAGGAGAAGACAGCAGACCTGATAAATTGTGTCTAAAATATATAGGGAAGAATAAAGGCCCATAATAGGCAAAGGCAATGCTACAAAGAAAAATTTAAGAAGAAGAATTCATGCTACCAGATTTTAAAATGTTTTATGAAGTCATATTAAAAAAAAGTGATATTTGCAAGTAGACTAAAGTAAAAAGAGAGCTGAGAAACAGACATCTGTATATCTATAATCTCTATCTATCTCTCTACCTATTTATCTTATGTACCTATCTATATATGTTTTCTATTTTTATTACCAAAAACAAAAACCAAATCCCTACTGGAATTTTGAGGCGCATTTCAATGAAACTATAGATTAATTTGAGAGTAATTTGATATCTTTAAAATATTCAAGAGTTTTATCCATGAAACATGGAGAATCTCTCCACTTATTCAGATCTCCCTTTATCCTCTTGGATGCATTTCCAGAACCAAACAATCCATGATCACTTAGGAACACAGAAAAACATGGGAGATATTTCAGGTAGGGAGGGATGTAATCTAGGGAGTTAGAAGCCTACACAATATTTGGAAGGGTAGGAAGGCTAGAGATGAGGCAAAAGCCCAGAAGGGCAGGACTGGCAGGAATCGGGGGTGGGGGGTGTAGCTGTGAAACTACTCCCCTCAGCCCTGGCCTCCGGCAGACCCTGGAGCTGCCACAACCCTACACCTGCCAACCGCCCTCACTTCTGTCCACAGCCATTACCAGTGAAGTATGGCTTTTCCCATTATTTCTCCTTCCAAATTCTTCTCATTGGCAGAATATAACTCCACCCCTCTCCACCCACCCCTCCTCACCTGCCCGCCAAGAGATAGAAATGATGGCAAATTGACAAACAACATCCAGCACAAAAGAAAAACAGCAAGTGCCCAATACACATTAAGTCATTTGTGCTAAGTTAAAGTTAAAACAGACACTATCAACACTATTTTAAGTATGATTCAAACAAAGCCCATTTTAGCTGATTCCATGATATGTCATATCACTTCACTTGGAATCGTTAGGAAGATTTTACCATTTGCAGAAGCTCACTTTTCAAATCGGGTAATTTTCTCATAAGGACTCTATCTCTGGAAAGAGCACATGGGCAAAGTGATAAAGTAATTCCTCACTAGTCAGGCCTGGCTATTCCTAAATCAAGCTGTGTCTAGTTAGGATTCCACAATTTGAGAGGCATGCAGAATTTGATGACTGCACAGGCAGCAGCAATAAAAATAGTTCAATTACAAGGAGGAAGATTGAATGGGATTTATGTTATCTAACTTCACATCCTGTCACATAAAGACAGTAACTAATAGTCCTAAAGCACAACTAGGATTGTTGTTTAGGGCCGTGACCTCCAAACTCTTCTGTTCACACATCCTTGTCAATAAAGATGCTTGGATCATGCATAAAGGAATGAAATGTAATTTTAAAAGAGGGTCTAGCATTTCCTTCCAGCATCTCTACATCCCATTGGATTATCTTACGTAGCCCCTTGGAGAGAGCACTGACTAATCTGCTTTCCCACGATTCCTTCGGATTCTACATCAAGCAGCCCAAAGCTTGGAACTGCATAAATGTTGCCCATTACACAAAGCACAATGCCTTCATCAAGACCTAGAGTCAATATCTAAAGCTATGGTAGAATTGCTCAAGATCTGCCATCAAGTATACTCAATTGACAACATAGCTGCCAGGGGAGGGCAAAAGTGAGCAGGGTAATAAGCAAAGGCCTACCCAGAAATCCATAACTTGGACCAAGAGGGCCCCTGAAGCAAAGTGGGGTGCAGGTTCTAGGAGGAATGCTGAAGCCAACCAGAGATAAGCTAAGCATATAATGAGAAATGAAGCCCAAGAAACATCAAGCTAAAACCAGGACACCAAAAACAGCCACCAAAGACACACAAAAGAAAAATTTGTGTGCTGGAGTTGGGGTGTGGGTGTGCGGTTCACAATGGGGATGGAAAAAAAAAAGAGTGAGTGTGCAAACAAGTGTTCCAATTTGGAAACCAAAAAGCCCCAAGCTAGAACTTGGGAGAGTTTCAGACAAAGTCAGATCAAATTTCAGGAGCCTGGGAGGAATAGCCAGAGCTTCCAGGCTCAGATGTTTCCTAAGACAATTATTAGGAAAATATGCCTGGGAGTAAGAAGACTCTTTTGAGACAGACAATTATTCTCCATCTTGTGATTTCCGATCTTGAAGATTTCTCATTCTTTCCAACCTAGGGAGACATGAAGGCTCTGGCGGAGTTTTTGAAACATTAGAGCTCGAAATATGTCAAGTGCATGGCCTGGCAGAGAGTGTACATTCACTGAAGACTGTCTAATGTTGATTTACCCTAGATGGATGGAGCTCCACAGACGGACACCACCCATAGAGACTATCTCCGGAATGGGGTCCCCTGGAATGGCACCTTGTGGAGGTGTGGTGCTGTCCAGGGGCCAGGTGCTGTTCTGAGCCCCCTAAGGAACAGCCACTGAATGAGCCAGATAGAAAAAGGCCTTGCCCTCACAAGACTTATATTCCAGTGGGACTGTAAGTAGACAGGGTAGAGAGTTGCCACAGAGAGAAGGAGCCATGGCTTTCTTGACATAAGAGAAGCCTTTTTTGGCCTAAGCCATTTTGTGATCTAAGCCTGGCCACAATGCTTGTGCTTGAACAGGTCTCAGTATTTAATAATCTTAAGAGAACAAAAGAATGCAGAAATAAATGCCTGTTACCAGGCAGGAGAAGTAACAATTGCAAAGATGATGTATCAATTTTAAGGACTCCGGTTCTACTTCAAAGGTAAAGATTAGCCTGAAGCCCTCAACCACCAGATCAAGTGGAGCCTAAGAGATGAAGATGTGAACCTTTTCTGACTCTCATGACTTCAACCAACTCAAGCTTGGATGCTTTGGATCACCTAGCCCCCCTCATGACTATGCATATACCCTTTGCATAAACCTGCCCCAATTTTGCTGTTTGAGGAGACAGTGCTTTGGGAAAGATCCCTGGTTTTCTCCTTACTTGCTGCAAGTAATAATTCTATCCCCTCTAGATTTTTGGCTCAGCTGTGTTTTTTGGCTCAAAACCCACCAGGAGGTGGATCTAGTTTTTGGGTTATAGGACAATACCAATGAAGCAAACAAATAGAGAATAAATTCCAGACAGTCCAGTGAGGAAAAAAAGGCAGGAGATGAGATAGAGTGAGCTAAGGGAGAAGAAGGCTGATTCTTACAGAATAGCTGAAGATACCTGCTTGAAGGCAGTGAGCAAGCCATGCAGATCTCTGAAGGAAAAGTTTTCCAGGCATGGGAACGACAAGTATCAAGTTCCTGAGGAAAAAGTTGAGTTTGAGGACACAGCAGGAGGACCAATGGGGCTGAAGTGGATTGAACCAGAGGAACAATGTTTAGAAGGCATGATTTGAGAGAGAGGAAGAGCTAGACCTTGAAGGGCCTTGAGGGTCACGATGGGAATTTGGCTTTCAGTTTAGGCAGAGCATGGGGAGGGACATGTTATCTGATTTATGCTTTTCTTTTCTTTTTGGTTGCAGCCTATGGAGGTTCCTGAGCTGGGGGTCAAATCAGAGCTGCAGCTGCTGGCCTATGCCACAGCCACAGCAACACCAGATTCGAGCTACATCTGTGACTTACACTGCAGCACATAGAAACATTGGATCCTAAACTCACTGAGCAGGGCCAGGGATCAAACCCACATCCTCATGGATACTAGTTGGGTTCATTTCCACTGAGTTCCACAGGAACTCCTGATTTATGCTTTTCAAAGATCTCTCCAGCTGCAGTGTGGGGAACGACTGACCACAGGCACCTAAGAGAAGTGGTGGTGGCATGCTGGAGCTACAAGAGCTGGCTGTCCAGTTTTCAGGAATTTAGTCAGCCCCTTGTTAAACACAATCAATATTCAAAAATAAAATTATATAAACTCACAATTAGATTGTATTTAAGCTACATTCATAAATAATGAAACGTAATCCCTTCCTAATTATTTTTATTAGATTTCACCATTGTCTATGCTCTTGAGGGTACTCAGGTCTTTCTCTCTGTATGATGGAAATGCTATGTAAGTGGGTGTTACTGTGCAGTGAGATCATGTCAAAAGCCTGACATTGGCTGTGGTGGGAATACTTACACCACAGAAACCGGCCACAGCTACAATTCAGGGCTTCCTCTTCACCGCAGAGAGGTGCCTGTTGAGCATTCACCAGCACACCACTGAAGCAGGAAGATGAGCAGTCCAGGTGAGAAATGATGACAACTTGAGTGAAGGTGGTGTTGGAGGAGGTAGAAGCAGTGGTGTGGTCCTACATGGCTCTAATGTGGTGTCAACAGAAGTTGCTGTTGTACTGGATGTGAAAAGTGATGTAAAGAGAGGTATAAATAATAACCCCTAAGATGGTGTACATGAGTCTGGATATACAGTTGGCCCTTGTTATTAGTGAGTTCCGCATCAGCAGATTCAACCAACTGTGGATCAAATTTCCGTGGATGCTGAGCCAGTGGATACTGAGGCCACTGTACTAGCCTTTTCACACAAGGGACACAAGCATTCAGGGATTCTGCTATCCACCCTACAACTACAATCATATACTAGATATTGATAGAAACTCTGAATGTGCTAACTGCATAGTCAGGACTTGTCTTTGTTTTCCCAGCACTGAGCACAGTGCCTGGTATACAGTAGCTGGTCAGTGTCCAAGTCAGTCACACCCCTGGAATGGGGTGTTAGTCTATGTATTTGGGAATCTGCATGTATTTGGGGGTTTAGAAGAAAAGCCATGTTGTATAGCTATATGTCAATTACTTGAAAGCTGCAGCTGAAAGACACTGTCACATTGAAACACAGAGCTCTCTAACTAGTTTGGCATACCTGGTGGGTTATTCTCATTAGCACTGAAGCTTGTGTTGGGGGGAATTACACACTATAGCAACGATACTTTATTTTTAAAGAAAATTAGGCTAAGATTTGCTTGTGAATTAACATTCCCCTTATAAAATTTCCTTTTGTGAGAATAGGAATAAACTTATTTTTGCATGTAAAATTCAAGTTGAACTTGAAATGCCCACTGGCTGCCTTCTATGACGATCCTTCCAAAGTAGGTGTCTCCTCCATCTCACTCTTGCATCACTTGATTTTCTTTAAAGCATTTTCCCACATTTTAAAATCAGCTTCATTGCTTATTGACTCCTTGTTAATTGCCTGCCTCCTCCATCTGACTGTAAACTGTATGAGGACAGAGACCTTGTCTGTATTAGGCACTGCTGTAGGTACAATACCTATTATAGTGATGGGCACATAGTTGGATTCCCAATAAAGATTTATTGAATGAAGGGATTATTTAACAGCTGAACATAGAAAGGGACAGGAAGCCTGAAAGATAAACAACACATTGAACAATTTATCAAGTTAGTAATAGCTCACAAATAGGCAGTTTTCTTACTGGAGGTCTACTCAACAGAGCTTTGTGAACGAAACACAGCAACAGCACCTATTTGACCTGCTGGAGAAAATCTTCATGTTTGAGAGCCAGGGGACAGGACGCCTCTGGAGAATTTTGTAAGTCTTGTTATTTCTTGCAAACAACAGAATCTACTCTAGTTAGTTTTAAACGATAAATTTAGTAATAGATATTAGGAAGCTCATAGAATCTCCAGTAGAGCTAGAAAGTCAAGCTTGGAGTTACCCAGCTGGAAACAACACAGAACACACCAAAGGTCAGCTCCCTTGAATCCCATGTTCCCTGTGGCCAAACACACATGGAAAATCAGCTTACACTGATGACACTGTGCACTGGGGGCCAGAGGGTCAGATGTTGCTGCCCTCCCCAAGGTAGGACACAGATGCAACCACTGCCTCCAGAGCATGGATTCTAGACAGGGACTGCTCCTTCACACTGCTTTCATCTCAAACCAAGTCTTAGTCTCATCTGGGTTAACCTAATGTTAGAAGCTAGGGCACATGTAGGTTTTAGGTAAAGGAGGCAGAAGTTCTTTCCTTGGAGAAATTGGACTTGTAATGTGGGAACTTACCCCAAAATAGGAATGATGAGCAAATAAGCTGGGTCAACAACATGACACCTGTCCAGTAGAGTTCACTCTTTCTTCCACACTCACACCTCCAGATTATAACACCACTAACAAAGTGACTGTGTCAACATAAACCAACTCCTCACTGTGCAAACAAAAGCATCCTAATTCTCTCCCCGAAAGCAGGGGAAAGCCATGCCAATTACTGCATCCAGCTTAAAGTCCAGGGTCTCCAGCTGATACCTTTCTCCTCTAATTCTGTCTTGTGTGTGTCCATGTGTCCGCCTTCCAGTGAACTAAAACCATTCATTTAACCAATACACTGTATAGCAAGAAACAGAACAGGAGAGGGGAAAAATGGAAAATTATTTTAAATGCATACATATTTAAAAGACACTGTAAGAAAGGAAACACAGGTAGTCACTCTAATCCTCATTTCTACATGGGTTCACAGGCAATGGTCAATATTTATGACTCCCACTCTCCCCATTCATTCCATGTTCCCTGTGTCAGCCCCTCATGTATTTGGGGTTCTTTCCTCAGTAGGTTGAGTTACACTATGTTACTGAACCCTGCCTGGATAGTCCTGCCCATGTGAAACTGCTGCAGGCTTTCAGTAGCTTTCCTAACAAGTGGTACTGTCCTAAAGGGCACCACTGGAGAGACAATATAATAATTCCTGCTCTCACTGTGCAGCGGGCACACTATTTTTCCTTAATAATCAGGAGCCATCACACCAGCCAATTCCTTTTTATTTTTTTCCTGCTTATCCAAAGGCATTTGCCTGCTTTCCCCAAACATCTGGGCAGCTGGTTCAGCTCCAGTTCCATGGAATCTTTGTTGGGTGCCCTAGTGGAAGCATTCTATCCTTGGGTACCTGGTCTTTAAACCAGCAGAGGCCAGTGCCATGCGGCTAGGAAGCAGATGTTCTGTGAGTCCATAATTACGACTAACAATCAAATGTGCCATTTTACCTTTCACCCTTGGATCCCTGACACATGATTTGGCCAAGGGAGAAACTGGTTGAATGCTGTAGAGTAGAAGATGCTTTTATCAAATTTGTTTTTACAAAGTCTTACCAACAGTACAGTGTAAATAAAGCTACTGTAAATGCTCAAGTATTATTATATTATCAAAGTTAAATACTTTCCCAAGTGAATTTACTTCACATCAGGGATTTTTCAATAAATAGTTGTTTAGAATTCCAAGGCATCATATTTCAATTCCCAATTATGGATCAACAGAGGATGAATCTATGGAAATAATGCAAGTCTTATACTGCTTGTAGAAATCAGATATCTAAGTGAAGAAGGGGAAATGGGACATTAGAATGTCTATTCCTATTGTGTTAGAATAATGCTCTGTATTAGTCAGCTCAGCCTAGGTGGATAACAACAGCCTCCATAGCTCAATTTTTTTCTGGTTACATTCCATGTTAGCTTCCATTTATCTCACATCTTTAATCCGGGACCAAGTTGGGACAACAGATCTTGCACATCTTAAGATATGAAGCTCAGGCAGCAGAGGCAAAAAGGAAATGAAAAAAGGCAGAACCTCAGGAAGGCTCTTCCTATTTTGCTAAAAATGCCATGTGACTGTTTCACTTACATTGACCAAAGCAAACCAGATGGCCTGATGTGGGGAAGGGAGCGTCTTGACATCAGCAGAGTTGTATTATTTTCCCAAATTATTTAAAAATAATTGGGAAAGATAATACAATCTACCATGTGCTCTAACATTGGTGTTTGCTCCACTCAAGGCAGAGCAGTGCAATCTACATTGAAACAATTTCTGTTTTGGCTGTGCCCACAGCATGTGGAACTTCCCAGGTCTGAATCAAACCTGTGCCACAGGAATGACAAAGCCAGATCCTTAAGCAGCTGAGCCACCAGGGAACTCCATGAAACTACTTTTAAAAGGTGTTTTAAGCTTTTAATTTGGCTGGATTAAATTGGTTTTAAAGAACAATCAAATATTTTCTTGGGGCTCTTCCATTTCTTGATATTTTTCTTGCACAAGAGGCTGTAATCTGAAAGGTTTTTGATCATCTGTTTTTGACTGGTATCTAATTTCGGTATGAAAGTGCTCTCCAGAGCATCAGGGTGTTGACTCTCAATCTCTATTGCTACATCATAAAAAAAACCCCTAGGATTAAGACAAGAGAGTTATACATTAATGTTCTGAAAGTTTAAGTAAATTTCCTAAGCACATAGTCATATCAAGTGGTGTATGTTGGGTTCAAACCAAAGATTCAGGTACTTAATACTCTATTCTTCCCATTTCATAGTGATAAATCCTTGTTATTCTCTTTTTTTGTTATTCTGTGAGTTAAGAAGTCCCACGATTTCTCTGTGCCTTTAGTGACCTTAAATTCTTCCTAAGGATGTCCCAAGACTCTACTTATAAATGTAAGCCTATGTCCTTAATTATGTCACCATGGATGCTTCTCTGGTGGATTCTTCTTTGTACCTATGATCACATGTTTGACTACAAGCTTGTAAGAGAAAGACCTAATATGATGCGTGAATTAGGGGCCGCTACAGATATCAGCATTATGTTGTATTGTTTACATCAGAAGTTTTATTTTGTTGATTCACTGCTCTGTGTTGATTGATCAAAGAGTATGCCTAAAATTTGGTAACAGATATATATTAATTGAATGTGTGTAAAGGAGATGATTAGCAAAGAAAACATTCACAGAAATCAACTAATTGTTCTCTGACTACCAGTATGAATTATCTTCCTACAGAAGACATATGTGCTATAAGGGAATTGTTTTTCCTTTAACTTTCAGCAGGCAGTTGATAAGTTACCTTAACCATATTATCTAAAGCACATGGGGGAATTGTTTGCATGAAGGCATGAATTAGAAGCTGCATCTGGAATCAATTTTTATGTTTTAAAGTACTCTAAAGGAATATCATTTATAGACTATACTAATCAACACATCCACCAATTTTTTTTTTTACTCCATGAGGAATACCCAGGAATCCTACCATTACGTATATATTGAATTTATAGAATTATTTTAGCAGGAAAACATTTGCAGTAGGTGCTTTGTCAATAGGACATAAAGCAGCCTCTCCAGCCCCCAGGTTTTTTTGTTTGTTTGTTTTTGTTTTGAAGGGAATTTGAGAAGGGTGGAGAACTTGAAATTATTCTAAATGCCAACTGGGAAAATACATGTATGGGAATAACCTGGAAAGGTAGAGGAGTAGGAAAAGGGAGAAGGAAGTAAAGAAAAAAGACTCACCTGTCAATTTTTATTTATTTATTTATTTATTTTTGTTGTTGTTGTTGTTGTTGTTGTTGTTATTGTTGCTATTTCTTGGGCCGCTCCCGCGGCATATGGAGGTTCCCAGGCTAGGGGTCCAATCGGAGCTGTAGCCACCGGCCTACGCCAGAGCCACAGCAACTCGGGATCCGAGCCGCGTCTGCAACCTACACCACAGCTCACGGCAACGCCAGATCGTTAACCCACTGAGCAAGGGCAGGGACCGAACCCGCAACCTCATGGTTCCTAGTCGGATTCGTTAACCACTGCGCCACGACGGGAACTCCCCTGTCAATTTTTAAAACACATCACAGAGCCATAGAAATTAAAAACCAGTACTGAGCAGAAAACAGAGAGACAGATCAATGGATCAGAATGGAATACCAGAACGGTCCCATGGATATATGAGAATTTAGTATATGATAAATGTGTCACCTTAAATTTGTGGAGAAAACATGGTCCATTTAATAAATGGTATTGTGACAAATGACAAGTTTTTTAGAGGAATACATCTGGATCTATCACTCTTGGACCAAATAAATTTCATATGGATCAATGATTTAAATATTTAAAAACAGAAATTAAATATAAAAAGTATCAGAGCTCCTGTTGTGGCTCAGTGGGTTAAGAACCTGACATAGTGTCCAGGAGGATGTGGGTTCGAAACCTGGAGTTGCTAAGTCAGGTTAAGGATCCAGTGTTGCCACAAGCTGTGGTGTAGGTTGCAGATGAGGCTCGGATCTGGTGTTACTGTGGCTGTGGTGTAGGCCGGTGGCTACAGCTCCAATTCAACCCCTAGATTGGGAACCTGCATGTGCTGCAGGTGTGTCCTAAAAAGAAAATTAATTAATTAAGTAATTAATTAAAGTACCAATCATGAGTTGGTATTTTTGTAATGTAATTTCCTTTGGCTTTCCTGTATTTTCCATAAAGATACATTTCATTAAGACAAGGACTATCTTTACTTCAGTCCTCAATGCATTTCGAACACCCAGCATAGTATCAGGTACACTCAGAAAATCATTGTTGGAGTTCCTACTGTGGCTCAGCAGAAACAAACGTGACTCGTATCCATGAGGATGCAGGTTCAATCCCTGGCCTTACTCAGTGGGTTAAGGATCCAGTGTTGCTGTAAGCTGCAGTCTAGGTCACAGATGTGGCTTGGATGCCGTGTTGCTGTGGCTGTGGCGTAGACCAGTAGCTGTAGCTCTGATTTGACCCCTAGCTTGGGAACTGCCATTTGCCATGGGTGCGGCCCTAAACACACACACACACACACACACACACACACACACCCAAAACCACTATGAAATAAAGAATTAATGATTTGCCACAGAGGATTATTAGACACTACTGCAAATGGACTGCATATCCATTTGTCTTGTTTAAGACACTTAGAGCTAAAGAGGAATCTACGGATGACCCTCAACAACTGTGGACAAAAATAAAAAAGACAATGTATGTCTTTAGTAGATTGTTGGGGGCAAATAAGACTTGAGTAGGCTTTTTACCACTCAGCCAGTCACTCTGCAAACTTTAAGAAGAGTCAGTTCTGCTGAATTACTAAAGTGTTGACATACTGAGATTTTTGCCTTTTCTATTCTCATCAGATTAACTGAGAATAGGGCAAACCAGAAAATCATTCTAGATGTTCATCTATCTATACCTGAGCACCAATCTGTCTTTAAGCACAAACATTGGTCTTTGCAAAGTACGGTGATCCAAAGTTCCCATGATTCCCCCTGTCAAAGAAGGTCTCTATCTATCTGTGTCCTAGAAGACATATGATGAGATTGTTCGATACAGCATGCTTTTGTTGATGATCAACTGCCATGGAGTTCACTAAATACAGTAGGGCAGAGCATACCACTGTTATTATTATTGTTAACTAAATTCTCTGAAGATGCATCATATGACAAACAGATACAGCACAAAGCTTGCTCATAGCATGACAGCTAAAATAGAGTGGCCTGGTGTTTCCACACCACTAGTTGTAGTGGGTAAACCATGAGATTTGAACCAAGTCTAGACCCTGATTTAGACATGCACTGGAGCCACCATAAAGTTTTTCTTTACTTGGGATATTCTGTTGAAGGCTAGCTCTCTGTTGACCTAGGACACCAGGAACCCCAGACACTGATAGACCATCTCCTGGTTTGGTCTCCACCCACTCCCACAGAGCCCTGCTTCTTCCCTTTAGCCAGGCTCAGGTCGAGGGAAGCAGTGTTAAGAGCGGTGGGCATAAAATAGCAATTTTCTCAAGACCACTCAGGAATAATCCAAATAATCTAGAGGAGGATTCATGCAGGAAAACATGTTAATGCAATCGACTAGAGTGAAGGGGTAAGCTAGAGAGTTGGTAGAAAAGAGAGGAGAATTGTTTTGTGAATTCAAGGTCTAGATCCTTCCATTAGACCTAGAATCTAGAGGCAGAAGAAATAAATTTGAAAAAAATTGGTAGTAATGTGGCCACAGAGATTCGGAAAAAGCAGTTCAGCTAGCTTCTGTGATAAAAATATGCAGAAAGGTCATTCATAGATGAGAAAAGAGAAGAGAAAGAGAATTTTCAGAGCCCTGTATGGGAGAAAGACAAAGGAAGAGCAGGAGAAAAGAGGGAAATTAGAGAAGACGACATTTTGAAGAAAGGATTTATTTCTTCTTAGAACCGTTTCCTTTGTGAAAAATCTCAGTGGGGGAGTTGCCAAAGGTATGGATGGGGTGTTACTCTTGCTCCACAAGATGTTCTGCACAGTGCCCCAGGCGTGGGACCCCTTATAAAGGACATTCCCCATTATTCACAGCTGACCCCTTTGATATGAGCTTCTGAACTCAGACAGCTTACCCTGAATTGCATGAAGGCCACATTAAAGCTTATGAGTCCCTTGAGATTAGGGCTGAGTGATGGGCAGTCATCTACAGACCTCGAGGTCAATTATGCCTTCCTTCATTTCACTTATTCTATCAGTCAGCCAACTGCTCAAAATGCACTGAGCACCCACAAGTGCCCAGCCTTCAAAAGGCAAGGGGGAGTTCTTTCCTCAGGAAAACTCTCCAGGTACCCAACTGCCTTTTTGTTTAGAGGGAGGAGAACACCTGGGGAGATGGTACCCCTAGCTCTTTGTCATTTGCTCTTTCAAGAACCCCTCACATCCAAGGTTCCTCCTCACACATCCAAACTTGCTTTGAGAAAAGAATTTGCTGTGGGGGGGGGGAGAAGGGAATGGGGGAGTGGGGAGAAGTCTTTGGGGAGCAGTAGGGCTTTTCTTCAAATCATTCTAAGCAGCTTCCTCCTCTAACCCCTAAATCCATCTCATTCTCAGATCCTTCACCTGGTGCTTTGTGGGGATCTACCATTTAGCCAGTGGCACCATCTGATATGAAAGCTGCCATACATAGTATCAATCAAAATCATATCTTGAGTCTCCAAGTTCAACAGTGTCACACCTAAAATCATTAGCTACTCATTCATTTGCTACCACAATAATTCAACAATCAGCTGATTTTCAAGGGGTAGGAGAATCTGAAGGCTGGAGGAGTGGGCAGGGTGTTTTATAAGGGAGAGAGGGCAGGGGGAACATGGTGGGGTAAGGCACTTTGGAGATGAGTCTTAACAGCACCCAGAGGACTTAGGTGCTAGGAAGACATGCTTGGAGGGTCACTGAAAGGGAGAGAGAGAAAAGATAAAGTAAACCTTAGAAAAAAAACGAACTTTGCCTTCCCCTGAACCTCTGAGAGGTCCTGCTCAGTATGTAGTTTGGAAAAATTCAAAGTCCAGCCAGAGCCTGTAAACCCTGCATAGGCAGGAATCGCTTCCTGCCCCTTCCTCTGAATCATCCAAATGGCTACCAGGCTGAACCAAATTTGGAGACAGTTATACAATGAAAGCTTCCTAAATCCCATATCTATGATGGTCATCTTGCTCTAGGGCTTCCCAAAATTTAGGATGTCATGAAATGTAAATAATTTTATGAAGGCCTTCTAGTAATCTAGAAGTTTCGGGAATGGTATACACTTACATATACATTTGAAACTCAGAAAGTGAAATAAGTCAGTCACATGTGGAATCAATCTCAAATCCCTTTACCTAATTGGAAAAAAAAAATCCAGACTAGCTGCCAGGCCCCTCTTACCCCTCACAGAGGACCTGATGGGCACAGGTGTTGAGCTCCTCAGAAGTGCGTGTACCAGAAAGAAGTGTGGGGACAAGGAAGGGAAACCCATGCTCTAAGATCAGCAAGAGCCAATAAAAACAACACATGCCACATAAGAAAATGTAAAAGTTCTAGTCACCACATTTAAAAAGTGAAGATGGAGTTCCTGTTGCGGCTCAGTGGGCTAAGAGCCCAACTGGGATCCATGAAGATGAGGCTTCCATCCCTGGCCTCACTCAATGGGTTAAGGATCTGGCATTGCCATGAGCTGCAGCACAGGTCACAGATACAGCTCGGATTCCACATTGCTGTGGTGTAGGCTGGCAGCTGTAGTTCTGATTCAACCTCTGACCTAGGAACTTCCATATCCTGCAGGTGTGGGACTAAAAAGAAAAAAAAATTAAGTGAAGAAAGGGTGAAATTAAGTTTAATAATGTATTCTATTTAACCAAAACATCCAGAAAATATTGTCATTTCAATAGGTAATCTAAATAGAATCTCAATGCAGAATTTTACTTGTAAAATGTAGTGTCACTTTACTTTTTTTTTCATGCCAAGTCTTCAAAAATTCAGCATGGGACTTTATACCTACAGCACATCTCAGTTCAGACTATTCAGGTGTCAGGTACTTAATAGCCACATGCAGGAAGAGGCGACAGTGTTGGATGTCTCAGGTCTCTTATACCAGCCTCGTTACAGGCTATGCATGAGAGGAAAAGGCAGTCAGGAGGCCCAGGCTTATGTTCCAGAGTCTGACTAGCAAGCTGGCTTTGCCAGGCCCTCCAGTGGGTTTTGCCCTTTTTGTGAGGTGTGTGGCAATTTGTGACTAATTGGTCAGTGTCAACTGTGGAAAACAATTTATAGAGGAATTGCAAGCTTACCTATCTCGTTTACTTGCATTATACCATTTTTTTTCTTGAGTGGGAAAGAAAAGGGTGTGTTTCAGGCCACTAAGGCAGAAACTGTGTATAACCCACACCTGCACCCACGGAGGAGTGTTGAGCACTGTCACATGTATCTTGTTACAGAAAAAAGAGACAAACACAAAGATTATCTGAGGTCCAGCACCTACCATAATGCCTTGTACAAGGCAGGTTCTTGATAAATATGAGGTAAATCAAGAAGACCCAGTACTCAGCCAACCTCTATCCCAATGGCATTGCCCATTTCACTACATTCTGCAATGAAATCACAATGCGCACTGAGTCTGATCCCCAAGATTCCTTTCTGCCATAAAGTTATAGGACTCTTGGTATTATTGTAGATCCAGGGGTTCCAGAGAGCAAAGGCAATTCAAATGGGGATATTTCACATACTTTATAGATAATCTATTTTTGAACATTTAGGGCTTTCCAAGTACCTTAATTCTTGCTACTCAAAGGGTGGCCCTCAGGTCAACAGTACTGTCGTCAACTAGGAGCTTGCTAGAAACGCAGAACTTCGGGCCCCAACTCTGACCTGCTGAATCAAAACATTCACTTTACCAAGATTTCCCAGGAACTCCCAGGCACAAACTGAGAAGCAGCACCTTAATTAGACTTCACTGGTGCTCATGTGAGTTGACCATGCTTAGAGCAGGCTTATTCCCTTCTGCCCAGCTGAGTAAGGAGCCTCTTTTAACTGTTTCTTCTAGAAAGTTACACAATTCCCAAGTATAAAACGGTGAGAATAACTCCAACTTGGAAACCAGTTCCAGGCCAGGACTGGCTGGTTCTCTAGAACCATCCCAAGTAGGAGGCAGTATCTCCAACCAGGTCTCAGGGCTTGAAGGGAGCAGATCACCATTTATCACACCCCTATTCTGGCTACCATGGAAGAGACCCTGAAAACCTTGCAGGGACATTCAAGTGTCGTCCCCACTCCAAGACAGTCATTGGCACCTGCAGCTTCTCATGCTGTGCTCTTGACACACTGACCTCCCTTGCAAGGTCCTGCAGCATTCTTCATTGCATCCATATCTCTAACTGAACTCAGGAGCCCCGGGACCCCTCCAGTTGGCACAAGGCTAGACACCAGGATGCTGGGAAGTCTGCCAAAATGTAACAATTTCTTCCTCGAAATCCAACAGCTATTATCCAGGGTCCTCTGACAGCCAAGGGGAGATAAAAATCAAATAGACATGAACACAGACTCACTCTTTTCAGGCAGGACCTGTGTGATAAGAACAGGTGCTAAAGTAGTACAAATCAATCAAAGAAGGTAGCCAGACCTCAAATCACCACTGGGGGTGCTGAAAAGAGAGGATGTAGAAAGTATGAAGTCTTTCTTCTAGAATGATGGAAATAGGGACTCACCACTAGATGATCATCACAATAATACATGTTGTAGGCAGTAGCTTTCTATGGCTAAATAAAACTAGCGGGAAAAACTGTGTGAAGAAACAGATCCTATCTTTGCATTAGGTATTAATTACAAATGGGAAAAATAGCAGCTTGATAGTGGAGACAGCAGACACAACCTGAAGTGAGTGATCAGAGTTAGGATCACCAGGAATAAGATCTGCAGACATCATTTCCCCCTGTCATGATGCACAGAGAAGACCACATCTCTTAGGTTGTACTTTTTGCCAAAAATGTGTAACTTCAACCTAAGAATGTGTGATATTGTATAATAATAGGATTTATATTTGGTCTTCATCTGGGTTCCTGGCACAGAGATCCTAAAACTCTCAGAATTTTTGCATTATAGGGGTGAGAGGGGCATCTTTTATTATTCATAATGAGCCTCTTTCAACCACATGTGAGTTGGTCACCTAATGAGGTGACTCTTCATGGGTCCCTAGATGGCTTCAGGAAGGGCTGGTTGCCAGAAGAGCCGACCATGTGATGACGGAGTTGTAATTTCCAGCTACCATTCTCTGACATCCAGAGATGGGAGGGAGAGAGAGGGTATGGAGACCAAGTTGGATCACCAATGGCTAATGATTCACTAAACCATGCCTCCATAATGGAACTTCCATCAGACCCCTAAACAAAGGGGTTATTGGAACTTCTAGGCTGGTGAATGCATCAAGTGCTGGGTGTCTGACATGCCCAGAGATGACACCCTCTAATCCTATCCCAGTATCTTGCCCCACGCATCTCTGACACCTGAGGTACATCCTTTATAATAAACCAGGAAGAATAAGTTGAGTACCTAAGCCCTGAGGGCCATTCTGTCAAATTATTGAACTCAGGGAGGGGTCAGAGGGCCCAACTTATACCCAAGTCAGGCAGAAGTATGAGAGCCCTGGGCACCCAATACTTGCCATTGGTTCTGGCATGGGGACAGTCTCCTGGGACTGAGCCCTCAACCTATGGAGTCTGGTAGTAACTCCAGGTAGTTAGTGACAGAATTGAATCAAGTCACTAGATGACCAGTTGGTGACCAGTGAGTTAGAGAATTGGCTGGTGTATGTGGGAGGAAATGTGCATATTTGTTGTCAGAAGTATTCTGTCATTAGAAACAAATCTTAGGGTCATGACAATACCAAACTGAGGGACATTCTACAAAATAACTGGCCAGTATTTTTTGAAATTTCCAAGGTCAAAAGACACAGAGAAAGGTCAAGGGATTCTTTCAGAATGGAGGACATGAAGGAGGATATTAGGAGTCATGAAAACTAAATGCACTTGGAATACTAGTTGGACTCTGGTCCAATCAAAAGGACATTAGTAAAAAAAAAAACTGGTAAAATTCAAATAAGGCATTTGGATTGATTAAGAGTATTATGATCACGTTAATTTCCTCATTTTGGTGTTAATACCATGGTTACATGCAATGAATATTGGGGGAAGCTGAGTGAAAGATGTATAGGAATCTTTTATAGGCTTTCTATAAATCTAAAATAATTTCAAGATGAAAAGCTAAAAAAATGGGGTGTTTCTTAAAACATCTCCAAATTCTGTTGATGTGACACTGTGAAAACTGTACAGACTTCAGAGCTGACAAACACGGCTTTAAATTGAGGCTCGGTCACTTGCTGGCTCCATGACCTGCAAGCAACTTGGCCCTCCTGAGCCTCCATTCCTTCGTCTATCAGATAACCTCCACTTTGTAGCAATGTTTCAAGCACTGAGGATAATGTATACCAACCACAAAGCACAGTGGACATCACAGAATTTGGTGCTCAAAAAATAATAAATTGTTAGTTCTCAATGAACACCTTTTTTAACAGACCCCTAAGGCAAACCAAATAAATAATAGTCATGTCCTATTTCTAGACAAGGCTTTCCAGCCCATTTGCCATGGTCACAAACTGCCCTAGCTTCATCTTCCCAAGGCACCCACGGTCCAGTCATCCTAGCAGACTGTTCACACCTCAATACACCCTGTGTTCACTCCTTTCCATTATTCAGGCCATTCACCCTGGATGCAGGAAAGTCATAGGTACAAAATAGGCAACTGATCAGTCCTGGGTTTGAGTCCAGCTTCATGAAGAATTTGGTAACCTTCGACAAATCCTCATCTCTCTGAGTCTCCATGTCAAAATGGAAACCTCCGTTAAGTGAGACATCAGTGATAATACTGACCTCAGAGTGCAGGAGGATCAGTGGAGCCTGAACCAAAAGGCACTCAACCTTCATCTGCCTATGAAGATAACCTGAGCAGCTGTTTTCCTTTTAAGACTGGTAACTTGATGTCATCCTGTCTTTTTTTTTTTTTTTTTTTTTTTTTTAAAGTTGCCCAAGGGATTCTGAAACAAAGAAGCCCAAGTGGCTTACTGATTTTTTTTTTTTCTTTTTAGAGTCACACATGTGGCATATGGATGTTCCCTCTCTAGGGGATGAATAAGAGTCACAACTGCTGGCTAGAGCCACAGCAAGGCCAAATCTGAGCCACATCTGCAATCTACACCACAGATCATGGCAATGCCAGATCCTTAACCCACTGAGCGAGGCCAGGGATCGAACCCACATCATCATGGATGCTAGTCAGATCTGTTACCACTGAGCCACAATGGGAACTCCCGGATTACTGATCTTAGTGCTTCTCAAAGTGTGGGCCTTGGACCACACCATCACATCACTTGGAAAAGTGTTAGATACACATATTTTATTTTTTTTCTTTTTTTTTCTTTTTATCTTTTTAGGGCCGCACCTGTGGCATATGGAAGTTCCCAGGCTAGGGGTTGAATCAGAGCTACAACTGCTGGCCTACTCCACAGCCACAACAATGAGGGATCCAAGCCATGTCTGTGACCTATACCACAGTGCACAGCAACACTGGATCCTTAACCCACTGAGCAAGGCCAGGGACTGATTCCTTGCATCCTCATGGATACTAGGCAGGTTTGTTACTGTTGAGCCATAGCAGGAACTCCAATGTGCATGTTTTCAACGGAGCTTCACAGTCCATGTTTTAACACTCCTGAAGATGATTTCTATGCACAGCTAAAGGTTAATTTTTAATCTTCTCCACTGGAGAAAATCTTATACTTCATGGCCCAGCCCAAACAGCATCCCCTTTGCAAGGCCTTCTTAATTTTTAGCCAAAATTGTCTTCCCAGCCTTCAGGAGCCTACCTTTCTGTGGTACCATTTCTCTTAAGATGTTTATCACCATGCAATGTTCATACTAAGTGAATTAAGTCAGAAATAGAAAGGAAAATACCATATGATATCATTTATATGTGGAATCTAAAATACGATATAGGGAGTTCCCATCATGGCTCAGTGGAAATGAATCAAACTACTACCTGTGAGGATGCAGGTTCGATCCCTGACCTCACTCACTGGGTTAAGGATCTGACATGCCCTGAGCTGTGGTGTAAGTCCCAGACATGGCTCAGATCCCATATTGCTGTGGCTGTGGTGTAGGCCGGCAGCTGTAGCTCTGATTCAACCCCTAGCCTGAAAAATTCCGTATGCTGTGGGTATTATTCAAAAAAAAAAAAAAAAAGGTATAAATGAGCTTACTTACAAAAGAGAAACAGAATCACAGACATAGAAAACAAACTTACAGTTACTAAAGGAGAAAGGAGGGAAGGTTGGACTAGGATTTGGGAATTGGTATATAAACATGATTGCATATGGAATGGATGGTCAAGGGGGACCTGCTCTAGAGCACAGGGAACTCAATATTATATGATAACCTATATGGGAAGAGAGTCTGGAAAAGAATGGATATGGGTATGTGCCTAACTGAATCACTTTGCTGTACACATGAAACAAACTCAACACTGTACATCAACTATATTTGAAATTTAAAAAATGAAAAAAATGTTGAATTAGAGAGACTTCTTCAAATCTCATTGAGGAAAGAGTTACTATTGTGTGAGGACTAGCTGATACAGAGAAAAAGAAGAAGAAAGCTAAAGAGGTTTTTAAAAATGCCTAAGATACCTTCTTCATATAGTAGCTAGTAGGTAGCACTTACTATAGTCCAAGGCCTGATATAACTACTTTACTTACATGGATTTGCTCATTTAAGCCTGACAACAACCCTACGTGGTAGCTATTATTATTACCATTATCATTTTACTGACATGGTAACTAAAGCACAAAGAGGTTAAGTAACTTGCCTAAGGTCATACAGTTTGTAACTGGGAGTCAAATTTGAATTCAGGTTTTCTGGCTCAACCTCCAGGCTCTACTTCAAAGCTACTACCATGTGTAAGGCAGTATGATGTTATTAATTTGTATTATTATCAATAGGCCTGTCTTCTGTTTTACTTATAGAAACTATAGGAAACAGTCAACCATCAACCTTTCTTTATCCAATTCTCCCTGAAATAACAATATTAATGGCAGACATTTATATAGTGTTTTCTATGCACTGGTTCTAAGGGCAAAGAAATAAATTTAATTTCTTCAGCAATCTTATGAGGCACATACTGTTATGATCCCACATTTTCCATACAAGATAATAATGCACAGAGAGATTAAGCAACCTACCCAAGTCACACAAACAAGTTAATGGTAGACCAGGTTCTAAACCCCGGGTCTGCAGTGTCTGTCTCTTTATCAGTTTGCTCTGGAGGCTTTCTTTGTAGGGGGAGTTTGGGAGACATGTTATTAGAATTAAATGTTGTCATTATTTTTGTTATATTATCATAATCCTCAAAGAGTTAGAATGAGAATTACCAATAAATAGAAAGCACTCAGAACAGAGCCTAACACATAGTGAGAACTGTGCTCACTGATAGTTATTATTGTTTCACAATTTTAGATAGCCCTTCTGGCTTAGCAGATAACAATTCAGGCCTCATAAGCCTGGTCTGAAAATCAGGATATTGTGACCTTTTTCCTGTGGAATTCCAACTAGCTAAGGCCATGGCTGGCTCTGCCTGGAAGAGGAAGGCAAACCCACTTTTGGTTTTCTTCCCAAATTTTCTGAGAGGAATGATATGGAGTCACACATTCAGTAAAGAACCTTGAACTTGGACTTAATGTTATACCATAGTGTGGTCATGGGAAGCACAGTGTGTGCCTCTAGCACAATGTAAAGAGTAATTTGAACAACCAACATAAATCAGGGTATCTTGGTCCACATGTGGGTAGTCGCCTTCCACTGAAATATCACATTGCAATCCACAGCTGTAACACTCTGTCCCCTGGCTGGTTACCAAAGGCCAAGAAGTCAAGACCATCTGAGCATCAAAAACATCAGAGTAGGCAGTTCTCTATGAAGCATTCATCTGCTCTCACACTCCAAGTTCTGCCCGATTTTATTTATATGGAGTATGACCACCAAACCTCCACACACAATATTTTTTTAAATTTACCAACTTTGTGATGGATTTGCTGACTTTATAACCTAAACATCCCTGACCTTCAAACACCTTGCTACTCAACAAACAATGGTTGATTTTCAGCAGCCCAAAAGATAGAATCCCCAACTTCTATCATTTCATTGGTTCCAATGAAAATGTCCAGCTCCTAAGGTTGCTCCTTAATCTTCTCTAGGCTGAAAGAAGTATCTCAGGTATTTATCTCATACCTACCTTCCCCAGCCCCATTTATCCCTCTTTCAAATTGGCACACCTACCTGTGAAATATTTCACCCATGGGGATGTGGCCTTCTAAATGGAGGATGAGCCTTCCTTTCTTCAGTCCATTAAGCAGCCTCCTGGGGAAGAAGTCACAGGTTATGGATACTATAGGAAACTTCTATCCAGCTCTTTAGATCATAATTTAAAATAATGAATCTTAACCCTGGCAGCAGCTCAGAATTATCTGGAGAGATTTTTAAAATACAGATGTTCTGAGGTTTCAGGTAAAGGTGGCAACATACGTGGCTTCTAGATTCACATCCTCCTATTGGACACACTTAATCTATAGTTACAAAGGGAACAATTCAGTCTGAAAGAAATCCAGAAATTAGCTAAGCAACTCCTCTACATTGGGAAAACAAGAAAAAACCCACATAGGAACGGATAGGAGAGGCTGAGATACCACCTGTCCATAAATCCAACCCTCAGCACAGTGACATATGATAGGAAAGCAACTCACAAATCCCAGCTTTCTTCCTGAGGAGTGAAGCATTTGGACTCACCCAAATCTAGCATCTTAACTTTTGAGACTTCCACCCAAGGAAGGAGCCCCAAAACATCTAGCTCTCAAAGTCAATGGGGCTTGCATCCATAAGACCAACAAGGCTATAGCTAACATATAAGCTCCTGAGGACTCACAGAGGTTACTCCCTCTGGTCCCATGCCCTCCCGTCTCCAGGATCAGCACAGAGAGAGAAGATTGAAAGTGAAATCCTTTCTCTCAGTCATTCTCTGAGAGAGGTATATTTGCTTATCTATAAAGCTGCAGCATGAGGGTCTGGCCCCTAATTTAACACAAATATAAGGGCTGACTACTTCTCATGAGGCTGGCAGGCACCAATGGTACTATCTCCTAACAGGTCACTACTATCTCCCTAAAAAGATCAATATCAGAAGAATGTGTTTCAAACAAACAAGATAAAATTTCAGAAACAGACCTTAATTAAATGGAGATAAGTGATTTACCTGATAAAGAGTTCAAAATAATGGTCATTAGGGAGTTTCTGTTGTGGTTCAATGAGTTATGAACCTGATTAATATCCATGAGGATGTGGGTTTGACCCCTGGCCTTGCTCTGTGAGTCAGGTATCCAGCAATGCTATGAACTGTGGTGTACATCACAGACACAGCTTGGATCCTGCATTGCTGTGGCTGCGGCATAGGCTGGCAGCTGCAGCTCCAATTTAATCCCTATCTTGGGAACTTCCATATGCCACAGGTGTGGTCCTAAAAAGAAAAAAAAAGTCATTAAAAGGTCATTAAAATGCTCACTAAGGTCAGGAAAACAAGGTCTGAACAACTGAACAAAGTGATAATTTCAACAAAAGGAAATAGAAAACATAATAAAGAACCAAACAGAAGTCACAGAGCTGAAAAATACAATAATTGAAGTTAAAAAATTCAAAAAGAGGGGCTCAGCAGCAGAATAGATGAAATAAGTAAATATCAGTGACCTGGAAGACAGGGCAGTGGAGTTTTAAGAAGAGGAGTATAATTTTTTTAAAAAATGAAGAAGGATGAAGATATCTTAAGAGACTTACCATCAAGCAGACCAATATTCACATTATAGAGATCCCAGAGGGAGAAAGGGTAGAAAGCTTATTAAAAAAAAAATAATAATAATGGTTGAAAACTTCCCTAACCTGAAGGAATGAACAGATATCCAGATCCAGAAAGATGAGGGAGTTTCAAGTAAGACTACCCACACCAAGATGCTTTATAATTGAAACATAAAAATTTAAAGGAGAGAATTTTCAAAGCAGCAACAGAAAAACAACTTGTTTTTTCTTTGTTTCAAAAACAACAAGGGATCCCCCATTGGACTGTTAGCAGATTTTTCAGCAGAAACATTGCACGCCAGAAAGGAGTGGCACAATATATTCAAAGCGATGAAAAAACAAATAAATAAACCTGCCAACCAAGAATACTCTACCCAGTGAAGCTGTCCTTCAGAATTAAAGGAGAGATAAAGAGTTTTCCAGACCAAAAACAAACAAAAACTGAAGAAGTTCATCACCACAAGACTAGCCTTTCAAGTAATGTTAAAGGGATTTCCTCAAGCTGAAACAGAAGGGTGACGAGTAGTTACAGTAACACATATGAAAGCACAAATCTCACCAATTAAGGTAAATATATATTTAAATTCAGAAGACTCTAACATTGTAATGGTGGTGGGTAAGTCACTTATAAAACTAGTGTGAGAGTTAAAAGCAAAAAGCATTAATTACTGTAACTACATAATTTGCTAAGGATACACAAGATAGTGTAAATTATGACGTCAAAAAGATAAAATGTGGGGAGAGGAGTAAAAACGTAGAGCTTTTGTATGCATTCAAACTTAGGTTGTCATCACCTTAAAATAGACTACATATATGTTTTATACAACCCTCTTGGTAAACAAAAAGGAAAAATCTTTAATAGACACAAAAAGAGAAAGAGAAAGGAATCTAAGCATAGCACTCTAGAACATAATCAAATCACAAGAGAAGAGAACAAGAGAACAAAAATAAAGGAACAACAAAACAGCCAGAAAGTAGTTTTTTAAATGGCAGCAGGAAATCCATACCTATAAATAATTACTTTAAAAGTAAATGGAATAAATGCTCCAGTTAAAAGATCAAGTGGCTTAATGGTAAAAACAAAACAAAACCCAACTATATGCTGCCAACAAGATAACTCATTTCAGCTTTAAGGATACACACAGGCTGAAAGTGAAAAGTTGGAAAAAGATACCGCATGGAAATAGAAATCAAAAAAGAGCAGGGATAGCTTTCCTATGGTAGACAAAATAGATTTTTTTTTTTTTTTTTGGTATTTTTGTCTTTTGTTGTTGCTGTTGCTATTTCTTGGGCCGCTTCCACGGCATATGGAGGTTCCCAGGCTAGGGGTTGAATCGAAGCTGTAGCCACCCGCCTATGCCAGAGCCACAGCAACGCGGGATCCAAGCCGCATCTGCAACCTACACCACAGCTCATGGCAACGCCGGATCGTTAACCCACTGAGCAAGGGCAGGGATCGAACCCGCAACCTCATGGTTCCTAGTTGGATTCGTTAACCACTGCGCCACGACAGGAACTCCGACAAAATAGATTTTAAGCCTGCATTAAGAGATAAGAAAGGTCTCTTTTTCTCTTAATAATTACACAGTAATTAAGGGGTCAATCCAACAAGAATATATAACATTTTAAAATTTTTATGCATCCAACATAAGAGCACCTAAATATATAAAGCAAATATTAATGGACCTAAAAGGAGAAATAGACAGCAAAAAATAATTGTAATAGTAAAGGACTATAAATACACATTTTCAATAGATATATCATCAAGATAGAAAACCAATAAAGAAACATTAGACTTAGACAAGTTAGACCAGAATGACTTCAAGATCTATTTATGGAACATTCCATTCAAAGCATTAGAATACTTATTCTTCTCAAATACATATGAAACATTCTCCAAGATAGATATGTTAGGCCACAAACCAAGTATTAATAAATTTAAGAAGACTGAAATCATATCAAACATCTTTTCTGACCACAATAGTATGAAACTGCAAATAAATTACAAGGACAAAATTGGAAAATCACAAAAATGTGGACTTTAAATAACATGCTACTGAACAACCAATAGGTTGAAGGAAAAAAATCAAAAGAAATTTTAAAAATCAAGAGACAAATAATAATACAACTTACAAAAACATTTGGGATACAGCAAAAGCAGTTCTAAGAGAGAAATTCATAGTGACAAATGCCTATCTTGAGAAACGAGAGAGAATTCCTATTGTGGCTCAGTGGAAACTGAACCCAACTAGTATCCATGAGGATGGGGTTTAGTCCCTGGCCTTGCTCAATGCATTAAAGATCCAGTGTTGCCATGAGGTGTGGCATGGCTCACAGATGCAGCTGGATCCCACATCGCTATGGCTGTGGTGTAGGCCAACGGCTGTGGCTTGGATTACATCCCTAGCCTGGGAACTTCCATATGCCACAGATGTGGCCATACAAAAAGAAAGAAAAAAGAAAGAAAGAAAAGAAACAAGAAGGATATAAAATAAACAACCTGTTACACTCCAATAAACTGGAGGTGGGGGAGAACAAATTAAGCCCAAAGTTAGTAGTAGCCAAAATGACTAAAATTAAAAACACTGACAGCAGCAAATGTTGGCAAGGATTTAGATCAACTGGAAGTCATATGTTGTTTGTGGAAGCGTAAAATAATTACAACCTTTTTTTTTAAGTTCTGTAAGTATCTCATACAATTAAACATACTCTTACCCAATGGCTCATCAATTCTACTGCTGGGCATTTGCCCAAGAGAAATAAAAATATGTGTTCACAAAAAGACCTAAATCCACAATAAAAAGGAATAAGCTAATACAAATAAAGAAAACAGAAAAAAATGTGAGTGAAAGAAGCTTTATATTAAGAAGTATATGCTGAGTAATTCCATTTATATCAAGATATAGACAGGTAAAACTACGCTATAGCACAAAAAAATCAAAACAATGGTTGGGAAGAGGCATGAAAGGTGATGTTAACATTTCATTTCTTGATAGGATTTGGGGTTATACAATTGTATGCACTTGTTAAAATTCAGCAAATGCACATTTTAAATTTGTGCATTTTCTTGTATGTAAATTTTACCTCAAAAATTTAATAGCTGTCAACAAATAAACTCCACTTTATGATATTCATGCATAAGTGAAAGCTGAAAGAATTCCTGCTGAGATTAGGAAAAAGACAAGGATGTCCGCTCTTGCCATTACTCTTCAACATAGTCTTGGAAGTCCTAGCCACAGAAATCAGAGAAGTAAAAGAAATAAAAGGAATCCAAATTGGAAAGGAGAAAGTAAAACTATCCCTATTTGAAGATGACATGATGCTATACCTAGAAAATCCTAAAGACTATACCAGAAAACTGTTAGAGCTCATCCATGAATTTGGCAAAGTCACAGGATACAAACTTAATACACAGAAATCGATGGCATTTCTATACACTAACAACAAAAGGGCAGAAAGAGAAATTAGGGAGGCAATCCTGTTTACCATCGCATCCAAAAGAATAAAATACCTAGGAGTAAGCCTACCTAAAGAGACAAAAGACCTGTACTCTGAAAACTATAAGACACTGATGAAAGAAATCAAAGATGACACAAATAGATGGAAAGATACACCATGCTCGTGGATTGGAAGAGTTAATATTATCAAAATGACTATACCACCCAAGGCAATCTACAGATTCAATGCAATCCTTATCAAATTACCAAGGATGTTTTTCACAGAACTCAAACAAAATATTTTGAAGTTTCTTTGGAAACACAAAAGACCCAGACAAGCCAAGACATCCTGAAAAAGAAAAATGGAGCTGGAGGAATCAGGCTTCCAGACTTCAGACTATACTACAAAGCAACAATCAATCAAAACCATATGGTACTGGCACAAAGACAGAAATATAGATCAGTGGAACGGGATAGAAAGCCTGAAATTAAACCCACGCACCTACAGCCAACTAATCTATGACAAAGAAGGCAAGAATAGACAATGGAGAAAGGACAGCTTGTTCGATAAGTGGTGCTGGGAAAACTGGACAGCCACATGGAAAAGAATGAAATTAGTACACTCCCTAACACCATACACAAAAATAAACTCACAATGGATTAAAGCCCTAGATAGAAGACCAGACACTATCAAACTCCTAGAGGAAAACATAGGCCAAACACTCTCTGACATAAACGACAGCAACATCTTCTCAGATCCACCTTTTAAGAGTATTGACAATAAAAAAAATAAATAAACAAATGGGACCTAGTCAAACTTAAAAGTTTCTGCACAGCAAAGGAAACCCCAAACAAAACTAAAAGACAACCCACAGAATGGAAGAAAATCTTTGCAAGTGAATCAAATGACAAGGGATTAATCTCCAAAATTTATAAACACCTTCTGCAGCTCCATACCAAAAAAACAAACAATGCCATCAAAAAATGGGCAGAAGATCTAAACAGACAGTTCTCCAAAGAACACATACAGATGACCAAAAAACACATGAAAAGATGTTCAACATCACTCATTATTAGAGACATGCAAATTAAAACCACCATGAGGTACCACCTTACACCTGCCAGAATGGCCATCATCCAAAAATCTACAAACAATAAGTGCTAGAGAGGTTATGAAGAAAAAGGAACCCTATTACACTGTTGGTGGGATTGTAAATGGGTGCAACCACTGTGGAAAACAGCATGGAGATTCCTCCGAAAACTAAACTAAACATAGAACCCCCATTTGATCCAGCAATCCCACTCCTGGGCATCTATCCAGAGAAAATCATGACTTGCAAAGACATATGTACTCTGATGTTCATTGCAGCACTGTTTTCAATAGCCAAGACATGGAAGCAACCTAAATGTCCATCAACAGAGGAGTGGATTAATAAGATGTGGTACATAGACACACTGGAATATTACTCAGCCATTAAAAGGAAAGAAATACCAGCATTTCTAGCAACATGGATGGACCCGGAAATTATCATGCTAAGTCAAGTCAGCCATACAATGAGACACCAACATCAAATGCTTTCATTGACATGTGGAATTTGAAAAAAGGACAGACTGAACTTCTTTGCAGAACAGATACTGACTCACAGACATTGAAAAACTTATGGTCTCCAGAGGAAACAGTTTGGGGGGTGGGGGGATGTGCTTGGGTTATGGGATGGAAATCCTGTGAAATTGGATTGTGATGATCATTATACAACTACAGATGTGATAAATTCATTTGAGTAATTAAAAAATACAAATAAAATGTGTAACCATCAAAAAAAAAGCATTTAGGGAAAACTGTACTGCAATTTATTTTTAAATGCATCAAAAAACAAGATGGATTGATGGACAGGTAGAGATGCACAGAGAAGTAGATATTGGTAAAGAAAGCATAATAATAAAATATTGAGGAGGGCAGAATAATGGTCTACCAAGTATGTGTACATCCTAATTCCCAGAACTGTGAAGGCTGCAGATGGAATTAAATTGGCTAATCTGCTGATCTTGATATGGGGAGATAATCCTGGAATCCAGGGGAGCCCAAGGTAATTATAAGGATCATTAAAAGTGGAAGAGGAGAGGCAGAGGTAGCTCTAACTATGCAAGAAGGGTCAGAGAGATGCTGGTTAATGTCTTTGAAGCTGGAGGAAGGAGAGCATGAGCTAAGGAATTCAGGCAGCCTTTAAATTTCTAAATCAAAAATATATAATTAACTTATAATTAAAAGGAAAGTGACAAGGAAAAAAATTGTAATTTTTTTCAAAATGCTAATATTCTTTTAAAAAATTGAAGTACAGTTGATGTACAATATTTTAAAAGTTGCAGGTGTACAATAAAATGATTTGCAATTTTAAAAAGTTATATTAATTTATTTATTTGTCTTTTTGCCATTTCTTGGGCCGCTCTCGCAGCATATGGAGGTTCCCAGGCTAGGGGTCAAATCAAAGCTGTAGCTGCCGGTCTACACCAGAGCCTCCGCAACATGAGATCCAAGCCGCGTCTGCCACCTACATCATAGCTCACGGCAACGCTGGATCCTTACCCCACTGAGCAAGGCCAGGGATCGAACCCACCACCTCATGGCTCCTAGTCGGATTCGTTAACCACTGAGCCACGACAGGAACTCCTTATACTCCATTTGGAGTTATGAAAATTGGGTATATTCCCCATGTTGTACAATATATCCTTGTAGATTATTTTATACATAATAGTGTCTCTTTTTATTTCGTATTTTATTTTATTTTTTGTCTTTTTAGGGCTGCACTCATGGCATGTGGAGGTTTCAAGGCTAGAGGTTTAATCAGAGCTACAGCAGCTGGCCTGTGCCACAGCCACAGAAATGTAGGATCCAAGCTGCATCTGCGACCTACAGCACAGCTCATGGCAATGCTGGATCCTTAACCCACTGAGCAAGACCAGGGATTGAACGTGTGTACTCACAGATGCTAGTTGGGTTTGTTAACTGCTGAGCCACAACAGGAACTCCATAATAGTTTCCATCTCTTAATTTCCTGCTCCTATATTGCCCCCCTTCCTATCCCCTCTCCTAACTGGTAACTGGTAATATAGTTTGTTCTCTATATCTGTAAGCCTGCTTCTTTTTTTATTACAATCACTAGTTTGTTGTATTTTTTAGATTCCACATATAAGTGATATCACACATTATTTGTTTTTCATTGTGTGAATTATTTCACTTAACATAATCCAAGCCCATCCAAGTCGCTGCAAATGGCAAAATTTCATTCTTGTTTATGGGGGAGTAGTATTCCATGGTATGCATGTATGTCTATGTATGTATGTATGTGTATGCCTCCATCATTAGCCATTCATCTGTTGATGGGCACTTAGGTTGCTTCTACCAGAGCTCATCAATGAATTTCAGTAAAGGATACAAAATTAATATACAGAATTAATATACAGAAATCTGTTGCATTTCTATACATTAACAATGAATTATCAGATAAAGAAATTAAAGAAAGAGTACCATTTACCATCACATCAAAAAGAATAAAATACCTAGGAATAAACCTAAAGAGGCAAAAGACCTGATCTCCAAAAACTGTAAGACACTTATGAAAGAAATTAAAGATGACATAAACAGCTAGAAAGATATACCATGTTCTTGTATTGGAAAAATCAATATTGTCTAAATGAACCATATTACCCTAGGCAATCAATCTACAGATTCAATGCAATCCCTATCAAATTACCAATGGAACTTTTCACAGACCCAAAACAAATTATTTTGAAATTTGTATGGAAACATAAAGGACCCCAAATAGACAAAGAAATCCTGAGAAAGAAGAAAAGAGCTGGAGGAATCACCTTCCCTGGCTTCAGACTATACTACAAAGTTATAGTAATCAAAAGATTACAGTAGTCATAAAAACAGACACATGGCTCATTGCAACAGAATAGAGATCCCAGAGATAAACCTACACACTTACGTACAATTAATCTATGACAAAGGATGCAAGCACATACAATGGAGAAAAGATTGTGTCTTTAGTAAGTGGGACTAGGAAAGAATGTAAAAGAATGAAATTAGAACACCTTTAATAGCATATATAAAAATAAACTCAAAATGGATTAAAGATCTAAATGTAAGACTGGAAATCATAAAACTCCTAGAGGAAAATATAGGCATAAAACTCCTTGACATAAATTGCAGCAATATTTTTTTGGATCTTTCTCCTAAAGCAAACAAAAGCAAAAATTTTTAAATGGTACTCAAACTTAAAAGCTTTTGCACAGCAAAGGAACCCATCCACAAAAGGACAACCTTCTGAATAGGAGAAGACATTTGCAAATAATATGACCAATGAGAGGTTAATATCCAACATATATAAACAGCTCACACAGCTCAACATCAAAAAACCAAACAGCCCAATTGAAAATTGGACAGAAGACCCTGAATAGACATTTTTCCAAAGAGGAAATGCAGATGGCTAACAGGCATATGAAAAGATTTTCAACATTGCTAATCATTAGGGAAATGCAAATCAAAACCACAATGAGATATTAACTCACACCTGTTAGAATGGCTGTCATGGAAAAGAACATAAGCAATAAATGCTGGTGAGATGGTGGAGAAAAGGGAAACCTGGTGCACCGTTGATGGGAATGTAAATTGGTGCATCCACCTGAAAAACAGTATGGACATTCCTTAAAAGGCTAACATTTCTAAAATGTTTTTTGAAATTTCAAATCAGTTTGATAAAAATAAAACCCTAGTGAAAAAGACTGAAAAAACAGAAGCAAAATCAAAGTATTATATACAAATAGGCAATAATCTTCCTTCTTTCTTTCCTTTTTTTTTTTTTTTTTTTTTGCTTCTTAGGGCTGCAGGTGCAGCATATGGAAGTTCTTGGGCTAGGGGTCAAATTAGAACCACTGTTGCCAGCCTACACCTCAGCCACAACAACTCAGGATCCTTAACACACTGAGCGAGGCCAGGTATCCAACCGGCATCCTCATGGATCCTAGTCAGGTTTGTTACCACTGACCCACGACAGGAACGTCATATAATAATCCCATTAATAAAATATATCCCCTTTACCAGTACTGAAATATATGCAAATTGAAGTGACAGTTAAAGAAAGTCCCAGCAAAGACTGGCTTTTATTGTAGTGCACCATGTTGGTAAAGACACAGCAAGGTGTATCTGCATGTACTCCTGGTGAGAGTGAAAAAATATTCAGGATTCCTAAAGAATAACTTTTTAATATTAAGGGTTTTTAACATGTTCCTTCTCTAGGAACTGAGTATTCAAGTTCCAGGGACTATTTTACAGGGGACATGGGGAGGGGGGTGGGAGGGGAGTTTTAAGTATATCATTGAAGCATCATTTGTAATTCAAAATACTAGAAACAATCTAAGCATTTAATAATAGAAAAATGAATAAATTATACTGTATACATAAAACTGAAAACTATGTCACCATTAACAGTAAAAGTTTTGGCAAATATTTAATGATAGAAAATGATACTGCTGGGCGAAAAGCAGAATATAGAACCGTATACAATGTAATCTCAGTTTTGTGAAAAACTATTTATATACATAATATACATGTGAAAGGTCATATACCTAATTGTAAGTTGTGGATATCTCTGGGTGGTAGGGCTAAAAGGTACTTTTTACTTTCTTTTTAATGCTTTATGTGACATCACTATACCAGAATGTAAGCTCTTTGAGCTTAGGAGCTTATGTCCTGCTCACCACTGAGTATCCTGAGCTTCTAACAGTGTCTGCCATAGGAAGGGAGCCCAACAAACATTTGTAGACTGAAAGATTGAATACTTTTCTATTGCCAAATTTTATGGAATTGGAATTTTTATAAAAACTATAAATTTTACAGTTTTATTTTAATAAAATAGCTTCTTTTTTTTTAAAAAAAAGGGGGAATCCAGTAAGACAGAACACAGGCAGATTTATCAGTAAAATGCTAGCACAATTCAAATGTCCATTATTATATCTTTTAAATTATGTATTTGCTTGTTTTCTACAGCCACACCTGTGGCATATGGAAGTTTCCAGGCTAGGGGTCGAGTAGGAGCCACAGCTGCAGGCCTATGCCAGTCACAGCAATGCCAGATCTGAGCCACATCTGTGACCTACACAACGATTTGGGGCAACACCATATCCTTAACCCACTGAGGAAGGCCAGGGATGAACCTGCATCCTCACGGACACTATATTGGGTTCTTAACCCACTGAGCCACAACAGGAACTCCTAAATTATGTTTTTGAAAAGAATTTGGTGGCCAGTGGAAAATGCTTATTATATAATGGTAAGGAAAATTATGAAATGAAATTGTATATAAATGTGATCTTTATATGTGAAAAAATTTCAGAGAGATGACTTAAAATATACAGAAATTAACAGTAGTTATTTCTGGAGGCTGGAATTATTGAAATTATTTTTTTCCTTCTTTATCCTTTACTTCCTTTCCCAATTTCCTAGGGCAAGAACATATTATGCATATAATGATAAAGTGTTTAGGTGAAAGTTTTTTTTCCCTTTGGGGGAGGACAGGCATTGGGGAAGACAGAGCAACAAATTAAGGTGAAAGGCTGAGACAGCATCAGACACAGAATTGAATGATTGGACAGAATATTTGAAATCCAAAATACATGCCAATGTTTCTGTGTGTGGTTATGTTAAGGATTTGGGGGAGGAAGAGAGAGGAGAGGAGCTAGAAGGTCAGAAGCTCAGGGCTTCACACCTCAATCATTTCACTCTTTCATTGGTCAGCTTAGCCTGGGTCCTTCTCTAAAGCTATGAAGGAGGTCGTGAGCAAAGGAACTTGCCTGCCTCCTCCACTAGGCAGCATCTCTACCAAGGGCAGGTAGTGTGCAGGCTGGGGAACCCCCAACTAGTCCCTTTCAACCTGTGAGATCTACACTATTTACCTAGGGTCCTGAGACAGTTCTTCACCCTATTACAGCTTCCCAAGTCATACTGGTCTAATTCAGTGCAAAGATTCCCAGGATGGCCACCCATCAGGGCAGCAGCTCCACTTATTTTCCCTCCAGGATGGTTCCAGCACTTGGGGAAAAAAAAAAAAAAAAAAAGGAAAACATGTATCTTATATTGGTTCTGCCTCAATTTCTAGAATGAACTTCCTTTTTTTCTGTAACTAAACATAAGGCAGCATTATTCCCTATAGTCATACTTGCTGGGTCTACTTTAAACATCCTCTTTTAAAGGGTTAATCATAAATTAATTGAATTAAAAAAGAGATGAGATCAGCCATCATACAACTTCTCTAAATGAATCTTGGAAAGTTGCGAATAAGCAATTTAACTCAAAAACCAATTATATGAGAAGCATTATGGCACACTTCTCTTTGATCTTTTCAGATTATGTCAAAACCCTGGCTTCAGACCAGAACTGGAGAGTGCTTATATGCTAGTGAGCATGGAGCCTATTGCAAGTAAATTTCATCACTCTCCTTCTTAAATGTCAAAGAGTTAAGTGCAGCATCTCCAGAGACCCACACACACTTAGCCTGTAGAGGCTTTGTCCCAAAGCCAAAGGCTTTCCAGACACTGGTCCAGCCAGCTGCTTCTTTTCGCTGCATATTACAATTACAGGCTGGGTCGAATTTGAACACTTGCCAGGCCATTTTCACCAGAGCTCTTAAACCCACCTTCCTCCAGGTCCTTTGAGGACTTTGGGGCTCCTAGGGATCTGCCAAATTTGGACCCAAAAAGCAGTAGTTGCTGCCCTGCAATCCCTAGGGAGAAGTAGGAAACCCACTTGAGATACATGAAGAGAGAACCAAGAGTTTGAAAGTACACAGCTTATTTCAGGCCCAGAGAAATTTCTAAAAAGAGGAGAGTCTAGCTCAGTGATGTTCCCAATGCAGTTCCCCAAAGCAAATTTGCAGTATGAGGAGAAAAAGCTGGTACTGAAAGGCAGGACCTCCCCCTGAGTTGGCATAATCGAAGTCACTCAATGTATAAATCCAATTCTCAGTCAGCCAGCAGGAAGGGTGTTAGTCTGGGAAAAGACTCATTATTATTTTGTTGACCTTCTTGACCCATCCTATTTTAGCTAAAGGCAAGAATTAAAGGAAGAGTTGTTTGGTGACCCATGTCATAGTTTTGCCTTGTCTATGAACTCAATTTTATTTTTTACTTTTTTTTTTTTTTTTGTCTTTTTGCCATTTCTTGGACTGCTCTCATGGCATATGGAGGTTCCCAGGCTAGGGGTCTAATCAGAGCTGTAGCTGACGACCTACACCACAGCCACAGCAACACGGGATCCGAGCCTTGTCTGTGACCCACACCACAGCTCACGGCAACACCGGATCGTTAACCCACTGAGCTAGGCCAGGGATCGAACCCACAACCTCATGTTTCCTAGTCGGATTCGTTAACCACTGAGCCACGAGAGGAACTCCCTCAATTTTAGACTGAAAGTTGTAGCTGTCATTTGGTGTGTGTCGCTATGCTTGTGTGAAAGCAGTACTGAAACTAATGGCCAGAACCTACAATTTTGTCCCTTCTCTACAATGTTTTTCCCACAGTTAGTCAACCCACCATCAGAGCACATCACCCTAAACAGACATACACATCACCACCACCACCACCACCACCTTTACATCAAAATAACCTTACAGACTTAAGTCTTCCTTCTGGTACATACGACCCCAATCAGTCATGTGCTGGATGACACAGATAAAATGAAGATGCCCTCCAGCTGTTATCTATGGAGACAGCTGGCCAGAAACTATGTTGCCAATTTACCTACATGAGTGGACTGATTCGCCAAAAGCTGACATGAAGTGACATGTCACTTATTCCCTTCCAGAAAGAATATAAGTGCCCAGGGGGCAGTGTGGACTTCAAAAATGGCACGACCTGAAAGTTAAGTTTTATTTGAGGCAAAACTAGGACTTACGTCTGGGAGACAGCATCTCAGGTAGCCCTGAAAAAACTGCTCCAAGGTGGTGGGTGGGGGGCAGTATTTTGCAACAAAGGACACATAGTAGGGACAAGAGAGGTCTGGGCTCACTGAAATCATTTCTTTGATAGGCACCTCAGCTCTCTATCAGGGCCAATATCCTGTGTTTTCACAGCCTGAGTTTCCTCAGGGTTCGGAGGACTGCAGTCTGATGCTGCTAGATGGCAGGTATTCTTTGTTTCCTTCCTGAATTCCCTCAGGGCTCTCGACTCACCCTTGGAGGTGGCTGTGTTTGCAGATGACTGTGACATCCTTTGTCTGATGGACTTAACTATAGTCCAGAAGGTGATATTTCAGATAGCTCTGAAATCCTGCCCCAAAGAGGCACGGGGAAATAATATCAGTGCATATGATAAAGGTGAGGGGGAGGTGCATGCAGCTGTGTACACATTTTACGAAAGTTTGCAGCTGGTCTCATGAAGGTTACTTCTAGGCTTGAGGAGCAGACATCACCATGCAGTATTTTAATGTTTTTCTAGATAGGAGGAGTTGCAAGAATTGGGCACATAAAATCTTCTTTAAAAAAAATATCTGACTATCTGAATACTCTGTTCTTCCAGTTTTCCCCGAGCACAGAGTGTTTCACTCCTGCTTTCCACCCTGGGCTCTGTTCAGGGGGTGCTGCAGGTCTGCAGTGGCTCATGATTTAACCCATGTAGAGGCAGATTGCAAGGGTCAAACTCCATTTCACAGCAGGATGCCTACGAGAGCTCACAGTAGTCTCCCCACAAAGAAATCTAAATTTGGAGAGAAGATGTATAATCCAAAGTTTGCTGGATGAGCATCCAGTCTAAGCAAGAGGGGTGTCTTTCCAGTATTAGTGAAAGTTTTGTCAGATTGCTGCCTCCCTTTCCACTGTGGGAACATTCCAACAAACTCGTGGGTAGCCTAGGAAGTCAGGGCTTCTCTCCAGCTTGGCATGGAAGGTACTCAGATACATTCCATCTCCTGATCTTCTCCACAATCCATGGGACACCAACCATGTACTGAGACATTCTGGCTCATGCAATTTGGCCCCGATTCACTTATTTCCTACATCATATTTGTCACCAATTTCTTTAGAGGGTTACTTTACTGATCATTGATTTCAAATAACATTCTTCCCAATTTTACTCCAGAGAATACATTTAAGTTCCTATTTAATGCTTTACTCTGTTAATTTTCTTTGCATCAAAAACAGATCAAAGTTAGTGATACCATATGTGGATGCTTCATACAACTGTCAGTGGTAGACTTGTACTGGTTAATTGAAGATAAGAAGGACTCAATCCTTTGACTATACTATCCCTTAACTCAAAACTTATGAGCCAACAATTATTCCTTTAGCCGCCATGAACTGCCTGTCATTCTTTCCTGAAGTTTGGTTATAATAATCAGACATCCACTCAAATTAGTTTAGGTGAAAAGAGGGGGTTTCTCAGAAGGACGCCTCTCACAGAAATGAATATGACCAGGCCAAAAGGGAAGGCAAACTAGGACTCGGAAGTGAGTCCTCAGATTGTTCTGAGTGGTTTGATAGCTTTTCATCTTTTTTTTAAAAAAAATTTTTATTAAAGTATAGTTGATTTACAATGTAGAGCAAAGTGACTCAGTTGTACACATAATCTTTTTTGTATTCTTTTCCATCATGTTCTATCCCTGGAGATTGGATATAGCTCCCTGTGCTGTAGAGTAGGACCTCATTGCGTATCCATTCTAAATGTAATAGTTTGCATCTCCCAACCCCAAACTCCCAGTCCCTCCCACCTATCATGACTTCCTAATGATCAAGGGCTGTGTGATCACCTCATCTGCATCTGCATCTCCTCTCACCTCAGTCAACTTCCTTTGCTACGTGTGGCCCAACTGGGCCATCAGCCCCAAGACCATGGGTCCTAGATAACCCGACAGCCCCAGGTTCCAAAACTAACTTAAGATGGATGTCAAGATGTTTGTATGTATGAGGGGAAAAATAGGACAATATAAATACGATAAAGCTACTCAATGGAATTGAAGGGAGAAATATGGCCCTGCGATTTCCTGTTGTGGCTCAGTGGGTCAAAAACCTGATTAGTATCCACGAGGATGTGGGTTTGATCCCTGGCCTTGCTCAGTGGGTTAAGGATCCCGCATTGCTTCAAGCTGTGGCATAAGTCACACATGTGGCTCAGATCTGGCATTGCTATGGCTGTGGCATAGGCCAGCAGCTGCAGCTCTGATTCAAGCCCTAGACCAGGAATTTTCATATGCCACAGGTGTGGCCCTTATAAAAAAAAATTAAATATGGTTCTGAATTTATAAGATTGTTTCATCTTAGACCATGATTTTAAAAAACTATTTGATTTTTTATACATATACACAGTGCATTCACTACCTAAGGCTGCTGTAAAAGAGTGCCACAAACTGGGTGGCTTCAAACAGAAATTTTCTCCTCAGAGTTCTGGAGGCCAGAAGCCTGAACTGCAGGTTTGGCTGGGCCTTGCTCCCTCTGAAACCCATCCTTGCCTCTCCCTCACTCTGGGTGGTCTGTCAGCCATCTCTGGCATTTCTGGGCTTGCAGAGCAGGCATGGCTCCAATTCCATCTTCACATGGCATTCTCATGTTAATTTTCACGTCATCTTCCCTCAAGTGGAACTGACTGTATCCAAATAGACCCCCCCTTTTTTTTTGGCTAGGGGTCAAATTGGAACTGCAGCTGCCAGCCTACACCACAGCCACAGCAACGCTGGATCCAAGCTAAGCTTGCGACCTACACCACAGCTCTCACGGCAGCACTGGATTCTTAACCCACTGATCGAGGCCAGGGATCAAACATGCATCTCCACGGAACCCGTCATGTTTGCTACCCATGAGCTACAATGGAACTCCCCAAACACCCTCTGTCTATAAGGACACTAACCATATTCACGTAAGGCCCATCCCATCCCAATGACCTCATTTTGATTTGACTACCTCTGTAAAGACCAGATTTCAAAATAAGGTCACAATGGGGAGGATGCTAAAGGCTAGGACTTCAACCTATCTTCTTTAGGGGAAGACAATTCAACCTACAAAACATAGAATTGCATGTAAAGGCACAGATATGACAGCCTATAGGCATAGATTTTTATTTCTAGTGAAGTTTTTTCTTTTCTTCTTCTTCTTCTTTTTTTTTTTTTCTTCTTTTTAGGGCTGCAACTGCTGCATATGGAAGTTCCCAGGCTGGGGATCGAATTGGAGCTACAGCTGCCAGCCTACATCACAGCCACAGCAACGCAGGATCAGAACTGCAGATGCAGTTGCAGATGCAGATGCAGATGCAGATATGACCTACAGTGCAGCTTTTGCCAATGCCAGATCCTTAACTCCCTGAGCGAGGTCAGGGATTGAACCTGCATCCTCACAGACACCATGTTGAGTTCTTAGCCAACTGAGCCACAAAAGTAACTCCATAGCTTTGGGGGTTTTATTTTTTAACTTTTTTCTTTCCCTTTTTGTTAACTTGGCTCTGTCTCTCCCTTTCCCTTCTCCCACGTTCCCTTCACCTTTATCAGCCCTGCCTCCTCCACTTGAAGTGACCAGTTTTTACAACCTAATACACATGCTTCCATGCTGCTCTCTGTACTTACATAATACCATTCAGACCTACACACATTTGGGTTTTTTCCCTTCTTGAAAATAGGATAGTATATGCATGTTTCTCCATCTATTCTTACTCAAAAATGTCTCATGGGAATTCTTTCCAAATAAGCTGGTTTAGCTGTAACTAATTTTTTTAATGACTGAAAAAATATCCCTTTGAATGAGATGTATCAACAGTTATGAAGCTACTACTCTGCTTATAGCCATTCTTTTCTGTTTCTTCCCTCTGAACCAGGCTGCAGGAAACCTCTTTGGACATATATCCTTAAAGCTGCTGCTTTTATTTCTAGGTGCTATCCTCCCAGGAGGGAAGTTGCTGGTTCAAGGGACACATGATCTTTTTCATTTTAATAGACACCATCAAGTTTCTTTCCCCAAAGATTTGGGCACATGACATTTCGCCAGCAAAGTTATCAGAGTACGTTCCTCCCCTAATCCCACCAGCATATGGTATTATGGCTCTTTCTGCCAGTTTAAGTGTAAAATGGTCTTTTATTGTTAACTTGAATTTGCCTATGTCTCACGACTAATGAATTTGAGCATCTTCTCATATGTTCATTGGCCTGTTGGCCATTTGAATTTATTCAATAAATTGTTCATTTGCATCCTTTGAGCATCTTTCTCCCATCTTGTCTTTTTCTCAAATTTAAGAGTTGGTATTTTTATATATAAACCTTGTTACTTGCATTACAAGTGTACTGTCATCTATTGATTTTATAATTTTTAAATCAAATATAACTATATTTTCCTTTAAAGTTTTTAGTTTGGGTTTTAAAAGTCTTCTTCCATCTCTAGAATGTTTATGTAGAATACCACATTTTAAAACATTCCCTGCATTGTATTTTTTTACATTTAGATTTTAAACTATAAGGGGATTTTTCCATACAGTATAAGGTAGGAGTCTATGTTTATTTTCTTCCAAATGAAGAGCCAGCATTATCTATTCTATATTACATCTTTTTTTTAAATTTGTAAATATTAAATTCTAACATTGAGATTGGCACCTGCCTCTTTCTAAAGGCAATTCAATAAAAAATTGGGAGGGTAACCAACATTTCAGCCATGGTAGTTTTTGGGTGGCAGGAATTTAGGTAACATAATTATTCATTTGGCTTAGCTGTGTGTTCTGATTTTTCCTATATTGAGCAAGCAGTACTGTTTTAACAAAAGTGAATAAAGGAGGGGAAAAAACCCAGCAAATACAGAGTTTCATCATCCATAGTGTCTTAGGACAAAAACAGTCACCAGGGAGCAGCATCACTATTCCGATAACAGAAACTTGAGAAGGGTTTCTCCCTGGGGGGAGGCAGGAAGAGACCTGTAATCGGGTTGTTTCTGGGAGTCCCTGGAAAATCTCTTTAAAGGCCACTTGGCCCTGAGTTGGGTGCTGATTAGGTTTGGCGAAGTCATTGAAGTCATTTCCTTCAGGCAAGAAGCTCGTTGTGAAATAGGTTGTGAGGTGGGGACTTAAAAATGGGATTAGCAGGCATTGAGTGCTCAAGCACAAGGAGTTTAATTGGTTGGAAAAGCAGCTTGCTCTGAGCTGATGCAATAACTACTGGGGCTGAGTGTTCTGTCTGAATATGGTGAAATGATGCAATTATTACTGCCTGCGTTAATCAGCCACTCAATTACTGGCAGGAACTTACATGCTTCAAACAGTACCTTGAATTGGAGATCAGAGAGCACAAATTAGGTGAAAGTGACCAGAGCCCTGTAACTCCAGGGCATAGCATCTGTCCCTCACTGAGAAGGTCACTTATCCCTCAAATCTCCATCAAACAGTCCCATGGCACACGTAAAAGCCATTTGCAGAGTCATGGTTGTTGTCTCTCAGGGCCAAATGACCAGCAGCAGCACAGCCCAAGGTAACCTAGACAGACTTCCCCACCTCCACCCCCCAAAACACACTTCCTTCTTCACCCGGTCACCCTAGGGAAGGTCAAAGCATGAGAGCTGGCGTGGTGGTCAAGGCCTGGTACTGGGGGTGGAGGTGGGGGGGTGTCAGCAAATCAAAATGCACATTGTAATTCCAGTTTGTGCAGAGGGAACCCTGCAACAAGACTAGTTTCTCCAAAACCACTTATAACAAGTGCAGCATCACGTTTCTTGGCGCCACTTCTGATGATGCCTCTTAGAGGATGCACTCGGCAGAATTCCAGAGACGGGCTCATAAACTAACCAGGTGGGAAGGCAGAACTTAGTGGTCCAAGGAGGCTCCTGTCCAAGAGTCCGCTGACCAAGATAGCCTTTAGGGACTCCTCCTTAGAACAGTATTGCCCACAACCGAGTCCTTGATAATTATTGACCCACCTGATGATTTTTCGCAATAGGGCTGTTCTGGGATGATGGTGAAATACCAGACCACACATATTGGCAGTCAGGCAAGCTGTGGAGAGAGATGACACCCCCTTAATGGCAGCTGAAGGGCCTCATGAGGTCTGTACAAAGGCCCCCCAACTACCTTTTGCAAGAAGGGGGTATGGTGACTGAGTGACTCTGGCCTTCTCCATTACCCAGGGGAACTTGATGCCTCAGAGTTGACTTCATTGCAGTCATAATCATTTCAGGCTTGAACACGGCAAAGCAGGTATTCTCACATATCCACCTTGGCCATGAAACAAACAATAACAACACTCAATAAATTTCCCATATCTCTTTTAACTTAGAGAAATAAAATAGACTTTCCAAGACAAATTGGCCAGGAGCTAAGTGCCTCATTAAATTTTGGGGAGTATCTTGGAAAAACTTTAACTTTGGTTTTGGAATCATTTGAATTAAATCCATTATTTACCTCAGAAAAGGACAAGACCAAAAGGGCTTCAGTTTCTCTAGGTGGTTGCTACTTTTACTTCTCATTACTTAAAGTGGCTGGCTGGGTTTTTTCAGTTTGTTTGTTTTGGGGTTTGCTTTTTATTTTGTTATTTTATTTTGTCTTTTTAGGGCCACACCCGTGGCATATGGAGGTTCCCAGCTAGGGGTCGATTAGGAGCTATAGCTGTTGGCCTACACCACAGCCACAGCCACCCCAGATCCTTAATCCACTGAGCAAGGGGAGGCCAGGGATCAAAACTGCATCCTCAGTGATGCTAGTCAGATTTGCTTCCACTGAGCGATGATGGGAATTTCTGGTTTTGCTTTTTATTATTTTTTCCCTCTCTTAATTGTTTTTCATTTGTTTCTGGATAGTTTCTATCAAATCTGACACTTGAAACTTGAGTCCCAGATGTGCCAGGCCATAAGTCAGATACAATTGGGCTTTAAATTCTTAGCAGAATGTAAATTCTTTAAATTCTTTATGATAGCAGTTGAGAAATTTCCTCTTCAGTACATGTGGACTTGTATAAAGTCCTGTAACACTAGTGTTTCTACAGACTAACTGAGGCTGCACCAAACACAGTGTTCTAACATGCAATGGACATGCAGGCCTAGCCATCTGCATGTGAAAACTTCATCTCAGATATACAGAGGTGTTTGTAACAAGCTATACAAAAAAATTTTGGCATCATGTTTCTTCAGTGATTGGAACTAATACCTGATGTGTGATGCGTGCAGTGAATTTTCAATGAACCCAGATGTGCCAGGCCATAACTCGGGTAAAACTAGTTTTACATTATCAGCACACCCTTGGGAGCACATGAGAAGAGAAACTGTCTCTTAAGACACACAAAGTAGACTTGTCTAAAGTTCAAAAGAGGCCACAGGGCCCTGAGGGAGCTTCTAAACCTCCAGGTCCTTAATTCCTCTAAGCACGGCCTGGCCTCCAGGGTTGGGAACTCAGTGTCTTGCAAGGCCCACCTTCCGAACTGGGATAACCTGGGTTGTCCTGATGTGAGGGGATAAAGCAAGTGTAGTTGCCAGCATTCTCCGGTCCCCCACCCCCACCCCACACACTGACAAGCTGGGCACAGCCCTACCCGTCAGACCGGTTCTCTGGCTCTATGTAAGGGAATCTGCTGGAAGGGCTGGGAGGGGGTGCAAAGGAGAGCCTTGGAGCTGGACATCTGAGTGTTGAGGTCAGAAGGGTGCCTGAGAGACTGGAACTAGACTGAACAACAGGGCACTTTAAGAAGAGCTGCTGAAGGCTCCCACGTGGCCCTGCTGTGGAACAAGAGAAACAAGCAAAGGGCTTCCTTTATACTGACCCATCTGGAGACAGACAGCTCCTCCGCTTACACCTGTTGACTGCCCATCCCCCTTCATTAATCTTATAAACAGGCTAATTTTCTTGGGGGTGGGGGTCCCCTCAACCTCAACTTTGAGGCTTGCATGGGCGACGCCCCAACCCCTGCTCTAGGCTCAGCCAGCGGGTCAGTACCATTCTCCAGGGGCAAGTCTGGCCAGTCCCTGGAGTGGGCTGGGGCTGCCGGGAGAGAGGCTGCTCTCACCCAGAAGGGTGGCTAAGCTGTGGGGTGTGCCCTGGGGTGCCCACAGCTCACTTCTCCACCAAGTGTCCTCAGAGCCTGCCTAGAGGCTCGGGATGGAGACAGGTTCCTAACCATGAGATGGGAATCCAGGGCTGACCTGAGCCACTCTATCCTTGACTTCAGTTGTTACTAACTTCTTTATTATCTTTATTATCTCATTTGTGCTAGAGTTTTGTCCCTTGCAACCCAGAGTTTCCCAATTCAGTGCTGTTTTGACCATGTCGCTTTGAGGACCAAGTCACGCAGCCTCTCTTATTGACACTATCCCCTGACAGGTGACTCCTATCAGCTTCTCTTTTGGGTCCTCTCTCCTTCTCCAAGCTAACCCTCCCAGTTCCTTTCTGCTTTCATGGTATTAACTCAAAGAGCACAAAGGTGAAAGGTCAGAGTCAAATTCTTTCCTCAAAAAGGTGTGAGGCTCCCTATCTCTGAGTTCCTTTTTTTTCCTTTTGGGAAAATGAAGACCAGTTGAACCCCATCAGTATTCACTTGATTTTTTTAAAGGGGTATTCCGAGCAAGCAGGGCCACATGAGCCACTAAATTGGAGGTGCCAACCTGCAAACCACATCAGCATGACCCATGTCATTTACTACTTGTAGGTAAGTTTGCAAATAATATACTTTAATCTTTTCTAAGTTACAGAAAACTGTGCTTTAAAGTGGTCTCTTGAATAAAGCAATCTTACCCACTGTCTATAGCTCTTCTCTTAAGAGGGGAAGGAGGGAAAAGGGTCTCCCAGCAGGCTGACCCACAAGGGAGCCATCCTCCGTCACTGGGGCCATGGCTTAACAAGTATGGGACCAGTGGACCAGACAAGAAGCCCCTCGAGGATGGGGCTGGGTCTCATTTTCCCTGCATTTGCTGAGCCTGGCAAGGTAGCAGCTCGATATACAACTCACATGTGAAGGATGCACCACTGAATGAGGAGTGTGTGCATTCTTAGGGCAAGAAGAAGGGTAACTCAATGAGAGCAACGGCCTCCTGGGGCACAGGAGAAGGTGGAAGTAGATGATACCATGAAGTCAGAGAATGAAGGGTCCTCAGTGTTGGTTGGGATCGGCCTGGATGGGGGCAGGAAAACTGAGCTGTGGCATTAAGACCCTAGAACCCTAATCCCAACTCAACAACTAACTCACTCTGTCACCTCCCCCTGAAAAGTCTTACCTCTCAGGTAAGATAAGTTAATCATAATGTAGTTTTTTCTCCCATCCAGGATTGCGGTCTAAGACTTGTAGGCATCGAGTAGGACAGGGAGAGCCACTGGCAGCATCACAGCCTGTGCGCCAGATGGCGCTTCCCTATGCACCTTCTGGAACACGAGGCCCCATGGCTTTCTGTGTTCATCTCCATCCTCTAGCCTGACCATTCTTGAAATTAAAGATCTTATTTTTTATATACCTCCATGATGCTTCATATAGCAACACGTTTAGGGTTACCACTGGCAGCCTATGGACTCTATCCAGCCTGCAACAGTATTTAGTTTAGCTGCTTTTACAAAGGGGGTGACAAGCAGCATAACTGCCTCCCAAAGATGTTCACATCTTAATCCTCAGAATCTGTAATAGAACACCTACCCTGGCAAATAGGATTTTGCAGATGCAATTAATTTTTTTTAAATGGCAAGATTATCCTGGCTTATTTGGGTGGTCTCAATGTTATACAAGGCTTAGGAATGAAAGGGGAAGGGAGACGAGTCAGAGCTAAAGAGAAGATGGCATCATGAGAAAGACTCAACTGCCCATCACTGGCTTTGAAGATGGAGAAAGGGGGCTGTGAGCCAAGAAATCCAGGTGGCCTCTGGAAACCGAAAACATTCTTGCCTAGAGCCTCCATGAGGAGTACAGTCCTGCCAACACCTTGATTTTAGCTCAGTGACTTCTGACCTTCAGAAGTGTAAGGTAATAAACTTGCATTGTTTGGGGCCACCAGCAACAGAAAACTAATACAGGAGGAAAAACCTAAAAGCTTGGGAGAAGGCGGGCACTCTTGCATCACGCCTATACTGATTAGACACCACTAGGCTTGATTTGCTCATTTCTGCTGCATCTGTGACCCTGCTCAAGCCATTGTCATTGCAGTGACAGAAAGGCCAATGACCAGATATGAATTCCCTTAGGCACCAGGGATAGTATATTTGTTGAAGGCAATTGATAACTGAGCAACCTATCATTTTAATACATTCTATATGTATACATTTGTTTTCTATAAACAGCCAAGGAATCGAAGTTCTTCCATTGTCTGCCACTTGACTTTCCAATCTCCCCCATTCCCTGACATTCCAAGGTGTGGATATTGATCCTATAAGTGTTTGTTATTGCTTTTTTCCCTTCTTAATAAAAATGGCAGTATGTATTTTTTTTTCCCTCCACTGGACTTAGACCAAGGAAAGAAGGCTGAGAAGAAAAGTAGAACACAGAATACTATAGGTGCTAAGGTGGGTAAGAATGTTCCCAAACTCGATTCAAAGCAGCATGTGGAATTCTCCAACTCTGAAGGAAATTTTTTTTTTAATGGTCTTGATTTTTCAGTTGCTAAAATTATAGCTTATAAAAAGGAAAAATGCCTCTTCCTGTCATGAAACATAAATTAGATTCCGGTTCAACAGCCAGTATCCCTTCAGGATGCAGCTCCCAGCGCACTGTGAAAGGCTACCAGATTTCCTGCCAAGGGGAGATTGTGAAGAAGTTTAAGGTGTCTAGAAGTACAACTCTCAGCATCCCAAGAAAGGACAATTGCACCATCTTCCCTTGTGACCCTAAACATTTGTATACAGAGAAGGGAGTCTCCAGAGGAAAAGTCCAGAAGAGAGAAGAGTTCACAGCTCTAAACTTTTCTCATCACCCTTGCAGTAGGGGGTGAATCTTCTGTTCATATACAGACTGTGAAGTAGACATCACTGTCTTTCTCGCCTCTGATTTGAATTAATTTCTGACTGAAGCCCACATTCCACTTTACCAGGACAAAAGGTAACCTTAGGGCTCCCTCCCTTACCTGTGATGTGCCTTCATTCTGGAATCCACTCAAGTGTCAACACATCTAGAATGGAAGTGTCCAGGTGGCCACTGAGACATCTACTGTCCAGGTCCAATTTGGGCCATGGTCTGATGATCTCTGCTGCTTGTGCCCCATACTTAGGGCACAGATTTTTTTTTTTTTTTGACCAAGCTGCCCATGGTCCTTGAACCTAAACACACCATGCACCACCCCTCTGGAGTCCTGCTGCCCCCAAGGTATGTCCCATGGCTTCATCCCTGCTGTGCCTGGACCCACTGTCCTCTCTCTTCCCCTCCTACTCTGAAGAGAGAGTGGCCTTTCTTCAGTGTGACAGTGAAGCTCCAAGCTGACCTTGACTCCTTCAAGATACCCTATTTCTATCAGCAAATCCTATTCTCCCTCTTAAACCTTCCCAAACCCCTAGGAAACAAAATCTAGAAAGACTTCTAAATCACTTCCACTTTCTGACCTGCCTTATGCCTCTTGAGGTAAGGAGTGAGGGACAGATGCTCAACTTGAATGAAGGAAGGAGAAAATACATGGAGAAAAAAAAAAAAAAAACACCAAAAACATAAAACCCCCATCTAGCCACAGTAGGCACTCTATAAATGGTAACCCCAGAGAAGGTGGCCGACCCTCGACCCTCGCCTCTTGAAAGGGGACAGTGCTGTGATCACACTTTCCTAATGTATCATCGCTTTCCCAGCACCAAGAATACAAAAGAGTGACTCATTGTTCTTTTTTCTATTCACATCACATCAAAGATTGAATTTCAAAGATCTGTTAAAAGAGCCAAATCCCTCCTCTCCTGTATCTTACTGATTTACTGCATAACAAAATACCCCTTACCTCCTTTGTCAGGTTCATAATTTTATACACTATGTCAAGAATTCACCTTTTTTGCCGTGAGCTAAAAATATCTGCTCTGCATGTTCATTTTTTTTCATCTTAATAATGTTCTTATTTAACCTAATATGTAAAAAGTTATTTCAATGCGTAATGGAAAATTATTGAGGACCTATTTTTCTTGGTATTATGTCTTTGTAATCTGGTGTGCAATCTAATTTATGGCACACCTCAAATCTGGGAGAGCCCTATGTGTTTAGCAGCTACTTCGAATTTTTTTTTTTTTTTAAACACTGGCAGCCTGAGAAATTGATCTGTGTTCTCTTACTTAACCTAACGTAGAAAGTACAATGCTTTGAATTTGACCGCAATGGCTCAGAAATAGAATGGTCCTGATATATCAGCAAGGCACCTGTTACAGAAATAGTAGGAAGGAGGAGGGGTATAGGAAGTAAAAAAAAAAATAATAAGAATTTCTAACTAAAATATCTTCATTTTTATTTTACAGAGAGGTTTCAGAGTATCAAGTAGAAAGTGTCAGGGAATTCAGAGTTCAGTTAGAGAGAAGGTTCAAATTCTGAAATACTTTGCACAGAAAAATGGATTGTTTCAAAACCACAGTCAAAAAAAAAAAAAAAAAGAGGAAGTTCCCGTCGTGGCACAGTGGTTAACGAATCCGACTAGGAACCATGAGGTTGCGGGTTCGGTCCCTGCCCTTGCTCAGTGGGTTAATGATCCGGCATTGCCGTGAGCTGTGGTGTAGGTTGCAGACTCCGCTCGGATCCCGCGTTGCTGTGGCTCTGGCCTAGGCCGATGGCTACAGCTCCTATTCGACCCCTAGCCTGGGAACCTCCATATGCCGCGGGAGCAGCCCAAAGAAATAGCAAAAAGACAAAAAAAAAAAAAAAAAGAAAAAAGAAAAAAAGGAGTTCTCTTGTGGTGCAGTGGATTAAGGATTTGGCATTGACACTGCAGTGGCTCAGATCACTGCTGTGGTGCGGGGTTGATCCCTGGCTAAGGAACTTCTATTATGCCATGGGTGTGACCATAAAATTAAAACAAACAAACAAAAACTATAGTCTGTCGGTTGTTTGGAATTTAAAATGTATTTTCTTCACAAAAACACTTGTCAACTATAGTTTGGTGCCCAGGCAAGCCCAGAGATACCATGGTTAAAATAAAGCAGGAAACATCAAAACTTCTTTCCCTTAATGTCATTTTAATAGAGAAGAAAAGCTAAGAAAGTGGTTGGCTTCCTTCTTGTTTCATTTTGAGATCTGAAGAAATATTGGATTTTCAAAGATTTTAGGCTTTTAGAGAATTGGCTTCTTTCATTATGTCCATTTTTACTTTCTTCTTTGTTCTTAATGCTAGAGCATTACATATCAGCTACGATCATAGCCAATGGAAGACAGCTTAAAAATCAAAGAAAAAAATGAGCAGTTTTTAGAGAAACTGAAGTAACTTGATAAGAAATTAAAAAGAAATGGGAAAGAGAAAAGGAGTAAAAGTGAGAGGCATGCTTGTGATAAAAGGGTTAGTCGGGGTAATGCCTGAGCTGAGAAATAAGGGCCTGCCAAAATTACCCCAAGAAAAGGCAGGATAGAAAGGTACCAAAATCAAGATCCAAATGCCTTCTTGGGCCAGGCAGGTGAGTGAAAGATGTAGTCCAGGTACCAAATGATTGAGACTATGGTAAATTATAGAGTTTTAGGAAATTCTAATTTTTTTTTTGAAATGTCAATGAGAGTCAAAATGAATCCCAATGTAAGCTGAGTTTTGACTGCTGGCCACTTCTCAGAATCTTTAACAAAGATATTAAAAACAGGATATCTAAAGTCAAGACTGCCTGGTTTCATATCTCTGCTTCATCACTTAGTGGTTCTGTGACCTGTGTCCTTGTCTACATAAGGATTGTTCCTACTTTATAGGATTATTGCGAAGACTGAATGAGCTACTGTAGGTGCTCTGCATATGGCCCAGTAGGCCTCTATTAAGTGCTCTATATGCTTCCACTAGAATGTAATCCCCTCATCATGTATCCCCAGTACGGTGTCTGTACTCAGTTCTTATGACTGAATAGATGGAAGCAACAAAAGTAGTTATAGTGAAGAGCTGCAGGGTCATAAAGTTCTCCACCCCATCTATGAGACACTTCAGGTTAGAGTGACTGCTCCATTATATTTTAGGGAGTACAAAGTATGACAATTTCATGAAACCCAAAGCTTTTAGAACTAGAATGCAATGAGCCTGAACTACAGCACCAGCTTTCCTGAGTCTCCAGCTTGCAGATGGCAGATCATGGGATCTCTCAGCATCCACAGTCACATGAGCAATACCTTATAACATCACCTTCAAAATTTTTATAGATATATGGATAATCTACTGGTTCTCTCTAGAGAACCCTGACTAATACATAGTTCAACTTTTTCATTTTACTAATAAGGAAACCAAGACCCAAAGAGACTAAAACCAGGTGTGGAAACCAGGTAGCCAAAATGAGGAAGTACCTTTTTGTATTTTTGTATGCTTTAATTGCTATTTTGCATCAGGGAAATGCAAACTAAAACCATAATGAATTATCTCTTCACACCTGTCAGAACAGCTGTTATCAAAAAGACAAGTAAATGTTGGCAAGGATGTGGGGGAAAAAAGAGAAGGCTTGTGCACTGTTGGTGGGAATGTTAATTGGTACAGCCACTATGGAAAACGGTATGGAGGTTCCTCAAAAACATAAATGGAACTAACATATGATCTGGCAATATACTTCTGGTTATTTATCTAAAGAAAATGAAGGAGTTCGCACTGTGGTGCAGTGGAAGTGAATCTGACTAGGAACCATGAAGATGCAGGTTCGATCCCTGGCCTCACTCAGAGGGTCAGGGATCCCACATTGCTGTGAGCTGTGGTGTAGGACGCAGATGTGGCTAGGATCCCACATTACTGTGGCTGTTGTGTAGGCTGGCAGCTGTAGTTCCAATTTGATTCCTAGCCTGGAAACTTCCATATGCCACATCTGCAGCCCTAAGAAGCAAAAAATGAATAGATAAAATAAAGAAAATGAGGAGTTCCTGTCATGGCTCAGTGGTTAATGAATCTGACTAGGAATGCTGAGGTTTTGGGTTTGATCCCTGGCCTCGATCAGTGGGTTACGGGATCCAGCATTGCCGTGAACTGTGGTGTAGGTTGCAGATGTGGCTCAGATCCCGTGTTGCTGTGGCTCTGGCGTAGGCTGGCAGCTACAGCTCTGATTGGACCCCTAGGCTGGGAACCCCCATATGCCATGGGAGTGGCCCTAGGAAAGACAAAAAAAGACCAACAAAAGAAAATTCTAACTCAAAAAGATATGCACCTCCACATTTGCTGCAGCATTATTTACAATAGCCAAGATACATAAATAAACCACATGTTCATCAGTGGAAACAAATCTGACAATCAGTTTCTTAGAAAATCGATTTATGGAGATATAACTCATACTAGGTTGGGGTCTGCTAGAAGTAGTAGTAAGTACTGGCACCGGCTAGTAACCGTTTTTTTTTTCAGAGCCTTTGATACACATTCTGTGATCTGACATGACCCTTCCGTCAGGAAATACATACAGCATATTTTTTCTGGTTTAACAACTGTTATCAATAGACTTGCGTATTCTTTCAGCAGTCCCCCCCCAAGAACACTGTTTCCTCAGCTTTTTTTTTTTTTTTTTGTATGATTAGTGATTTCACTTGGCAATTGTTTTCCATTATACTGCATTGTGTTGTCAGTTCCTTGGGAAGAAACCACTATTACAGGAACTTTGGTCTCTGAGCATCGTGAACAACAGGCACCAGATTTACTTCCATCTGAAATAACTGAAAAAGTAGATTATGTACAATGGTTTCCAAGACTTGGACATCAGGCAGGTAAGGACAGTGACCTAAAGAGGTGGGGAGGGGGAGAATAAGGGGAGCCCTACAACTGCCCTGCTTACAGCCTTGAGTTTACACGCCATGGCACAGGAAGAGGGAATCCAGACAGAGCCCAGTAGACTCCCTGGGTTGAGAAGACAGCGGAGTCTGCAGAGAGAGCAAGGCAGCTTGATTTTGTGGGACAGAGAGCTGGAGAGAAGAATATTGCAAGAGAGCACTCAGGAGGTCTGCAGAGGGTCCTCTTTGAATGTTCAGCAGACCACTTACAGGCATGTGAGGAAACTGTTGGAGGCTGAAAAAAAGAGTTAGAGGGACTTACACAAGGCCTGGAATATTAGCCGTCCCTACAAGGTAGACTGGAAAAAAATCTCACAATTCATGGGGCACCAGGTGGAGTACTCCAAGAGTTTTACCTCAGTAATGAGAAATAACTTGAGATAAAATGTCGCTTTGGTCTCTTAAGAGCAATGGATGGACTTTAAGGGCATTATGCTAAATGAAGTAAGCCAGACAAAGAAAGACAAATTAGCATATGGTATCACTTAGAAAAATATTCCACATGTAAGTCAGACTCAGAGAAACAACAGAAAAGTGATTGCCAGGAGATGAGACAGTGAAGGGGTGAAGGAAACAGAGAGAGGCTAGTAAAGGGTACAATTTTCAGCTGTAAGATGGGTAAATTCTAAGGATCTAGGGTGAGCATGGTGACTATTTGGCTGATTACATGAGATAAGGGATGTATTTACTAGATGGTAGGAATACTTTCACATGTAGATCAGATCAACACAATGTACATTTTATATGTTTTACGATTTAATTCACTAATTATACCTCAACAAAAAAGAGCAAGATCTGAAAGGACAAAGTTGTCTACCAATAACTTTGATCCCAGAACAAAACATCAAGAGAGTTTATAGAAATACAAAAGTATCTAGTACCCAACAATGTTAAATCCATAGTGTGTGCCATCCAATAAAGAAAAACCTACTAGGCATGAAAATAAGAAGGAAAATCTAACCCATAATGAGAAGAAACCAATCAAAAATTGTCAAAGATGTTAGAATTAATAGACATACATATTAAAATAGTATTGTGTTCCATATGATCAAAAAGCTAGAGGCAAGATTAAATATGTGAAGGAGAAACACAGATTTTTTTTTTTTTTTTTTTTGCTTTTTAGGGCCACACCTACAGCATATGGAAGTTCCCAGGATAGGGGTCAAATCAGAGCTAGAGTTGCCAGACTACACCACAGGTACAGCAATGCAAGATCTGAGCCATGTCTGTGACCTATACCACAGCTCACAGCAATGCCAGATCCTTAACCTACTGAGCGAGGCCAGGGATCGAACCGGCAACCTGATGGTTACTAGCTGGATTTGTTAACCACTGAGCCATGACAGGAACGCCCAGATGATATTTTCTAAAAAACTCAAATTGAACTTACATAGAAGCAAACTACAATTCATGAGATTTTTTTAAAAAATCCAAACACTGGATGGGATTAATGGCAGCTGAGATAATGAAGAAAGAGTAATGAATTTGAAGATATAGAAATAAAAGTTGTCCAAAATGAAACATAAGGAGAAAAAAAAGTTAGTGGAATTTATCACAGGTATTGAAACTTGGTTCAGTATTTGAAAAATTAACGTAATTAATTACATCAATACTGAAGAAAATCACATGATCATTATCAGTACATGCAGAAAAAGCATTTAACAAAATCCAAACACCCATTAATAAAAGTTCTCAGTAAATTAGGAAGAGAGGGGAACTTCCTAAACTTGATAAAGAATGTCTACCAAAAAATCTACAGCTAACATCATAGTTAATGGTAAGAAACCTAAAGTTTTCCCACTAAGACGGGACATATTAGTCGTGTATGTCCTATCTCACCACTCCTTTTCAACATCATACTGGAAGTTCTATCTAATGCAGTAAGACAAGAAAAGGAAATAAAATATATACATGTGGGAAGGAATAAAATATAACTGTCTACTCAGCCATAAAAAAGAATGAAATAATGCCATGTGCAGCAACATAGTTGCAACTAGAGATTATCATACTAAATTTAGTAAGTCAGAAAGAGACAAATACCATATGATAACACTTATATGTGGAATCTAAAATATGGTAATGGATCTAGCTACAAATGAATCTAGCTACAAAACAGAAACAGACCTCACAGACATAGAAAACAGACTTGTGGTTGCTAAGGGGGAGGGAGAGGGAGTGAGATGGACTGGGAGTTTTGGGTTAGTAGATGCAAACTATTACATTTGGAATGGATAAGCAACAAGGACCCACTGTATAGCACAGGGAAATATATCCAGTCTCTTGGAATAAACCATGATGGATGATAATATAAAAAAGGGAAGTGTATGTGTATGACTGGGTTGACTTGCTGTTCAGAAGTTGTCACAACACTGTAAATCAACTATAATAAAAATTTTTTTAAAAGTCTTTGCAGATGACATGATCCAAAAGAATGGATAAATTCAACAAACTCTGGAACTAATAAGAAAATTTAGCAAGGCTGCAAGATACATAGTTCATATACATAAGTCAATTACTTTCCTATATACCAGCAATGAACAAGTAGAATTTAAAGTTAAAAAAAAAATCAGAAAGGGTGGGGGAAAAACTGTAACTGCAATGTATACATGTAAGGATAACCTGACCCCCTTGCTGTACAGTGGGAAAATAAAAAACAAAACAAAAAACAAAAAACAAAAAAACATCATTTGGAGTTTCCATTGTGGTGCAGCAGAAACAATTCCAACTAGGAACCATGAGGTTGTGGGTTCCATCCCTGGCCTGGCTCAGTGGGTTAAGGATCTGGCATTGCCATGAGATGTGGTATAGGTCACAGATGTGGCTCGGTTCTGGCATTGCTGTGGCTGTGGCCTAGGCCAGCAACTACAGCTCCGATTGGATCCCTAGCCTGGGAACCTCCATATGCCGTGGATGTGGCCCTAAAAAGACCAAAAAAAAAAAAAAAAAAGGGTATGATCTCTGTTTATATTATGAAATACTGGTATAAATCTAAAAAAATATGTACATGGTCTACATGAGGGAAAAAAGACTCTGATTAAAAAAAATCAAAGAAGTAAATGGAGAGATATTCTATATTCATGGATAGGAAGACTCAACATTTTTAAGATGTCAATTCTTCCCAGTTTGATCTATATATTCAATACAATCTCAATCAAAATCTCAGTAAATTTTGTAGATATCAACAAACTGATTCCCCACTTTACACGGAGAAGTAAAAGAAACAAATAGCCAACATGATACTGAAGGAGAAGAATGAAATTGAAATATTGATACTACCTGACTCAAAGACTTACTATAAAGCTGTAGTACAGAGCAGAAATTTACAGAACCATGTAAATCAATTATAATAAAACACTTTTTAAAAAGCTATAGTAACCAAGACAATATGGTACTCATTAAACAGAAATACAAACGGATCAATGAACATAGTAGAAAGCCCAGAAATAGACCCATATAACTATGATCAACTAATTTTTTATAAAGGAACAGAGGTAACACAAAGTAACCAAGACAATCATTTCAGCAAATGATGCAACGTCCACATGTAAAATAATTAATCCAGACATACACTTTATACTCTTCACAAAAAGTAACTCAAGGAGTTCCCATTGTTGCTCAATGGATTAAGAACCCAACACAGTGTCCATGAGATGTGAATCTGATCTCTGGCTTTGCTCAGGTGGGTTAAGGATCCAGTGTTGCTGCAAGCTGCAGTGCAGGTTTGTAGATAATGACTTGAATCCTGTGTTGCTGTGGCTGTGGTGTAGGCCGGCAGCTGCATCTCTGACTTGACTCTTAGCCTGGGAACTTCCATATGCTGCAAGTGTAGCTGTAAAAAGAAGAAGAAGAAGAAGAAGAAGAAAATCCTTAAAAATGGATCACAGACCTAAATGCACAACTATGAAATTTGTAGATGACATAGAATAAAACCTATATGATCTTGGGTATGGCAATGACTTTTTATATACAACACCAAAGACATAATTCATGAAAAACAGATAATCAGATCTACACAAAGGAATGAAGAGTACCAAAAATGGGTTGAATCCTTCTCTGTAATGTGGATGTATCATTTGTAGATTTGAAGTTAATCATCCCTTATCACCAGGATAAACATGTATTTTTGTATATGTTGTACATTGTACTATTACATGAAGCAACCCTACTAATTATTCCAGACTTCAAAGACTTTGTCTCATAGGGGAATAATCCAAAGGAAAGTCCCTGGGAAGTTTGGACAATCTAGAAGGCAACATCATTTGATTTCTTATTCTGGTGGGAGTAGTGTATTGACTGAACCAATTCATAAGCTTAGGCATCTATAACGGGTTGGCTTGAATAGGTTTGGGAGAATTTATATTAGCCTGAAAAGAATATGAGCCTGACTAGCCATTGGATCCAGTCAACATATTTATTAAAGTGTTTATTACATTCATGGCACCATGCCCAGTATTATAAATGCTATTTATTCTTTACTCACATTAAAACATGGTATATGGGCAAACAAAAAGTTTTGCACTGCAATTTCCTCATCACTCAAATAGGAATAATGCTGCCTATTTTACGGGGTTGTAACCAGAAGAAGATAGTATACAAAAGCCCTTGGCACAATTCCTGATGCAGAGTGGTTATTCCACAAGTGCTCTTTCTAATACTAACCCACTGTTCTACCTCTCAGACTCTTCTCTAGGGAAATGGTGGTAGAAGGGGAGAGAGATTAGTCTAGGATCTTGATCCCAAAGGTGGTGCGAAGACCAGCAGCGTTACCACCTGAGAGCTTTATAGAAATGCAGAATTTCAAAACTCAACTCAGACCTACTGAATCAGAATCAGGTGATGTGTATACTCATTCGTGTTTGACTACTGTTCTAGAAAATTGCCCTATTCAGCACCTACCTTTCCAGCCCGAACAATATCTCTAGAGCTCCAAAGTAACTCTACTCTATCTCTCCGCCATCCCCATTCACCCAGCTTCTCAGGTCTTCATGTTCCTTCTCCAGTCATTTTCTCCAGAAGACAAGAGGAGGAAATATTTGCTCAATCAGACAAGCTTTCATACTGAAATCAAACTCCTGCTCCTTTTAACCTCTCAGGTAAGCAACGAAATATCATATAGCTGATTTTCATGTGGCTTAGGACTTCCTTGCTTGTTTTGCAGGAGGTCACCAGGTCCAGTTCTCTGTACTTAGAAAATGAAAGAAAAACTACAATGGTGGCTCATTATTAAGCAAATAGAATGGGTGGGAAATCGTGGTCCACATGATAAATGCTTCCAAATCTATGGAGAAAATATTTAATTCTGCTCTTTAACAGAAAAGCTTTGTATGTAAGAGAAAACTGAATTACCAATTCTCAGAAGCTCCATGATGCTGGCTTTAACTTCAGTCTATAGAATCTGAGGACATAACCTCCAAGCAGACCCACTATGGACAGATTCAGCTGTGGCCATTTATTAGAAAGGGAGAGCTTATGGTTCAAAGAGCCTGAATTTTAAAAACTCCAGTTATATAAACAGCTAGAAATCTAACTACAAGAGAAGTGTGATGATGGCCGCAAGGGGCAACCTAAATAGCTCCCCACCAGAAGTTATGGGGTCGTCATATCTCTTCAATAGCACAAGAATCTAGGGCTCTCTGGAAGAGAGGAGAACAAAGGATTTGGGAGGAGACTCTTAGAACAATAAGAATCCTTCAAAAACAGCATAGCAAAGGATACTCCAGTCACAGGAGATCTTAGCCAGAAGCTGATGTCAGTTTCAGCCTGGGTCACCAAATGCTTGTTAAGAAGAAGGGCTAATTGTGGGCAGTGGCGTGGAAAGGTCTCCCAAATGTCTTCCATCCTCAGAGGAGCTTCCCACATACCCTCCACATTTCTAGAGAGATAGGATTTGTCAAAATACTGAGGAATGTAAAGACGTGAAGCATCAGGGCTCCTGTAAAACACTCCGAAGACAAGCCTGCCCTGTGTAGGAACTTTAAAACTCAGATCGGAGAGGACCTCCCACCATCTGAGGGTGAATGGCTGCAGGAGCTCCAGGAAGGGGCCAGAGGTGCATTATGGCTTTGCCTCAGTTACAGCTCAGGGACAGAATGTGATCTGGACTGAGGAAATTACAGGAGGGCCTTAAGGACTGTCAGGCAAGCAGGCAGGTGGGTGGAGGCACTGAGAATGTTTTCCCTGATCTGCTTCCAGAGAGAAGCCTTCCATGTCATTTTTTTGCTCTAGAGTGAGGCTTTGTTTTCTGTGCCCATCAAATTGAATTACTCTAGGTTGCATCCATGCTCCTATCTCTGGCTACACTATGGCTCCACAAAGGCTTGGACTAAGTCTGGGTCTTATTCATTGTGCATCCCTACACCTTAGCAAAAAGAGCCTAGAACTTAGAAATTTTAGCTGAATGAAGAGTGAGACTCGGAGGCAAAGATTACTTTAATTACCATTTCCACTGGTACACAGACCTCCTCATTTATCACCTGGCTGGTGTGGTTTGAAGTGTGAGATTAGAAACTCTATTACTAAATAATTACAGTGATTTTGTTGAGAACCTGAAACCTAAAGCTATCATTTTCTGATTCTCAACTAAGAAAATACAACTACACCACTGATGTGGTCTAAATATTTGCATCCTCCCAAATCCATATGTTGAACTCCTTACCCCAAGGTGATGGTATTAGAAGGTGGGACTTTTAGAAGGTTATTAGAAACAGGAGGACTCTGCTCTCCTGATTGAGATTAGTGTCCTTATAAAAGACTCCAGTGTATATAAAATATATAAAAGACTCAATTAAAGACCTCCTTTCCCTCTTCCATCAAGTGAGGTCACAGTGAAAACTCACTGTCTATGAACCAGGAAGTGGGCCCTCAGCAGACACCAAATCTGCCAGCACCTTGATCTTGGACTTTCAGCCTCCAGAACTGTGACAAATCAATTTCTGTTGTTGATAAGCCATTCAGTCTATGGAATTCCGTTATGGCAGCCTGAATGGACTAAAACTACTTTGTCAATCCATGAGGAAAGGGAGCTGCCTTCTTGGGAGTGCCCGGTTTTGTCTGATTAGCACAGTTGAAATTTTTATGTTAAAAAATCATATTGTGTTAAAATGATTAGAAAACAGCTACAGTTCTTCACTCCTCCCTGTATCTATACCTGTTGCAATGTGACACTGTGGTTCTCCCAACAAGAAGTGGAGTCTATTTCCCCCATCCCTTGAATCTGGATGGGACTTGCGACTTGCTTTGGCACAAAATGTAATGGAAGTGATAGTGTGCTGGTTCTGAGCTTATGCCTCTAGGGAGCTTGCATATTTCCACACGCTCTCAGAATCCTGCCACCACTATGTAAACAAACCCAGGCTAGCCTGTTAGATAATGAAAGACACGTGGCTTGGTCACATATTGACTCAGTTGACAGCCAGCCAACTGCCAGATGTGTGAGGCCATCCTAGACCAGCAGCTCCAGAAATAGCTAACTGATCCACGTAGAATGTCTAAGAATGGTTTCACTCTGGTCACTAACTCTGCTAGCAACATTCTACTTTCAATCAGACCAGAATCTTGATTATTTCAGAAGGGTCAAAGGGGAAAATAATCAAACCTTCATATTTTTCTTGACACAGATCAGGGGGAGGAGTTTAAAAGAATTAATGCACTTGCAGAATTAACTGATTTGTTTCTAGGGTTATTGGCAATTGGAAAAAATGATTAATAGTACCATGCTAATCAGAGACCTTACTAACCTGAGCTGCCTTCTACTGGAGAGTATGCAAGCTTACAAGGCTCATTTACAAAAGCAATTTAATCTAGTGCTGGGGAGTTTCCATCATGGTTCAGTGGAAATGAATCTGACTAGCATCCATGAGGATGCAGTTTCCATTCCTGGCCTCACTCAGTAGGTTAAGGATCTGGCATTGCTATGAGCTACAATGTAGGTTGCAGACCAGGCTCGGATATGGCATTGCTGTGGCTGTGGTGTAGGTCAGCAGCTACAGCTCTGATTCGACCGCTAGCCTGGGAACCTCCATATGCCATGGGAGCGGCCCTAGAAAAGGCAAAAAGACCAAAAAAAAAAAAAAAAAAGAGTAACTCATAACTGTTAAGAGTTACGATAAGTTCTTGTTAGAATTAGGTTTAGTTCTAAGTGACAAAAAGCCCCAAATCACAATAGCTTAAATTGGATTGCAATTTATTTCCCTTACATAACTATCTAGGAAAGATCAGGACCTCATTGTGCCAGGGGCCCAGGCTTCTTCTAACTGGCTGCACTGCCATGGGTGGCCTTGACTCCATGAACCCAGATGGCAGCTATGCATTCCAAGCAGGAAGATGCAGGGAGGAAGAATAAAAGGCAAAGGAGGGAGGGTGTCAAGATGGCAGAGTAAGAGGATGCAGAACTCACCTACCCCTCAAAGACATCAAAAACACATCTATCTATGCAACATTTATGAAAACTAGAGACTAGCAGAAAGACCCCTATATAACCAAGGATGTAAGAAAGAACCACATGGAATCAGGTAGGAGGGAAGAGAAGTGACCATAGATTGGGACCTATGACCCTGAGAGGGGACATCTAGGGAAAAGGAGATCCTCACTGGGGATGAAACAGCTTAAGTCATATATTGGGTGCCCTGACCTTGGGGTCCAACACAGGGAAGATGAGCCTGCCCTTAGCTAGTCAGAGGGTCAGTGGGACAAACATGAGGGCTGTGAGAAGCCTGGACTCCACTTGTGAGGAGCATGCAGCCTCTTACTTGGGGCCAAAGAAGTGCACAGTAGAAAATGCACAGATACCCCGGCATGCACCGGAGCCTCAGCATAGCAAATGTGCCAGCTCCACTTGCTTTAGGACACAGTACACACAGAAGCCTGGGATGCCATGGCTGAGGAGACAGCTCAGCTGTGACACACGGAGGTGGCTCAAACCTGAAGTAGCTTCTGAATCAGGAGGAGGCAGCCATTACTGGAACTTTATAGGCAATGCCTAAGAAGCAACCCCAGTCTTTGTCTGGGGCCAGACCACCTCAACCCATGCTCCAAACCACGCCAAATGCTCCAGAAAATCAATAAGGTAACCAGTGGTCTTAAGTGATACAATAGAGCAGCTGGACTTATAGATATATAAGACATTCCATCAAAAAACAAACAAACAAACAAACCCCCAAAAACCAAAAAGCAAAAAGACAGCCCAACAGAATACACGCAGAATACACATTTTTTTCAACTACACATGAAATGTTCTCCAGGGTAGATCACATGCTTTCTCACAAAATGAGTCTCAACAAAGTTAAGAAGATAGAAATATTGTGCTTTTTTTTCCTGATTACAGTGGTATCAAACTAAAATTACAGAAAGAAAATAGGAAAACACATACACAGACTTAAAACATGCTACTTAAAAAAAAAAAGTCAATGAAGAAATCAAAGAGGAAATCAGAAAATACCTCAATTCAGATGAAAATGGAAACACAGCTTTCCAAAAACAGATGAAGTAAAAACAGTTCTAAGAGGGAAGTTTATAATGATACAAACCTATATCAAGAAACAAACAACAACAAAAAACCCTCAAACAACGTAACCTACCATCTAAAAGAAAACAGAAAAAGGACAAAGCCCAAAGTCAACAGAAGTAAGGAAATCAAGATTAGACAGGAAATAAAATAGATACCAAAAAGAGTAAAGATCAATGAAATCAAGAACTACTTTTTAAAAAAAAAATATTTAAAAATTGACAAGCCTTTAGCCAGGCACATTAAGAAGATAGAGGATCCAAATAAGACAAAATAATAAATGAAGAGAAATAACAACCAATACTACAGATACACAAAAAATAAAATTGCATCAAAATGAAAATTGTATCAAAAAAGAATAAAATGCCTAGCAGTATATTTAACCAAGGATATGAAAGACCTATACTTTCAAAACTACAAAACACAGAAATATGGATCATTGAAACAGGATAGAAAGCCTAGAATTAAACCCACGCACCTACAGTCAACTAATCTATGACAAAGAAGGCATGAATATACAATGGAGAAAAGACAGCCTGTTCAATAAGTAGTGCTGGGAAAACTGGACAGCCACATGTAAAAGAATGAAATAAGAACACTTCCTAACACCATACACGAAAATAAATTCAAAATGGATTAGATATAAGACCAGACACTATAAAACTCTTAGAGGAAAACATGGGCCAAACACTCTCTGACAAAAACGACAGCAACATCTTCTCAGATCTACCTCTTGGAGTAACGACGATGAAAACAAAAATAAACAAATGGGATTTAATTAAATTTAAAACTTTCTGCACAGCAAGGGAAACCCTAAATAAAACAAAAAGACAACCACAGAATGGGAGAAAATATTTGCAAATTAAGTGACTGACAAGGGATTAATCTCCAAAATTTATAAACACCTCCTACAACTCAATACCAAAAAAATAAACCACCCCATTAAAAAATGGGCAGAAGATACAGGCATTCCCATTGTGGCACAGTGGTTAACGAATCCGACTAAGGAACCATGAGGTTTCCGGTTCAATCCCAGGCCTTGCTCATTGGGTTAAGGATCTGGCATTGCCATGAGCTGTGGTACAGTTCACAGATGCGGCTTGTGGCTCTGGCATAGGCCAGCGGCTACAACTCTGATTAGAACCCTATCCTGGGAACCTCCAAATGCCTTAGAAAGCAGCCCTAGAAAAGGCAAAAAGACAAAAAAAAAAAAAAAAAGGCAGAAGATATAAATAGACAATTATCCAAAGAAGACATATGGATGGCCAAAAAACACATGAAAAGATGTTAAACATCACTCATTATTAGAGACATGAGGTCTCAAATCAAAACCACTATGAGGTACCACCTTACACCAGCCACAATGGCCATCATCAAAAAGTTTACAAACAGTAAACGGTGTAGAGACGGTGTAGAGAAAAAAGGAACCCTATTACACTGTTGGTGGGAATGTAAATTGGTGCAACCACAATGGAAAACAGTATGGAGATTCCTCGGAAAACTAAAAATAGAACTACCATTTGACCCAGCAATCCCACTCCTGAGCATCTATCCAGAGAAAACCATGACTTGAAAAGACACATGTACTCTGATATTCATTACAGCACTATTTGCAATAGCCAAGACATGGAAACAACCTAAATGTCCATGGACAGAGGAGTGGATCAAGAAGAGGTAGTACATATACACACTGGAATATTACTCAGTCATTAAAAGGAAAGAAATAGCAGCATTTTTAGCAACATGGATGGACCTAGAAATTATCATACTAAGTGAAGTCAGTCAGACAACGAGACACCAACATCAAATGCTATCACTGACATGTGGAATCCAAAAAAAGGACACAATGAACTTCTTTGCAGAATAGACACAGACTCACAGACTTGGAAAAATTTATGGTTTCCGAATGAGACAGGTTAGTGGGTGGGGGGATCCAATGAGGGTTTGGGATGGAAATGCTGTAAAATTTGATTGTGATGATTGTTGTACACCTATAAATGTAGTAATATCCGTTAGGTAATAAATTAAAAAAAAAAAACCTACACTGGAAAAAAAAAGTACAGAAAATAATGTAACATAAAAAATTTAAAAAAAATCAAATTTCATCAAAATGGAAATTGCATCAAAAAAGAATAAAATGCCTAGGAGTATATTTAACCAAGGATGTGAAAGACCTATACTCTCAAAACTACAAAACACTGATGAAGGTATATGAGAATGACAAAAAGAAATGGTAAGATAGCCTGTATTCTTGTCATAACAGTTATATGCCAACAAATTGGACAGACTAGAAGGAATGGACAAGTTTTCAGAAATCTAAAACCTGCTAAGACTGAATCAGGAAGAAATAAATAGTCTGAACAGAATTAGCTCTTTATATGCTAGAATTCTCCTATGAAGCAATTTAGTCCTGGACTTCTGCTTGCTGGGAGTTTTGTTTTTGTTTTTGTTTTTTGTTTTTGTTTTTTTTTACAAATTGAATTTCACAGGTACAATCAGCCTCTCACGCAGGATAGGCTTTGACCAAGTCCATGACTGGCTTTGTTGGAGAAGAATAAACACATCTACGCCCCCAGGTACACAGAGACCAAGAAGCAGAAAACAGGGCAAGAGAAGGTAAAATGTGAAAATTCATGGAGATTGATCTGTCATTTTATAGACAGATAAATTGTGTGGGATTAACATATACACACTACTGTATGTAAAATAACCAACAAGGACCAGAGGGAACTCTACTCAATATTTTGTAATAATCTGTAAGGGCAAAGAAGCTGGAAAAAAAGATGTATATGTATGTAAAATTGAATCACTGTGAGGTACACTAAAACTGACAACATTGTAAATCAGCTATACCTCAATAAACAATAAAAATAAAAATAAAAAAATTGTGGGGGACATGGATCATGAGGCATTTCCAACATAAGAGACGTCTGGAATGATTTAATTTGGCAGTCCACATTGTTTTCTGCTCCCGCCAAGCAGTTCATCATTGATGACAAATGTCTTTCCTGATTATCACTGGGAGCCTTGCTGTTCTGAAAGCTATTGATTAATGCAGCCATCTTCCCAGCCTTGGAAACCTTTTCACTAGGCTGCTTGGGAGAGTTGATTAATAAGTTGTCTTTAAATTTTCAAGCCCTCTGAAAATTGTTATAGACCATATAGGGGAGAGAAATCAAGGTTTCCAGGAACAAGTTTTAATGGACTTAACTTCTACTCTTCAGAAATTTGCTTTGCTAACTGACCAAAGGATTTGCCAAATGATAACACAGTCTCTTTTTAACTTACTTTCTAGCAAGGAGAGTCTGGGTGGCTCCCCCTCCCCCCCATAAGTGACTAAGTTTTTTTTAGGAGGTTGAGTTTTGACTCAACTTCAATCATAAGGAAGGTCCTAGAACTTTCCTATGAATATATACAAAGTTACTTTTTCTAGTGAGTTTCACTAAATTGGTGAGGATTAAAGCTCCACAAAGCCCTACTGCCATTTCCTGTGAGGAAGCCAAGACATTACAGACACTATCACAAATTTCCAAGAAAAGGAAAAATCTGCATAGATCCAGGATGACTAACCGACACAGAGGCTCAGGGCAACTGAGAGGCACAGTGTGAGGTCTATACTGCTTCCAGCAAAGCTAGACACCCCCCGCCCCCCCGCCGCCCCTTCTCTTGCAGTAACTAAATGAACCTTCAGCCCCTGATCAAGGTATTTCTGAACTTTCTTCTTTTTTCCTGTATATTTATACCATTCCTTAGATTTCAGTGCCTAACTTGCCTTTCCTCTGAAGCATTTAGGGATATTTGAAAATGTTTTCTATTGAATGGGCATATCTTTGTGTAGCACTTCTCACACCAGTAACATAGGTAGGTTACTTTATGCCCTCAGTGAAAAAGCATAGTATTTGACAACACAAATCACAGTAGTCATTGATCCCAATGGATATTGGCCAGTAGGTCAGACAAGTCCACACCTACATACCGCAGAACATCAGCCTCATCACAAGTGGGAAAACTTCCCCTGGCAACCCATTTCCAGGTTGGAAGATCCTCTCCAGTTACGGTCTTTCTTAAACAAAAGACATAGTTCTTTGTGGCCTGGGGCCTTTTCTTTTAGAGGATTGACCCTTCCCTCTTCTGGAAGAAGATCTAAATAGATATTTCTCCAAAGACGACAGACAGATGGCCAAAAAGCACATGAAATGCCGCTTGATACCACTAATTATTAGAGAAATGTAAATCAAAACTACAAGGGATAACATCTTGCATTGGTCAGAATGGCCATCATCAGAAAGTTTACAAACAATAAATGGTGAAGAGGGTGTGGAGAAAAGGGAACCCTCTTATACTGTCGGAGGGAAAGTAAATTAGTACAACCATTGTGGGGAACAGTAGGAAGGTTCCTTAATAAACTAAAAATAGAACTACCATATGATCCAGCAATCCTACTCCTGGGCGTATATTTGGAGAAAACCATAATTCAAAAGAATATATGTTTCCCGTTGCTCATTGCAGTGCTAGTTACAATGGATAAGACATGGAAACCTAAATGTCCATCAACAGAAAAATAGATAAAGAAGATCTGGTACATATATACAGTGGAATATTACTCAGCCATTAAAAGTGCCATTTGAAGCAACATGGATCACACTAAAGGAAGTCAGAGAAAGATAGTATCATATGATATCACTTACATGTATAATATAATGAAAATGATACAAATGAACTTATTTACAAAACAGACCTACAAATCTTGAAAACAAACTTATGGTTATAAAAAGGGGAAAGGGACAGGGGGAGGGATAAATTAGGAGTTTGAGATTAAAATATACACACACTATATATAAAACAGACAACCAGTAAAGTCCTACTTACTGTACAGCACTGGAAACTCTACTCAATGTAATAGTCTATATGGGAAAAGAATCTGGAAAACAATGAACATACGTATAACTGAATCACTTTGCTGTATACCTGAAACTAACACGACATTGTAAAGCAATTATACTCCAATAAAATAAAACTTTAAAAAGACATAGTTAAGGCTGAGAATCTATTTGTAGATTCCAAATACATTTACCATCTGTACAATGACTCCTGCTTCCAGCTCAGTCACCAAGGTCTGTCATTTACAGCCTGTACATAGCCCCAAATCATTCCTGACTTTTGTCCCCTCTGAGACTTAGATTAGGCACACATTATGTCCTGCTTGGATTTCTTATAACTAGTCCCCCAGGCATGTCTTTATAATCCTGCCTGCAAACACATACAGGGAGGGTGTTCTAAGCACAAACCTGTTTGGGTCACTTTATGGCTAAAAATAATTAAATGCTGCTCTGTAGGAAGATAAACCTCTATAATATTTACTGGACTTTGGACAATAGCCCCACAATAACCCCCACTCTGTAATCAAAGGCTGATGCTCTTGCCAAGGCCAACTATTTCATGGTCCCTGAAGGCGCAATTCTTCCTCATGTGAAAACTGCCTGGGCTGCTGTCTCCATTTGCAATACAGGCTTCAAGTCTTCCCTCTACAATCTCATCTAAAGTCTTCTTCTGAGGGACTCTTTACAAACCCTGAACATTTGCCACCGCATCTGAACCCACAAAGTGAGAGACCTCAAAGGTTGACAACCTTTCATCCTCTGGGACTGAACTAAACATTTACTTCCAAATTGAGCGCAGCAGTAGAGTCTTAGGAGGACACATGTCCTGGGTGAATTCACTTAATTTCTTTCAGCTCTCAAGACATGGCATTGTCATTTTTGTCAGTTTGCAATGAAAAGAACTCAGTAATTTCATAGTTAAACCTCCTTTAAAATCCCTTGCTTTGCGAAATGCTGCTCTTAGTCCCCACCTGCCAGGTCTGGCATGAGGTGGTTGAACACTGCGGTGAAAAGCTTCAGGGCTAGAACTGTGTGAGAGTTCCAGCTCTGACTACCAGCAGCCTGGAACGTGGACAAGTTATTTATTTTTATTTTAATGATTTTTTTATTTTTTCCATTATAGTTGGTTTACAGTGTTCTGTCAGTTTCTACTGTACAGCAAAGTGACCCAGTCACACACACATATACTTTTTAACTGAGCAGTAGAAAAACAAATATATTTTATTTTTTTGATTTGTGACCTGCCCCTCATTTATTTCTTAATTTTTTTTAATTGGAGTACAGTTAACTTACAATATTGTATCAGTTTCAGGTGTTCAGCACAATGAACCAGTTATACATATACATATATTCACTTTTCTCATATAGGTTATTATAGAATATTGAGTAGATTTCTCTGTGCTATGCAGTAGGTCCTTGCTATTTTTTTTGTTATTTTTTTTTTCTACTGTACAGCATGGTGACCCAGTTACACATACATGTATACATTCTTTTTTCTCACATTATCATAGTTCCCAGTGCTACACAAAAGGATCTCATTGCTAATCCATTCCAAAGGCAATAGTTTGCATCTCTTAACCCCAAGCTCCCAGTCCACTCCACTCCCCCACCTCCTCCTTGGCAGCAACAAGTCTATTCTCCAAGTCCATGATTTTCTTTTCTGTGGAAAGGTTTCTTTGTGCCATATATTAGATTCCAGATATAAGGGATATCATGCGGTATTTGTCTTTTTCTGACTTACTTCACTCAGGATAAGAGTCTCTAGTTCCATCCATGTTGCTGCAAATAGCATTATTTTGTTCTTTTTTATGGCCAAGTAGTATTCCATTGTGTATATATACCACCTCTCCCTAATCCAATCAGCTGTTGATGGACATTTAAGTTTTTTCCATGTCTTGGCTATTGCGAATAGTGCTGCAATGAACACACGTGCACATGTGTCTTTTTCAAGGAAAGTTTGGTATGGAAATCCCAAGAGTGGGTTGCTGGGTCATATGGTAGTTCTATGTATAGATTTCTAAGTTATCTCCAAACTGTTCTCCTTAGTGGTTGTACCAGCTTATATTGCCACCAACAGTGTAGGAAGGTTCCCTTTTCTCCACACCCCCTTTAGCATTTGTTATTTGTGGACTTATTAATGATGGCCAATCTGACTGGTGTGAGGTGGTACCTCATAGCAGTTTTGATGTGCATTTCTCTAATAATAAGGGATGTTGAGCATGTTTTCATGTGCTTGTTGGCCATCTGTATATCTTCCTTGGAGAAATGTCTATTCAGGTCTTTTGCCCATTTTTCCACTGTGCTGTTTGTTGGCTTTTTTGCTGTTGAGTTGTATAAGTTGCTTGTATATTTTAGAGATTAAGCCTTTGTCAGGTGCATCGTTTGACACTTTTTTCTCCCATTCTGTAAGTTGTCTTTTTGGTTTCTTTTTGGTTTCCTTTGCTGTGCAAAAGCTTGTCAGTCTGATTAGGTCCCATTGGTTTATTTTTGCTTTTATTTCTGTTGCTTTGGGAGACTGACCTGAGAAAACATTTGTAAGGTTGATGTCAGAGAATGTTTTGCTTGTGTTCTCTTCCAGGAGTTTGATGGTGTCTTCTCTTATGTTTAAGTCTTTAAGCCTTTTTGAGTTTATTTCTGTGTATGGTGTGAGGGAATGTTTTAGTTTCATTGATTTACATGCAGCTGTCCAAGTTTCCCAGCACCACTTGCTGAAAAGACTGTTTTTTTTCCCATTTTATGTTCTTGTCTCTTTTGTCAAAGATTAATTGACCATAGGTGTCTGGGTTTATTTATGGGTTCTCTATTCTGTTCCATTGGTCTGTATGTGTGTTTTGGTATCAGCACCACACTGTCCTGATGACTGTGGCTTTGTAATATAGACTGAAGTCTGGGAAAGTTATGCCTCCTGCTTAGTTTTTGTTCCTCAGAATTGCTTTGGCAATTCTGGGTCTTTTGTGGTTTCATATAAATTTTTGGATTGTTTGTTCTAGTTCTGTGAAAAATGTCATGGGTAATTTGATAGGGAGTGCATTGAATCTGTAGACTGCTTTGGGTAGTATGGTCATTTTTACAATATTAATTTTTCCCACCCAGGAGCATAGAATATCTTTCCATTTCTTTACATCTTCTTTAATTTCCTTGATTAATGTTTTATAATTCTCGTCATATAAGTCCTTTACCTCCTTGGTCAGGTGTATTCCCAGGTATTTGATTTTGGGGGTGCAATTTTAAAAGGTGTTGTATTTTTATATTCCTTTTCTGATATTTCATTGTTAATATACAGAAATGTGACTGCTTTCTGAATGTTAATCTTATATCCTGCTACTTTGCTGAATTTTTTGATTAGTTCAAGTAGTTTTGGGTTGAGTCCTTAGGGTTTTCTATATATAGTATCATGTCATCTGCATACAGTGACAGTTTTACCTCTTCTCTTCCTATTTGGATGCCTTTAATTTCTTTTGTTTGATTGCTGTGGCTAGGACTCCCAGTACTATCTTAAATAATAGTGGTGAGAGTGGGCATTATATATACGTGTGTATATACATATATTATGTATACACACACATACATACATTCTTTTTCTCGCAAGTTATTTAACCTTTGGGGGCCTCAGTTTCCTCATCTGTAAAATCTGGGATAAGAGCAAAGCCCTCCTTATTGAGAAGTTGTGAAAACTGAACTAATTTGCAATACAAGCTGAGTTCACAGTCAACATTCTCTAAAGGGCAGTTATTGTGAGTAAATACAATGTGTGGAGCCCACTTAGTAAAATGGTCTAATTTTAACTGCTCTATGAAGAGCTTAACAGTACAGCTAGTTTTCAATCTGATTACTTGGTTGACGAATGCTATTGTTAGAACTTGAATACCTTCCTCATCATTTTCAAAGCCTCCATTCCCATTCAGTATCCATCAGGATCCTGGGTGGATGTGTCACCAAGTTTTCTTCCCCCGACCTTCCCTCCCATGTAGTCCATGTACCACTATTATGGGTTTAAAAAGGTGGAAAGAGAATTAATGGGGACCCCAGAACTCACACCATCCCTTTTCTCAGAATCCCATTAACTCCTGAAAAAATCAAAGAAGTAGTCAAGAAGCAATGCCTGGGAGTTCCCGTCATGGCTCAGCAGTAACAAACCCATCTAGTATCCATGAGGATGTGGGTTCAATCCCTGGCCTCCCTCAGTGGGTTAAGGATCTGGTGTTGCCAAGACCTGTGGTATAGGTCACAGATGCAGCTCAGAGCACATGTTTCTGTGACTGTGGTGTAAGCTGACAGCTACAGCTCTGATTCGACCTCTAGCCTGGAAACTTCCATATGCTGCACCTGCAGCCATAAAAAGACAAAAAAGAAACAATTCTTATACAGGTGAGTTATGAGCCTATTTAACAGCAAGACTGCAGTGAGACCATCCCTGTTTGTAAAAGTCAGCCATAATGTGACCAGGCTCCTTGGTGGGATGATTCCTGGCTTGGCTTCATGTTCATAGGAGCACAGGGAGCCCCAAGCCTGAGTCCATTAACCTCCTCACCAGAGGCCCTGCTCAGTACTCCAGTGAACACTGCCTCCATCTCAACCTGGGCAGCTCTTGGGACCAGCATCCTAAGGCTCTCACTGAACCACCTACTGCTTGCTCTTTGCTGGCCTTTTGGCAAACGCCCATGTGCCTCTCCTCTTATCTATTGCAGATATGACTTGGTAAGATCCAGACCTTCTCTCACTTTGGGGAGAAGGCATTATCTTTCTGAAAGACTCTATATTGAAGTTCCCCACAAAGATAGACACACATTCCCTGAGGTGATCCAAAGCCCAAATAAGGGGAACCAGTTACATTGAGTCTACCCTCACCTTCCCCCTCTGGCCTTCCTCCAACTCTGGTTTAGGGGAGCAGCTCAGGTAGGAGGATCACAAGGCCTCTGCTCCTTGCTTCACCCAGGCCCCAGCCAGAGAGCTCTGGGAGTAGCCTCCCCGCCACAGCTCTGCAATACTACATCCTCCTGGTCATCACCACTGTTTGCTATGAGCCAATCCACTACTTGAGCAGTAAACTCCAGGATCCTGTGCCCCAGTGGAGTGACCATCTTACTTGTTCTTGCTGCTGTGACCTTGTTTGGTGCCTCATACTGATAAGTGACCTCCACATGGTTATAGTGAACAGGCTCCAACTGTCCCCAGGTCCTCCCACACTCTTTTTTGACCATTTGCCTGAAACCTCAGCTCTAGAAATGAGGGCCTGCCTTGTTGCCCCAGCCCTCCCAGAGAACCAAGACCTAGTTTAAAATCCAGGCAGAACTGAAGAGAACTTTCTGCCATATGTTGGGGTGCCCTGTGGGGAGAGGCTGGTGTTCACTGCCGAAGACAGGGGAAATGGTCACAAGATAGGGAACAAGAGAAGAGAGAAAGGTGCAACAAAGGACAGAGTGGAAAAGAACATCCAGGGGAAAAAAAAAAAAAAAGGCTGGAGAGCAGCCAAAGCACACAGCTGTTGGGAATCCAGTACTTAGCTTTTCTGCCTCACAGAGTTTCGAGGGACTGAATACAACCTGATTTTTACACACCTGATTCACACAGAGAACCCCCCAGGGCTTTGAGAGCACGCAAGGTCAGGAAAAAACAGACAGAAAGCTACACTAAGCATTCTTCCTCAGGTATTAATTTATTTTTAACGTAAGGCATGTAACTGCGAGGCAGCAAGGAGATTCCTAATTACTGCCTTTAAAAAGCCCTAGTGTTTAAAGATTTCCTTGCCGCCTTTTTAACTTTGCTAATGTGTGATTCTCAGAAGGAATGTGTCTTCAGTCTGGTCACAGCCCCTGGGACATCTCAGTCTACAAATGGGGCCCCAGAGTGGTGCCTGCTGAGCCCCAGCAGCTGTATATGGTAACCTGGATTGGAGTCCAGATTTCTCTGAAAGTGTAAGACTTGGAGGACATTATACTAAGTGAAATAAGTCAGACAGAGAAAGACAAATACTCTATGATATCGCATATATGTGGAATCTAAAAAAATACAACCAAATAATGATAATAACAAAAAAGAAACAGACGCATGGGGAACAAACTCGTGGTTACCAGTAGGGAGAGGAGAAGGGGGTAGAGGCAAAATATGGGGTGGGGATTAAGAGGCACAAATGATTAGGTATAAAATAAGCTACAAGGATATATTATACAATATGGGGAATATGGCCAATATTTTATAATAACTATCAATCGAATATAACCTTAAAATTGTGAATCACAACATTGTATACCTGTGACATACATGCACAATACTTCGATAAACATTTTTTAAAATATTTTTTTCTCTTGATTGGGTCAATTTTCTGGGTCTATTCAGAAGTCATTATATATGCATATACATATATATATATATATATATATCAATAGTTACCACAATTTTGTTTAAATTTGGTTTTACCACGATCCTCCCTCTCTCTATCACCATTTCCGGCAGGATTTGCTTCCTGTAGCAATACATTATTACCTCTACTACTAGTTATCCACTGAGATCTAGGAATGCTAATGAAAATAAAATCAGCTAATATTCACCCAAGATCTTCTTACCTGGCAGGCACTAGTGGCTTTATAGGTACTATTATCTCATTTTATTCTCATAATCTGTAGGTGTTGTCATCTCTAGACAACTATTTCCACCACTACGACAGAACAGAGGTTCTGAAAAGCCCCATTGCCAAAAACCTAGAAATGACTCAAACTGTAACAGACAGACTTGTCAATGCAAATCTGAGCTGGTGTGAAAAAGATGGTATTCCCTAGGACTGAAAAAAACAACAATGCAGAAAAAGCCAAGACCAGGGTGGTCAGCAAGCCCTAAGGGCTCTGGCTGCCCTAGTCTGTTGGCTGTTTTCGCAACCAAGTAGTTTGGGTTTTAGTAGACACTCGGGAAAGGAAGATCGAGCCTTGAGCTTACTCCAGGCAGAAAGTTGGAAGTTAAATGCCTGGAATGGTTGGAGGGGGGGGAGGAAGCAAAGCTGAAAAAAAAAATTAATAATCATCCATGTGGAGATAATTAACCACAAATTAAATCCAAAGAAAGTAGAACAAAAGTAACAAAGAACAGAAGGCAAAAGAAAACCAAACACACCCAGCCACCTCACCTAAAGCTAGAACCCTAGAAGATATACAACTTCAGTGAAGAAAGAGGACTAGAGGGGAAAAAAAAATTCTGCCCACTGGCTAAGGGAGACTGCAAAGAAACTTGCTTGTCTCAGCCTGGTTCTGAACGAAGACCAAAGAGCTCTTGGCATTCATAAACATGGGCCTCCTGGCTCAGGTTAGAGCAGGCAAACAACAAGCAAATAAATAAGGATAAAAGGAGTCCCCGGTTGGCAAGGCCTCTGGCACATGTGGCAGACGCAAAGGCAAGGCCTCTGACACAGGATGTACCTGCCACACAGGCTGCCTCCACTCACCATCTGGAGAAGAGGACCCCAAAGGCTGTTGAGTCTGCTCACCCCTGCCATCCTGGGCGTCTGAGTCCATAGCCATCCTTCACAGCGCCAACCCTCACAGCCTGTTGCTGGAACCAACTGCATCAGCATCACCTGGAACTTGTTAGAAATGCAATACGGGGCCTCAGCTGAGACCCACTGCATCAGGCCTGGGGGCAGATCCCAGCAGCCTGTGTTTAACAAGCCCTCCAGGAGATTTCAAGGCACTCAGTTTGAGAACTTTTTTTTTTTTTTTTTCTAATTTTCCCACTGTACAGCAAGGGGGTCAGGTTATCCTTACATGTATACATTACAATTGCATTTTTCCCCCACCCTTTCTTCTGTTGCAATATGAGTATCTAGACAAAGTTCTCAATGCTATTCAGCAGGATCTCCATGTAAATCTATTCTAAGTTGTGTCTGATAAGCCCAAGCTCCCGATCCCTCCCACTCCCTCCCCCTCCCATCAGGCAGCCACAAGTCTCTTCTCCAAGTCCATGATTTTCTTTTCTGAGGAAAGGTTCATTTGTGCTGGATATTAGATTCCAGTTATAAGTGATATCATATGGTATTTGTCTTTGTCTTTCTGGCTCATTTCACTCAGTATGAGATTCTCTAGCTCCATCCATGTTCCTGCAAATGGCATTATGTCATTCTTTTTTATGGCTGAGTAGTATTCCATTGTGTATATATACCACATCTTCCGAATCCAATCATCTGTCGATGGACATTTGGGTTGTTTCCATGTCCTGGCTATTGTGAATAGTGCTGCAATGAACATGCGGGTGCACGTGTCTCTTTTAAGTAGAGTTTTGTCCAGATAGATGCCCAAGAGTGGGATTGATTTGTATCCACTCTTTCTCCTGTTGGGGAAGAAGAAAATTTTCTTCCACCCTTTTAGGCTTTTCTGACTGGTCTAAGAATTAAAGTTACATGAGGCCAATGAACAGGATAAAATCAAAGGTGAACTAGAAGTTCAAAGACAGAAAGGTAAAATGAGGTCGACATGCCATCCTGAGCTAAGGAATGGGATAGGGCCTGGGGTTTTGAAGGCCGGGGAAGGCCATTCACAGGACAATAAGAGCAGATGTTTGGTGATTAGATGCTTACCCTGCCATATAGATGGGAACACTTAGATAAAATTTATCTCTAGTGCTCTTTTTTTCTGAGGAAAATCCCCAGTGTAAATTCTTCTAGGTATTTAAGGGAGGCGCAGTAATTTTCTTTTGAGCCTACAGGGTCTCTGCTACCTTCGGCTAACAATAATCCACATGCCAAAATAGCACAAATTGGGGAGGTCTGTTCTGAGCCCCTACATTCCCAAGACTGCCACCAAGACAAAAATACTCCATAAATTCCAGTAAGATTGGGAGTTATCACTCTAGATCCTAAGTATATCTCATGCCTACCAAACCTTAAATATAATTTTTAGACCACCAGATCAAAATTTTATTTTGAAAGCATGGGAACACAAAGGAGTCAGTCTTTTCATATTTTACTATGTAATAAAATGGTAGACCCTTTAAACAAGCAGGGTTTCAGCTTTAAAAATGAAATCTCCTCACATGATTATTTATAACCTGTTTATGTAATAATTAACATATGACTGAAAGATACCAATTACTTTCACATGAATAGAGTACCATTTACATAAATTATGATGCTAATAATCTTCTATTTTCAGCCTAGAATTTGGGTGTAATGTGCTGTGTTTTCACTTGGGTAGAAAGAACCACTACTTCTTAGAATGAGTATTTATTCTGTTGCTTTGAATACATGAATAATTTTGAATTTAGGATATCTTGCTTGGCACACAGCTAACTCACCTGGCCCCCTCTGGTTCCTCACACTTTTGAGTTGTTAGCTCTTACGTACAGGTGTTCCCAGTGTTTATTTCAACCTCATGCAGATCTGAAATGCTGACAGATTTCATTCAAAATAAGAACGTTGACTTCATAGAGTCTATAATGTCATGTTTTCTATTTCATATTGCTGTTTCATCAGAAACAGAAAAGGTGTTCCTTAAATTTCCCTGGGTTACCTTGTAATAAAGACAGAGGACTTGCTGCCTTAAGCAGAGTTTTAGCATTCTTGGGGGTCCTTTGCTTTAGTGGAACTACTACCAACTGGAGTTTATTTGCTCAGCTCTGTGAATCTAAAATTTAAGGGGATATTTTTAAATGACCAGGTCCTGTTCAAGATGTACACCTCTACTTATTTGCAACAAAACATACCATTTAAGTCATAGGAATCTTTATATCTACTATACAAAGCATGTCTTATCTAATTTTAAGATTTTAGGAGTTCCCATCATGGTGCAGCAGAAACAAATCTGACTAGGAACCATAAGGTTGCAGGTTCGATCCCTGGCCTCGCTAAGTGGGTTAAGGATGTGGCATTGCCATGAGCTGTGGTGTGGGTCATACATACAGTTCAGATCTGGTGTTGCTGTGACTGTGGCATAAGCCCAAAGCTGTAGCTCCAAATCGACCCCTAGCCTAGCCTGGGAACCTTCATATGCTGTGGGTGGGTCCCTAAAAAGCAAAAAAAAAAAGGAGAGATTTCAGACTAACACAATCACTGATCAGAGCGACCTTTTTTAAAAATTGATGTATAGTTGATTTACAATATTATGTTAGTTTCTGTTAAAAGTGACTTAGTGTGCATGTGTCTGTGTGTGTGTAATCTTTTTCAGATTATTTCCCATTATAGGTTATTACAAGATATTGAATATAGTTTTCTGTGCTATTCAGTAGGTCATTGTTCTTATCTATTTTATTTTTTGTGCTTTTTTATTATTATTAAAGTATAGGTGATTTCCAGTGTTTTCAATAAGTTCTGTCGTACAGCAAAGTGAGCCAATCACACAGATTTCCCTATGCTGTAAATTAGGGTCCTGTTGCCCATCCATTCCAAATATAAGAGTTTGTATCCAAAAAACCCCCCAAATACCCCTCCATCCCACTCCTTCTCCTTTCCCCCTTGGGAAACCAAGTCTGCTCTCCTCATCCATAATCTGTTTCTATTTTTTGTTTGCTTTTAGATAGGATCATCTGCTCCATATTTTAGATTCCACAAATAAGTGATATCATATGGTATTTGTCTTTTTCTTTCTGGCTTACTTCACTTAGTATGAGAGTCTCTAGTTCCATCCATGTGGCTGCAAATGGCATTAGTTTGTCTTTTTTATGGTTGAGTAATATTCCATTGGATATATGTACCACATCTTAATCCATTCATCTGTTGATGGACATTTAGGTTGTTTCCATGTCTTGGCTATTGTGAATAGAGCTGTAATGAACATACGGGTACATGTGACTTTTTCTAGGAAAATTGTGTCTGGATATATGCTCAGCAGTGTAATTGCTGGATCATATTCTATATTATTTTTATGAGGTACCTCCATACTGTTTTCCATAGTGGTTGTACCAATTTACATTCCCACCAAGAGTGGAGAAGGGTACATTTTTCTCTGCACCTTCTCCAGCATTTGTTATTTGTTGACTTGTTAATGATGGCCATTCTGACCAGTGTGAGGTGGTACTTCATTGTAGTTTTTATTTGCATTTCTCTAATAATTAGTGATATTGAGCATTTTTTTCATATGCCTGTTGGCCATCGATATGTCTTCTTTGTAGAAATGTCTCTTTAGGTCTTTTGCCCATTTTTCAATTGGATTGTTCATTTCTCTGTTGTTGAGTTGCATGAGTTGTTTGTTAATTTTGGAGATTAGGCACCTGTCTGTTGTATCCTTGGCAAAGATTTTCTCCCATTCTGTGGGTTGTCTTTTCATTTTTTAATGGTTTCCTTTGTTGTACAAAAGCTTTTGAGTTTGATTAGGTCCCATTTTATTTGTGTCTTTATTGTCATTATTCTAGGAGGTTGATCGAACAAGATGTTGCTGTGATTTATGCCAAAGAGCATTCTGCCTACATTTTCTTCTAGGAGTTTATAGTATTTGACCTTATATTTAGTTCTTTAACCCATTTCGAGTTTATTCTTGTATATGGTGTTAGATAGTGTTCTACCTTATCTATTTTATATATGGTAGCTTGTTCTGCTCATCCCAAACTCCTAATTTATCCTTCCCCTTGTCCCTTTCCCCTTTGGTAACCAAAAGTTTGTTTTCTATGTATGTAAGTCTGTTTCATAAAAGAGGTCACATGCATCATTTTTTTAGATTCTGCATATAAGTGATATCATATTATATTTGTCTTTCTCTGACTTACTTCACTTAGTATGATAATCTCTAGGTTCATCTATGTTGCTGCAAATGGCATTATTTCATTCTTTTTTATGGCTGAGTAATATTCCATTGCATTATCACCATATCTTCCTTATCCACTCATCTGTCAATGGACACATAAATTGTTTCCATGTCTTGGCTATGATAAATAACACTGCAGTGAACATTCTGGTGCACATACGTTTTTGAATTACAGTTTTTGTCTTTTCCGGATATGTACCCAGGAGTGGGATGTTTGGATCATAAGGTAACTTTCTTTTTAGCTTTTTCAAGGAAATTCCATACTGTTTTCCATAGTGGCTGCACCAATTTACATTTCCACCAACAGTGTAGGAGAGTTCCCTTTTCTCCACACCCTCTCCAGCATTTATTATTTGTATATTTTTTTATGATGGCCATTCTGACCTGTGTGAGGTGATACCTCATTGTAGTTTCGATTTACACTTCTCTAATGATTAGTAATGTTAAGCATCTTTTCATGTTCCTCCTGGCCATCTGTATGTCTTCTTTGGAGAAATGCAGAATGACCTTTTATACCATCTGCTTCCGTTCCTTGTACTTAAGCACAGGGACACAGTCTATTGGCACATGTGCAGTAGATGTAAGAACAAAGTAATTCTAAGAACTGTCACAGGTGGCAAAAGTATCTCCAGGCATGCTACCTGTGCTGCCCATGCAGTCTTTTTGGTGGCTCAGTTTCAACCTGAGTCTGCTCACCCCACATCTCCTGTCCTTTAAACGCCACTCCCTCAGTTGCCTCAAATATGCACTGGACTCTCCAGATCCAAGAGTTAGGACTTCTTTTTTTTTTTAAAGATTTTATTTTTTTTCCATTATAGCTGGTTTAAGTGTCCTGTCAATTTTCCACTGTACAGCAAGGTGACCCAGTCACACACACATACATTCCTTTTTCTCACATTATCATGCTCCATCATAAGTGATTAGATATAGTTTCCAGTGCTATACAGTAGGATCTCATTGCTTATACATTCCAAAGGCAATAGTTTGCATCTCTTAACCCCCAGCTCCCAGTCCACTCCACTCCCCCACCTCCTCCTTGGCAGCAACAAGTCTATTCTCCAAGTCCATGATTTTCTTTTCTGTGGAAAGGTTCATTTGTGCCATATATTAGATTCCAGATATAAGGGATATCATGCGGTATTTGTCTTTCTCTTTCTGACTTACTTCACTCAGGATGAGAGTCTCTAGTTCCATCCATGTTGCTGCAGATGGCATTATTTTGTTCTTTTTTATGGCCAAGTAGTATACCAGTATGTATATATACCACATCTTCTTAATCCATTCATCTGTCGATGGACATTTAAGTTTTTTCCATGTCTTGGCTATTGTGAATAGTGCTGCAAATGAACACACGTGCGCATGTGTCTTTTTCAAGGAAAGTTTTGTATGGAAATATGCCCAAGAGTGGGTTGCTGGGTCATATGGTAGTTCTATGTATAGATTTCTAAGGTACCTCCATACTGTCCTCCATAGTGGTTGTACCAGCTTACATTCCCACCAACAGTGTAGGAAGGTTCCCCTTTCTCCACACCCCCTCTAGCATTTGTTATTTGTGGACTTATTAATGATGGCCAATCTGACTGGTGTGAGGTGGTACCTCATAGCAGTTTTGATTTGCATTTCTCTAATAATAAGGGATGTTGAGCATGTTTTCATGTGCTTGTTGGCCATCTGTATATCTTCCTTGGAGAAACGTCTATTCAGGTCTTTTGCCCATTTTTCCATTGGGTTGTTGGCTTTTTTGCTGTTGAGTTGTATAAGTTGCTTGTATATTTTAGAGATTAAGCCTTTGTCAGGTGCATCATTTGACACTTTTTTCTCCCATTCTGTAAGTTGTCTTTTTGGTTTCTTTTTGGTTTCCTTTGCTGTGCAAAAGCTTGTCAGTCTGATTAGGTCCTATTGGTTTATTTTTGCTTTTATTTCTGTTGCTTCGGGAGACTGACCTGAGAAAACATTTGTAAGGTTGATGTCAGAGAATGTTTTGCTTGTGTTCTCTTCCAGGAGTTTGATGGTGTCTTGTCTTATGTTTAAGTCTTTAAGCCATTTTGAGTTTATTTCTGTGTATGGTGTGAGGGAATGTTTTAGTTTCATTGATTTACATGCAGCTGTCCAAGTTTCCCAGCACCACTTGCTGAAAAGACTGTTTTTTTTCCCATTTTATGTTCTTGTCTCTTTTGTCAAAGATTAATTGACCATAGGTGTCTGGGTTTATTTATGCATTCTCTATTCTGTTCCATTGGTCTGTATGTCTGTTTTGGTATCAGCACCACACTGTCCTGATGACTGTGGCTTTGTAATATAGACTGAAGTCTGGGAAAGTTATGCCTCCTGCTTAGTTTTTGTTCCTCAGAATTGCTTTGGCAATTGTGGGTCTTTTGTGGTTTCATATAAATTTTTGGATTGTTTGTTCTAGTTCTGTGAAAAATGTCATGAGTAATTTTATAGGACCTCTATTCTTAACAGAAGGGGTTTGATCCAGGCCCCTGTTATTCCATTTCAACTGACAGGATAATGAGTCATTACAGAGAACAGCTCCACCTCTACCCACCCCAGAATCATACTTGTCCCATACACATCAACCTCCCCAATATCCACATCTCCTTCATTTCCCTTTCCATACTGACCAACATTAACCTCTGCATTAATACTTTAATGGGTCATGAACATCAATACAATTGTTATCATTATCTGAAAAGCCATCACTATTTTAGAAACCAGTGTGCTATGTTGGAAAGAGAAAAGGAGCTCTGAAGGTAGGCTGAAGTACATTCAAATTATAGCCGTTGCTTTCAACATTTATGGGAGGTTGGGCAAGTTCCACATCTTGAATGTTTTTCTTCATCTGTACATGATGGGGATGATAACCTCATCACAGAGTTTGCAAAGATTAAATGAAGTCAAGTACGTACAGCATCTTGTAGAGTAATGGCTCCTAAGAGGTGTCCAGTGTTTTTTTTTTTTTTTTGTATATTGTGGACACTCAGTAAACACAGAACAAGTGACAATGAATAAACTTTCCTTGCAGAGCAAGCAGACTGAATGTTTTCAGTGAATATATTATTTAGGCTGGAATTTTTCAAATATTTAGTTGCTGTTAGTGGAAGGAACTTTTCTTCAAGTAAAGTTGTATGCAGAAAGGTAACACTGACAATAAGAAAAGTGGAGCTGCTTCAACTAAAACAGGGGAGAGGGTCCGGAGCTCACCTACTCAGACTCTTCTGTTTCTTTCATCACCTGCCAGTTCACCTTTGCTCTGACACTCCAAAAGTGTGTTGTGAAACCACAAATCTAGTCTATATTCTCAAAACCAAGTTTTAATATGTCCTTTATCTAGGTTCCACATATTTTTGTTCTATTTTCTGTTTGTTAACAATATAAATGACATTACATTTTCCACCTTGTATTGTTGTTGATAATATAGGAAGCTGCCTTTGTAGATAAGTTCTCTTAAAAATTCTTCAAGTGTGTCTGTTTACTCTGCTGAGATTTTCCAAGTACATAATCACATTGCTTACAAAAGATGATTTTTATCTCATCCTAGGTAATATTTTTTTCTCTTACTTGTTCCATATTTTAGCGTATGCACTAGAATCCAAAAAAAAAAAAATGTTATTTAAAAATGGTCTGGGTATACATCCTTGTTTAAGTCTTGATTGTAATTAGCTTTCTTCTAGACCAGTTACTCTTGTCTTTGTTGCTGGAGTCCCAACTGCATGAGATTCTGATTTAATTGGTCTGAGGTAGATCTCAGGCTTCAGTAGGTTTCGGGATTTTTTTGGGGGGAGTTGGGAGGGGGAGTGGGGCTTGCCTGTGGCGTGTGGAAATTTCTGGGCCAGGGATGGAACCCATGCCATAGCATCTCGATCCAAGCCACTGCAGTATGACGCCGGATTCTTAACCTCCTGTTCCACAAGATAACTCTCTTCAGTAGGTTTAAAAGCTCTCCAGGATATTCTTATGTTCGGAGAATTGAGACTCTCAGCTCTAGGTAATTTACCATGAAGTACGTTGACTGCTTATTATTTTTTTTATTATTTCTCCAATACATTTTTTTCTACTGTACAGCATGGTGACCCAGTTACACATTCTATTTTCTCACATTATCATGCCCCAGCATAAGTGACTAGACATAGTTCCCAGTGCTGCACAGCATTTCTATTGATGGCTTATTAAATATAGTTATTCCTTACCATGTTTAGAAAGGATTGCTGTTCTTAGACGTCTAAGATTTGGGGGTTTGTTTTTTATTTAGAAACAGTTTTGCAATTATCTGTTGAGATGTTGAGATGATTGTATTATAAACACATAATATTCTTTTTTTTTAAAAGAACTTCATATTAATTGTCTTTCTACGGGAAGGAAGAATTTCATTTTATTTAATTTTTTTGGCTTCCATGGCACACAGAAGTTCCTGAGCCAGGGACAAACCCACACCACAGCAGTGGCCGGAGCCATGGCAGTGACAATGTTGGATCCTTAACCTGCTAGGCCACCAAGGAATTTCACATGTATTTATCCTTGTTGGATATATTAAAGCAATGAATAAAACATCCTTGTATTTATTCCTAGGTTAAACTTGGCCATGGTAGGTAAGCCCTTCATTGTTTTCTTGAGTTCAGGTTGCATTATGTTTTCTATTTGTTAGAATGATATATTTCTATGAATTCTCTGTCCTACCTCAGCAATAACAACAATAATAATATCATTATGTTTAAGAAGTGTCTATGTTCCAGAAGCTGATCTAAATCTCTTATATGATTATTTCATTTATTTCCATTTATACAAATGGAAACTAAAGCATGAAAGGATTAAAATTCCTGCCCATGGTCACAGAGCTGGGACATGGAAAAGCCAAGGTTTGAACGCCAGTAGTTGGTGTTAGAGAACATGTTGGTTGCATTATTTCTTCTAGAGGCCTCTCAGTGTCATCATGTGCCCTCTGTGTGAACTTGGATAGCAGACCGGAAATTTCCTTAACCTCTAATTTCTTCAGTTTGGTCATCACGCAAATGAGGGTAACAGTTATCCTTCCTTTGTAGGACTGTCAGAAGGATTGCCTGAATTAGTATTTGTGAAGTGCTCAAATCTATACCTGGCACTAAGGATTTACATCAGTGCCTGTTAAATAGATCCCAGCCAGGCCATCTGGTTCTGGGTCTCATCCATTACCTCTTTGGAGTCAGGGTTATGCCATTTTAAAAAATGACCTGAGTAGTTTTCATTCTCCTGCAACTTTTTCTTAAATAGATTTTATACATTTATATTTTCTCCCAACTCATTCACTTTGTTTTATTGGCATAGATACATAGAATTTTTTCAATAACAAAAAGTTCCCTACTGTTATAGCCTTTTATTTTCCTCATTTTATTTGAATTTTCTATCTACAAAAAAATCTAGTTTTGATTTTATTAATTTTGTTTTTCAAAAAAAAAAGTCACTGAATTTATCTATTAATTTTCTGTTTTATAATTGATTGATTTCTGGTTTTTTACATATATCTTCCTGAGTAAAAAGCTTCCTTTATCTCATTTTAATCCAACAGCATAAATTTGCCTGTGTACAGCTTTGATCATACCCAACAATTTTTTTTATTTGTGCCATTCCTAATCAACCAGCTTTGGGGGTTTTACCGCAATCACTTTGTTCACCCTTTGTCAGCCCCCTTTTCAGTCACATTTGTTCCCTCCCTATTTGCTCCCTCAGGCAGTTGTCTCTGGGGCCTCTCTTCTAAAACAGATAATCTCTTGACTCAGTTTATCTCCTTCCCACATATGGTGATTATACATAATTACAATGATGGAGGGGAAATTAGAAGATTTTTCATTCGCTTTTCTGAACCAGTTACCTGATCCAGGCTCACAAAGGGACAACTGAGAAGTTCTCCCATACAAATAGGAAAAGTGGCTAGAAAATATAATGAAAGAGCTGGTATCATTTACTCTAACAGAATAAAGAGGAGGAAGAAGAGGAATATGAAGAGGAAGTGGGGAGGGAGGGAAGGAAGGAAGGATGGATGGATGGAAGGAAGAAAGGAAAGAAAATTTAAGAATCTTCTGAGAGACATTTAAAAAGAAAAACAGCTTGAATATAAATGGAGAGCTACTCCTTGTATTGGAATGGCTAATACTGTAAGATGTCAATTCTTTCTAAATTAATATGTAAATTTGTTGCAACCCCAACAAAATATTAATTGATTTTAAAAATCAGAACAGCTGGTTCTAGGATTTTTGTGTAAATATCAAAACCCAAGCTTGGCCAGAAAAAAATTTCTGAAAAGGAAGCATAATGAATCAGGCCAAGTTCTATCAGATAATAAAGTATATTACAAAGCAAATGTGATTAAGCTGGATGAATGAATCACGATAAAGAATCCAGAACTGGACTCAGATGCATATGCAAATTTAGTATATGACAAAGATGACATTTCAAAGCAAATGCATTATTCAAATAATAGAAATAATGATACTATTCATAGAGTTATAATACTGTTCTCTCATAATGTTTTAATTTTTGTGTCATACACTTACTATAGGTTATAACTTTTATTATGGATGTTATACGTTTTTATGTAAAAGAATCTATAAATTCCTAGGAGAAATGAAAATTATTTTTGTATTATGGATTGGGAAAGGCCTTTTTATTTTTATTTTCGTTTTTGGCCACTTCGTGGCATATGGAGTTCCTGGGCCAAGTATCAGATCCAAGCCACAGAAACGACCTAAGCTACAGCTGTGGCAATGCTGGATCCTTAACCTATTGTGCTGGGTGGGGGCTCCAACCCAGGTCCCAGAGCTCCCAAGACACTACTGATCCCACTGCAGCACAGCAGGAGCTCCAGGAATGGCCTTTTTAATATTTACTGAACACTTATTGCCAAGATCTTTTTAGGCATTTTGCATATATTTATGTATGCAATCCCCACTCTATGTTATCATCTCCATTCAACAGAGGAGAAAGCAAATTGCAAGAGGTGAAAGTTGCCCTTGACCCCAGGGCTCAAAGGAGCGAAGTGCACAGTTAGATCAGATCGTTGGACTACTAGAGGTTGTGTTCTCAACCATTACGATAAACTAGCTGCCTAAACAACTGGCAAACCATCTGGAAAAGAAACAAAGGTGGAGCCCAATGATGGTTCAACTGCTGGACTGAATCTATCCTTGGCCTTGACACATGGGCAATATCTGATTGCATATGTTCACAAATGAAGTTACTGTTAGCACAAGTATAAAATGTCTCAGCATCATCTAACCCTCGATAACAGGTAGCAGGATGGCCCTGGTGGCAGGAAAACTGTGCCACAAGCAGGAAGTAAGAATCAGGTGATGTAATGTGTGAAGGGCAGTTTTACGACCTGGTAAAGGACCTGGCAGGACCTTACCCTGGAAATACACAGTGCCACCATAAATAACCCATGTGTTTCCCACAAAGAAGAGCATACACACCCAATATCTGCATGTCTGATGGCACCTAGCATCCTCTGTTTAAAATCTGTCTATCGTGTGGGCCACAGTGTTAAAGAGAAAAACCACACATGCTCAAACCCACGATACCAAAGCCTAGATTTAACACCTAGACTAATTGTAATTTGTCTTCCCCAGAAATGTCTTCTTAATCAACCAATTTGGAATTTTCCAGTCAGCACCAATGAGGTAATTGGTCACATCAGCCCCCTCCATCCTCCCCCCTCCAATAAAAAGAAGAGGCAATCTATATAATAAAATCCTGGTCCAGTCCCTTCCCCCTAAAAAGAAGAAGTTCTGGCCTGAAAGAACTCTTTCCTTTTGCTACTGATTTCCTTGTCCACCCTCCTTCTATAAAAGTCTTCTATTTTGTCCCTCTCCCAGGAGTCCTACTGTTTACTAGGTGGGATACTGACTGATCCATCAGTCCTCTAATAAAGCCAATTAGATTTTCAAATTTACTCGGTTGTATTGTGTTTTTTAACAATAATAAACTACAACTTCTGTGGGATTTATGCGTCAGAGGGGTCATTTTTTTAACCCTCCAACCCAGTCGTCCGCAGAATTCCTTCAATTTTTACCTCACTGCCTACCCCTAATTAAATTCCAAATGGAGAAAAGATTTTTTCATGTAAACCCATCTATAAAGTTCTAGGAAGAAACATGGTGAAATTGTTGTTAATATCCCCAGTGAGAGAGATCTTTCCAAGACTTGAACGTTAAGCTCAGATGTTATGATGGAAAAGAAGGACTGCTTTCACTAAATTAAAATTCTAAAATTTTGCACAGGAAAAAATAAAGCCAAAAGGCAAATGAAACTTAGGAGAAATGTCTGTACCACCCACAGCAGACAAAAGTTTAATTTCCATAGTATATTAAGAGCTTTATAAAAAACAAAAGGCAATACGGAAAGTAAAAAACCCAGTGGAATGAACAGAGGACACAGACAAGAAGTGTACTGGAAAAGAAACATAAAAATATGAAAAGATGGTCAACCTCATAATTTTAGAAAGCAACTTCAAATAAAAATGAAACACCACTATTCATCTATTGGACAAAAGATCTTTGCTAACGCACAACACTAATGAAAGAAGGGGAAGGAGACACTTTCAAATATTGAATAGATTAATTGGTACATCTACTTTGGAGGGTAATTAAACATGATTCTAGTAATAATTTTAATAGCAATAGCTTTGTTGACTTAAAGAAAAGCACAATGTGAGAGTTGTGAGTTGAAGTAGTCAGGGTCTAGTCCAGGAGACAGCCTCTCAGTAGCTCTGAGTGAACGGTTCCAAAGAAGTAGAGGGGGAGCCAGCAGATAGGAATTTTTTTGGCTGGGAAATACATGCGGTCCAACATGGTAAAAATTTATACATCTTGGTAAAAGATTACTGCTAATCACAAAGAACAGATATCTCAAGTCAATGACTTTCATGCTTTTCTATGTGTGGGAAGATGCAAGAATCTGGGGTCATTGAACTTCTTCCTGAGATATGCAACTTAACTATCTAAGGGGCCCTTTATTTAAGCACAGACTGCCCCATCCTATTTTTCATCCTGATTTCCTCTCAGGTGCAGGTGCACTGTCCCTGGGTGACTGCAGCGGTTTGTGACTTAATCCTTGGACAACAGGGTTATAAGTGACATATTTGTTCTTTCCAAAGCTTACCTTTATTGAGTGTTGGCTATGTCAGACAGATACTAGTCTTGGTATTTAGATATTTTAATTCACATGCTCCTCATAACCACAAAATGAAGTGGTTTCTATTATTATCCTATGAGAAAACTGAGGCACAGAAAGATGAAGAAACTTGTTTAAGATCTCATGTTTAGTAAATGGAGAAGCTGGCTTCAAATTCATACATTCAGTTTAAGATGCCAAGTTTGACAATGTCCATAAAAATTTTGAATGTTTATGCCTATTATCTATACCCAGTCATTAGAATTACATTTGGCTACAGAACACAGAAAAGAAAATAATTATCAAAATAAGTGTGTACATTTCTCTCCCATGTAAATAAAGTCTGGAGGTACGCAGTCCAAAACTGGTAGGGCAGCTCGATTATACGAAATGCTCAGGAATCTGGTTCTTTCCAGCCTACCACTCACTCTCCAAAGAATGTAGCCCTAGAGCTTATAGTCCAAGGCAGCAAGTGAATTATAGGAAGGAATAAATCATAAAGGACAAAGGCATGCATGAGCTGTCTCAACTGTTTCTCGGAAGCTGCCACATGATACTTCCTCTGACATTGCTTTGGCTGCAAGGGAGGCTGGGAAATGTAGTCTTAATTCTGAGCAGCAATAGGCAACAGTTAAGCACGGGTAGCAACCACAGAAGAGGAGGGGAATGGCTATTGACAGGGCTTTCCTTCCTACTGACACCAAAATTCCAGTTCTAGGAAAATTTCCAACAGATGAATAGTACATTAGTGCAAAACCATATCATATTGATTATTCTCCATTTATACTTCCAGATATATTTTTGACCCTGCTCTGCCGGCCTGTGCCCTGGGACCTGATCTCTAAGGACTGCATCTCTTGGGTTTCCTTGCCCTCTGGATTCCACTTCTATTCAGCAGATAAGTCAGCAGAAAACCAGATAGCAAGAGGATTGTGTGGTCAGATTATAGACTCTGATGGTTGCAGTTTGGGCGGTTACTACACTCCTCAATCTACAGCCACAGCTCCTGTTAGGTGGCATCTCTCACAAAGTGAGATTCTACCAAGACTGCTCCCTCCCCTTGTTCTTTGGTGCCTAGGGAGGGTTAGGGCTTCTCACTGTTGCTAGTTTCTGACTACTTAACCATGTACTGTTTGATCCATTAATTCTGCCAGCACCGGTGTCAACAGTCCTTCCATTAAACTCTCTTCAGCAAGCTTTGGATGTGCCATCTGCTTTCCTCCTGGACTCTGGCTAATACACATATGTACAAGGATTTTCACTGCAGCAATGCTTGAAACAGCGATAAACTAGACATACATTAAATATTCATCAATAGGGGACAGATTAAATATAAATAATATAATCAGAGTAGGAATACTATGTAGCAATTTTTAAAATAATGTCTCAGAGCTCCCATTGTGGCACAGTAGGTTAAGAATCCAACTGCAGTGGCTTGGGCTGCTGAGGAGGTGCAGGTTCAATCCCTGGCCCAGTGCCTGGGTTAGGATCCAGTGTTGCTGAAATTGTGGCTCAGATTCAGTCTCGACCTAGGAACATTCATATGCCACGGGGGAGGAAGGCCATACAAAATAAAATAATAATGTCTCACTGTACTTTGCACTTAAAATTTTAAGAAGGTCGATCTCGTGTTATATGTTCTTACCACAATTAAAAAATAGATGCTACCGACTATTTTTAAAATATAGATACAAATTTAATCTATTCAGATAGATGTGCATATATGTTTTATATGTATGCAGTTATATACTAAGATATGTGTTTTATATATAATATGCATTTGTACTTTGAGGTTTGGGGAAGCATAATGGAGGCCCAGAGTAGGACAGAGATTTACTTTCTTTGAATATCCTATGATACTTCAAGAGTTTTTACCATGTATATATTACCCTTAAAAACAAAACTAGTTAGGGGAAAAAATACTGCTTTCCTCAGGACACAGAGAGGGAAGTATAGGAAGAAGACAATAACAGTCCTTGGATATTCCATTATTTAATTGAGATTCTAGCCTCCTCTCCTCTCTACTCTCTGTCCTCTCTTATCCCCTCCCCACCATGGAGGGCCGCACCCAGGAGGACCCTCCTTTTAGGAAAGAATAGCACCTCACTCCCCTGGGGCAGCATGGTTCTTCTGTAGCTTTCCATGTGGTCAGTGCTGTCATGCATTCAAGCTTTTCCATGATCCAGAATCTCCTTATCTGCTTATTACGGTTCTTCCCATTAACTTTTCAAGGACTGGCCTCTTAGGAAATGAAACTACCTTTCAGGTTTCTGAAAAAAGACCTCACTCTCTCAGCCTACAGCTCTTGGAACAGGGCGAATTCTGTTAGGACTGACCACAAGGACCCTCTAATAGAATTTAAAAGTTCCAGTTTTACTTTGGGCTGAAATCAAAAGCATGGAGATCTTGAAATATCACGTGATTTCGGTTACATGTGGAATCTAAAAAAAAACATGATACAAATGAACTTATTTACAAACAGAAATAGACTCACAGACCTAGAAAACAAATTTAGGGTTACCGAAGGGGGCAGGGACAGGTGGAGGAATAAAGTAGGAGTTTGGGATTAACAGATATACACTACTATATATAAAATAGGTAGCTAACAAGAACCTACTATATAGCACAGGGAACTCTACTCGGTATCTTATAATAACCTATGATGGAAAGGAATCTGAAAAAGAATATGATATATATTTATATACTTATTTATATATATGTATAACTGAATCACTTTTCTGTGAACCTGAAAACTGACACATCTGAAACTAACACAAAATTGCAAATCAACTGTTTCCATAATATTTTAATTAAAAAATAAAAGAGTATATTAACAGGGGGGGAGACAAATATAAAGAGCCAACAAGTTGGAGAAATAGCATAGCATACTCAATGAAGAATTACATACTGAATATATAGTATGCTGAAAAACATTAAGAAGTTCACACAAAAAACCTATTTGCAAATACTACAGCTGGATTCATAACTGAGCTGACATAACCTGGAAACAACCCACAGTCCTTCAACTAGTAAAGAGATGAGGGAACTTGGTACTGGCTTACAATGGATGACTATTCAATAATCAAAAGCAATGAACTATAGGTTCAGACATCAACATAGCTTAATCTTGAATGTATTATGTGGTCATTATAAATGTTGTTATAAAAATGGTATTTGGAGTTCCCGTCGTGACTCAGTGGTTAATGAATCCAACTAGGAACCATGAGGTTGCGGGTTTGATCCCTGCCCTTGCTCAGTGGGGTAAGGATCCAGTGTTGCAGTGAGCTGTGGTGTAGGTTGCAGACGCAGCTTAGATCCCGCGTTGCTGTGGCTCTGGCATAGGCCAGGGGCTACAGCTCCGATTCGACCCCTAGCCTGGGAACCTCCATATGCCGCGGGAGCAACCCAAGAAATGGCAAAAAGACCAAAAAAAAAAAAAAGGTATTTAATGAAATTTAAAGATATAAAACAATATTGAGGGAAAGCGTGTTATAAACTGCTTGTACCTTGTGTAAAGTAACAATGCTTTCCAAATGGGTAAATATGTAGGGTAGATAGGGCCCTCTTGAGTGAAGTAATTTGATTTCAAAAAGACTTATGAGCAAGCAAGACCTTTTCATCCAAAAGGATTGAAGATAGTTTTTAATTTACAAAGTAATTTATTTAATCAGTGCCTATTTGAAACTCAAAAGCAACTTAATAAATGTAGTTTCTTAACACAAGTATTTATGATTTCAGAAATAAAGAAAATTTCAATTATATGAATTTGAATAAATTCGCTGCTCAGTAAGCATTCATCTAATGGGCATAATGGTCGTCTATCAAATTTATTGCTTGATGTTTATTTTTAAAGTTTCAAACTCTGAATAGTTTCTTCATGTTACTCAAGGTACAAGAGGGATCTTTTTGTCTTAAAGGATTTTAAAACTTCTTAATACCTTTTGAAACAAAATGTTATATTTTTGTCAAAAAAAAAATACTGGGGTATTGGTGAGACTTTCAATTTGGATCCTATTCCTTCCTTTAATTATTGACTTAACATCTACATAATGAGAACCTATGTGACTTGAAAAACTAGGTTCACCTCTTTGTGGGTGTCAAGCCAAAAGACACAACCAATCTGAAGACCAGGAGAAGGAAGGATTTCTTACCTATGCCACAGCCATAGCAACGTAGGATCCAAGCCATGTCTGTAACTTACGCCACAGCTCACGGTAGCACGGATCCTTAACTCCCTGAGCAAGGCCAGGGAACAAACCTGCATCCTCATAGATACTAGTCATGTTCATTACTGCTGAGCCATTACAGGAACTCCAAAACTGGGAAAATTTTGAACTAAGGGTACATGCATATTCATGAAGGGGACTGAGCAGAGGTGAATTCTGCATAGAATTCGGCAAAGGTCAACAGAGTCCAAGTTTTAGCTGACAGAAGCCAAGACGGTGAGAAAATGTCAACATCATCATCCTTTAGGTTCCAGTTGATCTGGTACCTAACGGGGTTTAAACTCTTAAGCAAAACAGCTCAAGAAAGTGCTTCAGGCTAATCTTTACTTTTGAAGCAGTAGTGGGAATCCTTAAAACTGACACATTGTCTTTGCTCTTGTTACTTCTCCCCGCCTGGTAACAGTCTTTTGTTTCTGCATTCTTTTGTTCTCAAGATTATTCAATACTGAGACCTATTCAAGGACAAGCATTATGGCCAGGCTTAGATCACAAAATGACTTAGGCCAAAAATGCTTCTCTAATGTCCAAAAGCTGTATCTGGTGTTCTTCCTCCAGGGACTTCCTACCCTATCTGCTTACACCTGCTCTGTTCCAAAACACTAGACGGTGCCAGAAATTGATAAAACGAATGAACCCTGATCTTGAGAGATAGTCTCACAGAGGGGACAGAGAGGTGTAAGAGGTGCCACGGGAAGTGAATATAAAGATTAGAGTCAAGGCTCAGAGAGAGTGGTCAATTGTAATCAGGGACCAGGATGGGTGACCAGAAAGATTTCCTAAGCCGGACACCTATGGTAACTTAAAACTGTTGAAGGAAGATTAAAATGGGATATCAATATATTGAAGGTCATTGGTGTCATCCTTATCCTAGAGAGAATCAAAAGGAAAAGAGGAAGAATGAGTCAGGAGTGCCATCACAGGCATTATTCAGAAAAGAAAAAAAAGAATAGTTAAATATTTGGCTGTTATTTTAGACCAGATTAAAATGTGTTCATGTTAAGATACTGCCTTAATGTTCTTATACCTGTGGGGGAAAAGACATCCAGTTACGAAATAATAGGACATATTGAAGAAACAGCTGATGGTGCCAGCACCTTGAGGCATGGACTAATTGCAGGGAATGATAAGGATACAGAGGTGGGGGCAGGGCTGCATAGGAAAGGCCTTTTCTATAATACCCAAAGCATGGGGAACTGTGGTTCGGCCAAGCAGTGATGTAATCACTTGTGCACATTAGAAAGATCACTCTAGGGGGAGTATGGAGGTAAGGTCAATTGTGAGACTGTTGCACTGATGCCAAGCAAAGATGGAGAAGGCAGAGGCAGGCCAGGAATGCTGACACAGTAGATTGCATCTGACTTCAACAGGATTCAGTTACTAGTTCAATGATGGGGGCAAGGGAATGGGAACTATTGAAGGAATCTCCTAGTTTTCTGGTGACCAACCAGGTGGAGGTGTCATATCCTATGATAAACAATAAAAGACAAGGAAATTTGAGGAAAATAGGTTGAGTTTGAGGTTATTTTTCGGATGGCCATATAATGAGGTCTGGGACACTGTTAAGAATGAGAAGAACTAGGAATTCCCATCATGGCTAAGTGGAAATGAATCTGACTAGTATTCATGAGGACTCAGGTTCAATCCCTAGCCTCGCTCAGTGGGTTAAAAATCCAGCAACACAAGTTCATTGCAGCACTATTCACAATAGCCAACACATCAACCCAAATGTCCACTGATAGATGATTGGGCCAGGAAGAGGTGGTATATATACACAATGGAATACTACTTGGCTGTAAAAAAGAACAAAATAATGCCATTTGCAGCAACATGGATGGAACTAGAGACTCTCATCCTGAGTGAAGTAAGTCAGAAAGAGAAAGACAAATACCATATGATATCATTTATATCTGGAATCTAATATACAGCACAAATGAAACTTTCCACAGAAAAGAAAATCATGGACTTGGAGAATAGACCTGTGGTTGCCAAAGGGGAAGGGGAAGAAGGAGTGGGAGGGACTGGGAGCTTGGGGTAAATGTAGAATGTTGCCTTCGGGGTGGATTAGCAATGGGATCCCGCTGTGTAGCTCTGGGAACTCCTACTAGTCAATTATGATGAAACAGGTAATGTGAGAAAAAAGAATGTATACGTGTATGTGTAACTGGGTCACCATGCTGTGCAGTAGAAAAAATATATACATAAAGAAATTAAAAAAAAAAAATCCAGCGTTGCTGTGAGCTGTGGCCCAGGCCACAGACATGGTTTGGATCTCACGTTGCTGTAGCTGTGATGTAGGCCAAAGGCTATAGCTCCAACTTGACGCCTAAGCTGGGAACATTCATATACTGTGGGTGTGCACCCCTGCCCCCCCCAAAAAAAAGAATGAGAAGAACTAAATTTCATGCTTTTATTTATATCTTCTTCCTCTACTCAGTCTCTCTTTTCCCTGCCCCAAAATCCTTGACCCTCCTTGTCTCCTTCCCACCCCAGTTTTGCTTAGTTAACACCTACTCATTCTTTAAAGATTAACACAAGCAACACTCCATCCAAAAAGTCCCTCATGACACATCACCTCCTTCTCATAAATGTGAGTTAGATGATTTTCCCCTCATGCTCCGGTAATGCTCTATGCTTGTTTCTACATTACACCATAATGTACACTGAATGATAATTCAGTTACAGGTCTGTCTCCCCTGCATGATTTTAATCTTCACGCTAGGAGGGTCTACATATTCCTCTCTAATATTGCCCATATATAGTACAATGTTTATTAGGATGTGGTAGGCTCTCAGCAATTGTTGAATGAATGAATGAATATCTTGAGTGAGAGAAGGAGCACTTCTTTTTCTTAGACTGGAGATTGAGGGTGTTGAGGTGGTGGGTGTAGGGGACTAAATGAGAATTTGAAGCTCTCTAAAATCAATTTCTGTCTATGAAGTAAGAGTCATTTCCTAAAAGAATGATGATAAAGACATGTTGAGGGAAATGATGGAGGTTTGGAATAGCTTCTCTAAGGAGTGAGAATGGAAGGTAACCAAACCTATTTAAGATGGTCATGGAGCCCTAAGGGTCCAGCTGATCTTGGCAACAGTGAAGTTATCATGGTAGTGACTCCAGAAGCTCAGTGGGTTGAGTAAGAGAGAGGAGGGCACTGACAGTGGAGATGCTCCAAGGTTCAAGGCCAGAGAGGCAGACCCAGCAGAGGACGAAAGGCTCTGACACAAAATGACACACTGCGGGGTATAGATGGGATAAAGAAGGGCAGTGGAGCCATGAGGGACAACAGACTGAAACAAGTGTGAAGGAGTAGAGGCTTCCTCAGGCTGAAGAAGAGACACTGTGGGTGAGATAGTGGGACACCTGGTCAGAGGAGGCTCTTTTGAGAAACTAGAATGTTAAGCTGGAGATTCCAAAGTTGGGTGTCGTGGTGGTCACAGAGCCCAGGGTGTGGCCATGGAAGCTAGTTGCTAAAGGGACATGGTAAGTAAAGTTGTGGGAGCCAGGAAAGTTAGAAACTTTGAAGCTGCATTTCATGGTTTGTACCAGAACCATGAAACTGCCTGTATTAGAGGCAGGAGCAAGGTGAAAAGAAGAGTAAGAACAGGATTTCAGAAAGTTTATTGAAAAGTGGGTGGTGAAAAGGGGTTAGGGTTAGGGTGAGAAGGATGGCTAGGGTTAGGGTTAGGGTTAGTGGGCATGTGTGGCCAGAGGATATGAAGTATAAAATATGGTTCCTGCTTTAAGAACCTTGAAACTTCAGGAAAAACAAAGAAGCACAAACAACTAAATAACAATAAAATAGTCAGAACTTGTACAGCACAGTGACTCCATCACTATACATTAACTATACTGCAATAAAAATAAAACTTTTTTTTAAAAAGAGGACTTATCTCCCCAAAGTTAGACAGATATATTCCACTTTAACACTTTTATAATTTTGATTTATTTATTTACTTATTTATTTTTATAATTTTGACTTAAAATTTACCTACTTATTACTTCCAAAATGTATTTTTAAGTAATGGAAAATACTTTGTCATTTTGTTAATGGGTAATTGATTGTCCTAATAAAAATTTAATTGACCAAAAAAAAAAAAAAAGCCAGAACCTGTGTTAAAGTCATACTACCTCCTTCAGCATCAAGGATTAAACACTTCATGGTTTGAGAATTGTTAATATTGCCCATGCGTTTCCAACTTCCCTTGAATTTCAGAATGTTATGGAAGGTTGGCCTTTCCTGAGCACAGACCTGTCCCCAACCTGTGCATCGTGACACCAGCCAGTCAGACCAGCAGGCTCTTCATTTTCTGCTTCTCACACGATATGCTGGCACGCCGGCCTGTCTGCTATACCACCTGGTTTAACAAAGTAGGTCACACCAGGGCTCTTGGCTCAGAGACAGGGAGCTGCACGGGAACAGGCTGTCACTAAAAGAGAGACTGATGATTATCTCCTGTAGAGACTTTTAAGAAGAGAAAGACTAAGAGAAGATTATACCTATCATCGTACTTTTAATCTTTAACTGATCCGCCTCTTTTTATACAGCCTATAGGCTAGTAAAACAGACAAATTTGACATATTTCTACTACCTTGATAGAGTGCTGTAGGCAATAATGTTTTCCATTGTGTAGTACATGTTCACTGACAAAATTCTTCCACATGGATGAAGTCATTTGTCCTTCAAAGCAACCACCATCGAAGCGAGGATTACTGACCCAACTGACATGGGCTTCGTTTCAGGTTCACTCCACTGAGGTGAGGAAGCTGCTGTCTGTCTTACTCATCCTCAAGAGTAGGCGTTCCCCACTTATAGAGCAGTGGAGCCCCGCCCTAAATGTCACCCCTCTTTCTCTCTCTTACATCTGTCAACTCTTTCTGCTATTTCTTTCCATGGAATTCAATTCAATTTAAGAGGCAACTGGTGAATGGCAACCATGGGCCAAATACTATACAAGGAATTCAGATTACCAAACTGACACCCCCAAGGAGCGGCCAAAATAACTAAGTAGACAGGGAAACAAATTACTCTAATATGGTAGCTATTAAACCAGAGGGACACGCATGGTACCATGATCACTCGAAGAAGGGAGAAATTAATGTTGACTGGTGGGCTGAAGTGGCAGATGAACGAGGAGTTGAAAGATGCATAAACACAGTAGAAAGGATATTCCAGGCAGATTGAACAGCCTGTGAAATAGTAAAGGAGCGGGAAACGAAGAAGTTCAGTTTAATTCATCTCTCTTCCATATAAACACTCGAGTGATTGGAGAAAAACACACAACAGTTATATCAGGCCCACTGACCTTAAGTAAGGTCACAGAGCTACTCATTTGTACATCTAGACTACTGCTTCCCAACTTCTTTCTCTGCATACCTCCAACTCTACCTCTTCTTCCTTCTCATATGACACCTTTGCTTACTACTGAGCTGAGAAAATGGAACCAGTGACAAGTGAACTTGCAAAATCAACTGTGGCCACATCTACCATCCTAGTACCAGCTATTCCCATGTACTCTTCTCTCTCGCCAGCATTGGTGTGGATGACCTTTTCAACCTTCTCTGAGCCAACTTTTCTTTGGACACCAGACTCTTGCCTTCTCCAGAACATTGCTACAAGCAATTCTCCTCCACTCTCCATATAATCATTTCCATTAGGAAAATGGACAATACAAAAATGCTGTTATTGGAGTTCCCGTCGTGGTGCAGTGGTTAATGAATCCGACTAGGAACCATGAGGTTGCAGGTTCGGTCCCTGCCCTTGCACAGTGGGTTAATGATCCAGCGTTGCTGTGAGCTGTGGTTTAGGTTGCAGATGCGGCTCAGATCCTGAGTTGCTGTGGCTCTGGCGTAGGCCGGGGACTACAGCTCCAATTCAACCCCTAGCCTAGGAACCTCCATATGCCGTGGGAGCGGCCCAAAGAAATAGCAAAACGACAAAAAAAAAAAAAAATGCTGTTATTTCTTCCATCTTACAAAGAAAAAAAAAAAAAAAAAAAGCTCTCTCTTGAGCCTACCCCCTTCCCTATCACTATCTCATTTTTTCTCTTCGCCTTGTAACAAAACTTCTTGAAAGAACTGCCTTACCCACTGTCTCCACTCCTTCTCCAATCTCTGTTGGACCCACTCCAATGAGGCTTTTGTCCAGTGTAGCTGAAACCACTCTTTCCCTGTGTCAATGATCTCCACTTGGCAAACTCCAATGATCACTTCTTTGACCTCATAACCTACTTGACTGGCCATCAACACTTGACCCATTGGATCCCTCTTCCTTCAACCACAGTCTTCACTTGGCTTCCAGGACTTGACCTCCTCCCAAGATCGCTCCTTTTCCTTCAGTGGCCACTTTCTCCAGTTTCCTTTGCTGATTCCTCTGTATTTGCCAGAAATTTAAGAGCTAGAGCTCCCAGGAATCAATCCTTGTACTTCTCATATTCACTTACTCTCTTACTCCCTGGGTGATCACATCCAGTCTAATAATTTTATTATTATTTTTTTTACCTCTTTTCTCCCATAGCTTTAATTACCAAGTAAACCACCCATGGGTCCCATTTGAACCTCTCCTCTAACTCCTGACACATATCTACCTGCATCCTCAAAACATAGCTTGGATGTTTAATAGGCATCTCAAAATCATCATGTTTAAAAAACAAACAAACAAAAAACAAAAACAAAACCTCCTGATTATTTCCCCTAAAATTATTTCCTCTCACACGAATTGAGACTATCTCCATGCTGTCACCCTTGATTTCTCTGTTTTCTCATACCCCACATTCAATCCACCAGAAAATCCTACTAATTCCACCTTTAAAATATGTACAGAATCATAACTCTTTTCATGGTCTCTACAGGTTGCATCCTGGTGTAAGTCACAGTCATTTCTGGATTATGACAATAACTTCCTTCTTTATTTCTTTGCTTACCCTTGGCCTCCCACCCTATTCTGCTCTCCAGAAAGTAGCCAGGATGATTCTTTTAAACTATAAGGAGATTGGGCTCCTCCAGAGTTGTTTCATCTCACCTAGAAAAGAAGCCAAAGTCCTTTCAATGACCTGTGCATCCTACTCAATCTGCCTCCCACATCCGCTCCTCCCCACTGCCCAACCTCTCTGACTAAACACATGAGTGAGTAAATGAGTGGATGTTAGGGGAAAGGAAATTGATTTGAGAGTGACAGTAGACAATGAGTCAGGAGATGAACAACCTTTTAAACCAAGCCAAGGAATTCAAGGTTTATTTGAAAATAAAGGGTCGTCATCAAAGTTGAAGAATTTTAGTATGATTACTATCTCCAATAAACTCTCAGTATTAGTATTCAATCCACATGTCACCTTTTATACAAATCCTGACTTAATTTCTCTACCAGTCTCCCACATACATCCAAAAATTCAGCCACAGTAAACTCTTGGCTGCTCCTCAAATATGTCATATTTTCAAAGTTTCAAGCTTTTTCCCTCTCTGTTCCTTCTGCCTACAATGCCCTTCCTGACTTTGCCTGTAACATGTTTACTGATCCTTCTAGACTCAGCTCAAGTGCCATCATCTTTATGAATCACTTCCTGACCACCTCAGAGAATAAGGTGTTTTCTTCTTTGGGCTTCCAGAGTACATGTTACCCACCTCTATTATAGATTTTATCACCTTGTATAGTTATCATTTACTTATTGGCAAGTCCCTGGAGGACAAGGTCCATCATCAATTCTCCATGGGACCCTTGTCCTTTGCACACACAGTATCTTCAACCTAGAAGATGCTCAATGCAGGTTTATTGACTGAAAATGAGCCAGCAAAATGGAATGAAAATCACTAGAGGAATATGTAAGAGAAACCAGGACAGTGAGATGCCATCGAAACCAAAAGAAGGTCAGTTCTGGAGAGATTCAAATAAGCTTACAGATGTCATTGTATTTAAGAAGTAGGAGAGATTTAGAGATATAATAGCCAAGGTTCAGTAGCACATATAAGATGTTATCTTATAATTTAAGCAGTGATATAATATGAGGAACATTAGAAGAGCTGATAAATGGGGTCTGGGCTCCAGGACAACACTGCAGAGTTGCTGTTCTGCCAGAGTAATCCAAACCTCTGCCACAATGGGAAAGCTGAAAATAAGAAGGCCACCATTGGAACTGTGGCCTCCAGAGCCAGAATACCTGCTAGGTCTGTACCAGCTAAAACAGATGTCCTACATCCTGCCTCTTGATACCAATGACTGCCCCTAAATCCCCTCTAAGGCTGCCACAGGAAACACATCTCTGAGATGATATGCATTTCTACTGCTGTGTAACAACCAACCACTACCCTGATTTGGCAGGTCCAAAGTCCAGGCAGGATTGTCTGCCTGGGTCTCACCAGGCAGAGGTCAAGGGGTCAGCAGTCTGGGTTCTTATGTGGAGGCTCTGAGGAAGAATCTCCTCTTGAGCTCATTTGGCGTTGGCAGAATCCAGTTCCTTATGGTGTAGAACTAAGGTCTTTGTTCCCTGATTCTTGCCCAGGGGTGACTCTCAACTTGTAGAAGTCATTCACAGCTCTTGCCATGCCTTCTTACAGGCCCTCTCATAACACCAAAACTCATAACACCAAAATCCCTCAGGTGGAATCCCCCCCCACATGAATCCCTCTGACTTCCATTTCTGCCTTCAGCCAGAGAAAACTCTCTGCTTTTAGATGGGCTTCTATGATGGAATGAGGCCCATCTAGAATATCTATTTTAAGATTAACTGTGCCACAGGACATAACATCATCATGGGCGTGGGACCTCACCATTCTCATGGGTTCCCAGGATGCAAGTGTGGAAAATTGGAGGTTATTTTTAGAATTCTGCTTATCATATTGCATTTGTCAGAAAAATCAGTATAACAAATAGACATATTTTTTACCTTCTGAGTTAGCCGAGATTGAGAAACAGAAAAAAATGTATGTGAATATCTATCCAGACAGAAATTTATTATAAGTAATTGGCTCACATGGTTGTAGGGGTTGAAAAGTCCCAAGGTCTGCAGGGTAATCTAGTAAGCTGGAAACCCAGGAAAGCAAACGGTGTGGTCCTAGTCTGAAGGCTCATATCCTTGAGACCTGGGAAGAGCTGATGTTTCAGTTTGAGTCAGAAGGTGCAAAGAAACCAATACTCCAGTTTGAAGGCAGTCAGCTCTTACTTGTGGAGGGTCAGCCTTTTTATTCTATTCATGCCTTTTATTCTATTCAGCCCCTTTATTCTATTCAGGATTGGATGAGGTCCACCTGTTTTAGGGAGCGCACACTGCTTTGCTCACTCTACTCATTCCAATGTTAATCTCATCCAAAACACCCTCACTGACACTCAGAATAATGTTTAACCAAATATCTGAGAACCCTGTGATGCAGCCAAGTTGACACATAAATTTAACCACCACACTTTCCAAATCTTTTGCAAATATCTTCAAATGAATGGACCTAAGTCCCATCCAGAAACTCAGCTGCAGAGGGTCAGGTCACGAAGTTACATTAGAACAGTTACTTTCAAACATTTTGACCTCAACGTATCTTAAGAAATACATATTTCATTACAACCCAGTGTAAGTAGGCATATAAATAAATGAAACAAAATTCCATAACACATTACTTGTCTTTACTAAGTATAATGTACTCTGATATTTTCTTTATGGTTCCATTTCATTTTAACCACACAGATCTTGATCCTTCCAAAAACAAGTCATCATTAGGAAGGTGGACTGATTTTGAGGGTCCATTTACCATATACACTACAAGCGACCTCTGAGAAGCAATTTTCCTTCAGTTGTATGCCTCACAATGTCTGGTACATAATACCATGTTTGCTCATGGTATTATGGAAATGAAAATAGGCAACGGATTTTCATTCATTTTATAGAAAAGTCTGAATCCTTTCATAAAAATAGGTCCTCCACTCTCCAATAAAATCAAACAATGGATACAGGGATGCCCTTTTCTCTATCCCCACCCCAATTTGGGAAGGCTAAATTTGCAAATCCACTGGAATACATGGGAACGTATTTTTCAGGGAGAAAGATGACTACCAATGGAATATTCTTGTGCAAAGTGCAGACAACATTAATTATTATAAATAGCATGTAGAAATTGACTACTTCTGTACCATTTATAATAAGTGCTTAATGACAGACTTGGATGATCATGTCACAGGGTAAGAGAAGGCTGTTATTCAGATGACCCTACCCTTTTAAAAAACACTCAGGTTTCATATTTTTCTTACCCACTCCCAAAATGGTGAACTGCCCTCTGCAATAGAAAAGGCCCTAAAGAGGAATTCACCCATTTTGCAGCACTCAAACTCTCTTACAAAACTGTTCTCCAGCGAAACGAATTATTTACTTAAATGCTTGGATTCTGTTATTTGGATAAGTAGTAGACATATTTATGAATGCACCATATCCATTTCACTGCAATGAATCCCCAGGCAGCTCATTAGGATCAGTCCGGAGAGTTCAACTTGAATCGATCTTCTTTATCTCTGTTGCCATACCAAGGACAGAGTTTCACAAAGTCAGATTTAATTCTGTCTGACTTAGAAAAAATGAAGAATCTGGCCCCTTTCAATAAGGATCATAGTATAGTCTTCCTCATTCAATTGTACCAGGTGTGAATGAAAGTTGAAAGAGGGGCACTGTGTGATCCAGGAAGTGAAGTTTTAGGGCTAACTTGTGGTGGTTGTAACAAATCTAAAAATTGCTTAAAGACTAGAAAAACTTGAAATCAGTGAAACTGATGATTTAAAGATCTTTACCATTAAGAGAGTCAAATACCTGGATATGCTCTATATGGAAGCAATAAAATGCAATCATTCATTTAATAAAGATTTAATGAGCACCTACTATGTGATATTTAGATAGTCATACTCTAACTACAGAAGTGATCCAAACAGACCAAGTAGGAAGAGGTAGAGGATAACTAACTAATAAACAAGTAATGAATGAATAGAAAGGTAGAGGGTAAAATTGAGACTCACCATCTGGGACCTACCATCAGTTCTGAGTTTCTTAAAGCAAACACATACTACGTTGCCCATCTCATCTATGGACCATACTTCCAAAAGATATGACACATCTCTAATTGTGACACATTATAATCATCAAGACATTTCCTCTTTTCCCCAATTACATTTATTTTAAAGAAATGATGTGATACATTGAAAGGATACTGGGGATTTGGAGAATCAATAGATTCTGGAGGACCAGGTTTAAAATAGTAGCTCTGGAGGTCAAGAGGCAAGACATCCAAGAATGTGTTCTGTATGAACAGCTTTATTGGGGTATATGACTGACATACAATAAACTGCACATATTTAAAGTATACAAGTTGCTAAGTTTTGACATATGTATATATCCATGTACATATCACCACATCAAGGCAAAGAATGTATTTGGCACCTTTGAAAATTTCTTGGGGTTCAGTTGTCCCTCCATCCCACACCTCTTCAATGTCCATTCCTAGGTAATCACTGGTCTGTTTTCTGGCACCATAGATTGCCTTGATTTTTCTAGAATATTATAAAAATGAAATCATAAAGATATACTCTCTTTTTGAGGGGAATGAGTGTTTGACTGACTTCTTTCACTCAGAGAAATTATAATTTTTATGCTTGTTGTATCAATAATTCTTTACTTTTTTGTTTATCTATTAACATGTCAAAGAAAATTTGGGCTGTTTCCACATTTGGCATCTTGTAAACAAAGCTTCTATGTAAAATGCTTTGTATGGATATAGACTTTGATCTCTTTTGGGAAAATGTGTAAAAGTAGATTAGCTGTGTTATATACTAGGTATATGTTTAACTTTTAAAGAAATTGCCAACATGTTGTCCAAAGTGCCTGTGCCATTTTTACATTCCCATCAGCAATATGAGAGTTTGAATTGGTTCATATCTTAGTTAATACTTAAAATTTTAGGCATTCTAATCATTGTATAGAGTTATTTCATAGTTTTTATTTGCATTTCCTCTTATAATGTTGAACAGCTTTTTACATGCTTATTTGCCACTCACATTCATCACTGGTAATATGCCTTTTCAAATCTTTTGCCCCTTTTTTATTGGATTGTTTATTATGTTCATGATATTGAGTTTTTAAAGTTCTTTTTGTATTCTAGATATGAGGCCTCTGTCACATATACGATTTATAAATACTTTCTCCCATTCTGTCTTATCTCATACTCGTAATGATGTTTTGAAAAACAAAAGTTCTTAGTTTGATGAAGTGTAATTATTTTTTTCTTTTAATGAATCATGCTTTTGGGCTTATAGCTAATAAATCTTGGCCTAATCCAAAATCAGAATCAGTTTTTTGTTTAGGTACCTTGAAAATATTCTAGATTGCATGGGTTTTAACCGTATTCTAGATTGCATGGGTTTTAACGAGAAATCTGCTTTTATTTTTATCTTTTCCCTCTGGCTTCTTTGAAGATTTTTTTCTTCATCTCTGGATTAAAGCAATTTGATTATGGTGTTATTTTCCTCATCTTACCAGTGGTTGCGATTTATTGAGCTCATTGGATCCCTGTGTTGATAGTTCCTATCAGCTTTGAAAATGCTTATCCATTGTCTATTCAATTCGTTTTCCTGCCTGCCCTCCCTCTTGGGGGCCCCAATTACATGTATTTTCAGCCACATGAAGTCCTCGCTATGTGTTTCATTTTATAAGGTTTTCATTGCTATCTCTCCAAGTTCACTCACCTTTTCTTCTGTAATGTCCATATGCCACTAACACCATCTATCAATCTTAGGCTGGGTGTTTCATTTTAGTCATTATAGTTCTCATCTCTAGAAGTTTGATTTGGGTCTTATCTATTATTTGTATGTCTTTATTTAACATGCTAAATCTGTCCTCTAGTTTCTTGAACATGTAGAATAGAGTTATAATAACCACTTTAATGATCTTATCTATTAATTCTATCATCTGTGTAATTTCTGGGTCAGCTTTGATTGATTGTTTTTTCCCCCTCACAATGGATTGTGTTTTCCTGTTTCTTTGCATGTTTAATAATTTTTGATTGGATGTCAAAGTTGTGAATTTGACCTTGTTGGATGCTGGATATTTTTGTATTCCTATAAATATGCTTGATCTTCATTCTGGGGTACAGTTAATTTACTTAGAAAAGGTCCGATCCTTTTAGGTCTTCCTTTTAAGCTTTTTTAGCCAGGACAAGAGTAGCATTTAGTTGAAGAATAATTTTTCCCCACTACTGATACAAGATTCTCTAGAATTCTACGAAGCGGCATGTAAATTATGAGGTCTTTCCACACTGACTATTGGGAACACATGTTATGCCTGGCCTTATGTGACCCCGAGTGTTGTTCCCTCTAATCCTTTTGATTACTTCTTCCCCCAGCTTTTAACAGTTTTTTTTTTTTAACACATGAGCTGATCGATATCCAAATGAATATTCAAGGAAGACATTCTGTTGATCTCTGGACTTCTCTCTCTGCATAGGTTTTTCTTCTCTGATACTCCACTCTGCGAAATCAAACAGTATCCCTGAACTACTGACTCCATCTCCGCAATTCTACAAAACTGCTGGACTCTGCCCAGTTTCATCGTCTCTATACCACAGCCTCAAAATTCTGTCCAATCAGGAATCTAAGGCACAGTAAAGACTACTCATGTATTTCCAAGTTTCAGGGATCATTGTTCTTCACTGACTGAAATAGGATGTCTTGAGAACAACTGTTTCACATACTTTGTCCACTTTTTTGTTGTATCCAACAGGAGTATAAACTGGTCCATGTTATATTTTGGCTAAAAGTGCGAAGTATTAACTTCAAATTACATTTTAATGTTGAGTCTTACTTCCTTAGTTTTGTTTCCTAGTACTTTTCTTCTCAGATAGTAGACTTAATGTGGACATATGGGGAATGACAATTGCTAGACATGGGGAGAAATTAGAGGGAATGAGCTGACAGATGGGAAGTATAGTTTAAAAAAGAAAAAAGAGAAAAATTGGAAATGGAATGAGAATAAGCAGTCAAATGTGACAGAGATTATCAAAGTCATTTGCAATCCCAACTTTCACCTTTAACAGTTCTCATATACGTCTGCAGAAGGATACAAACTACCCTCTTCGACTTGAAAATTTTAACCTGTCAGTGAGATTTATTAATTTTTACTGGCCTTCACAGCAAACCAATAAAAGCACAGCTGAGGAATTTGTCATCTCTCTTTCCCAGAGAGAAAAACTCCAACAAAAGTATTGAGTAAGTAACAAACACAAGGTCACCCAGGGAACAGTGCCTGGGTGAGAATTAGAAGTCTTAAGTATATGGGTTTGGTTTATTTGTATTGTTTGGTTTGTTGTTGTTGTTCAAATGGTCATCTACCATCATTCACCTTGGAAGAGAGTAGCTGTGGCACAGAGGAAAACATACTGGACCTAGGGCAGGGCTGAAGTTCAACACTGTCGCTAATGAGCTATGTAACCTTGACTTCACTTCTGCAGGTCTCAGTATCTTCTTCTGCAAACTGGAATAATAACTTCGACCTGAGGGTCCCTAGCAGGATTAAACGAAATGATGCATGTTGAGTTTTACACAGTGCCCGAAACTTAATACTACATGTAAGTTTCCCTACATTATCTGTCCTAGAGAGATCTGCATTTAAAAAAAAAAAATGGGGGGATGTCTTGAACACAAAGAGATGAATCTGCCACTATGGACTATCAAATTAGAGCCAGGGAAAGGATGGGCTTACTGGCCCACTTGCTTCTATTCATCAGGCCACCCCTTCCCTGGGCTTCCTCTGAATTAAAGAATCAAAGTCAGAAAACCTGAGGCTCACCTCTTAGTAATCTGAGCCCAGACAGATTATTTAGCCCCTCTTAACTATTAAAATAAGATAAATACAAACAATATATCTAATAATTGCTAATATTGTAAACATATATGGAACTCAAACAACTCAATAGCAGGAAAAAAAAAAAACACAAAAAACCCGTAATACCCCTAACACAATAATCCAATTATTAAATGGGCAAAGAATCTGAATAGAAAGTTTTCCAAAGAAGATATTCAAATGGCCAAGGGATTCATGAAAAGTGGCTCAACATCACCAACTATCAAGAAAATGCAAATCAAACCACAATGAGATATCATGTCATACCTGTAAGGATGGCTTTTATCAAAAAGTGCTGGCCCAAGGATGTGGAGAAAAGAGAACCCTTATATAGTGTTGATGAGATTGCCATCTGGAGCAACCACTATAGGAAACAGTATGGAGTTACCACAAAAAATTAAAAACATAACTACCATATGATCTAGCAAAGAAATGATTATCATTGTTTTGAAAAGTTATCTGCACCCCCATGTTTACGGCATCATTATTTATAAGAGCTTAGACTTGGGAACAAACTAAGCAACACTGTCAGATAAAGGATAAAGAAAATGTGGTTTACATAACAGAATGAAATATTATTCAGCCATAAAAAAGAAGGAAATCCTGCCATTTGTGCCAATATGAGTGAAAGTTGAGGGCATTACGCTAAGTGAATAAGTCAGAGAGAGAAAGACAAGTACAGCATGATCACACTTATACGTAAAATCTGGAAAAAGTCCAAACTCAAGGAAACAGAGGATAGACTAGTGGTTGCCAGAAGAAGGGGGTAGGGAGTGGGGGGAAAATGGGTTAGCCCCCCCCCCCAAAAAAAGGCTAATAATAGCTATAATTTATTGAGCACGTGCTCTGTGTTATCAGGCTCTGCATTAACACTCTGCCCATATTGTCATTTAGTCTTCACCACCCTTTTTCATTACCTGCATTTTATAGATGAGGAAACTGAGACTTGGAGACGTCAAGTAATTTGTCCAAGATCACACACAACATAAGGTGTATGGCTGGGATGGACACCAACTCTGATTGTATGCCAGTGCTCTCAACCACAGTGTTATACTGCCTTCTCACCTGCCTTTTAAGAATCCACTGAGCCCAGGGCTATAAGGTTGTGTATGGCATATTTATACCTTCCCTGAGTTCTTCTTCCCTTTCTGCATCCAGAACATCCGCGTATTATCTGAAACCTTACTCATATTTATACCTTCCCTGAGTTCTTCTTCCCTTTCTGCAACAGAACATCCCTCAGATCCTTCTCAAAGCAGAAGCTGCTCATTCTCACATAATCTATGTATCTCCCATCCCACAGACCTTCTCATAGGATTCTGCCATTACGTCTAGACTATACTTCTACCATTTTGAATCACTTTGAAGAACTCTTCCTGCGAGCCTAATATACCAACTGACAGTCTTCATACTCCTTCAGTCTATCCTCATCCCTGACATCTCCCACTACCCCAGTCACTTAGTTCTACTCATTAAAAACATAAGCACCTGGAGTTCCCGTCGTGGCGCAGTGGTTAACGAATCTGACTAGGAACCATGAGCTTGCGGGTTCGGTCCCTGCCCTTGCTCAGTGGGTTAACGATCTGGCATTGCCGTGAGCTGTGGTGTAGGTTGTAGACGCGATTCGGATCCCTCATTGCTGTGGCTCTGGCATAGGCCGGCGGCTACAGCTCCGATTCGACCCCTAGCCTGGGAATCTCCATATGCCGCGGGAGCGGCCCAAGAAATAGCAAAAAGACAAAAAACAAACAAACAAACAAAAAAACATAAGCACCTGATTCCCAGGCATTCTCCACCCATATTCCTATCATCATCTAGGTAATTTCAACATCTTCACTGACAACCCGTCTAACATTCAAGTCTCACAGTTGCTAGACTTCTTTCTACTTCTACCCATATCAGAAACCTACCTCAGACTTTTGGTGGGCCAGTTAAGCCCATTGCTGCTTATTTTTCCCACTGATTGCAGCTACCCACTGGTCAAAATATGAAGAGCAACTACTTGAGAAACAAAATGAATGGTAGCAGGCAAATGGGGGTAGGCAACCAAAACTTAAAGAACGAACTCTGTGGTTATTATTATGTGTCAACTTGGATGAGCCATGGGGTGTCCAGGTTAAACATTATTTCTTGGTATGTATGTGAGAGTGTTTCTGGATGAGAGCACTGGATTTTTAGTATTTGATTCAGTGGATTCAGTAAAGCAGATTACCCTCCACATGGCAGGCTGGCATTATCCAATCTGCTGAGGGCCTGAAGAGAACAAAAAGCAGAGGCTGGGGAATTTGACACTTTTTTTCCTGCCTCATTGAGCTGGCATGTCAATTCTCTCCTGCCTTCTTGGATTTACATCATTAGATTCTCTGGTTTCCTTGTTTTCAGACTCATACTGAGTTTTATCACTGGCTTTCTTGGGTCTCCAGCTGACAGATAGCAGATCAAGGGACTTCTCAGCTTCCCTAATTGTATGAGCTAATTCCACATAATCAATCAATCAATCTCCTATTGGTTCTGGAGAACCATGACTAATACAGAATCTTATCTGAAAAGTTGTGTTTTTTCCTCTTTTGTCTCCTGTGGTTGACCTGAGGGTAGCCCTAATGTGGAACTCTGAAGTGGGTGTGGGCCACAAAATAAAAAGAAACCCTGTCTTCATGGCCAGAGGACTAGGAAAGGGGGTTCCTATTATCTAAAGAATGTGAAGAAAATCTCCTGGGCTTTTTTCTTATTTTTTCCTTCTCTTTGCACTGTCCGAAGAAGAATCTCTATGACAGAGCCACTGCAGTGAAATGGGCACCTAGACCCCAAGAGAAAAACATCTCTCTGGCCAGAAGTGCCAAGAAAAGTTGTCCTGGAGTGCAAAGAATATAAAAGGTGGATTTTCATTAATTTCTTGCCAGGCAATAGAAGGATGGTTAAAACTCCAAAAAAAAAAAAAAAAAAAAAAAAAAATCCTAGCTTTCTGGGCAGAGAGCCAAGAATAGGGGGTCCTTTGAATATGGAGAGTGAGGGGAAATCCAAGAAGAGAGTCAAATGAGGGAACCCCCCAATACTATGCATGAACCAACACGAATCCCAGTCCTTCCCCGGAGCACATGCCTGGTATGGACATAGAGCAACACAGAAATGGCCTATAAATTGAAAAGAAAAAAGAAAATTATCTTAACTACCAAATGACGTGATGATTGACATGAAAAAGTCCCAAGGAATACAGAAAAAAGGTTTATAGAACAAACAAATAGTTTAACAAGGCTCCAGAATATAAGGATTAGTATATGAAAATTAGTTTTATTTTTATATACAAACAACGAACAATTCAAACATGAAAAAAATTTTAAAGGACCGTTTTAAATCACACACCCCAAAATAGAACATTTAGATTTAACTCTAACAAAACATGTCTAAGATCTATATGTGGAAAGCTATAGAAGACAGATGAAAGTAATCAGGGAAGATGTAAATAAATGGAGAGATCTGTCATGTTCATTGATGGAAACTTCAGTATTGTTAAGACATCAATTCTCCTCCAACTGATCTATAGGTTCAAATAAGACCAATCAAAATTCCAGGATTTTTTACAGATATCAACATCTGATTCCAAAATGTATATGGAAAGACAAAAGAACAAGAATAACCAAAACAATTTTGAAAAATAACAAAGCTGGAGAATTCACACTACCCAATTTTAAGACTTAACTATAAAGCTACAGTAATCAAGACAGTGTGGTAGGAAAAGACAGATACCCAGATCAAGGAGGCTTAATAGCAAAGTCTAAAAAAGTGACCATACACACAAGTACAGCCATTTTTTTACAAAAATACAGAGCCAATTTAATGGAAAAAGGCTTTCAACAAATGTTACTGGAACAATTAAATATTTATAAGCAATAAAATAAATCTTGACCTAAATTCATACTTTGTGCAAAATTAATTCAAATGGATCATAGATGTAAAATGTAAAACTATAAAGCTTTTAGGAAATCATAGGTGAAAATCTTCAGAAACTAGAGTTAAGTGAATTCTAAGAAATGAAATGAGAAAGCATGATTCATATAGTTTTAAAAAATATTAAACTGGGCTTCAACAAATTTAAAAGTTTCTGCTCTTCAAAAGATACCGTTAAGAGAAGGAAGAGAAACCATAAGCTGGGAGGAAATATTTGCAGATCACATAAATGACAAAAGGTTTTCATTCAAACATGTTAAGAACGCTGTCAAGATTAAAATAACAAAATATCCAAAGAGAAAATGGGCAAGAATTGAAAAGACACTTCAAAGAAGGTGTACAAATAGTACATAAGCACATGAGAAGGTGCTTAAGAGCTTTAGTTATTTGTGAACTGCAAATCAAACCACAACTTCACATTCACAGGAATGGATATAATTTTCTTTTTTTTTTTTTTTTTTTTTTTTTTTTTTTGCTTTTTCAGGGTGGCACCTTCAGCATACGGAAGTCATAGATGCTGGCCTACACCACAGCCTCAGCAATGTGGTCTGCAACCTACACCACAACTCACAGCAATGCCAGATCCTTAACCCACTGAGCAAGGCCAGGGATCGAACCCACATCCTCATGGATACCAGTCGGGTTTGTAATGTGCTAAGCCACAATGGGAACTCCCAGGTATAATTTCTTTTTTTAAAAAAAGACAGTAATAATCAATGTTGGCAAAAATGTAGAGAATTTAGAACGTTCACACACTGATGGTAGAAATGTAAAATGGTCTTTACTTTGAAAAACAGTTTGGCAGTTCTTCAAAATGTTAAACATAGAGTTTCCTGTGACTTAGCAATTTCACTCTAATGTATATACCCCAATAAATGGGAAAATAATTTTCATACATATGTTCATAGCAGCCAAAAGGTGAAATAACTCAAATATCCATCACTGACAGATAAACAAAATGTTGTATATCCATTAAACGAAATACTATTTGGCAGCAAAAAGGAAGAAAGTACTGATATATGCTAAATGAAAGAAGCCAGTCACATATTGCATGGTTGTAGTTATATAAATTATCTAAAAACGGAAAATCCATAGGGACAGATAGGAGACTGATGGTTGTGTAAAGCTGGGAGGAGGGGAAAACGGGGAATGACTGCTTAATGGGTTTAGGATTTCCTTTTAGGTAGAAAATATGTTGGAACAAGATAGCAGTGATGGTTGCACAACACTGAGAAATGTACCACATGCTACTGAACCAGAAACTTTAAAATGATTAGATTGTAGGTTTTTGCTTTTTTATCCAATCTGCCACTCTGTGTCTTTTGATTGGAGCATTCAGTCCATTGACATTTAAGGTAATAATTGATAAATATGTACTTATTGCCATTGTAAAACTCATTTTCCAGTTGATTCTATGTTTCTCCTTTGTTCCTTTTTTTTGGGGGGGGGGTTGGATGTTTTCCTTTTATTTTATGCTTGTATCCTTTTCTTTTTAGTTTTTTCTTTTTCTTTCCTTTTTTTTTTTTTTTTGAGTGTAATGTTTAGTTTTGATTTGTGGTTGCCCTGTTTTTCAAGTATGTTAACCCCTCCCTATATCTGCTTGCTTTAGCCTGATAGTCATATAGGCTTAAACACATTTTTTAAAAAAGAGTCTAGATTTTCTTATTTTCCTCCCCCACATTTTATGATTTTGAAGTCCTTTTTTAACATCTTCACATTTGTCCTTTTGTTGTTCCCTGCACTTCTTGTCACTTTTAGAGTAGGTTTTTTCTCCCTTTTAGATCTCCATACTGGTTTATTTAAACGATTGATTTCCAATTGTGATTTCCTCCATCCTATTCTTCTTTTTTATTTAGAGAAGGCTTTTCAGTATTTCTTTTAGAATTGGTTTAGTATTTCCATACTCTTTTAGTTTTTGTTTGTTGAAGAAATTCTTTATTTCACCTTTTAAATGATATTCTTGCTGGGTACAGTATTCGAGGTGGCAAAATTTTCCCTTTTAGAACTTTGAATATATCTTGCCAATCCCTTCTGGCCTAAAGTGTTTCTGTAGAAAAATCAGCTGATAGCTTTATGGTGGTTCCCTTATAATTAACACTTTGTGTTTCTCTTGCTGCCTTTAGAATCCTCTCTTTAACTTTTGCCATTTTTATTATTATGCCTTGGTGTGGGCCTGTTTGGGTTCAACTTGTTTGGGGCCCTCTGTACTTCCTGTATCTTGATATCTGTTTCCTTTAGATTTGGAAAGTTTCCAGACATAATTTCTTCAAATATATTTTCAATCCCCTTTTCTTTTTCTTCTCCTTCTGGAATCCCTATTGTGCTTAGATTGGCCCACTTTATATTATCCCATAGAGCTCTTATATTGCTTTCATGTTTTTTCATTTGGTTTTCTGTCTGCTGCCCTGATTGGGTGATTTCCATTATTCTATATTCCAAGTCACAAATTCATTCCTCTGCATTATTCATTCTGCTCTTTATTGTCTTTAACTCAGCTTGCATCTCTGAAAATGAATTTTCTAATTTTTCTTGGCTCCTCCTTATATTTTCTATTCCTTTTCTAAAGTAATATACATTACTGTTTATATCCACTCTTAATTCCTTCATATTCACCCTTAATTCCTTCAGTATTTTCCCTATCTCCTTTTTGAACTTAGTGTCTATTAGACTCCAGAGGTCTGTTTCATTGTTTGCTGCTTCAGGTGAATTCTCCTGTTCTTTTAACTGGAAATGGTTCCTGGACTGCTTCATCTTGTTTATATTCTTCTTATTCTGTGAGTTTAGAGAAACCAACCACTGTAGTCTTGGAAGGTTATTTCTATGCAAGAGTGACCCTTTGTGTTTTGTGGGGGGTTAGTATTTATTTTTGGCATAGGAGTTTGAATATTTGCCAGCTCTTTCCTCAGGGTGAGAAGGCTGTTATCCCCTTAATAGGGTGCTGCAACTGTTTCCAGAGAGAAGGAGGCAATGGGCAGGGCTAGGAGTTGATGCCTAGTTGCTGGGCTTTTGAAAGTAGAAAGGACCCACTGGAAGGTGGTGTGTGCTATCCCTAGTTGCAAGGCCTTGGGAAGTGGTAATGAGCCTCAGGGAGATTTAGGTGGTGCCTGGAGCATTTGGCAGTGGCAGCAGCAGGGTGTGTGAGTTCCCAGGGGAGTGAGAACAATAACAGGTTGTGTTTGGTCACAATGCCCTTCTCTTTGGTGCCCTCTGAGGTGATTGGGGTCACAAGTGGCTCCTGTTTATGGATCCCTAGTGGTGGCATGCCATGTCCACCTCTGGAGTCAGAGATAAGTGCAGTGGCTTACCTCCAGTACCTGTAGACAATGCAAGAAGCACTCCATCCTGCTTAGCCCAAACAGGAGGTACTGCACGGCTGATCCTAGTTGCAGGGTCCTAGGAAGTGACAGTGATCAGTCAGTCATGTGTAGGCAATGCTGAGAGCATTTAGCAGTGGCAGCAGCAGGGTAGGCTTGTTCCCAAGGGAGTGAGAGCAACAATGGGTGGTGCTTGGTTGTAGTACCTCTTCTTTTCCAACCTCTGAGGTGACTGGGGCCACAGGTGGAGCCTGTTCACAGACCCCTAGTGAAGCAGGCCACAGGCCCCCTTGGTTCTGAGATGACTGCTGTGGTTTGTCCCTGCTGTCTGTAGATCATGCAAGAGGCAACACATTGCACTTAGTCTCTGCTGCCCTTAGCCCACACAACCAGTGGCAGGCCACCTGTAGCCTGCACAAGAGGCACCCCACCCTCTGAGAGTTCGTGTGTCTGCAGGGAAAAAGATTCCTATGGTAGTCCATTCCTCCTCCTCTCACCCTCCCCAACAATAGTGCCTTCTCCTACTGGCCCAGACTTCCTCCCAGGCTCCCTCAGCTGTGGCATTCCACTCCCCAGTCTGTGGCATTCAGCCACCCAGTCCATAGCACACTGCTCCCTAGCCCCTCAGGATGTCTCCACACAGCCCCAACCCTAGTCCTCTCCCCAGAACTGACCTCCAGAGCCTAAGTCTCAGCACTCAGGCCCCACCAGAGCATCTCAATCTGTGGTGACTGGGGCGGTGGTGCAAATGATTTGTGCAGTTCTCATTCTGCTTTGCCCTCCTCAGTCCAGATGCTGCACTTTTCTTGGCAACTTTGAGGTCCTTCCATCCTAGCTGATCTCCCTGTTTGTTAGGTGGCTGCCCAGGGTGTGGGTTACTTTCCTCTTTAACAGCTCCCTATCAGAAGTGCCAGTCCTGCCCTGATTCCTTTTCCTTTTCTCTTTCCCTCGCTCTTTTTCTTTTGTTCTACCAAGTTAGGTGGAGGGTTTCTTGCCCTTTTTAGAGGTTTAAGGTCTTCTGCCAGTGTTCAGTAGATGTTCTATGTGAATTGTTTTACATGTAAACAATTTTTTTTGGATGTGTTTGTGGAAGAAGATGAGCACCAGTCTTACTTCTCCACCATCTTATCCCTCCCCTTCAATAATTTTTTTTTTAAAAAGCCTGGAATCCAAGACCCATCATTTGAACCATGCTGTTATGAGCAGCCCACAGTTCACCTACTGTTTTGGTCCTCTGCTCCACTGGCTCTGACAATCCCCAGCCATGGATTGGTCAATGGTTCCACAATTACCAATCTTTGTGAAGCCCTCAACAAGGCCCATTTCCAGAAGTTGTTCCCAAACTTCACTTCTCATCTAAGCTAAAACCACATCCTTCTTCCCTTCATTCTTAACAAATGGCATTTTAATACAGAGCAATTAGTAATTACCAAGTGGTCTGGTACCTAGTAGGAGCTCAATAAATATGTATTGAACCAAGGAAGGAGAACTACACCACCACTATCAGTATCTGTTTTGCTCCCTTTCCTCTTATCCTAAAGAAGTGTGGCTCAGTATTTCTCCTCCCCAAGCTAGTCTTCCTCCATGGTTTCTTAATACCCCCAGGTAGAATATAGGCACCTTATCAGGACCCTTACAGCCTCATTCTTCCTTACCCATCATAGGGATTTCTTGGCATGCATTCTTACCCTTCTCTGCCCTTTCTTTTACCTTGACTTGGCAAACTTAAGAGTGAGTTTTCAAACATATCTTAATGCCCAGAAAACTCATCCTTAATCCCTCCAGCCAATGAAACTTATCATTGGATCTGACAATAGTTAGGAGGTTACTGGCAACACAAAGATCATTAGGGACCTTTGGGAAGACAGATTCATGTGGAGTGATAAAGTGAAGAAGAATGAAGGGTAAACTACATAATAAAAGTAAGACATAAAGACCTCAAATTGCCAAAGCAATTCTGAAGAACAAAAACCAAGCAGGAGGCATAACTCTCCCAGACTTCAGGCAATATTAGAAAGCCACAGTCACCAAGACAGTGTGGTACTGGTACCAAAAGAGACAGATAGACCAATGGAACAGAATAGAGAACCCAGAAATAAACCCAGACACCTACAGTGAATTAATCCTCAACAAAGGAGGTAAGAATATAAACTGGGAAAAAAAGACAAGTCTTTTCAGCAAGTGGTGCTGGGAAAACTGGACAGCCACATGTAAATCACTTAAACTGGAACACACCCTCACACCATGCACAAAAATAAACTCAAAATGGCTTAAAGACTTAAACATAAGACAAGACACCATCAAACTCCTAGAAAAGAACATAGGCAAAACATTCTCTGACATCAACCTTACAAATGTTTTCTCAGGTCAGTCACCCAAGGCAATGGAAATAAAAGCAAAAATAAACCAATAGGACCTAATTAAACTGACAAGTTTTGCATAGCAAAGGAAACCATTAAAAAAAAAAAGACAACTTACAGACTGGGAGAAAACACTTTCAAACGATGTAATTGACAAGGGCCTAACCTCTAAAATATACAAACAACTTATACAACTCAATAGCAAAAAAGCCAACAACCCAATTGAAAAATGGGCAAAAAACATGAATAGACATTCCTCCAAAGATATATAGATGCCCAACAAGCACATGAAAAAATGTTCAACATCACCAATTATTAGAAAAATGCAAATCAAAACTACTATGAGGGACCACTTGACACTGGTCAGAATGGCTATCACTAATAAGTCCACAAATAACAAATGCTGGAGAGGGTGTGGAGAAAAGGGAACCCTCCTATACTGTTGGTGGGAATGTAAATTGGTACAACCACTATGGAAAACAGTATGGAAGGTACTTCAGAAGACTAAATATAGAACTACCATATGACCCAGCAATCCCACTCTTGGGCATACATCTGGACAAAACTTTACTTGAAAAAGACACACGCACACGTATGTTCACTGCAGCACTATTCACAATAGCTTAAGACATGGAAACAACCTACATGTCCATTGACAGATGAATGAATGGATTAAGAAGATATGGTATATATACACAATGGAATACTACTCGGCCATAAGAATAACAAAATAATGCCATTTGCGGCAACATGGATGGAACTAGAGACGCTCACACTAAGTGTAGTAAGTCAGAAAGAGAAAGCCAAATACCATATGATATCACATATCTGGAATCTAATATGTGGCACAAATGAACCTTTCCACAGAAAAGGAACTCATGGACTTGGAGAACAGACTTGTTGTTGACAAGGGAGAGGGAATTGGATGGACTGGGAATCTGGGGTTAATAGATGCAAAATGTTGCCTTGGGAATGGATAAGCAAGGAGATTCTGCTGTATAGCACTGGAAACTATATGTAATCATTTGTATTGGAGCATGATGGAGGATTATGTGAGAAAAAGAATGTTATATATACATGTGACTGAGGCACTTTGCTGTACAGTAGAAAATTGATAGAACACTGTAAAACACTTATAATGGAAAAAATAAAATTCATTTTTTTAAATAAGAAAGATATTACTTTTTTACTCTTACTCTCTCATGAGTGGACAGTAAAATGTTTCCACGACATGGTATGCTCTGTCTCAAAAAACTGAATGCAGGAGCACATAAAAGAATTGAGTTATCTTTTATCAAACCAATCAATAACATATTTGGCAAAAATGTAAAGCAACGCTCCTATCCTCACTGATTTCTTTGGGAAGATAATACTATTTCTCATTAAAATGTTATTTTTATTAACATGTATTGGTTTTATTATTGCTATTTTTAAATGATTTAAATGTTTGTGAATTTTTTGTTTTAATTTCTGATATAATATACATCAATAGTTTCAATATACTCAAACTAAAGCTCTTTGGGATCCTCAATAATTTAGTGAAAAAGGGGTCCTGAGGAAAAAAAATTTAGAGCCACTCCATTTCAGGATTGTTAAGCAGAGCCATGGGCCTGCCTGAGGCTGGGTATTGCATGTTTGTAATGGAGCTGTTTCTCAGTTTCCTTCAACAGCATCTATGGTCAGAACAGGAGGAAGAACAAAGAAAATGCATTGTTAAGCTGATCCAGTAATAGCACTTGGCAGAGTGGCTCTACCTGGTCTAAGTTAGGCTAACCATTCTTCTGGATAAGGAGGATAAACTGTTATCTGAACAAATTACCCTTTCATTTTGCACTAACTGGAAAGTTTAAGAGGTTCTTAATCCTGAATTTCCTTCCCCTCCACAGATCCTCTTTGGATCATTTTAATCTGCTTAATTATGTAGAGTAGTTTTTCCAGCTTCTTAGTGTCTAGTGACATAAATGAAAACTATCTATTTGACTTCACAGTTTGATCTGTCTCTGACGATAAACCCATTCCTGGGCTTCCCACTTGGAGCAACAGGATCAGTGGCATCTGTGGAGCCCTGGGATTCAGGTTGGATCCCTGGCATGGGTCACAACTCCAGCTTGGGAGGAGGAGAAAAAAGTGGGGGAGGAGGGGAAGAAGAGGCGAAAAAGCATGAAGGGGAGGAAGAAGAGGAGGAGAGGATGAGGAAGGGAGGTGGAACAGAGGGAGAAGGAGGAAGAAGAGAGAGAGAAAGAGGAGGAAGGGTGGAGAGACAAAAGAAGAGGAAGAGGAAGCAGCATGGATACAAACTACAAATGACAGCAAAATGATAAGAAAGGCACAGTAAAATTTGTCCATGCCAGCTCCTCTCCCGCACATTACCTGCTATAATTCCTTTTCTTTTTTAATTGAGATACAACTGACGTTCTTTAGCCTTTTTTCTCCACCATACAAAGCTCATTCCATTCTTAATACTTAACGGAAGCAAAAAAGAAAGAAAGAAATAATCTAAATGTCTAACAATTGAGTTTAAATAAATTATGGCATGCTACATAACCTTGAAAATTCATAGCTCTGCATAATGTTTATGACTTAGGAAAATGCTTATATTTTATGACTAGATAAAAATGTGGGACTCAAAGCTATGTAACTAATTTTATTTAAATGCATGCATATATACATTCTTCCTCTTTCCCAAAGAATTATACCACAGTGTTAAAAGAGTTTACTTCTAGGTGGTTGAATTATTAGAGTTTTAATTTCTTTTTATTATTTTCCAAATGTTCGCCAATAAATCCATAGTACTGTCATAATCAGAAAATAACAACATCTAGAAGTTAATTAAATAATTCAGTATCACTTGAATCAATAAAATATTTTATCTCATGAATTTATTAATCACCCTCAAGCTCTTTAGGGGGAGGGGGTTAAAATAGTCCAGTATTAACACTGCTGTAATATGAGATGAGTCTACAAGATAACACATTTATTTGAAAATTATATGACTGCTTTTATCTATTTGCTTTAGAGCAGAATTAAATTAACAGATTCATCTTGGACCCCCACTTACTGCAATTATTATATTAATTTCTAAAATATTGTCTTAAATCAATTTAAAACAACCATACTCTAATAAATATAAAATAAAAACACAGAAAAAGCAAAACACCTTGTACTTGTAAATTTTAAATATCTTTCTAAGTAATTAATAGGCTAAAAAGAATTATGAATAAAACTCATAAATACTTAGAAAATGTAACAAAAATTGAATATATCAAAACATGGGGTGCAGCTGAATAGACACTGAAAAGGAAATATACAGTCTTACGTGCTTACATTAAAGAAAGGCGGAGAATCCACTAAACTAAGCATCTAAAGACAACAGATTTTTTTATTTTGTATTAAAGTATAGTTGATTTACAGTGTTGTATCAATTTGTGCTGTGCAGCATAATGACCCAGTCATACACACACACACACACACACACACACACACACACACACACACACACACATTATTTTTCTCATACTATCTGTATATTTAAAAGACCAAGAACTAGTGGAAAAAACCCACAATGTTATATAAATGTCACTGTAAAATCTCATTTTTTTCACTAAACATCTTCTGAAAGATTACATTGCTTGATATGACAGGTGAACCTGTTTTTATTCCAGTGTATAGAGTTTAGAACACACTGAAATGATAAAGCAGAAGTATATTTCATGTTATATAACCTTAGGTCTCTAACTTCCACAAAACTCAAAAAACAGAACATTACCAGCACCACAGAAGCTGACCCTGTGATCACTGCCAATCAATGCCCCATCTCCCGCCCTAAATTACACCAGTACCCTGACATCTAACACCAAAGGTTAGATTTGTCTATTTGAAGTTTATGTAAACAGAATGAAATGATATGCATTTGTGTATTCACCTGGGTTCTTTCATTCAACATCACAAGGCTCACCCATGCTGCTTTCTGTAGCTGTAACTCAGTTATTTTCTGCTGCGTTGTCTTTTCTTGGATGAGTGTTCTGCCATTTAGTGATCCATTTCTACCGGTGAGACATTTGAATTGTTCCCATGTCACCAAACTCAGGTTCATATAGATACATGCTGCATGATAGGCCAGTAAGTTAAGTGACAAGGCTGGCAAGTGTGGTGGTAAGGAAATCTGGCTAACCGAGAAGATGGTGGACTAGTGTCTTTAAAAACCATCTTAATATCTCTGTGCAGGCAAAGGGCTTTTAAAGGCAGTGTGAGGGGGCGGGGATGCAGGGCACATGATCAGTTTGTGCACAATTCTCAGATTGGTTGGCATCAAGGTAAAGTTTTGAGCATCACCCATCTTCTGGTTTCTACCCATCTGGTGTCTACGTGCTTGCGGTCAGCAGTTTTGATCTGGTGGGGGTCTGCTTTCAGCAAGGATGTGTGTCATCCCCTATCTATATCTTTCAAGGAACTGGGAGTTTGGAGACTCTGTGGCTGGTTTATTGCCTAAAGTGTTACCGGTTTCCATGCCCAACAGCTATTCTTTGTTTCTACATCTTCTCATTTCCTAATCATTAACTCTGGAGCCAGCCTTTTGAGCCTCAAAGGGAGGCCCAGAAGACTAAAGCAAAAGGCTTTCAGGTCAAAGGACAGGGACACAGGCTTGTATACGGTTTTCTCCAGGCTGGTGTTGTTATGGCGAAGGCTGCTGTGGACGTTCCTGTTCCCCACTCTTGGATAGGAGCATATCACTACAGTGTGTTAATGTTTAACCGCTTGGTCCTAAACCCTGACTGTACATTGCCATCTCCCTGGTGCCTGGATGCCAGTTCCACAGGTAGTTCTAATCTGAGCTGGGATTAGGAACCATTGAGCTACAGAAAAGAAGGAGAGGAATCCAGTTCAGAGGATTTTTGAATGAATTGGTTCCAGAAAGTGGACCATAAAATGCAATGTGAAAAAATAGGCTGTGTCCATTTTGACTCTGTTTTTCCTTTTTTTCCCTTCAAGTTCCTAAACCAAAAGACTACATGGACTGGGTTTATGATACTGTAAGTGGCCTCCAGGTTTTTTTGAAAATTCCCCAGATTCTCAAAGCAAAGTTATTTTAGACATGTTTTAAAGATGCATGTGTTATGATTTGGCACACTTTGTCCAAAAATTTAGACAGACACTAGTTATCTGTCGCAGCAACATAAGTAGTGAGCTTCAAAAAGGCAAGAGTTAATTTTCTACCGACCAGATCAGCTTGGAATTAAATGAAATCTGCTTGATAATCATTGTTGCAACTGAGAATTTGGTTGGCGATGTTTAATTCCCTAGTTTCTTGAAATTGTTTTCTGGACTCATGCCCAGGAGCTGTCTTGATGAATGTATTTTGGAGAAGGGAAATCAAAAATGAACAATGTGGCTCTAGAAAGTACAGCAGCCGAGAGCACTGAATTATCAAAAGCCCTAAAAATATGTTCCTCTTCAAGTTCAGTCTCAAATATGCACTGGAAGATAGGAGAGAATGGAGGCCATGAATACAATTCTTTTGTAATATGTGCAGAATATGCCAGAAACTTAATATTGTTTATATGGAGTCAGGTAGTGAGAGGCCTTCAATTTGTAGTATCAGAGTTAAGTTCCTACCTGGCCCAGAATAACTATCACCAGCCTGCCTTCCTGCCTGTCTTGGCATGAACTCAGCCCCTTGACCAAGAAACATTATTTGAACTTTGACCATGTGTCCAGATTCATGAAATTTCCTGCAGGCATATAAAGACCCCCTCCTTGCCTTCAAAGACCTACATTCTTTTGGGGTGGGGAAGACCTAGAGTCATACAAAGAAAACTATAACTACAAGGCCAAGCATGCTGTGTCAGAAGAAGCCCCAGCAAGCTGAGTGATCACTACAGGCCTCTCGGGAGCAGTAGGCAGGAACTGCGTCTTAAAAGATGGTCAGAGTTCTGATGGACAGGCAGGAAGGAGGAGAGCACTTCAGACACGAGCAAAGGTGCTACAAAAGAAAGAGGTAGGTGTTCAGAGAACAGTGGGAATGATCCTTTTGGAAGTTAAGGCTTTTCTAATGCAGTGGCTATTCAAGTTTTGTGATTGGACTGAGGCAGAGCAGAAAATGATGTATATACATAATCCACCAATTCTATATCCCTGTGTTAGAAGATGGCAAACAACTGTGGACAATCAACTAGACAATCAAGATGGTGACAACCCAGCAATCTGATAGAAACAAAAAAAATCAAGAGCAAAAATTCTAAGAAAATTCTCCAAATATATGAATACCTAAAATAGCAGCAATTGAAATCCATGAACAACTTAAGATGACTCTCACGATGCTCTGTTCAGAGCATTCTTCCCAGCTGCTCAAGCAGGAAACTTCATCTTCCATCCTCCCCACATCAATATCTTTCCCATGATCCACCCAGCAGCCAGGCTCACCGCTCTGATTCTACCCCAGCCCAAACCAGCTGATCTCTCACCACCTTGCAACTGGTCTCCCTGCTTTATTTCTTAACTTCTGCACCTCTCTCATTCTTCCCACCCCAATCCCATTTCATTCCTTATACAGCAGCTAGAATGTCACCTAAGATTCCTGCATTTGAGTAGATCACTCCCCTGCTTAAAGCACACTTATAGTCTCCACTGAACCCAGGATAACATACAGAATCTGTAACAAGATCACAAGACCCTGAAAGGACCCAATCCTGCTCCCCTTATGAGATGACTGGGACCTGCTCCCTTCTGGGTCCTCAAACTACATCATCTGCTTTCTCCAGACTCCTCTTAGAACAGACTAGGCATCCATTCTTTTCCTGGCTAGCTCCTATTACAGGTCAAAGCTTAAAGGTCATTCCCCCTGGAGACCTGTTTCAACCAGTTCCCCAAGCTAAATTTTGTCTCCCATGTCATTCACTCTCTCAGCCTTTAGTTTTTTATTTCATGGCCTTGACATAGTTTATCATTGTATGTTTAAGTTTTGTGTATAAGACTTGAAACATCATGAAAATATGGCCCATATATATTTGATGCATCACCGTGTACTTGAACCTAGAAGCCTCACATCTAAGGTTTGCAACCTGGTGTATGAAATGGAAGGAATTCCAACTACCACTGTGTACTAGATTCAAGTCCTCAATAATCTCTACCACCAAATTTAGTAATTCATATATATAATTACTGTAAGAAAGGGGAATGGTCATAGCTCTCAAGCAGAGAAGAAAAATACTGCATTATTGATAGCTTAAGCCTCACATGAATGCCAGTTTGACCAACAAAAGGCAGTGAGATGCTATGCATTTAGAAGTTGTAGGAAATATGAGAAGGAAATCATCCTGATAATGTTTATAGAGTGTGATGTTCCAGGCTTTCTGCTATACTTTTTATAGACATTATCTGTAATCTTAAACTATTTCAAACATAGGTATTATAGCCTCCATTTACAAATGAGAAAAGTAAAATATTATTTGCCCATAGTCACTAGTTGGCAGAAGGGATTGATAGAGCAAGGTCTTTAAAAGATCTACGATTTGCACAATGTAATCTCTGAAATTAGCAAAATATTGTGGAATTTCCACCTCTATTACTATTTTCCATATTGGTTGATGTGACAGGTACCGATCAAAGAATATGATTCAGAAACAAATGTTTTCTCATAGTAAAGTTTTGGTTGGAGAGACTTTAGGATTAAAAAAAAAACACTAAAATCAAATTAAGATTATAAATAATATCTGTGACCCAAATGATAAAAAGCGGGCTTTCACCGACATACTTGAGAAATGTATGCGACTCCCTGATATGTGTCAGCAAATCTGTAGGCTGGTTGAGCAAATATTTAAGTATATGTAAGAGCAATAATGGCTCCTTGGGAAGTCTTTACTGCCTTAGCATGTACTAAAACCATAGATATTCCAGCAGGTAAAGCACTGTTAGGCAGTGAAATTCCAAGTGGACCAAGCATGAACTAGGAGTCCACTTGCGAGCTTTGAAACTTTTTCAGACTTGGCTATCTCAGCCTTCTGAACGGGAGATGTGGTGGAAAAGAACTTGACCTTCCAGGTAGTCCTGATCTGGGGTATATAGTAAAATTCCCTTCTTTATCAGCCTTAAACTAAAGTTTTAAACATCACAGACTATTTCAGAGAGAAAGGCCACACTTCCATTGAGGGAAATATCTTTCTCTAAGAGTTAAGAGAAAAAGAACTACTATGTGCAGGATTTTTATATTTATTTCATATAAATCTCTGAAGCTGGAATCATTTCTCACTTACAAATGAGAAAACTATGATCCAGAAAGTTGAATTAACCTATCATAAGGCAGAACAAGCCTGACTCCACATTGGATCTGTTCTCTCCGCTTTAACCTTTGTCTTCTATGCTTTTGCTACAAGTTATGAATGTTGCCAATAGCTTGAAATATACAGAATAGTGCACTCTCCAAGTTCTGATCCTTAAAGGTCTAACACTTTTCCGTTCATACAGAGATGAAAAGTTGCAGAATAGAAACTAACTTTTTGTTGGAGGAACAGCATGACCTGACCTATGTGGACAGCGGCAGGAACAAAGGATTCCAATACCAAAAAGCCTGCAACCACCTACCACACCACCTGCCCCCACTTTTAGTATAAAAGAAGCCTGAATTCTAACTTGGGTGAGATGGTTCTTTGGGACACTGGCCCACTATTTTCTCAGTCTGCTGGATTTGCAAATAATCCTTGCCCCACCAACTCCTCTCTCAATTTACTGGCCTGTTGTGTGGCGGGCTAAGGAGCTTGGACTCAGTACAAATATCTACGAATATGACCTTACTTAGAAAGAGTCTTGTGGATGCAATTAAGTTAAGGGTCCTAAAATGAGATCATCCTGGTTTTGGGGTGGACCCCGAGTCCAATGACGGGTATCCTTAGGAGAGAAAAGAAAAGGAGAGTTCACACAGAGACAGAAGCAGATACCAGTGCCACATGCTATCACAAGCCAAGGGATGCCAGCAGCCATCAGAACCTAGAAGCCTGGAACAGATACTTCCTCAGAGCCTCCAGAAAGAAGTAACGCCACTGACACTGTGATTTTGTACCTAAGGCCTCTAGAACTGTAAGAGAAGCAATGCCTGTTGTTTTAAGCCATCGAGTTTGTGGTCATTTGTGGCAGCAGCCCTTAGAAACAAATACAGGCCCCTATCCTCAGGTCTGAGCATAAAAGTGAACCAAAATGACTTACAGGAAGGATTAACTTTGAGCTAATGCAGGAACCTGTTTTTCCAGGATTTACACAACACATAAAATTGAATAATTTCTGTATTAGAAGACTAGGTTAACATTCGAGCAATTTGCTTGAAATCCCTACGACATTAAATGGAGAGGCCCGTGGGGAGATCTACACAAGAATTCCCCTTGGCTGAATTCAGGATGCCTGAGTAGCCTCCCCCCGCCCTCCCACTGGGTTTTATTTGCAGGCAAGTCCCATAAGCCTCATGTAGACAGTGGTTGGATCCTGTGGGGCTGGTAGGCTTCCTGCAGGGCTAAGGCTCTAACTGGGCATAGGCGGGGGCTCCTTCCTCTCCAGAACAATATCCAGGCTGGGGAAGGGATGGGAATCAGGGGAGGTGGAAGGAGTGACAGGGAACAGGGTTAGCCTGCAAATGAGGACAATGTTGGAGTGAAGCCCCATTTTGTATCTTCTACCTTATTTTTTTGCCTTTTGCTTTAGTCAGGTAGTTAGAGAAAAGGCAGAAATGGACTGAAATGCAAGTCAAATGATAGGACGAGGCACTGATAGAAAAGAGGCTCCAAGTGCAAGGCTTTGCTGAGGGCTGACCAGGAGTGGGAGGGGAGCGGTTGCCCTCCTGGGCTTGATGGCTCTTGGAAAAAGCAAGGGCAAGAACGATGGTATAAGCCACATCAGAGAACTGCATAGACCCTTCACCTATAAGGGATAATTGGAGCGTTGAGGTTGCAAATAGAGCTGGAACTTTAGCTAATAGAAACTGGAGCAAAAGGCCATTACTAAATCACAAGGAGATCCTATCTTGCACCCAAGCTGTCTCATATCTACGATTTTTCCCTAGGTCTGGAAATGTCCTCTTTGCTTGTCCACCTCACAAACTCTAGCTAGCTTTCCAAACTCAGCTAGGACCAAACGTCTCATCTTGAATCACCCCCACCCCATCCTGAATAAATCTAACCTCTCCTCCCTACCACCCCTTTAATTTAAACATAATGCTATGCTGGTACATGACACAGAGCATAAGAATGCTTGCCTTTTTCACATGCCTCCCTTCCCTTCTAGGCTGGAGTTTCTTAAGAGTAAGGCTCCATCCTTTAGTATGTGATCAACGTTGACTAACTGAAATCTCTTAAAAGAATTTGGCCCACTCAAATGGTTATAATAATATTTTGACAATAATTATAAAATATAATCATAATTTCATAATAATCATAAATGTATCATTTTATTAAAATTAAGTGACCATAATTACAACATTTATGTCAATTAAGGAATTGTCACATTTTCAATGAACTCCAGACCCATCTAGTCCTATTTCTTAACCAAATATACCAGAATATAAGGGGCCTGGGTATTTGTATTTTTTAAAATTTTCCAACAGGAGGAAAGGACTTCAAAATCATTGAGAGCTGAGTTTTAAAAGCTCTGATCTCACCTATTTACCTAGGAGTGGGCAGTGACTTCCTATATCCATCCCAGAAAGAAAAACATCTTTTTGCATTTTTATTTTTTTTAGAATCTCTGGGGACACAATTCTAGAATCTACCTTGCCTTTTAAAATAGTGCTCCTCTTTAAAATAAATAAAATCAAGAGTTCAAAGGAACTGGGAGCTATCATAATTTGTTCTTCAAGTAACAGGTTGTTTTTTAATCATTTTTAAATGGTTTTGAAGTTCTTTTCTGGGCATCTGATCTTTTACCCCCTGCTTGGCATGATCTGTTAATTTGTGATGTCTTTGAAAGAGTTCCATCCTTATTGCTTGCTAAGAAGTCAGGTCATGACAGAGTGAGCTGGCTAGCAGAGGGTTTATTTTTAGCCAAGAGTCTGATCCAAATTTGATAGTGAGAGGTAACACCCAGCTTCTTTTTCCTGCCCTGACACTTTATTATGCCCATGCGTAAATTGTTCTTTTCAGGGACCATCCTACCTATGGAATGTTTGCTCGGCTACACTTTTTTTTTTTTTTTTTTTAGCTAAGGTGGTGCCTTTTACACCCCCTCGATACAAAATTGAGATGTCCTTACAACATGCCTGTGTTTGGTAAAGTGAACAAGGGCATCTCCAGGAGACCATCTGGAAGGAACATGATTAGGAAGGTCATTTGGGAATGTTTCGAATCTGAAAAATTGTATGTCCACCCTAAGTTCTGTCGTAAATTTCAGAAACCACCACCTCCTTTCCACAAACTTAAATCACTTTTTTTTGGTTTTTAGGACAAATTTAAATCACTTTTTTTTGGTTTTTAGGGCCACACCTGTGGCATATGGAAGTTCCCAGGCTGGGGGTCGAATCAGAACTGCAGCTGCCAGCCACGACCACAGTCACAGCAATGCAGGAGCTGAGCCACGTCTGAGACCTACACCACAGCTCATGGCAACACCGGATCCGTAACCTGCTGAGCGAGGCCAGAGATTGAACGCACATTCTCATAGATACTGGTTCATAACCTGCTGAGCCAAAACAGGATCTTTCCAAATTTAAATCGCTCTTATGTAAAATTTCAGGTTCAGACATAGCTTGTTTGTCTTTTTCAATCATCTGCTAAAGAACACAATCCCGGAGAGCAGGGCAAAAGCACAAACGCAGTCTCTGACTTCTCATTTGCCCAGAGGCACACTCACGCATTCCTGCATGACTTTTCATCAGTCCTTCCTCCGTTTCTCCCGTTACCTTCTCTTCACCCACAGACAGGACTCACTCCGTCTAACTGTAGGAATCACTTTAATGAGCTTTCTGTCTATGGCTGCTCTAACAGATTACCACAAACCTAGTGCTTTAAAACAATACAGACTTACTCTCTCATAGTTCTGGGAATCAGAGGTCTGAAAGGACTCTCATGAAGCTAAAATCAAGATGTCAGGAGGATTGTGTTCCTTACAGAAGCTCCAGGAAGAATCCATTTCCTTTTCTCTTCCAACTCCCAGAGGCTGCTGCATTTCTTGGCTCATTGTACCTTCTCCCATCTCCAATGCTTTTCATTCCAACCTTTGCTTCAGTCATTCCACCTCCTTCTGCCCTTGACTCTCCTGCCTCCCTCTTATAAGGACCCTTGTGAGTATTTCCAGAAAATCCCGGATAATTTCTCCATCTCAAAAATCCTGAGCTTGATGACATCAGCAGAATCTTTTTTCATGTAAAGCAACATATCCACATATTTGGGGGATTAGGATGTGAACACTTTTGCTGGGGCCAGGGGAGGAAAGCAGGTATTCTGTCTACCACATAGCTGGAAGCTCTCTAGCCAAGCACCGTTTTGATCACTTCCCCCTTTCATTGCTAAGATGCACTGAGCTGAATTGTGCCCCCTCACCAACACCATCAAATTCATGCTCTCAGAACCTCAGAGGGTAGCCTTCTCCAGAAAGAGGGTCTTTGCAGATTACAATTAAGATGAAGTCATACTGGAGTTCCCACTGTGGCTCAGCAGGTTAAGAACCTGACATAGTGTCTGTAAGGATGTGGGTTTGATCCCTGGTCTCACTCAGTGGGTTAAGGATCTGGCATTGCCACAAGCTGTAGCATAGGTTGCAAACATGGCTCAGATCCTGTGTTGCCATGGCTGTGGCGCAGGCCGTAGCTGCGGTTCCAATTTGACCCTTAGCCCAGGAACTTCCACTTGCCATAGATGTGTCCATAAAAAGAAAACAAACAAACAAAAAAAAAGATGAAGGCATAATGGATTACCAATATGACTGGTATCCTTATAAGAAAAGGATATTTGGACCCAGAGACACGCAGAGAAGAAGAGTATGGGAGGATGGAGGAAGATAACAGAATGATGAAACTACGAGCCAAGGGAGGCTGGGGCTTGCCAGTAACCACCAGCAGCTAGAAAGAGGCAAAATAGGATTCTTTTCTAGGAACTTCAGAGGAAGCATGGCCCTGCTGACAATTTGACCTCAGATTTTTGGCCTCCAGTACTATGGGAGAATACAGTTCTGTTGTTTTAAGCTCCCAGTTTGTGGTACGTTATCATAGCAACTCTAGGAAACTATTACAAGGGTATTGGAAAGGAAGCATCTATTTTGTTCACATGCCAGATTATACTAAGGGGCAGTTTAACAGACATGTCAACTGACCAACCCCTAAAAACTTTCTTCGTTCCATTGGTAATGTACAAAGATATCTACAGATCATTGGCTCTGGGCCTGGGGCTGCCCCACTGGGGGATCTCAGACTGTCTTCTAGTACCTAGGAAGTAATAGGTCAGGGGCTGATTGGTACAATTGTTTCTGTAAAGGGACAGAGAGTAAACTTTTTAGGCTTTGTGAACCAGGAAGCAAAAGCAAGGCTATTACATAGGCACTTCTAAAATGAGAAAACAAATTTTCACACAAAGTTCAAAATATAATAATTTAGTACAATTATTTTATAATGCAAGTCTAATAATGACAGGAATAAAACTCTTTTCGGGCCAACAGCATTTCACTTACTTGGGGTTCAAATGTAATCAGCCTACCACCAACATTGATTGCTAATGCTCACCTGTGAAAGCTCATCTGTAATGAGTTTTATCTCATCAAGTATTTTAATTTAAGGATAAAAACTGTATCTTTGAAAATGTCTTTTCACCCAGAAAAATACTACCAAAACCGATATCCATTCATGAGCATGTGATTTTAATTGAGCACATTGATTGCTTGAAAGGCATTTAAAGAGTTCTATTAAATTTTTCTATCTATAGTTATCTTTTAGCATATCACTACATTGCAGCTTAATTACTTCCAATTGAAGATTAGGTGGAAGCCCCTCAACTACTCAGTTAAATGGATTTTAAAATATGGAAATTTTCTTTGTATTTTGATTAAGGTCCAAAAACTGCTGCTGGAACTAAAGTTTGAACTCAGAAAATATATCCACTCCAGATTTGCATGGAATGGAGATTGCACTTCCTGCTGTATCTGTTGAACCCCTAACCAATGAGCCACCCAGAAACTTCCTTTGGTTGCAGGATCATTTTCATTCTTTATTTTTGTGAAGAAATTCTGCCATGTTAAGTTCTGTTTAAATTTTTTCTAATTTTCCTAACCACTGTTTTTCTGTGCATTGGAAATATTGGGATGGTTCTTAAGAACACATATTGTATTCTTTTAGCACAACAGTGGTGTCAATGCATAGTAAGCAAAATGCTTTGCCATCTAATTCTGTAAAAAAATAATCACACCACACTCTACCTTAAAGCTGCGATATTCAAAGTCCACTTTTTCTTTCTTACTTTGACTTGATGGGTATTTACTGTAAACTGAAATAAATGGGGATGGGGAAAACAAAGAAAGGAAGGAATAAGAGAACAAGGGAGGAATGTAATCACATTACACTCGAAATTTGCAGTGTGCCGAGCATCAGCCCAATGTGATGAAAATGCCACATAGAGTCTCTATCACAACTACTCAATTCTGCCATTCTAGCTTAAAAGCACATAGACAATAGGAAAACAAATAAGTAAGGCTGGGTTCTGATAAAATGGTACTTGCAGGGAGTGAAATTTAAATTTCATATAGCTTTCACATCTCATAAAATAGTCTTCCATTTTTTTCTAATCATTTGTAAATAACACTATCATTTTGAGCCTGTGGGCCACTTAAAAACAGGGGGGTAGGCCAGATGCGGCTAGTTTGTTGACTCCCCCTTAGCCATTAGGCCATCACCAAAGTTCACCGGCTCAGTAGCATAAGATGCTTATCAGAGTGTGGTCATTGCAGTCACTTCCTTTGCCCAGAGCAGCTGTGTATTACTGTTCACTTAAATATTATGATCACTTTAAGAAAGTGCTATGACATTTAATTCTGATTTTTTTTTTTTTTACCATTTTGGCTATTTTTAAAAATTTAACCGAATTATTCTTACTTGTTTGCCAAGTGTTTAATTTTTTAGTGACAGAAATCAGAGTTGGGAGCTATAATGTATTACCTGGGATCCACACAAAGGCACTTTCTTTTTTGGTTTATTCATGCATTATATATATATCATGACAGTCCCATAGGGTTCCTAATCCCACATATGACTTTTTTTTGCCCCCCCTTTATTTTTTTAGGGCTGCAACTGCAGCATATGGAAGTTCTCAGGATAGGGGTTGTATTGGAGCTACAGCTGCCTGCCTATGCCACAGCAATGCCAGATCCAAACCACATCTACAACCCACACCACAATTTATGGCAACCCCGGATCCCCGACCCGCTGAGCAAGACTAGGGATTGAACCTGCATCCTCATGGATACCAGTTGAATTTGTTTCTACTGTGCCCCAACGGGAACTCCACAGATGACCTTTTAAAAACTGTTGTAAGACACATCAGTAGTTGTCAGGGGTTGGGAGTGGGAGAGAGGTGGACCACAGTGGGGGAGCATAAGGGATTGGAGGATAAGGGAACAGTTCAGTATCTTGATTGTGGTGATGGCTCCATGATGCTGTGCATTTGTCAAAATACAGAACTTTACACCAAAAGAGTGCATTTTACTGTATGTAAAATTTTAAAGGTCATTAAAAAATACAACATGCAAATAACTTCGAAGTCAGCACTCCTGCCCTCACAAGAAGATAAAACCTGAACAAACTAAAATTCAATGACTTTTCTTGGATCTGTCAGAAAACTGAGATCACATGGTAAATTTCAACACCAAAAGCAAAGAGGTAGAAAGTCAGATCTACATAAAGAAGACTATTAGAGAAGGAATAAATGAAGGTAAATAAAGTCTTACATTTCTCTTAGTTTTAATTGATTTAATAGATAGGCATTTGTTTAAAACAATCGTATTAGCAACATATTGGGTGATGATAGCATGTGGAAAAGTGGAATTGAGGACAGCAGTGTTACTTACAATATCACTTACGATGGGAGTGTGGTGTTGGGAAGAATCTGTGATAAATGTACCTGCACTACCTTGGAAGCACTACAGTGTTATCTGAAAGTGAGCTTAGTTATAAATACATATTGCAAACATCAGGAAAACCATTAAAACGTTTTAAAAAGAAGGATCATTGATACATTGAGAGGAAAGAAAACAAACAATATAAACTGCTCGGTTAAATCTGAGAAGGCTGAAAAAGAGAGTAACTTTAAAAGGAAGCTAAGTTTAAGAGCAATGAATAGAAAATAATTACAAAGATGGTAAACATTATTCCAGCTATATCAATAATCACACCAACAAAATGTGAATGCTCTAGATGTACCAATTAAAAGCCAAGAGATTCTCAGAGTTGATTAAAAAAAAAAAGGACCCAAACATGTATGTTGTCTCTAAGAAATTCTCTTTAAATAAAAGACATAGCTAGATTAAAAGTAACGAAGACATACCATGCAAAACCTAATCTAAAGAAAGTTGCAATAATTATGTTAATTTAAGACAAAGCAGACTTCAGAACAAGGAAAATTCTTGCAGTTTTATTGAGATAAAACTGACATACAACATTGTATAAATTTAAGATGTACAACGTAAACATTTGACTTACATACTTCATGAAATGATTACCAAAATTTTAGTGAATATCTGTTATCTCAGAGATACAAAATTAAAGAAATAGAAGAAAAATATTCCTTATAGTTCTCTTAGGACTCACTCTTTTAACTTTCACATGTAATATACAGCAGTGTTAGTTGTATTGATCATGTTGTACATTACATCCCCAGTACTTATTTATCTTAAAACTGGAAGACTGCCTTCATCTAATTCCCCCTCTCTCCACTCCCTGCCTCTGGTAACCACAAATCTGATCTCTTTTTCTAGGAATCTTCTGTTATTGGTGGGTTGGTTTTTGAAGTACAATTCACTGAAGATGCTATGTCAGTTCCTGTTATTCAACATAGTGATTTGATATTTCTATTCATTTCAAGATGATCACCATGGTAAGTCTGGTTACAATATGCCACCTAATAAAGATATTACATATTATTGACCATATTCCCCACACTGTCCCTTTCACACTCATGACTCATTTATTCTGCAAATGCAAGTTTATACCTCTTAATTTCCTTCACCTATTTCTTTCTTTGCCCAACCCCTCTGCCCTCTGGCAACCACCTGTTTGTCCTCTGTATCTGTAACTCTTTCTGTTTTATGTTCGTGCACTTGTTTTTAATTTTTAGATTCTACATCTAAGTGAAATCAGACAGTTTTTGTTTTTCTCTGACTTATTTCACTTAAAATAATACTCTCTAGGTCCCTCTATATTGTCACAAAGGGCAAAATTCCATTCTTTTTATGGCTCAGTAGTATTCCATTGTGTGTATATATGTGTAGATATATATATATATATATATATATTTATACATACACACACACACAATGACAGATAGATATACAAACACATCATCTTTACCCATTCATCTGCTGATTGGCATTTAGGTGGCTTCTATATCTTGGCTACTGTAAATAATGCAACAATGAACATAGGGGTACACGTATCTTTTCTAATTAGTGTTTTCATTTTCTTCAGGTAAATATGCAGCAGTGGAACTGCTAGATCACATGGCAGTTGTATTTTTAGTATATAGAGGAATCTCTACAGTGCTTTCCATAGTGGTTGCTACAATTTACATCACCACCAACAGTACCTAAATGTTCCATTTCATCTACATCACCAACACTTGTTATCTGTGCTCTTTTTGAGGACAGTCATTCTGACAGGTGTGAGGCATTATATCATTGTTGTTTGGGTTTGCATTTCCTTGATGACGAGTGATGCTCTGCATCATGTGCCTGTTGGCCATCTGTGTGTCTTCTTTGGAAAAATGTCTATGTACGTTCTTTGCCCATTTTTAAATCAGGTTGTTTGTTTTTCTGATGTTAAGCTGTATGTATATTTTGGATATTGACTCCTTATTTGGTATACTGTTTGCAAATCTCTTCTCCCATTCAGTAGGCAGCTTTTTCATTTCATTTATAGTTTCCTTACCTGTACAAAAGCTTTTTAGTTTTATGTATTCCCATTTGTTTATTTTTGCTTTTGTTTTCCTTGCCTGAGGAGACATATTAAAAAAAAAAATACTAAGAACAAGGAAAATCCTGAGGGATAAAGAGGAGGCATTATATAATGATAAAGGTGTCAATTTTCCAATAAGACATAATAAGCCCTATCTTCTATATGTGCAATAACAGAGCATCAAAGTACTTCAGGAAAAAACTGAATAGGACTACAAGGAGAAAGAAAGTTCACTATTATAGTTGGAGAATTCAACATTCCTCTGTCAGTAACTGACAGATCCAATAACTGACAGAATGCAGTAAGAATACAATTAAAAATAGCAGCACTAATCAACTGACTCTGATAGCTATACAATACTTTAGCCAACAATGGTTGAATAAGCATGCTTCAAGTTCAAACAGAACATCACCAAGATAGACCTAATACTGAGCCATAAAAATATCTTTACAAATTTAAAAGAAGTGAAATCATGCTCTCAGGCCACACTGGAATTAAACTAGAAATTGGTAGCAAAAGTAGCTAGAAAAATCCCCAAATATTTGGAGATTAAACAACATACTTCTAAATACTGCATGGGTCAAAGAACAAGTCAAGAGAAATTTAAAAGTACCTTACTAAATGAAAATGAAAATACAACCTATCAAAATGTGTGAGGTGCAGTGAAAGCACTGCTTAGAGTGAGACTTATAGCACTGGATGTATATACTAGAAAAGATATAAAATTAGTACCTTGTATTTCCCCCTTAGGAAGCTAGAGGAACAAGTACAAATGAAGCCTAAAGCATGCAGAAGAAAAGAAACAAAAATGAGAGAAGTCAATGAAATAAAAAACAAACAAAAAAAACCCAAAAAACAAACAAAAAAACAGGAAATCCATAGAGTAACCAAAAGCTGTTTTGTTTTTTTTTTTTTTTAAAGATTAATAAAACTGATAAACTCCAAGCCAGGCTATCCAAGATTAAAAGGGAGGGGGCACAAATTGCTAACATCAGATAGGAAAAGATGACTGTTGATTCCATGAACATCAAAAGAATATAGAAGAATGTTATCAACAGCCCTATACTCAAAACTTTCATAGCTTAAGTGAAATAAACTCTTTCTCTAAAAGACACTTCCTACTAAAACTTACACAAGGAGAAACAGATTATCTACAGAGGCCTAGGCCTATATTTATTACATAAATTTAATCAAGAATTAATAACCTTCCAAAAAAAAAAAAAGCATCAAGCCTAGATGATTTCACTGGTGAATTCTATCCAGCATTTAAAGGAAAAAATGATGTTAATTCTCTACAATCTCTTCCTGAAAATAAAAACAGAGGGATTATTTCCTATCTATAAGGCCAGCATTCATAAAACCAGCTAATAACAAAATGAGATAAAGAAATTCTAAGAAAGCTACAGACTGCTATCTTCTATTTACAGCCACAAAAATTCTTAGTAAAATGTTAGCAAATCAATCTAACATAATGTGTAAAAAGAATAATACACCATGACGAAATGGGATTTATTACAGGTATGCAAGACTGCTTCAACATTCAGAAAAACCCAATTAATATAACCCATCATATCTAAAAGCTAAAGAAGAAAAATCATATGATCTTAACAACAGAGACAAAAAAGGCATTTGTCAAAATCCAACACCCATTCGTAAAGAAATTAAGAACCTCTCAGCAAAATAGGAATAGAGGGAGACAACTTGATAAAGAACTTCTATAAAACAAATCAAAAATCCTACATCCAACATCATAGGCAATGGGAAAACTGGATGCTTTCTGAAATCGTTCCATAGCTTGCCATGGAAAAGAAGGGTAGGTGGAAGCCATCTAAGAAAGATGGTTTCCTTTCTAATACCTTCATGGGCTTCCTTACAAAACAAAAAATACCCATTGGTTCTACCCTTTTGTATTTCATCACTTAGAGCAAGATCAAGGCCCCCCTGCCCCCCAGATAAATCATTCCCTTCCCTTAACGCTCTGTCCCATTTCTTTGGTCTCTCTAAGCAGTGATCCCTTCTTAACAATCTTTTTACCAACCTGTAATATTACACACTGTGGGGCTGCACTCCACAGTCCTGCAAGCCTTGTGATTGCTCAGCCAAAAGATAGAAGAAAGAGCCTGGAGACAGCAAAAGACACCAATGGTCTGAAACTTACAAGGGAATCTTACAAGTCTGAAGCAAAGTCCTGGAGCAACACCCCACTGTACACATAAGCAGAGCACAGCCGCCATCTTTGCTACCTGGGGGAGAAAGAGGCTACCATTTATAGGGGGAATTGACATCAGGTTGGCTCATCAGTTAGCGGAGAAAGCAGGGACTGGGGCAGGGGGCAAGCTTGGAGGTAGTTACTGATGAAGCCCTATGATTGAGTGAGTTGCAAAGTCATGTGAGTAGGGTGTGAGTCAAGTAGGGAGGGTCAAGCAGAGGATGTAAAGAGAGTAAGAAAACAGCCATCTTGAGTGGCCTGATCATATGACACCCACTCTCCCAAAACTTCAGCCTTCAAACTCCACACCTTCCAACATACCCTCCTTAACAATTTCCCCATTTAACTTATATTCATTCCCAAGATAAATCAGATTCTGTGCCTTCCCTGTACAATCAGCCTGAATTTGAATAAAAACAATTCATAAATAGGATGCTTGTTCCTCCTTGCCTATCCCTGTCTCACAGTGCAGCAATTTAGAGCCTGTATAAATTGATGAAGATGACGACATAGCAGCACACTGAAAACAATTCTGTTCTGTTGAACGTTTTTCTGGTTCTGCTCTGACTCTCACTGTTGACCGATTAACAGCTTGTGATCCCATCTTTAACTGGAAGCAAGAAAGTACAACCAGTCAAGTATTCAGAATATAAAAACTCCAACCACTGAATGGTACCTCACATTGTCAGAGGGAAGTCATGTCCCACCTAGGAGTTTACTCAGAGCTTACTTGGAGTTAATAATGTATTACTCATTGCCAAAATACTACCTGCAAATGGCATTTGTCTTTATAGTCTGTTGCTTTTTTCCCCCTTCCTTTTATATTTTGTTGCCTTTTTAAAAAAAAGCAGGTCCAGAGTTGTATAATGGATGGCAGTACAAATCTTAAGTCCTTAGTCATTTGTTTAGATGTGAGTTTCAAAACCCTGGCCGTCTAGACAGCAAAAACTGGCTAAGTGCAGGGAATTTCCAGTTTCCATAAATGAGAACTGATGATAAGAGTCAGCTGAAGAAACCAGCCTGAAAATAGGCTATTGCTGGAAGCCTAAGGACAGGTTGCCAGCTAACTGATGAGTCAGCGTGAATAAGTTAGCTTTAGATGGCTTATATTCAGGACCTTCTTCCATATAGCTCCAATATAAATTCCACACAATTACAAATAAATGGCAGGAGAAATAAATCCGAAACACATTACAGCAATCTGTGCAGTAAAGAAGACACAGAGAGACAAAGTATGGTTATATAAGTTGCATACTTTACAGCTCCTGGGGTTGCCATATATTGTGGTCCATAAAGATCATACCTTCTAGAGTTGTACGGTGCACAACCATGAGCAACAAGCCTGGAAACATTCTTTTTTTTTTTCTTTTTAGGGCAACACCTGTGGCATATGGAGATTCTCAGGTTAGGAGTCGAAGTGGAGCTGCAGCTGCCACTTACACTACAACGAAGGCAACACCGGATCCAAGCCGCGTCTGTCACCTATGCTACAGCTTGTGGCAGCACTGCATCCTTAACTCACTGAGCGAGGCCAAGGATCCAAACAATATCCTCATGGAACTATGTTGGGTTCTTAACCCACTGAGCTGCAACAGGAACTCCAAGTCTGAAAACATTCTGATGCCAGTATATAATAGCAAATGCATGCCAACAAAGAACACAGATTCCATGTCTGAAGTCATAAGCTTAATTATAATTGGACTTATTTGGATAATAATATTGGACTTCAATAAATTGGACTTCATCAAAATTAAGACTTTTTGCATCAAAGACACTAAGAGAACAAAAAGACAAACCTCAGACTGGGAGAAAACATTTGCAAATATCCAGAATATCATATATTTAAGTATATGAAAGATGTTCAGCATCATTAGGCTTTAGAGAAGTGCAAATTTAAACCACAATAAGGCACTGCTACACATGTATTAAAATGATTTTTTAAAAGATAATACCAAATACTGAAAGGATGCAGAGCAACGGCAATGTGGAATGCTAGTAGAAATGCAAAGTGGTATATCAATGTTGGAAATTAGTTTGGCAATTTCTTATAAAGCTACAAATACATGTGCCATATGACCTATTCATCTTATGCCCAAATGTTTATTCTATAGAAGTGAAAACATATATTCGTATAAGAACCTGTACAGGACTTCTACTCATAATTGACAAAAACTGGGGATAACACAAATACTCTTCAGGAGATGAATGATTAAACAAAGGCTGGTATAGCCATACAATGGAATACTACTTGGGAAAAAAAAGAATGAACTATTAATAAATGAATAACAAGTATGTATCTCAAAGGCATTATACTGAGTAAAAGAAACCAGTCTCAAAAAGTTAAATACAGTAAGGTTCCATTTATCTGATATTATAGAAAAGGCAAGCCTGCAGGGATGGAGGTGGGTGGTTGTCAAGGGTTGGAGAGGAGTGACTAAAACAGCAGTGATTTCTGGGACAAGAGTAGAATTAACGGTTCTATATTATGATGGGGGTGGTGTTTAATGGTTATAACTCTGTTAAAACTCATAGCACTATATGCCAATAAAGTTATTTTTTCAACATGTGAAAACAAAAAGCATTTCTTAAAAACCCCAAATCTGTCATCTCTCCATGTCCTGTCCCCATTCTAATCCCTGTCACTTTCGCCTCAACTGAACTATTATGACTCCCGACTAGATTTCTTCCCAATTATAATCTTTAGACACATTTTTAAAAATTAATTATGAAATATTTCTATCATAAAAAAAACATTATAAAGAGAAAATCAGTCAGATCTAAACAGCTCAACCCCTCTAGACCAGGCATGTACACTACTCTCCCGCCACGCTGAGACCCAATGTGGAAATTAAAACAAGCATCCAAAAGAATATATACTTGTGGCATGGACACACCACAGGATATCAAATATAAGCAAAGTTTGATCATTGTGTTAGAAATAGTGGGATTTTTTTTTCTCATACTCAGTTTAGTTTGCTTAGTTGTGGTTCATTCCCGGGCCTCCTGCCCTAAACACTATGCCCAGTGCCTCTAGCAGGTGCTAACCTAATCCTAGTTGAAATGAATTTCTAGCTGTTTCAACTCAGTAGCTTCTTTGGCCTATTGCCTCCATCCTGTGGACCTGGAGGGAAAGTCTGTGAAGGAATTAACACACTAGACCTGGCATGGTGACACTAATGCCTGGCAAAGAGCAACAACCTCCCAGCGATGGCATCTATTAAACAGTTAATTGGCTATTTAGGAAACATGAGCCAGAAAATAGAAGAAATCGAATGTCTCAATGGGATGCTAAAAAAAATAAACTGAAATTAAAAATTGAAAAAAATAGAACAAAAGAATTTTATCTTTATCATTGAAAGTGTTTCTGGATTGACGAGATGAAACCAAGGCGAATGATTTCCAAACAAACAAAATTTTAAATATGCACTGGTTATAATTTAGCAGGTAATCAGAGCTGCAGAAAACTACCTTTATGTGGAACTAATTAGTATGCTATAGCTACTCAGAGGAGCCTCATTTATTGCTAATAACTGATGCTCAGGTGGTACCGATCATTCTATCACCCCAAGCTAATTAAGGGTTTTAAAAAGGAGGAGGGAACCCATACAGGGAGATAGAGACAGATAAACAGATGGGGTAGCTCTAGGGCTCAGGGAAAGAGGAAGCCTTCGTAGCAAAGTGAACAATTAGCCTGAAAATTCAGGCATGCACACAAGGCCTCTGGGTCCCTAGCAGGAGAGCTGGAGACTCTTAGGGAACAAGAAGATGAGTGACAGTTATAGAGCACATCCTCTGTGACAGGGACATGACCTGATAGATGGCTCCCAATATCCCCAATGTGCAGGAGGAACCAAGGCTTCAGGAGGCTTTCAAACCTGCTCGAGGTCACAGAGCTAAAAAATTCCTGGAGATGGCCTTTATACCCAACCCATAATCTTAACCATAGCATGCTGTCTCATGTGTGCAGACTCAAGCTTTGGTGACATTTTTGCCATCTCTGATAATCAATGTCCTAAGTACAAGTCTTGGCCTATGTTCAGGAATGTTGTACTTGCAATCCTCTCTCTCTGATCCCAATCAGAATTTACTTGTTTCCAGAACTCTGACCTCTGAGCTGGAATAATATGAAAAATAAATTTAAAAATCAATAAATGGTTAATACATGAATATGGGAGTTCCTGCTGTGGTGCGGTGGGTAAAGAATCCAACTGTAGCAGCTCAGGTCACTGCAGAGGTGCAGGTTCAGTTCCCAGCATACTCATTTGTAATATGTTTCTACAATTAGCATGGGAACAGGGGTTAAAGGATCTGGCATTGCTGCAGCTACAGCTTGGATTCAATCCCTGGTCTGGGAATTTCCATATGCCATGGACACGGCCATAAAACAAATATATATGTGAATGTTATCCCTTGATCCTGACAATATATTTACAGGTATCATAAATATAATATTGTCATAAAAGACATAGCTCTAATTTCACAATGGAGGTCAAAGAGTTTGGCTGGGGGGTGGGGGGCAAGTGTTTTTCTTTAGTCATTCATCCTCGCCCCATAAAGAGGTGGTGGCTTTCCAGTGCCTAGGTTGACTGGTAAGTTTCTGTTAGGTTGCAGGAAACAGGGAAGTACTCAAGTTGTCGTAAGCAGGGGGTATTTTGTAAGGGTGGAAGTGGAAGTAAAAACTACAGGATATTCAGTTACTGGACTGACTAGACCACCGAGGTAAAGAGGGAGCATGGGAGTTCCCGTCGTGGCACAGTGGTTAATGAATCCGACTAGGAACCATGAGGTTGTGGGTTCGATCCCTGGCCTTGCTCAGTGGGTTAAGGATCCTGTGTTGCTGTGAGCTGTGGTGTAGGTTGCAGACGTGGCTCGGATCCCGCGGCTCCGGTTGGACCCCTAGCCTGGGAACCTCCATATGCCGCGGGAGTGGCCCTAGAAAAGGCAAAAAGACAAAAAATAAATAAATAAATAAAAGAGAGAGCATGGCTGAGGCAGGGTCTGAGGGGTGGTTCAGAAATCGACAAATGGGTGACTGAGTGTCTGTCACTTCTAGGCAATACAACCTGGTGATCCCACTTTCAGAGGCCAGCTTCTCTCAGTCTCAATTATCTTCACCATCACTCTCCCCCATACTGTCTTCTCACTCAAAACTTCTGTGTGCCATGCTAAGTGTAGAAATGTATAGAAGATATCCAAGGTAGACAATGAAATGACATCGCTTATATGTGGAATCTAATAAAAATGATACAAAATAACTTATTTATAAAACAGAGACAATCTCAAAGATTTTGGAACCAAATTTAGGGTTACCAAAAGGGAAACTGTTAGGGCAGAGGGATAAATTGGGAAGATGGGATTAACACATGCACACTACTGTATATACAATAGATAACTAACAAGGACCTACTGTATAGCACAAGGAGGTCTGCTCAATGCTCCATAATAACCTATATGGGAAAAAAGAATGGATATATGCTATAAACCTGAAGCTAACACAACACTGGAAACCAACTATACCCCCTAAAATAATAATTTAAAAAATGAAATGAAGTCACCATTCAGGCAAATCCTTCAGTAATGTATTTTACATACATACATATATACATATATTTTATATATGCGTATTTTTTTAAATAAACGTTCTGTTTAGCAAATAGTGCTGTAACAACTGAATGCCCATACAGGAAAAAAAAATGAACCCCAATATTCCCTCAGATCATGCACAAAAAATAACTTAAAATGTATCATAGACCTAAACTGGAAAGCTAAAACTATAAAACTTCTAGCTAAAAACATGTGTGGCTCAAAACCAGTGTGTGGCTCAAAACTTCTAGCTCAAAACCAGTGTGGCTTTGAGGAAGGCAAAGATTTCCCAGATAGGTCACAAAAAACACAAGCCATATTCACTGGCTGTGACAAATGAACCATACTAACATTTATAAGAGGGAAAGCTAGATGTGGGGTTGATGGGAGCTCTCAGTACTATTTTTGCAATTTTTTAATATAAATCTAAAGATATTCTGGACTAAAAATTTATTATAACAAAGTGTGAAACAAAAATGTGAAATAGTTGATAAATTTAAAACTTTTGTTCTTTAAAAGACGCTATTATGAAAATGGAAAGATAAGCTATAAACTGGTGAAATATTTTCAAATCACATATCTGATAAAGGAATTGTATACAGCATATATAGAGAACTCTCAAAACTCAATAATAAGAAAACAACTCTAATTTTAAAAGATTTAAATAGATTTAAAAGATTTAAACATCACTAGAGAAGTTATATTGATGGCTTATAAGTACATGAAAAGATGCTTGAAGCTTGGGGTTAATAGATACAAACTATTGCCTTTGGAATGGATTAGCAATGAGATCCTGCTGTGTAGCACTGGGAACTATGTCTAGTCACTTATGATGGAGCATGACATAGAATGTGTACATGTATGTGTAACTGGGTCACCATGCTGTACAGTAGAAAAAAATTATATTGGGGAAATAACTACTAAAAAAATAGTAATAACAAAAAAATTTTAAAAAGAAAAGATGCTTGAAAATGAAAAACCACTGAAATTTTTATATGGACAATACCATGAGCTTAGGGGATACAAAGCAATTGGAACTCTTGCTGCTTTTAGAAATGCAAGATGGTCCACATACTTTGAAAAAGAGATTGGCAACTTCTTAAACATGAACTCATTATACAACCCAGTAACCCTTCACCTGAAGTGTTTACCCAAGAGAAGTAAAAGCATTACGTCCTATACATGAATGGTTCATAAACATAAGAAACTGGAAACAATTCAAATGTCTACAGATTGGTGAATGAACAAATGGTGAAGCATCCATATATTGTAATGCTGCTCAACAGTAAAAGGAATGAAACACTAGTGTTCCTAATATGAATGGATCTCAGACATGAAAGAAGCAGACGCAAAAGGCAATGTACTGTATAATTCCATTAGCAGACTTTCTGGAAAATGCAAAACTATAATTTCCAGGGACTGGAAGTAGAGGCAGAGGACTGACTACAAAGAGGCAAGAGAAATTTTTTTGGGGGGGTGGTGAGTCAATATCTTGATTGTGGAGGTTATCACATGACCATATACATTTGTCAAGACTAATCAAAACATATACCTTAAAAGGGAAAATCTGACTTCATGTAAATTATATCTCAAAATGCTTTGAGGTATTTGAAAAAATAAATAAAATTGGAAAGATATCTCTTTGAAATTTTTTTTATTGTTATTTCCCCAATACATTTTTTTCCTACTGTACAGCATGGTGACCCAGTTACAGATACCCAAATGTCCAGACAGATGATTGGATTAGGAATATATCTTATATATTACTTTATATACTGCTGTTCTTTTTCATTTAACATCAGAGCACTAAACATGCTATGAAAACATGACTTTAATGACTACATAAAATTTCATTGTGTGAGTATATTTTAACTTAATTATCATCCCATTATTGGCCATTGTTTATTTCCAATTTCCTTACATATATTCTTACACAAACATCTCTATAATAGTTTAGTCTTTCGTCTTGATTATGGCATATGGACAAAATTCTAGATGTGAAAATACAGAGCCAAAGGGTATAAGCGGCAGTTTAAATTCTGGATATATATTGCCAATTTGCTCTCCCAGAAAGGTAAACACAGCTTACATGCCTATCATCATAACAGTGGGTCTATACATGGAAACAACCTAAATGTCCATTGTCAGATGAATGGATAAAGATGCGTTACATATACACAATGGAATACTACTCAGCCATAAAAAAGAACGAAATAATGCCATTTGCAGCAACATGGATAGATCTATAGATTATCATACTAAGTAAGTCAGAAAGAGAAAAATACCATATGATATCACTTATAATGTGGACTTATCTATGAAATAGAAACTCACAGACATAGAGAACAGACTGATAGTTGTCAAGAGGGAGAGGAGTGAGGGAAGGATGGATTGGGAGTTTGGGATTAGCAGATGCAAAGTAGTGTATATAGGATGGGAAAACAATAAGGTCCTATTGTATAGCACACGGAAATGTACTCAAGATCCTCTGATAAACCATAATGAAAAAGAATATGAAAAAGAATATATATGTGCATACCTGAATCACTTTGCTGTACAGCAGAAATTAACACAACACTGTAAATCAACAATACTTCCATAAAATTTTTTAAAAAGAGTGGGACTATATTAGAAATAGTAAATATATCTGTTTTTTTAACCATGGAGCTGTCATACAAGAAAAGACTTACTCAAAATATTTGAGGGAGGTAGCACCTTAACTCTCAGAACTAGAACTCCAAACTAAAGCATGAGGAAAGAGTCTATGGGGCAGTGAGAAAATGAGCAAATCTGCAGAAAAGATCTTCTGCGAAATTTCCAGGGGCCCTTCTATAATCAAAGAACTGGTGAATAACATTTTTTCTTGAGAGATTAGTTTATCTGTCTATTGCATAATGAAGAACAACTAGCACAACAATTCATCAGACTCTGCTTTATACTTAAATATTCAAGAGCAATAATTTATTTCAACTAAGCTATCCCTCTCCTTTTACCCATCAGGAGTAAGAATGTTGGGATTAATCATCTTTCAATGTAAAAAACCCTGTATTCCACAACAGAATCTAGGCTCACAGTATTCTTTCATGAACTGGTCACTATTATCACAGTTTATGTTAATCAGTGACTATTCTTTACAATAGCTTCAGAAAACTTTATTCATTTTCTAATGATGTCTCTACTCAGACATTAGCTCTGCTATCACTAGATAAATACATTGCTTATCTAACATTTTAACTAAAAAGGGGCCACAATAGAAGAACTAAACTTGGACAACATTAAATTCAGTATCAAAATGTCCCTAACCCTAACCCTAACCCTAACCCTAAATAGACCCTAAATGAATGAATGAATGAATGAATGAATACAATTTCTGAACCTCAGCCAGGTGATCCTGGAGTTCTGACTGTTTTCATCAATGACTTGAAAGATGAACAAAGTCTGTCTGAATAGCTCCATCTGAAACCCTCTTTTCTGAATTATTCATACAGTCATGAATTTTGATTGTACAGAATTCATGGAGAACTTTAACTTGCCTCATGAAACTTCAGAACGGAAAGAACCCTGTTTGCCCGAATCCTCACAGCAGGTTGATAGTTGTGCTGACTGTGAACTCAGCTTCTAAACCTTGTGTTCTCTGTACTCACCCAATCCCACCTCGCTCTCTGCTCCATGTTGGCTGGGATAGCTCATTTGACTGTATATTTCAGATGTCTCCTGCCAAAATGTGCGATCTGTGAAATGAATTAAAAATCACACCAATGAAGGTTCCACTTCAAATCATCTTTAATATTCCATTGTATCTTCCAGGATTCAGAGGAGACAAAAGCCAACCCCTAAAATCAAATAAATATGGGAGCTCCTGTTGTGGCTCAGCAGGTTAAGAACCCGACTAGTATCCATGAGGAAGCAGGTTTGATCCCTGGCCTCACCTAGTGGGTTAAGGATCCAGCATTGCAGTGAGCTGTGGCGTAAGTTTCGGATGCAGTTCGGATCCAGCACTGCTGTGTCTGTGGTGTAGGCCGGCAGTGTAGCTCTGATTTGACCCCTAGCCTGGGAACTTCCATAGGCTGCAGATGCAGTCCCAAGGAAAAAATAAATAAATAAAATCAAAGAAATATATTTAGAAGGAATTGTTTTAAACAATGAATATCAATGTCTAGATCTAATGCTGTTGTTGTTGTTACTACTTGGGACTTAATTTTTTAAGGAAAATGCTCTGTAATTTGAAACACTCAGAAATGAATAGGTAATCAGAATAAGCATCACATCCCTCCCTCCACTGCCTCTCCCCTTCTCCCTTTCTCTGTCTTCCTCTTCCTCTCTCTCTCTCTCCCTCTCTCTCTCTCACTCACATACCCACACACACCCCTGTTTTCCACAAACTCCCAGGAACCTACCCCAGGTGTCCCCTGCCCCAGGCCATGACCAGTGATGGAACTCCACCTGTCCTCAGGACCAGGCTGCCCAGACATCCTCACTAAGACCAGCTTGGAGCAAAATAGAAGGAGGCAAAGTGTCTCCCAGGCCCACTCACTGGGCTTTTCAGTGTCCTCTCCTCTGGGTCTCCTTGCCTGTCACTCCACCTGGCTGTCACAGGCCCTTTCTTCGGCTTCAGCTATCTAAGAAACCTACCTACAGTTTGATTCCTACCGTAAAACACAATCAAAGTCCAAGAAGAGCTAAGCCCTCCCAGGCAAATGGATCTGCAGAGAAACATGCTGAACAAAGAATCAGACTATGAGGAGAGCAACTAACTAACAGAGCAACCCTGAGCAGGTGCTGTGGATCTCTGGGCTGGAACAGGGAAAATGAGTGGGTAGGGCAGGTCTGTTTTCAGAGCCTGCTCTAAGCCACATCTTTCCAGGTCCAGGATGGCTGCACTTTAATGGGAATAAAGAGCCTTCCAGCTTGGGTACTCGCCCAACAACTCTGTCCCTTGACCAAGCCCCCAAAACCACTGAATGTTTGTCAGTCCCTTAGGACTTTCGATAGTCACTTCTGGTTTTGCCTTGTTTAAAATACTGGCTCAACACAAGGAGTGTGAGGGCAGAGCTTAGTAGGCGGGGCTCTGGCTAAGCCCACCCCCAGGTATTGGTTGCAGCCCAGAGGTGACCATCAAAGACTTGGGGGGGGGGATTAATAAATAAATAAATGAATAAGCAGATAGATAGATGATTGATAGATAAAAGTCTAGCTCACCAGCTTTTGAAAAAAGAAAAAAACAGGAGTTCCTGTGGTGGCGCAGTGGTTAACAAATCCGACTAGGAACCATGAGGTTGCGGGTTCAGTCCCTGTCCTTGCTCAGTGGGTTAAGGATCCGGCGTTGCCGTGAGCTGTGGTGTAGGTTGCAGACTCGGCTCAGATCCCGCGTTGCTGTGGCTCTGGCGTAGGCCAGTGGCTACAGCTCCGATTCGACCCCTAGCCTGGGAACCTCCATATGCCACGGCAGCAGCCCAAAGAAATAGCAAAAAAAAAAAAAAAAAAAAAAAAACATACAATTCACCAAGATAATAGACATCCATGAGTCTGTTCACTATAATCATCCATATCCCCAAAGCACTGGATTCCATCCTGTATATGATGAGAGAAAAGAAGCAGGCAGACACCTGCCAAATGACAATGACAAAGCAACTGAAGGTTGTGGAGCAACCCTCTGTGTCCTGGCTGCAAGCACAGAACCTAAGAATCACCCACCAGCCTGTCAGTGCCAGTGGGGCAGGGTTTACCTCTGGAACAGATCCTGGCACACAGAGGCCCCCTGTCAATTTTTGTTGAATGTCTGAATAAAGCCATGGGGGGAATAAATGGGCTGAGACGAAGAAAGCAAAGTCGAGTCTGGCAGAGGTAAATGAACCTGTTCTATTAGGAGAAAAAAGGTGCTTTTTAGCAATACCGTCAGAAGGTAAGCATTGCAGGGCAAGAGAACAAGAGAATTCTCTTGGTGGAGTTTTCCACCAAGCCGGGGGTGGCGGGGGGGGAGGAGAGCAGCTGATCCATCCTATAGCTGCAAAGTGGATAATGAGCTCTGCAGGAAGGTACCAAGGGCTAACTCTCCACCTGGGCTAGAATCTGACCTTCCATTTAAAGACTCTCTGGGTAGCCCTCTCCTTCCTGTCTCCCCCATTTACTCCCACATACACTGTCCTTATTTCAGCGTAACTCTGACTCTGTTTCCACAATTCCATTTTGCCTTGTTTGTCAGCTCTGTAGTTTATCTGAGTAAAACTGGGGATTGAAACCTTATGACAGTGTTTAGGAGGCAAAAGGGAACTGGGACCTAGTCCACACTGTCAGGCTGTAGCAGTCCAACAGCAATGATAACCATTATAAACTGCAAGAGGAATCTGCAGTCGGCCTGCAGGATTCCAACACAGAGAGGCTCTGGGATGGCAGCTGAGGGTGGAGGAGGAAAGGTTTAAAACTCTGTGTGACTCCCCAAGGTTACCGTCATGAAGTCTGGTGTGGGTTTTTTTGTTTGTTTTTTGTCTTTTTTTCAGGGCTGCACCGGTGGCATACGGAGGTTCCCAGGCTAGGGGTCCAATCGGGACCACAGCAATGCCATATCCGAGTCACGTCTGTGACCTACACCACAGCTCACAGCAATGAGGGATCCTAAACCCATGGAGCAAGGCCAGGGATCGAACCCGGGTCCTCATGGCTACTCATCGGGTTCATTAACCACTGAGCCACCACGGGCACTCCAAGTCTGTTTTTTTTCCTGGCTTACAAGTAATGTGAGACAATTGTTAGATTAAACACCCTTCTCTTTCACCTTCTTTTGGCATTTCAAAGAGACACATACAAGGACTTTAGATGTAAACCAGATTGCCCTGAGATCCTTAGCCAAACTAAACAATCTAATCTTAGGAGTAAAGGAATTCATGTTTTTGTTCATTCATTCATAAACATATTCGTTTCGCAGATATTGATCATCTATGCTGTATACCAGGAGAAATACAACGGTGAACAAATCAGGGTTCTTAAAGTGATTTTCTTTTCCACTTTTTTTTGTCTTTTCTAGGGCCGCTCCTGCAGCATACGGAGTTCCCAGGCTAGGGGTCCAATCGGAGCTGAAGCTGCCGGCCTATGCCACAGCCACAGCAATGCCATATCCGAGTCACGTCTGTGACCTAAACCACAGCTCACAGCAATGCTGGATCCTTAACCCACCGAGCAAGGCCAGGGATCGAACCTGTAACCTCATGGTTCCTAGTCAGATTCGTTAACCACTGTGCCACGACGGGAACACCTGTTTTCCATTTTTGGATTTCACAGTCCTATAGCAGGTTCCTCCAGGGGTGACTAATTTATTTCACCTCCCCCCTAAAAAATGTTCATAAAGTTTAGTGGAGCAAGCAGGAAACAACAGATGTTAAGTTCAAACATTGTCGCAACTACATAGATGTATGCTATTTGGAAAATTTCTTAAACTTTCTGAGCTTCAGTTTATTCATCTATTAAGTGGGAATGATAATACCTATCTGATAGGATTGCTATTTTTGCTTGAAAGAAAAACAAGCGTAAAATGCATAGAGTAGTACCTGGGGTATTGTAGGAACTAAATCAAAGTGAGTTTGTTCTCTCTATTATCCTCTATATTTCTGACCATTTCCCCCTCAGTTTGTAAGCGAATTTGACTCCCTTCTCCCAAATAAGTTTGACTCCAATAGGCCATTTTATGTACTGCAGCTGTTCTTTGCCTTCAGCACATACATGCCAGTCTGAAAATTTCAAATGAGCAACCTCGGTCTTTACAAAGTTTTTTACATTCGTACTAATAAAAGCTAGGATTTATTAACTCAGAGCTAGCCAAACTACAGGCACAATTTAGTGTTTTACCTGTTGCCGTCTCACTGAATTCTGACCAGAGCTCTATGAGGTAGGTGCTGTTAGGCACCTGTTTTTACAGCTGAGGAAGCTGTGGAACAGGGAGATTAAGTAGCTCCCTCAAAGGTCTACTGCTGGTCAGAGGGGAAGGTGGGATTTTGGAACCCAGGCAGCCTGGCTCCAGAAGCCACCCTCTTAACCACTGCACCACGCCCCCTCTTGCTAAGGGGCTGCAACGTAGTGATAACTAGATAGGAGTAGCTTACAAGGAAGAGCAAAGTGACACCAAAATTTTCAGCCAATTCATTTGCTCACAAAGGGCTAGGAATTCATCAAAATCTTATTACACAGGTTTCTGTTTTAAAAATACATATATAGGTCAAAATACATATTATGTATTTCATAAGTCAAAAATATATATCTGTGAAACTTATTTGGGAGAATGAGGTCAAATATATATATATTTTTTTTCCATTATAGATAGCTTCTGTTAAACATAAACTGGATCAACACAGCTAGTTCTTCAAACTGGCAAATCTTGGGGGCCTGTTTGTCTGAACTCCACAAACACAATGCATTCATTCAGTATCCACTGAGCACTTTGCACATGGCTGGCACTACTGTAATATAAAAAGATAAGCCCTGCCCATGAGGAATCCACGGTCCAGGAGGGGAGAGAAATTTGCAAGGCAATACTTAGACCAGAATTAGGGTGAAGAAGTACTCTGGACACAGAAAGGTGAAGTAATTATCCCCTGAGACCGTTTATTGAGTAAAAAAAGAACAAATCCCTTTTCGAGTTCTGGAGGCAGCCTTCATATGGGTTCTCATGTGTATATTTTTCCCTAATTCCACAACAGTTGTGGGGCTGAGCCCTGCTGAGCCAAGTCCTCCCAAGACAGAACTTCTCTGGGCTCTGCCTGGCTTCAAGCAAACCTGAATACTCTGCACTTGCACAACGTCACCCTCTCCCATTGCCCAATCCCCAGCCCCCTCAATGCCTAGGTTTCTGGAAACATCAACATTTAAGGTCAAATCAGATAGTTCCTTCCAGAGTCAGGGTCTCTGATATGTTACGGATGATTTTGATGGAATCCTGCTCGGGGGCTAGAAAAGGAATTCCAAGAGATGAACTCCGTGTCTCCTCAAATGCTTGGTGTGATGACGATGGAAGTTCACTGGGCTTGAGTTAACAATAGTCAACACCATTCCCCATCTCAGAGCTAGCTTAGTACAAAGGATGGATAGAGAAGAATTAATACATAAAAGACTTTTTTAAAAGCTCAGCTTTAAGATAGCAAGAAGAAATACAGGCAGAAAATGTCTTTTCATTTCACGTTAAAAGCAGAAGCAAAAAAATGTGTTCAGCTTTGAAGAACAAAGGAATAATAATACTACACAGAGCAAAAACTTTTAAAGTTGTATAATCTTATTAGCAGTCACTTTTTTTTTAGTACAAAATTTACAGATTGTGTGGTATTTTTCGTAATTCCTGACTGCCCTAGGGAAAAAAATATTTTATTGTTTAACTTTTCTCTGATTCCATGGTTATCTTTCCTTTTTTTTTTTTTTTAAGCATAGCTTACCCTCATTAATCACATAAAGTAGTTTATCTCTTTTTTTTTGATAACACAAATAGAATATAATTTATACTCCTAGCCTTCTTGGTCCTCTTTATAGTACCCAGCCTGTTTCTTTGCATGTATATTTGCTGATCAATAAAAAAGACATTTTCATTTGGGACCAACAAAAGACATTAGTTTATTTCTTCATCTTTCACAGAGAGAACCAACTCCTACCAAAGATAACAAAAAATTTGGGTATTGAACATGTCTTCCAAATGTTCATATTCGATTTGAGGAAAAGTTTGACAAGTTTGGCCAAATAACCTAATGGAATAATGTAAATGAAGTAAAGAAAGTTCTGGAGGCAACACACTAAAAGTAATGAAAAAGTGGAGACAAAAATCCAGATCTCAAGAAAGCTCTAAATTTATACTGACAAAAACCTTCTAGAGCTTTGCTAACCAGGTTGTAAACAGTGCTTTGAAAACTGAAAGGCTATAACTTTCTAAGGCAAAGTTTCTCAAAGTATGCTCTGGCCTTCCCCCCTCCCTCACAAATATAGGAATATAAAAATATACTCCTAAATTTTTAGGAAAGCCACGACTTATTATTAAGATATCCAAAACTAGGACCAGGGTTTCAATCTGCAAAGGACACATACACCCAACTTGTTCTATCATAAAATTTACATTAGTTTGGTAAATGGATGACGATGACAAAAACACATCAGTCTTCCAGAAGCAGTGAAACCCCTAAGTGCTTGAAATGTATTCTGCCCCTTTCTGAGGAGGGGCACAGATACTGTTCTATGGCCCACCAAACCAAGTGCTTCTGTCAGAACTAACCCCGCTACCCTAGCCATAGCTAAACACAAAAGTTATCCAGTGAGACAGTCTATATTCAAATCTGCTAAAGACTCATTAACTAATCAGAGTCTCATTGCTGATGAGGTGAGAAAAATAGAGAGAAGTAGACAAACCCAAGTGGCTAAGAAGTGAATGGAGTCCATGCTAACCACTGCTACTGCCTCACGTGAAGGCACCACAGCTGATGCTACACCTCCGTCCACCACTGCTCTGTAATGATGTTAGAGTAGTTGTATGATGACAAGAATTAAATAAAATGAAAACTGGTAACAGCATAAGTTAGAAACTATCAACAAGCACACAAGGTAAAATCTTTGTTTTTACTTTAATTGATAATTGGGTACAAAAGTTGTAGTGCCTCCTGGATGGCAAGGTTCTTTTCAATAGAAGCACAAGGCTAATCTGCCCTCAGAAGCACCATCAGAGTGTTCATCCTGAAAGTATACTGAACTACAAAAATCTTTCACATGATTTGAAAAGGCTAGACTGGTTTCTCCAAAACCCAAAATTTGCATTAGCGTCTAGAATTCATCTAAGTTTGCTTGATGCATTGATAAGCAAAGGAGACTGTGGAGGAAGTTTGGTGAAGCCATGTACCCTAGAAATATGACAACCAGTTTGTGACTTGGAGAAAGAGAAAAGGAGTGACTTTCAAATGACATCAACCATTCCCCTGCACAAATATGTTGCGATGCTGAAATGCTCATCTGTGTAATGTGCTTTGAAGACGGCAAGTGGTAAGTGATCAGTAAATAATGGTATTATTAGTATTAATAGCTGCTAACATTTCTTCCAATTTTTAGAGTAAGTTATAAGAAATGAGCAGTTCTGCCATTCCGTGCAGCTTGCTTCAAATGACGCTACTGCCTTCAATTAGTGCAGCATGCAGCCTGCTTTGTGAGTAAATCTCTCTAAACTACTAGTGGAAGGCTTTCTGTTACTTGTAGCTGAATGCATTCCTAACTGATACGACTTGCATCTTCATCAATAATATTGAAATATAGTTTCATATTTTATTCACACATGTAATAATAATGATGCAGCTCTTATGAAGGGTGAAATTATTAAGACCAAAACTGAACAGATGACATTTGAGAAAAGATGCCAGAAAAGTTTCCTAAAGGAAGTAGAGTCTTGGAGAATCCCAGCATTCCACAATATAAGCATACCTTCACACAGCAAGGTAAACTGAGGACCTATGGGTTCTCGTTGTGACTACATAACTGAAAGTTGAAGAGTGTTGTTGCTTACCGGTCTCAGCAGAAGCCCAACTTAGAGAAAAGTTTACTTAAAAGAATGGAGACAGAAAGAGTGAAAAGACTGCTTTGGATCCACAAACTACTACAATCAGTCAGTAGACTGAGACAATTATGCAGCTGCAGACACAGATTACCTTTCAGAAAAAAAGGAAAGAATGATTCAAAGGAGGAAATCAAGAGCCCACAGGATGGAGCTGGAGCCAGAAAAAAATTGTGTCCCAGTGAGGGAACTACCAGCCTGTGCCCAGCTGAATTTAAGAACTGCTATAGACCAGCGACCCTCCTGTACCACCTTATTTCCCTCCTTTTGAATAACAAGTCTTTCCTGGCTATCCTATGCCTGTCCCACCACATTGTGCTGGTTGTACCTTTAAGTCACAGATATTTGGATGGAGGGGGAATATACTCAAGGATCTGTGTTTAAGAAATAGCACCCGAAGAGCCTCATCCACACCTGGACCTAACTTAGATGAAGCATCCTGGACCTTGAGCTAATGGTATTAAGCGACTTAGAGGAGATATTCTTAGTATGGAGTGAGGATATTTTGCATGTGAGATGAATGTGAATAATTTGATCCCAGAGGTCAGACCATTGTGGCCTAAAATATGTCCATAAATTCTCTTTATGGATCTCCAAAAGGTGGAGCTTAGTTCCTCTCGCCTTGAGTATGGGTTGGGCTTAGTGAATATATTCAAAAGAATAAAATAAAGTGAAAAGTGACAATATGAGTCAGAAACAGTATAGAAAGTAGATATGATAGTTCCAACAGTGTTAAAGTCTGGGGTCCCTTAGGGAAGGGGCAACGACTCATCAAAATCTAGAATTCTAAGCCTGTCAGAACTATCATTAATGGAGTTGTGGTCGTGGCTCAGAGGAAACAAATCTGACTAGCATTCATGAGGATGCAGGTTCCATCCCTGGCCTCAGTGGGTTAAGGATGTGGTGTTGCCATGAACTGTGGTGTAGGTTGCAGACGCGGCTCAGATCTGGCATTGCTGTGGCTGTGGTGTAGGCTGGCGGCTACAGCTCCCATTTGACCTCTAGCCTGGGAACCTCCATGTGCCACAGGTGCGCCCCCCCCCAAAAAAAAAAAAAACAAAAAACCTATCAGTTAAGTGAGAGCAGAATAAAGATATCTTCGGACATGCAAAGCCTCAGAATATTTGACTCTTTTCACTCTTTATTAGGACTTTATCTGAGCAAAACAAGGAGATGAGATATAAATAAAAAAGGTAATTACTAATAGTTAAAATTTACTGAGTGCTTATTTTTTGCCAGGTACTGTTCTCAGCGTTTTACATGTATTATGACACTTAACCACACAACAACCCTGTGAAGCATATACTGTTACTATTATTACCTTAGAGAATATGATATTGAGTTGTAAAGGGGCAAAATAAGTTACCCAAGTTGTTGATAAGTGGTAGAACTAAGATTTAACCCTGGGCAGTCGGGCTTCAGAGCCCATGCTTTTAATCATTCCCTGTCATCCCAGAGTCATGTTACCATGAAACTGTGGGACCAAATCTGGACAGCAGCAAAGGAAAAACTCTCCAAGACAAAAGCTATAAAGCAGGCTTAGTGAGTTACCAGTATAATAACCTGGGGCAGGAGAAGAGAAGGATTCAGAGACAACTCTAGGAGGAAAATAAGACAACTTCATAGATGGCATGGTTTGAGAACATTAAAACAGTGCAAGAGAACAAAGAAGGGCAATTAGAAATACCAAGAAAAATTTTAAAAATCCATAAGATAGTATTAGTCTGAATGAACCAACCAAAATATGGCATGGTTTAAAGCACTGATGGAGTATAAAGAAAAAGAATCCATTTCACCTTGACCCTAGAGATGTCTTCATTCAAGAGGTCCGAAGACTGCAAAGAAGGATCAGTAATTAAGATTTGAATGCTATTTACATAGTCATGAGAATGTAAACCATTTATTGGTTTTCAATTTTTTAAAATCAACCTTTGGACACTCTAAAAAGGATTTGATTGCAGGGTAGAATAAAAATGTTAATAATAATGACAAAAGAAAAGTCCCAAACTGACACGGGTGAAGGAGAAAGGGAAAAAAAAAGCAGAAAGAATAAGGGAGACATTCATCTTACAATATGGAAAGTGAAACTTGATAAAACAAGTAAAAGAGAACTTACGTATCTAGTTTGAAATTACCTAATGTGATGGTTAATTTTAAGTATAAACTTGGCTGGGCCACAGGGTGCCTACATGTTTGTTTAAACATTATTTCTGGTGTGTATGTGACAATGTCTCTGAATAAGATTAACATTTTAATCAGTGGACTGAGTAAAGCAGCTTTTCCTCCCAAAGGTCAGTGGGCCTCATCTACTCTGTTGAAGGTTTGACTAGAATAAAAGACCGAGTAAGAAATAATTCATTCTCTCTGCGGGACTGTCTTCAAGCATAGATACTGCTCTTCACCTGCCTTCCAAACTCTGACCTGAAATGTAACTTACACCATCAGCTCTTCTACTTCTCAGGCTTTGGACTCAGACCAGAACTATAACATCAGTTTTCCTGGGTTTGGACTTCTCAGCCTCTATAATCATGTGAACCAATTCCTACTGATACTGCTGCTTTGTAGACCCCGACTAATACACATATGAACTTCACCCATTTATATCTGTTTGCCCACAGATCCAGTTCCTCCTTCTCTCCTACAAACTACATTACCTTGGTTCTTTGCCCACTGGCTTACAGAGTGGTTTGACCAATGGTGGCTTGACAGAAATGGAGAGGGGGGAATAAGCCCAGAGTCTAGGTCCTTTCTGGGCAGCACCTTCTCCTGTGATCTCAGCTCCTGCTGGACACAGTCCCGTGTTTCTTCAGCCCTGGGGTAAAAACACTTTCTGATGATACTAATTCTGAATCACCATGAGTTGTTTGGCTTCTGGGATCTTCTATCACCTATGTAATTGTTTAAAATACCTATAATGAATCATTTTCTGGCTGGACCCTGACTGAAACAGTAATAAAGACAGGAATTCAGTAATGTAAGTGTACCTGGAGGAGAGGAAAGAGAACAAAGGTGTATAAGTGAACTATACCTCATGTCCATAAAGGAAGTCAGTAGATGGTATCTAAAAATGATAAATCAATAAATGGCAGAACAGTATATTATCTAGAGTTATGAAAATAACAAACAAAAGAATAAAAGTTAAACTAATTCAAAGGTTACCTCAAACTACGGAGAGAGCAAAAGACCTGCCAGGGGCTTGGGGGAGAAAGGGAGAGATGAATAGTATTTGTCAAAATTCATAAAGCTATACAACACAAATAACGAACCCTAAGATAAACTATGAACTTTAGTTAATGGTAGTATCAACATTGGTTCATCAACTGTAACAAATGTACCACACTAATGCAAGATGTTAGTAATAGGGGAAACTTGCAGTGGGGGGCAGGGACAGGGAGGTACAGGGAAATTCTCTGTACTTTCCAGTCAATTTTTCTGTAAACCTAAAATTGCTTTTAAAAAATAAAACCCATTGATGAAAATAAGGAAGGGGGAAGGGAGTCAGCTACTCAAAAGATATGGAGGAAGCTTAAGTACCTATTTCTGAGTGAAAGAAGGCAACCTGACAAAGGTAGCTACTTTATGATTCCAACTATAAAACATTCTGAAAAAGCCAAAACTATAGAAACAGTGAAAAGACCAGTGGTTGTCAAAGGTTGAGGGGGAGAGGGGAAACGATGAATAGGTAGAGCACAAGGATTTAAGGGCAATGTAACTATTCTGTATGAGTCTGTAATGGTGGATATGTGGCATTATGCATTTGTCAAAACTTATGAAACTTTAAAACAGAAAAAGTGGACCCTAACGTGAGTTAATAATAATGTGTCGATAATGGCTTATCCAGTCCTAGCCACAGCAATCAGACAGGAAAAAGAAATAGAAGGAATCCAGATTGTAAGGAAAGAAGTAAAACGGTCACCGTTTGCAGATGACATGATGATATACATAGAAAATCCTAAAGACACCACCAGAAAACTACTAGAGCTCATCAATGATTTCAGCAAAGTTGTAGGATACAAAATTAATACACAGAAATCTGCTGCACTTCTATACAAAACAATGAGTTATCAGAAAGAGAACTTAAGAAAACAATCCCATTTGCAATCATAGCAAAAAAAGAATAAAATACCTAGAAATAAATCTAACTAAGAAGGTAAAAATACCTGTACTCAGAAAACTATAAGACATTGATTAAAAAATTGAAGATTACACAGATGGAGAGATCTACCATGTTCATGGAATGGAGGAATTACTATTGTTAAAATGACCATACTCCCCAAGGCAATCTACCCATTCAATGAAATCCCCATCAGAATACCAGTGGCACGTTTCAAAGGACTAGAATGAATAATTATAAAATGTATATGGAAACACAAAAGACTCAGAATAGCCAAAACAATCTTGAGAAAGAAGAACAAAACAGGAGGTGTCACACCTTCTAATTGCAAACTGCACTACAAAGCTACAGTAATCAAACAATTTGATTCTTTGCATGATCAATTTCTCACACCACATATAAAAGTAAATTCAAAATGGATTAACAACTTAAATGTAAGGCCTGAAACCATAAAACTTCTATAAGAAAACATAAGTAGTATATTCTCTTTTTTTTCTATGCCCACTCCTGCAGCATGTGGAAGCTTCTGGGCCAAGGACTGAACCCATGTTATAGCAGTGACCCTAGCCACTATAGTGACAATGCAGAATCCTTAATCCATTGCACCATGAGAATACTCAACATAGTATGCTCTTTGAAATCAGTTTTAATGTTTTTTTTTTTTTTTTTTTTGGATATGTCTATGTCTCCTCAAGCAAGGGCAATGAAAGCAAAAAAAAAAAAAAAAAAAAAAAAAAAACAAATGGGACTATATCAAAATAAAAAGATTTTGCATAATGAAGGAAACTATCAATAAAATGAAAAGGCCACCTACTGAATGGGGGGAGATACTCATATAAGCAATGAGGGGTTAATATCCAAAATATATGAAGAACTCATGCAACTCAACATCAAAAAAAAAAAAAAACAAATAAAAAATGAGCAGAGAACCTATTAAAACATTTTTCCAAAGATGACACACAGATGGCCAACAGACACATGAAAAGATCCTCAACATGACTCATTATCAGGAAAATGAAAATCAATACCACAATGAGATATCACCTCACATCTATTAGAATGGCTATTTCAAAAGGACAACAAATAAGAAGTGTTAGCAATGATGTGGAGAAAAGGGAACTCTTGACATACTGTTGGTGGAAATGTAAATTGGTATAACTGCTATGGAAAACAATATGGATATTCCTCAAAAAATTAAAAACAGAACTACCACATGATCCAGCAATTCCACTCCTGGGTATTAATCCAAAAAAAAAAAAATGAAAACACTAATTAGAAAAGATATATGTATCCCTTTGTTTATTGTTGCATTATTTGCAATATCCAAGATAAGGAAGTAGCCTGAGTGTCCATCAAGAGATGAATGGATACACACACACACACAAACACACACACAGGAACATTACTCGGCCATAAAAAGGAATAAAGTCTTTCCATTTGGGACAACGTGGATGGACCTAAAGGTTATTATGCTAAGTGAAACAAGTCAGAAAGACATGATATGATCTCACTTATTTGTGAAATCTAAAAAATAAAAACAAATAAACAAACATAACAAAAGGGAAAGCGAGTTATAAGAGCTCCCACTGTGGCACAACAGGTTAAAGATCTGGCATTGTTTCTGCAGGGGCTTGGGCCACTGCTGAGGTATGGGTTTGATCTCCAGCCCAGTGCAGTGGGTTAAGGATCTGGCATTGCCACAGATGTGGGATAGGTCACAGCTACAGCTCAGATTCCAATCTCTGGCCAGGGAATTTCCATATGCCATGGGTGCAGCCAAAAAAAAAAAAAAAAAAGAAGAAAAAGAAGAAAAGGAAGAAGAAGGAGAATAAAAGAAAAAGAAAGTTATAGATACAAAGAACAAACAGGGGGTTGCCAGAGGGGAGAGGGGGAGGGGGAGGTGAAAAAGAGAAATAGGTGAGGGAAATTAACAGGTATAAACTTCCAGTCGCAAAATAAATGAGTCACAGGTATGAACTATACAGTGTGGGGAACTGAGTCAATAATTATCTAATATCTTTACATGGTGACAGATGGTAATTAGACATATCATGGTGACCATTTTGAAATATACATAAATATTGAATCACTATGTTGTGTAATAGGAACTAACATAGCATTGTAGGGCAATTATACTTCAGAAACAACCTCAGAAAAATTTGAGATCTGTGGCTACCAGAGGTGGGAGTGGCAGGAGAGAGAAATGGATGAAGGCAGTCAAAAGGCACAAACTTCTAATTCTAAATTATTACTAGGGATGTAATGTACACCATGATAAATATAATTAACACTGCTGTAGAGTATACGTAAAAGTTACTAAGAAAATAAATCCTAAGAGTTCTCACCACAAGGAAAACATTTTTTTCTATTCCTTTAATTTGTATCTCTATGAGATGATAGATGTTCACGAAATGTTTTGTGATCATCATTTCATGATGTACGTCAAATCATTTTGCTGTATACCTTAAACTTATATAGTGCTGTAGGTCAATTTTGTCGCAATAAAACTGGAAGAAAAATATAATTTTAAAAATTTAATTAAAAATGGTTCATCCATCGGTTATAATAAATGTACTCACAGTAATGCAAAATGTTAATATCTGTAGAAAGTGTGTGTGGGGGGGGGGCTCTCTGACCTTTCTGTGGAATTTGCCTGTAATCCTAAAGCTGCCCTAAAAAAATAGCCTATTTTTTAAAAAACCCTGACTTGAAAAAAAACAGTTGCCTCTAGGGAAGGGGTATTTGTGAGTAAGGTAGGCTTTAACTTTCTTATTGTTAACCTTCATGTGCTTTTTTTGGCCACAATCACAGCATATGGAAGTTCCCAGGCCAGGGATCAAATCTAAGCAGCAGCTGTGACCTATGCCACAGCTGCAGCAATACCAGATCCTTAATCCACTGCACCACAGAGGGAACTCCCTCATATGCTTTTTAAGGTGTTTTTATTTTTTTAACAATGTGTATATATTACTTAGATCAAAATGTCTTTAATTTTTTAAAATTATGTTTATTCAAGATGGCTAAAATGAAAAAGACTGAAGATATCAAGTGTTGGCAAGGATATGAAGTATCCAAAATGCTCAGACACTATTATGAAAGTTCATGTAAATTGGTATAACCATTTTAGGAAACTCTCTGGCAGTGTCTAGCAAAGCGGATTGTTTGCATAGCATGTGACCCAAGCAAACTCACTCCTGGATAAATATTTTTTAAAAAAAATCACCAAAGGATATGTTCTCTTACATGCACTGAAGCTTTTTTAATAATTTCCCTAAACTGAAATCAACCTAATGACCATCAAGAGTTGCAGAAACATTGTGGAATAATTACACAATGGAATTCTATAGCCCGGTAAGAATAAATGATTTATAACTACATGCAGTGATGTGAATGAATCTCACAGACATAATTTTGAGTGAAAGAAGCTGGGCATATGACACATAATTCCATTTGCATAAAGTCCCCAAACCAGGTGAAAGTTATCTATGCCAAAAGAAGTCAGAATAATGGTTATCTTGGAGGGGAGATAGGGAGTGATGAAAAGGGGCAGAAGCCGGGGGGGGGGGGGCCCTCTGGGGCATTCATTGGTAACCTTCTGGGTTTTTGCTTTTGTTTCTCTAGGGCTGCACCCATGGCGTATGGAAGTTCCCAGGCTAGGAATTGATGTGGAGCTGCGGCTGCCAGCCTACACCACAGCCACTGCAACACCTGATCTGAGATGTATCTGCGACCTACGTCACATCTCATGGCAATGTCAAATCCTTAACCCACTGAGCAAGGCCAGGGATCAACCCCACATCCTCATGCATACTAGTCAGGTTCTAAACCTGCTGAGCCACAATGGGAACCCCTGGTAACCTTCTGTTTTTTCAATCTGAATGCTGGTTCCAGGAGTATCTTGAATTTATAAAATTTCCATCAATCTGTACCAATAATATTTTTACTAATGCACTTTTTATATGTGTGTTATGCCTCAATAATTTTTTAAGCTGAAAGTTTAGGACCCTAAGTCACACTCCTTTTTTTCCCTATACTCTCACTCCTAAATATTTAAGGAATATGTATGCATTTGAAAAAAATCTAGAAGATATATGTATACATTTTACATTTAACTTCAGTACTTGGAAGAACCTCAGAGTAACATTTATATGAATACTTTCAGAAGCAAAAGCAGTCCAACTTTGAGTCCAACAGAATATGTATTCAAACCTGCTGGGCTAGCCATTATGTTTGCTGTTGTTTTGATTGTTAGCGTCCCATTGGATTCTGGATATGTTTAGGATGTTACAAACCATGGTTTAGGATGACATTTACCAAGACAAGTGAGTGTTGACAGTGAGAAGCCATTGCTCTTGTGAAATCAATCTGTAATCAAGCTCTGTTTTGAGCTTCTAACTACTGGATAACTTCCATCTAACGAAATTCTTTTGTGTCAACTTCAGATACTGAAACTTCGGCTTGCTCACCAAGGTAGAATATGTTCTGTTATTCTTTGTGCTAAAAGGAATTAGATCTAAAGGACAGACTTTAGACCCCAAATCTGAAATGTTTTTAATTTTTTATTATTATTAATGTTTTTAATGGTTTTAATTTTTTTAAAACATCAAAATGTTTCTTAATTTTTTTAAAAATTCTGTTTATCCACCAAGATGACTAAAATGAAATGTCAGATCTGGGATCTAAAGCCTGCTTCAAAGGCTTTTTGGTCAATCCTTCAGAACAGAATTTTTCTACTCTCAGCAATAATTTTCTGCTCTTTCAACCCTAGCTATTATATTCATTTGTTTCCTTTAACACAGGAAGTACAAACCTCACAGAAATTAATTCTAATTTAGTTTTGTACATGCAAATTAATATGGTTCTTAACTCTTACTAAACTTACACCAAGAGAAAACTCAGTATGGAAATTTGGCAAGTTCTGGGATCGACAACATTAATCTATTACTTTTATAAATTCTCAGGTAGTTTTAAGACACGTAACAGAAACTTTTACATAGCTTTCAGAGATATCATGATGATTAAAAAAAAAAAAAAAAGAGCCCCAAACTTGAAGAAACTTCCAATAGTGAAAACTGTCTAGTAAATCAACTTACTCCCAGCTCCTGCTATATAGTTTGTCAGAAGGTTAAAAAAGATCAAGATTGCTCTGTCTTCAATTGAATTCATTCACAAATTACCAGCTCTTAATTTGTCTTTCAGCTTTCCCAGACAACACTCTATTCTCAGGATGCTGAATTCCCGGAGGACCACTCTCGGTATTTATATCCTCAATGCACACGCCTCCAATTAATAGCATTTATTATGTATTTCCCATGTGCCCACCATTAATATCCCCTTATTCATTTCAATAGCGCCATCGTTTCTTCTACTGTTGATACTTAAGGAAGCTAAAGAAAGGCAGTTTACATAACTTACCTCCAGTGCTATCACTTGTGAATGGTGAAGCCTTAGTTCCATCCCAGGGACAGTGATGCACAGCTATGACACTGTGCTGCCTCCAATTATTGACAGGAACTCAGGTACAAAGACAGATTCAAGCCACAGAGCAGTACTATGAATCCTGCCCTTGCTAACATTCCACTCCCATGTTCTAGATTCTAATGAAAATTCTGGGTCTACTCGTTCAGTGGAACAGCCTTTACTGTTGCTACTCACAAGGAACACTTTGACTTTCCTACCATGAAAGAATGTTTTAGACTTTTTATCACCACCACAGGAGGACTTGGGGCCAGGACTCATAACTGAATTTTGACACATTTTTAAAGTCTTTTTTGCTGGCAAGCTGGAGAATGGCTTGCACTTGGGCACCAAAAACTATCCTAGAGATTCAGGACATCATTCAAGAGTTGACTGAACTTAAGAGTCCCAAGACAGCACAAAACACAGATCTTGAGACTTCCAGGAGTTTGAAGTTCATCCCTGCCTCTCCCCCAAAAAACTCTGATCACACTGTCAATTAAGATGCTTTCCAACTCATATACAAACATAAAATCACACTTCAAAAACTTTCATCACTAGAAAAACCAGACACTGCGTATTCTCTAAAATTTATTTACAGTTAATAAATTAAAAAGCAAAGTACAACCAGATTATAAATCTTAATCATATGCACATCAAACTGTCCAAGGAAACAATTCGGTTCCATTACAAACAATTGCCTTCAAATGCACTTAAGACATAACAGTCTATCAAAAAATATTTCAAACACACCAATAAAGTAAATATTATGTATATATGTCCACCAAAACCCACCAATTTAAAGAGTGCTGTGGCAACCCTTAAAACAACAAAGTTTTGAATTCAAAACCTCATTTTTTTGTATTCAAATATTTTTGATGTTTTTTTAACTGAATGAGTTTTCAGAAAAATAGTAGTATCATTTGCAAGTAGCAAATCAATAGGTGTCAGCCACCAGCTTAGTTACACGTGTCCAACAGGGGACTCAAACTTTGACAAAATAAATACACACCACAACAGCAACACTTTGCACTATCAACAACAAAGCTTACCCTCAACAATCATGACATTACTGATTTCAGCATGGAAAAATAAGTTGCTGGTTGACAGGAAGGAGGATAAAAATGACATCAGGAATCTCAAAAAGTTAGCTGAGGTGCCAGTCACCATATTTAGGCACTCAAGAGTTAAAAATTAAATAAAAGCATAGTGAGGTGATAAACTTCCTCCTAGCTTCCCTATTTGTGCCATACGAGATAGAAGATAATCTTATAAGAGAGTGAATAAAGATCATGGGATGTCTTTTAAAAAACTATATACAAGCTAAGCTACAGACTTACTTTAGAGGACAGGAAATGGATGCCTCACCAGAAAGGCCACCTTGCCAAGTTCCTTTCCACATTCTGCCCAATGTACCCATGAATACTTTCACTTTCCTATTAACACACCAACCATCTATATTAGTTGTTTCTTCACATTTTAGAAGATGTAACATACGTTTGGCTAAAGAACACTTGGCAAAAATAAAAGTTTTTTTTACATCTCATTTCACAAACTAGAAATGGCATGATTTTTAAATAAACCAGATAAATAATATATTGAATTCAAGATGGGCAATCCAACCCAAACTGAAATCAGATAGCCCAGACAATCCAAAGAAGCATTTATGCTAGTTCAAGAGCACTAAAGTAACAAGGCATGAGGAAAAAATGTTAAGAATCTCAGTTAAAATGCATGGTGTCAATAGTTGTTTCAGTTTTGTGCTGAGCAAAGTTATCCTCCCAGCTAGGTCTAATTTCAAAATCCTCTGTGAAATTATTTAGATAAGCTATATGTTGAAATCACATTCTAATATGGCCATTGAATTTATTATAAAACTATATACAATAGTGAGTGGTACAAATACATATTTTTTTCCTCAGGGGCTAGTTTGCTAAAAAAATGGTAACAATTCAGTAGCAGGGGGAGGGAGGAGAAAACTCTACTGTATCTGAAATACGATTGGCAATGGAAGCTAATAACCAAAAGAATATATATAAGCTTCCTTTCACAAAGATATAATTTAACACTCTTCATCATCTAAGTAATTATCCACTTTTATTTATTCGTGTGACAGTGTCGGTAACAATGCATTTTCATTGAGTAGTGAATAAAAGAATACGAGGCATACTGGGAAACTGGCATAAAGTCATATTATATATATAATTTTTTTTTTTTTTTACAAAACAAGTACACTGAAATTAAAGTCACAAAACTCCTACTTATGGACTATTAAAGTTGAAATTTTCAATTCAGAAAGCAATAGCATTTGAATTCTAAGATCGCAAGAGTCAAAATTGCAACTCTTATTAAAATAATTCTCCTAAGAAGCTGCCAAGCAGAGATAAGCCTTAATATTAAGGATATCGTATGTCAAGTTCTAGCCAGTATGAATCATTCCATGGCAGAATACTTAAATTTGAAAAATAGTGGTACAAAACACTACTTGACCCTTTAGATATTGCAGTAAAATCTGGCTGTGGCACCACTGGCTAAAAACCATTAAGTCTTGCTGCCACCAATGACCAAAGGCACTTGGATAATCAAGAATTCCACACTGGGCCATATGGTATAAATGCTATTATAAAAGTGTAAAAGAAGGGTCAGTACTGTGTGACTCGCCTGATCAACGATTCCTGTGGTCTTCAGCTGTCAACAAAGACCGGTAACTACAAACATAATTACAAATGGAATTAAGATTTTTTAAAAAGTTAACTCACGGAGCAAAAGTCAACTAATTGTCATAATGTTTATAAGAATAATGGATATTATTCTGGGCATTTCTTGCTATCCAACAACAGAAAGTAAAGAAAGAGATCTATTTTGCCCAAAGTAACTTCAACCAGTTATTTGATACCAAGAAATGCCCCCACCCCTCTAGATGACTAATAGTTCTGAGAATTCTAATGGGTATTCTGTTTATCATTTTAATCACAAAGTTTGAACACATTTATTTCTTCTCTGCTATTTGCAATTTAAAATAGGTTATCCTTCAACTATTCCTGGATTTGTATGTTAGACCAGTACAATGAAGCCAAATCATTTCCAATAGGATTCCATCCATCTCTTTAACCAACACCAGTTCTTTATAACTAATTTTTCTTTATCACAAGCCATGTGGTTTCAATGCACTTTAATTTTTATTTAATTAAAAAGAATCTTAACAAGTCAGCTTTTCCTAAACAGAACTTCATATGAGTTTATACCATTTTATTTAGGAGCTCAGTAAATATAAACATTAAATTTCAATATAAAATCTTTAGGAACACCTCAAAAATGTTCAAACAGTTGTACTTTGCATCTCTTTGTTTGTAATCACTGAGCCCATGGAATTCAAAGCATACAAATCCTTGCACTATTACAGTCATAAGCTTGAATCTCTTAGAAAAATATCCTTGGTCAGAGCTTTGGAATCCGGTTAAAATTAGGAAACGAATGGGATTCAGAATACCCTGAGTACAAAACAGGTTCAATCTTTCGTCCAGAAAGAGGGGTGGCAGTTGCAAAGAAAAATGGGGTGGGGGGAGGATTTGGGGGGAAAGCAAGTAGATTCTGGCTTTATTACACAAACACGAAACCAAATTCCTTTGGAAAAATAACGACTTCTTCAGAGAACTTCCAGACCAGTGAGGTAGAGTCCAAAGGGAGAAAACGGATCTGCCCCTCCAGTCCTGGAGATGTCTCAGTCCGGGGTAAGGAAGCATAGGGCCCTCCCCTGCGGGTCCGGCTGTCTCCTCCTCCGCAGCCCGGGCGCCAGGAGGCAGCGGAGGGCACACCTGTCCCTGAGCCCCAGACGGCGGCGCCGCGAGGCCGGGAAAAGCATCCGGTGACTTCTTTGCCCGTAAAGTGCACGAGGGGACGGGGTCCTGGCCGGATCTGTAAACACTCGACTGACACTTGTCCATCCCTCCAGGCGGAAGCCCCGTCCCTGGCCGGGAAGCCGTCGCGGGCCGCGTTTCACGCCCGGGGCACGGGGAAGCGGCGGAGCCTCACCACGGGTTCCAGGTTCACTCGCAGGACTTGGCTTGCCCGGCGCCGCGCCGCCGCCAGGCTGCGCTCGCCCCACACGTCGCCGCCGACGCGAATGGTGGGAAAGGTGGTCAGCGTCGGGGTGGCCGCCCTCCAGATCTCCTCCAGGGTGCGGCCCCCGAAGCAGGGCCCGGGCGCCGCGGGCTTGGCAGGGCAGCTCTCCTCGGGGGCCGGCAGCGGCGACAGCGGCGGCGGTGGCGGGGGCTTCCTCCGGCGGGCGGCGGGCGCCCGGGCTCCGCGGCGCCTCCTCCTGGCCGCCGCACTCGGTGCTGGCCTGCGTGTCCGGCCGCGGGCAGCGGGGGGTCCCGGGGGGTCGGGGACCAGGGCCCGGCAGGAGGAGTAGCCGTAGACGTCCTTGCTGCGCAGGATATGCGGGGAGAACTGGTGCTTAAGGCTGCAGAGGAAGCTCCAGAGCTCCGCGTCCGAGCTCATGAACTCCGTGCTGCGGGGCATGAACAGCTTGAAGGCGTCGCCCAGCGCCTTGGTGCTGTCGGCCAGCGACAGTTGAGACCGCGAGTATACCACCTTCTCCTCCCGCGCCTCCAGCTCGGGCCCTGCTCCCGCCCTAAAGCCGCCGCCCCGGGCGGCCGCGGCCGGGGCTGCCGGGGGCCGGCGCCGCCGCCTCTTCACGCTGCGCCGCATCGGAGGCCGCTCGCGGCCGCCCGCGTTCGCCGGGTCGCGCCGCCGCCGTCGTCCCCGCCCGCGTTCGGCTCTGCGGCGGCGGCCGCCGCTGGCGCCTCCCCGGCCGGCGCGTCTCTCGTTACTTTTCTCGCCGCCTCCGCCGCCGCCGCCCCTCCCCCTCCGAGGGCGGAGGACGCGGGTGAAGATCCTGCCGCCCGGTACAAGATGGCGGCCGGCGCCCACCCCTGGGCTTTGTCATTGGACGGCGCCTCGCCCCCCTGGTTTCTCTTTCTTCTCCTCTCTTGCCTCCTTTCGCCCTCTGCCTTTCTTTAAATGTGCCCGCCTCAGGCTCCTCCCACTGCAGCCCCGACTCCACCCATTGGGTGCTCTCAGAAGAGGGGCGGGGACTAATGGGGGAGAGGCCAGTTCCTGGAAGATGGTGCTGGAGTGGGTGATGGTGGTGGCCCTTGAACGCGAGTCAACAGTTGGGTGGTTATATGAGGTGGGGGCCCTTGACTAGAGTGAAGGGTGGACATCAGCTCCACCTTGGGGAGAGTCACTCTCAGAGTGAGTGGGTGTGCATTTGTGGATTGAGCTGGGGGGGTCTACCAGTCGGAAATAACAAAGGGAGACCTACCCAAAAGCTGTGGTTTTTATCAGAGAAAGGGAATTTGGGTCTAGGTGTAGAGGGAATGGGCCTTTCACAGTTCCATTCTAAACCTTCATTTGGCTCTTTTGCATGTTCATCAACTCTTCCCACTTTGGACCCAAGCAACACTAGCAATCCAGAATCAAGTAGGCAATATGGACAGTGTAAGTGGCATTGTCTCCCTCTAGACAATGGAACCATCTTCACATTTAAGAGATACTCCACTTAATAGGAAAACAAAGCCTCTTATAGCCATAGAACTAAACACTCTGCTCAAGTTGATCAAAGATCATTTACAACAAAGCCATTCTCCTTACAGAAAATACCATTTTTAAATACAGTTTTTTTCTAAATGAGTACACTTCACTTTTCATTTAGTTTTAATATGTCCCTCTGCAGCACCATCTCTATCATTGAGAAGGAATGCAGCATCACAATCAAAAAGGTTCTGTTGAAGGGAACATTAAGAAGCCATTAACTTTTGTATTTGAGAGGAGGGGATTACGAATGTTTGTAGAGTAGTGGGCAGTTTTTAGTCCTCTTTTCTATCCTCAATATTTAGTTCAGTGTCTGTCAGATAGTGGGCAGTCCACCTTGAGTTTATCAATGAAATACCACTGATAGTTTAAAATGATATGAGAAAGAAGGATATATTGAAATCACTAAGAACAAGGATAATTTTATAGTTTCTATTTTACACTGCAATTTTCTCCTAACTCCATTAAATTTTTAAGGTTAAAAAAAAATCTCCTAATGCTTAGAACTCTGAGGTAGGCATGCAAATTTTACCCTTCAGTGAGCATCATATTTTGCAGTGGAGAACTGATAACAGCAGAGCTTTGTGACTTGCACACAGCTGCTAATGGTTCCCTTGAATTTGAGCTGAAAGATACCTAGTTCAATCTCCTTATTTCACAGATGAGGAAATTTGGTCACACAGAGGTTCAGTAATACCAGTTCTTGATCAGGACTAAGTCTTTGGATTCCTAATCTAGTGATCTTTATATGTCACTGGAGGTTTTTCAAATTGTGCTGCTCAAACAGGTTCAATAGAAAATGCTTTATGCAAGAGTGGGGTGATCAAGGGACAGAGCTGTACCCCTCTATCTGCTTCCACTCCTCCCCAAATTGAACAGTTTTTTAATCTGTCCTATATTGGATTTACAGATGATGTTTTCTTTGAACCAGACTTTGTTTTCATTTCAAAAATTAAAAACATATATATTTTAAAAGTTGCTTCTCTACACCAGAGCACTCTCTCCACACAGTGGGTCTACAGCAAAAACAAAACTTCCTCCCAAGAGACCAGTTCTCAACCTACCAAAATCATGGTAATTCTCTGAAGAGAAAATCATTTTCCTAGGAAAGCATACCCTTATCTCAGAACAAGATTATGGAGCCAATTACCAGCTTCCTAAATCCTTATAAAGAAGTGATATTACAACAACTCTTTATATCACAATTCGTTCTCTTGGTAATTCTGGGAACACATACTAACATGAAATTTGTATAACTTCCATTGGAATGCCCCTGCAAGATAGACGTAGAAAATCTCACAGAGTAAGCCAGCAGAATGGTAAGGGGACTTTGTAATAAAAGGGTAAAGTAAGGTTCTCATATTATTATTTCCTCCCTTCCATGTTAATCATATTATAAGTACTTAGAGTACATAAATATGGAAACACTTGGGGTCTTTCATCACATCAGTATATACCAGACATCTACACAGACAGAATTGATTTCAATTAAAAGGATAAATCTTTTTATAAGACTTTTTATGCTAAGAAGACATAAGATTTCAACAAATTGCAGAGTATTTGGCAATTCATTTTTATAATACATGCTCATTTAATTTACTTAAAACCAAACAATATCTTTATGGGATATTATTAGATATTAATATCACATCAAAGTGCTTAAATTATTATATAATTTAATATCTGGCATTGTTTGATTTCTCTATTCTTCTGCTTCTTATTTTTACATTTCTTCTTCATCGCTACCTTTTGATTAACTTACACAGTCTTACAAATGATTCTTATCCATTCTCTGTGAGTAAAATTTATACATGAAGATAATATATTTCTTCTAGTTTCTGGGACTCTCCTAAGACACTAGAAGGTTTATGGAAAGCCAGTAAGTTAAAATTTTGTTCTTGAGGAAACATTGTTTAAAATGCTGAATTTATTCCTTTACCTATCAAGGAGAATGGGGCTATCTCTATCTGATAAATAGTGGTGGACAATAAGACTAAACAGCAACAACAAAAAAAACTAGCTATATATATATATTTTGAATTTATAATTTATGTAGTTTAAAAATGAAACAAAGTAGAATAAAGTGATAGGCAAAATTAAAAATAATACATAACTCTTAGCTATCCAGCACTTGTACTTTAAGATCCCACTTCTATAAAATAATTGACTTCTTGAAAAGTGGCCACGAAAATAAAAAAGTATATGTAAGTGGTTGGGAACAACCACCCTGGAATCAAATAGACTTGAGATCAAAGAAATCTTTGTAACAAAATATCCTTAGATAATTTTCAATCCCTCTGAGCCTATTTCCTCATCTATAAAATGGCCATAATCTCTAATAGATTGTTTTGAGAATTGGATAAGTTGACAATAGTAAAAGCTTTACTGTAGTGCCTCTATCACAGTAGACATCCAATAAATAACATGAACCTTTGCTCGTCTTACTTATGAGTATTCAACACATTTCAACTCCTATATTACAGTGAGAATCTATAGATTTTAAGTACCAGATTGGTGAAAAATCAAATGAGATTTTACAATGAGAAGGAAACTTAAGAGATCTAATGAGTCTTAATTCAGATGAGAATATTGAGATGCCAGGAGATCTTCCCAAATTCACACAGCTGAATTGTGGGAGCCTCTCAACTAGAATCTAGGTCTCAGTTAATCCAGAGTTTCTAGCATTCTTGTACTTCATCCACGGAGACAGCATAAATTTTTAGTTCAAATGAAATTACATAGAACATGACTCATCAAATTCACTATTTTTATTAGAATGGTTATAAAGTAATTTAGATTTTTTTATAAAAGTTATCTCAAAGCTCTGATAAGCTCTAAAACTGCTTAATGTAAATTACACAAAAACCATGTAAACTGAATGGCCAGGACTTCCACTTACAGGAGATGAAACATATGTACTCTCCCCATTTCTCTTGCTACTTTCAACTTAAAAACCCTGGACATAAGAAGACTAAAGAATGGAGAGGAGAAAGCAGACAGGCTAAGGATATCAGAGACCAAAAAACAACCCAGCAACAAGTTCTGTGGTTTTTCTTTTTTTCCTCTTTTCTGCACACATGTCAGACTGAGTACTAGAGAATCCAGCAACCAAGACATGCCAACAGACATAAAAGACATAAAAGCTCTAACAAAACCTTGCTCTCACTAGCTTTAGGATCAAGGAAGCAGTAGCCTAGCAAGACAGAAACTTTAGAAAATAATCAATCTGCTAGAGTGGAACACTACCAACAAAAACCAACAACAACTTCTCCAGATTGTAACTAGGCACCCCATCACCCCTCTTGGGGTAATGTCAGAGAAGGGCAAGGAGGGAATCATGAATCTCATACCTGCTGGACTTAAGTGAAGCAATTCTCTCCTATAGCGTCAGTGAAGACTATGTAGGGGGCAGTAACAAGACCTCCTACTCTTCCCAACCAGGGAGCTTTAGTAGAGGTCTAACAGCTTTCCCACCCCAAATACAGCAGCAATGAGGAGCCTCTCTCCCTGACTTGAGTATCAATGCAGGAAGAGTGAGGAACTTGGAATTCTACTTGGCAGTACTGAGGCAGTACCCCTCCTTTTCCCTGTTGGAACAGTGTCAGAGGAAACCAACTAAAACTGATGATGTAAGTAATATTCAGAGTCTTGGAGTTCTCTGATGGCTCAGTAGGTTAAGGATCTGGTATTGTCACTGCAGTGGCTTGGATCACTGCTGTGGCAAGGGTTTGATCCCTGATCTGGGAACTTCCACATACCATGGGCATAGCCAAGAAAGAAAGAAAAAGAAAGGAAGGAAGGAAGGAAGGAAGGAAGAAAGAAAATTAAATAATATCCAGAGTCTCATAACATAATAGTCAAATGTCCAAAGTCACAACTTAAATTTGCAGTTGTAAATTGAATAGGGAAAAAAAAAAAAGGCCATCAACAGGTGCCAACACTAAGATGAGAAAAATGTTAGAATTATGTAATGGATTTTTAAATAGGCATTATAAAAGCACTTTAACAAGCAATTATGAACACTCTTGAAACAAATGAAAAAACCAGGTATCTCAAAGAAAAACAGGAGATATAAAGAAACAAAATGGAAATTTTAAAACTAAAAAATATAATAACTGAAATTAAAAGCTTAGTGGATCATCTCAAGAGCAGAATGGAGGGGACAGAAGAAAAGTCAGTGAACTTAAAGATAAAACAATAGATATTATCCAATCTGAAAACAAAGAGGAAATAAACTAAAAAACAAAAACAGAACAGGGCCACAGGGACCTATGGGACCATAAGATCTAATATTTCTGTCATCAGAGGATTGGAAGGAGAAGAGAAAGAAGGCTGGGTTGAAAAAGTACTTGAAATAATGGCTGAAAATGTTCCAAATTTTTAAATCTACAGATTCAAAAAGCTGAACAAACCTAAACAAGATCTGCCCAAAGAAATCCACATTAAAACAAATCATTAAAGCAAGGCAAACCTTTAAAAACTAAAGACACAAAAAGAAATCTTGAGAGTAGTAAGATGAAAATGACACCTTACTATGAGGGAAAAACTATTTGAATAAAAGTAGGTATCTCATCAGGAATCACAGATAACAGAAAGAAGTGGCTCAACATTTTCCAAGAGATAATAGAAAAGAACTGTCAACCCAGATTTCTATAACCAGTGAAAATGTCCTTTAGTAATGAAGAGGAAATCAAGACATTCTCACATGAAGGAAAACTAAGAGAATCTGTTGCCAGCAACTCACCCTAAAAGAATGGCCAAAGGAAGTTTTCTAAACAGAAAGGAAACAATGAAAGGAGTCTTGGAACATCAGGAAGGGAGAAAGAACATGGTAAGCAAAGACATGGGTATGACAGACTTTCCTTTTCTTATGGAGTTTTCTAAATTATGTTTGATGATTGTTACGGACAGAATGTTTTTGTCGCCCCGCCCCCCCATTCATTTGTTGAAGCCCTAAGCCTCACTGTGACTGTATTTGGACCCAGGGCTTGTGAGAAGCGGTGAAGATTAAATAAAGGTCATAAAGGTGGGGTCCTATTCTGATAGGGCTGTATTCTTGTAAGAAGAGGAAGAGACACCAGAGTGCTGTCTCCTACCATGTGAGGACACAAAGAGGAGCTCTGCAAGCCAGGAAGAGGGCTCTCACCAGGAACTAGATCAGTAGGACCTTGATCTGGAACTTCTCAGCCTCCCGAATGGTGAGAAAATAAATTTCTATTGTCTGTGGTATTTTGTTATGGTAGCCCAAGCAGACTAACACAATGGTTGAAGTAAATATTATAACACTGTTTTTTGTGGTTCTAAATGTACATAAAGAAAGTGTTTAAAACAAAATATATTAGAAACGTGGAGAATAAACAGACATAAAGGGAGGTCAGCTTTCTGTACTTCACTGGAACTGGCAAAATGACATAAGTAGATTGGGGTAAGTTATATTTATATGGTATAATACCTAGAGCAGCCACTAAAAAACCTATAGAGAAAGACATTCTCAAAAACATTATAAACATTAGATAAATCAAAATAGAATTCTAAAAAAATCAAAATTCTATTTTGATAAGTGAAAATAGAATTCTAAAAAAGAATTCTAAACATTATTGTGTAACCCACAAAAAGGGAGGAAAAGAACAGAGAGAAAATGAAATGAGAGGATAAATCTACAACATAACATAGTATATTAGTGCTTATTGATAAATTATTGATCAAATCAGAAATTACCCAAGTGGGAAATGGAGTAAGAAGCTGGTCAGACTCAAAATTAGCTAGGCCTAAAATTAACCAATATTGTCATTCCTCAGGTCTAGTTAAAAGATTTTTCTTATATTTAATTAAAATCTATTTCTATTTTATCCCTTATCCATTATCTGTCTTCATAGAGTCAATCTCAAAAACTAAATTTTAGATCATCAAAACTGCAAAGTAAGAAATTTCTTCATACTGTTAATTTGTATTAAATTTAAAGCCAAATTAAAAACCTTAATTTTTTTTTCCCACATGAACTCCAAAATTATGTATGCTGCAGATACGGCCCTCAAAAGCAAAAATGAAAACAAGACCAAAAAAAAAAAACACAAAAAAACAACAAAACCAAAATTTTGTATGCCTTGTACTGTATTTATTATACATGGAAGACTTTACATCAATCCTTATTTGATTTCATTTTGTTAGTGTCAGCCAACATTCCTGCCTTCTGTGACACTTTCCACCATGTCTGATTTTGATTAATCCTTTTAGTAAATTAAACACGCATGCTTCCACCTTAAACCAAGTCATCAATGGCACAACCAACTAGCACAGACTCAATGACATGGACCTATGTCATTCTACTGGAGACTTGTTCATGCAGATACATGTGCACTTTTTGTACATGGTTGGTGCATTAGCCTCAAGTCTCTTATATTATCATTACCCAGCTCACACTCTTATTCAGGAAGATGTTATTTTAAAAAAAATTCCTCACGTTTTTGTTGAAATCAAAATACACTGTGTTGAAATTGTAATATATGATGGGTCTTTCCCTAATCTACTAAACCTGATACCCCTATCAAAAATGAAATAAAGGAGTTCCCTGGTGGCCTAGCAGTTAAGGGTTCAGCAGTGTTATCACTGCTGCGGCTCAGGTTCAATCCATGGCCAAGGAACTCAAGCGTGGCCAAAAGCGGGGGGAGGGGGATAAGATCATCACATATTTTTTATAATCTTGCTGTTTGATCTCAGTTATAGATGCCCACTTACCCATTTGTCCTATTCATTTTCTTAATAATTTTGGAGCTCAGCTGTAATTATATGTAAAAATAACTAGCCAGTTTGAGACTATTAGCGTCAGTTGGGAAACTATTAACATACTGAATCAGAAGTATGGAAAAACAGAACTAAGTAAAATAAATAACTAGATGAACAAGAGTCAATAAGTGAGAACCATAAATTTAAAAACAGTATTGCTTTTTAGACACACAAGTAGGATGCATATGTAGACATATATAATTCCAGAATCAGGAACTAATTTTTTTCTAATGTTACTTAATATTAATTAATATCTTAAAATACCATTCCAATCTTGTTCCTTTAATACTCAGAAATCTTCAGTGGATCTCTGTTGCATATTGAATTAAGAATAAACTCTGCAGCCTGCTATTCAAAAACTTTCAAATTATGAGTCAGCCAAGACTCATACCTTATTTTGCCTAGACCAAAGCAAAACTTCCTGCCACCTTCACCACACTATATCTCTAGACTATTCATTCATTCAATCATTCAAATAATCTATCGAGAGTCTACTAACACCAAGCTGAGTGCTAGCAATTAACAGTGAGCAAAATTTTATCAGGAACTTGCCTCTTGATGCTTATAGGCTAGGGTTATTAGTATCCTATTGCTTCTGTAACAAATTACTACTAACTTGGTGGCTTAAGATGACACAAATACATTATATTACAGTTTGGGAAGTCTGCAGTTTGACATTGGACTCACTGGGTTGAAACCAAGTTGTCAGCAGGACTTCATTCCTTTCTGGAGGATCTATGGGTGAGTCTATTTCCTTTCCTTTTCTAACTTCTAGAAGCACCCACATTCCTTGGCCTTTCCTCCATCTTCAAAGCCAGCAACATTAATCCTCTGATCGCTCTGCAATAGTCACATCTCCTTCTGCTGCTTTTGCTTCTCTTGAACTTTTAAGAACCCTTGCCATTACACTGGGCCCACAGGGATAATCCATGAAAATATCTCTATTTTAAAGTCAGCTGATTAGCAACCTTAATTCCATCTGAAACCTTAATCCCCCTTTTCCATATAACCTAACGCACTTGCATGTTCCAAAGATTAGGATGTGAACATCTTTGGGGACCCATTATTCTGCCTACAGAATTATAGGTTTAACTGGTAACAATGCAGGTTTAACAGATACTGAATATTCATATTCTGTGTCAGACCCCATGCTAACCACTTCACACAGATTTAGTCTTCACAAAAGTCCCATGAGGTAAGTACTGATCTATTTACCCCATTTTACAGATGAGCAGATGGGGACCCTTCTTTTGCATCAGTGTTTCTGCTCATTTCTCCCTTCTTCCTCTTTCCAAATCTTATCCATCCTTTGTGGTTCCTTATGAAAGCCACCTGATCTCCTATGTGCTCTCTTCCTTCTGTGAAAACTGTGTCATTTTGCTTTCATCTCCCTTACAACACACTTCACCATCCCTGTCTATACCCCACTTTACACTTAACCCCAGGACAATCACTATTACTGAGGGGAATGGATAGTATCTCGCAGTTGTGATGGGACAGAAGAAACGTTGCAAACCATCTAGACTATAAACTCCTTCACAGTCAGACACATTAAAAGGCAGTGGGTCCAGGGTCTTGGGCCAGAGGCCCCTCTCAAGTGCATTCTGTGTAGGGGGTGCCCCCGAAACAGTGAACATAGAATGCCCCCCAATTGGGGCAAGGGCTTCCATACCAAAGGTTTCCTTCAGGGAGAGGCCACCACATCCCAGCCTGGCATATAATTGTGGATAATTCTCAGGGAATAAAATTTGGTATGATTAGGAAAAAGAAAGGGAGATGTTAAGCTTAGATCCCTGTTTGTGATCCTTTGTGAGAACTACTGCATCTACAGTGTTTTACTTTCTGTGTCTTTTTTTTTTCATCCTTTAAAAGGTATTTATTTTCTATCCTTTTGTTCAACGAATTTTAGAGCATGATATCATCTTAATGGATTATCTCGTTTGTTCATGTCACTCAAGCTAAAATTAGAACAAAATGAGAATGGAAAGGGCAAAGTTACAAAGAGAGTCAAAAAAGATTCTATAATCTTTAAAAGATTTATTTAAAAATAATTGTTTTTTTTTTATCATGAGCAAGGAGAAATAGTATTGAAAAGAACACTGGTTTCTGAATCAGAAAACGCTGATTCAGGATCCAGCGTATTATATGCACCTTGGACTTCAGTTTCCTCTACTATAAAGTGAGTACAATAATACTTCTTCTTGTTTCACTCATCTGGCTCTTTCAGGATCAAATCAGATAAAGTATTTCTTAAACTGTGAAGTACTGTTTGCAGAGAACAATATTGAGATGTTATTGCTATATACATGACAAATAGAAAGATGAATAAGACATATTTCACTGTTGTACCATCAAACCAACTCTGAGACTCCCCACCTCCAGATATCTAGTTAAGGAATCAGTAAATGTTCTTATGACATAAACTACTATTACTTGCAGACAAACATGCCCTAATTGATACAGACCCCCCCAGGGGAGTGTGATATGCACTCCACACTCTCTCCAATAGATGTCCCCTAACGCACCTGCCCCCACTGACTACTAGTGTTAGAGATTTTGCCAATCACTGTTTTAGATTTCAAAATATGTGGAAATTATCCTTCTGAGAAAATTCTCCCCCATTCAGGTAGAAGCTCATAACAGATAATCACTGTCTCAAGAAAAACATGATTAAGATACAAAAAAAAAAAATACATATATATATATATATATATATAAAGACCAAAAGACCCCAGGGTTATGTCATTTGTAACGTACTTCTATTTAAGTTCCTTAACTCTTAATTTTGAAGATTTGTAGCTAGATTTACTGGAACCATTTTCCCCAAATTGTGGCCAGGAAGATAATTCCAGTGTCTCGTCAACTTGCTCCCATTCTTTGTCTAGTAACAAGGCTGTAGCTCAATGACTCATCCCTCTGTACAGATAAAAAAGATTAAGGATCCTCCCCAACTGTCCTTCCAGCTTTTATTGCATTGCCCCCACCAATGGCTTTTCAAACTAATCAAATGGTAGGATATATTTTACATGGTAGGAAAACAAAACAAAGAGTAAAACATGATTACATTAACATTGTTTTTTAATGTAATAAAAACTCACTCCATAATGTCAATATTGCAGTACCTATTTTCATGTTTCCTTCATTCTAATTTTGTGTTGTCATATTTTTTCACGTAACATATAAACATTTCTCTGTATTTTTACATAACCTTAATACTTCATACTTCTACTTCTTCATCATGGTATTTCCTTCACCAGGATATTCAAATATAATATTCGTGGAATATTTAGGATATAAGGACATTGTTTGCAGTTTTTCAGAATTATAAACAATGTTCACATGCACATTTTCAGCATTTTTTTAGTCTTGTTATTACTTCCCTAGGATAAATTTCCTGAGACAAGAAGAAAAATTTTAGATTTCTTAATACATATCATTATATGGATTTCTAAGAAGATCACAAGCAGCTCACAATACTTCCAGCAATATATGTGTATGTGTTTCACCCCCAACCTCTCCAGAACTAGGTATTTTAAATAGTTTAAGCATTTTTGCCTGTCATTATTATTATTTTAATTTGTATTTCTTTTATTACTAGTGCAACTGAACATCATCTCTTCTATTTCTTAATCTATATTTACTGTTATTTGAATTATCCTTTCATGTTCTCTCACGATTTCTTATAGTGGTCTGGCCTCTTAGTGGTAAACACTTAGAGAAAATATATTTGTCTAGGATGCTATTAAAATAGCAACTCTTTTTTACATACCTTTGCATATATTCACTGAAATTTGGAATTAAGATCTACAGAGACAATATTTTCTTTCAAGGTTGGTTTCTTAATATTGCACTTATGTAGGCATATACCTTGCTTTAAATTACAAGTTTCTGTTTAGGAATATGAGCCAGCAATTTCTTTTTCTTTTCTTTCTTTTTTTTTTTTTTTTTTTTTTTTTTTGTCTTTTTGCCTTTTTATAGGGCCGCTCCCGCAGCATATGGAGGTTCCCAGGCTAGGGGTCAAATCAGAGCTGTGGCCACCGGCCTACACAAGAGCCACAACAATGTGGCATCCAAGCCGTGTCTACAACCTACACCACAGCTCATGGCAACACCTGATCCTTAACCCACTGAGCAAGGCCAGGGATAGAACCCACAACCTCGTGGTTCCTAGTCAGATCCGTTAACTCCTGAGCCACGATGGGAACTCCAGAACCAGCAATCTCTTATGCCCTTTTATCATTTTCAACATTTTGATGGGTGCTTTAGATAAGAGGAGGGGTGGTGGGCTTATCAAACCTAGAGATTCCATGGAGTGATAGGAAATAGCTAAGGCCTCCTTCTAAACTGTCTAAAACAATTGAACCAATTCTTTTAAAATGTAATTTCATAGAAATAAGTATAAAGTCTAAATCTGGAGTCCAACAACTCACCTGCAGAAGTATAACATAAAAGAACTATACTTAATAGCAAGACATGTTTAAAAGACCAAGAGCATTCTGTTGGCAGCAAGCTTATTATGAGTCCATGGTAGACATTTTGTCCAAGAACTTACATGATCCTACATCTGTATTCATCACAATCACTATGGCTCTGGACTCCTCAGACCATTCCTGGAGTACTGTGTATAGTTTTGGGATATTGGCACACTGGGGAAGATAAAGTGACTCAACACTAGGTCATGGAAAGAATGGACAGACTGGGATATTTTGCTTGGAGAATAGAAGTTTCATGCAGGGTGCTACTAATGACTTGCAAACATTTTAATATTTTCATGTTCTCTAATGTTCTGAACGGGAAGCATCTATCTAATGTACAATAAGAAAAAAAGCACCCCACTGGGCAAATAGAGGAAAGTGCATCTATCTGTGGGCAAAGAGAGTGTCACACTTTGGCACAGAATATGGCTAAGGGAGTACCTGCATTTGAATTCCCACTTAGCCCCTTGGTGACTCACTTTTGTGAACAAGTTGTTCAACTTTATACAGTGATCCTAGTTCTAAGGCAGGGTCAGTAAACTGGTCATGGACCAAATCCAGCCTATGGCCTGTTTTGTATATAATATGTTGCTAAAGACAGCCACACTCATCTGGATTGTCTGTCTGCTTTCCCACTACAATGGCAGAGCTGTATAGTGCCAACAGGGCTGTAGAGCCTGCAGAGCCTAAAAATATTTACTGTTTCCCTCTTTACAGAAAAAAATTATGAACGCCTGCTCTCAAATGCTTTTTTCAAAATTATGAAGTTATACTTGACATATAATATTAAATCTGTTTCAGGTGTAGAACATAGCGATTCAATATTTTTATATGTCACAAAATAATCACCACATAAGTCCAGTTACCATAATTTTCTTCTGCTCACAAATACCAAGATTTAGGGGGCAATTAGGAACTTAAAAGGTGAGTGCTCATTTTGAAGAAGCAGATTCGGGGGGAAAATTCACTCCTTGCATTTCATTTCCCAGAAGCAACCATTTTCAACACCTCTGGCATTTCTTCTGTCCATATTTCTAAATAACATACTTACACTGCTATTTCTTGACCCTTCAGTTTTAAATGTTACTCATGTATTTCTTAACATGCAACATGTGTATTCTCCTTTGCTCTACCTCCTGACGTATTTCTATCATATATTTTTGCTAAATCTGTATCTGGCATTTACTCTGCTATGACTATGGAAATAAAGCAAACTTTCTAACAATTAAAACCTTACAAAAATGGGAAAATATCCTGTAATGTTAGTAAGTTCCTGTAAATATCTGGAAGGAAGATATGTTATTTATCTTTGTATCTCCTATAGTGCCAGTTTATGTGAGTTAATCTTTAAATGGGAATGTTTATTGTGAAAAAATCTAGCATTGACTCTTTCCCAAGAAAGTTTCAAAGCAGTCTCATGGAGGGGAAAAAAAAAAAATCAGATTTGTGTTAGATTTCCTGACTCTTATTTAGCAATTTAGTGTTCTTGTGATTTGAAATTATAGAGAGTAGCAGATAAGAAGTAGAGTTTAGAAATTCTCCCAGCCCTCGGGCATCCAAAGGGCATCCTGAGGTCCTGAATGTGTGACTGGAGGTAACACTCTCGTGTCAGTGCACAGATATGGTGGCCTGGACACGAGTAAAGAGAAGAGGTCTAGTTTAGATTCAGAATAGTTTCACTTTCATCACTAGGGCTGCCATATACATCTTCGGATTGCCTGGATTTCTGCTCATGTTAAGACGGAACTTGGAGCACAGTAAGAAATGGGCTTCTATGTAGAACCAGATAAAGTTGTATGTAACTAAAGTCATACCAGAGTCAAGCCAGACCCTATATGTAATTTTCAAGAATACCATTTTGACCTACAGCATGACCATCTTTGTGATGAGTATTATTACTGGAATTCTATATTCTAAGCATTATTTCACTTTACTTTGTAGTAATGATGAATCCTTCATTCCCTCTCAGTATAAAATGAAGGAGGAGGAGAGGGTGTTATTGTTTTTTCAACACAGGGCCAGCCTCTGAGTAGATGCTTTACCACATGAATTTAAGGAATATACCATGAAAACCAAGAAAAAAAAGTCAATCAAAATATTTTTAACTTTGAGCTGTAGGACTTGTTTTCAGTGAAAGGATATGACTCTCCCAAGATCTTCTATGAGAAGAAGAATTCCTATTTTGATAGAGGACTATAGTCTTGTTCAAGGCTTGCAAGTCCACAGAAATGCTTTATTTGAACCTGCACAGAATTTTAATTACCATGAAAGTATATAATAATTATGTATCTTTGGCCATGCTTAAAAAAATTATTATTTCTGTCACCAGTGGGTCCTCCTTCAACATGGTCATAAGGACTAGATCTGAGCAGGTTCTGTAACCTGTGTGCCCTCGGGAACATGTGTGAATCTCCAGTCCTTGGGCTCTGTAAAATCTCAAGATTATCAAGTCAATTTTCTGGTCTTCATAGTGCTAGTATTACTTGTCTCCCCACTTCACTCTTGACCAAGTTTTCAGTAGTTTCAGGGAATTGAAGTTACATTTTGGTGCTTTGAGAAACAGGACGTATATTCAGGATAATAATATAGAGTACTCTAGCACAGCGGGATGGACACAGCTTTGTGTAACAATTCACTTCTTTGACTCTATCTTCTTGAACTAGTCTTCTGTCTTTGCTTATTTGCAAAATGTTTGGACTACATGTATGAGGAAAAAGCCCCAGCGGGCATCTATTCTATTAAAAAGGTAGGGCAGAAGTTCAATGAAGAAAATACACTTTTGAGAGGATACACATGAGGAATATATTAAGTAAATGATCAATGTTAGAAAAAGTATTTCCATAGCACAGGATTAAAACCACAGGACAGAATCTGCTGAATTCCCTGAGGATTTTGTAAATCACTAAAAACATCCAGGTCTCAATTCAAAAATCAGAAACTCTAAGGCAGAGTCACATCAATTATAGTGTGTTCATCTGTGAAGTCAGGAGGATCTACAGTGAACAGTTTGAAGTGGGTAGAGACTGTTCTTTAATGTATTTTAAATGCTAAGGAGAAAATTAAGCATTACTACCCACCAGAAATAGCTATAATTGTAGTAAAAAGGGAACTTTCTTATCTTGTTTTAAGACTATTAACACTACTCCTTATGTATCTTTTAACCCATATCTGCATTCTATCACTTAGTATATTTTATAGGTTGCTTCCATGTTTCTCTTTCCTAAAAGTCTTGAAGACATTAATCAAGTCCAATTTTCTTTGAATCCTCAGCTTTTAACAGAGTACTTGGTATTTAGGTGTTCAGTAAATATTTGTTGAAGGAATGAATATATCAATTCATTACTCATGCAACAAGCAACTTTGGGGATAATTACTGTTACTACTCAATGTTCAAATGTTTAAAACTTGGGTCCCCAAATAATCTAAATAATTAGTCTCTTTCTTAGTTTTATGTCTGTGTGCATGCGTGTGTGTGTGTGTGTAGAGTGCATGCTTTCTGTACCATCATCATTTCACTCTTCTAAAGACGTTTATGCAGCTGACATTCCCACAGAGGACCGGGTCCTTGGGCTTGACAAAATGCCCAGTCTGGCCCATGAAGTTTACAGAAGTTATAGTTCACTGCAATAAGCATGAATAGTAGATTCTTAGCCAAGGATTTCAGCACGGTTTCTTGAGTCTTACAATTGGAGACTTCTGTAGATGGCAATAACAATCTCCTTGTCCAAGGTGAAGTCCTGCCAGGTGCAGGAAACCCTCAGTGGGACCTAAGTGAGCCTTTGGTACCCTGCAATCGTGTCACTCTTAAACTCCAGCATAATTACCTTAACTGGCCTGCAAAAATATAAAGCTCCTTGTCATATGCCAGGTCTCCTGCATCTCCTGCATCTACCTTTTAGATGGCTGACATTATCACCTCCTATGCCACCAGGACCTTCCTCCTACATTATCTGTTATACAGTAGGGACCAGGTCTGACATATGCAAGCTGCCTTTGTAACATTTACCAGTCTGTAGACATGCCCCCAGTATCAGAGGCATTCTTTTGCTCAGTGTTCATCAGAATCACCTGAGGAACTTGTTAGACACCCATCCCCCGGAATTCCCTGGTGGTTCAGTGGTTAAGGATCCAGTGTTGTCACCACTGCAGCTCTGGTTGCAGCTGTGGCTAGGTTCGATCACTGGTCTAGGAGCTTCTGCATGCCATGAGTGTGCCCTCAAAAATCCAAAAACAAAAAACAAAGAAACAAAAAACAACAAACAAACCAAAAACCAAAGCAAAACAAAACGTACATCCCTGGACCCCACTCCCAGACAGTCTAACTTAATTAGGCCAGGCTAGAGTCAGTTAACCTCGTTTTAACAAGCATGTCAAGGGATTCTGATAAAAGTGGCTCACAGAACACTTTGAGAAACTCTGTGTTACAGAGTAAATGATGATTTATTATGCACTTTTCCTATGATACCCATCTGCTAGCAATCTTTCACTCCCTTTTCCCAGATTTCCCCCTGTTCTTTAGGAATCTTCTTGGGTCATAACTTTGTTTTCTATATAATATAGGCACAGATGTATAACTATTACTCCTCTTTTTTTAAAATGTCTCTCATATTCCTTCCTCTAGATCAGCAGTTTTTGTGATATGCTCCATGGAAATTCGGGATTTATGAAGCTTTTCTAAGGGATTTTAAATTGTTCACATGCAAAGACATATTTTCCTCTGATGTGTGGTTTATTTGGAGACATACAAAATATGTATAATTTCCACAACCTTGAACAGAAAAGGAAAAACAGAAAGCCATAGAATGGTTGACAACTTTATAACATAATGTACATTTATGAAGGCCTGCTTAATTTTTAAAAAATACTTAAAAACATGTGACCAGTGTTTCCCTCTATAAAACTTCCAAGAAAATCCACAGGTGACAAAAGAGTAGGTCAGCTAAGACTGTATCCTAGGTTCACTGCACAGCAGACAGGCTTCCCAAAAATCTTCGCTTGCTTTGCAGCTTAACACACTCTCCAATCAAAGACATGCTCCAATCTTTATAGCATGAGAGCTTTAGCCTTCAATTGTAATATTTGAAATATGAGAATTAAAGGCAGAGTAGAGTTTCCAGAAGCCTATATTTTCATTAAACCAAATTCTTCCATGCTTCTGTGTTTCCTGTTTTCAAATGCTTTTCATTCTTTTGTGAGGATCTGGTCCATTAAGATGTCTGAAATGTGCATCCTTTGGGTGTGCTTAACAAAAAGCCCTGCATGGCTGGTCTGCCAGATTCCATCCCCTATGAATGAAGTTGAATGCACTTGAATAAGCAATGATGTATGAATACCCTTAAAAAGAAAGGCACTGGTGATGGAGCTTCAGCTCCATTCTAAGCATTGAACCTTTCAAGATGCAGTGGAGCAATCTGCGTCAAGTCAAATGGCAACACAAACGTAAACCATCAGCTCTATTTACACGGCCAGAGAAGAAAGGAGAATGAATGAATGCATGCTCATGATGAGGTTTCAGTGGGTCTTTCAGAATAAGTCAAGCTAATTCAGCAAATATTTACTGAGCACCTTCTATGTGCAAGAGTATTAATGCAAATGTTTATGTTACTGGGGGAGCCAGAAAGCTATGCCATGACCCCAACCTCCAGGCTTATCTCCGGAAGACCAGAAAGAGAGTTGTCTGGTCCAATGTGAGATGGTTCTGTTGTACCCTGCCCAACCCCAACCACAAGAGTCTGATTAGAGCAACTGGCCAAAAGATCAGTGCTGAGAGGGTCCAAAACATCCAATAGTTTTGCTAGATCAGTGTGTTTCAGGTCACAGGTTACAAAACCAGTTAATGTCACAACTCAACACATTTTTTAACAATAGAGAATATAATAAAGAAGGGAGGGAAAGTATCAGCATATTACAGATAGTAGCACTGTTTCATGAAATATACATTAGTTGTGTGGGAGGAGAGAGAGGAGGTGTGTGTGTCCATGTCATAAGTTATGTGAGTATATTCTAATGGTGAGTAGTGGTCTAAAAAATTTTAAAGCTACTGCACATATGATCTACTAAAATATTTTCCAACACCGAGATTCTACAGTTCTCAAGTTTTCTAATTTCTACATAAGTTTTAAATTACCTTGTATCAGTTATACTTCTATATAGTTTCAAAACTCAAATCATTCTACAATTTAAAAAAAAAAAATAATTGAAATTCCAAAGGTTACCTCTTCTCTTCCCAATTTCCATTCCCTAAGAAAAGTAGTAAAAGCTTACATTAATTTAGAGGTGAGCGATTGCTCTTCTGTTTATAGTTGCTATTCATAGTTAGCTTCATATTTCAAAAGAGTGTGCTTATACTGTTACTTGACACTTTTCATCTTAAAAATTATCTATTTTTTTCCCAAACGAAAGAATACTTAACTCTCTTATGCTACCCCGCCCCCCCACACACACACTGCTGCAACATCTAATTCCATCAGTATTAAAATTATGTTTAAATCAACTGCACTATTTACATTAAAAGACTATATGGGAATTCCCATTTCAGCTCAGAGGGTTAAGAACCCTACATAGTGTCCTCAAGGATGCAGGTTTGATCCCTGGCTTCACTCAGTGGGTTAAGGATCTGGCACTGTCACAGGCTATGGCATAGGTCACAGATGGGGCTCAGATCTAGCATTGCTGTGGCTGTGGTATAGGCCTGCAGCTGCAGTTCTGATTCTACCCCCAGGCTGGGAACTTCCATATGCTTTAGGTGTGGCCCTAAAAACAAAAACAAAAACAAAAACACTGTATGACTATTATTTCTAGCTGAATATGTAGGGAAATACGATTATATACCTTTTCTTCCTTATTTTGTGTTGCTGTTCCTGGAGTTATTAATAGCTTATTTTTCATTTCTTTAGTTTCTATTGTATACCTCTTATTCATATAGACTTTCAACAGAACCATAAATTCTCGTGCAAAACTGTTAAGCACATCTGGCAGAATGTCAGTTTCTTTACTTCTTAGAGACTTCCCTCTTGATCTCCTCGGCCCTCTGGTGCCAAACTGAATTAGTGTTTCTCTCGATCTGATTCTCTATTGTCATCCTGGGTTCTCTCTTTACCACCAGTCTGGGGATTCCCTGTATCTTTCTCCTGTGTTGTGTCCCTTTGGATATCTGGATCCTGTCACCATCTTCTTTCTTGGTTTACTCCTTTGTTGTAGAATACCTCCTCCAGTAGTTTCTTGGGGAGGGGAGGGAAGGTGCTCAGGAGCTAAATTTTTGGAGAGCTTCATACCTCTCACATTTGATTAAAAGTTTGACTGAAAATGGAATTTTGAGTCCAGTTCAGATTTCCCTCAGCATTTTAAGGAGACTATTCTATTTTTTCCTGGTTTCCAATTTTACTGTTGAGAACCTAATGCCATTCTAATTCCTGAAACTTGGTGTATGATCTGTTCTTTCTTTCTGGAAGTGTTAGCATCTTCATTTTGTTCTCAGAGGTCTGAAAATTGATGACTGTTCTGCTGTGGATTTTTTTTTTTTCTCTATGCATCTTGCTGCATACTTAATATGAAACTCGAACCTTCCATTCTGGGAATTGTTTGTACTATTTCTTAGTTAATTTTCTCTCTTGTATTTTCTTCTCTTACTCTAGTTCTAGAACTTCTTTCCTTTGGCTATTTTTATTAATATTTTCTCCTTTCTTTCTATCTCTGACTTTTTGCATAATGAAATATTTCCTTGTTTTTATCTTCTAACCTTTCTATCACACCCTTCACTTCTGCTATCATATATTTAATTTTTAAGATAGTGGCTTTCTAAATTTTTTTTAACGTGTGTGTTTTTTCTCTTACCTTTCAATTTTTAATTATAATTTTGTAATGTTTTCTGCTACCTGCTTTGTCTGAATCCCCTCCAAGCTTTTTTCTTTTTTTTTTTTTTTTTACATTTTCTCCTGCATTTCTGTACATTTCTATTTCATGTTACAGGGAGTTTTCCCTCGATTTTCTGGTGATCCTTGGATCTTTGATCATATTTAAAGATTAAGCACTGAAAAGTGGATAGGAGTAGATAGGGCTTCCAAATTTCACTTGGAGGGGGATGCAGCCAGATTTTGGGGAATCCCAGACCATCAGTATCCATTGGTTTTTCTCTTGGGTTGATCAGTCCCCTGAAAGGAATTTTCCAAATTCCTGCCTAGGGTATGTCAGCAATTTTTGGAACTGTGTAGGTTGCAGGAAAAAACAATTTTATCCATCTAACATGCAGATTTACCCTGTTTTGAGGGCAGTGCTCTGTCTGTAGGTGTGTCTGCCATCCCTGAGGCCAGAGTCCTTCTGATTCAGAGTCACCTTCTGCCTCCTGGCAGGCTGGGAGGGGAGTAATTGACTGGTACAGAGTATGGGGAGAGGACCTAGTGGCTCATTTGGAGTTTCAATCTAATTCACTTTCAGATCCAACTTCTGGGTGTTTGGGAGGTTCGCCAGCAAAATTTTACCTGCTCCTGAGCACTCTTCACTGTTAAATCAGGCTACAGCTTTCTGTGCTCTCACCATTTGCTTTTGCACTCCCCAAATGTTGTTGGAATCATCTTCTCTTCCACCTGCCTTCTTTTTGGGGGATTTGTGCCTTTAAATTTTCATTTTGGTGGAGTTACCAGAGGTTAATAGATGCCATGTTTTCTAAGCTTTTAAAAAGATCCTATTTAATGCCATGTTTCATGTATGATTTCCACAAACCAATTTTCAATCCTAAATTCCAATGCCATGCCACAAATTTAGGGTGGGCAGGAGCTTAAAATGGCATGATATTTTGTATAGGTGATATTTTTAAATGCAGTTCAATACTAAATTATCAATATAGCATTTTTATCTAATTCATTAGAGAATTTATTTATTTATTTATTCATTTATTTATTTTTCTTTTTATGGCCATGCTTGTGGTATATGGAAGTTCCCAGGCTAGGGGTTGAATTGGAGCCTCATCTGTTACCTACACCACAGGCATGGCAACACCAGACCCTTAACCCACTGAGCGAGGCCAGGGATCAAATCCACATTCTCATGGACATTGTGTCAGGTTCTTAACCTGCTGAGCTACAATGAGAACTCCGAGAACTGGTTTTAATTCAGTTAAATTCTCCTTGATTCTCAATGGTGGAAAAGCAGGATAAATATCACAGGGTATATTCCTCCTTCCTTCCCCCCATCCCTCCCCAAGGCATTGAGCCCAAGATACATCACACAAGCAAATTGTTTCCAAGCATAACTTGGGACCTGAAGGAGAATGTAGATGCCAGTAAAGTAGAAAACAAGTTGTCTAATGCATCGATCTGGCAGTGCCGACATTGCAGTCAATCTGTATGTACTTTCTGTATCAGGAGAGAACTTCCAGTTGCTTTACTAGCTTCCTTTCCTTGCAATATTTAGATTAGCTGCCATCAGGTGCAGGGTGCTATGCAAGAAAATGATGAAGCAGAGTGGAAAGAAGGATTTTCCTGACTCATGGTCTGAACTGCCTTACTAATTGCAGGCTTCTGGAAGCAGAAGAAAGATGTGGGCAAAACATGAGTGACTTAAGTAGAAAAGAGTTTTCCATAATGAAGAATGGGATGGGACACATCTCTTGTCCAACCCTTCTTTCTCTTTCCCTTCCTCTTTTTAGATACAGGCCCACTGACTAGGGAGAGAAAAGTTCTTCCTCAGTGGAGCCATGATTCAAGGGAGGGTGCTTCAGCACATTTCAAAATGTTTCTTTTCCTCTTCCACCTGCCAGAAGCAGGGAGATTTTTTTCTAATACTCATTGTGAGGACCTGGCTGAGCTCTTGGAGGTAAAATTCACAAAAATGTGCAGGGGACCCTCTGCAACTGGGTCCCCCAGGAGTTTTTAACCCTCAGACTTGTCCACATAGAGCCTCCTTCAATTCGGCTGCAGTTCAGGTTTCCCTGTCTCAGCAGTGGTTCCTGCTAAGAGCTCAGCTCATGAATCCCTGCTCCAAATGCCCCCAAATTTGGTGCTTTCCACTGCCTTAGAAGGAAATCAAGGCTTTAGCAAAAGCCCTGTGTTCCTATTTCTTTGGAAAGAATACTCCAAAATGGAAAGACACTGAAGACTGATATTTGAAGTGGGCCTGGAAACGTATTTTTGAAGATGGCAAAGACAAAATATGAAAGGAGCCTGGGTCTCTGAATCACTGCATGGAAGTGAGTCCCCTATTGCTCTGTGATACTGGAGACAACTTCCCTTTAATTCTCAAAGAGCCAAATTTAAAAAACAGCAGAGGACTCTGGAAGACAATGGAGTAGAAGGACTTGAGCTCACCTCTTTCTGCAAAAACACCAAAATCACAACTAACTGATGAACAAACATTGACAAAAAAGACTGGAACCTACCAAACAAGATAGTCTACATCCAAAGGCAAAAAAGGAGCCACAATGAGATGGTAGGAGGGGCACTTTCATGATATAATCAAAGCCCATGCCTGCTAGGTGGGTGACCCACAAACTGGAAAATAATTATAATGCAGAGCTTCTCCCACAGCAGAGTTTTAAGCCCCAAGCCAGGCTCCCCAGCCTGGGGATCTAGAATCAGGGGAAGGAGCTCCCAGAGCATTTGGCTTTGAAGGCCAGTGGGGCTTGAGTGCAGGAGCTCCACAGGACTGGAGGAAATAGAGACTCTACTCTTAGAGGGTGCACACAAGGTTTCACATGCACTTGAACTCAGGGCAAAGCAAGGACTCCACAGGCACCTGGGCTAGACCTACCTGTGGGTCTTGGAGGGTCTTCTGAGGAGGTAAGAGTCAGCTATGGCTCACAGTGGGGGCAAGGACACTGATGGCAGAGGCCCTGGGGAATAATCATCTGGATACGCTCTCCCAGAGGTCCCCCTTTTGGCACAGAGACATTGTCCCACCTAACAGCAGAGAGATATGTTCCAGATGAAGGGACAAGATAAACCCCAGAAAAACAACTAAGTAAAGCAGAGATAATCTATCTTAAAAAGAATTGAGAGTAATGATAGTAAGGATGATCCAAGATCTTGGAAAAAGAATGGAGGCACAGCCAAGAAGATACAAGAAATGGAATGAAAAATACACTAGCAGAAAAATTCAATAGCAGAATAAATGAAATAGAAGAACAAATAAGTGAGCTAGAAGATAGACTGGTGGAATTCACTGCTGCAGAACAAAAGAATGTTCTCCTACCCAGATCTTTCATTCACTCTTAGAAACATCACAGAGCACCAAGGGATTACAAATTTTATGATTCCACTTTTTTTTTTTTTTTTTTTGGCCATTTCTTAGGCTGCTGCCACGGCAGATGGAGTTTCCCAGGCTAGGGGTCTAATCAGAGCTGTAGCTGCCAGCTTACGACAGAGCCACAGCAACAAGGGATCCAAGCCGTGTCTGTGACCTACACCACAGCTCACAGCAACACCGGATCGTTAACCCACTGAGCAAGGGCAGGGACCGAACCCGAAACCTCATGGTTCCTAGTCGGATTCATTAACCACTGCGCCAGGACGGGAACTCCCCTGTGATTCCACATTTTTATCAAAAGTAATAGAGGTAGTTTAAATAAACTTGATATACTTCGTTCTACATTTGTGAGAATCCTCAAGGTTTTCATCATACACTCCTTGTTGCTAACAACATCTAAGATTTACATAACCATCCTTGCTATTCTGGGAGGCAGCCTTTATCCCCAGATTAGATGCCCTGTGACCAGTATAGACACATCCACCACTGTTGGAGGAGGAGGCAGCCTAGAGGTCTGGAAGGAACACCAGCTCTGGGAGCAGATAAGTTCAAACTCCAGCTCTGTCACTTATGAGCGGGATGATTCTCCTTGAATGGGAATTTATATGTCCTCTCAACAGAAACCGAACACTATGTAACTTAATTGCTTCCTTTCTTCACCTTAATTTCCAGAAAAATTGGAGCTAAATCCATCACTCTCTTATACCAGATGACTCATTTCAGGGAGCTTGTAGAGTTTTTTCTCTTTATTTCCTCAAGTGATCTTTATTGCATTTGATTGCAGTGTCTCATTTTACATTTCAGTCTATTTTAAACTAGATAAAGTCATCAGATATGAATCTAAAATACTTTTTATGCCATTGATGCTTCTACTGGTGTCACTAATCTATGCTGACCTTTCTCTTCACAGCTCTTGATGCCACTTTACTCTTCCTCTGACAATTTTTGCTAGGTGAGTGGTGTGACATGTTAAGTTCATTTCATTTTATTTGTTCCTTTTACGAGTGGTGTGATATTTTAAAAATCTGATTCTTAAAATTGTAGAGTTTTCTGAAAAGGGGGGGCATTGGGAGCTACAGTTTTCACTTCCTCTCGGAAGAAGTCATACAAGTTCATAAACTAAGGAATTACATTTAGAACTGCCATCAAGCATTAACATCTTTTTTTTTTTTTTTTTAAGTATACATACACTCTCTTCAGCAAGCATTTATTGAGTATCCATGATGTGCCAGACTTAAAACAGTCTCTCAGAAGACAGACATGAAAAGACAGGTCTTGTTCTTAAAATATGTGGCAGTCTAGCAGGAAAAATGAATTTAAAAAAATAAACAAGTATAGTAAATTGTGATAAATGCCATCGTAAAATGTTATGGGAACATGAGTTTGAAACTCTTTCTAACAGGAAGTGACCCTTGAATGCTTTTGAATATGTTTCGATTTCATAAATATTAGTTTCCCAAAGTGATTGAGCGAGCTTATTTTCTTACCAGCCATGTATTTCTGTTTCAGCGATTCCATATCCCCAGCAACACTCGCTATTATAAGTGCTCTTCATTTAGCCATTCTGGTAGATAAGTTGTGGTAAATCATCCCAGTTTTAATTTGCATTTTCCTGATGAGTAGACATGAGTGGAGGCAACAGGTGGGGAAGAGTGGAGGGAGGAAGATGGGTTACAGACAGGGAAAACAACATAAAGAAGGCGGCTCAGAGGCTAAGGATAATGATGTATATGGTCGGTGCAGAGGATGGCAAGAGACCAGAGAGAAGACAAGGAGGAGTATGAAAGGCTTTGCACAGCACAGTAAGATGGCTGAACTTCCCATAAAATCACTAGAAAGCTAACCATCAAAAGATTTGTAAGCAGGAGATAAATATAATACTAGGTCAGTAGTTACATGAGCCCTTTGACAACAGTGTGGAAGACAGATTGTAGGCAGCACTACTTGAGGAAACAGCTGGAGACAGTGACAAATAGAGCCTGGATAGAGGCACTGACACCAAGGACCATGCAAAGCTGGTTTTAAAAGACAATTAGACAACAGAATTAGCAGGATTAGATGGACAAGGGAGGTCAGGAGGAGTGAGGGGCCTGAGATGGCACAGAGGATTCTGGCCTGGGTAACTAAGGGGATGGTAATAATATTTACCAGCTTGGGAAATAAAAGGAAAAGAAGCAGATAAAGTGTCATATGTGATGGGAGAGGATGGCAAAGTTTGTTTGGGCTGTATTTGAAGTGATGGTAGAACATGCAATGAGATAGATATTTTTCCCTCCCCAGCCTCAAATACCTAGTCAGATACCAAGCAGTTATCCTGAGGTCTGATATTTTCTTGCCTGAGAGATGAGCTAAGAAGATTTTGTTTTCAAACTTTATTTCAGAGGAGTAACCGAGCAACATTTCCCAAGGACCAAAGGGGCCCTGTGAATTGAGAGGAAATAAACAAAAAGTGTCATGGCCTTTGAGAATAGGAATAGGGCCCTGGAGAAAAAAAATCTACAAAACAAAGGGGGATGCTGTGAAGGACATCAGCTATGTCTCTCAGAGTGGCTGGGCCCATAGTCCAAAGCAAGATGGCACAGCAGAAAACAAAAGCATAAGATGCTGGACCCTGTATATTACACACTGGTCATCAGCATCCATAGGGCCATTAAAGCCAGGGGAAAGGGTAGACTTCCTCTAGGGTTTCTTATAAGGTAAGAGGATGAAAGGGCCAAATGATGGGAAATATCAGTGTTTAGGGGTTGACAATGGGACGGAAGGAGTTTGAAAAATAAATAAATAAAATGTCCAGAGAGGCAAGAAGACCACCAGAAAAGACCAATGTCCTGGAAGCCAAGGAAGAGAGAGCTTCTGGAAGGAAGTGAGCAACAAGGTCAAGTGCTGGAAAGACAAGTTTAATAAGGGGAGGATTTTAAAGAGTTAGAAAGTCATTCATGACTCTGTCAGAGCCATTTTACCAGATTGATGAGTTATAAGCCTGATTATGGAGAACTTTAAAGTACATGGACCATGAAGAAATGTAGGAAATGTTTTATATTCTCTTGTGGGGTTAAATAATGAAATGGGTAAAATATAGCATGATCTCTAAGGGGATAGCAAGTTCAGAGGAGAAATTTTCCTTTAATATGGCAGAAACTTTAACATAGTAAAAGACTGTGGAGAAAAAAAAAAAGAAATGATAGAGAAATTGAGAAAAATGGGAAAGAAAAGGGGTTAAAAAGGATCAGAAAGAAAACCAACAGCGAGGTCTAAGGGAAGGTTGTCAGCTATACCGATTGCTTTTTAAAACACAAAAAAACATAAAAGCAAAAAAATAGCCTGCTGTATTTGTCAACTAGGACATCAAAAATGGCCTTTTTGAGCGAGGTTCAACTGAGTGTTGAAGGCAGAGGCAAGGAGCTGAGACCCGAAGGGAATGGGGGAACTGAGAACAGAAAGTTTTAAGATCATGTGGTCAAGACACTTGCCTGTGGTGGAAGAAAACAGGTCAATTCGCTAAACCCATTATTTCCACCAGGACCAGGGTCTCCATGAGTGGCCAGTGTACCAGTGACACTGCCTGCTTATTGGACTAGGGTGGGCACTAAAAAAGGGAAGTGAACTTTATAGCATGGATGTCAATCAAGGTGGGGCGCTTAAAGCAATACATACTTTACATGTCATGTATACATGACGTTCCGTTGGTGGAACCTCTTCTTGAGGAAATTAAAAGTTTGCTCATGCAATATTCTGTGATAATCGATATGGGGAAAAGAATCGGAAAAAGAATAGATGTTTATATATGTATAACTGAATTACTTTGTTGTGTAACAGAAATTAAGACAAATATTGTGTATCAACTATACTTCACTAAAATTTTAAAAAAAAGAAAAAAGAAAGTCTGCTCATGGTTCAATGACAGATGCACCGTGACACTATTGGAAGAGAATCGTAAATTTTTGGATTGAGGAAATACGCCCCTTTTTCTTGGAGATTAATTGATCTCCATTATAATTAGCTGTTGAAATAATGTCCAGAAACATACTCTCTGTTAGATTTCCTTTCAGAAATCACATTTCCCCTTTTCTATATTCCTCATTATTTTGAGCCAAGTATAGGAAAGCAAAGGGTCATTAAAAAAGAAGCCTATAAACCAAACACTTTTGTTTACACCTTCATGATCTCAGAATAGCTAAATAATAGTCGATACCAAAAAATAAAGCTAAATAAGTCACCAATCATTGATGAGGTCTGACTTGTTTTTGAAACAACTCACTCATCCAGTAAGTATGGGCCCTTGTAATTACGTCCTTAAAGCTAACCAGGGTTTTCAAAAGTCAAGTGTAACCATGGGCTGTGGCTTTTATTAGTCACAGCCTCCAGGAGTGTTGATTCAGCTGAGCAGGAAGCGACAGGAGGATTCACTCTGACTTGTTAAGAGTCATGCATGGGGGAGGGTCTGGGACTGTGTAGAAGATGAACAAAAATAAGCAAGTAATTTAAAAAAAATTTTTTTTTTTACTATGATTAAGAAAGGAGCATTTTTTTTTTACTATGATTAAGAAAGGAGCATTTATTTTTCTTCTGCTGTAACTGTTCAGTTTCATAATGGGTTATGAACTTGGTTACATTCTTTTAATGATATTTGAGCAGAGCAAGAGCAGGGAGGAAATTACCAAGCATGACTGCAGGCAATTGCTGACAAATACATTTGCATCATTTAAAAATATTTAACGCCCTCTGCCTTTGTTGTGCAAGAGTATACTACCAGTTCATTATGATTTTTAATTGGTACAACTCAAGTTGCTGAGTGCCACGTCTTGTCTATTGGAGGCGAAAAAAACAAAACCATCATTAATGAAAAATCTCAAACAAGGTTATGTTCGTCAGTGCGGAGATGGGCTGCCTTTCTAAATATTTGAGAACAGTCTAAAAACTTTAAGGGTGTAAAATTTAAATTAATTTAGGAATTAATTGAAAGAAAAAATTAAGAACTTTAATTGTAAAAATACACGCAGAAGCCAAAGTTAACTTGAGATAAAAATTTTAGCCTTAAAAATCTTTTGGGCATGGATAGACAATCTGAGAGAAAAAAGTTTTTTAAATCCCACTTCCGCTGCATCTCATCCACTCCACAACCTAATAGAGTGCCTGAGAAACATTTATTGAGGACAAATGTGAGTCAGTTATTTGCTAGGGGATGGGGACACAGGGATGAGTAAGGTACCTACTTTCTTTTTTTCTTGGCTTTTTAGGACATCACCTGCAGCACGTGGAAATTCCCAGGCTAGGGGTTGAATCAGAGCTGCGGCTGCCAGCCTATGCCACAGCCACAGCCACACAGGGTCTGAGCCACATCAGCACCCTACACCACAGCTCACAGCAATACCAGATACTTCACCCACTGAGCAAGGCCAGGGATCGAGTTCACATCCTCGTGGATACTAGTCAGGTTCATTACTTCTGAGCTACAATAGGAACTCCCTGAAATTTTTTTCAATGTGCTTTTTTAAAATTATCTTTTTACATTCTTTTCCTTTATTTATGGTTTACCACAGGATAGTGAATATAGTTCCCTGTGCTATACAGTAGGACCTTGTTCAACCATCCTACATATAACAGTTTACATCTGCTAACTGTAAATTCCCAGTGCTCCCCTCCCCCACTCCACCCCCTTGGCAACCACAAGTCTGTTGTCTATGTCTGTGAGTCTGTTTGTGTTTCATAGCTAAGTTCATTTATGTCATATTTTAGATTCCACATATAAGTGATCTCATATGGTATTTGTCTTTCTCTGTCTGACTTCCCTTAGTATGATAATCTCTAGGTCCATCCATTGCTACAAATGGCATTATTTCATTCTTTTTCACGGTTGAGTAGTATCCCATTGTATCGCTGTATCCTATCTTCTTCATCCATTCATCTGTTGATGGACATTTAGGTTGTTTATATTGATAGATCCACTCTTATAATGATTGGTATATAAGCTGTGTTTAACCTTTTTATTTTTATGGCTGAGTAGTATTCCATTCTATATACGAGAAGGTACCTACCTTCTATTAGAAAGTATGAAGACTAATACCAAAAAATCTGTAAGTAAATAGTTTGATAGATGTTTCATCAGAAATTGGTAAAAGATACAGAGAGCTACCTGTGTAGAAACATTCAATAGGGTAATAAAAAACTTTACAAGAGGTATCATAGGCTACATTTGCTTGGAAGATTCCTCTCTGAGGAAAGTAGAAGAGACAGTAGAAGAGACATCTAGATAATGAGGTAGTTGGGAGTTCCACAATAAAAGATCGGGGCCCTGCTTGATGACCCTATAGCAAAGCTCTCCATCCAAAAGCCCAGCATCACCATACAGAGAGCTTCAAATCAACTTTTAGTGCCTCATAAATATGGGCAGACAGCCAAGGATCATCAAATATTTGAGGAAAGTCTCCAGTGTGAAATAATCCAAAACAAACAACAGTAACCCAAAAACCAATTGGGAGGAAACATAATTTAAAGATAAATAATTTTCTTGATATCATAACTGATATTTTTAGGAAAAGTTAGAAAAGATGATACATTCACAAGTAGGGAGAGAAAGCCATGAAGAGTTACATTCAGAGAACGAAAGAAATTTAAAAGTGATATTAAACATACAAAACTGAGTAGTAGATTTCAATGACAAAATTGAAGACATATCCTAGAAATTGAAACTATAGATGTTGGACTCTACATGATCCAGCATTCAAATAACGATACTTCCAGAAAGAGAAAACTGAAAGAAGAAAGGAAGGAAACAATCAGTGAACTACTTCCCAGAATTTAAAGATAAAAGTTCCGAAATCATGAGAGTCCACTGAGGGCCCAGCACAGCATAAAAAAGTTTTAGAATCCAGGCAATAACAGAAGCTCTAAAGTCCTTGGGATTAGGGTCAGGAGAGGATTACATCCAGGTAATCTAGAATCAAGACACCATCAGATTTCCACTGCAAAACTGGTACAAAAAAGACAATGAAAGAATAATGCCCCCAAAAGTTGGAGGAAAATTTATGTCAACCTAAAATTTTACACCCATAAAAAAATATCAATTAAGTGGTAGAAGAGACTAAGTCATTTTAAGACTTACAAGGTCTCAAAAGATATACTTCTCCAGCATCCTTTCTGAGGTTGCTACTGGACTATGCACTATACCAAAACTAAGCCAAGAAAGAACGCATGCAACACAGGAACTTTGAGATCTAAGAGAAGAGAGACTAAATGTAAATGTCAGGATGACAGTTAATACAAGCCTAGAGAGAGCACTAAGTCCAGACAGGAATAAAACAAATCTCTCTTGAAGAAATATTACCCCCAAAATAAAATTAATAGGCTATCTGAGCATTTAAATGTATTGAGAAAAGATGCAGATTTTCCAGTTTGAACATGAAATAGTGAAAGAAACAGAAAACTAAACCAACAGGTGAGAGTGATTACTAATTATAGGAAAACAAAAAATTATACAAGAAAGGTAGGGAATTAATAGTACACTACATGGCTCAGGTGGGAATACTGGTAATACAACCATAATATTGTAAATGATGAGAACTAATCTAACTAAGAATTATAACTGTTTGGAGATACCTTAGAAATCTATACATAGAACTTCCATATGACCCTGCAATCCCACTCTTGGGCATCTATCCGGACAAAACTCTACTTAAAAGAGACACTTGCACCCGCATGTTCATTGCAGCACTATTCACAATAGCCAGGACATGGAAACAATCCAAATGTCCATCGACAGATGATTGGATTCGGAAGAGGTGGTATATATACACAATGGAATACTACTCAGCCATAAAAAAGAATGACATAATGCCATTTGCAGCAACATGGATGGAACTAGAGAATCTCATCCTGAGTGAAATGAGCCAGAAAGACAAAGACAAACACCATATGATATCACTTATAACTGGAATCTAATATCCAGCACAAATGAACATCTCCTCAGAAAAGAAAATCATGGACTTGGAGAAGAGACTTGTGGTTGCCTGATGGGAGGGGGAGGGAGTGGGAGGGATCGGGAGCTTGGGCTTATCAGACACAACCCAGAATAGATTTACAAGGAGATCCTGCTGAATAGCATTGAGAACTATGTCTAGATACTCATGTCGCAACAGAAGAAAGGGTGGGGGAAAAAACTGTAACTGCAATGTATACATCTAAGGATAACCTGACCCCCTTGCTGTACAGTGGGAAAAAAAAAAAAAAAGAATTATAACTGTAATGGAAGGATAAGGAAAGTGAGGAGAATGTGGGTATATGGATGAGCAGCATTAAGAGAGCCTGAAATTCTTATTAAATACTTAATTTCTATGATGAGAATTCAATAGATGGGTCTGATTGAAAAAGAAAATCAAAAGAAAGCAGATACAAAGATAAAAAGAAGCAAATCCCAGAAGAAACATCTAAAAGATTAGAAAGTAGTTGCCTCCAAGAAGTAGAAATGGGGGTATGTGCCTGCAAGAAACCTGATTTTTATTTAATAACAAAAACAGAAAACCTGGAGAATTACCGTACTTCACTAAATCTCAGTGTACTAAGGTGCACTATTATTTTATGTACCACAAAGAAAAAATGCTGAACAATTAGGACAAAATGCTCTCCTGTACCTTAGAAATTTTATACTGATTAAAAGAGCTATTTTGGCTTATTTTCATCCTATCTTAGAGTTGTACATACACAAAAAAGAAAATGTAAATGAAATAAATCAGGCATAGTATTTCTAACATTTCCCTACTCTTCTGAGTTCTCTTGGACTCAAAGTTGTTGATCTCTGTATTTTTCCAGACAGTATTGATCTCTGTGCTATCAGAGTATTAGCAATATACAGCATCCATTAAAAGGGTGCTTGCTTAGACTTCCTAAGTAAGCCATTTAATATTTTAACATTGTCTTTGAGTTTTATTCCAAAATGCTGACACCCATTCTGCAGCTTTTGAGAATGTCATAACTTAATTTTACCAGAAGGTGTCAATAAAAGTTTATTATAAAGCAATCAGGACTCATTCCTTCCTCAAATGGTCCTTCAATGATTACTGAATAAAACATAAAGGAATTTCAATTGTCTAGTCATATCACTCTAAATAATAATCAAGTTTATGCAAGCAGATAATAATTACTATGTTAGAATGACTTCCTGGCTGACAAGTGGAAGACACTATCAGTTACAAGTGTATCTCAATTTAATACACATTAAAATTTTTAAAAATTACCTTCAATACAGACTTAAAAACCTAGACGAGAAGGAGGAGAAGGATGAAGAAAAAGTGAAAAAGAGAAAGACTATTCTAACAACCCAGACAAGAACCAAGGCACAAGCAGGAAGGATGGAGAGAAGAAGATGAACACAAGGTATATTTAGAAATAGAATCAACAGGTCTTGGTAGTGATGGAAAGTTGAGGGTGAGGGCAACAAAGGAGTAGAGTTTGACTCTAGGTTTTATATTTGGATAGAGAGCAAAGAAAGTATTAGGGGGGAAATTAGATAAATTTTGGATGCATTGAATTTGATAGTTCATTTGAGACCTGGATAGATACGTCCAAAAGGCAGTTGAAAGTATAGATATGCTTAGTCCACAGATATAAAATTAAGAGACATCAATTTATGGTACTGGATGATACTGCCAATGAACAGTCAGCCTATTAAATTTTAAACAGGGAGTTCCCGTCGTGGCTCAGTGGTTAACGAATCCGACTAGGAACCATGAGGTTGCGGGTTCGGTCCCTGCCCTTGCTCAGTGGGTTAATGATCCGGCGTTGCCGTGAGCTGTGGTGTAGGTTGCAGACGCGGCTCGGATCCCGCGTTGCTGTGGCTCTGGCATAGGCCGGTGGCTACAGCTCCGATTCGACCCCTAGCCTGGGAACCTCCACAGGCCCGCGGGAGCGGCCCAAAGAAATAGCAAAAAAAAAAAAAAAAAAAAAAAAAAATTTAAACAGAAACCAAATTAAAAACAAAACCACAAAAACCCCAACAACAAGTACTGGATTGGCTAGTATATAACAAGTACATACGAAGAAGAGAATCCACTCCAACTAGTTTAAACAGAAAGAGATGTATTACAGAATATTAAGTGGTTTCCTTAGGAAAACTAATGAAAAAAGAGTCTCTCCTAAGCTTTTAGAAACAATTTCCAAAGCCACACTATATAACTGGGCAGCTGAAGAATCTTTTGCCTTTAAAACAATCAGACATCTATGTAATCAGGAAACTTTGGCCACATCAGAAACTATTGTTACAGCTACCTGTTCCATAACCACATCATGTCCATTTAAGTCTGTACCAGCCAAAAAAAAAAAAAAAAAAAAGGCCCCATGCCCTGACTCCTTCCTCAAATTAGCTTCACATCTAAATCTTGCACAAATGTATCTATATGATATTGGCAGGACTTAAATTATATCCAGAATACTAGGATATCTAGAAAACGTTTTGCCTTTTTGGGGGAGGGGGGGCAGTGGGTTTGTTTGCCTGAAAGGCATGATGATACCAAATCACGTTACCTACCATGAAGATAAAACAGAACACTGGGGAAAATGAACTTCAAAGTGTGAGAAATGAGTAAGGGGACAGAAAAGGTGTGATCAGAATGGTGAGCATCACGGTGAGCACACCACAAGGAAAGCCAATAGAAAAGGGAATTTTTAGAAGAAGAAATGCATAATAAACAGCATCAAAAGCTGCTAAGTGTAAGTTTGAACAGCTGGAGAAGATTTAAAGTGTCTCTCAGTCAATAAAACCAGTATCTTTTGGTGACCTTGGAAGAGGCAATTTCAGTGAAGTGACTAAGAAAAATGCTTGAAATGGGTTAAAAAGTGAATGGGAAGCATAGGCTGTTATTTCAAGGAATTTAGCTTCATCTTAAATACAAAGTAACCTTTAAAATCCTGAGTTATCTTATCTAGTGAGATGGATTTACACACAAATTATAGCTTTGTTATATGTGTAACTTAGTGTGGCCAGACCTTTACCACCACAGTAAAGAGTTAATTAAAAAATTAACATCATTTTTGCACCTGGGGCCTCCCTAAGCACCTCCTGGCTGTTGGGGTTTGGGGGAACTCTAGCGCTCACCAATGCATCACTTCCAGCTCCTTCCAAGTTGAAGACCTACTCATGGTACCTTTGGAGATCAAAGTATCAGCTTTATTAAGAGTTAAACTGGAATGAAGAAAATAGCTTGAGCTTGAGACTGAACTGAACTTGAACCCCCAGCCAGGGAGAGGAGCTAGACCCTGCCTGGTCTGCTCACTACATGAGAGACAAACATGATAAAGGGCCACAGCTCTCAGTCATTTTTGAGGCAAGTAACTGGAGAGCAAGAAGCAAGAGATAAGACCCTGTCTCGTACAAAAATATGAGCCAAGAAAGGGATTGAGGGAATAATGGACATTTCCTCCGGAGGTGGGGGGCATGTGTAGAAACCATAGAAAGGAAGAAAGGGGTTCTTTCTACCTTGGGTTGAGAGCATCGCTGACTGCCCACAAACAAGAGGGCTTCTGCATCATAATCCATGGTTGGTGGAAATGGAGCATGGTCAGGGTGGAGCATGGCTCTCCTCGCCTTTGCTGATTGCCACTGGCCTCTGAAGGTGCAGAAAAGAAGGGCTCAAGCTGTGAACAAGGGTGGTATGAGTTCTTTAAACCCAGTTTGGGTTTCTGCTAGGGGGAACTGTGACTCACATATATCTGATAAGGGATTTGTATCTAGAATACATAAAGAACTCTTACAACTCAAAAAGGAAAAACCAAATAACATTTAAAAGGGCACAGGATCTGAAGAGACATTTCCCAAAAGAAGATCTACAAATGGCTTATACACACATGAAAAAAAAATGTTTTACGTCATTAGCCGTCAGACAAAACCATAATGAGATGTCATTTCGTACCCACAATGATGGCCATAATCAAAAGGTCAGAAAAGTATTGAGAGAATGTGAAGAAATTGGAATCCTTATTCACTTCTATTGGAATGTAAAACAGTATAGTTACTTTGGAAAACATTTCCTCAGTGAAATAGGGTTACCATATGACCCAGCAATTCTATCTGTGTATATACTCAAATATACAAAACCTTGTACATAGTTGTTCATGGTAGTATTATTCATAATAAGGTGGATACAAGCCAAATGGCCGTCAAGTAATGAATGGATAAAAATATGATGTATACGCATACACTGGAATACCATTCAACCAGAAAAAAAAGGAATAAAGTATTGACACATGCTAAAATGTGGATGAACCTTGAAAACATCATGTTAGGTAAAGAAGTCACAAAGGGTCACATATCGTATGATTCCATTTATATGAAATGCTCAGAATAGGCAAATCTATAGAAAAAGAAAGTAATTAATGGTTTCCTGAAATTGGGCATTGGGAAAACTGGTAGGGTGGTAGCTAAGGGGTTTCTTTTTGTAGTGATAAAAAAAAATTAATTGATTGTAGTGATGGTTGCACAACTCTGTGAATATACTAAAAAGCCACAAAATTGTACACTTTAAAAGGGCAAATTGTTCAGTATGTGAATTATATTTCAACAAAGATTTTTTCAATAGTACATTTCTAAAACTGAATAAAATAAGTGAGAGTGGTTGTGAGTATAAACAAGTTCATTGGTTGGGGGAAAGAAAGAAAGAAAGAAAGAAAGAAAGAAAGAAAGAAAGAAAGAAAGAAAGAAAGAAAGAAAGAAAGAAAGAAAGAAAGAAAGAAAGAAAGGAAGGAAGGAAGGAAGGAAGGAAGGAAGGAAGGAAAGGAAGGAAGGAAGGAAGGAAGGAAGGAAGGAAGGAAGGAAGGAAGAAAGAGAAAGAAAGAAAGAAAGAAAGAGAGAGAGAAAGAAAGAAAAAGAAAGAAAGAAAGAAAGAAAGAGAAAGAGAAAGAAAGAAAGAGAAAGGAAGGAGAAAGAAAGAAAGAAAGAAAGAAAGAAAGAAAGAAAGAAAGAAAGAAAGAAAGAAAGAAAGGAAGGAAGGAAGGAAGGAAGGAAGGAAGGAAGGAAGGAAGGAAGGAAGGAAGAAAGAAAGAAAGAAAGAAAGAAAGAAAGAAAGAAAGAAAGAGAAAGGAAGGAAGGAAGGAAGAAATTATTCCCAATTGAACACCTCAGCTTTCTCATTGAAACAGAAGGCAAAGCTATCTGCAAATACTTTTATAATATGTCCAAGGTGAAAACTACAGAGGCGGTCTAGGTCTTTGAGATCAACCTCCAAGGTCTATCATGAGAAGGTATGAGATGGAGTGCGGAGAGAGGGGGTGGAGACCCAGAAGTCCCAAGGCTTAATATACCTCAAAAGTATTTGCTGAACTGAATTGAGGGATTACTTACCCTGCTAGCACTGCATGAGGCAGCGTTAAGGTATCGCTATAACCTTAAAAATCCTAGAAATTGTCACTACATTTTCCCTAGGCAATTTTCATTTTTATTCTACTCAATTCAAGGATGGTTTTATGAGTTCGAGAGAGACCATACTCAAGTTTCTTCTCATCTATGAAGGAGAAAAAGAAAAAGGAGTTTTTCAAGTACACTGTGATTGCACTAAGAATATAAGCACCAGGATGAATAAGTGTAACAGAGAACACACCTGACTCCATAGTGGATCTATTCCTGTAGTTCTAACCTTTGTGCTCTGTTGCGTGTGCCTGAAATACATAGGACAGCCTATTCTCAAGGCTCTGACCTTTAAAGTATAACACTTCTCCATTCATACAGAGGCAAAAAGTTGCAGAACAGAGAACAGCATTTGTCTTATGGGAGATTTATGGGAATGTTGTAATCAGACCTATGTGGACAACTGTAAGAACAAAGGATTTATTACATCCCCTCCCGGGTCTGGCCACTACCAAGAAATTTGCAACAACCCGTCACGCCCTGTCCTCTTTTAGTATAAAAGAAGCCTGAATTCTATCTCAGGTAAGATGGTTCTTTGGGACACTAGGCCACTATGTTCTCAGTCTGCTGCCTTTTCAAATAAAGCTGCTATTCCTTGCCCCAACACCATTTATTAGCCTGTCATGCAGTGAGCAGTACAACAAGCTTGGATTCTGTAATATAAGCTTCCAGAAATTTAGGAGTAAAATAAGGAATATTCAGAACAATAAATAAAATAGTATATACTTTTTTTCTACTGTTGAAGAAACTCTCCTAAGACCCCATTCCTTTGCAGCTCCAAGATTAGTTGAGTCAGAAGGAATATGTCTGGGAACCCCAAAGTTTTCCCCAACGCACACTACCCCTGATCCAGAGCACCTTCTAGTATCCCAGCTGATCTCCCTACAATCAGCCTGGTTTCTTCCTATGAAGGCCGCCAGTCTCTCTCACCTAGGAGTCCCTACACTTCCCCCACCTCAAAATAAAGTTTGGAGTTGACACAATCTCCACACTTCCCTTGCCCCAAACCAGTCTCCCCTTACTAACACAAACACACAGTGACAATAAGGGTTCAAAGCCAGAAATAGAAACCAATCTCATTGTATTAAGCACAACAGAATTTAACAAAGGGACTTGGGCGTCTGCAAGTTAGCTAGAATGGCTGAAGGAGCAGGCTCTAGGCTGAGCCTCCAGGAATGCACTAGCTCTGTAACAATCAGGATGGTGAGCCATCAGTAGCCTGACACTGGAAATATTGAGGTCATAAGCCATCTAGTTCACAACCAGAGCTGTGATGCAGCAATCAGAAAAGCAGGATAAGGAAGCTATTGCTGCCGTACAACAACTGCCTCTCCACACCCATGAAGCTAGTGGCTGGTCACTAGAACACCCAGCCCCCAGATCTTGCTCATCAGCAGAAAATCAACCAAAAAATAGAATGAAGATGGCTTCTGCTTCAATGCTTTCTACATGTAAAGCAATGTGTACATAATAAAATTCATTCAGAAGAGTCAAGCAAATTTGGTTTCCTGCATTCCAGCCTCCGCAGTATAGGAAGATGCCTAACCAAGATGGAGAAGGATGCTGAGTACCAATCAGCTATGTCCAACACACACACACACACACACACACACACACACACACTCCATATTGACAAGATTACTGGCATTTTTTGTCATGTGAATTTTCTGATAACCCTACAGAAAACGGATTGGAAATAATACCAATAAGAAACATGGAAAATTATAATGGAAGATCCTTCATTTCACATGGGGTATGGTTTTGGCCTCTGAAGTCCCAGGTTACTGATTTCCTCTAAGGGATTAAGCAGATGTCTGATGGGCAGCCCTGTGCTTTTAATTCTCCTGAGGTCCGGGCTCACCGATGTGCTCTGGTACTCTATTATAACATAGAGTCTGACTCCATTTTTATATTTCAGGGCTGACAGCTTTCAAGCCTTGCCACTCTCCCTTCCCCTTGGGTCTCCCATCTGGGCAAGGTGATAAGAAAGCCCAAGTGCTCCCACTTTTGGCAGGGGTAGGAAGTTCAAACCTGGCCAGTCTTCACCAGTCTGGGGGAACCCCCACCCGAGCCCCACCTTCTAACAATGAAAAAACCCCAAGCCAGTCTACCCTCCCTGCTCTCTCAAGTCATTTTCAAATCTACCTGGGAGCTTGCTCTACTCTCCCAAGAAAGCCTCACTGTGTGAGTAATAGGCCCTCTTGGTTCACATGGCATTACCAATTTTGACATATGAACCACAAAGTGGTTCTCTGCCTCTGAGGAATGCCCACAGATACTCTACCCCAAATCCTCCCACACCATACATCTCTGTCTCCATCTTGCTTCCTTTTGGTCCCTGTTCCCTACTAACAGATACCATCAGGTCAGAATGATACTTTTTATCTTGAGTGGGTAGTTGGCTTTTCTGCAGAAAAAGACTGGTGAGGCCCAATTTACTAGGGCTCTGCTTTGCCCAGGAAGGCACTTCTTAGAGCATTTCCTTCCAGGGACCACATTCACCTTTCTTCCCATTGCCAAATCCAGATTACTGTCTCATGGCCATGTGAAACTCCCTTACAGGATAATTTCATCCATAATCACTGGCCACTGTCATGTGTATTTATTCTTCACTCTCTCCTGCTATTTGGGAGCTTAATTCCTGGCCTAGGACCTTTATCTCACCCCTAAGACTCCATTAACCTGGGAGCCTGAGTGATGCTATCCTCGAAGTTCAGAGACCTTTAATTCTAATGTTCATTACTTACAAATAGCTAATACCACCATTCTGCCATTCCTCATGGTTATCCTTCACTGCCAGCCCGAATTCGGACCTCTCCAGATGTCTGTCTTCTCTGATACTTTTTTCTTAATACTGCTCATTTTGCCCAGAATAAAACATCCTTAACATCTTCATCTGGATAACTCCTTCTTATCCTACTAGACTCTTCAGCACTTTCTCTTCTTGGCCAGGTCAAAGATTGCCCTTCCATTTGTCCTCACTATAAAGGTAAATAAGTAAAAGATAATAGGGATTGCAAATGGGCAGCTTACAGTCTGATTCTGGCTAGAAGCTCTATTTTATCTGGCTTTCAGAGTTTTTTTAACTAAAAAAAAAAATTTCCCCAAAAGAATGTAAAGCAGGATCTCAAAGAGATATGTGCACACTCATGTATACTTCAGCATTAGTCACAACAGCCACAAGGTGGAAGCAAATCAAACGCCCATCAACAGATGAATTAAGGAAATGTGGTGTATAATAGAATGAGTTATACAATAGGATGAAGTGTGCAATAGAATATTATTCATCCTTTAAAAAAGAAGACAATCCTCTTACATACTACAACATGAGGACATTATGCTAACACTGAACGCTCTCAATTGTTACAATAAAAGTTAATTAAGGTGTATGAGTCTTTTAATATTTTGCTGTAATTCTTTTCTCCAATTTTTAGTTCATATATATTTTTTCATAAGGAATTTGTGTGTAGTTTTTGTATTTATGCTGTCTTCTCAATTTTTGAATCATTTTTATAGTAGTTTTATAAAATAAATTTGGAAAGATTTCTATATTCCCTCCATGCTCTTAAAGAATTTAAAATAAAAAATTTATTTGCTCCTTGAATATTTTGGAAAAATTTTCCTATAAAACCTTCTGGATGTGGAGGTTTTGGATAATTCCTTAAATTTTTCCAATGTCTATCTGAGTTTATGTTTTTCACTTCTTTTTTAGTAAATTTGGGAATATTTTCTTATAAAATCCTGAACTTTCTTAGACTATTCAAATTTATCATGATAGAACTGTATCTAATATTTTTCTTACTTTAAAAATCATCTTTTTTCATGAGTAGGCAATCAGCCAAATTAAGAATGTGGAAAATTCAGGGGATATATAACTTTGTTTCTTTAACAAACAATAGCATGTGGAAAAAATGAATGGAATAGCTGTTAAAGGCTAGAGATATTTAAGCAACATGTTAACTAAATACAATAGTGGACCTTGTTTGGATAGTGATTTGAATAAAACAATCTTTAAAAGAGTTTGATACCATCAGGGAAACACATATTAGCTATTAGATGATATTAAAAGTTATTGTTAATTTGTTCAATGTAATGATATTATGGTTAAGTTGTACATTTTTCAAAGTCCTAATTTGTTAGTAATATATTATGAAGTATTTATGGGTAAAAGCTACGTGGTATGGATTTCTTTAAAATATGCCAAGGGAAAAAGAAGTGGGGAGTAGAGAGAACACGAAAGAGAGAGAAATAAATAACACAGGTGGCAAAATGTTGATAATTGTTGAAACTGACGGATAAGTATATGAGAATTAATTGTATTATTTTAAATATTGGAAATGTCTAAAACTTTCCCCTCTGCCTTTATGCGTTATCCTTTTCATCATTCTGAATGTTATTTATGTTTCCTCCGTGTCTTCTAATCTTCTGGAGATATTTTTTTATTTTGTTGTGCTTTTAGAAAACAAGCTTTTAAATTCATTTACTAATTATTTTGCTTTATAAGTAAGTCATTTAGGAAGTTCCCTGGTGGACTAGTGGTTAGGATTTGGTGCTTTCACCTCTGCAGCCCAGGTTCAATCCCTGGTCTGAGAAATGAGATCCCACAACAAGAAGCTGCACACTGCAGCAAAATAAAAAATAAATAAAAATAAGCAAAAATTTTATCTAAAAATAATTCATTCTGTTTGTGTTTTTTAGATCAATTTTGTTTTCCTTTGTACAACTTCTTAAGTAGAATAGTTCATTTACTTTCTTTTCTTGGTTACTAATTAAAGCATTTAAAGCTATGAATTTCCCTACAAGTAGTTTTGGTGTACCCCATAAGTCTTGACAGGCACTATTTTTTGAGTGAGAGAGAATACTGTGCATTTATGGCAGATTAGTACTTAATATTCACTCCAGTGTGCATCTGTTGTGCCTTCCTGAACTACAGAGCCCAAAAGCTAAAAACTACATTTCCCAGCTTCCCTAGCAGGTAGGGTTCTTAATGAGATTTAAATTTGGCCAATCAGATACAGCCATGAACATTTTGGAAAGCAGAAGAAAGGCAGAGCCAGAACTTCTGCTGCTGGGAATAGCTGGAAGTGATTCATTTTCCTGCAGCTAAATTAACAGAGGTCCTGGTGCCAGTCATGAGTTTTAGGGATGCTGTAAGACACAGGACATCATATTACTGCTGCAGACAACAGCAGAAGCTGTCTGGTTCCAGAGCCTGCAGTAGTTATGACAATTTCCTGTTTGTGGTGGCATCCTCCCCAGGACAGTCTGTTTCTGTAGCAGCAGGTTTATAAGGTAGAAAATACAGCAGCTGCTTTGGTGACAACATTTGCATTATGGTTTTTACAGTCATTTCTGAAAGCTCAACGTAGCATCTGCTCTAGCACACTCTTAACATTACTAAAAGCTATTTAATTCCTTATACTAATCATCCTAAACTGTCCAGAAAGAACTGTTCTCTGTAACTGAACCATGACTAATGTAATAAATGAAATTAGCAATGTGGCTCCATAGTACTTATGATACAGGATGGGTTGCATTTGATAGTCCCAAAATATTCAGTGGCTTTAAAAAATTAGAACCATCTTCCCCTCTAATATAACCATCTGAGCTGGTATGGCCATGCTGCTCTGCAAAGTTTAGGCTCTTTCTCTCTTTTTGTTCTGACATCCCTCAGCTATTGCCCTTGTCCACATGGTCCAAAACAATTCACCACTCTGTCTGCTTTCCAGAGAGAAGACAAAAAAAGGGGATAGAACATTCTTCCTTTCAAAGGCATAACCCCAAATTTACACATGTTATTGAGGCTCGTATCCCATGGGCCAGAACTGAATCACCTGGCCACATTGGCTGCTAGGAACAGTGACCTCTTTTTGACTGGTCTCTTTCTCTTGATGTCTTGAATATCTTATTATGATTATAAAATTCAGAGTGGCCTGATCTGGAAAGGGGAAACATGCCTAATAATGCCCTATCTTTACTTATGAAGTTCTAACTATGTTGAGGTGGTAGTTTTCATTTCTTCTTTCATCCAGGAGTTATATCTTGCTACTCAAAGTGTGCTCTACAGGGATCAACAGCACAAGTGTCACCTGGGAACTTAATGAAATGTAGGCTCTCAGGCCCAACCTCAGAACATACTGAATCAGAATCCACATTTTAACAAGCGATATTGGTTCAGAAGTCAGAGTTCTACCTCTAGACTTTGAAGTAGGTGAAGAAGGAGCACCCTCATCCTTGTATCAGTAAGAGAGTTTCAATGAAGCAGTTTCTCTGTAGAGTCAATTTACTGGAAGCCTCGCTTCCAGTGGTGAAAAACAGTAATATAAGATCAATCAAGTGTCACTAGAATTTTCTAGGGCTCAACTCTAGGGGTTTTTGTTGTTGTTGTTGTTGTTGTTGATGATGATGTGCTTACTCCACCAGCCTTCTCTGTAATTTTTATCAACTAGCATTATTTCATTTGTTTCTCTTACTCCTTTCCCTTTCCCTCATCCTTTCTCTCGGGCTCTTTTCTCTCTCTTATCCCCATTTCTTTGTTTTAGGGGTTGTGACTAGTTGCCCCAGTTATGGGGTTCACATGTTTGGATCGGCTGTCATAGTAATTTAAGAAAACATGAACTTAAATGGCTTTAGATAAGTATGTGCTCTTGAGACCAGCACATCCTCCGCCAACCCTTTCCATCTGGCACCCGGCCCAGCCTGACTCACTAATTTACATTACTTCCCTGACCCCATGGGCATTTAAATTTGTGAATCAAGGAGTTCCCATCGTGGCTCAGTGGTTAACGAATCCCACTAGGAACCACAAGGTTGCGGGGTTCAATCCCTGGCCTTGCTCAGTGGGTTAAGGATCCAGCATTGCCATGACCTGTGGTGTAGGTTGCAGATGCAGCTTGGATCCCGCATTGCTGTGGCTGTGGTGTAGGCCGGCGGCTAACAGCTCCAATTCAACCCCTAGCCTGGGAACCTCTATATGCCGTGGGAGTGGCCCAAGAAATGGCAAAAAGACAAAAATAAAATAAAATAAATAAATAAAAAATAAAAAAATAAATGTGAATCAAGCATAAATTTCCTTTTTCTTCTGCCTCCTGGAAGATGTTCAGAGTTGAGGAGTTCACCATTCCCCATTAGAAAGGGACTCTAAGTATCACTATTGACCAAGTCCTTTTCATTCATTTCCCTCATTTTTATTATGGGATTCCTGCATCAGTTATTTCCTTTCTCTCAATGAAAGATATAATTTCTCTCCTCTTAAATTTATTGAGAGTTGTTTCGTGGCCTACAGTTAACCAAGGAGATGAAAGACTTATACTCTAAAGACTATGAAACACTGATGAAGCAAATTGAGGATGATACAAAGAAATGGAAAGGTATCCCATGTTCATGAATTGGAAGAATTGATATTGTTAGAAGTCCCTTGTACCCAAAGCAATCTAAAGATTTAATGCAATCCCTATCAAAACACCCATGACATTTTTCACAGAACTAGAACAAATAGTCCTAAAATGTATATGGAATCATAAAAAAACAAAAACAAACAAACAAAAAAAACCTGATTAGCCAAAACAATCCTGAGGGTGGAAAAAAGCTCCAAATACTACAAAGTATAAAGCTATAGTAATAAAACAGTACAGTACTAGAAACAAGAACAGACACAGTGAACAATGGGAGAAAGAAATCTCAGAAATAAATCTATGCACTTATGGTCAATTAAAAGGAGGCAAGAATGTACAATGGGGAAAAGTCAGTCTCTTTGATAACTGGAGCTGGAAAAACTGGACAGCTACATGTAAAAGAATGAGATTAAAACATACCATTTGCAAAAATAAAATGAAAATGGATTACGACCTAAATGTAAGATCTGAAAACCATAAAACTCTTAGAAGAAAACATAAGCAGAATACTCTTTGACATAAACCGTAGCACTATTTGGATCTCCCTCCTAAGGCAAAGGAAATAAAAGCATAAAGAACCAAGTGAGATCTAACTAAACTAAAAACTTTTTACACAGCAAAGAAAACCATCAAAAAAAAAAAAAAAACAATAAGACAACCTACTGAATGGGAGAAAAAATATTGGACAATGATTTGACCAAAAAGGTGTTAATATCCAAACATATAAGTAGCTCATACAACTCAATATAAAAAAATAAACATCTCCATTAAAAATGGGCTGAAGATCTGAACAGACATTTTCTAAATAAAACATACAGATGGCTGACAGTCACATGGAAAGATGCTCAACATCACTAGTAATCAGAGAAATGCAAATCAAAACTGCCATGAGCTATCACTTCACACCTGTCAGGATGGCCATGATCAAAAATAACATAAATATTGGTGAGGCTGTGGAGAAAAGGGAACCCTCGTATACTGTTGGTGGAAATGTAAATTGGTGCAGTCAATATGAAAAAGAGTATGAAGTTTCCTCAAAAAGCTAAAAATTAAACTACCATATGATCCAGATATTTCACTTTCAAGTATATATTCAAAAAAACAAAAGCACTAAATCAAAGATACATACACCCCTATGTTCATAGCAGTGTTACCTACAATAGCCAAGATATGGAGGCAATTTAAGTATCCATCAATAGATGAATGGATAAAAAAGATATGGTACATATATACAATAGAATATTACTCAGCAATAAAAAAAAAAGAACGAGGAGTTCCTATCAGCAGAAACTAATCTGACAAGTATCCATGAGGACTCAGGTTCGATCCCTGGCCTCACTCAGTGGGTTAAGGATCCCACATTGCAGTGATCTGTGGTCTGGGCTACAGACACTGCTGGGCTCTGGTGTTGCCCTGGCTGTGGCATAGGCTGGTGGCTGCAGCTCCAATTTGGCCCCTCACCTGGGAACCTCCATATGCCATGGTTGCAGCCCTAAGAAAAGACCAAAAAAAATTAAATAATACCATTTGCAGCAAGATGGATGGACCTAGAGATTATCATACTAAGTGAAGTAAAGAGAAAGACAAATATGATATCATTTATATGTGGAATCTTAAAAAAAAAAGATGCAAACGAACTAATTTATACAACAGAAAGAGACTCAAAGACTTTGAAAACAAACTTATGGTTACCAAGGGAGAAAGGTAGAGAGGAGGTATAAATCAGGAGTTGGGATTAACACAAACACACCACTATATATAAAATAGTTAATCAATAAGAACTTACTGTACAGCACAGGGAACTTTACTCAGTATTCTGTAATAATCCATATGGGGAAAGAATCTGAAAGACAATTGATATATGTATATGTCTAACACTTTGCTGTACACCTGAAACTAGCTCAGCTTTGTAAATCAACTACACTCAATATAAAATAAAAATTAATTTTAAAAAGAATGAAATTTTCCATGTGCAACAACATGGACAGACCTGGAGAGTATTATCCTTAATGAAATAAATCAAAGACGAACACCGTATGCTATCACTTATATGTAGAATCTACAAAATAAAACAAACAAATAAATATAACAAAACAGAAACAGACTAACAGATACAGAAAATAAGCTAGTGGTTACCAGCAGGGAGTAGAAAGGGGGAGAGATAAGATGGGGATAGGGAATTAAAAGGCACAGACTACTAAATAGAAAATTAATAAGCTATGAGGATACATTGTACAGTATAGGAAATACAGCCAATTTTTATAGTAACTTTAAATGGAGTATAATCTATAAAAATATTGAATCACTATGTTTTACACCTGAAACTAATGTAACATTGTATATCAACTAGATTTTTTTTTTAAATGTGGCAAAGACAACAAAAAAGACAAAAAAATCCATTCGAGAAGGACAGTTACCATATGAGCCAGGAATTCTATTCCTAGGTGTCTACCCAACAGGAATGAAAACATCCATGCATGAAAAAATCTACAAATGTTGACAGCAGCAATAAGTATGATAGCCAAAAGGTGAAAACAACCCAAATGTCTATGAACAGATGAATGGATAAATAAATGTGACATATCCATACAATGGAATATTATCCAGCCATAAAAAGAAATGAAGTATTAATACATTCTCCAATACGGGTAAAACTTGAAAACATTATGGTAAGTGAAAGAAGGCAGTTACAAAAGGTCACATACTGTATAATTCCACATATAGGAAATGTCCAGAACAGGTAATCTATGGAGATAAAAATTGCATATTAATGTTACCTATTACTGAAGTGGGGGTACTTTGCAGGTAGAGTAATAACCAAAGGATCCTGGTTCTCTTTTTGGAGTGATGAAAATATTCTAAAACTAATTTGGATGATGGTTCCATAACTCCATCCAGTATTTAAGGAATATACTAAAAAGTATACTCAACGTAAAATATATATTGAATTGTACAATTTAAATGAGTAAATTATATATGTGAATTATATCTCAATAAAGCTGTTTGTGTTTTTGTTTTTTGTTTTTTATTTTGTTTTTGTTTTGTCAGCACCCATGGCATGTGGAAGTTCCCCAGGCCAGGGATTGAATTCATGCCACAGCAGTGACCTGGGCTGACTGGCAATACAGGGTATGTTACCCTCTGCACCACAAGAAAGCTCCAATAAAGCTGTCTTTAAAATCTGTATACAAGCCATTGCCAATACAGTCAAGTAATGTTCAATAAGGGTGCCAAGCCCATTCAACGGGGAAAAGGACAGCCTTTTCAATAAATCTTGGAGAAACTGGATATCTGTATGAAAATGAGTGAATCTGGACCTTACCTTACACCATAAATAAAATTAACTCAAAATAAATCAAAGGTCTGAAACTATGAAACTCTTAGAAGAAAACACAGGGGGGAAGTTTCATTGCATTGGATTTGGCAATGATTTCTTGAATATGACATTTTAAAAAATAAGCAATGCCAAAAGTGAAAAAACATGTTCCTGCTGCAGCACAGTAGGTTAAGAATCTGACTGCAGCCACTCAGGTCACCACAGAAATGCATGTTTGATCCCTGACCCAACACAGTGGGTTAAAGGATGCAGTATAGGTCACAGCTATGGCTCAGATTCAATTCCTGGCCCAGGAACTTGCATACGCCATGAGTGTGCCCATAAAAACAAAAACAAACAAAAGCAAATGTAGATAAATAATACCATATCAAAATTTAGAACCAGTATCTATATCATAGGACACAATCAATAGAGTGACAAAGCAACCTTCAGAATAGGAGAAAATATATGCAAATCATACATCTGATAAGGGGTTAATAACCAGAATATATAAAGAATTCCTAGAACTCAAAATAAAACAAAAAATAACCCAATTTAAAAATGGGGAGAGGAGGCAAGATGGTGGGAGAATAAGAGGATGTGCTTACCCTCTCCCGCAAACACATCAAAAAAACACATCTACATGTAAAACGATTCACACAGAACATCAACTGAATGCTGGCAGAAGAACTTAAACCTCCAAAAAAGGCAAAAAACTCTTGACATAACTGGGTAGAACAAAACAAAAAGAAAGCAAGAGAGAGAGAGAGAAGAAATCAGCATGGGATGAGCACTCCCATGAGGGAGCTGTGAAGGAGAAAGGGAACCCACACCCTGGGAAGCCACCAAACCAAGGGACAGATGAGACAAGTCGGAGGGAACTCCAGAAAAGCACTGCAGCAGGTCTGAGAACCAAAAACCAGCAGGTCTGAGAACCAAAAACCAGAACCACAGACCACCTGAACCACTGGCACAGGCACCACTGACTGAGACGCTCAGGTGGGGGCTGGGCACTGAGACTTAGGCTCTGGAGGTCAGTCCTGGGGAGCAGGCTGGGGTTGGAGCTATGGATACAGCCCTAGGGAACAGTGCACTGCAGGCAGGGGGAGCAGTAGGGTACACTAAGGGCTGGGGAGTGGAGAGCCAAGGCAGAGGGAACCCTGGAGAAGGTCCAGACCTACAGGAGAGATAAGGCACCATTGTTCGGGAGGGGAGAGGGGGAGGAGCAGGCCACCATAGAAAACTCCTTGTGTCCCAGTGTGCATGCTTGCTAGCCAGTTTGCAGAGAGCAGAGCATTCCAGGCGCAAGCCCCCCTGTGGCCAGGAGCCCCACCCCCCCACCCTACGTGCTCCTGGCACCTGTGCCCTGCCCAGGTGGAGCCACCCCACCGGCCTGCCCTGGATTGCGCCAAACTACAGTTTGGCTTCCCCAAATTCTCAGAAAAAGAAAAACACAAGCACAATGAAGAAGCTCAGAAACCATTCCCAGTTAAAGCCACAGGAGAATTCACCTAAAGCAGTCAACAATGAAACAGACAGACAGACAGACTGCAGTCTGACAGACTTTGAGTTCAAAAGGGAGACAGTGGAAATACTGAAGGAATTAAGAGGGGATATGTACAGTAATGCAGATTCCCTCAGAAAGGAATTAGCAAATATAAAGAGGAGCCAAGAAAAACTAGAAAATTCATTTGCAGAGATACAAACCGAGCTAAAGTCAATGAAGACCAGAATGAATAATGCAGATGAACAAATTAGTGACGTGGAAGATAGAATAATGGAAATCACCCAAACAGGACAGCAGACAGAAAACCAAATGAAAAAAACATAAAAGCAACATGAGACCTGTTGGATAATATAAAACAGGCCAATCTACACCTAATAGGAATTCCAGACGGAGAAGAAAAAGAAAAGGGGATTGAAAATACATTTGAAGAAATTATGGCTGAAAATGTTCCAAATCTAAAGGATATTGATATCAAGATACAGGAAGCACAGAGGTCCCCAAACAAGCTGAACCCAAACAGGCCCACACCAAAACATATTTTAAAATGGTAAAAGTTAAAGACAAAGAGAGGAGTCTAAAGGCAGCAAGAGAAAAGCAAAGTGTTAATTATAAGGGAACCCCAATAAGGCTATCAGCTGATTTCTCTGCAGAAACACCAAAGGCCAGAAGGGAGTGGCAAGGTATATTTAAAGCACTGAAAGGAAAAAATCTGCAACCTAGAATACTCTATCCAGCAAGAATATCATTTAAAATAGAAGGGGCAATAAAGAATTTCTCCAACAAACAAAAGCTGAAAGAGTACAGCAATACAAAACTCATTCTAAAAGAAATACTGAAAGGGCTTCTCTACATTTAAAAAAAAGAGAAAGAATTAGGATGGAGGAAACCGCAATTGGAAAGCAGTCACTTAAATAAGCCAGCATACAAATCCAAACATGAAGATGTTAATTAAAAAATTTTAAAAAAAAGAAAGACATCAAAATCATACAATGTGGGCAAGGGTAGTAAGAAAAAATAGATTCTTTTTTTATTTTATTGGTGTGTTTGAGCCTATATGATTATCAGGCGAAAGTAAGCAGATATAGGAAGGGATTAAGATACTTGAAAAAACAGGGCAACTACAAATCAAAAGCAAAATTTATATTCATAAAAACTGAAAAGAAAAGTACTCAAGCATAAAATAAATAGAAACCATCCAACCAAAAAAAGAAAAGAGAATCATAGAGTCAACTGGAAAACAAGGTTTGAAATGGCAATAAAGAAACATCTATCAATAATCACCTTAAATGTCAATGGACTGAATTCTCCAGTCAAAAGACACAGAGTGGCAGATTAGATAAAAAAGCAAAAACCTTCAATCTGCTGCCTACAAGAAACTCACCTTAGGGCAAACGATGTACATAGATTGAAAGTGAGGGGATGGGAAAAGATATTTCATGCCAATGGACAAGACAGGAAAGCAGGAGTAGCTATGCTCATATCAGATAAAATAGACTTTAAAATGAAGGCCATAAAGAAAGACAAAGAAGGACACTATTTAATGGTTAAAGGATACATTCAAGAAGAGGATATTATAATCATCAATATATATGCCCCTAATATAGGAGCACCCATATACCTACAACAAATACTAACAGACATAAAAGGAGAAATTGATGGGAATACAATCATAGTGGGAGACTTTAACACCCCATTCACATCAATGGACAGATCCTCTAGGCAGAAAATCAATAAAGCAACAGAGATCGTAAAGGAAACAATAGAAAAGTTAGACTTAATCTACATTTTTAGGACATTACATCCAAAAAAATCAGAATACACATTCTTCTCAAGTGCTCATGGAACATTCCAAAGAATTGATCACATATTGGAGCACAAAGCTAACCTCAACAAATTTAAGAGTATAGGAATTATTTCAAGTATCTTCTCTGACCGCAATAGCATGAAACTAGATATCAACCACAGGAAAAGAAATGAGAAAAAAACCTATTACCTGGAGACTAAACAACATGCTACTAAAAAACCAATGGGTCAATGAAGAAATCAATAAGGGAATTAAAAAATATCTAGAGACAAATGATAATGAAGACACAACCACTGCAAAAACAGTGCTCAGAGGGAAGTTCATAGCAATACAGGCCTTCCTCAAAGAAGAAGAAAAATCTCAAATTGACAACTTGACCCACCACCTAAATGAATTAGAAAAAGAGGAACAAGAAAAAACTAAATTCAGCATAAGGAAGGAAATCATAAAGATCAAAGAAGAAATCAATAAAATAGAGATTCAAAAACCAATAGAAAAAAATCAATAAAACCAAGAGCTGGTTCTTTGAAAAGATAAACAAAATTTATAAACCTCTGGCTAGACTCACCAAGAAGAGGAGAGAAAAAACCCAAATAAAAAAAATAAGAAATGAAAAAGGAGAAGTCACACTGGATACTACATAAATACAAAAAAACCATGAGAGAATACTATCAACAACTATATGCCAACAAATTTGACAACCTAGAAGAAATGGACAACTTTCTAGAGATTTACAGCCTGCCAAAATTGAATCAAGGAGAAATAGATCAACTGAACAGACCAATCACTAGAAATGAAATTGAATATATCATAAAAACACTCCCTACAAATAAAAGTCTAAGACCAGATAGCTTCACAGGTGAATTCCACCAAACATTCAAAGAGGAACTTATAACCATCCCCTTAAACTTTTTCAAAAGGTTGAAGAAGAAGGAATACTCCCAAAGACCCTAATTCCAAAAGCAGAAAAAGATACACCAAAAAAGAAAACTGTCAGCCAATATCTTTGATGAATATATATGTAAAAATTCTCAACAAAATTTTAGCCAATCGAATCCAACAACATATCAAAAAGATTGTACACCACAATCAGGTGGGATTCATCCCAGGTTCACAAGGATGGTTCAACATACACAAATCAATCAACGTCATACACCACATTAACAAAAGAAAAGCCAAAAACCACATGATCATCTCAATAGATGCAGAAAAAGCATTTGACAAGGTACAACATCCATTCACGATAAAAACTCTTACCAAAGTGGGTATAGAGGGAACATTCCTTAACATAATTAAAGCCATTTATGACAGACCCACAGCAAATATAATACTCAATGGAGAAAATCTGAAAGCTTTCCTGTGAAAATCTGGAGCAAGACAGGGATGCCTACTCTCATTGCTCTTATTCAACATAGTATTAGAGGTCCTAGCCATAGCCATCAGACAAACAAAAGAAATAAAAGGCATCCAAATAGGAGGAGAAGAGGTAAATCTGTCACTGTATGCAGATGACATGATACTATATATAGAAAACCCTAAGGATTCAACCCAGAAACTACTCCAACTGATCAACAAATTCAGCAGAGTAGCAGGATATAAGATTAACATTCAGAACTTCTGCCCATTTTTGGATGGGGTTGTTTGTTTTTTTGGTATGGAGCTGCAGAAGTTGTTTATAAATTTTGGAGATTAATCCCTTGTCAGTTGATTCACTTGCAAAGATTTTCTCCCATTCTGTGGGTTGTTTTTTTGTGTTGTTTAGGGTTTCCTTTGCTGTGCAGAAACTTTGAAGTTTGAGTAGGTCCCATTTGTTTATTTTTGTTTTTATTGTCAATACTCTGAGAGGTGGATCTGAGAAGATGTTGCTGTCGTTTATGTCAGAGAGTGTTTGGCCTATGTTTTCCTCTAGGAGTTTGATAGTATCTGGTCTTCTATCTAGATCTTTAATCCACTTGGAGTTTATTTTTGTGTATGGTGTTAGGGAGTGTTCTAATTTCATTCTTTTCCATGTGGCTGTCCAGTTTTCCCAGCACCACTTATTGAACAAGCTGTCCTCTCTCCATTGTATAGTCTTGCTTCCTTTGTCATAGATTAGTTGGCTGTAAGTGCATGGGTTTAATTCTGGGCTTTCTATCCTGTTCCACTGATCTGTATGTCTGTCTTTATGCCAGTACCATGCAGTTTTGACGACTGTTGCTTTGTAGTATAGTCTGCAGCTCCATACCAAAAAAAAAAACCCCATCCAAAAATGGGCAGAAGATCTAAACAGACAGTTCTCCAAAGAAGACATACAGATGGCCAAGAAACACATGAAAAGATGTTCAACATCACTCATTATTAGAGAAATGCAAATCAAAACCACGATGAGGTACCACCTTACACCAGCCAGAATGGCCATCATCCAAAAGTCTACAAACAATAAGTGCTGGAGAAGGTGTGGAGAAAAAGGAACACTAGTACACTGTTGGTGGGATTGTAAATTGGTGCAACCACTGTGGAAAACAGTATGGAGATTCCTCAGAAAACTAAACATAGAACCACCATCTGATCCAGCAATCCCACTCCTGGGCATCTATCCAGAGAAAACCACGACTCACAAGGACACATGTACTCCAGTGTTCATTGCAGCACTATTTACAATAGCCAAGACATGGAAACCACCTAAATGTCCATCGACAGAGGAGTGGATCCAGAAGAGGTGGTACATATACACAATGGAATATTACTCAGCCATCAAAAAGAACGAAATACCAGCATTTTTAGCAACATGGATGGACCTAGAAATTATCATGCTAAGTGAAGTCAGCCATACAATGGGACACCAACATCAAATGCTTTCACTGACATGTGGAATCTGAAAAAAGGACAGACGGAACTTCTTTGCAGAACAGATGCTGACTCACAGACATTAAAAAACTTATGGTCTCCAGAGGAGGCAGTTTGGGGGGTGGAGGGATGTGCTTAGGTTATGGGATGGAAATCCTGTGAAATTGGATTGTGATGATCATTATACAACTAGAGATGTGATAAATTCATTTGAATAATAAAAAAATGAAAAAAAAGATTAACATTCAGAAGGCAGTCACATTCCTATATACTAACAATGAAATACTAGAAAAAGAATACAAAAATATGATGCCCTTTAAAATTGCACCACAAAAATCAAATACCTAGGTATACACCTGACCAAGGAAGTGAAAGACTTATATGCTGACAACTATAAAACATTAATCAAGGAAATTATAGAAGATGTAAAGAAATGGAAAGATAGTCCATGCTCCTAGGTGGTAAAAATTAATATTATAAAAATGGCTATACTACCCAGAGAAATCTACAGATTCAATGCAATCCATATCAAATTACTGATGACATTTTTCACAGAACTAGAAAAAACAATCTGAAAATTTATATGGAACCACAAAAGACCTAGAATTTCCAAAGCAATTCTGAAGAACAAAAACCAAGCAGAAGGCATAACTCTCCCACACTTCAGGCAATATTACAAAGCCACAGTCATCAAGACAGTGTGGTACTGGTACCAAAACAGATAGAGAGACCAATGGAACAGAATAGAGAATGCAGAAATAAACCCAAACACCTGTGGTCAATTAATCTTTGATAAAGGAGACAAGAACATAAAATGGGGAAAAGACGGTCTTTTCAGCAAGCATTGCTGGGAAACTTGGACAGCTGCATGCAAATCAATGAAACTAGAACACACCCTCACACCATGCATGAAAATAAACTCAAAATGGCTGAAAGACTTAAATATAAGACAAGACACCATCAAACTCCTGGAAGAGACATAGGCAAAACATTCTCTGACATCAACCTTATGAATATTTTCTGAGGTCAGTCTCCCAAAGCAACAGAAATAAAGGCAAAAATAAACCCATGGAACCTAATCAAACTGACAAGCTTTTGCACAGCAAAGGAAACCAAAAAGAATACAAAAATACAACTTAACAGAAGGGGAAAAAATAGTTTCAAATGATGCAGCCAACAGGGCTTAATCTCTAAAATATACAAGCAACTTATACAACTCAACAGCAAAAAAGCTAGCAATCCAATGGAAAAATGGGTAAAAGACCTAAATAGACAATTCTCCAAGGAAGATATACAGATGGCCAACAAGCACATGAAAAAAAATGCTTAACATCACTGATTATTAAAGAAATGCAAATCAAAACTACTATGAGATACCACCTCACACCAGTCAGATTGGCCATAATTACTAAGTCCACAGATAACAATTGCTGGAGGGGGTGTGGAGAAAAGGGAACCCTCTTGCACTGTTGGTGGGAATGTAAGCTGGTATAACCACTATGGATAAATACCTTGGAAATCTATACATAGAACTACCATATGATCCAGCTATCCCACTCTTGGGCATATATCTGCACAAAACTTTCCTTAAAAAAGACACATGCGGTTTTATATTCATTGCAGCACTATTCACAATTGCCAAGACATGGAAACAACCCAAATGTCCTTCAACAGATGATTGGATTAGGATGATGTGGTATATATACACAGTGGAATATACTCAGCCATAAAAAATAACAAAATAATGCCATTTGCAGCAACATGGATGGAACTAGATACTCTCATACGGAGTGAAGTTAAGTCAGAAAGAAAAGACAAGGAGTTCCCGTTGTGGCTCAGTGGTTAGCGAATCTGACTAGGAACCATGAGGTTGTGGGTTCTATCCCTGGACTTGCTCAGTGGGTTAAGGATCCAGCGTTGCTGTGAGCTGTGATGTAGGTTGCAAATGCTCTGGTGTAGGCAGGCGGCTACAACTCCGATTTGACTCCTAGCCTGGGAACCTCCATATGCTGTGAAAGCAGCCCAAGAAATGGCAAAAAGACAAAAAAAAAAAAGAAGAAAGAAAGAAAAGACAAATACCATATGATATCAGTGATATATGGAATCTAATATACAGCACAAATGAACTTTTCCACAGAAAGGAAAGTCATGGATTTGGAGAATAGACTTGTGGTTGCCTAGGGGGAGGGGGAGGGAGTGGGATGGATGGGGAGCTTGGGGTTAATGGATGCAAACTATTGCTTTTGGAATGGATTAGCAATGAGACCTTGCTGTTAAGCACTGAGAACTATGTCTAGTCACTTATGACAGAGCATGATAATGGGAGAAAAAAGAATGTATACATGTATGTGTAACTGGGTCACCATGCTGTATAGTAGGAAAAAAATTGTATTGGGGAAATAACAATACAAAAATATGAAAAAATAAAAATAAATAAAATATATTAAATAAATGAAATAAAAATGGGTGAAGGACTTGAACAAACATTTCCCCAACACAACAAATGACCAACAAGACTATGAAAAGATGTGCAACATCACTAATCATGAGGGAAATGTAAATCAAAACCACAATGAGAGGAGCTCCCATTGTGGCTCAGGGGGTTAAGATCCCAACATAGTGTCCATGAGCATGCAGGTTTGATCCCTGGCCTCACTCAGTGGGTTAAGGATCTGGTGTTGCCACAAGCTGTGGTGTATGTCACAGATGAGGCTCAGATCTGGTATTGCTGTGACTGTGGCACAGGGCTCAGCTGTAGCTTCAATTCAACCCCTAGCCTGGGAACTTCCATATGCTGAAGGTACAGCCATTGGAAAAAAGAAAGAGAGATCACTTCATATGCATTAGAAGAACTACTATCAAAAAATAATAAAGACAGAAAATAGCAAGTGTTGGTGAAGATATGAAGAAAATAGAACACTTGTGTACTCTTAGTGGGAATGTTAAATGGTACAGCTGCTCGGGAAAACAGTAACACAATATGGCAATTCCTCAAAAACTTAAAAATAAAATTACCATATGACTCACAAATAGTACTTCTGGATATATATCCAAAAGAATTTAAAGCAAAGTCTTGAAGAAATACTGTATGCCCATGTTCACAGCAGCATTATTTACAATAGCCAAAAGCAGAAGCAACCCAAATTTCCATCAACAGATGAATGGATGAACAAAATGTGGTACATACATACAATGGAATATCATTCAGCCTTATAAAGGAAGGAAATTCGACACAAGCTATCATAACATCAATGAACCTTGAGGATACTATGCTAAGTAAAATAAGCCAGTCACAAAAAGACATATACTACTGTATAAGATATCTCGAGTCACCAAATTCATAGAGACAGAAAGTAGAATAGTAGTTGCCAGGGGTTGGAAGGAGAGGGAAAAGGGGGGTTGGTTAATGGGTACAGAGTTTCAGCTTTGCAAGATGAAAAATCCTGGAGACTTGTGAACATACTAACATTACTGAATCATACACTTGAAAATGGTAAATGTGGTAAATTTTATGTTGTTTACAATTTTTAAAAATGAAATGAATAATAAATAACAAATCCATATACACTGGCCAGAGCTGGGATGAGTGATCCCTTCCCTAGCATTACTGCTTCTTAAAAAAGAAAGATGGGAGTTCCCGTCGTGGCGCAGTGGTTAACGAATCCGACTAGGAACCATGAGGTTGCGGGTTCGGTCCCTGCCCCTGCTCAGTGGGTTAATGATCTGGCATTGCCGTGAGCTGTGGTGGAGGTTGCAGACTCGGCTCGGATCCCGAGTTGCTGTGGCTCTGGCGTAGGCCAGTGGCTACAGCTCCGATTGGACCCCTAGCCTGGGAACCTCCATATGCCGCAGGAGTGGCCCAAAGAAATAGCAAAATGACAAAAAAAAAAAAAAAAGAAAGATGTTAGTTTCAGGCCCTTCTACTAGTTCAAGGTAGCTTTGTAGTTACTTTTTTTTTTTTTTTTTTTTTTTTTTGCTTTTCAGGGCCTCACCTGCAACACATGGAGGTTCTCAAGTTAGGCGTCAAAGCAGAGCTGCAGCCACCAGCCTATGCCACAGCCACAGCCATGCCAGATCCAAGCCAAGTCTGCAACCTTCATCACAGCTCATGGCAATGCCAGATCCTTAACCCACTGAGCAAGGCCAAGGATAAAACCCACATCCTCATGAATCCTAGTAGGGTTTGTTAACCGCTGAGCTACAAAGGGAACTCCTGTATTTACTTTTAAAATCAGAATGGTATGCAGCATGTGCTAGCTGTTAAACTTAATGTTTTCTCAGGAGGATTTCTTTTTTAATATATTTATTACACCAATATCATCCAGGAAAATTAATAAATGTACTCACAATGAGTGTTTTGTTTCTAGGGCATAAGCAGAAGGTAGGTGGTACAGTTCTTGTTTCCCTTAGACAGGCATAGGGGTTTCACATACACAATTTCATATAATCACATAATAACCATTTTTCCCCTTCCCCTGCATTGCCTCTCTCTTCCTTCTGCCCGCCCCCCACCTCAGCACCTCAGTAACCATGAGTTTGTTTGTTCTCTGTATCTATGAGTCTGCTTCTATTTTTGTTGCTGTTTTTTTGTTTGTTTGTCTTTTGCCTTTTAGTGCCACACCCAAGGCATATGGAATTTCCCAGGCTAGGGGTAGAATTGAAGCTGTAGATGTAGGCCTACACCACAACCACAGGAATGTGGGATCCGAGCCGCATCTGCGACCTGCGCTGCAGCTCAGAGCAATGCTTGATCCCCAACCCACTGAGGGAAGCCAGGGATCCAACCCACGTCCTCGCAGATACTAGTCCGGTTTGTTTCTGCTGTGCCGCAACAGGAACTCCCTCTCTCTTTGTTTAATTCACTAGTTTCTTATATCTTTTAGATTCTACACATAAGTGACATCATACAGTATTTGTCTGTCTCTAACTTAGAATAATAGGCATAGGTTTTTTTTTTGTTGTTGTTGTTGTTGTTTTTTTTTGTTTTTTGGTCTTTTTGCCTTTTCCAGGGCCGCTTCTCATGGCATATGGAGGTTCCCAGGCTAGGGGTCCAATCGGAGCTGCAGCCACAGGCCTACTCCAGAGCCACAGCAACGAGGGATCTGAGCCGCCTCTGCAACCTCCACCACAGCTCACGGCAGTGCAGGATCCTTAACCCACTGAGCAAGGCCAGGGATTGAACCCGAAAGTTCATGGTTCCTAGTCAGATTCATTAACCACTGCGCCACAACAGGAACTCCCAACAGGCATAGGTTTTTTTGACTCCATAACACCTACTGCCTAAAATGAATCTTTCTACCTGTCAACCTACCCAAAGCTTAGCTTCCCATTCCCCTATTTCCTTGTCACAGCTCTTTTATCTTGGATGGCATGCCAGGTGTGGGCTGGGATGATATTTCAGCTGCCTCATGCCAAAGTCTATTAAGAGGTGGGAAGTTGTTGATTAAATCCCCTAGAACTTATTTTGATTTAGCATAAAAAACATTGGACTCTTCCTCATTGGGGCAAAAGGTCAACAGAGAATCAAGAGCCCCTTCTTCTTTATTACTCATCTCTGTTCTTCTGGTACTTTTGCCCACCAAGTTCTCTACACCCTCTCAGTTCTCATGACATTGCTAGCTCCTGCTCCCTTGCTTTGGCTTATTTCCTGCTTGGTTTCCCCTTTGACTCCTGATCCTCTGCTTGGGGTTATCTACACAGTCTGCTATGAGCAGTGGTGATGGGTGAATCTCCACTCCAGATTCCATACCTGATTCTAGACACTTCTAGCTACTCCCCTAAATCTGGTCTGGAGGCTACAGCTGTTTCCTAACTCATGGCTTTTGGGGATAGATATGCCGCAGAATCACCAGTGTGAATATATGGAAATTTTACAAAATATATCAATGGGAGTTCCCGTCGTGGCTCAGTGGTTAACGAATCTGACTAGGTTTACGGGTTCCATCCCTGGCCTTGCTCAGTGGGTTAAGGATCCTGCACTGCCGTGAGCTGTGGTGGAGGTCCCAGATGAGGCTCGGATCCCGCGTTGCTGTGGCTCTGGTGTAGGCCTGTGGCTACAGCTCCGATTGGACCCCTAGCCTGGGAACCTCCATATGCCGAGGGAGCGGCCCAAGAAATGGCAAAAAAAAAAAAAAAAAATCAATGGCTTCTGAATTAGCAGTTCCAGGAGTGGGGCTCAAAAGTATTCTGATTGAGGATTGGATTCGGAAGATGTGGTATATATACACGATGGAATACTACTCAGCCATAAAAAAGGATGACATCATGCCATTTGCAGCAACATGGATGGAACTAGAGAATCTCATACTGAGTGAAATGAGCCAGAAAGACAAAGACAAATACCATATGACATCACTTATAACTGGAATCTAATATCCAGCACAAATGAACATCTCCTCAGAAAAGAAAATCAATCATGGACTTGGAGAAGAGACTTGTGGTTGCCTGATGGGAGGGGGAGGGAGTGGGAGGGATCGGGAGCTTGGGCTTATCAGTCACAACGTAGAATAGATTTACAAGGAGATCCCGCTGAATAGCATTGAGAACTATGTCTAGATACTCATGTTGCAACAGAAGAAATGGTGGGGGAAAAACTGTAATTGTAATGTATACATGTAAGGATAACCTGACCCCCTTGCTGTACAGTGGGAAAATAAAATTTAAAAAAAAATAAAAAAAAAAAAGGTAAACCATAGAGCACACATTAAAATTCTTATTATTTCTTTCTAGTGCAAAAAAAAAAAAATATATATATAGTTGCCCAAAATAGAAGTCAGTTGATATACTATTAGGCCAACAGTGAGTAGGTAAACTATTACACTGAATGCTAGTACATTTACACTGATATTTACAAATAGTGTAGAACATTGTTGTCTGATCTGGTTAGCATAATTTTGGTCATGTTCAGTTCCTACTGAATTTATCTCATTTGAATTCAGAGGAATAAACCAAAACTTTAAAACAAAGCCAAAAAAAAAAAAAAAAAAAAGTATTCTGATTAAAAGGACCTCAGGGAATTCTGATGATATGTATGGGGCTGGAAACCAACCTTCATCCTTCCCCTGATTGGCCTTGAGAACCACTATGCTCTCTCATCTTAGAGCCCCTAAAATTAGTCTTCCTTATTATAGCAGGAAGTATAATTAAATAATATTTAATTTAAATTTGGGGTAATTTCTTTTTACTCCATGGCCTTTCTGCCATTAAAACTAGACTATGGGACTTTGGATTAGTGACCCTAAGGCAGATCATGGAGAACCAGAGATATATTTTTGGCTCAGAATTTCTAAAAAAGGCTCTTGAAATTTATGCCAGAGAGAATAGATTGGAAAGCTAAGGAATTCAATAGCAAGAGTCTGTTCCTTGGGGAGTCTACTCGGATTCAAAAAGGTAAGGACTTGGTGTGTGAAATTTATGCCATAAGCAAAAAAAAAAAGCTGGGAAGATTCCTTAAGGAATTAAAGTAGGTCCAGCAACCAAAGATGGAGGAGATTTCAGCTCAGATGGTGTGCTGCACCCCCACTCAGCACAGCCATAGGGGTGGGGTGGGGAGAAGACCCAAGTCATACCCCAGTGAAGCCCAGGGAGGCAGCAGGCTTCCCAGAGAAGCCCTCAGCTTCAACAACATGCAGCAGCAGCAGCTGAGCAACAGAAATGCATCAAGTTATGTTGCCCAGAGGGCACATGCTAGTCTTCTAAGTCTTCCTGACAGGAAGACTTCCCAAGGTTCCCCATGCTGCCAGGAGGGTGGCCAAGAGGCAGAATGAAGGATGATGGATGAGATGGGACTCTGTGGCCCCGAGGAGAGGATGCCATCAGAAGGGGTGCCTAGATGACACAGGCTCAAGTCCATAGCCAGACCTTGGCTTCTGCAGCACAGCAGTTGCTGCTGACCAAAGACCAGACAGACAACTACATCTCAGGTGGAGGACAGAGAACCACCCAGATCTGACTCCCCTTCCCATGGATGCCTTAAGCTCCTCTCCTCCTCTCACCTAGTCCCTCCTTATCCTGAGCTGCACCACCTACCACCCACCACCCACCACCCCTATAGACAGAAGCCAGGGAGACAGTTCTCCGAATTAAATGAGAAATCTCTGAAGTGATTAATCTGACTGGAGGTAACTAGGTCACATTTTTGGCGTCAACAGAAAGCTTGAGGTAAGATTAAGATTAGCAATGGGGGGAAACATGATGTGCCTGCGATAGGCAGACCCACAGTCATTCTTAGCTGATACACAAGAACCTAATAACAGCCTGAATGTCATATGTTCAGTACAAATATGATGACTTGTAATTATCTATTAGCTGTATATTTTGGCAGACTCAGGGTAAATATGCTGACAGAGGTTCTCTGGGCAAATCTCAGTCCCAAAGGAAGGTAAGAGTTGCTGGGAATTTGTAAAAGCCTTCAGAAGGCTGTCTTAGGGACGGAGAGACAGTAGGTTCCAGAATCCTGTGACTTCTTTTCATCAGAAACCCAAATGTGTAGAGACGTCATTAGTACTAATGATTCTTAAATGATTATTCTGGGCTATGATTTAGCAGATAGCATAGCAGCTGTTGTTAAATTTTTTAAAATTAGATTTTCAAGTATGGATTTGAATGCCAATTTGGCAGCTCTCTGAGGATCTAGCGCTGTGGTCTTCAGATTTCCTTATCACTCAGTCAATCTGAGCCAACAGCCCCCAGAATGGTGTGCTCACAGCCCCCGTCCTGCAGACTGTGGGGGACGGCTTTTGTAGCACCTGGCAATCTGACTGTTTATCTCTGGTTCCTTCACTTTTACTCTCCTAAGGATTACTTCACCCTTTCTCTACTCTCTTCAAACCTCTACTTCTCCCCAGGCCTGCTCAGCTGATGACCTTGCTCTTTCATCACTGAAAAAATACAGTCTGCAAAAGAAAAACTCCACTTCTTCTGTCCCCATGACTACCCAGCCACATACTATGTGCCCCCTGCTCTGCTTTCCCTCCAGTTATTACGGATGAACTGTCTCTGCTCTGAGAAGCCAACTGGTTCCCTCTCACTACCCCATGACCTGTCTCCAGGTGAGGGCCTTTTCTTAAATTTTGCATCCTAGGGGACTTGCCTGCCCCTCACCTGTCCTGGCTCGGCCTGCTGGCCCTGCGTTAAAAATGTACACATTTTCCAACCACATCGCACCATCTCTACTGCTGCTGGCCTCAGCCTCATTTAAAGCAGAACCGCTGCTCCTGTGACTGGGATACTAGCGGGTCTTATCACCACGCTGCCTTCCCGTCTCTGCTCTCCACACAGCGGGCCCTGTTCCGCCCCAGGGCAAGATGAGGCCACTCTCCACTCAAAAACCTCCTATGATTCCCCCTCTACTCAGAGCAGAAGCCAGAGTCCTGGCAGTAGCCTGAAGGCGGGGCATGATCTGGAGGCTCTCTGAACTCAGCTCCTGTCACCCGGCCTCCCCGTAGGCCCTTGAGGAGGAGGAGTCTGTCCCAGGGCCAGACTTTGCTGATGCTACTTCCTCTGCCTGGGATGCACTTGCTCCACACACCTGCATGGTCAGGGCCCTTTCTTTACACCTCTGCTCAAGCTCGTTCTATGATCACAGAGGCCCTCCCTGGGTCTCTTTCAGCATTCCACCTAAAAGAATGCTCCCCTTTATCCTGACAGATTGCCCTCCACAATCTTATTATCATCTGACAAACGTCATTCTCTCTCTTTTTGCACATCTGCACCCAGAGAGAATGTAACGTTATGGCGCCTCCTCTGCCTTTGTGTCAACTGATATAAAACCGTCCCCACCACCTGATACACTGTTAGATCTTCCATAAATAAACATATTCATATTGGTATATAATGAGAGTGCAGATGAAAATGTTTCTACTTTTATAAACATGAATACATATCCATCCATCAATATGTCTTATTTTAATATATGCACATTTATTTATAAATTATTTTTATGGATGCCTATCGACCCATACAGTTCAATACAGTATTAATCATCTTTATTGCTTTATTTTAGGATAAAATTAAGCTCTAATATTTCCTTTCACTCCCCTCCACCTCCCCCTTATTCTATGAAGTTTCCTTAAGCTGGGTCACAGAGCCCACCTCATGTACCACCCACTGAGAGTCCCTTCATGGTGACCCGCTATTCTGGAGGGCTGGTGTCATACTTTTCTGCATGCTCATGAGAAAAACTGGATGAGAAGTACCAATTGAGAACTTGCTCAGTTATTTTTCACCATAGCATTTCAGAAATAGTCCAGTGCTTCTATCAAATAAATACAGCTGTTCTCTACAATTCTTTTTTTAAACCACAAAAATATCTTGACTCCTCCCACCCCATCCCCTCCCCCATCATCAGTCAGTAATGATGAATTTATTCAAATCCAAATTAAAAATTAGGGGGAAAAATCACATTTATATATAAACATATTCATATTGGTATATAATGTGTGTACAGATTAAAATGTTTCTACTTATATAAACATGAATACATATCCATCAACCTGTCAGCTTTGCATATATGTTTCCCTTTTAGAAAAAAAAACAAAGTTGTAAAAATTAACACCCACTGTTGTTGACCCCCATAAAGCATTTTAAAATATAATCTAGGTGCTTCAGAATGCAAAGCTTTCTTTTAAGGGTACCGTTCATTCGCCTGAGCTACAATTCCCCAGAAGTTCACCAAAGACACTCTTCCCCCCTGTGGTTTCTTTATGTGGAAATAATCAAAGTTCTGGCTACCCCTCCCCACCCCTGCTTTCATCTTCTACCTTTTGCTACATGCAGAAAGCTGAGGGGCAATGAGGAGGTGACAGCAGGAGCAAAGGCACTGTGTTCCCTTCAGGGAGGAAAGCGAGGTAGCCGGCCCCCGGGGCATGTGGACAGGGGCAGGAAAGGGCCTGATGTGTTCAGAAAAAAGAGATGATATGTATTTTCCTCCTTGGAGAGGATGTCCTGTGAGGTGCTAAGTGGTGCAAGTCAAGATTTCCCTGGGGAGTAGGGAGGATGGACTGGCAATAAACAGGCGTGCCACTTCCGTTCTTTTTCTGCTTTGACAGTTTTGAAGGCACAGCAAAGCTGACTTTCCAGCTCAGTCTGTTTTCCTTTTCTTCCTAATTAAAAGGCAGCACCAAAGGATAAACAAGGACAGAACATAGCACTGAGCCCTGGGAGGCTTGTGGTGATGATAAAAGAGGGGCAGCTGAGGCATTGATTCTGGGCCGACTTTACTGGAATTGATGGTCCCCACATTGGCTTTTATTCATTTCATCTGTCTGCTCCTCAGATCCACACTTCTGCTTTCTAAGTACCTCAACTCAACCTGTGGTCTGCAACAGGCTCTCCAGGTGCTAAAGTTTAGAAGGGGGAAGAGGGTGGAAATACTCTAATGGTTATGTTAAACAAACAAACAAGATGTAGACTCATATCTGCACTAGGACCATCAGGAACCCATGACTTCACCCCCAACCCCCACTCCCGCCTCCATTCCAACCCTTCCTGCAGAAGCCAGAGGGTAAAATTCCTTCTCAACTCCTCCACACCCATCTGGCCACTGCCCACTCAGCCTTTGCCTCTTCTTTGGGCTCCTCTCCACGTGCCCAAAGAGCGGGGACAAGGGAAGGAAATCAAGCCAGAGGAGCCAAGTCAAGAAACCCCAGCTTCCCAGACTCTCTCCATCAGTGATGTGTTGGAGCCGGCTGGTACCCGCTGGCGAGAACATCCCTTCCCAGCCCACTGATCACAAGCAGTAGCCAGCATCCTGAAGGGTGGCAGTGTTAATAGAAAAATCAGCAAAAGTTACCAGTCAGGGCACTGTTCTTTGGGGCAGCCCATTGCTAAACATTTACCACATCATTGCTCTCAACACTAACATTTGAGTGGAAGTTTCAAATGTCTAGGGGCTCTAATAGCTATTTCTGAAAGCATTAAACCCAAAGTCAAGTCTGGTGCCCCCAGCAACACACTGACTCTTTAGGATTTCTGTCTAAAGTTGAAAAAAGAGTAGCAAGAGGGAAACTTCATTCTAAAAATTGGTTTTTTTTTCATTGAAATGGCTTTTATTGGTTTGATTTTGATATCATTGGGAAAATATAAAAAAGTATAATGAATGTAAAAATCTTTACTGTAAGCTTACTGCCTTAGGGATAAACACTGATAATATTTTTATATAGGTCTTTACAAGTGTGTGTGTCTGTGTTTATAACCACCTTTTCCTGGTGTGATTATTATTTTTGCAAAATGCTTATTTGTAAAGTAAGTACTTTTGCTTACTTGTAAATATTTGTTTACAAATATTTTTTGCTTACTTATAAATACTTATTTGCAAAACAATGCTTGCTAGTCAACACAAATTTCAAGCAAGATCAGTGAAATAAAGTGAAAGACCCATACTCAATTCTTCTCACCTTCTTCAAATTCCTACTCCCTATGGTACTCATTGCTCAGTTTGGAATATTCTTCTAGACCCTTCCCAGATAGATGACAGACCTTGGGGTGGGGGGGAAAGGCTGCATCATATATAAATACTGTTTTACAATCTGATTTTCACTCAAAAAAACAGCACCAATATATTTCTATACCTATATATAGATTTGTCTGAGTCTTTTAATTATTGTAGTGTTTCATGGCATGAGCATACTCTATCGTATCAAAGCATTCCCCTATTGGTACAGATTTTTATTGTCTCCTTCTCTTCCTTCCTTCATCTCTTTATTCATTTTTGCTTATTAAAAATAATGTTACAGTGACCACTGGTGCACCACACTTCCAACATCCGCTTGAGAGCTCCTCTTTGTCTCTTGCTGTGGATGAATACAGACTGGTGAATTCACATAAAAAGGTGGTCTTGGGTTTCCCTGGAGTCAAGCAGTCCTGTGCCCTCTGCAGGAGGGCTGACTGCAGGTTCCGTGTTGGTGGACAGGTACTTCATTAAGCTGACTCTGCCAAGGTCATGGTCAAGGGACAGCCAAGATTTGGAGAACACTGGGCAAAACGTTCTTGCACTCAATTATATTTTCCCTTAGTCTCTGGTTTTAGCTCAAGCCCAGTTCTGTTTGTTCATCAAGCTCAACATCTATGCTGGGAGCCCTCTTCTCTCCAGACAAATCCCTCATTTGCTTTGGAGGGGTGTAAGACACTTGAGGTTTGGCCACGGTGTGGGGGAGATCAAGAACCTGGTTGGTGGAGCCTGTGTTCCTAATGCTCCATTCATACCAATTAATTGCCCTTTTCACTAGTTTACAAGCCATCCTTGCTTTTCATTGTCACTGATTTTGACCTTAGTGCTTCCCTGGTGTCCCTTAGAACATTGTCTTTGAGGTTTTTATCCTTCTGGTTTCTCTGTCAATTTATATAGTGATTCTAATTTTTACCTTCTAGGAGTTGCTCAAGTTTTCTGTCCTCTGGCCAATGGCGTGTTCTGTTATTTTGCAATGCTATTATGACTTCATTCTTTAAAAAAATGAATTTTTCTGTACTTTGAATAGGGTCTAGAAAGAATTAGTAGTTGATGAATATGCTTAGTCTGCTACCTTGAATTTGATGTACCAAAACCTATTGATTTTTTAAACTGTATCTTTAAAATACATGAATAATATGACCGTTCTCATTGAAAAAAATTTTCAAATATGTAACTACCCAGACTAAATAATGAACATGTCTCTTTGTCCACCCATCCTCACTCCCAAACCCTTCTTGGGAGATTACTATTTTTGAAGTTCAGTGGGCAGCTTTTCATTTCTTTTTCTCTGCACATACACATAACACATTTATATGTAGTAAGAGGGAACATACCATAAGGTCTGTTCTGTGACAAGACTGTTTTCACTTACAATACTTCCAATAGATATTTCCAATCAGTGGATATGTTCAACTCATTAAAAAAAAATAACTACCTAGTATCCCACAGCATAAACTTACTATAATTTATTAAGCCATGCCTATATGAATTGTTTATTTCTAACTTTTTGTTATTGAATTAAAACAGTATAACCAGACACAAATTTGCACATATATCTTCATGCACATGTATTTCCATAGGATCAATTCCTAGACATGCAGTGCTGCCTCAGAGTTAATTCACATTTAAAATTTTCATAGATCTTACCAAGCCACCTTCCAAAAAGTTCTAACCCACACCCTCCAATTAACATTAATGATCATTCAGTGTATCCTGTCTACTCTTGATCACATCCAGATTTGAAATTGTTGCCATTGGCAGAGGGAAAACTTTTAAAGTTGTATTGTCCTGATCACTAATGAAACATGTATTTTATGTTCATTGCCTTTTGTAGGTCATCTTCCACAAATTGTTTTGTTTACATTTGTTGCTGGTTTTACTAATGATGCTCTTCTGATATCATTTACTTAATGATACTGACTGATTATGGGAGCTAGTTGTATCATCTGGGCAATGTGTATTTTCTATAAAATGTATCATAACTATTTTTCCAGCTTTCCACTTGTCTTTTTTTTTCTTTTTTTCTTTTTTAGGGCTGCACCCACAGCACATGGAGTTTCCCAGGCTAGGGGTCGAATCGGAGCTACAGCTGGAGACATACACTGCAGCCACAGCAACGCAGGATCTGAGCCGCGTCTCTGACCTACTCCAGAGCTCACAGCAGTGCCAGATCCTTAACCCACTAAGCGAGGCCAGGGATCAAACCTGCAACCTCATTGTTCCTAGTCTGATTCGTTTCCACTGCACCACGACGGGAACTCCTTCACTTCTCTTTAAATTTGTTTCTTCCCCTTCCTTCCTTCCTTCCTTTTTCCCTCCCCACCCCCACTCTCTTTTTTGATTTTTTTTCCCCCACATTTGCAGCATATGGATGTTACCAGGCCAGGGGTCAAATCTGAGCCACAACTGCAGCAACACCCTTAACCCTCTGCAGTGGGCCAGGTATCAAACCCATGCTGTCCAGAGACAATGCTAGATACTTGGCCCACTGTGCCGCAGTAGGAACTCCAAAATGTGTTTATTCTATATTTTTTTATAGGGGTTTGTTTGCTTGCTGAGACTATATCGAACTCATACATGTCAACATACTGCTTTAAAATTTGGGACTTTGGTACATTACTTAGAAAGGTCATCCCAATCCTTAGCTGATTAAAATATTCTCCTATCCTTGTTTCAAATAAATATTTATGGTTTTTTATTTTAGCTCAACTTTCTGAAATTTACTTGGGTGTATGATATGAGATATGAGTCTAATATAATGCTTTTTATAAATGGATAGTGAATTTCTTAATACAATGTATTGAACTGTCAATTCTTCTGATTTAAATGTATACTTTTTTAATGGCTGCACCTGCAGCATATGGAAATTCCCAGGCCAGGAATTGAATCTGAGCTGCAGCTGCAACCTATGCCACATCTATAGTGATGCCAGATCCTTTAACCTACTGTGCTAGGCCAGGGATTGAACCTGCACCTCCACAGCGACCCAAACCACTGCAGTCGGGTTCTTAACCCACAGCACCATGGCAGGAACTCCTAAGTTACACCTTTAATAAAACTAATTCCTCTTACCTTCCTGTAAGATCTATGCTCTTCTATTGTTCTTCTATTGGTCTGTTTGTCTCTTGCTGTGCTAATGCTACCCTATTTATATAACTGCTGTGTTGTGGGCAACAGCTAAGATGGTACCCAATGGTTCCTGCCTGCTGGATTCACACTCTTGTGTACTCTTCTACCATGTTGTAGTAAGGTTGGTCTGCATGACCAACAGCATATGACAGAAGTGATGGTATGTCACCTCCATTTTGGATTTCTCTCTCTCTATTTGCTCTGGGGGGAGACCAGATGCCAAGGCCTGTGAGCAGCCCTATAGAGAGGCCACGATGGCGAAAACAGAAGCTTCCTCCAATGGCCACACAAGTGATCTTGGAACTGGATCCCCCAACCCCTTCAGATGACTGCAGCACTAGCCAACACCTTGATGGCAACTTCATGAAAGACCCTGAGCCAGCAAAGCCACTCCCATTTTCCTGATCCTCAGAAACTATGTGAGGCAATATATATGTGTTGTCTTGAGATGCCAAATTTTGGGGTACTTAACTCCACACTAGTAGATAGCTAACACATATTGTTTTATAATGCATTTTGCTATTTAATAGAGCAAGTCTTACACTAAAGCTCATTTCCCCCCAACAGTTTCTTAGCAACTTTTGTTCATTTTATGAACTTCAAAATTCACTTTTCAAGTTCCAAAAAGAATCCAATTGGGGAAAAACAAAAACAAAAACAATCGTATTGGAACTGGAACCAAGATTATGTTGACTTTAGAGATTAATCTTAAGATATCAGACAACTATAAGACATTGGGCCTTCCCATCTGGGAATATGGTTATATCTCTCCATTTATTCAGTTTTTTTTTCATATCTTCCAGAAAAGTTTTATTATCTTCATAAAAGTCTTGAATATTTCTTATTAAATTTATTTCTAGTATTTTATGGGGCTTAATGCCATAGTGATATCTTTTTTCCTTCACATTTTTCTAAGTGTTTGTTGCTAACAAGTAAGAAAATTATCAAGTCTGGTATCTTGATCTTGAATCTTTCTCACTTATTTTGAACTCTCATATTAGTTCAAATAGTTTTACCATTGAATCTTTTGGATTTTCTAGGTAGGAAAATACCACCTGCAACTAAACAATGACCTCTTGACTCCTCTGTTCCAATATTTATTCATCTTCTATTTGTGTTTTATGACACTAAGAACCCCAACATAATGTTAATTAGAATGAGAGAAAGTGGAATTCCCATCATGGCGCAGCAGAAATGAATCCGACTAGGAACCATGAGCTTGCAGGTTAGACCCCTGGCCCTGCTCAGTGGGTTAAGGATCTGACATTGCTGTGAGCTGTGGTATAGATCGCAGACGCAGCTCCGATCTGGTGTTGCTTTGGCTTCGGTGTAAACCAACTGCTGTAGCTCTGATTCGACCCCTAGCCTGGGAACCTCTATATGCCACAGGTGCTTCGGTCCTGAAAAGCAAAAAAAAAAAAAAAAAAAGAGAGAGAGAAAGTGAGCTTGCTGTGACGCTAATGGAAATGGTCAAGTGTTTCGCAATGAAGACTGATCCACTGCACTTTTCTAGCAGACAACATTTGCAAAGTTGAGAAATTTCCTTTTATTCCTGACTTTTGAAATGGTTACTTTTGTTGTTGCTATAATAATTATTATTAATTCATGGTAAATTTTTTCAAGTGCTTTTTTAGGCATCTATTCAGGTAATTGTATTATTCCTTTAATCCATTTTCATATTCACAGATAAATTGATAGTCAGTCTTCCATGTATAATGTGGTAAATCCTATTAAGTCAAGATGTACTATTCTTTCTATATTGTACTGGACTCTATCTTCTAAAATTTTATTTAAATTGATTTCATAAATGAGAACAGATTATAGCCTTTTTGTGCTATTCATTGTACAGTTTTGCTATGGAAATTATGGTAGTGTGGAAAGTGTGACTTAGGAGTTCCCATCATAGCTCAGTGGTTAACAAACCTGACTAGCAACCATGAAGACTCAGGTTCGATCCCTGGCCTCGTTAAGTGGGTTAAGAATCCAGTGTTGCCGTGAGCTGTGATATAGGTCCCAGACATGGCTCAGATCCCATGTTGCTGTGGCTGTGAGCTGTGGTATAGGTCCCAGACATGGCTCAGATCCCATGTTGCTGTGGCTGTGGCATAGGCCAGCGGCTACAGTTCCAATTCGACCCCTAGTCTGGGAACCTCCATATGCCACAGGTGTGGCCCTAAAAAGGCAAACAAAGAAACAAAAACAAAAAACCCCTGTGAGTTAGAAAGCTTTTCTAGATTTTATATGATCTGGAAGAGTTTCCATAGTATAAGAATCTTCTCTTTCTGACAGGTATGAGGAAACTCTACAATTAAACTATCTGTGACTGTATTTTTGATTTGTTTTATAGTTCTTGACCTAGCCCACTTTTAGTTCTTTAGTCAGTTTTTATCATCCATATTTTTTTAGGAAAAGCATCAATTTTGTCTAAATTTTCAGATCAGCTACCATATGATGTATTAGATAATCTCTTACTATTTTAAAAATCTTTTATAATTATTTATCTTTCCCATGATTCCTACTTGTCAGTTTCTAAGAAATATGTTGTATATAGTTTCTTGATTTATTTATAAAATAAAATAGCTGGGTCATTTGTATTTTTTTGAGCATGAAATATCCATTTTACTCTGTATGTGTTATTCTGTATAATGCTTTATTTTGCCCTTATTTCTGTTTAATCTTGAATTAGTATTGCCATACATTCTTTAATTTTTATTTGCCCAGTACTTCTTTTTTCTTCTTTATTTTCAACCTATCTGTATTCATTTATTTTTAAGTTAAGGTTTAGACTGGCCACATAATAGGTACCTAATCTGAGAGTCTAGGTTATTTAATAGATTATCTGTCCTTATATTTATTTAACCATTAGTACTTTTAAACTTATTTCTGCCATATTATTTTATATTTTATGTTCACCACAGTTTCTTGTTTTATTTTAGTTTGTTTTGTTTTATTCTTCTCTACCATTTTTTGACTTGGTTGCATTTTCTTTTTCACACATTTTTTTCCCCTTAGTGATTTGAAAGTTGTATATTCTATTTCTTTTCTTCTAAAATCTAAATCTATGGTTCTAAACTCTACTATGCATCAGAATCACCAAAAGAGATTATTAAAATGCACATTGCAAGTCCCACACCTGGATTTACTGATCCGGTAAATCCAAGATGACATCCAAGAATTTACATTTCTGACACAGTCTCAGATAATATGGTACTCTTGGTCCAGAAAACCACACTTTGAGATCCTTTACTCTAGTTTCTCCAAAATTTTAACATTAATATTTTCTTTTCAATTTTTCTATTAATATCTACATTTAATCTGTTTAATCTGCATTTTTTTTTCTTTTTAGGGCTGTACCTGCAGCATATGGACATTGCCAGGCTAGGGGTTAAATCGGAGCTGCACCTGCCAGCCTACACCACAGCCACAGCAATGAGGGATCGGAGCCACATCTGCGACCTACACCATAGCTCATGGCAACACCAGATCTTTAACCTACTGAATGCGGCTAGGGATTGAACCTGCATCCTCATGGATACTAGTCAGGTTCTTAACCCACTGAACCATGACAGGAACACCAATCTGCTTTTTAATTTAATAACAAATCATTTAAATTGCTACAGTGTATTCCATTACATCATTTGAATCTATCACAATTTAGTTACATATTTTACTAGTAAATATTGAGGTTATTTCTAAATTTTTACTACTGTGAATAATACTACTATAAACCAATAATCTAAAACACTCATCTACGCACACTTGTCCAATTATTTCTTCAAAACAAATAAGTAGAGCTACTGGGACAAAGGTAAGCACATTTCATATGCGTTGATATATATTGCCAAATTTCCCACCAAATACATTTGATAGGTATTGTCAGATTTTCCTGCAAAAAGATATACCAACTTATTCTTCAGCGAAGAGTGTATGAAAGTAGCAAAGTATTTCATAAACATGAAAGAGTTTAATAAGTCTATATTTTCTTTTAGATCACAGATTATATCCTTTTTCTTTGCAGCTCTGATTCGACCCCTAGCCTGGGAACTTCTTTGGTTTTTTTTTTACATTTAAATATCTAAATTTATCTGGAATTTACTTTTGTATCATATGTGAGGGAGATGTTTAACTTTGTTTTTATTCAAATAATTATCCAGTTATCCCAGTATCATTTACTAAGCAATCTACATAGAACAACTTATCATCAGGCATGGTATATATATCACAGTATTTATATTCCTGAGAATTACCATGGTTGACCAAATCACAGTTATTAAAAGCATGATTTCATAGAAAATAGGGAATTTCTTAAGGGAACATCACATTAGAAAAAAAATTTCAATAAACAAATATTCTAGATAATAGAATCCAGTTTTAAACCAAATCAGTTTTAGTTGGTAAGGCACAATTGTTTAAAAATATTGCAAAAAAAAATCCTATAGCCCTTACTAAATACCAAGCACTATTCAAATAACTTTGTATGTATTACATGACTCATAATAAGCCTATAAGATAGGCATGCTATGCCCATTTTACAGATCAGGAAAGTAAGACACACAGAGGTTATGTAATTGAAATATATCAAACCATTTCTGGTTTATTGAATTTTATTGATCTTTCTAGTGCTATACCCTAGTTCTCATTTCCAAAGCTTTAAAATATATTTTAATGTTTGGTGGAATAATCTCATAATTCCTTTTCAAAAATTCCTAGCCAATCTTATAAGAACATTCTTCCAGGTTGATTTTTTAAATCATTTTTTCAAGTTACAAAATGTCCATTAAGATTGCTATGAGATTGCATTAAATCATTATAACAATTTCTAATTTAACCCATAGATGCTATGGAAACTCTCTGATCAAGGACAAAGTTTTTTTTTCCTTTAATCAAGTCTTTATTTTTTTTAGGATTTATAGTTCTGTCATTTAAGCCCTGCATAGTCCTTATTAAGTTTGTTCCTAGATATTTGATATATTTTATCCTCTTGTCAACTTATTTCTCATTATACTATTTAATTAGTTATTGTTAATAGAGAAAACATTAATATTTTAGTATTTATAGTCTGCTGTTCTCTTTACTGCATGCATTTATTACTTTTTGTGTTCTTCCCTTCTGCTTCATATATAAATATATAATTTTTATTTTTTATGTTTTATTTTTTTTAGGGCTGCACCTGCAGCATATGGAAGTTCCTAGGCTAGGGGTAGAATCAGAGCTACAGCTGCCAGCCTATGCCACAGCCACAGCAACGCAGGATCCAAGTTCTGTCTGTGACCTACACCACAGCTCAAGGCAATGCCAGATCCCCAATCCAGTGAGCGAGGCCAGGGATTGAACCCACATCCTCATGGATACTAGTCAGATTCGTTTCTGCTGTGCCATAATGGGAACTCCCTTCCCTTCTGTTATTTAGACAGACAATCAGGAGTTCCTGTTGTGGCTCAGAGGGTTAAGAATTTGACCAGTATCCATGAGGATCCGGGTTTGAGCCCTGGCCTCACTCAGTGGGTTAAGGGATCTGGCAAGTTCCCTCACTCAATGTGGGTTGTGGCCTCGGGTCGGACCTGGAGTTGCTGTGGCTGTGGCACAGGCTGGCATTTGCAGCTCTGATTCGACCCCTAGCCTGGGAACTTCTAAATGCCTCGGATGTGGCCCTAAAAAAGAGAAAAAAATTAAAAAGAAAAAATAGATAGACAATCATATACATTGAACAATAATAATTTTATCTTTCCTATACTTATTTATTTTACTTTTGACCTTATATTAGCCCAAGCTTCAAGAGCAATTAAAATGATTTTGGTAAATATGTAATTCAACTAAATTATCTCCCAAAGCTTTCCCATATCTAAAAAGGCAAGTTCAACGGTCAGCTAAATATTTAATACATGACTATTTTTGCTGGTTAATGTTATTTTCAAGTTGTAGTAATGTACATTGAACACTACATTCCTGCACCCTCATTAGGTACGATCATTTTATGTTTATGGTATAAAACTTGTAATATAGATTTCACATTAAATAATTATACAGCTTATTGTGGCTGTATCGTTGTTTTCATGATAAATTATTAATTGATCCTAGATATACTTGATGCTAAATGCTAGCTCATGAATATAATTCTCACAAAGAATGTTTCTCTGGAAAAGTACAGTCTGCTTTTAGACCATCCACTTTATTTCGGTTTCTAAGAACATATTCTAGCAAAAAGCATTGACTACACAGGCAAAGTTAGCTTTACATATTGAAGGGCTAAGATACTCATCTGTTGGATCTCGTGATGGAATGCTGCATATATTGGCATTCATTTGGGTAGCAAGCTAGGGCCCAAGTCAGGGACTCCTGAAGGCAGGAGAGTTACAAATATTTCAAACAGTGATGACCAAGCACAGTAGTATATCTAACAAAAAAAATCTCCCAGGACATATAATAACCACAGCATACATAAATATGAACCAGAGAGTTTCCCTAACCATTCAAATTGAGATTAGATAGTTTCTACAGATTGCTTAACCAAGGTCAGACAGGGCAAATGACACAAATCAGTACTTCCCATTCTTCAGTTTTGTGAGGGTAATTCCTCACCTCCAAATCCTAGAACTATTTTAACAATTTTAAAATGTATCTTAGAATAAAATCGAACTGTAGATAATCAGGAAGTAACTTGTGAATACCAAAGTGAAACTGGAATTTTTCACTTGCTATACAACATGTTGAGCAGACTACTTTAGTCATTATGAAAGATGGAGTCAAACTGCCACACCTCAAGTTGTGAACAGCATGAGAATTTCATGATTTTGAGTCACTAGTTATTAAGGACTGGAGATCTCTGTCTCTTTGTTTTAAATCATGTGATCTGCCACATAACTGTTGTAAAATGAGTACTATCTTTACTGAGCTTGCAGACAACAGATTAAAGAGTTTTTCAAATGAGTATGAATATATGAAAGGGGAAAAGGAATCAAATAAAAACAGGAATCTAAAAAGAGAAAGGGAGGGAGAAAGAGCTCAAAGAACTATGTATGCTATGGTCAATTTTACCATGAAAATGGTTTTCAGGAAATCATACCAAAAAATGTTCCCTAAAATTCAAGATGCCATAGGTCATCAGTCTTCTACTTTTAAGCAATTGATTCTGACCAATTACTTTTAATTTTTCCACAATTTGAATTATCAGTTGCCTCCATGGTAAAACAGTCATAGTGATTGAACCCGGGGTCCGGGACATTCTTGCATGTCTCCTCAGCATGACCTTGGGCCTTAGCCTCCGCATCAGTAAAATGAGGAGCCACACAACCTATAGCAAGCTCTCCTGCTCTTAAGTGCTAATACACATTTAATTTGTTTTATTATCCCATTATTAAATGCTGAATACTCTTATGCACGCCTAAAAAATTACCATGAAGAAAACCACCACCTAAAATGATCAAAACCGGATAACGTGAACAAATTCATGTCGTTTCTTAGAAGTTTTCTTTTTCTCTTTTTTTTTTTTTTTTTTTGTCTTTTTGCCATTTCTTGGGCTGCTCCCATGGCATATGGAGGCTCCCAGGCTAGGGGTCCAATGGGAGTTGTAGCCACCGGCCTACGCCAGAGCCACAGCAGTGCCAGATCCGAGCCTCGTCTGCAACCTACACCACAGCTCATGGCAACGCCGGATCCCTGACCCACTGAGCAAGGGCAGGGATCGAACCCGCAACCTCATGGTTCCTAGTCGGATTCGTTAACCACTGAGCCACGACAGGAACTCCAGAAGTTTTCTAATTCATAGTCTCTTTCAATTTTGCATATGTATTCTCTTTTTGTCAATATAACTTTAGAGAATTCTTCAACTCGCCACCAGAAAAGTCCCTTTAGAATCCAGTGTTTGAGAAAACAGTTCATACAAAACAACCATTATGAATTCCATAATTCTTTTAAAATGAAAACCTATTCTATTTATCATATATGTCTGAAAATGACAGAAAACTCACATCACTAATATGAAGACAATACTTGGGGCGCGTATGATCTTACAGACCTGCACAGCTGCAGTCAGTGTCCTTGTCCTTCACCAACTCCACCCTAGTGGTCTTTGGCCCCTACGCCAAGAACTACTCCTCTACAACATGGCACCACACAATAATTTTAGAATAATTTTAGAGATAAAAGGCCTTAAAGGAACACAATTTCCAATACTCTTATTTTATAGAATATTAGCTCTGGAGTATTGGGAAATTATTTATCAATACCAAAAATAAAGCTAGAACTCAGGTGTCCTGATTCCTTATTTCATTTCTGTTTTGGAATATGGCCAATCATCACCTTTGTAGTAGGTGCTATGGGTGCCCTCTGCAGACCTCACTTACCTGGCTGGCGCCTCCGTCCTTCAACTGCTGATGAGTGTTGGCCACTAAGAGCTCACAGCTGTACCCTTCACCTGAGACTTGCCTTCAGCAGAGCTGCATTGCCAAGAAACACCCAAGAGGGTGATGCCTTTCCCCTCTCCATCCTGGGCAGACCACTGGCAATGACCCACTGATACAGGGGCTCAGAACCCCCTGGCGGGTCAGACTGAGGTTGGACTTCAGCTGAACTCCTATCTTTGCCCAGCTTCCTCTCCTGCCCTGTCCTGCTTCTCCACTCTTCTATAGGTCTCTCCTCAATGAATCACTCACACCAGAATCCCCCTTTCAGGCTCTGCCTCTAGAGAACATGACCTCAAATGCTCATTTCCAAAAATAGAGCTGACAAGCCTACAAGGCATGTCATTCTGTCTTAGGACAGCTCTGATCATTCGAAAGTTCTCTTTATTAAAGTAGGGTCACATCTGCCTCTATAATTTCCTCCCATGATTCTATGTAGAATGAGTCTTATCCCATATCCACACATGACAGCCCCTCAGATATTTGAGGCGGGGGAGAACATTATGTTTTCCCTAAATCTTTTTATCTAGGCTGTGAGGGAAAAAAAAGGAAAAAAAATTAAATCACAGAATAATATTTTAACCAGGGTAATGCCTGTCTGATGACAAACAGACACTCTGCATGAAGCAGAATAATGGAACATCAACCACAAGAGCATCTGAAGAAAGCTATTTTCAAATACACTGGGGAAGTGGGGGTAGGAGGAGACTAACCCAGCACAAAAGTGAGAAGGAGATCAAATCTCAGAGAAAAAAAAAAAAAAAATGAGACAGAAACCACTTAAAACCAGAAGTCCCATGGAAGAGAAATCTTAAAGTTCTCAGAAGATGTCACAGAAGTAGGTCAGGGAGAAACTCAAGAACTCAAATGTGTCAGTGCACTGAAGATTTTTAGATAGGCAATGATAAATGCTGTTTCAGAATCAAGACTTCTTGATGAGATACAGGCCTGGAATACAATGAAGAAAAATGGCTTGTTCAAAGGGAAAATGCTTCATTGAAGGGATAAGATAGTAATACAGTGTTCTATTCCAGGCAAGCGTTACATTTAAAAGAGAATGCATACATTCCTGTGGAAGTTCAAAATCTGAGAGGAGAAGCACTTAAGAGAGAATAAATCCTAGAGTTACCGCTGTAGTGCAGCGGATTAAGGATCCAAAGTTGTCTCCACAGCTGTGAGGCTGTCATCCTTGGCCTGGCACAGCAGGTTAAGGATCCAGCGTTGCCACAACCATGGCGCAGGTCACAGCTGCAGCTGGGATTTGATCCCTCACCTAAGAACTTCCATATGCTGTGGGTGCAGCCAAAAAGAGAGAGAGAGAATAAACCCTGAAATAAAAATATCATCTTTAAGGGACCATAATGTAGATACCCAGGCAAATGAAAGAAATTCGGTTTAAAAAGGCTGACTAGCATTTGTCGGAACTTTATAATTGAAAATGTGTTTTCTCACATTTTCTTTCACTTCTTATACCCTCACAGGAATCCTATCAGATGGGGCATGTGTTATCACCATTCTTCAGAAATTCTGTGTGATTGACTGACCATTTTCAAATCACACAATGCCTGTGCGGTGAGACCCAAGGCTTGAACAGGCGTCTTCTGACTCTAAAGTCTATGTTCTCACTACCTCACCATGCTGGCTTCTAGTACCCACAGCAAAATGACTAAAGCACTGGCCATCTGGACTCTGTTGGATCCTATTCTGTAAACAGCATCATTAACTTCCTACCATCCCCATCAGACATTATCACAACCTGGGTGGCTGAAAGCAAGAGAAACTGATTGTCTTGCGGTTTGGCAGCGAGAAGTCTGACATCAAGGTGCCAGCGTAGCCATGCTCCCTCTGAAGCCTCTAGGGAAGAATCCTAGTCTCTTCCCAGATTCCATGTTTGCTGGCAATCCCTGGCATTCTTTGGCTTTAAACACATTACTCCCATCTCTGTCTCCATCTCCACATGGTGTTCTGCCTGTGTCTAAATTTCCCTCTTCGTAAAGGGACACCAACCATATTGAATTCAGCCTCACCCCACCCTAATCCATTATGACTTCATCTGAACTCGGTTATATCTGCAAAGGTCCCATTTCTAAATAAAGTCACATCCTCAGGTTCCAGGAAATCATAAATTTGGGGAGACACAGTCAAGCCAGTACACAGCAGCATAGATGACTTGTTCTTGGCTTGTATGGCTGACAATACTTCCCTATAAAGGAAAGGAAGAATGCTTTTAAGATATCTCTTCTGGGGAGTTATCCTGTGGCACAGGGCATTAAGGATCTGCTGTTGTCACTGCAGCGACTCGGGTTGCTGCTGTGGCACAGGGTCAGTCCCTGGCCCAGGAACTTTCATAGGCTGTGGGCACAGCCAGAAAAAAAAAAAAAAAAGGAAAACGAAAAACTTCTGAATTCCAATTTGAGCAACAAGAAAGAATGAGGCATCAAATGTAGAAACAAGGAAGCATTGGAAGAAAATGGCCTTGATTTTTCACTATAGTGAAAAAGGTAATGGTCTGAGAAAGGGGGCTTCAGAAAAGATAAGTAAAACAGTGCCAGAAGGACTATATTTACAAGAGGAATGTAGACTTTAAAAATGGGACTTCTTTAAAAAAAAAGAATATGTGTATATATATATATATATATATATATATATATATATATATATATATGTATGACTAGGTCACTTTGCTGTACAGCAGAAATGGGCACAACACTGTAAAATGACTATACTTTAATAAAAATTGTTAAAACTTATTACACTGGCATTCCTTTAGCATTATTCAAAATGGATACTGTTGAAGAGAAATATGCTGCCTAGAAAGAAAATCTAATAAGGATCCATGGTCTCTCATAACTGACTGTAAATGATGTTCTGAGCTTGAACTGGAAAAATAAACAACACATAGTAGAGAGGTGGCCTTTGAACAGACAGCTCTCATAGAGGAACTGAAAAAAAGCATTGGATCTGGAATCACAAGACTTCAAGTTCCTATGGCCCAGAGGGTTCTCTGATGAGTTCAAAGAGATATATAGGGGTCAACAGGGTCATGGATTTGATAAAAGAAAGAAAAAAACTCTTTAGAGTACATAATATGAGAAAGTAAAGGGTCAAAATAAACTTGGACTGAGATAAACACTGAAGACAACAAGAAAGCTGTTTTTCTTTTTAATCTCTGTAGCCAGGAAAAGGTGAGAGAAGGAATAGCTATGCTCTATCTCAGGCAACATAAACTTAACAGATAGTAACACAACTAAAGAACTATTCAATTTTCTGCTTTATCGATTTTCTGCATAATCTCCCTCATGGAGAATGAACATCAGTTGTAGAACAAACTTTACTAAGAGAAAATTAAAATGTACAAAAGAAAAATAGATAGTAAAAGAGTCCCCATCCATTCCAAATGAGTGGAATTGGAATTAAAACTTCAGTTAATAACAAAGTCTAGCCCAAAGTATGGAAAGAATTTGCCAGTGAGATCAGACAACTGCCATGGAGAATGAAGACTATAAGAGATGCCCAGTGGCTAGAAAATGTTTCTACTCCCAAAAGGGCAAAAGGGTAAGTTTTATACACAAATTAGTGAGCCTTGTGCAGATTCCAAGCAAAGCTCTAGAATAGATGATTTGTAACTAATACATTGAAAGGAATGAGTATGAATTTGCTCAGAACAAGTCATGTCAATTTAATCTTATTTCCTTTTTAAGATTGGGTTGCCCGAGTGTCAGAGGAAGGCAGGAGCACAGAATGTTCAGGTTTTACCTTATGATTTGCCAGCTCTCATGGTGTGCTCGCCTTATTGTTAAATTGGAGAAATACAGGGCAGGGGTTAAGAAGATGGCTGAATGGATTACTTCACAGTTAGGACACCAGTATCACCAAAAGATGTCATTCAAAGGCTTGGCTTCAACCTTAAGCAGCAACGCCAAGAATTCCTGATTTGCTGACTTCTGTTCAATATAGTAGTTGGAGACCAAAGAATGCAGGCTTATGAATATTTGCATGACAAAAAAACTGGTAGAGTTAAAATATCAGGAGATAATTCAAAAATCTCTTTCTTAAAAAATAAATTTTATTGGAGTATAGTTGACTTAGAAAGTTGTGTTCAAAAATATATCATTATGTAGAAACCAGGACCCAAACAAAGAAGATCTAAGGTATTTGGAAACAATGTAAGGCCCTGCGCTTAAGCCAAAAAAATGAAGAGAATAATATCAACAGCTAACATTTATTGAACTCTTACATGAATTATATCTTCACATGCATTATATTTGTTTAACCTTACAATAACCATATTATAGTTAGAATAATTATAATCATTATAGTTTACAGAAGTCAATGTTCAGAGAAGCTAAATAACTTTTGCAAATTATGCAGTTAGTAAGTAGAAGAGCCAGGTCTCAAATCCAGGTCTGTCTAACCCCAGAGTTTGTGACCCATTTTGCTATTCTCATCAATGCAGGAATGGAGGACAAGTGGCATAGACTTTTTTGAGTTTTAAGTGAAAACACCTAGACAAAGAGCACCTAATATTGCGTGGGAGCCACTCAACAGAATTATCTTCTTTTTCTCCATAATATTATGATAGTTCAAGGCAAATATTGTAGGAATTGATGACATTATGTAGTTCAAAATGAAAAACTAGGACTATCATTTAAAAATTACACATACATACCCAGGTACAAATGGGTCAAAGCAGTGCTACTCGAAATGTGATCCACAGACTGGCATCCATGCACAAACTTCATTTCTGACCTGTCAAGAGCTGAATAATTAAATCAGCATTGAGAACCATTTGTAGCAATTTGAAGTTGTCATACACAACATTCAAGTGTCTGACCATTATCTGAGGAATTTTTTTCCTATATTTTACAAAAGTTTTTATCCTCCACTGACTGAACATTTATTTATTTATTTATTTATTTATTTATTTATTTATTTATAGGGCTGCACCTGGGGCCTATGACGGTTCCCAAGCTAGGGGTCCAATCAGAGCTGTAGCCGTTGGCCTATGCAATGCCAGATCCAAGCCTCATCTGTGACTTATACCACAGCTCACAGCAATGCCAGATTCTTAACCCACTGAGCGAGGCCAGGGATCCAACCTGCAACCTCGTGGTTCTTAGTCAGATTCATTTCCGCGGTGCCAGGACAGGAACTCCCATGATTGAAAAGTTAAAAAAGAAATTTCCTTTATGCCCAAGTGTTTGAGAAGCTCTGTTTATTAATAAATCTCACATAACAAGAAAAACAAATTAGAAGTTCCTGTTGTGGCAGAGCGGAAACGAATCAAACTAGTGTCCATGAGGATGCAGGTTCTATCTCTGGCCTCGCTCAGTGGGTTGGGGATCCAGTGTTGTAGTGAGCTGTGGTGTATGTCGCAGATGTGGCTCAGATCCAGCGTTGCTGTGTCTGTGGTTTAGACCGGCAGCTGTAGCTCCAATTAGACCCTGAGCCTGGGAACTTCCATATGCCACAGGTGCAGTTTTAAAAAGCAAAAAGAGAGAGAGAGAAAGAGAGAAAGGAAAGAAGGAAGGAAGGAAGGAAGGAAGGAAGGAAGGAAGGAAGGAAGGAAGGAGAAAGAAAGAAAGAAAGAAAGAAAGAAAGAAAGAAAGAAAGAAAGAAAGAAAGAAAGAAAGAAAGAAAGAAAGAAAAAAGAAAAGAAAAGAAAAGAAATTATACGGAAATAGATTTTTGTTCAATAAGATGAAACTTTTTTCTACACTGGGTCTGCTTGGCCACAGACCAAAGCACCTTGCCCAGAGTAAGCCCCTTGTCACCCTTTCCCAGGACTGTCTGGGAAGCAGGGTGTGAGACCAACTGGAGGAGAAATCACGAGGTGACTTTTCAGAGTCTTCTGAAACTAAGACGTAATAAAGAGACTCCAAGTTAAAGAAGCCATAGTCTAAAGTCTAACTCTCCTATTCACATTCTGTTAGGAAGCATGAAACCCTTGGAGCACTTGGCTGATTTTGTTTCATTTATCCTTAGAGTGTTTCCTGGGGGAGAGCAGTCATCAGTGGCCCTGTTTGAATTGACTGGAAAATGGGAGCCATCCCACAGCCCACGAGTGGCTGGGCAGGATGGAAAGTCAGTTCCTGCAGGCATCCGGTAATCTTTCCATGACGTCACTGCTTTCCCAGCACCAATTATCTCAACAGATCTTGCCAAGATTTTTAAAAGCCAAATAAAACAAAAGTTAATTTTCATTCTTTCTTTGAAAAGCATATGTGGTATTTAGAAGAAAACACATTCAAGGAAAAAAAAAAAAACTGATAGGGAGTTCCAATTCTAAAAGGACAGGAAGTCATATTTATTTTAGAGTTTTGGTCCTTCAACACCAATTGGTCATGTGGTCATGTGATTTGGACCTCCAGCCACATGATTCTGGGCAAATTCATCTGCAGCTAGTAAATAACAGCCGTGTTTAAAGGCAATTTTGCAAAGGCGGTGTGGAAAGCTGGGATGGGCATGGCTTGGGATACTAATGAAACTCTGTACTAGAAATCCAGGGTTGTATTCTAGCCTGGTCCTGCCACTAGAGCATGTGACCTTGGGCAAGTCAAATAACCCCTCTGCACCTCAGTTTCTTGGCTTCTAAAATTTAGAAAGGGCTTGAAAATTACCCTGATCTTTAATGTTTCTTCCCAACTTGTAACATCTGAGTTATTGCCTATCGGGAACTTTTTTTTACTTGTATGGCATTTCTTCTCTCACAGGGGAAATAGCTCAATTCATAATCCTATTGATTCTTTGTTTGCTTGTTTGTTTTTGGCTATGCTTATGGCAGGTGGAAGTTTCCAGGCCAGGGACTGAACCCACACCACAGCAGTAACCAGAGCCATAGCAGTGACAACACAAAATCTTTAACCTGCTGAGCCACCAGGGAACCCCAGTAATCCTATTGATTCTTTCTTTGTTTTTTGTTTTTTGTTTTTTCTTTTTAGGATGCACCTGCAGCATACACAAGTTCCAGGCTAGGGGTTGAATCAGAGCTGCAGCTGTCAGGCTAGGCCACAGCCACAGCAACACAGTATCTGAGCCACATCTTCAAACTATGCCGCAGCGTGCAGCAACGCCGGATCCTTAACCCACTGAGGGAATCCAGGGATCGAATCCACATCCTCATGGATACTATGTTGGGTTCTTAACCTGCTGAGTCACAGCGGGAACTCCAATTCTTAAAATTTTATAGCAGGTCACATCAGCAGGTCCTCGCCTGCATATTTAGCCTGGGTTTTTGCAATATTTTTCTCTAATAAACTTAACCAAGTAATTTTTTTTTTTTTGGTTGGGATAAATTATAGAATGGGAGTATAACTTTATAACTTTTCAACTGTATTCATGCATTTTGATTTAACATTATTCTTTTCTCCCCTAGTGAATTCAACATTAAAATATGCTGTTATGCAAAAGACACGGGGGGGATTTAACACCAAATTTCCTATGTTGGCACCCATAAACAGTCACCCGCTTTTCCAATCTGAGAATTATATACATGGACTTCAAGTCTCTATGTTGGCTGGTAGTTCCTCAAGCATCTCCATTTTCTTCAGCCCCTTCATACTTACTACCAGGTACACAGGTAGATTTCTACTGAGGTTAACACCTAGGAAATGATATGAAGCAATGTGCATAGCTGAAACAAAATAATCTAGATGAAAATAAAACGCCCTCCCTATCACAATCCTCACCTCCTCCCCACCTCATCTCCTGGCTGCCTCACTGCCTGGCTCAGTGGGCCCGAGCCGATGGCCCCCGGTGGCTTTCTGCAGTTGAGCATGGGGGAGGTCTTCTGGGGGCTTCCAAGTCCTTAGTGGCCCCCCGGACCCTGCCTCTAACCACCCAGTGGGGGCCAGAGCTGTGCTCACTGCACTCACCCATCTCTCCTCAACCCCCATTGGGCAGAGTGCTTCACCTACTCCCCCAGGTGGGGTCTGATGATAATTGAAGGGTTGGCTGGCAAAGGCGAACAACAAAAAAAAAGGAAGTTCCCATCGTGGCTCAGTGGTAATGAACTAGTATCCATGAGAATGTGGGTTTGATCCCTGGCCCCACTCAGTGGGTTAAGGATCTGGCGTTGCCATGAGCTGTGGTGTAGGTCACAGACACAGCTTGCATCCCCAGTTGCTGTGGCTATAGCCTGCAGCTGCAGCTCCGAATCCTCCTAGCCTGGGAACTTCCATATGCCTCGAGTGCATCTCTAAAAATAAAAATTAAAAAAAAAAAAAAAAGAGGAAGTTCCTGTCGTGGCTCAGTGGTTAACGAATCTGACTAGGGAACCATGAGATTGCAGGTTCGATCCCTGGCCTTGCTCAGTGGGTTAAGGATCCGGCGTTGCCTGAGCTGTGGTGTAGGTTGCAGATGCAGCTTGGATCCCGCGTTGCTGTGGCTCAGGTGTAGGCCGGTGGCTACAGCTCCGCTTAGACCCCTAGCCTGGGAACCACCATATGCCGAGGGAGCGGCCCCAGAAAAAAAAAAAAAAAGAGATAGAGAGAGAGAGAGAGAGAGAGAGAGAGAGAGAGAGAGGGCGACATTAAATATATGCTAGTAACTTGAACTTTTAATTTCTGAAGAAAAAAAAAAACAAAAAAAGATTTCATTTCATTCATTATATCTAATACTTTACTAAGAAGAATGTTCGAGTTTTATTGCCAAACTGGGAGCTCAAATTAGGACATCTTTCTAAAGAAAGTTTCCAGAATGTCATGACCTAGGAAAGTTAGACTTTTTCACATTTTGATTTGTTGTGATAGCTATAGGTGGAAATTAAGTAGTCAGAAATTTTTATCACTTCAAAGTGATTAAAATGACCAATTATTATATAACTTGTTTAATATATGTGTATATTTTATATAAAGTTGTCTAAATAAATAGTAAAACATTAGCTCTTCTTTGGATGAAGTTTCACAGGTGTCGATGACAAGGTTTTTTGGAGGGACTTTGGACCTGTGAGGAGCCAAAGAATGTTTACTTTGCTGTCATTCTGTATTCACTGCAAATATTTCGGTTCAAAGAATAGTCATATGAGAACAAGCGGTTGAATTTTTCTGGCTTTAAAAGCAGAACGTATTTGTGCTCTCTCTTTCACCCATCCTATCAGTAGCCACCTAAGCTTGCTTTCTGAGGGTATGCAGGAAATGGATGCTTTTAGATAACAAACTCACACACTTTTTCCTCCTTTGATCCCTCATCTCTCTGCTGCTTTATGATGTCAAAACACTACAAAGCTTTGACCCAAATGGTATCAAAACATAGACACACAGGACTGGGTCTGCTCACGAATTCTCAAAATCAAAAGTCATTCTATCTTAACCATACATCCAGCATTTGTGACTTAGTGCAGTGAATCACAGAGTGGGGAGATGAAGCCTAGCCACCCCGAGTTCTTTTTTATTCTATTAGCTGTTTCTGAAGAATTGTAGTGATTTGAATTCAAAGTGTGCCTACAAAGCATTGAGATAGATTTTTCTCTCCTCTATAACCCCTTCAGAAATTAAAAAATAAACCACCTCTTACAGTGTTGTGGGAATGTAAATTGGTGCAACCACTATGGAAAACAGCATGGGGGTTCCTCAAAAAACTAAAAATAGGATTGCTATATGATCCAGCAATCCCACTCCTGAGTATATATCTGGACAAAAATATAATTCAAAAAGATATATGCACCCCTATGCATCACTGCAGCACTATTCACAATAGCTAAGACATGGAAACAACCTATGTAGCCATTGACAGGAATGGATAAAGAAGATGTGGTATAGAGACACAATGGAATATTACTCAGCCATAAAAAAGAATGGAACAATACCATTTGCTGTGACATGGATAGACCTAGAGATCATAATACTAAGTAAAGTAAGTTGGGCAGAGAAAGATTAACACCCTGTGATATCATTTATATGTGGAATCTAAAATACAACATAAAGGAACATAATCTATCAAACAGAAACAAACTCACAGGCAGAAGAGACTTTTGGTTGTCAAGGAGGAGGGGGAATGGGAGAGGGAAGGATTGGGAGTTTGGGATTAGCAGATGTAAAACTACTATATAGAGAAGGGCTAAACAAGGTCCTACTGTATAGCACAGGGAAGTATATTCAATATCCTGTGATGAACTATGATAGAAAGGAGTATGAAAAAGAATATTTATATGTATAATTGAATCACTGTGCTGTAGAACAGAAATTAACACATGGTAAATCAACTATACTTCGATAAAACTTTTAAAAATTTAAAAAGAAAAAAAAAGGATAAAATAAACCACTTTCAAAGCAGTTTGCTCATGAAAAGAAGCGTGTTTTTTTATTTATTTTTTATAGTAAGTGTGTTTTAAAATTTTATTTCCAGCAGCTACAGAAAAGTTGATTGACTTTACTATCATTTTCACCTGTATAGTTTATTAACTATATTATTAACACATATCACTTGGGTCTGATGTTTTGTTTTTAAATTCCTCCATTAAGTGGACCTCTGCACTCCCTTATACAGCTCCCTCTCCATCACTGCCACTCCCCCCACTTCCCCCCTCCCTTACTGCACATCCCCAGAGAGGGCCACCCCAGGGCTATGCTGTAAAAAAAGAAAAAAAAAAGAGAGAGAGAGAAAGCTCCTGGAGTTCCAAATTTAGAGGGGTCAGGAAAGCCTTACTCAGAGAACCTGGAAAGCCAGAGCGGTTCGTGTAAATCCATCCATGGGTTCTAAGCACGTAAGAGATTAGCTAACAACTGTAAATGTTAAATGCTAAAATCCACATCTCTTCCAAGCTGCCAATTCTGTAAATGAATTACCATCTTTTCAACAATTTGTTCATTCCACATTGGTCCTGCCAATCTTTCCATTGTTCATGATTTCATCTTTCCCTTGTTATTTTCCTGAGCTTTGGGCAAACCTCATCACTCAACACATCCGGTAAATTGTAGTAAATTCAATTGTTCATCTTTGTATTTGCTGGGGAGTCCCAGGACAAAAAAAGAAATTCGCTAACACTAAAAAACAAACCTTTAAAAAATATACTGCTAGGGAGTTCCTGTTGTGGCTCAACAGGTTGAGAACCTGACAATATCCATGAGGACTCAGCTTCGATCCCTGGCCTCATTCACTGGGTTAAGGATCTGGCATTGCTGCAGGCTGCGGCAGTGGTCAGGGATTCAGATCAGATCTGGCACGGCTGTGGTTGTGGAAGTGGCTGTGGCTGTGGCAGCGGCTGTGGCTGTGGCAGCAGCTGTGGCTCCAATTCCCCAAACCTGGGAACTCCCATATGCTGCAGGTGTGACCTTAAAAAGGCCAAAAAAATTTTTTTTAGAAATAAAAAATTAAAAAAAAAACTTTCTAAAATATATACTACTAATCAGAAAACCCAAGCAAACTTCCAGAGGAAGATTCAACAGTCAGACGCTCAGATGTTGTGATAACAGCTGCACAGTAAAGGGCCTTGCTCCTCTTCAGATGTTACCTGGTATCAGTGTGGATGTTTTTGGAACTTCCAACAGTATGCAAATACCTAAATCATGATTTACAAATGAGAAAAATCAGCAACACTTTTTTTTTTTTTTTTAACAGCTCACTCTTGGCAAGAAGTGCCTCTATAACAAGCAAATGAAATGAGCAGTTTTTGCTTCACGGTCACCCTTGATGATGGCTTATGATTCTGTAGGAAAATGAGCAGTCACAAGCCTGTAGGGACATCGGAAGGGTATCATAGGTGAAATCTGTCACTACAGTCACTTCCGTTCACAGCAGCACTCTTCCCATCAAAGGACAAGGGCACCTATACTTTTAGGCAGTTTTTTAAAAGCACATTTTTAAGGACAGACCCTGACTTGCATCGGTCCTGTTGGGCACCAACCTGTAGGGTACAGTCATCTGGTCTACCTGCCCTGCCGCCTCTTTACTTCTGTATTGGACTCCATAGGGGAGGAGGTAGCCTCTGTTGTTCAGTACTTTATAAAAGCAACAGAGGAGGACTCAATGATTGTGCTTAGGAATACACCATGCTCAGGTAACCTGACAATTAAATTTTACATTGACCTTTGTACCACAGGTTTCAAATGGTGTCCAGATAAAATTGCATTGTGATTCAGGTGTGACTTAACTACCTTTCTTCGCAACACTCCCAGCCAAGTGTGTCCTCTCCTTTTTCAAGTCCATTTTCTTTTGTTACTGAGTTCTGGGTAACCCTCCATTCATTCACTCGCCAAATATTTATCAAGGACTTACTAGGTGTCAACAGTGTTCTAGGCTCAGGAATGAAAAAGAGATACAAAAAAAAAAACAAAACAAAACAAAACAAAAAAACCATAGAGGAGCTCCTGTCATGGCTCAGTAGAAACTAATCTGACTAGTATCCATGAGGACACAGATTCAACCCCTGGCATCACTCAGTGGGTTAAAGATCCAGCGTTGCTATGAGCTGTGGTGTAGGTCACAGACACAGCTCTAATGTGACGAGGCTGTGGCTGTGGTGCAGGCCAGCAGTTACAGCTGCAATTTGATGCCTAGCCTGGGAACCTCCACATGCCACACGTGTGGCCCTAAAAAAAGACAAAAAAAAAAAATACCTATAGGGCTCACACTTCTATGGGGAGTGACACACAGAATAACCGACAAACATAATAAAGAAGTACATCATATGGCATGTGAGAATCTATCCACAACAGGCTCTAAAACACACAGCTGGGCAGGGTCTGGAACCTTAAACAGGGTGGTCAGGGAGGCCACATTGAGAAGCAGACATTTGAGCAAAGGTTTGAAAGCAAGGAGGGAAGAAGATGTAAGTTTACTTGAGGAAAGGACAGTTCAGACAGAGGGAGATCAGGGCTGAGGTGATGAGGCAGGGCGTGTTTCTGATGTGTTCACAGAAGAGGAGGCAAGGGAAACAGAGGGAAGAGGAGGAGGGACAGTCAGGAAGGTCAGGGTGGCTTCCAGATCCAGGAATGCTATATAAGGACTTGGCTTTTTCTCCAAGTGAAACAGAGAACCTCTGTAGGGTTTGAGGAGAGGAGAGACCTGATCTGACCAAAGTGTCACACAGAGCTCTTGGCTGCTACCTTAGAAACAGACTGCAGGGACAGGAGAGTGGCAGAGGCTAAGCCATCATCAGGCAATGTGGTGTGGACTAGGTGGTCACACAGGGGGTGGGAAGAAGAGTTCAAACTCCAAACAGATTCTGAAGCCAACACCAGTCCCTGGGGGCCATGAGAGAAAGACAGACAGGCTGACTCCAGGGCACTGGCCTGAGCAGGTGAGGATGGAGGAGCTGCAGCAGAGGTAAGAGCTAAAATTGAGGCTTAGATGTGTTGAGTGGGAACATAGTAAACATCCAAGTCAAGAAATCAAGGAAGCAATTGAATAACCCCTTTTCGTTCAAGGGAAAGATCCAGGCTGGAGACATCAACTTGAGGTTTGGATCATACTTAAATCCATGAGACTGGATGACGTCACCCAGGGAGTGAGTGTACATGGAGAAGACAAGAGATGCAGAGTCCAAAGCCTTGGGCATCCCAGAGGCTGAGAGAAGATGAAGTACCAGCCAAGGAGACCAAGAAAAATGGACCAGTGAGATAAAAGGAAAACAGTGCCGCATCCTGGAAGATAAGTGAAGAAAGTTGTTTCTAGGAGAAGAGAGTGATCAACTGTGTCAAATGTCAATGATAGAGCATATAAAATGAAGACTAAAATTGACCATTAGGCATCACAGCTTGAAGGTGTTTGGTAAGTCTCTAGATAGATCAGATCCATAGCTGTGGCACAGGTCACAACTGTGGTGTGGATCTGATCTCTGAGCCACATGACATGGGGTGGCCAAAAAAGGAAAAAAAAAAAAAGAAAAAAGGACAAGGTCCTATTGGAGTAAGGGAAGCCCCCAAATCCAATATGACTAACAGCTTTTTAGAAATGAAGATGTGGACACAGACAAACACAGGGAGGATGCCAGTGAAGATGAAGGCACAGATTGGAGTAATGTATCTACAAGTCAAGGAAGGCCAGGGAAAAGCATGGGACAGATTCTTCCTCACAGGCCTCGGAAGAAATCCATCTGCTGACCCCTTGATCTTGGACTTCCAGCCTCTGGAACTGTGTGAGAATAAATGTCTGCTGTTTAAGCCACTCAGTTTGTGGTACCTTGTTATGCAGCCAACAGGGTGCTGGAGGGAGTGTGCTGGGAAAAGAGGAGGTGGAATGTATGTGTGGTGATTCTGGAGGGGACAGTGATCTGTAATGACAGGGTCTGGTGTGACCATGGGAGGGACGAAAGGTAAAGGGCTAGGGGGAAAAGAGAGACAGTCCATGTGTATATTGAAATTACCAAGAATCAAGACTTGGAATAGGGGAGTTCCCATCGTGGCGCAGTGGAAATGAGTCTGAGTAGGAACCATGAGGTTTCGTGTTTGATCCCTGGCCTAGTTTAGTGGGTTAAGGATCTGGCGTTGCCATGAGCTGTGGTGGAGGTTGCAGACGTAGCTCAGATGCCAACAGCAACAGCTCCAATTATACCCCTAGCCTGGGAACCTCCATATGACGCAGTCCTAAAAAGACCAAAAAAAAAAAAAAATGTCTTGGAATAGGACCGTGGCCATGAGGCAGGAGCACAGAGGAATGACCTTGAGACAATGGATGTCAGCAAAATGAGAGGGATGGGTGACATTACCTGATGACCTGACATTCGGTGCAAGATGTTTCTATGGAGAAAGGAGAATAATCCAGAGGTGGAAATGAGGACTGGAAAGGAAATACATTTCACCCCAGGCCTTATGCCCCAAAACTGGGGTGGTGTGGGGGGGTGGAATGCAGGAGAACAGGAAGAGGATGTTTTCATCAGAAAGCCAGGTCTCCATCAGAGTAAGATGGTGGTGGGAACATCCAGGGACGAGGTTAAGGCTACTGGGTTTTGCTAAGAATGGACAGTGAGCTTCCCCAGGCCCAGAAGAGGGCAGGGTTGAGGAAGGGCAGGAGATGTCCTCTCTGTGTTCATGACCAATGCTGATCCATTTGGACTAATTACTTCCTTTGTTCAAAGCCAATATACCAGCCAATATATTAAGTATAATAAAAAAGCTAGTACAATAAGTATTCCATTTCCAGCTATAATCCCTCTCTTTCTCTTAGAGAACCTTCATCAACTCCACTTTCTGGCTAGAGTTAATTCTGCTCCAGTACTTAGCATAAAAGCAGTACATAGCTAAAAGCAGTAGTGAAGCTTGGCTTTTTTTCTGGGACCCAAATAAAAATCATGGCTGTTGCAGCTGCCTGTTCCTGCCCAGAAAAGCACTCTTTCTCCTTGCTGCAGTGGAGATGGGGGTTGGCGGGAGAAGAAACCAAATTCTCAGCTGAGTGTCTTCTAAGAGGCTCTTGCTATTTGCTAACACACAGTGCAACCCTGGCACCCTTTGTGGTTGCTCTGAAGGTCTCCCCAGGAGATACCCTTTCTCACAACAGCCCAGTGTTGATTGATTTCATGTCCACTTAGGATGGACCATGAAGTTGCTCTCTTTATTCTTTTTCTTTTTGCCCATGGCATGCAGAAGTTCCTGGGCCAGGGATCGAACCCACACCACAGCTGCGACTCAAGCCACAGCAGTGACAGTGCCAGATCCTTGAGCTGCTGCGTCACCAAGGAAGTCCATTTATTCTTAATTTATAATACCTCGCAGCAACATTACAAAGTTGAGGGTTACATTTTTATGGGTCATTCATTTATTCATTCAACAAGTATTTATTGAGTATTTCTAGACATGGCAGGAACTTATTAAGCATAGAGTAAGTAAACAAATTGATATGTAACGTAAGATAGCGATAAGTAATAGGAAGAAAAATAAAGCAGAGTGAGAGGGTAGAAAAATACAGGCAGGGAGTGACAACATTAGTGATATGAAATGGAAAACCAGTCAGTTTTCCTTTCTCCGTGTCTACAAGGTAAACACCTATTGCACTGCAACTGATTTCAAAGAATTTCAATGCAGCTGCCTGGGATATGGGACATTGTAAAAAGTCACCACAAGTGTTGCATCTTCAGCCTTGTTGATCTAGAAATCCAGTTTTGTCCATTCACCCAGGGAGGATCAGATTCTGACAGATTGATCCCGGCTAATCATACAAAGGGAGATACACTTATAAACCAGAGTGTTAGTTTCTTGATCTATAAAAGAAGGTATATCTGACCAGTCAGCAGGCTCTGCTCTTTGCTTGAGCATGTCTTTCTGGCAGGGAAGTCCTCTTAGAAAAACACACTAATGCCATATTTAAATGTTTGACTACCATGGCAACCCATAGGGACACTTTTGCATGCACCTATGCCTGCAGGTGTGTGATTTGAAGAGCAGACTGTGACTCTTTGTGATTAGAAAAGGGTATCCTACTTTCTGGTAGATACAGGCCCATGATGATGAGGGGAAGGTGGGCTGGATTTCACCCCCAACTCATTTCTTAGGGTAGGGGTCGTTGTGTAGTGTAAAACCTAGGCAAGAGTATATAGCAGACCTAATAGAAGCAGTGAATTAAAACAAGAGTAATTGGGTATTTTAAGGAATATTTCCATTAAAGTATATGGCATATGGTATCAAGAAGAGTGACTGTCATGAAATGATGTCTTTTCACCTTCCAGTGTATGTGAAACCTATTTAAAAAAATCAAAGTTTCCTTTGTTAATCCCATATGAAATAATGGATCCAACTCTAAAGAGGTCCTTTTGGTCTTTTCTAGGGCTGTACCCGCAGTATATGGAGGTTCTCAGGCTAGGGGTCTAATCAGAGCTGTAGCCACCGGCCTACACCAGAGCCACAGCAATGCCAGATCCCAGCTGCATCTGAGACCTACACCACAGCTCACTGCAACGCCAGATCCTTAACCCACTGAGCAACCTACAGTTACTAGTCAGGTTCATGAACCACTGAGCCATGACAGGAATTCCTTCTTTTTTTTTTTTTTTTTTTTTTGTTAAACATCCAACAGTGGCTGAAAATATTTTAAAGTCATTCTGGAAAGTGTTCACATTTCCACACTCTATTTCACTGCAAGAAAAAGGGCAAATTCCAGCAAGAGAAGCTGGAATCCTGGAGAGAAAGAGATGAGACAACTTGGGTTTGCCCCTCCCCCTGCAAGGGTAGCTGAAATCAGCCAGTTCAGCAAACAATTGTACTGTCCCCCCACCCCCCACCTGTTAGAGAAAAGGACAGCAAACAAGCTGCAAAAGGCCACATCAAGTTTTATCCTGACATGCAGGTCTGATCCGCTCCCTTGCTGGGCCCCCACGGTGTGGGCAAGCCTGGAGGTCACTCCCCCTTCCTTTCTCCTCTATCTGTCCTTCCCTGGGGCTTGCCTTAAAGGACAGTATCTTGATCAGAAGAAATCAATTCTAAGACATTAACCACTTGAAAACAGTGATCGGGTCACCCCTACCATTCATGGGCTCTAAGACAAGAATGTGATAGAGGCCCACAAACCGTCTATGTATTTAGACGTTATCATCAATGCTAAGGAGCTGCTGAATGAAACATGTTCTGTTCTCCTACCTGATAAATGTACCTTCCAAGGGACCCAGAATGCCAGGTGGCGGTACAGGGAAAGCCAGCTCCTGGCCACAGCCAACCCTGCACTTGGGGTTTCCTCTGGCTCTGGTAGATACAACAGCTCACAGAGCCAAGCTCCATCCACATCCCCAGGGACGGCTGTCCCCAGGCCAGCCACCTCTGAGGCCTAAGGCTGTCAACAACAGGGTACGCCCCCTGGAGGTCAGACCAGGAAAGAGCCCGTGCAAAACCTGGGAGCCCGCTCAGTGGTGGCAGAAAATTCCAGGCGCCTGGCACCTTGATGAAGGTCTGGAAGGCTGGTCCTCGACTCCAGGTGGCATATCCTCTTGAGTCCACTGATTGCCCCACCACACGAGGATGGACAGGGCCAGAGCAGGGTCCTCTAAATACAGACCTGGCCTGGATCTAAGTGGTACTGTCACTGATTATTTGATTTTTAGTCCTAGCTACTTCAATTATGAGTCTGATCTCAAAGTGCAGTCCTGAAGAAGCCTGTTAAAATGTAAATTCCTAAGCCTTAGCCCAGACCTAGGAATCAGTTGATCTGGACAAAGTTTCAAGGAATCTTTATTTTTTTTTTTAATCTATAATGATTTTTATTTTTTTACATTATAGCTGGGTTATAGTGTTCTGTCAGTTTTCTACTGTACAGCAAGGTGATCCAGTTACACATACATATACACATTCTTTTTTTCTCCCATTATCATGCCCCATCATAAGTAACTAGACAGAGTTCCCAGTGCTATACAGCAGGATCTCATTGCTTATCCATTCCAAAGGCAATGGTTTGCATCTATTAACCCCCATTTTTTTTTTTTTTTTGGAATCTTCATTTTTAAACAATCTTCCTAAATGACTCTTACTCTGAAAGTTGAGAAATGCTATCAAACAGCTCGGGCCCTGCCTTTCACAGGAATCTATAAAATCTATCCCCTAACGCTGGGCCCCTGAATGAACTAATGAATGGCTCTCCATCCTAGAGATATTATCATCTAGATAACCTCGTGAGACTTCCAGAAGCTAAGGCCAGACTCTTCAGCAGAGGGTTAGATAAACACTGACCACACTGTACTCGCCAGTTCCAAGAACACCATTACTTAATTCCTGGCAAGTAGCAATGTAATTGAATAGGTCACAGTTTGCTTCTAGCCAGCTTCGTGGGAACACCGTGATCTCTTATCAAAGATTCTGAAAACATGCATGGTTTCCCAACTGTAGTGGGGCAATTTTTTAATTATTACTCAATTCTGTGCCATTTAAGTCCCCTCATTCTTTCCTTTCACCCACCATTCAGCAGTCTGTGGGCACCTTCTGAATAGCTCACCTTCAGGGTAGAACCATCCAGGCAGAACAAAAGCCATGGGTTATAAGCTACCAGGAAGATTTTGGTCAATCTATAGCAAAGACCACTGTCTGCTTTCTACTGGAAGGGGCATGCATCTGAGAGAAGAAAAGTGAGTTTCTCCTTTTTAAAAAAATTGCAAATACCAGAGCTTAACTTTAAATATCAAGATCCAAAACTCATGAATTCAGAGAACCTTATACCATAACCCATTGATAGAAGAAGAATGCATATGCTGACTTAAAGTAGGTAAAAATGTAATGAATGGGGGAGAAAAATCAGAGTGAATAGGACTGGAATTCAGACACTGGTAAGTCCCTGAGAAAGTCCCCAGCTTTCCATCCCCAGTACCAAGTTCTGAAGGGGACAGTGGGAACAGCAAGTTAGATATTCAAACAGAAACCCCAGATGAGACCATGGAAGGCTCTAAGGAGAAGGGCCAGAGCCTGGTTTCCTGGTGAGATGCATGCTTCCTGAGAGTCTGCAAGCTTCATAGAGAAATCCTACATCCCACATGGCACTGGAGTGATAGATGGGCAATGGTCAAGCAAATAGTCGAGCATATGGGCCTGAGAGAGCCCTGCACACCCAGCAGAGGCCAGCAGGGACAGAAACTACCTTAGCCCAAATTAACCACATCCCACCCTGCCCCTTTGGGATAGCTAGGAGAACTGAAGAACGAAGATGGAAGGAATCTGAGTTTCAAACTTGAAGCAACTGGATCATCTTATTAAGCTTCCATTATCCACCATTAGAACCAGAAAGCAAAGTTAAATTGCATTACACAGTTGCCAAGGGGGGAAAGGGTTCAGAGTGGCATGGACTGGGAGTTTGGAGGTGGTGATGCAAACTATTACATTTAGAATGGATAAGCAATGAGGTTCTTCTGTAGCATAGGGAACTATATCCAGTTTCTTGAGATAGACCAAGATGGAAGATAATAATAAGAAAGGGAATATATATATAGAGAGAAATTAGCACAATATTATAAATATTGTAAAAAAAAATTGTCTCTTTTTTTTTTAAGGGCCACACCTGCAGCATATGGAGGCTCCCAGGCTAGGGGTCGAATTGGAGCTGTAGCTGCCAGCCTACATCACAGCCACAGCAACAATGGATCCAAGCCAAGTCTATGACCTACACTACAGCTCACAGCAACACCGGATCCTTAACCCACTGAACAAAGCCAGGGATCGAACCTGTGTCCTCATAGATACTAGTCGGTTTCGTTAACCACTGAGCCATGACAGGAACTCCAAAAATCTTTTAAATTTTTTAAAAATTTAAAAAATTTCATTACAGAGAAATTGATTATATTTTTTGCATGCCTGGGGTACACAGTCTGACCCTGTAACACAGGTAAAATATCCAACCTGCCACATAAGCAACAAATTCCTTGGACCTAGGCTGTTGTGTGTATGGCTATTTCCAGACAAGAACGTGTCACTTTTTACCAGCTTCCTTTTGAGAGGAGAGAGGAGACTCTTTCTGGATTCTCAGATTCATGATTTCAGATTCTGGAGCTATACTTCATGTGAAGCCCTCTTTGAAGCCTGTCACAGTTTAAACATCAACCTCAAGCACCTTGCAAGTATGTGTCTTTGCCACGTCAGGTCTGAGATTTGATTTTATCCTGCATACAAGCTAATAAGTTGACCCATTACTATTTCTTGGGTGCTGGCAGAAGACAAGAGGCTCCTGGATCAAAAACAAAGGACTTCATGGTCACAGCAAACACAGTAAGAAACCGGAGTATCAGTCTATTTGCCTTGGTTTCCATTGCCCTCTAGACCCACAGGGGTAACACGATGGGCCCCAGTGGATGATATGCGGTAGGTCCGTGTCACAACTGAGTTTGAAGAATCCAAATTTTTAGAGCAAAACGGTAAGCAAGACTTACTACCTGGGGGATTTTCCTCTGACCTCTCAAGATTTCTAGGTGCATAAACAACCCTGAGAAATGGTCCAGGTACAAAAGCAGTCGGGGCCTTGCAGACTCAGTATACCCAGCCTGATGGGGAGGACGAGAAAAGACCCAAAGATGACTGTCTTTCTCAATGTACAAGAGAGGAAACCTAGTGACTCAGGCTACAACATGGTATTATGGGCAAAGCTCCAAACAAGGCGCCTGAAGGACCTGGGCTCCCATCCTATTCTGCCATCTAATGGCTACATGATAGTGTCAAAACCTAGTCCTTCTCATCTCTAAGCCAAGAATAATCACAGATGTCTTGCCCCCCTCCCTACATGGTTGTTGAAACTGAATGAGTTACTTTATGTGAAAACATAAGCTATACAACACTATACACATTAAAGAATTATAATTATCACAAATCCATCACCGCTTTCTTTAACAAATACCTCAAATGACATCTGCTTCTAATTTTTGTGCAGAGAAACGTGGGATATAAATGAAAAATACGCAAAGCAGACTTCCAACTTCAGATTGTATTAAGCACTAGTTTTCTTCTGTGCTGTAAACTCCTTAAGGGGTCTTTTTGTCCTGTTCATTTTGTATCGCTGGCACCTAGCACAGTGCCAGGCACGGAGTCATTATGGGTATGAGAATGGAATCTTCATAAATAATTGATGAGGCCATGTCTCCAAGAGGTTGGCCAAAAATGCAGAATTTTGAAAACTGTGTACAATTTTGCTCTTCTTTGTTCAGCTCTGGTTTTATGTCAAAAAAGCTCTTGTCGGAGTTCCTGTCATTGTGCAGCAGAAACGAAGCTGACTGGGAACCATGAGGATGTGGGTTCGATCCCTGGCCTTGCTCAGTGGGTTAAGGATCTGGCGTTGCCGTGGCTGTGGTATAGGTCACAGATGCGTCTCGGATCTGGCGTTGCTGTGGCTGTGGTGTAGGCCGGCTACAACTCCAATTAGACCCCTAGCCTGGTAACTTCCATATGCCACGGGTGCGGCCCTAAAAAGACAAAAAAAAAAAAAAAAAAAAAAAAACCAAAAAACACTACATAGCTTTATAGTTGTTTCTAATAAAACAGTGTGTTTACAACACATCAAGCCTTAAAAAAAAAAAAAAGCTCTTATCAATAGTACACCAATGGCTGTCCTGTTCTATGCACTAAATTTTTTTGTCTACTCCTCCCCGTGAAATCTAGCATTATCAGCTGATAAAACTGTAGAGGTTTGACACATTAAATCATTCGCCATCAAATTTTTTTCTTTCATACTTCCTAAAAGAATTTTGAAAAGCTGTGTATCCCCTACATTTTCAAGTAGATACATAAAATTTATCATCATATATTTGAACAGCTTCAAAATATGTGCTTTCTAAAATATTGTAAATACTGATCTCTAAATAAGACTTTTATTATCTGGAGTATCTCACAGACTCTGAAAGCCAATTTTGATACCCATTCTCTTTGATTTATAAATTCACAGGCAAGCTTGTTCCTGACATTTGGAAATTTTACATCATTTTTTTTTCTCCTTCATCTCATATTTTCCCAAAAGAATCTTACTAAAGTAAAATACTTTTAAATTTGAAAGATTTTCATCTGATCACCACTTCTCTCTAGGAACAAAAATAACTGTCTATGGGTTGAAGTTTAAACATTGTAATTTTTTATGACCATAAAGTTCTAAGTATTTTTAAAGATTTCTCAACTGACTCATCTTTACAATGATTTTCTGTACACAATTAACCAAAGCAATATAAATGTCCAACATACTCTGAAAAAAAATTATAAAACATAGCAAGTAAAGTTTTATTGGAAAATTAATCTAAATGAATAGATGGAACTTGGTAATATGTTCCTGTATCTTTAGCTCTTACTTACCAGCAGAATGAGACAGGATTTAGGATCAATTCTATTCCTGTTTCTCTCTCTCTCTCTTTTTCTTTTTTTTTTTTTTTTTTTTTTTTTTTTGTCTTTTGTCTTTTTAGGGCCACACCTGCGGCACATGGAGGTTCCCAGGCTAGAGGTCTAATCAGAGCCTCCGCCAGAGCCACAGCAACGCCAGATCTGAGCCGTGTCTGCAACATACACCACAGTTCATGGCAACGCCGGATCCTTAACCCACTGAGCGAGGCCAGGGATCGAACCCGAGACCTCATGGTTCCTAGTCGGATTCATTTCCACTGAGCCACAACAGGAACTCCTTTATTTCTATTTTCCACTTTCATACATAAGCCCTGAGAAAACTTGATCAATTAAATAAGTAATGAGGGCGTTCCTGTTGTGGTTCAGTGGGTTAAGAACCTCACTAGCATCCATGAAGATGCGGGTTCGATCCCTGGCATCACTCAGTGGCTTAAGGATCCTACGTTGCCACAAGCTGAGGTGTAGATTGCAAATGTGGCTCAGATCTGGCCTTGCTGTGGCTGAGGTACAGGTCAGTAGCTGCAGCTCTGATTTGAACCCTAGCCTGGGAACTTCCTTGTCACAGGAGTGACCATAAAAAAAGAAAAAAAGTAATGAGAATGTTAGGCATTTTCTTATGGAAATGTCACTCTGTTATTTGAATGCCTTCTTAGTTATAAGTCAAAAAAAGCATAGTGATCTATTATCTATTATCTACTTATTGATAACTTGATTAGGGCCTTCTTTTATTCTATTGAAAGCAAAGAACTGAAAATCACCTAATTTACCAAAAAAAAATTTTTAACCCAGTCATTAGTTCTTGACTTTCTCAGTTTCTGGAAAAAAAGACACAAAAAAGCTTAATGAAGACTTATTACATGTTATTGACTATACCATTCAACTTTTTGTAAGTGATATCTTGCTTTTGGAGCAAAAATATGTGAAATTGAGGTTAAAAACAAAATTGTAAATTGTGTATTTTAGGACTTTTCTCTCACTATAAACAAAGACATATATTAATGTCACTTTTCATTTTTTAAGGACACCTCAAAATGCAGAGTAAAGATATGACCGAAGATAGACACAGACAATGGAGAGGATATTTATTTGTATATGAGTGATTTCTTCCCAAAGGTGGTTAAAGTCAATTATGTTTATGTCATTATATGTTTCATAGAACTGGAATGCTCATTAAATTAAGGTGGTTTTCTGAATGTAAAACATGTTTTGCTTAGGTCATTTAATTCTAGATTTGCATTTGCGGAGAATTTTCATTTGCTTTTGAGTCTATGTAGATGTTCTGCTTTAAGAGCATAGTTTAAATATTTTATGCAAATTGACAGCAAGAGAAAGACGTTGCAAGCCTTAAGTACAGGCTTGCAAAAAAAGTGCCTAAATATTATTGAGCACATTATTTAAAGTATAATCTCCAAAATATTCCTAAATTGCTTAAATCAAATGCTCTGGACTGAATTGCGTCCCCTCAACATGCCTGTGTGGAGACCCTAACATCCTCCCTCCCCACCACCACCAAGGTGACTGTTTTTGGAGAAAGGGCCTGTGAGGGGGTGATAAAGGTTAAATGACGTCATTAGGTAGGGCCCTAATCCAAGAGGGCTGGTGCCCATACAAACATAGGAGGAGAGAGCAGAGCTCTCTCTCCTGTGTGAGGACACAGGGACAAAGGGGCAGCTTGCAAGCCAGTAAGGGAGACCACATTAGAACCTGACCATGCTGGCACCCCAATCTCAGAATTCTGCCTCCAGAACTATGAGAAAATCAATTTCTGTCATTGAAGCCCTTTAGTCTATGGTATTCTGTCATGGCAGCCCAAGCTAAGACGCCTGGTAAGTACATGGTAGAATTTAATAAGTGAGCAGAAAAGCAGTTGATGAGTGACAGTGAGCAAGAGACTTGTACCTTAATAAAAATGAGTGTGGATTTCATATTTTGCTACCTTTTAGCAATGTATATGAAAATGTTTCTCCTGTGAATTTGAATAAATATTCAAGAGAATACCCAACACTAACTTACCTCTAATATGTGTTTCTTATTAGAAAACATAACATTGATATGTTGAAAGAAATTGTGGGTCTTTTCACTTTGAAATCATGCAAATTATACCAGTCAGACTAGACTAAAATGCAGATAGATGAGCATATTCACTGAGCTCATCCTCATTACTGAGATGGTGAAATTGCACAGGAAGAGGAAGGTAGTTCATAGCTGACTGGCATTTCCCAGCATGCTTCTTACAAATCTTGAATATTTCAAGCTAGCTAGCTAGCTAGCTAAGTACAGAAACCCATCATGGATTTGTCACCTGGGTGAATAACATGCTGCCATCTTAAATATTTCCAAGAAATGTTCTTTTTCTTCTGTTCTCAAGGGTTTCTTTCCTCAGGAACAATACCTACTTCGCCAACAGTGAAGACCAAAAAAAAAAAAAAAAAAAAAAAAAAAAAACCAAAAAAAACCACACCTCCCCCACTGCATAATTCCATTATATACTTGAAATCAAAAACATCCAAATATATGTCCACATACCTGTTTAAGGTATTATCTCAGTCAGTTCAGGCTGCTATAGCTAAATTCCCATAGACTTGTGTGGCTTAAACAAGAAATACATGTTTCTCATAGTTCTGGAGGCCAGGAAGTCCAAGGTCAAGGGGCTATAAGATGATGTCTGATGAGGGCCCTCTCCCCAGTTTGCAGATAGCCATCTTCTCATCATATCCCCATAGACAGAGAGAGGGCGGGCTCTAGTATCTCACCTTATAAAGGTACAAATTCCATTCATGGGGGCTCTACTCTCTGGACCTAATTATCTTGCAAAGGCCCTGCCTTCAAATACCATCACCTTGGGAGTGAAGATTTCAACAAATTTTGTGGGGACACATTCATTTGCCCTGAACAAAAATAAACATAAGACAGGGAAAGACATGATACCCATGTCCTTTGGTTCATGACACTGTTTTGATTAAAGGGGGCTCTCAAATGCCTCTTGTTTTGGGTTGCCTCTGCTTGGTGTCCCAGAGGTTTCTACATCCGAGACAACATGCCATAGTAAGACTGGGGCCAGATCAGACATCTCTCATAAGGCAGAAGAAGGGAAACCATGGAAGGGAAGGCAGAAAAGAACAAGCAGCCTGATGCAGGTGCATTTATAAGCAGATGAATACAAAAAGAGTGTAGAGAGAAACGTAGCATCTGGAAAATGACTCCCTGGAAATTTTACATCTGAATCTGTATACCTCTTGGAATGTCTCCATGGACACCTAAAGTTATGCAAACTCCAATTCAAATGAAACATCCCTATTATTGCCAATAATTTTCATTCTAATGTATGAAGAGCCTACTTTAAATATTGTATTAGGTTCTTTAAATATATCAGTTCATTTAAATTGTGTTTCTCATGTGACAGCCTTATTAACCCCATTTTACAGATGAAAAAATTGGGACTCAGAGAAGACAAGTAACTTGTTCCAACTTTCATAGCTAGTAAGTGTCAAAGCCAAATTCAAGTCTAGTTCCAACTGACTCCAGAGCCTGTGCTTTGTGATAATCTTATGTGGCCCTGTATATGCGTTCTTGATTGACAGCAGCTTACTATGTATCCCTCCTAGATAATTGGTAGTCCCAAAGGAATGATTCTCTAATGGTAGATTTTCAGAATTATGTGACAGAGCTTTAGGAGCTTTTTTCATTGTAACAGTCTTCCCAGTGCTTCCTCAAATCATTAAAGAAATAAATACATTTCTCTTTGCTTAATACACCTATTACCCTATTTTAATGAAGTTGCAATGAGGAAATCAAATATGAATACAAATAAGCAATCAAATTAAGGAAACTTTAAATTATTCCAAGGTCTTTATCTTGCCCATTGTTAGCAACCCTCTCCTTATATTTTCATACTTAATTAACAGACTTTGTGGTCACTGAATTTTTCCCAAAAAATATCCCCCCAAAAGATTAATACTTCAGCTCTCAGCTTTTTATCTAAACCTGTGAATATATCTGAAAATCCCTTTATAGATTAACTATAGTTTAAAATGGAAGGTAATGATGACCATAACGACCATAATAGCAAACTCCAAAGAACACGTTACTGTTTTCTGAAAAAAAAAAAAAAAAGACAAATTTATGGCACTTTAAAAAAAAAAATCTCCTCTTAAACCTATTCCACACATGTACACACACACAATTTTCAGTGTAACTGTGAGGAAAGTGAATCTACATTTGCATTGCATAATGGTGCCTGAACTAATACTCAGTGACTTATTCTTTAAGACAAACTGAAGCTTGTTTTCTTGGGTAGAGTTGGGATCCGTGTTTTTTCAGCCCTATCAACATCTGAGAAGCAGCAAGGCATAGCGTGAAGAGGCCAGGTTAGTTTCCTCCACTGCAGAGGGAGGAGAGTCAGCGTAATGATGTACACTAGAAACATCAGGCAGCAGTCACAGAAACACAAGAGCAGCTCTAGTCTCGCCAGGCCCCCTGCACTGCTGAGACACTGCTAAATGAGGTGGAAAGGGGAACCCCCAAACCTAAGGCATCTAGCAAGACACAGAGCAGGAGAGAGAGATTGTGCTAGTTCTGAAGGGTATATTCCATGAAAATAATGAACAAAGATACACACGTATTCAGTCCACAATGAAACCATATTCATGTTTTGCTTAAAGGAAGAAATTTCTTTAAGAGCAGTGCCGTATATTCACGTTTTGCTTAAAGAAATTTCATGTAAATGTATTCTTCATAACAGCCTGTGGAGTTGGTGGTGCAGACACTATTTTTATTACATGACAGAAAAGGAAACCCAGGCACCAAGAGATCAGATGAACTGCCCATTGTCCTCAGCTGCTTCATGGCACAGTAATGACCAGACAGACCCCAGGCCAAGGGGGTCCCACCTCTTTCTAGTAATCAAAGGGAGTCACCACTTCCTCGGCCTCTCCCTTCTAATGTCTAAGATTTCCAATCTCTTCTTCCTTCTCACCTTTGGTACCCGCTTCTCCATCTACTCAACTCTCCTATGTCTTCATCTCCCTCATTCCTCATTTTCAGCCTCATAAGGTAGAGACCATAATCAAGATCCAAGTTCCAACATTTGTTAGTGGCACCAAGGGCTAGGGACCCAGAAGTCCCTACTAGGAGAATTTATGGATTATAACACGTTCACAGCAATAATGGCCAACCATTTTCTAGTAGCCGATAATCTAAAACAATGACTTTGCTTTGTAAAATCTCAAAAAGAATATGAAAAAAAAAATGCATTTGAGTATCTACGCGGTCCTTAATGGACTCTGGTTTTCATTGAATAGATATAAATGCCTTGGCATTTTGATCCTACTTAAATCTCACTATTTCTGGCTGAAGACATTATTTATAAACACATACAACTGAAAAAAAGTGGAGCACACATTTAAGTTACGAAGATCAAGTAAGTCAAGCTAACCTCTCTACTTCTTCACACATACTGGCTTTTTTCACATGTACCCCCCCATTGGATCATGTCTCTTCCATAACTGCCTAATTTTTAAGCCGAGGTCAAGTTTCAGTAATAATAGGTGGCATTCCTTTGAGCACCAATCTAAGTGCTCTGCATTATCTCATTAAGCTCTCTCATCAACCATATACAGCACGTACTCTTCATTAATCACATTCTGCAAGTGCAGAAACTAAGACACAAGACAGGGTATGGGATTTCCAGGCAATACGGATATTTGAATCTAAGCAGTCTGGCCCCAAAGCCCACTTTCTTAGTCATCACACGAAACTGTCTCTGATGTTGCATGTCTATATATTGCATCGTACTAGCCTCAGCACTCTATTCCAGCTGCCTGCGGCACTTACATGCCTATCTTATATTCAACCTCTTTGACTTTAAAAGTTGAACAAATTAAATTGTAATGAATTATGAACATAAATGTAAAGGATAAATTAATAAAACTTTTAGAAAATAAGCAGGAGAACATCTTTAGGATTAGGTGAAGAGTTTTTAGACTTGACACCAAAAGCATGGGCCCTTAAGGAATAATATGGTAAGCTGGACCCCATCAACATGTAAAATTCGTGGAGTTCCCATCGTGGCGCAGTGGTTAACGAATCCAACTAGGAACCATGAGGTTGCGGGTTCGATCCCTGCCCTTGCTCAGTGGGTTAACGATCCGGCGTTGCCGTGAGCTGTGGTGTAGGTCGCAGACGCGGCTCGGATCCCACGTTGCTGTGGCTCTGGCATAGGCTGGTGGCTACAGCTCCGATTCAACCCCTAGCCTGGGAACCTCCATATGCCGCCAAAGCGGCCCAAGAAATGGCAAAAAGACAAAAATAAATAAATAAGTAAAAATAAAAACTTAATTTAAAAAAAACATGTAAAATTCTTGATCTGCAAAAGACCCTGTTAAGAGGATACAAAGGTAAATTATAGACTAGGAGAAATATTTGCAAATCATATATTCAATAAAGGACTATATCTAGAATCTATAAAGAACTCAACAGTAAGAAACAAAAAACCCAATTCACTCCAATTAGAAAATGCACAAAAGAGATGAACATACATTTCCCTAAAGAAGATATACAGAGAACAAATACAACATCTTACCATTAGGGAAATGCACATTAAAACCTCAGTGAGGTATAACTACACACATAACAAAATGACAAAAATCAAAAACAGTGAAAACACCAAATGCTGGCAAGAAACTGAATCACTCATACTGCTGATGGGAATATAAAATGACACAGCTACTTTGGATAATAATTTTCCAGAGTTTTATGAAATGAAACACATAATCCAGTAAATGCATTTATCCCCAAGAAATGAAAACTTATGCTCAAACAGAAACCTGTACAAAAATGTTCATAACAGCTTTATTCATAATAGCCAAAACTGGAAATGACCTAAATATTCTCCAGCAGGTGAATGATATTTCCATATAATGGAATATTACTCAGCAATAAAGAGCAACAAAATACTAGGAGTTCCCACTGTGGCACAGCAGGTTAAGGATCTGGCGTTGTCTCTATGGTGGCTTGGGTCACAGCAGAGGCACAGGTTCAACCCCTGGCCCAGGGCACTGGGTTAAAGATCCAGCATTGCTGCAGCTGTAATGTAGGTCACAGCTGCAACTAGGATTTGACCCATGGCCCAAAAACTTCCAAATGCCAAGGGTGCAGCAAAAACAACAACAAAACAACAACAAACTATTGCCATACACCATAACTTGAATGGATCTGAAAGGAACTACGCTGAGTTGAAAAAGCCTATCTCAAAACATTACATGCTGTGTTATTCCATTTATTCAACATTCTTGAAATAGCAAAACTCCAGAGATGGAGAACAGATTAGTGGTTATCAAGTGGCATCGTGATTATGGTAGTGTTACATGAATTTACACATGTAATAAAGTTGCACGGAGCTATACACAAACACAAAGATACACACACACATTTGAGTACATGTAGCAATGGTGAAATGTGAATGAGTTCTGTGGATTGTCCCAATACCAATTTCCTGGTTTTGCTATCATACTATTGTTATATAAGGTGTTACTGGGAAAATTGGATAAAGCATACATACGACCTCCCTGCCCAGTCTTTTTTACAATTTCCTATAATCATTTTAAATAAAATCTATAATAATTTCAAATAAACATATATATGTTTTTAAAGTAGGACAGTCAGGACCAAGATCTTAACCTTGTGGCACTCCACTAGACAGCTCATTCAGTTAGAAAAATGTCACAATCACTGCTATTTGAATAAAGTTATTTCTATCAGCTATAAATTAATCTAACAGTATAATCACCAAGTCCTCATTTCACCATCTTAACCACAAAAGATCCAGGGGAACTTTCATCACTTTTCTGAAATTAAGATAGGCTATGTCCACAGGCTCCCCTCAACCTCTACCCTAACTGGAGACTCTACAGTAAGATTGCTAGCAAGACCAGTCTCTGATGAGGCCATGTTGGGTCTTTTTCTATGTGCTCATAAACCACGTTTAGTAATTCATGAATTTGATTGGTGATTGATGAAAAGCTGAAGTCACGTGTCCTAGTTTCCCCAATTCCCCTTACCTACTGGTTCGTTTTATTTCCTGACATTCTTCCATTCATTCATTATTCATCATCATACCCTATTGAGTGTTCATCTTACATGCACTGCTGCTCCGGCCTGGGGCCCTTTGCCTCTCGCTATCTCATGACTCCAGCTTGCTTTAGACTTTCTATGGAAACAGAGGAGGAAGCAACTAATTTAGTCTACAGGGACCAGGCATTTTCACAAGGGGGGCATTTAAGATAGTTTATCAGGGTTTTTTCCTCCCTCTTCCAGAAGACGGAGTGAAAATGCCCTCTTAAGTGAATCAGCTATTCTTCTGCCAAGCAAATTCTTGCCAGTCTTTGAAAGATCCACTCTGGGATGTTAGGCTATTATCCAAGAAATCTAATCTACTTCTCTAAACCAATAACAAAAGCCTTCTTTTACATCTTTTTCTTCCAAAGTCAACTGAAAAGAAAAAAATAAATGAAATGAAAACTCTATGCTCAATTTTCTGTTCCAAACTCTAACGACAAGGATTAAATTCTAATTTCTTTTTTAAAAATCTATTTTATTTTTATGCAGCAGCTTAAAATGTGGCATCTCGGTTCCCAGAGCAGGGATTGAACCTGGGCTGCAGTGGTAAAAACGCTGAATCCTAATCACTACACCACCAGGGAACTCCCTCTAACTTTTTAGTCATGGAATTTTGCATCAGAAATGGATGTTAGCTGCCAGCCTCCTCATCAAAGAGAAGAAGAAGCAACAGAGGGGTAAGTGCAATGAGCCAGGGGTCTGCTGAAAGAAGAATGCAGACTTTCCACTCCCAGCCAATGCCCCTCCACTCTGCCATATGTGATGAGTGTTGCCTTACTGATATCTTTTGGCATCAAATCTTAACAAGAGCTGCTCAAGGAAGAGGGCTCATACCCTGATCCTCCATAACTCTCTTGTCTTCCAAAGGACTGGGATAGGCTCCTTGAAGAGGTTAACATCTGAGCTTCCTTCTTTTCTTTATGCTGGTCAGGGTCTGAGGCTCTAGAAGCAACACTGACAAAGTCTTATCTCAAGGAGGGAATCAAAGGGAAGCCTGCCAACTCTCCTTGCTCCATGTAACTTCAGGGAAGCCCTCCCCGTGTTCTCTTCCACATGGCCTTTGGCAGGAATGAAGAGGGGACTCACTCTTCATCCTCTGGCAAGAGTCCACCCTACACACTCCCCACCCTAACACCCTACACCACATCTTCCTTGAGGCCCTCAGGACCAACCTCAGCATACTTTTCACCCTGTCTCTGTCATCACAAGAAGCCTATGGCTCCCAGGTCAGCCCTTGTCCCCTGCACAGCTCAAAGAGCAGAAAGGCAACCATGTCCCCAAACACAGGCACACTCACACACACAACCCCTGTTGCCCATCTGGCCTTATGTTTTACTTAGAATTTATGATCATCTGACAAACCATATGCTTTACTTAATTTTTTATCCCCCTGCTTCTGGAATAAAAGCTCTATAAGGACAGGAAATGGTGTATGTTTCATTTACTGTTAGACCTGTGCTGCTGCCACTTTGTAGGAACTAAAAAAATATTTGTTAAATAAATAAATCCTTAGGACTATTTTTTAAAGTCTGAAAACATACCATTCGAAGACCAAAGGACATCTGAGAAGTTTGAGAGGAAAGCAGAGTTCATTTGTGGCAACCAGGGAACATGAAGAAGGCCTCAGCCCTAAGGACCTCCAGAAACAGCATCTATTCCATGAAATAACTGTTAGCAGCAGGGGTATTCAGACTGTAGACAAGACCAGACCTAAGTAAATAGTGTGGCTTTTGAAACAGGGACTAGAAATAACTTGGCACCGACCATGTGTCAAGCACCGCATCATTTATTTATCACAAGCACCATACAAAGTGGTCTTGTGGTCCCCATGTACAGATGAAGAAACTTAGGCAAAGAGTACTGAGATCCACAACCAGTAAGTGATGGAGCCAGTTTGTTTGTTTGTTTGTTGTTTCTTTTGATTTTTTTTAAGAGCTGCACCTGTGGCATATGGAAGTTCCCAGTCTAGGAGTCGAATCGGACCTACAGCTGCCAACCTGCACCACAGCCACAGCCACACCAGAAACAAGCCATGTCTGTGACCTACACCACAGCTCATGGCAACACTAGATCCTTAACCCACTCAGAGAGGCCAGGGATTGATACTAGTTGGGTTGGTCATCGCTGAGCCACAATGGGAACTCCAAGGAGCCATTTTTCAAACCTAAGTCTCTTGGGGTCCCAAAGCCATGCCCTTTTGTCTCCCTGGGCCTACCTGACCTCTCCATTCCAGGCATCAAGGCACATTCCAGGTATACCTGGTCCCAATCTATCAGAGGTGCCTCCTCTGAGCCCCAAATAACCAATAGGATCTACTGGTGCCCAGCTTGTGGTAATGAATGCTACCAGGCTGAGACCCTGGGTGCTCTCTCTCTTCTTTTCCCAGCTTCACTGAGCTATAATTGAGAAATAAAATTGCATATATTTAAAGTATACGATGATCTGATATAGGTATATACTATAAAATTTTTACACAATCAAGTTAATTAACATAGCCATCACCTCACATACTTATTCTGTGTGTGTGTGTGTGTGTGTGTGTGTGTGTGGACATTTAAGATCTACTCTTTTAGGAGTTCCTGTTGTGGCTCATCATTAATAAACCCAACATAGTATCCATGAGAACACAGGTTCGATCTCTGACCTCACTCATTAGGTTAAGGATCCAGCATTGCTGCAAGCTGTAGCATAGGTCACAGAGGCAGTTTGGATCTGGCATTGCTGTAGCTGTGGCAAAGACAGCAGCTCTGATTCAAACCCTAGCCTGGGAACTTCCATGTGCTACAGATGTGGCCATAAAAAGAGGGAGAAAAAAAATCTACTCTCTTGGCAAATTTCAAGTATACAATAGAGTGTTATGAAGTACAGTCACTGTGCTGCACATTCGATCCTCAGAACTGATTCTCTTACCACAGAAGGTTTGTACCCTCTGACCAGTATCTCCCTCTCTCAGCTCCTGGCAACCACCATTCTACTCTGTTTCTATGAGTTTGACTTCTTTTTTATCCCATATAAAAGTGATTCCATGCAGCATTTGTCTCTCTCTCTCTCTGTCTGGCTTATTTCCCTTAGAATTGTGCCCCCTACCCCACACCTGTTTATCCATGTTGTCATCTTAAATAGTAGGATGTCCTTCTTTTGCAGCTGAATAATATTCGATTGTATATACCGACCACATGAAAAAAAGTACAGAACCCACTAGAATACTTGAAAAAATCAACTTCTTTTTTTTTGTCTTTTGTCTTTTTGTTGTTGTTGCTATTTCTTGGGCCGCTCCCGTGGCATATGGAGGTTCCCAGGCTAGGGGTTGAATCGGAGCTGTAGCCACCGGCCTACGCCAGAGCCACAGCAACGCGGGATCCGAGCCAAGTCTGCAACCTACACCACAGCTCACGGCAACGCCGGATCGTTAACCCACTGAGCAAGGGCAGGGACCGAACCCGCAACCTCATGGTTCCTAGTCGGATTCGTTAACCACTGCGCCACGACGGGAACTCAGAAAAAATCAACTACTTAACTAAAGAAAAGTATGGTGAAAAAGGGTGGGAAAGCAGGTGATTAGGATATAGCCTACTGGTACATTTCAGAAGGTTTTTATGAGTAGGATTTGATTAATCATTGCCAGACCTTAGGAGGACAAACAAAAGTAACTTTATATAAAGGCAGGAAAGAGGTGCTTTGTAACCAAGTCCCGTGAGGCGTTTGTGATCCTGGGGTTGTGATCCCTGGAGAAATCGTCAAGGAAAGAATTTATGTCCTTCATCCTGGATAGTTCTTACTGCCAATGGTGAGAGGTTTTGATCCAGATGAGATGGCCTCTGGCAGTCCCCACTATCGGGTGACTCTAGGATTAAGAATGGTTCCATACCTTTCACAGGGCCCACCTGACATGTCAGTGCTTCAGAGCTACAGTGCTTGCAGAATTATCACAGTTACTGAGTGGGATTATTGTGCCTCATTAAACATTAAATATATCTAAAGAATGGCACTGCATAAACATACTATGGGCTTGTAGCATCTTAACTGGATCTAATCGTCACATCCCAGAAATCTAAAATCTAATATAGACAATTAGGTTTAGTAGAAGAAGAGGGAAATGAAAGCTTATGACCGGGACAGTTATAAGAAAGAGGCTTATTAAAAGTGAATGTGGGAGTTCCCCCCGTGGTTCAGCGGTAACAAACCCAACTAGTATCTATGAGGACATGGGTTCTGGCCCTACTCAGTGGGTTAAGAAACTGGCGTTGCTGTGAGAGCTTTGGTACGGGTCACAGACTTGGCTCAGATTTGGCATTGCTGTGGCTGTGTCTGTGGCGTAGGCTGGCAGCTGCAGCTCTGATTCGACCACTAGCCTGGGAATTTTCATATGCTGCAGGTATGCCCCTGCAAATACCACCCTCAAAAATAAATACATAAATACATAAATAAATAAATAAATATGAATGCAGTGGGAAAGACACTATTTATCTGTCTCTAGTCCTAACAAACGGTAGTGTTCTTGGTATCAGCTATTTTCCCACCTGTCCAGTAGGTGTCAGTGTAAGACAGTGTTCCTAGAACTGACGAAGCTTTAAACGAGAAACAAAAAATAGACTATGAAGTTATAAAAGAAAGATGTAATAAAGATGGGGCTACAAAAATTCCACATAAGATTTTAAATGACATTATTTAAAAATAGGCTGACCTAAACAAAAATTCCTCATGGGTGAGATGACAGAGTTGGACAAGGGGGGGCTCAGAAGACCCCATCTGGCTTTCAGATTCCTTGTGAAGTCAGCAGGAATTTCTGCTCTGAATGCATCCAGCAGAACTCAGCATTGCTGTAAGAGCTGGTCACTATTAACTAGTACAAGAACCAATGAACAGCCAGCCAGACCCTTTAAAAAAAAGAGAGAGAGAGAGAGAGATACTTCCCTGCTTCTCAGAGATTTACCAGATAAAACAGAAATCCTATAATCCACAGAAATAGATCATTACAAGGATTATAAAAGTGAACCAAGGAAAAAGGGGAAACGAAGGTCATATGAGCAGTGTGTAGAATATGTTGAGTCATGCAGGGTGTGCTGCCTGGAGGAGTTGTCCTTTGACCTGGAATGGAAGAGAAGAGAGCCACAAAACCAGGGCTCCACCCGAGCCCCGCCCTTCTGCTCTACATGCAATTTTCCTCCTCCGAATATGAATGAATGCACTTTATACTCTGATAAAGGGCAAGCAATAAATGACTTTAAAAAGAATTATTTTTTTAATTCACTCTATAAAGGTACTATTGATATGATAAAGGAAAAATAAGGGGAAAGGGCATATCTACTGAGTACCTCACACACAGAGTATGTCATATGATCCTTACCAAAATCCTGAGATACACTGAAGCACTATGCTGTACACCAGAAGCTAACAACACGGTAAAGTCAACTAGACTTCAATTTTTTAAAAAAATCCTGAGATGTAAGCGATATTGTTCTTATTTTTAGATAACGGATCCAAGGCTCACTAAAGTTACATAACTTGCCTGAGATTACAATAGCTAATACTGATGAGCAAGTACTCTGCACCAGATATGTAAATGCACCAGCAACAATCCTATGAAAAAAGTTACTATGTGTTCATTTTGCAGAACAGGACATTAAGTCTCACAGAAAAGAAGTTCTTGCTTCCCCAAGGTCACAGAGCTCCGAATTAGTCCAGCTGAAATTCAAACTCACGGGCTGCATGTGGGTTCTCTGGCGAGCAGACTGAAATGGAATGAAGGCTGCAGTGTTTATTGCGGAATGCCTTAGGATTAGCACCTGTGGAAGGAAGGCATGAAAGCAGGACTGGGAGGCCCATGTGAATTGCTGGGCCCTGGGCCAAATAGCTAGGCTTATATACACCTGCCATAATCCGTCATTGGCTGTGGACATGGCCTAGGCAGCTGAGGCAGACCCTGAGGGGCTAGCAGCTGACAAGCATCTGCTGATCACACCCCTTTCTGGAAAGGACATCTGGGCAGCCCCTCCACGTTCCTCGCACCCTGTCTGTGTCTTAGCCCAGTTCACATTTTTTGGCTACAGCATGATGGTCGAGGCCAGAAGGGAGACAGGAGACCTTGATGGAATTTTCATCGTGGGGCTGCTGCTGATGAGGCCGGGCCCCAGCTTCTCACCCCTTAGATGCTTCAAACAGCATCAGCAGAAGTCGAGAAAGGGGTGGAGGCTGACAGCGCTGACTCAACAGCAGGGTCAGTCATTAAATGATTGTTGTTGATTGACACCATCTAGGTAGCTTAGAAAGGGAGGTTCCAACCCACTCACAGACCCGATAGCTGGTCTGGGCACTTCCGTGGTATAGGAACATCTGATCACCGGCTGCTTGCCCCTCACTCCCTGCAGATGCCACTGAGATGGCAAAGCCACCCAGTGTGCCCAGCACTGGCCTGGCCTGCTGCCTGCCTGCCTGCCCCGCCTGAGGTGAGTAGGCTGGTTTCCCTTTGGAAATAGAGCCGCCTGTGCTACTTCAAGCAATGACCATAGCAAAATGCCACCCTGAGTGGCCAGAAATTCTCATACTTCTACTTGAATTCAGAGAACAGCTGACTTGACAGAAGGCAGAAAGCGGGTGAATTTAGCTCGCCTGGGAACAGATGAGCACAGAGCCAAACCAGCTTTCTGTGGTGAAATTCCTCAGCCCTGTCATCCCAGTGAAGTGTGGAAGAGAGGCTGGAAAGCTTGCAGAACTGGAACCTCATCACCTCATGGGTCTGCAGCCCATGTCTGCCATAAACCCCAGCACGGTCATGGGCCCCCCACCCCACCCCATGAACTTGGTTGCCTTGGATCACCCATTTCCCGCTCCTGGAACTGGACCTCCCCTTGGGCACAGTCAGGAAAACCCAGCCAAAGCCTCCATTCAAATACTGCTCCTTGAAACCATCCATGCCCACCACCCCCGTCGAAAGTAATTTTAATTCCTTTGGCAGCTACCACTGAAGTTTTCAGTTGTTTGACAAGAGAGTTACTAACATTTTAAATTGTACATAAGAATCACCACAAGGGCTTGATGAAAAGCCAGATCCCTTGCTTCTGGGCTCCAGACCTGCTGATTCATCAGGGATGGAGAGGCCTGAGAGTCTGCATTTTCATAATCAGCCCTGCTATCCCCCCATGCACATGATCCATAAGGAATAGTTTGAGAAGTCCTGGCATCGTGATCTAAAAAGATTTCCTCCCTCCAAAAGGGAGTCTACACTTGCTGTAGAGTCGATTTCCTCAAGTTCATGTTTAGATGCAATAGGAGGTAGAGACCCTGCTATATTCATTGCTTTCTTTCCTACAGTATCTAGCGTAGAGTTTCAAAATAGTAGGTGCTCAAACATTGTGGACTGGTCAGCTAAGAGTCTTTTTGGTCTCCTGGTTTTTGTTTCACTCTTCCAAACAATTTGGGGTTTGTCAGAAGCCCACTTCTCACTCCTGCTTTGCCCATATTTCCACCTCCCATCCCCAGGCTCCTACATAATCTGCATAAGCCACTGAGCTCTGCCTTCACCCCACTCAACCTGCTCCTTCTGTAACCTTCCTTTAGTAGGTCCCTTCACCCCACTCAATCTGCTCCTTCTGTGACTTCTTTTAGTAGAGTTTTCAGTTGTTTGATGAGAGATTTTGGCAGGATTTTTAAAAAATTCTCTGTTTTACAAAAGACCATATTTTATTCTAACTTTTAAAACATACATGTTCATTGGGCATATTTTAGAAAATTGAAGCATAAAGAGGAAACCGTACTGGTAATCTCAGTTTCCTCTTTGGTGTGCTTTTTCGCACATCCAGATCCCACCTTCTGGGAGCTATGTCGACAGCCTTCATTTTCCTTTGGACCTTCCCTTCTTTTCTGAGAAGGCTGGCACCTTATCTCAGATTTAGAAGGGAGATTTGAAGGGAAGAGGGAATCTAAAGGCGGTTATAAATAAACAAAACTGGTTCTGTGATTTAGCCCCACCTATCCAAAATTAAACACATATGAAACTAGTGGTACGGCTTTGACCAAGCACACTCTGGAAATGTTTGGGCAACGGCATTTCAGAGAACTCAGTCTTCTTGCTGGCTTTCAGGATCCACTTAGCAAAACAGGTAGATGATTAGGAGAAGGTAGGGATAATATGCACAACAATAAAAATAGAAAAGCAAACATATACGACATCCTATGTGCTGGGGACGGGTATAAACATGCATTGCATGCATTAACTTCACAACAGCTCTATGAGGTAGGAATTATTACTGCTACCACTTGACAAAGGAGGAAAATGAGTCACAGAAAGGTTAAGTAACTGGCCCAAGATCATACAGCTAGTAGTGGAATTTGAACCTCATCAGGCTCCAGAGTCCATGTTCTTAACTATTAACTGCAAGTTAATGAGCATGCCAACAATTATAACATTTACGTCATTTAAAGACTGTAAGTAACACTGCACTTGAAATTTTGTCCAAGGTCCCAAACATTCCAGAGTGTTTGCTTAGGAAATAAGACTAGTCAAAAAAAAAAAAAAAAAAAAAAAAAAAGGAGTTCTCATAGTGGCTTAGTGGTTAACGAATCCAACTAGGAACCATGAGGTTGCGGGTTCGATCCCTGGCCTCGCTCAGTGGGTTAAGGATCCGTCGTTGTGAGCTGTGGTGTGGGTTGCAGACGCAGCTCGGATCCTGCATTGCTGTGGCTCTGGTGTAGACTGGTGGCTACAGCTCCAATTAGACCCCTAGCCTGGGAACCTCCATATCCTCCACAGGGTGTGGCCCTAGAAAAGACAAAAAAAAAAAAAAAAAGACTATAGTCAACCATCAGACAATGGTTCCACCCAAAATTATCATGACTCAGTCCTGTCTGACAGAGCTTGCATGCAGCTTGATTGAAGAGCCAGGGTTTACTTTAAGAAAATGCTTCTTTTACTCCTGAACTTTGTTGTTTTCCTGAATTCCTTTAGTCAACAAATTTATTGAGCAAATACTATGTGCCAGGCATTATTCTAGGTTCTTGGCCCAAAAGATCAGTGAGCTGCGTTGTTTACCCACCATGTGAGGACTCAGCCTCCACTGGATTGGTGGCTGGAGATTGGCAAGAGAGGTGGGGATGGGTTGCGTGTTCACACATGAGAAATTGCTATGTAACAAGTGAGCTTGGGTCTAAAACTAGCATCCTGTGTAACCAACTATCTGAAGTATAAGAAACCCAAGTCCCACATGGGTGGTGAAGCAAGCATTTTTTGTTTTGCTCCCATCAAGAGGAGCCATAGGTGTAACCATTGCCACAGCCAATTAGCCATCCAGCACCCCATTTCCTGGCACTCTGAGCTGTGTGAAGATCAGCTCTGGTCCCACATCAGCAGCTTACAATGCCTCATGTCTAGTGTGAGTTGGCAGTGGCTCTGCCACTTGTGACTTGGTTCTGGGTGCAGGCCGGCAGGGCTGCCTCTATCTGGAGCATTGTGGACTGTCATTTGCTGGCTCTTAGAGTACCCACTGGATATGATATCCATCAATTCTGCCCACATGTACTGGGTTAAAGCAAGTCATATGGCCACTCCTAAACTCAACAAAAAAGGGATATTTAATCCTTCAAGGAGGGGCACAACTGGAAAGGAAACTGGGTTATTGGATGAAAAGTTTCTATTGGCCGTAGAAAGCCAACAGTATTTCCTGCTGGATGCGGGGTAAGAGTGAAAGGAAAGTACCAAGAATGACTTGAAGATGGTGGTCTGTTCAACCACAAAGATGGACAGCCATCACCCCAAATGGCAAAGCTACAAGTGAAGTGGTTTATAGCAGAAGATCAGAAGTTCAACACTGGGCATGTTCAGGTCAAGCTGTCCACCAGACCTGCAAGTAGAGATGTCAAGTGGGAGGCTGGATATTATGGTGTCAATTTCAGGACAGACCTCTGGACTGGGGACTCAAATTTGGAAAATGTTGTCATATGGTGGTACTTAAAGCCAAGAGCCCGATGTGATCACTCAAGCAGGCGAGTCAGGCCTGAAGCCTGTCTACATGAGGAGCTGAGGAAGAAGACGAGGATCCAGCAGACGAAACTGAGCCTGAGAAGAAGTGAGCAGGGCGGACACCCAAGGGACTGTTGTGAAGGCCAAATGAAGACATTTTATCAAAAGAAGAAAAATGGCCAATTGTGTCAAATCCTATTAAAGACCGAGAATTGTACTATGGGATTTTGCTATGTGGAGGTCATTTGGTGACAGTGAGAAGAACAGTTTCCATGGGGTGGCAGGTGCAAAGCCTGAAGAGCAAGGATTTAAGGGAGAATATCGAAGAATAAGTAAAGCCAGAGAGTGTAAACTGCACTTTGATTTTTGCTACAATGAGGAGCAAAGAAATAGGGGCGGATGGGAGTGATGGGATCAAGGGGGTTGTTTTATTTTCCTTTTAGGATGGAATAGATGATTGCATAGAAATAAATGTTCATGGGAATGGATCCAGTTTTGTGTGGGAAATTATGTAAGAGAAAGAGGAAGGCATTGCTGCAGGGCTATTCTTAACCTCCTGAGAGAGGATGGGGGGCTCAGCTTTAGAGGGGAGCACAGACAGTCCATCCATGCACAGACAGGAAGCCGGCAGATGCAAGGCTAGTGCATGGGAAGAAGTGGGCGGCGGGTGTATGAAAGTTCTCTTCTTGTTGCTTTCATTTGGGAAATAGGAAACAAGATCATCAGCTTCAAGGAAAATGGCGAAGGAGAGTTGGAGATTTGAGGAGAAAGGGAAAGTGTGAGACAGTTACTCAAGATGGAAATCAGAATCGTGGTTGCTTCTGGGAGTGGTGGTGCAGGAATGGACTGGGAAGAGACTTAGGGGAACTATTGGGGGCTGATGGTAGAATTCTATTTCTTTTCGTTTGTCGGTTTGTTTTTTAGGCATATGGAGGTTCCCAGACTAGGGGGTCGAATCAGAGCTGCAGCTGCCAGCCTATGCCACAGCCCCAGCAACTTGGGACCTGAGCTGCGTCTGTGACCTACACCACAGCTCGCGGCAACACCAGATCCCACTGAGCAAGGCCAGGGATCAAACCTGCATCCTCATGGAACTGGTCGGGTTCTTAACCTGCTGATCCACAATGGGAGCTCCTAGAATTCCATTTCTTGATAGGGGTGTGGGTTACACAGTGCACGTATTTTCTGAAATCATTCAACTTGTAATCTGTGCATTTCACTGAGCATAGGTTATCCCTCAATTTAACAAGAAGAAAAAGAAAGAGAAAAAAGAAGAGGTCGCAGACAAGAGGGGGATGAGAAGAGGAGAAAAGTCACCCAGAAAAGTGGGAGAATGAATGGAGAGGAGAGGTGTGGCATTAAAGACCCACTGGAGATTAATGGTCATTACGTCAATCAACAGACTGCAGTGCGTTACTCCCCACCCATATTCAGCTGCACAGGTGCAAGGCAGAGCTGGGCTGACCCAGAACCGTGGTTTTGCCAAGCAGGTAGCATGAAGAGGAAGAGATATGCAAAGGAGGTTCTGCAATGATTGACCACAGTGATGATGGTTTTCAAAATAAGGCTGTACCGTGTCTGAACTGAATATCAAATCCATTCACAGACTGAAATAGATACCACGGCTGTCAAGGTAGAAACACTCAGGTAGATTAGAGAAAACACTTTCTTGTTGATCTGTCTTGTAATCAGCATCACCGATGCTTTTAATCATCTCTGATTGCATCTTATCCTGTTAAATGTATTCATGTGCTCTTTGGAGATCTTCTATTCCAAGGAAGGGGCCCTCTTTTAGGAAGACAGGGAGAAATGCATTCTTCACACCTGCACATTTTCTGGCTATTTGCCTCGTGGGCCAAGGACACGGCCATTTTTGCCCGTCTGGGTTTCTGGTAGTAAATTCTGCCACTGCCCTCTGCCAGGTTGGCCCAGTGGTAGATAGAGTGAATCACTGCCCAGGGGATGTGATTCCAGTGGTGTAGTCCAGTCTCTTGCCCTTGAATACCACCTTTCTTCCCTAACGTCTTGGCCGATGTCTACATGTCACCAAAATTATAGTCTCCCAGCTTAAGGTTTTAATCATAAATCAAAATTCATGTAATCTTGTTATCAATAAATTATACTTTACACTAGAAATGTTCCCATCCTTCCCTCTACACGCCTGCAAGGTTTAGACAGAAGGGTGAAGACTTTGGGAAGTTCCCAGGAAAAAGGGTTTTGTCTTTGGGTTGACAGTCTCGCTGCCCCTCTCTCCACCAAAGGCCCCACTCACAGGTCCATGGCTCCCTGCAGGGACTGTGAACACAGCACAGACCCTCTGTTTGGCTGCCTTGACTCTTCAACCTAGCTCCCCCAATTTGCCTACACCAGCCTGTTTGAGACAACACTTTTTTATTTTTATTTTTTTGGCAAGGGATAGAACCTGCACCACAACAGTAATCTGAGCCACGGCAGTGACAACAGGAGATCCTTAACCCACTGAACCACCAGGGAACTCCCTGGGACAATTTCTTTACCAAAGGGTCAAGGTCACTTTAAAGGGAATGTATGCAAGGAAATGTTAAGCTGGATGCTAGACGTGACTTTCATCTGAATCCAAAGGTAACGGGAACCTAAGATGTTTATTCTTCATGACAGGGTTGCTGCTTGGGCTCAGACCCAGTCTGTTTGTATCCCGAATCTAGCGCCCTCAAATCTAAGCATCACCCCCAAAGAGGTCCTGCCTCTGACTTTCAGAAGGAAAATCAGCTCTTCTGAAAAATTGTTCCCCTCACCTAGAGGGACCCATTTTCACCCCCAGAATCCATCCTCTTCTCCCCTATTAGCGTATATCCACACCCAGGCCTTTCAGCAGAGGCTTCACTGAGACACTCAGCAATTACACAACGATGCACCCCTGTTCCTCTAGACAGGGATTGGGAGGGGAGGGGCCACCCAGGGTGAGCATAGCCCTCCCCCTCACTCTCCTCTTGAAGGGTCCCACAAGGGTTAGTTGAGGGTACTCACCTGTTTACTAACACCTGTTACTTCAAAGGTAGACCCGTTACACCAAGTCCATCCACACATCCTTCGGGGACAAACAAACATTACTGCTCATGGACAGTCTAAACCCATCATGAGAAGAAAATATGTACTAATATCATTATAATTTTTCCTTCCCTGGAGCCAGGAAGTCACATTATTACACAAAAGAGAAACCACTAGCTTCTTTCTTGCTCCCACATTCTTTTTTTTTTTTGGCTGCACTTGCAGCATAAGGAAGTTCCTAGGCCAGGAATAGACTCCAAGCCCCTGCTGCAACCTATGCAGCTGCTACAGTAACAGCAGATCCTTAACGCATTGTGCCGGGCCAGGAATCAGGGCCGGGAACAGAACCTGTGCCTCAGCAGCAAGCCAAGCAGCTGCAGAGACAACACTTGAGCCTTAATCTGCTGCTCCGCAGCAGGAACGCCTCACTCCCACATCCTTGAAGGACGCTCCCTTGGTTGGAAAGTTCTGAGATAAGCATCTGGTGCAGGTTCACTCCCATTCTGCTCAGTTCTCATCCCGTGTAAAGCAGGTAAAGCCAGGCCGTGGTCTCCGGGTTCCCACATTGGTGATGCTAAGTGCTGGACGACAGCATCTCCCTGGTACCCTTCTCCCTCCTCACACTAGTCTCCCCACCCCCCGATTTAAGGAGGGGGTGAGGCAGAGAAGTGTTGACACAGAGGCATCCTGTGCTTTGACGGCAGAACTGAGGTTGGGAACATAAACATGGGGTAAAATGTGTGATGGGGGGACAGGCACAAGAGGAAACAAGCCGGAATGACGCACAGGGCAGATCATGACCGGACTTGCAGGCCACTCTGCTCCCAGTCCTTTGACAGCATAAGGAAGAAATTCTGAGGGCTGGCTTGCCCAGACTGCTGGCTCATCAGCTGCCTAGGAGGCTCTCACAGGAAAAAAAAAAAAAAGATTTTGAGGTCTGTGGGTCCCACAATATTATTTTGCTTCTGAGTAACAAAGAAAAAAGAAATAATTTGACAACTATTGGTTAAACATATATACAGTATAACGGGGTCAACATATATTGATAAGATAGTGAATAAAACTGAAAAGTAGTTAGCAAGGTGTAGATGGGTGACAGTCAGTTACAGAAGAAATAAGGTACCCCAGTAGCAAAACTATGAAGAGCTCCTAGAAAGCATCAGTACTTAGATGTCAAAATCCTGATTCTATTACAGTTTATTCACACCTGTTTTTTTTAAGTCTCACTTCTTAATAATATTACCTAATTTTTGCCCAGAAAATGCTTTTACACATATCACTGCACAAAAGGCCAAGAAGCAGAGTATTATTATCTTCACTTCTATTTATGAGAAAAGGCCTGGAAGAATTCAGTGGCTTGTTCGAAATCACACAGGGACAATGAGACAGCCACCCCCATCGCCAGGACCATGCCTATGCCTGCCACAGACCTCTGACCTCGCCATTCCCTCTGCTTGGAAAGCCCTTCCCCCCAGCCCCACTTGGCTGGCTCCTCACCATCCTACAGTCATCCCAAATGTTTCCCCAGTTTAAAGTCACCATCCCCCATTCCAAGCGCCCCTCTACCCCAAGAGTCTTTAAACTACATCCCTCAGGCCAAATCTGGCCCGCCTACCTGTTGTATTTGTTGTTTTTGTAAATAAAGTTTTACTGGAACACGGCCATGCCCATTCATTCACATATTATAAGTGGTTGTGTTCCTGCAGCAGCTGTGGAGGTAAGTAGTTGAGACCAGGGATTATATAATTGACAAACCTAAAATATTAACTATTTGATCTTGTACCAAAAAGTTTGACAACAGTTGCTCTATCCTATCTCTCCATTTATTTTCTTGACATTTCTCATAGTGTGTGTGTGTGTCTGTGTGTGTGTCTGTGTGTGTATCCTGCCTCTAGAATATTAGCTTCACAAGAGCAGGGTTCTTTACCACTGTAACTCCAGCTTCTAGATCCTCTAGATTAGTAGGTAATCAATAAATGGCTCTTGGTTTATTCCAATTTCACAGAGTCTCCAGGCAATTTCCTTTTTATAGTTAGGATGACTAAAGGAGCAAAATATCTGATCTCCTTTGCTGTTATATATTTCACTGTCCATTAACCGTACTTTTTTTTTTTTTTGCTTTTAAAACAGGTGCCCGAAGGGCACTGCCACACAAGTCATTTCAATATTATACTTTAAATTAATTGATTGCTCTTTAATTTTTAAATTGTAAAAAATTTGGAATTTTTGCTAATAACATTAATGTTCATTGATGAAGCTTCAAAATCTACATTCATTCAGTTTCTTAACATCATATTACGTTTTTTCTAATAAAACACAGCTGGGAAGCAGCTACTGAAAATTACATAGTGTGGCCATTCTCATTTATGGCCTAACGTATTTCTTCCCTACTAGAAAGATATTCCCTACAACATTTATTGTGGAGAACAAGAAAGGAAACTATTCTGTTTCTTCCAGAAAATTCCTATTTGGGCCCTTCGGCCATCACCGCTTACCTATCCCTCTGGCCCAAAAGACCTAAGGAAAATTAGGGGGTGGAGTTACAGTAGTTAAATGAGGTTACCAGAAGTTGATTCAAATGAAATAATCAAGGGAAAGAATTTCTAAAATGACCCTCCCCAGTAAGAGTCCCCACACCCATAACCCCAGACATAAAGAGCATGGCAGTCATTTGTGAGTTTTAGCTTGAGTCAGAGACCAAGAGCCCAGTCACCTCTGAAACCAAAGATCCAGTATCTGACCTTGAAGGTCACCTCTAAAACACTATAACCTCCCCCCATATCTTTCTTTCAAAAGTCTGCTGTGTCATTTAGATTATGCAGGTTCTTCCCTTTGAAACATCCGGTAGTTTTACATTCTAAGCCATATGGCTGTGTTTCCCCCCTTTTTCACTCGTTCTCCCCCAAACAACTTAGATTTTTTTTCTTAATCAGAACTGAGATGCTTACCAATGTACATTACCAGAATTTTTAACATACAAGTATTTGCTTTCCCAAATATTTGACTGAAGAATTTAGAAATAAATGCAAAGGGGAAAATATAAAGATATTTTATTGTATGTTTATTGTTCCTATGGCAAGAATACCTATTGTGATGGTTTTATTCAAATAGGAGGCTCACTTCCCCTCTAGGAGCTCCTCCTGAAAGAAGTTCCCAGGGTTAGGCAGAAACAATACACAATGCCAGCACTTCCCGAAGGACAGCCCCATGGAAACTCAAGTACATTTTGTATATAATGTGTTTATTTAACTTACCCTGACTACCATATCTAATCTAGCACCCTAATCATTGTCTATCCCCTTGCCTTGCTTTATATTCTTCATAACACCTATCACAGGGTTGCTATTATGTTATCCACGTTACCTTACTTATCATATTATCTGTCCTGCCCACAAGCACAGAAGGCCCATGGTCTTACACTCCACTGAATCCTCAGAGCTTCGAATAATCTTGACACATAGCAGGAGCTCAATAAATATGTATTGAGAGCAGTGGGCACCGTTGGTTCTCCTTCCTGACCATATCCTTTTCACTCCTGTATGGGTTCTATGCATCCCTTTATGTGCTTTTGATTCAAATGGCCCCATCCTTCCAATTCAGAGCACTGCTCAGGGCTATGAGAGCTGTTTTGCCACCTCATGCAGAGGAGCTGAGTGCCTGGGCATGTTCATCTCCCCCAGGGAGCCCACAGCCAATGAAGATGGACATGAGAGTCTGAGAGCCCAGGGCACCTGCCCACGAGTCCTCAGCTCTGTATCTAAGGAGCCAAACCTAAGACACTGGGTGACTGAACACATGCGCCATAGGATTTTACACAAACTCAAATCATTCCTTAACATTCTCACCTTAATAACAAACATTTCAACCACATTTCTCTTGATTCTGCTGAAAACAGTAACAGATTGCTATTTACCAATGAATCCATGTTACAGTTAACGACACTGGGCATTTTAGAAAGGGCTCAGTTTCAAAAGTAATTTCACAAACAATAACTATAAGCACTGGAAAAGAGAAATGACTGAGTCAGTCCCCATTAACCATGCAGAATTAAGCTACTTTGTATTAATGCTATGATTTGAAAAGCACTGCTCTTTTAAAAACAACAGAACCATAACAAAGAAAAATTAAAAATGCATTTGCTTTTAATGCTGCCTGCTTCTTGTAACTTCCTGCTAATGTCTTCATTTCTCAGTCGACATGTGGGTAAAATAAGTTTACTCTGCATCCTCAGAATATCATTAGCAAAAATGAGAGCCTATCTGCATGACTAATTTTGATTAAATTGTGCTTCATCTAAATATCTAAATGCCAGGTTTGCATCCTCAAATGTCCATCACTTAGTTTTCATGACTCCCACAATTCATTTTCCTCTACTTATATGGTAAAAAAAAGACACGGTGTCAAAGGTCAAGCCCCACCTATAACTGGCAGCTATAGAAATGGACAACGGCAGCATTCTGGACTAGAAATTAATACAATTTTCTGAAATCAACTACAATAAAAAGGACAACCACTTACATTCCCACTTTCCCTATGGATCTTACAGCTATGCAAGCAGCAGGCATTTTCCAGTATTGCTTTTAGGATCATGACTAACACTTAAGGAAATAAAGGATAACAGCTTTTATAAGCAGTAGCTGAAATGAGTAAGAAAATACGAATGCCTCCACTTTCACACTTTCTGTTTTCATATGTGTAGTCTCCCCAGCTTCAGTTACCTCCTTGTTGCTTAAGCAAAATCATTTTCTATGTCACTCCTGGCACCAAAAGTATATTAATCGAGATCATCAAAAATCCATAGTGTTTCAAGTCTCTTGTGGAGCAATGGGTTGAGGATCTGACGTTGTCTTTGCTATGGTATGGGTTCAATCCCTGGCCTGGGAACTTCCACATGCTGCCACTGCCGCCAAAAAATAAAATAAAAAAATAAAATTAAAAAAATCCATAGTAAAACAGTATTGAGGTTCCTCAGGAAACTAAATATAGATCTACTATAGGACCCAGGAATCCCAATCCCGGGCATATATCTGGACAAAACTTGCATTCGAAAAATGCACTTCTTTTATGTTCACTGCAGCACTATTCACAATAGCCAAGACATGGAAACAACTTAAATGTCCATTGAGAGATGAATGGATTAAGAAGATATAGTACATACATACAATGAAATACTACTCATCCATAAAAAAGAATGGAATAATGCCATTTGCAACAACATGGATGCAACTAGAGATTAACATACTAAGTAAATCAGAAAGAGAAAGACAAATACCATATGATATCACTTAAATGTGGAATCTAAAATATGGCATAATTGAACCTGTCTACAAAACAGAAAAAGACTCACAGACATAGAGAACAGACTTGTGGTTGCCAAGTGGGAGAGGAGAAGTGGGATGGACTAGGAGTTTCTGGTTAGTAGATGCAAACTGTTATATTTGGAATGGATAAGCAATGAAGTCCTACTGTACAGCACAGGGAACTGTATCTAGTCTCTTGGGAAAGACCATGATGGAAGATAATATAAGAAAGGGAATGTATTTATATGTATACTGGTCACTTTGTTGTATAGAAGAAATTGACGCAACATTGCAAATCAACTATACTCCTATAAAAAAAAATTTTTTTTTTGTCTTTTTAGGGCCATATCTGCAATATGTGGAAGTTCCCAGGCTAGGCATCAAATTAGAAGTGCAGCTGCCTACCTATGCCACAGCCTCAGCAATGCCAGATCCTTAACCCACTGAGCAAAGCCAGGGATCAAACCTGCATCCTCATGGATACGAGTCGGGTTCATTAACCACTGAGCCACAATGGGAACTCCAATAAAATTTTTTTTTTAAATCCGTAGCGTCTCGTTTTACTGGGTATGCATTTCTCCTCGAGTCCTGCATAGTCTTGGCTGTAATGATATTACTGCATCTTCACAGGATTGCTATCTCTGGTAATAGTTCTGATGAAATAATTTTTGAGCCTATGACTCAAGAGACTTTGTTCACTTAGCGATCATTGCATACCCATGCACCATAGTCACTTTTGGTGCCAACACCCAAGACAATCGGGGTAATTCTTACTCTTCTACAGAAGCCCTGGGCCCACCCACTGGCTTCATCCTGGCTCTTCCTCCACATTTAAGGGGCCCAGTTGGAACTCCAGGTCATCACATGTTTGGTCCACAATGAAGCATCCATTCTCAATCGTCTCAACAAAATTTCTGTGGCAAAATATCTATGAAGATACATAAATGCTAGAATTTAACATAGAAGGTGCAACCTCTAAGTTATTTTATGCAGACAACCCTGTGACATGTGTAATAAACTTTGATAACTGTGTACATGTAATCTGAGTTTAGTGTTATCAAGACTGCAGGAGGGAGTTCCCGTCATGGCGCAGTGGTTAACGAATCCGACTAGGAACCATGAGGTTGCGGGTTCGGTCCCTGCCCTTGCTCAGTGGGTTAATGATCTGGTGTTGCCATGAGCTGTGGTGTAGGTTGCAGATGCGGTTTGGATCCTGCGTTGCTGTGGCTCTGGCGTAGGCTGGTGGCTACAGCTCCGATTAGACCCCTAGCCTGGGAACCTCCCATATGCCGCAGGAGCGGCCCAAGAAATGGCAAAAAGACAAAAAAAAAAAAGACTGCAGGAAAGCTAATTCGGCACCTTTCTGGATATGTCTATCTAACATCTTGCTGCATATAAGTATGCACAAATGGTAAGTTGCTGTGATTACGTTGTCCAAACCATGTTTAATGCTTTCTTGTTTTCTTTAATGATTTTTATTTTGTTCATTATAGTTGGTTTACAGCATTCTGTCAATTTCTACTGTACAGCAAAGTGACCCAGTCACACATATATACACATTTTCTCACATTACCCTCCATCAGGTTCCATCCACATTTAATAGTTTTTGTTGTTTTATTCTGTATGTGTGCATGCAATTTGATTATGTTTGTAAATGGGTTTTTTTTTTTTTTTTGGTTTTTTTTGTCTTTTTGCCTTTTCTAGGGCCACTCCCGTGGCATACGGAGGTTCCCAGGCTAGGGGTCGAATTGGAGCTGTAGCCGCCGGCCTCCGCCAGAGCCACAGCAACATGGGATCCAAGCCACGTTGGCGACCTACACCACAGCTCAGGCAACGCCGGATCCTTAACCCACTGAGCAAGGCCAGGGATCGAACCCGCACCCTCATGGTTCCTAGTCGGATTCACTAACCACTGCGCCATGACGGGAACTCCTGTAAATGTTAATATCAACAAATTTCCCTAATATCATGTAAATCCAAACAATAAAAGACAACCATCCCAAAGATTGACACTCACCTCTGCCCCCATGGCTGGGGCTCCCTGGGAGTGGTCCTCACTCAATGGCCCCAGAATCACATATTATATTCTTATCTTCAATATGCCTCTTACCCCTTATGTGGGTTATCCTCCGTCCTACTCACACCAATGCTTCCTCAACTTGAAACGAGCATCACAGAGTCAATTTACTCTTTACTGGTCTCCTTCAGAGAGGTTGGGCCCCACATTCTGGAGGACCCATGTGTTACAAAAGCTCAAAAAAATGTACCAAAGAACCCACGGTCATGTTTCTCCCTTGGAATTTGGTGTCCTGGACTGACACAGTATATGTCCCATGATCCTAAACATCCGTTCTCATGACTAACACCATCAGTTCCCAGGGAAGCATTTCTTTACATGACTTGCCCTGTGCCCTAGGATCTCAAAATGAAAGCTGCTTGCTGCTGAATAGTACCAAGGCTTGTGGGATGTATCTTTGCCAGCGTTGGAGATGGTGCTTGGACTTTGGTGATATTTGAGAGACAGAGGCATATAAGAGAAAATACAAATGAATTAGTCTCAAATCTTTCCTCTGAACATGAATGCAATAGATTCCTGCCTTGACCAAGGGGTGCTTTCCAGTGCTGTCAAAGCTTCTCCTTGTGTTCCAGCTCGCGAAGATTTGGCTGGAGTATGCACAAATTACCATGGTATTCGTAAGAGTTGTGTATGGCCCCATAGGAATATGTATTGAGTAGCATTAACCAATTTATATTACGCTTAAATTGTATTCATGTAGGTTTGGGTGCAACATTCGTGAAATATGATGCCACTTTTTATACTGCTGCTTGACTCTGGATACTGCTTTAAGAGACTGAAAAATCTCAAATATATATATGATAATTACTTGTATGACACTGAGTATGATAGTGTATGGATTTTATGACCCCCAAATCAAAGTGTGTTTCAAAAGAGTCAGACTCTAACTAAAGAACTTGTAATAATACTTTAAACAATTTTTTACTTTTTATTTTTTATACATGCAAGAGAACAGCAGCTCTCAAAGATACTCTCAGAGATCTCTATGACCTCCTGGGAGTTCCAAAGTCTTTTCAGAAGACCTATAACACCAAATTTATTTCATAATAATACTAAGATGTTATTTGTTTTCACTGTCCTAATATTTTCACACATGCTACAAAAGCAATGATAGATATAACTGCTGGTGCCTTACACAAATCAAGCCAGTGGCAACAAATTTACTAGTAATCACTGTATTGTTCACTACTATACATTCACAATTTAAAATATATCTATATCCTTAATGAAACAAAAAGTATTGCTGCTTCCTAATGAAGTACTGTAGTTATCTTGAGAAAAAGCATTTATGCAATTAATATTATCCTTCCAAGCAAAAAAAAAAATAGCATTTTTAAAAACTTGTGTTTGCCACTGTGAACTTGATAGATTCCCAATATTTCAAGATTCTTCTGACTAGGTTGGTTATGATTATTAAAAAATTATGTATAATGAAATGTGTCAACATTTGGAAGACTGTTGTAACTCAGGGCATCAATATTTTCCTAAAGACCACTGTATGTGGTTACAAAATCATGTAAGAATGAAACATCCACTCAAAGTGCAAAATAGACCGTTGGATTTTTAACGTAACAGAATATGAAAGTTCACTGATATGGTTTCTCATTCAACATTGCAACTTGTTTTTAAGCAACACCATTGTCAAGTTTTAGTAGAGTATCGAGACAAAATATCCATACTTATTGAAAAGACTTTTAAAGGCTATTAAAATGCAGATGATATGTAATCTGTACAATATATATATACATATTTCCAGGTAAAGGCTAGATTTCCAGTTCTTCACATGCTTCCACCAAAACAACAGTATCACCACAGACTGAATACAGAGATATGAGAATCCAGCTATAGTTGTCTCCCTTTATCAGTAGGTTCACTTTCTACAGTTTCAGTTATCTGCAAGTAACACTGGCCCAAGAATATTAAATGGAAGATTCCAGAAATAAACTCATAAGCTTTAAATTGCACACTATTCTGAGTAGCATGATGAAATACTTTGCCAATCCCCTCTGTACAGCCTGGTATGTGAATAGTCCTCTTATCCAGCATATCCTGCCCATTATTCACTTGTAGCTGTCTCAGTTATTTCGACTATCACAGTATCTCAGTGCTTGCATTCAAGTGACCCTGATTTTACTTAATAATGGCCCAAAGCACAAAGTGGTGAGGTTGGTACTTTGGGTATGCCAAAAAGAAGCCACAAGGTGCTTCCTTTAAGGCCACAGTAATCAGACAAGAAAATGAAATAAAATTTATCCAAATTGGAAGGGAAGAGGTAAAACTGTCATTATATGTAGATGACATGACACTATATACAGAAAATTCTAAAGACTCCACACAAAAACTACTAAAATTAATGAATGAATTCAGCAAGGAGGCAGGATATGAGATTAACATAAAGAAATCAGTTGCATTTCTTTACACTAACAATGAAATAGCAGAAAGAGAATGGAAAAAAACAATCACTTTTAAAGTTGCAACAAAAAAAAATTAAATACCTAAGAATAAACCCAATCAAAGAGGTGAAAGACTTACATGCCAAGAACTATAAAACATTAATAAAGGAAACTAAAGATGATTCCAAGAAATGGAAGGATATCTCATGTCCTTGGACTGGAAGGACTAATATTGTTAAAGTGGCCATACTACCCAAAGCTATTTCAGATTTAATGCACACCCTATCAAATTACCAATGACTTTTTTTCATAAAACTTAAACAAATAATCCTAAAATTTAAATGGAGCCATAAAAGACCCAGAATGCCAAAGCAATCCTGAGGAAAAAGAACAAAGCAGGAGGCGTAACCCTCTAAGACTTCAGACAACACTGCCACAAAAGTACAGTAATCAAAACAGCATGATATCAGCACCAAACAGATATGTGGATCAATGGAACAGAAGAAAGAGCCCAGCAATAAACCCATAGACAATTAATCTTTGATGAAGGAGGCAAGAATATACAATAAAGACAGTCTCTTCAAACAGGTGGTGTTGGGAAAGTTGGACAGCTGCATATAAATCAATGAAGTTAGAAAACACCCTCATACCATACACAAAAGTAAACTCAAAATGGCTCAGAGACTTAAGTATAAGACATGATACCATAAAACTTCTAGAAGAGAACATTGGCAAAATATTCTCAGACATTAACTGTACCAATGTTTTCTTAGGTCGGTCTCCCAAGGCAATAGAAATAAAAGCAAAAATAAACAAATGGAACCTAGTCAAACGTATAAGCTTTTTCCCAGCAAAGGAAACCATAACCAAAACAAAAAGACAACTTATAGACTGGAAGAAAATAGTTGCAAATGATGAGACTGACAGGGGCCTAATTTCCAAAACATACGAACAGCTTATACAACTCAATAACAACAATAACAAAAACCCAATAAAAAATGGGCAGAAGATTTAAATAGACATTTCTCCAAAGAAGCCATACAGATGATCATTGTGCACATGAAATGATGCTCATCAACTCTAATTATTGGAGAAATGCAAATCAAAACTACAGTGAGGTACCACTTCACACCAGTCAGAATGCCTACATCAAAAAGTCTACAAATAATAAACGATGAAGAGGGTGTGGAGAAAAAGAAACTCTCCTACACTGTAGGTGGGAATGTAAATTGGCGCAGCCACTATGGAAAACAGCATGAAGGTTCCTTAAAAAAACAAAAAATAGAGTTGCAATATGATCCAGCAATCCCACTCCTGAGTGTATACCCAGACAAAACCGTAATTCAATAAGATACATGCATGCCTATATTTACAATAGCCAAGATATGGAAACAACTTAAATGTCCATCAAGAGAGGAATGGATTAAGAAGATGGGGTACATATATAAATGGAATATACTCAGCCATCATAAAGAAAAAATAATGCCATTTGCAGCAACATGGATTGGTTGGAACTAGAGATTATCATACTAAGAAAAGTCAGAAAGAGAAAGACAACCAACATATGATATCACTTCTACATGAGGAATCTAAAATATGAAATAAATGAACTTGTCCATGAAACAGAAAAAGACTCAGACATAGAGAATAGACATGTGGTTGCCAAGGGTTGGGGGGCAAGAAGGATGGAGTAGGAAGGAGGGTTAGCAAATGCAAATTAGTATCCAAAGGTTGGATAAGCACTCAAGGTCTTACTGTATAGCACAGGGAACTATATTGAGTATCCCGTGTTAAACCATGATGGAAAAGGATATGAAAAAGAATACACGCACACATCTAAATCACTTTGCTGTACAGCAGAAAGTACACAGCACTGTAAATCAACTGTACATCAACAAAATAATTTTTTAAACGGCGAAAGTTCTCAATTTAATGAGGAAAGAAAAAAGATCCTATGCTGAGGTCGCTAAGATCTAAGGTAAGAATGAATCTTCTATCTGTGAAACTGTGAAAAAGGAAAAAAATGTGTGCTAGTTATGCTGTCCCACCTCAAACTACAAAAGTTAGTGAGGATGGAAAAGGCATTAAATTCATAAAATAAGATATTTTGAGGGAGAGAAAGGGTGCGAGAGAGACTACCTTCACATAACGATTATTATAGTGTATGGTTATAATTATCATATTTTATTATTAGTTATTGCTAATCTCTTACTCCAAAAATCTCATACTCTAAGTTATAAATTAAACTTTGACATAGGTATGTATGTACAGGAAAAACCATAGTACATATAGGGTTCGGTACTTTTTGTGGTTTCAGGCATCCAGTGGGGTTCTTGGAACACATCCCTCACAGTTAAGGGGAGATCACTGTACATTCTATTGAGCTGGATATTAAAGAGACTTGGGGAAAAAAATGTAGAACAATTTTACTCTTCAAGCTAATATTTTTTGAAAATATATTTATAAAGTAGGTTATTTATTTTAACATGCAATGGACTTGTTATTTTTCAAGTGATTGCTAAATATTAAATTTTTTTCAGTTTTAACTTCTAATACTAAAAATATCAATGGATGAAGTCCACACAAATCATAGCTTTGGGGGCTCCTCAATAATTTATAAGAGTATAAAGCAATTCTGAGATTTTTTTAAATGAAATTTGCTGCCCCAAATTGATATAAAGTAAAAATATACGTCTAAATTAGTCTAGGAGCTCTTTCAATAAGTAATAAAGCATGACTTCAGAGTTCATTTGTCAAGGTGTTTTCCTTCTTGGTGGCGCATAAAATAATGGTACATTTTACAATCTATAGATTCTTAGATGCATTGAAAAGAGAAACCTATGCCCAGAAAACCTATGAAAAAATTATTCCAAAGATAGCACAAAGAACAGGTAATCATGTATTCATTTTGGAAAAGGATTCACTTCATGACATCTTATATCACTAGCTCTAGCTAGTGATATAAGATGCAATTCTTGTGAGGCCAGTTCTCCTACCCTGTCTTTAGTCAGGGAGCACAACTAGGGAACAGTCATAGTAATGGGATGCTGCCTTTCATGAGTCATTATTTTTTCATTATTTTTCCTGATATGCATGCTCCATGCATCCATATCTAATACAGTGTTTAGTCTGAAATTATTCTAAGATCTTTAGTTGGCTATTTTTCTTTTCTTTCTATTTTTTTTTTCTGTCTTTTAAGGGTCGCAACCACGGCTTATGGAAGTTCTCAGGCTAGCAGTCAAATCAGAGCTGTAGCTGCACCACAGCCATGGCAATGCAGAATCCTAGCCACATCCGTGACCTACACCACAGCTCATGGCAACACTGCAACCTTAACCTACTGAGTGAGACCGGGGCTCGAACTCATGTCCTCATGAACACTAGTCCAGTTCATTAACCACTGAGCTATTTGAGAAACTCCTATTTTTCTTTTCATTTTAGGGGGTCTGCACTACTTCTGGAAAGAACTATACACTCTCTGGTGGCTGCACTGAGACATATAACCCAGAGACACTGTATAGTCAATTTCATTGGAGCTCAGCTTTCCCTGCCCCTGGCCAACACTGGAGGGACACTCTGCTACTGACAGTGATGCCATCACAGGACTTGTTCACACAAGTTTTCTTCTTCACCATCATTCTTTTTATTGGAGTGTAGTGTATTTACAATGTTGTGTTAGTTTCAGGTGCGCAGCAAAGTGATTTAGTTATACATATTTTATATTATTTCTTTTTCAGATTCTTTTACCTTAAAAGTTATTAAAAGATATTGAGTATAGCTCCCCATGCTATACAGCATATCCTTGTAGGTTACCTATTTTATATGTAGTAGCATACATAAGTTAATCCCAAACTCCTTATTTATCTCTTCCCCTCTTCCCCCTTTGGTAACTGTAAGTTTGTTTTCTATGTCTGTGAGTCTATTTCTGTTTCATGAATGAGTTTGTGTCATAGTTTAGATTCCACATATAAGTGATATCATATAGTATTTGCCTTTCTGTATCTGACTCACTCCACTTAGTATGGTAAATTCTAGGTCTATCCATGTTGCTTCAAATGGCATTATTTCATTCTTTTTTATGGCTGAGTAACATTTCATTGTATATATGTACCACATCTACACTGTCGGTAGGAATGCAAATTGGTGCAGCCACTTTAGAGAACAGTATGGAGGTTCCTTAAAAAAAAAACAAAAAATAGAATTACCAAATGATACAGCCATCCCATTCCTAGGCATAAATCTGGAGAAAACTACAATTTGAAAAAATACAGGTGCCCCAATGTTCATAGCAGCACTATTTACAACAGCCAAGACACAGAAGCAACCTAAATGTCCATTGACAGATAAATGGATAAAACGAGAATTTAAATATGACCAATGAGCAAGTTCATGGTATTTCATATATGTGTGTATATATATACATAATACATGTATATATATATATACACACATACAGAGGACCTCAAATTTTTACCTATATACATATGAGAGGTAAAAATTTGAGGTCCTCTGTCATTTACACCCAGCAAAACTGAGTTCATGGACCTCTTCCCCAAGGTCTTCTCCCATGAGGCTGGAAATCTTCTAGGAGTATTGTTGCTGCCTCTCCTGACATACCCTGAGCAGGGTAATCCTAGGGCCTGTTGCCTCCGGGAACACCTCCAGGAACGGAGCCGAAGCCCAGATGCTCTAGTGACTGCTCTCTGCCCACCAAGCCCCGAGTGGTGGGGGAGGAATGGGAGGCTGTGTTTTCAGTCTAGGACCTAGTCTTTTCTGCAGTTAGTTCTAACTTAGACAAGTTGTCTTTTCCATAATGCACTGCACAGTCTATTGATAAAGTTACAGGAGCAAAATCAAGAATGTTTGTTCACCTCTCTTCTCTATTCCTTCCCAGAAGCCATGAACACAAAACAAAAATGCAGGACAGCACACCCCCTAAGGTCCTAATTCAGCTGTAACAAAACCTCCATGAACTCCAGTCCTCCACCCAGTCCCATCCTCAAACAAGGGTAGGTCGATCATAGGACATTCCTAGGAGGGCTGGGATGACACATTCCCAGAGCAAGGCTATGTGGGAGGATGGCAGGCAGGAAACCCCAGATCCGACAGCAGAGAAGAGGGGGGAAGATTTCTGACAACAAACCTGGAAATTTCTATAATCACTGTTATATTTCTGAAAGTCCCAGTCACAGGACTTGGGACTCAGGATGGTCCCCACTGACGTGAAAGCTATCATGACCACTACCACCAAGATGGTCCTAGCAGACACACAGAATCCTGGCCAGCTGGCCCCACAGACTCACCCCAGGCCTTTCACGACTCATGAAATAACTCAATCCACAGTTTAAACTACTGAATCTTTTAGATCCTTCTTTTTCCAAATCTTTACATAGACACTCAGTGTAGATATTACTGTACATAACTAAATGGCAAAGAAAAATGGAAAAAATACAGGAATAAAATAAATACATGTTTTTATCCCCCATCATATCTTAGTGCAAGAGGATGCAGGAGATCAGGTAGTATTGGGTCATGCAGGTGACACCCTGGACTAGGGTTGTGCCTGTGGGACAAAATGAAATGATGGTATTTGGGAAGCTGTTTTGGAGTTAGAATCAACAGAGCCTGAGGTTGCAAGAATCAGGAAGGGTCAAAATGAATCCCCAGATTTTGAGGCTTATGCATCTGGGCAGAGGGAGTGTCATTTACCAACATAGGAGAAGAATGAAGAAGAGGAGATTTGAGCAGGTTCCACTCTGGACCATTGGTTTCAAGGTGCCTGTGAGACATCTCCACAGATTTTGAGCACATAGCTGTGAATGAGAGGAAGAAGAATCTAGCTGTGCCAGGAGTAACAAACTATATGCCCCTCTGTTCTCTATAGCCTAGGAGGTCCCTTAAAGATAGGCAGACTGACTGGTAATTAAGACAGTAGAGTGGAGGCATGCATCTCTGTTGTCCACTAACACACTCGGCAGCCCTCTTTACTGACACTGCTGTCAAACAAACAGCACATCTGGAAAGGTAAATGTCAATTCCCCAACCATTAGCATCTGTAAATTAAAACTTGTCTTTTGGTAACAGAGAGTGAAACAAAATGATACTCAATGGAGCATATGTGACTAGTCCATGCTAAGGGATGCTATTCATGAATCTCCCTGTCGTTGTTCATTATCCACAATTCTCAGCCATGGGCTCAGTAGTGCTCATGTCTCCTTCTAGGGGACACCACAGACACAATTTGGAATGGTGCTGATTAATAGACTCATCGCAGTATATCATCTGTCACATCACCAATAGCAACTGTTCCCATTTGAAAACTGCCTGACAAAAAGAAATTCCATTTCTCCTGAAGTGGAAACTCAATGTATGCCAGAAAATATTTTTAATATTTTTATCACCTTTTTAGGGCGAATACCAGTATTTCAGGATTGCAAACCAACCTAATTTGATCAATCAACAATTGTCAAATAGAAGTAAGGCTATCACCTCTGCAAACTCACTACTAGGTGGATGTTATAATAGAAATCTCAGATCAAGGGTTGCCCTATATAGAAATATCTTTTTTTTTCTTTGCTTTTTAGGGCTTATGGAGGTTCCTAGGCTAGGGATCAAACTGGAGCTGCAGTTGCTGGACTATACCACAGCCACAGCAATGCAGGATCCCAGCCACATCTGCGACCTATGTCACAGCTCACAGAGCACTGGATCCCTGACCCACTGAGCGAGGCCAGGGATCAAACCTGCATCCTCATGGATACTAGTCAGATTTGTTTCTGCTGTGCCACAAAGGGAACTCCAGAAATATCTTTTATTCAGGAGCAAAATCTGGTTACCCTAAGAGAAGTCCTGCTCTCCGTCCTGGATAACACACTCCAAGAAGTACCCTGCGAGAAGAGTGCCCTCCAAGGCAGAGACAATAATAATTCAAGAGCAAAATCAGCAAACCTTCTAGTGCTATCTGGTGGCAACCATTAAGGAGGGAATGCAGGACAAATGGTGTTCCAGATCTTGGGTCCTATCTCCAAACATGTCTTCCTGCTGGTCCTGCCGATCCTTGTGGTTTATTTATTCAAGAGAGATAGGGCCCACTAAATATAACTAACCACAAATTTTTAAACTGTCAACTGCATCAGTGAAATATTATTCCTAACATACGATATGCTAATTAACATGTCCTATGGTGCAGAATTAGATGCCTCTATTTAAAACACTAGTTAGCAGGAATCTCCTTGGATTGTAAGGACTAAATAACCAATGCTGCCTGGAAGATGCGTTTGTTGTTGTTGTTGTTGTTGCTTTCTAGAGCCACAAATAAAACCAAACCTCAGAGCAGGTCTATGTTGCAATTATCTTTTGTTATGTAACAGACCATTTCAAAACTTAATGGAATCCCATGTACAGCATAGTGATTATAGCTAAGAATATTATATTGTATACTTGAAAGTTGCTAAGGGATTAGATCTTAAATGTTCTCACTGCAAAAAGAAATGGTAATTAGGTGACCTGACTGAAGTGCTAGCTAAGCTATGGTCATAGTCATTTAGCAACAGATAAGTGTATCAATTCAACATGCTGTACACCTTAAACTTACACAATGTTATGTGTCAATTACTACTGTTAAAAAAATATATCATTTATTTTGCTCACAAATATACAATTTGGTCATGGCTAGTTGGGAGTAGCAATCCCCCCCTGCAGCAGGACATCTGGGGCCTCAGCTGAGGAACCAGAAATTATGAAAGGGGGAGGGGCACTGAAGGTTCCTTGACTCACCTGCCTGGACTGGGGTGACTCAAATATGGACGCTGTTGGAACTGCTGAGCTGAACACCCATACATGGTCTCTCTGTTTATTCTGGGCTCAGAAGGAGCTTCCCCAGGGTGAGTGCTACAAGGGGTTCAGAAAGCACATAGCTTTCCCCCACCCCCACAGTGTTCTATAATGGGAATTTAGACCTCATCTCAAAAAGGGAAGTGGAAGGTCACAGTGAAGAAGAGAAGATGGGATGGAAGATATCATGACCCATCTTCGGAAAACACAATCTACCACAGGCTAGGACACAAAATTAGTAACATGCAGTCACTGGGTTCTTATCCTCCAAGAACTTATAATTTAGCTGTGGAAGAAGAAAAATCAACTAATAATTATAATACAAGATGACAATAGAAGGGATACTCCCAAACTCATTCTATGAGGCCACCGTCACCCTGGTACCAAAACCAGACAAAGATACCACTAAAAAAGAAAACTACAGGCCAATAACACTGAAGAACATCGATGCAAAAATCCTCAACAAAATACTAGCAAACCGCATCCAACAATACATTAAAAGGATTGTATATCATGACCAAGTGGATTTATCCCAGGGATGCAAGAGTTCTTCAATATCCGCAAATCCATTAGTGTGATACACCACATTAACAAACTGAAGAATAAAAACCATATGATCCTCTCAATAGACGTGGAAAAAGCCTTTGACAAAATCCAACACCCATTTCTGATAAAAACCCTTCAGAAAGTGGGCATAACGGGAACCTACATCAACATGAAAAAGACCATATACAACAAACCCACAGCGAACATCATTCTCAATGGTAAAAAGCTGAAAGAATTCCCGCTGAGATCAGGAACAAGACAAGGATGTCCGCTCTCGCCACTACTCTTCAACATAGTTCTGGAAGTCCTAGCCACAGCAATCAGAGAAGTAAAAGAAATAAAAAGAATCCAAATTGGAAAGGAAGAAGTAAAACTATCACTATTTGCAGATGACATGATACTATACCTAGAGAATCCTAAAGACTCTACCAGAAAACTGTTAGAGCTTATCCACGAATTTGGCAAAGTTGCAGGATACAAAATCAATACACAGAAATCGATAGCGTTTCTATATACTAACAATGAAAAAGCAGAAAAGGAAATTAGGGAAGCAATCTCGTTTACCATCGCATCCAAAAGAATAAAATACCTAGGAGTAAACCTATCTAAAGAGACAAAAGACCTGTACTCTGAAAACTATAAGACACTGATGAAAGAAGTCAAAGATAACACAAATACATGGAAAGACATACCATGCTCTTGGATGGGAAGAATCAGTATTATCAACATGACTGTACTACCCAAGGCAATCTACAGATTCAATGCAATCCCTATCAAATTACCAAGGACATTTTTCACAGAACTTGAACAAAATATTTTAAAGTTTATTTGGAAGTACAAAAGACCCAGAATAGCTAAAGACATCCTAAAAAAGAAAAATGGAGCTGGAGGAATCAGGCTCCCAGACCTCAGACTATACTACAAAGCAAAAGTCGTCAAAACTGCATGGTACTGGCACAAAGACAGACATATAGATCAGTGGAACAGGATAGAAAGCCCAGAATTAAACCCATGCACTTACAGCCAACTAATCTATGACAAAGGAAGCAAGAATATACAATGGAGAAAGGACAGCTTGTTCAATAAGTGGTGCTGGGAAAACTGGACAGCCACATGGAAAAGAATGAAATTAGAACACTCCCTAACACCATACACAAAAATAAACTCCAAATGGATTAAAACCTAGATAGAAGACCAGACACTATCAAACTCCTAGAGGAAAACATAGCCAAACACTCTCTGACATAAACGACAGCAACATCTTCTCAGATCCACCTATCAGAGTATTGACAATAAAAACAAAAATAAACAAATGGGACCTACTCAAACTTCAAAGTTTCTGCACAGCAAAGGAAACCCTAAACAAAACAAGAAGACCACCCACAGAATGGGAGAAAATCTTTGCAAATGAGTCAACTGACAAGGGATTAATCTCCAAAATTTATATGCACCTTCTGCAGCTCAATACCAAAAAAACAAACAACCCCATCACAAAATGGGCAGAAGATCTAAACAGACAGTTCTCCAAAGAAGACATATGGATGGCCAAAAACACATGAAAAGATGTTCAACATCACTCATTATTAGAGAAATGCAATTCAAAACCACTACGAGGTACCACCTTACACCAGCCAGAATGGCCATCATCAAAAAGTCTACAAGCAATAAGTGCTAGAGAGGTTATGAAGAAAAAGGAACCCTAGTACACTGTTGGTAGGATTGTAAATTGGTGCAACCACTGTGGAAAATAGTATGGAGAGTCCTCAGAAAACTAAAAATACAACCACCATTTGACCCAGCAATCCCGCTCTTGGGCATCTATCCAGAGAAAACCATGACTCACAAAGACACATGTATTCCAACGTTCACTGCAGCACTGTTTTCAATAGCCAAGACATGGAAACCACCTAAATGTCCATTGACAGAGGAGTGGATCAAGAAGATGGGGTACATACACACAATGGAATATTAGCCATTAAAATGAATGAAATACCAGCATTTTTAGCAACATGGATGGACCTAGACATTATCATGCTAAGTGAAGTCAGCCATACAATGAGACACCAACATCAAATGCTTTTACTGACATGTGGAATCTGAAAAAAGGCAGACTGAATGTCTTTGCAGAACAGATGCTGACTCACAGACATTGAAAAACTTATGGTCTCTGGAGGAGAGAGTTTGGGGGGTGGGGGGATCTGCTTGGGCTGTGGGATGGAAATCCTGTGAAATCAGATTGTTATGATCATTATATATATATATATATATATATACAACTACAGATGTGATAAATTAAAAAAAAAAGATGACAATAGATCAGGGGTCAGCAAACTGCAGCTCGCTGCCTGCTTTTGTAAATGTACTTTTATTGAAACATTACCATGCTTACTAGTTTATGGATTGTCTACAGCCGTGCTTATGCTATAACGGCAGAGCTAAGTCATGGTGACAGATAGCACATGGCCCACAAAGCCTAAAATGTTTACTTTCTGGTCCTTTAGAGGAAAAGTGTGCTAACCTTTGCAGCTGATTCTAGTACAAAATGCTTTGGTAATATTGAGCAGAGGAAAATTAACCTTTGTGGGAATTTTAAAGGAAATGTCACAAAAAGAGATAAGATTTAAATTGATTTTTTTTCAATGATTTATTCCTATTTGCCTCACTTGAGGAAAGATTTAAGGCTGTTTACAAGGGTATGGAAAGAATAGCAGAGGTGTTGGGGAGGGGGCATTCCAGGCTAAAGGAAGAACACCCATAGAATTTGTCGAAGGAAGTGAAAAGGATAGTATGTTCAGAGAACTAGAAAGAGTTCCATGTCCTGGACTGTGTGGCAGATGTTCCAGGACTGGGAAGGAACAAGAAGTCATATGAGACACAAGAACTATGAAGTTTGAAGCATGGAACCCAAAAACACTTGGGGAACACAAAAACGTTTGGGGGAGGAGTAAGGAAGACTGGACCCAGGCAGGGCTGCTGAGGATACAGAAGCAGGGTTATGCCCAGACACTCACAGGGATCACTTCCTAACTTACTGAGACCTCTTTTCATTTGTCACCTCATCAGAGATGTCTTTTCTAACCAATAGACCTAAAATGCCAACTCCCTCCTATGACTCTCTGTCCCCTTACCCTGCTTCACTTTTCTTCCTAGTGCTTCATATACCAGCTACCATTCCATATTTATTTGTCCACTGCCCACTTCCCCCTACTAGACAGAAGTTCTAAGATCTTGGACTTTATGTTTTGTTCATTGCTGTGACCCCAGTGCCTGGCATTCAATAGACATTTGTTGAACAAACAAATGAACAAACAGAGAAATGTCAAAGAGCAGAGTAGTCACAACTCAGAGACAAACTAGATGAGCGAGATGGGCAGAGGAAAGCACCAGGAATCATGCCAAGGTTTCCAGCTCAGGTGGCTGGGTAGATGCTGCAGCCACTAACCAAGAGGAGAACATGTTTGGAGGGGAATGAGGCACTGGGTGAAGAGACTGCAAGTCTGGTTATGCACACACTGAATTCAAGGTTTCTGTGAAACCTCTCCAAGGAGCTGCTCAGTAGGTAGCCGGGAATATAAAAATGAAGTTTAGAGGAAAGGAACAGGGCAGGTAAACTTGAGATCACCTAAATATAGGAGAGAGGTAATATCACGGCAGGTTATAAGATTTTCCAAGACAAGGCATCAAGTAAGAAGAGAACTGGTGACTATCTGGCAGGAGAAAGCATCTTTTAAAGGGCTGGCATAGAAAAAGGAATTAAGGAGCCTCAGGGGACAGGTAGAGGAGAAGGGAACCAGAGAAGACCTAGTGTCAGATGAACCAAGGGAGGACATTTTCAAGAGACAGAATAGCCACAGATCCGGATAGAGCAGATGGCTTGTGATTGTAGGAAAGGACGCGCGAGGGGCTTCCCCAAGGCATTTGTAAAATGTTCCCATGGTGATTCGTACTGTTTAGCACTGTTTACAATTTAAGAATGTGCTGTAACTTCTATGACTCAATTCCTTGTTTTCCACCAGTCTTAGAGGAACTAGATTCATAGATCTAGAGACCAAAATTCAGTTTCTATAGGTGACAGCCTCTGTTGTCTCTATGAACAGATAAATCCATGGTAATGGGGATATCGATGCAATGATTTTATTTTATTTATTTATTTGTTCTTTTCCAGCTGCATCCATAGCATATGGAAGTTCCCAGGCCAGGATCAAATCCAAGCCACAGCTGTGACCTAGATCACAGCTGCAGCAATGCTAGGTCATTAACCTGCTGTGCCATGGCAGGAACTTCCCAGCCATTTTAACCACAACGACAACTACAACTACTTGGGCTGGTCATGAGGATGTGCACTCACTGACTAATGAACTCCTATCTTGGGTAATTAACCAAAAAAAAAAAAAAATATGGTGCTTTGTTCTGAGTATGAAGTACAGACAGTCTAATTAAAGTAAATGGGGCATTTCAAGGGAGCCAGCAGTGAACTCTTGACTAAAGGTGGTCAACATTTTCTCTGAATTTCAGCCAGTGTTTTTATTCCCTCTCTTCATCTTCTCATATCCACTGTCATTTTGATGTGACATCCATCAGCCCCTGAAACCATTCTCTCCACATCAGGACCAAACACTTCTGACCAAATTTCATCAGCCGCTTCTCACCTGGTTAGCCACCATCTGCCTTCACCCTCCCTTAGAAAACTCTCCTTTGGTTTCTCTGATACCACGTTCTCCTGTTTCTCTATATATGTCTTCTTGATGTATTTGAATGGCTGGGTTTCCCTTCTTCTTCCTCCTCACTGTGGTCATCTCCCAAAATACAGTCTTATTCCTCAGTCCTCCTAAACTCATCCTTCCCTCCTCTGCTTCTCTCCTCTCTTAGCTTTCTCACTGGTCTTATAGTTTCTATATTCTTTGAATGATGTTGTTATACAGAACACTGGCATATGTAGTTATATACAATATACTATATACAATGTGTGGGTAAGGATGCTGTCTATTAAGTCAGTGGTTGGTTTAGAGACTCCTTTTATATCGGAATTAAAGAGTATATGCTGATCTAGGATATATATAAAAACAAAATATTCTGAGAGAGACTATCTGAGCATTATCTAAGGATAAGATTGGGTAGAGTTTAATTCAGATAGAGGACTAGACTAGTTCAGTTAAGAAAACACTTTTCTATTATAGTTATATTAATATTAAATTATACTAAAATTAAATTTCTAAATTTTGGGGCACTGTACTTGGTGCTAATGGACATATATTTAAAAATCAGTCACACTGAAACTAATTAACGTTATTTCTACAATAGAATTCATCTCAGAGGTTAAAAGTGCATTATTTCACACATTTTCTTTAACAAGAATTTAATTTGTTTAATATACAGAGGATTATTTTTGCTACACATTTAAAGTTTATCATTTGTCTGCAAGCATTAGGACTCTATAAAGTCTTTAAATAAATCTTTTGGAATCTAAAGTATACATTATATATTGATAATATTACCAAATTTTCCATCGTTCTTGTCAAATACTAGGTTTATCCTGGCACCTGCTGTCAACAAATCCTTAGAACCAAAGTAAAATATTTATTGGTTTCAAGGAATGGACGAATTCATTCAAGCCCATTTAAAAATAAACTTGAAGCCCAAATACAGTAAATGATGTTGAAGAAGTTGTCCCTTCAAGCGGAATCATTTTCTAGTTTTTCGATTTCTACCAGTTATTCTCCTGGCCCTCAGGGTTGACATCTTAGTGATTCCTTTGCCTCTGCCCACTCCTCTGTTATTCATCTCTGGCCTGTCTCCAGTTATCGCTCCTGCTCCTTCTAGGCCCTCCTGTTCCCAGTCTCTCACTGCTTTGGTTATTTCTTGCCTGGTGAATCTTTCATATGATTGACTGGATGATTTCCCCATGTTTAAGAGTAATCAAAGGCTTTCTTACCTTGTAGCCAAGCAATCCCATTCCTGGGGACATATCCAAAAAAGACGAAAACTCTAATTTGAAAAGATATATGCACCCCATTGTCCACAGCAATGTTATTTACAATAGATAAGACATGGAAGCAGCCTAAATGTCCATCAACAAATGAAAGGATAAAGCAGATGCAGTATATATATCTTGTCCCCCTGCCCAGCTACCTCCACTGATAAATCACTGATCTTGAAATCCCTAAGGTCCTTTTTTGCAGCTGTGGTGCTCAAGGATTCTCTCCTGAACCTAGATCCAGTGTCCTTCATTGCAAGGTCTTGTCTTCCTTTACCAAACTCAGGTGCCTTCATTCCCCCTTGAGGCTTTGGGACACAAACCCAAATTACCCAAGAACAGGATGGAGATTGAGATAACTCAGAAATCTAACCTCATCCACAGAACTTATAGGTTCGAAGTTGCCAGATCTTTCCATTTTTCCAAAGAAGCAAGAAATCTGGTTATTCCTTTAAAAATCTAGAGGGTTTATTGATTTTTTGGTTTTTGTCTTTTTAGGGCCACACCCACAGCATATGAAGTTCCCAAGCGAGGGGTAAAATCAGAGCTGTAGCTCCCAGCCTCTGCCACAGCTACAGCTATGCCAGATCCAAGCGTGTCTGTGACCCACACTGAAGCTCAGACAACACCAGATCCTTAACCCACTGAGCGAGGCCAGGGATTGAACCCACATCCTTATGGGTACTAGTCAGGCTCATTACCACTGAGCCATGATGGGAACTCCTAGAGGCTTTTTTAATGTTGGTATCTGTGATGGTTAATTTGGACATCAGCTGGGCTAGGCTATGGTGCCCCAATGTTCAGTGCAGTGGAAGTCTAAGCATTGCTATGAAGATGTATTGTAGATGTGGTTAACATCTACAGTCAGTAGACTTTAAGCAAAGGAGATTACTCTCAATAATGTGAGAGGGCCTCATGCAATCCGTCAAAAGCTTTAAGAGCAAAAAAGCCTTCAGTTTCCTAGAGAAGAAAGAATGAGGAATTCTGCCTCAAAAATATAATATAGAAATCCCACCTGAATTTCCAGTCAGCCAGCCTACCGTGTAGATTTCAGATACCACCCCAACAATTACATGGACCAGTGCCTTAAAAACCAATCAATCTCTTTATACACACACACACACACACACACACATACACACAGATACACATGCTCAGGCATACACAAATACACATGTATACATATTCTTCCTTGGTTTCTCTGAAAAACGTTGACAGCTAAAATAGCTGACTCACATTTCTGTGAAAGTCTGTTAAGCCAAACCAAACATATGCATGATTGCTACTTGCAAGCCACCAGTATGTAACTCAGTTTCTACAATCCAGCCCAACCCCTTGGGAGCTGCTGCTTCACACACATCTGATCACTGCTACCATTGTACCCTTTTCCCTCCAGGAAAGTCTTTCTTCCCATTTAATCTTCCCAACAAGGTCCAAAGCTTCCTAAAGGCACTAGAGTCAAGGCTCTTCTCTTTCAGGAAGCTTCTATCACAATTTGATGCCGTGATGATCTCCTAGACAATATGCACTATGTTATGCTAGATTTATGATATTTTTAAATTGCTCTCAAAATGTTATCCACCTTATCTTTCAAATAATAATAAAGAATTCACCTTGGGAGGTGGTCTGCCTTCATTCCGCAACTTGTGCTGGAATCAAGTTGTTCTGGAAATTGGAAGATGTGAGTTTCAGTCTCAGCTCTGCCACGAATCAAGGGCATTACCTTGGCAAGTTTGCCAGGCATCTCTGGGCTGGATTTCCTTCATCTATAAAATAGGATAAAGCTATTAGAGGCTAAAATTGACTTACTGCTTATCCGGTGCCAGGCACAGTCCTATGAGCTTTATATACATTCATTCGCTTAATTCTTAAAATTCTATGAGGTAGGTACTATTACCCAGGATAAACTAATACTCAGAAATATGCATTAACTTGACCAAGGCAGGCTTGCAAGCAGTGGATTTAGACCCAAGCAGTCTGGTTCCTAAATTCATGTTCCTAATCCCATACATGAAACAGACTTATAATACATATTGCATCATCCTTGAAAGCTCTAAAAGTCTATGATTCTAAAATCACCTTCAGTGTGCTCATTATTATAAGCCACAACAAGGACATTAAATGTTTATTAAGATGAATCAACTGCTTTTCAGTTCATTTCAGTTTTATCACCATGATGGTTTATCATGTTATAAAAGTGTGGTGGACTAGATGTACAGAGACTGTTGCACAGGCCACTAGGGATAGGTTCTAATCATAAGGACTGACTTGGCCATCAAATGTCCTACCTTTGTGTCATCCCACATGGAGACTTTAAATCAATTATAGGTCAGATTTTTTTGCACACCATTTATTTCCTGCAAAGCAAGATGAACAGATGTCTCTAGAATTAGTTTGTAAGTCAAGCCTTTAAAAACATGTCACATGCTACTACTGATCATATAGATAGGGTCAAAACAGGCAATTTCAGCTGGCAACTTAACCCGAAAACAAGAGGTAACTTTTTGCCAATAAGAGCAGAAACGATGACCTTTAAAGATGAGAGTGAACTTGGATATAGTAGATGCTGCCTATAGTCCACTCATATCCCCTTGGCCCATCCATGGGGGTCTTCAGGAAATAGTTCCCCCACATACCGACAGCTTCCAACCAGGAATTTGTGTCTCTCTGCCCCAGGGCATGTTTAGCCCAAGGGTAGCAGATGCCAGAGAGGGATAAATAATCAACTTCCTCCCGCATCAGGAGAAGGGTTCTGGGACATGTTCTACATGTTTTCATGGAGCACCCCAGAGGGACTGAGCCCCCTTGCCCTCCGGGGTCATCAATCTAGCCTTTAGTGCTTCTCCTCCCTTCTCCGTCTTTCTATCTCATTCTCATATCCTGCTTTCTGGGATCATCTCCCAAATAAACTATTTGCACCCAAATCCTCGTCTCAGTTTTGGAAGCACATAAACCAAGGCCTGTAACCTTCCATCCCAAGTTTGTTTAATCCTTCATCTCAGTTTCTAAAGCTACAGTCTTCAAATCAATATGGCATCATATTCCCCAGAGAAGCCATCAAATAGTCAATTCTTTGAGTCTTCCATTTGGGGAAGCCACCAATTGTGCATGAAAATGCTTCGTAAGATTACATAAACACACACACACACACACACACACACACACACACACACACACACACACACACACACGATGAAACTGAGCAGGACCCTGTGCAGCCTTCCTGGGGACAAATCCCTATGTCCCCTCCTCTTGTTTGTAGAAAAGCTTTAGCCTCCTAGGCATTCCCTACTTTCCAAAGAGTGAGTTTAACCAAAGAAGTGAGAAAATTCAGAAACAAAGGAAAATCATCATGACAAAATAACAGTAGTTGAGCCATAAAACAAAGTCAAGGACCTTTAGCTCCTCCTCAAGAGGCTATAGATAATATTCTGGGCCATATCTTTGAATTGTTCTGCAGTTACTAAGACCCCCACCAGGTAGAAGACATTAATTACATGCTGCCCACAAGCACAGAGACCCCAGACGGTCAGAGGCAGAAAACTGAAAATCAAATTTCCCGCAAATCACCCTATTACCTCACAGAGGAATATCCACGAGCTGATTAGGTACCATGCAACCCTCTCTCTGGCACTGGGTTGAAAACTCTTCACTGAAAGCCATCGGGGAGTTCAAATCTTTTCAGCAATAAGCTGATCATTTCCCTTGCTTGGCCCCAGGCTGGATGACTTGTAATAAATGCTGTACTTCCCTTCACTCCAGCCAGGTGTCAGGAGATTGGCTTTACTGTGCATGGGCAGGCAGACCCAAGTTTGCTTTGATAATAAGAAGCCTCAAAACTATATGGGTCAACATTTCCCAAAATGTATTCCAGGGAATAGTAGTCTCCACAGAATTTTAATAAATTTTACTTGAAAAAAATATTTAATGTCAAATAAATTTTGGAAATTCTGGGTTGCTTAAAGGGTAAAGGAGACTATTGTATACCACAATCCTGCTGTGCAAAGAAAAAAAGGCATCTCTTTCCTTCAACTGACCTGTCTTGCTCTTGGGCCTCTATTTCTACCAACAGGGAAAAATTTACCTGCCAATTCATCCCTCAGTCTTATCAATTGTAAAAAGTCTCCTTTGGGTAAATCTTTATAAAGCCAAAGCTCGCTCTCTATCAGAGAGTCTCCTGTCAAGGGTCTGGCCATCTTTCACACCCCAAGCTGTTGACAGGCACATACAAGTGCCCTTACCTCAGCACAGAGGAAGAGCAGGGAGGGCTGCCGCCCTGGGTGCCGGCCTCTGGGGTCTGTTACGGCCTTTGCCAAGATGGACCCAGCTGTTTACCAGAATCAACTACAAAAATACAGATTCCCAGGTCCTTTCTCTGGGTGTTTTGATTCAGGGAGACTAGAGTGAAACTAAGAACCCACATTTTTTTTTTTTTGGTCTTTTGAGGGCCGCACCTGCACCATATAGAGGTTCCCAGGCTAGGGGTCAAATTGGCGCTGAGGCTGCCAGCCTACACCAGAGCCACAGCAACACCAGATCTGAGCCACATCTGCAACCTACACCACAGCTCCCAGCAATGCTGGATCCTTAACCCACTGAGTGAGGCCAGAGATTAAAGCTGCCCTCTCATGGATGCTAGTCAGATTCGTTTCTGCTGAGCCGTGATGGGAACTCCTCTAAGAACCCACATTTTGAATAAGTCTCCCGGGGGTTCTGATGTTGCCTAGCCAAAGCCTGTCATTTGGGAAACACGGGCATAGCCCCTCCTGTTTCCTACCAAGCTTTGAACTTCCTGCTGGCCTATGAAATAGGAGAGACACATGACCTACTGTCTCATACTTACATGTATGTACATGTCATGTTTATTCATGATGAATCATACTGGGGCAGAGGATATAAGTTACCAATGGTGAATCTGCACACTGGTGGCAAATAGACGGATACCGCAGTGTACATATGGAAGTCAAGGAACTTTTAAAGCAGGACTGAAGAAACAAAAGAAGAAAAATATCCTCTGGTATTAATTCCATTTATCTCAAAACCATTAAGAAGGAGGAGGTTCTAAGAAAAGCCACACAAAATCTCTGAGGGGAAAGAGGAACAGGATCATGAGGAAAAACAAAAAGCATTACACATAATTTACTTTTATTAAAAGCTACATCTAAAACTCTGAAAATTATATCTTATTTAAAAACGGCTAGAAAAAGAAGTGTTATTATTTGTCTCTAACTCTGTACCTTAAACATTAGATAAAGGGTTTGCTCTTTCTCTGATAGTTTATACAATGAAGATGTTTACAGCTGAGTCCCCTTGTGGCACAGAGAGTTAAGGATCCAAAGTTGTCACTGCAGTGGCTCAGGTCACGGCTATGGCGCAGATTCGATCCCTGGCCCAGGAATGTCCACATGCCCTGGGTGTGTCCAAAATAAATAAATAAATAAATAAAGATGTTTACCTCATCACCTTTCAGAGCATTTTTTTGAGGGGGGCCAACCCCCACGGACTGAAAAAGCTCCCAGACCAGGGAATGAACTGGAGCCACAGCAATGACAACATCAGAACCTTTAACTGCTAGGCCACAGGGAATTCCTGGAGAATTTTTAAATTGAATATTGTGTTTTAATCCATAAATAGGATTGATTTATGCAACTTCAAGTTGCTGTCGATAGAGTCTTTTACCTAAAGCAACTTTAGACTTCAAATCCCATAGAGTGAAATTTAACCTTTTAAAATCTGATGCGAACATCTAGCCATTTTTTTCAAGAAGAGCAGTTACCTGATGTGGCAGTCAGAACATACTGGGTTGGACTCTGGTTACAAACACCTCGAAGGTTTCAGCAGCGGGACCCACCCAAGGTGCATTTCTTGCCCATATACATGCTCCCCACAAGTGTACTTGGGAGTTCCGCTGATCCCCATCTTTCAAGGGCCGGGTTGGCAAGGTTCCATCTCAACATGGGCTTCCAGGGAAGGAAACATGGCAACTAGTGACACACTTCTGCCCACATCTTATTGGTTAAAGCCAATCAGTGACATCCTAGCATCAAAGCGGGTGGGGAGTATCACCTTACCACCTACCTTCTAGGACAACTGGAGCATTTGTCGCCAGCCTATGGACTATCACATCTGCTTTTGCCGTTGAGCTCCTCTGGACCCTTGCACCCCAGAACACTCCGCACTATCTACCTCCCTGTTTGGAACTCATAGTATCAGTCCAACAAACGTATATTGTCAATCCAACAACATTTCATTCTTTGAGAACTGCTGTATTCAAGCAAGATGGCCATTGTTTCTTAAAAATCAACATCCCCAACACTTCTCATTTTGGCAGAGCTGGGTGGGGGGTGGGGGTGCTGTGCGTAAGTTTAAAGAAAAGAGAAGTTGGTGGCTCTACTGTGGCAGAGATGACTGGCTGTTCACTAAAGACTGACGACACTCCCTCCGCACACCTATGTGTGAGGGGTTGCCGAGTTGCAGCAGAAGCTCTATTTCTCAGACCCTTGCAATATCTGTGGTTCCATGACTAATTTGTGGCCAATAAAATGTAGATGGAAATGCCATTTGCCATTTTCAGGTCCAGCCAATAAAAATGTCCTGCACCAGCCACTGCAGCCACTGCAATCATCTTCTGGCTGAATACTGATGCCTGAGGCAACCTGGAAAGCCCCGCGTTTGAGATGCCAGAGCTTCTGTCAGCTTGGTCTCCAAACAACTACATGACCCAGACCTTCCACCAATCCCCTACCCTGCTGATGATATGCATAAACTTTTATTAAAAACAGTTTTCTGCGTAAAGTTTATAAAAATAAATTTTATTATGAGGAATAACCTTTAATAGTGATGAGATAGTAGCTTAAATGGACAAAACACTCCAAAAATGTGAATTTAAAAAAAATGTTTTGGTTGGCTTTGACAATGACAAAGCTAACGTAATTCCCTAGCCATCAACTCATCTCTCTCTCTGCTCTTATGTTTATTCTCTGGATTACCGCCCTGCCTGACTAGAAGAGAATTTCCCAGCAAGTGAGGGAGGAACTGAATTATTATAGAGGAATTTGGAGATGGCAAGAGGGAGAACTGCCAGTTTCGGGTTTTGTAAAAGCCTTCAGTTATCACCAACCACTCAATATAGAAACCAGATATAATCACTACCTCAATCACTGCCTAAGGCTGATGGGCCATATTCTAAATGTCTCATGATAGAAATAATTCATAAAGCTTGAAATTAGACACACGATCACCCTTTCGTATTATCATGCTCATCTAAGCCCTATCATCCCTAAAGTATTGTGGCAAACATCATGCTATGGCTTGGCCCAATCTATTTTCTTTCCCCATAGGCACATGGATAGGCGGTATTTCCCAGCCACCCTTGGCACGATGGAATGTGCCAATGGAATTCTGGACAATGGAATGTGGACACAGGAAATGCAAGCCATTTCAGACCCAGCAGAAGACTCAAGACCCAAGGGGAGTGCAGAACCACTGGTTGGAAAGAGCTGGGTCCTAAACAAATGCTGAGAACAGCACTTCTGCCACTCGACCACCTGGGGACTACGATGTGAGAAAGAAAGAAACCACTGAGGTATTATTATAGTGATGAGCCCAGTTAGCATACTGGAAGGAAAACCTCAGGGGCCCTTGCATTTGCCTTGCAGAACCCTGCGCAATGTTAAAACTGAAGGGGGAGAGTTTCCACCATGGTGCAGCAGAGATGAATCCAACTAGTATCCATGAGAATGCGGGTTCAATCCCCAGCGTAACTCAGTGGGTTAAGGATCCAGCATTGCCATGGCTGTGGTGTAGACCAGCAGCTGTAGCTCCAGTTTGGTCCCTGGCCTGGGTACTTCCATATGCCACAGGTGCAGCCCTAAAAAGCAAAAAAAAAAAGGTAGGGCTTGGTCTGGGGCGGGGGGGGGTGGTGTATAATGATGTTCTGTAACCCTGTCTCTACTCCCACCCCAACCCCGTGCAATCTGGCCTTTTCCAGTTGCTTAAGAATTCGTACAGAATGCTTCTTGCAGAAGTCCCAGCAGGGAGAGCATGACATGGACATAGCCCACCCTCTCTAGGCCTTCTCTCCCATCCTGGACTACTTGAGGAAATTCCACTCTTCTGAGCTTCGACGGCCATATACTTTTCCTTCTCCTGGAAATCTCTTCCCCCGCCCATGCCCCCAACCCTGCCTGTCCAGTTTGAGCTGTTGTACCTCTGGAAGGCCCTGCTAGAAAAGACAGCCTCATGCTCAGAACTCCTATTACCCTTTCCCTGTGCAGCTCCGAGGGGCCAGTTCCTATTCCTGCTGTGTGATGAGGACAGGTAGGTCTCTGCCTTCCAAGTTGCAAGGTCCTTGCCGACAGCGGCTCCATCTGCCAGCACTCGGGTGACATCCCATAATAAATGTTAAATGAAGGCATGAACAAATGGTAATGAACATGTAAGTCAATGGGTCATTGAGGGGAATGCCACACAGCAGCTTGGAGCAGAGACCCCATTCCCCCCAAATGAGTTCCAAACGGGACCATATTTCCTTGAGGACACTCCTCCAGCCTAATGGCTCTTCCGCCACATGATGGAGCTTCTGGGCAGAGGCCACCACTTGTGAGAGGGAGACACAATGGTCCAGCACTGGCCTCCACCTGCAATATCAAGATTCAGATGGAAAGAAGAGTGCAAGGATGCAGAGAAAAAAGGAGGGGGGAAAAAATCCCACGTAATCAAGAAAAGAGGGGAAGTCTCTTAAACTGTAGACATTTTTAAGTAAAAATAATTTTAGGTAAATACTATTTTGAACTTTTGTGGCTGTATATGGATGTGTGCATAACACATGTACAAAAAAGTGACCATTGAGTGGCCAGCTTGGCGGATGCTCAGAAATATATTCAGCACTTCCTCCAGCCTTGCAGAAGCCCCTCTCCCTCGTGTCGGTAAATACTATTTTAAAAGAAAAGGAAGGAAGGAGAGAGGGGAGGGGTGCCCAGGCATCCACTTTAAAAGAAAAAGGAGAAATGGTATAGCAGGCGGTGGCGGGCAGGGACTGGAGGAGAGCAGGCTCACTCAGGGAACTCAGAGCCTCACTGAGATACAGCCATCAGGGCTTTGCCTGATCAACAGAAAATCTTCATGGGATTAAACAGACACATGACCTGGGTAACTGCAGCAAAGGCGGGCCCGAGCTCTGGAGGCGAAACGGATTCCTCCCAGGTATAGACCAAGGAGACATGCAAGCTGGGCCAGCGGGTGGGTCCCTGGGGTGGGAGCTGTGACATCACTGCCTCCCTAGCCAGGAAAAGCTGGCTCAGGTCCCCTGCCTCCAACCCCTTCCCAGGCCCCACCCCACTCCTGCGTCCTTTCTCTAAACCTGGAGTGGCAGGGCATCCTCCGTGCTTCCTTCCAGCGGGAGGTGACGGCTGCCAGACTCTAAGCCAGAATACAGGGCTTTGGAAGGAACAAGGTCCCATATGATGGCCTGGGAAGCAGCTTCTATTGTGCCACCCTTAAGCCTCAGGACCAGGGCTTTGACAGCCGGCTCCATGCAAGCCAGCCTATTAAGACTTCCTCTCTCCTGCTATGCCCTCGAACAGGAAACAGCCCAGGAATGAAGACACCATCTTTGGCTTGGAAACTTCACTCCCTGTTTATGGCAAACAGCTCTGTCTGCCAGGATCACGGTATGTGTTATGTGTACGGCAGAGAGAGACAGGTAGGTGCTTGGACAGGTGTGTAGGTAGATAGATAAAAATACTGGACAGTCTGCAGGTAATCAGAAAGCAGGGTCCCAGGGATGGGCCTGGGTTTCCATTATAAGGGAGGATTTCTTGCTCACAAGGGTGTGGCAGTTTTCGGTCTTTTATTTCCGTCGCTATTAATAAGGGAACAACCAAGAGAACTAATAAACTGGATCAGGCAGAGGGACTATAAAGGGGATATTTCTTAAGCACTGTAGTTCCTGATAACATTAGTCAAATTGGGGTCTTTCCCAGGTTCCATACTCTCCACACCATTATGCTCCCAAGTTTTCTGTTCTGAGGTTTTCAGAGGAGCTAGACTGCAGTGCTGAGGGTTAGGCAGTTCCATGGGAGGAAGGGGATGCCTGGGTTTAGGGTGATCCGTGAGGCTGCAGGAGTATCACCCAGTCTCCCTGCTGCTTCTTACACATGCAAAGGAATCCACTGATTTTCAAAAAAAGGAATATTCGGCACAAATTATCCATGCCACAAAGATTTACAGAGGCCCTGGCTTTGGATACGTCATGCACTGTGGTAGGCCCTGGGGAACTCAGAGATGAACAGAACAGTCACTGTCCCCAAGAACTCATGAATAGCCATCATCCCCCAGGAGAAGCTCTAGGATAACGGCCTCGTAACAGCTGTGGCACCCGGGGCAAGCCACTCAACAACTCCTCTGTTCTTTACTTTTATCATCTGTCGATGGGGGTCATAGTAACGCCCTCTCCTTGGGATATTGTGAGAATTAAATGAATAAAGTGGTTCAAATAACATAAGACGTGGAAAGTGCAACGGAAGAGTCTGTTCTTGGTGATGGTAACATTTCTGTGATCGTTGTGGGGACCACTAAGGAGGAAAGCTGTCCTAACTCTGTGCTTTCCTGAACTAGAAAGCCCTCCCAGGGGAGGCTGTGCAAACTGCAGACAGTGGTCTGTCACTATCCTCAGGGGACTGGTTCCAGGACCCAGGAGATACCAAAATCAATAGACACGCCAGTCCCTTACAGATACCGTAGGAGAGTCAACAGACCATAAGGGATAGATCAAAAAGGGTCTGAGGTCTCATGCTAAGGAATTTGGACCCTTAAACATCAATTTACAGAAAAATCTTTTCTGGAAATTTGTAGAGTGCTTACTAAATTGTATTGGCGACACTAACTTCAAATGCTTTCATGTGGAATCTGAAAAAAAGGACAGACTGAACTTCTTTACAGAACAGATGCTGACTCACAGACATTGAAAAACGTATGGTCTCTGGAGGGGACAGTTTGGGGGGTGGGGGGATGTGTGCTTGGGTTATGGGATGGAAATCCTGTGAATGATCATTATACAACCACAGATGTGATAAATTCATTTCAGTAATAAATAATAATAATAATAAATAAATAAATAAACTGTATTGGCAAAGCTGAACTGAACATGGATATTGAGAAAAGTGCCCTCATTGGCAAATTTCTGATCACAGGGCTGGAATGTCCCACAGGCACCTGGTTCTAGCTATAGATTCTTGGGATGGAGAGAGGGGGTTGGGGGGGAATTGTCAGGGGTGACTGTGATGGGCATCCTGTAGCTTCTTTTCCCTAGAGTGACTCCCCTCTGCCCCCATGGTGTGATAATAGTCTACCCCTCCAAGGGCATTCAAGGTTGTGACAAACTCTCCAGCTGTCCTCCCTGGCACCCCTTAGTTCCCACTGTCAGAGCCCTCACCTTCTCTTCTGGGGTCCACCCTTCTCTGCCAACCAGGAACTCAGCAGGGGGTGTCTTGATTAGTTTAAACCACTCATGTAATTCTATCCCCTTTCTCAGTGATTGGCTGAGAGAAAGAGGGTCACTTGCCACAAGCCTGACCAGAGACAGGAGGGAACCCAGGCTTCTGGGAAAGTCTTCTTCTCTCTGAAAAAGAAACACAAAGGGGACATGCCTCTTCCTCATCTGTGGGTTGTACTGGTATGTGACAACTGAAATTGCCTGTCCTCTACAACATCCAATTCAATGTCTTGCATAGTACAATTACGTAAGTTTATGTTCCATCGAAAATTTATAACAACCTCCTAGAGACAAGTAGGGGGGCTGTTATCCCTTCAGCAGATTAGGAAACAGAGAGATGAATTAGCATAGACTAGGCCTAGAGAATAAGCAGGAATAAACCCAGGTCTGTCTTTCTGATTGCTAGTGCTTCTACAGTACCGGGATGCTTCTCTTTCATCTTGCCAGATACAGATCAAAAAGCTTTATAAAGATTAGCATTTGCTAAGTGAGACAGAGAAAGACAAATACTGTATGATATCACTTGTATGTGGAATCTAAAAAATATAATGAACTAGTGAAAATAACAAAAAAGACGCAGACACATAGCTACAGAGAACAAACTAGTGGTTACCAGTTGGGGGGTGGGCAGGGGTGGAGGGTGGGGGACATGGGAATCCGGGAGTGGAAAGCACCAACTACTGACTGTAAGATAGGCTATAAGGATGCATTGTAAAGCATGGGGAATACAGCCAATATTTTGTAATAACTGTCAATGAAGGGTAACCTTTAAAAATTGTATTATGGAGTTTCAGCTCTGGCACAGTGGATTAAGAATCCAACTGCAGCAGCTTGGGTCGCTGCAGAGGCTCAGGTTTGATCCCTGGCCCAGGAACTTCCCTATGCCATGAAAGTAGAAATAAAATTTAAAAGTAATTAAAAAAAAGAAAAAAGAAAGAAAGCATGCTTGGAGTTCCCGCTGTGATGCAGTGGGTTAATGTTCTGGCTTCTCTCTGTGGAGGTGTCAGTTCAATCTCTAGCCCAGCACAGTGGAGTAAGGATCAGGTGTTGCTGCAGCTGTGACGTAGGTCACAGCTCCAGCTCAGATTTGATCCCTGGCCTGGGAACTTCCATATGCCTTGGGTGCAGCTGTAAAAAGAAAAGAATAAGTTAAAAAATTAAAAATAAAAAAAGATTGGCGTTTGTGCCTAGACCACAAAGCAAGGTGTGAGAGTGAAATAAATTGTTAGATTAGATTAACATGCCCTTAAATCTATTATATCATTATATAAGCCATCTGAGGCTGGACTGAAAATATAAAAAGATGGGTTCCAGTGCTCTGGCAAGCTGAGAAATACCCACATGTCTGAGTCAGACAGCCACCCTACTCAGGAACAATATCTAGCAATAGCTTCCCAACCAGTGTGCTCCAAGTACATCCCAGGCCCTCGGGGATACAGGCACTGTCTGGTGCTTTGAGGAACCTCTTCATTTTACCCCTTTGTCGGTTCTGGCTGCTGTAACAAAGTACCACAGACTGCACATCTACAAGCAACAAACTTATTCCTCCAAGTTTGGAAGGCCAGAAGTCGGAGATGAGGGTACCAGCATGGTCAGGCTCTAGTGACGGGCCCCTTCCAGGTTGTAGGCTGCTATATTCTCATTGCGTCCTTACAGGACAGAAAGAGGGCAAGAGGATTCTTCAGGGTCCCTTGTCTAAGGGCACAAATTCCATTCCAGAGGGTTCCATCCTCATGACCTAATTATCTCCCCAAAGCACCACCTCCTAATACTACCACTTGGTGGTGGGGGAGGGGGGGGAATTTCAACATATGAATGGGGGGGGACACAAATATTTAATCTGTTGCACTAGTATCCTACAAATGTTGCTGCTATTTACATGAGCCAAGACAGGAAATAAGTTTCCTGTATCACTCATTTACAAACCCTTCAGCTCAGGGAACTGATCAGTGTCTAGTTCAGTGTCTCTCAAATACATTTTGACTTAAAGACTTTTCTCTCTGATTCTTCTTTCCTTAACCCCTGGACCTTCTCCTGTATATGTAAAACTGTAGAAATCCCAGCCAAAGTGATCGATAGTAAACTGTCATATTACATAAGGAACGTTACATAATATATTGTGACCAGTTGGCCTCTACATACTACTTTATTGCACATTATTTTTTTCATCTGCATGTCTCATCTCTCCAATTAAGCCATAAATAATTTCTCTGAAGGCTGTCACCAAGAGCCTTCCTCATAGCAAATTACTCACTTTGTTTACTGACCATTAACATATCTCACTGTGTTCTTGTTTTCTAATCTGTTCAATCTTGTTATTCCCAAGATGACTGGATGTGATAAGCAAAGTCTGGACTATTTGTATTTTTTTCAATCAACATGTTGTGTGTGTCTCCTATACCTAAAACACGGTGCTGGATGCATAGAGATTCACAAGAGGGGGTGGGGAGAAGAAAAGAGAAAAACATATTAATAAAATAGAAGAGTGATGATGTCGAAGGGGTCTTCTAGCCTGAAAAAAAATCTGGGGATAGAAGAGGCCCCAGTGAGTGAAGAATTCCTCTGCATGGAGGAGGTATCCACATACAGTAAGAAGACACTGGCCATTATTTCTCCCCTGAAACATTTACTGTGTGTAGTCAAATTTTAATGGCTATATTAGGATTGGGGGAAGAGCAGGGTACTTTTCTTCATCTCAAACCACCAAAAAAGCCTAAAGTATTTGCAAGTTTAGTCATAGAGCAGACAACCTTTGCATATTTGGACTTAGCTGAGTAGTTCCTACGGAAGCAAGGAAATCTAAGAGCTGGAGTTTCGCGTTTCTGAAGTAACTTGTGTGGGGTGTGTAGGGGTGTGGGTGTGTGTGGGGGGGGTGTGGGTGTGTGTGTGTGGGTGTGGTGTCAGGGTGGGATTCAACCTCCTGAGCAGGAGTGAGCCAGGGTAGGGATGGAATCTGTTGAATGATCTGAGGAACAGAGCTGGCCAAGCTCATGGTTCCTCTGCGGTCAGCCCAACCAACACCAAACCCCCACCAGGCCCACCTACCCCTCCCTCTTCACACTCTGGGTGAAGCACAGCTTGGTAAACACCTATGGTGTGGCTCTTTGGTCCCTCCCTCAACCAACCAAAGAAGGCCAACTTTGAGGCTTCCCAAGCTGCCAGGTTCCTAAGGGAGTATTCCGACAAAGGGATGCACTTTGGGAAGCTGATAAGATCCCTCTAAAGATGTGGGAGGCAACCTTTGAGTTAAATAGTTTGCCAGCTGATGTCAGCTACTACAGCACCACGGGTGGAAGCCAAGATCCACAGGGCCAATGTGAAAGGAAGTAGATGGGATGGAGCAAATATTTCTCTCCGTGTCAGAGTAACTGAGAGTAAATCTTCACTCTCCATCTCCAAGAAATCTGTTCTGTCTGTTGTCTGTGGGGCTCCCCTGGAGTCCATGAGAGCCTAGGTTGGAGGAAGAAGCGAGGAAACTCTGGGATGGAGGAGAGGATCTAGAAGGAGTTCGAGGTCACCTGGAAGAGACAGAGCTGCTGTAAAAATGATGTACGATGGACTTTCTATGAATTCTCCATGCCCCTGGGAATTGGAGGCCATCTCCAGCAACTCTAGCTGGTGGTGTGGCTGCATTCACCTCTATAGCATTTAGCAACCTCCTTCTATTTGTCTGCAGTTAATCTTTGCTGTCAGTAAGTCTCCACTACACACACACACACACACACACACACACAGAGTACTTTCAGTCTGAGCCAGTGATATTTTGGAGCCTGAATGCTGTGCAAAAAAATAGAGAACTGTCTCACCCAGCTAAGGAAGTGAACTTCCAGATCTCGTCTTTGAAAATGTTCCCTTGATAACTCAGTCCCCTACATCAACAAGTTTCTCTTCCCCCAGCCCTCAGCTACAGGGTACGGCCAAGGGGTCATTTGCATTCCCAAGAGGGAAAATTACTTGAATGGGCTTTGCAGGTTTAATTTGGCTCTTTAAACTCTTCCCACCAGGCTGTTTCTCTAATATCGTGGCTCTGAGGCCTTTTCTTCTCCCAAGAACTAGCTAGAAAAATAGTTCGTGTGTTTATACCTCCGGAATTATTTTTCGTTTGGATCTAGGTCATTGCAATTCATTTCCACTCTCTCGCCACTTTTAAAGAAATGGGTCCGAGAAGTAAAAAGTAGACAGAGTCAACAGTGCTCCCGTTCGTGCTTCTCTCTGTGTGTGCGCCTTAACAGGAAATGCATTTCTGACACTTTTAAAATGAGCAATCGCACGTATAATCAACTTGGTTAAAACTTCCTTCCTGGTAACTGCAACACTTCCTCTGCATCTGGATATGAAGGGAGACCCAGAAAAGCGGAAGAGTTTAGAAGCCTACTGGGTAGCTCTGAATTTGTTTTGTTTTCAGAAATTAAACAAATGATCCTTCAGCATCATCACCTCCGCTGCTTTATCAGGTATTACTTGCTTCTATTTTTGCCCTTTGTTGGGTCTGACTCGGAATAGTGACACTTCCTTCTGAGCGAGAATGTTTTTATCTGGACCTGTTGTTCTTCTGATGATACTGCCACTGAATGTCTCTGTTTCATTGTCTCGTCCAACCTGTGTGTGTGCATGTCCACGGGGTTCCGGCGATAGCTTTGCAGGTGCATCGGTCCTGTTTTGTTTTTGTTTGGGAGGAAGAGGGAGGGTGTGGGGGCCTAGTGCCAGCCAGCCTTCAGGTTCTTACAAGTACGTGCTTCGCGAATGTGGTACTTCTAACATCGTCTCATAAAAAGAGAAAGCTTCAGAGCCTCAACCATGAAGGAAAGCAGTGAGTATTTAGCCAGCCTGTTTTCATCTGCATCTCATATCTGGTAAGACTGTTTGATATTACCGAGGCAAAAGTGATTGCTGAGCATTTGCATGTTGCATAAATTTAGACCCATTTTAAGTTAGTGCCAACATTAACAGATCTTACAGTTCCCTTCTTTGTTCTACAATGCGGCAAAAGACCAAAGAGTGAAGGTTTTAAGGGGCAAGGGACAGTTCTTTGGGACAGTTGATTTCATGTATTTACTAGGTGTAACTTCAGAATTTTTTAAGTGAGAGAAGTTTTTAAAAGTAAGTTTAAGCCAAGATTTGAACAGAAGTTTGCATCTAATGAAACCTGTCTTTCTTATATTTTATTCAACTCTTCTTTTTGCTGTATATCAAATGCTCCACTATTTCGTAAGGAAATAAGTAGTTGTGATTTTCACTAACACTGGTCCTTTAAGAAGTATAATATTTTCTGAAACATTAATTTTTGTTTCAATAGTTGATTCTTCTTTAGAATATCTTACAAAATATTAAAGTAAAAATACCATACTCATTTCAATTTTGCCAAGGGGGAGGGAGTGGGCTGGTTGAGGAGCTTGGGGTTAATAGATACAAACTATTGCCTTTGGAATGGATCAGCAATGAGATCCTGCTGTGTAGCACTGGAAACTCTGTCTAGTCACTTATGATGGAGCCTGATAATGTGCAAAAATAGAATGCGTACATGTATGTGTAACTGGGTCACCATGCTGTACATTAGGAAAGAAAATCTTATTGGGGAAATAACTTAAAAAAATTAATAACAAAAATAATATGTTTAGCATTTCGATCATTTTTGAAGAGTTTATTACTGCAGTAACACATTTACATGTACATGTTTTGCAAAGGTAGGTTCTTATTAAATATTTGTAGAAAAGGTAAATAAATTGTTGAGAATAAATTGGTGAATTCTTGTTCTATAGTGAAAAAAAAAAAAAGAAGTTAAATAATCAATTGGGGTCAAACAGCAGGTCCTTCCTTCCATCCTGCAGCTTCTCAAGAGGCAGATGCAATGAACTAGTACAAAGTTAAAATTATCTGAATGTTCATATTTGGAGAGTACTGTCCTGGGGACCCCCCCTAAGAAACCATTCTAAGGGAGCAATGACAGCCACGACACTTACAAATTATATGATTCACCATTTTAAATATCTGCAAATGTTAAGTGCAGCTTCACCAATTCTGATCTGTTTGGGTTTTATCAATGAAAAGACTACCTTTCCTAACTAGGAAGAAAAAGACAGGAAGTGGACCAGGGAGCCGCTACCTGGTCCAGTTTGAAAAGGGCCTGTGAGACAGGTTGGATAAGGTGTCTGGGTTCCCGCGAGAAATATGAGGCTGAACAAAGAGGAAATTAGTCAAAAGCCTGTTTTCAAAGGAGAGTGCATCTTGTAAAGGAGGACTTGGTCCTTTACCTGGATTACTTGACTCATCCATGCTTTTCAATGTGCCTAACAACCACTACCACGGACAGCCATTGTAGGACGTCAGACACTACGCTAGATCAGGGCTTCACTTTGCTCTCTTTTTTAAAAATTAGACTTTCAAACATAAAGAAAGTAGAACGAATAATGAATCCCCTGTACCCATTGCCCACACTCAACAAGTACATTACCTTATTTAACCCTGACCTCCGCCGTCTGAGGTACTGTTAGCCCCATTTGACAGATGGGCAACACAGGCTCAAAGATTATTTCAATAGCTCGCCCCCCTCCCCCAGCCCCCCGGATTCTAAGTGGCAGCTCCAGGATTCCAAAGCCCCTGTATCCTCGAACTCATGTCCTTGTCATTCTTCCACACTGTGTCCTGCCGCCAGCTCATGGGAAAATGTCAAGGACAAGTGCCATCCCTGTGACGGAGCCCCCTGTTTCTCTACCCCTCAGGTCGCATAGGGCATGGAGCTGGAGAACTATGAACAGCCCGTGGTGCTGAGAGAGGACAACCGCCGCAGGCGTCGGAGGATGAAGCCGCGCAGCACGGCAGCCAGCCTGTCCTCCATGGAGCTCATCCCCATCGAGTTTGTTTTGCCCACCAGCCAGCGCAACACCAAGACCCCCGAAACAGCACTGCTGCACGTGGCCGGCCACGGCAATGTGGAGCAGATGAAGGCCCAGGTGTGGCTGCGCGCGCTGGAGACGAGCGTGTCTGCGGACTTCTACCACCGGCTCGGCCCCGACCACTTCCTCCTGCTCTACCAGAAGAAGGGGCAGTGGTACGAGATCTATGACAAGTACCAGGTGGTGCAGACCCTGGACTGCCTGCGCTACTGGAAGGTGTTGCACCGCAGCCCCGGGCAGATCCACGTGGTGCAGCGGCACGCGCCCTCGGAGGAGACATTGGCCTTCCAGCGCCAGCTCAACGCCCTCATCGGCTACGACGTCACCGACGTCAGCAACGTGCATGACGATGAGCTGGAGTTCACGCGGCGCCGCCTGGTCACCCCGCGAATGGCCGAGGTGGCCGGCCGCGACCCCAAGCTTTACGCCATGCACCCCTGGGTGACATCCAAGCCCCTCCCTGAGTACCTTCTGAAGAAGATCACTAACAACTGCGTCTTCATCGTCATTCACCGCAGCACCACCAGCCAGACCATCAAGGTCTCGGCCGATGACACCCCAGGCACCATCCTCCAGAGCTTCTTTACCAAGATGGCCAAGAAGAAATCTCTGATGGATATCCCTGAAAGCCAGAACGAACGGGACTTTGTGCTGCGCGTCTGCGGCCGGGATGAGTACCTGGTGGGTGAGACGCCCATCAAAAATTTCCAGTGGGTGAGGCAGTGCCTCAAGAACGGGGAGGAGATTCACCTTGTGCTGGACACTCCTCCAGACCCAGCCCTGGACGAGGTGAGGAAGGAAGAGTGGCCGCTGGTGGATGACTGCACGGGAGTCACTGGCTACCACGAGCAGCTGACCATCCACGGCAAGGACCATGAAAGTGTGTTCACCGTGTCCCTGTGGGACTGTGACCGCAAGTTCAGGGTCAAAATCAGAGGCATTGATATCCCTGTCCTGCCCCGGACCGCTGACCTCACGGTGTTTGTGGAGGCAAACATCCAGTATGGGCAGCAAGTCCTTTGCCAAAGGAGAACCAGCCCCAAACCCTTCACGGAGGAGGTGCTGTGGAACGTGTGGCTTGAGTTCAGTATTAAAATCAAAGACTTACCCAAAGGGGCTCTGCTGAACCTCCAGATCTACTGCGGCAAAGCTCCAGCACTGTCTGGCAAGACCTCTGCAGAGATGCCCAGTCCCGAATCCAAAGGCAAAGCTCAGCTTCTGTACTATGTCAACCTATTGCTGATAGACCACCGCTTCCTCCTGCGCCATGGCGAGTATGTGCTCCACATGTGGCAGTTATCCGGGAAGGGGGAAGACCAAGGGAGCTTCAATGCCGACAAGCTCACGTCGGCAACCAACCCGGACAAGGAGAACTCAATGTCCATCTCCATTCTTCTGGACAATTACTGCCACCCCATAGCCTTGCCTAAGCATCGGCCTACCCCTGACCCAGAAGGGGACCGGGTTCGGGCAGAAATGCCCAATCAGCTTCGGAAGCAACTGGAGGCAATCATAGCCACGGATCCGCTTAACCCACTCACAGCTGAAGACAAAGAACTGCTCTGGCATTTCAGATATGAAAGCCTGAAGGATCCCAAAGCGTATCCTAAGCTCTTTAGCTCGGTGAAATGGGGACAGCAAGAAATTGTGGCCAAAACATACCAATTATTAGCCAAAAGGGAGGTCTGGGATCAGAGTGCTTTGGATGTGGGGTTAACCATGCAGCTCCTGGACTGCAACTTCTCGGATGAAAACGTGAGAGCCATTGCAGTCCAGAAACTGGAGAGCTTGGAGGATGATGACGTGCTCCATTACCTGCTCCAGCTGGTCCAGGTAGGGGCTGCACTGGCTCGAGGAATTTATTTGCATGTGCACAGGCAGCCCATTCAGCTGTCTTCAAATGCCCTTTGTCCCAAGAGTCGTGATCAGTCAAAGTAGATCTGAGGAAGCCACCTCGAAAAGTAGTAAACTGTTGCGTTCACTCTTTCAATGTCCTTGAGGGCTTGTTGACAAGCATTCTGATGACATTCATATTTCTGCTTTTTAGTAGAACCAGCCCCATGAGAATACTTGGTTCTCATTAATAGATGCCGCTTACCGAATGCTCCCTTATGCCAGAGCCCCAAGTGATTGGCATGCTTCTCATGTCTTTGTACCTTTAATCCTCCCAACAGTTATGATGGAGGTCAAGGTAATGTTTGCATTTTATATATAAGGAAATGACATCAGGAGAGGCTGAGTAATATGCTCAAGGTCACATACTTTGAAAGATGAATTCAAACTCAGGAGGTCAGACTCCAGGCCTTGCCCTTTTCCCTGCTTCCCAATATTCCCCATCAACCCTGCAGTGTCAGGATAGCGTGTCCTAGGGAGAAAAGGTCATACTCTCTGATGGTGTTTATCACAATTCAGAGTCACGTCTCATATCTGGATGGGACCTTGAAAGCCCCTCTTGAAAGGTCTGGTACTGTGTTTCCATTCCTCTTCATATGACTGTCCCTGGGATCCATAGAGACTAAGTCAGTCACCTAAGGTTGTCTTAGGAAGTTGAAGAATGGAAGAACAGTTCACTATAGTCATTCTCAGATTATATTGTGCTGCTTGACAAGGAAGAAAAAGGAGAGAAACTGGAAGAGAAATGCTATGCTAGACTGCAGATGTGTTCAGTCATTAATTCAGCAACAGGGTCTGAGTGCCTTCCCTGTTCTGGCTGCTGGATATAGAGCAGTGATGGAAACAGAGCTGGTCTCTGGCCTAGCTTGGGGCACATAAAAGCCGACATTACACAAGGACACGTACAAGCAGATATTTAACAACAAATTGTGACAAAGGCTTCAGGGTAAAAGCTAGAGAGTATCATGAGAAAACAGGCAAGGGTCCTGGGGACACTCGATTTAGACTCAGGAAGCCAAGGACAGTTCCGATTGAGTTGGTGGTGTTTGACCTGAGATGGTTAGGATGAGCCAAGCTAAATGTTGGACACCAAAGTGTCTAAGCATTATATTTATGGGAAGTTTCTGGCGTTTCCTGCTGCAAAATTTGGATACTCTCCACTTTAACGCTGAATCTTCCCCTTTCCCTTAGCAGAAGCTTGAAACATGTCACTTGGCCTTTGCCTTCATCTGTCAGAGACAGCCAGTGTTTTTCTCTGCCTGTGAGGTCAGAGGCTGGCATAAACACGACTGCAAATTTTAGAAGAATTAAAGCATCCTCCGTTTTCTAGCTCTCCATAACACAAAGAACATAAAACAAAATCGCATGAGGTCTTCTCCAAGTCCCAGTGACACCATGAATTATTTTATACTGTCATTTTCACAAGTAAACTTGGCAGACTTTGAAAATAAATAGTGTCCTTCTTGGAAACGTTTAAACGAGAGGTCAGTGAGTATTATTAACATTGAATTTGTGGTCCTAAATGTGAAGAAGAGTAGTCATTTGTAAAACTATTTGAGACATTTTCAGATACGACTAAATGACTCATTCATTCCTGATCAAAATGGTATCCTCTTCGAGATCTGCCTTGTCTTTACAGAAGTGAAACACAAAGCAGGTCAGAAAGACTCACGTTTGGGTTAGAAACTTAACAACATTTCTGAAGTGAGTACTGGTAGCCCAGTAACCACATTCTCAGAATTAAGATGTTAACTGCGGCTACAATGGCACCTATCTGAGCACACCTTCATTTTTGAAAGCATGAGGATAAATGAAAAATCACCACGTCGGTATTGATCTGATCATTTCCATACTGGAAAACCTGAGTAAGAATTGGAAATCATACCAAAAAGCCCCCAGGCCCTATAACATAAAGTGGGATGAAATTTCTCCTGTTCCTTAGGGAAAAAAAAAAAAGGATAGAGCATGTCTATTTATAAAGAAATACTTTGCAGATGTTTAATTTTAAACCTCGTTATGCTTTTACATGACCTCTACCTATAACTCTACATATACATTTCTAATAATCAAACAGTGTGTGTTATTCTTGCTGCTTTTAAAAGTATGAGTGAGCATTTTTTTTCATGTGCTTGTTGGCCATCTGTATATCTTCTTTGGAGAAATATCTATTTAGGTCTTTTGCCCTTTGTAAACCAGCTATAATGGAAAAAATAAAAATCATTATAAATGAAAAAAAAAAAAGGTATGAATGAGGACTTGCCATGTGGCTCAGCAGCTTAAGGATCTAACGATTGTCACTGCTGTGGCTTGGGTTCGATCCCTGGCCTGGGAACTTCCACCTGTCCTGAGAGTGGCCAAAAAAATTATGAATGAGTGCAGACTTGCAGGAAAGTATTAAAAAATGACGTAACAAATATCCATGTGCCCACCAGAATTTAATTATTTTTTATTTTTATTTTTTAATTGGCCAGACTACAGCAGCTGAGGGCGGACAGGGGGAGGGAGAGGAGCTCAGGGCAGCCATCCGGCCTCTACTTTTTTACTTTTTATTGTTTGTTTTTCTTCTTTAGTCACAGAGCTATCACCTACATGAATACCTCTGTATTAGCCAAGTGATGTGAAAACTACTGAGCTTGAGGAATCAGATAAAACAAGGGATTTTCAGACCTTTAAAAGCCCCGTACCCACGGCATTGTGGCAGGGAGTATGATGGCTCTGTTGCAGTAAGAACCTGTGACTTGCCAAATACACGTCTTGAGCAGAAAAGAAGCTATAGGATTTTTAGGATCCAAATGTATTTTGGGAGGGGGCCTGGGGGCTTTTTGGTATCACATCTACCAAATGTATTTTTCTCCCTACATGTACCATATCCCGACTATTTCATTTCCAACAACCTTTCCGCCCTGCCGCTTTTATAGATTTGTCTTAGCCATCTCCATCTTTCCCTGCCATCCTTCCAATTAATCAGCCCTTCAGGAGAACAAAAGCCCTCACCTCTTCATCTTGGAAATTATTAGAAGCACATTTCTAACTTCTAACCCTAGTCCTTAAGCAAGTGGGTCACTCTGGCCCAAAGTGTCCTTGAAAAGAAAGGACTGAACTTAAGTTGCTAGTCAGATTCTTGTCACTCTACCCATACAAATCCACTAAGGTAGAGCACCAGTTTTTCTCTGTTTCTTGTTTCCTGATTAACCGACGGAACATGCACTCCTACAAATGCCAATGTGTTTTTCCTTTAGGCTGTGAAATTTGAACCATACCATGACAGTGCCCTAGCCAGATTTCTGCTGAAGCGTGGTTTAAGAGTAAGTACCTCCATTTTGATGAGAGCGTGACATTTTAAAAGTTATCAAGAAGTGGCTGATAGATCTCGAGCATTAGTCATAATGATTTCAACCTTCTTGCTCCCACCCTCAGAACAAGAGAATTGGTCACTTCTTGTTTTGGTTCTTGAGAAGTGAGATTGCCCAGTCTAGGCACTATCAGCAGAGGTTTGCAGTGATCCTGGAAGCCTACCTGAGGGGCTGTGGCACAGCCATGCTGCACGACTTCACCCAGCAAGTCCAAGTAATTGACATGTTACAAAAAGTCACCATTGACATTAAATCGCTCTCTGCTGAAAAGTATGACGTCAGTTCCCAAGGTACGGTGGCCTCTATTTTCTTGTTTCTCTTTCCGGATACTTTCATCTCCAAATGCCATCGTCCCTGTGACTCTTTTTTCTTCTGCTAGGCAAGTCGCACCTTCCTAAAGCTAGCCAAGAACACATTTTTTTAATCTCCTGTCTTTACGGAGTAATAGGCAAATTTAAAGTTCTCCCTTTACAAGTTAATATTTTTAAAAACTACGTATATATTCCAACGGTGAATTTATGATAATGACTGTTAAACTCTTTGAAATATTAAAACACCGTTATGCAGATGTAAGATGTATTTTTAAGAGCAACTGTGCACACACACGAAAAGATTAGTTATATCCAAATATTTACCATTTTCTCCCCATCTTTCAATATATGCATGTAATTTTCAAATCTTGAGTCTTTTAAAGTAATGAATTATTGAGAAGTTATTTTACAAATTTCGTATGTATATACATATACATCATATATAGCTATACATATATATGTACTTCCTATAAAAAATATATATATATATATATCACCTCCTCTCTGTTCCAGTGTTGTCTTCTTATCCCTTAGAAATCCTATCCCTTGGCCCCTCCCCTAGGAAAGTTAATCACTCTTTATCTGTATTCCCAGAGGTCTGGGTTGATATTATATTAAATTACAGTCATTGGAGTTCCCTGGTGATCTAGTGGTTGGGACGTGGCGCTTTTTCAGCTGCCACCCAGGTTCAATCCCTGGTCTGGGAACTGAGATCCCACAAAAAGCCATTGCGCACCGGGGCCAAAAATAAGTAAATTACAGTCATGAACACATATTTCTGGTCTGTTCAATGGTATGAGCCTTGAAGCTAGGAAATACCTCTTATTCATGTTTGTAGGGCTCATAATGGATACTCACTAACATGCTCAGCCAGTACTTTAAACTTCTGCAAATTTTGATTTTCCATTTTCCCCTTTGACCCTTTTCCAATACACTAATAATGCTCTCTCCTAAAATAATAATAGTAATAATCATCTTACTTTTATTTTTATTGTAAGAAAGAAAGGGAAATATTTGTACCAGCCTCCGGTCTGTCTGTTATCCAAGCAGTAACTTTTAATTTATGTATTTTGCCTTTAGTATTTTGAGGCTGTCATATGGTCTCCCCACCACCTCACTTCCTCTTTTGAAAAGAATTTACCAAACCCTAACCGAATTCCATTTAATATGGTCTTTAGACGTCTGTTCCTCTAATCAGATGGCAGTTTAAAGTTTCACATGTTGGAAAGAAAACAGTAATTCTTAGCATTACCCGTAAAACCTCCCTCTCTGCCTGTCTCGGTATCTGATATATACTCAGCTATTTCTGCTGTAGTGTGCCTACATGGCTGTATTGCCCCCAGGAAGCCTGACTTATCTTGCCACCCTGAATGGTTAGTTCCTCAAAGACAGAAACCTACTCCTTACCAGATCAAATGTATAGAATGTTGTGAATACATGTGGTCTCAGGAAATATGATTGATGCTATTGGTAATTCTTTGAACTCACATAACTCTTGTGTGCTTTTGACCATTACAGTTATTTCCCAACTTAAGCAAAAGCTTGAAAACCTACAGAATTTGAATCTCCCCCAAAGCTTTAGAGTTCCCTATGATCCTGGACTGAAAGCCGGGGCACTGGTGGTAGGTATCACCTTGATGTTGCCACGTGGTCTCTATGTCTTGACAATGTCTGCTATGCTTAGTGGATAAAAGCTTATGTTTATAGAGAAACAGGGATGCCGGAAAGTTCCTGGATGAGCTTCTGACAAGCCCTTCTCTAACCACTGGTTACTAAAAACATCACCACCAGGCAATCTCCCATCCATTTTATTTTAAATCAGCTTTCTTAAGGAACCATTTGCAGATGATAAAATGTATCCATTTTAAGTGTACCGTTCAGAGAGTTTTGACAAATGTATGCAACCGTATAATCACCACAGTCAAGATATAGCCAATTTCCATAGCAATGTTATAGAAAAAGTTATTTCCTATCCTCTTGTAGTTAGTCCTTTCCTCCTTGCATCTTCCATCCCAGATGACAGATCTGCCTTCTATCATGTAACTTTTCCCTTTCTAGAATGTCATGATGTAGAATCTTCCAGTATGTAGTTTTGTATCTGGATTCTTTTATTTAGCATAATGCTTTTAAGTTCCCCCCAGGCTGTGTATCTCAGTCATTGGTTCCTTTTTTATGACTGAGTAGTATTCCCTTGTAGGATTATATCAAAATTTGTTTTCCATTCACCTTTTGAGTAAATATTTAACAGTGAGATAGTTGGGTCAGATGCAAAGTGTATATTTATGAGGTACTGCCAAATGTTTTTTCCACTTTATAATGGCATCTGTGCCATTTTATATTTCCACTACAATGTATGAGAGCTCTAATTGCCCCACATCCTAGCAACACTTCTTTTCATCAATCTTGTTAATTTTTGCCATTCAAATGGACATGAAGTGGTAGTTCACTGTTGTTTTTATTTGCATCTCCCTAATGATGTTGAGCATCTTTTCATGTGCTTATTTTCCATCTTCTTTTGCGAAGTTTCTGTTCACACCTTCCATTCATTTTTAATCAGGGTACCATCATATTCTTATTTATGAGTCATTTATATAATCTGGATACAAATCCTTTATCTGGCATATATTTTACAAATATTTTCTCCCAGTTTGTGGCTTACCTTTTCATATTCTTAGTGGTGTGTTTCAAAGAGCAAAAAGTGTGTTGATTAAGCCCGGTGTATCACTTTTTCTTTTACGGTTCATGCATTTCATGTCCTAAGATATATTTGCTTCATCCAGTCATTCTCGGCCAGGGATGAACCCCCACCTCCTGCACCAAGAGACGTTTGGTAATGTCTGGAGATGTTTTGGATTGCTACAACTGGGAGAAATGCTGTTAGCATCCAGCAGGTAGAGAAGAGGGATGCTGCTAAACATTCTATATGCACAGGGCATTCCCCCCCTCCACCCCCAACAAAAGGATTATCTAGCCCAACATTTTAGTAGTGCCAAAATTGAGAAACACTTCCTAATTCAATGTGACAAGTATTTTTTCCTACAAGTTTTATAGTTTTAATTCCTACATTACATCTTTTATACATTTCATTTTATATGCAGTTAGCAGTAAGCTGGCCCTGTACCAAAAACACACACTATCCTCGGTCCTTATGAAGTCAGAGATTGATAGAAATAATGATATATTAATACAGCTCCAAATTGTGTTTGCTTTTTTTAAAGACCACATAGTATTTTTGATCCATGGTAAATTTACTTTTGGCTAAAGCTCTGAAATTTTTTTATTTTTTAAAATTTTTTTAAATTTATTTTTTATTGTTATTTCCCCAAACACACATTTTTCCCCCCACTGTACAGCATGGGGACCCAGTTACACATACATGTATACATAACTTTTTCTCTCATTGTCGCGCTGTGTTGTATCTAGACAGAGTTCTCAGTGCTACACAGCAGGATCTCATTGTTAGTCCATTCCAACAGCAATAGTTTGCATCCATTAACCCCAATTTTACTTTGAAATGAGTGGCTGCTAAGCTACATTCCCCCACACCTTATTTATATGTGTGGTTTTTTTGGGGGGGAGAGGCAGATAGGCATTGTACCTGAGGGCTAGATTTCCATTTATTGCTGTTTCATCTTGTTAGGTTTGGCCTAGAATTAAAATCCCTCTGATTCTGCAATGACAGCTTTTAAACACTATGGTAGCAAAAGAACTTTTTTTTTTTTTTTTTTTTCAAATTAAATCTCAGGGGGAGACCAAATATATAAACAAGTAACAGCAAAGTTACTCTGTGTCAGAGGGACATAGAGGTACAAGAGTCCTGTGGGAGTGAGGAGAATATGCCACACCTCCTAGGCACCTCCAGAGGCACTTAGGGTTCTTAGGAACACACCCTGAACCATCGCTTTAAGTGTTGTGAATCGCTGTCACTAGCATTTTCAGATTTGGTGAAAATGCCTCCTGCATTAGTATCCAAACCACTGAAAATCATTTTCCAACTGGAACTTTGTCCTAGTTGTTTATAGTGATGCTTTACAAGAGGATATGTGTCTCCACAATGTGTGTTCAGTTGTGTGTAGGAAACATGTCACTGTTTTCTTACAGATCGAAAAATGTAAAGTGATGGCCTCCAAGAAGAAGCCCCTGTGGCTTGAGTTTAAATGTGCCGATCCTACGGCTCTATCAAATGAAACAATTGGAATTATCTTTAAACACGGTGACGATCTGCGCCAAGACATGCTTATTTTACAGGTACACTGTTCTCAAGTATGTTTTTCAATTATCTGAAAAAAAGAATTCGGTATTAGATTTCATACCCACTACTGACTCTGTTCTCATTCTCCTGTTCTGTTTCATGAACAGTCATCAAAGATGACATAAGAGAGTTTTCACTGGAGGAATATGGCCACGGACCAGTAGATAAGAGATCGAGTGAGCCTCACACTTCTGCCCATTCCCGAGGAGATGCATAGCCGACATTCCCGAGTAGTCAGATATACTTTCCTCACCTAACCTCTTACTTACACACCCCATTCCTAGCATGGTGACACAGAGCAGGGGCATATTTACCCCCAGGCACCCATTTCATTCATATCCACAGACATAGCTACACAGTCACAGGGGCTCTCCTTAGACACATCCCTCTTGATACACATCCACATACCCAGATGCAAGTTACTGGGCTGACAGGAAGGAGACAGAGGTGAACAGGTAGGTGATTGGAGAGGTCATGCAATTAAGTAACAAGAGTAGATGCATTACTAGAACAGAAGGTGTATGATCAAGGTATCAGTGTTGTGTTCATGTTTTCTAACCTAAACTTTAGCTTTGCACATTTGTGAAGTAATAGTCTCTGTACCTTAGTTGTTCAATACTGTAGAGGTAACATAATTTCTAATATTTAATGTGATTTATTTAAAATAGGCAAACCATGGGATCTAAAATATGATACAAAGGAACTCATAAAACAGAAACAGACTCACAGATATAGAAAACGAACTTATGGTTGCCAAAGGGGAAAGGGATAAATTAGGAGTTTGGGATGAGTGGATACAAGCTACTATATATAAAGTGGATAAACAACAAAGTGCTACTGTATAACACAGGGAACTATATCCATTATCCTGTGATAAACCATAAGGGAAAGGAGTATGAAGAAATATATATATGTGAATCACTTTCACATACACCTGAAACTAATAGATTTAATGTAATGTAAATCAACTACATGTAAATAAAAAATAAAAATAGGAGTTTCCATTATGGCTCAGTGGTAACAAACCCAACTAGTATCTATGAGGATGTGGGTTCGATCCCTGGCCTCGCTCAGTGGGTTAAGGATCTGGCATTTGCTGTGAGCTCTGGTGTAGGTCACAGATGTGGTTCAGGTCCCATGTTGCTGTGGCTGTGGTGTAGGCTGGCGGCTAAAGCTCCAATTCATCCCCTAGCCTGGGAATTTCCATATGTTGCAAATGCGACCCCAAAAAGTAAAAAAAAAAGGAAGAAGAAGAAGAAAAATAAAGAGAAGAAAAGAATTTTTTTTCATTTTTATTTTTTTTGCTTTTTGACCACACCTGCAGCTTTTGGAAGTTCCCAGGCTAGGGATCAAACCCACGCCAAAGCAGCCACCCAAGCCACTGCAGTCAGATTCTTAACCCAAGGCACCACAGCAGGAACTCCAAAAATAAAATAAACTTTAAAAATAAAATAGACAAACCACATTGATTTAAATGTAGCCTATTTAAAAGGTCATGTTTTCATTTCTGTTTCTGTTTTTACTTATTTCTGATATGAAAACAGTAATACCCTTTGTTCTCTTTTCAAGAATGGTGTGTATATTGCCTCAGAAGTATTTCTTTAAAGGAAAAGAAAAAGGAGTTCCCACTGTGGCACAGTGGGTTGAGGATCCAGCATTGCCACAGCTGTGATGCAGGTCGCAGCTGTGGCTTGGATTCATCCCTGGCCTGGGACCTTCCATATGCCATGGGTGTGGCCACACACACAAATCCTTCAAACTTTGGGACAGTTTATTAAATTCCCAATAAATCTGCAGAATCTTGAATTATTTAAAGATGGGCACTTCAGAAACCCAAACCACCACTCTGCTGTTCCTCCCACTTTGAGGGAGAAGTTTGCATTGCCCTTTTAAGCACTATGTTTTGTCGTTGAGGCACTTTACTTGGCAGGTAAAGCAAGTTTTTGTAAGCCCTCTAAACCTTAGTCTCTTCAGCTGCAGAATGACCCTAATAATCATATCAACACTTGGGGTTAAGCAAGGCTCACCGTAAAACAGCACTCAGTGAATGTTGTCATTATCATCATTATCGCTGCCTTGCTTTTAGCCCAAGAGAGACTTATGGATAAAACTGTGTATAAAGATGTTAGACTGGAACTTTTTTTAATTGCGGTAAAATACACATAACTAGGAACATTTGAATAGTGGATGAATCATGGCTAAAACCTAACCTCAAAGAAATCCAACCACTTCTTCCCTACCCCTCAGGGACCAAAATTAACAGTCTCCCAAGAAAGGGAAACTGTGGAGGACTGGGTTGATAAAGTCAAGCACAATTTTTGCTTATGTATTTTATGTTCACTTTTTGGGTTACCAGAGAAGATTGCTTTTTTTTTTTTTTTTTTTTAATGGAGAAGGAAAATATGTATTTATAATGGAAAGGTTTTTGTGTTTTCATGCCCAGATTCTACGAATCATGGAGTCCATTTGGGAGACCGAATCTTTGGATCTGTGCCTCCTGCCATATGGCTGCATTTCAACTGGTGACAAAATAGGTATGTGGTGGCCTCGGGAGGTGAATGTACCGCTCGACTCGTTTGAAAGGGCCGTGATCCCTTCAGTGCTGACAATGAACATCTGAAAAATTACAGTCATAATCCTTATAAAAAGGAAAAAGATGTTCTCAGGCTGGTGAAAGTGACTCGGTTTAAAAGGGACAGGTCGAAAACACTTTAATGCATTATTTGACTCCTTGTAACTGCACATTGAAAGGACCTTAGTGAGAACGTCTTCCTTCATCTTAACTTCTCCACCTCTAAACTTTCACTTGTCTCATTGCTCATTAAACTTCTCTCTCACAAGTAACATCTAAAAATAGACGGAAAGATCTGTCACTTATTTTAATATCTAAGAATTCACATTATCAAGGCTATGACGTACTCTACTCTTAGGTGCTTTTACGGACATTTTGTTACCAAACATAAGCCTATATGCCTGATACACAATGAGGCCGAACAAACCAAGAGTCAGAGTTTGTGGAGCAGAGAAATGTTTTGCTGCAGGGCCATGCAAGGAGACAGGTGGCTCAAGCTCAAAAAACCCAGAAACCTCCCCCCACCCCACCCCCAAAAAAAAACGGGTTTCAGCAAAGCATTTTTAAAGGCAAGGTGAGGGAAGAGTGTGGTTGGTTGTTGCAAACTTCTTGGTTTAGGAATCCTTTGCTCTTGCATTTGTCCACATGGGTCAGATCAGGATGTTTCTGTACACCTCCAGCAAGACAAATATTACTCTCTGTTCTGCAACGTTTTAATTCTATCTAAATGGAAAAGCCTTATACCCGTAAAGGTTAGAGCCTTGAAAATGGTCTGTCCTGGATGTTTCAGGCTATTGGCAGCATTCTTAGCTCAAAGCAAAAGCAACAGAACACAAAGGTTAAAGTAAAAGAAACAAATCTAATATGGAATTAGATTTGTTCTTTCCTATTACAATTTCACATTTTAATTTCAATCAAACATATTTTTATTCAAGTTTCCAATTTGAGAAGGATATAAAATCACTTACATTGGACCTGGAAGTTTAAAAAAAGGAAAAGGCACAGGTGGCCAAGTGAAGAAAGATGTGTTCAGCACACTAATACTTTTGCTTATTAAAAACCAACCCTTTCCTCCTTTCATTCAGGGATATTGAAAGCAGGACCCGAGGGAGTGGGATGAACTGGGAGTTTGGGGTTAATAGACGCAAACTACTGCATTTGGAGTGGATAAGCAATGAGATCCTGCTGTAGAGCACAGGGAACTATATCTAGTCACTTGTGATGGAACATGACGGAAGAGAATGTGGGAAAAATATATATGTATGACTGCGTCACTTTGCTGTACAGCAGAGATTGACAGAACACTATAAATCAACTAGAATGGAAAAAATAAAAATCATGAAAAAAAAAAAAAAAGCAAGCAAGCAGGTCCCACAGAACTTCCATACCCTCCTCCTCTCCTTCTCTTCTCCCTACGAAAACCAACAGCACGCCCCTGGAAGAGAGCCCTCTGGTTGAGAAAGCCCCCTGCCCTCCACTCAACAAAGACACAGCCCTTCCTCCTCTGGGTCAGGCACTGGACCCAAGTTCACAGCAGACTATGCCTCTTCCCGTAGGAATGATCGAGATCGTGAAGGACGCCACGACAATCGCCAAAATTCAGCAAAGCACAGTGGGCAACACGGGTGCCTTTAAAGATGAAGTCCTGAGTCACTGGCTCAAAGAAAAATGCCCTATTGAAGAAAAGGTGGGTTCCTCTTTTCTGCACTCTGAGGGCTCCTGACAAGTTGTCATTATGCAGCAACAGAGGGTCTTGCCAGTGCCCTGCGTCCCGACTTGCTGGTGACGAAGGCCCTTTCCTCCTGAGCGCGTGGAGGTTAAAGGGCTTTCCCCTGGTGACACAGCAGATCTGTGAGAACCAGAAGCGCTCAGCTCAAAACTCGCTGAATATTTGCCTCTCCTTTGATTATCAAGCCTCTTTGCATACAGTTTGGTTCTGGGAAATAACCTGTTGGCACTTTTTGTGACCATCCATTTTTGTGGTTCAGCAGAAAAATTTAGTTACCGTGGGTAACCTCTTTCCAGCCTGGAAACATTGCAAACCCTGAAAATTAATTTATAATTTACCACTGCACCTGGATCTAAATGGTGAATTATGTGGATGCTGAAAATGTCAGTCCTGTTCCTCAGAAGTACATCTGCTGGGTCCTTCACAAGCTGTGTGGTTAGGCTGTCCGGGTGCTGGTTAAAGTTCTGCTGTATAGGACTGGCACTTCTCATTATTTGCATGCCTAGCAGCCTTTGGGGGAGGAAATATAATTAGTAGCATCTAATATCAGTCTGTTATACATGTGCATTTGTGAACCCATGCATACTTTGAGTGGTCACAAGCAAAACATGTTCACCAACCAAGGAGTCATGATGGGCACTGTGTCGTCGGCAGCTGATGCAGAGAGGCAGTGAACCCTGTGATTAAATTACTGTTGTCCTTTGACGCTTGCTGGCCTCCTGCTGCTACTGTGATTCATTGTATTTTCACCTAAAATATAAGTGGTGCAATGAGAAAGTTGGCACTTAATAGATAGAAGATTAAGGAAGTCGGGTACCCCGAACTTGCTCTCTGAAAATGAGTCCCAGAAGAGCATCCTTTGGGGGCTCCTTTGTAATAGATTCACTGGGCTCTGTGGAGTTAGGACTCGACTAATATTCAGATAACATGTTAATTAGTTTCAGGCAGCTGTGGAGAGATTTGTTTATTCCTGTGCCGGCTACTGTGTGGCAACCTTTGTTCTCGGAATAGGCGACAGACACAATGACAATATTATGATCTCAGAAACAGGTGAGTTTATTTACTGTAATGTTTTCTAAATGTTGTAAAAGACGTATAACATAAAACTTTACCATTTTAACCAGTTTTAAGTGTGTACTTTAGTGGCCTTAACTACAGTCACATTTTTGTGCAACCCTCACCACCATTCATCTCCAGAATTTTTTCATCTTCCCCAATGGGAATTCTGTACCCATTGAACCCTGACTCCCACCCCTGTCCCCTCCCAGTGCAGAGTAATTCTTAAATGGAGGTCAGAGTTGGAGCACATATCTAGAGGTCATTGCTGTGCAGGGGGACAGAGAGGTTGTCATCATCCTAGAGAGGACCCAGGAGTGAGTAATGGAAGAAGATACAAGAAACAGCTTAAGAAGGACAAGCCCAACAGTAGTAGCTAGAAAGCTAGGAAGGTGAATGTGACCAAGAGTGTCAGAAGGTGCAGACAAGCAACCCGAAAAAATCACGGGTATCCTTAAATCTGAAATGCTGTGCCTTCCTAACCTATCCCTCCTTGCTGGTTCATTGTCCATTTTCACAGTGGTCAGTATTGGCTACATGCCATGACATTTTTCTCTTATGAAACTGGGACCAATTTAAGAATCTGGAAAAGAGCATCATACTGGGGTCAACCACTCACTCCCTGTGGGAAGCAAGAGATAATGAATGTATGAACCATCCATACGAAAGAGCGCTATACAAATGAGAACAGGTGATGGGAGCTGTGGCGGTGATGATCAGAGTGGTAGCAACTGACCCAAGGGGAATTCAGGACGATTTATTTCTATGGTGCTACTCACACGTAAAAGATGACTGCTCCTCCTCCACACAGAGTAAAACACAGTCTCTCCTGACTTCCATCAAGGGCATGAGAGAGAGTCTTGGGCATAATGATGGCACATAAGCCAGAGAATTTTGATTTATATTTCTAAGAATAATTGTGAGTCAAGAATTTTTTGAATGGCACTTGGTTGTCATTTAAAGAACACCGGAATGATATCAAAACTACGCTTGGTTCAAAGAGTGCTTTGTGGCTACTACTAGACACACCTGCTAAGACAAAATAGATCACAAGCTGATACAACAGAGTAAAAATAGCTCCCTCACCCAAGATAGCTCATTTTCAGGCACATTCAAAATATTTCCAGAAATCAACAAACCAGAGTGTTGTTTGCAAGTGCTTATGTAATGCTATCAGACATTTTCTTCTCTTAAGGAAATCTATTTCATATTGATTTCGGACACATTCTTGGGAATTACAAAAGTTTCCTGGGCATTAATAAAGAGAGGGTGCCATTTGTGCTAACCCCAGACTTCCTGTTTGTGATGGGGACTTCTGGAAAGAAGACAAGTCTACACTTCCAGAAATTTCAGGTAAATGGCTTCCCTTTTGACCATCTACTGGGAATACCAACCAGAGGTGCCTGCAGCCCTCACCTCTCGCTCCCCTTTGAAGCTCCTCTCCCCTGTGCCCACCTCCTCCCCATCTCCTCTGTTCCCTTCCCAAGTCCAAAATGACACTTCTTAGTAATCCCCTCCCTCCTAAAACCAAACAACAAGTACAAGTGTTCCAGAATCAGTGGCATGGGAAGATACAGACCACCAGGATGATGTGGTCCTGAAGAGAGGGCTTTAAGAAAGAGCACCTGGCAAGCAGGGGTTAACCTTTGAATATTTACCTAACCCAGACGTTGCCTAAATGATCCACACTTTACACGTATTTTTTCAGGACTCGCCAACAATTGTGAGTTTCTCTTGATTTTTGCTGCAGGTGTGTATCGATCAGTTACACAAGGGATTCTTTCTTGTCTCTTTTTGTAAAGGGCGGACCCTTCTCTTCATTTGAGGTCTTGTCAGCTCGATGTACTGCAGGGCGTACTGAGAGCTCTGGTTGGTCCTGCTCACCTGGACACCAGCTCCTGCAAGAGTCACCCCATCTCCCTGGGAGGGTCCACATTCTCCTTTCTCTTTCGTTCCTTCCTGGTCTACATCCCCTTTTGACTGTCAAATACCGGAGAAGTAGTATGTTCATGCTTTGCAAATTTAATAACTGTGACTGACTATAACTCAGAAAAGTTACGTAATTACGGCTGTAATTTACCTATTTTATAGCCATACAAACACAAAACGGATCAACAGAGGCAAAGAGTGATTATTTTATATGCACACTATTCTGTTCTCGGGTTTGTTCTTTTTAAATTTAATTTTGTGGGTAGACAATGTTGCATTAGTTTCAGGCATAAAATGAATCAGTCACACACATAAATACATCCATTCTCTTTTTCCCTAGTTAGGTTATTACATACTATGGAGTAGATTTTCCTGTGCTGTATAGCAGCTTCTCATTAATCATCTATTTTATTCGGTCATATGTAGGTGTTATTCCCACCCTCCCAGTTCTTATCGCCCCCCACAATGACTTCACCTGTGGTAACTATAAGACTGGTTATGAAATGTGTAAGTTCGTTTCTCATTTGTACCCCCCCACCCTTAGTGCCTCTTAAACCTGGTTTGATTTGCACTCAGCATTTCAGGAGGAGCTCTTTTTTTCCCCGAGCCTCTTCTCGAGTCCCATGTTAACCTTGGGAGATGACTGGGCCCTTGACTTTCGGTGGAGCAGGAAGTGGGATGAATTGTTTTGAAACCTGTCTGTGCTTGTTTGTTCTCCTGGCTGATTTTCGGTATGGTGGTTACTGGATTTCCCCTCTTTCAGCACAGGGGTGTTGTCAGAGAAACTGAGATCTCTGTGGCCAGATGGTCTTAGGATTTTTAGTGTGTTTTTCTGTGTAGACGCATCTGGGTTTCAGACAATTTCCAGGGATTTGACACATTTCAGTCCTGTTTTTCTTTAAAGTTAAAAATCACATGTTTTGACAACTTCCTAGAAGAGAAAAATGGTTTTAGGAAAAAAAAAAATCTGAAAGAGGTTCATCATTGGAAGGAGGGGGACTCCATTCTCCTCTCCTGGAGGAACGGTTCACCCGACTGGCTTTGAACAAACACAGCAGCAACAGTGCCACTTAAACACCCAGACAGTCACTTCTCAGAGGAATCTGACCTCACCCCATAGTCTCTCCCTGTTTCTGTGTGTATGTTCTCATCCTTTTGGCCGCTGGTTTTGCCTAGAATGACTGCCCACCTACCCTGTGGTTGACAACATTCCCATAGACCCCAGGGTGCCCGCATCACCCCTGAGATCCCATCTGTCCTTCCCCTTTGCCCTTCCTTGTCGTCACTTTAAATTGCAGAATACTCTTTAATGAAAAGATTTGGCTTGGGGGCATCTCCCCAGAAGTTGCCTCCCTGTCCAGGTAGCTTCCACCCAAAGCAACAACTCTTTGCAGGGAGGCTTTGCTGAGTTTTTCCCGCTCCATGTGGGACCATTTCTGTATCCTTTGTGACTGAAGCTTGTTTCTTGAGCTGTTAGAACCTCTTTCCTTAAAGCAACATCTAGGCAGGGTGTGTACGACCAAAAACACACCTTCATACATTTTATTGTACTTTGTGTGTTTTGCAGTCTTGTTACACCCTTTAAATGCTGCACTTTGAGCTGTATACGCAGACCCAGCGTGGCATTGTCGTTGAAAAGATGAGCTTTGGAGCAGACCAACTTGAGTTTAAATCCTGGCCTTGCTCCTTAACAGCTATGTATGTGATGCAAATTATTTGTCCTTCCAGAACCTCGGTTTCCTCACCAGTGGGAGTTCTAAGTCCCACCTCATGTGGGCTTTTTTTAGAGATCATTTACATGAAATATGAAGAGTGCTTGCCCCAGTGCCTAGACCACAGCAGGAACTCAATAAATGGAGCCTCCGTGTAACATACAACATAGCGGGTCTTCGGACTTTGAAAACGTTTAGGTTGAGGAACCCTCTAGGAGATCCCAGACAGAAGTGCAGTCCCTAAACCCTGACAGCGTAGCATTGTTCCTATGAAAGATCAAACTGGGGACCAAGTTCTGCCTTCTCCCCTCCCCCCCATCCCGCCCCCTTGTCTGCTCCCCTTCGAAAGCTTCCCCTCTCCTTACTCGCAACAGGAAAAAGGCTGAACACATTAAAAACTATGTATGTGTACAGTGTTACATATGCAGAATTTCCAAAGTTTCCAGCTTGACCAAGATGAGCAGCAAGTTTTCTCATCATTTGACTCAGGCCTGCTGACCGTTTGGGGGGTTTTTTTACATGCCACTTACGAAGCCTTCTTCTAAAAGGTTTTCTGTTTCCTCGCCTTATGCTCCCTTTGCAAGAGGAAGCCCTGCAAGGTCAGGAAGCACATCTCTAAATTCCCTCAACAGCACCCCAGGATCTTGTAGAAGAAAACTGCCGATGATTTTCTAGATCGGCTGGGAAAGGTTGTATGTATTTACATTTTTGGATTGAAGTCCTCCCGTCTCTAGCGAATTGCTAATTTTGAATCGATAAGGTCAATGAATGCGGGCGGCAGCTTTGAATCACCCGTTCTGTTCAGAAGGGTGGAGAAGAGCTGACCTTTTTTCATTGGTGAGGGGAGCCTTCTCCACAGAGACTTCCAAATCTCCCCAGCTAGTGGGAGAGGATGGGACTCGGGAACGAACGGCTTCTGCCACCTCCCTCTTCTTTCCAAGATAGCTGGTCTCCCCCCCCCCTCCCCCCGCCAGGCACATATTCATGAGTTACTTCTAGAGTGTGGGAGAGCTCGGGAACAAACCATAGTCAGACCAAAAGACACAAAACCCAGGCCTCCTATTTGAACCCAAGACTGTCTGTCTGCCTGGGGAACCACGGGCTGCTAAATCAGACGCACTGCAAGGATGATGATTTTGATAAATAAATTCCTAGAAAAATCTCTCCAGTGCAGACGAGATAAAAAAGAAAAGTGTTCTGCCCCCTGGGAATGAATCTGTTTGAAATTTCACTTAACAATCATAGAACATGCTCACAAGCAAATACATTGATGTTGCTGGCAAATGAAATTTTGGCTTGCCTTTTATTTTATGTAAGAATGTGTGGTTTTTTCCACAATCATAAAAGTAGTAAATGCTTCCTTAAAAAAAGAAAAAAAGCCAGCAAAATATTAAAAATATCGGAATATAAAATACGCACTATCCCACCTTCCAAAAATAACACTGTCGACATTGTGGTGGTTTTCCTCCATTCTATTAAGTATTTGGTCTTTTATGTAAATAAGCTCTTTCATCAATGGAGTAATTGTAGCTTTAAACGTTTTAAACTTTGTGCTCCTCATTTGTCGTTTTGATTAGGCAAGTAATGAGGAGGGGATACTGTCATTGGAAAAACGCTGAATTTGAGCTGGAATCTGACTTCGAATCCCATTTCAACCTCCAGCACCTTAAAGACCCAATTAATCAGAATTTGGCTAAAAACTGTACTGAAGAAGCAGATACGATGTTACTCCCTCACTTTAAACTGTTTCTGGAGGCGTCTCTTCTCCTCTTGATTAAAATCTGAACATCTCAGCTTGCCCTGCAGGGCCTGGTGCTCCCCCTCTCCCACCTCCGCCTCCAGCCTCACCCCAGGTACTTGCCTTCCTTCTCTCACTGGATCAGGCACCTCCTCAACATCTTACCCCACACTACCCCCTCCCCTCTCACAGGGGCTAAGTCTCCATACCCTCCGTCGCTTGTCCCTCCCTTAACAGAGGTAGTGCTGGGCAGCAGGGCCAGGACCAACCCGGATCCCACACATGGGGCTGAAGGCCAGGGAGCACTCAGTAGCTATCTGCTGAGGGAAGGAGTGGCTGGTGGAGGAGCAGTCCCTGCCCCAGGGAGGAGGTGGATGAGGCTGGATAACTCCTTGGGGTTCTTCCTTCTCCACAAGGCAGCGAACTGTCCGAGTTCATGCAGTGGTAACTCAGGCCCACTGAGGGCCAAGCTGCCATTCATGGACGTGTTAATGAGCCCTCAAGATGCAGCCTGACTATGCAGACATCTGGAGAAGTAAACCTAACTATGAAATCTAATGTTTTAGTAAATAATGCAGACATGTGTCATCTGGTTTCTACGCACGTTTTTGTAGAGATTTCCTTCTGACGTAAACATTACAGTTTGTTCCCCATCAGAGCAGCAGTCATGCCAGTAGGACACATGGTATAAACCTATAGGATACATTAATTACAGGATGGTTTTCAAGGAGAGTCCTCAGCCTTGTACAAACAAGCATTTTGAAGACACTCTTTGTACACAGTAGGCATTCAGCAAATGTGTCAGATCAAGCTGAAGAAATCAGGGGAACTAAATAGCTCTTCACGTGCACAACCATACGCAGCAGGCCCTTTGATGAGTGTACTTAGAAGTCACTTGCCCCTAGATGTCACTCTTAAGAAATGTTTGATGGAGAGAAGTCTGGAGCCCATTCGTGGTGCTGCTTTCATCCAGCAGGCCCAGGGGCATCAGGCCCTGCCGGGTCACCAGCATGGGCAGTGTTGTCCCCACGCCAGGAAGCACCCAGACCCTGTAAGCAGCAGGCTCAGCTCCAAGCCCAGTCTCTACACAGAGTCCTGGCCTGGATTCTTAAGAACCTTCAAAGTCCATCTCTGCTGACATTTCACACTCAGCTCAGATCCTGGGCTACTGTAATGACTTCTGCCTCAGTCCCTGCACCTGTTAACCTGCCTGTAGGACTGGGACCTGCTCCCCGTGGCCAATGGCCTTGCCCAGACTCAAGTGCTCTCCCTGACCCCAGCCACAGCGGCCAGCGGGACCACAGAGACCGTACCACCTGACACTCTTCTGAGGCCCTGAGGCCATCTCACCCCTACCGCCTGTTCCTAGTCTCTGCCTCCGTCTTCTTGTGTGGTGAGCCCTGCTCTTGTCTACACCGCTGTCTATACCTGGAACCTGCCAGGCTACACTTTCTCAGCCTGACACTCCATCCCATTGTGATTTCCAGACCTGTTTCTCCCTACCCGAGAGAGCACACTCATTCAACACACTGCCACCTTTTGGGTCCTGTGCCAGGCCCAGAGAAAGCTCATGTCTTTAGAGTTTAATCCCCTTCAGATACGACTGTTCCCTAATCCACCCTGCTTTTAAAGCAATGAATCTTGCCCCCAGTTGAACTTGGCCTCTGCCCATGAAGTGTTTGTTCATCATACATTTGCAGATTGTCTACAGTGTGGCAGACACACTGCTGGCACAGGTGACATAAGCAGAGAGATGTGCACACAGCTTTATCGTGAGGATTTCAACAGCAGAGAGCATGATTAATCATGCCCTGAGGGTGGAAAAGAGTTATAGAATGAAGGGAGTATTGGGGGGGCATTAAAGTCTGAGTTCAATTTCATTTTGCTAGGAGATGCAGGGACAAGAAGGAAGAAGAACATGAGAAAGGGTGTGAAGCAAGTATTTAGTATCAGTATTTTAGGAACAGAAAGTACCATTATTCAACATGGATGGAACCTAGGAATATATAGGAGTGTATGGAATTTGAGGGGAGAAGGGAAATTTGGGTCCAGTTTGAAGCAGATGTGTGCTTGGGGGGCAAAGAGCAGAGCAAAGATTTCTCTTGGAGCTCAACTGATTTCATTGCAAATTTCTGTGATAAAGGCCTAATGTACGTCAACAGGAAGATGATGAGTTTGTTGACTAGCTCATAATCATTATATACTGAGTTGATAAAGGCGTCCCTCTTGGGATTTGCATCCTGGCGGACTAATGAGGTCGAACTCAGCCTCCTCCATGCAGGTCCAAAGTCTAGCACTTCCCTCTCTCCAAGCTGTCCATCGAAAGATGCCCCCAGAGAGGGCTCTGCGTCAGCCACTGCTAGGAGCTTGAGGATGTTGGTGTGATCTCTGTGCCAAATACAGACCTGCATGCAGTCTGAAGAACTGTTAGGACTTAGATAAGCTTGACATATTTTATCAGTTTTTTTGGTCAAGATACGAATACAAGACTGGAAAGATGGCCTTGGATTGGACTTGCGTGTTAATCCACCAGCCTGTGGGGTCACTCAGCTCCCAAGATTAGACCCCTGTTACTTTTAAACATTTACCAAGGATAACCTCCCAACTGATGTCACTCTCTCCAGGTGTAGTTTCTCTTGGAGAATTGTTTTGTCTACCATCAGAGTATCATTGAGGACATTGCTTACCACCTTACAAAGTGCACTCTTTATAAAGATCCTCTTGCAAAAATCTCTATCAGGTCTTAAGAAAAGCTGTAGAAAAGCTGTGTTTCTCCTAAATAAACAGTTTTGTTTTTGTTTTTTTTTTTAGTTTTTTTTTTTTTTAATCTTCTGAACGTTGGATGAACATTTGTTTTTCCTCTTGGCTGTATATATAGTTGAAGACCGCCATTAGCAAGTTCATAGGTTTTGTGATATATAGTCTCTTTTCCAAACACATTATGGATCATTTCCTGTATTATTCCCTTGGCTTTTTCTACCCACTTCTATTTCATGTCATTGTGATTTTTGCCTATCTGAATAATCCACCTTCATCTCTTTTTGGAACAAGGCTAAAAGGTAAATAGACACACACACACACACCCTCCATACAATCTATTTAGAATATTTGACTAAAGTAGGGAGTTCCCATTGTGGCGCAGTGGAAACAAATCCAGCTAGGAACCATGAGGTTGTGAGTTCGATTCCTGGCCTTGCTCAGGGGGTTAAGGATCCAGCGTTGCCATGAGCTGTGGTGTAGATCTCAGATGAGGTTCAGATAGACAAGGTTTGGATCTGGCTTTGCTGTGGCTGTGGTGTAGGCTGGCAGCTACAGCTCTGATTCGACCCCTAGCCTGGGAACCTCCATATGCTGTGGGTGCGGCCCTAAAAAAAAAAAAGAATATTTGACTAAAGTAGAACAGTTTAATTGTAACCTTTAGGTTTCTAATGGGCTTCTAACTATATATTTGAGAAGATGGCCATACGGCCCTTCCCCTGTAGACAGCAAGTCTGAGAATCATTTCTGAGTCCTGAAAGATCACCCTCCTAATTCAAGCTCCACAAATGCATGGCCACGCATTGGACACACTCTCCTCTCAGATGTATCAGAAAGTGCTCCTTCCTGTATGACCTGGTCTGCTAAGCAGCGACCTCCTCTGTAGGTGAGAACATTTCTTCTCACTGATGAATATTTGTGAGTGTTTCTTCTCTCTCCTCTCAGCCCCAGATTCTTTTTGGGGAGTTTCTGTTTTATGGCTCTGAGGTTACTTCCTCCTTTTTAGTGGAAGCGTTTGGTTTTAAGCAAAGGGAGGCCTGTTCCATCTGCCCTCGGTCTGTCTAAAGCAGCCACCGCTCCTTGGTAGTTAAAAGAAATTAATAGATTGGGCATAGAAAGGATTCTGTTTTCAGTTTGGTGAACTGATAACCTGGGGCCAGTGAATGAATCTGGTCACAGTGTTGACCCTGAAATGGTCATCAGTTCCTTTGTTCCTAAGACTTAGCTGAGAGGTAGCTCTGTAAAAGCCACCCTTTCCTTTGGTTCCAGAGGCTGTTCTTAAGGCACTTGAATCAACTACGAAGCAAAGAGCAGTTGTACTGTGCAGGTTCGGTCTGCTTCTTGGCCACCAGGTAGAGTGTTCCGGCCAGTGAGGTTAACAATATTCCACTGCTCCCCATGCTCACCCTCAGTAACAAGTACCTTAAACTAAGTCGCTGACATCAGGTTCTTCCCTTAGCCCTGCTTCCCTGCTCAACAGCACGAAGCCTTCCATGGGCAGCTGAGAAGGACAGCATATGAGGATGCGTGAGGTCACTGCCAGGCGACCCTGGCGGAAGGGAAAATTCTGTTGTTACAGCCGGTAACGCCTGTGTTCTGTGCTTCCCCGAGCTCCCCAAGCCACAGCCTCACAATCCCTCAAACCACAGGCTTTCTGCACTGAGGCTGCATGGTCAGGATGCTCGGACAGACCCTGTGGCTGAGTCTAAGGGCAGAAATGAAACTCCCGGGGTGGGTGGAGCAAGTGCCCAGCTGAGCCCCTCCTAGTGAGAGAACCACTTGCCAGTGTAGCCCCTGTGCGCTGCGCTTCCATCATTCTGCCCATCCCCGGGGGCCGGCACCGAGCACCCCCCTCCACCAACACTGGTGGGAGTGGGACTCATCTCCACACTCAGCCCACACACTCCTAGGTCTCTGCTGTCGAAGGAGACTGCTTGGACTGGTGACCTCAATGGTAAGGTGACCTCAGCACTGAGAAGTGTGCGCTCACTGATACCACTTGGCGTGCTGTCGATAATAACAGCCAGCCACTTACAGAGCAATTGAATCTTACCACCAACCACATGATTTGGGTATTGTTCTTATTATTCTTATTCTAAGCTGAGGAAACCAAGGTCCAGAGAGGTTAAGTCACTCCTCTGATGACAAAGAGCTTGTCTGTAAGAAAGCTAAGATTTGAATCCAGGCAGTGAGGTGTGCATCTCTGCTTCTCACTGCTGCTCCACACACCTTTAAGCAAAAGATCATTAAATCCGGGAGTTCCCATCGTGGCTCAGTAGAAACGAATCTGACTAGCATCCATGAGGACGCAGGTTCAATCCCTGGCCTCACGCAGTGGGTTAAGGATCCAGCGTTGCCATGAGCTGTGGTGTAGGTCACAGACATGACTCGGATCTGGCACTGCTGTGGCTGTGGGGTAGGCTGGCAGCTACAGCTCTGATTCGACCCCTAGCCTGGGAACCTCCATATGCTGTGGGTGCAGCCCTAAAAAGACAAAAAGAAAAGAGAAAAAAATCATTAAATCTGTACCATGTCTGTAAGTCTACATAGCCAGTCAGAATTTAGACACTGTGTCTGCCCAGTATTGGGACAGGCAGTTAAATTTTGGGATGAAATTTCTTTCTCATAGAAGTGTCCCTTGTGTGTGAACATTAGAAATAACCAAATAAATCGGAGCCAGCAGAAATCTCTTACATAGGTAAGAGGGCCTTGGAGGGCAACAAGGCAGTTCCCTTCCTCTAGTGGGTCTCTCTGTGGCCACAGCAGTTGGTGAATCGGGGCACCGCCACTTAAATATTTACCGAGCACCTATGGCTTGGTGTCATAATAACCTGACCTTAGATTAATTTTCCTTCTCAAAAACTCTCTATTAAAGAGTTTGACCACACAGTGGGCTCAGACAGCAGGAGGTTTGCCTGGAGCTCCCAGAGTATAGAAGGATGAGAAATAATTAAAGGATGTGCTCTAATTCAAAATCAAAAGGCATCTCCCTCCCTGCCCTTGCGAAAACTGTGAGAGTCGGCATATTAATGAGACTGTTGCCTGAGGTGAAGTGTGCCCCTAGCCTGTGTAATTACCAAGAAATGAGAGAGACTTCAGTGGGGCCTAGGGATGAGCAAAAGAAAATGATTTCCGGATGTAAGTGGAGTCATTAAGAATGCAAGAGCGCTAATGCACTGGGGCCGCTTCCAGGGGACAAGTGGTGCCCAGGCCACGGCAGGAACAGCCCGAAGAGTGTCCCGGGTCTTTTGAGCCTCTTGCTTCGTAAAGTAAGTAGAGAGGAGACACAGTTGACCTACCCCGTGGGTAGGGAAGGGAGAGGACCAGCATTTATGGAACCTTCTCATGTGCCAGCCTCTCTGCTGGGCATTTTATCTATATGGTTCCACTTAAAAAAATACCACAATAGGAGTTCCCATTGTGGCTCAGCAGGTTAAGAACCTGACAGAGCATCCGTGAGGATGCAGGTTCAATTCCTGGCCTCATTCAGTGGGTTAAGGATCTGGCACTGCAGCTCTGATTCGATCCCTAGCCTGGGAACTTCCACATGCCAAAGGTGTGGCCATGAAAAAAGAAAAGAAAAGAAAGACCACAACAGTCCATGGGTTTTTGTACCTGGATGGGGTGATGCATACACAATCCAGCCGGGACATTCATAATGACACAGTCCTGACCCCCATTTTCACTGTAGCTACCCTGCCACATGCAGGTGACATAAGAAAAGATCATCTAAAAGCAAAAAGAAAAATCACTATTAACATTTTGGCCTGTAAACTTCCATTCTCTTTTTCTATGTATATATTTTCCGTTCATTTACCAAAATGGGATTCTACTACATGTATTGGCTTATCCTTGCCTTTTAACACAGACACTTTTATATGCTTATTAAATATTCTTCTACAGGGTCATTCTAGTAGTTAGAGAGCATGCAACTGTAGACACTTTGATAAACCCTTTCTATCCATCTCTGCTTTTAGGATATTGTGGCGGCTTTCACATTTCCACAATTTTGAACAATGTCCTCATGAACATTCTTGTAGTTAAATCACTGCAGAATTATCCAGATTTTTAAAAGGCAGATTCCTACCAGGGAAACTGCTGGGTCAAAAGGATGCAGACATTTTCAAAGTCAAGTTTATTACGGCATAATTCACAGACAAGCAGCATTCAGCCTTTTTAGGTGAACTGCTCTTTGAAGTCTGACAAATGCATCAGTTATGTAACTACCACAATTAAGTTATATAAGATTGATAAGTTATCAGTATTTTAAGGCTTTGGAAGCATGTTAGCCAGTTGTCTGCTGACAAATGTGTACCTGTTCCCATCGACCATCAGCCTGTGAAGGGTGCGCATCTGCTATCATCCCAAAGGTTTTTTTTGTTTTGTTTTGTTTTTTGTCTTTTTGCCTTTTCTGGGGCCACTCCTGTGGCATATGGAGGTTCCCAGGCTAGGGGTCTAATCCGAGCTGTAGCTGCCGGCCTACGCCAGAGCCACAGCAACATGGGATCCAAGCCGCGTCTGCAACCTACACCACAGCACGCTGGATCCTTAACGCACTGAGCAAGGCCAGGGATCGAACCCGCAACCTCATGGTTCCTAGTCAGATTCGTTAACCACTGAGCCATGACGGGAACTCCCCAAAGGTTTTTAAAAAAAGATTTTCCCATTTGGTAGGTAAATGTTTCCATCTCATTTTAAGTTACATTTATTTGATTACTAAGGAGGTAATGACATTTTTTTTATGTTTATTATCTGGTTTTATGCCTTAGAGTGCACAAGGATATAGACTATATCCTTGGCCTCTATGTCTAGCCAGCTGTTTATCTCTTTCTTATTGGTTGGTATCAGCTGTTGGGGGCTGGAGGTGAAGAAATGATCTGTCATGTTGCAAATATGTTTTCTCTTTTTTTTTGTTTTGTTTTGTTTTCCCGTCTTTTTGCCATTTCTTGAGCCGCTCCTGCGGCATATGGAGGTTCCCAGGCTAAGGGTCTAACTGGAGCTGTAGCCACCAGCCTACTACACCAGAGCCACAGCAACACGGGATCCGAGCCGCATCTGCGACCTACACCACAGCTCAAGGCAACGCCGGACCCTTAGCCCACTGAGCAAGGCCAGGGATCGAACCCACCACCTCATGGTTCCTAGTCAGATTCGTTAACCACTGAGCCATGACGGGAACTCCCCAAAGGTTTTTAAAAAAAGATTTTCCCATTTGGTAGGTAAATGTTTCCATCTCATTTTAAGTTACATTTATTTGATTACTAAGGAGGTAATGACATTTTTTTTATGTTTATTATCTGGTTTTATGCCTTAGAGTGCACAAGGATATAGACTATATCCTTGGCCTCTATGTCTAGCCAGCTGTTTATCTCTTTCTTATTGGTTGGTATCAGCTGTTGGGGGCTGGAGGTGAAGAAATGATCTGTCATGTTGCAAATATGTTTTCTCTTTTTTTTTGTTTTGTTTTGTTTTCCCGTCTTTTTGCCATTTCTTGAGCCGCTCCTGCGGCATATGGAGGTTCCCAGGCTAAGGGTCTAACTGGAGCTGTAGCCACCAGCCTACTACACCAGAGCCACAGCAACACGGGATCCGAGCCGCATCTGCGACCTACACCACAGCTCAAGGCAACGCCGGACCCTTAGCCCACTGAGCAAGGCCAGGGATCGAACCCACCACCTCATGGTTCCTAGTCGGATTCGTTAACCACTGAGCCATGACGGGAACTCCAAATATGTCTTCTCTTGTCATATGCCTCTTTTAATATGGTTTATAGCTTTTTCTTCCTCAAAAATTTGAAGTTTCCATCATCTCTTCATCTTTGCCTTATGGATTGGGCCTGGGCAGTCAGCTACTTAAGTCCTTCCTTTCTCCTTCCCTGATTATTTCAATATTTTCCCTTTTTACATATAAATGTTTGATTCTCCTGGGATTCATTTTGGGGTATCACATGGAGTAAACTTTATTATCCCCCCCCAATTATAACCCAGTTGTACCAGGTCAAATAATAGATCTTTTCTCCACTAATTGGAAAAATCACCTTAGCTATATATTTAACACATACTTAGCTATGTCTCTGAACTCTCCATTCTGTTCCACAAAATTTTTTATCTTTTTTTTTTTGGAAAAGAAAAGATACTATTTCACACAGTTTTAAATATTGTTGTTTCATGATCTGCTTTATATCTAGGTTAACATCCAGGGTAGCAAGCACTGTTTTTGTTACTACACTTTTTCAAAATGTTGTCTCAGTCCCTCATTATTCCAGATGAACTTAAAACCGTATGGGAGTTTAAACATCCAACAGGAGTTTTTATTTAATTTTCATTGTATTTGTAGATTAATCTGAGAAAATGTTTCTCTTTATATTAAGCAGTTTTATCAGTGAGAAACACGCTGTGTCACTCCACGTGTTCCAGATTTCTTTTACACGCTTCAGTAAATTTTTATAGTTTTAACAAATGGATTTTGCATGTTTTGTGTAGGTGTTTATCTCAGAAATCATGGGGCTTTTGTTACCATTACCGCATCTGTCCTTTCATTTTACTTTGTTGTTTTATGATTTTCTTTTTTATTTTTAAAGTTTTATTGAAGTATAGTTGATGGACAACATTGTGATAGTGTCGGCTGTACAAGAGAGTGATTCAGTTATACAGTTACACACATCCATCCTTTTTCAGACTTTTTTCCCATATAGGTTATCACAGAATATTGGGTTGAGTTCCTAGTGCCAAACAGCAGAATCCCGTTGGCCAGTCATTCCATAAACCACAGTGTGTATATGCCAATTCCAAACCCCCAGTCCATCATTTGCCCCCACATGGCCCCTTTGGTAACCATGAGTTTGTTTTCAAAATCTGTGAGTCTGTTTCTGTTTTGTAAATAAGTTCATTTGTTTCAAATTTTTTTTTTTTTAGATTCCACATATAAGTGATACCATGTGATGTTTGTCTTTCTCTCTTTGACCTTGCTTAGTATGATAATCCCTAGGTCCGTCTATGTTGCTATAAATGGAATTATTTCATTCTTTTTTATGGTTGAATAGTTTTCCATTGTACATATGTAACACTTTTTTTTTTTTTTTTTTGCCTTTTCTTGGGCTTCTGCCCATGTCATATGGAGGTTCCCAGGCTAGGGGTCTAATTGGCCAGAGCCACAGCAACACAGGATCTGAGCCACATCTGCCACCTACACCACAGCTCACGGCAATGCCAGATCCTTAACCGACAGAGCAAGGCCAGGGATTGAACCCGAAACCTCATGGTTCCTAGTCGGATTCATTAACCACTGCGCCACAAGAGGAACTCCCACATTTTCTATATCTATTCCTCTCTCAATAAACATTTAGGTGCTTCCATGTTTTGGCTATTGCATAAAGTGCTGCAATGAGCATTGAGGTGCATGTGTCTTTTTGAATTATGGTTTTCTCTGGCTATATGCTGGATCATATGGTAGTTCTATATTTAGTTTTTCAAGGAAGCTCCATACTGTTTTCCATAGTGGTTGTACCAATTTACATTCCCACCAACAGAATAGAAAGGTTTTCTTTTTTCCACACCCTCTCCAGCACTTACTATTTGTAGACTTTTTGATGGCAGCCATTCCTGATGGTGTAAAGTGATACTTCACTGCAGGTTTGCTTTGCCTTTCTCTAATAATTAGTGATGGCGAGCATCCTTTCATGTGTTTTCTGGTCATCAGTATATTTTCTTTGGAGAAATATCTATTTAGGCCTTCTTCCCAGTTTTTAATTTATTATAGTTGATTTACAATGTTGTGTCAATTTCTGCTGTACAGCAAAGTGACACACATTCTTTTGGTCATATTATCTTCCAGCATGTTCTATCACAAGGGATTGGATATAGCTCCCTGTGCTATAGAGCAGGACCTCATTACTTATTCATTCTAAATGTAAGTTTGCATCTACTAACATCAAACCCTCAGTCCATCCCACTCCCTCCCCATTCCCCTTGGCAATCACAAGTCTGTTCTCTGTGTCTGCAAGTCTGTTTCTGTTCTCTAGACAGGTTCATCCATATTTTAGATTCCACATATGTGATATCATATGGAATTTGTCTTTCTCTTTCTGACTTACTTCACTTAGTATGAGAATCTATAGTTCTGCCCATGTTGCTGTGAATGGCATCATTTCATTTTTTATGGCTGAGTACTATTCCAATGTGTGTATGTGCCACATCTTAATCCATTCATCTGTCAATGGACATTTAGGTTGTGTCCATGCTTTGCTATTGTGAATAGTGCTGCTATGAACATACAGGTGCATGTATCTTTTAGAATTGTACTTTTGTCCAGATATATGCCCAAGAGTGAGATTGGTGAATCATATGGTAGTTCTATATCTAGTTTTCTGAGGAACCTCCATATTCTTTTCCATAGCAGTTGTACCCTTTTACATTCCCACCAACAGTGCAGGAGGGTTCCTTTTTCTCCACACCCTTTTCAGCGTTTGTCACTTGTAAACTTAATAATGGCCATCCTGACTGGTGTGAGGTGGTACCTCGTAGTTTTGATTTGCATTACAAAAATTCTGTAATAGTCAGTGATATTGAGCATTTTTTCATGTACCTGCTGGACATCAGTATGTATTCTTTGGAGAAATGTCCATTTAGGTCTTCTGCCCATTTTGCAATTGGGTTTTTTCTTAATGAGCTGTATGAGTTGTTTGTATATTTTAGAGATTAAGCTGTTGTCAGTTGCCATGTTTTGCAACTATTTTCTCCCATTCTTTAGGTTGTCTTTTGGGGGTTTTTGTTTGTTTGTTTTTTATGGTTTCCTTGGATGTGTGAAAGCTTGTAAGTTTGATTTGGTTCCATTTGTTGATTTTTATTTCTACTCACTAGAGAGATTGACCTTAGAAAACATTTGTATGGTTGATGTCAGAGAATATTTTATGTTCTCTTCTAGGAGTTTTATGGTGTCTTATCATATGCTTAAGTCTTTAAGCCACTTTGAGTTTATTAATATGTATGGAGTGAGGGTGTGTTCTAGTTTCATTGATTGATACGCAGCTGTCCAGCTTTCCCAGCACCACTTGAAGAGACTGTTTTTTTCCCATTTTATATTCTTGCCTCCTTATGTGTCTGGGTTTATTTTGGGGCTCTCTCTTCTGTTTCATTGGTCTGTATATCTGGTTTTGTACCCGTACCACAATGTCTTGATTACTGTAGCTTTGTAATATTGTCTGAAGTCTGGAAGAGTTATACCTCCTGCTTGAGTTTTTTTCCCTCAGGATTGCTTTGGCAATTCTGCATCTTTTATGATCCATATAGATTTTTTGATTGTTCTATTTCCGTGAAACATGTCATTGGTAATTTGATAGGGATTCATTAAATCTGTATATTGCTTTGGGTGCTATGGCCAATTTAACAATATTATTTCTTCCAATCCAGGAGCATGGGATATCTTTCCATTGCTTTGAATCCTCTTTATTTACCTTGGCTAGTGTTTTATAGTTCTCAGCATAAGTCTTTCACCTCCTTGGTCAAGTTTATTCCTAGGTATTTAATTTTGGGAAGTGTGATTTTAAAAGGTATTTTTTTATATTCCTTTTCCAATATTTGTTAATATACAGAAATGCAACCAATTTCTGAATGTTAATCCTGTGTGTTATATCTTTCCATCTGTTTGTGTCACCATCAATTTCTTTCAACAGTGTTTTAGCAGTTTTTAGAGTACAGGTCTTTTGCCTCAGGTATGTTTATTCCTAGGCACTTTATTCATCTTGATATGATGGTAAATAGGATTGTTTCCGTAATTTCTCCTTCTGATCTTTTGTTGATAGTGTATAGAAATGTGAGAGATTTCTGTGCATTAATTTTGTATCCTGCAACTTTACTGAATTCACTGATGAGCTCTAGAATTTTCTGGTAACATCTGTAGGACTGTCTATGTATAGAATCATGTCATCTGCAAACAGCAACAGTTTTACTTCTTCTTTTTTAGTTTAGATCCCTTTTATTTCTTTTTCTTCTCTAATTGCCGTGACTAGGACTTCAAAACTGTGTTGAATAAAAGTGGTGAGAGTGTACATTGTTGTCTTATTCCTGACCTTAACAGAAATTCTTTCAGATTTTCACCATTGAGAATGATGTTAGCTATGGGTTTGTCACATATGGCCTTTATTATTTTGAGGTAGGTCCCCCCTATGCTCACTTTCTGGAAGGTTTTTATCATAAATGGGTGTTGGATTTTGTCAAAAGCTTTTTCTGCATCTACTGAGATGATCATATGATTTTTATTCTTCATTTCATTAATGTGGTATATCACACTAATTGATTTGTGGATATTAAAAAATCCTTGCATCCCTGAGGTAAATCCCACTTGACTGTGGTACGTAATCCCTTTAATGTATTGTTGGACTCAGTTGGCTAGCATTTTGTTGAGGATTTTTGTGTCTATATCCATCTGTGATATTGGCCTATAATTTTCTTTTTTGTGGTATCTTTTTCTCCTTTTGGTATCAGGGTGATCGTAGCTTCAGAATGAGTTCGGGAGTGTTCCTTCTTCTGCAATTTTTTGGAATAGTTTCAGAAGGATAAGTGTTAATGCTTTGCTAAACATTTGATAGAATTCACCTGTGACCTGTGACTTGTTTTTTAGAAGTTTTTTAATCACAGCTTCCATTTTGGTACTTGTGATTAGTCTGTTCATATTTTCTCTTTCTTTCTTGGTCAGTCTTGAAAGAATGTACCTTTCTAAGAATTTGTCCATTTCTTCTGGGTTGTCCATTTTATTGGCATATAGTTGTTGTAGTAGTCTATGATCCTTTTTATTTCTGTGTTATCAGTTTTAACTTCTCCTTTTTTATTTCTATTTTTATTGATTTTAGCCCTCTCCCTTTTTTGCTTGATAAGTCTGGCTAAAGGTATATAATTTTGTTGATCTTTTCAAAGAACGAGCTTTTGGTTTCATTGATCTTCTCTATTGTTTTGTCTCTATCTCATTTATTCCTGCTCTGATCTTTATGATTTCTTTCCTTCTACTAGCTTGGGGTTTTGTTATTCTTTCTCTAGTTGCTTTAGATGTAAGGTTAGACTGTTTATTGATATTTTTCTTGTTTCCTGAAGTAAGACTGTATGGCTATACACTTCCCTTTTAAAACTGCTTTTGCTGCATCCCATAGCTTTTGGATCATTGTGTTTTCATTGTCATTTGTCTCTAGGCATTTTTTATTTCCTCTTTGATTTCTTCAGTGATTCCCTGGTTGTTTAGTAGCATATTGTTTAGTCTCCACATGTTTGTGTTTTTTGCATTTTTTTCTTTTAGTTTATTTCTAATCCTAGAATGTTCTGGTTGGAAAAGATGCTTGATATGGTATCAGTTTTCTTAAATTCACTGAGGCTTGATTTGTGGCCTAAGTTGTGATCTATCCTGGAGAATGTGCCATGTGCACTTGAGAAGAATGTGTATTCTGCTACTTTTGGATGGAATGTTCTATAAATGACAATTAAGTCCATCTGGTCTAATGTGTCATTTAAGGCCTACAATTTCCTTGCTGATTTTCTATCTGGATGATCTGTCCATTGCTGTAAGTGGCATGTTAAAGTCCCCTACTATCACTGTGTTATTATTGATTTCTCCTTTTATGGCTATTACCAGTTGCCTAATATATTGAGGTGCTCCTATGTTGTATGCATATATATTTAAAATTGTTCTATCTTCCTCTTGGATTGATCCTTTGATTATGTAATAACCTTCTTTGTCTCTTGTGACAATCTTTATTTTGTCTGATATGAATATTTCTACTCCAGCTTTCTTCTGATTTCCATTTACCTAGAACACCTTTTTCCATCCTCTCACTTTCAGTCTATATGTGTCCCTAAATCTGAAGTAGGTCTCGAATAGACAGCATATATATATGGTCTTGTTTTTGTATCTATTCAGCCAGTCTATACCTTTAGAGCCTTTAATCTATTTACATTAAGGTAATTATTGACATGTATGTTCTTATTGCCATTTTGTTAATTGTTTCAGATTTGCTTTTGTTGGTCGTTTTTCTTCCCTTCCTCTTTTGATCTCTTGTCTTGTAGTTTTAAGACTGTCATTAGTGTTGTGTTTGGTTGCCTTTTTTTTGTGTATGTATCTATGATAGATTTTTGGTTTGCAGTTATCATGAGGTATGGAAATAGCAGTTTATATATACATACAAAAGTGTTTTAAGTTGTTGGTCTCTTAATTTAAAATGCCTTGCCAATATTCTGCAGTCATACTCTGTTTTTCATGATTACTGGTTTTGATATCATAGTTGTGTGTGGCTGATTTCCTACCTTTACTATATGTTTGCCTTTTACCAGTGAGTTGGTGGCTTTTTTCATTAACTTTATAAAAAGCTAGTTTAATTTTAAAAAACTAGTTACAGTAGTATTTTAGTTTTTCCCCACTTCGGTGTTCCAAGAAGATGATTGTTATTTATAAATACCAGTGACTTTTGGAGTTCCACTTGTGGCTTGGTGGTTAACAAACCTGACTAGGATCCACGAGAATGTAGGTTCAATCCCTGGCCTCACTCAGTGGGTTAAGGATATGGCATTGCTGTGAGCTGTGGTATAGGTCACAGCAGCAGCTTGGATCCCACATTGCTGTGGCTGTGGTATACACCAGCAGCTATCGCTCAATTCAGCCCCTAGCCTAGGAACTTCCATATGCCATAGGTATGACCCCCAAAAAAGTAAAATAAATAATTAAAATAAAATAAATACTAGCGATTTTACCCTCACTTTTCTGATTTTATACATTTCTTTTTCCAAGACTCATTATTCAGAATGATTTTGAGTGGTAACTCAGATAATTCTTCATATCATTACATTTTAGGTACATGTTAAGTTATATGTTACTTTCATAAAAATTAAAAGTAGATTTTAATCTAGTACCTTATGATGAACTACTCTTGCAATTTTGTGACTGCCTAGTTGGCTACAGTTTGTCATTCTCTTAACATTTTACTCAGTGTTTTATTTGAAATATTTAAACCTGTAATCATTCATTTCAGCTTTAACACAACATCTTCCCAAATTATGATATTAAGGTTGGGCTATTCTCATGTGGCAAAATTGAAACCCTTTCAGTTTTTTTCTTCACATTAGAACATTTTAATTGAAATGAGCAAGCCTGTTGCTTAAGAAGTGGACTCAACTCACATGTATCACTTACTCCAAGGCTTTTAGAAGAGGCATCAGACACTGCCTTGTTGAAAGCCCTCTCTCACTCAGTATTCAAATTTATATTGAATTTTCAAAGATCATTAACAATTTTGAGAGTCAGACAATGAAAAGCTAATTCATCTATTACCTTAGAGTAGGTCACATTGTAAAATAAATATGAAAACCAGCTAAATTTCAAACGCCCTGTTTCCAGCTCTTTTTTGGATTCCATTAGCTCTTGGCAAACATTATTTATGCTTACATAAGGTTTATTGATTCCAGTAGGAGGTGTTCAAAAACTGACTCCCAGCCTAAAGAAATGTCCACCCTCAATTCCCTAGGAAAGGAACCAAAGTAAAAAAAAAGGAGAGTAAAAAAGATGAAACGGTGTATCAGTTAGTTTTCCTTGAGCACACCCTGGAGGTGTACCACCACAGTGCAGTGCTTCAGAGATTATAACAGCAGTTTATGTTCCTAGTCAAGTGCTTCATTGGAGACAGGGGACCTTCCTGGCTTGTCATGATCTCCTCTCAGGGACAGGATAATGCCATGTAAATTCCAAAACAGCCCACTGGTCTTCAGGCTACTTTGTTGTTGGTGTTTTGTTTTGTTTTTTGTTTTTGTCTTTTTTTGCCATTTCTTGGGCTGTGCCCGTGGCATATGGAGGTTCCCATGCTAGGGGTCCAGTCAGAGCTGTAGCTGCCAGCCTGTGCCAGAACCACAGCAACTTGGGATCTGAGCCACATCTGCAACCTACACCACAGCTCACGGCAACGCCGGATCCTTAACCCACTGAGCAAGGCCAGGGATCGAACCCACAACCTCATGGTTCCTATTCGGATTCGTTAATCACGGCACCAAGACCAGAACTCCCAGGCTACTTTGTTACAGCGACAACAGTTAACAGCGTTCCTTCCTTTTATCCAGGATGTCTGCGTCAAGGCTTACCTAGCCCTTCGTCATCACACAAACCTACTGATCATCCTCTTCTCCATGATGCTGATGACAGGAATGCCCCAGTTAACCAGCAAAGAAGACATTGAATACATTCGGGATGCCCTCACAGTGGGCAAAAGTGAGGAGGATGCTAAAAAGTATTTTCTGGATCAGATTGAAGTTTGCAGAGACAAAGGATGGACCGTGCAGTTTAACTGGTTCTTACATCTTGTTCTTGGCATCAAACAAGGGGAGAAGCATTCCGCATAATACTTTGGGCTAGAGTTTAAAACAAGTTAGTGTTCTAATGCTTTACGTCAGCAGGACAGTCATCGAACTTGATGTCATGTAGTGGGACATTATGAAAGCTGGCACTTGAGAAATATAGCTCTTCCCCTAACTGAACTCTTCACTGGAGAAAAACCTTGGCATGTTTAAGTAATGTTCAGTGTTAGGCTTATTTGCATGTTTGTTTTTTCTCATGTGCCCCCTCAGTCATGTTGGAGACTGTTCTAAATTTAAGTGGCCTAATGACCTCTGAAGTTTCAACTTTCTTGGTACTGAGTGCTTCTGAAATTCTTTACAATAATTGGTAACATCTATTGTCAGCTGGGTATCCTCTCAATTTTGGTTATCCTTGGGTTTCTCAAACTCCTTACAGGAAAAAAAAAAAAAAAACTGTGATCATTGTAACCATGCCTCATTCCTTAGAGAATGCTTCCCCAAAATCCCCTGCACATCTGCAGATGTGAGGGATGTGCCAGCAAAGCGAGCTTGTCTTTTCAGGGTCTTCTGCAGTTAGCTTCCGATACCACTGAGACTCACGAACACGAAATGGAAAATCTGAATCTTTGTGCCCTGGCCTTTCTCTGCTGGTCTGGTTCCAGGGAACATTTGTCTCAGCTCTGCCCACAGAGTGAAGAACCATCAAGTACAATTGGGCTAGCCCTTCGCCAGCACAGAAACAGCAAGTAACGAAGGGACTCATGCAGGGCCTTTCTATTCCCCACCCCCCTTGTACCCTGCTTCCCTCTTTCCCAGTTGCCCACAACTCTTTACTCAGAATCGTGACATCTTCAGAAACACCTTTACCCCAGAATTCAAAAATTAGTTGAAAAGGAATTTCTCCTCTCGGGATACTAGAATTTTAGGTACTTATTTGTAAGGATGTTTTTTGTTGTGTGTTGTTTCTAAAGCTTGTTATTAAAGGAGACATCCTAGAAAATGTGGTTTAGCTTCCAGATGCCTTAATTTTAAATTTTGGCCTGAGCAGTTTTCACTTCCTTCTTTAATGGAAGAAGATATGTGATGTGTAAAAAGTACTCCAAGTTGGGAGGAACACTACTTGCCCTGCCCATCCTGCATTCTACAGGACTTTTACACTCCGGCGCAGTCTTCAGATTTCCTAAAAAAGTTGAAACGTCTGCTTTGAAAACTCCTTTCATCTCTTAAATGTTTCCCTATTTATTGGAATTGTTTAACAGAGAAAGATCATTAAAGTATTTATAAAATATTTTTAATTACCTAGAGGTAATACTTTGCATAGAAATAAGTTAGTGATGTCTATGTTTAAGTAGAATTAGATATAAATATATATATTTAATCTTTAAATGTTCGAATTGAGATCTGTTTGATTCTGGTGTAGCCAAAACCTTTCTTTTCGAGTATGCAAAAGCCCAATGATTCTTCACCTTGCTGCACATCAGAATCACCAGGGATACTTTAAAAAAATACCCTGCCTGAGTGTCCACCTCGGGTTGTAATTAATTTGTTTGGGATGAGGCCCAGACATTAGTGTTTTTCTAATTACTCCAATTGATTCTAATCTGCAGCCAGGGTTTGAAAGTCCCACATGGCCTTTGAAGATGTAGGTAACACTGCCTCCTTGCCCACTGTGCCTTTCTCCACCTCCTAAGGTATCTAGAAAGAGCTCCTCTTCCTTGCTAACTCATCCTTTTAAATCACCATATGTCCCCCTGTACAGAGAACCATGCCTATAATGAAATGTTTACACCACTGTTAATGGTAGACATGTTATAGCATTTTTCAACCAACTATTGCCCCTCATTCTTTTGAAGTACAGAAAGAATGGTGCTTTCCAATTCAGAAGAGGATTTTTCATTATTCTCATAAAGCATAGCCAAGCTCAGATCTTGCACAGATTCCACTTTTTATTTGAATTGCAGAAATAATCACCTTAATGATAAAAGAACTATAGAAGAATGTGTTTATAGCTTATTGAACATGTGTGTACAAATTAGCTCGTCCAATGAACACATTCTTTCAGTATGCTGATTTTACATATATATATATAAGCCCATATATACATATGATGGGCTTGATTCTTCCCTATTGCAATGAAGGTACGATTTTATAGACATGCAAAAAAAACCAAAAATGACCTTTGTGTGCTTCCTTCACTGTCCCCCACGTGGCCCTCAACTTTTACACCTTTGAAAATGTCCTGGAGCCTGGTGTATCTTGCCATTGGGAGATGTTGGGGAACTACCCATATTTTCGATGCCAAAGAAAACACAGATCACAAGTTAGATGATTCAGGTCCAAGCAGCTTGTATATACATCTAAGACTGGCTACATAATTTGTGGAGCCCAGCACAAAATGAAAATCCAGGGGTTGTTGCTCACAAACTCAAGACGGTAAGAGCAGGGCACTAAACTTTCAGAGTGTGGATCCCTGCTCGGGTTTCAAGCCCATGGAGCAGGCTTTGGTGCTCAAATTACATCCAGACCACATCTGCGTGAGTGCAGAAAATGTGCCAGATCAAAGTGTTTCTCTTGCTCACACTGAAATACCTCATCTCTATGGCTGTTACTTCCCAAAACACTGGCCTGTGGCTTTGGGACTGGAACTATGGTCACTAAAATAAAGCAAAGTCTAGACCTAGTCCCAAGTGACTACATTTGACTGGCTTTGGTGACACTTTGGTGAGAAGAGAGGGAAGTGGAGACACTGTAATAAAATATATCGATTCCTAGAACAAGCTCTTACATTAATTTTTTTAACAAAGTTTTTCTTTTTGGCTGCCCCACAGCATATGGACTTCCCGGGCCAGGGATCAGATCTGAGCTGTAGTCACAACCTATCAGCAACACTGAATCCTAAACCCACTGAGCAGGCCCAGGGATAGAACCTGCATCCTGGCACTGCAGAGATGCCACTGATCCCACTGTGCCACAGTGGAAACCTCTAGGGCAAACTCTTGATTTAAAAGAATTAACTTTATTAAATATATCTTTTACTAAAGATGAAATATTTTTTAAACAAGGTTAGATATAGATATTCTACAGCATAATTTGGGGTCTGTTAGCCATATATGCAAATTATTTTCTGAAGTGAGTTGGAAAAATAATTTCGAAAGCAAGTTTCTGGAGCAAATTCTGACCTTTATTTGGTAAGTGAGGCACTCTTCGCCCTATGAAATTTAATTGTCAATTTTATTTTACTATACAAAGACAGAGTAAAATTTGGATTTTTAAAAGTTCTGCTGTGCTATCTTCTGTTTAATCCAACCTAATAAGCCTGGTCACGAAGTTTGGTTCGAGCTTAGATGCTCATCTGCATTTTTCTCAAAAAGATTTTCAGAACAGATATTGGGAAACTCAAGAACACACCTTGACTTAAGTACCACTCAGAATATCTGAGTCTTTCCCTCTTCCAGACAACCCTGTCCTCCCCATATGCATTTGTATTTTCATTGCAAATTTTTAAATGTAAATTTAAATAAAAGGAATCTGATGCCTTGTGTTCTCTGCACACATTTCTTTTTTATTTTTTTATTTTTTTTTTACATTTTTTTTTAAATGTCTAAAAGTTCAGCTATTCCTGAAACTCAAATCCTTTCTTCTACGAAATCGGTATTGAGTGCCCACTCCCTCCTAGACCGCTGGACTAAGTGTTGGATATGAACAAGACCAACCCTGTCCCAGTCCTTAAAAAGTTTATAATTTGCTGTTGACAGCAGACCCTTCACAATGGGGGTTGTTGTGGGTTGCATTGTCCCCCCCCCCAAAAAAAAATTGTTGAAGTCCTAACCCCTGGTCACATCTATCAGTGTGGCTTTTTTGGAAATAGCGTCTACAGATATAAGCAAGTAAGGATGAAGTGAAGAGGGCCCTAATCCATTATGACCCGTATACTTAGCAGAGGAGATCGGAGAATGCCTTGTGATGGAGGGAGAGAGTCTAATGATGTGTCTACAAGCCAAGGAACTCCTGGAGCTACCAGAAGCTAGAATAGGAAAAGAAGGATCTTCCACTACAACTTCCAAGGGAGCCTGGCCTTGCTAACACCTTGGCTGCAGATCTTCAGCCTCCACAGCTGTGAGAGAATACATTTCTATAGTTTTTAGCCCCCCAGTTTGCAATGGTTTTAGTTACAGTATTCCTAGGAAACTAATACAGTGTCAATAATGAACATTTTTGTGAGGTTTGGGGGGATGGGGGACATCACATAATTTAGGTAAGGGAATCTACTTGATATTTTCTGTTGTTAGCAGATCTGATTGAATTGTGAGCAAAATGTGACAAAGTGCTAATATTCTTGATATATAAAAAGCTCTAATAATTCAGTAAGTAAAGCTCAGTACCTCACTAGGAACTATTTAATTCACACACCAAAAACGCATTGTGGCCATTAAGCATAAGACAACAGACCCCCAAATCACTATTTTTTTTTTTTAAGGGCCACACCTGCACCATATGGAAGTTTCCAGGCCAGGGATCAAAAGCGAGCGACAGCTGCTGGCCTACACACAGCCACAGCAACACAGAATCCAAACCGAGTCTGCGACCCTCACCACAGCTTATGGCAATGCTGGATCCCCAACCCACTGAGCAAGGCCAGGGATAGAACCCGAATCCTCATGGTTTCTAGTCGAGTTCATTACCACTGAGCTAAGACGGGAACTTCCCCCCAAATCACTATTGATTAAACGAAACCAAATTAAAACAGAAGTTCCTTTTCACTGTCAGATAAGCAAATGTGGGTAATGCTCGGAGTTGGAGATAACTTGAGGAGAAGAGCACCCTATCCCACTGGTGAAAGCAGAGCAAGCTGGTAAATTCATGCATGGTATTTTTTCAAAATTAAGAAAATGAAGGAAGTACCTATTCTCTGACCAGCAAGTCCACATTCAAGAAGTTATCCTTCAAAATTTATTGGACAAGTGCACCAAAGACTTATGGACAAAATCAGTTGCCATTCTTTGTAATAAGCAAAAATTGGAAACAACCTAAGAGCCCCTCATTAGCAGACTAAGTCACCTCCATACCACGAACTGCGATGAAGCCCTTGAAAAGGTAGATCAAAATCTATTGATAACCATATAGAACTATGATCTGCTGAGGAGCAAAACAAGGTGGCGGAGTTCCCGTCGTGGCGCAGTGGTTAACGAATCCGACTAGGAACCATGAGGTTGCGGGTTCGGTCCCTGCCCTTGCTCAGTGGGTTAACGATCCGGCGTTGCCGTGAGCTGTGGTGTAGGTTGCAGACTCGGCTCGGATCCCACGTTGCTGTGGCTCTGGCGTAGGCCAGTGGCTACAGCTCCGATTCAACCCCTAGCCTGGGAACCTCCATATGCCGCGGGAGCGGCCCAAGAAATAGCAACAACAACAACAACAAAAAGACAAAAGACAAAAAAAAAAAAAAAACAAGGTGGCTATAGGCCAGTATTATATCACAGTTATACTGTAGCTCAAATGTAGGTTTGTGTCTGCATTAAAACCCACACCAAGAGACACATGCACCCGCATGTTCATTGCAGCACTATTCACAATAGCCAGGACATGGAAACAATCCAAATGTCCATCGACAGAGGATTGGATTCGGAAGATGTGGTATATATACACAATGGAATACTACTCAGCCATAAAAAAGGATGACATCATGCCATTTGCAGCAACATGGATGGAACTAGAGAATCTCATCCTGAGTGAAATGAGCCAGAAAGACAAAGACAAATACCATATGATATCACTTATAACTGGAATCTAATATCCAGCACAAATGAACATCTCCTCAGAAAAGAAAATCATGGACTTGGAGATGAGACTTGTGGTTGCCTGATGGGAGGGGGAGGGAGTGGGAGGGATCGGGAGCTTGGGCTTATCAGACACAACCTAGAATAGATTTACAAGGAGATCCTGCTGAATAGCATTGAGAACTATGTCTAGATACTCATGTCGCAACAGAAGAAAGGGTGGGGGAAAAAACTGTAACTGCAATGTATACATCTAAGGATAACCTGACCCCCTTGCTGTACAGTGGGAAAATAATATAAAAAATTTAAAAAAATAAAAAAAAAAACCCACACCAAACCATTTATAGTGACTATTTTTAAAACTTGCATTCATCTTTTTCTCTTGATTTTGAGGAATTTTTGACTTTCTATTATTTTAATTCCCTTTTTCTTTAATTTTTTTTATGGCCACACCTATGGCATATGGAAGTTCTCAAGCTAGTGGTCAAACCGCAGCACCAAAGGAGGCCTATGCCACAGCCATGACAACACCAGATCCTTAACCCACTGAGCAAGGCTAGGGATCGAACCCTCATTCTCACAGAGACCACATCAGGCTCTTAATCCACTGAGCCACATCAGGAACTCCTTAATTTTTTTTTTTTTGTCTTTTGTCTTTTTGTTGTTGTTGTTGTTGTTGTTGTTGTTGCTATTTCTTGGGCCGCTCCCTCGGAATATGGAGGTTCCCAGGCTAGGGGTTGAATCGGAGCTGTAGCCACCGGCCTTCGCCAGAGCCACAGCAACGCGGGATCCAAGCCGCGTCTGCAACCTACACCACAGCTCACGGCAACGCCGGATCGTTAACCCACTGAGCAAGGGCAGGGACCAAACCCGCAACCTCATGGTTCCTAGTCGGATTCGTTAACCACTGCGCCACGACGGGAACTCCAGGAACTCCTTAATTTCTTAACAAGGGAAAAAGAGTAACTCTTTCATTTGGAGAAAAAGCAAATGCAGTCAACACGATAATCCTATCCTTTAGCTTACATAAAACCTCAATAGAAAGAAAACTTTCTTTCCCAAAGGGAAAATAATCATTTGAAGTCAATAATCATCAAGCACTGGCATCAAAGCTCTTGTGAGAACTCCTTGTCATAAAGATGACAATGTCAAAGTCTCCTGTTTCACCCAACCCTGCCTGATTGTGATCGGTTACACTTCAAGGCTGGCCAGATTTCATCCCCTAAAATGACAAGGCTTTTGGAGAAGAAAGTCTCCCAGGAGGCTGTCTCTTCAATCACTAAGCAATGCTTTGCCTGGCCCAGTTCTCGGCTCTGCAAACCTGTGCAGCCTGTGTGGCCACTCCAGCCTCTCTAGCTCACAGTTAAAGCTCCCTTCAGAGGTGCAAACTGCCTCATTTTAACTTCTCATGAATGTCAGCTATTTTTCTTTCCCTAGGCATTCGCGCATTAGTAGGGTTTAAATCTCACTGCCTGCTGCTTCAGGAAGAATTTTCCCTTCTGGGAGCTGGGCTTTATAATGCACACACATATCGATCTGACTTGGAGGATGTAAAGGGGACGAGGACCTACCGAGGAACAGAAAATCTGCTTGTGACACCTCAGCAGCACTTCTCTATGTCTCACAGCAGATGGGCAGTCATCTGTGACGTTTTATACTCAAGAGACTCAAACTCAGATTCTCTTAACACTTAAAAGAGTTAAAATGGGTCCTACGTCTGCAGAGACACAGCCACCATTACCCCACTGTTTCCAGCCACATGCAAGGTTTGTGGCTGAACAGCACCTCCCATCACCAGATGTTTAACACCAGCTGTTAGGGACCACTATGGCCTCCCACCCACCATCCTTGGCATCATCACCGAGCACCTGTGCTACAAAACATCCCACCCTGTGATTACTGAGGGCTTGCACTGGGGAAATGCCGTGGTCACAAACCACTGCCCAAACCCCTGCCTGTTCCCAGGCTGTCTTTTCTCTAACTCATGGTTCTGTAAACCAGAAAAGACAGTTATCCACTTTGGAAGCACCTTGCTTCAACAATAATTGCTCACCGTGGCAGAGCATATTCTGCAGGTTTCATTGGGTAGATGGTTTTGATTCCTTTAATCTACAGAGAATTAAAGGAGTCTGAGACTTGCAAGATGCTGGTGGAAACGCAAAATGTATGGTTGTGGATGCACTGTGGACCATAAACCAGGAACTATGTGAGAGTCTGAGCCAGATGCTGCAGGAGCAATTTGGAGTAGGTGAGACAGTAAAATTAAGAGGCTTTGGCAGCAGAGCATTCCAACCGCAAGCACTGATTGTCACTTGAAAAAAAACTGTCTAATCTAATTTCAGCCTGCTCTTCTGTAAACTGAGAGGACAGCAGTACCTCCTTTGCAGAATTACTGTGCAGATTAAATGAATAATGAAAATGCAGCATTAAGGATAATGTCCAGCAATGCATTACTGTTATTGCTCGATACACGAAACCTGTCATTTCTATGCTCCATTTCAAGGAAGACTGAAGAATCTTGAGAAATCAAAACATGAAGTTCCACGGCATGATCCTTGGAGCGTGACTCTGAGGGATACTTTAAATTTAAGATGGAAATCTTAACTTTCTTTTTGTTTTTTGTTTGTTTGTTTGTTTGTTTGCTTGCCTTTTCTAGGGCCACTCCCGCGGCATATGGAGGTTCCCAGGCTAGGGTTCCAACCGGAGCCGTAGCCACCAGCCTACACCAGAGCCACAGCAACTCGGGATCCGAGCCGCGTCTGCAACCTACACCACAGCTCATGGCAACGCCAGATCCTTAACCCACTGAGCAAGGGCAGGGACCAAACCTGCAACCTCATGGTTCCTAGTCAGATTCGTTAACCACTGTACCACGACAGGAACTCCAACAAGGAAATTTTAATAGCATCTTTCTCTGATGAGTTATTCTAATCAATGAAAATTAGTTCCTAGGTTCTTCTGGGTTTAAGCCATGTTAGATGAACTGGAATCAATTGGCAAGGCTATTAATTCCTATTTACTTGTTTGTACTAGCTTTACTGAAAATTAATTGACATAAAATAAAAATCCACCAATTTAAATTGTGCAATTTGAGGAGTTTTGATAAATGTATATACTCATGTATCTACCTACCACCACAATCAAAATATAGAACAACTTTATCATTCAAAAAGTTCTCTCGGAAATCCCTTCATGGCTCAGTGATTAACAAACCTGACTAGGATCCATAGGATGCAGGTTCGATCCCTGGCCTTGCTCAGTTAAGGATCCAGTGTTGCCATGAGCTGTGGTATAGGTCACTAATGTGGCTTGAATCCCGTGTTGCTGTGGCTGTGGCATAGGCAGGCAGCTGTAGCTCCAGTCTGACCCCTAGCCTGGGAACTTCCATGTGCCATGGGTGCAGCCCTAAAAAGAAAAAGAAGAAAAAAAAAGTCCTCTCAAGCCTCTGTGTAGTCAGTTCCCTCTGATCTCTCCACTGAAACGCTTTCTGTCACCATGGCTTTGTCTTTTCTAGAATTTCATATAAATGGAAACATACAATATGGGATCTTTTGTTCCTGGCTTCTTTCACATAGCATAATGCTTTGGAGATTCATCTATGTTGCCTAAAAAAATTATAATTTAGGAAGGTTCACTTTCTGGACAGATTTGCTACAGTTCACTCTAGAGCCAAAAAAAAAAAAAAAAAGATTTCTCTCTCTCTGCAGAACAGCTCTCCTCCTGTTGGTTGAGCAGGTAACTTAGCAGATATGCCTCTCAACTCTCCTCTGGTCTGATGACCTAGTTTAAACTTCCAGCATTCCTGAGGCCCAATTAAATTGCACCAAAGGTTATGATTGGCTCAGCTTTGGTCAGGTATCCACCTCAAGCCAATCAGTTATGATCAGGGAGGCGGGGTCATGTGCTGACGCCTGCCAAGATTTACCCTACTACAATGGAAACAAGGGCAGGGTAACAAGCTAAGTTTCTGAAAGTCTTTGGCCATGAATGGAGGAGGTATGTAGGTAGAGAATCAACACTGTGTCCAAGTTTTCTGATTTTTCTTGCTCAAGTATTTTTTTGCCACATTTTCTACACAGCTGACCATAGGATCTAACTGGTAGGACACAACTGCTCGATCACATACCACTATCATTGGTAACCATCACAATAGCAGGGAAGAAAAGCAATTCAACCAAGTGGGGTGGATCTTCCCTATATTTTACCCCACAAACGAACCCAGGTCATTTACTTCTCTCCAGCTGAGTATGCAGCTGACATTTAATGAAGGAAGCACAGAAATGATTTCTGGCTATGTGGGTGTGTTTCATGCAAACACTCTTCTTCGGCAGCTTCTGACTGCAAATGAGAATTCCAAGCACTAGCAGGCACAGTTAGTGCTTAATACATTTAAGAAAAAAGAATAGAAGTTATACTGTTTCCCTGGAAACCTTTTCTAAAGGAACTTGCACATGCACCTTCTCAAGAAGCAGGTGCTATAGCCTGGGAATTCTCCTCCTGCCACCCCCACCCCCACCCCCACATGCCCCAAGGCCATCTATTAAAGGGTCATGTCCAGGACTTCTCAGTTGTAACTTTGGAGCAGTGATTGGGCTTATTTTGCTTAAGGTTACTTAGTACCATGTTTTTGTCTATCTGCTAGTTCTATGAGATAAATTTGCCCAAGTAGCTTTAGGGATCTTTTGAAGCATTTGCAAGTTCCATCTTATCAAAGGGAAGTGGAAGAAGTCCTGTGGAATAAATCAGAATGGATGGTCGGAATTCCTCAGGGAACATGAGGAGATAGCGCACTGATTATTCTTAGTTATCTGAATCTGAATTTTCAATGCTCTCATGTTCAGATTAGAATAAAAAATAACCTGGAAAAGAGATATGCATATCTGGTATCAGTTCCAGGACTTTTTTTTTTCTTCTTTTTTTTTTTTTTTTTTTAACAGCCATGATCCTACAGAGTTTTGGGGTAAGATTACAAAAACAAATGAACCCAACCTATCAAGTTTTACATAATTTTAGAAAATTATTGATACATTGATTCTCAAAGTGCCACAGGAGCAAAGTTGAGTCCCACTTGGCTCAAAGAGATATATTATGACCCGTGTGAATTAAGTAACTCCTTCCTCCACTGCAACATTTCACAATCCTCTTCCTCTTTCCTCCCCTTCCCATCTCCCTAACAACCAGGATTGTTACCTGAAAGAAAACAACCTTTGCCTCTAATTTCGGGATCCTCATCTTGGGAGGTCCGTGTTATTTCTGCCTTGGGAACTCTTGACATTTTAAGGCATCAGCTCAATATCCTGGTTTCAAGGTCCTCCTCCATGGCCAATTATCAATAAGACAAATAAAAACTGGAGTCCCTGTCGTGGCACAGCAGAAACGAATCCAACCAGGAACCATGAGGTTGCGGGTTCGATCCCGGGCCTTGCTCAGTGGGTTAAGGATCTGGCATTGCTGTGAGCTGTGGTGTAGGTTGCAGACACGGCTGGGATCTGGTGTGGCTGTGGCTGTGGTGTAGGCTGGCAGCTGTAGCTCCAATTTGACCCCTAGCCTGAGAACCTCCATATGCCACGAATGTGGCCCTGAAAAGCAAAAAAAAAAAAAAAAAATGGGGGAAAAGAGGTTATCATTCCAAGAAAGGGAAGAAATGGCATGACTCTACATTTAATAGATCAGGAGTATAACTCTAACTCCGATTAGTCTTGGACAGACAAGAGAAAGAAATTTTAGCCAGAACAGCACTTACTAAGCAAGGCCTCCAAAACAACAGCCCCATTTCCACTTGAAGTCATCCCCACCACTTTGGATGCCATAAGGTCAAGGATGAAAGTACCCAATTTACTTTCAAGATAATGTCCTTTCTCTTTCAATGCAATTATCAAACAGGTATGTGCCAGAGACCATGGGAAGGCTTTGGAATTTATAATTACTGACAGACAATTCCTTCAGAGACAGAATAATTAAGTCTTCTGCTTGTATCTTTTTCTGGCTCACTTTTTAGGAAAAAAAAAAATCATGTCACCTATTAATCTGGATAACATGGTAGTTAGGAAAAACTTTCTTACATCAGTTTGGCTTTTTAAATTTTCTCAAACATAAGAGCTCAAATTCTTCAAATGTTTATCATTGGTGAATGATTTATTACCCTTCCTGGCATTTGCTCTTCTTAGAAGGAAAATGGAGCCAGCAATTTGAGTTAACATAGAATTTGTATAAGCAAGACTTACCATCAGCTCACCTGCAAAGTTCAATAAAGCTCATCACTCGGTTAGTGATCATGCTTTCTAAATTCAATCCTGTTTCTGAAAATTACAAGTGAAAGATGCTGTTGGTTCATAATTAAAAGCTACATTCCTTTTTCCTCAAATTTCCTGGAACTCTCTTAAAATTTTATATTTATCTTAGTGAAATATGTAGCGAAATATGTATTTTGAATTCTTGGAATATTCTGTCTTCAAGTATGTCAACTGACTTGAGAATATTTTGAAGTTACACAGCTCTAAATATAGAAAATGCATAACAGAGTCAAAGGTTTCAGATTAATTGGACTAACTAATCAAAGGACTGGTCTTGTGACAACTAGAATTACTAGGATATAAATGTGTTCAGATTTTTAAAAATCATTTCATGAACTTTCCTGAGATAACGACAAAATATAACATGGACACCTGCATATCTAACATCTAGGAGTTCAAATACTGAAGGGCAACTCTCAAGGTCCATGGTATATATTAACAGATTTTTTTTTTTTTTTTTTTTTTTTGGTAGGGAATCAACTTTGAACCAAAGCCTTGAGGATCACATAAGGAGTTGAGGCATTTAGCTAATGAGTGAGTCTTTCTGCCCCACCATAGCCACATCTCAACAATCCTTTCAGATGTCCATCAAAAGTATTCATTAGTATGTCAGTGTCACTTGTTTGCTGCTTTGCATGTTTAGCAGTGGTCTATATTAAGCTGTTACAAATGGAAAGACCATTTATTCACTTGTGCATCAAAAACCAGTATGAGTTAGTCACTGGGGATTCTCTACTGAACAAAGACAGGCAAAGTCCCTGTTCCCATGGACTTACATTGTACGGTGGAGCTAGAAAGTGAACAAATGAGATAATTACAGATTGTAGTGTGTGATTAAGGAAATATACAAGGTGATAAATCACTAAGTAAATGCAAGAGGACAACCAAACATAGATGGGTCAGGAAAGACTTTCTGGAAAATTAACATCTTAGTCAAGACTTGGAGGAAGAGAATTAGGGTGCCAGCCCTTAGTTAATTATTAGCTGACACTGGAGAAAACTCAATACATATAGAAATAGACAATGCTATTCACCTATTCCAGAGATACTTGAGCATCAAAAGCCATCTATGGGATAAATACATGTCTAAATGACTTTGCATTATGCATCTGCTTTTTGATGAGATATTTCAGTCCTCAAGACAAAACAAAATCACTGCTTGGGCTATAATCTGCCATTTAATTAGCACAATCTACTTAGAACAAAGGGTATTTCTTGTAGCTGTTTTCTGCTATCAACATAATTTTGCCTTAGAGCAAAATTAAATTAAGCATACAAAATTCAATTGTATTTCTATATATTTGCAATAAACAACTTGAAAATGAAATAAAGGAGAAAATTCTACTTATAAAAACATCCAAAAGAATAAAAAACTGAGGAATAAATTTAACAAAAAGTGCAAAACTTATATTCTGAAAAACTACAAAATATTGTTAAAAGAAATTAAAGACTATCTAAATAAATGGAGAAGCATCCATGTCCATGGATCAGAAAATAACATTGTTAAGGTGTCCATACTCCCTAAACTAATCTATAGAATTGAGGCAATCTTCATGAAAATTCCTGCTGGCTTTGTTGTAGAAATTGAAAAGCTAATTCTACTATGGGAATACAAGGGAGCCAGAATAACCAAAACAATTGCAAAAAAGAAAAACCAGGTTGGAAGACTTAACATTTCTCAATTTCAAAACATACTCCAAAGGTACACTAATCAAGACCATGTGGTACTGATGTAAGAATATAGATCAATGGACTACAATTACAGAGTGCAGTTTAAAAATGAGCAAAGGGTCTCAATTGACATTTCTCTAAAGAAACTATGAAATAGTCCATAAGCACACAAAAAGATGCTTAACATCATTAGCCATCAGGGAACTGTAAATCAAACACACACGAAACACCACTTCCTACCCACTGGGATGGGTATAACCAAAAATAATAATGAGTGTTGGTGAGGATATAGAGAAACTGAAATCCTCATACACTACTGGTGGGAATGTAAAAAGGTACAGATGCTTTGGAAAACAGGCTGGTGGTTCCTCAAAATATTAAACACTGAGTTACCGTATGACCTAGCAATTCCATTCTTAGTTATATATCAAAGGAAATGAAAGTTATGTCCACAGAAACACTAGTACAAGATGTTTACAGCAGTATTACTCATAACAGACAAAAATTATAAACAACACAAAATTCCCCAATTGATGAATGGATTAAAAGGTGGTATACACTTGAGTATCATTCAGCTATAAAAAGATTTAAGTCCTGTTATGCCACAGCATGGATGAATCTTGAAAACACTATACTAAGTTTATGTGAAAGAGGCAAGTCACAAAAAGCACATATTGTATGATTTGTATTAAATGTCCAGATTTGGCAAATCTATAGAGACAGGGAGTAGTTTCGTTCTATCCATGTCTGGGGAAGGGTGAGGTAGGAAGAAAATGCAGAGTGATTATTCACGGTTATGAGGTTTCTTTTTGAGGTGATGAAAATGTACTAAAATTGATTGTGATGACTTTACACAACTCTGTTAATGTACTAAAATTATATACTTTGAATGGGTGAATTGTACAGTATATCAATTTTACCTCAATAAAACTTTTATATTGAAAATAAATAAATCAGAGGCAAGACCAGGAAACATCAATGCTCCCATCACTGAACCTTAAGATCAGAAGAGTCAACACTTTATTGCCAATTTATCTATCTTGTTTTTAGGTATATAATTACACTAGATGAAAATCTGTTCTGTTCACTGGCCCTTCAGAGAAGGAGCACCAATCAAGGGCCTCAGTAAATCATTCCAGTTCTCACACCAACCCTGTGAACCAACAAAGTCTTCCCTAAAACCAAACTCATATTAGATTTGGGGCCAAGATTAATCTCACTTGGAGAGAAGGATTAACATGGTAATTACTGTGTTTCCTATTTTTCTGGTGTTTCTCTTTCTTTTCTAGAACTACCACTCTGCTACTAACATAACATACCTCTGCTCAGTTGGTCTTATCTCAGGCTTGGTTCTTTATTGCAAATGTTGAGTAAAAGTCTCGCATCTTAACTTAGGAAGAGTGTGATGCTCTATTGATGAGTAACTTGTTCCCTGCTTTCATTTCTCTCTGTGGTTATTTTTAAAATGAGATGATCTGATCCTATCAATTTCATGGGTTGCTGGATGATAAATGAATCACATACAGAAAAATGAGAAGTATTACCTAATAGCAAGGTCATCATTTAAAGAAATTATATGATATTGATTAGTATTTTACAGCTTTGCCAAACCCAAAAGGTTCTTTTCTTCTTTCACTGGGTGCTTTTAAGTGCCTTGATTTAAGGTTATTAACTTGTCTTTGCTGGATGCCTTGGGCATTTTCATATCAGCAGATGGCACTTTCCATATCAGCAGATTTTAAGATATCTTCAAAAAAATCTGAAACCAGTCACTGAGAGTGTGAGAAAAAGGGCTGAAAAATAAGTTCTCCTGGCAGAGAAGAGCTTGCTAAGAAGATACAAAGGAGAAGAGAAGAATGATGGGTAACAAACAAGAGGCTTTTCTACTGTCATCAAGACAGTGTGGTATTCGTACAAAAAAATACAAAAAAATCAATGGAACAGAATAAAAAGCCTAGAAATAAACCCGAACACCTATGGTCAATTAATCTTCAGCAAAGGAGGGAAGAATATAAAATGTGAAAAAGACAGTCTCTGGTGCTGAGAAAACTGGACAGCTGTATGTCAGTCAATGAAACTAGAACACACCCTCACACCATGCATAAAAAATCAACTCAAAATGGCTTAAAGACTTACACATAAGACAAGACACCATAAAACTCCTAGAAAAGAACATAAGCAAAACATTTTCTGACATAAACTGTACAAATGTTTTCTTAGTTCAGTCTATCAAGGCAATATAAATTAAACAAATAAACCAACGGGACCTAATCGAACTTACAAGCTTTTGCACAGCAAAAAGAACCATAAACAAAACCAAAAGACTACCTATGCAATGGGAGAAAATAGTTGCAAATAATTCAGACGACAAGGGCATAATCTCCAAAATATACAAATAACTCATACAAGTTGAAAACAAAAAACTCGGAGTTCCCCTTGTGCCTCAGGGGTAACGAACCCAACTAGTACCCATGAGGACATGCGTTTGATCCCTGGCTTCACTCCGTGGGTTAAGGATCCGGCATTGCTGTGAGCTGTGGTGTAGGTCACAGACACAGCTTGGATCCTGTGTTGCTGTGGCATAGGCCAGCAGCTGACCCCTAGCCTGGGAACTTCCATGTGCTGCAGGTACAGGCCTTAAAAAAACAAACGAAACTCAATTGAAAAATGGCCAGAGGACATAAATAGACACTTCTACAAAGAAGACATATGGCTGGCCAGTAGGCATATGAAAAGATGCTCAACATCACTAATTATTAGAGAAATGTATATCAATGAGGTACCACCTCACACAAGTCAAAATGGCTATCATTGATAAGTCTACAAAGAACAAATGATGGAGAGGGTGAGGAGAAAAGAGAACCCTTCTACATTGTTGGTGGGAATGTAAATTGGTACAACCACTATGGAAAATAGTATGAAGGTTCCTTAGAAAACTAAATATAAAATTATCACATGCTCTAGCAGTCCCACCCCTGGGAATATATCCAGACAAAACTATAATTCAGAAAGATATTTACACCCCTATGTTCACTGCAGCACTATCACAATAGCCAATTCATGGAAACAACCTAAATGTCCATTGACAGATGAATGGATTAAGAAGATGTGGTACATATATACAAAGGAATACTACTCTGCTATAAAAAGAACAAAACAATGCCATTCACAGCAATATGGATGCAACCAGAGAGTCTCATATGAAGTGAAGTCAGAAGGATAGGAGTTGTCATCATGGCTCAGCAGCAACAAACCCAACTGGGATCCGTGAGAATGCAGGTTCAATCCCTGACCTCACTCACTGGGTTAAGGATCTGGCATTGCCATGAGCTGTGGTGTAGGCCAGCAGCTACAGCTCTGATTTGACCCCTAACCTGGAACTTTCACATGCCTAGGGGGTGGCCATAAATAGACCAAAAAAAAAAAAAAAAGAGAGAGAGAGAAGAAAGAAAGAAAAAGGCAAATACCATTTGATGTCACTTATACATGGAATCTAAAATATGGTACAAACAAACCTACCTATAAAACAGAAACAGGAGTTCCCGTCGTGGCATGGTGGTTAACAAATCCGACTAGGAACCATGAGGTTACGGGTTCGATCCATGCCCTTGCTCAGTGGGTTAACAATCCGGCACTGCCGTGAGCTGTGGTGTAGGTCGCAAACATGGCTCGGATCTGGCATTGCTGTGGCTGTGGCGTAGGCAGGCAGCTACAGCTCCGATTAGACCCCTAGCCTGGGAATCTCCATATGCTGTGGGAGCGGCCCAAGAAATGGCAAAAAGACAAAAAAAAAAAAAAAAAAAAAAAAAAAACAGAGGCAGACTCAGATGTATAGAGAGAAAAGATGTGGTTCCCGAGGGAGTGGGATGGAAGGGGAGTTTGGGGTTAGTAGATGCAAACTACTACATTTTGAATGGATAAGCAATGAGGTCCTACTGTACAGCACAGGCAACTACATCCAATCCTCTTAGGTTAGACCATGATGGAAGATCATATAAGAAAAAGAAAGTATATATATTATGACTGGGTCACTTTGCTGTACAGCAGAAATTGGCACAGCATTGCAAATCAACTATAGTTTAATTTAAAAAAATTTAAACAGAAAACTAACACGAGGCTTTTAATTTGGAGTTCTATCAGCTTTCTTTCTACCCAGCATATTTAAATGGTTGCCTACCCTCAGATTATATTTTATATTGACTGTCTTCAAAGCTGTCCTCAAGTCTTGGACAAAAGTTCAATATTGGATTGTGGAATAATTATAACTCATTGTAATGCAATCAGAGTTGACACACTGATAACCTTTTCCCCAGACTGTGTTGCGTTTAACTTGTGCTCTTCTCAGAGTCTTGGGCTGATGGGATTCTTGTTTCCTTAAAATTGTTAAACTTTCGTCCTAAATGAAATTCCATTCCAGCCCAATGATTTCTGAATGCTTTACGTTGCTGTGAGGGTGAAGAAGATGACTTAGACACAAGTCTCAAGGATCTTAGGGTCTAAAGAAGGGACAAAAGGCACAAATAACAAAGTGATACAAGGCGGCGCCTGACAAGCGTTAAGCCATCAGCCTCGGTACTAACTGATCATTTCCTAAAGCTTTCCTTCTGTGTTTAATTCCAGTATTTAAGAATTTGAATAAAATGCAAATATTAAACAATCATCCCAATATGAGGTCTTTTACACACTCTTATATGTCATTTTCCCCAGTTTGCTGTCCTGGTAGAATCAACACTCAAATCCTGTCCTGCTCTAGAACTTAGCTCTCTTTTCAGAGGGAGATTTACATTCTCTAAAAAAAAGAACCATGACAAGCCAGAAAAGCAGCGGAAGCTTTCAAAAGTAAGCCAGAGACTCTAGTGGAAAACTATTTCATTCTCCATGATCTTAAAAGATCCAGATGTCTTTATATTTCCTCAACAGTTAGATCTTTCTTTAGCTAGCTCTCCTACAAAAACACAGGTAGTACTAACAGCTTAAAATCTGCCAATGGTATGCATAAATATTTGAGACTTTTGCAAATGCCAAACTCCAACTCCCTTTTCCACAACGCAGAATTAATGCAGTGTTCTCGCAAAGCAAACAATGAGATTTCTCTCTGGCAGAGCTACAGAAAATTTTTTTTTCTTTTGGAAGATGGTTATAAAGACTCTTAATCCCCTGGATGTGAATGCCGTCTCTTTGCAGCATATGTCACATCCATTATGTTTTCTCATTTTCCTCTAACGCTTCAGTTACTAATGCTGCCACTTACTATCACACCCACCATTAAACCTGAAAGTTGAGTCTTTGATAAACCAGATAAAACTCACTGATAAGTTTGACTGCCCAGAGGATTTAGCGAACCTCTTAAATATTTCCTAGTTGCACTGATACAGTAAAAATCCCTGATCCCATATGAACTCACCTATGTCTCTTATGGCAGGTGGATTCTGCTCCCAAGAAATGCTACTGAAGTTTATTCCCTCATATTCAAAATCCCGATGTAAACATGTTTTTTCCCCCCCAAGAGCAGACAATAAAAAATAAAAAAAAAAAACAGAAAAAAAAAACAAGCCAACAAAAAGAGAAAGCACTGCCCACATGATATAACTCAGAGGATGTCCCAAATATATCAGCTGTGATGCCTGTCCCTGAAGAGTCCAAGCTAGGGAGCTCTACTTTGCTCTAAGAGACCACAATCTCACCTGAAGACAGTTGAATATGAAGGTCCATAGCTCAGCTAGTGACATGTGAGGTATCCTGGCATGGAAAGTTGATGAATCCTGGAGTCCCCATCATGGCTCAGTGGAAACAAATCTGACTAGTACCCATGAGGATGCAGGTTCGATCCCTGGCTTCATTCAGCAGGTTAAGGATCCAGCGTTGCCGTGAGCTGTGGTGTAGATTGCAGGCACAGTTTGGATCTGGCTTTGCTGTGGCTGTGGCAGAGGCTGGCAGCTTCATCTCTGATTTAGCCCTTAGCCTGGGAACCTCCATATGCCTCGGGTGCAGCCCTAAAAAAGAAAGAAAGAAAGTTGATGAATCCTTGTCTTGAAATTTTAAGCTAAGGAATTTTAAGAAAATAAAGGCATGAGGACCTCATTTTCTTGGTTTCTCAGGTCCAAATGGGAATGGTAATTAAAGTATTTACGACACAGCAGAAATTAATCAGTAATAGTAAAGCATTTGGAACAAGATCTGGCCCTTAATGAGTATGCAAAAAATTCACTGTCATCATCCTCGGAGTTTGGGGGTTAGTAGATGTAAACTCTCACATTTAGAATGGATAAGCAATGAGGTATAGCACAAGGAACTATATCCAGTATCTTGCGATAGAACATGATGGAAGATAACAGGAGAAAAAGAATATATATTATATATATATGACTGGGTCACTTTGCTGTATAGCAGAAATTGACACTACATTGTAAGTCAACTATACATTAATTTAAATTTTTTAAAAATAAATATACTTTATAAATGGAAAAAAAGAAATTTCATATTGCAGAAACTATACTCTGCCACCACTTGAATTTGTTAGCATCTTTAAAATAAACTCTATCCCTGGACAAAAAAAAAAAAAAAGGCATCATCAACATCATTTTGAATAGTTGCCTTCTGTTCAAAACACTTCCATGAGAATGTATATGTAATAATGTAAGTGTAATAAGCTGAAAAATGAAAGGAATGAGAGATGACTAGCCCTCCCAGATATGAAAATTAAAAATAAAGCCACTTTAAGTAAGATGATATGGGATTTTTGGGGGGGTTTTTTATGCTTTTTAGGGCTGCACCTACAGCACATGGAAGTTCTCAGGTTAGGGGTCGAATTGGAGATTCAGGTGCCGGCCATAGCCACAGCAACGTGGGATCCGAGCTGCATCTGTGATCTACCCTGCAGCTCATGGCGACCCCTGATTCTTAATCTACTGAGCAAGGCCAGAGATCAAACCCGCATCTTCACGGATCCTAGTCAAGTTCATTAACCGCTGAGCCACGAAAGGAACTCCAGATTCATGTAGAAAGAGGCATATATAAATTGTTCTTGAAATTGACCAAAATATATATGGAAAGTCCATGTATGATAAAGATGGCATTTCAAATTAATAAAGAAAAAATATTATTAAATATTAATAAGCATTTTTGGAAGAAGTTGGTATTTGGAAAAAATAATATAAGATCTCCAACTCACCTCTTATATCAAAATAAACTCTAGATGGGTCAAAGATTTAAATATAAAAAATTAAATAGAAGAAAATATGCATGAACATTTTTATAATATTTAGGGTTGAAAACAGAAAAATGGACAAAGGGCATACAAATGACTAATAAATATAGGGGAAATATTTAGTTTCTTCATAATGCAGTATACGTAAACTTGGTTTCTTTTTAAGGCACCTGCAGCAACATGGAAGTTCCCAGGCTAGGGGTCGAATCAGAGCTGCAGCTGAGGCCTATGCCACAGCCAGAGCAATAGCAGGTCCCAGCCACATCTGGAACCTAAGCCACAGCTTGAGGCAATGCCAGATCCTGAATCCACGGAGTGAGGCCAGGATGGAACCTCCATCCTCACAGACACTAATGCTGGGTGCTTAACCCACTGAGCCACAAAGTGAACTCCATAAATGTAAATTTCAAACAAAATTAAATATCCATGTAAAACTGTCAAATCACCTAAAACTTCATTTATAACAATCAGTGTTATTAAAGATGTGGGAGAAACAATTTGATTTGCTGCCAGCCAGGGCACGGATTGGTGTGGTGGTTTTAAAGCCAATTTGATCATATATTTTCAAGGAGGAATGTACATTCCCTTTTACACAGCAATTCTACTTCCACCTACTTGGACAAAAATGCAAGTGTATGTTCATTACATACATAAAGAACATAAAGATGTTCATTACAACAGTATTCATGAGAACAAAATCCTGCAAACAGTCTCAATGCCTGTTAATGAGGCACTGGTTAAATAAATTCCATGCGCCAGAACACCATACAGTCCTTAATAAAATCAAGGGTAGATGTACATATTGCATGTACTGACATGGAAAATGCCCAAGATGTATTTTTAGTGGAAAACAAAAACCGAAAGGACAGAAGACAATGTTTAATATGAATCCTCTTAAGCATTTCAAAATCAATCTAAATATGCTTGATATGTTCCATTTGTATTCGTATGTGCATAAGATACGCATGTGTTAAAATACAGGAATGAGGAATTCCTTTTTGGCTCCGAAGGTTAGGGATTTTGCGTTGTCACTGCTGTGATGCAGGTTCGATACTTGGCCTGGGAACTTCCAGATGACAGAGGTGTGGCCAAAAAAAAAAAAATGAATGAGGCATATTATGCATATAAGTAGTAGTAGTAACCCACTGAGCCACAGAGGGAACTCCATAAATGGTAGTACTAGTAGCAGTACTAGCAGCAGTCTATGTGTGTGGTGGTGGCACACACTTTGAGAGTGTCTGTTAGTATACCCCCAACTGCTCACCTCTGGGGAGTGGGATGGTGGGATAGGAAGGCCGGCCATCAAGAAGAAAATCAAGAACTTTAATTTATTACGCTTATATTACACATTTTTGTGCTGTTGGAATATTTTAATAATGAATGTATATTATTTCTTTTATTATTTTTGACACCCACAGCACGTATCATTTCCCTGGCCAGGTATTGAACCCGTGCCACAGCAGTGACAATGAGCCACAGCAGTAACTGCTAGGGCACAGAGGAAACTCCCATTTTTATAATTTTAAAAACTCAAGGAAATTACTTTTTTGTTTTGTTAGAGGCCACACCCATGGCATATGGAGGTTCCCAGGCTAGGGGCTGAATCAGAGCCACAGCTGCCAGCCTACACCACAGCCACAGCAATGCCAGATCCGAGCCGCATCTGCAACCTACACCACGGCTCATGGCAATAGCAGATCCTTAACCCACTGAGCGAGGCCAGGAATCGAATCTGTGTTCTCATGGATACTAGTCAGATTCATTTACACTGAGCCATGATAGGAACTCCAGAAATTACTTTTTTAAAATCTTGCTATGGCCCCTTGTGGCTAAAAAAATAAAGCCCAAGCTCCTTAGCCCAACACAGGGGCTGTCATGATTTCTTTCTTATCCTCCCCTCCCTTTCAGCCTGGCCTCCCATCCTCAGAATGGTTTTGCCCTTCCTCTTTTTCCTCCCCTCATTCCCTTGGTGATAATTCCCTATCTGCTCTCAGATCTGCCCTTCTCCGTTTGCGCTGTATTACAGGAAACTACATTTCCTGAGCTCCCTTGCCCTTCAGCTTCCGGGTGGATTGGCCAGCGACAGCCCTAGCAGGACACTGGAGGCAGGAGTTGGGAAGAAGCCAGGCTATTTCTCCCTCTCTCTTAGCTTCAGATCACCATCTGACTGTATCCCAGCCACCACGGGACAGAGATCCATGGACCCAGCACCCATAGGCAGGTCTACTCTGACTGCTGCTCCCACAAGATGGTCCGAGATCCCAGGCTCCAGTAACACCACTCTCTGTCCCTCTAGCCCAAGAGGAGGTAGCAGCTTCCTACTGTGGCTAAGCACCCCATCTGTTTGATTTCTTAGCCCCTCCATTGGCCTGTAACCAATTCTCTGCAGTAAATTTCCTCCTTTTGAGAAACCTAAAGTGCTCTGGGTTTTCTGGACTGAGAACGATGCACTCTTTCCTCTTCCCATAGTAATAAAAAACGAATCAGCAGCTCAACCTTACTGCAGTAAGCACAGCAAATACTCCAGTACGTCTGAGCTCTTGTTCAAGTTGTTTTCTCAGCCAGGAATGCCATTCTTTCCCTTGTCTTTCATTCTAAAACTAAGCTTAGCTCAAATCCTATCTTCTCCAGGAATACTCCTCTAGGTCTCACACATATCTACCCCCAGCCTACATTCCAAATGCATCTAGAAAGCAAATGGATTATCCTAGTGCACCTTGTGTAGAGGACTGACTAAAATACTCTAATGACAGGCAACATCTTAGGCCAATCAGCTAACACCTTACTGGCCAGCGGGTTATCTTTTTTTTTTTTTTTTTTTCTATTTTGAAAAGCTGAGAAAGAGTCATCTCATCATAGAGCCTTCCCTAACCACCCAATTAATAATGCATCCTTTTCTGGGTAAGCACAGTTGCCCGTAAATTCCTAAGTCCTTTGTTTTGTTTTATTTTTTAATGAGCTCACTTTTGCATTTAGGTGTTTGGGGGTTTTTTGGTTGTTTTGTGTGTGTGTGGCGGAGTGGCGGGGTGGCGGGGGTTGGTTGTGCCTGCGGCACACAGACGTTCCCTGGCCAGAGATGGAACCCATGCCACTGCAGTGACCCCAACTATGACAATACCAGATCCTTAACTGCTAGGCTACCAAGGAACTCCTTAAATGTCTTTAATACCCCTTTTCTCTTCACTTTGGTAATAAACAGCTCCACATTCTTTCTCAAGTTCTGTGAAGGGTCTTCTTAAAGGTAGTACCAGCCAAAGTGCAGTCACGGGTGTCCTGTCCCGGGTGTCCTGTCCCGGCATGTAGATGCATTTGCAGAAACCAACCCCCAGGGGTCAGAATTAACAAACCAGAAGTGGACTTAGGAGATTGGTCATCAGCTCAAGAACCCTCGACCATTTCTCTGGAGAGTAACCTCTCATGTGCTGTGAGAGAACTGGGGTTCTGCCCAAATAATTTTTGACTCCTCTTTACCTGATGAATTGGGAGTAGGTCTGCATGACAGAGAAGACGATGTCAAAATCATGGTGAGGAAGCTAATGAATCTTTTGTATATTGCACAAAAATGTTCCCGGCTTGACAATTTTGATGACAATTTTAAGTCTTTCCTAATCCTCTAGCAAGGAAGCATGTTCTTTTCTGATTTTCCAATTTAGACCAAAGGGGCCCTATAGTCACACTGATAGACTTCTTCCTTCTGGTTACAAAACCACAATATGTACCCTGTTAGGAAAAAAGTTACATTTTGTATATAGATTTATTTAAATGATACTTGACCAACACTCTTCAGAAAACCTTTTTTCCAGATGCACAGTTGTATCTGACCTCAGTGTATAGAGTGTGGCAAAGGCTAACAGTTGAGAAATGCTTAAACTTTCAAATATTTATGGTTTTAAAATTTCAGTTTAACACTTGCTACCTCTAGGTGGATATTCCTATTAGAAGGAGAGTTGCTTCTTCAGATTAGAGTGGAAAACTACTCCCTTAGGAGGAAACCAAAGTCCCAGAGTTCCCTGTGTCCCAGCTGACTTCACTTTTGCCCCACGGAAGGACAAAGAACAGCAACAACCAGGCCTGCGGCACCAATACTAACCCAACTCTGACCCAAGTTCCAGCAATTGCACATTGTCAACATGGGAAACCCCTCTCGTCATCTACCCTTTCTCCATTCTGCTCCTCGAATCCAATTTCCCACCATTCTCCTCCTTCTGAAGACTTAACGTCAGCTGTCATTCCTTATTTGATGGTAAACAAAACTTTTATTATTTTTAACCTACTGCAAGATGTTCCCCGCCCTCTCTGTCCTCCACTTTCTAGCTAGGAGCAAACTCCACTCTCACCGAGGCCCGCACTCTTCCGCACTCATCTGGGATAGAAGCCATGCTGTATTTTCAAGCTCTGCTTCTGTGCAGACATCTACCTTTTCCACTTCCAAATCATGAATACTGCCTTTAGTCCCTCATTGTCATTCTCACCTCTCACCTCATGATACACTCACCTCAAACTCAGCCAAGTGCATCGCCACGTCTTTCTGAAGCATTTTGTGAAAGACCATCCATAAGCTACCTTAGTCTCAGGATACCTTGACCCCTTGAAACCACACTTTGAGTTTAATTACCCCGTCGACTTGTTGTTTAAGCCACCCAGGGTCAACTTGGACTCTGTATTTGAACTTTTATACTCTACTCTAAAACAATGGGTTCTCCTATGCAAAATTCAGATGCATGGTTTTAAGGCCAAAACCTGACGTCAGATGACCCTTGATGACCTACCCTGTCATCCTCTGACACCTCCTCTGAAAAATGGGCATGACAAGTCCTGCTCTGCCAGTATCACACCATTGCTACAATGATCAAATGCAAACCTGGGAGCACCAGGAAGTGTAAGCATCATGTGATGAGGGCCCTGGCCATCTCTTGAGCCCAGAGGGGAGCTGCACATTATGAATGTTGGCTCCTTGCTTCCTTTTTTAACCAGAACAAGTGGTTATAATATTTCCTAACTGAAATAATTAAATGGGGAAAATCCAGAAGGAGCAGGAAAATTTCAGGCAACCCATTCCAAGAAAGACTTAAGTCAGTCCAGGAGGGAACCTTGGAAGACCTGAGCCAGAGAAAGGGCAAGTAAAACAAATAGGCAGTTTAAAGAAGAAAAAGAGCCAAAAAGCTGAAAGAACGCTGGCTTCTTTTTCCAAAGCAACAGTCTGTCCCACAAGCAAAGGCCCCTTCCGAGGGGAAGCATTGTCTCTGGCTGTGAGAGTTGCTGAGAGGGCAAGAAAGAAGATCACGTCTGACTTCATATTGGATCCATTTCTTTTATTTTAACTTATATATTCTATTGCTTTTGCTACAAGTTACTCACTAAAGGGATGCTGCCTTTAGCTTCAAGTACACATCCTGGCCCATCTCCAGGAATCCTGCTTCCCCAGCCTGGGTGTTAAGCTAAAATACCTTTGTTTAGCATGTGGAAAATATCCTGACCAGGCCCACCTGTGAATAGCTGCAGGAAAGAAAAAATTAGCACATCCCCTCTGGGGTCTGGCCAGAACCAAGGAATATTCACAACTTAGCGTCTTTTTTACTTTACTTCTTCACCTCCCCTCTTGGTTTTGGTGTGTTTCTGTTTCGTTTGTCTGCTTGTTTGTTTTCTGTTTGGCGGTGCCTAAGCCACCTAGAAGTTCCTGGGCCAGGGATTAAACCCGTGCCACAGCAGGGACCCAAGCCACTGCAATGGCAATACTCGATGTGCAATTCCCATTGTGGTGCAGCAGAAACAAATCCAGGAGTTCCCATCATGGCACAGTGGAAACCAATCCGACTAGGAACCATGAGGTTGAGGGTTCGATCCCTGACCTCACTCAGTGGGTTAAGGATCTGGCATTGCCGTGGCTCTGGCATAGGCCGGCAGCAACAGCTCCCATTAGACCCCTAGCCTGGGAATCTATGCCATGGGAGCAGCCCTAAAAAGGACAAAAGATTTAAAAAAAGAGAAAGAGAGAAAGAGAGAAAGAGAGAGAGAAAGAAAGAAAGAAAGAAAGAAAGAGAAAAAAAGAAAGAAATCTGACTAGGAACCATTAGGTTGAAGGTTTGATCCCTGGCCTCACTCAGTGGGTTAAGGATCCCGCTCTGCTGTGAGCTAGTGGTGTAGGTCTCAGACACAGCTTGGATCTGGTGTTACTGTGGCCGTGGTGTAGGCCTGCAGCTGTAGCTCCAATTAGACCCCTAGCCTGGGAAACTCCATATGCCTCGAGAGCAGCCCTTAAAAGCAAAGAAAAAGACAACACTGGATTCTTAACCTGCTGTGCCACAAGACAACTCCTCCCCTTCTTTGTTTTATAAAAGCAACTACTGGTCAAGTCCAGGTTCAATGGTTCTTTGGGACACCAGTCCACCATCTTCTCTGTCTGCTGGCTTTGCAAATAAAGTCACTCTTGTTTGCCCCCACAACTCATCTAGATTTGTTAGCCCACTGTGCATCAAGCAGTAGGAGCTTGGTAACAAGGGGAGGAAAATGTGTGATGCCTAAAAGGAGACAAATCACTTGCACTGAGCGTGGGTAAAAATGAAAGGAACAACACAGAGAAGAAGGGGAACAGCTTGAACTTGGACTAAAGTAAATTCCGTCAAACATGATTAAATACACACACAATGCCTGGAGCAAAAGCAGAAGTTCAAGTTCATCATCGGCCGAAACCCAGTTTCTCACCAGAGGAGACAAGACACAAAAGTGCTCAAGCTGAGCGCTTGCCCAGCAGGCAGGGATAAAAGGATGCCGCACTGGAGGGCCTGGCAGCATCTCAAACAGGGTCAGGCCACATCCCAGTACTGGAGACACAACATGGCAAAGTGAGCAGGACAGACAACTGCAAGTCAGCACACGCGTGGTCCACAGCCAGCTCTACGCCTTCCAAGTCTAGACTCTGCGATAATTCATTTCCCATTTCAGGGCTCCAGTTTTCTCCTCTATAAAATGGGTTGATATTGTAAATCAACTATACAATTTTTTTTAAATTTTGATAAGAAATGAATGAGTTGATAAAACTGACTCAAGGAGTTCCCAGTTGTGGCACAACAGGATCGATGGTATCTCTGCAGCAGCAGAGACATGGGTTCAATCACCAGCCTGGTGCAGCCGGTTAAGGATCTCACATTGCTGCAGCTGTCGCATGGGTCCCAACTCCAGCTCGGGTTCCATCCCTGGCCAGGGAATTCCATATGCCATAGGAGGGGCCAAAAAAGAAACAAAAACAAAAACAAACAAAAAGAACTGGCTCAACCTGCCTTCCAGGATCGTTGTGAGAATTAAGAGAGTTAGAGGAGGAAGCATCTCCTAAGTGGAAAGGAAATCACACACAAGCAATGATAGAAGCATTTCTGCAGAGCCTCATCGCCTCCCTGGGACAGGAGCACAGAGCTTGGATCTGAGCTCTTGGTGGGCCTCCGGGATGTTCATTCTAAGCAGACCACTTGCTCTCAGGCGAACTTGAGCCGTGGCACAGCTGTGGTGACCGTGATGGCTTCGGGAATGCTGCCCAGGGCTCTCTTTTCTCTCCTCCTCTCTTTCCTCAGAGCCCTGCCCAGCAACAGCAAACTACAAGCCGTCCAGACTCCTGCATGCCCCACCACTTCCTCCTACTCAAATGCCTCCTCTCCCTGCTTCTTCCCCATAAAGGGAATTACTCAAGAAAAACAGGCCTGCTGTAGGGGCCGCCACCCCCATCACCTGCCTCGACCTTTGACACAACAAAAACAAAATGATGCCCCTTTCTCCTGCCAGTGGCAGGGTGGGGAGAGGAGGTGGGAGCACGAAGGTGATGGGACATGTTGCCTGGGACAGGGAGAGCAGTGGGGATTTCCTGGGCTGGGCTAACACCCCCAGGACAGAGGAAACATTAGGGGCCCTCTGAGGAAGCTGGGGTGTTATATAGGGTCACAGAGGAAGCTACAGTCCAGGCTTCATTTCCTCTCCATGCGTCTCAGCTGCAGCCTTTGGCACCACATTGCCACCTGGGCCACCCTGGGAGGGCTCTCCCCAGCCCTTGGCTCCCTGGGCCCCAATGCACTGGCCCTACTCCCTTGCTGGCTTCACTTTTTCCTGGCCATCTGTTCTCCCATCGTTTGAACCCCCCAAAAGAACCAAGGACCCCAAGGAATCCAGTCACCACGGCTCACTGTGCTTTTTGTCCCTTTGTTAGGAAAACAAAAAACAAAAAACAAACCTCTGTCCCCCCATCCAGTTTGGCAGCCCCATGTTGACCAGGGTTTACTCACCGACAGGTTTGCTCCTGACTCCTTGGTGTCAGTCCCACAACTTCAGCAACAGAGATGAGTTCAGATCCCCTGGCGAGATGCTAAACGCTCCTGAGGAAAAGGGGGCTTGGAGGCTCCGCCACGATAAGCGGATGAACATTTTTATCGCACTTCGCAATTTACAGTGTCCTTCCGTGACTACATTATTTTATCGGAGCTTCACAACAGCCGCATAAGGGAGGTTGCTCGGATTTAAAATGTGGAGTTAAAAGGTCAAATAATTTGTCCATCAATCGAAACTGATGAGAGACGGTCCTGGCGCCTAAGCCCGCTTGTTGAGACTACTTCCCCTACCCAAATACTGGAACCCATGAGGATGGCTCTGGGCAGGCGAGACCCTCCTGCCCTGGGAAAAGCAGTCTGTAGCCTCGGAGCCAGGGGAGCAGGAACAGCGGCCACCAGAGCGAAAAAGAAGTCCTATGAACGCCTCCAAGGAAGGCCCGCTGGGTCCGAGAGCCCCCTGCTCCTGAAGCCCATGTCCCCTCCATGAACAGAAGACTGCATCTTGCTGCCTGTAAGCGGTTTCCTTGGAGGTGAGGGAGGAGCATCGCCAACTCCACGCCCCCAGCGTGAGGCACGCGAGAACCACCTGGAGACCTCATTAGGCATGCGCATTGCCTGCACCGCCTGGGCTTTCCGTCTCCTCAGGTGATTCTGCTGCCTTGGGATGATGCAGACCTAGACTGGCGGCTCCAGGTGACCAGAATGAATGAGACAGACCTGGGTTGATAAGGAGCATGGGTCACAAAAGAGGGGTATTCTGAAACTGAACAGCGGCGCTGTCACCTTTTCTCTTTTCTCCACTCTTTCCCCAAACCATTCCCTTTTAACTTGCATTTCTGAGTCCTTCAGTTATATATAGTTTGTTCAAGGCTCTAACCGTTTGCCAAACGCCACTGCCCAGCCTGGAGTCTCAGTGCCCAAGAAGTGTCTCCCATCTATTCTGACAAAGGTCCTCCGGTTCCAAAGCATCACTCCCTGATGGAGAGACGTGGCAAGGGGAGGGGTGACTGGCCAGGCCAAGGACCCGCAGCATGAGATGAGGAAGTGTCTGCACCAGGATACCAGCTCAGCACTTCCGGCCGGAGACCGAGCAGCCTTCTAGAGTCACTTCCACTCATTCATTCATTAGCTTTCCTTTCAAGTGCTTATCTAATGAACTCTCTGAGCCAAGCATCTCCCAGACACCCAGTGCTTCCTGCCTCCCTGGGATTAAGCCAGTAGCCCCTTAATCCAGCACCACAGTCAGAAGCACCCCAGAACCTAGGACACAGCTTAATCATAACTCCGACTCCCACTCCCACTCCCCAGAGGCCCATGCCCAGACCTGGTCACAGGGGCAGGAAGACCAGATGGGGTCTTATTTAATGTGGGAACAGCGTTCTCTAGGCAGCATATGCAATACAGAGGGAGAGGGTAGACTTCCCCATAACCTGCTTCAATTATCCTCACAACAACCTGTGAGAAAATAACCATTATCTCTGTTTTCACATCTTGACAGAATCCCAAGGAAGACTCATACCCAGAACGTAGGAGGCAATAAAAGCAAAAGTATTTGTACACAAGCCTCAGGCTCAGGGGAAGAGAGAGGCTGACTGCTTGCCAGTGACAAATCTGGGCAGAGAAGTAGGCGCTACAGAAATCCCCCAACCCCTGATGCCAACTAAACCTGAGAGAGACTATTATTCAGCCATAAAAAGAATGAACTGCTGAGTCATAGTACAACATGGATGGCCCTTGTAAACTTTATGCTAGGAGAAAGCTGCCTGTCCACAAAGGCCACGTATGCAGGATTCCATTTATATGAAGTGGCTGGAATAGGCAAGTCCATGGAGACAGGAGATTTCTGGTGGCTGGGGCCGAGGTGGGAGGCAGGGGGGAGGGGGGATGCTGTGTGAATGCTAATAGATTGAGAAAAACGTTCTGGAATTAGATGGTAGTTGATGGTTGCACACTCTTGTGAAAACTTTAAAAACCACTTGCAGAGGAGTAAGTTAGGAGGGTGGAATTAACATACACACACTGCTATATGCAAAATAGATAAACAGCAAGGACCTACTGTATAGCCCAGGGAATTATATTCAATATCTTGTAATAAGCTTAATGGAAAAGAATCTGAAGAAGGATATTTGATGACAGATAGATAATGTATAAGTGAATCATTTTGCAGTATACCTGAAACGAACACAACATTGTTTTTAAAAAAAGGCTTTAAAAAACCCACTGAATTGTACACATTTTATGGTATGTGAATTACATCTCGAAAAAATAAAAAACAAACAAAAAAAAACCAAAGGCGAAGGGCTTCAAAATCTCAAAACCCGAAAGCTGCCCTGCATTCCCTGGGGCTCTTAGAGGAGCATAACTTGAGCATAACTCCTAAAAGGTCTCTCAACCAACAAGGCGCAGAGGCAAAGCATAAGCCAAAGTTCATCAGGCTCTACCTGCCTTTCTTCCACCCAATGTCAAGTTCAGTCACTCCCATAACTCATCAGCAATGCTTGTCAGCTCAGCCTGGCTGCTCCCCTCCTGACATCTCGAGCAGGCCTTTTGCCCTGAGGGGTCCGGGTGGGGGTCTGGACATGACAGGACTAGAAGAGGACAGGCACTGGGGGCCCAAGCAGCCCTTTGCGGGTGGGGGAGCCTGGGCGCTGCCACCATGGAGGGTGCAGGGGAACAAGATCTTTGCATGATCCCAGTACCTGGCCCAGGGTCCCACCCTCACCTTCTGCACCTCAGCCCAGAAATGCTATGATATCAGTGGCAGCTGGCCCTCAGCACCAGCACAGTGTCTCAGGAGCCACAGCCCCACCCATATCTCAGACACCATCAGGCCTAACTTCTGGTTTAGCTCAGTTGCCAGAGGTGAAAATGCCCCCACCTCATCACTACCCAGAGCCTCAGGCTCCCACCTTCTGGCCTCGTGATGGCTCTTCATTCAGCTTGAGCCACTCTGCTCTGGTCATCTGCACAGCTAAAACCCCACAGCCCTGAACCTTGCCTCTGAATGATGCCTATGCCAACTACTCTATTTTATTTATTTAAAAAGAAATTCATTAAGGTATAATTAATTTACAATGTTGTGCCGAGCACTTATTTATTTTATTTTATTTTATTTTATTTTATTTTATTTTATTTTTGTCTCTTTAGGGCTGCACCCTCAGCATATGGAAGTTCCCAGGCTAGGGGTCGATTGAATTGGAGCTGCATCTGCCAGCCTACACCACAGCCAGAGCAACACCGGATCCAAGCCACATCTTCGACCTATACCACAGCTCATGGCAATGATGAATCCTTGACCCACTGAGTGAGGCCAGGGATCGAAATCTCATCCTCATGGTTACTAGTCAGGTTCATTACTGCTGAGCCACAAGGGAACTCTGAGCACTCTTTTTTTTTGGTCTTTTTTTGTCTTTTCTAGGGCCACATCCACAGCATATGGAGGTTCCCAGGCTAGGGGTTGAATCGGAGCTGTAGCCACGGGCCTACACCACAGCCAGAGCAACACCAGATACAAGCCGTGTCTGCGACCTACACCACAGCTCACAGCAATGCCGGATCCTTAACCCACTGAGCGAGGCCAGGGATCGAACCCGCAACCCCATGGTTCCTAGTCAGATTAACCACTGAGCCACAACAGGAACTCCCTGAGCACTCTATTTTAAATCACACACATGCACACACACCTCGGCCTCCACACTCCTAGCTCCCTCCTTCTCCTGCTCTCCCTATCTTGTCTTCTTTTCCACAACACATGACACCTTCTAATATACGACACTATTTCCTTGGGTATTACTCTTGTTAATTAATTTCTATTTTCCCCAGTTAGAACTTAAGCTCTACCAAGTGAAAATCTTCGTATTGTTGGTTGATGTAGCCCCCCGGGCCCAGTACAGTCCCTTGATACATTGTAATGCTCTTGAATACACTTGGCGTGACAGATGAATTAATGAATTTGCATTTTGTCCCACATGTCCCTAATACCAAACACTCTGAGACCCACCATGTACACCTTCTTCCCTGAGCCCTCTGGGCCGCCTGCCCTGAGCTCAGCACCACCACCACCATCTCATCCTTTTTCAGTCTTCTTTCCTTCTCACCGCAAACCCAGCCTGGCACTTTGCTGAGAACCTCCCCTCTTAGAAAGAGGCAACCTTTTCTCAGCTTAGATGTGCCACCCACAGTGGCTCCTTCTTTATCTCAAGGAGCATCCAATTCTCTTCCATGGCCCTCTTCTTTCAGTTCCTCTTTCTTTCCTTTGAAGCTCTTGTTACGACATGAAATTATTTGTTAATTAAAATGTGTTAATGGATATTTTAGTCTTATGCTAATGTAAAAGTTACCCCAGAGTCTCTAGATTATACAATTAATTTTAAACATATGTTCACCTTTCTGTTGCAATAATTATTTTAACGTGATAATTGCAGTATTATTTGTGTTTAGCATTTTTCTGCAATATCATAAATGTTATGAATGAGATAAAATATTTTATTTTTGCTGCTGATGAATAGCGTAGCAACTGATGTTAACAAGCTCACCATGATTCCACTTGTCCATTTAAAAGTTCGAAATTACATCTGTATCCTTCAGGATCTCCTATGCTAAACAATGTAGACCCATTAGTGGGTAAGATGACTTTGCCATTGTGATGCATGTTTCAAACTTTTTTCAATTTTGAGAGTCTTTTTAATCTTTGATGTTTATTTTCAGTCGCTCAAAGTTTTAGAGATGGTAATTTTGGATGAAGAAATAAAGATAGAATATATATATAAAGGGAATGGCAAGGTTCCGTTTTAAAACAGTCCATATTGATTCTGTAGTCCAGAAAGTTCGAGTATCCGAGGAGCAATTCTAGAGCCACAAGGTAATTGTGTGTTTCGTGGGACTGTTTTCACCAACACGAAATTATTTGTCTTTTACCTGTTTCTGATCTTTCTCCCTCGAGGATAAAAGCTCCTGAGGCGCAGGGACCGCGTTTGCCTTCCTCAGCACCACGCCGCACTGAGCACACATGACAGCATTCGGGGAAGGTGAGGCCAAGAGGAAGCCAGGGATTGCTGAGGGGACGGGAAGCATCAAGGAAAGCCGTCTCCATCCTTGTTTATTCAAGACTCTCTGCCTCAGTCAGCTGCCCAGGAGGAGATGGCTCCACGGAGGCATAGCGCCCCCGTGCTGGCCAGTGAGCAGGACTTGAGAACAGACGGCCCTTCTGGAAATTAAAGGGCTGAGGCATAAGATCGGCTGAAGAGGATCTGATAATGGAATCTCGGTGTGAAGGGAAGAGGGCTCCTAGTGTGCAGGACACAGCAATGGCTTGAGCCAAGTCCAAAGCTCTTAGCATACCCTCTCCTATTTGCATGATTAAGGGATTCACCATGGCTACTTCCAGCCCCCATCCCCTGGACCCAGATGGCAACCAGTCTCAGTGGTGATAGCTCTTCCAGTCTCGGTAGTGATAGCTCTGTCTCCCTCGTCTTACAAATCAATGCCACCTGTCCATGTCGTGATATTAAATGTACACATTTGATCCTCCACATTGAGAATAGCAAACTTGTACTGGGCCCTGGTTCGGTGGCCACCCTCCACAACGGGCTTAACTTGTTTCACTTGTGTGAGTCTCACCATAATCACATGATCGAGCTCTCTCCATTCCCGTTTCTGAACCAGGAGCCTGTTGAGTGTGGGGGGAACATGGATTAGGATTCAGGCACCCTGGTGCGGAAGCTTGCAGGCTTAACTATCACATTTTAGTGCTTCCCATTGCTGTCACCTTCTTAGTAAAATGACACCATGGAGTTCCTGTGACAAGGATAATAGCCCAGCGCCCCCGTGCTCTGACCTAAACTGTGACTTGTTCACAAAGCTGGCTCTGCAGTTGTCTGTACAAGGGAGGTTCCAGCTCATAAGATTTAGTGATTAAACAATAAAGATGAAACAAGAAAGCACCTGTCGACAATTGCCTATGTGTTATTTTATTTTTAATGGTTATCTCATTGGAAACCAGGCCTTTTGTTCTCATTTTGTGAAAATGAGAAAAGCCACAAAGTGTCGGCAACACACCAGTCAGCCGGTCCGCTCTGTGATCTGGGCTCCTCCTGCTCGAAGAAAAGCAAAGTCATTGAAGATGAGGCCTTAGGAAAGAGTGCAAATGCCTATCAGTGCATCACTTCTCCTTTCCAAAAATAGGACTTTTATTCAGACCTACTTTGTTCTCCTTCGAAGAGAACTGCATTTGAATAAAAGCATCGATGCCACCTGCAGCGCTCCGGCACATGCACACTGAAGTTATTTCTGAAACCGAGGACCGTAGGGTCGGCGCAGGGGGAGCCTCTTCCTGCGAAGTTTTACTTAGGATGTTCTGAATTTCAACTTGAGCCACTCACTGACTGTGACTCCTGTCTACCTTCAGTGCTGGCTCTGCAGAAAGGGTTCCTAGAGATGCCAGACACTTTTCCAAGGCCATCCTTAGAGGCAGGTGCTTGCGGGGGCTCAGAATCTATTTAACTAACAGAATGTGGTTAAAAGAAGCATCTAGGGCAACCTAGAAACCGAAAGGAAGTGATGGGGAGAGACTGTCTTAGCCCATCTAAAGCCTAGAGGCTAGAAAGTAGAAGGATGAAGAGAGAGGTAGCTAGCAGAAGACTTCTCCAAGGTGGGGTGGGGGGGAACCTCACATCAGCAAGAGCAGGGAATCAAAGGGACACTTTCTCCTTCCCTAAAACTTGGAAGCTGTAGCCTTCTTAAAGCTGAAGCCCATACTGACTGTTAGGAGAAGGGCAGAATGTGATTAGAACTTCACCTCTTTGCCTTGAACTTGGAAGTTACTGCTCCCCTGTTCTCTGTTCTCTGAAGGGGGAGGGGCAGGTGCTGCTGTGGAGTGTTCCTGGTCTTTTTTCTGATGAAAATGGCAGGCACCGGATACCCTCTGAGGGAGCCCTGCAAATGAGTTATAATGAACGCAAAGCAAGCAGTCTAAAGCCCAGAACTTTGCCACCTGACTAAATCCATATGGCCTGAATATATTCAAAGTGGAGGAAATCCTTTGAGACTCAACTCATGTTCTTCTATGAAGGGAACAGCGTCCTCAGATCCAAAACAGAGCTTCTTAGAAGTATGACCTTAGGACCATCTGTATCTGAATCAACTAAGATACCTATCAAGAATTTGGAATCCTGGGTCCCATCTCAGACTTATTAAATCAAATTTTCTTTGCAATGAGACCTGGGAATTTTCATTTTTCAGATTTAGGGGATTCCAAGCCATGGTTGAGTCTGGGAATCCCTGAATTTGGAAATTGAAACTTAAATTCTTTCTCAGAAAAATTTAGTCCAGGTAAGACTGCAAACATTTTTTATAGCAGTGTTTTTTTTTTTTTTTCAAGCTACCTCCTGTTACTGTGTTAACAACAAAGCACTCAGGAAGCTGCAGATTCATTACAGGATAAAAGATCTGTACACAGAAAGGTGGCATCCAGTTCACCCAAATGTCTGTCTTGTTAACAGTGCTGTTTGCTGCTTAATGGTAGCTTGTCCTGAACAAAAGGAGCCCAGACACCGTTTTTGCAGGTGAATCTGACTTGTGCTTGCAATTGCCATGGCAACGGCAGCCATTATCACTAGATAGGATCCCCTCCCAGGCAATCCTGCTGTTCTATTTTAAAAACTACTGCTTCTGCTTGCTTCAAATTGGAAATCCTGTCTTCTTGGGGGCATGGTTCTGAGGATTTATAAATGTGTATCCAAAAAAGAAGTAAATAGGGAATTTTGCTTTCCTACCACTTTGTTTTCTTCTGTTATGTGTCTTCCAAAAGCATCTCAGCATAATCCAAACAGGATGAAAATTCTTCTCATCTCTTGGCACAAATCTCATCTTGCCTCTGGCTTGTAGGGGAATAGGAGGGGGAGGTTTGGAGTTGAAATAATTCATTTGCCTTCCTCCTTTCCCTTCTTAATTAGTAGACCTAATTATAAATGCATCTGCACCAGAATTTAATTACATTGAAATTTTAAAACATTGTTTAGTTTACATTGAGTTAAGGGGAACTTTTAAAAGGGTGAATAGGAGCGGGAACAATGCCACACTTTTGTTCTAGAAACCCAGATGTTAATGTTGGCCATGCCATGCACAGCAAGCTCTGTATCTTACGTTATGAATTGAGCATTTTATCTTTGCCTAAAAATGGTAAAATAACAGCAGCGAGAAGCATATGTGTTTATCACATAGGAAACAAGGCTCAGTGGGCTGTGTCCTCACCAAGGGAACTCTTCCACATTCCAGAGTCAGGCCTTCCCCCTTCCAGGCTCCAAACCCCAGCGCTTTCTAAGTGTATTAATCTCCTCAGGGGCAGGCTTACATCCACTAAGCCCCCCAAACAGAATTCCAGATTGTTCATTGACAAGAAGTAGCTCTCACAGGAACAGGAGCACATATATTATATAACCAGCTCTTTCTTCTCCTGCTGGTCAACCTACAGGGAAAGCCAAATAATATAGTGGTCAAAATGCCATTTTGTTCATGTACAATCAGAAAAAATAAGTAACATTATAAAGAACAGGATACTGAACGTTCTTGTAATAGATCCATTTCTGTAGGCAGAACAATAAAGGAAGTCAGATAATAATCAGAGATGGCCTGGAGAGCAGGAAATCAGAACAAAGAGAGTTCTCCAGACAGATCGAGGGCTTGACAGCATCAGGCTATGTCAGCCTGATGCTTCCACCTGCAAGACAGGATTGGTCCAGCCGGTGCTAAGCCACGTTGATTTTATAGTTAAACTCAATGCCAGCTACCTAATTGCAATTTTCAATTACAGAGCAACTTCTCTGAAGCTCCCAATTGGTGGGAAACATATCTGAGTAAAATGCTACATTTCTTCTGATCCGCAAGTGACTTCAGCTTGTGTTTGAGATGCCAGGAATAAATTTACAATTTATCTCTTTCTTAGCATGGATTTGATTCAGAGAGTGAGCTGGGCTGAGCCCTTCAAATGTTATTGCAGAGGCATCAGCAGTTGCTTCAAAGAGGCCATTCTCCTTATGGTCCCTGTCTGTCTTCTCCCTCGGTTACCATGTGGCCATCACCAGTTATCCATTAGATGAATGCTTGCGTCTTAAACTAAGAGGACTAGGGGCAGCTGGGTGGTTAGGAGGGTAAAGCAGAGGCTGAGCAAGGGAGTGCAGATGGGGACATGAGTCCACCGGAGGCGGCAAAGAAGCCAGTTAGAGCATTTCTTTCAATTTGTTCCATTAAAATTTTTCTTTTTTTTTTTTTTTTTTTGTCTTTTTGCCATCTCTTGGGCCGCCCCCACAGCATATGGAGGTTCCCAGGCTAGGGGTTGAATCGGAGCTGTAGCCACCGGCCTACACCAGAGCCACAGCAACTCGGGATCCGAGCCGCGTCTGCAACCTATACCACAGCTCACGGCAACGCCGGATCCTTAACCCACTGAGCGAGGCTAGGGATCGAACCCTCAACCTCATGGTTCCTAGTCGGATTCGTTAACCACTGAGCCACGACGGGAACTCTCCATTAAAATCACATGAATGTACCTGATATCACATGAATGTACCTGATATCCCATGAATGTACCTGATATCCCACTCAACTTACTCATTTTCAGGAAGGAAAGAGGGAACGAGCACTTTATATAAACACCAGTGTTGCCGAAACTCGGCCTCTGTCCACTGGTGCCAAAGAGAATTGCAGGGACAGAGTTTTGGGTGAAGGAGAAAATGATAGCTTTTATTGCTTTGTCAGGCAAAGGAGGCCAGAGCAGGCTAATACCTTAAAGATTGTGCCCTCCACTGGGAAGAATTATGGGAGTTTTATAGTAAAAAAAAAAAAAAAGAGAGAGAGAAATAGTTTTTCAGATAGGAATCAGGATTGGGACAAACATGAATACTTCTTTCTTTGGGGGAATCTTAGCCATCAAAGCTGAACTCAGGGGATCTTGGCATGATCATGATGGGGGTCTTCTGGGTGATTGCCTAAAATAACAGTACTTCCAAAAAGGGCATATTGACCAGAGATTAGAACAACCTAGGAAAGTTCCTGAAAAACATCATGTGCTCATCATCTTTAACCCACAGGCAACAGTGTTCAGAGTGCCTAATCTTTAGCTTGTGAGTGACTGTGTTTAGGGTACAATAAAGCCAGGGAGAAGCAAAAGGAAGGACCTTAAATTGTTCCATTTTAAAGTATTCATTTCTAAAAGAAGCATAAGGAATATAACTTTTTTCTTAAGTGTATAAGATACCTATGTCATTCTGTGTATCCCCTGAGGGGGAACCAGGACCCTGGCCCAAGGCGATACTATTGTTTCTTGACTGTTCCTCCCTTGTCTTTGCATCCCCTTCCTTCCTGATCAGCAACTGTCTGAACCTGCGCCTTGAAGCTCAGGGAAGGCTATGGTGGCTGAATGAGGCCCATCTCCTAAAAACAAGAAATGGGGGACACAGAAAGGTTTTTGCGCCCAGGAGCCCCACAGGGCCCTGCTCAGTTACACCAGGGATCACTTGCTCTCTTTAGATGACTAGCAGAAAGGAGCTAGGGACTCAAGGTCTTCTGAAAGCTTTAACCTGGAATGAATCTACCACCCAGAAGTGAAGGATCAGGTCAGGGCAACAAAATAGAGTGCAAAAACAAACCAACCAACCCAGATAAACAAGGTCACTCAGCCTAACAATCCTTCCTAATCGGTCTGAAAAAAGGGTCCTTCTGCCTGGTGTCATTTGAGCCTATAGAAGAAGACTGAGTTTGGCTCAGAAGCCAAGGGAAGCTTTATTCTCTGCTCAAAGAATGGAGAGGGATGAGCGCAGGCTCTGGCGCACAGGTGCTCCTGGAAAGGCTGGGACAGGCTGCTTTACAGGGAATCTCATCAGCAGGGGGAGGGGGTGGAGTTCTCGAGGGTCTGGCGCCGCTGCCCCGCCCTCCACGCCGTCTTGAATTGCAGTGTTCTGAGCAGGGCTTCTCCGCAGGGCATTTCTAGCTGAGGTGTTGGCACCACGGTTCTGCACCAGGAACTTGAACCTGACCTGGTAGATGCAAGACCTCTGTATGTGCCCCCCTATAGGTAAGTGAACTTAGACTAAGCCCAGGAGAAGAGGTTAAACCTTAACACCCTGACTCCATCTTATTTTTCCCAGGGACCCCATGGGATTTGCTGGTGACAAATCCACGAAGTCTAAAAGAAATGGTTTCGATGAGAGGATCAAGGGGTGGGAACCTATTTGAAGGGTCCAGGTGCCATCCTCTCTTGTCCTTGGACCCTTTTCTCTGCTTTGAACATATGGGTCTCCTGGGTGAAACAGAGCCTGCTAGTTCTTGCCTATGGAGGCACCCTTAGGGTTTCTGCATGAAAAGTGTGAGCCCAGCATTCAGCCAAACTCCCAGAGTGGCCTTCATGGGGTATTTGAGGGGCTTTGAAGCAATCTCAAAGCGTGCAGAATTCCAGCCTGGGCATCTGCCATCTCCAGAAAATAGGGGATCCTACATGAACAAGGGTAACAAAGTTTTAAGATTCTGCTGAAAAAGTCCGGGGTAGTTGAACTTGACTGGGAGTCTTGAGAGCTGTGCTGGTCCAGGCTGATTCCCAAGGAGACAACTCTAGGATCCTCTATGGAGCCAGTGAGGGCTGCTCCTCAGGTTCCAGAGTAACCCCAAAAACAAAAAGATGAGCTATGCCCTAGGAGCTACCCATAGTTAAAGCCTAGGGATTAAGGAGAGGCAACCTAGATAAGCAAAAGGACAATTTACCAGCTTTAGGCCACACGACACAAAGATCCTACAGCCTTAAGTTTTTTAATGTAGAAACAAGATAATGCTGGATAGGATTCAGGATTCCTGTAATAGATGTTAAAAGGAGCTGAAATGAATAGATATTTTCTGAACCATTATTAAACTATGTAGGAGGGAAGGAGAAAGTAAGGAAGAGTGGAGAGACTGGGAAAATTTTATCATTTGAATGTACCAGAGTTTTATTTCTTTTTTTTTAAGTAGAACCATTGGAACTACCTAACTCTACACTGAATAACTGATAAAATGTGTGTGTGTGTGTGTGTGTGTGTGTGTGTAAAACATTTTAGTTTGGAGACATAAAGAAGCTAGTCATATACCATGAAATAAATAACATCCAAACAAAAGTGGAAGGGGGTAAGAACTCCAGCATTTGAGCTTAATTGCTAGGAGAATATTTACCTGAACAGCAGTAGAGGCCCAATACACAGGTGAATCCTTCTTTAAAGAAATAATCAATTGTGGCATTAAAGCCATCCCTACATCCATACTCTCTAGTTCTGCAATATTTCCTATTGCAAGTAAATTGGTATTCAAAAATTTTAAACTGTCTTCAGTCCTATTAGAAGTATAAAAACAGGAGTTCCCGTCATGGCTCAGCGGTTAATGCACCCAACCAACATCCATGAGAACTCAGGTTCAATCCCTGGCCTTGCTCAGTGGGTTAAGGATCCAGCATTGCTGTGAGCTGTGGTGTAGGTTGCAGACGCAGCTGGGATCTGGCGATGCTGTGGCTGTGTTGTAGGCCAGCAGCTGCAGCTTCCATTGGACCCCTAGCCTGGGAACCTCCATATGCTACGGGTGTGGCCCTAAAAAGACAAGACAAAAAAACAAACAAACAAAACAAAACAAAAAAACCAGTTTAAAGCTCACTAATTTAGGAGTTTTCACTATGGCCTGGTGAGTTAAGATTCTGACTATAGTGGTTCAAATCACTGCAGGGCTGTTTCAGTCCCCAGCCCTGCACAGCGGGTTAAAGGATCCAGTGTTGCCGCAACTGTGGCTTGGATCAAATCCCTGGCCCAGGAATTTCCATATGCCATGGGTGTGGCCATAAAAAAAAAAAAAAAGCTCACTAATTTAAAATAAAGCACCTACAGTGGAAAAATTACATTGATAGATACAGACAGTCCCTGACTTAGGATTTTTTGACTTTACCATAGCGTGAAAGCATTCGGTGGGAACCATATATCGAATTCTGAATTGCAGTCCTTTCCTGGGCTAGTGATATGCAGAGCAATACTCTCTTGGGATACAGGGCAGGGCGGGAATGAACTCCCAGTCCTGAAGGTGAACAACAGATACACTTACAACCACTCTATCCAGACGACCATTCTGTTTTCCACTTTCAGTACAGTATGCAATCAATGACAGAAGATACTCAACACTTTATTATAAAATAGGTCTTGTGTTAAATAATTTTGTCCACCCATAGCTAATGTAAGTGCTCCGAGGATGTTTAAACTAGGCTAAGCTATGATGTTTAGTGGCTTAGGGTTTTTGTGGTGGTTGTGGTTCCTGGGCCGGGTATCAGATCCAAGCCACAGCTGCAGCCTAGCTGTGGCAACACCAGAGTTTTTCACCCACTGTGCCAGATGGGGGGATCAAACCTGTGTCCTGGCACAGCAGAGACATTGCGCCACAGAGGAAACTCCAGGTTAGGTGTATTCAATGCATTTTTAGACTTCTGATAGTTTCAACTTACAACAGCTTTATCAGGATATAACCCCATCATAAGTCCAGGAAGATATGTGCTGTATTTTCAAATGTGAGCCATCTGAGCCATCCAGCTCCTCATGAACTAACTAGCAAAATAAAGTCTTTAATGTGGATGATAGTGTCTGTGAGTGAAGCTCTTTCATTACTGCTTGGGAGGATTCATAGCCTGACAGGCAGCCCCTACCCTGCCTGCCTGAGAGCCCTCTCCTGCTTGCTCTGCCCCATGTGGAGTGTCAGCCTGAAGAGTCCTTTTTACATTACAGCAGAAGAAAGCCACATCAGCTACTCAGAATCTCCTTCTTAGAGATGAGCAACTTAGGATTGCTGGGCACAGGAAGAAGACCAGCAGCAAGAAAGTGAAACCAAGATAAGTAATTAGAAAGACATAAATAATTCAGGAAGCAAAGCAATTGTAATTAAAATCCTCAGAGAGGTTAGCTATCCATAAACCAAGGTGAAGCTACTATAAATGAGGAGCAATCAAAAAAACAAAACCAAACAAAAAGCACCTTTGGAAAGTATTACTTACTAATATAAAAAATGCAGTAGAATAATGGAAAAGTCAAAGATATTTCTCAGACCTCAGAACAAAAGGCAAAGAGTGAAAAAATGAGATGAAAGTTGAGACAACTTTATGTTTTGAGTATTTTACCACAATAAAAAAATTTTAAAGCTGAGAAGACATTAATTCAGCACGTCTAGCCTTCAATGAGTCAGATTTGAAGAGAGCACAGAGACCATGATGAAGAGGAAATTAGCAAAGAAATAATGAAAATCTTTTAAAGCTACAATCTTTTAAAATGGTCACAAATCTTCCAGGTGATAAGGTCTATTAAATGCCCAATTCAAGGATTTAAAAATACTTATTTCTAAACAGGCTACTATGAAATTTCAGAACATCAAACAGAGAACATCTTCAAACCTTCCAGAAAGTACAAACCCATCAGCCACAAAAGACCAAGCCAAACTAGCATCCCATTTCTCATTAATAGCAGTAGATGCTGGGAGGCAATGGAGCTGTGCTCGCAGAGGTCTAAGGAAAAATAATTTCTGATCTGTTGTAGTAAGATTATATCCTGAAGTATTAATCTGTATGTTTCCCATGTGCTTCTTTAACCTCTTTACTTACATGAAACCCCAAGGGTCTTTTTTTCTTCCACTTTGTTCTACTCAGATAGGCATGAGTCACCACCTTGGAAGCAGCAACAAAAACTATTAAAAAAAAAAAAAAAAAAAAAAAAAGGAAAAAGACTTTAGACAGAGGACCAGAAGGAAAGCTATATCTGCATACTAGAAGAGCTAGTTTTTCCACTCTAAGGCTGAGATACAATATGAACGAGAAAAGGGAAGAAAATGGCAAAGGGACAACTTCAGAAAGGAATGTAGAAAACTCTAAGAGGGGAACTGGTAGGATGGGAAAGCTTTTCATCACAGGTGTCACTTGGTTGCCTGGTAACCGATTTGGTGCTGAACTGTCCTCACGGGTTGCAGTCTCTAGTGACGAACTCCACCCTTGTGGTTGGATGGCTGGTCATCATTCATTGACTGTCCAGTTTGATGGGACTTTCATTAGTTTGAGTGGATTATCTACTCTGATGGTGTATATTTAATACATTTTGTGGGATGTTGGTAACATGACTATATCAAGACAGAGCTGAACAAAACCAGTTGAAAATTGCGCTATTCTGTTTACACTGGAATACTATACCCAGTCAAACTATCAAATGTGTTAACAAAACAGATATGATTTTGAGACATTCAGTTCTTAGTTTTATACCATTTTTTAAGAAGTTTCTTGATCTATTTTAGCAAAATGAGGGAGAGGATCAAGAAGGAGGAAGATGTGGGATTCAGGAGAGCAGATGAAAACAAAAAAGCAGCCAAGGAAAGTCCTGGTATTCCCAGAATGATAGCTGTAGTGCAGGCCTAGAAAACAAGAAATTCTTAGAAGAGCAGCAGGAGGGAGGTAACTGGAAGAAAGGGAGACTTTTAGCAGGGTCATCTTAATGGGGAAAAAAAATGGTTTATTGATTGTGTCCTTTCAAAATTCTTTTTTTTTAATTATTTTACTTGGCTTCCTCCAAAATTCATATGTAGAAATCCTATCCCCACCCCGAATATGATGGTATTAGAAGTTGGAGCCTTTGGGAGGTAATTAAGATTAAATTCATGAGGATGGAGCCTTTACTAAAGGATTAGTGCCCTTTATAGGAGCCATGAGAACTTGCTTCCTCTCTCTCTCTGATCTCCACCATGTAAGGACATAAAGGAAGCTGCTGTCTGAAATCCTGAAAAGAGCCCTTGCCAGAACCCAATGGTACTGTCACGTTGATCGTGGACTTCCAGCTTCCAGAACTGTGAGAAATAAATTTTTGTTGTTTAAGTTACCTAGTCTATGATACGCTATTAGACAGATGGTATGATGGAATAGATGGTAGAATGAGAAAGATTTGTCAAAGTCAGTGCTTTAAGAAAAAGGGGGAGGGCATTTAGAAACAATAAAATTCCACAAGGAAAAAAAAATATAAATATGTAGCAAACTCAAGTACATAATGGTTTTAAGAAATTTCTAAACTATAAGAAAGAGACTCCATTTGACTTTGAGGAAAATAAATCTTCGTACTGATGCCGAGTTTATATCATTTGGCTCAGTACAAAAGTGAAAGTATTCCAAGCACATAACTTGGGTTAACATTTGAACAGCCCTAATAACACATAAGCTCCATTTTAGCTTTTAAGGAAGACTGGACTGTGGTAGCAGAACAGAATACAAATTGGTAATTTTGATAATATGAAAGGTAAAAATGACAGAATTGGGGCCATGACAGGAGGACGAAAGCTAGAGAAAAGTATGGGGCACCATTATCATTTTATAAAGCTGGAAGTCAATAGATAATGCTGAAAGTTGAACCTAACCCTAACCCAAGAAAGAGAGGTACACGTAAATTTTCTATAGTCACAAAAAAGAGCCAATAGAAGGGAGTTCCTATCATGGCTCAGCAGAAACAAATCTGACTAGCATCCATGAGATCAAAGGTTCAATCCCTGGCCTTGCTTAGTGGGTTAAGGATCCAGCATCACCATGAACGGTGGTATAAGTCACAGAAGTGGCTTGGATCTGGTGTTGCTGTGACCGTGGTGTAAGCCAGCGGCTATAGCTCCAATTTGACCTCTAGCCTGGGAACCTCCATATGCCATGGGTGCCACCCTAAAAAGACAAGAAAAGAAAGAAAGAAGGAACCAATAGAAGAACTGGGGTGGGGGGAAGTAGACATGTAGCATTGGAAGGAGTGGAGAAGAGAGTCCAGTATGGGAACGAAAACAAATATTTTTATAATGTTGACTGTCTTAGTTCAAGTTGTTATTAACAGAACACCATACACTGGCACCGGGAAGTTTAAACAACAGAAATTATTTCTCTTATATACAGAGATTGAGAAATCCAAGATCAAGGTGTCAGCAGATCCAATATTTGATGAGGGTCCATACATTGGCACTGGGAAGTTTAAACAACAGAAATTATTTCTCTTATTTATAGAGATTGAGAAATCCAAGATCAAGGTGTCAGCAGATCCAATATTTGATGAGGGTCCATACATTGGCACTGGGAAGTTTAAACAACAGAAATTATTTCTCTTATATACAGAGATTGAGAAATCCAAGATCAAGGTGCCAGCAGATCCAATATTTGATGAGGGTCCATACATTGGCACTGGGAAGTTTAAACAACAGAAATTATTTCTCTTATTTATAGAGATTGAGAAATCCAAGATCAAGGTGCCAGCAGATCCAATATTTGATGAGAGTGACCTTTCTGGTTTATAGAGGACAGCCCCCTTATGGGAGAGGGCAGGGAGAAAGAAGGGGATACAAGGGGAGGGAGAAAGGGGAAAAGAGAAGGGGAAGGGGAAGAAGAAGAGAAAATTCTCAAATGTCTCTTCTTATAAGGAAGGACACTAAGTCCATTTTAACAGTTCCACCCTCATGACCTAATTAGCCCATAAGGGGCCCCTTCCAAATACCATCACACTGGGGATTATGGTTTCAATACAAGGCATGGGGTGGGGGGGAAGACAAACATTAAATGCATAGCATCAATCATGGAAAGTGGACCTGAGGCTAGAGAGAGGTGGGTTTCTCACTATAAACTGCTCTATGATCTTTGATTTATTTGGAGTTTATACTTCTTTGATTAAAACATTTTTGAAAATTAATTTTATTGGAGAATACTATGGATTTACAATGTTGTGTTAGTTTCAGGTGTGCAGCAAAGTAAATCAGTCATACATATACATATATCCATTCTTTTTTCCCATATTAGAAATTATGGAGTAGATTTTCCTGTGCTGTATAGAAAGTTCTCTATTTTATATAGTAGTTTGTATATGTTATTTTCACTCTACCAATTCTTCCCTCCCCCAAAAAATTTCACCTATGGTAACCATAGTATTTGTTTTGAAATATGTGAGTTTATTTCTGTTTTTTATTTTTTTATTTATTTTTAATTTTTTTGGATTTTTCCTTTTAGGACCACACCCATGACATATGGAGGTTCCCAGGCTAGGGGTCAGAATGGAGCTGCAGCTGCCAGCCTACACCACAGCCACAGCAACACCAGATCCGAGCTGCGTCTTGGAACAATACCACAGCTCACGGCAACGCCAGATCCTTAACCCACTGAGTGAGGCCAAGGATCAAACCCGCATGGTCCCTAGTCGGATTCGTTTCCGCAGCGCCAGGACAGGAACTCCCTGTTTCTGTTTTTCAAATAAGTTCTTTTGTATCATTTTTATTAGATTCCACATATAAGTGATATCATATGCTATTTGCCTTTCCCTGTCTTACTTCACTCAGTATGATAATTAACTTATTATTATTATTATTATTACTATTTTGCTCTTTAGAGCCACACCTACACATACAGAAATTCCCAGTCAAGTCAGAGCTGTAGGCGCTGGCCTATGCCACAGCCACAGTAACAAGGGATCTGAGCCACGTCTGCAACCTACACCATGGCTCACAGCAACACCAGCTCTTTAACCCACTGAGTGAGGCCAGGGATCAAACCCACATCCTCATCGATCCTAGTCGGGTTCGTTAACCACTGAACCACGACAGGAACTCTGACAATTAACATTTTAGATGCATTCCAGGAATCACCTCCTCTGTGAAGCCTCCTCTGACTTCCCTCCACTAGTAGAGTTGGGCATTCATTTGTGTCCTGGCTGTACTCCTAGCAGATGTTATGGCCTAAATTATGCCCCCCAAAAATGCAAATGGGGAAACCTTTACCCCCATGTGACTATTTTTGGAGCCAGGGCCTTTAAGACAGTGATGAAATTAAAGGAAGTCTTAAGAGTGGAGCCCTGATCCAACAGATCTGCTGTCCTTATAAGAAAAGAAGAGACTCCAGAGCTCTCTGCCAAATTAGGACACATTGAAAAGGCAGCTGTCCACAAGCCAAGAAGAAAGTTCTCGCCAGAACCTGACTATGCTAGTACCTAGCATAGGGTCTCAACTTTCACCTCTAGAACTGTGAGAAAACAAACTTCTGTTGTTGAAGCCAGCCAGTCTGTGATACTTTATTATGGCAGCCCAAGCTGGCTAATATACTGGGTTCTACTGCCACGATTTGATACATCCAGTTCCCCTTCTGAATTCCAAAGCCCCATATGAATGTAACTGCCATACATTGAGGGCTTACTACACGCCAGTCACTGTACGAGGCACTCATATTGTCTAATTTAAACCTTACAGCTTCAGAGCATCTCGTTTTACAGAAAAAGAAACTAAGGCTTGGAGAAATTATATGGCTTATCCAAATTCATTAGAATTCATTTATATCTGGCTCCACACCACCATACTGCCTTCTTTGGCTTCTGTTTCCTTGCCTCCTAGCAGTTCCCCACACACATCTGGTTTGGAGAGGTTGTCAATTTCCTGATAAATGTATTCTAATCTCATCAAGGGAAAATAACCTGTTTCTCTTTACTGTATAAATTCCTGAACTTGATATTCTTGAAAACTCCCACCTCCCATAATAATAAAATTTAAAAGCCCCTCTCTCTTCTAGGAGTTCCCTGGTGGCTTAGCAGGGTAAGGACCTGTCATTGTCACTGCTGGGCTCAGGTTCGATCCCTGGCCCAAGAACTTCCACATGCTGCAGGCACAACCAAAAAAAAAACCTCTCCAGATCCATCTGTATAACTCACAGAGCTCAGTGCAAAATGCAATTGCAAGGCCTCTTGTTCAAAAATTATTAAGAACTTCAAAAGCTTCCAGGTTGGTGAACACATGGAGCTTTGGGGAGAGTAGTGCACCCATGGATCATGGAAACGCCACACTCCATCCCACGTACCTTGCCCCCTGCTTCTCTTCCATCTGGCTGTGCCTCAGTTAAATCCTTTTGTGATAAGCTAATAAACAGTGCCCATTCTGGACACCCACCTTACTTTATTCAAAGAACAATCCACCCCAGCGATCTCTGCACAGCAGTGTGTTGAGATCTCACTTGTTACTTTTTTCAGCTTCAGTGTCCTCCACTGTGTGGCTTACTCAACCAGTTCCTGATGACGGATATTTGCCCCGTTTCCAGTCTTCTGTTACTGCAAGAGAGGTACAATGTAATAAAAGAAACTCAAGATGGCAATAGCAGAGCATTAAATGAAGTGTAGGGCCTGTCTCTATACAGGGCTTGATGTGGCTATACATATGCAACTGCTAGTGACACAAGGTCATAAGTTCAGGTGGGGTGAGAGTATCATCACCCCACCCACTCCGGAGTGGACCAGAGGTCATCATACATCCACTTCTCCTTTGTTCTCTTTTCTCTGGAAATGGTTTCTTTATCTATCAAGAACAAGCCCTTGACATTAATTCAGAAAGATGATGGCACCCCAGTGTTCATAGTAGCACTGTTTACAATAGCCAAGATAATGAAAGCAGCTTAAGCACCCAAAAATAGATAACTGCATAAAGAAGATGTGGTATATATACAATGGAGCATTAGTCATGAAAGAAAGAATGAAACTTTGCTATTAGCTTGAGCACTCCATGACAAAAGATTCATTTAGCATAGAGAGTTCCAAGAAAACTAAGTTTGGACTGGAGTCCCATATACAAATCCATCATTCACAAGAATGCTTGGGTGGCCAGGACATTTGAATGAGGAGGTGCAAAGTGTCTAAAGCAGAGGTTTGCATTCCCACCACCCCAGAGGACATTCGGCAATGTCTGGAGACATTTTTGGTTGTCACAGCAGGTGGGGAGGCTTCAGACATCTATCTAGTGGGTAGAGGCCAGCAATGCTGCTAAATGTCCTGTAATTTACGGAAGAGCTCCCACAACCAATATACATCCAACCAACAGGGCAATAGTGCTGAGGTTGAGAAATCAAGTCTAGGCAACGATTCACCCTCAGAATGTGACTCTCAGGCCAAAGCTTAACATGCAGATAGATCCTTGGGCTCCACCCAGGCGACTCAATCTTATGTAACACCCAGATATGTGCTTTTCAGAAATCTTCCCAGGTGATGTTAATGCATGTTAAAATGTAAGAGCCATTGAACTGAAATAACCGACTCTAAAGAAATAACATTTGTACCTGGAGAACTACCATTGCAAGATTAGCAATGATGCCTGTTTAATGATAACAGAGAGAAAACTTTTACTTGCAAGCAGCTACACACTCTGTGGACAAAGCAACAGCATCAGAATAATCCACCCACAATCACAGCCTGTTCTAAAAAGACAGGGGACGTTATAAAGAAGAAAAACCGTCATCACATCTTCACCCTCCAACTACAGAAGCTAATTCCCTAGACTGCCAGAGGTATTTTTAAACGTTTATTGACATGAAAAACAAAACAGCTCTAAAAATCCCAATTGTAAGGCAATCTGTATTCCTCAAGGCTTGCAAATCCAAACATTCGAAATTAGGATCCATGAAATTAAAGAGAATACGTTACAAACATCCTGACTACCGCCTTCAACACATGTCACAGCACTGGGAAATTATTTTAAGCTTTATAACCCATATGAAATTTTGTCATTTTCCATTAACTTTAAAAATATAGACTTTAAAAGAAACACTGCCTGGAGCCCTCCCTCTCCCAGGGGGTGTATTAGAAGCTTCCCTGTTCCAGAAAGCTCAGCAAATATTCTTCCCTTCTCTGTCCAGTTTAGTTCCCACTAGAATGAGATACTGTTATTCACAGAAGTTCATCTCACCCCTGAAGGGTTGGGCCTGGGTAGTGGGCATCATCCCTAGTGGACATAAATGGAAGATTCAGCCCAGAAGCCTAAGCACAGATAAGGGGAGATTAGTCCCAGGGCTGATGCAGTAACAATTTCAAGGCTGTAAACCCAGACAGAAGGTCTGAGAGAAGTAGCTTCCTGGATAGTATGCTAATGTAAGGTTTTTCTGTCTTGGCGCATAAAAGGCATCTTTGCAGGTTGGCAAGACCACTGAACTCTAGCAAGGCCTCTGTAAGATAAAGGGAGGCAAGGCAGAGCCCTTGCACATTCTGGGGAACTTTTTGTTTAAAACCTTCGTGCTGCCACTTTACCCTGCTATTGGAGGAAACAAAAGTAAAATCAGCCATAACTAAGCCAATCTGTCATTACTGCCTATCTTCCAACGCAGCTGAGCTTCTGGACTAACTCAGAGTGAGGACAAAAGGTGGAGAGACACGGTGTACCCAGGGGAGTAGAGGTACAGGGGCTCCCCGCCAGAAGCAGCGCTGCCGCTTCGTGTCCACAGAGCAAGGAGAGCCAGCAGAATCCTTAGGACATGACATAAAGAAAACACTGTGAGTTTAAATGTAAAAAAATAAAAAATCCTTAGGACAGAAAAGACAACCCTCAGGGGCCTCTCCTCCCTTCCCAGCCTCACCCTAGTGACGTCCCTGTTTATCACACAAGGCCACCCAGCCTCTTTTTGGTCCTTGGGACTCTCATATCTCCTCTCAATGCCTGTCCTTCATTCTGTTCAAGGCTCTCTGCCTCCCTCCGCAAAAGACAGATATTCAGGGCTCATTCTACTCAGTTCTTTCAAGTTGAGAGGTTGATATGATAAAACTCACTAATGTATAAAGAAAGCAATGTGTTATCTCTGTAGGGGTTTAGAACATATCACCCCCAAATATGCCACTTTGGCATACTGATTATTTTGAATTAAAGTACGTGAGAGAGAGCTGATGCAGGAAGAATACCGACCCACCAATGTCCCCCTGAAAGAGGAGCTTAATCTCCCCTGTGAAAGGGACTCTGTACCTGGAAGGCAGAAGGCATCCTGATACATCACCACAGGCAGGGCTAAGAGGGTTATATAAACCTTGTTACTTCTTTATTTTTTATGGGTTTTTTGTTTGTTTGGTTGGTTGGTTGGTTGGTTTTTAGGACCACACATGGGGCACATGGAGGTTCCCAGGCTAGGGGACAAATCAGAGCTACAGCTGCTGGCCTACATCACAGCCACAGCAAGGCAGGATCCAAGCCGCATCTATGACCTACACCACAGCTCACAGCAACTCCAGATCCTTAACCCACTGAGCGAGGCTAGGGGTCAAACCTGCATCCTCATGGATACTAGTCAGATTCATTTCCGCTGAGCCACAATGGGAACTACCAAACCTTGTTACTTCGTCATTTTACTACCCCCTTTGTCTTGTCAATTCTTTACAAATCAATTGTTTTCTTGTCTAAAATGTATGCTGGGTCATTTCTTTGAGTCATATCTTGTGGGACTCCAGCATGTATGTACCTAAGTACGTATGTAGTTAAATTTTTTTTCTTGCTCATCTGCCTTTTATTACTAGGTGTTCTCAGCCAAGCAAGAACCTAAAATGGTAGAGGAAAAACTACCATTCTCCTAACACCTTCCAAAGAATGTTTATATTTTAGAAGATATTAATAACATAAAGGTAATTCTTAATGCAACAGAACCAATCTGTAAAGGCAAATTTTCAAAGACCAACTCTTCCCAATGGAGGAGATCTTGCAGCCCTCAAATCATCTCAAGTAACCAGAATGTGAGCCGCAGAAAGAGGGGAGGGATGGCTTATAGACTGACTTGTAAAGAAGTCAGCTGGTGAGTTCTCCATCTTTCAAATCCATCAAGAAACGGAGATGCCCTTTCCCCAAATTATGTTTGAAAACAGATGTTGGATAGCATTCTATCTGGAGCCTACTGTACAAATGCCTTCACCTTCAAAAACAACAGCAAATTCCCAAAGAGCACGCACGTCCAAAAGAAAAAGCACTCAGGGAGTTGTGGCTCAGCGGGTTAAGAATCTGACTAGTATCCATGAGGCTGTGGGTTCTGTCCCTGGCCTCACTCAGTGGGTTAAGGATCTGGCATTGCCGAAAGCTGCCATTTAGGTCGCACATGTGGCTTGGATCTGGTGTTACTGGGGCTGTGGCATAGGCAGCAGCTGCAGCTCTGATTCAACTCATAGCCTTGGAACTTCCAGACCCTGCAGGTGTGGCCCTGAAAAGAAAGGGGGAAAAAAAAAAAAAAAAAAAAAGGCATGCAGTCATTTTCCATTACCTTTGCAAGGAATGGGGGGAAATTAGAGAAGACGGCGTCTCCCTTGGCCTCATTCTGAACCAGCTTGCTCATCTATGAAGCTGAACTGTTCCTACCCAGATATCAAAGATATCCCTAGTCTCATTAACTAATTGTCCCTCTAATAAGAATAATGATGATTTTAAAGCAGGCTGTTACTAAGGAAGCGTTTCCTTCTGTTGCTCTAATAAATAGTAAGTTACAGTTCTGAGAATGTGGCAAAGTATTTTCAAAACCACAAAGAGGAGTCCTGTTGTGGCTCAGCAGAAACTAATCTGGCTCGTAACCATGAGGATGGGGGTTCGATTCCTGGCCTCACTCAGTGGGTTAAGGATCTGGCCTTGCCATGAGCAGTGGTATAGGTCACAGATGTGCCTCGGATCCCTTGTTGCTGGGGCTGTGGTGTAGGCCATCGGCTACAGCTCCGATTCAACCCCTAGCCTGGGAACCTCCATGTGCTGGGGGTGCAGCCCTAAGACGACAAAAAAAAAAAAAAAAAAAGCAGAGATATCAATGAAAAAGAGCTGCAGCTCAGAGGGAAAAACAGTGGAAAACTGAGCCTCAGCCCTGCTCTAAATGCCAATTCCTGCCCTTCAGGGTGTGTGGCTCAGCCAAGGCAGGGAAAGGTAAGCTGACCAGCCTTTAATAGTTAACAACTAAAGCCCATTTAGGTATCGAGCATTCTCTCAATGGAGAAAAACCCAGGGTAACTGGGGTAATGGGTCAAAGACAAATTTTAATATTGAGTAAGAAGACTAATAAGAGTTTAGCTATAAAGTGTAGAATACATGCTATGCCCACCATTAAGGAAAGAGTTATAGAGAAAAGCAGTATACAGTAAGAAAAAAAATAAACTATTTTTAGAAGGAAAGAGAGATATAATATTTCAGTCCCACTTCTATCACTAATTTCCCCCCATTCCCTGCAAAGGTATAATGGAAAATGACTGCTTTTTTTTTTTTTTTTTTTTTTTGTTTTGTTTTGTTTTAGGGCTGCACCTGCAGCATATGGAAATTCCAAGGCTATGAGTTGAATCAGAGCTGCAGCTGCTGCCTATTCATTGGAATATAAGCTGCATGTGGGCAGGGACTTTCTGTTGGTTTTATTCACTGCTACATACCCAGCAGTAAAAAACAATGAGTGGAGTGGCATGTGTTGGGCACTGAATAGACGTTTATCAAATGAATCAACCCATTATTGTCATCTGGAAGAAGTCAAACAGCACTTAGGGACTATCACTTCACTGATTCGTTCCCTATTTGCCCCACAGCACTGCTGCCCTTGCCAAAGGATAATGACCTCATGAGTGGCGTGTGTGCAAAGAAGCTGATGAGGTGATGACCCACTGGAGGGAAGTTGCAAGTCCTGAAGGTACAGTTGGGGAACTCAGAGCCGGTGGACTGGTCAGAAGGAAAGGGTCACCAGAGCCAATTGACACACACAGGCAGGCGCTAGAGGAGGGAAGGACAGTGGCAAGGGCAATAGCAGCAACAGCTTTTGAAGCAAAGCAGGAAAGTCGTTTAAGCAGCCCGTTTATTGTTTTCATGGAAAGTATCTTGGCCTCTCTGAAAAATCAGGCCTTTGGAACTGGTAAGGTTTTTGCTGTTCTGTGGCTGTTTTTCATAAAAGAAGCGTTTGTCTTTAAGTTTTGTTTGTTTTCAGGAAAGAAGTGGTAAAATATACACACTGTAGAGTCTGAATTCTCCCATCACAGAGAGTGACTGGGATGGTCCAGTTTCGATGTTCCTGGATATATATTGAAGCAGAGCAGGAAAGCAGTTTAAGCAGCTGGATTTCTGCTGCCTTTGGCCAAGGGGCTGGTAAGGATGGGATATCAACCACCAGTGGAGCCATGGAAAGAGAAGGACAGCAGAGGGAAGTTGAAGAATTAGGGAAGACTGGTCAAAAAGGAAAGCAAGCTGATACTGGACTAGCCATTTTCACCTTCCATAAAACAGAAGAGGAGGCAAGAGGGGAGGAGCGCAAAAACCAGAAAAGACTCTTAGCAGACATCCTGGAGTTGCCAGGATGGAATCAGTGTTGTTTCTGTGGAAATACCTTAGTCTTGGTTCTCTGAAAAATGGAGTCTTTGGAACTGGTGAAGTTATTGTTGGGGTTTTTTTTTTCCTGATGAGAAGCATTTGTCTTTAAGGTTTGTTGGTTTTCAGGAAACAAATAGTAAAGTATATACACCATGGAGTCTGAATTCTCCTTTCAGAGTGTGAATGTGATGGTCCAGTTGCAAAGTTCCTGAATATATTCTTTGGTGGGGGGTGGGGGACGCTATCTTTGGTGCTTCAGGTGGAGGTGGGGGGCCTTCCAACAACTTCCAAAATGATGGCAACAAACCTTCATGATCCCAAAGCCAGCTCTGTGTCGCTACCAGCTGTGTTTCAGGTACTGGCCTCGCCCTAAGGTGCCCTCAGCTGTAATATGTTGGGTCTGGATTCCATATTGCAGCCTCTCACTGCCATACTGTGTGCTTCCAAGAGAACCTCTCTAACTATTTGGGCCCCTTCTGGGTCACTGAATTCCAGCTGATCCCAAGCCTGGGCAATGGACATTCCTTTCATCAGTTTTACCAAATACCACATCTTGTCTTTGCTGTACTTTTTCTTCAACAACAGCTGGTTTCATTTGGTCTCTGAGGAGTTTCTCCAAGCTGTTGTGGAGGATAAATCATTGTATTCTTATTCTCCCATTTTCGAGAAATTTCAAAAGAAGCACTTGTGTGAATAAGTGATAGCGGCCAAGTGTTATGAGATGAAAGAAGCCCCAAGGCCAGTTTCCCTCAGATTCTGCATCTATAATGCACCAAAACATGGCAGTCTTACTGCCACCATCTCTCCTCAAACTTGTAAGTTGTTTATTTGGGAATGTGATTCTGGGAGCAATAGGGCAGGACGGAAAAGGAGAGAAAAAAACAATACAAGAATATGAAACTGAGCTGGCCATGGCTAAGGGCTCCATCCTGCCCAGACCTTTTGAAGAGCAGAGGATGCTCTGAACCATCTACGGAGGGGAGAACACTGGGGATGGCCGTTAACTCCCCCACGCTTCTGGGCTGTACATGGGTGGGTTCCCATAGGCTTTCCTTGCCTCAGCGTCAACAAAGCCCCAGGGCCAGAAGTGAGCTGTTCATGGCACAAGCTCAACTGCATCTGCATGAGGCCCATCAAAGCCCACAGGAGGGGTTCCCATCAGTGGCTCAGTGGTTAACAAATCTGACTAGGAACCATGAAGTTGTGGGTTCGATCCCTGGCCTCGCTCAGTGGGTTAAGGATCTGGCATTGCCATGAGCAGTGGTGTAGGTTGCAGATATGCCTAGGATCCCACGTTGCTGTGGCTCTGGTATAGGCTGGCGGCTACAGCTCAGATTAGACCCCCTAGCCTTAGATCCCTAGCCTCCATATGCCGAGGGTGCGGCCCTAGAGAAGGCAAAAAGACAAAAAAAAAAAAAAAAAAAAAAAATTGGACCGCAGGACACTAGTCATCACAGCAGTGGCCAGATAGGAGGCTGGGCTGGGAGACTTGCACAAGGGACACAGTCACACCTGGCTCCTCTCTGCTCTGCTGGTGCCCCACCTATAAGAAGTCCATTCCATCTTCTATCCAAGTGTTGGAGGAAGTGGCTGGTAGCAATCTTTGCAAGGATTTATATAAGAGGACTAGTGGGACAAACTGCAGCTAGTTCCTGGGCCATTATTCATATTTAAGACTCCCCTTCTTTGCCATATAGGGAGATCAGTGTTTCTCAAATTTTGCACATTAGAAACATCTGAGCAGCTTTTAAAACTCCTGAGCCAAGTGCTGTAACTCAGACAGTAAATCAATGTAATTATCTAATTAGAAAATTAACGTTGATAACAGCATTATCTAACTTGCAGACATTGCTCCAATTTCGCTTGTCCTCAGCTGTCCTTTTTTTTGCCCATGTTCCAGTCCAGGTAAATATGCATTTCATTCTTCTGACTCCTCTGTCTGCAAGTGTTTTTCAGTCTTTCCTTAGCATGACTGAGACTTTTGAAGAGGACTGGTCAGTTCTTTTACAGAATGTGTCTCAGTTGGGACTTGTTAGATGATTTCTCATGACTCAACTGAGATTGTGCATCTTTCGCAGGAACATCTACAATGGAACATTGCACACTTCTTAGTGCAGCATATCATGGTTATACGATGTTGCTGTGTCTTATTCGTGGTGATGTTCATCTTGATCACCTGCCTAAGGTGGTGTCTTCTAGGTTTCTTTAGTGTAACATGACAATTTCCCACTTTATAACCATTACATATCTTGTGGGGGGATTCTTGGAGCCTATGGAAATACCCTGTTTCTCTTTATGCTTTGCTCACTGATTTTTTTTTCTATTTTGTAAATAATTTATTTGTATCATTTTTTTTTTATTTTCCCACTGTACAGCAAGGGGGTCAGGTTATCCTTACATGTATACATTACAATTACATTTTCCCCCACCCTTTCTTCTGTTGCAACATGAGTATCTAGACAAAGTTCTCAATGCTATTCAGCAGGATCTCCTTGTAGATCTATTCTAAGTTGTGTCTGATAAGCCCAAGCTCCCGATCCCTCCCACTCCCTCCCTCTCCCATCAGGCAGCCACAAGTCTCTTCTCCAAGTCCATGATTTTCTTTTCTGAGGAGATGTTCATTTGTGCTGGATATTAGATTCCAGTTATAAGTGATATCATATGGTATTTGTCTTTGTCTTTCTGGCTCATTTCACTCAGGATGAGATTCTCTAGTTCCATCCATGTTGCTGCAAATGGCATTATGTCATTCCTTTTTATGGCTGAGTAGTATTCCATTGTGTATATATACCACATCTTCCGAATCCAATCATCTGTCGATGGACATTTGGATTGTTTCCATGTCCTGGCTATTGTGAATAGTGCTGCAATGAACATGCGGGTGCATGCTCACTGATTTTTTAGCATCTATCAATGGTTCTTCCCTACAACCCTTACTACTAGGCATTTGCCTAATGTTGACTTTGTGTATTCTTCATTCCTGCTACATTTATCAGTTGGAATTGTAATCTAAGAAAGAGCTGTATGAATTGCATGTAAATAACTCTGAGAGGGAGTTCCCGTCGTGGCTCGGCGGTCATGAACCAGACCAGGATCCATGAGGACGTGAGTTTGATCCCTGGCCTCACTCAGTGGGTTAAGGATCCAGCGTTGCTGTGAGCAGCACTGTAGGTCACAGTTGCGGCTTGGATCCCAGGTCCTGAAGCTGTGGCTGTGGCCAGCAGTTGTAGCTCCGATTTGACCCCTAGCCTGGGAACTTTCATATGCCACACGTGCATAAATAAATAAATTAATAAAATAAATAAATAAATACGGCCCTAAAATAAAGAAATAAATACCTCCGAGAGTTTAACAGCCCTAGATAAAGGGGTTGGTTTGAGGTTTGATTGGAGGAATAAGTAAGAAACTGAATCATTGCCATGAAGAAAGTGAAATTAGATACTGCTAATACTTATCATTTAGGGACTGATAATTCACTGCAGCCAGAGATGAGGAATGCCTAGCTGGGAAGCACTTCAATATGAAACATAACTCAGCAATATCTTCTATAGATTTAAAAAAAAAATAGGTGGGTAGGAGGGTTAGAATGTGATGTCTGCGTCCAAAAAGAACACATTTGTGCAGCTGTCCCAAGATTAAGATCAGAGGAGAAGAATGGTGTAAAGGTACCAGCTGCAAAGATACAGAAAACAAGCAAAAGAGGAAGAAAGAGAAGACACAAGAAGACAGAGAAGTTGTCTGAGGTGACAAAAGGGAAGAGCAAAGGTATGTATAGGAGAGGGAGTCCTTGAGAAGAGACTGGAAGAAGGAGGAAATAAGGATTTCAGGTCACAGTTGGTGAAGCCAGCAAAGGAAATCAGGAAAGTTAGCTAGAGGTGGAAAACTCCTGGAACAGGAAAAGAAGAGAAATGGTTTCTACAGGGAAGTCTGACAGTCTCCATTCAGATCAAGGGCCTTGTCACTCAGGGGTCTGGGAAGAAAGGGGTGGAAGGAAGAGAAGGGAGGGAGAAAGGACAAATTCAGTGTAAAGGGCATCTTAGCCTTAAGTCTTTAAGTAACAATGGCAACAGCTCAGCTCAAACCACCTTAAGCAAAAAGACACCCTTTGGGGTTCCAGACCTGGGAAGGTTTGGATAAGATCTGACAGAGGGTTGCCCCCACCCCCACCCCCAGCTCCCCAGTTCAAAGTTCTAGGCCCTTATCTCTCCTTCCCCTCCCACCCCACATCTCTCAGTTCTTGCTTTTGGGTTTTGGTCTTATTGCTTCCCATCTCAGAGGAGCTTCCTCTGTGCACACAGGGAAGAGGGCTGCCTGTATATCAAAGCTTTCATTGTCTCAGCTCAGGAGACCTGGCAGAAACATGGACTGCTGTATTCTAGCATCTGCCTGTCACCACCAAAGAGGAACTCTGATTGGCTCTCCTTGGATCCCGGGCCCACACTTTGAACCAGTCTCTACTCCTGGAGGGATGAAGTACCATACGATAGGCCAGGCCTTGATTAAATGCCCACCCAATGCTTTGCAATTTGGGTGAGACCAGGATTAACAGAATCACTTAGAATGGCAGTTACCCAAAGTAAGGAGAAGTATTCTTACCAGAATGAGGAAGCCCAGCTAGAACATCGAGAGGTGCTTCCTACTGAAGACTCCCAGAAAGAACTTCTGGAAATAATGATAGTCAATTTTATTATAGTAATAGCTAATATCCATTGAGTGCTTGCTATGTGACAGGTACTGTCCTAAGCTCTTTATGTGTATTAAATCATTTAAAGCTCACATGCCTAGACACTATCATCATCACCATTATACAGAGAAGGAAACACACATAGGTAGGTTAAGTCACTGGTCCAAGGGCTTACAGAAAATAAGCAGTAAAGCAGGGATTCCATCCAGGCAGTCTAAATGCAGAACCTGTGCTCTTGTCCACTGACAGGATCTGAGTGAGACAGACATTGCAGACATAATAATAAAATAAGGTAAAAAGACAGGGGGAGTTCCCATCATGGTTCAGGGGAAACGAATTCAACTAGGAGCCATGAGGTTTTGGGTTTAATCCCTGGTTTTGCTCAGTGGGTTAAGGATCCGGCACTGCCATGAGCTGTGGTGTAGATCACAGATGCAGCTCAGATCTGGCATGGCTGTGGCTCTGGTGTAGGCCAGAGGCTGTAGCTCCAATTTGACCCCTAGCCTGGGAACATCCATATGCCATGGCTGTGGCCCTAAAAAGCAAAGAAAAAGATAAAAAGATAGGGGAATTCCTGCTGTGGTACAGTAGGTTAGGGATTTGGTGTTGCAACAGCTGTGGCATGGATCCCAGCTGTGGCTTGGATTCGATTCCAGGCCCTGGAACTTATGTATGCCGCAGGTGTGGCCAAATAAATAAATAAATACAAAGATAGAAGGACACCACAAGGGAAGGTTGAATAAATTCTCACGAAGAGAGTATGAACCTATCACGTGATACGTTAGCTCTTGCAGCTACTTAGAACCGGGAGGGCTATGAAAACACTGCTTGAAAAGTCTGAAGGTAGGTATTAGAAAAGAAAGAAGAGTGTAGAAGCCCAGTCCGTTTTATCCATGGAGATCTCACATGAGGCTGTTTATATTTTTTCCCAAATTTTTCCTATTTTGGTAAAATGGGCACAACACAGAATTCACCATGTCAACTGTTTTTTAGTGTACAGTTCAGTGGTATTAAGTACATCGACATTGTTGCACAGCCATCACCACCATCCATCCGCAGATCGCTTTTCACCTTGCAAAACTGCAACTTTGTACACATGAAGCACTAACTCCCCATTTGCCTCCTCCCCAGGCCCTGGCTACCACTATTCTACCTTGTGTCTCTGCGAATGTGACTACTCTAGTACCTCATGTCAGTGGAATTATACTGTATTTGTCTTTTTATGACTGGTTTATTTCACTTAGCATAATGCCTTCAATGTTTATCACTGTATCATAGGTCAGAATTTCCCTCCTTTTCAAGACTGAGTAATATTCCATCGTGTGTATATGCCGCATTCATCCACCAATGGGCAAGGCTGTTGATTTGCTGCTGTTCAGTGGTGGAATAGGGAAGAATTTAGAACGTGGTGTTGTACTAGGAAAAGCAATAAATAGTCCTTTAGCCATCTTTTTCTGGAAGTCCATCTTTTTGGACTTCCTCAATTTAAATGAATTGCAGTAGACCAGGAGAAAAAGAAACCACTGTGTTCATTGCAGGATTATTTAGAGCCAAGATATGGAAAATGTGGTATATCAACACAATGGAAGGTTATTCAGCCATAATTAAAAGAACAGAATTTTGTCATTTGTGACACCGTGAATGGACCTCGGGGGCATTATGCTAAGTGAAATAAGTCAGACAGAGAAAGACAAATGCTATATGAAATCTCACTTATATGTGGAATCTAAAACAAAAGCACCAACCTCATAGATACAGAGAACTTATTGGTGGTTGCCAGAGGTGGGGTCTGGAGGCAGGCAAAATGAGTGAAAGGAGACGAAAGGTACAAACTTCCAGCTATAGAATAAGTCATGGGTATGTAATATACAGCATGGCAACTGAAACTTTATGCAAATGGAGCACTAACTCCCTTAATAATACTGTATTGCATATTTGAAAATTGCTAGGAGAGTTGATCTCGGAGGTTTTTATCATACACACTCTCGGACAAATTCTGTATATCTGATGACGGATGTGAATAAGACTTATGGTGGTGATCATTTCCCAAAATATATACAGAACCATCCTTTTGTACACCTAAAACTAATATAATGGGGTATGTCAGTTATACCTCAATTTTTTAAAAAAAAATTTGAACGTACATGTAAAGCACTAGGTCAGTAAACAAATACTGGCTACTATTAATACTATAATTATTATTAGAAATGTTAACATCAGTCCAGGAATCTATCTATATATATATATTGTGTGTGTGTGTGTGTGTGTGTTTGTGTGTGTGTGTGTGTTTGCCATTTCTTGGGCCACACCCGCGGCATATGAAGGTTCCCAGGCTAGAGGTCCAATGGGAGCTACAGCCGCTGGCCTACACCAGAGCCACAGCAACACGGGATCTGAGCTGTGTCTGCGACCCACACCACAGCTCACAGCAACGCCAGATCCTTAACCCACTGAGCAAGGCCAGGGATCAAACCCGCAACCTCATGGTTCCTAGTCAGATTCGTTAACCACTGAGCCACAGCGGGAACTCCTATATTTTTATTAATATTTATATAATGTGGAAAAAAAGTAGAAGGCAACAAAAACAATAATACTAAACCAAAGCTCCCTGTGATACACGTAGGTTGCTTGGAGGACGTGTATATGTTTGTAATAAACCTGAAAGCATAAGAAAAGAGAATACCTGTAAGAAGCTTTTGAGACGTATGCAATGGCAGAGATGAGGCAATCACTGCTGCTCCCCTAGGAAATCAGTGGCTTTTAGACTATTTCAGAAAGTGTGGTTCAGAAGAGTCAGCCCAGGAGCCTGCCAGCCAGGCAGCAGTGGTCCTGGGAGGTTCTGACCCAACTGTCACTCTCTGGACACTGCCCTCTGCCCTTGCTACCAGTAGCTTAGAGCCTCGTTACTCTTTGCCCGGAGGAGCATGTTGCAAGATAACTCAGACGTACATGTGCCCTCTAACCCCATGATATTTCTACAGTTTTGAACTTGCACCCAATTTGCTCTTATATTTATCATTTGCTAATTTATCCCAGCATTTGCTACATCACCTCTAGCCCCAAGGCCTCTCTGACCTCCTTAGGGGCCATTGCATTTTCTGAAAAGACCCAGAGGAGTGTTTGGACTGGCGTGCTGCATTCTGCCAAGCATCCAATTCTGGGTGTAGCAATCTGCCCCGAGAAAGACCTTTAAACTTTCATTCAGTCCTATTTTTCAACCTTTGTCATTTCTGAATGTAAACATTAAGACAGCCTGGCATGAACCGTCCCTTTTCTCAACCTATTTCATTACACACAAAGAACTGTCCCATTTTAAAGACATCTGGAGGCATTTTTCACATTCTAAAGTAACTGCATTCAGCAACCCTCCCAGAAAATTCTATTATATTCTCCCCTACTCTCATATGCTTAAGTTTCAACCTGCTCTTGTTGAAGGAGAGATTGCTTCAATATTGGTTGTCCTCCAGTGTCTCTTGTCCCTTATAGTGATGGAACCCTTGATTGGTAGATATTTACATGGATGTTCAGACTAAAGATCGCATTGTTTAGCCTCCCGTAGAATTGAGTGTAGTCATGTAAATAAGAGCTGGCCAATTGCATGTGATAGGAAATATGTTCAGCTCTGGGATGTGTCTTAATGGAAGGGCATGCCCATCATTCCTCCATTGTCTGTTGTGCTGCTCACAGTGTGGATGTGGATGTGATGATCTGTCATAAGGGACCATGTGGGTGACGGCAATAGCCTAAGTATCGTAGAACAAGACAAGAAAAACCTTGAAGCACTGAATAACCTCATGGAGTGAAACCTCCATACCCTCCCTGGGACTATCTGTTTCTTGACTGTAACATGAGAGAAGATAAATTTTTCCCATGTTTAAGTCACAGTTACTTTGGGTCTCCAATACATGCAGCAGAACTTATGTGATAAATACACTTGTAAACACACTTGATCCTCAGTATACCAGATGTAGTGGACATTTATAGGGAATTTGAAGGAGCCCTTTCCTGTATTGGGAGGTATTCGCCATTACATAGGTCTCAGTGGAAGATCCTAATCCTTGATTTCGCCATACTTGAAAGACTGGGCTCAGGTGTATAAATCAGTCTTGGCCAATCAGATAATTCCACTCATGACTTTAAACCTGGAATGAGTGAAACAAAGAAGCTGGAATAGTTAAGAATTTAACTGTGACCTATTGAGCCCACAGGAACACCCAGAATTTAGTGGGAACAGCAGATAGGTCTCTATCATGTATCCTTTGGCATGGTCTGGGTTCTTCATCTCACCTGGATTTTGAGCTTAGCCTTCCTTGTGATGCTGTGACTAACTCCAAGGGCCTTTCAATTGCAGTTCCCATTTTGGCTCAGCAGTAATGAACCCAACTAGTATCCATGAGGATGGGGATTCCATCCCTGGCCTTGCTCAGTGGATTAAGGATCCAGTGTTGCCGTGACCTGCAGTATAAATCGCAGATGCAGCTTGGATGCTGCATTGCTGTGGGTTGCTGTGGCTGTGGTGTAGCCTGGCAGCTGCAGCTCCGATTCATCCCCTAGCCTGGGAACTTCCATATGTGGCGGATGCAGCCCTAACAATCAATCAGTCAATCAATCAGACTGTGGATTATGGCCCTTTGGTGGTGAGATTTGCTATCCCAAATAAATTTAGGAAGAGGGAGAGAATGAATGTTGGATAGGCAACCAACAGATCTTCTACAGTCTACTACTGCTTTACTTTTCTGATAGATTCCATGTTGCTTTGCAAGTAGTAGATTCAAGTAAAGTCAAATGGAAGACAGAATAGACAGGAATTAAGAGCCCAGTCATAGGAATCAGACTAGCTTAGTTAGTTTCAAACTTACTAGGTTTGTGACTTTGGACAAAATACTTAATTTCTTTGAGGTTCTGTCTCCTCATCAGTAAAATGGAAAGAGTGAGGCCTACTACATAGTGTTATTACACAGATTAAATGAGATTTCATATAAAAGCATGTCATAAAGTATATATATATGAGACATTAAAGATGGCCACCATTTCTTTGGTATCCCTCCCATTGAGAGGTGAGGCCCATGCCTGTTCCCCCTTGAATGCAGGTGAGCCCTAGTACTATTTTTACAGTAGATTATGGCCTCTCTTTAACATCACCTTGATGCTGGAGTTGACCTAGTCACTGTTGGTTGAGTGACCTTCTGTGGCTTTGTACAATACTAGCTTGAGTTATTTTCCCTTTCTCATAATTTCACAGACTAGATTAAGTTAGAAAATTATCCATATTTATACTCTCAGCTTCTACGTCCATCCCTTGGAATGCTTTTTCTTAGAAGCTAGCTGCCACCCTGAGACCACCATGCTGTGAGAAGCCGAAGCCTTAGCCATGTGGACATGGGGGCCAAGGAGCACTGGGGTGCCAATCATGTGAATGTGGATGGCATCTTGGAAGATGCCCGCGGGAAGCCCTAGCTGCCCTAGGGGATGCCATGTAGATACTAAACAGATTACCCAGCAAGATAAAAAGGTTGTTTTAAGCCGCCAAGTTTTGGGGGTCGTTTGTTACACAGCAATAGATAATGAGAATAATGTACATAAACCCTGGTAAGTGCTGGACTGTGGTGCTGACCATGATTCAGGGTCAGCAGTGCACACTCAGTGCTGGAAGTCCTCCAGCATGACGATGCCCCAAGTGACAAATGACCCACATTATAAGCAAGGAGATCCTGCTGTGTAGCACAGGGAATTATATCTAGTCACTTGTGATGGAACATGATGGAGGAAAATGTGAGAAAAAGAATGTATATATGTGTGTGTGTGTGTGTGTGTGAGTGCGTGTATATATATATATATATATACACGCCTATATATATATCTGACTGGGTCACTTTGCTATAAGTATAAAATTGAGAGAACACTATAAACCAACTATAATGGAAAAAATAAAAATCATTACATTTAAAAAAAAAAAGGAAAATGACCCACACTGATAAAGAAGCACATGTATTACTCTTTCACAGTTTTCTATTTTTATGATTTTGGTAACAGTATTTTGATGTAGTTTGTTTCCTTTGTAATACCATGCATTTTCTTTTACACAATTAAAAACCTTATGCTGAGATAAAGTCCACAAAACTTCAATAAGTTCCAATAGAATTCATGCCCAAAAAATGAATAAGAAAAAAAAAAAGTCAAGAATCCCTGTTGAAAGACGGCAGGGCCACCATGAACGGAGCCTGGGTCGCCAAATGCGGCATGAAGCAGAGCCCTTTTCTACCCACCTGCACAGACTTGGGGTGGACTGTGATAGGAGCTTAAAACAAACTTGTATTGTGCTAAGCTGCATTTTGGAGTTACATTATTAGTCTACACGTCCTAGCATAGCGCCTAATCGTAGAGAGTACATTTATGCCAAAGAGAGCCTACCAGAAGGTGAGGACAGAAAATTTAGCCAGCCTATATAAAAAGACAAGACTGCCTCTGACGCTGTCAAGTCAGACTCTTCACTGACTCTGAAGGTTGTACTGTGACTCCTGGATGACCTCAGCCTGGGCCTTGCTGCCCTAGAGTCTCTCCTTGCACAGGCTCCACCATCTCACCAATGCAGATCTCCTGGGCTCCTGGGCTCTTCCTTGGGCTGACCCTTTGCCTCCTCTAGGCTTATTCATGTTCCTTGATGGCTGGCTGTCCCTCAGTGTTGACCTCCACTGCCTTTGAGCACCGGCCTCTGCCTCTCTTTGGCTCAGGTTGGTCTTCTTGGCTTCACCCCATGCCTCATTCTTGGCCTTGGCCTTATGTCGCCTGACTTGATTCCCACCCAGGACTCAGAGTGCCCCTTGCCCAACATCACCTGACGCTAGAGCTAACCCAGTCACCCTTGGTTGAGTGAACTTCTGAGGATTAGTCCAACCCTGGTTTGAATTATTTTTCCTTTCCTATAATTCTTTGAGCTGATTGAGTTAGAAGAATGTCTATATACCCTCAGCTGTTCATGTTATCGATCTTATAGTGCATGAAAGAAAAAAAAACTATTTATCAAGCACCTTACTGTGTGTCAGCCAAGGCGTTAAATACTTTTGCATTTCATTTAATCTTTGCCAAACTACTCCACCAAGAAAGGTATTTTAGCTGCATATTTTCAGAAGAAAAAAAAATTGAGACTCTATGGGATTGCTGTCTAAGGTCACACAGCTGGAGCAGGGACTCTCAACTAGGTTCATCTATTCCCAAAGCCCAGTCCCTCTTCACTCCACAGTACTGACTCTGACCATTCTGGTATGATTATTCAAGCAGTCATAGAGAGTTCTAGGTGAGCCTTGGGGAAGTAAAAAGTGTAAACGTACAGGATCTGTACTGAGCATCAGAATATTTCATGTTGCTTTTGATGACTTGAGACATGGAACAGATATGTACCCATCATTTGCCAACGATGTTGAAGTGATTAGTTGAGCAGCAGTAAAACATAATCATGGTAAAATTTAATAAACACGAAACTTTGAAAGAAAAAATGCAAAAGCACTTCAGAGGCCTAATTCTGTAAAAGTTTACTTAAAAATATTCTCAGGTTCATAGTGACTCAGCAGAGCAACCCTAATGATACATTTTGATGTTGATGATAGTGGCGAATATTGCATTGTTTTTTAAAAGTATGACTCTGGGAGTTACGACCAAAAGCATGGCGTGGAGAGACTAGGATGTAATTTTTCCACTCTGTTCAGCCTTGATCAGGATTTCATTGAATTATATGGCGTCGTTAACTGCAATTGATGTGTGAAGATCTTGGGTCACATTCCAGGGGCAAAACAATAAAAATTATTAGCTTGGGGTAAATAGCCTTATTAATAAAGCCCAGGGGACCAGGTTTATGGAGAAGCAGAAGACATTCAGGATTAGGATGGAATATTAGGAATTTCAGCCACTGTAGTAGTATTTTTCTAAGTGTGCACCAGAGCCATATGCATGTAAGAAATGCAGATCTTAGGAAGAATCCCTAAGCTACTAAACCAAATTTCTGTTGAGGGAGGGGAAAATCCTCCAAGGATTATATACACTGAAGTTGAGAATCTTTGTGCCATTGGTTCTTAGCCTTAGCTGCACATTGGAATTACCTGCAGACCCAGCTCAGAGATTCTGATTAATTGGTCGAGGATGCCTCCAAGATGCCAGACTTAAAAGATACCCAGGTGATTCTAATGTACACCCAAGGTTGAGAACCTCTGCTTTGTGCTAAATTATGACTTACAAATGCCAGCAGGCAACTGTCCAACTTCCACTGAAGACTAGAGAAATGGGATTATCAAGTGTGGCAAACACTTTAGATAACTCCTTAACATTCATTGTGAGTTATGTTTCCATGACAAGTGCATTTTATTTTCATAAGTGATTTGTTTGCTCTCTTAATTAGGACCTTGTGGACAAGGTAATTATTTTCTCCATTCTGGAGACTTCACTCTTCCTTTCATTCTAGTTTTTCTCACACAGTGGCTGGGAGGTATGACAAAGAAAAGTATTAAAAAGTACTTTTAAACAATGATGAATGTCAGAGCCCCTTACTCCACACTGTGGTCGTCCTCTTCTTGGTGGGCCTGTGTCGTCTTCAACTCCAGGTACCAAATCTGGTCATTGAAGAAGGGAACTGAAGACAATGAGTACAGGTTTATTTGAAGATGCATTAGATCAGGCTCAGGAGAAAGGTGCTTTCCCAGGTGGGGAGATGTCTTGGTGATCATAGGTACAGTGGGTGACTGTTCTAGATCAGAAGAGGGGCGATTACTCTGCTGCTATTAGCCATGTGTGCCTTATATTAAATTGGAGTCCATTGCCAGGGATCTTTGTATTCTGGGCCTTATCTGATTATGTAATGGACATTGGTCTCTGAAAGCACTTGCCTGGATTTCTGGTAGAGGTCCTTCCATTATACCCTTGAGGTTAAATCTCTGGTAACTGTCTTCTTTCCATATAGATGTATAAATCTGCATGTTATCTTTTTTTTGAATTGTGGTAAAATTCACATAACATAAAATGCACTACCTTAACCTTTTTTATGTACACAGATCAATAGTGTTAACTATATATTCACATCATACAACCAATCTCCAGAATTCTTTTTTTTTTTTTTTTGTCTTTTTTTTTTTGTTTTTGTTGTTGTTGTTGTTGTTGCTATTTCTTGGGCCGCTCCCGTGGCATATGGAGGTTCCCAGGCTAGGGGTCCAATCAGAGCTGTAGCCACCGGCCTACGCCAGAGCCACAGCAATGCGGGATCCGAGCCGCGTCTGCAACCTACACCACAGCTCATGGCAACGCCGGATCGTTAACCCACTGAGCAAGGGCAGGGACCGAACCCGCAACCTCATGGTTCCTAGTCGGTTTCGTTAACCACTGCGCCACGACGGGAACTCCCAGAATTCTTTGCATCTTGCAAAACTGAAACTCTATCCATTCAACAACTTCCCATTCTCCCCTCCCCCCAGCTGCACAGGAGAGTCAAAGTTTAATCTTCTCTTTTAAGTTTCCTAAAATTCATTGGTCTACGAAGTTTGACTTGGTATTAGCCACATTTGCCAGTCCAGTCTTACTAAATCAAAAGATTTTTTTTCTCCTTCATGCATCCACATATCACTGGAATAAGATACCACATGCTTCAAAAGCAAGTACCTTCTAATTTTCCTTGAAGTAAAATGTCTGTTGATTTAAAAAAGAACAAAATGGAGGGATATAATTTGAATTTCTCTTGAGAGAAAATATAAAATGTTGGTAATACCTTGTGCTAGAGAAATAGTAACTCTCAAATACTGATGGGAGAGAAAACTGATTCAACAAATTAGACAGTCCCTATCAAAATTTAAAATGTAAACATCTTTTTACCAGCTATTCAACTTCCAACTCATAACAGATATATTCACAAAAAATAAAAACAACTTCAATGTTAATCAGTAAGGGACTGGTTGAATAACTTGCAGTGTACTATATAATGGACTAATAACACAGCTGTTAAAAGTTCTGTGTGTTGTTGATATGGGAAGATCTGCAAATATATTATTTTGAAAATATATAATGAAACGACATAACGCCATGAAAAATTTGATTGTATACATATGCACATACACACACATATATATATACACATGCATACATATATTTTTAAATATGTTTATTTTATTTACATATTTATTTCGTTTTAAAACATGGACCTATATTGCTTTAAAAAAAGTGTGTGTGTGTGTGTGTGTGTGTGTGTGTGTTTGTGTCTGAGGATATATTCCCTTTTCTGAAAGGATGATCAAGCAAATGCTAACGCCCGCTCCTTTGGGAAAATAGGCTGATGACTGGGGAAGAATGTTTCGGGGGAGAATACATTTATTTTTTGTTTACACTTCCCAGTACTAGTTGAATTTTTTAAAACATAGGATTATATTACTTAATTTTTTTTAATATCAGCATAGTTATCTAGTCAAGATTATGGAACTTTACTATTTATAAACATTATCATTTTCTCTATGTAAAGAAGAACATTAAAAAAACCTTCATTTAAAAAGCAAAACAAAATATAAGAAAATGTGAAATTTTATTTTATAACTTAGATATTTGAGCACATGCTTGCTTTCATGACCACTTTAAGTCATATAGTCTTCCATGGTTTATGTGTGTCTCTAAAATTAAAAAAAAAAAAAAAAAAAAAAACTAAATCAACCATCCAAACGAACAAAACCCTGCTTTATTTTCTTTTGACAAGAGAATAAATGATATTTACTAAAAATCCCTTCAGTTGTTTCCTTAATATTCTGCCAACCATCTTTGTAGCGGTTTTGTAATTTTGTTATTTTTTTAAGCTTTGATAAAGAGTCATCATTTTCTGTAGACTTTGCTTAGACAGTTTTGCTCAAAGATTCTGTTATTCCACTGAATAGAATATAACATCTGTGGATCCCCCAGGGTCTGAGACACTTGAAGATTGCCCTTGCAATGAGGTTGTCTTGTAATAAGATGGTCCCTTTTTTCTTCTTCCAGTTCTGGGAGTTAACCTTTGTTGCAAGTCAAAATATTCTGCTTTTCTCAGGTCAAAGAGACATAGTCTTACTCTCCATCCTTTAACGCTCAGTACAGTAAAACAAAAGGTCTTTCCTGCCTCTGGAAAGAAGTTCAAGATGTCCACATATATCACGCAGCAAAAGTTACACAAGAAAATGTTTCCTTTTTTCTGCTATGGATGGGACATGTGATATTAATTTTCTAGTTATTATAGTCAACATCATGTTTGTCTCAGGCATGAATAAACACATTGAGCAGCTGTACAAATCAAAGCTGTGATGTAAATCAACAAATAAGCCACACTGTTGCAACAAATCAGTTCTTAATGACTTTTGAAAAGAAGATGTTTTTGTTTAAAATGGCTCTCTTTGAAAGACAATAAGCAAAGCCCATACTCACTTTTAGTTACCAGACTATTGGGGTTACACAAAAGTCAGGGCTACTTTATATAATTTTAAATGGCGTTCCTAATTGAACTACTATGTCCCAGCATAATGTACTTATTTAGAATTGAGTAATACTCATTGGAAAATAAATCTCTGGCAAGCATACAAACTATGTGTGGTTCCCATAGAATTAAACCAAAATAGATCTCGTTCAAAATAACAATAAAGGTCCCATGGGACAGACTAATAAAAGATGGTTGGCACCATTTGAATTCCATGACAAGTGCTAACCTCGAACGTTAAAAAGTGCTAACAGCAGAGTCATTTCACATTCTTTGCAGCCGTGGCGCCATCTTGGAACTGTGCTGGTGACCCCACCTTTAGCGGGGCATTCAGGCCACGAGCCCCACCTGATAAAACAAAGCTTGCTTCTCTGAATTTTGGAGGTTTAGCAAACCAGTGGTAGACCATCCAGATGCCACAAACCTTCGGCATTACACCGATTACGGAAGAGTCATACCTTAAATGCAACGTCTCATTTAGGTATGCTGATGTCTCTAAAATGCTATTCTAATGACCATGACCAGAGGATCAGAGGTTTTTGTTGCTATCACATCCTAAAATTATGTGATCAGAATACATTTTCTTAAAGTTTTTCACATAAGGATAACAATTTTCATGTCAGATTTTCAGTTCACTTGGCTTGCTATAAATACAGCATAGTTCCAAACCCCTCTGCGGTCATGTAATTTTTACCATATTCAAAAAATAGCAACTGGAGTTCCCGTCGTGGCTCAGTGGAAATGAATCTGACTAGCATTCATGAGGGCACAGGTTCGATCCCTGGTCTTGCTAAGTGGGTTAAGGATCCGCTGTTGCCGTGAACTGTGGTTTAAGTCACAGACGTGGCTCAGATCCAGTGTTGCTACAGCTCTGATTTGACCCCTAGCCTGGGAACCTCCATATGCTGTAGGTGAGGCCCTAAAAGAGACAAAAAAAAAAAAATAGCAACTCAGGAGTTCACTTGTGGTGCAGTGGGTTCAGGATCCGTCGTCGTCACTGCAACAGCTCAGGTCACTGCTGTGGTGTGGATTTGATTGTGGCCTGGGAACTGCCACATGCCGCGGGCTAGGACAAAATAATAACAGTGATAGTGATTGAGCTGAGGATATCAAAGTGAAAAGGCATGATTTTTTCCCTCTACAGGACATGCAAATCAACAATTACAACTACAATCCAGTATAACAGCTGCAGTAGTGTCAGTCTGCACAGAGGGCTGACAGCATGGAGGGGACCTGAAATCTGGGGAAGAGACAATGAAGGCCTCACAGCATTTCAGCTGAATAAGAATTAGAGGAAGGACAGAATTTTGTTTGGTGGGCAACTGGGGTAGGACACTTGTGTAAGGAGCCTCGCCTGTCGGCCTCTCTCTCCTTCCAGACACAGGAGAGGATTCGATTTCCCTCCTCCTTAGAATTGAGGGAGAGCTATGTAACATTCTGGCCAGGGAGCTGTGGGGTAGAAATGGTATGAGGCACTTCGAAACTGAAACACGAATGGCTAATGCAAGACACTCTAGTGCTTTCTCTCTGCCTTGGCACCTGATGAAATGGTATGTGTCAGAAGGTGTAGCTCTCTGTTGGTAAACCCCGGTCAGCCTGGAGTGATGGTGTGGAGTGGAACCACTTGCTGAATGAACCAGGACAGACATCGTGGCATGAACAAGAAATACGTTGTGTGGCTAGCTATGGAAAAAAATAATCATAATAGCAATTGATTCAGAACCATAACTGAATGGCTATGTATTTTTATATATTTGTAAGAATGTTCATATAATAAACTCAGTAATCAAGAAATAATCCTTTATTCAGAATATGTGCCTTTGAAAATATCGTCATTTAAAATATAGTAATGATTCCAAGTGTGCCTATTTTGTTCTCCCAGAAGAGTCTCCTAAGAGATATTGGGAGGAATAGGTTCCAGTAAGGAAAGCATAAGGTGCAAACCATTTGTGTGTGCGCATGTAAGTGTGAGCTAACCAGTTTGCCCTTGGAAATGTCTGAATATGGGTTATTCCCCAATTCTGTGGGTAGGTCAGGTGACTAGGTCCATACAAGCCCCAACAGATTGGAGAAGAGCTCTCTACAGGGCCTCACACTTGCTGGTGCTCAGAGCACCTGTCTGCCCATCTTAGTGGCCTGTGAGTGTCCATGGAGGTACCACAGAGTCATGGTTGATTTCAGGGAAACTGTCTCTTGAAACCATTTGGACATCACTCTAATATGTTTTTAGAATGATGTCGTTACTGTGACACATTGTAGCAGAGTGGGAAGAACATGGATTTGGATGTTAAATCCAAACTCAGTACCTTGGTTCTATCTTTTCCATCTGTTCATCTTGCACAAGCCATTTATCTGAGCCTCAGTTTCTGCATCTATGAAACAGGGATAATAATGACTTCATAGTTTTTTAGAGAGGAGTAAATGTGATTCCATTTTTTTGTGTGTCTTAAATATAAAAGTACAGGTGTTCCCATTGTGGCTCAGCAGGTTAAGGACCAGATGTAGTCTCTGTGAGGATGCAGGTTTGATCCCTGGCCTCACTCAGAGGGTTAAGGATCTGGCATTGCTGCAAGCTGCAGCATAGATGCAGCTCACAGATGCAGCTCAGATCCAGTGTTGCTGAGGGTGTCATTTAGGCTGGCAGCCACAGCTCCCATTCGACCCCTAGCCTGGGAAACTCCCATATGCCTTAGGTTTGGCCATTAAAAAAATTGCATATGTATAATTTTAAAAGTATAATAAAAATATATGGCCATATATGTATATATAAAGGTATAACTGCTGTAGAGTCATATTAGACCCAGTCCTTGAAGCAGTGCCATTTTCCCTGAAAGACAACATAGACAAGTACGGGTTCTGAAGGGCTGCAAGGGTGATGTCCACCAAGTAAGTGGGGACCCACTGGGCCTCATGCTAGAGACAAAGAGAAAAAACTAGGTAGAATAGACAATGTTCTCCTTGCCTCTCCAAATTCTTTCCCACCGGGCTAGCTGATGCTTGAAAGTCTACAAGTAGAGTTTAATTCTTTAGCTCCCTAATTAGAACGCCCCTGAGAAAGGAAACACATTCAACCTTGGTTGGTTGTTTTCTCTTTCTGTCTCTTTAGAGAAAGGAATTGATGGAATCCTTTCTTGAGAGTAGTGTAACAGAGAAGAAGGAACACTGGGTAAGAAGAAAACAGAGGAAGGGAAACTCTTTAGCCAGCTTCTCTTGGACCACGTGAAATAGTTAAATGGTCCCTGTGTCCTGGGAATGTTCTCACCGTTAACTGGTAACAAATCCTAGAACTAGTCCTTTAAAGGAATTGTTGTGTTAGCTAGACTGGGGGATGAAATGTCATTTTCTGCAAGTCCTCCATAACTAAGCTGTCTTTTGCTCAAGATGCTGATAGAATGACTCACATCCTAAAGGCTTTGGAAAGATATCCCTGTGAGGTATTCTTCATTCTTAGCATGGTCATTACATCTAAAGCAGGAGGGCACATCTTTTTTTGCTAGAAACACTTGACAGCAGAAACTGGTTCATCTTCTGTTAACATTGTTCAACTGTTCTTAAGACACTGTTTGCTGATACATTCTTTAGTGCTTCTATTTTCCTCTCTCACTAGTAGATCAAGTTGTTCAAGACCCAGGACTCAGGCTGGCTTCCTTCCTCCTGACTTTATCAGGGCAACTGCAGCAGGACCTACAATGGCAGTAGCTTTGATAGCCTTCCCTATCTCTGTCTCTCCTTCCCTAATTCTAAACTCAAATGTGGTCACCCTTTTCCTTTCAGACACACCTATGGGAACATGACAGCTCAGGCTCTTATTTTGCTGTGATGCAAAACTAGATTTTAAGTGTTGCAATAATTCCACAGTATATGAAATTACTATGTTTATATCTCACATATAATATCTCATATGTGAGATGTGTAAGAAAGGCCGCCAGAATGGAAGTGATACCTGCTCTAAAAAAAAAAAATCTCTGTATAGTGACTCCAGTTAACAATACTGTGTTGTGTACTTGAAAGGTGCTAAAGAGTAGATCTTAAAAGTTCTTACCACAAAGGGAAAAAAAAAGTCAGGGAGTGAGGGAAGAGAGAATTAGAAGAAGATGTTCAAAAAGTACAAACTTCTAATGTAAGAGAAATCCTGTGAGTTTCCTTCATGGCTCAGCAGTAATGAACCCAACTAATATCCATGAGGACGCAGGTTCAATTCCTAGCCTTGCTCAGTGGGTTGAGGATCCGGTGTTGCTGTGAACTGTGGTGCGGGACACAGATGCATCTCAGATCTGGTCTTGCTGTGGCTGTGGTATAGGCCAACAGCTATGGCTCTGATTTGACCTCTAGCCTGGGAATGTCCATATGCTATGGGTGCAGACTTAAAAAGACAAAATAATAATAATAATAAGTAAGTCCTGGGGAGGTAACAGGCAGCATGGTGACTAACATGAACTCTGCTGTATGGTATGTGGGTACATAGGAAAGCTGCTAAAGGAGCTGATCCTAAAGCTTCCTAACACATAGAAAAAAACTTTTTTTTTTTTTTTTGTATCTACACGAGGAGATAATGTTAACTAAACGTATTGTAGTAATCCGTTTGCAATATATGAATGCCATGTCATCATGCTGTAACTTTAAACTTCTATACTGTTATATGTTAATCATATCTTAGTAAAGCTGGAAACAAATCCCTATTTATTGTCAAATAAGTAGAAATAGTAATTCTGTTTATGCTTGACATGTTCTCTGGGATATAATCTTTGGCTCAAATATTTTTCTCATCTTGTCCAATATTTGTATATAAACTAAGGTGACATGGTTTACAGGATAGCTGGAGCCTTTTGTCTAGTGTTCAGCTGGGAGCCTAGAATTTACCTCCATTTTCCCAGGGAAGCTAAGAAAAGTCGGAATACTAGGGAGCCTAAGAGTGTCACCTTGCCACAGGAAATATGGCAGCCAAAGAAGCCCATACAACTTTGTTCCAAGCTCCCTCTTTCAAATTCCTCTGTCTTGACTCCTGTTGAGCCCTTTCCCTCAGTCACCCAGTTTGTCCTATCTTGGCTCTCTAGAAAATAAGTCACTTTAATCCATGGCCAAGCCACATCTAGAAACTCCAAGTGCATTAGAGACATTTTCTCGTTCAAACTGCAACACCTTTAACAGACCCATGGGAAACATAGTTCCATTATTGCAACAAAGAAAATTCAGTGCACAGAGTCTAAAATATTTGCACATAGCAAGAGGATAAAGTCCTTTGACAAGGACTCAAAGCCTCATCCATTAAAACGTGATTGCCTCATTTCTTTGGGAACTCAAGATTTTCGGGGTGTGCCATCCCCGTGAAAGTATAAATGAGGCAGTGCTCATCAAAATGAACTTGTCAAGAATGAGAATAAATGCTACTTTGTCAAAGGAAAAAAACTTCCTTTCTGGTAGAATTCAACAAGCATGAGATTATCACAATTAGAATCAGGGATCTTTTCCAAATGTAGGTGACCTTGAAGCAACTGAAGTCTAATTAAACACAAAGAAGCTAAGATTTCACTCAAGAATCAATGTCTAAATCCTAAATTTTTTGGAGTGCCAGGGCTCTGCTTACTTTTAAGTGAACAACAGAGGATTTTTTAAATGTTGTATGTACACACTGAAGCGTTTGATACGTTCTCATAAAGAGAATATGCAGGGATTTTATTAGCTACTATTTTAGATATCAAAGAAGTATAAAAGGCTTGAGTAATAAAGTCATTGATAATGAAGGCTACAACCAGTTTTTCATGACAGAACGAGTCATCTGATTAGATAGGGAGATAGAAATATTCAGTTATGGACTATACCTTGCATTCGTGACAGAGTGGAGAGGTAGGGGACCAACCATGGGCTTTTTAGCCAAGGTCAGCTTAATGTTGGGAACTCCGCGGAGAGGATAAGAATAGTGAGAAGGTCTGGGGAGGATCCTGCATGTTCTTTTCCCTGACCTGATAGGAGCAAGTCAAAGATTCTCCTCAGGTCCTCTGTGTCCCTATTCATCCCCGTTCCTCACATTAAGGACTGTTTAGGCACTTTTTAAAAAAATGACAAGTATTATGCTCACATGGGATTTAATTTTTTTTTTTTTTTTTTTTTTTTTGTCTTTTTGGCCTGCACCCACGGCATATGGAGATTCCCGGGCTAGGGGTCTAATCGGAGCTACAGCTGCTGGCCTACACCACAGCCACAGCAATGCCAGATTGGAGCCACATCTGCAAACTACACCACAGTTCACGGCAATGCCGGATCCTTAACTCACTGATCCAGGCCAAGGATTGAACCTACAACCTCATGGTTCCTAGTCAGATTCATTTCCACTGCACCACGACAGGAATTCCTACATGGGACTTAAAGTGTTTTCAAAACACTATCTTTCCTTTGTTTCATCCTCACCCAGCCTATTATCTTCATTTACTAAAAGCACACACACAGGCTTCCCGAAATCCAGGCTGCAACATGTTGAGATACAATCCAAAATTAGGGACAAATCAGAGAAAAACATCTGTGCCCCACCTCATGCCTGGCCCTCAAAGGCTGGGAGCAGAGCTGCAGCCAGACACAAGGGTCATGAGTGTAAGGTGCTTACAGGGAAGGACAGTCTCCTGGACCTCTGGGTGGGGATTAAGGACAGAGCCTTCTGTGCCCTGCTGCCTCCAGATCCTTCCTTTTGGGGTGAGTTAGATTAAACAGAATGAGGTAGCCCCATGAGGTATCCCCATGTTCCCGCATGCAGGCCAGCCACTGCCAAGTTCATACAGAGCAGTCTGGTGGCTCCTACAGGACGGGTTGCAGTACACAGAACCCACTAGGACGTCCACCATGAAAAAGTTGACACTGACTCCAAAATGTCCAATAGGGATGAGTTCCACCCTGTCCCAAATTAAAACAAGACACATTCAACACTTCGAAAGAAGCAAACCATGAGTCCATTTTACAGATCAAAAAATACCAAGATAACTTCCAGCAAGGGAGTTCAAGAAGCTTCTCTTCGTCTTGAACCAGAATTCACATCTTTACCCTCCTGAGAAAATGGTGGGGTTTGTTGTTGTTTTGTTTGTTTACCAACTTAAGAAACTTCTAAGTTTTCTTTCTTTTTTTTTTTTTTGTCTTTTTGCCTTTTCTAGGGCCGCTCCCGTGGCACATGTAGATTCCCAGGCTAGGGGTCGAATCGGAGCTGTAGCCTCCGGCCTGCGCCAGAGCCACAGCAACTCGGGATCTGAGCCTCGTCTGCAACCTACACCACAGCTCACGGCAACGCCGGATCCTTAACCCACAGGGCAAGGCCAGGGATCGAACCCGCAATCACATGGTTCCTAGTCGGATTTGTTAACCACTGCGCCACAACGGGAACTCCATGAAACTTTTAAGTTTTCTTTAGAAAATTCCTAGGTTTTGGTTGTGGTGGTAAAAATGTGACACTGTAGTGTCCGTTGGAAAGACCACCTTGCTTTGGCCCTCGTGTCACTTTGGACATCATGTCTCCCAAATGCCGCAGGGAAGTGGTTTCCTGTTTTCTATACAGGTAGAGGTTTCTGCCTATCACTGTAGTGTTTTTCATGTTAAGATTTCAGAGCACTTTGAACTACTGTTGTTACCACCATACTTTTACAAAAAGGAAATTAAAGCATGAAAAGACTCTCTAGCAATTACAGTCACTTTAGAGCAGCAGTTGTGAAAGTGTGGGTAGAGGATCCCTGCAAGTTTCCAAGGCCTTTCAGAAGGTCCTCCAGGTCTTTCCTTTTCCAGCCACATATCTGTACGAGGCAGGATTTTCTTTAGGTACTTTAATCAAAACAAAATATGACAGTGCTGCCAGTGTAGAAGCAGATTGGAGAATCCGGCTGCCTTTTGTTACTGCTGACGTTAAAGAAACTTGCAAAATATAAAACAATGCCATGGGCTTCTCACTGAATTTTCTTTGCTTCCCAAGATATAATTATATCATAAAATGTCAGTTATTTTAATATGTAATAGGCTCCTTATTGTTACTTTAAAATGAAACACTACATAAATTTTAAATTTCTCAGTTTTGATTTCTAATATGATAAATAGCTATAGATATAGCTCACATAAACAAAGCTTTTTAGGGTCCTCAAGTTTTAAAAGGATTTTGATATTAATTTTTTTTTTTGTCGTTGCTGTCTTTTGTCTTTTTTTCTTTTTTTGGGCTAAACCTGCAGCATACGGAGGTTCCCAGGCTAGGGGTCAAATCGGAGCTACAGCTGCCAGCCTACACCACAGCCACAGCAATGCCAGATCCAAGCCATGTCTGTGACCTACACCACAGCTCATGGCAACACTGGATCCTTAACTCACTGAGCAAGGCCAGGGATGGAACCCGTGTCCTCATGGATACTAGTTGGGTTTGTTAACCACTGAGCCATGATGGAAACTCCTTTTGTTTTGTTTTGTTTTGTTTTTTGTTTGATACTAAAATGTTTAAGAACTACTGGGTGAGATAATACAACCCCATTAAAAAAGAAAGTTAAATATCATTATCAAAAATGAATAAGAAAGGAATTCCCTGATGGTCTAGCAGGTTAAGGAACCAACATTTTTACTGCTGTGGTATGGCTTCAATCCCAGGTCTGGGAACTTCCACATGCCACAAAAAAAAAAAAAAAAAAAGAATAAGAGGGATGGATTTGCAATTTATATGAAGAGATTAGTGTTGTAGTTTACAATAGTCAAGACATTATGGAAACAGTCTAAATGTCCACTGATAGAGAAATGGATAAAGAAGATGTGGTAGAGGGAGTTGCTGTTGTGGCTCAGTGGTAACGAACTCAACTAGTATCCATGAGACACAGGTTCAATTCCTGGCCATGATCAGTGGATTAAGAATCCGTGGTTGTGTGAGTGGTGGTGTAGGCTGCAGACAAGGCCTGGATCCCACGTTGTTGTGACTGTGACATAGGCCAGCAGCTGCAGCTCTAATTAGACCTCTGGCGTGAGAACTTCCATATGCCGCAAGTGTGGCCCTAAAAAAAAAAAAAAAAAAAAAAGGAAAAATAAATAAATGAAGAAGATCTGGTACATAAATATAAATGGAATATCACTCAGGCATTAAAAAGAATGAAATAATGCCATTTACAGCAACATGTAATACCATTTACAGCAATATTTACCTAGAGATTATCATACTAGGTGAAGTTAAGTCAGAAAGAGAGATATAGGCATTCCCATTGTGGCTCGGCAGGTTAAGAACCTGACATGGTGTCAGTGAGGATGTGGGTTCGATCCCTGGCCTCACTCAGTCAGTTAAGGATCTGGTGTTGCTACAAGCTGCAGCATAGGTCACAGATGCGACTCTGATCCAGCATTGCTGTGGCTGTGGTATAGGCTGGCTTTGCAGCTCTGATTTGATGCCTAGCCCAGGAGCTTCCATATGCCACAGGTTCAGCCCTTAAAAAGAGAGAGAGAGAGAGAAAGAGGAGAAATGCTATATGATACCACTTAAATACGGAATCTAAAATACAACACAAATTGGAATTCCTGTTTTGGGTCAACAGTAACAAACCCAACTAGTTTCCATGAGGATGCGGGTTCAATCCCTTGCCTTGCTCAGTGGGTTAAGGCTCCAGCCTTTCCATGACCTGTGTCGTAGTTTGTAGGCTCAGCTCGGATCCCACGTTGCTGTGGCTCTGGTGTAGGCCAGCAACAGCTCAGATTCAAACCCTAGTCTGGGAACTTCCATATGCTGCAGGTGCAGCCCTAAAAAGCAAACAAGCAATCAAAAAAAAAAAAACAAAAAACAAAATAAAATACAATGCAAATTAACACATGTAACAAAACGGAAACCAACTCCTACATATAGAGAATAGGATTGTGGTTGCCAAGGGGGAGTGGGAGGGAGAGGGAAGGATTCAGAATTTGGGATTCATGGAGGTAAAGGTTTTTTTTGCTTTTTTAGAGCCTCACCCACGGCATGCGGAGGTTCACAGTCTAGTGGTCTAATGGGAGCTACAGCTGTCAGCCCACACCACAGTCACAGCAACGCAGGATCCGAGCCGAATTCTGCAACCTACACCACAACTCACGGCAACGCCAGATCCTTGATGCGCTGAGCACTGAGCGAGGAGGCCAGGGATCAAACTGGCAACCTCAATGTTCCTAGTCGGATTCATTTCCTGCTGCGCCACGATGGGAACTCCAGCAGAGGTAAACTATTATGTATAGGATGGATAAACAACAAGGTTCTACTGTATAGCACAGGGAACTATACTCAATATCCTCTGATAAACCATAATGAAAAAGAATACAAAAAAGAATATGTGTATGTATAACTGAGTCATTTTGCTGTACAGAAGAAATGAACACAACACTGTAAATCAATTACCCCAATAAATTTTTTTAAATGTTGTATTTAGAGCCCAAAAGAATTCAGAAAGAAAAAGATATTTTCAGTAAGATTAAGAAAAAAATGTTTTAGGCAAAAGATCCATATGCCAGGACCAAAGAACATGGGAAAACAAAATTTAAGCAATGGCCCTCTCCTTTTGAGACTTTTATGGGTATTTCCTTTTGAAGGGGAATTTGGGTGTTTTTGTGCTAGTGAGCTGATAGCAAAATCACCAGGAAGGAAAAAAAGGGAGTGTTGTCAGCAGTGAATGTGTTGATATTTGTAAACCTAAGACTTGTTAGCTACATTTACAGGAGATCTCAGGTGGCTACATGAGTTGATTTTAATTAAATGACAAGTCAGGATACAATTTAAATGTTTAAAAATTGTGAGCTGGTTAAATAAATGAATACATCTTTATGATGACATGTTCATAATATGGCAAGAATATTTCATGACTTGGAAAAATGTGCACAAATCAAGAAGCAGGTTATAAAACAATATTTGGAAAAATAGAAGTGTAGAAGAAAAGATAGGAAGGCTATAAACCAAAAATGTTAATATCCTCTCTGAATGAGGGAACTATGGGTAATTACTATTACCTTTTTTTTAATAGTTTGTTGTATATTCAAAATTTCCCCAAACAATGATAACAGTAACAACAGTACAAACATTTTGTTTTGGCAGAGCTACCTAACATTGTTTTCTTCAGCCAGTCCCAATTTGGAGCTATCTCTGCCCAGATAAACCACACCCATTGACTCCTCCCTTATTTTAATGAATAGCCTCAGGAAGTTGGTCTCTTCCTATCCCTTACAAGGGCCCCATTGCACTCCGGACTGGTTCGGAATTCAACAGCTCCAATGTGTGCTAATTGATTTTATTCTGCGAATTTAGAATTAGGTGGTTTGGATCAGAATAATGAAATCTCCCTGAAATAATGAGTGCAAATTAACGTGATACAGCCCCAGGATTTCCCGTAAGACTCTTCTATTACAGTGACAGGAGTTTTTACAAGTACTTATCATAAATAATTTATTGCCTTCAGTGGCACGCTAGATACCTTGCGTGACTGTTACTATGGGAACATCAATGTCCATATAGAGTTTAATTCTATTCCCAGAAGCTGAAATAAAAGTCGGCGTTATCTTAATGTTACAGATGTGAGGATTTAGGCATTCAAAAGCTAAGTAGCTGGCCCAGATCCAGCAACAAATCAGAGGAAGAAGAGCTGGCGCTAATTTGCTAACACCCAAGCCAGGACACTTGGGCTAGCGATGGAAGCAGGGTACTAAAGCTGGAAGCCTCTTTGAATCATGTAACTGCAAGCTTGGTTTGGCACAGACTCTTCAGTACTAGGATGATACAAGGACTGTTTATGGCAAGCTCAGGGTGGGCACTGAGAATCTTGTTACCTGGAAGCCGTTACCAGAGGAAGAAGAAGATGCAACTCCAAGGCTCTGCATTACCCTTTGGGGTGAAAGCTAGCAAACCCAGGCATTGAGTGTGTGCAGTGACCCTTGCTTTGCCCAAGGAAGAGAAGCCAGGGCCAGCAGGAAGGGAAGGAAATGAATACGTGCATGAAACAGACAGAGTACTGAGAAACATAAGTGAAATGAGGGCTGTCTCACAGTATATAAATGTGGTACAAGGAAGAAGTGCAGAGCATATTTTTTTATATTATAGTTGACTTACAGTGTTGTGCCAATTTCTGCTGTACAGCATAGTGAGACAGTCATACATATATATACATTATTTTTATCATATTATCTTCCATCATGGTCTATCCCAAGAGACTGGATAAAGTTCCCTGTGCTATACAGTAAGACCTCATTGCTTACCCATTCAAAATGTGATAGTTTGCATCTACCAACCCAAAACTCCCTGGCAGAAATTATCCTATCTACAAAACAGAAACAGACTCACAGACATAAAGAGACTTGTAGTTGCGAAGGGGGAGGGCAGAGCATATTTAGATGGAAAGACTAAGAGATTTTTAAGTAGCAAGCATCACAGGGCAGGAGTGACAGCAGGTACCTTCTCTTCTGTCTTCCCCTTTGTCACTGAGCATATTGGTCCTTCTCCATGTCATCTTCTAATCCGCTATTTTTGGTACAGGCAAAAAAAGAGAAGAAAAATCCCAGAAAAGCTAGATAGAGAAGGTCCATATTTTATGTGGAGGTTACAGTCTAGGAAAACAAAGTTAAAGTCAAATGACTTACAAAAGAGGATTCTTTTTTTACCAAAATTGATACAAAAAGTCTATCCTCCCACTATCCACTATTTTTTATATTCCTTAACCCTGCTTAACAATCATAGTACATAATAACATTGTTTTACATAAGTACAAATTATTAATTAAAAAGACTCTAATGGGTACACCCTAAAACTGTTTACTCTGGTCTTGATGACAGAGTTTTAGGTCACTCTAAACCGGGGTCAGCAAATATTTTCTGTAAAGGGCCAGATGGTAAATATTTCAGGCTTTGCAGGCGACACAGGGTCTCTTTAAAAAAATGTAAACATCACTCTTAGTTCAGCGGTACAAAACATAATTTGCTGCATAAAACTACTGAAGCAATTATAAGGGCCATGGGGCAGAGGGGCAGAATGGAGGTCATCCATATCCACTCCATCCTCTGCACGGCTTTGGTCCATCTTGTCACATTGTATGTCCAGCTCCTAGAACAGTGCCCAGCGAAATTAGGCCTAAATCCTTGATTGTTGATTTAGTAAATAACGGCTAGATTCACATGGCTGGAAAGAAGTTGTAATTTGTTGAAAAAAATTTCAAATCTTCCTCCCTTCATCCTTCTTGGGCAAAATTTAAAAAAATAATTTGGCGTTGCTTCTTGTCTACTATGAATCTTAGTGTTGAGAATCTACAGTAAGTAGTGGATTCTCTTACTGGCCAGTAAGTGTCTGATCATAATGAAATGACTGGAGTTCCCGTCGTGGCTCAGCAGAAACGAATCTGACCAGCATCCATGAGGATGCGGGTTCAATCCCTGGCCTCGTTCAGTGAGTTAAGGATCCAGGGTTGCCGTGAGCTGTGGTGTAGGTTGCAGACGTGGCTCAGATCCTGAGTTGCTATGGCTGTGGTGTAGGCTGGCAGCTAAAGCTCTGATTTCATTCCTGGAACTTTCATATCCTGTGGATGCGGCTGTGGTGTAGGCTGGTAGCTATAGCCCTGATTTCACTCCTGGAACCTTCATATGCTGTGGATGCGGCCCTAAAAAGACAAAAAGTAGTAGTAAAATAATAATAATAATAATAATGAAATGTCTAAATATCATGACATACATTCTGTGTATTTGAGCATCTAAATGGAAAACAGTATTTAAAGGGAGTTAAACATGTAACTGTCCTGTTTTCTGTGCAATTATCCTGGAGAGAGGGACATGGGTATTTCCTGGTTGAGTAGAAGGAAACTAACAGTTCCTGAGCCAACTTTGTACTAATGTGCTTAACACGTTGTTTAATATAATCTACATATGGCATTACAAGGTAGAGAATATTACATTTCATCGGTAGAAAACTGAGGCTTGGGGAGATGAATTACTTGTTCAAGTTCCAAAAATTAGTAAGCAACAAACCAAGATTCAAATCCAAGCCTGTCTGTTCCCAAACTTCTTATTTTATATCTGACTATGGTAGAGGATATAATTCTAGCTTTATTAATAATTCGCCTTGCCATGTTTGATATGATCACTCCATTCATTAAACACAAATATAAACAGCTACCCACCTCTCAGGGAGTTGAAAGAACTCATGAGCGTTACAAAATACAGCACATAATAGCAGCTTGCCCTCAATAAATATTTGCTGAATTTGAATTTTGTTGAACATCTGAATTGGCTGACACTGATGAGAAAGGAGAGAAAGTATGTGTGGGAAATGCCTAATTTATCCCCCCCCCCTCCCGAAAGGGAGAAGAGAAAGAACTATGAAATGCAATTAAATGGTTGTGTAGTTGAGGATATAAATTCATCCCAACCGGCTACAGAGCAGGATTCAGAGAACAGAAGTTGGGTTTCAAGGAGAACTAACATAAACATTATGTCAATGATTTTCAAAAAAATTTTATTTTTGCTTTTGTTAGCGACAGAGCCTTTCTTCAGAAACTTTATTTTAAATCCTAGTATAGAAAACAAATACAGAGCTATTCTTAATCCTGGTTTCTGATTTCCATGGTGTACCCTAAGAAACTGTTATGGAAGCCCTCAGCCTAGTTCAGGACACGGTTTGAAACTTCCTGTGCTTATATCTGCCTCTTTCTTCAACACCCAATCAACCACAGTATATGTATTTAATGAAGGGGGCTATTCTCTCTCCCACAACAACAGCTTATATACCTACTCTGTAGAGTGTTTTTCGGATGATGGTTGTCACGCTCAGAGGTTGAGATGACTTTAGGCATGGTTGGATTCAGGCTCTAAACTGTGGAGTCAGGAATACCTATCTCTACATTTTTCTATATTAAACCCTCTATGAAGACTCCATTCTCAAACAGGCTCTCTCCACCTGTAACAGAGATATCCCACAGTGGTTGCTCACTTAGATCATCCTGAGTCTCTACAACCTCAGGAGGAAGTGACTCTTGCTTAATAGCACAATCCCCCTTAAAGGACTTGATTGACTCACCACCAGTCATGTGCTCGTTCTGATTTAATGACTATGGTTAGAGTCATTCAGAATATGGTTGCCCAGGCCTGGTTCGTCGTCCCATCCTTGGCGCCAGGGGGAAGCCAGTCCTACCAGAACACATGGATCAAGAGTGATGGGCATGAAAGATGATGCCCAAAGTGATGCTGAGCATGGAAGAACCCACATTTGTTCTAGTGCTCAGATAAGATCATGATGCGCCCAAGACAAGGAGGTCTAAAGACCAGGGTGACTGAAGTGATGATGTAAGAAAAAGGTAGAAGTAGGAGTTCCCATTGTAGCTCAGAGGGTTAAGAACCCAATTAGCATCCATGAGGATGAATTTGATCCCTGGCCTCACTCAGTGGGTCAAGGATCCGGTATTGCCACAAGCTTCAGCGTAGGTTGAAAATGTGGCTTGGATCCATTGTCATGGCTGTTGCATAGACTGAAGAAGCTGCAACTCCGATTCAACCCCTAGCCTGGGAACTTCCATATGCTGCATGTGCACCCCTGAAAGAGAGAGAGAGAGAGAGAGAGAGAGAAGGAAGGAAGCAAGGAAGGAAGGAAGGAAAGAAAGAAAGAAAGGAGGGAGGGAGGGAAGGAAGGAAGGAAGGAAGAAAGAAAGGAAAAAAGGCAGAAGTAGGAGTCAGGAACAAAAAGGAAGCAAAAAAGATGGAAGCGTCCTATTGGTAGTGTGGACTCATGCTTCCGCAAGGAGAAAGAAAAGACTTTTAGTCCCTGGAGGAAAGGCAAATGGATCATGAAGCCATCCAAAGAACTATCTGTCATCAGGAGAAGATGAAAAGTAAGCAACAAGGGCCTGCAGGAGGATTTTGTGTGGGAACTCAGAATGTAAACTCACTGGGGAAGACTTCAAGAGACATTTCAGTTGCCAAGGGTGAAAGAGCAGAAAGAGCAAGACTTGAGCCTAAGGAGTAGAGCAATTTCTTATTTATTTTGGACACAGTATCTAGAGAGAAAGAGTTAGAGCTGTTGGCTGGACACAAATAGCACTAAGATAAAGACCATTTCCAGGGTTGTATAGCATCATGGTTAGATGCTCACCCTCTGGAATCAAATAGATGTAGGTTTTGGGGGATTTTTTTTGTGTGTGTGTGTGTATCTTTTGTCTTTCTAGGGCCACACCTGTAGCTTGTGGATGTTCCCAGGCTAGGGGTCTAATCAGAGCTGTTGCTGCCAGCCTACATCACAACCATAGCAACGCCAGATCTGAGCCACATCTATGACCTACGCCATAGCTCAGAGCAATGCTGGATCCTTCACCCACTGGGCGAGGCTGGGGATCAAACCCGCAACCTCATGGTTCCTAGTCAGATTCGTTTCCACTGCACCATGATGGGAACTCCAGATATAGGTTTAAATACTGACGTCTCCATTCATTGGTGATGTGACCTTGACAAGTTACTTGTTCTCCCTGTACCATGGCTTCCTCTTCTGGAGAATGGGGATGATAATTGTTTCTAGTTTGTGGGCTTTATTTATATATATATATATATATATATATATATTTATATATATTATATGTTTATATATATTATATATTTATATATTATATATAATATGTTTATATATAATATATATTATATATATGCATATATTTTATATATACTTTTTTTTTTCCTTTTTATAGCCTCACCTGAGGCACATGGACGTTCCCAGGCCAGGGGTCAAATCGGAGCCGCAGCTGCAGTCCACACAACAGTCACAGCAAAGCCAGATCCGAACCGTGTATGTGACCTATGCCACAGCTTGTGGCAATGCTAGATCCTTAACCCACTGAGCAAGGCCAGAGATTGAACCCACATCCTCACAGACAGTATGCCGGGTTCTTAACCTGCTGAGCCACAATGGGAACTCCTTGGGCTGCTGTAATTTAGGATTAACATAGATAACATTTGCAAAGGACTGTGTACAGTGCCCAGCACATAATAAGTGTACATAAATGTTGGTGTTAGTATGATTTAGAAATACAATGGTTGATAGAAACAATGTAGATATTGTATAAATGATATTAAAATATGTAACCTAAATCAACTGAGTGAAAAACTGCATTACCTCAGAGGAAAAAAAAAAGTCAGATAGGCAGAGAAGAATATATCAGAATACCTGAATGTTTCACTTGAAATAGAAATAACTTGTGGCATTTTTTTTTCATTTATTCTTCATTCATTCATTCAAGAACTTTCTGTTAAAAGCCATTAAGTGCCAGGCACTGCATACAAGATTCTAGAGAGAAAAGGGAGATAAAACTCCCAGCCTCACAATCTAGGAGAAAGGGGGCAAAAAAAATAATTTTTATCATTTATTCTAACAAATAGAACAGTGGGATGAGAACTACCTTCACAGAAGTTTGTGCAGAGTGTGTGATGGAAACAGAGCAGTGAACAGCTGATTCTGCCTGAATATTCTAAGATTTCAGAGGGCATTTGAATACAATCTGCTTCATACTTGCAGGTTAGAGGGAAAGAGGAGTTCAATAATATATAATCTTAGAAGGTCACACCTATTTATTTATTTAATTTGGTCTTTTTTTAGGGCCCCATCCATGGCATATGGAGGTTCCCAGGCTGGGGGTCAAATCAGAGCTGCAGCCGCCAGCCTACACCACAGCCACATCCACGCGGATTCCAAGCCTCGTCTTTGAACTACACCGTATCTCATAGCAATGCTGGATCCTTAACCCACTGAGTGAGGCCAGGGAATTGAACCCGAGTCCCATGGATACTAGTTGGGTTTGTTATAGCTGAGCCTCCAGATGGTCACATCTAGAAACAAAACTGTCAAATGTTGATATTTATTGAAGCTAGGTGATAGAGATTCTATTATTCTCTCTGTTTTTCTGTATCTTTGAAAATTTGAATTTTTGAAATGGCAAATGAAACTAAAACTTTTTTGAAATGGCAAAGGAAACCTAATTTCTCAGAGCCAGAAAGGAGTGAGGCAAAGAAGCCCTTGGCAGCAGCTGTAACTAGGAATGCACAGAGGTTTAAACAAAAGGAAAAAATAGTGCCTCACTTAATATGGATGGAAGAGTAAATAGAAGAAAGTAAGGGGAAGAGGCTTGAGAAAGACCACTCAGGGCAATGAGAGCAAGGGGAAAGGAATAGAAATGGAAAGACAAATGAGAGCAAAAAAGGGGAAATGTAATAAGAACCAGAGGAGTTCCCATCGTGGCTCAGTGGTTAACGAATCCGACTAGGAACCATGAGGTGGTGGGTTCGATCCCTGGTCTTGCTCAGTGGGCTAAGGGTCCGGTGTTACCGTGAGCTGTGGTGTAGGTCGCAGACGCAGCTCGGATCCCATGTTACTGTGGCTGTGGTGTAGGCCGGCGGCTACAACTCCGATTCAACCCCTAGCCTGGCTGCTGGAGTGGCCCAACAAATGGCAAAAAGACCAAAAAAAAAAAAAAAAAAAGAACCAGATATTATGAACACCCACTCAAAAAAAAAAAAAATGGAAGGAAAGAAACAAAGAAAAGAGTAAGTATGATCAAAGAAGACTTAGATGAAAACATGATGGTGAAGCTGAGAGACAAACGTTGCGGCACAAGTGTTGCTGGAAATTTGCCCTCTGTCCACCAGTGCTGAATAGAAATGCAGAGACAGAGTTTTGAGTGAAGAAGAAGAATTTAAAAAAATAGCTTTATTGCTTTGCCAGGTTAAGGACACCACAGCAGGTTAATGCTTAAAGATTGTCTGCCTTTGGGATGGAAAAGGAAAGGGTTTTATAGTTTGGGAGTGGAAAATAGGGCCACAGATAAGGAACAGGGCAGATCCAAGCTTCTGTTCTTCTTTCAAGTTGGTGTTTAGTGGCCCTGGGACTGGTTCTGGTGGTCCTCTTTCTTTATGGAATGAAGACTGCTTCTCAGCATCTTTCATCTGGTGGTGGGTTTAGTTCTTCAGAAGAATTCAAAGATATTGTTATGTGTATCCCTTGAGGAGGAACCAGGACCCTGCCCCAAGGCTGCACTATTGTTTCTTGACTGCTCCTCCCTGGTCTCTGCATCCCTTCCCTTCTCTGATTAGCAACTGTTTGAACCTATGCTTTGGAACTCAGGGAAGACCATGGAGGCTGAAATTTATTCCCTAAAAACAAGAAATGGGGGACACAGAAAGCCTTGTACTCAGGAGCCCCACAGGGCCCTGCTCAGTTTTATAACCAAAAAAAATACTGCCCAGGATGAAAAGAGATTAAGACTCCAATGAGGCTCCAAATGAGGAAGAGGGAAAGAGAAAACAGAAAGATGCTCCATGAGGAAACCCAGTACAGAGGGAGAGTAAAAGTCAGCTCTACAGCAGGATGTTGATTCAAGGTGTTACAGTTTTGAAAATTGAGATTTTCAAATTGAGGTAACGACTAACTTTTGGGAAGATCCACATATATACCTCCACAAATTCATTCTTTCCTTCCTTCATTCATTTCAACAAGTAATTATTAATCTTGTTCTCTGGCAATAAACCAGAAACTAAGATGGACGTATAAATCATAGTGCCTTGAATCTAGCAACAGAGACAAACAGCTAAACAAGTAATTATGATAGAGTGTGGTGGTTCCAAGACAGGTGAGTGGCAGGACCTGGCAGGTCCTCACAGGGCTGCCTTTCTTTCCATTTAGGGTGTTCCCCCAATCCAGCGGCTGACCCTTGGGCTTTGTAGATGCAGAAACCTGATCTTCTCCCAAGCCAACATCCATCTCTTGGGGATGGACTCAGGCTTAGCCAAGTTCACAAAGACATGACTGAAACCTAAGCACCTCTGACTCGAACTCAGCCCAAACCCAGATTGGGACTTGAACCCATGTGGGTTTTTGTTTTTAACTAGAATCACTCACCTGGTGTACGGACTTACTGAGCCTCAGGTTCTTTGTGTCTCAGTGCAGAAGGAATTCAATGAGAAACAAAGGCAAGAAATAGATTTATTAAGATAGGATGCTCATGGGAGATGCAAGTGGGCAGGCAGGGAGACTCTGCCCCCAGAATTAGGCAGACTACATTTTTATAACCCAAGGAAAGTGGGGAGGGGGAAAAGACCACCTTCTCCCTCATTCTTCGAGTAGACATCAGGGTTACTTCACTAGCTCCTCCTTCACATCGGTAAAAGAGTATTGACCCTATGAGGGCAAACTAGGACTGTCATGGTGCTTATTCAAATCAGCAGAAGAGTGGTAATATATGCTAAAATATGTTGAATCATCTCAGGTTTCCATATGATGAGTGTCTCCTATTTTAGAATGTCATCTTTCCCTTAAATTCCTGTCTTTGGTTTTAAGGATCATTATCTTGCTGAACTTGAATGCAAGCCTCATTTTATTTTTCACTTAATGATCTGAGGCATATCTCATGCTTTTATTTATGGTTTTATAGTTAAGCAAGTCTGCTTCATTCCAAGACATTCTGATAGCTTTCTTGAGTGATTATTAACTTGCAGTGATCTCCCAAAGTTCCCTAGGCTTCCCTCTCTATCTATGGTCTCCTACTGGGACTTTTACAACTGCCTGTGTAACTATCCTACTCCATCCCTGTCATAACCACCAGAAGGCCAATTGATTGATGGATAGTAAGAGAAATGAATATGAAAGACTTGGAGATTTGTAGTCTCTGATGAGCACATTCTTTCATGGGAGATTAATGAGACAGGAAGGGGGGGGGGCAGGGACAACCTTTAAAAGAAGGAGGAGGGGAACACAGACCTTGAGGGAAACTGAGTATAACAAAAACTGGTTAGAACCAACGAAGCCCATGATGGTGAAAGATCTGACTTCCAGTAGACCTTGAGCCCCACTATAGACCCATTGCAATACTTCAGCTAAATGACACACCCACCAGCAAAAGGACAGTTCCAAGTCTGACCATAAAAGACTGCAAAATGGGCAGTGGCCCAGTTGCTGAAAATTCCCCACCTCTTCTCCAAAATAGTTGGAATAATTCTCCCACTTGTTAGTGTATAATTACCCAGCCCATCAAAATGAACAACCCCATACCCCAGGGTCCTCTCACCTTCTGAGATGGCCCACATTCCATCCATGGAGTGTATCATCTCCCTGAAAAATCCACTTTCACTCTACTTGAGCTCTCACTTGAATTCTTTCCTGCACGAAGCCAAGGACCCTCACTTGGTGGCCCATCTCAGGGAGTCGCCCAAGAACTAGGATGTGCCCATCCGCTCACTTCCCTGTCTCCCACAGCATTAGCATCAAGAGATTGCTAAAGAGAATGGATCACAGCAAAGGAGCGTGAGATGGATGCCCTTAGTGCCCAGTGCCGTGGAGCTGTGATACTGGTGCTTTCATCTGCCCTCACCAGTCATCTGCCTCACAGAAGATACTGGTGTTCATGGGTCAGGGCACCATCTCTCTGCCCACTGCTGGAGAAGCTGTCATATTCTATCTTTCTCTATATCCTTCTACTGACACATTCATTCTCTTGACACAATACAATACAATTAACTAAATATAATTTTCTTAGACATAATCATCATTCAATCTTGCCCCCCTAAAGTGATCCAGATTACCCAGATTATATTTGGGCACTAGCAATCTGTTGGGTCCTCTCTATATAAGTGTGGTTTTATCTGTAATGTTTTCATTACTCCTATGTTCATGTTCAAAGTATAATTTTAACCCCGTTTAGGGGTGTGCTGCCTATTTTCCATTTATTAGGTCTACTCTCTAGCCAGAGAAGGCTGGGCTTTACCAATAAATGGGACATTGAAGATCAGAAAGAAGAAGGAAATCAGGCTGGGATTATTTCTCCTCCTTCTCCCCTTTTGGTGTCAGGACAGTAACAGTTCCCTGGTGTTTCTAGTCCTAGGACTGTGCACTGTCCCTTGTTGGTTTCCCTAAATTCTGTCCATACCATTGTAAAGTTTCTTTGTTAAATTCTCCTCAATTATCTCCTTTGGGCAGGGCATCCCTTTCCTGCAGGTTGATGTTGACTTTAAACCCATATATTACCAATGGGAGGTAAAGGTAAGCAAGACGAGAGGAGTCCCCTTGTGCCACAGTAGGTGAACAGTCCAGCGTTGTCACTGCAGCAGCTTAGGTTGCTGCTGTAGCATGGGTTCCATCCCTGGCCTGGGACTTCCATGTGCCACTGGTTCAGCTGTACAAAGGGAAAAAAAAAAATTCTCCTTTTAAGAGATAGAGCTAGATTCCTCTCTTCTTGAGTGTAGGCTGGATTTACTAACTTGCTTCCAATGAACAGAATATGGTAAAAGAGATAGTGTTTCACTTCCAAATCAAGGTCACATGCAAGAAAATGTGACTGATGCCTTGCACTCACCCTAGGACATTTTCTCTGGGGCAAGCCAGCTGCCACATTGTATGGAAACTCACGTACCCCATGGAGAGTAACTAGCACCAACAGCGCATAGCCCTCTGAGTGCACCATCTTGGAAGCAGACTCTCCAGCTCCCACACAGCCTTCAGATGACTGCAGCCCTAGATAACAACTCGAGTTCCATCCAGAGCAGGAACCATCCCTCTGAGCTTCTCCTGAATTCCAAACCCACATAAATTATGAGATAATATTTGTTGTTTTAAACTGCTAAGGTTAAGGGTGGTTTGTTACGTAGCAATAGTCAATTAATAGAGTAGAGAAGGGGAAGGAAGGCAGAGAAAAGAGAAAGAGTAATCAGAAAAAAATGCTGCTTATAAAACACTCTTGCACAGCACAGACAAAAAAAATGTTCAGAGAACAACTAAAAACCACAGACGCCTGATGGGTTAGGGAGGTGCCAAATCAACATATTTGGAACACAAAATGTTACGGTTTCTATAGAATATATGAAAAAAAATGGTTTACAATTTAAAAATTTGCAAAGTGCCATTCTGATCAGATTGATCAGATCATGGTCTGTACAAGTCCAATATTCTATTTATTACGGTGGGACAGGATTTCGTGGGAGCATATGATTACCCTCTATGGCGCTCATCACTGAAGTCGAGAGACTATGCTCATTATTTCTGATTTCACTCACATACATAATACACACACATACGTATATACATTGAGAGAGAGACTTTAAAAAATATATACTGAGTTCCCTGTCATTTTTTCTTCCTTAAAACTGCCTCCAAGATCCAAGAGTTACTCTTTCCATCTAAAATCCTTGTGACAGTATTTGTGGAAAGATCTGGAAGGCTAGGGGTAAAGGAAGTTCTGCTAGTTCAATAGTAATAGTTGGAGAGGGGGAGTTCCTGTTGTAGCTCAGCGAGTTAAGGACACGACATTGTCTCTGTGGGTATGAGGGTTTGATCCCTGGCCTCGTTCAGTGGGTTAAGGGTCCGGCATTGCCGTAAGCTGTGGCGTAGTTCACAGAATTAGCTCGGATCCAGTGTTGCCATGGCTGTGGGGTAGGCCTCAACTGCAGCTCCAATTTGACCCCTAAACTGGCAACTTCCATATGCCACAGTTGCAGCCTTAAAAAGAAAAAAAAAAAAAGAAAAGAAAAGAAAGAAAAAAAAAATATATATATATATTTGGAGAGGGGATGGCTATCAGTGATTAGTAAGCCTCCATAAAATAACTAAAACTACAGTCATTACCCTTCTTAGCAAAAGATTTGATCTCAGTGAAAATTAGTTGATCAACTTGCCAATTAATTCTATGGTTTGAAAATAAATAAATAAATAAATAGAATTATTTTAAAAGGGAGGGAGTTCCCATTGTGGCTCAGTGGAAACTAGCCCAACTAGTATCCATGAGGATGTGGGTTCAATCCCTGGCCTAATTCAGTGGGTTTAAGGATCTGGCATTGCTATGAGCTGTGGTATAGGTCAGATGCGGCTCAGATCCTGCGTTGTTGCAGCTGTGGTGTAGGCTGGTGGCTACGGCTCTGATTCAGCCATTGGCCAGGGAATTTACATGTGCCACAGATGCGACCCTATAAAGCAAAAAATAAAATAAAATAAAATATATTTGGGGCCTTTGTGAAAGGTACAAGACCATCTTGCTAAGTATAAATGCCTCCCTATGAACCTCTCTCATTGTGGCTTTAAGTTACATTTAATACAGGATGAGGGGGCCCTCTGAACTTTCTTTTTTTTTGTCTTTTTGCCTTTTCTAGGGCCGCTCCCGAGGCATATGGAGGTTCCCAGGCTAGGGGTTGAATCGGAGCTGTAGCCGCCAGCCTACACCAGGGCCACAGCAATGAGGGATCCAAGCCACGTCTGCAGCCTACACCACAGCTCACAGCAACGCCAGATCCTTAACCCACTGAGCAAGGACAGGGATCGAACCTGCAACCTCATGGTTCCTAGTCGGATTCGTTAACCTCTGAGCCACGACAGGAACTCCTCTGAACTTTCTGCTGATTCTGATGCTTGTGGATGTTGCTCATCCCTAAGTGCGGATTATTTCTTTTCTAGTCTTTGTTTTCTTTTTTTTTTTTTTTTTTTTTTGCTATTTCTAGGGCCGCTTCCGCAGCATATGGAGGTTCCCAGGCTAGGGGTCGAATCGGAGCTGTAGCCACCGGCCTGCGCCAGAGCCACAGCAACGCGGGATCCGAGCCACGTCTGCAACCTACACCACAGCTCACGGCAACGCCGGATCGTTAACCCACTGAGCAAGGCCAGGGATCGAACCCGCAACCTCATGGTTCCTAGTCGGATTCGTTAACCACTGCTCCACGACGGGAACTCCTCTAGTCTTTGATTTCTTTGCATTCAGCTTTCATTTTTCAGTCTCAACCATGGATCAACATCAGAGAAGAAAAGCAAAACTCAAGAAGAATAGATACCATAAAAAGCAAAGTGGAATTTTTTTCAAACAGTGTCTTCTGAAAGATAATAACTCGTTCCCACACAAGCAAGGACTCGTAATAAGAGAGTAGCTGCGCTTTATGCTTAGAATCAGAAGAGTGGCTGAGTAAAATGCCTGGCCTAGCTGATGTAAGATTGGTGAGTGGTGTCAGATTGTGAGACAGAGATGGGAGGAGAAGGAAGAAGACAGAGGGAAGTGGGGGGGGGGGGTGCTGCTGCATGGCACCAGGGAGGCAGCCAAAGGAGTGTGAATGAATCCAGAAGGGGAAACCACTAACATTAAAGAAAAACTGAAGCGTTCCTGTTGTGGCTCAGCAGGTTAAGAACCCAACCACCATCCATGAGGATGGAGGTTTAATCCCTGGCCCTGCTCAGTGGGTCAAGGATCCAGTGTTGCTGCAAGCTGCAGTGTAGGTCACAGGTGTGGCTTGGATCCATGGGTGTGACTGTGGCAAAGGCTGGCACCTGTAGTTCTGATTGGATCCTTAGCCCAGGAACTTCCATATGCCACAGGCTCAGGCCCTTACCAAATGAAAAGAAGAAGAAATGAGCAAGCAAGTTTGGGAAAGGTGAAAGACGCTACTGACTCAAGCTAAGTTTTACTGAGAGACAGATGACTATAAGTCAGATGGAGAAGAAAATGGTCCTTGTTTCTATAGAAAGATGGATAAATAAGAAAGTAGTAAGTAAATAAATATCAGTAAAAAGAGAAGATGAATACAGTAGGAGAGCCTACCTCATGGGGTTCTTTTTGTTTTTTTTTGTTTTTTCCCTCCAGGGAAAAGAGAAGGCTGCAATAACTTGTGAGTGACAGCGAGACTCCTAGGGAGTGATTAATGTCCTGCAGTCCAGCCCTGAAAAGACAGCCTCTTAGGATTATGCAAGTATTAGGGGATGAAACAGAACTCCTTCTAATGCTCTGGGATTGTACTGTTTATTTTCCTAATGGGAGACTGTATTTTCAGTGGCAGAGGCAAACGTCTGAGCGTTAGAAAGCATAATAAAGTTCAGGAGGAAAAGGAGAGTTCCTGGAACAGACTGGCTCACCACTGCATTTGCTAATAATTCCCCTACTGTTAAAACAAGCCTTTGGCAGATGGATTTGCTTTGCTTCTGGAGAAAAGGGAAATAAAAAAAAAATCCATGACACCAGAGCTTTTGACTCTTTCATTTAAGGAAGCTAACAAAAGGATAGCGGTAATTAGGGGCTCGGTATGCTTGTATTCAGATTAAATTTGTTTCATAATTTCACTGCACAAACTAGTAGTAGCAAGTGAAAGAATAACACCTCATGCCTAAAATTATGCTACCAAAAAAAAGATGATGGACTAGACTTTCCAGTATCTTAAAATCAATAACAGAATGGCCAAAAGAATTTGAATAGTGCCTTTGTCTCAGGAGACAGTCGTCAATACACTGAGACAGAAATCTTTTAAAAATAGAGCCAACATATGGGTTGCCTTCTAATTGTGTGAAACAAATAAAAATGCTAGGAAAATGTGATTACAATTCCAATACATTATGGATAAAGCTTGAAATAAGGCAAGCATATTCATGCAACCCTCTGCAATATGCATAACAATAGAAACTCTGAAAATATACTCCATGGTAAAATGCTAATGAAACATTAATAAGCAAAAATTTCTGTGCATAATCAGTGAAAATAGACAGTTATTAAAGATTGGAAATCTCTTATTTATGGAAGAGAGCAGCTATATAAATAAAGAGAAAAGGACTAGAATTGGTAAAACCAGTTTGTTTGGTGGATCAAAGGATTGACAGAAAATAATACATAAAGTGTGATCCCAAACTTGTTTTAAAAAATAACAGCTGTTGTCTCTGGATATAAGTGATACGGGAAATTCTAATTTTTTTTCTTTGTATTTGCTCGTTTTTTAAATAATCTTATGTATTATTATTTAAAATATTATTTTTAAAAATGTGCTGCAGATTTAAGTCCGGTACACTGTATAAATAAGGGAAAGAGCATATGTAAGTTGTAACCTACAAAAATAATATTATTATAAGGATGACAAGAACAGATGGATTCTGTTTTCATTTTGGTGACAAATATAGAGGTCTAGATTCAGTGTGAGCAAGTATAGCATGATTGAGGCAGAAAAGAGGAAAAATATTTCAAGAACGAGAAAAGAAAATTAAATTTTCATTAGAATCTTAAGAGTGAGGTTTTTCAAAAAGCCAAAAAGAGGCATTCCCATGTGGCTCAGTAGAAACTAATCTGACTAGTATTCATGAGGATGCAGGTTCAATCCCTGGCCCTGCTCAATGGGTTAAGGATCTGGCATTGCTGTGAGCTTTGGTGTAGGTCACAGATGCGGCTCAGATCTGGCATTTCTGTGGCGGTGGTGTAGGCCAGTGGCTATAACTCCAATTCAACCCCTAACCTGGGAACCTCCATATGCCAGAGGTGCATACCTTAAAAAAAAAAAAAAAAAAAAAAAAAAAAGATGAAAGGAGGCAAAACAAAATTGGAAGATATACTAAATAAAGAGAATATTAAACAGATGATTTCTTATAGAGTTTAAAATTATGACACATTGTATAGGATGCAAAGTATTTCTATTGAACCATTCATAGAATTATAGGATTTTAGGCCTGAAATGAATCTTAGAGATTATCTAGTATCTAATTCCTTCCTTTCTTTCTTTTTTTTTTTTTTTTTTTTCTTTTTAGGGCCTCACCTACAGTGTATGGAAGTTCCCAGGCTAGGGGGCAAACTGGAGCTGCAACTGCCAGCCTACACCACAGCTACAACAAGGCAAGACCTCCATCACAAAGTCCAAGCTGCATCTATGACCTACACTGCAGGTTGTTGCATCCTTAACCTACTGAGCGAGGCCAGGGATCGAACCCACATCTTCATGGATACTAGTCAGGTTCTTAACCTGCTGAGCCACAACAGGAGCTCTCTCTAATTCCTTCATTTTGTAGAAAAAACTAAGACCCAGAAAGGTGAAGTGACCCAAACCTAATCTTCAGCATTCAGTGCTCATTTTTTTTTAATTTTATGATTTTTTTCCATTATAGATTTATAGTGTTCTGTCAACTTGTACTGTACAGCAAAGTGACCCAGTCACTCTCTCTCTCTCTCTCTCTCTATATATATATATATATATATATAATTTTTATCCTTTATCCTCCATCATGTTCTATCACAAGTGACTGGATATAGTTCCCAGTGCTACACAGCAGGATCTCATGGCTAATCCATTCTAAAGGCAATAGTTTGTATCCACTAACCCCAAGCTCCCCATCCATCCCACTCCCTCCCCCTCCCCCTTGGCAACCACAAGTCTATTCTCCAAGTCCATGATTTTCTTTTCTGTGGAAAGGTTCATTTGTGCCATATATTAGATTCCAGATATAAGTGATAGCATATGGTATTTTTCTTTCTCTTTCTGATGTACTTCACTTCATATAAGAATCTCTTAGTTCATTCATGTTGCTGCAGATGGCATTATTTCATTCTTTTTTACAGCTGAGTAGTATTCCATTGTGTGTGTGTGTACACACACACAATATTTTCTTAATCAGTTCATCTGTTGATGGACATTTAGGTTGTTTCTATGTCTTGGCTATTGTGAATAGTGCTGCAGTGAACATACGGTATGTATCTTGCCATATCTTTTTCAAGGAAAGTTTTGTCCAGATATATGCCCAAGAGTGGGATTGCTGGGTCATATGGTCATTCTATATTTGGTTTTCTGAGGTACCTCCATGCTGTTTTCCACAGTGGTTGTACCAATTTACATTCCCACCAACAGTGTAGGAGCGTGCCCTTTTCTCCACACCCTCTCCAGCATTTGTTATTTGTGGACTTGTTAGCAATGGCCATTCTGACAGGTGTGAAGTAGTACCAGTGCTTGTTTTGTCTGGTTTTACTGTGGTTTATGCCATATGAGAGTACTGTAGTCCTCCTCTTGCAACTTCCAGAAAAGAAAAGGAACATTCATTAGAGCTGGGCCATGATGCAATAATGCGTATTTTAGAGGGATCTGTTCAGCTTTTCTCAAACTGATGACTATTGGATAACAGATGGGGAACTTAAAGAAAAGGTAAGCTACTTGTAATTGAATGGAGAAAATAGGGGGTGGTGGGATGGGCAGCAGGGTGTCAGTGAATTCAAACACAACTTAGGAAGCATCAGTAAAGGAGATGAGCCCCTGGAGACTGATCTTGAATCAAGGGAGGGAATGAGCAGAATGCGATAGTCTATAAAACAGTGATGGCTGCTGAAAACAATAACATCGTGGGTGTTTAGGCTCCACATTTGCAGAAAGATGGATAGACTCAGAAATAATTGTTTTTTCATTTCTAAAAGTTTTATCAAATATAGTTGATTTACAGTGTTGTGTCAGAAATAATTTTTGGGGTAAAGCCCCATAGCAAAGTTTTCTGGAAATCATGAATGGAGAACAAAGGGTTAATAGGCTTCTTCTATTTAGGGAACTATGACTTAAATACAAAGTAGGAAGCAGAGAGAGCATAGATCAATCAGGAGATGTGTGACACAGACCACAGAACACAACACAGAAATAAATTAGATTTAAGGAATTATTTGACATAAAATAGCGCATCCAAGTCTTAGGAAGAAAATCCTGTCTGAGTAGAAATAAATATACATAGAAACCAAAAAGAAAAAGAAAAAAGTACAATGAGTGGGTGGAGATATTTAAATTTAGGTTTCTGTTATATTAACAGTTAATAAATCTGCACTATAAAAATGAATAAAACTTCAGGAGTTCCCACTGTGGCACAGTGGGTTAAGGATCCAGCATTGCCGCAGCTGTGGTGGAGGTCACAGATGCAGCTTGGGTTCAAATCGACCAGGGAACTTCTGGCTGGGGAACTTCCATATGCTGTGGGTGCAGCTGAAAAAAAAAAAAAAAAAAAAAAAAAAAAAAACAACAACCAAATGGAAATTCAAATAAAAACGAATAGAATTTCATAGAAGAAACCCATCAATATATAAATAATGAAAGGAGAAAAGATTAGCTTTGGGTAAATATTACAACCACGAGTATTTCAAGTTTCTTCTCTTTTTATAACACCAGAAAAATCATTTTAAATTTAAAACATCTGGAGTTCCAGTCATGGCACAGTGGAAACAAATCCGACTAGGAACCATGAGTATGTGGGTTCAATCCTTGGCCTCGCTCAGTGGGTTAAGGTCCTGGCGTTGCCGTGAGCTGTGGTGTAGGTCACAGACATGGCTCGGATCTGGTCGGCAGCTACAGCTCTGATTAGACCCCTAGCCTGGGAACCTCCATATGCTGAGGGTGCTGCCCTAAAAGGACAAAAGACAAAAATAAAATAATAAAACATTTATGAAGTTTTATGACTAAAGCATTAGCCAGATTTAAAAAAATAATAAATAAGTATTTTTTTTCTGACTGATGTTGACCTGTTTGTCCTACTTCCCATTAGAGTGAGAGGCTCCTGCAATTATACAGTAAAGCCAGCTTGGGGGGACTGGACAGGGTCCCTGCACACTGTGGGAAGATGCCTTTGTGGGAGGTGGTTTTAAGGAAGATGGCTATATTTTGCCAACTTCTGTCTTGGAGGCGTTAGCTCTGAGCCAAGGATCTGCATAACGTTATCAGCTGCTCTTGCTCTGGCAGCCCAGCCCCTAATATCCTCTGCTTCCATTTAATAGCAAAAGATGCAGTGCCTATACCCAATTCTAGCAGTTGACTAGGAGGATGCAGTTCCACTCACTTCCAAATTAATTAGGCTTCCCAGTGCATATGCTCTCAGATGCCTCTTGTATTTCTTCATAATTATGTAATTTATGTTCTATTTATCTGTGTAATATCAGTCTCTCTAAGCAGAATGTAAGGACAGAAAACTTTTACCTCTATCCTAATTGCCCTTTTGTGTCACCAGAAGTCCTAGCACAGTGCCTGGCACTGAATAGGTGCTTTAAATAATGTTGACTTCATGGCTGAATTCTCCCAGAGAGCCACTACAGCTGTTAAAGAAAATGTTCCATAATCTATGTCAGCCAGGTAACTTGCCACATTTTTAAATCCTGAAAAATGGTTGCATTTCAAATATCTTTCAAGGCTTATTCTTATTCCTTTTTGCTTAATGCACCTCTCAGCATTAGTATTTTCGATTCACTGGGATGTATCCCCAAAATAGGAAATCAAATCTAAATATATAAATTGGACCAGGAAGTAGCCTCCTGGAGGTATTATTATTCTTACTGATGATAAACTGTCTTCCCAATAGCTTCCCATCCTCCCTGGATTATTTCTTACCCGAAAAGGCATGCTTCACTGAGCTCTTCGTCCTTTAAGTGGCAGGTTCTTTTGTTTTGTTTTGTTTGTCTTTTTGCCATTTCTAGGCCGCTCCTGCGGCATATGGAGGTTCCCAGGCTAGGGGTCAAATCGGAGCCGTAGCCACCGGCCTACACCAGAGCCACAGCAACGCGGGATCCGAGCCGCGTCTTCAACCTACACCCCAGCTCCCGGCAACGCCGGATCGTTAACCCACTGAGCAAGGGCAGGGATCGAACCCGCAAGCTCATGGTTCCTAGTCGGATTCGTTAACCACTGCGCCACGACGGGAACTCCTATCCAGCCTTTTTGAGGATCCTTGAAAAATAGTACTTTTCCTGAGAAAATGGAAACTTTCATAGTCTCGAAGTCCAAAACAGTGCTTGGAAGAAATGACTTAACAAATTTAACCTTAGGGAGTTCCCATTGTGGCTCAGTGGGTTAAGAACCCATGAGGATGTGGGTTCGATCCCTGGCCTTGCTCAGTGAGTTAAGGATCCAGCATTGCTGTGAGCTGCAGTGTTGGTCACAGATGCAGCTTGGATCTGCTGTTGCTCTGGCTGTGGTGTAGGCCGGCAGCTGCAGCTCCAATTTGACCCCTAGCCTGGAAACTTCCATATGCCAAGGGTATGGCCCTTAAAAAAAAAAAAAAAAAAAAAAAGATTTAAACTTAGGTGCTCTCACTGAGTTATTATGATTCATTTCAGGTGTTATCTTCATTTTCCCAGTATCAGGGCAACATCTTAAAAAAAGATAAGGTCACTAAGCTGCTCTGTAAATACATTTTTCCAGTTGTTACAGTTGAGATGCATACGTGTGTGTATCTTGCTGATTCTGTTTCTGCTACTAAATACCTGGGAAACCTTGGAAATACCATTTTTAATCTCCATCCAGCCTCATTTTTCTCATTTACATAGTAAAGGAATTGCATAAGATAAATGGTTTAAAACATTTGGCAACAAAACCCTTTCTTCAAATAAAATATTTTCTCTAATCCTGAGGTATGGAATAGAATATGGCTTCAATTAACACAGCTGACAATCAGTGATTTTAAAACTATCTTATGTAGGTTTAACTATGAAATATTATCATTCCCTTTGATAGACTCATGGTTCATATTAATGAATATTCACTGACTACCCATAGGTATTAAGCCCTGCAAGAATCTGGCCTATGCAAGCCAGGCCAAGACCAGTTTCTCCAAGCAGACTGTTTTCCAGAGGGAGACCACATAATTCCACAAATAAAATAAAAAGTTATCATACAAGTAAAGAAGGATGCACAAAACAGGGAGTGGTTACTTCTGGCCAGGGGGTCAAAGAAGTTTTCATATGGGATGGCCTATGACCAAGAGGTAGGATTTCTAATGAGAACATGTGTAAGGGTTTCCAGGTGGGCAAAGACAGTCAGTGAAGGTGTGGAGGCAGGAAACTGAGAGGAGCTTTAAGAGAAAGGCAGGTGTTCCAGACTGGTTGTGGTGTAAATGGCATGAGGAGCAACTCTGAGCTAAAGCTGGGAAATTAGGTTGGAATCAGATTATCAATGTCCTTCAATTTCATGGTAATGAGATTTGCTTTTATTCTCCAGGAAACAAAAAGCCATTGGCAGGGGGTTTTTTGTTTTTGTTTTTGTAAAGTGGAAAGTGACATAAACAGCAATGTCCCTAGAAAAGGTTTTTCAAAATAAAGTGTAATAAGAAATGGGAAAGATGGAGACAGGAAGGTGAGTTAGAAGACCCTTGTCTGGCAAGAAGTGATGAAGACGTTGCTCGGTACAGTGTTATGGACTGAATGAAATGTGTCACCCCAAAATGTTTATGTTGAAGCCCTAACCCCTCTGATGTGACTTATTTGGAGACAAGGCTTTTAGGAGGTTATTAAGGTTAAATGAGGCCATGAGCATGGGGTCCTAATTCAATAGGACTGGTGGTCTCACAAGAAAGAGAGATCATTCCCTTTGTCTAAGCACACAGACTGAGAAAGGCCATGGGAGTGCTGAATGAGCAGGGGGTTGTCTACAAACCAGGAAGAGAGCCCTCGCCAGAACCTGACCAGGCGGGCATTCTGATCTCAGACTTCTACCCCTCAGAACTGTGAGAAAACAAGCTTCTGTCGTTTGTCACCCAGGCCGTGGTATTTTGCTATGGCAGCCTGAGAATGCTATGACAGAGATATTAGAAATGGCAGAGAGAGGACAAATGACAGCAAGATACCACAAAAATAGAATCAACATGATTTGACAACTAATCCACTTTGAGATGTGGGAGGCAAAGGTCAACAGTAACTCTAAGCCAGTAACTAGAAGGTGTTATGATGCCACTTACAGATAAAGGGAACAGAGCAGGGAGAGCAATTCTGAGGGGGCAGAGCTTAACTTTTGCTTCTGACAAGTTTGGTGATTGAATTTGAAGTGTTGGCAATATCGCCATGGAGAGTCTTCTATCAGGTAAAGAAAATTGTGGGTTTGGTGGTTAGGAGAGATGCCTGAACCAAAAATCTATTTCATTTTGGAGTCATCTGCAGAAGGATTGCATCAAGGACTGTTCCTGGATAAACATAAACATTCATGCACAAAAAGATATGAATGATCCTTAGTCTATCAAAAATGATACCTAGCTCTATGTTTGCCATGCAAGCCTGGCTTACCTGTGTTTTTACAAATTCTAGAACTTGGGCAATAAAGGAGAGTTGGAAAATACAAAAGATCTACCTTTAACATGGTAAATAAAAATGCAGTTTAAACACCTCCAAGAATCCCCATTCTGTTCTGATACATGCAATTTGTTTCTGTTGGCAAGAAAAGATTCAACTGGAATTTACTTGACCATGAAGTTCAATAAACAAAAGATGCTACGACCCTGAAGCAGGGCAAAGGGTAAACTGTTCTTCAAATACAGGACACATTAGCTCTAAGAGGACTGAAAGCAAAAATGGAGCATTTGATCCCGGAGGGATGCTGATTAGCAAGAGGTTTCTACACCTGGGAATCGTGGTTCTTAAAATTCGCAAGTAATGATGGAGGCACTAAACTGGAGAAAGAAAACAAGGAACCAAAAAAAGTAAATAACTGAAGTAGAATAAGATATTATAAAACAAAGGAAAATTTCATAAACATTCAACTAAGTGGGATAATAAATAGGATATTTAGAGAATGAATACTGTGAAGGTCCTTCCCTGTCAAAAGTAGTCTGGAGTTCCAGTCATGGCGCAGTGGTTAACAAATCTGACTAGGAACCATGAGGTTGCGGGTTCGGTCCCTGCCCTTGCTCAGTGGGTTAAGGATCCGGCGTTGCCATGACCTGTGGTGCAGGTTGCAGATCCGCAGCTTGGATCTCGTGTTGCTGTGGCTCTGGCATAGGCCAGTGTCTACAGCTCCGATTCAACCCCTAGCCTGGGAACCTCCATATGCCATGGGAAGCGGCCCTAGAAAAGGGAAAAAGACCAAAAAAAAAAAAAAAAAAAAAAAAAAAAAAGTAGCCTACCTGTCTCAGGAGCAGCCAATTTCTAAAATTCATGGAACTTGATGCAGGCTTGGGATTTCCCATGAGATGTTTAGCCTACGAAATAAAGACTGGACAATTGCAGCTATATGGTCCCCTGAACCCAGAAAAAAAGAATTATATGACTTGTAGGGATCCCAGTAACTTAGCACCTGCCATAGAAATTAGTATACTTGGATGGTACCTGCACTCCTGTGGTGCAATGGGGTTGGTGGCGTCTCTGGGGCACTGGAACACAGGTTTGATCCCTGGCTCAGCATAGTAGGTTAAGGATCCAGTGAAGCTCAGATCTGATTTCTGGCCTGAATTCCATATGCTCTGGGGTGGCCAAAAAAAAAAAAAAAAAAGGAAAAAAATCATACTCTTTAGATAAAGTAATATGTGTATGTCATTCCCAGTTCCCAGAAACAACCACTTGCAGTTATTTTAGGTATTTATTTTGCTACATAATGACGTATTTCTAAATAATAGATATGAGTCCCCGCTATGTCTCAGTGGGTTAGGAATCTGACTGTAGCAGCTCAGGTCACTGCAGAGGTGCAGTCTGATCCCTGGCCTGGTGCAGTGGGTTAAGGATCCAGCATTGCTGAAGCTGTGGCCTAGGTCACAGCTGCAGCTCAGCGTCAGTCCCAGGAACCTCCACATGCTGTGGGTGCAGGCATAAAAGTTTTTTTAAAAAAAAAAAAATTAAAAATAAATAAATGTATGTTACTGTTTCTTGATTCTCCAATTAGATATTTCTGTTGATCTTGTGTGATAGAACCTCAGGACCGAGTGCTCTTATTCCACGGTCCCAAAACACAGAAACACACATAGACACACTCTCCTCTTTTCTCTTTTTCTGCCTGATACCGTCATACTGCACTCTTTGAATCAGTACTTACGTTGTCATTGTTATGTCTACATAAATATTGCTCACAGAGTGTCCTTTGATTTTATTTCCTGTCTCGTTCAACCTTCTCTTTTTCTCTGGAGTAGACATGTTTTCTTCAATTGTCTAGTTTTCTCTTAAACGATCATTCACTCATTTCCCAAACGCTTCTGTTCACTGCTGTCTTTACTTCTCTGACTTTATTTTGCTAGTTCACTTATTTTGGTCCCAGTCTTTCATACTAAAAATTTGCCTTGGAAATCTGAGGAGTCCCACCTGAATTCATGTTTGTGAGGTGTGTAGGGGTAGGGGTGGTTATGGACTGGTTCACAGTTATGGACTGGTGAACTTCAACATGGGGTGAAAAGACAGCTGTTTTTTACTGAGGGAACCTCAACTGTCAGCATCTGTAGGTCTTGTTTGGGGGGGTTGTCAGTTCCTTAAAAAGGAGTCCTCTGATTTCCTCTCTGGGAGCGTGCAAATCTGGTTCTCAGACTTTGAGGAGTCTAGTTGGGGAAGGAGGCTACTGATAAGTAGTTCACCAAATCAGAATCAGTCCCCACTTCTTTTCAGGACTGTAGGTTATCCTGACAATCAGCTGTGTCCACCTCTACAGAGTCAACTCCTCCTCCTGCTGGGAGTCAAGGAAAGCAGCTGTTGGCCTACATAGGACAGAGGAGGGCCCAGAGGGTGGACAGTGTTGTCCGTGCCTGTTACAGACATTTCACTAACCCTGGCTCCTTCTCCCCTTCAGAGGCCCCCAGGGTCTTCAGATTCTGGGCTTCTAAGCCCTGTGATGCAGCAGCCATCTCCCTCCTGCTGGCTTCCTCTCACTGCCCCTCACCCGAGCTTACGTTCCAGGGCTCTGTAGTTCACTAAGTTAGCTCCAAAGTTCTAGCAGACAACTGCCATCTGCTCTTGTCTCTTCTTTTTTCTTTTAATAAAATGTTTTTTTTTTTTTAAGTTTTTAAAAGTGGTAAAATACACAGAACAAAGTTTACCGTCTTAACCATTTTTAAGTCTCTAGTACAGTGGTGTTAAGTATATTCACACTGCTGGGTAACCAACCCCAGAATGTTTTCATCTTGCAAAACTGAAACTCTTTTACCAATTAAACAACAACTCCTCATTTCCCCCCACCCCCCGCCCCTCAGCTCCTGGCAACCACCATTCTGCTTTCTGTTTCTATGAATTTTGAGAGCTTAGATAACCTCCTATAAGGGGAATCGCACAGTGTTTGTCTTTTTGTGACTGGCTTATTTCAGTAATGTCCTCAAGGTTCATCCACGTTGAGGCATGTGTCAGAATTTCCTGCCTTTTAAAAGCTGAATAATTAAAATTTTCTTATTATGATTTAAATTTTTATTACGGTTCTCTCATTCTTTTGCCTTTAGGACTTGATCATTTTGTTTTATTTTCCCCATTCCTTTAGCTATTATTTCAGTGGCATTTCAGAAAACAGAGATAAACTTGTGAGTCTGATCTAGTCCTTAATAGGAAACCCACATGCTGTTTACCGAAGGCAGCATTTAAGGACACATTCTCTGTTGCTTTTGAGAATCTCTTTATCTTCACAAGACCCCTTAAAGGAGAACAGAATAATGAAGTTGCTTCTAGTCCTCCTTTAGCCAAAGAAAAACCTATGCTTTGACATTAAGCAAAGTTATTTCAAACAGTTGTTTTTCTCTGTATGCATATAGTATGTGTATAAACTCTTCCCTGGGGAATCTAGTGTAGCGGATCTCCACGTGCGGTCCCTAGATCCTCAACATAAGCATCACCTGGGAGTTTGAGAGAAATGCACATTCCCAGGTCCCACCTCCCAATGTTTGCGTCTGAAAACTGGGGGATGGGAGTGTGCAGCCAACAACTGTTTTGTAACAAGTCCTGCAAGTGCTTCTGGTGCATCCTAAATTTTGAGTTCCATTGGTCTTCTAGAGGCAATCCTTTGCAAAGCTGCATCTAGAGATGAAACATTTTATTTAGTCTCAATGCAAATGTCTACTGCCAGGTTTTCAGGCCATGAGGTCATCTTCTAGCAGATAAGTGTGACAGTGCCCAAACAGGATAATGCCTGTTTGGGGGACTTTCCTGTCGCTGAAGAGGCAGGCTTTGTCATGTGTTTTTGCTACCTGACCCTTGTGCCAAACCCTACTGGCCACACAGACTGAACCAGGAGAGAACCTGTCACTCAAGCTAGTCAACGCTACTCAATTCTCTCTCTCGTAAATATCAACTAGAGACACCAAACCTGTAATCAGTGCTGAGCTCTTAAATGTATGTAAGACTGAAAGTGACAGCCACAGAGGCCCCTGTGCAAACACAGCCCCTGGTCCTTACAATTTGCCTATTTTTTTTTTTTTTTTTTTTTTTTGCCTTGAGTGGGTATATATTTCTTGCACCAAAGAGGCTTGATCAGAGTACATCTATTGATGCATTACATAGTCACTAGCTAATATATTAATTATTGGTAAGAAGTGCTGTAAGGCTGATTGGCCGTAATTACTTATTAGCCATTGTAAAGCTTGCCCTACCTACTGGCTTGTCCATGCTGCTGTCCTGTTTTAGCTGCAGCATATAAACAAACTCATGTCTCTGTCCAATATCTGTTTAATTTTCCATGTGTGGAAAGAAATTTGGTAGCAGTCTTATTTCGTTCCAGTACAGAACTCCTGGAGTTCTTTTGCTGTTGCTTCTGATTCTCTGAGAAACTAGTGTAAATTGCTTTGTAAATCAACAACCAAAAAATCAATATCAGTGATGTTCTTTTAAAGAATTCAAAGATCAATAGTCCCCGCGAGTCACTGTCACCGCACTCCAAAGTTCAAAAGGAAATATTCTGAAAATAAAAGCAAGGGAAATCATACAATATTATCAAAATGGTTATGGGGTAGTGAATAAAAGCCAGAATATGATTTGAGATGTGAATGTTTGTTCTGACAACAATATTAACATAATGGGAATATCAGGCTCAAGCTTTACTTTTTCAGGTCATGGGTATTGATTTAAGAACGATGCAAACAAAAATTGTCATCAGAGAGTTCCCACTGTGGCTCAGTGGTAATGTTCCTGACTAGTATCCATGAGGACGCAAGTTCAATCCCCGGCATTGCTGTGAGCTGAGGTGCAGTTTGCAGACGCGGCTTGGATCCCGTGTTGCTGTGGCTGTGGTGTAGGCCCTCAGCTACAGCTCCAATTCAACCCCTAACCTGGGAACCTACATATGCCATGGATGCAGCCCTTAAAAAGGGCAAAAAAAAAAAAAAAAAAAAAAAATGTCATCAGAGAGCTGTTTGCAAAGACATTTTAAATCCAATGTGTCTTCTTTTAGTATTAAACTCTTGTAGAATATCCCGGGATGGGAGAGGCCATATAGGTTATCTAATCCAATTATGCATTTCATGCCTGACTCACTTCTATACCCCGAAAGAAATGACAGCCACATGACCCTGCCATTGTGGTTGGTGACCGAGCAATCCACCATGACTTATACAGTAAATACACAAAAAGGAACAATGGCAATTTGAAACACGAAATGTAGAACGCTACTTTGAAATATGGCTTGTGTTAATGTTTGGGAAAGTAGTGCTTTTTTCTTCTGTCATTCCTGGGGGAAAGGGTGTTAAGCACTGTGGCAGACACTGATTGCTGTCACCAGAATTGGTTCTCCTTCATCTCCAATGTTTGCTTGGCACAGGACGGCTCAAAATAAAGCTTACATTCCCCAGCTTTCCTTATAGTCATGCATTTTAGTTACTATTGCTGTGTCACAAATTACCTCAAAACATAGAGGCTTAAAGCAACCTTTTTATTATGCTCAAAAGATTTCAGATGGGGCCTCACAGGTCTGCTTCTGTCATGCTGGCATGACTTCTATCAAAGCAGTCAGAAGCCCACCCAGATTCAAGAGGAGGGGAATTAATGTTTCAACTTTTTTTTTTACTTTTTTTTTTTTTTGGCCCTGCGTATGGCATGTAGAAGTTCCCTGCCCAGGGATTGGTCCCCCACCGCAGCAGAGACCCGAGCCACGTCAGTGGCAACATTGAATCCTTACCCTGCTGTGCCACAAGGGAACTCCAATGCTTCAGCTCTTGTCTAGGGAATGGCAAGTTCACAATGTCGAAGAGCACATGGGACAGGAGACATTTTTTTTAGCTACTTTTGGAAAATGCAGTCTACCCCAGCACAGGTGTGACCATTGACTAGGTTCTGGCCAAGTGGATAAAAGAGGAATTGGTATGTTTAGGGGTGTGTGTGTGTGTTGGGAGGGGGCTTTTCTTTTCCACTTTCCTCTTGGGTGAAATGTGGATGAGTAAACTGGGGGTAGAGCAGCAATTTGGACAACAAACTGAGGATTACAGAGCAACAAACTGGAAGGAGGCTGGGTGCCTGATGTCCTAGAAGCAACATACCAGCCCTGAACTGTTTGCATTTACATTACAGAGAAATACACTTCCTTTTTGTTTAAGCTACTTTATTTTGCATTTTCTTGTTAATAAAAACTATCATCATAAATGAAGACAGATGATACAAACTTGTCTTAAAATGCTGGATCTATAAAGACAATAATAATATGCAATGTTTGTATGGTTAGAGTTGACTAATATTGTGGGCCATGGTATTTTTATAAACTGCTTATTCCTTAAAATGCTTGACGCTTACCATTAGAAGTAACTTACTATATTTCAAGACAACATATTGTGAGATTAAGAAATGAAAATAGAGAAAACATCCCCTCATGGAATGACTACAAGTTGTATTATAAACAAAGAGGTAACACCAACATGTATTTTTATAAAAGGGACTAGTTTGCTACATATTGATTTCTAGACTTTGAATTTTCTAAGCCATGTATTAACTTTTTTTTGTGGAATTTTTTAGAAGAATAACTAAATCATCTTGCTTTTGAGATATTTTATTTACAATGATATAGTCATGGTAAAAATGATGTATTTTAAAATAGCATTTAATTGGCAAAAAAATAATTTCCTAATTCAAACTGTAAATATTTGCAGAATAAGCCTCCTTTTAAAGTCAAGAACTTCTCTAAGCACATACATTTCCAATTCTGTTTTTCGTTTTTGCTTTCTTTTTTTTCTTTTATAGGGCTGTACCTGCAGGGCATATGAAGTTCCCAGGCTAGGGTTTCAATTCAGCTGCAGCTGCCACCTATGCCACAGCCACTCCAGATTCTAGCTACTCCGCATCCCAGCCGCGTTTGGGACTCTTCGCTGCGGCTTGTGGGGGTAACGCATGATCCTTAACCCACTGAATGAGGCCAGGGCTGGAACCCACATCCTCATGGAAACTTGTCAGGAACCCGCTGCATCACCGCAGGAACTTCTGTATCTCCCACTCTACTGCTCTTTGTATGGAAGTATGTATTCCTATTTTGGGAAATATAATTCAAAACCACTCAAAGCCTAAGGGGAAAGTTTTAAAATAAACAATAACGGTTTAACCAGGCAAAGCTTTTTTTGCTTGAGGGCCTTCTGACTTGACAGTGACATTTTATTCCAATTGCTGCGCTGTCCTGTTTAAAGACCATCGACTAACTTTGGTAAGTACCTCCCAATAAATGGTGCATTTGTCTTAACAAGTACTAATTGAATAGACTGGACAAAGGGAGAGCATCAGTGAAGCAAAACAATACAATAGGACAGATGGAGAAATGCTGGATAAAATGTTGCATTATCTTTTTGTGCAAAAGAAAACCAGTACCACTATATGACTTTAAACAAAAGACATCTTCTACATTTATCAATTCAACTAGATTCTCGAGAAAAATAAAATGCCAAGGTGGAGGCCGAAGTTTCAGGGCAAATCGCGCGGCACCACCTCGGCGTGGGCTCCAAGTGGTGAATGAGGCGTGGGAATTCGGCTGAGTGGCCTGGCAGCTTTGGCATATGCGGACAGGTGGACAGCGAGAAGCGCCTGGGCGGGGTGCGGGTGTGACCCGTCTAGTCTCGGGTGGTGGGGCCCCTGCCTCGGCCTAGCCCCTCCGAGCGCGCCCCGCAAACCCGCCGGCACCTGCCTGCGTCTTCAGGCCCGCAGCGGTCGGAACTGCTGCGGGAGCGAGGAGCCAGCGGGCGGAGGTTGCCATGGTTTCCGGGAATCACGTGGGGCGCTCCGGGGGCCCCCTCCCGCGCGCCGCGGCGGGGGCGGGGCGGCCCGGGCGGGGGGAGAGGAGCGGCAGCGGCAGGAGCAGGAGGAGCCGGAGATGCTGCCAGCCCTCCTCGGGCCGCGCTCGTTCAGCCGCCGCCGCCGCCGTCGCCGCACGGAGCAGCCGCGCGCCAGGAGCCGCGGGCCGGGCCAGCCGGGCCGCCAGGGCCCAGTGCGCCGCGCTCGGTGCCGGTAGCGCCGCCAGCGCCGTCCGCGCTCGCTCGGTGGCCGCGGGGCCCGAGGCCGGTCCCGGGAGGGGGCGAGGGCGGCGCCCGGGTGCCCGCCGGCAGGGGAGGCAGGATGAGCATCGAGATCCCGGCAGGACTGACTGAGCTGCTGCAGGGCTTCACGGTGGAGGTGCTGAGGCACCAGCCCGCGGACCTGCTGGAGTTCGCGCTGCAGCACTTCACGCGCCTGCAGGAGGAGAATGAGCGCAAGGGTGCAGCGCGCTTCGGCCATGAGGGCAGGACCTGGGGGGACGCGAGCGCCGCCGGCGGGGGCGGCACCCCCAGCAAGGGGGTCAATTTTGCCGAGGAGCCTATGCACACCGACTCGGAGAACGGAGAGGAGGAGGAGGAGGCCGCGGACGCAGGGGCGTTCAACGGTGAGGATCCGACCCCCCGCCCCCCCGCGCGCGCCGCTCCCCCTTAGCTCTTCGGTCCGGTAGCTCGGCTCACCCATCTCTCCTCGCGGTCCCCACCTTCCCTACCTTCCCATCGCGCCCACCCCCTCAGCATCCATTTCTGTCTCCCACTCGCCCACCTTCCTACTCAGCGCTCTAGTCGTGCCCTCCCCCTCGTCCCTCCCTCTGGAGATGGGAAGTCGGGAGGTGAGGCTTCTCTGCCCACCCGCCCCTTCTCGTCCTGGGCTCGGAGGCCGAGGCCGGCCAGCTTGCGGTGGGCATCTGAGAGATAACTTTGACTAGGGTTGGAGACATTTCTCTCGACGGGTATCATTTTGCATAAAGGCAGCTGGCCCACTTGGCATCCTCTTTCAGCCCTTATGTTTATTAATGGAGTGTCCAAAGCGAAAAGGCGAAGGGTGTTCGGTCGGATTGCCTTTACTGTTGTTCGGACTGCAAATTTACTAAAAGGAGCGTGGAATTGGACTCACGAGGCAGAGCAAAATTTATGGTGATAGCTTTGGCATTCTTGGAAACAGAGTAATCTATTATTTTCCAATTTACCAATGCGGCGTTGTAGTGTTTTTGGACTCACAACAAAGGATCCTGTTTAGCCTGCCACCCATGGGGTCTTTGGAATGAGGAAACGGGCTAATGGTTTTCTTTTTATTTTAAACAACTATTGAATTATTTGGTGCCTTAAAAAAAAAAAAAAGTGTGTGAAAAACACTGTAGGAAGTTCTGAAAGCTTGTTGGTTGTCTTTAGAATGAAAAGCCAGTGAGTAATTGTAGGGACTGTGCCAGACACTGAAGCTAGAAAGAATGAATGGGAAAGAAAAAGGGATTTTCTCAAATAGCTGCTCCTGGCAGGTCCCACCCCTTGTGCTTACAACCCTCTCTGACACACACAGACACAACATGCCTAAGTCCCATCTTTATGGCATCCCAGCCTAAAATATATGGGGGTGCAAATGTGCAAGTGCTTTTCTCTTTGTGGTGTAAGACCAAATGTTCATTCAGCATCACACTACCTTTTATTTATTTACACTCCCTCTGGTTTGTGTGTCCAGAGTGCATTCCATATAATGAAGACATTTTCCAGTGTCATTTCCTTGTATATGTTCCTAGGAAGGTGTTCCTTTTCTTTGCAGAATTGTTGAAATGTGTTATAAAATTAATGTATTTTTAGCATGTCTGAAGCAATCACACACAAAAAAAAACGTGGAAATGAGTGCTCTCTGAAGGTGAAAGGAAAGATTGCTACTTTAAAAATTTTAATTTTGGACTTTGTGGTGTTCTAGGGCTACGATAGTAATAGTCTTCATTGTTCATTTTGCACAAGAATTTGATGGAATGCTTTTCCTACCTGAAATGAGAAAAGGATAAAAGAGTACATATTTTAAGAAAGATGGGCAGAAGAAGCCTATGATTGATGACACAGAAAGGGCAGAGGCATCTAATACTTGTTTTGTACTCCTGAGACACATGCACACACAAGAGTACATTCACATGCGCGTGTACACACACACACACACACACGAAAGAACTCATTTCCAAGATTGGAGAAAACCTAGGGACTAAGGGCACTTGGTAAAAAACCTGTATTCATTCTATTCATTATGTTGTTAGTTATAACTAAAATATTTTGTTTGTATAATGCTTTTGAAGTACTTTGCATTGATGATTTCGTTTTCTCCTGACAACAATGTCTATTGTACACAGAACAGATTTGATTGCCATTTTGCAGTGAAGAAATAAGCCATTAGCTTCTGAACAGTAGGGATCTTTTTATATGGTTTTAGACTCTCCAAAGCATCTTTATTGTAAAAATTATTCAGTGTGAGTTTTAGTAAATACTTGTTAATGAATTGCCCTGCTTACTCCCCATCGCACCCACAAAGACTTTTTTGATTGCATCCAAATACAATTTGATCATCATCCAGGGCACACATGTGCATATGTATAACAGAAACTTTGGCAGCAGTACTTCCCTTTTCTATGTGCCATAGAAAATATCTATTAGAATATTTTTTATTCTAATCAGGTCTCTCTTAATTTTTTAAAAGTAAATTGTGTTGAGACCCCCAGTTTAAAAACAGTTATAGGGTTGGCAGACTTGTTTGGAAAGGGCCCAACAATAAATGTTGTAGGCGCTGTGAGCAACATATGGTATCTGAATATTCTTCTTTTCTTTAATCATCCCTTTACATACATATTCCCTCTGGAGACTAGAACTGTACAAAACTGGCCATTGATCAAGGCCATAGTTTGCCGATCTGCAGCCACAGGAGGAAAAAGAGTCAAAATAGTGCCATGGGGAGTGGGGTGGGGGGGAAACAGGTGTGAGCCTGTGAGCCTATCAGTTTAAGGTCTAAGTCCAAAAATGTACCAGAATTATAAAACACCAGATACTGGGTAATTCTCCTGGCATAATAAAGAATAAGTACCGGAAAACAAGGCTTAATTTATTGTGACATGATGCAAGATCAGCTGGATCAATAATTCTTTTTTTTTATTAATTAATTTATTTTTGGCCGTGCCTGTGGCATTTGGAAATTGCCAGGCCACAGATCTAACCCTCAACACGGCAGTGACCCAAGCCACAGCAGTGAGAAGGCCAAATGCTTAACTATTAGGCCACCAGGGAACTCCTGGATCAGTAATTCTTAAATTTTAGTAGATATCTCAAGGAAGTTTGATTCAGAAATGAATATTACCTGGTACTGTTCTTGGAGAGCTTTTTAGAATAGGTTGGAATGGGACAGGGAATCTCTTCTTTACAGACACCCCCAGGTCATTCTGATAACCACAGTTCCCCGACCACCCTTTGAAAAATACAGATCAGCAGATAGTGGTGATTATAAGATCCCTTTCTCTTATTAGCAGCCTAAAACTAGCTGCCATTTATTGACATTCACTGTGTACGAGGCACTGTCTAAATGCTTCAATTCATTATCTCAGCTTAATAAGAAAGATGAGACTGTCACTTGCCCGGTGTTTTATAGCTAGCGTGCTACAGAGAATGGAACACAGGTGGAACACCCTTTCTTAGGAGGAGGGTGGGGCTGGCCTCACTGGAGCAGCCCTTTCATGTCAAGCTCTCTGAGGCCTTTAAGGTTCTGAAAAATTAACCCATCCAAAGTCATACATAGGACTAGTAAGTAGTAGAGCCTGGTTTCTCACTCACATCTCTCTAACCCAAGACCATAAGAGGTTTTTTCCTTAGTGCGATTCGTATAATGGCCTGACTCACAGGTCAGGTCTTCCTGGTTATTTTCCCTGTAAAGATTTGCATTGATTGATTCATACTCTTATGAATCCTTTTAGGACAAGCGATGGTATGTGTAAGAGGCTGGGCCAAATAGCAAGGTTTTGACCGTGAAACTGCTATCCATTGACTCACATAGAGAGATCAAGCCTATGACCTTGAACTCAGTGTGGTGGTTGACTCAAGTAAGTGAACCCAGGTTTGGTACCATAGCCATTGATGGCCCTGGGCCAGAAGTCATATGGGCGAAGGTGGTCTTGACTTTTCTTCTGCCTTTCCAAAGGACCCCTTCCTCTGCTGATAGCTTTCCCATCCCCCTCCTATTCTCTTCTAATTTTATCACCTCTGATGTTTACTTTCAGTTCAGTGTCAATTCTGGTTAAAAGGGCAACCTTTAGGTGTTAGAATTATAGTGACATATGGTGATCCCCTTTCTGGAAACTCTCGATGTCCCAAGAGAAGCTAGAATGGAGATTATGCCTCCCTCTTCCCCATCCTACAGAAAGCAAATAATACTTGACTTGTCACTTCTGCAAGGGCAGTGTCCCTAGGCTTGGATTTTATTAGGAGGGTTTACAGTAGGCCAAAGAATTGGATCAGTACCATTGTGGAGTGGAGTCCATGGTAATTAATGGTTTTATACAGACATCATTGTAAGATCTTGTGTTGCTCAATTATTTCTTCAGTGAAATGGCTGAAATTATAAAAGGAAGTCAATAAAATTCCAAATTACTCTGATAAATTGACAAGTGGTTAGAAACAAAACTAATTACATGTGGGCAGGTGAAGATCAATCAACCTGGAAGAACAATAAACCAACATAAAATGTAGAAGAACTAATGTTCTGTATTGTGGAAGAAAAAAAATCTAGACTTCAAAGTGGATACCCAAGGCAAAAATATAAAACCATAGCTTATGAGTAAGCGTGTCAAAGGTATATAAATAGAAATTTAGCGTGTAAAATCTATGACTTAATCCTCTTAACTCTGATTGACGTCACATCTTTGTTGGAGGACTTTATCTACCTTTGCTTTTTTACGATTTAAAGGGAATGTGGAGAGTAGCAGAGATCTTGAAAATTATGCAAAATATTGGAAAGTTGAAGCTTCGAGTGGGAGATGATGAGAACAAAGGTATTTATCATGAGAGTACATGGTTGCAGGAGAGTTGAGAACAATGTTCACACGTCTGAAAAATTTTTCTTAGAGGATTGTGAGCAAATATTCTTCATCTCTGCTAGATACTGAATTCGAGGAATTAAGCTTCATTGTCACTTGGAAGAGTAAAAGTCAGAAATTCATCCAGCTGAAAGGGCATATATGGTCTTCCTAAAATGAGATGGCAAAGCAGTAAGGGCGGTAGACAGATTGATTTCCCAAGAATCAGCTGTGAAAACGTTCTTAACCGTGTTCATACTGGGAGTGAAAAAGGATGTTGGCCTATTGCATTTATGGCCTGACAGCAGGAAAGTGTAGAGCAGTAATCATAGCCTTAAAGAAGTATTGCTTTGACCAATTTTTTAGCCTCACATCTATGGGCCCTCATTTAAGAACTTGCTCTCCCGGTGCTTCTAGAGACTGTTATGAGACAAAGCAGGCAGTCCTTAGCTCTTGCCTTCCATTTTATGTAGCTCTCCACATAGGACTAAAGAGATTTATTTTTGCAGTGGTATCTATGTAGTGGACTGAAAGTTCAAATGGCTCTTCAATGTGTTATCAATCTCTTGAATCCATTTAATTGGTTTGAAAAATGTTCGTGAAAGTCAGGTTTGGGGAGTTGACTTTAGATTCCGACCACATTTATTTTCTTGTGTGTATGAAGCGCTGTGCTAAGCATGTTGACGTGTCACGGTAGTCTTAGTACCTGCCTCCTCAGGTTGTCAGGAGGATAAAGGGAGTCATGTTTGTGAGGCCCCGAGGACAGGGCACACAGCAAGCATGGGTTGCTTGCCAATCAAGTGATCTCATTAACATGAAGACTTACAGAAGTGGAAACTGTTCTTTCAGAACAGCAACTTCATCATGTTTGGTGGGAGTGAATCTACTGTGTGCACTTTTTAGAGAGATGCAGTAGGAAATGAGTTTACTGGGTGGTTCCGCTTAGGACTTAATGTGAAGTTATGGTGTGTAGTAATAAAACCCACATCCTTTCAACTCACCATGTGGAGCTAAGCGCTCCAGGATTTTGTGATTAATGAGACTTTATGGCTATTAGACATTTATATAGCAGTTTTAAATCCTCCTGAAATGGACTACATCATTCATGACAATAGCACAAATATTGAAGCCATGATTTTAGTTATGAGCATAAAACATTAGGGAAGTTAAAAAATATTTTTGAGTTAGGATAGCAATTGTGATTTTTCAAAGTAGAACGTATAAGAACATTAGTCATTTTAATAGTAGTAGTAAATGGATTGCTTTAGGGATTGAAATTGGGTAATCAAAGGACAAAAGAGTGTTCTTTCTCAAACTCTTAGCCATCTATTACTTTAGACTTTGGGAAAAGGAAGCCATGGAGGGATGGGAAGAGAGAGAGGAGTAAAATTGGTTGGAACTTGTAAAGGGTTCTTTGAGTAACTGACACTTCTTCTGAAGTGATGGCATAGAATGCAAACGCCTAAACAAAAAACTGAAGCATTGGATACTTTCATATGTTTACCTATCTTAAAAATCAAATTGTTTATCTATTATTAAATGTACGACTGTAACAAGTTTTCCATTTGAAGTCATGAAAGCTTTCCATTTGAGGTCCCGCATAAAGTGAGGTAGTGTGTCTGGGTGGGACAGAGTCAATATCTAGTGGTTATTGATTGTTGCAAATCTCGTTCCATGGATTTCAGATTTTGTTGTTGGTTGGGTCAAAAACCAAATGTGTTTCTTTTTCCACTGTGTAAATACTGACAAGAGGCATTTGAAATCATCAGGGAGCAGTTTATTTGTGATCTATTTAAAAAGTCCTTTAGTGAGAGTAACAGCAATAGAGAAGGCCTGTGGTGGAGGCTAAGGCTGATGGAATATTTGGGGTGAAGGCTTTGGGGACGAGGACTGCGTGACTGACCTTGAGGTCTCTCTCAGGAGTGTCTGCAGTCATACAGGAAAGGGGCTGAGCCTGGGAGAGCCTGTTAGGAGGAGTTGTGTGTACGTTGGGAGAGAGGATGCTGTGCTCAGTCACTCAGCACAGATGTATTTATTGAGAGCCACCTCCTTTTTTTTTTTTTTTTTTTTAGCAAAAAGAAATAATTACTCTCTTAAGTTTACTGTCTCTGTATTTGAGAAACAAGCAATCTTTTTGTCGGAGATTATCTCATAGATAGTATATGTGGTCTATTTCATTTAACAGATGGAGAGCTGAAGACCAGAGATGTTCCTTACTCACATTTAGTCGGTTCGGGCCTCTTTGTTCATGGAACCATCAGTTACATTTTGTGTGTCATTTATATTAACTTACATACTACGAATCCTTTCTGTCTTCCATCAGGGCGATAGATAAGGTTTAAATGGCTAGGCTAGAGAGAAGTACTACTTTTGTACTTTTGCCTTCAGGGTTACCTTTTTTTTTTCCTCTTTGATTTTTTTCCTTGCAGTGAAATCTTAGATTTTTATTTTGTATCAGTTGTTTAAGAAGAGGCAATGGAAAAACAAACAAACAAACAAACAAAAAACGTGCAGTGACTTTTCTGAGTTGGTTGAGTTATTATGGTGGTTTTGGTCCTGTTCTTATTGTCCTCCCAGCCTTGTCCATGCCGTTTAGTTGTTGGAATAGTTGCCGAAGCCCATATACAAACCACACTATCATGCTGATCATTATCTTTATTTTATGGGAGTGAGTTTTGTGTTTCGGAAATTCAAAATGACTCAGACTGTTCCATTATGTAATTATTTTGTGGAAAGAATTTGAGCTAAAATTTTCAGGTCACGGCTTATATGAAAACAAAACAATCTAAAAAAAATCAGAAATATAAACACAGTTGGTGTAACATTTTTAAATGTTTCAGCAATAGTCTCTGCCATGTGTAGCTTAATATGTTTGGAAACTAAAAAAAAAAAAAAAAAAATCATTCCAGTTGCTGCTGTTTAAAAATGTTTCTGTGTTTTAAAAAAAGACAAAAGGTCAAAATATAAACACATGTTCTACATAACAGGGAAACCAAGAAGATATACTCTGTACAGTCATTCCGGTATCTATTTGGCTAGGGACTGACATTGTTTAATTTATGCTAGCTGTTCCAAGACAAAATAGTTCATGGGAATGATATTGAGAGGATTTTTTTTTTGATAAAAAAAGAAGAGAAAAACTTCCATTTGTTTAAATACATTTTAGTTAGACTCAAAAAACATCCTTGTAAAAGGTTCTGAATTAAAACATGACTCAGCTGTTTCATTTCACTTACCATAGAAAGCTAATGTTGGAGTTCCCGTGGTGGCTCAGTGGTAGCGAACCCCACTAGTATCCATGAGGACGAGGGTTCAATCCCTTGCCCGGCTCAGTGGGTTAAGGATCTGCTGTTGCCATGAGCTGTGGTGTAGGTCGCAGATGCAACTCAGATCTGTCGTTGCTGTGGCTGGCACCTGTAGCTCCTATTCAACCTCTAGGTTGGGAACTTCCATATGCCACGGTACGGCCCGGAAAAGAGTTTTTTAAAAAAAGAAAGAATGTTTGTTGATTTATATATTTTTTTTTTATTTAATCACCATTAACATTTTTGGCTGCTTAAATGCCAGACACTGAAATAAAGGCTATTGATACATATCATTCAGCCTTCCCCAAGGTTAAGTGGTAGAGTCAGGACTTGAACCTGACAGTCTAAATTCAGAGCCCTTCTTCTTAACCATGGTACCTGCATTTCATTTTTAGTAACTCTTACAGCAGTAACATGGTTGAAAAGAACCATATATCAAAAAGTAAGCTCCCTGCTTGTCCCTCTAAAAATTTAGTCTAGCCCAACAATTGATCTGTCCCTTTTACAAATTTTTCTCTGTCCGTTCTACCAAAATTAGCACTTTATACACTTTAGAAACTCAATAAAATGTTTATTTTTAGAGATGAACACCTCATATACTGAGCTGTTTAATTCTCAAAACTTTTTTGATTATGTACCCTAATCTATTAGATTTGAGTAGGCATCCCCCATGTATGTCTCTATACATTTTGTGCATGTCCCAGAATATTAATTATTATGTATGTGGTAAAGCATCTCATGATACAAATTTTGAAAGGAAGAAGTAAAAAGTAGTTGTAAACAAGGTCTAATTTTTTTCCTATACCCTAAAAGATTGCCTCATACTCTGCCTTGGGGTACATTAATTCATTTCGGAGACCACAATCCTAATAATACAACTTAATCTGATACTCTGTTAGTAAAGCTAGCTGTAGTCAACTTTGACTTCCTCTTTTAAACTCCTAGACACACAAAAAAAGGGGTTCTTTCATAAACATCCATTGAGTAGTGAATATACACTGTAGAGGAACCTAGTTCAACATTGATGGAGACAAATATTCTCTTGGTCCTGAGTTCTCAGTCCTCTTTCCTTCACGGTCTGCCAAATCTACTCTTTATCCAAAGGTTAGCTCGTGTTTCACACGACCAGAAAAGCCTTGCAAGATTCTCTGGTTGACATGAATGGTGTCAATATGGCAGGGTGAACGTGCCCTACATCAGAGTAAGCTCGGTGGGTGTGAGATGTGCCCACCGAAGGCAGGCAGGCAGGCAGTCAGGGATATGCAGGAGTATGCTGCCTCGCTCTAAGACTTACTTTCCTGCCTGCATGCACTTTGCCCACAGTAGGTGCTCAAATACACTTTGAATATTGAATATCTAATAATAGTAAATGTCTGTGAGTGGTATGTTTCCTTTTTTTATTTTTTAAATGATTTTTATTTTTTACATTATAGCTGGTTTACAGTGTTCTGTCAATTTCCTACAGTACTGCAAAGAGACTCAGTCACCCATACATATGTACGTTCTTTTTCTCACATTATCATCCATCATGCTCCATCCTAAGTGATTAGATATAGTTCCCAGTGCTATACAGCAGAACCTCATTGCTTATCCCTTCCAAAGTCCATGGGTTTCTTTTCTGTGGAAAGGTTTATTTGTGCTGTACATTAGATCCCAGATATAAGTGATATATAGTATTTGTCTTTCTCTTTCTGACTTATTTCACTTAGTATGAGTGTCTCTAGTTCCATCCATGTGGCTGCAAATGGCATTATTTTGTTCTTTTTTACAGCTGAGTAGTATTCCATTGTGTATATATATATCACATCTTCTTAATCCATTCATCCGTTGATGGACATTTAGGTTGTTTCCATGTCTTAGCTACTGTGAATAGTGCTGCAGTGAACTGGTGCATGTATCTTCTTCAAGGAAAGTTTTGTCCAGATATATGCCCAAGAGTGGGATTGCTGGGTCATATGCTAGTTCTATGTATAGTTTTCTAAGGTATCTCCATACCGTTTCCATAGTGGCTGTACCAATTTTCATTCCCACCAACAGTGGGAGGCTTCCCTTTTCTCCACACCCTGTGAGTGTGTATTTCTAAAGTGATTAAAACCTTGGGCCTGTGAATATTTAAAATAGTCTCCTAATAATCCTTTACATGAATGCATTTTTTAAACATCTTCATGAAACATAAAAGCCTTCGCCTGCCTTTCTTCAGTTTCATAGGTTCAGACTTCATTATATTAAAAATGAAGTGGCATTGTATTTTGACCTGATATTTGGTCACTGTGTAAAATATGAAGAAGCCAAGCACTCGGACTGGTTGGGGCTGAGGATTGCACATTCTCATCAAGGAGACGTTCTGACCCTCCTCCCCCCAAACACTGTGTCACTGCTTCTGCCTCTATGAGCCCATGCGAAATCCCAAACTCATCTCTTCCTCTGAACCTGCTTTGTCCTTTCTTCCCTCTCTGTCTTGCCTCGTCCTTGTAATCACCATGAAAGCAGGCTGCTTTCCTCCCTTGATTGTGTGAATCTAGCCCACCCCGCAGGGCTCACTCTCCGTTTGGAGCCCTCCAGCTTTAACTCTAGCTTCAGCGCTGGAATCAAGCTAAGATTCAGGTTGACAGATCTACCTACTTATCAGCCTGCTCCACCAGCATCTTTTACAGGCACCTCCAGATAAGGTTGTCCTGAATTGAATGTGTTATCATCTACCTCAACTTTTTTTCTTTCCTATACTCTCATTTTTTTCCCCTCCACTAATTTGATAAACATGGTCAGTAGAGCACCTTTCCTCTGACTTGTACATCTTAAACCTGATAGTTTATGGAAAACAAAACAGATTGCTTTTAGTGCTCAGAATTTTAAAGTAGTGCTGAAAAATCAGAAACAGTGGAAACTTTTAAAAATCTATGACTTCACTTTGGCATAGGCTTTGGCTTTGAATTCTGACTCTGCCGTTTATAACTTTTGGAATCAAAACCACCTGTGACTCAGTTTCTTCATCTATGAAATGGGAATCATGATGGCACTTACCTAAGTGCTGTGGTAGGAATTAAATGAGTTAACAGTGTCTGACATAAACTAAGCCTTATATATGGGTTTGTTTAAAAAAAAAAAAAAAAGAAAACAAAAACAGAGAAAGGCAGGAAGAAAGAAAGGGCAAGTTTTAGAAGTCAGAACAAGACAGTTTTTAAAAATGAAGTTTGATTGGAAATGTCAGAAACTTGAGATTGCTTTCAAGGCAGTGTAGTAATAGTATTTTTAAAGAAGTTATCAATAAAAGAATATAAAAGTCAGGTCTTTAGATCTTTCAGTTAAGTGTTTCAAACTTAAAAAATGCTGCTTTTTTAATTCTCAGGTCCTTCTTGAATTCTGTTGCATGTGTAAGGTAAATAGTCTGACTCTAAAAAAATAAGTTTTTTAAAAAAAGCAATGATATAAAGCTTTGCTTTGTTTTCACACCCATCTCCTCCCTTGAGAATCGGTGTTTAACTGCTAGAATAAATAAATTTGTGTGAGCAAAATCTCCAATTTTATGGTTTTATTCAAGTTTTAATAAGTCCTTTTAAAACAAATTGGGAAAGATTAGGTAGGGGTATTGAAAATACTTTGATTTAAATGAGGCATATGCTTATGGTAAAAACATGAATACGTGCCTGAAATATAAACTAATTGGAAAAAATAAGTTGCATTAAATTGACAGCTTGTTGCCATTTCCACATGTCATAATATTTATGAAAGTAAACTCATGGTGGGACATGTTTTCACACCTAAGTTTTACATTAGAATGTGGTTTTATTCTGAAAACCCATAATCCTATACTTGCTTCACTACAAGTTGCTGTCTTCACAGATTTTTTTGAAAGGAAAAAAAAAAAACCAATCCTTTTGGATATCTTTGTTTTTACATGACATGGAGTTGTTCACAAGTCTTTAGTATCTTATTTGACTGTCATTAATGGCACTTTACCAACCTAGCAACATTAGGACCTGTGATTGCTAATAATTCCTTAAAACAACATTTCCTTATAATTCCTTAAAAAGAGTTCAGATGGTATTTTACTGTTTGAATTTTAAGAAAAACTCATTTGTAGAAAGGATATTTTGGAAACTGTATTTTGGGAGCACATTTAGCATAAAAAGGGTACAAAGCTTCAGTTATGCAAGATGAAAGAGTTCTGGAGATCTAATGTATACAGCCTGGTGACACTTAGCATGACTGTATCATATGCTTGAAATTTGCACACGTGTCTAATAGAGGTGATGGCTAAATTGTTTAGCTTGATTGTGGTGATCTTTTTACAGTGTATTCACATGTCAAAACACCAAATTGCACACCTTAAGTATATACAGTTTTTATATATTTTTATATATGTCAAAGATAATTAAAGAAAAAAAAAGGCAATGTGAGCTAATCTGGTTGGACAGAGAGTGTTAGAGCACACCGAGACTTTTTTTTTTTTTTTTTTTGCTGTTTTAGGGGTCACAGCTGCGGCTTATGGAGATTCCTAGGCTAGGGGTTCAATCAGAGCTACTGCTGCTGGCCTACACCACAGCCACAGCAACGCAGGATCCTAGCCACATCTGTGACCTACACGACAGCTCACAGTCACGCTGGATCCTGAACCCACTGAGCGAGGCCAGGGATCAAACTCGCATCCTTATGGATCCTAGTTGGGTTCCTTAACCATTGAGCCACGACGGGAACTCCCCGAGAGACTTTTATCTGCCAGAACCAAGAAGAGCAAAAGTTTTTTCCTTCTCTCTTTTTAAATTGTGAGATATTCCCAGTATATAAAAATGTACAGACACTAAATAAGGAATTCTCACATAAGGCATCCCCTGTGTCTAACAAATTTTAACATTTTAGCACTTAAGTTTTTTTCTTCTTTTAAGAAAATATCACATATATAGTAGGAGTCCCCTTGTGTACCCCTGTTTTATTCCATTCTCTTAACTTGTTCATTGATCACCATCACTGTGATGAATTGGTGATTCTGTTTCCTATACGTGTTTTTTTTCGTTACATGCACAGCATGTGGAAGTTACTGGCCAGGTATTGAACCTGTACCACAGCAGCAATTTGAGCCACTGCTGTGACAGTGCCAGATCCTTAACCCATTGAACCACAGGTGAACTCCTTCTCTGCATGTTTTTGTACTATTACTACATAGGCCTTTATTCATTCGTTAGAAATAAGGCTATTTTTCATATATTCAGAGTTTGTATAGATTGTGCCACTACAAAAGTTTCATTTTTATAAATTATCCTTCAACTTAATTTTGAGAACAGTGTTTAAGACAGTGTTACATTGATTCATGTAGCTTTTATTTTAAACTATTGGTGTATATATATGTGTGTGTGTATATATATATGTATATAGACACTTTATCCTTGATAAATATTTTGCTTGTTTCTTTTTTCTTTGTCTTTTGTCCTTTTAGAGCTGTACCCGCAGCATATGGAGGTTCCCAGGCTAGGGGTCTCATCAGAGCTGTTGCTGCCAGCCTATGCCAGAGCCATAGAAACCCCAGATCCCAGCCACATCTGTGACCTACACCACAGCTCACAGCTGAATCCTTAACCTACTGAGTGAGGCCAGGAATTGAACCCACAACCTCATGGTTCCTAGTCAGATTTGTTTCCCCTGCGCCACGTCTGGAACTCCCCTGCTTGTTTCTAATTTGTTGTTTTTATAGTGCTATTGTGAGCATAATGTGTGTGTGTGTGTGTGTGTGTATGTTATGCAGCTGTCTTAGAGTTTTTCATAGTGTGTTCTGGAGACTCCTAGAGGACCATTCTCCTCCTGCTCCTTGGCCTTTTCAAGAATCTATAGAGTGAAAACTATAATAATAACAATAAGTTCTTTGCCTCTTTCCCCCTTATTCTCTCATAAGTGTGTAATGGAGCTTTTCAGAGGGAACATAATGTATGATATTGCAGCAGATTGAATGCAGAAGCAGATTTGAGATCCCAGCTGTCTTCTATACAACAGATTTGCAGAAATGTAAAACAGAATCATTCTTTTTGTCAAATTTTTTTGTTTTGGAAAATACAGTTATTTTCATAAAAAATGTTATGTACGATAGCCTATAATTGTATTGGTGTTAATTTTAAGCAAAATGACATTTTAAAAGCAGTTTTAATTCCTAATACAATACATATTGATGGCTCTAACTCATGTAAGCAAACAATTGTTAAGAGTGTGGGAGTTCCCGTCGTGGCGCAGTGGTTAACGGATCCGACTAGGAACCATGAGGTTGCGGGTTCGGTCCCTGCCCTTGCTCAGTGGGTTAACGATCCGCCGTTGCCGTGAGCTGTGGTGTAGGTTGCAGACGCGGCTCGGATCCCATGTTGCTGTGGCTCTGGCGTAGGCCGGTGGCTACGGCTCCAGTTGGACCCCTAGCCTGGGAACCTCCATATGCCGCTGGAGCGGCCCAAGGGATAGCAAAAAGACAAAAAAAAAAAAGAGTGTGAAGAGGTTTTGAGACCATGGAGATTGTAGACTACACGTCAGGGTACACACCTAAGCCTGCGCAGGCTGGCTGTCGGGAGTGCACAGCACCCACGGCACCTTCTGTTGCTGTGTTGACTCTGCAAAGCTGTTACACCAGTTTACACTTGCAGCAGTAGTATAAGAGTTCCTGGTTCTCCACATTCATGCTGCCGCTTCATATTGTCAGATTTTAACCAGCTTTGCTGATAGGCTTGAAATCTCATTGTGAATTGAAAATTTGCTTTTCCCTGATTACTAGGGATCTTGAACATCTTTTTGTGTTGGTTGATCATATTGAGAGTTCCTCTTCTGTGAAAAAACTTTTTTCTCCCCATTTTTTTCTCTCTGACCAATTGTGTTTTTCTTATTGATTTTTAGGAGGGTTTTTCCCTTCCCTCTGCTCCCCTCCCACCTACCCTCCTTCCTTCCTTCCATGTCAATTTTAATTTGATTTAAAAAAATTGGAAACATGGATCCTCGTGAAATCCTCTTCTCCATATTTTAATTAAAAAGTGCCGTTGCTTTCTGCACTGATCATCTTGTGAAATTTTTTATTATTTTTGTTGGAAACTAGCATCTGGGTTACATTTTTATAATTATGGGGCATAAATGGGATTACTTTTTGCTACTTGTACAAAAAGCCAAAGGCCAGTCAAGCTCTACTGGTTTTTTTTTTTTTTTTTTTTGGTCTTTTTGCCATTTTCTTGGGCTGCTCTTGGGGCATATGGAGGTTCCCAGGCTAGAGGTCCAATCGGAGCTGTAGCCGCTGGTCTACACCAGAGCGGTCCAATTGGAGCTGTAGCCGCTGGTCTACACCAGAGCCGCGGGATCCGAGCCGCATCTGCAACCTACACCACAGCTCATGGCAATGCAGGATCGTTAACCCACTGAGCAAGGGCAGGGATCGAACCCGCAACCTCATGGGTTCCTAGTTGGATTCATTAACCACTGAGCCATGACGGGAACTCCAAGCTCTACTGTTTTTTTTTGTTTGTCTGTTTTGTTTGTTTTTTGCTTTTTAGGGCCATAGTGCAGCATATGGAAGTTCCCAGGCTAGGGGTCGAATGGGAGCTGCAGCTGCCAGCCTGCGCCACAGCCACAGCAATGTGGGATCTGAGCTGCGTCTGGGACCTACATACGACACAGCTCAAGGCAACACCAGATCCTTAACCCACTGAGTGAGGTCAGGAAATCAAACCTGCATCCTCATCGATACTAGTTGGGTTCATACTGCTGAGCCACAATGGCAACTCCAAGCTCTACTCTTTTTAAGTCTATTTTATGTTTATGCCAATACTGTATTTTAATTTATAGGTTTCATAAATGTAATATGTATTATAAGTTATCACTTACAATTGTCCAAATAATCTATGCATACCAAGAAATACCCCTGTTATATTAATTGTTTGAAATATTGTTCATTCAGTATTTTTTGAGCCAAATACATGTTATATATATCAAGCATTGTTCTAGGAGCTTGGGGATATCTTAGTGAAACAGACAAGGAAAGACATGGTCCTCTCAGTAGCTGGGAGGAAACACACAGTAAATATAATACACTTAACTACTCAGCCGTAAAAAAGAATGAAATAATGCTGTTTGCAGCAACATAGATGCAACTACAGATTCTCATACTAAATGAAGTCAGTCAGAAAGAGAAACATCAAAACCGTATGATACCTTTTATATGTGGAATCAAAAATATGGCACAGATGAACCTACAGAACAGAGACAGACTCACAGACGTGGAGAACAGACTTTTGTTTGTCAAGGGGGAGGGAGGGGGAGTAGTACCAACAGGGAATTTGGGATTAGTAGATGCAAACTATTACATTTAGAACAGGTAAGCAATGAGGTCTTGCTGTACAGCACAGGGAACTGTATCCAATCTCTTGGGACAGACCATGATGGAAGATAGTATGAGAAAAAAAGTCATACATGCATGTATGACTGGGTCACTTTGCTGTACAGCTGAAATTGACAGAACATTGCAAATCAACTACACTCTGATAAAATAGAAAACACCGTAATACACTAGATATGTTCAGAGAGTGCTGATTGCTTGGAAGAAAAGAAGCAGAATGATGTGATTGAAAGGACCTGGAGGGGACTTCTTTAAAGTGGGTGTTCAGAAAAAGGTTTCTTTAGGAGGGGACATTTGAGCTGAGCCTAGAATAGCAGGCAAGGGGGAAAATTTGAATATGGTTATTTTCTATAGCTGTACTTTAATGATTAGGCCAACCTTAATGACCTCCCCTGACTGTTTACTCAGTTGGTCTTCATTCGAGAGCACTTATATTTTTCTTAATTTCCCTTTTCTGGGTCTGTTTTATTGTGACTTTAGGGATGTGTGACACTTGGAACACCCCGAACTTTTGGCTTTCCTAGTGGTCTCGTCGGGATTGTTCATTCTACCAAACAAAACATTAATCTTCATAAATCTGCCCTTTGCACGTGTTCGATCACGTAGGTTTAGAGGAGACAATTTAAGCACACGCGGAAGTGGAGATTGAACTGATGGAGTTTTGACAACGGCTTTTCCTATCTCCTACTTTTTTTCAGAGACCGCGTTTTAAAATCCTAAAATTATATGGGAGCCTTTTTCTTGACATTGTTATTACATCAACTCTGTGTCCGGTTTTAGAAGCTTCGTTACCTTAGGATTTTCTAGCTGAAATGATACTTTCTGTTCCTAAGAGGGCATTTTTGGTAAAGTCCTCATGAATTAAAAAGTGGAGCGTCAAGTTCATTCATGAGCAAAGTAAGTAGGAATTTTTTTTCCCCCAGAGTAATCATTTTGTTACCTTGGTATTTTAGAATATGTTATATTTTGAGGAGTTTGCTTTATGAATAGATAAAATGAAACTGCATCTTTTTAGGGGTCTTAAAGCTGGCACATTCTAAAGGCTTAACATTTCTATTTTATCTCACTCTGCCCCACCTCCAGCCATGCTCCATTTGTCCTGCCTGATCTCATGCTGTATAATCACAAAGGAAGAAGGAAATTGGTCCCCCAGATGCCTGCCTCTGAATAGTTCCATCATGTTTGATCGGAAGGACTTTGAGGGGATTATGGCTCTAACAAAAACACGGAAAATACGTGGTCCTTTTCAATGTCAGAAATGAAACAAGTATAAAAAAGTTTGAAGATTGTGTCTGTGAGGTTAATGAGCAAAATATTTCAGGTTTTGTTGTTGTTGTTCATTTGCGTTTGTTGCCCTTGATCTTTTCAAAAATTTATTTCTTCTTTGACTGAAGGGTGAGCCTTGTTTCAGTTTTAATTTTTGAAGCACAGGCATAAGAGAAATTAATTTACTCTGAGCTAAGTATTTATTCTGTCAAAAATAATTAGTGAACATGGTTTCAATTTACATAATTTTTAGTATCTTTTATTTAGACAGCAGATTCAGGAAGCATTTGTTGCTCGAAAAGGCTACTCATAGGAGGATAGGGATGTTAAATGTTCCACTGATTGTTGTGTACATCTCACTTCAGAGTACACGAACCCTTTTCTCCAAAAGTCCGTTTAACCAGTGTGGCTCCCACATAGAGTGGCTGTGTGTGTGTGTGTGTGTGTGTGTGTGAGATGACCATAGAGCACAACTCAGGGCTCTTCTTTCTTTCTTTCTTTCTTTTTTTTTTTTTTTTTTTCTTTTTTGGCCACCCCAAGGCATATGGAATTTCTGGGCCAGGACTCAGATCTAAGTCATAGTTGCAACCCACGCCGAAGCTGCTGGATCCTTTAACCAACTGAGCTGGGCCAGGGATCAAACCTGTGTCCTGGTGTTGCAGAGACCCCATAGATTCCGTTGCAACAGAGCGGGAACTCATCTTATTTCTTTAACTTGTAGCTTTTCTCCCAGCATTTTGCTCAGAGGTGCAGACAATCTGCACTACTGTCAACCTGGCTTTCCTTTTCACAGACTGAACTCATTGGTTCATGCTTTCCCCTGACTGCTTTTGTTTTTATAGAATTTCTTAGGCTAGTCCTCTACAGAATTTTTCTTTCACCTTAGTTTCTCTGTAAGGGTAGCTGCTCGCATGATATAAGCCCTTGCAGTCATTGTATTTGAAAATACCCCCAGACTCGATTGAGCTCTCCATTGGCAGGGACTCTTATATTTCCAATGTTCAGTACCTACACTCCAGAAAGCAGTAGGATAAGTGGGACAGGGAGACTCACTCTGTTTACTTCACAGAGTTGATGGATGTACCCACAGCTACCTACTCAGTGCCTCTTATCTGCCTGGCACTGCTTGTCTTGGGCTTAGGGCCTGGAGAGGTGAGGAGGTAAGAGGGTCCTGCTGGCACCAGTGGGGAACCCAAGTCACAGGTGTAGGAGGCTCCTTTTACTGCTAGGACTAGAGAGGCCCTTTCAGCCACCTCAAGTGATGGAGTGTTTTTCTTGTCAGGATCCTCCAGGAGGAAAGACAACTCGCATCCATTACCCTTCTGGATCTCCTGGGAGCAGAGGAATTAGAACTCATCCAGTTTGGGAACTGACGGGGTCTCTGGGCAAACAAGCATTAAGATACTCAGAGGAACACAGGACTCTCCCTGTTCCTCTGGAATGGCACTTGGGAGAAAGTCAAACCTGTATAAACATTCCCCTATTTTTCCTTGAGGATTCATTAAGATGTCAGGTCATCTCTCTTTAAAATATTAGAGGAGTTTAGAATATTCTTAAATCATATGTTTCCTTTTTTTTTTCCTTCTATATTCTCTTGGTCTCTAGTAGTTTGTGTGTGTGTGTGTGTGTATGTGTAAATACACTTACAGAATATCCATAAAATAGCAAAATTTAAAAGCAGAAACCAAGAGTTTGAGAAACCCTGATTTAACTTAGTACATCTTAAAACATCATCTGTTAACTTTCTGGTGTGAATTTGTGCTGCTGTTTGCTTTGTATATTTTAAAAAATGGTAATGTTAAAATTGGTACACCAGCTCAGAATAAATAAACATCGATCTCACATTTGATTAGAAATTTATAGTTTACAGGCACTTTTGAACATAGTTTTTCTTTCCTCATAAAACCTTGAGTTAAGGAGGGCAGACCTCACTTTGCATGTTTTTAAAATTGAGAATTTTAAAGTTGCATTATCCACAGATTCACGGAAGGTAATGGGGCCAGCTGTGGAGCCCAGGCCTGCAGACCCCACTCGGTGCCCCAGTGGTGCGTCCTTCTTCCCCTTCCTTCTGCTGCCTTTCCCGGTGCTTGTGTCCCTGAGCAGGAAAACTCCTTGCACACTTTGCCCATGTGCACGTTGCTTTGCTTCCAGCAGGGCCTCCACCCTGAAGCTCAGCCTTCTTCCCCATTTTGGTAGCTAGACTGAAAAACTAGAAAAATTGTGAAGGTTACTTGCTCAAGTTTGTGTAGGAAACACTTGTGTTTCCTCCATGCCAGTGGATATGAAAGGATATGTTTATGAGGGATTGGATTTTTGAGAATTGTTGTCAAAACCCAGTGTTTATCTTGATGGCTGTGTACCACTTGCCTAGTGACCCCATCATCTTAACTGTCCAATCCCGTGTCCTGGTGACTTCTGAGAGATGGAAGTCAGTCGTATAACCTTTCTACTCACAACTTAAAAATTAATAATAATTTTTAGCAAAAATTAAAATAATTCATAGAAAGTAAAATGTGTTTCAGCAGATATGGACTTACATGTGCACAGGAAGACATAATATAGTTAGATTTTCCCACTGACATGTAGAATCACTATGTGAATGCTGCAAATGTGGTCTGATCAGTTTTGTACTGGCCCTTCACATGCCCCAAAGGGCATTACCTCAGTGACATGATTCTTTGAAACCACAAAACAAATATTAGTAAAATTCCAAACAAAACAAAATACCCTCTCCAATCCCCTTTATGTCGCATTTTTGCTGTGGAATATTTGACATGTATTAAAACTGCCTGTAATAATTGTATTTATATATGAGCAGAGCTAGAACTTAGGCTCAGATGGTTATAAGTTGACTTGGTTGCCAACATGAATGTCCAGTGGGATATGTGAAAGTAGTATAGGACAAAATTATGGGATTCAGGACAGTTCTTTGTTACATAGGACTGACCTGTACATTGTCTGTTGAATGCCAAGGATGTCCTCTAAATTATTGTGGCAATCGAAAACATTGCTCCCACAAATTTAGAATACACCTCCTAATTGGCGAGGCCACCTTGTTGAAAATCTCTGCTTTGAACACTTAAGATAGACACAGAAGCCTAAGGGACCGCAGAGAAACAAAGATGACCCAGCATTTCAGTTGAGAATTGAGAATCATGTAGGGCTGAAATTTCATTGTCTAGAAAGTCTAAAGGGACAGGCCAATGGTGTCTGCTCTGTTTTTGCCTTAAGGCTGAGGTAGGCTTTGTACCTTCATCCTCCGTTGATCAGCCTGCAGTGTCTATTCTGTGTTCCTGTGGTTGCACACTCTCATTTCTGACTAGGTTCTGAAGGAGTTGTGAAAAGGGGGGTTGAAAGTATTCAAGAAGGCCGATGGAAGTTGTTTTTTGTGTTTTTTTGTTTTTAGTGTGGTATATAACATATATAGACAGTTTACCTGATGGAAGGCTTTTATGTAAGTAATTTGTGACTTTGCAGCTATATGGCTGAATTATTTTGGTATATAAATAGTGAAAAGTTGATCTCTCTTGGTCAGTTTGGAGATGTAATTTTGCTGTCCACTACAGTATTTTAATAGTTGAGTTTGTGAATTATTTCACAGAATTAATCTTTAATAACAGCAGAGTTCAATATGGAAGGAGATTATTTACCTATTACTGTGTGATTTCAGGAATCAGTATTTTTGCTTTGTGTTTGATGTATTCCACGTGAGGCAGCCTTTTGGTGCTGGATGTGCCTGAGTTCAGATTATCAAGCTCTGCCACAGGGTGGCTGTGTGATCTAAAGCAAACTAATCACTATCTCTGAGCCTTACTGTAAAAATGTCATCATCAGTAATATGGCAGGGCTGATACTTAATAACATGGTTGCAGGGATTAGTGTAAAACATCTGACAGAGGTTTCTTCTAGTGCTTGTTCCTAGGCCTCTCTGTGTGTGTGTGTATGTGTGTGTGTACGCGCACAGTATAACCTAATGCCAACAAAAATTTTGTCTTATTTTTTTTACTTGTATTTTTTACTTTATTTATTTCCATAGTGTGAACAATTTTTATAATTATTGCTTTAAAAGTATTTAAGTAGGAGTCCCCTCATGGCTTAGTGGGTTAAGGATCCAGCGTTGTCACTGGACACAGGTTCAGTCCCTGACCAGGGGACTTCTTCCTGTGTATACGAACCATAAACTTACCTGCTTCTCTCAAGACATAAGGTTTTTAAAAATCTCATTTCTTGAGATAAGTGGAAGCAAAACCAAGATGAAACAGCAGAGCCACGTGCGAGGAGTGGGCCAAAGTTGGCCTCACCAGCTGAGCGATGCCCTCCACACACCAGCCTGAAATTACAGCCTTTTGTAGACAGATTTACATGCCGTGGACCTTTGGGCCACACAAAAATTGTCAAAACCACAGATATTTAATCTGAGACTATCAAGGATATACTATTCTTCACCTAATAATGATTTTAGTATACATGGGCATTTTAGTTTTGCTTTCTGAATTTTTTCATTTTAAAAATGATGCAGTTGAATTGATGTGTACATATGTTACTTTTTCCTTCTCCAGTATTATTTCTTGAGGATAAATCACTTGAACGTAGAGTTACTCTATTAAGGGAGACATACCTTTATGGCATTGGATGTAATTGCCAAATTGTTTCCAAAAATATGGATCTATACTGTCTATAAGTGATTTCAGCTGTACGTAACTAGGGATTTTTTTACTTCAGGTGTTTTGGGGGGGATGATTTAACAGGTGAAATATTGCTATCAATTCGTATTTCTTTGGCTACTAGGTAATTTAAATACTTAATTTTTATACACTTATGGTATTTCTTCTTGCATTATTTATTCATTCGTATCCTTCTCCTGTTTAACTTACGAGATCACTTAACAATTTAGGGCCTTTTAAGGGTTTTGGATAAATTAGAATTTTATCTAATCATATTATTCTGCTTTTCTCTTTCAGCTCCAGTAATAAACCGATTCACAAGGCGTGCCTCAGGTAAGTCCGAGTGTGGATTTTGCTTACTAATGATGACATTTTTAAAATGATGCTAGTATTGGACAAGAAGTTATGAAAAGAGTAATTGCTCAGAGTAATAATTTATTTGTTAGTTATTTTCTGAGAAAACACAACCATCTGATAAAATCAAGAAGCCAGGAGGTAATTGGAAATATCCTCCGAACGGCTAAACTTAAAAATCACACTGTGCCCTGAGGCTAATCTATGAAGAATCTTACCCTACTTTGTTTATTTCTGCTCTTGATAAATGCTGTCTGCATGGTTATCTGATTTATCAGCCATGATTTAGATACAGTGGTTTAGAACTTGGGTATAGAACATCCTGGAAACAGGTGAGGATGAGAGTTTTAAATAAGGGACAAGAAAACTCAACATGCAGATGTAAGAACTTGTCATTGTCATCGTGGAACCGTTTAGAATAGGAGCAAATTGCTTTGTGTTTATAAACACCCTGGGGCTATGGCTGGCCTAGTGATAACAAGTCACCTCCTGCAGAGTCACAGTGGAGGACCTTAGCAGTATACTGACAGATGCTCAAATTCCATTTGTTGTACTGAGTATAGATACTCGGTTGGGAAGAACAGGACACAGTTGACAGCGTTTAGGTCCTAAATGGTTTAAGGAAAGTGAGTTTGGGCATTGAAGTGCATAAACTTTATTTGGAAAATTCCCCTCTGTGGAATACCTTCTTCTCAGAAGTGAGAGGATAATGAAGTGCTATCATGTTTGGTTTGAAAAAAATGACTGTTTTAACTAGAACTACAGTTTTTTGGGTTGAGACACAAGATAAAATTTCAAACTGATCATTTTTGATGTTTGTGTAATACAAATGACTCATTTGTTTCATAAAATGACCATATTTCCATCTGCGTTGTATTATTCTTAAATGTGTTTTAAGATTGAGTTTTGTTTTTAATTTGTCAGCCGTTTCTGGTATGATTTACTCTTACTATATTATGACCTGGTCTCTAAGGAGAAAGAGGATCTGGAACATAAGCTCTGTGGGGGCGGTATCTGCTTTATCCTCCTGAGTTTTTTGTCACGTCAAGGCATAGCTATCTTAAATGTTGAGAACAAAGAGTAGATCATAATGCCTTTTGTGGAATGAGAGAGTGTGTTTATGTCAGTAAGGCATCAGACTTCAGCTCAACGTAGAGCCATCAAGGGTGATAGTGTTCTGGTGTAATTTGTAGTCATTTATGAGCAGCGGTGGAAACAGAACAATAAGAGAGAATCAGTGTGATATCTTGTCTTCGCGATGTAAGATTCTTACCATAGAAACAGAGCTAAGACTCAGAATAAATGATCTCCTTTTCTGCCTCAAACTGCATGACATGAGGCATTTATTTCTGGGCAAATGCCACTAATATTTGTTGTTCAGTACACTTAACATCCGTGGATGGGTCAGGGGCTCTAGTATGTAGGTTTGCTTTGAAACACCATTATTTTAGTCCTCACTGCCACCACTAAATCTGTGTCCAGACTTGGCTGGAAACGCAGACATACTGGGATGCCAGCAGAGAAATACATATTCAAGTCAAATGTTGTTGCACTTATTCTGAGAATGACAGACAGTAGGAAATGCCAGTGAAAACAGCAGGAAGAAATATGAGCTAAAGAAAAATAAAGTGATACCAAGTTTAAGAGTCATGTTGTATCACCTCTCTTTAAAACGTGTAAATGTTGTTACCCTAATACTCTAACAGTCTGAAAAGCACTATAAGAATGACCTTTTTTAAAAAAAAAATTTTGTTTTATTTTCCCACTGTATAGCAAGGGGATCAAGTTATCCTTATGTGTATACATTACATTTACATTTTTTTCCCCACCCTTTGTTCTGTTGCAACATGAGTATCTAGACAAAGTTCTCAATGCTACTCAGCAGGATCTCCTTGTAAATTTATTCTAAATTGTGTCTGATAATCCCAAACTCCCGATCCCTCCCACTCCCTCCCTCTCCCATTGGGCAGCCACAAGTCTTTTCTCCAAGTCCATGATTTTCTTTTCTGAGGAGATGTTCATTTGTGCTGGATATTAGATTCCAGTTATAAGTGATATCATATGGTATTTGTCTTTGTCTTTCTGGCTCATTTCACTCAGTATGAGATTCTCTAGTTCCATCCATGTTGCTGCAGATGGCATTATGTCATTCTTTTTAATGGCTGAGTAGTATTCCATTGTGTGTATATACCACATCTTCTGAATCCAATCATCTGTCGATGGACATTTGGATTGTTTCCATGTCCTGGCTATTGTGAATAGTGCTGCAATGAACATGCGGGTGCACGTGTCTCTTTTAAGGAGAGTTTTGTCCGGATAGATGCCCAAGAGTGGGATTGTGGGGTCATATGGAAGTTCTATGTATAGATTTCTAAGGTATCTCCAAACTGCTCTCCATAGTGGCTGTACCAGTTTACATTCCCACCAACAGTGCAGGAGGGTTCCCTTTTCTCCACAGCCCCTCCAGCACTTGTGATTTGTGGATTTATTAATGATGGCCATTCTGACTGGTGTGAGGTGGTATCTCATGGTAGTTTTGATTTGCATTTCTCTAATAATCAATGATGTTGAGCATTTTTTCATGTGTTTGCTGGCCATCTGTATATCTTCCTTGGAGAAATGTCTATTCAGGTCTTTTGCCCATTTTTCCATTGATTGATTCGCTTTTTTTGCTGTTGGGTTTTATCAGTTGTTTATATATTCTAGAGATTAAGCCCTTGTCGGTTGCATCATGAGAATGACCTTTGACGTTGATTATTGGAAGGAAAAGAGAACTAATTTATGAAGTACCCCTGATGGGTTAGGCACTGTGCTAATAAGCATTTTATACACTTTTTCAGGCTTTTAGGCAAGGAAGATAAAATTATATTTACTATCTTAGGAAAAAAAACCACTGGTCTTCGTTTAAAACTTTTTTGACAAGGGAGAAGACGGAAACAGTCCTAAGATATCTTGAGGAGGAAATTCTACAGTTCTCTGTTAATTTAATTTAGTGGCTAAAAGTAATTTATTAGATGAGAAAATACTTCAGTTTCTTTTAAAGGAGCATTTCATGAAAATAAAAAAAATATCTACTTAAGACAGAAATTACTATTTGATAATTAAATATATTTCTTAGGATATCTTTTTTGATGAAGTTTTAGTTTAGAAATACTTTCTTTTCAGAAATAAACTGTGTGTTTAAATTTGTAATATGAGCTCTGTAATGTAAGGGAAAAAATGTCAGGTAAAATCAACCAGAAGTATAGGATATGAGTTTGTTTCTTATTCATCTGTTTTTAAATAATAATTACAACAATAAATACTGCATGTGTACGTTACAACAGTATGTTACATACAGTGTTAGATGTTCAGTCACTGATTGAGTAAAAATTTAAAAATAGTATATTATGATATATTCCTAATCTGACTGGAGTTTCCTAAATCATTGAAGTTTTGACTTTTGATATTTATACCACATCTATCAAAAATAAATATTTCAACCTGAATACTTCAAAGAAAACATTTCTTCCTTTTATATAAGCCTTTTCTTTTTGTTGTGGTTCATAAGGATGAGAGGAATGTTTATATTAAGACTTTGTTTAACAAGGCCCTAATACCTAATAGCTCAGTGGGTTCAGGATGCAGTGTTGTCACTGCTGTGGGAGCAGGTTTGATCCCTGGCCCTGGAACTTCCACATGCTGCAGGCTTGGGCCAAAAAAGAAAAGAATGTGTTTAACAAATATATTATTTTGGATCATTTTTATACTTTTATATTTTTATTACTTCGGATCACAGAGTCCTGTGAACTCTCCTCCTGTGTCTTCAGTGCCTGCCCACAAACCTGTTGGGTTGGTTGGTTTGTTATTTTTTGTTGCACTAGCAGCATATGGAGGTTTCCAGGCCAGGGATCAAATCTGAGCCCTCGCTGCAACTTTTGCCGCAGCTGCAGCAGCACCAGATTCTCAGCCCACTGCATCACAGTGGGAACTCCTGGTTTTAATTTCTTTAAGCCAAGGGGATCAGCTTCACTCAGTATTTTCAAAAAAAATTCCTAGAATTTAAAGAGTTTGTAGAGGTTTCTGGGTTATGTAAGCTAGTTTTCTACCTGGTTCAGGAAAGAAAGGCATATACTGGAGTGTGACTAACAGATTAAAAACAGATGGGCATTGGAAGGAGGGCATCTTGCCTTTATGTTCGATTGGATAAATTCTATAAAACAAGATGAAACTGTCAGACTTATCTAAAATATATCTCTGTTATTTCCCTGACACACACTCCATAGCCTTGGTTTGTTTACTTCTGTGTTTATTGAGATGTAACTGATGTATAACTTCCTGTATGTTTAAGGTGTACAGATGTTGATTTGATACATTTATATATTGCAGTGTGATCACTCATAACCTTGTTTTTAAACAGCACCCCCATAATCCTATTCTTAAAGAAAAGAAAAAGAAATACTGCTCTTGTTCTTTAAAAACCGTTTCTTCTCTGGGTAATCACTTCTTATCAGTATGTCTTTTTAAATACACAGAAGTCATATGCATAATTTATTTGGGACTTTTGATAGAATTAACACTGACCGTTCGGGGTTTAATTTTTCTTAAAGCTTATATGACTTTCTGTTTTGGAAAAGTATTCTTTTTGGTGGAAAAATGGAAATATACCATATATTGTTATAGTTATTGTTAAAAGTTAGTGGTAGTAGTAGAGGTAGGAACTGAATAAATCTTTGAAGAATAAAGCTTTGAGCAGACAACAGTTCTGTCGCTTTGTTGTTCGTCTAGCATGTTATATGGGAAAGACCTCAGGGCTTAGAGTTACACATACTTGAATTGAAACCACTCGTTTACTGTGTGAATTTGCATGTAAGATATTTACCTCATGGAGTTTTACTTTCTTATTTTCGTCTTCTTTCAGTTGGGGATCACAACAGCTAGAGTCACCTTGGTTAGGATGGATAAGTTAGATGGTTTTTATAAAGCAGAGTGGGTAGGCTCTCAAAAACTTCAGTGGTCAGCTCTTTTCTCTTGAACATAGTTTAAAACAAAGCAATAAAACTCTCAGGTCTGTGCCTTGGTCAATCATCAGAAAGCCTCAGAGAGTCATAACACTGTTTGGTATTCACATATGGGCCTCACTTTTTATTGTTTGCATATTACAGTTTTTCAAAATACTATAATAGTTTTCCTCTGTGGTTTTTGGCTTTGAATTGAAAAACAAATTGAAATGACCCATTACTCTTGAGACAATACCTTCTCATGAGGTCAGCCCGCTCTCTGAATTTTTTTTAACCTCAGGATTTTGTTTTGAAAAAAGTCAAGCTTATACAAGAGTTTGTGGAATGGTTCAGTCAACACCTGTATCTAGATTTCCCAGTTGTTATTATCTTGCCACATTTTTCTTTCCTTCCTTGCACACACACAAACACACTGCTTATTTTTTACTGAGCCTTTTCGGCTCACACGTATCTCCTAAGAACAAGGACATGTTCTACATAATATAATACACAAAGAATTTAACCTTGCTGCTGTGCTGTTATCTCATCTGCAGTCTAGAGTCTGATTTCCGTACTTGCCTTACTGTCTCCTCGCCTCCTTTTCTTGTTGATGCTCCGTCAAGGATTTTATATGGCATTTATTTGTCATGACTGCATTTATCTTGTCTTTCGTAAATTGGCTCCCTGAAATTCTGGAATCTGTTTTTTTAGAGTTCTGACAGTTCTCCCCAACAAGGCAGTTCCTCATATCGCCTGTTCCAAGTTTTCAGACTGCAGGGGCATGTCCGCTATCTGGTCACAGTGCCCCACCCAAGGCCATGACATCTTTGCGTTGACATTTAGTATTGCTTCCACAGACTGTTGCTGAGCACACTTGCTCCAGTATGTAATTATTTCTCATTATAGAAGTGAAAATGGAACTCCAGATTATGAATTGGCTAATCTTCTTTTCTCCTGTAGATAATTAGTTACACTTCAATTTTTAGCTATAACATGAACAGTGAATTTTGTTGAATATTTTTAAAAGAGCTAAAATCTTATAATTCCCCCTAAACTAGCATTTGGAATAATTCTGAGGTGAAATTAAGTCTTTAAATCGCTTGCACCCACTGTGTAAAATGGCACATTAAAAATTCAGTAAAATCATCCCAAACAGAAAATGATTAGTCTCCAAGAAAAGTAGTGAAATAGCAGAAGTTCAGATCTTGTCTTGAATCTGATTCAGGGAACATATGCTTCCTTGATTCAGGGAACATATGCTTCCTTTTGTTTTATTGTGGAAATATTTTGTAGCCTTGGTGTTCATTGTTTTTGTTTTAAAGTATTTGATGAGAGCTTTTAACCCCCAAATTATTTTTTTCCAGAGGTCATTCTCATATTTTCAAACTAATTTGCTGGTATGAATATTTTTACATTTATATTTTGTTTTCAGAAGTTTGTTTCATGCTTGGTCATCACCAACACTGTACAATGCATGTGGGGAGAATACTACGTGAATTATTTTACTGATTCATTCAGCAAACATTTACGTAGTCTTTATTTTGTGGCAGATACAGTGCCAGGGCATGCAAGAAGAGTTAAGATAGGGGCTTTACGAAGTTCAGAATCTAATGGGGAGGCTGGCTGTGACTCATAGTGTGCTAAATACCACAATATCCACAGAGTGAAAAGGAGAAAATGTATAGTTTTTCTAGGGCATGCTGCTCACAGAAAGGGTGCCTTTGGGGCTGGTCTTTAAGGTTTGTGATGTGGGTTTCAACAGGAAGGTAGGGGGAGTATTTATGTGTTATCACTAGTAGCTGGCTATTTTTATTATAAAGTCCTTTTTCATAGTAGGCTGCTCTGCACTTTATCTCCACCATCAAGCATTTGTGGAGTAAGCAGATGCTTAAGGCCAGGAGATATTTCTGCCTTTCACTTAACCATTGCTTCAAAATGTTAGCGTCTCTCTTACTGGAGGGGGGGGGGGGCAGTAGGCCGTGGATTCAGTAGGCTGTGGATTCAAGTTGGAGTACTTGCTCTGCTCCTTATGTGTCCACTTATTAAAAGTGTGTGTGTATGGAGGGGGGCTTAGCTACCTTTCTAAAAAGGCTCCATTTCTCAAGATAGGAAATTGACACAATACCTATCTCACAAGATGAGTGTGTTGTTTAAACACTGGATAACCCATGCAAAACACTTTGCACAATATTCTCCCCAGTTTGGTTTCGCAGGCTCAGCCTCTTGTCCACATGGGTCTCCTGGATGTTGAAAAAGAATTGAATTGGCATGGACATTGATGTGTGCTGTGTTGATGGCCAAACTGGGAAGTGGCAAGAAGACAGAGCTAGGAAGTTCCCATTGTGGCTCATTGTGTTACAAACCCGACTAGTATCCAAGAGGACGTGGGTTCGATCCCTGGCCCCGCTCAGTGGGTTAAGGATCCAGTGTTGCCATGAGCTATGCTACAGGTCACAAGTGCAGCTTGGATCTCATGTTACTGTGGCTATGGCATAAGCTGGCAGCTGTAACTCTGATTCAACCCTTAATCTAGGAACTTCCATGTGCTGCAGGAGCGGCTTTAAAAAAAATTTTTTTTTTTAAATATATTCAAGGAGCACATACAGTGTATTTGGCTCTGGTCTGGGCCAGAGGCTGACAGGCACAGTTTAGGATTTAAATTGCATTGTTTATTAGCTGTGTGACCTTGGGCAATTTACTTAAACCCTCTTCTATAAAGTCAGACTGTTGTAACTCATGAAGAGAATGTAGGCAATGCTTTTTTTTTTTTTTTAAAGCACTGTGCGTGGCATTTAATGAGTGCTAAATAAACTTTTATATATCATTAGACTCCATTTGTCAAATGTAATCTAATGAAAATGCTGCAATATTAGTATCTCTGTTATTTTCACCACTAATCTATCCCACTTAATTTTAATTGGCCAAAGTGCATAATTCTGTGTGTCTTTCTAATTCCCTTACTCCACATTTGGAGTAATTTCATTAACACTGTGTTGATATTTGTGGGGAGAGGGGAGGGATTTCTCTCAAATGTAACATACTTTATTTAGCTTTTTAGGTAAAAAGCAACTTCAGTCTCCTGTAAATTATAAGCTGTGTTTGTAGATGGTTATTTTGAAAATAAGTTGATCCGCTTTTTAAGATTTAACCTTTAATTTGAAACGGGTGTATGCACAGCCTCCTCCCCCCTTTAATCAGATTGAGCCAGCTGCTTCTTGGAGCTGATTACAGGAGAATGTTACTGTCACTGGGCTCTGAGACTCTGAGCGCCCAACAGTGTCTTTCATACTAGCTAATCATTTGATCATGTTTTCTGATATATATATATAAAAAAATAATGGTACAATGGAGTTCTCGTCATGGCGCAGCAGTTAAGGAGCCCAACTAGCATCCCTGAGGATGAGGGTTCGATCCCTGGCCTCGCTCAGTGGGTTAAAGATAAGGCATTGTCGTGAGCTGTGGTGTAGGTCGCAGATGCTGCGGCTCGGATCCCATGTTACCGTGGCTGTGGTGCAGGCTGGCAGCTGCATCTCCAATTTGACCCCTAGCCTGGGAACCTCCATATGCCATGGGTGCGGCCTTAAAAAGACACACACACACACACACACACACACACACACACACACACACACACACACACACACACACACACACACACATTAATGGTAATGTACATTAATGTACAACTAAAACCACAAAATGTATCCAGGTCTTCTTTCTCTTACCTTGTCAATAACAGCCAGGTTTCATCGCCTTCACCACTTTTCCTACCTTCAGTCTTGTGTTATTAAAACCAGAGAGCATTGATTTTCTTGTTATTTTACATAAGATAGTATAATTGAATTGCTAAACAGTGAAAACAGATTGATGATATATTGTTTTCAGGGTGGTAGAAAAGAGGAGCCTTTATTTGGAAGATTAAACAGCTTCAATAATTGTATCAGGAGTTCCCATCGTGGCGCAATGGTTAATGAACCCAACTAGGAACCATGAGGTTGCGGGTTCGATCCCTGGCCTCGCTCAGTGGGTTGAGGATCCGGCATTGTCGTGAGGTATGGTGTAGGTCGCAGACGCAGCTCAGATCCTGCGATGCTGTGGCTGTGGTGGAGGCTGGCGACTGCGGCTCTGATTGGACCCCTATCCTGGGAACTTCCATGTGTTGCGAGTGCGGCCCTAGAAAAGACAAAAAAAAAAAAAAAATAATCATATCATTATGCCTGTTTCAAGGAATTATAAATGTTACCATCTTTACTGATCTCCATCAAAAAAAGGTGAAACTGACCCTCTCCTTAGATATTTGAAAACATTTCCAAGTTATAGGTCCTCTTTAAAAACATCTAGATAATTTGATATGCTCATTGCATAACATAAAGTAATAGTGTATGAGACACAAAGCCCTCCACAAAATGTAAATGGCTTTTATGCTGCGAGGTTATTTTCAGAGCTGGTTTTCAACAGGTTGCTGAGTGGGTAAACTGCAGTAGAAACTGAAAATTTCAACTTAGCATGTGTACTCTTGTGGCTTTCTAAAAATAAAATGCTACTTTCAAGTTACTTTTTTATTTGGTATTTTCACTTTATTCAGATTTTATGGCCCTATGACAGTGTTGCTGTTCTTTTTCTTCTCTTCTCAGAATTAGAATAATGAAAAGGCTTATAATCCAAAATTATGTATTTTTATTGATTAAAAAATAAACATTCATGTTGTATCTCCTAGGCAGTTAAATTAGAAGTTAAATAAAATCAAAGTTTGTCTTTAGTTAAATCATCCTTTTTGGAGGGATTCTTTTTTTTAAATAAATTTTATTGAAGTATGTAGTTGATTTGCAATGTTGTGTTAGTTTCAGGTATACAGCAAAGTAATTCAGTCAATACATATATATATCCATTGTTTTTCAGATTCTTTCGCCATATAAGTTATTACAGAATACTGAGTCGAGTTCCCTGTGCTCTACAGTAGGCTTTGTTGGTGATCTGCTTTATGTACGGTAGGGCTTATAGGTTAATTCCAAACTCCTAATTTATGCCCTCCCCCCATGCTTCCCTTTTGGTAACTTTAAGATGGTTTTCAAATAGAAGAGATTCTTGATGTTAAACTATTTGGGCGGAAGGACTGAAGTCTCTGGATTGGTGGTAGCTGTGGAGAATCATCCTGTATGTCTCATCCTGGACAGAGAGTTCAAGGCCGAGAGGATTCTATGTTTTTGAAGGTAGCCGGTGAGTCCTGTTAGAAGATAAACTGAGGCATATTAAAAACCGGAAGAATTTTTCGGAGCAAGAGTTCGTTCAGTCATGCACCATCCCATGTAGCAGATAGAAAGGGGCTCTGAGGAGCTGTGCAAAATGAAAGCCTTTTTATAGGCAGAAGAGAGCAGGAACAAGGAAGCGACACTAAGCAGAGAAGCTAACTGGTTATTACAAGGTCACTTCCCTTCCAGTCACTTCCCTGCTGGCAGGGGTCTGTCAGCAGATGACCTGCTATGCTGACCAGGTGACTCCTGATTGGCCGGTTTAAGATTCCAGTTCTGGGGGAATGGAAACTGTAATCGAGTTTGTTTGGTGACGTGAGGCTTAGTATAAGTGACGACATTTGGGGCTTGTAGTCTTTCTAACAGTCCTACATGTTTTTCATGAATTTATAATTCCCAGAGCTTTCCCCTTGCTTTTGTCAAAGAATACGTTTCCATAATAAGAGAAGTTGCTCAAATGCTTGACTAAGGATCATTTATTTTGGTTTTGACTCCTCATAGTCTGATTTTTGAAAGTAGATGTGCTCATGGGACTGCAGTGTGGACATGGGGACTGTGCAGGCTCTGCCTCTGACCATTTTCCCCATGACGACCCACGGGAGTCACTGCTGCTGCCTTCAAAGGAGGTCTTCCTATTGTCTCCATGTTTCAGGTGTGGAAACTGAGGCACGAAGAGGTTAGCATACCTGAGGTCATGTTCTTTTTATTTTCAAAATCTGATTAATTTGTTCTTTACAGTGGAATCAAATTAGTTTTTAACTGTTTTATTAAATGGGAATCACAGGCTAGTGGAACTATAGAAATCTTGGATGCTTCACAGACAAATGAGGCACTTGTTTGTGAGGGTTCTGGAATACACTAAGCCAAATGACTTCTATCTAGCTCTTTTTTTTTAAGTGATTTTTATTTTTTTCCATTATAGCTTGTTTACAGTGTTCTGTTGATTTTCTACTGTACATCAAGGTGACCCAGTCACACATACATATGTACGTTCTTCTTCTCACGTTATCATGCTCCATCGTAAGTGACTAAATATAGTTCCAAGTTTTATACAGCAGGATCTCATTGCTTATCCATTCCAAATGCAATAGTTTGTATCCATTAACTCCAAATTCCCAGTCCATCCCACTCCCTCCCGCTTGGCAACCACAAGTCTGTTCTTCATTGCCATCATTTTCTTTTCTGTGGAAAGGTTTATTTGTGCCATATATTAGATTCCAATATTAGTGATATCGTATGGTATTTGTCTTTCTTTTTCTGACTTACCTCATTTAGTATGAGAGTCTCTAGTTCCATCCATGTTGCTCCAAATAGCATCATTTTGTTCTTTTTATGGCTGAGTAGTACTTCATTTTGTATATATTCCATATCTTCTTAATCCATTCATCTGTCGATAGACATGTGAGTTGTTTCCCTGTCTTTGCTACTGTGAATCATGCTGCAATGAACATATGGATGCATGTGGTTTTTTCCAAGGAACGTTTTATCCAGATATATGCCCAAGAGTGGGAATGCTGGGTCATATGGTAGTTCTATGTATAGTTTTCTTAGGTACCTCCATACTGTTCTCTATGGTGGTTGTACCAATTTACATTCCCACCAAGAGTGCAGGAGGGTTCCCTTTTCTCCACACCCTCTCCAGCATTAGTTGTTTGTGGACTTATTAATGATGGCCATTCTGACTGATGTGAAGTGGTATCTCATAGTAGTTTTGATTTGCATTTCTCTAATAATCAGTGATGCTGAGCATTTCTTCATGTGCTTGTTGGCCATCTGTATATGTTCTTTGGAGAAGTGTCTATTCATGTCTTTAGCCCATTTTTCAGTTGGGTTGTTGGCTTTTTTTACTGTTGAGTTGTATAAGTTGTTTGTATATTTTAGAGATGATGCCCTTGTCAGTTGCATTGTTTGAAACTATTTTCTCCCATTCTGTAGGTTGTATTTTTTTTTTTAATGGTTTCCTTTGCTGTGCAAAAGCTTGTTGGTTTGATTAGGTCCCATTGGTTTATTTTTGTTTTTATTTCTGTTGCCTTGGGAGACTAACCTGAGAAAACATTTGTAAGGTTGATGTCAGAGAATGTTTTACCTATGTTCTCCTTGAGGAGTTTTATGGTGTCTTGTCTTATGTTTAAGTCTTTAAGCCATTTTGAGTTTATTTTTGTGCATGGCGTGAAGGTGTATTCCAGTTTCATCAATTTACATATGCTAGCATTTTTTTCTGTTATGATTTTTATCCTGAATTTTGAGATTATGTTAAAAGTTTTATACACTAAATTACCAACAAAGTAGAGAAAAGGCAACAGTTCAGAGTAATTTCTGGTGCCAGCATTGCATTTCTACACATACTCATGAAGCATTTATTGTTGTTGTTTACTAACACCCAAGGTATTCTTTATATGTTAATCACATTTTCTGTGCCCCAAATTACGGAATGGTTTATATCCTGATGCTTTTAGCAGTCGAATTTGAGTGATTCAGATTGTTTAGTTTTTGTCTTTTTTTTTTTTTTTTCTTTCTTAGTACCAGAAAGGGTTATTAGAAAATCCTCACCCTGGAGTTCCCGTTGTGGCTCAGCAGTAGTGAACCCAACTAGTATCTATGAGGATGTGGGTTCGATCCCTAGCCTCACTCAGTGGGTTAAGGATCCTGAGTTGCTGTGGCTGTGATGTAGGTTGGGAGCTGCACCTCTGACTCAGCCCCTTGCCTGGGAACTTCCATATGCCGTAGGTACAGCCCTAAGAAGTAAAAAAACAAAGAAAGAAAATTCTCATCCTGAATAAGTATAGTGTGGGGTATTACCATTCACTAAAACCGACTTTTCCAATTTTTCCAAAGTGATGCGTATACACCATGTAAAAAAAGCAGTTCCTGGTGCAACTTATGCTCTGCCTCTGCCCCTTGACATCTTGATTCAGATTAATTTTGATATAAATGTAAATATTATCTCCTTTCCTATTCAGCTAGATATCTGAAAATACTATGTTGCCACCCAAAATAATGGATATTTAGAAATATTATAAACGGTGGTATCTGTTTATACATGGAATTAACTACATTTCTGGAAATGGTTTGCTTGCAGTTTAGTGAGGTTTATTATTTCTCTTTGCTTCTCCCTGGAGGGGGGGCAAAAAACCCCTTCATATTTGGAAAAATCAATTTAATTTATATTGTCATGACTATCATTTATATATGCTTTTCAGATGTCTGTAAATCAAGCAGAAGAGTAATGATGCAGATATACCTAAGGAAGGGGCCAAGAACTGATTAAGTCCTGTTTGTTTGGTTTGTAGGATTGTAATAGTGTTTGTGGGTCCTAGAAAAACTAAAAAAAATTGAGTGGCATGTGTTTGTGTAGACTGGAAACCAATGAGTCCAGTATTCTGAGTGGTCTGAAAACAGTGTGTGAAATGCTCCGTGGTGATTTGTAAGGGAGAGGGCGAGAGAAGGGCCAGCGGAGTGGCTGTGGGTGAGGCGAGGGCTTAGAGGTGATGGTTTGTTCATTTTCTTTGTGTTCCTTTGCAGTCCTTGCCTTCTGTCCCCCATCTTCTGCGGTAGTAAATCAGCATCTTTTTTTTTTTTCTTTTTTTTTTTTGGCCTTTTTAATGATGAGTTCTTTTCCCACTGTGTATTAACTATTAAAATCTTTCTAACATGTGAATCAGTATCCATTTTTTAAATAGTTGTAATCAGTGTGTACATGTACTTTTTATATCATTTAAAGATTTTTTTTTAACTATAAAATTGGTATGTGCTCATGGTGAAACATCAAATAGTACAAAGGGTATAAAATGAACATTAAAGATGCCGGTTTCTCCCATGGTTCCCAGTCCTAGTCCTGGAGGTAACCACAATTAATGGTACTTTCTAGACATTTTTATGCATATACGTATTAGAATAAAAGTTATATCTAGCTTTACATGTTGCCTTTTGCACTTAACAGTATGCCATTACTACTTTTCATGTCCTTAAACTACAGGTACCTCATCTTTTTTTTTTTTTTTTTTTTTTTTTTTGCTTTTTATGGCTGCACGTGTGGCACATGGAGGTTCCCAGGCTAAAGGTTGAATTGGAGCTACAGCCACTGGCCTTCACCATAGCCACAGCAATGCCAGATCTGAGCCTCATCTGTGACCTACACCACAGCTCACAGCAATGCCAGATCCTTAGCCCACTGAGTGAGGCCAGGGATTGAACCACATCCTCATGGATCCTGGTCAGGTTCATTAACTGCTGAGCCATGAAGGGAACTTCCCTTCATCCTATTTTAATAACTGAAATGTATTCTGTTATATAGATGTGTTAAACTGTATTAATAACGGTATTCACATTTTAAGTACATGTGTCTTTGCATAATTGTGCAAGTGCATCTATAGGATATATTTCTAGAAGTGAAATTGCTTAGTCACTCGACCCACCTGTGACTTGGGTCGAGATTGTGGTTCGGATCTGATCCCTGGCCTGGGAATTCCATATGCCATGGGGTGTCTAAAAAAGGAAAAAAAAAAAAAAAAAAAAAGGTATGAGCATGTGAAACTTGTAAGACATTTTCAAATTGCCCTTTAAAAGAGTATACTAGGGAGTTCCCGTTGTGGCTTAGTGGTTAATGAACCAGTCTAGTATCCATGAAGATGTGTGTTGGATCCCTGGCCTTGCTCAGTGGGTTGAGAATCCGGCAAAGCCCTGAGCTGTGGTGTAGGTCACAGACCCGGCTCAGGTCTTGCATTGCTGTGACTATGGTGTAGGCTGGCAGCTGCAGCTCCAATTAAACCCCTGGCCTGTGAATCTTTATATTCTGCGGGTGCAGCCCTAAGACAAAAAATAATAATAAAAAATATAAAATAAAATAGTATATCAATTTACACTCTCATCTTATGCTTAACGTATAATTGTGGAATTTAAAAATATGTATCAGTGTGATAGATCAGTATGTTTTAGTGTCTTAAAAAATTTATGAGTAAGGCCTGGCATCTTTTCATTATTTTTGGTCATTTGTATTTATTTTTCTGTTAACTACATGTTCGATTTTTTTTTCCTTTACTGATTTGTTAAGTATTTGAGCTCTGAGGTCAGATGGCTTTGGGTTCAAATTGCGGTTTGCCGTTTATGAGCTTTTGCCCCTGAGAGGGTTATTTAGTCTCTTTGAACTCAGTTCATTATGGTGGTAAGAGGACCTGATTCATGAGGTATTGTTCGTTGATTGATGAGATAATGTAAAATACTTAACACATTTCCTCAAGTATAAGAAGAAGATAATATGTGTTTGCTAGTAGCTAGTGCTACTGAGGTTTTTTTTTAATTAGAAATATGGCAAGTGCCTTCATAGCATTCATATGATCACTTGTTTTTATTTTTTCTCTTTTAACAAAATGATATGCTAAGTTGTACTAATAGACTTTCTAATATTGAACTATCCTTTTATTCCTAGAGTGAACACTGTTTGGTCCTAACATTAATTATTAATGGTCTTCTTAAAATATGACTGATACATACCAACTATTATTTTACTCCAAACCCAAACACATTTTTTAACATAGAATCAAGCTTTTAATTTTAGGTATATTTCAGAGAACATTGTCGAATATACTTTCCCATTTTAGATGAGTAATTAGGGATCAGAGCTAGAAGTTATCTGGATATTTATCTGGAAATTATTTAGAAACTTGGTTGAAGCACCTAGTGACCCCAGCAAGAGGCATTTATTATGACTGAGATGTACTAGTCAGTATATATAAGAAGCAACCATTGTTCCATCCAGACTCTGGAATAAGAAATGGCATAGGAAAATGACATTTTGTTTCTATCTCATATTTTCATATCTATTGAGAGTACATATATTTCACAACGTTTAAAATAATAATCACAATGTAATTTTATAAAACTGCAAGAACATTTTTCATACATAGGAAAGGAGTATGTGTTCTAATGTGCCTTTTAAGGACATATGCAGCTCTAAAATAGTATGTTACATTGTTTCAGTGACTCAAATCCTGTTACTTAAGGTTAATTTTAGATTTGGAATCTAGCAGAGAAATGAAATACATATATAAGGAACATTTGTGCAAACTGCTTCTCATGGTTTTCCTTCCAAAACTTGCATTTTCATCTCTCCAATACTGACTTCTTTTTTTAATTCTTCCTTTTTAACTTCAGAAGTGTTAAGGGCATCAGAAATGTGATATGCCTGAGGTAAAGATATTTTATATTGAAAAAGTTAGAATTTGGGTTCTGTGCTACAGGTCCATTTTGTGTACAAACTTACTCGTGCATAATTAGAACCTGGAATTCCTATGAGAAACACTTTCAATAATAATAGCTACTATGTATTAAGGGCTTATGAGCCAGGAACTGTTATGAGTGCTTTGCACTTATTAATTCATTTTATTCTTAAAGCACCTCTGTAGAACAGGTACTATATTGTTCCAACCTTACAGGTGAGGTCACTGATACACAGAGGTTAAACCCTTGCTAAGGTAATAGCGACAGAGGGACAGATACAGGATTCAAATTCAGACGTTCTGTCTGCCAACCCTGAGCTCTTTAAATACTCCGTTCTACTGACAAAGATGAACTACTGCCAACTGTTCTATAAAACTATAGAAAATCTCCTACTTTATACACATTTTCTAGTCTTTAATAATTTTCAGTGAATGATACAAATGTAGGTGGAGAGGCTAAATTGAGTTCCCTGTAAATGATGATTAATTTTTTTTCTCACCAGAGTGCCATGTTTTTCTAAGTCAAGTAATTTTTTGTTTGGAAATCATGATTTAGGCAAATGTTGAAGAAAGTCAGTATTTGCCCAATAACTTAGATTTAATATTTGTAAAAATATCTTAAGTATCAAAAAATGCATCTTAACAGATTGTTTTCTCAAAATTTCCATTGGTATATTATATTAGTGTGCTAGAATTTACTGCTGTATTCTGTACCATAAAAAAATATACTTTAGGAGTTCCCATTATGGTACGGCAGAAACAAATCCAACTAGTATCCATGAGGATGCAGCTTTGATCCCTGGCCTCACTCAGTGGGTTAAGGATCCGTTGTGGCTGTGAGCTGTGTATAGGTTGCAGATGTGGCTCGGATCCCGTGTTGCTGTGGCTGTGGTGTAGGCCGGCAGCTACAGCTCTGATTCTACCCCTAGCCTGGAATTTACATATGCCGTGGGTGTGGTCCTTAAAAAAAAAAAAAGTAAATGTATTTACATACACACACACTGTAATTTCATATTGCTTCTTATGTGCTAATACATAGTAATACCCACATCTCTTTCATTAGAAACATTTGTATCTGGTATTCAGTAACCTAGAGTAATGTGATAATCAGATTTTATTGTACTGTTGTGAGATTTTGATAGAAAGCATACCTGTTAAATTGTTACTGCATACACTTGAGAATCTTGGCCTTGTTTCTAGTCTGTCACTGGATTATCTCTGACTTTTACTCTTGGTTTTCCTTTCTTTCTATTTCTCTTGCCACCATACCACTTAAAACATCGGTAGGTTGCTATAGCAAAGCTAGGTAATCTCTCTTGTTTTAGTCTTCCTCTTTTTTTCTAATTCATCTAACACATCTCTGTCATAATATTCTATATATCACACATGGTAAAGTCTCTACATTTTAAATTAATATTAGACTCAAGGCCCTGAGAAACTTAGACTCAATACCCCGTAACCCTGTTTTCTGTTACCCTAACAGAGACCTTCCCAGCTAGTCAAGTTGTGGCTGCCTATTGTATTCTGAATATTCTTTGACTTAAAATATGTCATGTAATCCTCTTATCAACTTTTTTTTTTTCTTTTTATGGCCACAAGCAGCATATGGAAGTTCCCAGGCGAGGGGTCAAATCCGAGGTGCAGCTTCCGGTCTACACCACAGTCACGGCAATGCCAGATCTGAGCCACATCTGCGACCTACTCTGCAGCTGCGGCAGTGCTGGATCCTTAACCCACTGAGCAAGGGCAGGGATAGAACCTGTGTCCTTCTGGATACTAGTCGGGTTTTTAACCTGCTGAGCCAGAATGGGAACTCAACTTTTTGAGTAAGATATTATTATTATCCCCATCTTACAGACAAGGAAACTGAGGCACAGAGAAGTTAAATAACTGGTTCAAAAATCTTCAACTTGTCTGGGGAGCAGATAGAGCTTGTGAGTTTCCCTTCGAGTGTGTGTTCTTCAGCACAGACTTTCTTAGGGACTAAAGGCCCACTCAGATGTCATGCTGAATAAGAATCTCTGGGATGACTCAGTTCTTCATTGAGTGACACATGACGCTTAGTGACATGGGGGGGTGCCTCTCACAGGAGGTGACATTTTCCCCAACAGGTGAGAGGCACAGGATGTTGGGGCTTGCTGAGAGGGAGCATTGCAGGCGAACTGTGTGTGCACAGGTCTGGTGCTCGCTCCCATTCACAGCAAGTATGAATATTTATCTAGTCTACTTCATTCATATGTCTTTATAGCTCAAACCATATATATCAGTCTATTTTTCAAGGTTTATACTTCATGTGATTGCTATACAGCTGGCATTTATTTAATCATAGCAAGTCTGTGAGGTGGTTCTTAATAGCCACCTCTCACTGTTGAGAAAAATTGAGGTTCATAATGCTTAGAAATGTTCTGAGGTCACACAAGTAATAAGTGACAGGAAAAAAAAAATGGCAGAGCTGGGATGCCTCAGTTTGTCTAAATCCCATTCTCTTGGTCAGTCACTCTTTATATGACCACAGGTAATTTGTGCTTCTGCCTTAGATGAATTAACCTCCCCATACCAGGTTTATAAACTAGTAGAATGTAGGGACACTGTATAGTACTTTTATTGTCACAGACATCAGCACAGCTTTACAGATAGTTAATAAGTAAGAGTTTCCATGTGTTAGTTTTGCAAAAGTTAGAGTCATTTTTCGTACAGTAACACAAAACTTCAGTAGTTAAAAAATGAGTTGTAGAAGTTTCCTTGTGGCACTGTGGGTTAAGGATCCAGTATTACTGCAGCTGTGGTGCAGGTTTCATCCCTGGCCTGGGAACTTCCACATGCTGAGGGCATGGCTAAGAAAATATCTTTTTTAAAAAATGAGGAGTTTCCGTTGTGGTGCAGCGGAAATGAATCCGACTAGGAACCAAGAGGTTGTGGCCTTGCTCAGTGGGTTAAGGATCTGGCATTGCCATGAGCTGTGGAGTAGGTCGTAGACGTGGCTCAGATCTGGCGTTGCTGTGAGCTGTGGTGTAGGCCGGCAGCAACAGCTCCTATTAGACCCCTAGCCTGGGAACCTCCATACGCTGCGGGTGCGACCCTAAAGAAAAAAAGCAAAAAAAAAAAAAAAAAGACTTGTTTACAGAGTGCATGTATCATTTTCATAAAAACAGTAGAACTATTAGAACTACCAGCTAGTGGTTCTGAAATCCATGACACATAAAAACTGAATTGAAGACTGGAGGCCAACCTTATTTGTTCTGCAAGACAGTTACATTTGGTGGAAGAGAATTTCAGTTTTGCAGACTACCTTTGTCATTTACACTCTCTGACGTCAGAGGTGAAGAATCACGTGAACCCCTGTCAGAGCCACATGTGGTCCCTGAATTATGTATCACTCACTTTTACTGTTACAATTCTGTGGAAGAGTTAAGTTTGCATTTGGTGTTTTGCAAAATACTTATTTCGTCAGTGACCACTCTGTGGTTTTATTTTGTAGTAATTGGTTGAACTTTTTTCATCTTGTTGTCCTTGTTGTTCTGATCTTTTTGAACCATCGTTCCCCTTAATTTTGGATGTCTCCTTGATTGGGAGTGATGGAAATGCACGTTGAATCCCATCAAATGAAATTGGAAAGTTTACTGAGATAATGGTGAGGGTGGGGTTCTCACAGAAACATCTGCCCATAGGAAGTGCAGGAATGCAGTTGGACACATGCAGCCTGGGTTTTGAACACTGGGAAGGGATCTTTTCATCTCTTGCCTTTATTCTCTCTCCTGCTCTAGGCTGCTTTCTCCATATGATGGGAATGTGACCACCACAGCTCCATACTTTATTGCAGTAGCCACCAGAAAGAGACTCACCTGACGTTCCCTCTGATTCAAGCCCCGCAAAATCCCAGGAAAGGGTTCTAATTAACTAGCCCAGCCATCCTGGATTGACCTGGAAGTTGTCTTCTTTGTCTGTCCGGGGTCTCCTAGGGCTCAGAGAACTCTGACATCATCTGGGACCAATTCTAGCTGCTTTATTTTAACAAAAATTTTTTTTATATTTAAATGATTTTAATTTTTTCCATTATAGTTGATTTACAGTGTCCTGTCAATTTGTACTGTACAGCAAAGTGACCCAGTCAAACATACATGTATATATATACATGTGTGTGTGTGTGTGTGTGTGTGTGTGTGTATATGTTTGGGTCACTTTGCTGTACAGTAGAAATACATATATATATATATATATATATATATTCTTTTTCTCACATTATCATCCATCATATTCCATCGCAAGTGACTAGATACAGTTCCGTGTGCTGTGTAGCAGGACCTCATTGCTTATCCACTCCAAATACAATAGTTTGCTCTATGAACCTCAAATTCCCAGTCCATCCCACTCCCTCCCCCTCCCTCTTGTCAACCACGAGTCTTCTCCAAGTCCATGAGTTTCTGTTCTGTGGAAAGGTTCATTAGTGCTCTATATTAGATTCCAGATATAAGCGATATCATACGGTATTTTTCTTTCTTTTTCTGACTTCATTTAGTATGAGAGTTTCTAGTTCCTTCCATGTTCCATCTGTATTGCTGCAAATGGCATGATTTTGTTCTTTTTTTATGGCTGAGTAGTATTCCATTGTGTATACATACCACATCTTCTTAATCCATTCATCTGTTGATGGACATTTGGGTATTTTGGATTATTAGAATCCTGTCTGTTAGCTGATTCTTAGGTTAGACCAGCTGCCCTGAGGAAGGCCTCCATCTTTGTCAAAGGCAGCTTCTCTGATGGCTCATGAACTTCCTTTACAGCCTAAGGGGACATGTATCCTGAGCTCACTACCTTTGCAAATCAGAGACAGTTGATGAGCCCTGAGTTCTGTTTGTGAGGGATGCTCCCGTCACTTTTCACCACCTGCCTATTCGACTGCAGGTGACTCAATTGGATCTGTCCTCTTATGTTGAGAAACATTACCATTTTATGATAGACTAAAGCTTAACACTTAGAATAACAATAATAACAATACCAGGCAAATGTTGCTTCTCTTCAAAAGAATGGAACTTTATCTTGCATATCAGTTCATCTAGATACTAATGGAAAAGCCCCGAAGAAGAAATAATACTTTACATTTATGCCACACAGTTTTCAAAGAGATAAAGTGGGAGACTAAAGGTCACTGTAATTTTCCTCTCACAAACTTTTTTGATATTATTTCTTCAGAACATTAAGAGCAACCAACTACCTGGCTCCCTCATATTATGCAAAATTACTGCATTTTTAAATCTGCTTGGATTTTTTTTTCTCCTAGGCTTGCAGGTGTTTTTAATTTGTGAGAGAACTGCTTTTTTGTGCAAAAAAAATGTTTTTGGAATGCTTATACTCCAATAGCTGTAGAAGAGACAGCTTTGTGTCTGGTTGGTTGTGCTCTCACTTAAGTTACATTAAAAAGCATTTATTGTGAGTTCCCTTTGTGATGCAGCAGAAACGAATCCAGTGGTATCCATGAGGATTCAGGTTCAATCCCTGGCCTTACTCAGTGGGTTAAGGATCTGGCATTGCTGACTTGTAGGTCTCAGATGAAACTTGGATCTGGCATTGCTGTGGCTGTGGTGTAGGCTGGCAGCTGCAGCTCTGATTTGACCCCTAGCCTGGGAACTTCCATATGCCACATCTGCAGCCCTAAAAAAAAAAAAAAAGCATTTATCATGAACTCAGTTGCAGGACACTGTTCAGTGAGATTGCTAAAGAAGAGTAATAAGGGAGTTCCCGTCGTGGCTCAGTGGTTAACAAATCTGACTAGGAACCATGAGGCTGCAGGTTCGATCCCTGGCCTTGCTCAGTGGGTTAAGGATACGGCGTTGCTGTGAGCTGTGGTGTAGGTTGCAGAAGAGGCTCAGATTTTGAGTTGCTGTGACTCTGGCGTAGGCCGGCAGCTACAGCTCCGATTCAATCCCTGGCCTGGGAACCTCCATATACCGTGAGAGCGGCCCTAGAAAAGGTGAAAAAACAAACAAACAAAAAGGAGAGTAATAAGATTTAGCTTGTACTCAAGCCTGGGTAAGCGCTGACTCTGTACCCATGACTGTCCTACCAGACAGTTGTAGGACAGCACAACAGAGTTGCCATCACTCTGATTCCACTGCACATACACTCTGCAGAGAGCATGCACTCAGAAGAACAGATGGACAATCCACTCAGTAAGTTTGTGCTCTCAGTGGGTGAGGGGGAGGTAGAGATCCACCCTTCCTGCTGGCTTGCTCAGTTCCTGTATACCTCTCTGAGTAAGCGTTTCTAGGTTTGAAGGTATTCATTTTCCACACACCATGGCTTCTGAATGTAAACCAGCAACTTCTGTTGCTCACCTGCAGAAAAAGCAGTCTGTTTTAATGCTGGAGGGAAGACCCATTGTTGTGGACTTAGTGCCAGACCATAAGACTGTCATCAGCAGTGGCTTTCTATGTGATTTTCACGAATAGCATTGACTGGAGGAGACTTCAGCCTCATATATTGTTTTTAGAATTTAGTCCCCACATAGTATGTGATTACACCCAAATGAAGATACAATAAGGTGCGTTCTGTTTGTCTGCATAGAAGGAAACATTTAATCTTTAATTTAACTTGTGTGCTTAGGGAAAGTGTCAGGGAGGATGTGGCGTTTGTGCAGAGCTTTGAGGGGAGAGTAGGATTTTGATAGGTGGGACTAGGGAGTGGAAGGGGTGAATTTCCAATGTGATAATAATGGGTTGAGATAATAGTGAATGGTCTAAAAAGGTTAGAAATGTATGGGTTTTATTTATTTTATAACAGTAGGAGAGCAGTCTCAAAAAATAGATTTGGATCAGATCATGGGGGACCCTTGAAAGTCTTGGTTAGATTTTGGGCTTTGTTCTGCATATTATGCAAAGCATTACAAATTTTTGATCAGAGATCTGTCATACCCAAGAATGGTCAAGATGTTTCAAAATAGGTCCTTATTGTCTTCCCCACCCCTTCACCTTGGTATTACCTAGGGACAGACTAAGAAGAGGTAACCTCTTCCTCAGTTTACCCACACAGGTAATGGTTCAGACTGCGTTACTCAGGTGTGTGAACTAGGAGGAACTGAAGGATGAGTTGGACTGTCAGTGCATTATGCTGTTACTGACATATGTATTACATGTGTTACAAAACCAACAATTTGGTCTTATAATTATTGCTTTATGTACCCTTGTCTTTTAAAGTAAAAATTAAGAGGAAAAAAAAGCAAAAAATATGTATTCGTATACTCTTTTCTTTCTTTCTTTCTTTATTCATTTTTTTGTCTTGCTGTCTTTTCTAGGGCCACATATGGAGGTTCCCAGGCTAGGGGTCTAATTGGAGCTACAGCTGCTGGCCTGCGCCACAGCTACAGCGACTCAGGATCCGAGCTGGGTCTGCCACCTACACCACAGCTCACAGCAATGCTGGATTCTTAACCCACTGAGCAAGGCCAGGGATCATACCTGCAACCTCGTGGTTCCTAGTCGGATTTGTTAACCACTGAGCCATGACGGGAACTCCGTGTCCACCCAAATGTTTTATAAATTTACCCAAATGTTGCCCTTTTTTGGTGCTTATCATTTCTTCCTGCTGATTCAAGTTAGCCTTTGGTGTCAATTTCCTTTCAGCCCGAAGGGCTTCCTTTAGTGTTTCTTTTAGGACACACCTGCCAGCAGTAATTTTTTCTAGTCTTTTTTTATCTGAGAATGAATTCGTTTCACCTTCATTTTTTGCAGGAGAGTTTTGCAGGATATAGAATTCTTGTGAGATGGTTTTTTTCTTTCAATTTGAATATTCCATTAGTGCCTTCTGATCTTCATTGTTTTTTGATGAAAAGATGAGAACATTAACTGTTTTATTGTTTCCTTGAGTATTATAAAGCTTTTTTTTTCTGTTTTGAAGATTTTCTTTGTTTTTGACTTTTAATAGTGTAGCTAAAATGTGCCTGTATGGGTTCTTTTGTGTTTATTCCAGGCTAAGGTTCACTGAGCATCTTGGATCTGTACATTAACATTTTTCATAAAATTTGGGAGTTTTTTGGCCATTATTTCTTCCTTTTTTTTTTTTTTTTCTACCTCTTTCTTTCTCTTTCTGGAACTGCCATTATGTGTTGGTTAGTATGCTTGATGTTGCCTTCTAGGTCTCTGAAGCTTTCTTCGTTTCTAATCCTTCTTTTTATTCTCTCTGTTCTTTAAATTGAATAACTTCTATTAATGTTACTTTAAGTTCCTTGATTCTTTCTTCTGCCAATTCAGACTTGCTGAACCCATCTAGTGAATTTTTCATCTCAGTTATTGTGCCTTTCTGCTTTAGAATTTCATTTTTTTAAAATAATTTTTACCTCTTTATTGAGGTGTTCTATTTGTTGAGTCTTTGTCATCATACCTTAATTCTTTAAACATGGGTCCTTTAGTTCCAAAGCATCTTAATTTGCTTTGAGGTCTTTGTTTGAGAAGTCTCACAGCTGGGCTTACTCAGAGACAATATGCATTGGCTGCTTTTTTCCTGAGTATGGAATATGCTTTCCTGTTTCTTTGCATGTCTTACAAGTTTGCTGAGACTGGCATTTTTAGATTAGGTTTTGTAGCAATTCTGAATTCTGATTTATTCTATCTCAGGCTTGCTGTTGCCCTTTTTTTTTTTTTTTTTTTTTTTGCTTTGTTTTGTTTAGTTTAGGAACTTTGCTGGGCTAAATCTGTGCATTTTGTCTCCACCCTGGTATATGGATGGCAGTGTCTCTGCTTTTTAAAATTTTTTAAACATTTATTTAAAAAAAATTTTTGGCTGCATCTGCAGCATGCAGAAGTTCCTGGACCTGAGATCAAATCCACACCACGGCAGCTACTTGAGCTGCTGCAGTGACAATACCAGATCCTTAACCTGATGAACCATAGGGGAACTCCTAAATTTAATTGAAAAAAAAACTATAATTCTGGCTCCCCAGAGGTAGTCCCTGTGTCTGCATGGCTTAGTGGTCAGTCAGTGATTGGTTAGAGGTTATAGTCAAAGGCTTTTGAGCTGATGGATCCTTGTGTGAGTTGGGGAGCATGTTCAAATTGTAGGTAGCTTTTTTTCCTGACAACCATCAGACTGTTCTCTGTATCTGTGAGTTGCTTTTTTTGTTTGTTTTTTAAAGATTCTGTACACGTGAGCTCATATTTCATTTGTCTTTCTCTGTCTGCCTTACTTCACGCAGCATGATGGCCTCAGTGTCCATCCATGTTGTCACAGTTGGCAAAATGTCCTTCTTTTATGCTGAATAATATTCCATTGTAAAAAAAATAGTAACGATATTCCATTGTATATAAATAGCGCATTTTCTTTACCCCTTCATCCATTGATGGTCATTTAGGTTGCTTCCATGTCTTGGCAATAGTAAATAATGCAGTGAACATGGGAGTACAGATGTATTTTTGAGACACTGATTTCATTTTTTCCAGGTAATTACCCAGATGTGGAATTGCTGAATTGTATGGTAGTTTTATTTTTAATTTTTTGAGGAATTTCCATAGTGTTTCCAGTAGTGGCTGCACCAGTTTAACAATAATGCACAAAGGTTCCTTTTTCTCCACATCCTCTCCATCACTTGCTATTTCTTGCCTTTTTGATAATAGCCATTCTATCAGGTGTGAGGGGACTGTCTTATTGTGTTTTTTTTTTTTTTTTCTTTTTGGTCATGTCTATGGCATGTGACAAGTTCCTGGTCCAGGGATTGAACCCACACCATAGCAGTGACCCAAGCCGCAGCAATAACAATGCCACTTAACTCACTGAGCCACAAGGAGGCTCATTTTCCTGGTGATTAGTGATGTTGAGCATCTTTTCATGTCTCTGTTGGGCATCTGTATGCCTTCTTTGGAAAACTGTCCTTTCAGATCCTGTGCCCATATTTTAATCAGATTGTTTGTTTGTTTGTTTCTGTTAAGTTGCTTCAGGTAGTTTAAGAGGCTATCCCAGCTCTGCCATCTTCGTCTTCTCTGTATGCACAACAGCCTCATGGACAGCGTGGGTGTGTGAATAGCTTGGGGCCTGTCCAGTTTCTCTTGCATGCCCACACAGCCTGCCAGTGGGCCATGGTTGTTTGGAGAGCATTTGAAAAGCTCTTCTGAGGTTGCCTCATTTTTTTAAACTTCTAGTTAGTCTGTTGGTCTGATGTTGGCTGCAGCCAAGACCACAACCTCCAGCTAGATAACCTCTAGCCTTCTTGTTTATCTGCCACAGAGATCGTCATTACCAACTGTATTGCTGGGCATGGATTTTTTTGCCCTCTCTTCTTAATCAAGTTAGCCTCTTCCAGCAGCAAATGGAACAATATTACTGCAAAATTGAACCCTTTCTTCCAGGGATTGAAGCTGTGTCCTCATGGATACTAGTCGGGTTTGTTAACCACTGAGCCACGATGGGAACTCCCATATTGTTTTTTTTTTTTCGTTGAAAATTCTTTAAAATCACTGTCATTTACTGCCTCACAAATTGTGATTTTTTTTTTATTTTCCCTTTAAAAAATAGAAATGGAATTTTTCTTTTCTCAGGATTAATTTCTTTTGGCTTTAAATAATGAATAAGCTGGACTGAATTGTGCGTGTGTATATATACACATTATATATTACAAGTCTTTGGATGTTAATATGCATTGTTTTGTTAAATTAGATCATATTTTTCTAAAATAGCATTGAAATTCTTATTAGACTTCTGATAATTACATAGAGAGACTTAATTGAAAAATATTCCTGTGATGCTTACATTTAATTTTATTACTAAATCTGGACAGTGGGAATTGACTAAATTATATTCCTATAACTCTAGCTATATTTAAGTCCAGATTTCACATCCATGAATCATCTAGTCAAATAATATTGGCTCTAGAAATTTATTAACAAATTAGAATAATGTAGTTTTTTTCTTCCTATATTTCTTTTAGAGGTACATGCTAAGAAGTGTTCGTCTCAAAAACAGTAAAAAAATTATTTTTAAGCTTACAGTAGCTCTATTGCGTATGACGGGAAAAATTATATTTTGATAAATGTGAGTATATCATTCATTACCAGCTAGAATTTGTGTTCGTATTACTTTAATGTGATTCAAGGTCTCAACCAAAATAAAATGCCAAGGGATGATCACATTAACTGAACAATAGAGCATTTGCACAAACTCTTGGAAAGCTATTTCTTGGCCATTTAATCGAAGGATCAGAATCCAATTTTGATTTCTTCTTGGCTGTTAGTTTCTGAAAACTCACAGTATGCATGAAATATGATGCTCAGCAATTTCCCTTAGAACCGTTTCAGCAAAGCATAAATATAATTTCTCTTACGGTGCTGTCGTCTGGTACAAACAGATCCACTTGCTGTGTGCTCTTAGTGGTTCTAGAGAGTATCATCGAGGAATTACAGTGACCAATAGCGAACACATACATAGGCTTTAAGGTATTAATGGTATCAAAATGTGTGCTCAATTATTCTTAAGGCTTTCTGTTTATCTTATGCTTGGTCATGTATAAGTTTTTATACTTTCTTTTTAAAGAAAATGTATTTCTTTAAAATATATTTGTGATTTGGCATATGTGCTTTGGAAAACTGGGTCCCTTGATTACTTTGCATTTGACCTTTCTTGGATCTTGTTCATTGCTCCTTTTCTTATAGAAGGAAAGCTGCTGGGGGACCCCTGTTCCATGAGAGGGAATGAGGGCTTATATGGTATTTATTTCCTCCATTCCCGAATCCCACAGGCTACTCATGGCCTGTGACCAGTGGTGTTCTGTAGAATATTTGAGTCTGCCCTGTCCTGGATTCCTCCTTACAGAAATATTTCATGTTGACACGATTCTTTTCATAAACCCATTGTCCTCTTAATTGTGCCAGAGTGCTTACAAAAAAGTTAATTATTAAAAGAGGTGGGAGTTCCCGTTGTGGCTCAGTGGTTAACGAATCCAACTAGGAACCATGAGGTTGCGGGTTCGATCCCTGGCCTTGCTCAGTGGGTTAAGGATCCGGCGTTGCCGTGAGCTGTGGTGTAGGTCACCGATGTGGCTCGGATCCCGCGTTGCTGTGGCTCTGGCGTAGGCTACAACTCCAATTCAACCCCTAGCCTGGGAACCTCCATATGCCGCGGGAGCAGCCAAGAAATGGCAAAATAAGTAAGTAAGTAAATAAATAAATAATAAACAAAAGAGGTGATGGGTATTTTATAGACTGAATTTATATGGGTTGAGCATGTGGTGGAAAGAAAATGGATTGAGGATAGATTCAGTGATTGAGGCTACCCACTTCATATCTAAAGTTTTTAAATACTTTGGAACCCAAGTCTAGAGTAAAAATTTACTTAGCAGGTATATATGGGTTCTGACATAGTCTACCCTTTGTTTTTTCTTTGGAGGCAGTTTTGAAGAAAAATTCATACTTAAAAATATATATAGGAAGTTCACTTGCAGTGCAGTGGGTTAGAGACCTGGCATTGCCACAGCAGGTCACAGTTGTGGTGTGAGTTCGATTCCTGGCCCCAGAACTTTCTTGTGCCGTGTGTGTACCAAAAAAAAAAAAAAAAAAAAAAAAAAAAAAAAAAGAGAGAGAGAGAGAGAGAAAAGAAAAAGAAAGATAAAAATATATGTATATAAATGATGTACAATATTATGTTAGTTTCATATTTGCTACATGATTTGCTATTTGCAAACATTATGAAATGGTCACTGTGATCATTCTTTTTTTTTTTTTTTTTTGGTCTATTTAGGGCTGCACCCATGGCGTATGGAGGTTCCCAGGCTAGGGGTCAAATTGGAGCTATAGCTGCTGGCCTACACCACAGCCACAGCAACCTGGGATCTGAGCTGCATCTTTGCCCCACACCACAGCTCATAGCATTGCCAGATCCTTAACCCACTGAGCGAGGCCAGGAACCGAACCTGCATCCTCATGCATGTTAGTCAGATTTGTTTCTGCTGAACCACGATGGGAACTCCGATAATTCTAGTAATCATATGTCCCCATACAGTGTTCTTATAATAATATTAATCACATTCCTTATGCTGTATGTTACATCCCTGGGACTTAGTTATTATATAACTGGAAGTTTGTACCTCTTAATCCTCTTCACCTATTTCATCTGCCTTAACTCCTCTCTTACGGCAACAACCTGTTTTCTGTATCTGAGTCTGTTTTTGTTTTGTTTGGCTTTGGTTGTTTTGTTTCTTAGATTCTCCTTTTAAGTCAGATTATGCAGTATTTATCTTTTCTCTGTCTGACTTATCTCACTTTGCATAATACCCTCTAGATCCATCCATGTTGTCACAAAGGGCAAGATTCCATTTTTATGGCCATGTAATATTCCATATATACATTGAGCATACACAGCAGATTTTTTATCCATTTAGCTATGGAAGGACACTTAGGTTGCTTCCTACACAGTGAAAACAAAAGATTAAAGAATGTTTTGGTTTCTGTAGCTTTCATAATAGAAAAATAGCAAGTGATGGGCAAATTCCCATTTGTTTGAAGTTCTCTGTTGCTGCTGATTTATGTATCTTAGTGACACTGATCTAATAGTGATCTGAACATGGTGGTTTACTTGTGAAGTATGAATGGTTCTTCTTTATCTTTTTTTTTTTTTTAATGGTCACATCTGTGATATATGGAGGTTCCCAGGCCAGGGATTGAAATCTGACCCACAACTGAGACTTGTGCTGCAGCTTCTACCTATAGCCCAGGTGTGGCAACACCGGATCCTTCAACTCGCTGCACCAGGCCAGGGATCAAACCTGTGCCTCCACAGCAATCTAAGCCGCTGCATTTGGGGTCTTAACCCCTACTCCATGGTGGGAATTCCAAGTGGTTCTTGATAGTACAGTCACTTAAAGAGGAACGGCATACAGGTTGGAGAAGTTTTTAGAAACATAAAAATAGAGAAGACTTGGTAAATTATGCAGTCTGATACCTAACTAACTCTCTTAGTAAACACAAGAATGGTTTTGTAATGAATCAGGGTGATTAAGTGAAATGTTTAATATTTCTCAAAAGCTTATGTGATAGTAGAATATTTTCCAGTGAAAGTAACAGGAAAAAAATTTATAGAATTTTTTTAGGATTGGTAATTATATGTATGCGATGATTTAGAAACCTGCCTGGATGAAGGTGTAAAACGGAGTTTTTTGGTTTTTTTTTGTTTTTTGTTTTTTTTTTGTCTTTTTGCTATTTCTTTGGGCCGCTTCCGCGGCATGTGGAGGTTCCCAGGCTAGGGGTCTAATTGGAGCTGTAGCCACCGGCCTACGCCAGAGCCACAGCAACGCAGGATCCGAGCCGTGTCTGCAACCTACACCACAGCTCATGGCAATGCCGGATCGTCAACCCACTGAGCAAGGGCAGGGACCGAACCCGCAACCTCATGGTTCCTAGTCGGATTCGTTAACCACTGCGCCACGACGGGAACTCCCTAAAACGGAGTTTTATAGAGAACTGGAAAGTGCTTTTGAGGGGCTGATTCTTAACCTTGGGGGGAGGTAAAACTAACTGGATTAAGTGGAAGCTATGTTTCTATCATTTCACCAAGGCATATTGGCTAAAATTTTCACAGTAAAATTTTCCGGAAGCGCCCTTAACTGAGCTTGGGATTATTTATTCACTTAAGTACTGCTTAATGAATCCTGCTAATGTTTTTGCAAGGCACAGGATGTATTTATATTGCTCTCTTTGTAGCTAAAATATAGGCAGTAACATAGTAGATAAAATGACCTTTTAATATTTTGATGTAGGAAATAGTAAAATGTTAAGTTTTATGTTTATTAACTTAGTATTCAATTAATCTTTGAAAAGCAGTTTTAAGGGCATGGTAATGATTGTCCTCAGAGTTTGTGAGCCTTATGCCTTATGATTTTTAAGTGAAGTTTTTTCCGTTTGCAAGGTTAATTTCAATACTCCCCCCACCACTTCTAAGGCCATAATAGAGAGAAGGAAGGAGAGGAAACTTTGGGTTTGGGCATCAGCTTGTGTTCTCTCCACTGAGCACATAGTAAGATGACACTTCCCTGTCTCCTTGAAGTTAGGAAATATCACATCACTTGTCCTGTGAAATCTAATATGTATCCCTTCTTGGCAGAGGTGACATGTATCACCTCCAGGCTGAAGCTTCGGGAGTATAGGGGAGGAAAAATTCTCCTGTACCCTCTTTGGGTCTCTGGCTGAGTTTAAGAATTAAACTGACACAGGGAGTTCCCACTGTGGCTCAGTGGGTTAAGAACCCGACTATTATCCATGAGGATGAGGGTTTGATCCCTGGCCTTACTCAGTGGGTTAAGGATCCAGCCTTGCCATGAGCTGTGGTGTGGGTTACAGATATGGCTCGGATCCAGAATTGCTGTGGCTGTGGTGTAGGCCAGCAGCTGTAGCTCTGATTCGACTCTTAGCCTGGGAACTTCCATATGCTGCAGGTGTGGCCCTAAAAAGAACAAACAAACAAAAACTAATATAGGATTAACAGGAGAAAAGCTTACGAATTTTATTGCATTTTTACATATACATAGCCTTCACAAGAAAATGAACACTTGAAGAAGTGAGCAGCCCAAGAGGCTTTCATATCTCTCACACAAAGAAGCAATAAATTAGTGAAGAATTGACGACACAGAGGGGTTTGGGCTGTGCGTAGTAAACGGTGAAGGAGTATTAAGGTTTGTTCATATGGCCTTCTCTGCCCTGGTGATAAGAATTTCTCCCTTCCTCCTGCTACAGGGGGAAGGTGCTTTTACCTGGGAGGTTTATCTCCTGCTTTCAGGAAAGACGGGGAGAGAGTAAGGAGAGGTCAGAGCGACCTTCCTGCTTCTGGTATTTTCTCAGACCCCTTCAACCTAAGATAGTCAATATGCCAAGGTGTCATGTTTTGCGGTGCTGTGTTTTGGGATACTGTGTCTTGAGCCCCCTCAGGAGTCAGTGATTTGCCGTTGTCTTGGGGACTGGTGACATTCTGAATGGTGGCAGCTTTGTCAGCGTGCGGCCCTCTCTGAAGACCACATGAGGCAGAGTACCCACTGTCCTGCGATAGACATGCAGTGTAGGCAGGAAGCAAACTTCTGTTGTTTTAAGTCAGGATGATTTAGGGATGCTTGTTACTGTCATGGAAGCCAACTGACTCTGCCAGGTGCAGTTTCCATAAGTCTAAGTGTCCAGGAAGTGAGGCTAAAGTAATTATTCATTTCTTCATTCATTTTTGTTAACATTTACTCTGGGCCATTCACTCTTCCAAGTGCTGGAAATACAGCAGTGAACCAAACAATCTCCTCCTCTCTCAGGAATCCTTTTTCCAGTCTTCATTAATTATTTAGGGGGTCTCTTTCTGCAAAGCCTTGATCTCTGAGCAGCAGGTCACCCTTTCTCTTCTGTGCTCCTATGCACTTGATGCACCTTCATTGTGGCACTAATGCTATCCTGGTTATGCGATTTCTGTCTTGCTTTCTAGGCTGTGATTGCCTAGAGAACAGGTGGTTATTTACGGTGCATAGTTATAGGTCACAGTCAAAGTAATAGAAAATATGTAGATGAGACAACTTATGGGATACTGTAGATACTTGCATCAATCTATGACTCTTTGTTATCATCCCCCATATTTCACATACTGTTGGTTTTTTGTTTTTTTTAATTAATATACCAGACTTCCTTTGGGTCGTTTTGCTTGAATGTGATTTGAGATCAAAACATGAACTTCTTCTGTATTTTGACCTACTTTCCAAATGCCTTACAACTTAAGATGATCACCGATGTGCCAGAGCAGATAGGCACCAAATTATGTAGGAAGAAATGTGGGGAAAGGGAAAATCATTATGCCTCTTCCCTTTACTTAGTTATACCTAGCACATCTCTATACCAGTATGCTGCTTAATCTTATTTTTATTATTGCCTTTCCCCTAAGTCTTTTAAAGCTATTTCTTCCTAACTGCCCCCAATGAGATTTTAATACCACAGATATACTGTATATCTTGTTGTGTTTTGTATGTTGTATATGTGTACTTTATATTGGGGGGAAAAGGTAAGTTTTTTTTTGGCCTCTTCCCCCATTTAATCTTTTTGTTTGAAAATGAGGGTCTAAAAAACGAAAAGAAAAAAAATGCATGCCTTAAAGTAGTATTTGTAAAAGGTACATTTTTTTTCCCCCTTTGTAGGAGGACATTTCCACTTCAATAAGCTAAGTTTAACCATATTGAATCAGAACTCTGTTGTCTAATACACCTGTGCTTTTATAATAGCTTTATTTTAAGCTGATTATCATTTAAATAAATATGCTAAAATCTTCACACATTGAGAACATTGGCAATGTAAACTTTATACACTTTTGTATACTTTTATAGAGTCAGTTTTTTCTCTGGGTTTTAGATCCCTAAACCATGCAGTCTTTCTATAAAGGCCATATTTGCTTTTGATGCCTTCAGCAAATATTTATTGAGGTTGTACTGTGTGCAGGGCTCCATGCCAAATGCTGAGGCCCAGTGGCTCAGGGAGCCGGGCCTGCTTCCTTTATCCTTTGTGAGCTTTGTCAGAGCTAACAGGTTATGCAAACTTGTCCAAGTCAAAGTTGCTTTGACTGTGCTGATTTTTATCATTACCAGCAAAGGACGGTGGGCCCTTGCTGAAAAACCCTGAGAGTTGGTGTAATCCCTTGTGTGGTGTAACAGGAAAGATACTTGGTCTTTGTCCCTGTGCCTGGCACAGAGCTCCTAAAACCCTTGGGCTCCTCCTGAGTTGCCCTGGTGTACCCACTAGGTGATTCTTAGCTGAGAGGCTCCTGGATGGCTTCAGAATGGGGGCTGGGCCCAGAAAGACCAAGCTTTGATTAGAAGTTTGAAACTTGCAGCCCACCCTCGGGGAAGGGGAGAGCAACGGGAGATGGGGTTAAGCCCCAAAGGACAGTAATGTAATCAGTCATGCCTGTGTAATAAAACCTCTGTAGCAACCTCCAAATGACAGGGTTCAGAGAGTTTACAGACTGAGGAGCACATCAAGGAGCTGGGAGTGGCACAGCAGAGAGGGCGAGGACGTGCTCCATCTGTTGCCATATCTTACCCTGTGCATCTCATCTGTTTGGCTGTTGTGGGTTTTTTTGTTTGTTTGTTTAGGCCTGCACCCTCAGCATGTGGAAGTTCTCAGGCTAGGGGTTGAATTGGAGCTGCAGCTGCTGGCCTACACCACAGCCACAGCAATGCAAGATCCATCCTCATGGATACTAGTCAGATTCGTGACTGCTGAATCACAATGGGAACTCCCTGTTTGGCTGTTTGTGAGCAGTATCCTTTATTATAAACCAGTAAGAGCGAGGAAAGCACTTCTGAGTTCTGTGAGTTGTTCTGGTGGATGATTGAACCTGAGACGGGTGTCATGGGAACCCACAATTTATAGCTGGTTGGTCAGAGTAGGGGCAGCCTGGGGATTGCAGTTGGTCTCTAAAGGGAGGGAGAGTCTTGTAAGACTTCATCCTTTATCTTGTGGGATCTGCTGCTAGCTTTGGGTAGACAGTGTTGGAATTGAACTGAGTTGTTAGACACTCGGTTGCTATCAGAGAGTTGAGAAGTGGTATTAGAAAATGTATTTGGTGTCAGGAGGAAAAAGAAACCCTTGTCCCTTGTCTGTCCCATCATGTATGCGTGTGTGTACATATGTGTGTATGTGTAGTTCATGAGAAGATTGAGCCAGGTCCCAGAAGATGCAGAGCCAGTGTAGTTCTCACTTTCCTCTTTTGTCTTGCAAACTCTCACCATTGTCTGGCTGCTCCAGTGCCCATTATACTGTCTGCAATGTGGGACACTGCTGAAATTTTTGGAACATTCTAGATGGCTAATGTATTGTCCAAGTACATATATGCAGAACATAATAGGGAAAACTCAGTGTAGATTTCACATAAAGAAAAAAGCTCACGTCTGTTGCCGAACAGATTGCAGCATACAGTTTTAGTCTCAATTTCAGACTGCCCATGAGAGATGTGGTACATTTCAGAAAAAAAAAAAAAAAAGTACGAGGCCGTTAGGTTTTCTGGAGGCTTTGCTTTGAGGGTCCATCCAAACTTAGAGTCTTTCATCCATTTACAGATATTTGCTGAGTTCCTAATCTTTGCTCCAGGCCTCTTGGTGAACAAGACAAAATGTCTTCATTTTCCCTCATTTTCTCTCTCTGCCTCCATTTCTTGGAGGAACAGTGTAGGATTTTTAACAAAGAAGAACTTTATTTATTTATTTATTTATTTTTGTCTTTCTGCTATTTCTTGGGCTGCTCCCATGGCACATGGAGGTTCCCAGGCTAGGGGTCGAATCGGAGCTATAGCTGCCAGCGTGCACCACAGCCACAGCAACATGGGATCCAAGCTGCATCTGCGACCTTCACCACAGCTCACGGCAACACCAGATCCTTAACCCACTGAGCAAGGCCAGGGATCGAACCTGCAACCTCATGATTCCTAGTCGGATTCGTTAACCACTGAGCCCCGACGGGAACTCCAAAGAAGAACTTTACATTCCTTCATTCATTTATTCATCCGTATGTTTTAGTCTATAGTACAGGTGGACTATTGGAAGACATTTAACGGGGATATCAGGTTTGCTGCCAAGGCCCTTCAAGCTTGTTTGTTCATTAATCGGCCATTAATTAAAAAAAAAAAAAGTGCATTGAGGAGTTCCTGCTGGGGCCCAGTGGGTTTAGAATCCAGCTACAGTGGCTTGGGTCACTGTGGAGCTATGGGTTTGATCCCTGGCCCAGGGCAGTGTGTTAAAGGGTGTGGCGTTGCCGCAGTTGAGGCGTAGGTCACAGCTGGGGCTCAGATTCAATCTCTGGTCCAGGAACTTCCATACGGTACAGCCATTTAAAAAAAAAAAAAAAAAGTTTATGGAGCCAGGCAGTGTGCCAGGTCAGTGCCTGAGAAATATAGAAGTGAACAAAGCACACAAATGAACAAAGTCTCTGAAGGGCTACAGTCCCAGCCTGGAGAGGCAACATCTTTGGTAAAGTGGGGTCAGTGATACTAATGAGCTCTGCCTACACTCTAGGGACAGTGCAAAGGGGACATAGCATCAGGGTGGCTTAAGTCAGCTCTGTGTAGATGAGAGGTCCACACGTGACTCTTTTTAAGAAATTTTTACTTAAAAATTTTTTTTTATTTTAGTTGATTTACAATGTTCTGTCAGTTTCTGCTGTACAGTAAAGTGACCCAATAAACACGTGGCTCTTGATCTGACTTTTAGTTGGGGCTGGAGGGGTGGGATGCCTTAGAAAGGCAGAAGTGGAGGAGTACCCATCAGAGGAGGCTGTCCTCCGTGTCAGTGAAGATAAGGAGGTGTGAGGCACACAACTGCAAATGCTGTGTTTCGATTTGGGTGTAGGGGATGGCACTAGATGAATTTTAATATAGCGAATTACACATCAGTGCCAAGGACTAAACCTTGTAATATTGGCACGACAAATGGGTCAATGAAATGATAGCCCAGAAATTGTCAATAAACAAACATGTGATAAGGTAGGTATCACAAGTCAGAAGGGTGTTAAATGGTAAATATTACAGGGACAGTTGATTATTGAGAAAGACGATAGATTCTTACTAGTGAGAAATTTTAGTCAAGAGTTTAGAGGCTTGGAGTTCCCGTCATGGCGCAGTGGTTAACAAATCCAACTAGGAACCATGTGGTTGTGGGTTCGATCCCTGGCTTTGCTCAGTGGGTTAACAATCTGGCGTTGCCGTGAGCTGTGGTGTGGGTTGTGGGTACGGCTTGGATCTGGTGCTGCTGTGGCTGTGGCGTAGGCCAGCGGCTACAGCTCCGATTCAACCCCTAGCCTGGGTACCTCCATATGCTGTGGGAGCGGCCCAAGAAATGGCAAAAAGACCAAAAAAAAAGAGAGAGAGAGAGTTTAGAGGCTTGAAACTTAGGTTTTAGGGAATTAGGATTTGCCTCTGGGGATTAACATTTAAGATCAGCACCGAGGAGTTCCCATCATGGCGCAGTGGTTAACGAATCTGACTAGGAACCATGAGGTTGCGGGTTTGGTCCCTGCCCTTGCTCAGTGGGTTGATGATCCGGCGTTGCCGTGAGCTGTGGTGTAGGTTGCAGACGTGGCTCGGATCCTGCGTTGCTGTGGCTCTGGCGTAGGCCGGTGGCTACAGCTCCGATTCGACCCCTAGCCTGGGAACCTCCATATGCCGCGGGAGCGGCCCAAGAAATAGCAACAACAACAACAACAAAAGACAAAAAGACAAAAGACCAAAAAAAAAAAAAAAAAAAAAAAAAAAAAGATCAGCACCAATCTAACACTGATACACCTTAAAGGACATAGTATCTTACCTACCATATCACCTCACTGGACATGTAGAGCCCTGAGAATGGCTGGCTTCACAGGCCCCACGTTCACCAGGACTTTTAAGTTTGGTTTAATGTTCTGCTCTCGCCCTTTTGAAATTCTTCATTTTTGAAGATGGGCCTGTATTTTCATTTTGCCCTGAGTCCTGCACGTTGTGTGTCTGTTCTGCCTGTGTGGTTGGCCATTCCTTGGAAGAAACCGAAAGCTACGGAACCAAGCTTTAGAAGTGGATGTTTCCCTGGGCTTTTGGGGAGTTGCAGTAGCACAGTCAAGAGTCCGGGCCACATTAGCAGGGCCATCTGTGTCGTGTATGGATGCCTCGGGCTGACCCACACGGATGCCATTAAACATTCAATTTGTTTGACAGACTCGTTCTTCCTCCGGTCTCCTTCTCATTGAACAACCTTTGAATTGTGATTTGGCTTTTGCTGTGGCCTTCCTGCAGGGAGAGAGCTGGCCTGTCACACTGACTCCATACTGCTTCAGGAAGTTTGTCACTGAGCTGGCATTCTGGGTGTTAGGCATCAGGGAGGTTCTTTAATGGGAGCCTGTCTCCAGGAGAAGATCTCCTTCTATTAAATTTTTTAGAGGAAAGACTGAGATCCAGGCATTGTGCTGGCGAGTTTACCAAAGCTGGCAAGTGCAGAACAGTGGTTAAGAACAAGGCCTGGAGTTCCCGTTGTGGCTCAGTGGTAAACGAATCCGACTAGGAACCATGAGGTTACGGGTTTGATCCCTGGCCTTGCTCAGTGGGTTAAGGATCCGGTGTTGCCGTGAGCTGTGGTGTGGGTCGCAGACGTGGCTAGGATCCCACATTGCTGTGGCTCTGGCGTAGGCCAGTGGCTAGAGCTCTGATTAGACCCCTAGCCTGGGAACCTCCATATGCCGGGGGAGCGGCCCTAGAAAAGGCAAAAAGACAAAAAAAAAAAAAAAAAAAAAGAAAGAAAAAAGAACAAGGCCTTTGCATAAAAAGCAGTCAAGTTCCAACACCTGATGACTTCATGGTTCAAGGTGGATGAACCATGAAGTCATCATGCTAAATAAAGAAAGCCTGTCACAAAGGAACAGCTATTATATGATTCCACTTATGTGAACTACCTAGAATAGGCAAATTCATAGAAACTGAAAGTAGATTAGAGGTTACCAGGGGCCAGGAGCAGGAAGAATGGAGAGTTATTGCTTTATGGTTTCAGGGTTTTTGCTTAGGGCAGTGAAAATGTTTTGGAGATAAATAGTGGTGACATTTATTCAACATTGTGAATGTACTTTATGCCACCGAATTGTACACCTAAAATAGCAAGTTTTAGGTTATATCTACTCTTACCACAATTTTCTAAAATTAATAATGTACCAAAAAGCATTGAATGTATACTTTATGTAGGTGAATTGTATGGCATGTGAATTATATCCAAGTAAAGCTGCTTTCTAAAACATTAAAAAAAAAAAAAGAAAGAAAAGAGTTCTCATCTTGGCTCAGTGGTAACAAACCCAACTAGAATCCCTGAGGACATGGGTTCAATCCCTGGCCTCTCTCAGTGGGTTTGGGATCTGGCGTTGCCATGAGCTGTGGTGTAGGTCACAGATGCAGCTCGGATCCTGTGTCGCTATGGCTGTGGTGTAAGCCGACAGCTGCAGCTCTGATTCAGTCCCTCACCTGGGAACCTCTATATGCTGCGGGTGTGGCCCTAAAAAAGATCAAAAGAAAAAAAAAAAGAGAGAGAGAGAGAGAGATCAAGGCCTTTTGAGTCAGCTAGACGGTCCTGGAATCAGGGGATCAGGTATAGGTCCTGTGACGTTGCAATGTGTGATCTTGGCCAAGAAACATAACCTGCTCTATTCTTTCATCTGCCAAGTGGTGATATGACACCTGTCTTAAGGTTGTTTTGAAACTGAGGAAGGAAATATTTGGTAGGTCAGGGTTTTTCCACCTCCGCCCTGTTGACATTTTGAACCAGATAATTTTTGGTTGGGAGGAGGGAGAGCTATTCTGTGCATAGTGGGGTGTCTAACAGTAGCTTCCCCTTAACCCCCCCCACAGTTGTGACAGCCAGAATGGCTCTGGACATTGCCTCATGCCCCCCTGGGTGGGGAGAATTGGCTGGTTAAGAATCATTCACTGGCCTAGGTGTATAGAGCAGAGCCTAAAGAAAGTTTCCGGCAGGTTTTATAGCAATAATGACAGTCATTGTGCGAAAGATGATGAAACTCCTGAGGCCATCCTGAGGCCCCTGGAAAGACATTTGTCAGCCTTTCACCTGACCTCTGCTCTTTACATTTCTACATCCACGCCAGAGTAAGGCCCACATGGATTGAAAAGTAAATGCAAAAAGGTCTACCTTTACAAACTGAAGGAAAAGAGAAATAACTGATCTTTAGACTTGCAAATAAAGAAGATTTGCAAATACCAAACTCGAAAGCAGTGGTATTTTTGTGATGTTTATCATTGGGTTTAAGTCATATTACAGAATAGCACTACATTAAATATCACTATAATAATCACTACATTAAAAATAAACAAGCATGCGTAATTGTTGTATACCTGATAATTATAGTGAAAAAGCAAACTGGAGTTCCCTGGTGACCTAGTGGTTAAGAATGCAGAGTTGTCACTGCTGTGTGGCTCAGGTCACTGCTATGGTGCAGGTTCAGTCCCTGGCCTGGGAATATTCACATGTGGCAGGTGCAGCCAAAAAAAAAAAAAAGCAAACTGGATAGAATGATTGTAAGAAATATGATAAAGTGTGGTGTTAAGAATTAAGAAACTGGAGTTCCCATCATGGCTCAGTGGTTAACAAATCCAACTAGGAGCCATGAGGTTGCAGGTTTGATCCCTGGCCTCGCTCAGTGGGTTAAGGATCCGGTGTTGCCGTGAGCTGTGGTGTGGGTCACAGATGTGACTCGGATCCCGCGTTGCTGTGGCTCTGGCATAGGCTGGTGGCTACAGCTCCAATTGGACCCCTGGCCTGGGAAGCTCCATATGCCACAGGTGCGGCCCTAAAATAGACAAAAAGACAAAAAGACAAAAAAAAAAAAAAAAAAAAAGAATTAAGAAACTGGTGTAAGTCAAAAAGAAACCCAATACTGGAGTTCTGTCATGGCGAAGTGGTTGGCGAATCCGACTAGGAACCATGAGGTTGCGGGTTCGGTCCCTGCCCTTGCTCAGTGGGTTAACGATCCGGTATTGCCGTGAGCTGTGGTATAGGTTGCAGACACGGCTCGGATCCTGCGTTGCTGTGGCTCTGGCGTAGGCTGGCGGCTACAGCTCCGATTGAACCCCTGGCCTGGGAACTTCCATATGCTGCGAGAGCGGCCTAAGAAATGGCAAAAAGACAAAAAAAAAAAAGAAAGAAACCAAATACAGAAGTAAATTATTATAAACATTTGAAAATTGTTCAAATTCAATAATAATTTTTTAAATTAAAAAATTTTTTCATTTACATTGGCAAAGATTTTGAGCAGTAATATCTGCCTCTGATGTACCATTTAGAGGACTCTCCTTACAGTCTTTGTAGGACACTGTATGGGTACAGTCTCACTGGAAAAAAACTTGGTGATAAGTATGCCTTAAAAATTGTCATACCTTTTAGTCCCTAAATAACATTTGGAAGTAATTCCACAGCAAAATCTGAAATGTAGATATATATTAATGCGTGAAGATGTTTCCTGCAAGGTTTTAATAGAAGCCAGCTTTGTGTCTAGCATTAGGGGAGTGGTAAGTTATGGCTTATGATAAATAATTAGCAGTCCTTAAAATAATATTAACAAATGTTTCTCATGGCACAAAGAATTCTTACAGTATTAAATGAAGAATGAATTTTTAAAATTGTGTATCCAGTATAAACTTAGCACAGAATAAAGACTTGAATATGCAAAATGTTAATAGCATTTGTTCCTGGAAGATTGAATTGTGGGTAATTTATGAGAGTTACTCGTAACTGTATATATATATAGATATTTTTTTGTCTTTTTGCTATTTCTTGTGCCGCTCCCGCGGCATATGGAGGTTCCCAGGCTAGGGGTCCAATCGGAGCTGCAGCCACTGGCCTACACCAGAGCCACAGCAACGCGGGATCCGAGCCGTGTCTGCAACCTATACCACAGCTCACGGCAATACCGGATCGTTAACCCACTGAGCAAGGGCAGGGATCGAACCCGCAACCTCATGGTTCCTAGTTGGATTCGTTAACCACTGCGCCACGACAGGAACTCCGTAACTGTATAATTAAATTGATCACCTCATAGTTCCTGGAAGATTGAATTGTGGGTAATTTATGAAAGTTACTCATAACTGTATAATTAAATTGATCACCTCACACGTGTGTGTATGTTTTTATGTGTTTGTTCTTTTAGGTAATTTTTTGATCTTATGCATTTCTGTAGTTTGGAAATGAAGGTGTAGAGGTTAAGCTATGTTTTTCTGAATAAGAGGGGAAAAAAGCAGTTATCAGTGTCTTAAAGTTACAGCTTTATGTTTTAGTAAATTCTTTATAAATTGAAATGGCAAACTGGTTTTGGGTAGAAGACTGCTTGCCCTGGATGAGGTGAATTAATGTTTTATTTTACACCACAGTATTCTTTTTGTTCATCACTTTTTAAAGATTTTGTAACACGTTTTTTAATGAAAATCTTTAAAACATCCATTTTTATTTTTATAGTGTGTGCAGAAGCTTATAATCCTGATGAAGAAGAAGATGATGCTGAGTCCAGGGTATGTAATTTACTGAATATATTAATTTTAAATAAAACTCCTGTCCTGGATAAGGAAAACAATAATAGAAAAGCTGTTGACAGGTAAGATAGGTTAACAGGAGGCATAATGGAATTATTCCTAGTCTTATCTCTGATAGCTTTCTTTTACTTCAAGTTCTGTATAATTACTTTGATCCACTTTGGATAAAAAGAAAGATGAACGTAAAAACTTCCTGCAGTTGTGGTTTTATTTCTCTTGCAAAAATATAGTCTCTGATGAACATATTTTTAGCTGTCTTTCCCATAGTGATAATGTTATTTTTCTTAGTATTTCTAGCAAAGAAAAATACTAGGAAAAGCCTTCTGCTCCTACTAATTTATCACAACAGAAGCTTATTCTAAAACGACCACAACAAAATCACAATAAAATTACATCTAAAATGTCAGTACAGCAGTTATTATTTTTTAAAATCTGAGTCTGATAGTTTGCTCAGAAAATGGTACCTTGGAGAACATATTGTTTTTGCAAGAATTTGTCCAGTTTGGTTTGAAGCAGTTTTTAAACTGTGTCCTTTAACTCTGTTCTCCTGTTATTTATTTAGTAAAAAGTAAACCAAGTAAGAGATGACTGAGCCTGGAAATGGAAAGTAATCATTTACTTTTTTTTTTCTGAGTACATACTTTACAAAAAAGCTCCTTTTTTTTTCTGTCTGGCTTTAAAAAATAAAAACAAAAATCTTTTTCCATAGCTCTGAAAAATACTTCAGTTAGATGGGGTTTTAATGTAGGAAAGCAGATACTGTGTCCCTAAGCCATTACATCATTTTTCTCCCTGAAATATAAGTAAAATCTAGTGGTAGGACGATCAGGAGCCTTAAATGACACAGAGGATTTTGAGGAAATCCCAATTCACCCCTGTCCCTGCGGGGATTCCAGCACCAGGTACTCATTTCTTGGTTCGAGAACTTACATATTTTGATAAAATCTATAAATTCTAGTCTGAAATTACATTGCCTTAGGATCAGGGTATCTTTACTAACGTGTAATGTGCTATTATGACTCCACATGGTCTGAAAAAACAGCCCCTCCCCCCTCTACCCTTTGTTTATGTATCTTGCAGAAACAATAACAGGCGACTTTGAAGACAGCATTCTTTGTGTATAAATGTGTATGATAAAATTTAGTAATTGAGATGCTTGATAAGCCGTTTTAACTTAGTAACAATCTAAATTAAAAAACATCTAAAAATGCAGTTTGGAAAAAATATACAGTATTTCGTGAACTCGAAAACTCTTAGCTACCATTTGATGCCTGTGATAAAGTGGTTTGGCTGGATCACTCTAACGGATTTCTAACCATCTTGTTGGGAAGGCTCTACCAGTTAAGATTCATTTGGTCGTGGGAAAGAACCCAATCATATTGAGATAAAAGAAAAAAGAAAACATGGGAGAATTATTGGACATATGCTTGGAAATCTTATAGAAATCCTGAGAGTGTTAAAGAAAACCCCACACTGTGGGCAGGAGCCAGCCCGCCTCTGGGGTCCTTACACAGCAGTGGTGCAGCACTCAGAGTTTTGTCATTGGAAGGGACTCAGCTGCCAATCACTCTGTGTCTCTCTCAGTTTAAAATCCCAGTTTCCCTGTGGAGACTTTCTCACAGACCTGACTTTGGCTGGGGGGCCAGGCCAAGGAGTTCCAACTTGGCTGTGGCCAGTTATAAGTGAGACCATCCTGCAGCCCCACTCCTGGATGTATATCCAGAGAAGATTCTTAATTCAAAAGGACACATGCACTGCAGAGTTCATTGCAGCACCATTCTCAATAGCCAGACATGGAAGCAACCTAAATGTCCATCCACAGAGATAAAGAAGGTGTGGTATGTATCTGCAACGGAATATTACTCAGTCATAAAAAAAGAATGAACTAATGTCATTTGCAGCAACATGGATGGACCTCAAGATTATCATACCGAGTGAAGCCAGACAGAGACAAATATCATACAACATCACTTATATGTGGAATCTAAAAAAAAAATTAAAAAAATGATTTTATTTACAAAATAAATAAAATTAAACAAATGAATTTATTTACAAAATAAAAATAGACTTGAAGACCAAGAAAACGGTCTATGGTTACCAAAAGGAAAAAGGGGAAGGGATAAATAAGAAGTTTGAGATTAACATATACACACTACTATATATAAAATGAACAACAAGGACCTACTATAGCACAGGAAACTATATATTCAATATCCTGTAACAACTTACAATGGGAAAGAATCTGAAAAAAAAATCATACGTATGTGTGTGTACATATATAACTGAATCACTTTGTTATATACCCAAAACTAACACAACATTGTAAATTAACTACAATTTTTTTAAAAAGGTTAAAAAAATAAATAAGGTCAGTTTTGGAGAAGAAGGCATCTTTGTGGGTTGGGCATTCACCCAAGTTGTCCCCTGTAACATCCTTCAATGTGACTTTAATAGTTTTTGGTCATTATTTTATTAATGATGTATTAATCATTATAATAAAGTGTCTTGGACTTTCCATTAGGTTGACTTTTATCTAAATATGTTACTATAAACTATTTTTTGTCTTAGATACTGTAAGGCAGTTTGTACCATAGCCCTTGGAAATGATTGGTACAGATTTCAGAATTAATTGGTTCTAAACAGATACTAGAAAAAATGTAAAGAAAACATATAATGTATTTTGAGAAACTAACATTTCATTTGGACACTTTATCTTATTTCAGAGACTGTTTATATTATTAAATCCTTAAATCTCAGGCTAGTGTAAATAGGTATTCTTTGATATTATTCAAAGAAGAATAATTTATTTTTAAAGTTTTTATTAGAATATAGTTGACCTAACAGTGTTGTATTAGTTTGAGATGTATGGCAAAGTGAATCAGTCATACATATAAACATATCCATTCTTTTTTCCCATTTAGGTTATTCACACTATGGAGTAGATTTCCCTGTGCTATACAGTAGGTTCTTGTTACAAAGAAAATTTAAATACTTAAGCTTGATTTTGGAAAATAGCAGATTTTAGTTGGAGTGCCTTTAATAAGTGAGAATGTAAGGGTTATGTACATCTAGCATGTAGAAGCTTGCAGAAAAGAGCCAGTGAATTTAAGAGTGGAGCATTTCTTTGTTCTGTTACTCAGTGTTTGGAGAGGGCCTTCTGCCTACCTGGCCAGGTGCTGGGTGTACAGCAGTGAGCGCGGTGGAAAAGCCCCTGCCGTCTTGGAGCTTAGTGTCTAATAGCAGAAGCTGACAACAGCCAAGTTAACCAACAGTCATAAATCATGAAGTGTTAAAAGGACAGTGTCACAGGGTGTGGGAATTAAAACCAAATCCAAACCCCTAAATCACCTGGGTCCCTAGTTAAATGGAGGAGTTGAAGAAGGCTTCTTGGACGTGAGACCAGAAGGATGGACGTGGCAAGAGTCTTGCCAGAAACCCACGTCCATCAGCACGGAGGAAGGTGGAGACTCAGTGAAGGTAGCTGTGGTTGGGGCTGAGTGGCTGAGGTGAGGGTAGCAAAGGAAAGGAGTGGGGATTTAATTCTCCGAAGCCGTGACGGAATCCATCGAGGTTTTAATTTGGCGAATGGGGTGTTCTGACTGAAATTTTTAAAAGGTTACTTTTCAGCTCTGTGTGGAGAGTAGATTGGACAGATAGGAAAATACTTGTATAGACTTCCCTTGATTAACAAAATAGATGGGGTGTTTAAAGAAAATTGTCGGTCTTATTAATTAGTTTTTAAAATTTTTTTAGTTGAAATGCAGCAGAAATTTATAGCAGGAATTGGCAGACTTTCCCTGTAAAGCTTTTATTTCTTGAGAATTTTACCTTTCTTGGATAATAAATACTTTAGGCTTGGGGGGGCTGTACAGATTCTGTCGCAACTGTTCAGCTCTGTTATGATAGCTTGAAAACAGACGTAGACAATACATACATGAATGGGCGTGGCTGGGACCTTTAAAACTTTATTTACATAGAGTTCCCTGGTGGATGGTGATTAGGATTTGGCGCTTTTACCACTGTGGCCAGGGTTTAATCCTTGGTCTGGAAACAGATTCCCCCATCAAGCTGTTGCTTGCTGCAGCCAAAAAAAAAAAAAAAAGGACACTTGAATTTCATGTAATGTTCACATGTCAGGAAACAGTATTTCAATTTTTTTTTTTTGGTCCCCCCAATCATTAAAAATGTAAGATCATTCTTAGCTCAGGGGTCATACAAAAAGAAATCTGGCCTTTGAGCCATGGTTTGCTCACCCCCGTTTATAGTATAAACTTGGTGGCCACCCTACCTGGGATGAATCCCAGCTCTGCAGCTTCTGAACTGTGTGACGTTGAGAAAGTTACTTGGTCAGGTTAATTTTCTTAACTCTTCTCGCTTGAGAGAGCACATGGTGTTTGTCTTTGCCTCACTCATTTCACTTAGCACTTAAAATTCACCTATTTCATGAGATCTGTTACTAGGATAAAACTAGTCAATATTTAAAGCCCTTAAAACAGTGCCTGACACATAGTAAATGCTACATAAATATTTGTTTAACCAGTAAGATTTTTTTTTATCCTGAAATCAGAAATAAATTCTAATAGAAAAGAAAGTAGCCTCTAGTATAATAAAAATCACATTTGGAGAGTTCCCGTGGTGGCTCAGCAGGTTAAGAACCTGACTAGTATCCATGAGGATGCAGGTTCGATCCCTGGCTCACTGGGTTAAGGATATGATGTTGCCAAAAGCTGAGGTGTAGGTTGCAGCTGCAGCTTAGGTCTGGTGTGGCTGTGGCTTTGGTGTAGGTCGGCAGCCGTAGCTCCAATTTGACCTCTACCCTGGGGACTTCCGTATGCCACAGGTGTGGCCCCCCCCGCCAAAGGTCATGTTTAGGTACCCTGCTGAAGCGTTGGTTATCCAGATACAGATCTCATCTGTGGGGTCACACCAAACCCAACAGAAAGAAACAAGTCTTTGGGAGCAGGAGACCATCTTCTGAACAATTGGGTGATACAAACTTTAACAGGGCATAAAGCAGGCAGTCTCTGTTCCCTTGGGTCCAGAGACCTGCAAAATGGAGTGGAAGGCAGAACGCTCTTTATAGGGTCAAGAATAAGGAACAAGGAAGAGAGAACCAGAAAACGAATAAGGAACAAGGAAGTAAGTTTGGAGCCCAGAGTTGGCTTGGCTTTGGGGGCTTGACTGGTGATACACTGTGTTTCTGATGAAGTGGAACATTTATAGGGACACAAGAGTTATCTAAGCTTTGATTTTGCTGCCATGGTACCCTGGGCAGAGGCGGCTCCACCTCGGACCTAGGAAATTCGTTCAACGTCAGTGACGTGGTGTCCTCAACCTTTCCTCTCTGAGGATAGAGCTCAGCAGGCAGACATTTGTGACTGCTTCCGTTTGATGTTCTAGATGGATTTTGTGACCTGAGAAATAACTTTTTGTTTTATTCTGTTTTCCTGTGTTAGGCTTCCTTCTTTGAAGGAGGCAGAAGTGAATTTTGGTTGGCATGGCTTAGTTCACATCCGGATTTTTAAAGTTTCTTGTATAGCAGCGAGTTCTTAGGCAGCGGGATCTGCTCTTTCTGGGTCCATATGCCATCACTGGATCTAGTTTGAGACAGTGTTGATTAGATAGGAAATGAAAGTTTGCACATTCCTTACCCTTAGAGGAGAAGCGGCAGTGACTTCCTCTCTCACTGGCTAATAGACTGTTTCGTAGTGTATAAACAGCCTGCATAAACATAAATAACACAGCTACACTGTCCATTTCCTCACTTCTTCTTGGGCCTGTGATATTTAGCCATCTGAGATAGGTTTGAAAAGCTGATTTTAATTTCCCATTGTGAGTTTTAATCTATTCCTGGGCACAGAACTCACCATGGCCCGATCCTGGTTCTTGTGGGGGAGGGGAACTACTCTGCTTGTTATCCTGACAGTCTGGTCTCTGTGTGCGTGACCATTAGAACAGGAAAAGGGGGTGTGTGGGTCTCTGGGAGACCGATGTGATGTCTTCCGCTTTTTGGACCGTCTCTGACCTCTCATGTTCACCAAAGAATGGACCTTTGGGTCCATGTTGCTTAAGCCTTCTGCTAGAGGGGAGGCTGAAGAGTCGGCCCCTTACAGAGGGCACTCTCTTGGCCTTCGCCCTCTGGAACAAAAGTTTGGGCGCATATGGGAGCATGGTTTTCTTTGAGCTCTTTCTGAAACGAGCACACCAGGATGGTTGGATTCATCTTTCCTCGGAGCCACGCTCTCTTGGTGCAGCAGTGCGTGAGTGCCTGCTCCCCGGGGGCTTAGTTACGTAGGTTGTGCGCTGGAGCACACAGGTAAGACTTTACTTGCTTTTAGAGACGTTTATCAAGTTACAAAGGGAACTGCTGCATCCTGAAAGAGTACTGAATTCAGTGGTAAAGAGTATAAAACAGTGTTGAAGAGTAGTAAAGAGGAGTTCCCATCGTGGCACAGTGGTTAATAAACGATGAGATGGTGGGTTCGATCCCTGCCCTTGCTTAGTGGGTTAAGGATCCGGCGTTGCCGTGAGCTGTGGTGTAGGTTGCAGACGCGGCTCGGATCCCGCGTTGCTGTGGCTCTGGTGTAGGCCGGTGGCTATGGCTCCAATTAGACCCCTAACCTGGGAATCTCCATATGCCGTGAAAGCAGCCCTAGAAAAGACAAAAAAAAAAAAAGACAAAAGAGTAGTAAAGAGAACGAGAAGGCAATCTCTAGATTTTCAGCAGAGCTGCTGTACCCTCGTGTCCTTTTGTATGTCCCTGTGGCCTGGAGCTTTGACGTCTCAAGTGATTAGCCAGTCCAGACCCTTATAGAATGAACTTACTAACCTAGGAAAGACACTACTTTGACAAACATTCAAGTGCTGTATTAAGGAAATATGCACCCTGTTCCCGAGATAAACTGCATTCCTTTCCCGTACTTCACGCTGGTAGTTAATGTCTTGTCACCTAAAGTGAACCCCTGCACTCATGATTCATCCTTGTAATGTCCTGCTAGGAAATTTTACCCCTTATGAGTCAGGTGAGTAAACTAATAGTTTGTTAATTTTGGTGTCCTTTTAGATTATACATCCTAAAACTGACGATCAAAGAAATCGATTACAAGAGGCCTGCAAAGACATCTTGCTGTTTAAGAACCTGGATCCGGTAAGATAAATTGCAATTTATGGACATGGTGTTTTCCAGTGTCAGTGTGAAGAACCGTGCAGGGTCTTGGATCTTACCCTCTTTACAAGCTAACATCACCTGGGTCATGTAAAGGCCCACTGTGGATGCTCGCACAGGCAGTGGGCTGTGTTCTAGGAGCTGGGGAGGTCACTGCTGTCAGAGCAGGAGTAAGCGCTCCTGCCATTTGTCCAGGGAAGACTTTATCTCATCCTTCAAGGTTACTTGCTGAAAATGCAGCCCTGTGAAATGGTCCAGATATAAGCAGTTAAGACTTTGTCCACTCTGCAGGAACATGGGGGAGTGCCTCTATCACCAGCCATTAATAGTAATTATTTTTAATGCATAACTTTTGTATTATACGTATTTTATTTATTTATTTTTAATTTTTGTCTTTTTAGAGCCACATCCATGGTATATGGAAATTCCCAGGCTAGGGGCTGAATCGGAGCTGCAGCTGCCAGCCTACACCACGGCCACAGCAACGCCAGATCTGAGCCACGTCTGTGACCTACACCACAGCTCATAGCAATGCCAGATCCTTAACCCACTGAGCGAGGCCAGGGATGGAACCTACATCCCATGGATACTAGTCAGGTTTGTTACCACTGAGTCACAACAGGAACTCCCTTATACTTAATGGTTAAGTTTTACTTGACTTTAAAGGAAGACGGATTTTTTTTCTTCTTCTTCTTTGTAAAGATTTTGAGATCTCTGGATCTTTTGGTTTTGGGTGTATTTCTGGAATCCCCTCCCTCAGGCTGAGTGACCATGCTTTTAGACTTTGCCCTGCTCTCTGACCTAAAAGCTTTTTGCTTCCTTCATCACAGATGATGCTTGTTCTTGGCTATATGGTCATTTGGGAAAGAACTCCTGCTACCATGTTCTAACTGGGAAACCTGGCTGAACATTTGTAACTTTCTTCAGTTCCTTTTGATCAAACTCAATATCTTATGGTCTTCAGATTGATGCCCTAGAAAAGAAAGCATTAGATCAAGACCCACTCTTTTAAGATGAGGTCTTTTTAAAAAGGCCATTTTTATAAAAAGGAAGGTCCTGCGTTATACCACGTCTTCTATGCTGGGTCGTATTATACCTGAAGTTATCTTTTAAAAGCTCTTCTGTTTATAATACCAGTTATGTTTATATCATGTCCTTTAGGATCACAGATTATATTTTGCGCCATTGGAGATGTTGCTTTAGCACCACATAATCCAAGGTTTGTCCTGTTTGATCCAGGTCCTCCAGATTGGCAAAACTCGGAGCTCTAAAGAATGGGGTTGCTGGTTGTTCTCTCTAATAATGGAAGAATAATACATGGAATTAAGCTACAAAATTTGGGAGTTTGGTTTATGAATGGAAAATTTTCCTGGTAGTATTAAATAGTAGAATAAGTGACTAAAAGGAACTTGTGAAATAATGGGCTTTCAGATTATCTCAGATTTCCCTTATCTAGAATGATAATGATTTTGTGAAACAAAGGCCATGAAACTATGTGATGTCTCATGATCTCCCATCAAAAGGAGTCCAAATAATTATTAGTGGAAAGATACAACTGCGTGTGTGTGCGTGTGTGTATGTGTTAGATGATAATTTTGGTATTGGAATTAAACTAATTTAGTATTTTTAGATAGAGTTTTTTTTCCACTTTTTAAAAGTAATTTAGTATTTAATGCTTTTGCTCCAGATACACACAAACAGCTGTGAAATTAATCCTTAGGTTTTTATCCTTAGGGTATGCTCTAGCCAAGGAGATTCTTTTCCAGGCAGAACTTTGTCTGGGAGAATTTCAGGGTCACCAAAAACAGTGTGCTTCTTAAGCTTTAAGATGCCCATTTGTCATCAGAGGATCTTGTTGAAAATGCAGATTCTGGTTCAGTAGGTCACTTGCGGAGCCTGAGAGTCTGGATTTCTCTCAAGCTCCCAGTGATGCTTTCAACCTAAAACCATACTTTGAGTAGGAAAGACCAGAACCCCTTGTGAAAACGCTCTAGTTCCATATATTGGTACTGCCACAAGTTATTTGCATATGTTCATATTTAATTCAGCTGGTATTTTAATGGTTCAGCAGTGATATTCTGGTGTCTAAAACCTAAGGGTCGAATAGGCATGTGTGAAATAATTGCCACTTACACTTTCCTGAGATGCTGCCTGTTCTATCCCATCCTCTAAATTAAATTGATTTTTCTTTCCATTTCAACTTAAATGCTTTTAAAACATTATGAAACTTTGGTTGTGTTTAAAATAACTTTAAAAAAAGAAAAAATTTTTGCTGGTGTATTCTGACTGGAACATCTTTACTTCATTAAAGTGGTTATTTTTATAAACATGGGAACTTTTGTAGACTTCTTTTGCCGCTCTGTCGAAGGTCTTCAGTATATGTATTTTAAAGGCCACAGTTCATAATGACAAAAAAGGAGTTCCCGTCGTGGCTCAGTGATTAACGAATCCGACTAGGAACCATGAGGTTGCGGGTTCGGTCCCTGCCCTTGCTCAGTGGGTTAAGGATCTGGCATTGCCGTGAGCTGTGGTGTGGGTCACAGGCGCAGCTCGGATCCTGCGTTGCTGTGGCTCTGGCGTAGGCCGGTGGCTACAGCTCTGATTGGACCCCTAGCCTGGCAACCTCCATATACCAGGGAGTGGCTCAAGAAATGGCAAACAGGAAAAACAAAAAACAAAAACATAATGACAAAAAGGAAAAAGTCAGTTCCTGAAAATACCAAATTCATGAATTATGCTTATTAAATGTTTTATAGGGAAGAAATAAAGTTATTTCTATAGCTGTTTCCAAAAGATCTTTTTTTGAATTTGAGTTCATATGATCTTGATTTATTTCCCTACTTCTCCCTTCTAGGAATGATACACAATATAAATGAAGCAGTGTATAAATAAGTGAACATTAATTTTTCTCAGCATATTACTACCCGGAATAAGAAATTATCCCCAAACATAGCAGATTGAGGATTTTAAGTTAAGCTCATGTTTTAAACAGCTTTCTAGTTTTTTTTATTATATGCATTTTTTGCCAAATGTGTTTAAACTGAATAACATTTTCCACTTATATAATCGGCTTATCCTATAGAAGCTCCTTTGAGTTCAATTCCTTGACCACCCACCATGTTCCAGGGCTTGTATAAAGCGTTGGATGCCACAAAAATACTTAGACATGGTTCTTGTGCTCTTGGAACTTATAATTTGGTGAGAGATTCAAATGTACCTACAAATCGATTTTGTACAACATGATAAATGCTGTACTGCAGGACCCTATGAGAGGATGTGATCTCTTAGCCTCTCTTGAGGATCCAGAAAGCTGGAGAGGCCACTTGAACTGAGCCTCAGAAAAGGAGTTGAATATCACCAGCTGAACAAAAAATACAGAGAGCGTTAACCCTAGAGGCTAAAGCAGAAGATATCCAGTGGTTGCTGCTCAGATGTGCATGCTCTAAGGACCAGTGTGGAAAGTCATACCACAGTAGCAGACACATGCTGGAGGCAGTCGCATTTTAAGCAGAGAAGTTAATAATAAGGTGTGTCTGAGGTTACTAGGAGGGCATTGTAGAGGGTGGAGTTTAAGGCATGAGAGGGACAGGTCAGGAGCAAAGGAATGGAGCTCAGAGAGGAAACTGCACCATGATCCAGGGGAAAAAACCCAGCTCAGCTAAAGAAGAGGGAAAGGGCATGGTTTCATAAAATACTCAGGATGAGCCAGAGTTGGTACTTGGTGATTGAATGAACCAGGACCTGAAAGAGTCCTGGCTGATCCCCAGTGTCTGGCTGTGGAGGTGGTACCTTTTCCTAAAATGAAATAACTTGGAAGGGGAAGCAGTGATTACTAATTAGCATGAGGAATGATCTTGGCTTTGCATCTACGATCTCATTTGACTTGCCTGAAAGCATTGTTTAGCTTGAAAAATCTAGCACCTCCTAGGCCTCAGAACATTTTTCCTTGGAGTTCTGTATATTCATACATTGAGCACAGCATTTATAATTATTAACCTCTTTGAAGATATCCTTTTCATGAATATTTTAATGCTCAACTCAGTAGGCCATTTTTCTTCTAAAATATTTCTAATTTGAGGCAAACTGAAATAATTTACCTATGCCATATGATAGGTTCTTTCATAAATGGAGAGTAAATTGTTATTTTTTTTAAGGGAGTCAGAGCCCTTTTCCTGAGCTCTGTCTGGAATTTGCATTCCGTAGGAGAATAAAATGTGGGTTTCCTACAGTAGCTGTCAGTCACTGAGATAAGCCTCTGCATATTAAATATTTCCTAAGTTCTTTTCACTCTGTGCATAATTATGGGGAAATTACGTTTTGATTGACTAGAACAGACACCTGTCACATAGAGACGTTCTAAAAGAAATAATTGTTCGGTATTTTATCAGAGACCACTTTTTCATATATCCATATATGAATTCTTAAGCTTTAAAATGTTTTAAAGTGCTGCTAATTCTGGAGATAACAAAAATAATTACTATGGCAATATAGTCCCTCTTCTCCATTTGATATTCAGGGCAGAGCTGATCAATAAAGCTGATATTCCCCCTCCATCTGCCCTAAACAAGTTGAAATATAAATAGTTAGCAATATTAGTAAACCATTTAATCAAATTTCATAATTTTGATAGGTGACCATATGTTGCCTGGGTTGATGAACTTATTTGGGTAGCATGGTCCCCGTGAGGCCAATTAGCATCACATCAAGAAAGCACTGCCTTACTGCCCCATTGGCTTCATCTTCAGCCCTGGTTGCTGTCTCATAAGTAGGTGTTAGAGCTCACACAGGGACCCAGGGAGGGGATGAAAGCTTCTTCCTGCAGCCCCATCACCATCTTTCTTCCAAAAGTTTTTTTTAGTCCGCATCAGGAGGCAATATTATATTTTCTGTTTAAGTAGAGAGTTTGTATTAATCACCAAAATACATAAATAGCTCTTGTGGCTCAAAAAAAAAAAAAAAACCAACAATCAATCAAAAAATGGACAGAAGATCTAAATAAACATTTCTTCAAAGAAGGCAGACAGATGGCCAAAAAGTACATGAAAAGATGCTCCACATCACTAATTATTAGAGAAATGCAAATCAAAACTACAGTGAAGTATTACCTCACACTGGTCAGAACAGCCATCATTAAAAAGTCCACAGATAATAAATGATGGAGAGGGTGTGGAGAAAAGGAAATCCTCCTATACCATTGGAATGTAAATGGTTCAACTACTAGGTAGAATGGGATGGAGGTTCTTTAAAAAAGTAAAAAGAGAACTACCTTGTGATCTAACAATCCCATTTCTAGGCATATATCCAAAGAAAACTGCAATTGGAAAAGATGCATGCACCCCAGTGTTCATTGCAGCACTAATTACAATGCCTAGACATGGAAGCAACTGAAATGTCCATCAACAGATGAACAGATAAAGAAGATGTATACATATATGAACTGCATATTACTCAACCATAAAAGAGAATGAGATAATGCCATTCGCAGCAACATGGATGGACTGAGAGATGATCATCCTAAGTGAAGTAAGAGAAGGACACATAGCATATGATATCAGTTACCTGTGCAGTCTAAAAACAAGTGATACAAATGAACCTATTTCCAAAACAGAAACAGATCACAGACTTTGGAAGCAAATTTACGGTTACCAAAGGTGAAAAGTGGTGGGGTAGGGTGGACTGGAGGTTTGGGATTGGCATATACACACTGCTATATATAAAATAATCAGCGAGGACCTACTGTAGAGCACAGGGAACTCTACTCAATATTCTGTAATAACCTATATGGGAAAAGAATCTGAAAAAGAATGGATATATGTATAACTGAATCACTTTGCTATACCGCTGAAACTAACACAGCACTGTAAATCAACTATACTTTGGTATAAAACAAAAACTAAATTGAAAAATAGAGTTTATTTTTTGATTAATTAAAAAATGTAAATCCATGTGTGTATGCAATTTACAAAAATTCAAAAGGAACAAAAGAGTAGTCAGTGAAAAGAAATCTCTCTTCCATTCCTGTCTCCTAGCAATCTAGTTTCTCAGGAGCTGAGTTCTTTGAGCATTATCATGTGTATTTTTCTAGTGTTATGCTATATATATATATGTATATATATATATATATATATTCTTTTTAAAATTTTGGTGGCAGCCAACTATACACAGTGTTCTGCCTAGGTTGGTTGGTTGGTTGGTTGGTTTCTTTTTCTTTTTTTTTTTTTTTTACTTAACAGATCTGTATTTATAGAGATTCCATATTCTTTTTTTTTTTGGTCTTGTGTTTTAGGACCGCAACCCCGGCACATGGAAGTTCCCAGGCTAGGAGTCAAATTGGAGCTACAGCTGCTGGGCTCTGCCACAGCCACAGCAACATGGGATCTGAGCCGCATCTGTGACTTACACCACAGCTCACAGCATTGCCGGATCCTTAATGCACTGAGCAAAGCCAAGGGATCAAACATGGCCTTGTAAATAATTAATTTGTTAATCATGGATACTAGTTGGTTTTATTAACCACTGAGCCACTATGGGAATTCCCTATATTCTTTTTAAAAATTATTTTTATCAGGAGTTCCTGTCATGGTGCAATGGAAACGTATCTGACTAAGAACCATGAGGTTTCTGGTTTGATCCCTGGCCTTTTTCAGTGGGTTAAGGATCCGGCGTTGCCATGAGCTGTGGTGTAGGTCACAGACTCAGCTCGGATCTGGTGTTGCTGTGGCTGTGGTGTAGGCTGGCAGCTGTAGCTCTGATTAGACCCCTAGCCTGGGAATCTCCATACGCTGTGGGTGCGGCCCTAAAAAGCAAAAAAAAAAAAAAAAAAAAAAAATTATCAGTATTTATGAAAGTTAACATTGGCAATATTTATATATTATAAAGCTAAATCATGAAAATACATTTCATTTAGCTGTTGTCTAATGTATTAAACTATACAAGAAGAGAGGCCCCAAATTGTCAAAATGATACTGAAAAACAGAACAAAGTTGAAGGACTCACACAAACATCAAAACTTTTACTACAAAGCTACAGCAATCAAAATGTTGTGTTACTGGCTTAGGGTTAGACCTATAGAACAGTGTAATAACACTGAGAGTCTAGAAACAAACCCACACAGCCAGGGCTGTTTGATTTCAACAAAAATGGCGAGATCATTTACTGGGGAAATAATCATCTTTTCAACAAATGCTGCCGGTATAGCTGGATATCCAGGGACAAAAGAACAAAGTTGGACTCCTACTTCACACCATATACAAGAACTAACTCCAGATGGATCAGAGACCTATAAAACTCTTAGAAGAAAACACAGGGGCAGGTCTTTATGACCTTGAGTGTAGCAGTGGATTCTTAGATAGACATGGAAAACAAGAGTCAGGAAAGAAAAAAAGATAAATTGGACTTGATAAAAAATAAAAAGCTTTGTGTATCAAAAGACATTATCCAAAAAAGCAAAAAGACAATGTACAGAATGGGAGAAAATATTTGCAAATTGTGTGTGTATCACATATAAATAATAAGGGCCTCATATCCAGACTATAAAAAGAATTTTAAAGCTCAGCAATGAAAAGACAGATAACCCAACTTAAAAGTGGGCCGAATACTTGAATAGACATTTCTCCAGAGAAGGTGTACAAATGACCAATAGGCACATGAAAAGATGCTCTGCATGGTTAGTCACTAGGGAAATACATGTCAGAACCACAGTGAAATACCACTTCACCGTCACTAGGGTGGGTATCATTTTTTAAAAAAGGAAAATAACAGGTGCTGGCAAGGATGTGGCGAAATTGGAATGCAGCCTGTGCTGGTAGTCAGGTTTTTCAAGCCCTGTGGAAAACAGCTTGGCAGTTTCTCAAAAAGCTAAGCATAGAATTTACTATATGACTCAGCAATTTCACTCCTAGGTATAAATCCCAAAGAATTGAAACAGGTCTTCCAGAGAATACTCGCGTCCGTATGTTCATAGTTGCAGTATTCACAGTAGCCAAAAGGTTGAAACAACCCAAGTTGTCCACTGACAGGTGAATGGATAAGTAAAGGATGGTGTGTGTGTGTGAATATTATTCATCTGTAAAAAGGAATGGAGTATATAACATATGCTACAATGTAGAGGAACCTCAAAAACTTGATAATGAGTGAAATGAGCCAGATTAAAAAGGCTGTGTGTTCTATGATTCCATTATATGAAACATCCAAAATAGGTAAATCCATAGAGACAGAAAACAGATGGTGGTTGTCAGGGCCTAGTGAGGGGGGAGAATGGGGGTGACGGCTTAATGGCCACAGGGTGTCCTTTCAGGGCGATGAAAGTAGTTTGAAACTAGGTACAGGTGGTGGTTCCACCACTTTATGGCCACACTTGTCCACTTTAGAATGGCTGATTTTCTGTTATCTGAAATAGCCCTTCACTAAAAAAATTGTATGTAAAATCCATCCAAACGTGGATTTTCATTAGTTTTAATATTGAATGGTTGGATTGGAGTTCCCATTGTGGCTCAGTGGAAACGAATCTGACTAGGAACCATGAGGTTGCAGATTTGACCCCTGGCCTTGCTCAGTGGGTTAAGGGTCTGGCATTGCCACGAGGTGTGGTGTAGGTCACAGATGTGGCTCAAATCTGACACTGCAATGGCTGTGGTGTAGGCCAGGAGCTGTAGCACCGATTAGATCCCTAGTCTGGGAACCTCCCTATGTAGCAGGTATGGCCCTTAAAAAAAAAAAAAAAAAAAAAAAGACAGCAATATTTAATGGTTAGAATACACCTTAAGGATGAATTTGGGATTTAACACATACATACTACTGTATATAAAATAGATGACTATCAGGAACCTACTGTAGAGCACAGGGAACTCTACTCAATATTTCATAATAACCTATAAGAGAAAAGAATCTGAAAAAGAATACATAGGAGTTCCCGTCATGGCTCAGCAGAAACAAATCTGACTAGTATCCCTGAGGGCGCAGGTTCAATCCCTGGCCACTCTCAGTGGGTTAAGGATCCGTCATTGCCCTGAGCTGTGGTGTAAGTCACAGATGTGGCTCGGATCTAGCGTGGCTGTGGCTGTGGCCGGCAGTTACAGCTCTGATTTGACCCCTAGCCTGGGAACCTCCATATGCTGCAGGTACAGCCCTAGAAAGCCAAAAAAAAACAAAAAAACAAAAAAACAGAATACATACAAATACACACACACACACACACAATGAATCACTTAGCTGTACACCTGAAACTAACACGTTGTAAATTAACTATACTTCATTTTTTAAAATGGTATTAAAAAATCAGCTCTTCACAGAATTCATCACTGAAGCACCTCCACAAAACCTCTGGGTCCCAGAATACACAGTTTGAAAAACACTGAGCCCCACTGACAGCATGTGGAGGGAAGGAGGCCTGCCTACCTGAACAGGGCAGGGAGCACCTCTCTTTGCGAGACAGGCCCCGTCGCTGCTAGACAGCTCTCCTTTCTAGGCAGGTCTTTACATTGTTCCAAAATTTCCAGAAACGTCCACCCAGAAGTCACAGTCCTGGCCTCTGGGGTCACCACCATCATCAGTGTGACAGCAGATAGCAGGTGTGTTCACTCCAGTTTCTCTCACTGGAATGCTTCCGGTTCCCTGACGGTTCTTCTCCCTGCAGGGTTCACATTTCCTGGTTGCCCTTTTTTGAGTGTTCTCGAGCTTGTCAGCGACTCCAGTAAAAGATCAGGGTCTTAACATTTCTCATATTTGTTTATAGCTGCCTAGCTCTCCAATGTATAGATGTGCCAAACTTATCCATCGCTCTGCAGACAAACTTAAGTTTTCAAATTTTTGTTGTGATGCATATTTTGCAATGAAAAATGCCTGTGCACATGTCACTTCACACATCCCTAGAGAATAACTTTCTGAACAAGGAATGGTGAGGTGCAGGGTAGCGTGTTCGGAATGTTATTGACTGCTGACAGTGTGCCCTCTGAGGTCTGTTCGTTTGACTTCCTTCCCATCAGCCATCTGCCAAAGAATGCCTCCTTCCTGTGCCATCTCCAACAGTGTATTCTAACACTTCAGTCTTCCTGAGTCTGACAGGTGAAGAAAGGTCTTGCATTTCAGTGTGTGTTTGCATTCCTGTTTATTGTGAAAGAAGTTGAACGTCGAGCTCCTTCCCCTTTTTCTGGAGGTCTCGAGGGTCAGTGTCTTTGGTGTTCTGAAAACTGCATTGTATGTGGGTGTGGTGGATCCGCTCATCAGTTGTGCCGGGCCCTTGAGGGAGCCCTTTCAGTCTGAAAACCTACATCCTTTGGTGCTGAAAAGTTCATCCCATATTTCTTTTTTTTTTTTTGTCTTTTGTCTTTTGTTGTTGTTGTTGTTGTTGTTGCTATTTCTTGGGCCGCTCCCGTGGCATATGGAGGTTCCCAGGCTAGGGGCTGAATTGGAGCCGTAGACACCGGCCTAAGCCAGAGCCACAGCAACGCGGGATCCGAGCCGCGTCTGCAACCTACACCACAGCTCACGGCAACGCCGGATCGTTAACCCACTGAGCAAGGGCAGGGACCGAACCCGAAACCTCATGGTTCCTAGTCGGATTCGTTAACCACTGCGCCACGACGGGAACTCCCCATATTTCTTTATCATCCCCTTTGTTGTCTGTCTTAGCACTTTCTCTGAAAATCTGATCTTTTCATTTCTCTATGGACTTTCTTTGAAGTTGCTGGTTTTAATTTACCTTCTTGGTTCTTTTTTTTTTTTATTTTTTTTTATTTTTTTATTTTAGGGCCACACCGGCAGCGTATGGAAGTTTCCAGGCTAGGGGTGAAATCAGAGCTGCTGCTGAGGCCTACGCCCCAGCCAAGGCAATGCCAGATCCGGCCTCCATCTGTGACCTACACCACAGATGGTGTCAACACTGGCTCCTTTACCCACTGAGTGAGGGAGGGCAGGGATCAAACCTACATCCTCACAGACACTGTGTGAGGTTCTTAACCTACTGAGTCACAGCGGCAACTCTTACCCTCTTAGTTCTTTGTTTCCTTAAAAAAAATTCCATAAGGATGGGTATATGTCATTATATATTTGTCGAAACCCACGGAGTATACAGCCCCAAGGGTTAACCTGAATGTCAGCCGCAGACTTGGAGTGATAATGACATTGACGTCAGTTTATCACTTGTAGTAAATGTACCCTCTGGTGGGGGTTGTTGATAGTAGAGAAGAGACTGTGGGAGGTGCAGCAGGCAGGTGAGAACTCTATATGTTTTGCCCCATTTTGCTGTGAACCTAAAACTGCTCCAAAAAAATATTTAAAGGAGGAAAAAATTTTCATAATTGCGTTGTCATTGTTCACCTTACCCATTTTGTTCTAATTGGCTCTTTCTCTAAATATCCCCTTTTTCATCCCATGGCTGTAACATCCTCTTGACCATCTCTGGGCATATAAAGTTGAACTTTCTGAACGCTCATCACTGCTCCTGAATTTTCTAGCTCACCTGGTGTTAGTTTGCCGTTCGTCTTAGTCATGTTGGCTACCAGAGAGCAACACAGAGCTGACTTGGAGCCCTGAATAAGTAGGGCAGGCCTGTCAGCCCCGTGTCCTGTGGGCAGAGTGGCAGGGAGCCAGCAGTTAACCTGGGGGACCCCCTCATTCCAGCAAGCAAGGGTCCTCTTTCCAGGGCACCAGTCTTCACAGGAGCTGTTCGAGTTCTCTCTCATTAATTTATGTTTCTACCAAGAACATGACCCTGATCTTTTGCCTGGGAAGACTGGTTAACACCTGGTTGCTAGGCGTCGTGGGTTCAGGGTGGAGGCCTTTGGAAGGAAAGTATTGGCTGGTCGTGGAGGACTTTGAGTCAGTGCCCTTGTCTTCAGCGGTGTCTCAACCCCGTTCTGCCATACCAGGTGTTTCCCCATCTGGAGCCTCTGGTGCTCTGACAGGTGGTCGGCCCTCCACGCCTCAGGCCCACCTGCCTTTCCCCAGGCTCCACCTGCCTTTCCCCTCTCCCTGCCACCTGCCATTACCTTCCCTTTGCTCTAGAAATCTCTCCTCCAGTTTCCGCTTCCTATTCTCATGGTTGTGGAGTCACACCTTCATGTTCTCTGCAATGTTAATGGGATCTCAAAACAGGAGAATCGCACGTGGCCTGTTCATGCTCTTGATCCAGGATATTTTGTGTTTCCTTTTTTTTTTTTGTCATTTTGCCATTTTCTTGGGCCGCTCCCACAGCATATGGAGGTTCCCAGGCTAGGGGTCAAATCAGAGCTGTAGCTGCCGGCTTACACCAGAGCCACAGCAGCACGGGATCCGAGCCACATCTGCAACCTACACCAAAGCTCACAGCAACGCCAGATCCCCAACCCACTGAGCAAGGCCAGGGATCGAACCCGAATCCTCATGGTTCCTAATCGGATTCGTTAACCACTGAGCCACAACGGGAACCTCCAATGTTTTGTGTTTCTTCAACTTGTGTTTTCAACTTGCATTTCCCCCCTCTGATCTATCTTCAGTGCCTTAGTCTGTTTATAGTAATACTTGATGTTGGCCTGGGAAGTTGGGTTGTACCCTTTTTATACCCAGAGAGGGTAACCCTAAACCTTTGTACGACTTCTGACTTTGCTTTTTAAAAAAATTTTATTGGAATATAGTTGACTTAATTTCAGATGTGCAGCAAAGTAAATCAGTTATACCTATGCATATATCCATTCCTTTTCAGATTCTTTTCCCATATAGGTTACTACACAGTATTGAGGAGATTTCCCTGTGCTATACAGTAGGTGCTTGTTACTCATCTATTTTATATATAATGGTGCACATATGTTCACCCCAGTCTCCTAACGTATTCCTCACCCCCATGTTTCCTCTGTGATAAACATAAATTTAATTTTGAAATCTGACGTTTCCATTACTTTGCATCATCCTGTTGCTTCATATCCGTTTTTATGACTATTCAAAGGCCTTTGAATTGTTCCTGTCCTTGTTGGGAGGGGAGATCTCTTTTGCCTCCTAGTTTATTCTCACTTAATTTAAGGTTTATCCTTAAGCCCTATCAAGCTCACTTTAGCGAATAAAAGTGTTAAATAGGCTAAGTTTGATCCATCCTCGTAAGGTCCATGGTTGCTTCTTGAAGAGAACCTTAGTGACAAAAAATAGTGATAGACTATTTGCCACAATCATTTTTGGTTTTGCTTTTGTTCTTGTTGCTGTTGTGTTTTGTTTTGGAGCCTAAACCAAGAAGGATTGGAGTCAGGTAAATGTTTAGGTAGGTAATCTCTACATAAATTCTAGTGATGACCAAAATAGGGAAGTTTTTAAAAAGTTCAGTTATCTTTAAAAGACATTTGCTCTAGTTCTTTATTATCCTGGTTATTTTAGTTGCTAAGATTATATTTCACAAGGTATATATGATGGTTTGGTCGTTAATTTTACATATTGAAAGTGGTGATAGTTGCAAATATTCTGAAATAGACTAATTATAATTACTTTTATTCAGAAACTGAATATGAGAGAAAATATATAATCATCTCATTCGTATGCGGTGAAGAAGACTGTCCTATGTATTTTTTAATACTTAATGGCAGTGATGATATTTCCATTTCTTTGAGCTTGTCCACAGAAATATAAAGCTAATTATGGTTACTTAAGAAAACATGTTCTAAATAAACAAAGATTCTGTCTTTTCTTTTTGAAAAATAGGAGCAGATGTCTCAAGTATTAGATGCCATGTTTGAAAAATTGGTCAAGGAAGGGGAACATGTAATTGATCAAGGCGATGATGGCGATAACTTTTACGTAATCGATAGGTAAGTTCTGCATAACTTCACTGCTGAAATGCAGTGAAAATCCTAGTAGTTATTAGAATGACTGACAGATCAACTTATGATAATGGCTTTTGCCTCTTTATCCTTATTCCTGCATCATGGGCACCCTAAACCTGCTGTGAGCCCATCCAGTGACACCGTGTTAGAGCAGGAAAAGAGGCGTAAAGTACAGAGGAAGTTGGTGTCTTTTGGTTCATCTGTGAATCTCAGCCATTTACCTGGAGCCTCCTCATGCGTTAATTTGTACCTGAGAGGTAGTTATGTCTGCTACAGGGTTAGTGATGCCTGTTGCGATTGAGAATACAAGTGTAGCACACCATCTGGATGTGGAATCCATACCATTTAGTCTGTTATGTTCTCCGAAAAGGTTCTTTATTGTTAACTGTGAAGTACAATATGTGCCTGGTTAAAAAGTCAAATATTTCAGAGTGGCCTAAGGTGAAAGGTTATTCTTTCTTCCCACTGCTTTAACATTGTCTGACCAGCAGAGTGAGGGGTCTGTGCATCCTTCCAGGAGTTGTATATGCATTATTATATTTGTTTCTTAAAAATGCTATAGAGAAATTAAGTAAAAAGGCCCGCATTTATATTGAAAAATCTAATTTAAAAAAACTGAAGTCGTGCTTGACTTCATAGAAACATCGTGCTTCATGAAAAGATGCTCAACATCGCTAATTATTAGAGAAATGCAGATCAAAACTCCAATGAAGTACCATCTCACACTGGCCAGATGGCCATCATTTAAAAAGCTACAAACAATAAATGCTGGAGAGGGTGTGGAGAAAAGGGAACCCTCCTACACGGTTGGTGGGAACGTATATTGGTGCAGCCACTATGAAAAACTGTGTGGCGGTTTTTCAGAAAACTAAAAATAGAACTACCATATGATCCAGCAATCTCACTCCTGGGAAGATATCTGGAGAAAACTCTAATTCAAAAAGATACATGCCACAACATTGTAAATCAACTATACTTCAATAAAACTTTAAAAAATGAAAAAAATGTGAAGATAATTGATGAAAAAAAGGAATAAAAATTAAAAGAAAAAGATATACGCGCCCCTATGTTCATAGCGGGAGCATGCACAATAGCTGAGACATGGAAACAACCTTAACGTCCATCAACACATGAATGGATGAAGAAGAGGTAGCACTTGCAGACACATGCATGCACACTTGCACAGAGTGGAATACTACTCAGCCATGAAAAGAATGAAACAATGCCATTTGGAGCAACATGAGTGGACCTAGAGATTATCAAACTAAGTGAAGTAAGTCAGAGAAAGACAAATACCATATGACATCACTTGTATGTGGAATCTAAAATATGACACAAATGAATTTATCTATGAAACAGAAGAAAGAGGCTCATAGATAGAAAACAGCCTTGTGGTTGCCCAGAGGGAGGGACTTGGGGAAGGAAGGATTGGGAGTTTGCGATTAACAGATGCAAACTGTTATATAGAACAAGTCCTCCTGTATAGCACAGGGAACTATATTCAATACTCTGTGGTAAACCATGATAGAAAGAACATGGAAATGATTTTATATATATATGTATGTATAGCCAAATCACTTGGCTGTATAGTAGAAATGACCAACATAGTAAGCCAACTACCCTTCAATAAAAAGTAAATAAAAGAACAGTGTGCTTTCAGCAATAATGAAGTAACAGACCTAAAATGTGCTTGGAGAGCAGTCTAAACTGAGTCTTCATTTCCTCTGAAGAGCAGCGATAAAGTGTTGATGAGACATTCGGCACCCTTACCCCCGCCCACTGGTGCAGAACACAGACCAGCTCCCAGCCTGATTTGGTGGATTGCACTGGGTTGAGTTGTGTTCTCCTCAGAGGCCTTTCTGTCTGTCTCTCTGCTTAGGCCTTGTTTCCTGATCTGGGCTCTGTGAGTGGTACCTTTCCTGCATCGTCACAGGTGCCCTCTGAGCCCTCCAGGCCCTCATCCCTGAGGCCTTGGTGACCTGTGGGCTGCACTAGCCAGGGCTGAGGGGACACTATGATTTTAGAATTTTCCCACATATAAATTAAGGTCATGATTTTGGTACCATTAACAGCCTTCATCAACAAAAAGCCTCAGAAATTCACTCAGCTCTTTAATTGTATTAAATTATAGGAACCCCGAATACAGCACAGGGATAATTTTTGACTAGAAGAACTCCATGCATTTGTATACAGTACCCTCCCTTTCCAGTTAGATCCTCATCACCCCTTTGACAGATGAAAACTCCCAGGCACACAGAAGTGATGCGAGGTCACCCAGATGATGGGTTTGGCGCCAGTTCAGCGTGCAGGTCTCTTGACCACCGTGTGTCCCCTCTCCGTTGGCCCTGCACTGCCCAGGGCCTCACATTCTCGGATGAGAAATCTGAAAAAGCAGCACACAGTATTTCAGCAGTTTTAGACTGATGTGATTTTAACAGGACTGATCTGTGACTATCCTTCTCATCAGGATATTTGTTGTGTATTTTATCCTATTCAAAGCAGAAATGTGGAAAACCATTTTAGAGCAAAAGTATAAAGAGACGAACAAATCTGTACTCAACAATACTATGCATGAAACAAATTCTGGAAGCTATCTCTGAAACAACGCTTCTAGCCATGAATTATATTTAAAAAACCAGTTACTCTCCTTTTAAAATTCGAATTCTATCAATAGCTAAAGCATTTTTATTTTTTAATTATTTTTTTAAAAATAATTTTATTTTGGGAGTTCATGTTGTGTAGTGGAAACAAATCCGACTAGGAACCATGAGGTTGTAGGTTCGATCCCTGGTCTTGCTCAGTGAGTTAAAGATCCCATGTTGCTGTGGCTGTGGCGTAGGCCGGCAGCTGTAGCTCTGATTAGACCCCTAGCCTGGGAACTTCCATATGCCTCAGGTGCGGCCCTAAAAAGCAAAAAAAAAAAAATTTATTTTATTTCTAAAAAGTTTTTTGACCATGGTGTGCAACAGCTTGATGTAGGCTCTCAGTTCCCAGGCCAGGGATTGAATCCAGGGCTGAGTGAAAGCACCAAGTCCTAACCACTAGACCACAAGGGAACTCCCCAAACCAATTATTCTTATTTTTGAATACCTTTTGTCTAATATCTTATGTTTTTGCTTTTGTTTTACCTCTACTGTTCGTAATCATTCCCTTAATCTTAAAAGCTCTCTATGTTTTGTCTTTGCTAGGGTTTAGCCACAGAATAAAGCCACAAAATTTTGCCTATCTGCCCTCACAGGTGTTTGAGCAAACCTTGAAACCTTCTCTGATAAAATACAGTACCTGGAAAGTGTTCTCCAGAGGAAGAATGAAGTTTATGGAAACATAGGATCTGGATGATATGCAGTACAGTGATCCAGAGTTTTATTTGCCTAGGAAAAGAAATGCAGTTAAAAGATAACCATGAAAATACCATAAAAAGACCAGGATTAGATATTTAGTGTGCATTTCTATCACTTTTTGCTTTAGTTTGAGGGTCAGTCTAACAAAGGGCCAGATGATCTAAAGAGCCAGGGAGTAAATTTTGTAGGGTCTGCAGGCCATGAGATCTATGTTGCAACTGCTCAACACTGCTGTCTAGCATGAGTCAGCTACTGATAATGCAGAAACAGCTGGTGTGCTTGTCATTCCCATAAAACTTGATTTAAGGAAGCAGGCAGCCTGCTTTGGGCTCCTGTGTTCCAGTCCCTTATTTAGAATGTAAAGGATCCTGTGAGTCCTATACAGTTGTGGCTGACCAGATTGCTAGAGCAGTATTATTTTTTTTTTGGCTGCCCTGTGGCATACGGAGCGCCTTGGGCCAGGGATCAGATCTGAGCCACAGCTGCAACCTTTGCCACAGCTGCAGCAACACTGGATCCTTAACACACTGTTCTGGGCCGGGGACTGAACCTGCAGGATGCTGCCAATCCTGTTGTACCATAATGAGAACTCCTTCAAAACGTTTTTGCTTCATTTGCGGCATGCAGAAGTTCCTGGGCCAGAGATCGAGCCCATGCCACAGCTGTAACCAGAGCCACAGCAATGACAACACCAGATCTTTCACCCACCGAGCCACCAGGGAACTCCAAGCTATTCTTCTGTTCTCACAAGTCATACATGTTTGTTAGAGAAACAAAGGCTCTTTAAATGAATGCCCCTAGAATCTTCCGTGATTCTTAGGCTCAGAGGTCACTGCAGTCAGCAGTTTTGTACACGCATCCCTTCAGATGGCTATCTTTGCATTTTCTGTTTGGTTGCATTCCTCATTATATTTTGATCATGTATTATCTTAAATATGTGCAGTTTAGTCTCAGTGGCCCCAGCAGGCACAAATATAGGCCTCACCTTAGTCCCGTTGATGGTCTTATCTTTCTGCTTGTCTGGAACTGGGGTGGAGGAATCTGTGTCACACATTGATGCCCTTTTATTATGGTCAACAGAAGAGAAAGGACAATAAGAGCCCAGCAACAACTGTCACCCATGGATGACAATCTGGGGAGGGTTCCTATTACCCTGATGTGCCTGAGAGGGGCTCCCTGGGCATGCCCCCAGCTACTGCTGCTCCCCAGTGGGAAGACCTCTGCACGGATGTGGAAGATGCTGGGAGCAGCAGCATTTCTAGGAGGAAGTTGGATGGCTGGGCCAGGGCAGAAGGGAACCTCTTACTGTTTACCCTTCCAGACAGGCAAATGTGTCATGACGTCCAAGCAGCAAGACTAAGCGATAAGTGATGTTAAAAAAACAAAACAAAACAAAACAAAACAACCCAGAAAGATGGAGATTTTATTGCCCAGGGCTTGTGTATTTTGCAGTGAGATTTAGCTTGAATTACTTTTACATCTTTTCTTCCACCTGTCCAACAGAGGGACATTTGATATTTATGTGAAATGCGACGGTGTTGGGAGGTGTGTTGGGAACTACGACAATCGTGGGAGTTTCGGCGAGCTGGCCTTAATGTACAACACGCCCAGAGCAGCAACGATCACCGCTACCTCTCCTGGTGCTCTGTGGGGTTTGGTGAGTGGAGTCTTTCTTTGGACTGAACATCTTTTGTAAAAGTTGTTATGACAGAAGTCAGGCAGCTGCCGTATTTCAGTTCTCATAGGTAGCTTCGTTTGGGGTTGATTAAGCAACTGCTGGATGCTGACCGTTTGGGCACTAAGACTGTGCCCTAAGACTGTGCCCTAAGACTGTGCACTAAGACTGTGCACTAAGACTGTTAGCCTTCTGTTTCCCAGTCAAGTCTGGAGTTGAACCTGCCAACCAGGCGAAAGACAGATCCAAAATGCTTCTCCCTCTCTTTTTTTTTTTTTTTTAAACCCCTCTTAAAAACCAAAGCCTTCGGTGCTGTTTTTTTCAGATCGCTTTCTGTGGTATTATAATCTGTGGTTCTCAGAGCGTGTGGGTCCCCTGACCTGGGAACTTGCTAGAAATGCAGATTGAGGCCCCACTTACGGATTCAGGCCCGTTGACTCAGAAACTCAGGTGGGGCCGGCAGCCTGTACTTGAGCAAGCCTGTCCATGCTTGAGAAACCACTGTCATCTGAGCCACTCCTGTGGTGTAAATTGATTGTAACAACTCTGCATTGACAAGCAGCCCTGCAGAGAGAAAATAGTTGATTCCTGTGCTTCTCACTTACTACACATCAGAATTACTTGGGGATGTTTTAAAAAAGTCCTCTTAACTAGGCCCCACCACTGAGAAATGTAATCAGACTCTGAGGGTTGGGTCCTGGTGAAATAAATTTCTTTTTCTTTTTTTCCTTTTCTCTTTATAAGTGCTGTACCTGCGGTATATGGAGGTTCCCAGGCTAGCAGTCAAATCAGAGCTACAGCTGCCAGCCCATGCCACAGCCACGGCAACACTGGATGGAAGCCACATTTGCAACTACGCCACAGGTTGCAGCAATGCCAGATCCTTAACTCACTGAGTGAGGCCAGGGATCGAACCCACATCCTCCTGGTTACTAGTCAGGTTCTTAACCTGCTGAGCCACAATGGGAACTTCCCCAAATAAATTTCTTAAAGGTGGCCTGTCTACAAGACTTGAAAGTTGACTTAAAGACATTTGGGTGAGGGGAGGGAGGGAGATTCTTTTCATAGGTGATATTAGGATGCAGAGGAGCAGACCCCAGCAAAGCAGATTCTGAAAGACTGTTTAAGCTGATGCTTAGGGATCACCTGGGGATTTAGTTAAAAGGCAGATTCTGATTCATTGGGTCTGGGAGGAGGCGGAGCCTTAGAAGCCCCCTGGAGACAGCAGTGCTGCTGGTGCCCAGATTTAAACAGCCCTGGTTAAGGGAAGGTTGACAATATTTGTATTCTCTTTTAACATTGTGAGAAACATCACACACTATATATGTACACTTTTGTCTTTTGCTTTTTAGGGTTGTACCTGTGGCCTGTGGAAGTTCCCAGGCCAATGGTCAAATCAGAGCTGCAGCCCCCAGTCTGCAACACAGCCACAGCCACAACAACGCGGGATCCGAGCTGCGTCTGAGACTTAGACCACCGATCACGCCAATGCCCGATCCACGGAGCGGGGGCAGGGTTCGAACCTGTATCCTCATGGACACTAGTTGGGTCTGGTACCACTGAGCCACAACAGGAACTTCCCACCCTATAGTTTTGACATGCATCTACTCAGTTATTTCTGACAAGTCCTTTTAAGGAGGCGAGGTGAGGTAACAAGAAGTACAGGACTGCAGCTTCACAGGAGTTACGCATTATCAGTCACCACACAGTGTTGGACTCTGAAGTGGATTCAGCTGATAGAAATCTCTTGATTGGAAAAATGAGATATATTGTGCACTTCTTTTTTTTTTTTTCTGTCTTTTTGCCATTTCTTGGGCCGCTCCCGTGGCATTTGGAGGTTCCTAGGCTAGGGGTTGAATCAGAGCTGCAGCTGCCAGCCTGCGCCAGAGCCACAGCAACTCTGAGCCTCGTCTGCAACCTACACCACAGCTCACGGCAACGCCGGATCCTTAACCCACTGAGCAAGGCCAGGAATCGAACCCGCAACCTCATGGTTCCTAGTTGGATTCGTTAACCACTGAGCCATGATGGGAGCTCCCCCTCTTTTGTTTTTTTGTCTCATTTCTTCTTATTAAAACCAGGCAGTTACTTGTTTACTTATTAAAAATGTGATGAGTCACTTTTTAAGTGCTGGAAGAAGAATTGGAATTGTTTCCAGTTGGAATTGGAATTGTTTCAGGCTCATCATCTGAAGTGTTTTAAGGAGGATGAAAGATCTCAGTACCCAAAGCCAGCAAAGTTAAAAACTCAAACCTGAGTGAACTTGGCCCCTAGGAAGTGCTTACCTGCCCTGTCTTGAGTTTCCTTAAGGAAGGCATCACTGAAAATTTAATCATCCTGATGGGGTTGCTATCCAGAATCAGATTGTCACACGGAAGCCTCCTCTCTGCAGTTCCTCTGAACAAGGTCACATATTTAGCTGGTTGGCCTTTTGATTCCTGATAGTTTTCAGCCCTGGCGGGAACCCTAAACTACTGACAAAGGCCCAGCATTTCCCAGGGTGCATGATACTTAGGTCATTTTCAGAGATTTTTACTAATCTGTACATATTTTAAACTTTACAAACAGTGGCACAGTGAGTTAAGAATTCAACTGCAGCAGCTCGGGTCACTGTGGAGGTGCAAGTTCAATCCCCAGCCCCAGTACAGTGGCGTAAAGGATCTGACATTACTACAACTGTGGCATAGGTTGCAGATGTGGTTTGGAGTCAGTCCCTGGCCTGAGAACTTCATATGCCATAGGTGCAGCCGTTAAAAAAAGAAAGTGGACAGTTTGTGATGATCACCTTGGGGTGTGTGCATAAGTGCAATAGCTGCTTTTAAAAATCATAATAATTAACATAATCAGTTAATACTTCAAACCTGCTTTCTTAGCAATTCACCTAACCAGCCCCCTTCCGGAGAAAGTTTTAAGACCAACAGATTGGAGGAGCTCTGCCGCATCAGTGCAGGTATAAAGATAAGCAAATCTCAAGAGAAAAGTCCTTTGTAGAAGAGTCCAGCTTTGTAAATAAGACGAGGTCACTGTTAGCCCTGGGGAATTAACTGATCTGCAGGACTGTGCTGGTGATTCAGAGAGGTGAGGACTGAAATGACTATAGGATGAAAATCTTTGAAATGGGACTTTCTGGATTTTATTTTTATGTCACAGTGGGTGTGAAGAGGTGAGCCACTAATAGAAATTTTTTTCTGACACACATTGCTCATTATGATTAATTTCTAAATTGCTAACCTCTTTCTAGGCTTCTCTGTTTTGCTGTAAACTCTTCTTCATAAAGTGGTGTGCAGCCAGTCCCCAGACCAGATTACATAGCAGAGTCACTTGGAGAGTTTTTACAGAATACAGATTATTATATATAGAGTCCTGTGTGCCAAGATTTTGAGTCATTAAAGTGTGGGATCTTAGGAGTTTCCGTTGTGGCTCTGTGTCTTAAGAACCTGACTGGGATCCATGAGGATTCAGGTTCGATCCCTGGCCTCACTCACTGGGTTAAGGATCTGGTGTTGCCATGAGCTGCAAAGTAGGTTGCAAACACCGATCCCTCGTTGCTGTGGCTGTGGTGTAGGCTTGGCAGCTGTGGCTCCAATTCAACCCCTAGCTTGGGAACTTCCATATGCCCTGGGTATGGTCCTAAAAAAAGTAAATAAATAAAAATAAAGTATGGGATCTTAGAAACTTTTTTTTTTAAAACACCACTGCTGATTCTGATGCAGAGCTAGACTTGGAAATTATTTCAATATTTTACAATTATCTTAAATTTTTTTCTCTTTTTAAAAAATGACTAAGTCTAAATTATAACCCTTATAAAATTATAATAAACGAAATCGGAGAACAAGATGTTTAGTTTCCTAGAGACTTAATCCACACTTGCATTTTTCCCCCATCCTATCAGTTCATTTAAATTCAGCCTTAATATGTTGGCACAGTAATTTATTAAAGAACATATTCCAATTAATTTTACTTTATATTAAACGGTATTGTTGTTTATCAGTTTATGCCAAACTAACGTAATTCTGAGGACTCTGAGAACTAAATGTTTGGTAGGAATTTTTGTAATATAAAATTTGTAGTAAAACCATTTTTAGAGCCATTAGCTTTAAAGTTTTCCCTGGTTCCTTATTTCACTTCTGTATCCTTGAGGTTAAGTAGTATAAACATAGGAACATTTTAGAATGATGAGCATGATAAACACTGTCATCAAACTCTCCTCAAAGAAGTCGTAGTTTCTCTGTATATTTTAAAAAAGAAACTCTGGTATATGGATGTGATAAAAAGCCTAGTCAATAATTTTTCTATATCTCTTTACATTGTAAGTGCATGATTAAAAATTTTTCCTAATACTGTTTTCCATCGTTTTTTTTTTTACTGCAGTCCACAAGAAACACATTAGGAAATGTCACACCAGTGTATATGTTTGTGTGCCTTTGTGTATAATGGAAATAAATATATAACTCAACACTTGACTAAAAAGGATGCCCACAGATTTTCTCTTTTGTTTTTTCTTTTTTAAAGATGAAAATGCCGGTCATGGGTCAAGGGGGTCAAAAGGTACAAATTTCTAGATACAAATGCATGCTGAGGACAGAGTATACACCACGGTAACCAGTTAATAGTAACAGTGTTGTACATTTGAAATTTCTCATCACAAGAAAAAAAATGTGGTAGCTATGTATGGTGATGGATGTTAATTAGAGTTAATATGATCATTTCACGATATATACAGATACTGAATCATTATGTTGTACATTTGAAACTAATAAAATGTTGTGTGCCAGTTACACCTAAAAAAAATGCCAGTCATGTCCCACCGAATTGATTTCATAACACTCTAAGGCTGTTATCTGTAGCGAAAGAACTCACTTGCTGGTTTCAATTCTCAGAAACTAAGTAGGATGATGGGGTTGCCAGGGGCTGAGGGTGGTGGGGAAGAGGTAGGTTAAAGAGAAAAAACTTGCAGTTATGAGTAAGTTTTGAGGATCCGGTGTAAAACGTGATGATTATAGTTAACAACAGTATATACTTGAAAGCTGCAAAGAATAAATCTTTAATGTTCTTACCACAGAAAAGAAATGATAATTATGTGAGGTGATAGCGGTATTAACCATCTGTGGTGGTAATCATTTCACAGTATATAGGTATGTCATATCAACGTATTGTTTATACCTTTAATGCATACGTCATAAATCACTTTTCTCTCAAAAGGGGAGGGGGTGGGGCAGGAAAGAACGGGGAGCGTATTAAGTGGTGCGACAGCGCCACCTTGTGGTGTAGCCCGCCGGTTACACGTTGGTGCTTTCTTTAAAAAACCTGAAAGTCACGTTTTATATGGTTCTACATGTATGCTTAAAGAAGTAATCTGAAATGAGTTACGTTAGAAGTATAATGATGTTCATCTTTTATTTCAAAATCTTCAATTATTGTTTGTTCTTCGTAGGGAATAAATTCAAACTGTCTCTTCAAACCTTCTTTCCCCATAAAGTCTACCTTTTAACTGTCTTCGTATTTGACATTCTGCCTTTAGGACAGGGTAACCTTCAGGAGAATAATTGTAAAAAATAATGCCAAAAAGAGGAAAATGTATGAAAGCTTTATTGAGTCACTGCCATTCCTTAAATCTTTGGAAGTAAGTATATGTTTGTGCTTTTATTTTGCTTTAAAAGCTTTTGTTTTGTTGGGAATGCTTAGTTCTATTGGAAGTTTCTTTGAATAATAATTTATCCATATTTTCATTTGAGAAGATTATATAGCGTTTGTACAGCTCAGCCTTTCTTTTCCTGCCTATAGCTGCATTTGTTTTGTCGTATGTAAGCAATAGACTCCTAGGAGCATCCTTGGCAGATCTGTATTTGGTCTTTATCTGAACGCAGACTTAAAAGAACCCCACAAATGTAGGCAGTGGCCGCTTAGTTATGCCTTTATAGGATCAGATTATCCAAATACAGCACATCCTCACTGGCCTCTCCTCCTTTATTCCTCTTCTCCTTTCTCCTAAAATTGGCATTCTAGGGTCTCTTTTTCTTTTGGCAGGCTCACCCTAACCCTCTTCACATGGTGAACTTGTCAAATCCCCTGGCTTATAAGTCTATTATGTTGATGCCTCTTAGAATTGTTGTTACTGGGCAAGGCCCAGCCCTTGAACGCCAGGCTCATTTATCTAACTGCATATTTAACATTTTCTCTGGGGTGTCTGATAGAAAGCTCACACCTAATCCGGCCCAAACCTCCTCCCACCCCACTTCCCATCTTAGAGACAGCACTGCCATCCTTCCAGCATCTAAGCCATAGTCCTTCGGACTGACGAACTCATGGGCGGATGTGACTCTCTGTTGGCTTAAAGTAGTAGAAATTCAGGCCACATTTCAGAATGCATTTTGGGCAGCTGATCTTTTCCAGCAACAGTTCTCTCTAAATAAAAATAGCTCAGGGGTTGGAAATGCACATGCCTTAGAGTTAACATATTGAAGAAAACCAAGCCAGGATGGGACTTTGGTAAACTGGAAAACATGTGCTCCATCTAAAGAAACAGCTGCTAGTCTAACAGAGTTTATTTTTGCAATTTGGAGATATGGGCTGACTGTTGCTGAGTGTCCCGATTTTTCAAGAGAAGCTGGAAATTCAAGTTTTTATTGAAAATTTATTTTAAAATGTGGGCAGTTAATACAGCAAACACACACACATACAGACCCACACATTGCTCAGTTTATTTGGCCTATAGGCTACCATTTTTAAACCTTGAAACAGTTAAGGAAGATCTGTGGGGCAGTGGATTGAGGATCCATCAGTGTCACAGCGGTGGCTTGGGTCTCTGCTGTGGTGTGGGTTCCATCCCTGGTGTGTGGGAACTAACATGCTATGGGTGTGGCCAGAAAGGAACGAAAAAACCTGAAATAGTTAAGATTACCCGATCAGGCTGTTTCATATAGTCTTGTCCCTCAGTATCTGCAGGACTGTTTCCAGGACCTTGGTGGGTGCTCAGTCCCTTACAGTTGGCTGTCCCTATCTCCTGGTTCTGCACCCATGGATGGGAGTGGGGGTGGGGGGACTGTTTATTGAAAAAATCTGCATGTAAGTGGATATGCACAGTTTAACCCCATGTTGTTCAGGGGTCAGCTGTATAATCTTCTTTTCCTTTGTAGGTTTCTGAACGCCTGAAAGTGGTGGATGTAATAGGCACCAAAGTGTACAACGATGGAGAACAAATCATTGCTCAGGTATAATACTGTTTATGGAATTCAGTTTAGAGTTATTTTCCGAAAGGCTCTTAGACATTTTAAGGCTTGCTAAATGCTTTGTGTGTGTGTGTATAATTAGTATGTAGTGATTGATTAAATGAATATTACTTCTACCAAATGATTTGTTAAAAATGGTTTAATTTACAGCCATTAAGCTATTTGAATATTTGTATTTTTGTAATTAACTCTTAATGAATATGTATTAAATCATCAAATGGATTTCTGCATCATTTTATATTTGTACCTGACATGAAAGCCACGTGTATATAAAGAATAAAAAGTCATTTATAAGAGGAAGAAAATGGTAATCGTTCCATGAGGTTTATTAATAAGGACTCAGAGGGTGCACTGGAAGATAGAGAGTTTTTGCACCATCCGTTCAGTCTCCTGGGGCTGCTCCCTGATAAAATTAACCAGGAAGGGAACTCGCTGCACCATATTTTGTACCGACTTCCAGGCACTAAATGGGACCAGCATCCTGTCCAACCCCTAATGCTTTTCTAAGATCCCAGTTGGAACCAGCAGCCATACATATGTACCTTGGTTAGAATAGAGCTGCCAAGAAACAGGATTTATGAGGACAGTTGAAGTTCACAGATAAAGCATACCAGTGGTAATACTTTTTGTAGTTACATTTTTGAAGCATTGAGGGAATGATTTAAACAGATTTTTAACCAGTTGTGTGATTTTTATATTGTGATATTATACTGGATTATAATCTTTATTTAAAATACTGTCTCTTGATGTATGTGAAACAAGACATAAGGTCTGTGAGGCTAAGAAAAGAATAATTACTGTAGAAGGCAGATAAGCCAGTAACTGAATGAGTGCCCCCTGCCCCTCCATACATAGGGATTAGCACCTTCAGGGATCTGGATGACACAGATCCAATTAGAGAACAAGGCCAAGGTTCTGCGATAGAAATGGAAAAATTGTAAAGTAGACTTTCGAAATGATTTTTTCAAATAACTGAAATAACTACAGATTCACAGGAAGTTGAAAAAAGAGAAGTCCCACTCACCCTTCCCCCAGTATCTGCCAGTGCGTCTTTGTGTCACTAGTACAGCGTCAGACTAGAAAACTGACCTTGACACAGCCCCCAGAACTTAATTCGCTAGTTTCGCTTGCATTTCGAGCACATTTTGAAAACAAAATTTACTTGCAAATTAAAATGAAGCTCTTAGGAAAACCTGATACAGAAATGTAAGGGAGAGGTTATAGGTCCACTAAGAGTTTGTTAAAGGTATCTTTATTTATTTATTTATTTATTTTTTAAAAAAGGTATCTTTATTTGTTTTATTTTAATGATTTTTATTTTTTCCATTATAGCTGGTTTACATTGTTCTGTCACTTTTCTACTGTACAGGTATCTTTAGGCATTAGTTGCCTTTTAAGCATTTATAAATGGACGTGTGGGCACTACACTATAATCTAGACTCAGCATTTATTTTTGCGATGTAATCTGATACCACATTTCTTTAACTGTATTAAAGAATTTTTGCTTTTGTTTTTTTGTTTTTTGTTTTTTTACAGGGAAGGTTGAATTTATTCTTTAATAAATGTGATACAGAGCATATAAAAACTTAAATATAATTCTAAATCTTATTTTAACATTCAAAGACTATATTTTTGTATTTCTTCCTGCACTGTACCGCTAATAGCTAAACATACTGAAATTGTTCTACAAGTGTTTATTTCTTGCTAATTAAAAGTGCATCAGTCCATTCATTTTCTCCTATGGGTTCTCACAGTTTTCAACTATTTTTTGATCTGTTCGAATTACTGAACTGTACTAAAGAATTTTGAAATGCCTGAGTTTCTCCAGAAATCACTTTGAAAGGCTCAGAAGAGTCTGTTTTCTTTCGTATTAATACAGTTTAATTCAGAAGGCATCACTGTAGGTCATGCCATTTGTTCAAAAGCAAGAGAACAGGGCTCTGTTGTCAGACATGGCAACTCCTTCTTTTAGAAGTTTTTCTGGGGCCTTGGGCTGGATTGTGGGTAAACTGGCTTCTGCAGTTTGGTCCCCTGTGCTGCAAACCCACATACTGCTTCCTAGGAAGTCTGCCTGCTTTCTCAACTCTTTGGCAGCAGCTGGTTTATCTGAGCTCGCCACGGCCGAGGCGTGTTAGATTAGGATGGCACAGGGGCACCTTTTAGCGCTTCTTGAGCAGCAGCGCAGGAGCCGCCCAAGGAGGAGATGCCACCAGGGAAGGGGACTGCCGTTTCTGATGCCGTACGTGCCTTTTTGCAGGCTGTACTTTGGGCGAAATTTTTACCACAGGGTTATTTGCCATATTGTCTTGGCTAATTGTTAGCAGAACTGCTATGGTAGAGAGTATATCATTTCAAATCATTTTACGAATGAAATCGTTATGATATAATCTTCTGTCGTAACCCCACGATTTAGAAGGGGAGGTACACCTGTTCCCGTGGGTTTCACCTTTCAGGCAGATCATCTGTACTTTGGGGTCAGATTGATTTCAGGGGGATGATGGGCGGCAGGATTGCTGTCAACTAGATTTGCATTTTCACCCCCTGTTTTTGCTTTATTCTGATAGGGAGATTTGGCTGATTCTTTTTTCATTGTAGAATCTGGAGAAGTCAAAATTACCATGAAAAGGAAGGTAAGTGTCCATTACGTCCTAAGAAATCCACATACTATTAGCAAGAAAGAGGATATTCTTTCTGATGTTGAGACTCAGGTGAAGTTTTATTTTTCTTAAGCCAAGTAAACGTTAAGACTTTCAATTATCCCATCAGGGGAAGTCAGAAGTGGAGGAGAACGGTGCCGTGGAAATTGCTCGGTGTTCCCGGGGACAGTACTTCGGAGAACTTGCCCTGGTAACGAACAAACCCCGAGCGGCTTCCGCACACGCCATCGGAACCGTCAAATGTTTAGGTAGGATGCTCGGCCACCAGCCTGCTTCCCCTGGTTGAAATTGTTCTGTCTGCATTGTACATATTCACACTGCATGGATTCTTTTACTGGGTTCACGGGTTTTATGGTCCCTGCAAAATACAAGGCTAAGATTCATCCCATTAGAGAATCAGTTTGTGGAAGCCGCTTTTCTTTAAAAATTTCCACAGCCTAGGGAGTTCCCCTCATGGCACAGCGGAAATGAATCCAACTAGTATCCATGAGAATACAGATTCAATCCCTGGCCTTGCTCAGTGGGTCAGTAATCCCTCATTGCGGTGAGCTGTGGTGTAGGTCACCGATGCAGTTCAGATTGCCTGTTGCTGTGTCTGTGCTGTAGGCCAGCAGCTGTAGCTCCAATTGGACCCCTAGCCTGGGAATCTCCATAGGCCTCCAGTGCCGCCGTAAAAAAAAGAAAGCAAAAAAAATTTTTTTCACATCCTATCTCGTGTTCTTTTATATAGGCATGAAATAACACCTTATTTTAGTATGTCATTGAGTACCAAATTTTATATCTAACCTTTCAAATAAACAACCTGCACTGTGTTCCTCAAAAAAGAAGCCTTGAGAGTTCCCATCGTGGCTCAGTGATTAATGAATCCGACTAGGAACCGTGAGGTTGCAGGTTTGATCCCTGGCCTTGCTCAGTGGGTTAAGGATCCTGCATTGTCATGAGCTGTGGTGTAGGTCGCAGTCACGGCTCGGATCCCATGTTGCTGTGGCTCTGGCATAGGCCGGCGGCTGGCTACAGCTCCGATTCTACCCCTAGCCTGGGAACCTCCATACACCATGGGTTCGGCTCAAGAAATGGCAAAAAGACCAAAAAAAAAAAAAAAAAAAAAAAAAAGCCTCAAACAGTATATTTATGAAGTATTCTAATCTCTACAGGGAAAGTTGGAATTTCCCTAGCATACTTCTCCTCCTAGTACTACAGAACAAAGGTTCAAGTTTGTCAGAGCCAATAAAATCTCGGTTAGCTGTTTATTACATCCGTGTACCACATATTAGCTTGGCAGAAATGCCATCTTCAGCCGAAAGACATCTGTTTATAGCTGAGATTTTATATATGAGAAATAACTTATTTTAATACTGAAAAAAAAATGACAGTTCCCTTGTGGCGCATTAAGGATCCAGCGTTGTCACTGCAGCGGCTCAGGTCCTTACTGTGGTACAGGTTCCATCCCCGGCCTGGGAACGTCCACATGTCCTGGGCACGGCCAAAAATAAATTTTTTGAAATTAATAATGAAAAAGATATTTCAGAAGATATCAATCTAGATGATATTTTCTTTAAGAAAACTCATTCAAAAGTAATCAGCCACTCTGTGCTCTTTATTCACAGTCCCATAGAATAAATTGAGCTTTCAGTGTTCTTACGACTTGCAAGTATCCTCACAGTTTTCCTAGAAAAGTTGCTTTTTAAAAGGTTTGAAGTATAATATTAATCAAGTGTTATACGTGGATGAAAAAAAGAAGACAGTTAGAAGCTGAGAGGTAGTTTCCCTGAGGAGAAGTATTAGACAGCAGGAATAAAGGGGATGTGAGTGAAGTCCCAGTAATTTTTTTCTATAATAAATTATTATAGTCACATTAAATTTGAGAAATACTGAAAAGATAGGAAAAACTAAGTGTCACCAATACCACCCCCACCCCTCAGTGGTTTCCACATTCCTGTTGTAACTCCTTCTCATCTTTTTTTATTTGTATGGGTTTTCTGTTTCTAAGGAGTTTTGTAAATTGCTTTTTTCATTCATTATTGCTTACGCATTTTCTCCTATTTATTACATCTAATTGTAAGATTAGGTAAATATATGCAAATTTTGAATCACTCTCCACTGTTAAATATTTTGGGTGTTTTGGCTCTGTTGGGGGGATGAGGTAGTTTTTTGGCATTTGTTTGTTTGGCTGAGGCACGCAGCAGCTTGATAGGGGCTCTCGATTCCCAGACCTGGGATTGAACCTGGGCTGCAGCAATGCAAGTGCTGAATCCTAACCACCAGATCACCAGGAAACTCCCAGGAGAGGGCTTTTTTGTGTGAGTGTATGCATAGATCCCTTTTCCATGTATAGGATTTTTCCTGAGAAATGGTTTTTGGAAGTGGGTTTTCTCTTACAGTTTTTGATACATATTGCCAGATCACTTTTATTTGTACTTATTTACATGCTACCAGCGGTGCAAGAATGTCCATTCATTCTGTTCTTGTAAACATTGCCTTTTCTCCTTCTGCAAATTTGAAAGGCAAAAGAAAAAGTATTTTAATTTGTATTTCTATGATAGTATGATCGTATTTTCATGTGTATATTATAAATTCAGTTTAAAAAATGCTTGAGCCAGGTGAGCTAAGCAACATAGAGCACATATCTATAGAAGTGGATAAAATCATTATTTTGGCTATTTTGAATTGCCTAGACCATAGTGTAAAAAAGTAAAAATTATAAAAAATTAGTAACATTTGGTCTTCACAACATCGGATTGTAAACCCTGAAGAGGGAAAATAGGACAGAAAACACTCCCTTGCCACCTTGAAGGAGTTCATATTAATTACTAAGGTTAGTGACATCAAAACTATTTTATTTTTAAAATTCTGAGGCCTTGGAGTTCCCATCGTGGCGCAGTGGTTAACAAATCCGACTAGGAACCACGGGGTTGCGGGTTCGATCCCTGGCCTTGCTCAGTGGGTTAAGGATCCTGCATTGCCGTGAGCTGTGGTGTCGGTCGAAGACGTGGCTCGGATCCCGAGTTGCTGTGGCTCTGGCGTAGGCCGGTAGCAACAGCTCCGATTGGACCCCTAGCCTGGGAACCTCCATATGCCGCGGGAGCAGCCCTAGAAAAGCAAAAAGACAAAAATAAATAAGTAAGTAAGTAAGTAGGTAAAAATAAAATTCTGAGGCCTTGCTGTAACAGTCCCTCCTTCATTCTTTCAACCTGGACCAGGAACCACCCACCAAGCTAGAATTGCACAACTTATTGCCAAAGGACACTGGCAGCTTCCTTTTTGAAGTGGAATGTTTGTCTTTATGCACATTCTTGTATTTAATATGTATCTAAAAATGCCACTGCATCATTGACATATGCAGAATAGGTACCATTAATGACTAAGAAATTCTGCAGATTTGCAAAGAACATTTTTTTTTCTTTTTCTTCTCCCTTCTTCTTAGCCATGGATGTGCAAGCATTTGAAAGGCTTTTGGGACCTTGCATGGAAATTATGAAAAGGAACATCGCTACCTATGAAGAACAATTAGTTGCCCTATTTGGAACAAACATGGATATTGTTGAACCCACTGCATGAAGCAAAAGTATGGAGCAAAAAGACCTATAGTGACACAGTTACACAGTAGTGGTTAGTCCACTGAGAATGTGTTTGTGTAGATGCCAAGCATTTTCTGTGATTTCAGGTTTTTTCCTTTTTTTACATTGACAATGTATCGGTAAACAGAGTAGTGATTTAATAGTCAGTAGACTTTAACATCACTTTCTAAAAGAGTAGATCAAAAAAATATCAACATACTGATAAAATGACTTTCTACTACTCCACACAATTATGATTTGACTGAAAGGTTTATTCAATAATTGTAATATATTGAAAGTATCTGTGTTTAAGAATGCAATTAAAGGATGTTATCATAGGCAATGTGTGTTCATTTTGACTTACTTGGATTGATAGGTTATGACTACGCCCATGTAAGAGAGAACTTGGCAGTGAATCATGCTATACAGCATGGCATTACATTCTTTTTACAACTCACTGTATGTAGTAAGTACAATTTAATCATTTTTGTTTTAGAGTTTTCCTGGCTTGATAAGTTATACCCCGGCCTTGGCCTATTGGTGAAATGGTATAAAACATCATATGCAATTTTAAAACCTTTTATATTTTTGCAATAAAGTACATTTTGACTTCTTTGGCATAACGTCAGTAATCTACATATTCCAGTGGTTTTAAGGACAGGCAGTTTAGTCATGATAATAGCGAAGAGTCTTTTTAGATGAGAGGTCATTATTTTCCTCATATACCTGCTTCCTTTTTTCATTTTGCCATTCTCTGTATTCGTTATCTTTAAAAATTTGAGTTTGCCATTTAATGTGACCAGTATTTTAAAATGCTCTTTAAATTTACTTATCTTCTAAAAGCCTAAGATCTTATTACATATGATGAGAAAAATGTCTCCTATAGCAAAAATATTTGGGGTCCTTATCAACATGCCTACAGGATATTTCTGGGTTCTCCGCTAAGCGTACATAATACATTCCTTTGCAGACATCTACTCCCGTGGGTTTCCAAGGTGGGAGAAATAAATGTTTGTAAGCAAAACAAAGATAAATGGAATAAAGATAAATGTATAAAGATAAATGGAATTTCTCCCCATTCCGGATACACTATTAGGCCTTGCCATTTGCGCTAATGTAGACTCTCAGAAATGCAGAGTGAACCCAAATGCATAGGTTTTTGTTGACAATTGATATGTTTAATTATTCTGCTACATCAAATGAATGTAATGACATTCAGCCAAATCAGTATACTCTTATGTGATTTCTAGGCCTACATGACCCCAATGTCGAATGAGATTATTTCTAATCCGTTGTTCACTTTTAAATGAGCAATTTCACTTTGGGAATCTTTTTCAAAGAAATATCTACATGAGTAAAAATATTCTGTGGCTAGTGTGGTCTTAAGAGAGAATGTTTATGGTCTTGCTTGTGTAATGAAGACGTGGTTAAAATATGTTAAAATGGATAATGTCTATATAAGAAGCATATAAAGTATACCTTCGGGCCACATTTTAGAACACTTCAACAATTTTCCAAACTTTCCCATTACCTGGAAGTAGGAAGAGAGCCTACTAGGTGAAGAGGACTTGTTTTCTATTTCAGGTTTTAAAAGCCATGTCTGCTAAACAAGAAAAAAACTCAAAGAACCCCATGTTCCTAGTTCATTATTCTGTATTCCTAACTTTATTCACTTTTTCAAGTTACCTATTTTGTTGCATAAGCTGATTGTTAATTACAAATGCCTGTTTAATAAAGAACTCTGACCAAGACTGTAAATGCCAGTTACATTATTTTCGGTATTGTTGGTTATATTTAAATTTTCCTTATAATAAAGCACACTTTTATAATAAAATTTTTAATGAGGTGGGGTTTTTTTTTTGTTTTTTTTGTTTTTTTTTTGTTTTGGCTTACTTCCATAAAGCACACTATACATGTGAAAAGCATGACAGAGATATGGCATATGTGAAAGCTAGGCCCCGGGCATCATGCAGCAAGGAAGTATGGCTCTGTAGGACAGTAGGTTTTTGAAAATCTTAACTCTGGGCCATGTGTGATATAAATAGCTGTGGTATGTTGCAAACTAATTTGGCCATTCAGAATAACCAAATAAATCTGGTTAACTAGGGAATTTACGTGTTCAGTAATTAAAACACCTCAAGTTTGAGTTGTGGACTTCATTGTTTAATCACCAACCAAGAGTCCTTACTATTTGGAAATTCTCTGTTGATGGTTCATTCCAGGATGTGTGACTAAGAATTCTGGGAAGACAGTCTTTCAACACCAAGGTGCTTCCCTTTGTTTTATATAAATGCATACAGAATGAGAGAGAGAGAGAGCGTGTGTGTGTGTGTGTGTGTGTGTGTGTGTGTGTGTGTGTCCCCTTCTTATCAATAAGAACTAGAGCTTGATGTGTATATATTAACATAAACACTAACGGTGATGCACATTGTGTGAATATATTTGGTTTATTGTTATAAACCTTGGCTAGCTAGGAAACTATTTAAAATGCTAAAAAAGTCTGCAAGTGGGGTTCCCATGGTGATTCAGTGTTAAAAACCCAACTTAGCGTCTGTGAGGATGCAGGTTCGACCTCTGGTCTGGCTCAGTGGGTTAAGGATCCAGCATTGCCACAAACTGCAGTGTAGATCACAGATGTGGCTCAGATCCAGTGTTGCTGCTGTGGCATAGGCCTCAGCTGCAGCTCTGATTTGACCCCTAACCTGTCAGTTTGCATATGCCTGCTGCAAGTGCAGCCATAAAAAGAAAAATCCTTCAAGTGAAACACAGGGCACGAAGCAAAGAACTCAGGTTTTATTGAAATATGTAGGATTAAGCATGGAGTCTTTTTCCTTTTTAAAGCATCTTTAAAATATGGATGTAATTTTTCTAACTTTTAAAAGAAATGTCACATTAATAGCAAGTACTAGATGGCCTTCGGCATTCTTAAAAGAAAATTAAGAATGTATAAGCCTAGTGTGGTAAGTAATACATCTGGATAAGCTGTGTTATCCAGCTTCAATAGCTGAAAAAGGGGTTCTCCTAAGTAAAATGTTAATACCTAGAGCAGAAACAGAGATAGTAACACACACAGGAGAAAAAGGATTATTAATACAGAGAGAAACCGAATGACAAGGAATACTGGCTTCTAAAATAAAGGAGTGAGAGAGGTACAGCCTCATGTCGACTATCAGAATTCTGACGAGAAGAAATTGGATCAAGAGCTGTTCCAGGATGCTTTTCAAGGAAGCAAAACTGGTTGAGCAACTGACATAGTTGTTGGTCTTCACAGGCAGTAAAAAAAAAGAGTAAAAAAAAAAAAAAGCCACCTTGAGAGTAAAATGAATTACGGAAATGTGAGCAATAACATGTATCAGGTATTTGCAGAGCACCTGGGTGCCCAGCAATACCTATAGGAAAGTTTAAGTCAGTTCCATTTGTATAACAGAAAAATCAGGACTCCACCAAAATCTTTGATTGTGAATCTGCGGTGGAACTCACGGGAAATTGAGATCTCTTGGTGCAGCCTGCCGATTGCAGGTCTCTCAAAGTCAACTGAATAAAAAGCCCCACACAGCCTAAAAGATGCCAGTTATATTTTATTCAGGGATCTGATTGAGGACTGTGGCCTGGGAAGCAGCCCCTCAGCTCTGAAGAACTTTTCCAAAGAGGTCAGGGAAGAGCCAGGCTACACAGTGGTTTTTGCTGGCGGGGGAGAGGGCAGCAGCAGTTGAACATCGCAAGGTTCCTGCTACTCACAAAAACCAGGCATCTCAAGTTAATGATTTTAGTGCTTTTCTATGTATGGAGCGATGCAAGAGTCTGGGCTCACTGAAAGTATTCCTTTGATAAGCATCTTAACTATCCAGGCTGGTATCCTATTTTTCTCCATCCTGAATTCCCCTCAGGCTGCACAGTCAAGGGTGGCTGCAGTGGCTGAGGGCTTGATGACCAGCAACATTCTTTGTTTACTGAAATGTCAGGCAATGTTTTTTCTTGTCTACACTCATATTCTATTAATAACGATGTAATTGAGCCTAGTATATGAAAACGTGTGTCAAGTTCCTAATGTGGATAGTAAGACTGATTTGAGAAGAAAACTTTATTTGACCAATAGATCTAGGTCTTCCTGTCCCTTTTTATGCTCCAAGTTTGTAACTCTTATGTTGTCTAGGAAGTCCTGAAGAAGCATGTTAACGTTTATATATGAGAAGATGGGATGACAGATGCTATGGAAGCAATTGTCTCCACCATAAAAATGAAATGCTACTTGTTTAGGTAGGTGTTTTTTCTCACCTCAATAGATTTTAACCGCAGCCTGGGTCTGCTATTTTCCCAAATAAATAAATAAGCCACTGCAAAATGTAAATACATGAAATGTTTTGGTAACACCAATTACAACTGAGCCATTGTAGTAGCTAAATGCATTGTTTACTCACAATTGTGAAAACAAGCTGGACCCTGTGGGAGGCTCCTGGGTGCAAACGCCTTTCATGTCCCCAGCTTCTTGTTTGGAGAAAAAGGCTTCAGCCTTGTAGACCTTGCCTGCGTTCCAAAGGGCAGATTCAAGCAGTTAGTAATTCGCGAAGTGAGGGAATATGGAAACAAAGGAAAAGCCATCCAGAAAGAGCAGCACAGCCATGGGACAGTGTCCTGGTGCCTCCTGAAGGGATATACATAACTGATGCTCGTCTTTAAGCTCTTCTGGAGGAACTGAGATGTTTCCCCCCCTCTCCCCCGCGGGTGGAGGATGGCAACTTGAGGCTGAGCACAAGATTCCTGGACACCACCCTCTTACCGCACACCAATCAGAAGAAAGCCACACACCCTGAGCCGGCACCCCCAATTTTGCCTTTAAAAAGTCTTCCCCATTCTGTTGGGGAGTTTGGGGTTTTTGATTATGAGCTGCCCAGTCTCCTGGCTTGGCCCTCACATAGACCTTTCTCTGCTCCAGACTCTGATGTTTTGGGTTGTTGGGCCTCAACGGTGAGTCAAGCACTTGTGTTCAGCAACGATTGGAAAAACAAAGTGGCTTTTTTTCCCAGGTGCAAGGGGGTGGTTAAGTGTGAGCTAGAAATGGACTCTCAAGTGACAGAATCCGCCTTGACTCTTCACTGCCACAACCCGGAAGTGAAACCCTCAATGTTTTCATTTCAGCAAATTTCCACTGCAAGTAGAACACTCGAATGAATTTATGAGGCATACACATGACCAGGCAAAATCTTGGATAAAGTTGGCTTCTAATTGCTGGTTTTCCATCCCTGCCCTGAAACCTCCCACTGTCCTGCTGAGGAACAAGAGTCTCGTACCTCTGGAATCGCACTGCCTGTTTTAGGCTGAAGATTGACATTCAATACCTCCTTTTACGATGTGACTGGACTCTTAAAATGTACACGAATGACATTTTTAAAGCCAAATAATATTTTAATTATCTTAGGCAAAGTGCTCACTCTAAAGACATCTTTGGCAAATCTTTTCCTTGTAACTGCACCGCCTTAATCCTGAACTTCAATATCCTCATTTTTATTACTATGGAGAGTATTGTGACATGCTGAGTACCCTGAAGGAGCTGCAATATGTTAGACAAATATCATCTGCCTTTGACTGGCAATCAAAATGAATGACAAGGTAGTGCTTATTTTATACAGATAAGGTGAGACCTGTTCTCAAAAAAACAGTGATGACCCTATTGATCAAGTGACACTTAAAGCACACGGAAGCTATTTAATGAGTTCAGTGTTCTAAAGAGCATATGAATACAGCATAATGTATAATGTGCTATTATGTTAATAAGAAAATTCATACTGCTTATTTTCTCCTTCAGTTTATCTGTTCAGAAGATACTTACTGATTGCTCAGACAGAATGATGCCTGTTGGATGGACCAGACAAAAAGATGCCTAAGAAATACAGAAGAGATAAATGTGAATTCGAGGGGAGGTAAATGGAAGCAAAAATAATATTAAGTGTAGCACATTTAAGTATATATTATCCCTATGATCTTAATTGCTTTTTATCAGAATTGTCTCTAAAATGAGCTACATTTGACTGGCAAAAAAAAAGAAAAAAAAAATATATATATGTATGTATGTAGAGAAAGGCCTAGAATACCAAACATAACATGAAAGAAAATGTGTGCGAGTTTGTTTTGGGTTTTTTTTTCTTCTCCTTTTTAGGGCTGAACCTGTGGCATATGGAAGTTCCCCAGTCTAGGGGTCAAATCGGAGCTGCAGCTGCTGGCCCACACCACACCCACAGTAAGGGCAAATCTGAGCTGTGTCTATGACTTATACCACAGCTCACAGCAATGCTGGCTCCTTAACCCACTTAGCCAGGGCCAGGGATTGAACCACATCATTATGGATGCTATGTTTGGTTCTTAACCTGCTGAGCCATGAGGGGAACTCCTGTGTGTGAGTTTGTGTTGTGGAATTACGTACTCTAGAGAACTTGCAATGAAAGACACGTGAACTTTGAGCAGATGAAAACCCTCATATTTCTACTTTTTTTGGCCACGCCCAAGGCCTGTGGAAGTTCCCAGGCCAGGGACTGAACCTGTCAGAGCAGTAACCAGAGCCATAGTAGTGAACAATGCCAGATCCTTAACCCACTAGGCCACTGGGGGACTCCAAGACATTTTGATTGTACATAACAACTTCTTGACACATTGGGCACAGTTTATGTGTAATATGTCTGTGTGTATATATGGTATCTGTACTAACCAAAAGTAGGTGCTATTTAAAGAAAACTGATTTTTTTTTTTTTTTTTTTGTCTTTTCCAGGGCTGCTTCCCGAGGCATATGGAGGTTCCCAGGCTAGGGGTCGAATCGGAGCCTCAGCCACCGCCATAACGTGCCTTAGCCACCGGCCTACGCCAGAGTCACAGCAACGTGGGATCCGAGCCGCCTCTGGGACCTACACCACAGTGCAAGGCCATGCCGGATCCTTAACCCACTGAGCAAGGCCAGGGATCGAACCTGCAACCTCAGGGTTCCTAGTTGGATTCGTTAACCACTGCACCATGATGGGAACTGCCCAAGAAAACTGATTTTTTAATGTCAATTTTATCGTGCAAGTATCTTATTAAATTTATATATACTAAAACAAACATTTTATTATACTTTTACATACAAATATATAATTGATATAAAAATTCTTTAATTATATCTGTTTTAGTGAAAGAGTATAATTTACATATGTAAAGATTTCTAGGGCGATCTTAATGATTTTGTACTTTGATCTTTGTTTTGGTTTATGAGTTGGCTGGTTTTGTTAGTCATTCAAGAGTGGATGTTGTTCCTGTTAAATATACATAAGGTACTAAGTAGGCATTTAGCTTCCCAGGAGAGCCAGAAGACAGGACTAATTGTCTACTTAAAGGTGTAGAGATTCTAATACTGATATTTAATCAGTTGTGACTGAACTATGGGGATTTTACTCTTCTATTTAATATTTGGACAAAAATGAAAGTATGTGAAAATATTTTTATCTCTGTATTCGTATCAACTAACCATGGTCAACCAAGAGTAGGAACTAAATTAATATTTTTGAATGAATGAATGGAAAACCTTTACAGTGCTATTAAAATATCACAATTTATAATACTGTACAGTAAGATCTGAAGTTGAAGTTATTGTTCCCACAAATGAAAATATCTCCCCTAAGGTTTTGAGTAAACACTTTAAATAGAAAAATTTTAAAAACAATTTGATAAACTTTTTCTTTTATTTATTTATTTTATTTTTTCGTTTTGGCCATCCCAGGGATACTCAACCCAGTGCGCCAGGCCAGGGATTGAACCCATGTCCCAGGGCTCCCAAGATACCACCGATCTGGTAGTGCCACAGCAGAAACTCCAAAATTTTTATGAGCTAAATTCAATTATTTTTATTTATATTTTCTATTTGACTTTTTTTTTCTAAATTAAAGTGTGGCTGATATACAGTGTTGTGCCAATTTCTGCTGTACAGCAAAGTGACTCAGTCACACACTTACTCTTTTTTAAAATATTATTTTCCATCATGGTCTATCCCAGGAGATTAGATATAGTTACCTGTGCTATAGGGTAGGACTTCGTTGTTAGAAAACCTTTTAAAATAAATTAAGGGTCAGAGAAAATAATTTCCTGGTGTATGCAGTGAAGAGGGGAGAGGAGTGGCACAAGTTCATTTTTTGGGAGAGGGAAAGCTTTTTAGTTTCCTGGAGGGAATTAGGCATAAATAGCTCAGATTTTAGTTTTAAATGATCAGATGAATTCCATGGACTTTTTTCTTTTTGTCAAGAAATTAATCACTGATTAACAAGAACCTCCTGTATAGCACAGGAAAATCTACTCAATAGATTGTAATAACCTATACGGGAAAAAAGAATGGATATATTTATATGTATAACTGATTCACTTTGCTGTACACCTGAAACTAATACAATGTATGTTAACTATACTCCACTAAAATTAAAAAAAAAAAAACTACTATGAGATATCATCTCAAAAAAAAAAAAAGATATTAAACACCGGAGTTCATATTTTCAAACTTTACAATTCTGAGTTCCAGTGATCCTCCCACTGTTTAAAATACAAAGGGAAGGAAGAAAATAAAAATACACAAAATAGCAGGGCTATTTGGGATCACTCTATTAATCTCTGGAAGATGATAAATACAAATCTTGTCCTTTTAACTCAGGGACAAATTTAGGCATTTTATTGATTCTCTAAATTAAGAAACAAAAAAAAATGTTTGATTACTATTTGTGAATACAGAAAGTAAATCTCAGCTCACAGGGTGGGGAGGACTATTCTATAATTTCATTTGAGGAATTCAAACAGGGAATCCCTAAAACAATTTAAAATTTGTTTCAGTATAGGAGAGTTGTTCTGTAATTCTTGATTTGTTCTGTGGCTTTCGGGTAGATTTAAAAATTCAAGGAATGTAGGGGGTGTAAAGGAATAATCAGCTAGGATTTAAGGCTCCTTTTCAAATATAGGTTTCTCACGAATGTAATTTTTCCTCAATTTTAAGCATGCATATAGTCATCTAAAGATATAAAGCCTAAAGCGTAGCTGAAATGATTAAACACTAAAGGTTCAAAGGAAAAAAGCTTAATAATGTTTTTGTAATGGGAATGGTAATAACATCAATTACAGACTAGGGACTGTGGTGGACCGCCTTGTTTAAAGTGAAGGTAACTATAAAGCCAGAGAAGTCATCCTCCTCCTCGGCTGAGTCAGAGCATTAGTAACTTAAGGAGGAACTCTGATGGACACGAAGTGGGAAGTCATTCATCTTTCATCAATGGGAAGCCCTCTGGAGAGGAAAAATGGTTAACAAAAACTCACCGCAGAAACTTAGAAAATGATTTACAAAATAAATCACTTTGTCATACATTATAGCCCCCTCTATATTATCTTAAACCACCCTCAAGCGGTTCAATACGCAAAACACCGCTTTGATTTCGCTCAATACCAAAGTCAACAGCAAATCGCCCCCACTTCCGGCCCCTTAGACCTCTGTAAATTCTCCAGACTCTGAGCTTCTCTCTTTCTGTTCATCTCCAAGCCTCTCAGTGCCTGGCACGTAGCCGGCATTCAACAAATCTTGAGAGAACTGAACAGAGTTGGCAGAGAAGCCTCAAGCTGCTGTCCCGAGAGTGGTGAGGCTAGGCGCGTTGTAAAGGAAGGCTGTCCTCCGACTGGAGCTCAGCACCGTCTTTATTATCCTCATCAAGCCTGGGGCCGTGATTTGTGGGTGACTGGGTCCCTCGCTATGCTGCACTGCTTCCGCTTGTGCAGTCATCTCCTTCCCTTCTCTCTAAAACAATACCTTGGCCTCCTGCCAAACTTTGAGCCGCGAGCGACTCTGGCTGTTTATGGCCCGGAATGGGTGCTGCGAGAGACGTGAAGCTGCTTTGAGTGCTAGGAAAGGCCCAAAGGAAGGGAAGAGGCCAAAGCTTTGAAACACTCCCTTCCTCCGCCCCCTCCCTTTTGTCCCAGACAGCAAAACAAACGAGCTGATACACGTGTCCCTATGACTCTTGTTTACTATCAAGACCGCACTCTGCAGGCGGTCTTGGGAACTGTAGTCCAACGTTCCTCCGACCTGCAGGTTCCGAGAGGCATGAAACTAGGATGAGACTACGAACCCACAATCCTTTTCGGGTGCAAAGTTTGGCTCGCGTCCCGGGAGTCTCGGCAGCAATCCAATCCGAAGCGCTCATCGTAGTGATTGACACACCATCTTCTCCAGTGAACACAACACAAAAGTCAATACAAGCCCGCCCCGCGAGAAGGACCACGGTATCACCCAATGGGAAAGGGAAATGGTCGAATGGCAGTTCCTCAGACCAATAATAGGGCGAAGGAGCTGCTCGGAGGCCCAACCCCCGGGGGGTTGAGGGGAGGGGGAAGACGAAGCTTGAAAGACTTGGTAATGGCGACGGGTTTGGTAAGTAGGAAAGTTTCGGTTGAGAACTAAGAGCGGCGGCGGGAGCGGTAACGCGTGCCAGGGAGGCCGTCGTCAGTCGGAGAGGGAGTATGGGAGCTGCCTGTGGTGCTGTCGCGGCCAGGGGGGCCCGAGCCAGGGCTGCCTGCACTCCGCGACGGGTTTGTTGTCTTTCTGTTCGGGAAGGGGTGGGGGTGGGGAAGGGAGGGGCAGGATCCCGAGGGGATCCGGCCGCCGGGCAGGCTTGGGTTCGCGCTCCTCTTCCTCATGGTGGGAGCAGTTAACCGACCGATACTTGCCCGTGGCGAACCCCCTGGAGTGGCGCCTCCCGCGAGCTCACCTGAGCTTCGCGGCCAGCGGGGGTCTCGGGACTGAGGCTGGGAGGCGTTGGCGAGGATGACGCCCCGGGCCGGGTTGCGCGGTGGGTGGCCGGGCCGGGTGGGAAGATGGGGCAGGCCTAGGCGGGGGAAGGGGCCTGACGCGGCAGCGGGGCTGCCCAAGAAAGTTTGACCTCAACTCCTCGCGTGTGGGCGGGGGGTCGGAGGTTGGCCTGGGGTGGGCAGCTGGCCGGGGGTGGGGGACTCTAGTGAGGCGCCGCCTCTTTCGGGCAGAGAGGGGCTTTGGGACGAGCTGGGAAGCTCGCGGAGCTGCTGGGCCCCGGAGCTCATTGTTACGCAGTTCGAATGAATGGGCTCCGTGGCGCCTGCGCGGTGGGGCTGAGCCGAGGGGAAAAACAAGCCTGGAGTCCAGGCTGCGGTCACATGATGGGGGGAGGGGAGGGAACGCGATGAATGGCGAAAGAGGGTGGGGGATGGACTTGGCGTGAACCTGGAGGCTGTGCCTCCGTTTGACCCGGAGCCGAGGTTTGGCAGGAGATTCCAGTCTTCTCCTTCCAACCTATGCTGCTGCCCCAGGCAGATTAAAACAAAACAAAAAAGAATCCAGGCGAAATCGGCAGCCGGGGCCGGGTTTTTGTGGTTTCTTTAAACGCTACTTGCTGGTTAGGGGATTTTACTCGCCGTTGGGCATTCTTCACCTTCTGGAGTTCATTCTTTAGGAGTTTTCGGCAACAACCTTCTGTAAAAGAAGCGCTGAATGCGGGGATGTATTCTAGAGCCTTTAGCTCTGGGAGCCACTGATACTAAGGGAGGACGATAGGGAGTTGTGTTTATATTCGGAAGTGTTGAGTTCCACCAACAATTCCGACTAAGTGGTTTATATTTATTTCCCTCTAATTAGCAGCGAATGATTCCATCAGTTACCTTTTGAGAATTAAACTGACCTTAACCTTTGTAAATACTTTTATTGTTTAGCTATTGATAGTGATTTACATTTGTATTGTACTCGTAGGACTTTCTGTCTTTGCTTTTTGTTGCTGTTTTTGCTGTTGTTTTCTGCTTTAGCTTGCTAGCGAGAGTGTTGGGGTCAGCTGTTCAGTTTCCGTGATTAAACCACTCAGTTCTTGCCGAGTAGGCAATAGTTGGCAAAGTTTTAAGGAAATCTGAATTATATTCAAAAGAATGAAATATACTCGTTAAGCGTATTAAGTAAAAGAGCTACTTTATACTTTTGAGGAGGCCGTTTTACCACGTTTTCAGCAAAACACCAGTATTTATGAAGTGAATCTTGATTTCACTTTCTAGTTTCCATTTTATTTCGTTTCATAAACCGAATTACCTTTTTCAGCCTTTAAAACTCTTCCCCTTTGTTTACTTCTCATACTTGTACCACATACATTATTTTAAAAGTTACCTTCTCCCGGGTTCCCCACAAATTTCCATGCTTCTCAGTGCCTACCTCTCAGACTTAAAACATGGTACTGTCGCTTTAAGGGTTGTCTCCTCCACTGTATTTTAATTTCTTTGGACTTTTTCCTCACTATCCAAATACTCAGTGATGAAGGCAAATGGCTTGGGTTTCATGAATGAATAAACTGCCAGCCACTGAAGGTTCTTGAGGGAGAATTGCAAGCTGGTCTCTTGTGTTTCTGTTTCAAATAAAAATATCAGTACCTTTAAAATTTTTTCTTCCTTAAGCTACCATAAGAAGTTTGTAGCATGTTTATTAGATTATGCCAGGTATTTTACATGTATTTTCGGTATGATAGTGAATATATATCTAGTATGAGAAAATAAATCACAACAAATTTTTTAAGCTGACAAATTGTATATCACAAAATTCAGGAAAAATGATATTCTTTATTAACAGTGATACTCTTGTATATTCTTTCTTTCTTTTTTTTTTTTTTTGTTGTTGTTGTTGTTGTCTTTTTGCCATTTCTTGGGCCGCTCCCGCGGCATATGGAAGTTCCCAGGCTAGGAGTTGAATAGGAGCTGGAGTCACCGGCCTATGCCAGAGCCACAGCAACGCGGGATCCGAGCTGCGTCTGCAACCTTCACCACAGCTCACAGCAACCCTGGATCCTTAACCCACTGAGCAAGGGCAGGGATCGAACCCGCAACCTCATGGTTCCTAGTCGGTTTCGTTAACCACTGCACCACGACGGGAACTCCACTCTTGTATATTCTTGTTTATGCCTGACTTGTCAGTAATGCTCATATTCCTTCATATTTTGATCTACATTTACTCTGGTACTTCTTATAATTTATACTGAAATCTTAAAGTTAATCATTGTAAATGTTTTAGGAGGTTTCTGGTAGCTCAGTGGGTTAAGGATCTGCTGTTGTCACTGCTGTGAACTCAGGTTGCTGCTTTTGTTTGGGTTTGATGCCTGGCCTGGAAATGTCTGCATGGCAGGGGTGCAGCCGAAAAAAAGGAAAAAAAAAAAAGATAAAACAATACCAAGAAATAGAGAAAGAAGGAAAGAAAGAAAGAAAAAATTCTAAAATAACTGTAGTTTTTTAGTTAACTGCATTAAGGCCCCCAAATGTTTTTGGTATAGAAAGTTGCACTTACTACAGTTTTTTATGGAGGCTCATTTTAGCTTGGAATTATGTAATCCATTTAAAATACTAACTTAATTCCCAGTGTTAGAGGTAGAAAGTAATTGCACATTACTTTCTCGTCATCCCCTCTTCGCCAAACAATTTGAGCTTGATAGAGAAGTCCTTCAGGATTGGAGGAGGGCTGTAGATCACTTCCCTTGATATCCATAATGAGGATGGAAAGATAAGGATTCTGGGAGGAATAGACTCTTAAAAGTAGATGTGTAACCTATGTTGGTCTTTACCTTTTGTCCTTTTTCTCAGGTTGTTTTGATTTGTTTTTGAAGGGAAAATGGTCCTATTCACTTGTTAGAGCCCTGTTTTTCTCATACTTTGTTCAGAGCTGAGATGAAGTATGTGGAAATGCTCAGCACATAGTAGGTAAACATTTAGTAAAACCTCATTTCCTTCTTTCTCATTCACTGAAACTTAGCTATTAGTTTTCCTTTCCTTTCTCTCAAGATTTTGTGGGTATTCACTTCTGAAAATTTGCAAAACAAGGACAATAGGGCCTTCTCACCTCAAAAAATTTTGTAATATTGAACATGACATTTTAAAGTACAACTGCTGGAGAGTTTTATTCTTTCCTTTTGAGAATCACTGATACAGTGGAGAAGTGGATGTGTGTAGAGTTAACTAAAACACAAGATAAGCTATGTTGAATCCTATAATACCAAAGCAGTATACAGAAGCATGAATGAACAATAGTGTTAGCCCTACCAGGAGAAATTTGAAAGAGGAGCTTGTTTATTTATCAAAATGAATGTTTAACTGGTGTATGTGGGGGAGTTACTTTTGAGTACAGACTCTCTGGTGTTCCTTTACTATGTCAAGGCCTTGCTTCCCCCAGATACTTTGACAGAAAACTGAGAGACAGAAAACTGAAAGTTTGCGTATGGGTTTGACTTTTGGTTTCATGTATTTAATTCTCACAGTAGCCCTGTGAAATAAGTAAAGGTACCTTGGGGTTAAGCAACTTGCCCGGGTTACTTGGCTAGTGGGTCAATTTCTAGTCTGAATTTGAAGTCTAAGCTCCAAGGAGGTTTACAGAAGGAAACCCTCCACTATCTCAAGACCAAATTTTTGATAGCCTTGGACAGTGAAAGGTGCATATAAACATACAGAACTCAAGTTAAGCAAGTATTTATTTTGTCCCTTTTGTCATTTGTTTTGGAACTAAAATGTTTTTCCAACTTGATTTGAGGAGTATTGTGATGGGATGTTGATAGATTCTGAGACAAAGTGCTGAAGAAATGCTGGGATTTGCAAGGAGATGTGAGTGCATGTGAATGGGCGCTCAGGACCTGCGGAGGGGGAATAGCAGAGCTAGCTGCAGAGGGCCAGGAGGGACCAGAGGGACTGCAGCTCTGCTTCTGTGGCTCCCAAGAGCAGCTTTGTTTCATATCCTTAAGAATAACTCTGAGGAGATCTGTATGTATAGTCACTCTGAATTTCATAATAAAGGGGAAAAAAATGAGAAAAATTTCAAGATTGCAGCTCGAGCCAGCTTATACCAGTCATGTCAGTATATGAAGTACGTACAGTAGATGTTCATTCAGAATTTGAGTCATTAAGTTTGGTTAAATTGTGTTCTCCATACTTAAGATGTTGGAAAGTTTTCCATGAAAAGAGTTCAAATCTGTTATTTAAATTTAATATCAACTGTTTTAAGAACTCATATAGAATTTCTAGTTCTTCACATGTTTTGGGCATTATTAAATAAGGACCCTACACTGACACTACCTATTACCATTTCTTTTTTGAGCACCCTATCAAAGAAAGCTGGGAGCGGGTGGCATAGACAGAAATCGGGAATGTGAGTATGCTGTTTTTTTGTTTGTTTTGTTTTGTTTTTTTGCCACGTCTGCGGCACATGGAAGTTCCTGAGCCACAGCAATGACAACACGGAGTCCTTAACTGCTGGGGAACTCCTGAATATAGTGTTTTTAATACACTTTCCCTTAAACATTTGTTACAGGTATTCTTGCAAACTCATACTGTGTTGCAGTAGAATTTTTTAAGTAGACTGAAAAAAATGTTTAAAGGATAGCTCTGATTATGTGAGACCTTTGTTCAAAAATTTGCATGATTCCCCTTGTCTACTAGTTGTTGACAATAATTCTGGCCACTCTACTTTGAGAATTTGCTCTGTTAGGCACTATTGTTAGTTCACTGAGTTTTACAACAACCTATATAGGTGCTTTTATTATTATTTCCATTTTACAGACAAGGCATAAAGATTTTAAATGAATTGTCCAGAGCACACAGTTAGTAAATAGCAAATACAATGTATAAACTCAGTAGTCTTACTTCCAAGTACTTATCCTTGTCTACAAAAAAAACAAACAACGGACCAGTTTCTCTAAACTAGGATTGAAGATTCTGATGCCAGTCTGCCTTTCCAACCTTAGTATTTATGACCACAAGACACACAGGCCATGGTACCTTCTGGCATCTATGTTCTTCTGAACTCATCCAGTGCTTTGCTAACTGAATTTGCTCATGTGAGTTTCATTGGGAGCCTCCCCTCCTCCCTTTTTACCCATTCATAGCCCAGCCCTGCAGAACTATGGTCATTTGCTTATGTCTTTGCACTAAAGTGTAGTTTTCTTGAGAATCATGATAAACTGTTCATCATCGAGGTTCAGCATTGCACCTAGTATAATGCCTTGTATGGAATATGTGTTAAAGAAATGAATATAGGGAGTTCCCATCATGGCGCAGTGGTTAACGAATCTGACTAGGAACCATGAGGTTTTGGGTTCGATCCCTGCCCTTGCTCAGTGGGTTGACGATCTGGAGTTGCCGTGAGCTGTGGTGTAGGTTGCAGACGGATCCTGCGTTGCTGTGGCTCTGGCGTAGGCCGGCGGCTACAGCTCCATTTAGACCCCTAGCCTGGGAACCTCCATGTGCCACGGGAGCGGCCCAAGAAATGGCAGAAAAGACCAAAAAAAAAAAAAAAAAAAAAAGAAGAAAGAAAGAAATGAATATATACACACGTGTGGATTTATTTTAGTTAATTTATTTACTTGGCTGCATTTGTGGCATGTGGAAGTTCCTGGGCCGGGGATGGAACCCATGCTGCAGCATTGACCCGAGCCATGGCAGGGACAATGCCAGATCCTTAACCTGCTGCACCACAAGAGAACTCCTGTATACACATATTTAGATAAAAAAGGGATGTAGCAGTCATTCTTAACCTGTTGGTTCTCGTGATGCACCAGGGGTTGTTTTGAAAGAAAAGAAAGAAAAACCAGTGCATAGGTTTGTACCCCAGACCAAGTAAATCACATTCTCTAGAAGGTGGGGCCTGAGCATCATTGGTTTAAAGCATACGTGGTTCTGTGTGCCACAAGGGTTGAGAATCACGGATCAAGATAAGTTTGCTTGGCTTTTGCAGTAAGAAGGTATAGGCTCATAATCAGGGTTTGGGCCACTTATGCTTGAAAAATTGATTTGTATTACTAGCCACGTCCCTTATAGCCACCAATTTTGTAGGAAGTTAATTGCTACACCCTAGCAGATTTGCTGTAACTATATAATAAGATTGTGATTAATTACTATACGATGGATTGTAATTACTGGAATGTTCATTTCTTGAGAATGCTTCAGATATCTTTTAGATCAACTTTGATTTGCTTAAAAGTAATGACATGATATGTGCCTTTATTGAGATGTGCTGGAAAGCTTATATTTCCTAGGGAGGAGATTTTTGAAGCTGAATTGCTAGCTATCTGGGTCTCCTGTTGTTAGCTATTTTCAGTAACTTTTCTGTTTAGAACATTAAGTGCCCAAAATATAATAATGCCATATTGTCAAGCTAGGGGTAATTTTTTTTTTTTTAAGAAGTCCTTTTTTTAAGTTCATCCTCACAACTATTCAAGGAGGAAATGAGAGCAGGTGTTATTAGCCCTGTTTGCAGGTGGAGATATTGAGTAAGTAAGAAGTTTGGTCACTTAGATCGTAGATTTAATAAGTGATCAAGCTGGAATCAAACCAGTGTTTCCTTGTACTTACCCAGTGCCCTTTTCACTACTCCATAGTACATCTTACAGTTGGTATTGTGTAAGGTCCTAGAGCAGTGCCCAAGAATTGGGTAATGTTTGAGGGGTGCAGGCAGAAAGCATCTGAAAAAAAATTTAGAAATAAAGTAAAAGGCAATAGGCAGTTTGGCTGTTTGTGTCAGGAACCTTAAGAAGATGTTTAATTGCCATCCAACTATTGATCTGTCTCTGGGAAGCTAAAGAAATAATCAGGAGTTCCCGTTGCAGCTCAGTAGTAATGAACCTGGCTAGGATCCATGAGGATGTGGGTTCCATTCCTGACCTCACTCCGTGAGTTGGGGATCTGGTGTTGCCGTGAGCTGTTGCATAGGTTGCAGATGCCGCTCGGGTCCCTTGTTGCTGTGATATAGGCTGGCAGCTGTAGTTCTGACCTGACCCCTAGTCTGGGAACTTGCATTTGCCCTGGGTATGGCCCTAAAAAGCAAGGAAGGAAAAAAAAAAAGAAATAATTGTATGTAAACAAATACTTTGTAATGTTATTTAGAAGAGTGAAAAAAATGGGAACATGTTTAGCAGTAGGCGGGATAGGTAAATTTTGGTACCTCCTGATGATGTGTATTATTTATTTAAAATGGATCTTTGAAAAAATTAGTGACCTAGGAAAATGCTTATGAACTTATGTTAAGGAAAACATAAAGTATGAAGGAAAACAAATGATTGTAGGTATCTGCATGAAAAGGGTTGGATTGTACACCAAAGATAATACACCAAAATATAACAGTATCTAAATCTAGTTGGTGGGATTAGAAATTTTTTCATTTTTTTCCACAGTGGTCATATAGTTTATAGTCACGATAACATTTCATAATTTAAAAATTCATGAATAAAGACTTTGTAGAAAAAAATTTGTTGGTGATTATGTCATAGCTTAGAAAGCTCTTAGAAAGCTTTTTCACTGCATTGTTTGATCAGCTTGGGCTAGGGTTCTTAACTTTTAGTGACTTTTAACAGCAGTGTATTTTCTTGTTTTATTTTGAAAAAAAAGGAATGTTAGAATTTTTTGTGTATTTCATATTAGTTCATTAGAACATTTTTGAAAATTGAGCTTGTAGAGCCTGAGAAATCAGGGAATCTTCCTGGTGCTGTTGCTCATGCTAAATGATTAATTTGATAGTTGCCAAAGTCAAGAGTGTAAGAGTTAAAATCACATTTTACTGTCATAATGAAATTTAATTGGTAGATTTTGCTGAGAAATTATTTAGGTGTATTAATTCATATAGTTTTCTTTTTCATTATAATGGTAGACTTAATATAATGATAGATTTACTATTTGTTTTGCTGTTTCCCATGATTATTATTCATCTTTCTAGAAATAGTAGCCTATTCAGAAGGACATGTATTTTTTTTTTATTATGATTAGGTTCTGAATTCTCATTAAGAAAACATGTTTATGAGAAGTATAATATATGGCCATTTTAAGCAACTCTTTCTTTAATGTTCTTTAGAGAATGTAATTTTAAGTTTGTTAAACTTGCTCACTTTCAGAAGATGAGAAAACAAAATAATGAACACAGTTAATAAGTAGAGAAATTAAAATAGAATCTTCACCAGAATAGTCCATCTGTCATCCATGTCTAAAAGTTTTGAGAAGAATGCAAGTAGCAATGTATGAATAAGTTAAAGCTATAACATTGATATGTCTGATTTTATATCATTTTCAAATCATGATTTGACATTTTTTAAATTTTTATTTTAAGTCGGAGCACCATAACATGGTGTGGGAAGTAAAGACAAATCAGATGCCTAATGCAGTACAGAAACTCCTGCTGGTAATGGACAAGAGAACTTCAGGAATGAATGACTCATTGGAACTGCTGCAGTGTAATGAAAATTTGCCATCCTCTCCTGGATACAACTCTTGTGATGAACACATGGAGCTTGGTAAACAAAATTGAATCTCAGCGAGATTCAGATTAATTTTCATGTTTAGCTAGCTTTTCCACCTACCTAGAACTGCTAAAAAAGCATGTGAAGTTTTTGTATCATAGTTTTCAGTGTTTTCTTGTTATTGCTATAAAATATTACTTAAAGCCAAGATAACTTTGGGCTAGTTATAGTTATCATAGAGACTCATTTACAAATTATCAAACTAAACAGGCCTTGTGGCTAAAGTGGAGTCTTTAAACACCTTAGTTGTTAAAACCTTGCTGTGTGGCTTTTTAAAAAGTCTTACTTTTGAAACATTGACTTACTTTTGAAACATTGACGTGAACTCAGCAAACTGCCTGGCTACTCTTCATGCCTGGCTCCTTGATATGATGAGAAAATTACAGTGGAGCTTTGAGACTTGAGGATCTGACTTCTGTGATTATCACTGCTACTGAGCTACTCCAAACATACAGGACCTGTAGACGTGTGTAGGTTTGTTGAGGTATGACTTTGAATTGCATTGCTTTGAGGCCAGTGTTGAAGAGAGTAAGCCACTGATGAGTGACCTTGGCTTGCTGCCCAGCTTTTCTTCTTGGTTTTGTCCCTGTTTAATATGCAGTTTTCCTTGAGTTCAGAAAAGCAGTGAAATGTGATTGTTCTCGTTTTATAAATGATAAACTAGAGGAGGTTATGTGCTCCAGTCTCTTTGGGAATTTGGAGATACTGAAGGTCTTGGGATATAACCTGTTTGAATGCTAAAGGCTTGTGGGTCCAGATGGTCATTGAGTAGTGGTTGCTGTTGAGGAGGATGCACCATTTCAATCAGGTTTTTGATTCTCCATCATCACATTTTAGGTTTCAGAAGGATCTGGAGGTCAAAAACATGTACTACCCCTATACCTAGAGTTTAAAAGAGATAAACTCTTCACAGTAAATAAAGATGTGATAGTTAAGGGCTGACAGTGAGAGAACGGAAACTACTACAGTACCATGAGAATTATAGAGAGTGACTATCTTTAAGTTGGTATGATGCTTTGGCTCCTCTGAAAAGGGGGATACCTTTTAGTTTTATGAATCGATATCCTAAATTGGTACTCGTAAGACATTTCAGTTTTAGGAGCTATTCTGGGATATTCCCCTGAATAGGAATTACGAGTATGTCCTTTTATAGTGACAGTTTAGGAGAATTCCTCAGACTAGAAGAACTTCTTGACCTAAATATTGAAGAGACCTGGGGATCTGGAGTTTGTTAGGTATGTGTTTCAGAGCTTTTTTTTTTTGTTTTTTGTTTTTTTTAAAGGCCTGCAAGATACTTTTCTTCTCCTCCTTTCTCTTTTTTTAATTCAGTTTTTTAGAATTCAATTTTCCTTACAGTGTTCATAGCCTTGGTGTATAGTTTTCTTTCTTAAATAACTCGAGTCTGGCATGAACTCACCTTTTGGAAAAAGTAATTAATAAATATTACTGGGTTCAGACTTTCTCATTAAAATAAATAATTTAGCATAGACAGTTGAATAAGTAGTATCTAAAAATTAATAACATGATCTAAGTTTCATCTTTGAAAATTGTTGATTTCAGGAGTTCTCATTGTGGTACAGTGGAAACTAATCTGACTAGTATCTATGAGGATGTGGGTTTGATCCCTGGCCTCACTCAGTGGGTTGGGAATCCCATGTTGCTGTGGCTGTGGTGTAAGCTGGCAGCTACGGCTCCGATCAACCTCTAGTCTGGGAACCTCCATGTGCTCCGGGTGCAGCCCTAAAAAATAAGGGAAAAAAAGTTGTTGGTTTTGTTTATTACAGTAATCTTGTATAACAGGTTAAAGTGTGTGAACAGTAATTTAATATATGCACACATAAAATGCCTTTTTCCTCATTAATATGGTAACATAAAAATGTCTGTGGGATGTATGGATTATTCTTGGGTGAGCTATAAAAAACTTGGGGGGTGTGGAATTAGAAACCAGTTTGTGAACAGTTGTGGTAATTACATGGTTTGGATAGTGACCTCATTAATATGTTTACATTTATTAGGCTCTCTTGACCCTTAAATGTATAAGGTGTCAGGTTTTGGTTTTTTTTTTTTTGGATTGAAACTTGTTTCATTCCAGAAAATATTTTGAATTTACACTTTTCCTCACAAAATTAACTAGCTACATTTGAGGAAGAGCCTTTCTTCAATTGTCATTATAATATTGTTCCCTGTATTAGTAATTTCCTTCTTAAAATTTTGAGTGTGCTTATTTGCAGATGATCTTCCTGAACTTCAGGCTGTTCAAAGTGATTCTACTCAATCTGCCATATACCAGCTGAGTTCAGATGTGTCACATCAAGAATATCCCAGACCATCTTGGAACCAGAATACCTCAGACATATCGGAAAATACTTACCGTGAGAATGAGGTGGATTGGCTAACAGAATTAGCAAATATTGCTACCAGTCCGCAGAGTCCTCTTATGCAGTGCTCATTTTACAACAGGTGGGAATATTGGCTGTACTTTAATTAAAAACTTCTATCCTTGCAAAGCACTGTTGTTTTTTTTTTTTTCCTAGTTTTAGGAATAATAATGCAGAGTTCTCCTGTGGCACAGCAGGTTAAAAGATCTGGCATCGTCACTGCAGTGGCTTGGGTCACTATTGTGGCATGGGTTTGATCCCTGGCCCAGGAACTTCAACATGCCACAGGCATGGCCAAAAAGAAAAAAAGTAATAATGCTGTTGACCATCTAATGAGTAGCTTATTAAAGTTAGAGTAGCTTATTAGATCCTCATTTAAAAGTTATTTCTGAAAATTCTGTTGTGACTCAGCAGATTAAGAACCCGACCTAGTGTCCATGAGGATGCAGGTTTGATCCCTGGCCTCATTCGGTGGGTTAAGGATCTGGTGTTGCTGCAAGCTGCAGTGTAGGTCGCAAATGCAGCTCTGATCCAGTGTTGCGGTGGCGTATGGTGATTTATGGTGTGGTGATGTCTTTACTAGTTTTGCATAGGTGTCTTTATGTAATAACATTGGTGTTGTGAATATGTACTTCTTTTTATCAAAGGGAAAGCTCTATTTTAAGGACCTTTGCTTTATAGCTGAAATGGCTTCTTTATTTTAGATCATCTCCTGTACACATCATAGCTACTAGCAAAAGTTTACATTCCTATGCACGCCCTCCACCAGTGTCCTCTTCTAAGAGTGAGCCAGGCTTCCCTCATCACCACTGGAAGGAGGAAACACCAGTCAGACATGAAAGGGTAAGTTTATTCATGAGATTCAGCTTTTACAGTTTGCACAGCAGATGACATACATTAACTTTCCCTCTCTAAGAAATTCTTTTGCAGCACACACAGATGGGAAATAGCATCTCTCCTTGTTCTGCTTGTGATCTGGATTAGATTTTATGTACAGCTCTGTTAACTGTTAGGCAAGTTTGTTAGTAGTGGGAACAGGCATTTATTAGCTAAAGCTTCCCAAAACTTCAGTTCAAAGGCATTTTTTTTTTCCCCTAAGAATAAGTTATCCTCTAATAAGAGAGCCTAAAGATGCATATTAACAAAATATATTTTAAAAATAAAAATTAAGTTTATAATGTGTTTTCACAGGCAAACAGCGAGTCAGAATCTGGTATTTTCTGCATGTCCTCCCTCTCAGATGATGATGATTTGGGATGGTGCAATTCCTGGCCTTCAACTGCTTGGCACTGTTTTTTGAAAGGTAAAAGAAATACTTGAAATTTCTGTAGTTTACTTGTGTAGCACAGTAGTCACATATCTAATTATTTGTTTTTTAATTAAACTTTAGGCACACGACTGTGCTTTCATAAGGGAAGCAATAAGGAATGGCAGGATGTGGAAGATTTTGCCAGAACCGAAGGCTGTGATAATGAGGAAGATCTCCAGATGGGCACTCACAAGGTTGATTTAAAATTCTTAAGGCTTTTCCAAGTCTTTCACAAAGGAGCATAAAGTTTACTATTAACCTATAGGAGTATCCTTCATTTACTTTTGTATGCAAATGACATCTACATTTTGGGAAGAGGTTTTGTGACTACTCTGTTGCTTAGCCTGAGGAGCAGTGACTTTAGGTTTTACCTTTGTAACAAAACTTTCTTAGGTGGGAAAAAGTATTTCTTAGCACTTTTTATACATTTTATTTTAGGGAAAACTAAACTGTCATTAAACTTAAAATGAATAAACAAACAAACCAAAGCTTTTTATTAGGTAATCTACAAAATTCCTGTATGGTTTATTGAGAGTTGATGTTAAATTACTTTCAAAATAACCCCATAAAATACTGGCATTTTCTAAGTCTATAAGCAAAAGCAGTAGTGGGCAGCAGAAGGATAAATATTGATTGAAACCTTTATCTTTGAAACCTTTAATTTCTCCATCTCCACTGTGGGCAGAGAAATTGGGCAGGTGAAGTGTGCTTGTTTAAAATTCCTGTTTTGATCCTGCTGTCACCTGTTACTGAGCCTCTTGAGAAAAATAGTCCCGACTTGGCTGCCTTCAGTTTCCCCCTCTTGCTATTAGCTTCAAAGTAAAGTTTACTCTAGCCTGACTTTAGCCTCAACTGCTCTACTAAAATTGTCCCAGAGGTTACTAGCTTAATTCTAATTTCTAAAGAGATTTCTGCTTGTTCTGTCTGACATCTCTGCAGCCTTTGGCGCAGGGGACTGTCTCCTCTTGGTTTGTGTAGCATGGCAGTGATGTGATTCTCCTACTGGTGTCTTGACTTTGTTGATGCCTCTCTTTACCACTGCTCTGCTGATACCACCCAGCTCCACAGTGGCCTGTGGAGACTGCTCTTCTCTGGAAGTCAAAAGATCTAGACCCTCGAGCTTGGCCAACTATTTGCATGGCTGGCCTCGGGCAGACTATTCACCCCGCTGGCACTGGCTTCCTGATCTGTAAGATGGGATTTGATTAGTTTTAAGTTCTTAGATCTCTAAGAAGATTCTGTAATTTAGTTATTAGGATAACCAACACTGGACTCACCCTTTTCTTACCCCTCCAGGCCTATTTTTTTCCCCTTTTCTTTTAAAAGTGTTATATCCTTCTTGATTGCCAGATTCAAACCCATGAAGTTGATTGTTTCCTTCCTTCATAGTCAGTTAATTGTTTCCGTAAAGATTTCTTTGCAGTTATCCTTTTCTTTCATTAGTTATTCTGAGTGGATACTAATAGCTAGCTATTGGCATGTCTGCCTCCTTTGTTTTTCTCTGAACTAAGTGCTCAATAAATATTGGCCGAATTTAAGTTTAGCTTGGTTCTACCACCACTGCACTTGTCAGTTCAAGACTGTAATGGGTTTTCCTCATTATCTTCAAATAAATTGAATACTAGAGGTACCTTTTATCTGTAGACTTTATCATCATCTTAAAATTGATAGTCATATTAATAAAAATATATTCATTCACTTCCCAATACCTTCTCAAAGGAAAGTTTAAGCACTTTGCCTCTCTTTAAGATCGCATTACTTACTAAGTGGGCCTCCCTTTGCAGTCTCATTTGCCCCAACAATGAATTAATCTTGAGTTTTTAGCATATACTCAGCACTCTCCAAAGAAATTGTTGGTTACAACCATTCCTAATGTAAGGCATGTTCTACCTTTCTAAATTTCTTTCCTCTTTTAGATTCCAATTCAAATGGGAATTGAAAGCCCCCCTAATCTTTCTTTTGGGGTTATTATCTCCCTTTATTGAACTTCATTGGCCTTATATTTATGCTTGAAGTGCTTGTTCCAGTCCGCTTTATATTGTAGTAATTCATATTTCTGCCTTTCTTCACCGCTGGGTCAGAAGCTCCTTAATGGCAGGAATCTTGTCCTAGTTTATTTACCTTTTCTACAAAGTCTAAAAAACATAATAGGAACTTCACTCCATGTTGACTTGAATATTGCCAATTTATTCATTCTATGCATGTATTTCCAGGGCTATGGTTCTGATGGTCTAAAGTTGTTATCACATGAAGAAAGTGTATCATTTGGCGAGTCTGTACTGAAGTTGACTTTTGATCCTGGTACAGTAGAAGATGGTTTACTTACTGTAGAGTGTAAACTGGACCACCCTTTCTATGTTAAAAATAAAGGTAGGGCTTCAATTTGAATTTGTAGTAACTTTTTAAAGAAAGCTTCTTAAATCTATAATTATGTCTTGTGGCATAATTCTTTGATGACTAAGAAAAAAATTTTTCAAGAGAAAACTTCTTTCAAACTAAATAAAACTACCAAAGGAAATGCCTTATAATAATACCTAATGTCATTTAGGTGTCTTAGCAGTAGTCAGGTGGAGCTCTACTTCCTGTGGGTATAAACTTTTTAGATTCATGTAGCATACTATAATAAGTTCTCTGTTGTCTTAATATAGTTTGGGGAATGGAGTATTCTGGTAATTCCATTTTGGTTTAAGGTTTAAGCCAAATACGCTTTATACCTGAATCATGTTTCAAAGCCTATTACAGTAACACTATGTCAGACATAATGATTCACAGACTATTTCATGGTCTCAATCATCATCATTTATCACATACTATTTTTGCTCTGTGGCCAAGATACATGACTTGTGTTAAAAATCTCAGTTTAATAACTTTTTAAAGACTCTGAAGTGATATGTCTGTTTTATAATAAATAATTCAGGTACTTTCACTTTCCATCCTTTCTGTAACTGTGGTTTGATTTGACCTTAGGTTGGTCTTCATTTTATCCAAGCTTGACTGTGGTGCAGCATGGCATTCCATGTTGTGAAATTCATGTTGGTGATGTATGTCTACCTCCTGGACACCCCGATGCCATTAATTTTGATGATTCAGGTGTTTTTGATACATTTAAAAGGTAATACTTTAGAAAAATTTTTTTTCTCTGTTAAAGTTTACCTCTAACCTTCTTCATGATTGATGTTTAGGAACCCAGGGGTAAGGGACACTGACCCTCCACGCAGTCAGAAATCCACCTATGACTTACAGCCAGCCTTCCGTGTAGGTAGATTCAACCAAACATGGACTGAGTAGTATTTATTTTTGAAAAAAATCCACATCTAAATGGACCATGCAGTGCAAACCCATGTTGTTCAAGAGGCAACTGTATATGATTAAATGGAAAAATATTCAGTAATTTAAGTAAAATAGTAGTTCAAGAGGAGTTTTACAAAGAATGAGATAATGCCATTTGAACAACATGGATGGACCTAGAGATTATCATTCTAAGTGAAGTGAGTCAGAGAAAGACAAATATATGATACCACTTATATGTGGAATCTAAAAAAAAATAAGAACTTAGAAAAGAGATGTAGAAAACAAATTTATGGTTACCAAAAGGGAAGAAGGCAGTGAGGGATAAATTAGTAGTTTGAGATTAGCGGATATAAATTACTGTATATAAAATAAACAAGGTTCTACTGTATAGCATAGGGAACTATACACACACACACACACACTTTTTTTTGTCTTTTGCCACTTTTTAGGCCGCTCCTGCGGCACATGGAGATTACCAGGCTAGGGGTCGAATTGGAGCTGTAGCCGCTGGCGGCCTACGCCAGAGCCACAGCAACGCTGGATCCGAGCCTTGTCTGCAACCAACTCCACAGCTCACGGCAACGCTAGATCCTTAACCCACTGAGCAAGGCCAGGGATCCCGAACCTACAACCTCACGGTTCCCAGTCGGATTCGCTAACCACTGAGCCATGATGGGAACTCCAGCATAGGGAACTATATTTAACATCCTATAAAAAACCATGATGGGAAAGAATCTGAAAAGTGTGTGTGTGTGTGAAATTGAATCACTTTGCTGTACACCAGAAACACAACATTGTAAGTCAACTATATATACTTTTTTTTTTTTTTTTAAAAAAAAGAGCCATTTTACTCTACAGAGTAGTCATACAGAAAAAGTGATTTTATAAAACATTTAGGATTAGATTAGGAAAAAAAGTACCACATCATGTGACTAAGAATTAAATAGGTCAGCTGTGATTAAAAAAAAAAAAAAAAATTTACTAAATCTGGCCAGTTGTTTTGAGCCAGTTCATAAGTCTCTAAGTTGTATCTTTTTTCTTTTGTTAACTGTGTTTTTGTTTAATATTCATTTTGACCAGGGCCATTAGTTGCATGGATTAACAAATCATAAAAATAGCAAAAACTTGACTTTGGAGAGACCTAAAAAGGAAAGTAATTTTCCTGAGACCCCCTGTTAATAAGCAGCAGAACAGGACAAGAACCCTGTGTACTGACACGTGGGAGAGGGTTGGACAGCTGTTTGCATTTATAAGGGACTTTTCTGGTTTTACACTAATAGTCCTGCATCTCTGGGAACCTCTCACTCAGTTCTAGGAGAATGGAACAGCTGGTCACCCTCCTCCCAAAAGGACACCAGAAAAACTCTGTATGTAGTATGTGGGATTTTAAGACCCATTCTTATTTTAAGATAATTATCAAATTTATATGCATTAAGTGGAGAATTCTTGAGTTTCTGCTGGCCTGTAGATTTTATTTCATTCAGTGTAATAAAATAAAAGGTTAATATGTTTTTATTTGAAAGAGTAAGTGAGATGTTAAAAACAGAAACAACAAAAAAAGCAACCAGCACATGAGCTGGCATAGGCTATATGCTTAATAAACATTTGCAATATTGGAATCTGAATGCTCCTTGACTCTCTCACATACACTCTTTGGAAAACAAGACAGTGTTAAGGTCTGATACTCAAGAGTATTCTTAGCGTGTAGATCCATGATGCCTTTAACACTGAAATTCAGCAATCCCACTTCTCTGTGTATACAGCCTAGAGAATGTCCTTGCATGTCCTTGCAGACATGCGCTGGGAGATATACAAAGTTCTTATCTGTGATACTTATGATAGCAAAGATGTGGGAACAGTAGCTAGAGAGTGAACGCATATATTGTGCTACAGTCATACAGTGGAATTCTTTTTGTCAGTGGAAGATGAGCCTTAGCTACATAATTTTATTTAATTTTTGGCCCCACCTGAGGCATGTGGAAGTTCCTGGGCCAGGGATCAAACCTGAGTCACAGTAGCGACCCACACCACAGCTGCGGCAATATCAGATCCTTCAGCAGGTTAAGGATTCAGCATTGTCACTGCTGTGGTGCGGGTTTGATCCCTGGCCCGGGAGCTTATGCATGCCACAGGTGTGGTCAAAAAGGGAAAAAAAATAGAACATGAATCAATTTTCAAAATGATGTTAAGTAAAAATTAGTCTCAGAAATTTACTGTTACGATTCTGGTTTTTTTTTTTTTTTTTTTTTTGATGGAATCATATGTTCTTTGGAAATATATCTAAAACAAAATTACATTAATATAATCCTTCTATAGTATATAAAATACACATTAGGCAGTTATGTTATGCCAGGGATCCTCAAGTTCGCTCCCAGGTTCAGTGATTTACTGGGAGGACTCACAGGATCCAGTACCTAGTCATATGCACTGCTGTGATTTCTTACAGCAAAAGAATATAAAGCAGAGTCATGAAAAGGAGGGATGTGGGCAGAAGTCCTCTCCCGGTGGAGTCACACAAGACAAGCTTATTTCTCTCAGCAATGAGTTATGACCACATGTGTGAATTGACACCTATTGGGAAGCATATTAGACACTCTGTATCAGGGGGTTTATTGGAAGCTGTCGCGTAGGCTGCCTCTGCCTGGCATGTACCAAAACTTCCATAGGGAAAGTAGGTGTTTAGGTAAACTGTACAGTTTGTACACACAGTTTAGAAACAGCCACTCTTATCAGTTGAGGGGGCGATGGGAACCCTCCTGAAATCCAAGTTCCAGATGCTGGTCAGGACCAGCCTTGTATGTAAGTAAGCCTTTGAAAAGATAGCAGGCCTGCAATGTTAATTTTCTGTACAAAAGAACATTATATATAATGTTAATAAAATAATTGCCATTTTAACAGAACTAATGTAACTGTAGTTTTTGTCATTTATGAATGTACTTTATAATATTACTGGGAAATTAAGGGAATGATAATTCAGGAGAATGGTTATCTCTGGAGGTGGAAAATGTGGAATTTAAGTGATATTATAAATACCTTTTTCTATATATTCTATTTCTTAATTTAGATTATGGGTTCATTCATATTTGGTTGTATGCTTTTTAACTTGTTAAAATGTTTTATACATGTTTTATATATATTTCATTGTGCAAAACTTTCCCTTTTTAAGTTGTTGGCTGTCTAATTCCTGTTTTTATAAGATGGCAAGTTCTCACCACTTGGGCCCATTAAATAGCACTCACTTTTAGGATGACTTTGGGCATTAGTCTTACTTCACTATGGAGCGAAAGCAACTCCTTTCCTTTTCCCCTCATGAAGGATTGGAAATGGGCAGTTTCATCCAGGAGAATCCATGAAAAAGTTGAAAAGCATGAAGTTGACTAAATTTTCATTGTGGATTAGGTTATGACTTGGCAAGGTAAGAGGAATGCTCCCTGGCATAAGGAGGTCAAGAAGAGAAAGAAAGGCAGGAAGAAGAAACACTTCGTTGAAGTGGAACTCCAGAATAAATTCCCAAGTACCACTTGGGGATTGGGATAAGCTCTCAGGTTATGCTGACAGGGGAGGGCATTGAGTAGACTTTGGCTTGCTGAGAACCAGAAGTCAGTAATAAATTGATGAGCGCTGCAACAGTTTGCAGCTCTGGAAAGGATGCTTCCAAGTGAGAGCTCGATTTGAAGCAGCCCATGTGAGAGTGGAAATGGAGGCCAGTCCTCTAGGCCTCAGGCAGGTTTAGGACAGTCGCTTCTGAAGTGGGTGTTTCTGTTCAAGTAGTGCACTAACTTACTGGGTGCCTTTTAAGTACGGGGTACTGTACATGTGTTAATTTATTTAATCTTCACTATTCTCTTAGTATTCTCATTTTACAGAGAGAGAACTAAAGCTGAGAGTAAGGAATATATGCCCAGAAGAAAGCTGTTAGTGTCAAAAGTAGGATTCAAGTTTTTATCTTAGAGAAATACAAATTTAATACTCCATTTCCCATTCAGGGCTACTTCTGCAATAGTAATTGGTACTTCAGTTGGGTACCTACTACGTGCTGGCCTCTGCCTTTAGTGTTTTATGTAAATTGTTCTCTCAGCTATGCAACATTGCATAGCATGTTTTAGCTTCATTTTAGAAGTAACCTTGAGACTGCAGGGTTTGTTTAACCTGCCCAAGGGTATATTATTAGTAAGTGGCAGAGGTGGACTTTAAACCCAATTAAAATTTTACATTGTCATGCTCTCCAGAATTCCTCTGGGTCAGTCATCAGACATTTTGAGAGCCTAGTGTGTGGTGGCATTGGGGGATTTAAAATTGTTGAAGACACAGGCCTGTCTCCGCTTGCTGTCTAGACAAGAAGATGAATTAGTCTGTGTGTATAGTGTGGTATGTGCTGGTTGAGAGGCAGTGTAGCCTGGTAGGAACATAGTTCTGTCTGGAGCTAACTGCCTGCATTCAAGTCCTGGCTCTGGATAGATTTGCTGTGGAAACTGGGGTAAGTTAATTTTTCTTTGGGTCTTCAAAAAAAAAAAAAAAAAAAAGGCTGTAAAAGGAGGATACTATTGAAGGGAGAGTTAAATGAGTTAACACTTGTGACATGGTTCTTAGATACTACAGTGCTGTAGAGTTTTGCTGAGAGGGGAATAGACAGTGACAATGGGAAAGGGCACCTGAGCTTGAGGAGAGGCATGCAGAAAAAGCAAGGTGTGCGACAGGTACATTTTCAGGACCTGCAGATAGTGAAGAGAACAAGTGCTGAGTATAGCAGATGAAGCTTTTTTTAAAAGATATTTTATGGAGTATCATGTATAATGCTGTAGTCATGTCAAAATCCTGAATTCTGTGATTATGCCAAACTACTTGAAATTTTGTCCATAATGGAAATGGATGATGGTTATATTTGTACCACTAGTTGGTTTCAAATTTCAGTAGTCAGCTTACTCTATTTTTAAATCTTTTGGTGTTTCAAATTATAATTAAATATTTTCCTTCAGTAGAGATTAATATTCTTTAGGTTATAATGCTTATTAAAGTTGCTATTTTTCTAAACTATATATGAGGGGGCTTAAGATAGCAAAAATTGTTTCTCTGACATAATATTGATTGCTAAGCATTTATTAGATGATTTTGGAGTTATACTTTACAGTTATTTCAGGTAAAACAAATATTGGGAGTTCTGGTAGTGGCTCAGTGGCATGAGAACCTTTTACAGTGTCCTTGAAGATACTGGTTTGATCGATCCCTGGCCTCGCTCAGTGGGTTAAGGATCTGGCATTGCTGCAAGTCGCGGTGTAGGTTGCGGATGTGGCTCTGATCTGGTGTTGCTGTGGCTGTGGTCTAGGCTGGTAGCTGCAGCTCTGATTCGACCTCTAGCTCAGAACTTCCTCATGCTGCAAGTGCGGCGGTAAAAAAGAAAAAAAAAAAAGGCAGATGTGTGTGACTTAATTGGTGGAAGTCCTTTTTATTGTGTGCAGTGAATGGTGTGGACCGCACTCACATAGCTGTCTCCAGAATGTCATAGTGCTTTACTTGTAGGCAGATACTGTTCTGGTAGCTAATATCAACCCATGTTGATGGATTGCCAGAATTTGTTTCAGGGAGAGAAGTAGGAGTTGGGTTTAGAGTAAAAGATTTTCTGTTAAGGTAAAAAGTGTAAGTAGTTGGGTTAAGAGAGTTGAAATGAGAATTCTTTTGATAGGTAGCTCTTCCTGCTGTGATCTACAATAGCTCTAATTTTCTGGTTATGTTTTCAATTAGTCTGGTCCTCGAGGTTAGCCAACAGAAATGCTGAGTACCATGGTACTGGTGAGAAAGCCTGGGGCATTGGAGGTGGTCAGACAGATCTGGGTTTAGATTTCTGTTGGTCAACAGATTATCAGATTTGTCTCCCCCAAAAAATAAATCCTAAGTAGGAATAAGTGAGTTGTATGGGATCTGAAGGAGGTACTTGCTATGAATAAAGCAGGTAGATTATTAACACATTCTTTACAGTTTTTTTTTCCTTTTTTTGTATTCTCTTTGGATTTAAAATCTTTTTTATTTTTTAATTAAAAAAAATTTTTTTTTGTCTTTGTCTATTCTAGGGCCACTCCTGTGGCACATGGAGGTTCCCAGGCTAGGGATCTAATCGGAGCTGTAGCTACCAGCCTACGCCAGACCCACAGCACAGCTCACCGCATTGCCGGATCCTGAACCCACTGAGCAAGGCCAGGGATCAAACCCACAACCTCATGGTTCCTAGTCAGATTCCTTAACCAATGAACCACGATGGGAACTCCTGGATTTAAAAAAATTTTAGAAGTTCCTGCTGTGGTGCAGTGGGTTAAAGACCTGGCACTGTCTCTGTGGCAGCACAGGTTTGATTCTTGGCCCAGCATAGTGGGTTAAGGATTTGGGGTTAGCTGCAGCTGTGGTATAGCAGGTGTGGCCGAAAAAGAAAAAAAATTTTTAGTAAGTACATACATAAGCTTTCATTTTACAAGCATCTGTCAGTGGTGAAGTCGTTCAAAGTAGTGTTGGGAATGTTATATAAGGTAAATAAAATATATTGAAAATTCCAATCAGATGTTAAAGTTTTCTTTTTTTATCTTGTTTTTTTCAAATTAGATGATTAATTGAATTAAAACCCTGTTAATAAATTTATTTTTAGCTATGACTTCACGCCTATGGATTCTTCTGCAGTCTATGTGCTAAGTAGTATGGCTCGCCAGCGTCGTGCATCTTTGTCTTGTGGAGGACCTGGAGGTCAAGACTTTGCAAGATCTGCATTCAGTAAAAACTGTGGCTCACCTGGACCATCACAGCTCTCTTCCAGTTCTTTGTATGCAAAAGCTGTCAAGAACCACAGCTCAGGGACTGTGAGTGCCACTTCTCCTAACAAGTGCAAAAGACCAATGAATGCCTTCATGCTTTTTGCCAAAAAATACAGAGTTGAATATACTCAGATGTATCCAGGGAAAGATAACAGGTAAAAAGTGGTGATTCTGATTATAATAATTGAGTGACACTTTAGTGCAGTTCACAGGAACTGGGATGGCTGAGTAACTTATTCTTCAATAGCTTTTATTACTGAATTCTGTTTTTTAGAGTGACTTTAAAGGAAAAGTTTAAGTGGAATTTTTAGAGTCGTGTTGTAACTGTTTTATATCATACCTAGACAGGGTAGCTAAGAGGTAAGGATCTGCCTTCTAAGATAATATTGACTGTCACTTTCTGTTAGAGGACAGAATTCTTTTTTTTTTTTTTTCCCGCTTTTTAGGGCCGCACAGGCGGCTCATGGAGGTTCCCAGGCTAGGGGTTGAATTGGAGCTACAGCTGCTGGCCACCAGCAAAGCCAGATCCAAGCCGCGTCTGCACCCTCTACCACAGCTCACGGCACCATGAGGCCAGGGATCGAACCTGCAACCTCACGGTTGCTAGTTGGATTCGTGTCTGCTGCTCCATGACGGGAACTCCAGAGGACACAGTTCTAACAGCTACTCTCTCATCTTTATAGAAAAGCTAAAAGACCAGCACCTTCTTAAATCAGATCTCAAGATGTATTTATTTTACACACTATGGTGTGTGCAGACATTGACAATTTGTGGTGATGGCCAGATTTGTCCAAAGAATAAATTTAGAGGGTCTTTAACAGAGCTCAGGAATAAAAGCTAACACCAGCAGTTCCCACTGTGACTCAGCAGAAATGAACCTGACTAGTATCCATAAGAATGTGGGTTCCATCCTTGGCCTTGCTCTGTGGGTTAAGGATCTGGTGTTGTCCTGAGCTTTGGTGTAGGTCGCAGATGTGGCTCAGATCTGGCATGGCTGTGGTTGTGGTGTAGGCTGGAAGCCATAGCTCTGATTCCACCCCCTAGCCTGGGAACCTCCACATGCCATGGCTGCAGCCCTTTGCAAAAAAAAAGCTAAGCCAACACCAGTCCATCCTACTGTTTGTTTGTACCTTTCCCTCATCTCTTAAAATCCTCTACTGCTCACTTCTCAAACCAAGTTCTCCACGAGTTACAATTATCATTTTCTAGTCTTCCTAGTTCTCTTTACTCTTGATATCATAGTTAAATGATTATGCATGTAAAATAATTCAGTTTTGAATGACTCATGACCTCAATTTATATATATATATGTATATTTGAGATATAATTGACAATGATATTAGTTTCACGTGTACAACATAATGATTTGCTATTTGTATATATTAAGAAATGGTCACAAAAAGTTCAGTTAATAGGCATCACCATATATAGTTATGAGATTTTTTCTTGTGATGAGAATTTTTTTTTAGGGCCACATTCGTGGCATATGCAGGTTCCCAGGCTAGGAGTCAAATTAGAGCTGTAGCTTCTGGCCTACACCACAGCCACAGCAACTCAGGATCTGAGCCAAAATCTGTGACTTACACCACAGTTCATGGCAATGCTGGATCCTCAACCCACTGAGCGAGGCCAGGGATGGAACCCGCAACCTCATGGTTCCTAGTCGGTTTCATTAACCACTGAGCCACGACGGGAACTCCAGGTATTTGCATTTTAAAAAGCTTCTTATACCACGTGCATCTCCAACGTGGGAACTGATACATATGCGAATATTTTTAATGAATTTAGTAAATTTGTCATCATTATATACTATCTTTAACCCGGAGACTATAAAAACTGGTTTTTATTTTAATAGAAGTAGTAGTACAGTGTTTAACTGCATTGACTTACTGAGAAAAATAACACACACACAATTTACTACATTATTTAATTTCTTTTTAAGGAGTTAAGAGCCTTAGGTGACTTTTGTTCTAAAGCTTACATGTTTGTTCTCTAGCTTCCATATCAGCAAGCGGGAGATCTTTTGTTCACACTTCATCAATCATTCTGGACCTTCTGTCCTGTATGAGTGTCGTGATATTAAGGGTTAAGAGCTCTTCACGGAAAGAAAGTGGCTTGTGTCTGTCTGTCCGGAATGAGATGATTTTAGTAGGTTCGGAAGCAGATTAAGAAATACAAATAGGAAATAGCTTCAAATTTCTGCCATAATGCATTTTCCCAGTTTGACCTGTCCCCCCTTGAGTTTATCCAGTTTTCTTAAGTGGTAACTACAAATACTGCCTATGGTTTACTTGGTGTTGCCCAAGGAAATACGAGCGAAGTGTACATGGTTACCACCACCACATTTTCACTGTGGTTGCATGAAGGAAAAAGACTTTGCAAAAGATAGTGGGTTATGGGCACAAAAAGATTAGCTTTCAATACAAAGTGAATAAATACTTTATGCCACTGATACTGAACATTGTCTGCCTTAATATCTTAAACATCTTTGAAAAACTGATGTACCCAATGGTAATTTAAACCATTTGAAATATTTAACTTTTTTCTTCAAATCTGAACTGTGTAAAATAACCACTTTTCAGCCATTTTAGATGTCCTTTGACAAGTGGAAATATTGGCCCTATACCAGGAGGCTTTAACTGCGCCAAGCTTCTGATGAATGGGCCATTATTACTTAGGATTTTACTGGCAGTGACTTCTATAGCCTTGACCTTTCCCCTTCTCTGCATTGGATGATATTTTTGTGTTTCAACTTTATATTTTTTTCCTGAAGTAGCAGCACTGGACATGAGGTTTTTTTGGAAAATTCTTGCCTTCAAAACTGTGTAAATGTTTATTTTACAGAGCCATAAGTGTGATCCTTGGTGACAGGTGGAAGAAAATGAAAAATGAAGAGAGAAGGATGTATACATTAGAAGCAAAGGCTTTGGCTGAAGAACAAAAACGTTTAAATCCTGACTGTTGGAAACGGAAAAGAACCAATTCAGTATGTTTCAACAAGTAATTGCTTAAAATGATCTTATCTCCAAAATTGTACTAACATAGTGGAACAGTTGTTAAAACCTTTAAAAGAGTGTTAATGCTGTCTCTCAGCCTTTTTATCTTTCAAAACCTAATAGTGTTTTTACATCATCATATAAGGGCAGGGCGCCTTTCATCATTAATGCCGTTTACTTTTGGCATGGAAAGTAGGAATGTTTGCTGGAGATGCTGGGATGGAAAAATTTGGAATGCAGTATTTCTAGCTGGGTTTGACACATGGGTGTTATTAATTCATTAATATCATAGTAAAAAATTTTTCTAATTTGGGGTGGTATGTCTCAACAGCCTTTGCTTAATTGGTGATGGGCTAAGGAGGATGGATGTACGAGGGTAAATCAGCCAACTTTCAGGGGCACTTCTGACATGCGCACAAAAATTCTAGATTAGAAATCTCAAGAAGGAAAAGAGAAAGTCTCAGGAAGGCTGATAAAAAAGTTTGCAATGTAATAATGCCGTCTTGGATAAACTTGACTCTTTGAACTTGCCCATTAGTAGACTGGCATAATTTAAGTAGTTTTGATGAATTAGAAGAAAACTTCACATGATAGACTAGAATGAGCTCAATTTGAAATGCCATTTAAAAATAAGAGGAAGACATGAGTACTCTGCAGCAGGAGGACTGGCCAAGGAGGTCCTAATTCATTCTGTATATTTATGCCTATTTCTGTACAGTAACATGCAGTTCACATCTGCTAAAGAATTCCTTTTGAAGTAGTCAGTAGTCAGATTCCAGTACGGGAGGGTGGCTGAATGCAATTTTTGGAGTTATTGTTCCCTTAGCATTCCATGTGGTAGGATTTTTGCCTCAGTCCCCTTTATGTCATCCTAGTCCATCTCTCTTGTCTCATCATTTTCATAAATTTTCTGGATGGTTGAACCATCAATATATTAAACTTAAAAAATAAAATCACACCTTTAAGAAGGTGATCTTTTTTTAACAGAAAAGTTATAAACATTATATGACCCATCTTAGCTTTCTTTATAGAATTACCATATTGATTTGTAAACATTCACTGAGTTTTAATTTTTATCTCCACAGGGCTCACAACAACATTAAACCAGGATGATTATGTTCTTAAGTCTGTATTTGCATAAACATTGACTGTCAGTGGAAAGACTTAAGAAGATCAAGGTCTCACCGTATGTCCTGAATCTGTGTGACCATAAGATACTGACAGCATTGAGTCTTGAAATGATTTAATAATAAGAGTGAGGATTTGCTTTCTCCATTAGAGCATTAAGTAAGCTAAAACTATCAACATTGTAAACCAAATTGCCTTATTTTTCTTCCAAACTTCATATATGTCTATCAGGTAATATAGGCTTGAAAATTGATATCCTGTGGTGCTAAAGTACAGTAGAAAGAAGTGTATACATGTTCTATTTTAAATTGTACAAAAGGGGAATTTAAAAATATGTAACTGCTGTTTATACATTGGCTCCTTACTGCTTATTAATCTGTATTGTACACATAACGGAATGAAGCAGAAGCTGGGAGTTGGCCTTTCCTTGAGCAGCCACCACATGGCTCAGCGTCTGTGCCAAACACGGAGGCTCCTAGTCTGGCCAGTGCCAAGAGGGTGCCAGAACATGGGGCAGGTGAGTGGTGTCAGTGTCCCAGCCTAAGAGCCACCTGCTGCAGCCCCAGGGCCCACGGAGCAGATGCACCCGGTGGCGGCACCCTTTCCCTACGTCGATGGAGACCTGCCCAGGCCAAGGTAAAGTTAGTTAATAGCATTGGGATATAGTCACTGTAATGGTGCTATTAACAGTTGACACCATTGTATTTTTAACTTTGTGTCCTCTATCTCCTCAGCCACGTATCTCAATATCGTATTTGTCATCGTATCTCTATGGTGGGGGCGGACTTTGCACTTAAGCAGTGCAACACTTGCACTTTACTTTTCTCCAACTGTCTACAATGAGAGCAAACACATTGGCAATACAGCTGCTTTTGCTCTGAGCTACAATCATGGCTTTTCATGTTACTTACCAAGTGGTGTTTCTGGTTAAGAATCACAGCTGTAAAATTGATTTCAGTTCATTACACTTCTTCATGATGTTGCCCCTAAATTTTGCACACTATATTCTTGTATATTATTTCAAATAAAATGAAAAAAATTGTTTATCTGACTTTTGCTGATTGATCCTGACTGAACATTACACATGAATAACAGGTTCAAGGGATGGGAAATATTTTAAGTGGCTTATGGATTTTCAACACGAAATTTAAAATAAAATGTTAATGATGGCATGGGCAATAGTTGAAAAACAAGGATCTAGATTATCTACTATTTGTAAGAATCCATGTAAAGTAAAAATATTTAATTTGGCAGCTCTGTTATAAAGTTTGAAGAGCCCCCAAAAGTCTGCTTTTAATAAGATGACACACAGGATGTGAAGACAGCCATGCTCTCTTTTATTAAAGATGTAGTATGACACATTAACACATTTAGCCCTGCATCTTAGCCCTGCGATATGGCACTGGTTCTCGAACTGTTGCATGTTGGAAAATGCTTGATGCTTTTAAAAAATATGAATGCCTGGCCCCTGCCCCCAGACGTCTTAATAGGGAGTACAAATTGGGCATCAATATTTTTTAAAGCTACCAGTGATTCTAATGTGCAGCTAAATGTGGAAAATACTGGGCTATGACCTATCCAGTGAAGGAGAATACGTCATACTTACTAACTTGATCATCTCTCTAAGAAGCAGTGGGGCATCTGCTGTGTGATGGGAAAGACATTGTAGGTAGCCTCAAAAAAACCTGGAAGGAGAGAAGAGTTTCTGGAAAAATCAGATCCATAGAGTTTGAAAATGAATGAATCTATTTTGACATTTTATGCTGTGGAAGGCAGAAGGGATTAAGAGGTAAACAGGAAAAGACCAACAGGCAATACAGAAAAATCAACTATGTTTTCAAAATAGTAGGTAGTAGCTGTCTTTTAGAGCATGTCTTTAGTTGCCAACCTTGGATGGGTTAACCCAAAATGGAGATTAAGAAATATTGCACATTATTACTGAAGCGTAGACATAGCTTTCTGGAGCAGTTGAACCATTATGGGATATACTGGTGCAAATTCTTTGCCATCTCTGCTTCTTACTGATTGAACATAAGCTTCCAGCGCGCCTCTGAAAACCAAAATGAAAACAGTGTCAAAAATTATATAAATAATAGCCTGGAGGATGCCAATATATGAAAGAAGCCCATTTCTGGAACTGTTTTGCCCAGTTGACCAACAGCCCGCAAAGTCTGTTGGTAGTGTTCCTGTGGTTAAACTGTAAAGCTGCACATTTTCAGTCTGCATTGCACTTAGGATCTAATCACATAACTGGAGGCCCTCTGGCGGCAGAGCTGCTCAGTTTCTCTCTGGTCTGCTTTCCTGTTGTTGAAGAGGTGTGTGCGGGATTGGCGCGGCCTGTAGGTCTAGTCACTGAGCACAAGAGGGCGCCCTGCACCGCAGGGAGCGCGGGCTGCTGGAGGCTTGAACAAGCTGATGCTAGCAGGCCGCACTCACTACTCCTGCTACTTAGAGAATGGGAACCCGTGAGCAGGATAAATTGGTGCCGGGGCTCTACGTGTTGGCACATTATGTGACAAGGCAATCTGAATTTAGCCAAGGGCATGATGATGATATTCCCATGAATCAGATCAGAGGGTTAGCAAACTAACCCACAGGCCAATCCAGCCCTGTGCTTTTCATTGGTGAATATTTTTCATTATTGGTCTATTTAAGTTCCAAGCAAAAGAAATCTTTGTCACAAAGTTCCACACTGAGATCCAAGCACATCTATAAGGATGTAGGTAATCCCATTACGTAGCTCACATATTTATCTCAAAACCCATTTAATATGTAATTCTTAACTGTTTTGTTTGTCCCCAAACACAATCTTAATCCTCGGTCAGGTTCGGTCATTATTTTCATTTAACTACAGAGAATATGCTTGCTGGGAGTGTGTCCAGCTCTGCGCTCACACTGTGATGGCCTTCAATCCCTCTGCCCACCGTAATGTTTCATACGAAACTGAGTCTCCAATCTCTCATTCCCGGTTCCGGCCTCCCTCCTGATTTCTGTGTTCATTTGATTTCTCCCAGGTGTGCCTCAAACTCACCTGTCGAACCCTGGGGCCATCCACCAACTGTAAAAATCGACCACACTGGAGGAGTGGGGGAGACTGTGCAAGGCATGTGGAAAATCTGAACTTTCTCAAATTTGCTGTGAACTTAAAGCTGCTCTAAAAACTATCAAAAAAAAAAAAAATCACGCTAAGGCTAGTGTTCTGCCCCCTTCTTTCAGCAAAGGATAGGATCTCCTCAGGTCTATATTTAAATTCTCTTTCAGTCTTAACCTGGCCAGTTAGCAAGTCCTGTAGAGTTTACCCCACATATTATTACATTGGACCCCTCCCTTTGCTTCTATTGGAACCGTGCCATTTTGTGCCCTGATTACTTTAGTAGCCTTGTAGGTGCTGTCAGCCCAGCGCTAGAGGATCTGCCACACCACAGTGAGAGACGCCTGAGGTCCATCCCTTGCTGTGCCCTCTTCCCACTGGGATGGTGTCTAAACGCACAAGCCCAGGGAACCCCAGCTTCACCATCAAGCTTCCCCAGCTCTGTGCTACGGCTGGGTTCTAGACCATTTTCTGTGGCCTAAAAAGACCCTCAAACCATTAGTTTCCATTGTGTTACAGACACATGCAGAGCAGTGGCTCTTAGCCCAACCCCAGTGTCTGCCAGGGAGAGATCTGGATGCCAGTGCAGGGATTCGCCTGAAACAGATAAGCCTCTGCCTAGGCAGGTCAAGCTCCACAAGGGCCTGTTTCCCTTCCACCAACGGACTGTCTCATGACCCCAGGCCTGCCTTGTTACCATCCCGATCTCTGGAACGCCCTTGCCTGCTTTCTTCCTTGAAAAGCTTTTATTTAGGACCACGGCAAATGTGTTGTTTAAAATAAAACCTTTCCTAACTCCAGGCAGCACAAAATAACCGAAACCACCCTGGAGTCACACGAAGCAGCAGAAAAACTTAGGACTTTCCACTGGCTCCAAGTAAAGTAAATGTACCCCTCACACGGAAGTCATCCAACTAGGAATCAATCTGCTGTGTGGAGGGCCTGGCGGGCCCTACTTTCAGAAGCACAGGTGGTACGTGGGGCTCTGCCCCCCTCTCCTAGCTGTGTGATCTGGGTGGGCTATGCTGTGAGCCTGTGTGCTCGTCTGCAAAGTGGGAAGAATACTCCATAATTTAGTTACGGGAGTTAAAAGATTACACCGAAGCACCTGGCTTTATTCCACGTACAGCCACATCCCTACAAAGCCCTCGAAAACGGTTTTCCCGACCATCCTCCTGAGGGCCTCAGATTCTCCACGGAAGGAGCAAGCGATTTACCCTTGCTTGGAACATGCAGGCTCACAGGGGAGGGTGAGGATCAGTTTGCGGCAAGGTTCCCTCTTAAGATGTAACAATTGAAGGCTGGGGTTGTTTGGTTCACTTATGTAGCTCCAGAACTTAGTGCCTGACAAATGCAGGGTGAATGAATTTAGAAAATGAATTACAAGTACAGGAAGATAGAACTGTAATGAGAAGTAAAGACAGGAGTTCCCGTGTGGCTCAGCACTAACAAACCCAACTGGTGACCATGAGGATGCGGGTTCGATCCCTGGCCTCGCTCAGTGGGTTGGGGATCCAGTGTTGCCCACTGGTATAGTTCGCAGATGCGGCTCGGATCTGGCATTGCTGTGGCTGTGGTGTAGGCTGGCAGCTATGGCTCTGATTCGACTCCTAGCCTGGGAACTTCATCAGCTGCGGGTTTAGCCCTAAAAGGACCCCCCCCCCCGCCCTTCCCCCCCAAAGAGTAAAGACAAACTCACAGAAGAAAATAAACAGAAGAGAAACCTGAGTGTAGGGATCCTCAAAAGTACAGGCATGCAAAGTGGAACTGAATGTCCTTAGAGAACAAAGTCTTTGAGATGCCTTAGTTCATGTCAGAGCTGAGCTTAAACTAAATGTTCCTCGATGAAAAAACTTGCTTCTTTCAGGAACACTATTTGAATTGCTGCACAATCGCCCCCCTCCCAACATGTAAGCCCTGGAGATTCAGACACAGCAGCGAAATCCCCAGGGCCTCGGCTGTCTTTGAGACGATGGTGTATATGCATCAGTCTAAGAAATGAGTGCACTGAGATTCACAGACACTGTAATCATTCTGCAGTGAATGGCTTAGACTCATGTTATCTAATAAGTGGATAAAAATCCACTTACTTTCATCTGCTTTAAAAGGGAAAGACATTACATAAACTACACAGTATGTGGAAGAAAGTTGAGAAATAAGTTTGGTTAGTGTTTATTCATCAAAAACACCATCAGAACTATGAAGAGAAAAAAAATTAAAGCTGCCATCATCCCACGTAAAATTAGAGCAAGATGTTTAAGCAATTATCATATTACTCCATTTGCTTGAGCAAAACATAAGCTTTCTTGGAAGTCAGGCCAAGCATTATATAAGAGTCTCAACTCTGATTTGTATCCAAAATAGGAAGATTATTAAAGTTACCCTTATTGACAAAAAAATTAGTACAGGAATTATGCAAACAATTTGTAGAGGAAGGGCTTGTGGTAACACAGTAACACTGCCCAATGTGATATTAAGTAACCAAGGGGAGGTTTTTATGGAACACAAAATGATTTTTGTCAGGTATTAAAATATCAGTGTGCTTGGTACTGAAATACATAAATGCCTCAACCACTGCCAGGTGCCTTCATAGGTCTTTCCTGGCTCCACCCTCCCCTTGGTCCCATCTCAGGGACCCAGTTCCCAGAACCGGTAGGTGTCTTGTGCCAGGGGAACACCACGAGGAGAGACCACACCTTACCCTCCATCAGCAGGGACCGTGTGGTTCCACAGAAGCACCGAGGAGCCAAGGGAACGGTGCCCAGCTTGTGGGCCCTGGACGGGGCAAGGGGTCCGAGAATGCACAGACTGAGAGCTGTCTGAGAACTGTCTGGATGAAAAGCGCTAGTAAGCAAATAAAGTCTAAGAAGTTTTGACACCATAAAGGTCTTCTGCTCAGACTCAGGAGAAGCAGAGGGTGAGGAGGCCACAGTAAGAAGAGTTGCTGCTCCACTGCCAATATCAAGAGTCAGTCCTACCTCTTCCGCAGTTCGGCATCAAAACCTCAGTCTTCATGTCTGCTGAGAACACGTTCAACCCCTGCAGACCCACAGGTGCTGCCCCGGCTGCCGTGCCCGCCCCCGCCCCCGCTCCCACCCTGGGCCAACACGCCTGGTGGGGCGGAGGAGGTACCACCTTCCCCACCAACCCCACTTGGCCCCAGGATCAGTGATCACTCTGCTTTGAAAAATTAACTTCACGAGTATCCATTCAAGCTCCAGAGAAATACCTGGTGTCAAAAGGAAGCAGAGAGGAAGGCGGAGGAGAGTCCATTACTTGCCATTTGTTCCACAGCAGTGGCTGCACCCCCAAGGACCTGCCCTACTTAAGACAACATGTCCAGCCGGGAGGAGCAGAGGCGTGTGTGGCAAGGGCTGCCCCCAGAGCCAAAGCGACTTGCTGACATTTAAAGGGCAATACTCACCCGGGGTTTATCTAGAGGGGCAAGAAAGTCATCCAGCGGTGCTTCGGTATGCAGGGATGACGTCAGTTTTGCAGTAACAGATAAGAAAGAAGACCCTCGAGGACAAAGCTCCCCTCCTTGCCAAGAGCCGGGGCTGTGGCGGGAGCCCCGTGTGCTGGAATCCCCGGAGGAGGGCTGAAGTGGCTGCTCAGGCCAGGAAGGCTCTGAGAGCAGCCCTGTGTGGAGTGAAGGGCGGGCCTTATTCAAAAAGCCTGGGAGTATTTCTAAGCTTTTCGGTTGCTAAATACAGGCTTAGCAACAGCACGGCTGATCAAATCACTCAGAAGACATTTTTAAAGAGAAGCAAAAGAAAAGAGATTTGTGATAGGCCCACAGCAGGACAACTGCTGCAGATGAACTCATTCCAACTTGTTAAGAACAGAAATGAACCCCGTTCAAGTAACTGAATCCTGAGTCCTCATCCATTACCAAGTGGGCTGCAGCTGAGCGCGTCTGTGGGACTCTGGCAAACCCAGACACTCACGCCCCCGTCAGCTCCACGCAGCCGCTTAGCCACCCCCAAAGCCTTTCAGGACAGGTTCCCCGGGGGGCCCTCCCCATTTCCTGGTCGGACCCTCACAGCTGGGAGGGTAACAGACGAGGGAGAGCAGGGGTCTGGGCCACTCTCCTCTTGATCCGCACAGGCGCCAGGGGGCCAGGGGCTCCCCTGGACTCTGATCACCGAACCTGAGGACTCAGGGCCACTCCCAGAATCGGAGGGGCTGGTGTTCCTCAAGGACCTGCCAGCTTCCTTCCTTGGGGGAGCCCCTCCCCTGGCAACTAGGGCTTCAGCCTTCTGTGCTGTGGAACTGCCTGGGCCAAGGTGAGGAATCCAGATGCTGGGTCCCAGCCCCAGAGATTCTCAGGTAGTCGAGGGTGTGGCCTTGACACCTGGATTTTTCCGGACTCTGCGAGTGAGCCCCACACGAGCTTGGAACGCGTCCTTCGCACTTGGGCTCAAGCAAAGGCTTGTCTGCAGCTGTGATCCCCAGATCAATGGCATTAGGATCCCCAGAAGAGCTGAGAATGGCTTCAAGGGGGATTTAAGAGGCACGGCTGACAGGCTTTGGAGAATGAGGGTGACAGAAGAGCTGAATGGTGGCTTAAAGGTTTTCAAGCTTGGCTGGATATAGGTGACAGTGACACCCCAACCAGGACAGGGAGTCTAGGAGAATGAGCGGGTTTGAGAGGAAAGACGATTTGTTTTTAACATTTGGCGTTGTGATTTCTGTGGGTCTTTGAGTGGTGATACAGGACAGCAAGTGTGCTGGCCTGAGGCCTGGGGCGACCAAGGTGAATGACAGACCAGAACCATGGGTCTGAGTGAGCTCACCAGGGACCCAAGTCCAGACCAAATGTGAAGGAAAAGGGCCAGAAACACTGCAGGAAATGAGGACATTTCAGGAGTGGGCAGAAGAAGACAGCCTGGCAAATGAGACTGTGGGAGAAAAACGGCCACCGAGGTTAGAAGAGACAGACGACCCTGGTGTCGGGGAAGACCCAGGAGGGCAGGGCCATCTTGGTCTGCTCGTGTCCTCAGGGCCTACCTGGCCCACAGCGGAAATCTGTAAACATGTGTGCACTCAGTCAGTGGCTGAGGAGGTTCGAGAAGGCAGTGGTGTCATCTCTAGACAAGCTGTGGCGAGATAAAGTGAGAACGGAACTTTTGGATTTGGAGGCCAAAAGGTCTCTGGAGATTTTGAGAGGAATTTCGGAGGAGAATGGTGATGGAAGACATATGCCTAAAAAGTCGTGTGTGGCAGTGGAAGCATCGCACCCCGAGCACAGTGTGTGTGTGTGCGCGCGTGCACATGTGCATAAATGCACTTGAGAGGCACCAGGCTACTGGGTATCCTTGTTTTCTACAAAGAACTGTATCACGCTGACTCACATCTGTGCTCCCCCACTTCAGTAACTGCCCTGCGTGGAAATGAAGCAGAACGTGGAGCCAAGATGTAAGGCAGCAGGACCGTGTGAGGCCTTCCCAGAACACAGCCCCACCCGTGCCCTCTGCCTGCCTTTTTTTCTTTTTTTTTTTTTTTAAGTACAGTTGATTTATAACATTGTGCCTTTTGTCTGCAGAAAAACCTTAGTCAAAGAATAAATTTAATCAGAGAAGTGAGAAAATGCAGAAAGAAAGGAAAACAGTCAAGCCAAGACAAAATGATAGTTTGGCCAGGCAACAAAGTCAAGGACCTTTAGTTCCTCCTCAAGGGCTACGTGCTTGGAGCTGTTCTGCAGCTACTGGAGCCCCACCAGGTGGAAGAAGTTAACTGTACGCTGCCCACAAGCACGACTGGAACCAGAAGGTTGGATGCTGACTCTCAATTACCTCAGCCCCAACCAATCAGGTGGTCCACAGCAGATCACATCCTGCTCCTTGAACACTTAAGATGCCTCGCTGTCCCCTCCAGGAAGGGACACAGTTTTGAGGCCATGAGCATGCTATGGCCCCCTTTGCCTGGCAAAGCAATAAAGCTATTATTCTTTTCTTCACCCAAAACTGTCTGTGGGATTTAATTCAGTGCCAGTGTACAGAGGCAGGGTTTTGGCAACAAAGGCAAGGTGTCTTTTATGGCTGAGGTTTACCAAACCAGAAGTGCATGGTTCTCAGGGCTGCCTCCAGCCGGGAACACCACGAGAGGGCATGTCAGAGACAAAGACAACAAAACCCGGCTGCCCAACAGCTCCCCCTTCAGCACACCCCCGCCCGGAGGAGCACCCCACAGGCACCCTACTCCTTGCTCCTCCCATGCCCTGCCCTGGGCTTCAGGGCTCAGGAACATGTGGCTTTACCTGATGAGAAGGAGCCTGTCCTTTTCAGAGGGATGATCATCCAGCCACTGGGAGAAGCGTGCGTGGGACCACTCCGCCCTCTGCAGGATGAGACCCAATCAGAGGAATGAGCACCCCAGGGTTCAGAGGACAGCCCCGGGGTGAGAGGACCCCAAACACCTGCCCTGGCAGCCCTCCTCACACCCTTCTGCCTCCCAAAGGGCCTTCCCGATGTGCCAACTGAGGGTGGGTCACCCCACCTCCGTCAAAAAAGCTTTAGGAACACAAACGACTCGTGTCACTATTATTGAAAGGGCTAATTTGAGATGCCTCAGATGATTTTTATTCTGCGGAGACAGTAGCAGCTGGGCAGTGGGATTTTCCTTCCTTAATCATTCACTGCCCAGATTAAATAAGGCAGGAGAAGGCCAAGGCACCTTCGGCAAGTAGGCGCCGCACTACTAGCCTCAGAGGGAAGATGCCTACGAGGGTTCTGGCTTCACTTCCTTACCTGGAAGGGAGATTTCAGCTCAGCAGGTGCTCTTGTGAACAAAAACTGAATAATGATGCTGAATGGAATAACATCCCCCACTGCAGGACTGCTGGCCATGTGTTCACTGGTCTGGAAGAGCAGTGGTCTAAAAGAAGGAAAGACAGAAGTTATTTCATGCTGTGCAATATGGAAAGAGGTGATTCGGTAGAAGACTCAGCCTATGAGTAGACTCTAACTGCACAGTAGGAGTATAGCAGCGTGCTATGCAGTAGAAGGACAAACGCCACCATTCTTCCTAGACTGGCTAATTCTCAACTGTTTCTGAACCCCTTGTTTAATCCAGACACACACAGACACACACACACGCAGGCTGACCTGCTAAAATCAAAGCATACCCTTAAAGCTTTCAAGCAGTTACAACTAAGGGATTCTTACGGTGGTCAAAACTTTCAGCTTTCATTTTATATAAAATGCTTCCTTGGACTATAATGTGGGTAAATTCACACATTTTCTACACAATGTTCAAAGGGCACTTATGTCCTTGTATCTATGAAATCACTACCTCACTGAACATCCCTTCATACTTGTACACCGTGTGTCTGCGTAACCCCATCCACGCAGACACATGGGGCTTTGCAGATATGGTGGGGATTTTTGTGTGTGTGTGTGTGTGTCTTTTTGCCTTTTCTAGGGCTGCTCCCTCGGCATATGGAGGTTCCCAGGCTAGGGGTCCAATCGGAGCTGTAGCCGCTGGTCTACGCCAGAGCCACAGCAACTCGGGAACTGAGCCGCGTCTGCGACCTACACCACAGCTCACGGCAACGCTGGATCCTTAACCCACTGAGCAAGGCCAGGGATGGAACCCGCAACCTCATGGTTCCTAGTCGGATTCGTTAACCACTGCGCCACGACGGGAACTCCTGATTTTTTTTTTTTTTTTTTTTTTTTAACAAATTGAAGGTTTGTGGCAACCCTGCATTGTCAGATGATGGTTTAGCATTATTTTTTTTTTTTACAATAAAGTGTTTGTTTTATGTACAATTGTTTATGTACAATTGTTTATTTTAGACACAATGTTACTACACACTCAGTAAACTACGGTATAGTATAAACATAGCTTTAATGTGCACTAGGAAACCAAAAACTTTGGACTTGCTGTATTGTGATAGTTGCCTGATTGCAGTGGTCTGGAACCAAACTGGGGATGTTTGTGCCCTTTATGAAACCTGCAAGCAAATCTACACTATTACCAATCACCTTGTCAAAAGGCTAGCAAGCAGAATTTGACGCCTTTATTGACCCCTCCTTGGCTTTGGGCTCAGAGGGATAAGAGTTAATTACAGGCCAAGTTGTAGAGGCTGAATCTCAAGAGGCAAGACGGCGGCCACATCTCCTGACAGAGCAGCAGCGACTGTGAAGCGTGTAGAACAGCTCTGCACCCTCTCTCTTCAGCCCCGGATACTCACTCCAGTCTACAGCAGAAGGCCTGCACAAACTGGAGACCACTTCTACGTCACACTGATGGTACGGTTTGATGCCAAGAGTCGGGAGTGTTCTCAACAGACAGCTGGTTCTGGTTGGATCCAGAATATTACCAGAAAGACTGTCTTTATGTGAACTATTCTAAAAGTAAAACTTAGACTTGGTGAGGACTCTTCTAATTGCAACTGTTTTGTAAGATAACATTATTCAATAATTTATTGCCTTTAGCGACAGTGGGCACATTTCAGTTCGCCAGTGTTGCCTGCCACCCACCAGCCATCCAGGCGGCTGGGAAGCAGGCCCCTCGTGAGAGCGCGACGAAGGCGCCCTATGGCTGCCTGTGGTGCACCTGCCAGGCCAGTCATCTCAGAAGCTCTTCCACGCGGCAGAGCTTCAGGCAGTGCATCGGGCACCTCGTCATGGAGGAAACATTGCTGAGGGGGTTTGGGTTTTGCCTGCAGGCATCCCTGCAAGTCCTTCCCTGGGTGTGGATGGCCCTGTTTCCATCTAAGCAAACCTCCTAGTTTTAAAAACCGCAGCAAGGGCTGCCACAGACATATGGCCCTTACAGTGTGCCAGGCACTGCTTTAAAAGCTTTATAAATGTGAACTCCAAACAACCCTGTCAGGTAGGCACTGCTACATCCCCATTTTAAAGATAGACAGACGGAGGGGAAGAGAGATTCAATAAAGGCTAGGAAAGGGCACAGCACCAACTCAAACCTGGGCAGCCTGGCTCTTCATTCTGCCAGGCCAGCTTCTGTTAGGATATCACCTGTAGCAACAACTCATCCTGTTTTTAGAACAGACTTTTTTCTCGGCGAGAAACAAACACCCCTGGAGAAAGTACAACTTCAAACTGTCAACAACCCCTACAGGAAAACCTATGTGTAAAAATGAATGTTTCCAGGACACCATCTGAAGGCCATGCAGCTGGGAGTTCCCTGGTGGTCTAGTGGTTAGGACTTGGTGCTTTCACTGCTGCGGCCTGGCGTTCAATCCCTGGTCTGGGAACTGAGAGCCCACATCAAGCTGCTACATGCCATGGCCACCCTTCCCCCTCCCCCGCCCCCCGCAAAAAATGTGAAGGCCATGCAGTTATTATCTCTTTAGGTACCCCAAATTATCTCCTTGGGTCAAAGTGTCCCCTTAGTCGCCTCTGTACTTGAACATATCGTCCCAGCCTCTCTTGGAGATATTTTCACCTGGCATGACCAGAAGGACCTGTGGACCAAGGAGTGGCTCTGTCTTAGAAGCTTCTGGACGCTGACTCTGGGTGAGAAGGGGATGAGGCAGTACCCAGCTCCACTTCCCACAAACTGTCCCAGAGGAGACGGTGAACACCTCAGAGCCCAAGGTCCAGATTCAGCCCAGGGCCAGGCACCCACCGACGTGGCTGCACCCATGTCTGAGCTCTATGAGGGAAAGGGCTGTGGGGGCTGGGGCTCCTCCTAAAGGCCTGGCGGGCCTGAGAGGCTACTCTGAGGGATGTGGGGGGACGGAGAACTCATGCCTTCACTTGTCTCCTGGCTGTCCCTGGTCCTGTGACACAGTAGGATTCAACTTGAACCCTAATTCGTGACATGAGGAGACCTGGGGGAAGGGGTCAGCCCTGTATGGCAGCCCTCGACTTACTGAAGAGCAGCCATATGGAATCCTTTCTGCCTTGATGACATCAAACTGCCGAGAATTTCTGTCCCCAAACTCTCTCAGTGCTCCCTATATGAAATCCGTGTACATATGCCTTAGATGAGTTACTAAGAAACACTGAACTTTTTCCTAAGAGTTGGTGTATTTCCTTCCTCCTGAAAATGAGAATTACATGGCTAATTCTGTTCCTCTTTCATCTTTGGCTTTAGGAAGTTTAAAGTCAAATCTGAAACTTACGTATAGCAATTAAATTAGCTTTATGGCTTGAATATTTGTGTTTTTCTTTTTTTCCTTCTTTCTCTCTCTCTCTCTCTACATATATATTTTTATTTTTGGCTGCACTCACGGCATGCAGAAATTCCCACACCAGGGTTCAAACCCATGCTGTAGCAGTGACAATACTAAATCCTTAACAACTAGGCTACCAGAGAACTCCCTCCTTCAATATATTTTTTTTCAACTTTTTTTTAGGGCTGCACCAGCGGTATATGGAGGTTCCCAGGCTAGGGGTCCAACCGGAGCCGCAGCCACTGGCCTACGCCACAGCCACAGCAACTCGGGATCCGAGCCGTGTCTGCAACCTACACCACACCTCATGGCAACACAGGATCCTTAATCCACTGAGCGAGGCCAAGGATCGAACCCGCAAACTCAGGGCTGCTATTTGGGTTCACTAAGCACTGAGGCACGAGGGGAACTCCTTCTTCAATATATTCCTGATGAAAACTGCAAAAATACAAGGGCAGAAAGGGGAGAAGGATGGAAAAGAGGGAGGGAGACGGTGGGAGAGAGGAAGGATCTGTAACGCCCAGCAGCCCAGCTGAGCTATGCAAGGAGCCTGCCCAGGACAGGGCTGGTAGAAACCAGCTTATTTTGAAATAGGGTCTTTTGATCAATCACCTGTCCATCTGGAGCTCTGAGTCACAGCTGTTACTTTTCTGCCAAGACCAAATCGTCCACTCTAGCCGCTAAGAGGACCGCCAAAAGAGCCACGGAAAGCAAAACTGGATCTGATTACATACTATGCGTCGCTGACATAATTACCTATGCACATCAAATGCATACATTTTGCTTCTGGTGCCTGTTTTAATAGGCTGAAAGAACACAGCATGAAAACCTCCCTTCTCCCTGATTCCAGGTGGAATCTGAAATACCAGCAAGTTAAAAAAATTAATCACCATCTGAAGTGATACAAGGAACAAAAGGAAATTAAGGTGCTATGAAACGCAGATACCCCAAATGCCACAAAATCATTCTTAAAGACCAATACTCAAAATAGCAACACTTTCAAGGTGAATCTTTACAGGCAGCTGATGGTCTTAATTAATCAAGTATTAGGCCCCATCAGAAAAAAATTCTATTTCTAGTCGAAGACCTCCACATTAAAAAGTGAGCCACAGCTGTGGAGCTGGCGGGCTTCTGCCAAGGCCAGTTACGAAGTGAAGGAAGAGTAGAGTCCTTCCCTGTCTGCAACCAGCATCAGTGGTCATGACCTGCGCCGCTGGCCACTACCTCTGCTCCGAACCTGGGGGGCAGCCAGACCACTGAGAATGTGCCCTGAGATCTGGAGTCAGCAGAGAAATGAGGGGGGCAGGGTGGAGAGGGCCCAGGACTCCCCCCTGCACTGGACACAGTGGGGCTTCAGAGAGAAGGGAAGAGGCCCAGATATGGGGGCAGGAGGGGCCGTGGGTGTGCCAGAAGGGATGGGGAGGAGGCTGGTGACCAGGGATGAATCAGGGCTCGGGACCCCCCAAGGTTCCAGTCCTGGAGTCCAGGCTGTCGGTCCCAGTGGACCAAGGCGGCTTCAGGCAGTCCTCTTCCAGGAATAAGAGGGCACATCTGGCTCAAGATTCCTGAGGCATCTCCCGGAAGCCTGTGGGCGGCGGAAGACAGGGAGATGGGGCGTTTCGTAGCAGGAGGTCACCACCACAGTGGGGAGTTTAGATTCTCTTCAATATTTTCTGACCTTTTCCTGAACGATTCAGTTAAGGACTCGCAAGCTGCTCTAGGAACAGTTGAGTGAAGACGAAGGGGAGCTTCTGGAATAAGCTGTCCAGCGCAGGGGTCAGGAGCACAGGTTCTGGGGTCAGGCAGCCCTGGGTCTGAAACACAGCTCTGCAACTCTCACACATTTTTCAGATGTGCAGCCCTGAAAACCCGGCCCCCTCAGCCTCGACCACTTCCTGGGGGTCATCCATCCCAGGCTCTGAGCTGCACTTGTGAGGGCAAACTGAGAAAATACCAGCACAACATTGAGCGCAGGCTTAGCAAGATAAACCATCACATCATGACTGCTGGAATGAAAACGCTAACACACGAAATCTCCTGCCCTCCTCACTGACGCAGGTGCTCCCAGCACTGCCTAAGAGGAGCACACCAAGCAAAGCACACCAAGCCCCAGAGGTCGCCGCCTCTGGCCTCAATGCTGACATCAGAAACTCAGCGTTAACCACGCAGAACCCTTGGGGAAATCATTACTGCAGGGGCTGGATGAAGTGGAAAGAAAGCACTGAGAACACCGGAGGGGAGCTGAGTGCAGGAGGTGCTCTTGGGGGAGCGGCAGAGATGCGCGCCCTGCAGCCCCGCAGGCAGGGTCAGTGCGCCATTTGGAGCAGCGTCTGACTGCGGCTGTCAACTGCAGACACGGGAAACGCTCAGAGTCCTATAGTTAAGGTCGCCTTCCTGCTGGCTCTGGTCTCCCAGCGCCCCTCTCTCCCTAACATCTATCACAACAGCCCAGATCTCCTGAACTCCGGTGCTCTTTCATGACATCATGAAAAGGAAGCTTCTGGCAGAGCAGGCGGTGGACATGACTTGGGGCTGGGGGGCTGGGGGAGTGGGGGTGGGGGAGGTGAAGGTGAGAGGCCTCCCGAAGGCAGGGTCTGGCCCTGAGTGGTGAGAGGCCTGCGGCTCTTCCTGTCCTCTGCCCCACACCCATCTGCTCTGACAGGGGGAGGCAAAAGTAACCTCCATCCCTGACACTACCTGGGGGACACTGTCCTGCTGCAGAGGGGTGGACAAGGAGGGGGCCTGGTGCGTCTTGTGTACAATGCAAACCACACAGGGCCAAATCCCTAAGGTCGCAGCCTTCCAAAGGTGCACTCTCTCCAGCATAAGAAAAGATTCCTGCTGCCTGAGAAACTCTCAGTAGACAGTAAAATGTAAATATATGCAAGACGCTTGCTGGCCTCATTAAAAGAGAGTCCACTAACATTGCCATCAAGGAGAAGTGCTCTGCGACAGATGGCTGCCTGATGGGGGAAGGGCGGGCGGCTAAGGTTGGGGTGTCCCTGTGTGTGTGGGAGGGGCGGGGGCGCAGGGCTGCACCTGGGGCCTGGACTGGAAGGGTCCCTGCCTGGCACTGTCACTCTCTCTGGCACTGGGTCCGCTGCCTCCTCCTGCAGCCACTGCTTCTAAAGTTCTGGGTTTTGGGCATTTGGCTGCCTATATTTCTTGCCCCCCCCACCCCACTGTATCATGTTTTAGCATATTTTATATTATTTTTAGACTCCGCTGTTATTTTCAAATAGGAGAAACAATGCAAGAGGGATTGTTAAATATATACAAATATAAAACAAATATACAACAACCAAAGTACCAAATATAAAACAAATATACAAAAAAGTACAAATATAAAACAACCAAAGTACCAAATTTGAAAAATACAGAAAACCTCTGAAGGAAAACTCACCGGTAACAATGCTACTCTCCAAAGGTAACATTCTGAGGTTTATCCTTCGCTTTTCCTCTCTCCACATACACGTTACTGTTTTTAAATCAGTCAGGCTCCATATCATACATACTGTGGAGCAGCCTGTTTTTCCATTTTGTGATGCAATAGGAAGTATTTTTCATATTATGAGATATTAAATAACAACATCAAGTTATGTTAATGGCTGCATACATATATTTTTTTCTTTTTTTAGGGCTGCACCTGCCGCACATGGAGGTTCCCAGGCTAGGGGTCAAACTGAAGCTGCAGCTGCCAGCCTAAGCCACAGCCACGGTAACATGAGATCCGAGCCGTGTCTGTGACCTACACCTCAGCTCACAGCAATGCCGCATCCTTTAATCCACCCGGCGAGGCTCACGGATACCAGTCAGGTTTGTCACCCACTGAGCCACAACGAGAACTCCTGCAACTGCTCAGGGCTAATTGTGGAGAAGAGAGAGATCTTGCAAGAAGTTTTTGCAGGTAGCAAATTAAGGGCCTAGAAATGGGTTACTGGAATAAAGATGCCGCTGTACTGATTTTCCCCTCTCTCTAGGAAGGAATTCTGGAGGACCTCCACAGGGGTAAGAGTCCTAAGTCAGTTCCCCTCTTGGGTTAGGACAACTGCAGAGAAGCTGGCAGGGCCAGGGCCTTTCCCGGCAACATTTATAGCAGAGGCAGCCTTACTGGCTGGCATCCCTCTTCTCCAAAGATAGGGCCTGGAACCTTTTGAGACTAGGGCTAGGTTTGAACCCCAGAAGAGACTATGCTTCCATTTTATTTCCTGATCTATTTAATCCTAAAGCCTGTATCAAATAGTTGTCTAAGACCTCTCAAACAACTGAGAAAGTGCTAGAATCAATCCAAGAGATTTCTGTAGGTTCAGTATCTCTGTGGGAATATACTGGTAGATATAAATCTCTGTCAGAATTTTTCACTGAATTCAAGATATGGAGAAAGCAAGACTCGGATGACCCTATATATGTGTCAAGGCCTTGGGAGTTGAGGGTCTGCAGAAAGAGCTCAGGGTACCAGAGTCCCTGGAGAAAAAAGCATAAATCTTTGTAGGTAAAGGAACAAAACTCTGTCCTCGTCACCACAGCAGCTGAAGTTCGAGTCAAGAGCCCTTTGAGAAAGGTGTGAAACTGCTGGATGCCAAACATGAGTGGGTTGTGAAACCAACTGAATGGACTCAAATAACCAATGAAAAAGAAATATCAGGGAATATCACCTGAAGAAAGAGTAATTACTTTTAAATCAACTATAATAAAGAAAAAAAGAGTAATTACTGTTTCATGGCATACATGTGGGTTGGCATGGGTTTAAGTGTGTATCTATGCAAGTATATGCAGATGGTAACATAAAATATCTCTTACTGTAAGTCATGGTCACATTTTTGAAACACACCTAGATTGACAAGTGCCTCATGAAGGAACCAGCTATAAAGAACACAGGATTTTAAAGAATTATACACTAACCAATCATTATTTTCTTATTCATTAAATAGATACTAGAAGGTGTCAATATTCAAAATTTAAATACTCCCTTTTTTTTTTTTAATTGTTATTTCTCCCAGCATACTCCCCCCTCCCTCACTGTACAGCACGGGGTTAAATACTCCTTTTAGGATCGTTTTTTTTGTGTGTGTGTGAAAATTGAGGTTGACAGAAAATTTTAAGTGACTTAAAATAGAATTGTTCTTATGTGAAACCCTCAGAATGTGTAGCTGCATACTGTGACACAACTTTAAAAGCACTCGGATAAAGGCCATCTCGCCTCAGCAAACGGGAAGATAAGTACTATTTTAGTACATACACGGAATAAATAACTAAACATGGGAGCCAGGACTATCAAAAATAATAGCCTATTCTTAAAAGAGCAAATCCCAAAGCACAGCTTTTCCCATACTTTTTAAAATAACTAGGTGGTTAATATTCTCCAGCTCACTAAGATCCTCAGGGCAGAATTTTATCATCTGGGACTGCCGTGTTACCATCTTACTCAAAGTAAGTGACTTTGCAGGAGTTTTATTAAGGTTATCTTTATGGTACATACAGAGGACTGGTGGATCAGTAACCTCAGTATCCCTTAATCCTTCAACCTGTCCATATTTCATAGTTCCAAACCTTAAGAGTGCAACAAACTATTTAAATACTTTATAAAAGTTTTGAGCTCATCCAAAGAAGGTATCTGAAAATGCCTGAGATCCCACTTTCAGTTTTTTTTGAAATCCAACTCTGTACAGATGGGCATTTGAGAAAAACAATTCAGTCTCTTAGGTTGGAATTAAAAAAAAAAACAAAACAAACAGAAAAAAAACAGCCAACTATGCCAATTACAGATAGGCAAAGTAAAAGATAAGCCTCCACTTTTGATCAACAACCCTGGGTTCTTACATTTCAAGAGACATTATATCTGAATTTTCTACCAAAAGCTTGGCTGACTTGAGGCGTGACGCAATCCTTTAAAGAACATACGGCTTACTCCTCTAGTTTCTAGTACCAAGAGAGTCAGTTTATAGAAAGTCACAGGCCTGGACTCTCTTACCTGCCTTTTATAAAGAAACTTTCACAAACCGTTAGGCTCTTGGATATTACAGGTAAGTGAAACCAAGGCTTCCCATCTGGTAGGGTATGCTCAGAAAATGGCCATAAGTACTGCGTCAATCCATCAGGCCCTCAGGGATGGCCATCTATTTGTGTGTATACATTTGCTATGTGTGTCCTGATGTGAAAAAGAGTTTGGGAAATCTGGCATATGGAATAAATAGCCATTGAAAAATATCTTTTTTTCTTCTAAAATCTTATACTTAAGACCTGGTCATTCAGCTTTTTAATATTCTTTAAAATTTTGGTCGGTAAAAAGCTCATCCAAGCATTGAACACCGAAAAGGATTTTTCTGTTAAATTTAGCTCATGAGTTTGAATTAACTCATTCTTTTTCTTTTTGAACTAGTTTCTAGGAAGCTCAATCCTATATTCTGTGCTCAACTAACATTAGCCATCTTTTTTTTTTTTTTTTTTTTTTTTGTCTCTTGTCTTTTTGCCATTTCTTGGGCCGCTCCGGCGGCATACGGAGGTTCCCAGGCTAGGGGTCTAATCGGAGCTATAGCCGCTGGCCTACGCCACAGCAGCACCAGATCCAAGCCGCACCCACAACCCACACCACAGCTCACAGCAACAACGGATCCTTAACCCACTGAGCAAGGCCAGGATCGAACTCGAAACCTCAAGGTTCCTTGTCGGATTTGTTAACCACTGCGCCACGACGGGAACTCCTACATTAGCCATCTTTAACCTAAGTCATATAGTCATTCCCTGAATACTTTAATAGTTTTGTTATGGAATGCAACCTATAATCTTTTGAGAAGTAGATTGGGTTGGATACAATAAATGAACAAGTAAAATTTTCAGAAAAAGATGTCTGTGTAATTATGAACTGCCTGGTATTCAATAAGCTCAATATATTTCGATAAAAACCGAGGACTTTTAAAAAATCCCCCTAGAGAGAGCATAATAAAAAAATTTACCAGCTCAATCTTGTGAACTGTCACACACAAAGACACATCACTGCATATAGTTCTGTGTAAGTTTCTGGTTTTATTTTTTTGTGCCGGGGGTGGGGGTGGGATGGGGAGAACCTGCAGCATATGGAAGTTCCCAGGCTATGAGTCTAATTGGAGCTGTAGCTGCCGTCCTACACCAACAGCCACAGCAAGGCCAGATCCAAGCCATGTCTGTGACCTACACCACAGCTCATGGCAATGCCGGATCCTTAACCCACTGGGCAAGGTCAGGGATCGAACCTGCATTCTCATGCATGCTAATCAGATTCAATTCTACTGAGCCACAATGGGAACGCCAAAGTTTCTGGTTTTAAATAATAATTTTCAGGATAAATCATATGAAAATGCCATTGTTGTATGTCACGAAATGGTTGACTAATGGCAAATTTGTATAGTTCCCCAAGAATAGGAGCGGGTTTATCTGCTAATGGGATATGGAGATATTAACAGTGGTAACAGAACTAGGTCTTACCTGAATGACCTGAGCATTCGATAGGACTTTCCTAAATCAGATACTCTTCTGCAGAACGGACCCACAGCCAACTCCATCTGAAATATTAAGAGATACCCCAAAGCTTTATAAGTTTCTTGAAGCGAACTGGAGGCACACCTGGATCACAGAAAGTTATAGTGTGCAGTAAATTAAATTTTGTCTATACTATGAGGCAAGTTTTGAAAGTCAAGTTTATTAAAAGGCAAGAACTTGGATAACTTTCACAAAAAGATGAGATAATTCCTTCAAAAAAATAGAAAAACATTTTTTATTATGTAAGTGGAGAAAATTTAGATTTTTTTTCTTCCATTGAAAAATCAGGAAAAGGAAGGTTTTCGAGACTGTGGGCCTGTACTTTAAGCAGGCATCACAAGCCTTTTTACATTAAACATAAATGATGACAGTTTTTACCAGGCTGGCTCAAGTGATAAGGCCCTGACTCTGGAGGCAGCACATCTGTGTCAGAATTCCTAACCAATGATGACAAGTTGTGTGGCCATGGACGCAACCTCTTTTAAGTTGCAAGGTCCTCACCTGTCAAAAATAGGTAATATCTTCCATAAAATTATGCAAATAAATTAATTTCACAAAGCATTAGGTGCATGGCATATGATAAGCACTTGTTAAATGCTGGCAATTATTATCAGTATTTTAGAAACTTTCCCCCTTTTAAATTGTTAGCGAATTAATTTGCTTCCTGACTGAAGAATTTAGCAACTAGTACTTTCACTTCTCTTTATTTTCCTCCTCTGACTGGAAATTTTATTGTCATTAACTGGAGTTTTAGAGGATACCTTTTCTTTGTCAATGCATATATAAAATGTTTGCATAGTGGTTGGTACTCAGATGATAAACCATTTCGCCATACTCATTAAGATCAGGACCGTGGTAAAGAATAGTTTAGAAAATGTCTGAGAAAAGGCTGCTCCCTGATAAATCAACATCTTTAAGAAAAACATAGGGGAAAAAAAAAAAGAAAGAAAAAAAGAAAAACATATGAAAGAAAAACGGGGTTTCTGTCCTACTGGCCACCTTTCCGAAGAACTGCTCACATCTTGCCACTGGAAGACTATACAGACCTAATCTTTCACTTATTTGAGAAACATTTTTGACTCTCAATTAATTTCCAGGTACCAAGCAAGACATGGAGATGAGAAGATGAATTAGATGGTCTTGCCTTCAAGGAGTGCTCCCAAATTTATCCAGGAGGGGGATATATATTTACTTAAACAGTGTAATTTTTTTTTTTTTTTTTTTTTACCTAAATTGTAAGAAAGGTACGTGTGTACATACATGGGCACACAGACACATTCTGATTATTATTCAGCAAAGTGACAAGGGTGAAATCAAATGTATGAACTGAGTATCAGGGGAGCCCTGAAGGGCTGCTTCCTCCTCCAGGTGGTCTTGAGGGTGACTCGTGACCAGTGACCAGTGACCAGTGAGTGAATTTCTCTCTCTAAAATTCAAAAGAACAGGAGTTCCCGTCGTGGCACAGTGGTTAACGAATCCGACTAGGAACCATGAGGTTGCGGGTTCGGTCCCTGCCCTTGCTCAGTGGGTTAACGATCCGGCGTTGCCGTGAGCTGCGGTGTAGATTGCAGATGCGGCTCGGATCCTGCGTTGCTGTGGCTTTGGCGTAGGCCTGTGGCTACAGCTCCGATTCGACCCCTAGCCTGGGAACCTCCATATGCCGCGGGAGCGGCCCAAGAAATAGCAAAAAGACAAAAAAAAAAAAAATAAAAAAAAAATAAAATTCAAAAGAACAGGTAAATAAAAAGAGAAATCAGCAGTTTCCTGGTGGCCTAGTGGTCAGGGTTTGGCACTTTCACCACTGCAGCCTGGGTTGGATCAAGCTGCTGCACACTGCAGCTTAAGAAAAAAAAAAAAAAGAAAAATCTGAGGAATAAAAGTCAGACTCTGCCCAAAAATGCAAAAGAGAGCAGCTTTGAGCCAATGGGTTATGGGCTGTTCCTTGGGACCTGTTTAGTGTACTCAGTGCAGTTTCTGGTTTCCCACTGAATGTGCCATTTGTTTTACAGTGAGCACAGAGTAAAAATGTGATTATCATGTACCTATGACTCTGTGTGTGGGCGTGCACTGCATATGTATAATGGTTTTCTACACACTGCAATTATGTTAAGTATTTTTCATGAAATGTTCTTGGCAATTTTTTTTTTTTTTCACTTACTCCAGTGGGCTTCATCATCTTCAAAGATAAACCAAACAACCTTGGCCTTAGCATTTGAGCAGGACTGAGCTAATACAAGTAAGTGGCTAGGACAAAATTATGATATCAGAGTATATGACCTTGAATGGCTGTGTAATCTATGGTGACTGCAGGAGACTTCTCCACCATAGGGTAATTTCAAAATGTTAAATGTTTAAAATAAATTTTTCATCCATAAAAGACCTCTAGGGTACTAAAAACTGTTTTCTTCTGCCAGAGTTCCATTAAACAATAAAGGCCGTGTTTCTAAAGGGCAGAAGTGTTCCTTTTAGAGGAGGTGACTCTGCAATTAGCTGTGGATACAAAAATGGCATCTGTGACCGCCTCTCCCCAGCTCTCCTGTTGGAGGGGGTGAACAGGCGGCTCTGCAGGCACGGTGAACTAATTACAGAGCTGCTCCTCACCCACCGGAGACATTTGGGTAACCACAGGGCGTCTCTGGATACGCCGAGGGCACTCCTGCCTGACACTGTTCAAGGGAAAAGGCAAGAGGAATCAGAATCTTGATTATTTGGGTTCTTTTTTCCCTAAATTTATAGTTTCAGGCAAAAAGCAAGACAGATATAAAGGTCTATTGAAAGGGCACTAGAAATAAATAGAAATTCCTAGGCATACCCCTGAGTAAATTCAATGCCAACGTCAAAAGCCATCCTTTTCCTCAGGAAAGACATGAAATTGAGAGTCAGAGGGAAATGTGTGGTTCAGAGGGCAGTGTGGACAAGCCCCCAGAGAGATTCTGCATCAGCAGAGCCCCAGCGGCCTTGGACAGGCTTCGTGCTTTAGAGCTGCTATGGGATTAGGGTAAACACAGAGACCATGTGGTCACAGTAGGGAATTAATTACCAGGAGGAAACCACCTCATGCCCTGACCTGATTCCTAAGTGGGCTGTATGTAGGCACTGCCCTCACCGCGAACCCTCCAGATGGCACTCGGCAACAGCTTTCTCTTTCACCTGTGCAATGGTGCCACGGGGAGAAGCTAGGATTGTAAGAAATCTTTACCATGTATCATTAGCTGTTTTTGCAACTGGACTTTATGCTACATAATCAGCATTCCGAAACCTCCTCTGTTGGTTTCTTCTGAGGTCTTTCTCTGTTATTTATGCCAGAAGAGCAGGCACTTTGATCAAAGAACTCTTTTCAAACCCACAGAGGATCTGTGTATTCTTAATTCCAGGGACCTCAACAGCTTTAATTTCAAATACAAATTGATAGAACTTTCAATAATTAGGCAGCCAAAAGGTTTTCTAGTCCCAGGTGATGCCTGCCATGAATATAAGTGTCAGGGTGGCGCCATTTAAGTGTTTCAACTCACTCCAGAAAAACACTTCCAGCCAAGGATGCAAGCTGAGGTACAATATCACATAATTGCAGTTGTGGGAAGAAACCACAATAAAAAAACCCAAAAAACCCCAAATTCCAATTTAACATTTTTAAGATATGGAGGGATGATGTAACAGCTGGATACTATTTGCCAAAGCCACTGGTCACAAATGCAATTCACCTTAGAAGTGCTTGCACCTGTCTTTCCTGTGCCCACACCCCTTAGGACCAGGGAACCACCACACAGTGAGTGGCACGATGTTCTGAAACGGGAACACTGTCCAGGAGTGAACCACACAGGCTGCAGCAAATAGTGTCACTGCAGGGCTAGAAAATATACTCAATACGGAGGGAAGGCTGTTTGGGTAAATGCAGTTCCTCTATAAAAGAATTGGAAAACAAAGGCTGCCTTGGAGCCTAGGTTAGTCATAATGATTGGTGGCTTTCATTTATCTTAATCAAAGAGACCTGAGAAAAGGTGTGGTTTACTGGGCAACATGGCTTAAGAAAGAAGCAATGCTGACTACAATTTAAGCAAAGTGGGAGTGCAACCCTGCCCTACTTTGAGCAGGTGCTAGCTATAGAAGCAAGGGTTACAGGACCATGCTCTCCAGCTTTCACACAGAAACATATCATTAAAACAAAAAAACAAATTCAAAAAGCTTTTTCCTGCAGCGCTCTCATTTTGGCCATCTCCTGCTCTGCTGCCACTCTAATTGGACTTGAAGTGCTGCCTCCAGGAAAGTGACTCAAGAACCAGCTGGAGCAGAATGCAAATAAACTGGTGGGGGAGGGAACCCAGCAGAGAGAACAGAAAGGAAAAGAAAAACAAAATGAAGGAGGAAAGGGGAAAAGAAGAACAGGCACCCATTTGAGTACAGCTCACAGTGTTTTTAACAAATAAGAGGAGGTCTTGGTATAATACTGTCTTTTCATTTCGATAAGCAGCCTGTAACTCCAGTAAAAGGTTGAGCTGGAGTTCACCTAGAACAGCAAAATGTACAGATGCCTGAGAATTAAGCTGATAAATAAAGAGAAGGGCAAAACGAACCAGACCAATGGTAACACTTTCTATTTTCTTTCTTTCTTTCTTTTTTTTGGTCTTTTGTCTTTTTAGGGCTGCACCCGCGGCACATGGATGGAGGTTCCCAGGCTAGGGGTCAAATCAGTGCTGCAGCTGTCCGCCTACACCACAGCCACAGCAATGCGGGACCCCAGCAGAGTCTGCGACCTCCGCTGCAGCTTATGGCAACACCGGATCCTTAACCCACTGAGCAAGGCCACGGATGGAACCTGCATCCTCATTGATACTAGTCAGGTTCTTTAACTGCTAAGCCACCACAGGAACTCCAATATTTTCTATTTTCATGCTGAGGCTACTAAACGCCTATTTTACAAAGGCTCTTTACTCTGACCTAGTAGTCTCAGGGGGTGAAAGTGACTAATTCTAGACCAAGTAATATGCAAAGAGCCCAGCTCTTGAAACATTAGGATATGTACCTGTTCCTTGCTGTAACCATCAGGTATGAGGGAGGGTCCACAACCATCACTCAGCCCTCCGGAGCCTTTCCTTGGAGCAGGAATAATGAACCAAGACTTGCTCCCAAATACACACAGAAGTAAAGTCGACACTTCAATTTGTCTCTGTTTATAAACAGGTAGGATCTGGCACACTACATAGGAATATTCCATTTGAGTAACTATTTAGACCAGCAAAGCTAACAGCTTTGAAAGCCTTAAAAAAATGAGTTAACCTTTGACATGCAATTTAAATATGAATTCTGAATCTTTTTAATGAAAGTAGATGTTCGAGGCATTTCTTCTTCTCTGATGTTATTCCAATGCTTTTTAAAAAAATATGTCTACAGAACAAAGAAAAAAACCTTTCCATAAGAGCTGATTATGGTTTTGCTATTTAAATGTTACTCTACCTCATTCTTATTAGATAGCGTGGAATAATTTCGAGGGTGGCTATGCACAAGAAAGATACTCTTATTTAATAGAGGGAGAGCAAATAATTCACCTAGTCCTCTGTGCACATAAATTAATTAGAACACTGTCCCGGAATGTTGAACTGGCCACAGAGGACTACGGATGTGTCGAAGCTTTACGTGACAACAGACCGCCCCTTTCCACTATTTGAAGGATAAATTTCATGGCCTACATTATTTTCCAGCAACGTTAATCAATTATTCTTATCAATACTGATGTGGTGGGACAGTAAAATAGTGAAAGAGCCCCATATTACATAAAATTGGTGAATGTTGCTTTACTGTGGAATGAGCTACCTTCAACTTAATCTTGAAATTCCAAAGATGCTTGATGATTCTTTTGTTAAATACAAAAAAAATCTGATATGAAAGTGTCTTTAAATTCTTTCCTTTTTTTTTTTTTTTAACCAATTAGGTTTGGATTTACTTTTCTTCATGTTTCAACTCTTTAAAACACTGAAGAATACATAGTCTTTTATTTAACAGATAATATTGAGGCTGAAACTTTCCTCCCTTTGTAGCTGTGTATCTATTTACCTGTGCAAAATCAGCAGCAAGTCGCATTTTCCCACCTTCACCAAGAGGTCTTATGAGACTGGCATTGCGGATGAAAAGTTCAATGGCTCTTTGGGCAATGGCTTCAGTGTTGTCAAAGACGAAATCCGAGCACTCAAAGTGTTTAAAGTAGTCACTCATAACTCTGGCAATGAAACCCTGAAGCTCCTTCATGTAGAGAGAACAGGGAACATCAGGCTTTTCTGGGCCGGGGGATGATCTGCAAAAGAAAACACCAGCCAGGGCACTTAAAGACACTATGTGACTTTTATCTCCCTTCTGCCTGCTATTTCACTCCTAAGCAATTTCATTCCTCTACAGTAGAAAAGGCATTGTTTATTTTTGCTAAGAGTTAAAGCGCATAAAATAATGTTTAAATTATATTCCAAAGACTGTTTTAGGATGCTAGGAAGATGACGGAAGGAATCTTGGAGTCAATTTACGGACAATCTATGAAGAACAAGACAGACAGCCATCTGTCTTAGATGATTCACTGAAATGCCTCATGCACTCTGACCTCCCAAGGTTTTTTGCAGCTTACAACTCGCCATCCGCACACATGTGGATGCAAAATGGAATACATCAATAATAGATAGTGAAATAGGATTTTACACTTTGTAGCAACAGAAAAATGCTGCCTTCCCCAAATTCTTGGCAAAGATAGCTCTGCGCTTGTGCTATTTAATCCAATCAGTCCAATAGTAGAATTCTGACTGTGGAACTGGTTATGTAACAATACACATGGTGTGCAATTTTTTCCTCCCAGATGATGTTTGGAAAGGCTTTAATTTGGATCAACAGATGATGCCAGCTGATGCTCCATGAAATACTATTTATAATTTATAAGTGTTTATAATTGCTCTTTAAAGAATATATGAAAAGAATGAGAAATATTTATAGGAAAGAAGAGTTATGCCAAAATTAGAAATCACCTGATATTAATTAGCTAGCCAATGAGCTCACTGGCTATAGACTGCTGAATCTTTTTCAAAAAATAACTGTTTCCATATTCTGAGAATGATGTAGAGAACTGGCAATGGTCTAGGGAAGAACAGCAGATATGATGCAAATGCCCAGAGCAAGAGACTGAGGTAAACTCAATTATTTTAAAATACAGCAATGGTCATTACAAGTAGGATGCTAACCAGAGGTCTTCCACTTCCAGAAAGCAGACAGAAACAGACAAAGCACATGACATTCCAGCAGGAGGAGATTCCATTCAGGTGTAAGAAAGAATGTCCTAACTATGGCCAGGCCACGGAGGAGACACAGTAGAATGCTGCCACCTGCCACTGTCACAAGGTGGGGTGCTGCCTGGTTCAGAGTACAGGAACACCTTAGTAAGTAGTGGGTGGCAATCTTTACATGGGGTTTGGTTTTGCCAAAGTCAGACCATCATGGCTTATCTTTCTTCAGATTTTGTCAGTCCAAAAGGCTAGGCAGCAAAAAATTTAAAAAGGACCAATCTCTTTCTAATCTTCTTATGCTTTTTCAAAAGCACTGTCATCATCTTGGTACGACTCTGGAAGATTGTTTGAAGAATTTTAATCTGGCCAAGAGATATGACTTCCTTGAGGTTTAGAAAACATACTAAAACAAGTTCCATAAGCATGTGTCCATATAAGTAAAACTACATATTAGACAAAATTCTGAAATACATATTAGTAATTCTCAGTGTGGATTAGAGGCTTGATTTTAAATTTATTAGAATATATTTATTTAGCAATTTTCTTGGCAATTGCTAAAGCTCAGTTTTCCCAATTATGTCAAAGCATTTAGTAAGAGGTTTTCAATTGATGTAGTGCCCGTAGGAAGCTGGGCAGAAATGTGAGGGTCTTTGTAACAAGGGCCCACGCACAGAGGCAGAGGGCAGGACTAAAGAAACGCATGCATGCCAAGTGTCACCAGTCATTCTGGGGTCCTCAGTGAGACTTTTTCATCTTTCAAGATACCTTGCTAATGAAATAAATGACATGAAAAATTAAAGGACAGTATAATAATCACATAATTTTTCTACAGACTAATGGTCAGAAATTTAATAAAGCATATCCTCTGTAAAACAATATAAATATACAGGATAGTTAAAAAATAGTAACTATGAAGTAGGCATATAAAACGCATAGCTACACACTAATATATGTGTGTTTAGCTCTCTAGTATGGCTAATTTTTTTAATCACTCTAAGAATGTGCAAATAACTATTTCAAATTCTTTAGAGATAGTTTTCTAATATACTAAGTCAAAACCATTTTACTCTACTTAAAACATTTCAGTAAAGCCAGGAATTATGATTTTTTTTTTTCTTTTTAGGGCTGCACCTGCTGCATATGGAAGTTCCCAGGCCAGGGGTCTAATCAGAGCTGAAGCTGTCGGCTTAAGCCACAGCCACAGCAATACAACATCCAAGCGGAGTCTGTGACCTACGCTACAGCTCGTGACAATGCCAGATCCTCAACGAATTGAGTGTGGCCAGAGATCAAACCCAGGTGCTCATAGATACTAGTCAGGTTCGTTACTGCTGAGCCACAACGGAAACTCCAGAACTATGATTCTTATTCTCAAGATACATATGATATAGATCAGCAGTACACACATGAAACAGCTATGGAATACCAGAGTGTTTGTGGCTGGGAGCGATATGACCAGATTAGACTGCCATAAGATCTCTGAGAAAGGAAAGTCATCTTTGGATGAGGTTAGGCAGGATCTTACCCCCAAAGCCAGAGCAGGAATCAGACTAGCAGAGTGGCAGAGGCAGGACATTTTGTACAAGGAACGCCATGCTTACACCAGAGGCTCAAGCATAGGCTATTTTTGAGAAGTGAGGAAAAAGGTAAAACTGCAAAGGGAAAGCGGTACCAAACATCCTGAAGTGCTGAGTCCCATAGATGTTAATGATTCTATGTTTCAATGACAGGAGAGAAATGATGAAAACAAGAACTGAAAAAATTTAATCTGCTAATGGTGCTCGATGAATAAAATAGCAAGATAAGGTTGGAAGCCAACCCCATCACAAGAGGCTCTAATTCGTACAGGGCCCAAAGAGTAGAGGTGGAGGTGGGAATGGAAAACAAATGCAAAAAAGGTAGTGAAGACACTGATTGAAAGTTATTACCCAGAAAAATCTTCTTGGTGCATAGTGATGATGATGGCCTCTATAGCATCTCCCACTGATGTCAGTAAGGGCTGCACAGCGTTTCCCATTAGCACATGGATCGCCTGAAAAGAATGTGAAATTAAGGAGAAGAAAAATTTATTTTCTGGCTGTGTATCTGTGGCATGCGGAAGTTCCCAGGCCAGGGATTAAACCCAAGTCACAGCAGTGACCTGAGCCACAGCAGTGACAATGCTGCATCCTTAACTGCTAGACCATCAGCAGACTCCAAAACAGGTAAAATTTAAAATGACCAAACACCAAGGAATTGGAGTTGTGAGAAGCACTTTGATTAAACATTTTCTTATTATATCAAATTCAGACTATACACAGTTTAACTATACTAATGCAACATAAGTCTGCTCTTCTAACTGCTGTCAGTAATGATCTTTAAGGCTTAAAAAATGTGGAAAGTTTCAACTCCCCCACTTGTCTTAAATTTTTAGCAAGTGAAATGCCCAAATGAACCCTTAGAGAAAAGAAGGGATAGTGCCACTTAAGAAGCAAAGATCAAATTTACACATTTTAAAAAGTTTCTAAAAGAGTGAGGCAAGACCAAAAGTAATTCTTCAAAACTAGAACATCATATGCTTTTGATCAGACTGAATATAATAAATATGCTAGTGATTCTTAGAGGGTAGAACAGCTAGACATTTCATGGATTAGATTTCTGTTTGTAGCATTCTATAGCAGTGATTCTGAACTGGGGGCAATTTTGCTCCACAGAGGACATTTGGCAATGTTTGGAGACATTTTTGACTGTCACAGCTGGGGTGGGGGAGGCGTCTGCTACTAGCATCTAGTGGAAAGAGGACAGAGATGCTGCTAAACTTCCTACAATGCAGAAGTTAGGCTCCCACGACAGAACTACCCAGCCTAAAATGTCAACAGTGCTGAGGTTGAGAAACTATTCTACTGTGAGGTATAATCACTGGTTAGGTTATGTAAGACCCTAGGCCTTAGGTACGAGGAGTTCTGGGGTTTTTTTTTTTGTTTGTTTGTTTGTTTTAATGGCTGTACCTGCAGCATATGGAAGTTCCTAGGCCAGGGACTAAATCCAAGTCACATCTGTGCCAGATCCTTCATCCCACTGGGCAAGGCCAGGGATTGAACCTGCACTTCTGCTGCAACCCAAGCCACTGCAGCTGGATTCTTAACCCATTGCACCACAGCAGGAACTCTAGTATGACTTTTCACTGTGAAAATTAGATTGGGCCTCTGTAAACACACACAAATCTAAATTTTATGTATTTTATATATGCTTCAATGCTGATTACATATAAGGAAAATAGATGACTTTTCCTTATATGATTACATATAAGGAAAATGGATGGCTCATACGGTTAAAATCAATGAGAGAAGGTTAAATAGGACCTTTACTCATTAAATTCCTAAATGTCATCTCCAGCCATAAATCTCTGGTAAAAATAAGCATATGTATATAGGACTGAGAGAGAAAGGTGGGCTCTGCATTTTCTCTTTAACCCCCCTCCCCGCATCCCTCTAGGCTTTCCTTCCTGAAATAAAGGATGAAAACAGACAGAGAGCAGGAGAGAATGTGTGCACACACAGTATGCCTGCCAGGAGCTTAGAACCTAGTGACAACAGATACGCTGTGGTGATATGATGCTGTATAGAGGGCTTTGGGAGAGACCTCCAACTTAGCCTGAGAGGTTTTGAAACACAAAAGGTATTGCTTGAACTGTACTTAAAAGATCAAAATAGGTAGGAACCAAGTGTGAGTTGTGGGGTGGGTGAGGTTGGGAGCACATCCATCAAAGGCAAGGAGCCTGGGGAAGCTGATGCATCTGGGGACCTAAAAAGTGTTCAACACAGTGTGAGGGGCCTGTCCACGTAAAAGAGAGACAGCAGATGCACTCTGTGTAGTCTCCACAGAAGATGGGAATTTATCTTGAAGGGACTGGGAAAACAAAGATGGATTTTGAGCAATAAAAAAAAAGTGGTTAAAGATCTGAATTTGGGGAGTTCACATTGTGGCACAGAGGAAATGAATCCAACTAGGAACCATGAGGTTGTGGGTTCAATCCCTGGCCTCGCTCAATGGGTTAAGGATCTGGCATTGCTGTGAGCTGTGGTATAGGTCGCAGATGCAACTCAGATCTGATGTGGCTGTGGCTGTGGCGTAGGCCAGCAGCTGTAGCTCCGAATGGACACCTAGACTGGGAACCTCCATATGCCACGGATGTGGCCCTAAAAGACAAAACGAAACAGAAAAGATCTGAATTTGGGAAAAGTCATGCTGGACAGTAGACTGCATGAGTTAGACTAAAGGTTAGGAGTACACCTGCAAAAGTGGTGAGTGCCTGAACCAAATCAGAGCAGCAAGAATAGAGATGACAGACCAGGTGGAGACACTGTGAAAGAAGAACAGCAGGTACAAATTTCCAGGCCACGGTTTGAAACTGTGCCATGACCGTAACCTGAGTTGCTGCAGTGACAGCACTTGGATCCTTAACCCACTGCACCACAAAGGAACTCCTGTCAACCCTTTAGGAGCAATACAAAAAAATACCAAGTCTACACAATATAATGTCCACACTGTCTGGGATATATTAAAAATGGCTACATATAAAAAGCTAGGAAATGTTATCAATTCTAAAGGGACAAGACAATCAATAGCTGACAACTCTGAAATGATACAGACTCTACAATTATTATGCAGGCAAGAACTTCAGTGAGGTACAGAAAAAAATGCCCCTAATAAAAAAAAATAGTAAGAAATCTCAGTTGAGTGACTGAAAATATAAAAAAAGAGTCAAAATGGAAATTTTAAGCCAAGAAAATCACACTACATGAAAGTGGATATAAAGGTACTTTGACAAATACAAAGTTTTATATTTCACTTGACATAGTACAATATTAACTCTAAAAGACTGAGGAAAGTTAAGGATGCACACATCCACAGAAAAACTAAAAACAAAAACCAAAAACACACAGCCCTGTAGACGGAAATGCAACAAATAAATTAAAATGAAATTAAAAAAACCTTTTCAAATAATCCAAAAGAAGGCAGAAGAGGAGGAAAAGGGTAAATTAACAAAACAAAACAAAGGGGACAAACAAAATCAAATAATAAAGCCTGTTTGGTAACTGTACTATGTTAATGGACTAAACACCACAATTAAAATACAGAGATTATCAGAATAGACCAGAAGGCAAAACAACTTATACTGTCTACAGGAGATGCATCTAGAAAATAAAGACACAGAAGAGTTGAAAGTAAATGGACAGAATATACATCAGGTAAACTTTAAAAGACAAGAGACTGATATTAAATTAAGATCAGATAAAATAGAATGCATGACAGTAAGTATTAACAAAACTAAAGAAGGGTATCTCACAATGACAAAAGGGTCAGTTCATCAGTAAGGCATAAAAAATGATAAATACAGATACATAAATAACAGAGCTAATAGAGTAATAGAGACTCAAAACTGAGGAGTCAAAAATCGACAGAATTAAAGGCGGGTTTGTTTCTGCTTAGCCACAATGGGAACTCCTAAAAAAAAATTATATGGTTTTAGTTCTTCATGCTGTTAACGAAGTATCTTACAGGTCATGATGGTCTTACCCTTTTTATGTATTCCTGGATTTGATTTACACAGTTTTTTAAAGATGTTCGTATCTGAAGTAATATAGGATATTGGTTATAGTTTTCTTTTTTATAATTCTTTGGTTTTGGAAGTGTTTCTTCCTCTTCTGTCTTCTGAAAAAATTTGTGTAGCTTTCTCAAATGCATAGTAGAATTCACCAGTGAAGTCAGTTGGGATGAATTTTTTTTTGAGATAGTTTATAACTACACATTTAATTTACAGGGCTATCCAGGTTATCTGTTTTTTCCTGAATGAGCTTTGATGCTTTGTGACTTTCAAGGTATATGTCTATTCATCTGAGTTATCTAATTTGTCAGAATAATGGAGAGAATATTCTGTTACTCTCCATTTAATGTTTGTAGGAACTATACAGATAACCTTTTTTTCATTTTTTATATTGTTGATTGGTGTCACCTTTTTATTTATCAGTCTAGCTGTGAGTTTATCATCTTCATTGATCTTTCCAAAGAACCAACTTTTTGCTTTATTGTCTCTACTATTTGTTATTCTGTTTCACTAATTTCTGCTTTTGTCTTTTTTGTTTTTTTGTCTTTATTTCCTTCTCACTATGAGATTCTCTAGTTCTATCTGTGTTTCTGCAAATGGCATTATGTCATTCTTTTTAATGGCTGAGTAGTATTCCGTTGTGTATATATACCACATCTTCCGAATCTAATCATCTGTCGATAGACATTTGGGTTGTTTCCATGTCCTGGCTATTGTGAATAGTGCTGCAATGAACATGCGGGTGCTTGTGTCTCTCTTAAGTAGAGTTTTGTCCAGATATATGCCCAAGAGTAGGATTGTGGGGTCATATGGAGGTTCTATGTATAGATTTCTAAGGTATCTCCAAACTGTTCTCCGTAGTGGCTGTACCAGTTTACATTCCCACCAACAGTGCAGGAGGGTTCCCTTTTCTGCACAGCCCCTCCAGCACTTGTTATTTGTGGATTTATTAATGATGGCCATTCTGACTGGTGTGAGGTGGTATCTCATGGTAGTTTTGATTTGCATTTCTCTTATAATCAACGACGTTGAGCATTTTTTCATCCAAAACACACTTTTTATTTACTAAAAAGTAACCACTGTGCCACGATGGGAACTCCCAAAACACACTTTTCATTTACTAAAAAGTATGGGTACAAACACATAACAGTCTTGTCTTTTCTACCTTGTTGAGATTTTATCCAAAATTAAATGTTTGAAGGTCATCATCTCATGTTACAAGCACTGTATACTGTATCATGGATAGTATAGTTAGTATTAATGAGTATACATTTAGAATCATTTTAACCACTTTATCTGTAAGTAGCATTTAAACACCTTAGTCCAGTAATTCTGATCCGTTTATTACCGAGATTGTCTTGTGTGGATAGTGATTATATTGCAAGTTTATGTATGACGGTTCTTTGTTGTGTAGGTTTGGTATTCTATACAAGGGAATATTCTGGATTGCTGAGGCTTCAGGTTTTTTGCAGTCTTAGTTATTTCAGACTTTGGCAGTTATTAACCTCTACCCATCCTTTATATGAAGGCGTTCCGTGTAATGCTCTCTCTTCTGTTTAATATTTTGCCTAAGTGGGAAACCTTTCCCACCTGTTAAGTTTTCTGTGTACACCATCATTTCCATGTACAGATAGAGGCAGTTTTATTTCTTCTGTGCTGAGCTTGATGCCTCTCTTCCTTGCCTTATTTGACCTGCTAGAACCTCCAGTACCATGTTGCCTAGAACTGGTGAGAGTGGGCTGGTCAATTTGTTCCTGAAAACATTCAGTATTTTACCATTTAAAGTAAAGTGTTTTCCTAGGTGGCCTTTATCAGATTGAACAACTTCTATTCCTGGTTTACTGGGACCTATTAAAATTATAGATGGCATTGTTTCATCAAATAGATTTTTCTTTGTCTATTTAAAAAATTATATGGGTTTGTTGTTTGTTTGTTTTCTTTTGAGGGCTGCCTCTATGGCACATGGAAGTTCCCAGGATAGCGGTGGAATCGGAGCTCCAGCTGCCAGCCTACACCACATCTGTGACCTACACCACAGCTCATGGCATCGCTGGATCCTTAACCCACTGAGTGAGGTCAGGGTTTGAACCCACAACTTCATGAGGATGCCGGTTCAAACCCTGACCTCACTCATTTGCAGAAACACAGATAGAACTAAAGAATCTCATAGTGAGTAAAATGAGCCAGAAAAACAAAGACAAATACCATATGATATCACTTATAACTGGAATCTAATATCCAGCACAAATGAACATCTCCTCAGAAAAGAAAATCATGGACTTGGAGAAAAGACTTGTGGCTGCCTGATGGGAGAGGGAGGGAGTGGGAGGGATTGGGAGCTTGGGCTTATCAGACACAACTTAGAATAGATTTACAAGGAGATCCTGCTGAGTAGCATTGAGAACTTTGTCTAGATACTCATGTTGCAACAGAACAAAGGGTGGGGGAAAAAAATGTAATTGTAATGTATACATGTAAGGATAACTTGATCCCCTTGCTGTACAGTGGGAAAAAAAAAAAAAAGTGTTTTGGGAGTTCCCGTCATGGTGCAGTGGAGCCATGAGGTTGTGGGTTCAACCCCTGGCCTTGCTCAGTGGGTTAAGGATCTGGATCTGGCGTTGCCATGAGCTGTGGTGTAGGTTGCAGACGTGGCTCAGATCCTGTGTTGCTGTGGCTCTGGCGTAGGCCAGCAGCTACAGCTCCGATTAGACCCCTAGCCTGGGAACCTCCATATGCCGCGGGAAGAGGCCCTAGAAAAGACAAAAAAAAAAGTGTGTTTAGTATCTTTACTGTCAAGAAATAAAAGCATATAGATTTTTGGTTCTTGGGCTGCAGTCATTTATGCTTTATAACATTCTACCCTAATTCAAAGTGATGTACTTAAGTTTCCTACAGTTTGATAAATACAAGATTCTCTTTTGTTCTTTGAGTCAGAGGGTTTTGTTTGTTCTGCAATTTTTTTTTTTTTCTTTTTAGTGCCACATCCGCAGCATATAGAGGTTCCCAGGCTAGGGGTTGAATCAGAGCCACAGCTGCAGGCCTGCGTCAGAGCCACAGCAACATCAGATCTAAGCTGCATCTGCAACCTACACCACAGCTGATGGCAACACGAGATCCTTAACCCACTGAGAGGGGCTAGGGATCGAAACTGCAACCTCATGGTTCCTAGTCAATTTGTTTTGGCTACACCACGACTGGATCTACTGTTCTTCATGTAGTATGTCATAATGATTTTTAATAAAATTTAACTAAAAAGCAAGGCCAACACTATTTCATTGAAGTCTGTTAACACAAGCAATTCAGTTTCTAATTAGCAGGGACACTGCAGGCACTCTTTTTTTTTTCCTTTGGCCCTGCCCGCAGCATCCAGAAGTTCTCAGGCCAGGGACTGAACCTGCGCCACTATAGTAACCAGAGCCATTGCAGTGACAATGTCAGATACTTAACCAGCTGAGCCATAAGGGAACTCCATGGCACTCTTTCTTAACCCACAGAATGGACTTTCTCAAACCATGAGTTCTGATCATTAGGGGTCAAAAAATCAGTTAAGTGGACCAGTAACAGAACGTTTTAAAAAGTAGTAGATGAGTATATAAAATAGACTACATCACACAAAATAAGAAAAGTACTGTTTTCTGAAATCTTTGTTTCAATTATAGAAATGTGTATAGACGCATATTCTTTACATATGCAACTATATATGCATATGCATTTGTAAATGCTATGTATTATGTAACGAGTACAATGTAAAATGTATTTATCTTGGGTAGTGATCAAAAAATGTTTGGCAAACAAATGAGACCTAATTAAACTTAAAAGCTTTTGCACAACAAAGGAAACCATAAACAAAATTAAAAGATAACTCACAGAATGGGACAAAATCTTTGCAAACAAAGTGACCAATAAGGGATTAATTGTGAAAATATATAAATAGCTCATGCAGATCAACACCAAAAAACAGAAAAAACACAAACACAATCCAATCAATAAATGGGCAGAAGATCAGAGTTCCCTTTTAGCACAGCAGGTTAAGGATCTAGCATTGTTACTATAGTGGTGTGAGCCCTTGCTGTGGTGTGGGTTTTATCCCTTGACCAGGAACTTCCACATGCCGTGGGTGTGGCCAAAATAAAAATGGGCAGAAGAGCTAGACATTTCTCTAAAGAAGGCAGACAGATGGCCAAAAAAACACATGAAAAGATGCTCAACATCACTAATTATCAGAGAACTGTTAATCAAAACTGCAATGAAGTATTTTCTCATACCAGTCAGAATGACCGTCATCAAAAGTCTACAAACAATAAATGCTGGATATGGTGTGGAGAAAACAGAACCCTCCTACAACTGTTGGTGGGAATGTAAATTAGTACAACCACTATGGAGAACAGTATGGAAATTCCTTCAAAAACTAAAAACAGAACTACCATATGATCCACCAATCCCACTCCTGGGCACATAGCCAGAGAAAACTATGATTTGAAAAGATACATGCACCCCAATGTTCATACAGCAGTACTATTTACAACTGCCAAGGCATGCCCATTGATAGAACAATGGATAAAGGAGATGTGGTACATATATACCATGGAAATATGAATGAAATACTAGCCATAAAAATAAATGAAATAATGCCATTTATAGCAACATGGATGCAACTAGAGATTATCATACTAAGTGAAGTAAGTCAGACTAAGATAAATATCATATGATATTGCTTATAGGTGGAACCTAAAAAAAAAGGGAAACGAATTTATTCACGAAAAAGAAAGTCTCACAGACTTTAAAAACAAACTTATGGGGAGTTCCCGTCGTGGCGCAGTGGTTAACGAATCCGACTAGGAACCATGAGGTTTCGGGTTCGGTCCCTGCCCTTGCTCAGTGGGTTAACGATCCGGCATTGCCGTGAGCTGTGGTGTAGGTTGCAGACGTGGCTCGGATCCCGTGTTGCTGTGGCTCTGGTGTAGGCCAGTGGCTACAGCTCCAATTCAACTCCTAGCCTGGGAACCTCCATATGCCGTGGGAGCGGCCCAAGAAATAGCAACAACAACAACAACAACAACAAAAGACAAAAAACAAAAAAAAAACAAAAAAAACAAACTTATGGTTACCAAGAGGGGAAGCGGGTGGGAGGTAAATTAGGAGTTTGGGATTAACATAAACACACTATTATATATAAAACACATAACCAACAGGGATCTACTGTAGAGCACAGGGAACTCTACTCAATATTCTGTAATAACCTATATGGGAAAAGAATCTGAAAAAGAATGGATATATGTTATATGTATAACTGAACTGCTTTGCAGTACCCCTAAAACGAATACACTGTAATCAATTATACTCCAATATAAAATAAAAATTAAATTGAAAAAAGAATATTTGACAGCTACAGCTAGAAAATAAAGACAAAATGTAGAGCTATACACAGAAATGAAGACCACATCTATTCGCTGCCTGGAAGCAAGAACATTAGGACCTTTGGTCTGTCTTACTGGCTTGACTTTATAGTATCTATTGATTATCAATAAACTGAACAACTCCTACTAAAAAACTACTCTTATTATGGCAGCTTTGTCATACTTCATCCTAATGAGATAAGCACACCTGGGAAAAAGAAAAAAGGTAGAGAGAAAACATCCAAGCGTACTTTTACTATGTTGGGGGAAAAACAGACTGTCTCCTCCTACCTCATATATGAATTTAGTCTCCTTAAGTTTTGCGGTCTGTTAAATCCCCCACCTATGTCACCTACGGACAGAATCTGACCTCAGAAGTTCCCTTCTCCTTTAGGATTTGTGACACCATCTCTCCCAATTTTCTTCCTCACTCTCATTGTTCTTTCTTTGTATTAAATATATCTCCCTGGAGTTTACTGGTAGACCATCTCTCTTTTTCTCTCTCTCTCTTAACTGTACCCAAGTGACCTAAATTCAATCTAATAGTTGACACTTATTGCCTTTGTGAAGGTATACTGTAGCACTTTTTAGATGTACAAACTAAGGCAAGAGAAAACTTACTAACTTGTCTGAGGTCATTAGATAAATAGCTCTATGAAACAGAGACAGGATTCATATATAAGCAGCTGAGCTCCAGACTTTGCTTTACTATATGCAAAGTTACTTATATATTTAGTTAGTATTAAACAAGCATTTAATAAATGAATGAATGGATGATGGTGGCAATGGATGATGTAGTAATAAACAGGATTCTTTTGAGTCACTGAGATTTAGGTTCCCCAGCTATATGACTTTGAGCAAAGTATTATTTCTTAGATGTATAAAATGGGGATAATAATACCTAACGGCTGCCTTCAATATTGTTTTTATAATAGCTGTCTTGATAATAACTTGAATATTGAATATTTCAACATACTGCATGTGACTGGCAAGTGGCAGGTGCTAAATAAAGGGTACCTTTTACTATTATAAGAATGAATTGTCTGCTTCTTTTTAAAAGAGTTACCTATTATGAACCATGAATCTCCACCGTGGCTCTGAATCTGAATCTCATGCCAATATTATTATTATTACTTGGTTTTTCTGGGCCATACCGGAGGCACATGGAGGTTCCCAGGCTAGGGGTCTAATCAGAGCTACAGCTGCCAGCGTACACCACATCCACAGCAACGCGGGATCCAAGCTGCATCTGTGACCTACACCACAGCTCACGGCAACACCGGATACTTAACCTACTGAGCGAGGCCAGGGACTCAACCTCATGGTTCCTAGTTGGATTCTTTAATCACTGAGCCACAACGGGAACTCCCCGATATTACTTATTTTTATTATTATTATTATTATTCATCTTTTTTGTCATTTAAGGGCCACACCTGTGTGGCATATGGAGGTTGCCAGGCTAGGGGTCTAAGCGGAGCTGTAGCTGCTGGCCTACACCTCAGTCACAGCAACGCCAGATCCGAGCCGCGTCTGTATCCTACACCAGAGCTCAGGGCAATGCCGGATCCCTAACCCATTGAGTGAGGCCAGGGATGGAACCTGCAATCTCACGGTTCCTAGCAGGATTTGTTTCCACTGCGGCACAACAGGAACTCCCCCAACGTTATTTTTACCTATGGACAGAATCTGACCTCAGAAGTTCAGATTCTCAGACTTCCTGAGTACTAGAAAGGGAGTATATTTATGTTACATGTAAAAATGGGAATTGTCCCTGGTGTCACACCTTACAGAAACACATTAGAGTACCTTGGTATTACTGACATTTTGGGCCTGATAATTCTTGGAGGGTTGTCCTGTGCACTGCAGGATATTTAATAGAATTTCCAGCACTAGAGGCAAGTAGCACCTGATCCCTGGTCATGACAATCAAAAATGTACCCATATATTGTTAAATGTCCCTTAGGGGACAAAATCACCCTGGTGGAGAACCACTGCTTTGCTGGGATAATTGGGCTGTACTTCCCTAAGGTGCAGTGAATACTTTTAAGATTCTTGCCTCTCTAGCTTATGATACAAGGATCATAAGTGGAATACAGTCTGCAGACATCAACACGGTCTATTTTTAAATTCTAGAAGATATAAGCACACATGTAGGCTCTCTTTATAGGATAATTATCAACATGCTACTTTTGGCAAATGTAGAAGATTCTGAACTATTTTTAAAATGTGACACTTCCCACTCATCCAAACAAATAATTCTAAAACCCACTCCCAGAGTCAAAGATTAAATTCCTTTACCTTTAGGGCTGAAATGATAGTTTGCTCAGCTGCTGGTGGGAATGAACTCTGACTGGAAACCACCTAGAATAAATCCAGTTATAGTTTTATTTATTTTTATAAACACTAATTTTGATCAGAACATGATTAAATTGTTTCCACAAGCCACATATAAAATACTATCATTACTTGAGAGTAGTATCTCATACATGTTTTAAAAATTCATTAGTATTTAGTAGTTAGGGTAAGTTTAAAAGTATTTTCCAACATAAAGCAAAGATCTACTTCAAATAATTGAAACACTAAGAATTCTAAGAGGTAGCTTTCCTTTATGCACTTTAGTTTTTCATTACAAAGTTTTAACCTGAAAAGGTCAGTCTAAAGCCATATTTACTTCTTTTAAAAAACTCAGACTCACTTTTTTGAGGTTGATTATAATTTTTAACAAGTCTTTAAAATACAAATGTCAAATGTTTCCCTTTTTTACAAATCAATGCCAACATTATCAAAATTCTGAAAGTATCAGTAAAGGCATTTAAATCAGGCTAAATAAATGTAAATTTTCATTGCTTATGGCTCTTTACAGTAATTAAAGGAAATAGAAACTATATCATATATTCTTTATTTACTTTTGTTATTTAGTTTTCTGAGATTTACCTGATTATAACTTTTAAAAATAGATTTTGTTTAGCATGCAAAAATACACATTTTTGGAAACCCATAATTGATAAAAGAACTTGTTAAAAATTTTAAGTAAATCAAAAATTGTTATAATATTCTAAGGTACAATCTAACATACAAAAAGCTCGTATTAGAGGTCAAATTTTTTAACATCCTCTAATCTTTGGCTTCTAACCATCTCTGTACTTACCAAACATTTTGAAAATCATTAATAGGGAGAAAACACAAGTGACTAAATCAAACGTGGGATGGAAAGTGATGTTTTCCCAAAATTAAGTTTACAGTTCATCTTAGACATAATATATGAAGGCAAACAAGTTAATATCCAGTCATTTGAAAAAAAAAATTAGCAGAACAACAACAGAAAAAGAAAATTTCTACCTACAAGTTGTCTTCAGTGATTATATCATAAAAGTTCACTGTTTTTAATGCATCTCCTCCCCCATTTTGGGGGGCAAAGATAGAACCTCTCTGACATGTTAAAGGGCTTACGAGTTCTTGTCATTACCAGCTTTACTGTAATTTACTACCACCCACAGGATATTAAATTATGTTTTCTAATAGGTATAAAGCATGTACAATTCATCCTTAAATCATTTGTTCAATAAACTTGACTACACCAAGCAAACTTGAGGATCTACAGTTCATGTGTTTTAAACTAAGTGTATACACAAAAAGCCATATAAATAGTAAGAATCAGGATCAAATATTGTTTAGAAAGAGTTCAAGCCTCAGCGTATTTCACAATCATATTTTCATTGTATTCTTCTGCAAAAAATGAAATAGTAATTCATAGTGGTTTAAATCGGGACAAGAAGAAAGAACTTGCAGTTAAGTCAAAAGAACTTAATTAAAATAAAGGTTACCTTTGTTACCGACTGGTGCAACTTATATAGTGAATTCACTACTGCCACGTTTCTTCTCTGCCCTTCTGTAAGAGGCCCAATCACCTGACTTGCATCTCCTTGTGTGGAGAGCTGTAAGAATGCAACACAAAAAGAAATGACCAAAACAAAAGTTCATATTTAACTGGGGGGGGTGGAGGAGTTCACAAAAGTTCATATTTAACTGGGGGGGGTGGAGGAGTTCCCGTCGTGGCGCAGTGGTTGACGAATCCGACTAGGAACCATGAGGTTGAGGGTTCGGTCCCTGCCCTTGCTCAGTGGGTTAACGATCCGGCGTTGCTGTGAGCTGTGGTGTAGGTTGCAGACGCAGCTCGGATCCTGCGTTGCTGTGGCTCTGGCGTAGGCCGGTGGCTGCAGCTCCGATTCGACCCCTAGCCTGGGAACCTTCATATGCTGCGGGAGTGGCCCAAGAAATGGCAAAAAGACAATAAATAAATAAATAAATAAATAACTGGGGGGAACTTTATGGTCCCCTGACAAAGTGAATCCTAATTGGAAATATTCAGGTCAAGCTCTGGACCTTAGGCAGAGCCAGGAATCTCTGTAGAGACGACACCATAGGTGCGGAAGCCTAATTAGTCTTGCGCGGGAAGAACATCCTTCATCAGTCCGTCACAGCTGATGCTCTCCTGAGGGAAGTGCAACCCCAAAGTCCAGTATGTGCTGTTATTTTGATACATAAGCACAGAACTTCTGAAGGATACCTTCTGCCGACAGTCTTTTTTCTACTCAAAACTTTGGAAGTAAGCCGCCCCACCGCGCCCCCCAAAAAAAGAAGAAAGAAGAAAAAAAGGAAGAGAGGGAGAAAGGAAGAAATAAACCTAACCTGCATACTATGTTCATTTGATAGTCATCATAATATTCCAGTGAAATGAGTGGTGAAAGAAGGATATTATTCTTATTTTTCATAGGTTAAAAAGGAAGTTGGGAGTTCCCATCACGGCTCCGTGGTTAATGAATCTGACTAGGAACCATGAGGTTGCGGGTTCAATCCCTGGCCTTACTCAGTGGGTTAAGGATCTGGCATTGCTGTGAGCTGTGGTGTGGGTCGCAGACGCGGTTTGGATTCCGCGTTGCTGTGGCTCTGGTGTAGGCTGGTGGCTGTGGCTCCGATTGGACCCCTAGCCTGGGAACCTCCATGTGCCGCGGGTATAGCTCAAGAAATGGCAAAAAGACAAAAAAAAAAAAAACAAAAATTAAAATAAAGAGAATAATCCTTTGTTAAAGTTACAATCCATGTTGACGGGCTTTAAGTCAACAAAGCTTTTTGATATTAGGTCAAATAACTCCAAGTTATTATGTCTTTCCTCATGGACACAGAGAGTCACCAACCTATAAGTAAGTTGTGTTCTTAAACAGTCATCTGTAAGTTGGTGGACTGAAAAAAAACCTGTACTTTTCCTACAGAAACTATGTTAAAAATTAATGGCTAGTTCTCCGATGAGCTTAAAAGTCCAATTTAATCTATAATGTGGTGAGCCAACAGGAACAGAAGATCTGAGCCCCCAGGAGAAAGAAAGCAGATGGTGGGCCCTGTACTATGCTGAGGTAGGGAGAGGCTCTGAAGGCACTCTGGAGATTACGGTGGCAATGATGCTTATGGTAGACGCAGGGGGTCAGATGCTAAATATGTATCTGTCTATCATGGAATTTAGAAGTTATGATTCTAGCTGTGCCTTTAAAAATAAATCCAATCTCTTACTTTTCTTGAGATTCTTTCCGAATAACTTTGAAGTCCTCAGAAAGAAATGGGAAGACAGTTTTTCATATCTTATTTCCACTGATTTTACGTATTCCACATTTAATTGAGACATGCTCAGTGCTAGAAAAGGGTCGAGATCATTTTTTTTTTGAGATCATCTTATTAATGAGAACTGATCATATTGCAAGGTTTAAAAGTATAGAAAGGCCCATGTTATACCTATTAGGAGGCTACAATAAAAAAGACAGGTAATAACATGTTTGCCAGGATGGAGAGAAACTGTGCATTGCTGGTGAGAATTTAAAATGGAGTAGATGCTCTGGAAAACAATCTGGTAGTTCCTCAAAGATAAACAGGGTGAGTATATACCCCCAATTTGACTTTTAGTTACATACACAAAAGAAATAAAAACACATATTCAGACAAAAACGTGTATACAACTATTCACAACAACATTATTCACAGCAAAATAGCCCCAAATGGAAAGAACCTAAATGTAAACCAACTAGCGATGGATAAATAAGATGTAGTATATCCATACAATGGAACATTACTCAGAAAAAAAAAAGAATTAAATCCTAACACCTGCTACAACACAGCTGTACCTTGAAAGTAAAAAGAAGCCAGTTACAAAAGGCCACATATTAAATGATTACATTTACATGAAATATCCATAATAAGCAAATCCACAGAAACAACAAGTAGATTAGTAATTGTTAAAGGGGAAATTGGGGAGTGACTGCTAATGGGTAGGAGATTTCTTCTTGGGGTGATGAAATGTTCTAAATTTGACTGTGAATATGCTTTAAAAAAAAAAAAAAGAACCCAATGATCTGTACATTTTAAATGAGGGAATTATATTTTAATAAAGCTGTTTTTAAAAAAGTACAGAAAGGAGTCATGGCTCAGTGGTTAACAAATCCGACTAGGAACCATGAGGTTTCGGGTTCGATCCTTGGCGTTGCTCAGTGGGTTAAGGATCCAGCGTTGCCATGAGCTATGGTGTAGGTCACAGATGCAGCTTGGATCCCGAGTTGCTGTGGCTGCTGGCGTAGGCCAGCAGCCACAGCAACGATTAGACCCCTAGCCTGGGAACCTCCATATGCCACAGGAGCGGCCCAAGAAATGGCAAAAAGACAAAAAAGTATAGAAAGAAAACTTCTGACACTACAAGGGTTATCTGAAAACCCTCTGAAAACTCTGAAAGCCTGTGAAAACTAAGGTTAAGATAATAAGATGGCTAAATTCAATTCACTTACAAAGTTCAGTGAAGAGAAGTTCCCGCATTGGCTTGGTGGTTAATGAACCCAACTGGTATCCATGAGGACGTGGGTTTGGGTCCCATCCCTGGCCTCACTCAGTGGATTAAGGATCCGGCATTGCCGTGAGCTATGGCGTAGGTCACAGATGTGGCTTGGATCCCATGTTGCTGTGACTGTGGCTAGGCCAGCAGCTACAGCTCTGATTCAACGCCTAGCCTGGAAACCTCCATATGCCGTGGTGAGGCCCTAAAAAGACAAACAAAACAAAAAAGTCCAGTGAAGAAAATATTACAGCTATAAGAGCAAAACACTGACACTATGAAAGAACTAAAAATGAAGTATCACTATACCAAAAACAAGGAACAAACTTTAAATATCAAGGTGAAAATGTAACACGAGAAGACTGAAAACTGAAAGATAATCTGACACTTATCTTGGCCTTACAGCAGAACAGAATCAGTCCAAAACCTTAACTAATTGAATCGTCCTGTGTTTCTTTCCAGCACCATCCCTGCCATCATCTTTTTGAAGAAAATAATTTCAAACTTACAAAATGTTTTAATAAAAATAATGCAAGGAACCAGGTTTACCTGCTGTTAACAATTTACCCCATTTGCTTTATTATTTGTAGTCTCTCTCTCTCACGTGTATATGTGTAATTTTTTCTAAATCATACATATGTTATGGTCCTTTATCTCTAAATATTTCAGGGTGTATTTTCTAAAGTGGGACTATTCTCTTATAAAACCTTCATTCACTAATCAGCTTCATAAATTTACATTGATACAATATTTTTATCTGGAATCAGCCATGTTCCCAAAGAAGCCCTGGTTTCTTTTAGTGGGAAGTGGTATTAGACACCAAAATCTGGGCACTGGGTGTCCTCGATGCTACTTACTCCCGTAATAACTCTAAATTAATTCCATTTATAGATTATTTTTTCAATACCCTGACTGGACTCTTTTTTTTTTTTTTTTCAGGGCCACACCCGAGGTATATGGAGATTCCCAGGCTAGGGGTCCAATCGGAGCTACAGCCGCCAGCCTATGCTATAGCCATAGCAATGCAGGATCCGAGCCACGTCTGCGACCTACACCACAGGTCATGGCAACACCAGATCCTTAACTCACTGAGTAAAGCCAGGAATCAAAATGCACAACCTCACGGTTCCTAGTTGGATTCGTTTATGCTGCACCACGATGGGGATTCCCTTGCCTGGACTCTGATTTAGTTCCCTGTCATCTTCTCCATTAGATTTTAAGAACTAAACAGTGAATCCCATATACTGATAACCCAGACTTTACAAATGACATCTTACAGTTGGTTTTATATACCTATCACTTATCTTCAATTCATTTTATATTTCTGAATCATTTCAGAGTAATTTTTAGATATCAGTATGCTTTACCCCTTTACCCCTAAACACTTACGCATGCATAGAATGAAGTGGAATTTAATATTTACATACGCGTTTAAACATTTTTTATTTGTAAGGTAAAATTTATGTATAATGAAATGCAGACATGAAGTGCACAGTTCATCAAGATTTGGCAAATGGTTTTACTTGTGTAATTCTAACCACATCACTGCAGAAGGGTCCTTTATCCCACTTCTCAGTCAATCCTCCCTTTCTGGCTTGATAAGTCTTGGCTTTAAGTGCAGCTAGATTCACAGACAATATGGAAAGATATTTTTAACAAGTTCCAAAGACAGTATTTCACATATCATTCAGTCTTTTACCAGCTCCTGCTGCCACTGTGTTCTTCTTGGGAAAGTTTTTTTTTATAAATTTTTGCTCACACATATTATTTTCAAAAACACTATAAGTTAACACACTATTTTTTCTAACATTACAAACACTTAAAAGACTTGTAAGTAGAAACCCATCTACTGACCACTTAAAGTCTATAATTAACATTTCATAATACTTGCTTATGTTATCCATCCCTCTATCCATTTCATATTTTTGATGCATCTCAAAATAACTTGTAGACAAGACTATATTTGCTACCAATGACTTCATCTCACTGATTAGTTTTGTTTATTCTATATCTTTATGTAAAGTTTTTTATGAACGTGAATATAAAGCTTCTTTCACCCAGCATGTTTGTTCCTTTTTATTGCTATGTGGTATTCCACTTCATGCTTTTACCTGAGTTTGTTTTACCTATTCTCCTGCTGTTCCTAAAATGTCTACAATAAAATGAACACTAGACTTAGTAATCTAGACTTTTCTCTACCACTAGCTAGGTGAGTAACTTGTGGCCTCAATTTCTTCATCTGGAACATGAAACTAACAATACAGTCGATACCAAAGTATCCTTTCTAAACTGTAAAATACCATAACAATGTAAGGTATTATCATTTTTACCTCCAGCCATTCTAGGTCTTGTTCTCATTTTCTTCTCACATCCCTTTTGCTTAGTCCTTTTCCCTACTACCCACTTCTCCAAGCTCCAGCCTATGACAGGACTGGCTAAGGACCATGGGTACAGATTAGGACTGAGGAATCAGAACCAAAGGCTAATGAAGCTGCTGGTAGGTAGAGACTGAATTTTGGCTCCTTTTTGGTTGTGGTAATGAAGTTCTTGGACAGAGCAGGCATTTTTTTTTTTTTTTTTTTTTGTATTTTGTCTTTTTAGGGCCATACCCACAACATATAGAGGTTCCCAGGCTAAGGGTCAATTCGGAGCTATAGCTACTGGCCTACGCCAGAGCCACGGCAACATGGGATCTGAGCTGTGTCTGCAACCTATACCACTGTTCATGGCAATGCTGGATCCTTAACCCACTGAGCAAAGCCAGGGGTCGAACCCACCTCCTCATGGATACTAGTCGGGTTCGTTAACCACTGAGCCATGACAGGAACTCCAGAGCAGACATTCTTCATTTCAGCTTCCACACTTCTTCAGCTGTTAATAATTTTCATTGTTTCAAGTTATTTTCTTCATTTGAACTTCTTAAGACTGATTCTTCACTAATTCACATACATTTTCAGCAAGGCATCTTAAAGTAGAAGATGCTCTACTAGGTATCAGGTCAATGACTGGAGGACCAGAGTAATGGTTTCCCATTGTTGTTCTTTCAAAGGCCACCTCATTTGAGACGAGTAAAATTAAATGGAGGTGAATAAATATAGCTTTGGCTATAAAGCATCAGCAACTAGGAGACTAGAAAGTGAGAAGTAGTAAAAGATTCAAATGTCTAAACTATTAAAAATACACATACTGGTCAATCAAGTTATACTGCTTAGTAAAGTCTGGAAAGATGTTGAAAACCAAAAGAGCTGCATTTGAGTTTTAAAAATCACACACCCCTTAGTATGAGAGTCTCTAGTTCCATCCATGTGGTTGCAAATGGCATTATTTTGTTCTTTTTAATGGCTGAATAGTATTCCATTGTGTATATATACCACATCTTCTTTTTTTTTTTTTTTTTTTGTCTTTTGTCTTTGTTGTTGTTGTTGTTGCTATTTCTTGGGCCACTCCCGCGGCATATGGAGGTTCCCAGGCTAGGGGTTGAATCGGAGCTGTAGCCACCGGCCTACACCAGAGCCACAGCAACGTGGGATCTGAGCTGCATCTGCAACCTACACCACAGCTCATGGCAACGCCGGATCGTTAACCCACTGAGCAAGGGCAGGGACCGAACCTGCAACCTCATGGTTCCTAGTCGGATTCGTTAACCACTGTGCCATGACGGGAACTCCCTATACCACATCTTCTTAATCCATTCATCTGTTAATGGACATTTAGGTTGTTTCCATTTCTTGGCTATTGTGGATAGAGCTGCAATGAACATGCAGGTGCATGTGTCTTTTTCAAGGAAAGTTTTGTCTGGATATATGCCCAAGAGTGGGATTGCTGGGTCATATGCCATTTGCAGCAAGATGGATGGAACTAGAGACTCTCAGATTAAGTGAAGTAATTCAGAAAAAGAAAGACATACCACATGTTATCACTTATATCTGGAACATAATATAGGCACAAACAAACCTTTCCACAGAAAAGAAACTCATGGACATAGAGAACAGACTTGTGACTGCCAAATGGGAGGGGAGGGACTGGGAGGGACCGGGAATCTGGGGTTAATAGATGCAAACTATTGCCTTTGAAATGGATAAGCAATGAGATCTTGCTATACAGCACTGGGAACTATATATAGTCACTTGTGATGGAGCATGATGGAGGATAAGTGATAGAGCATGATGGAGGATAATATGAGAAAAAGAATGTGTGTGAATATATATATGTATATATATGTGTGTCACTGGGCCATGATGCTGTACAGCAGAAAACTGACAGAACATTGTAAACCAGCTATAATGGAAAAAATTAAAATCACTAAAAAATAAAATAAAAAATAAAATAAAAATTATATACCCCCACGTACCTACCCCACCCCCCGACATGCACATGGGAAGAAAGGAAATCCAAAGAGTAAAGAAATCCTTAACAATTAAGAGGGTTCTGATGACAAATAACAAGACATACTATTCCTTTTTAACTATGTGAAGAACATACTTTTCAGAAATTCTAATTCTGTACATCAGCTCAGTAGGAACTTTGTGTGAATTCAATGTATGAGAAACAACTGAGATGAAATTCTTGAAACAATGATAAGCTATGTAAATACAGTTTAACATGATAAATGTTTTTATATAATTGTAAATTTGTAAATGAAATGTCCCCAAGATCGCCCTAAGATCACATCTGAGGGCTACAAGAAATAAAACTGATAATTCAACAGATGAGTTGGATGAAACCTTTAAACTTCTACTCAGATAATCTAATGAAAACTACTTTTGGGGAATTAAAAAGTTGGTGACTCAGAAGAATGTCTAAAATGAACAAGAGAGAAGGCTAAGTTACTTTCCAGATAGCATGAAAATACCACCAGTGTTCTATTTATCTATAATTTCCATTACTGCTAAGGAAATGTCAAGAGTATAAGAAAACTCCTTATGTGAATTTGGTCATACTTTAAAAAATATTTCTTTGCAATCACATATAAAACAAATGAGGAAAAGAGTATTATTATGTATTAGAATTTCATAGATTTAAGACAATGTGAAACATATACCAATCTACATTGCTCTCCACATGGAAACAAGACAAAACATTGACATTTTTATGTTAAATCGGATTTTTTTTTTTTTTTTTTTTTTTTTGTCTTTTCTAGGGCCACTACCATGGCATATGGAGGTTCCCAGGCTAGGGGTTGAAACGAAGCTGTAGCCACCGGCCTACACCAGAGCCACAGCAACGCGGGATCCAAGCCACGTCTGCGACCTACACCACAGCTCACGGCAACGCCGGATCCTTAACCAATGAGCAAGGCCAGGGATCGAACCCACACGCAACCTCATGGTTCCTAGTCGGATTCGTTAACCGCTGTGCCATGACAGGAACTCCTAAATGGGATATTTTTAACAAAAACTTAAATAAGTTTTGATGAACCTTCAATTATTATTATATCTATATTTATGTTTCTCAAAGTGGTGAGCATATTTGTATTATAGCTACCAAAATAAAAAAATTTAATGTGAAATTTATATTAAGACATTCTTTTGGGAGTTCCCTTTGTGGTTCAGGGGTTACTGAACCCAACTAGGATTCAAGAGGATGCAGGTTCAATCCGTGGCCTCTCTCAGTGGGTTGGGATCTGGCCTTGGCATGAACTGTGGTGTAGGTTGCAGATGTAGACTGGATCCCGCATTGCTGTGGCTGTGGTGTAGTTCCGCAATTGTAGTTCCAATTAGATCCCTAGCCTGGGAACGTCCATATGCCATGGGCATGGCCCTAAAAAAGAAAAAAAAAAAAAGAAAACTTTTTTTTGACTTCATACATGCTTTCTATCCAATTTTGGAGTTCGCGGTTAAAACAAACAAACAAAAAAACCAAAAAAAAAAAAAAAAACTAAAAAACTACACAGAAAAGGTTATTTATATTATTATTTATATTATTTTAATGGAGTGTATAAAAGGCAAATATCTAGCTCTCAGATTGTCACATCCCCCTCCCACACATAGAAGACTTCAGTAATCAACTCTGTCCCTGTTACGGTCTTGTAACACAGCACTCCAGGCAGTGACTACAAATCTCTTAGGCCCGACATAGGAAAGGGATATTTGTAATCCCTGAATGACATTGTATCAGTTTTTCTGGACATATGGGTCAATAATTCTAAGTATATTCTATAGTTCACCTAAATGCTTTCCGGGTCAAGAGATGCTGATGAGTATATATTCCCATAGCCTCAAAATAACTATTCTTACATAGCCCCCATTAGAAATGTATCTTTGCAAAAAAGAATTCACATATATATAACTGAGTCGCTTTGCTGTACAGCAGAAATTAACACAACATTGTAGATCAGCTACACGTCAATAAAATTTTTTCAAATAAATGTATCCTAAGAAAATAATAAAGCCATATACACAAGAATAATGCTACTTATAAAACAGAAAAAATGGAAAGCCCTACATGTCTAAGAATAAGAGAATAGCTGGGTATATTAGGCAATTCACATGCTAGAACAAGTAACAGTGGGAAATGCTTATGTTACAGAGCTAATTGTAAAAAAACAAGCCAAAAACACCGATTTGTCTGTGCCTAGCAGTTTGCTCTCACAAAAGACTAGAAAGAAATGAAGCAAAAATGTTAAATAGTATGAAGGACTACATAATGTAGAAACTTACCAGAATGCTAGTAAAGGGCACAGTGTAATTCCATCGTCTAGAAGGCTCACTTGTAGAACACACTTAGAAATTGTTATACAGGAGTTCCCGTAGTGGCTCAGCAGTAAAAAACTCGATTAGTGTCCATAAGGACATGGGTTTGATCCCTGGTCTCATTCCGTGGGTTAAGGATCCGGCGTTGCCATGAGCTGCAATGTAGACTGCAGGCATGGCTTGGATCTGGCACTGCTGTGGTTGTGGCATAGGCTGGCAGCTGCAGCTCCAATTTGACCCCTAGCCCAACTGCACTGGGATCTGATCCCTGGCCCAGTTTTAGGGCAGCCAAAAAAAGAAGAAAAAAAAAAATAACGTTCTTGGGAAATACGGCCTCTTGTGATCTACTAATCTGTGACACAGATGAAAGTAATTTTATTTATATTTACTTATCAAATGCTTTCATCACAGAATACTTGGTTCAGAGTAAAGAACATAAGGAGTTCCTGTTGTGGCGCAGTAGAAACGAATCCAAGTAGGAACCATGAGGTTGCGGGTTCGATCCCTGGCCTCTGTTGAGTGGGTTAATGATCCAGCATTGCCGTGAGCTGTGGTGTAGGTCATAGATGTGGCTCAGATACCATGTTGCTGTAACTGTGGGGTAGACCAGCAGCTGTAGCTTCGATTAGACCCCTAGCCTGGGAACCTCCATATGCCACAAGTGTGGCCCTAAAAAGCAAAAAAAAAAAAAAAAAAAAACCCAAAAACATAAGAATTATATTACTATAAATGCCAATTATCTTATGATATATATACACACACATATATAGACACACACTCACAATTAAGTTATCTAACATCCCTAACACTAAATACAGTTTGTAATACATTAGAAATGTATTACACTGTAATGTAATACATTAGAAATACTGTATTTGGAATCCGGACATAGGGCATGTTTCTGCAAATGTATACAGTAAAGGACAAATCCACAGGTTTACGTAGCAATTCTTCATTTTCCTGGCATGTCAACCTAACCAAACTTTGCTGATAAATAACATTTCCTTAAGTGTTAAAACTTTCAGAAAATACTTTCATGAAACTCTTGCTACAGTGCATGTTGACACTTTTCTGGTTTCATGAATAAGATACACAGAATATATACCTTAAGAAGGCTAATTCTACTTAAATTAACCATGCACATGTTCATTAGTGAAGGTGTTTTTGTGCTATTACACATCTATGTTTTAAAAGTAACTGTATCAGAGCTTCATACAGTGTATATGGCTGCTTGCTCCTTCACTCACTAAATGGCTTTGGATTACTATATCTTTTGAAATTTTGTGTTTTTCCCTTTTAAGTTTTGATGATTTTAACAATCTTTCTCTTATTACCTAAGAGAATCAGGTGCCAGTTTCCTTTTGATCTTATTCCCCCTCATCTTTGTCTAATTTGCTTTAAATTAGGAAACTAGGGGTCTAACCACATGAAAGCTAGGAGATTTCTCTAAGAATTAAGTTGCTACTTTAGTGCGTGGACATTGTGATAACAACTCTAGAAGTTCAGAGGACGTTTTTAGGTCCTTCCTGGTTCTTATTTATATTTCAGACTGTTGAATTTGTCAAGTATTTAACTACTTAATAGTAATAAAATAGAGGTGTTATACTACACATCTGTTTAGCTAAAAATAAGGATAGGTATATTCAATCATAGAACAGATTCAATGGTAATGTTACATCTTGACATCAGACTAAATCTTCACATAAATCTGACAGCAAAGAGATGACAGCTTGAGATGCTTTCCCTTTGGACAGTAAACATGTAACTGAAAAGCTGGAAACCAAATCTTGTTTAAAGCAGAGAGATGAATAAAACCAACAAAGGAATCAAATACAACTTTGTAATTCTAAGCTGTATTGCTCAGATATCCTGTATACTGTTTAAAAAGACCTGTTATCAACCTCCTTTACATCTTCTCCCCCATGCTCCTGTTCTTTAAGTCAAAAATTTTACCCGGCATGTGGGATTTGGCAATCCCATGTGGGTGGAAAGAAAACACAGTTTGCCAGGAATGGATCACTTGGAGCTTTTACTTTATTTTTCTTCAAAGGACCTAAGGCTTTTGAACAACAGATGCAGTTTCCACCTCCCCATGACCAATGACTGGCTCCTAAAATGCTGGCCTTGTTAATTAAATTTAGAGTCATAAATTTGCATATTGTAATTCTTTGAGGAAAAGAGAACGGTTCACTGTCACGTCTACTGAACTTTCCCCATCTTCCAATAATGAATTCTTTTTTTTTTTTTTTTTTTTTTTTTTTGTATTTTTGCTATTTCTTTGGGCCGCTCCCGCGGCATGTGGAGGTTCCCAGGCTAGGGGTTGAATCCGAACTATAGCCCCTGGCCTACGCCAGAACCACAGCAATGCAGGATCCGAGCCAAGAACCTACACCACAGCTCACCGCAATACCGGATCCTTAACCCACTGAGCAAGGCCAGGGACCGAACCCTCAACCTCATGGTTCCTAGTCGGATTCATTAACCACTGCGCCACGATGGGAACTCCAATAATGAATTCTAAGACTATTAATCAACAGAAAAAAACCTTGACATATAGAGAATGACCTCTTTGATTTAGAGTAATTTAACTTTAGTACAGACTGAATTTCAAACCACAGAATTTCCAAAAGAAATTAGGTTTATTACCCTGAGGGACACAGAAAAACCAGAATCCCAGCACCCTACTATTAAGGCCAAAGTTAGCCAATAAAATTTAATAAAAAATAATTAGTAGTTCACATATTTGTATGTAGACTAGTACTTTGGCAGTTTTTGAGAGATATAAGTGCCAGTATAATTAAACCTATAATCTTGTATTCATTATAAATTTTCATAGCAAAGAAGTTCTTTATATATAAAGGTAATTTTCAATTTAACTGAAGTCTTACTAATAAAAAAATGTACAATTGAGCTCCAAGCTAATGAGGCACTCATTATAATAGCAGTATTTATAAGATCAAACCAGAAAAAAAAGGTTAATTACCTGATTGAGAGCAATGACTATCTAAAAAATTACCAATTTCTTTTGCAAAATCTGACAATGTCATTCTATGTTTGCCATAAATGATTATAATTGAGGAGTCTTAGGAAGTAGTTCTAAAGAGTACCATTCTACCGTGGCCTCACTGACCTCCTTAACACCACAACTTTCCATCTTGTTAGTAGATTTGTCAATTTTTCTCTGAAATTCCAACCACTTTGTCTTATTATGTTGTAAGGTTTATCAGAATTCTCATACCTTCCCAGTAAATTGTTCCCTTTCTCATTTTATGACACCTCTCTCCCCAACCCTTAATGATGCTTTTTGCTTTAGTCTATTCTGCCTGATGTTAATACAGTTATATCAGCTTTTGTCTAATTACTATTTGCCTGAAACATTTTTCCTCCACTCCTTTACTTTTATTCTTTATGTGTCCTTATGTTCTAGGTATATTGCACAAACTAAAATTTAGTTATTAATTCTGTTCAACTTAAGACACGTCACTGGGCAGTGTACTATGATCAATGATATACTTGGAATCCATCTTACTATGAAATTTCTATATGTTTTTTTGGCATTTTATTATTTACTTTTCAGCTTTTTAGGGACCTGGTACTTTTCTTTTTTACCCACTTTTCCTGTTAATTTATATATATGTATATGTGTATATATCTATGTATATATGTATATGCATATATATGTATATATGTGTGTGTGTGTGTGTGTGTGTGTGTATATATATATATATATATATATATATATTTTTTTTTTTTTTTTTTTTTTTTTGGCCTCACCTGAAGGATATCGAAGCTCCCAAGCCAGAGACTGAATCTGGGCCAAAGCCATGACCTATGCCACAGCTGTGGCAACAGTGGATCCTTAACCTACTGCGCTAGGCTGGGGATTGAATCTGCTCTGCCAGAGAAACAATGCTGGATCCTTAGCCTACTATGCCACAGTAGGAACTCCCTAGAAGTTATATATTCTATTTCTATTCTTTCAGTGGCCATAATTACATTGTTATAATTATACTCAAGTCAAATTATCTATGGCTTTATAATCCTCCTGAATAATACAAGCATTTTAGAATGCTTTAAAATTCATTATACCTTCCTTACTCTAAACTTTAAAGTGGACTTGTAATTTAGGGTTTTTTTAAATTTACATGCCCCAAATTAGTCACTATTATTTATTTTATACAACTAAAGCTTAGACTTACCTACATACTTACCAAGTGAGTATGCTTACAATATTGTTCTTGTATTTCTATTTTTTTACTTTTTAGGGCTGCACCTGCAACATGGTGAAGTTCTCAGGCTAAAGGTCGAATTGGAGCTACAGCTGCCAGCCTACGCCACAGCCGCCGGATCTTTAATTCGCTGTGCAAGGCCAGGGATCGAACCTGCATCCTCATAGGTTCTAGTCGGATTCATTTCCACTGCACCACGATGGGAACTCCCCTTTCTGTATTTCAGTCCTTCCTTTTGAGTTAGATTTCCTCCTTCTGTATTCAACCATTAAAGAGTTTCCCCTCTCAGAGTGAAGGCCAAGGCCCTCAGATACCCTACAAGGGCTGCTGCAATCTAGAACTGAGGCTACAGCTTCAAGGATATTAGAGTGGATCATAGGAATTCTAGGAAAGCCAGAGCATTTAGTCAGTTTCTAGTCTTTCAGTATCCAGGAGACCAGGCATATGAGCAAAGCTGAAAGAGTAGACTGCTTAGAACTAGGGGCCCTGAGCTCAACATGCCACTTCAGGGTGGTAAAACCAAAGTCCACAACTAAAACTCCTTCAAACAACTTTTAGATTTCTCCTGGATTTTAAAAGCTACTTGTTTCCGTCTCCTCAGCCCCATTCGGTGTGACCAATCCTTTTGGCTACTAATTAAATTACTTCTTCTGTTTAAAACTTGCAAAGAGATAACTGAAAAGTATAAACTGAAAAACAGAAGTTCTCTCTGCACATCCATAGTCCAATTCTCGAGTCTGACAATAATAGGTCCTTGTGGCCTTCTATTAAAAAAGGAAAAGGAAACAGAAAAACCATAAAACAGCATTTATTTCACACATCTATTTTACTTACAGGTGGGATGACTAAATGTACTATTTTCAACTTCTTTTTCTAGCCTAATAATATACCTTGAGACTTTTCCAAGTCAGCATATAGAAATCTTCACAAGACTACAAAGCTATTCTCTCACTGATTTGTAACTGAACTCCCAAACTATCAATATTTCCTTGAAGGATTTTCTTTGGATGTTTGAGAAAGGAAGGAAGGGGATCTCAGCTCCCCAGAGTACAATACTCTTGTGTCATTACTATTACTCTTTCAAGATTATTAGAATGATTGCTGTTAGAAATTAGATTTTAAATAGGGTTCTCAGCCATCATGGTGCTCGCATACGTTTTGAATTAACAAAAGTGAAAAATCTATATACTAAGTGAAGTAAATCAGAGAAACACAAATACTGTACAGTATCATTTATATGGAGAATCTAAAAAATAAAATAGTGAATGTAACAAAAAAGAAGCAGACAACAGTTATAGAGAACAAACTAGTGATTACCACTGGGGAGAGGGAAAGAGAAGAGGGAGAGAGGCAATATAGGGTTAGGGGAGTTAGAGGTACAAACTACAAGGTGTGAGCTACAAGAATATACTGTACAACAGGGGGAATATAGCCAATATTTTATAGTAACTATAAATGAAGTCCAACCTTTAAAAATTATAAATCAGTATACAGCACACTTGAAACTTATATAATATTGTACAGCAACGATACTTCCATAAAAAAGTAAAAAAAAAAAAACTATACTCAAAAAAAAATGCACCCCCTCCCCAAAATTCTAAAATGCAGAGCATATTACATTGTTTTGCTTAGTTTATTTTAGGAGGTTTAAACTGGGGAGAAGTGAATGGTTGGTGAACTAAGGAAGAACAAAAAGGCAACTCTTCTTCTGAGTTGTGTGTCCTTTTCCACTTTTTTCCCCTAAGATTAGTTTATTAAATACAAGAGATTCACTAAACAGCTTCCAAAATTTATAAAGTCCTCCAAATCTTTCATATGTTTTAGAATGAATGACTAATCTCCTATAAAGCGAGGATATACCTAGGCACCACCTATATCCATCCCTGTACAGTTTTGTTAAGCATTTTTTTTTTTTTTTTTTTTTTTGTATTTTTAGGGCTGTACCCATGGCATATGGAGGTTCCCAGGCTAGGGGTCAAGTTGGAGCTGTAGCCGCTGGCCTATGCCACAGCCACGTGAATGCCAGATCCAAGCCACATCTGTGACCTACACCACAGCTCACGGCAAGGCCAGATCCTTAAACCAATCAGTGAGGCCAGGGATCAAACCTGCATCCTCATGGATGCTAGTTAGATTCATTTCTGCTGAGCCACGATGGGAACTCCAAGTATTTTTAATTGAAGTATAAAATCAAGATAGAAATTTAAAAAGTCAATGGAAGAATAAAGGAATTATCACATATCAAAAACTCTTATAACCACAGATTAAAAATTTAAACATTACTAGCAGTCCATACACCTTCTCATGTGGTTCCCGCTCAATCCCGGTCTTTGGCTTCCTTCTGCAAGGTGACTTCTTCATAAAATGCAATTATTTAGAACACGGTGTATTATTATTATTTCATTTACAGTAACATTATTATGTATATTTATATTTTGCTCTATATTATGACTGAGATTCATTTGAATAGGAATGTATGTAAGCTATGGTTTGTTCATTTTTAAACGATATATAGAATTCCACTGAAGAATACCTCAGAATTTATGTACCCATTCTATTGTTAATTTGTATTTGGGTTGTTTCTAGTTTGAGGCTATCACAAGCAATACTGAAATACATCTCTCATGATGTACATGTGCAGGCATTTCTATTACGTTTTCCTTTAACATTTTAGATCTGCGCTCCACCTACAATTGATTTTTGTCTCTGGTAAAGGTCAACTTTCTTTTTTTTCCCCATAAGACCACTGAGGAAACACCACCACTTCCTGAAAAGACTATCCTTTCCCTACTTCTCTCCAGTGCCATCTCTGTCACAAATCATGTGACCATTTATGTGTGGCGCTGCTTCTTTTTCAACATTCCATTTCTCTAACCTTGAGCTTATACTTCACTACCTTAATAATTATAGGTTTATAACGGGCCTTGATATCTAGCAGAGCAAATCTCCCTTTAGGGATAAAAAGCATACTGCTACATTGAACAATTCTGGAAGAACTGACACATTCATAGCACTGAGTGGTCCAAATTAAGAACAGGGTATATGTCATCCTTTATTTAATTCTTCTTTAAATTTCTCTTGGTATAACTTAGTTTTCAGTGTACTCTTGCCCTTATTTTATTGAATTCATCATAGGAATTTGTTCTTTTCTTTTCTTTTTTTTTAACCCCTTTCTTTTTAGGGCTTTACCTGCGGCACATGGAAGTTACCAGTCTAGCGAGAGAAATAGAGCTGCAGCCACTGGCCTATACCACAGCCACAGCAACAATGGATCCAAGCCATATCTGTGACCTAAGCTGCTGCTTGTGTCAATGCTGATCTTTAACCCACTGAGTGAGGCTAGGGATTGAACCCGCATCCTCATGGATACCAGTTGGGTTCTTAACCTGCTGAGCCACAATGGGAACTCCTAGGAATTTGGTATTTTCTGATGCCACTATCAATAGTGGGTTTTGTTTCGTTTTGTTTTCCTTTTCAGGGCTGCATCTATGGCATACGGAAGTTCCCAGGCCAGGGGTTGAATCAGAGCTGTAGCTGCCAGCCTAGGCCACAGCCACAGCAACGAGGGATCCAAGCTGCATCTGCGACCTACACCACAGCTGCTGGCTGCTGGATCCTTAACCCACTGAGCAAGTCCAGGGATCGAACTCATGTCCTCATGGATACTAGTTGGATTCATTATCACTCAGCCATGATGGGAACCCCTATAGTGTTTTTTAAAAATAAATTATATTTTTGTTTACAGTTGATAAATAGAAATAGTTGATTTTTGTATACCTTGTGTATAAAGGAGTTCATTACAAGCCATTCCAAAACATCTGCTTTGGTATATTGATTATTTTAAGCTCAAGGCATTTGAAAAACAGCAACTACAAGGAAAGCCTTTCTCTGAACTCACCTTATTTAACTATCTAAAGGCAGATCCTCAGAAAGGAGTCCAAGTATAAGTTCTCCTCCTACAAGTTTCACTAGCCAGGGAAGATTGACTTTTATCACAGGAGAGGAAACCACAAGGAAACATCATGCCCAAAACAAGTTTGTCAAAGTATCGTATCTTCCATTTATCCTTCTAAGACCCCATTCAACTTTTCTAAAAATCATTAATTTCCTCCTAAGTAATCTATACCCCCCCACCCCTTATTAAAAGGGGATATAAATGTTTAAATACCATCTCTCTTTAAGGTATTCACTTTTTCCCCCTGTGATGCCCTAATGCATGCACACACTATTAAAATTTTAATAAATCTGTATACTGTTTTTCCTGTTAAGCTGCCTATTGTCAGTTTATTTCATAGATCCAGCTATTGAACCCCGGAGGGCAGAAAGAAATTCTTTATTCTTTCTTCCCCTTCATGTACACTGAGTTTACAAAAGCCACTCTACTAATTCCAGAACAGGCTTTTGGTTTCATTGATTTTTCTCTACCAGTTTTCTGTTTTTTATTGATTTCTGCTCTTGTCTTTATTATTTCCTTCTTTAAATTAAACTGCTATGGATCTGTTTTTTTTTTCTCCTAATTGAGGTGGAATATTCAAATAGTAATTTGAGACCCCCCCCGTTTTTTGCACCCAATATAAGTATTTAATGCTCTGTACCTCCCTAAGTTAACGGCATCCCATGAGTTTTAAGACATGATATATTTTGATATGGCTTATTTACCTAAAATATATTTTTACATTTCCTTCTTTGACCCAGAAATTATTTGAAAGCATGTTATTTAGCTTCCAAATATTTGAGATTTTTCCATATATTTTTTAGTTATTTTGGGAGGAGGGGGTCATAGACCTTTTCAAAATCTGTTACAACATTTTTCCAGAAAAAACTCACACAAAATAACATTTTATAATTTCCTGGGGTACACAAGATGGCTTGAAACCCCTTCACAAACCTCTGAGATGAACAATTTCTATCCAAAGATACAGAACAATGATTTTTCAAAAAGGCTGCTCACAAAGGAGAAAGAAGACTTTTTGGATTCCTAGCACAGAGAGAATTCTTTTCATATGTACCATTTTTTAAAAGTATGTCTCAGAAAATACTCTAAATTGGCACAAATTCATACTAGTGACTTTAGCTCAAAAGATAGCTGCTATGTGCTTGCTATAGTAAAGGATAAAGACAATCAATCACTTCTTAGATGCAAATGGATTCTTTCATACTCAACTGTAGTGAATTTTAGTTTGCATCCTAATTTTTCTTTGGCCACACCCACAGCGGGCAGAAGTTCCCTGGCCTGGGAGCAAACCTGAGCCACTGCAATAATCAGAGGGCAGGTAACCCAAAGAGATCAGTGTATTTTTAAAACAGCTAAAGTGCATTTAGCCCAAGAGAATCTACTGATACCTTTCTTCTGTTTGCATATAATATAAAAACTCTGCCAAGTGATTTCATATTTTAAAAAATCTTTTATTAGAATGTTAATAACATAGGCTATCACCATTTGATATTATATGAAACAGTATTTTTCAGGTAGATGACATTTAAATCTGCATTTAACAATCCTTTTAAAACTAAAAAAGTTAAACTCATATGCTTCTATATCATCATTTAAATACCAAACTTGTAGGTTTTCTTTCACTAGAAGAATGTCAAATCTTCAAACTACTTATTAATTATACAAAGAATAAAGTGTATATTTACAAAGTTTGAAAAAAAAAAAAACACCTACTACCATCGAGAGCTACTGACCCCGTCTTACACAGTAACCGACCTGCACTGAAGTTGAAACCTCCCCTTAAATGTCATTCCTATTATTGTTTCAAATGGTCTGCAAACTAATTAAATGCCAATCTACTTTTTCACAGTTCATAACATTTGACATTTACACTAAGAGTCCATATGTCATTCCTGGAAACGATCAGATAATAGTTATTGTCATAAAATTCCCTAACAATTCACCTTTTAAAAGGAATACTTACTAGTATCTTTGCCTGTAACTCTGTCATCACAATAGTTTATAAATTATCAAGGTACCATAGTAATTCCCTTATATACTAATATTTTAATTTCCTTTTTAATACATATGGAATAAGAAAAATATTGTTTCCAACTTGTGATAGCAAGGTCTAATGACACTTTCTACTAAAGGTCACATTTCATGACTCTACAAACTACCAGTATATCACCATTAAGTAACCAATTTGTTCAGTTCAATCAAAAACGTTATGATTTATACATCTATAGGCATGTGTGTGTATTTGGAACATAATATTCTACTTAGTAAATTAATTATAACTTCACAATTGTGGTCAAGACAAATAAATAAGAATTTTAAAAAGAGGAGTTCCTCCTTTCCATAGAAAAGAAAATCATGGACTTGGAGAATAGACTTGTGGTTGCCAAGGTGGGGAAGGGGAGGGAGTGAGTGGGCCTGGGGGCTTGGGGTAAATAGTTGCAGAATGTTGCCTTTGGGATGGTCTAGCAATGGGATCATGCTCAGGAGCACTGGGAACTCTGTCTAGTCACTTAAAATGGAACATATAATGTGAGAAAAAAGAATGTATACATGTAAGTAACTGGGTCACCATGCTGTACAGTAGGAAAAAAACATATATATATAAATAAACAAGTAAATAAATGAGGAGTTCCTGTCCGGGCTTAGCGAAAACGAATCTGACTAGCATCCATGAGGATGCAGGTTTGATCCCTGGCCTCACTCAGTGGGTTAAGGATCTGGCGCTGTCGTGAGCTGTGGTGGAGGCCAGCATCTACAGTTCCGATTCAATCTCTAGCCTGGGAACCTGCATATGCCACAGGTGTGGCCCTAAAAAGACAACAACAACAACAAATTTTAAATGGAGACAGTCTAAAATAACACTGACATCATTTTCACAAAAGACCACCTTTAGTATTCATGATACATACTAAATTAAATACACGTTCAAGGAAGCAAACCCTATGATCTATAGCTCAGATGTGAGAATTCCAGGCTAAATCCTTGTTATTTCTTTTTTCCTTTCTTCCTTGTTTTGTTTGTTTGTTTGTTTGTTTTTTGCTTCTTAGGGCCACACCCATAGCACATGGAGGTTCCCAGGCTAGGGGTCAAAACGGACCTATAGCTGCTGCTTTATGCCACAGCCATAGCAACGCCAGATCCGAGCCACATCCGCAACCTACACCTACACTACAGCTCATGGCAACACCAGTTTCTTAGCCCACTGAGCGAGGCCAGGGATCGAACCCACAACCTCATGGTCACTAGTTGGATTCACTTCTGCTTCGTCCCAATGGGAATTCCAATCCTTGTTATTTCTTGATTAAACAACCAAACCACCTAAATATCTGCTATAGTCTGAATGCTTGTATCCCCTCAATGCATATGTTGAAACGCAATGCTCAATGTGATAGTATTTATTAGGAGGTAGAGTCTTTGAGAGGTTATTAGGTCAAGAGGGCAGAGAACTTATGAATGGGATTAGTGCCTTTATAAAGGAGGCTTGAGAAAGTCCCCTAGCCCTTTCTACCCTGTGAGCTTACAGAAAAAGAGCTATTTACAAACCAGGAAAGGGGTTCTCACCAAATACTGAATTTGATGATGCCTTGATCTTAGACTTCCCAGTCTCCAGAACTATGAGATATAAATTGCTATTGTTGATAAGTCACCCAGTTTTTGGCATTTTGTTATAGTATCCCTAAAGGACTAAGACACTATCCATTAAGAACAAAGAAATAAACTATGATACATAAAGATAATGGGCATTTATTAAAATAGTAGATACAGCTTTCTATGTCATATGGCAAAAGAATAAATAAATCACAAAACAAAATTACCTAAGTAAAAAAGAAAGATGTACTTGTGTTGTACAACAGAGTTTTAAAGCTTGGACTAGACTCAAATCTGAAGTCTCAGTACTAGTTTCAAGGCTTGCTAGCTGGCACTGTACTTTCAGCAGTCATATGGGGCAGGCTACCAACCTTTGTTAGCCCTTATTTCCACATTTTATGGTGGCAGATATTGATACTTCCCATTTCAAGGGTTGTTATGAAATAAACGAGATAACACATTTTAATGGCTTGGTGAAATCCAAACCACTAGAGATGCTTAATAATAGTACTTATTTTTATGGTCCTACCCTAACCTTAAAAATGAATTCTCTGGCACAAGAGTCAGAAAAAAAGTTATATAAAGATTTGTCCCTACAGAGCTTTAGGATTAAATAATACAAAACTTTGGTGATTAATAACAAAGAAGATTTAGAAAAAAAAATACATGTATAAAGATAAACTAATTTCAGATTACTATAAGCAAATATATGTACTATGTATATAATTTATGTTATATTCTACTATATCCTACCCAAAATGCTAAAATAAAAAGGTTGAAAAGAAAAAACATATAGCTTTTATAGGCATATGAAAGAATATACACAAATGTACATAGTGAGTTTAGATGGCCATAGGATCAACTTGAAAAACCCTTTCATGATTCCTTCTCCTGATGTGAATTAAAGCCATAGTTAAGCATGATAAAAGATTCTGATAGCCAAGAAAATTCCTCAACTAACCTTTAGGAAAACAAATTTAAGATTGTGGAAAACTGTTCATTCTACATTTTCAAGTTTTGTATTTTCAAGTCACCCTTTTTGAAAACAGTCAAAATTCTACTTTCCTTTATCTCACTGCTTAAACATTCATTAAGGATCTGATTTCTATCACTTTTCAACCATGAGGACTTAAGGCTTACACATTTCATTTATAAAAAGAATTCTCCATTTAGAGACTTAGTTATACCAAATTTCAAGTCAACATTTCCATTTACAGATAGAATAGATATTCTACTTTAAAATGTGTTTCAATCTTTCTCTCCTTAAAGATTTAATACTTGGCTATTTTTCTCTAAATGTTTTCAGTGAAATAATTATAAAGGAAGAAGAATATGGCAAGATCAAATAACATAACTTGTCAAATTTAAAAACAGAAAAAAGTGGCAGAAATAGTGTCATTAAGAGCCAAAAAATAAGAGATGAACATTTAAATGTTAATTGGCATTAATCAATAACGTTTAAAAAAAAATAAAGCATATGATGCTCTTTGTACTCTTAAGGCTTAGGCTATCTTTAAACACTAAAATGAAAGTAGAAAAGTAAAACACTTCAAAAAAAGGAAAAATTTAGTTAAAAATTTTTTGGGTCAGTGACTTGTAGGTTTGGTAGGCCTGAGTAATTTAGGGTCACAGACTACTGGACCAACAGCATCAATTCAATCAACTGCTTTTCATATATTTTAATTTTTTCAAAGTTTTTATCATTACCGCCTTAACTGAAGTCACATGCTACATTTATTGCTGCCCTCCATGACACAGAAAAGTGAAATACTTTCCAAACAAATGCAGGCTCTTACTTAATAATCTTGTCTTCAGGTGAGACCACCTCCAAGGATATTTTTTTCTGACCCTTTCAGTAATTACACTGAATTCTATTGGATATAGAGTTTCATTTTACAGCACTAAACCATGTTGTTAAAAGTAATAAACATCTTAATAATGCTTCTATTTAAAAAAGTTTGAGAGAAAAATTAGTCATCTAATTACCTACAAAGAGCTTCCAGGGTCTCTACAGGCCCAGTATTCAAAAAACAAAGCTTAAAAAAAGATGCTTCTAAATTATTTGTCAAGGCTGCAAGAATAATTGAACAGAAAATTACTAAGCAAACAAAATGGGGCCATCCATTGGAACTGAAAGCAGCAAGCCTCATGATACGACTTTTACCACCAAGGATCATTTTATGCAAATTCCTTCAGTTCAATTTGTTAGCATCCTACTCTAAAATTTTTTCAAGAACTAACTGGAACTACTAGGACATAGGTAAAACCAGGTTACTGCTGACCCTCAAACAACCTAAGTTTGAACTGCAAGGGTCCATTTACATGTGGATTCTTTTTAACAGTAAATACTACAGTACTACATGATCCACAGTTGGTTGGGTCCATCTACACCAAAGGGATGATAAGGAGAAACCACCATACAGAGGGTTTGTTTTTGTTTTTGTTTTTTTGTCTTTTTGCCATTTCTTGGGCCACTCCCGTGGCATATGGAGGTTCCCAGGCTAGGGGTCGAATCGGAGCTGTAGCCGCTGGCCTATGCCAGAGCCACAGCAACACGGGATCCAAGCTGCGTCTGTGACCTACACCACAGCTCACAGCAACACTGAATCCTTAACCCACTGAGCGAGGCCAGGGATCAAACCCACAACCTCATGGTCACTAGTCGGATTCATTAACCACTGAGCCACAAAGGGAACTCCTACACATGGACTTTTAAAAGCAGGGAGGGTAGGTTTCCCTAACCCCCCAAGTTGCTCAAGGGCCAGTTGCACTTCATTCGACAATGTTTTAATTGGGAGCAGTCAGGCCAAAAAAACAAACACATAAGCAAAAAACCACCATCCTGGTTGGCTACTACTATAAAGACAGTAGAGATACTAAATTTTGTCACATTCTCTAAAATTAGTCCATCAATGACAGCTGTTCCTTGGATTTCGGCCTTGGATTAAAGCCTTGTTCCTCGGATTTCAGTTAGCACACATATGTAACTTTAAAACATTAATGTAGAGAATAAGACTACGATTCAGTTATGCAGCTATTATTTTAAATATATGCAAACATCTGTTTCAAGTAGAGTAATTTTGGAGTTCCTGTCCTGGCTCGGTGGTTAACGAACCTGACTAAAATCCATGAGGATGCGGGCCCAATCCCTGGCCTTGCTCAGTGGGTTAAGGATCTGGCGTAGCAGTGAGTTATGGTGTAGGTTGCAGACGCGGCTCGGATCCTGCGTTGCTGTGGCTGTGGTGTAGGCTGGCAACTGTAGCTCCGATTTGACCCGTAGCCTGGGAACTTCCACATGCCTTGAGTGTGGCCCTAAAAAAAAAAAGTCAGGTAAAGTAATTTTGGAATTAAGCTTCTATGGTCTAGGGTTAGAACTTTCAGAAAGTAAATCAACATTTTTCTTCTACAATGTTAAGCACTTCACTTCTTCTAATCATTTTCTAATGGTTCAAATCAGTTCCACACTAGGTAACAGTACATGAATGATATCTGGAGTGGTCACATGAGAGAGTAAATCTGATCAATTTGAAATAATAATGCTTAAATATATATATATGATTTAGCCTATAAAGTGGCACATGCATTTTTTAAAGTCTTATAAAGCCTACCTGGGAGTTCAGTTCCCCTGTGGCTCAGCAGGTTAAGGACCCAACAGTGTCTCTGTGAGGATTCGGGATTTATCTCTGGCCTGGCTCAGTGGTTTAAGGATCCAGTGTTGCTGTAAGCTGTGGCATAGGTTGCAGATGTGGTTCGGACCTGGTGTTGCTGTGGCAGAGGCCTGTAGCTGTAGCTCAGATTTGACCCATGGCCCAGTAACTTCCACATGCTGCAGGTGTGGCTGTAAAAAAACAAACAAAAAACCTGCCTGCATTCTGAAAATGTAACAATGTTAGGAGGGTCAGTTTTTAAAGAGATGTTAACATTTTTTCTGGTTTAAATTCATAGGAAAGTTTCAAAATTTCAATGTAACATTTTCTAGTAAATTAATATTCAGTCAATTCAATATTTATAGTAATTCAAGTACTATATAATAAGTAATTTTAAACAAAGTCACGACAGTTTACAGAAGGGACTATCTCTTACCAGCTGCTCTGATTTTATGCCATACAACTGGATGGTCTTAGCCACATTTTTTGACACAGCTAATGTGAGGTTTGCATCAACAGCCGCTACATTTAGTTCACTGAAGGAAACAAAAACAGACTTTAATTATTAACAACATAGTTCATCAACAAAGTAAAGAGCAACACATAAACCTAAACTCAATAAACAATGTGGTGATTCTTTTTATAGATTTCACTACTGCTTCCAAGAACTTACTGCATTGTTGCATTTTCCATCCTAAATTCAGCATTAGGAACAAGTGCTCTGAGATGGTTTAGCTAATGACCAGTTTCTCTTTAATAAAAGCATGTCATGTGTGGGTTCAGGCTGTGATTAAGAGAGTAAATTGTGTACAGATTTTAAAAGTAGCACTCTTGTTAAAACTGATAAGTGCAATTAGAGACACTGCATATCATAGACATCTGCAAGGAAATGACAGCTCTTGAATGGAAATGGTGACCCTGGAAGGACACAGGCTAAAAATATAAATTACACAACACATAAAGATAACTCAGTTTCTGCAGGAATTATGCCAATTCATGCTATTTTGATAGAGTGGCTTTTTTAAATGTATCAAAAGTGTAAAAAGGATTTAATTCGAAGTTTTAAAAATTTGGATTCTTTAAGTATTTTTCATGCTTATTTCCACCTTTAACATTAGATTGAGACATTTGAGCTAAGTGCAAAAAAAAAAAAAAAAAAAAAAAAAGTATAAAGACCATGGAAAGTACACCAGGAGTTAAAAACTGCATGAAAACCCACACACAAAGTAGAAAGCAAGAAAAGTAATGATTGTCTGAAGCAGCAGAGTAAAGCTTGGCACTGACCAGATTCTCTTCATGAAGAAAGCAAAGGACTTTGAAACAGAACTAGTGCATACTATGTGTGACAAAAATGCCCTCTCATATAACAGTGAGACATAATTTTATGAATGTTTACTTTCACATTCTATTAAACAATGGCATAAGTTTGCTTCTTCAAGTTTCAGGTTATAACCAATCACAGCAACGTCAAGCTGCACAGGGGGATGGGAGAGAGAGCTCCAACATGTCCACAAATAGGTCAACGAGATCAAGCTGCATCTAAGGCTGTTTTTGTGACTACTGTACTAACCAGATAACAGAGACATTACGGTAAAAAATCTAGAGTCGGACTTTGGAAAGTCAAGTTAATTGTGGAAAGATTTAGGGTTAAGATGCTGAGCAATTTTGACACTGTACAGATAGGAAATACGCTTATGCATTTTATACCTGGGGGCTTTTTTTTTTTTTTTGTCTTTTTGTCTTTTGTTGTTGTTGTTGCTGTTGCTATTTCTTGGGCCACTCCCGCAGCATATGGAGGTTCCCAGGCCAGGGGTTGAATCGGAGCTGTAGCCACCGGCCTACGCCAGAGCCACAGCAACGCGGGATCCGAGCCGCGTCTGCAACCTACACCACAGCTCACAGCAACGCCGGATTGTTAACCCACTGAGCAAGGGCAGGGATCGAACCCGCAACCTCATGGTTCCTAGTCGGATTCGTTAACCACTGCGCCACGACGGGAACTCCACCTGGGGGCTTTTTATCCTTACCCTGAAACGCCTCAGAATCACCATCTTCAAATTGGTAACCTAAAGGAATCTAGACTTCTCTATCTTGATCCTGTATTGCCTAACTACTATTTTTACTCTTCAAAATGTTCACCTATAAATGTATAGACCTACTGTTCGGACAACTTGTTAGCTATGACAGAAACTGAACTAGTCTCAAAGGCAGATTAACCTGGGTGGCTGTAAAATGTCTAAAGGCAACAGTATGATCACATTGTCTGCAAGCCTTCAGGTGGCACCTCTACCAGGACACATTCCTTTCGAGGAGGTTTTAAAAGCTGTCGCATTCACTTAGAAAGCTTAAAATAGTAAACATGAGTAGCCTAATCAGGATTATAATCCTTGTATGCCATGAGGTACTTTCTGGATTTAAGATTTAAAAAATTTATCTCTGTGCTTTATTTAATCAGTTTGTAAAATTATTTTTATACTTACTTTCCTGTGTAATTTTAGAAATTTAATATGGCATAAAGAATTAGGTTGCCTTACTTTGTATCCTTGACAAGATACAGAATAACTGTAAATTGACTATTTTTGGACCGCATTTAAATGGTTTTATTAATTGGAATCTCAAGTACTTACTACATGTGTACTCATTTACTGCAAAGCTCTTGTTTTAATTGCCAGACTAACTGCTTGAATAATTTGAGATAAATTGAAAATGTACTGCCTTTGGAGTACCCATCATGGCACAGCAGAAACGAATCCAACTAGGAACGATGAGGTTGTGGGTTCGATCCCTGGCCTCGCTCAGTGGGTTGGGGATCCGGCATTGCCATAGGCTGCAGTGTAGGTCGCAGAGGCGGCTCGGATCTGGCATTGCTGTGGCTCTGGCATGGGCCAGAGGCAACAGCTCTGATTAGACCCCTAGCCTGGGAACCTCCAAATGCTGTGGGTGTGGCCCTCAAAAAAAGACAAAAAAAAAAAAGGAAAGAAAACGTACTGCCCTCATACATCACTAACTAATGTGGCAGGCATTTTATGATATGTCATTATATAAAATATAACATACCTTGCTATAGTTTTAATGATACCTTCAAGTTCGTCCGCAGAAGGAGGATTACGACCACCAGGAGGAAAAACCAAATTGATAGGATCAAGGAGTCGAGATAAGGATTTTGACAGATAAGCAGCCTCGTAGGGTTGTAGTGCGTCTTTCAAAGCCTTTTCTGGACTGTGGAAACAAAGTTTGTTAAAAATGAACTTAAATTATACAAAACTAAATGCTATTGTATCAGGTTGTAAATGCCTTTCTTAAAAACATATCTCCCATATAAAATGTAGCTCTATGTGAAGAAAAGAAAAAAAAATGTTTAAAAATGTATAAATATATTTACAAATACATTTCATAGTTAAACACTCATTAAGGACTAAACATTTTAATTCATACATAATTTCTAGGTCTAACTGCAAGATAGTATGCACCAGTATCTACTGCAGTTTGTCACTTGAAACTAAGAGAATAACACTGCAAAATCTTATTAATTCTAATGGGGTCTTGCCTTCATTTAGCCTGTTTTTAACAGAGCAGACAAGAGAGGCCAAGTGTGCAGAGACCTGCTCCCACTGGCTCAACCCATTTCCACACACAGCTGCCCTGGTATAAGCTCAGTGTCTGAGAGGGAAGTATACAGGGGTAGGTTTTTACCAGTCTTCAGGTGCCAAAAATGTTACTAACAGAAATGGGGACAAAATAAAAAGTATTGCAAATGTCCCACATAACCACATAAATCACATCAATACTCCCAATTGGAGTTCTACGTTAATTTGTTTTACAACACTGCTCACAAACTAAAACAGCCTAATAAACATTTCTTTCCTCCTTAGTTCTCCCGTGTCTTCAATTATTCCTGCGGATTTTCATTTAGTTGCCCAGCTATCGGATCTTGTATCTTACCTCTGACAACTACTATCAAACACCTATAACCATTTTTTTCCTTTCTGCTTGCTTACTCCTATAATAAACTCTATCTTCTCACAGCACCCCTGTTTATGATCACTCCACTTGCCCTTCCACTGTCTTAAGAAAACAAACAAACCCAACAAAGTCTTCATCCTAAATGCTAATCTTGAAAACATGCGACTTGCTCCTTCAGATCTAGGAAACTTGGCTTTCTCCTTTTCCACCCTTGCTACCCTACAAGAATACTATGTCCCAGGCGCTTGTTAAGTGCTGGGAAGATGGAGATTTAAATTGCTTTACAGTCTAGTGAAGAAACGTTGCAGGTAAAGTACTAACTAGAATAACTTCTGTAATAGATGAAGACAGAAAGACCACAACGGGAACAGGGAAGAACTAGCGTCTAAATCCGTCTGAGGCAACCCTCTACTGAAGTCCACGCGAGCTATTTAAATGTCTTCCCTATTTTTGCTCCTGTCATTTACTGACCCTAAGAAGGCTCTTCCCTCTTCTGCAGCAATTTCAACACTAAATTATAAATCCTAACATTCCTCCTGTTCTCCAAATCTGTTCTAAGGAGCCGTGGTGATTATAGGAAAACAGACAACTTTTCTAAAACCTGTCCTGTACTAGAAGACTACTTTTATTTTTTTGTAATTCTTTTTTCCTTTTTGAGGTCGTAACTGTAGCACACAGACGTTCCCAGGCTAGGGGTTGAATCGTAGCTGTAGCTGCTAGCCTACACCACAGCCATGGCAACTTGGAATCCAAACTGCGTCTGCGACCTACACTACAGGTCAAGGCAATGCCAGATCGAACCCATGTCCTCATGGAAACTAGTTGGGTTCATTACTGCAGAGCCACAAGGGGAACTCCCCCTTATTTTAGCATTACTTTGTTTTTTTATTTTCTTACTATTTTTTTGCCTTTTGTCTTTTTAGGGCCGCATGGGCGGCATATGGAGTTTCCCAGGCTAAGGTCTAATCGGAGCTGTAGCCACCAGCCTGTTCCAGAGCCATAGCAACGCGGGATCCAAGCCACGTCTGTGACCTACACTACAGCTCATGGCAACGCTGGATCCCCAACCCACTGAGCAAGGCCAGGGATCGAACCCACAACCTCATGGTTCCTGGTTGGATTAGTTTCCACTACACCATGACAGGAACTCCATTTTGCATTACTTTGGAGCCTCCATATTTGAGGTGTCATTTTGAACTGCTCCACTTCTAAGAGCTTAAAGACAACTTTCCACACCCCAACTTATCCCATCTCCTCCCCTCCTACAAATTCTCTTAAATTTCTACAGCATGCCTAGGTGAGGGAAATGCAGCAATTAACTTCCCTGTTGTCTAAAAGTTTACATGCTTCTAAGAGACACACACACACAAAAGAAATAAATATTTTTTTTATTTTGTCTTTTTAGGGCTGTACCCGTGGTATATGGAAGTTCCCAGGCTAGGAGTCGAATCAGAGCTGCAGCTGCTGGCCTATGCCAGAATCACAGCACTGCTGGATCCAAGCCACATCTGCGACCTACACCACAGCTCATGGCAATGCCGGATCCTTAACCCAGTGAGTGAGGCCAGGAATTGAACCTGAGTCCTCATGGATGCGAGTTGGGTTCGTAAACTGCTGAGCCATGACAGGAACTTCAGAAATAAAAATTTTAAATGAGTTAACATGGAATACAATGGAGAGTGATAGATTCTAAGAGAAAAATAAGGCAAGGAAGGCGAAGGGCTTTTTTCATCCAATGTTATATGGGGTGAGCAGATCTGAGGGGAAGGAGGGAACATGCTCCATAGATTTCCAGGGTAGGCATTTTCTATGAGGACAGAACCGCAAGCACAAAGGCCCCGAGAAGAGACCATACCTGGCCATGTTTGCCAGAAAGTTAGAGGAACAGAGCACTTAGTGACAGGAGAGCAGGACAACATCAAGTCTAGGAGAAAAGACGGACACTTATGCTGGGCCCTGTGGATCAATACAAGCGTTAGATTTTACTCAAAAGACTCTACTCTGACCTTACAATGATCACTGCTAAGGCACCCTCTGCTATGCTTGTCCTCCAGTAGCCTACCAGGTCTTCTGTCCTCATCCACAGCCAACTACTGCAAGGTGTTCTCATTAACATCCTGATATTTGAATTTATCTTCCTTGCAAAGCTCTAAGAAAATCTCATTTAGATGGCCTCTCTATCTGCTGCTAAGCTGCCCAAGCATTACAGAGAAAAATCAAATTGTCTCTATTACACATTTATGTAAAATCCTTAATTTCAAGAGACCCAGAGCTCAACATATTCAAATTCTATTTTCATAGCCCTTCACTCTTTGTAAGTGACCATCTGCTTCTATTTTAAACTAAGACCAAAACCACCAGCAATAACCTTTGTCAGCTTGGTATTTCTGTAATTGTTTTCCCTTTTTTCTTTGTAAATTCATCTACCCTCCGTGATTTTCTTATTAACTCAAGGAAAGAGTTATTAATTCCTTTGTTTATAACATAACCTCTCAGAAAAACTGAACATACCTCCTTCTTTCTCATTTTCTTTTTAAAAAACGGGTTTACTGAAATTTACTTTCAATTCAACCATTTAAAGTGTACAATTAAATGGTTTTCGGTATGTTCACAGGTGTGTGCAACCATCACCATGGTCAATCTTAGAACACTTCTCTCCAAAAGAAACCTCATACCCTTTAGCTTTAAACCTTTACCCCTCTCACCCCATCCCCAGCCCTGAGAAACCACTAATACATTTCACATGTTGTATACTTTATATGATTTTGCTATTCCTTTTTAAAATATTTTGCTATTCCTGATTTTCATAAGAATAGTATCAGTGTATGAGTTTTATGTCTGCCTTCTTAGTATAATTTTTTCAAGGTTCAGTCATGCTGTAATATGTGTCAGTACTTCATGACTTTTTATGGCTGCATAGTGTTCCACTGTATGGATATACCACCTTTGGTTACCCATTTGTTTGTTGATGGATATTTGGGCTATTTCTGTCTTTTGGCTATTTTGAAGGTTGCTATAACTACTGGTGTACAAATATCTGTGTGAACATATTTTAAAAAATTTGCTTAATATGCTTTGTTTTTATTGTGATAAAACATTTACAACATGTGGGTATTGGGCATAGTAAGCACCCATGTACTGATCTCATTTCTCTGAGACTTAGCTTGAGCTAATTGGTAGGATAGAACAATGCTGTGGTTCTGCTCTTCTTAGGAAGAAAGCCCTCCAGCTGGGAGTTGGGGAGAGAGAGCCAGGTAGAGAGAGCCCTTTGTTTTTTGGCAACCAGTCTGGAAGAGAGTGTAAGCCTTGTTGAGCTGGACAGTGGGAGGGAGAAAAAAACAGTCTTGGCTCTAATATCACAGGTTCTTACAGAATTCTTTCCACTGAACACTCATTGATTTTCTTGAGCAGATGATTCTTCATCTACTGTTTGCTTTTAAAATCTTTTTCAGATGCTTTAAGTTATTATTATTATTACTATTTTTGGTTTTAACAGTTTTCACAGGTTCACTGGGGTCAGTGGCCTGGGGAGTGCTGTCATCCCAGAAGGCAATTTCCTACTCTGTCTTCAATCAATTCTAACAGTGCTTTTGTATCTACCATTCCACATCTAGGACCTGAACAACCTTATTTTGCTATATTAAGATGCCAATTTCCCGTCCTAAGCTTCTTCAGCTTTTCAACAGTATGTGACACAGTTAACCATTCCTCCTCCAACTTAAACTGACGCAACTTTTAGTTTTCCTCCTATCTCACCATTTTCCCCTGTCTTAGTCCTTTGGGCTGCCACTCCTCTGAACCATCTATAAATTTTGGAGTCCCTATCTTGGGCCAAGGTTCCCTTTTCTCTTTATATAAATCTTCCATACGGAATCTCCTCCAATCCCATGATTTTTATTTTTATTTTTTGTTTTTTCTAGGGCCACATTCGAGGCATATGAAGGTTCCCAGGCTAGGGGTCTAATCAGAGCTGTAGCCTCCAGCCTACGCCAGAGTCACAGCAACATGGGGTCTGAGCCGCAAATACGACCTACACCACAGCTCACGGCAACACTGGATCCTTAACCCACTGAGCAAGGCCAGAGATTGAACCCGCAACCTCATGGTTCCTAGTCAGATTCATTAACCACTGAGCCACAATGGGAACTCCCAATCCCATGATTTTTAAAGCTCTGCATAGTGATGACTCTCAAATATGTATTTCCAACTGTGACTCACATTCAACTACCTTTTCAACAACTCTATTACAGCTCTATGGCATCTTTAATTCAACGGTTTCAAAAGAAAAAACTTAATTCAATACTACTTGATGAAAGAAACAATGTCTTCCAGCCATTAGTCTTCTCCCAACAGGTCCAAGCATATCCTTGATTCATTGTGTCCTCTCAAATCCAATCTACCAGCAAGTTCTACTGGCTTGCCCTCTAAATTATATCGTGACTGTGAACAGTTATTGCCATCTCATCCATTCATCCTACTTCAAGCCATTATCATTTCTTATATGGATAAACAAAACAGATTCCATTTTCCACTTCTCTTCCCCTGTGGTAACCCTGACCTTTAGTAGTCCACACAGAAGCCAGAGTGCTCTTTTTTTTTTTTTTTTCTTTTTAGGGCTTCACCCATGGCACATGGAGGTTCTTGGGCTAGGGGTTGAATCAGAGCTGCAGCTGCCAGCCTATACCACAGCCATAGCAACGCCAGATCCAAGCCACATCTGCGAACTACACTACAGCTTATGGCAATGGCAGATCTTTGATCCACTGAGCGAGGCCAGGTATTGAATCCACACATCCTCAAGGATATTAGTCAGGTTCATTACCACTGAGCCACAAAGGGAACTCCCAGAGTGCATATTTTATTTTTGTCTTTTTAGGGCTGCACCTGCAGCATATGGAGGTTCCCAGGCTAGGGGTGGAATCAGAGCTGTAGGTGCTGGCCTACACCTCAGCCACAGCAACTCAGGATCCGATCACATCTTAGACCTATATCACAACTTACAGCAATACTGGATTGTTAACTCACTAAGCAAAGCCAGGGATCAAACCTGCGTCCTCACGGATACTAGTCAGATTCATTTCCACTGAGCCACTACAGGAACTCCCAGAGCGCTAATTTTAAACTGTTTATCTGTTCCTATCATTCCTCTGTTTAAAAGCAATGGTTCCACTGTTTTGAATAAACTCCAAAGTCATGAAGAATAAAGCTCTACATGATCCGACATTTCCCTTCTTCTCTGACCCAATTTTATACTCCTCTCTATTCCTCACTCATTGCGTTCTAGCTTTCAATTCCTCAACCTCTCCATCTTAATTTTCTCAAAGACTCTAAATTTGCTCTTCTCTCTGCCTACAAAAAACTGACTCCAAATCTTCCACGTTTGATTTCTTCACAGCATTTAGATCTCAGGTCAAATGTTACCTTCTCATAAACATCTTCCCTGACCACCCAACATAAGGCACTCTATCAAATTATCTTGTTTTATTTTCTCTATAGCAAGAAAGGCTTACAAAAATTCAGCACGAATAATCAATGGTAAAAAAAAAAAAAAATGTTAGCCTGGTTATTTGTGCCTTAATGCCATTCAGATTCTTCTAAGGCCTTGTTCCATTCATTATCTCTTCTTTCCTGTACCTCTTATCTCTTTCTCCACTGGCTACTTCTGTCTATAAACACTCTCAACTCTCCATCGTTAAAAACAACAACAAAAAAAACTTTCCTTTGGCTCAGGTAACATGGTCAAACATATTTTCTTCCCTGCCTCACTTCTGAAAAGAATACATAAAACCTATTGCATTTGGCTCCTTATTACCCTCATTATTTTTTGGCTTCTTAGAACATGGGTCCCTCCTCTTCCCCACCAACTACTTTACTGAAGTTAGTCTCCAAAAGGTGACAACGATGTCCCACTAGTCAAAACACAGTTGCTTTTTCCTAAATTTTTTTCCCTCCACGATCAATTTACTGCCTTTCTCCCCACCCACACAAGTAACATATGCTCATTTAAAATAAAAGTAGAAAATATAAAAACTCTACCTCCTGAAGATAAAACAGTATTATCTTTTAGTATGTGTACTTCTAGACCTTTTCAGTGCAAGCAGATGAATTTAAAAATAAAACTAAGCCAGAAATAGAATGATATTATATATGCTGTTTTATATGCTTAAAAAAAACCTTAATATAATGTTAGATCTTTCTAGATCAACAGATCTGGGTTCGGTGCTCTTGTCCCCTTCTTGCATTAGTCCTCAGCTAGTCTCCATGCTTAGCATAAAAGAGTAACAGAAGAGAACCATTCCCTTCCTATCACTCTAGTCTACCCTTATGCCACTTATTTTGCAAGTCAAAACGTCTACAGCCTATATTTTACCAGTCAGAACTTCATACTACAGTGAATACAATTCAATTTGAACTATTTAGGGGGGAAAAAACTGAAAGAGAAATAGACATTAAAACAGCACAAATCTATCCAAGGTTTTTCTTACAAGGCAGGTGATAAGAATCTGCTGTTACTTGAGTTGGTCTCATCTGAATAAATATGATCCTAGTGTTCCATTTATTTATTTTTTGGCCACATCCATGGCATGTGAACGTTCCCAGGCCAGGGACTGAACCTGAGCCACTGCAGGACAACGCTGGATCCTTAACTCATGGTGCCACATTGGGAATTCCATGATCCTAATATTTAAAGAAGGTGTGCAAGCCAATCGATTGATTTGGTGCTCAGACAGAAATTTGAAAATAATACTCTTTTTCAATTTAGGAAGAAAAGCTGGCTGGTTTAAACCGAGTGAGATGGTACACTGTTTCCCAATGTGGCCCATAATTATGGCTACATATACTGTACTTCATGAATAATCCAACAGACTTTCAGGTTTAATTTTGACGGTGCTTAGTTTTCTCCCACAAGAAGATATATTTTCACTATAGTTCCTGAACACATTCCTTTTATATCACATTTATGTCACTAGTCCATCTATAATGATGCTATCTGATGTAATTACAGGTATACTGCAACAGAAGATAAATGATAATGACATGCTCATCTCTTAGCTTCTAGTCACCTTACTTGGCGTTATACTTTACAATGGATTCTAATTAGGAACCAGACTGCTCAACGAAGGATAACGTTCAACCTTCTTCAGTTAAAAGTGTTATGAAGTCTTTTAAGGTAAATAAAGAAATAAGGATTATTATGAATCCTCAGAAAGATTAGTGTTTTCCAAAATTCTAAGTTAGAGTACAAATAAAAGACAAAATCTTTAACATGCCAACAAACAAGTTAAACCAACGTACTCATACTCTGGCTTTTTTGGTATGAACACGTCTTGTGTGTCATCTTCCATGTGTTGTAAGTCAGCATAGAGGTCTGCAGTTCCAGTTGAATTAAAATTTCCTTGAATACTTAGGCTGTGTTGTTGAAGACGCTTCCATAAGTCATTATAAAGACGCAATAATTTAGGGTATTCTCCTTCAAATGCATGTTTCAAAAACATAGAAGCTGCCAAGCAAAACAATAAAATGGATTAGATAAAAGATAAAATGTGGCAAATAAAAATTTATTTTATGTATGAAGATGGTGCTACAAATAGCCTACATTATAGGACAAACTGAAGATGCATTTTAATTAGGCCTTTCAAAATAATGTTAGACTATTTACTACACTTGATATGTGGACCATACACTTAGATATTTAATTTACAAGAAAAAGAGACAAATCGATAATTACAGGTGAAGATTTTAATTCTCTCGATAACTTTTAAACAAATACATGGAAAATCAATAAGCATTAAAAAAAAAACAAAAAACCACCAACACCCAAAATTTACTGACTTTTTTTGTCTTTTTAGGGCCGCACCCACAGAATATGGAGGTTCCCAGGCTAGGGGTCCAATTGGAGCTGTAGCCGCTGGCCTACACCACAGCCACAGCAATGTGGGATCCGAGCCACATCTATGACCTACACCACAGGCTCATGGCAACGCCAGATCCTTAACCCACTGAGCAAGGCCAGGGATCAAACCTGCTTCCTCATAGATGCTAGTCAGATTCATTTCTGCTGAGCCATGAAGGGAACTCCTACTTCACTGACGTTTAAAGAGTGCTTCATCCAAAACACTAAAGTAACCATTATTTTCATGAAACTTTTACCAAAAATCAACGATTTCTGATGCCATGGAACAGCTTGAATAAATTTAAAAGATTTCAAGTCATTCAAAGCATGAAAACCAAAATAATTTTAGATTAGAAATCAGTAACAGAAAAATGTATTTGAAAATTTCTGGATAAATACCCAGAGAGGAATTGCTGAATGAGTTCAATTTCTAAATTTCTGAGGACACTCCATACTGTTTTTCAGAGTGGCTACACCAGTTTACAGTCTCACCAACAGTGCTTAAGGGTTCCCTTTTTTCTAAAACCTCATCAATATGTGCTATTTCTTGCCTTTTTTTTTTTTTTTGGTGGGGGTGGAGAGATACCCGCAGCTAGTGGAAGTTCCCATGCCCGGGATCAAACCCACACCAGAGCAGTGACCTAAGCCACAGCAGTGCCTATAATAGATCCTTAACCTACTACACCACAAGGGAACTCCCTATTTCTTGTCTTTTTGATACTAACCATTCCACCACTTGTGAGGTGATGTCTCACTGTGGTTTTGATTTGCATTTTGCTGATTATTAGTGACGTTAAGCATCTTTTCATGTACCTGTTGGCCAACTGTATACTGTCTTTGAAAAAAATGTCTACTCAGATCCTCTGCCCATTTTTTAACTGGATAGTTTGGGTTTTTGCTATTGAGTTACATGAATTCTACATACATTTTGGATATTAACCCCTTATCAGAGATACGATTTGGAAATTTTTTTCCCACTCAGTAGGCTGCCCTATTGTTCTGTTGATGACTTCCTTTGCTGTGCAGAGGCTTTTCTGTTTGCCACAGTCTCACTTATTTTTTGTTGTTGTTGTTGTCTTTGTTTTTAGAGTCAAGTCCCCCCCCCAAAAATCACAATGATATATGATTATATACCTGTTAGAATAGCTAAAATTAAAAAAATCAAATGTTGATAAAGATAGAGGAACTGAAACTCTCATATACTATTGGAGGAAAGGAAAAACTGTATGATCATTTGGCAAGAGAGTCTGGCCTTTTCTTATACTGTTAAAGATATACCTACCACATGATCAAACTATTCCTCTTCTATATGTTTATTCAACAGAATAAAAGTATATGTTCCTAAGAGTTACACAAGAACATTTAAAGCACCTTTAGCTGTAACAGCTAAAAACTGGAAACCACCAAAATGTCCATCAACAAGTGAATGCATATACAAAGCGTAGTACAGTTGCACAATGGAATACTATCTAGCAGTAAGTACACATTATAATATGAATGAATCTAAATACAATCACACTGCATGAAAGACATATAAGAATAAATAATATGTGCTATGTCATTCAATTTGTACACAGCTCTAGGGAAAGTAAACTAACACATAGTGATAAAAAGTAGGTCAGAATTTGCCTGGGGAAGGAGAAAGGAGACGGCAGGGAGAGGAATTACAAAGGAGTACATGGAGAGTTTTGTAGGTGATAAATATATTCACTGGTCTTTTTTTTTTTTTTTTTTTTTTTGTCTTTTTTTTAAATTTTTTTTTTTTTGCCTTTTCTAGGGCCACTCCTGCGGCATATGGCGGTTCCCAGGCTAGGGGTTCAATTGGAGCTGTAGCCGCAGGCCTACGCCAGAGCCACAGCAATGCAGGATCCAAGCCGCGTCTGCAACCTACACCACAGCTCAAGGCAATGCCAGATCCTTAACCCACTGAGTAAAGCCAGGGATCGAACCCGCAACCTCATGGTTCCTAGTCAGATTCGTTAACCACTGTGCCATGACCGGAACTCCTGTTCACTGGTCTTGATTGTTGTGATGCTTTCGTGGTTGTGCATATATGTCAAAACTTACCAAACTGTTCACTTTAATTATATTCAGTTTATTGTACACCAAGTATACTGTAGTAAAACTCAAAAAACAAAACAAAAAACCCCAAAACAAAACAAAAAAAAAAACCAACAAAACTCAGGACTTCTTTGAAATCCCTATTCTCTGATGAAGAAGCAATTCACCATGCTCCTGAGTTTCCCCACATTCTTGCAGGGTATGGCAGTAGTGCAAGCCCCTGGTTGCCTTTTTTTTTTTCCTGGTTGCTCTAATTATACAGTCTGTTTATTGGGTTTGCATTAGTAGTAAGCAACCCTGAAAGATGAGGTAACTTTGCCCTGCTCACAAAGAGCTTATTGCTTAAGACAAAAGTGGTAAATTTTCCAAGCTTTAAGGTTCTCATCCATGACGCAAACTCAGAGCATACCAGTCATTCACTTGGACTCAAAATGACCTGGAGGCATGAGAACTGTACAAACAACTACGCCAACACTCATGCAGCTTGTTGTGCTGTGAGTAAGAAAATCCTTCTGCTCTGACCCAGGAGTTTCATGTCTTTTGACAATATTGAGAAAACTTTGGCAGGCTAGTCTTTTTAAGTAGGGCAGAATCTCAGATCCTTTACAGTTCTCAACTCCTCTAATCTAAATGATATTCTATTAACAATCTGTTCTTTGCCTTCTTTGCATTTACCGTAATTTCTAATTTCATTTGCTTAAAATATGTTTCCCCAACTTGACTATAAACTCTATGAAGACAAGGACAATACTTGATTTCTTCAATGCATATTTGGTACTTAGCACATTGCCTGAAACAAGCAAATATTTAATGATAGAGTAGAGCAAATCACAGCTGAGGGTTTCAGATAGTCAAACTTCATTATCTTAGTAAATGTGAGTGATTAATCAATTCTAAGTTACTTAAGTCAAATATACTTAAAGCTTACAAATAAATATTGTGTGTTAAATCTTTTTCTTTTTTTTTTCTTTTTTTATCTTTCATCTTTTATCCTTTTAGGGCCACACCCATGGCAAACGGAGGTTCCCAGGCTAGGGGTCTAATTGGAGCTGTAGCTGCCGGCCTACACCACAGCCACAGCAAAGCCAGATACGAGCTGTGTCTGCAACCTACACCACAGCTCAAGGCACCGCCAGATCCTTAACCCACTGAGCGAGGCCAGGGATCCAACCCGCAACCTCATGGTTCCTAGTCAGATTCATTTCCGAAGCTCCACGATAGAACTCTGTGTGTATTAAATCTTGAAGTTAAATTTTTATAAGTATTTATCAAATGTTCACATTAATTACCTATAAACTTGATTATAATCAATCATTTGATAAATGTCTACGGAACACATATGGCACATCTTAATAATCTAAAAAATAATTTCTAGATAGAAAATGACAGGTTACTAATCACATTATTTAGTAATTCGTTACTCAGATTATACCCTTGTAAGAGCAACAGTTCTTTTTGAGCAGTAACTACTGATTCCAATACAGACACTAACAGGGAAATGAAATTCATCTTTATTCCAGTACCTTGTTTTACAAAGATTTCTTCATAGTAATGAACACTGTAAGAAGTTACTCATTAATCTGTGTTGACTGTCTATGTTCCTCCTTTAAAATGCAAATTTAATGAGAACATGGATATTATTTGACTTGTCTTTTTATTTCCTTTACCTAAATACCAGGAATTGAATTATTGAATGAACAAACAAAATGAAAAAAGAATGAAGAAAAGTCTAGATATGGAATACATTATTTTCCTAGATTCTAATAGCCTAGGCTTAATTGCCTTACTACTCCCAGACCCCCTGGTTCAAAGGCTTTAGAGGATGGTCCTAATAGTTGCTCTATCTCACAGCTCCTGCCTTAGTCTTGAGTAGTTACACTAAATCCAGTCTGTATCTATGCTTCTGCTACTCCATCTCCCAGTGGAGTGGCTGAAATACCTCATCTGTAGGCCACTGACTAGGGTCTGGACCAACAATGGGCATTACTCCTTAGAACTCCCACCTACCTTCAGACAACAAAATTCTGGTCAGTATGAAATCTGGAATGTAGATTTATCCACTCAACACATATTTACTTATCATTTATTACATGACAAGTACTGTTGTAAATGGTGCATATATAGTAGTGAACACAACAAGCAAAGATCCTACCCCTAAGGAGCTTATATTCTAGTGAAGGAGAAAGACAATACACAAGTCAGTGTATAACATAATGCCAGGCAGTGTTAGGTGCTTTGAAGAATAGTAAGGCAAGGTTAGAGAACAAATAGTGAGTGACATTTTATTTATTGCAGACAGGGAGGACCTCTCTGAGTGTAGCATGGCTGTGACCTACCTGGATATATGGGAAAAGAAGGATTCAGATGGAAGAAACAGCAAATGCAAAGGATTATCCCAACAGAGACCACTGCTCTTGTTTTAACAACTTGCCAAGTTTTTTAGATACCTTGGCCTCAGAGAATCAGCCACTATAGCCAGGTTGAGTCCTTCCTTTTTTTACAGTAATTACTACTCATTTCTAGTTGACCTCTTTCCTAACTGGTTCAATTCCCAATAAAAACTGTTAGCCTTGCACTTAATCACCTAGCTCTATGAAAGCAAAGGACTTCAGTAATATACTGGGTTTGGTATGTTTTGGAAACTGTTTGGTTTCATAATTGCATTAGGTATCCAATGGTTTGTAATAAATTGCCACAAATGTAGCTGCTTATTTTTAAAAACACATTTATTATTTCAGTTTCTATGGGTCAGACTTTCTAGGCCCCCTGCTTCAGCATCTCTCTCAAGCAGTCTGACAAATGCCTACTTTTCAAATACTCATATACTATAGACTTTTTTTACTCCTTCTTAGTCAAGTTTCATATAAAAATTGTTTAAAGTATTTTATTTATTTATTTGTTTTTATTTTTGTTGTTATTGTTGTTGCTATTTCTTGGGCCGCTCCCGCGGCATATGGCGGTTCCCAGGCTAGGGGTTGAATCGGAGCTGTAGCCACCGGCCTACGCCAGAGCCACAGCAACGCGGGATCCGAGCCGCGTCTGCAACCTACACCACAGCTCACGGCAACGCCGGATCGTTAACCCACTGAGCAAGGGCAGGGACCGAACCCGCAACCTCATGGTTCCTAGTCGGATTCGTTAACCACTGCGCCACGACGGGAACTCCTGTTTAAAGTATTTTTGAAAAAAAATAGCCTCAATACACCATAAAAGTAGTTCAGAAGTACAGAATAAAATATGATTAATACGTTTTCCCATTAGTAATAAAAAGAACTCCTTCTAAGTTCCAGAAATCTATGGTCCAAGACATATAGTAAAAGCAAATCAATGTTTATATGAACTAAAACTAATTGTAAATATATTTTATTGAGGATTAACATCTTTTGATTTAATTCTAAAATTATGAATTAATAATGCTAAATCAGAATAGAAAACAGACCTTTTAAAACCTCCGAGAAACCCCATTTAAGATGAAAAGACAGTAAAAGGCAAGTTTTAAATGGAAAATCTGATCAAAGACTAAAACATTAAGCTTTGAATGGAGAATTTGACTTTAAAAAAACCCAAAATCTAAGATTAGCCACATGTACAAATTATATATATACACATAATCATATAAATTATATAAATATGTATATTTAAATATATACATACAATATTTGTATACAAATATGTATATTTATAAATACGTATATTTTAAAACACACATATTTACATGTATCATATATTCATAATTGTATTTTATACATAAAATATATTTTATACACAAAAATATATAAAAATATTTATAAATGTGTATTTATAAGTATATATTTATATATATAAAAATAGGATGGAATAACTGTCTGAAAATATCTGGCTATGGTTCCTACAAGGTTTCTTAGGTTTTGTTTTGGTTTGGTTTTGTTCACAAGAGCAGCAACAGAAAGTTATGGAATCCAGTACCAACTGAGTATGCATCTATACCACAACCTTCCCTTTTAGGAGGAATATAAAATCTATAGACATTCTCCTCCAGACTCTTCACTAGTTAACCCTGAATCCATTTATGATATGAAGATGGCCCTCCTCATTATTTCTTAATAAAAAATAAAGGTCACAATAAAAATAAAGGTCGCCTTCAACTTCTTACCCTCTATTCCCCTATAATAGTTCTAGTTTTCAGCCTTCTTCACAGGAACAGGTATCCATTCTACATACGATCAATTTTTCAACTTCCATGCTTAATTTAATCTCATTTCACCTCCTCCAAGACTATTATTCTCTTCTGTATTTTTAGCTTCCCATCAATTAAAAAGAAAAGATTGACCATGCTCTCATCACATAAAAAACCGAAAGTACAAATAACATGGCAAATGCTTCCCCTTGACCCTCTAACAGTTGACTTGTCCTCACTGTCCTGTCCTTCCCTGTATTAGTCATCTACACACATTTCCTTCTCTTCTCCAGGCTGCAACTGACTTCCAACTGCCAGAATGCTGCTGAAACTCTTTTGATAAAAGTTACAGTCCCATTCTGACTGCCAAAACCTGTGGGTGTCTGTCTGATCTCCTCTCACTGGATCTCTGCTGATCACTCACTCCTCTGTGAATCTCACCATAATCCTGTTCTCTCCTGGGTTTTCTACTCTTCTGATCTGTTTTTCTTGTTCTTCTTTGCTGACTTCTTTCTCCTGTCTTAAATATTTCCCTTGAGATTTTGAAAAAACTGTTATGTTAGATTTTAAACATATAATAGGAAGAGAACCTCTCCCTATCCATCACTTATCAACTCAATCTTATTTTATCTATATCTCTAGCCAATCCTCTTCCACTAATGCCAGTTACTTTGGAACCAATTTTAAACATCATATCATTTCACTGATAAATATTTCAGCATGTATCTCTGATAGTAAAGACTATAAAAAAATAACCATAGTTCTTCTTTTATCACACTTCAAAAAATTACCCGTGATCATATTTACATGACTGACTTGTGACCTTTTTATGGTTTGTTTGATTTAGGACCCATAAATAGTCCCTATATTATAAGAAGTTGATATATCATCAAGCCTCATCATATATAATTCCTCTTTTTAAATTCCTTTTAATTCTTTACTTAAGAAACTGGGTCATATATCCTACAGAGCAGTCTGGATTTTGCAGATCACACTCTCTGATCCCCAAACTTCCTGTGAATAATCAGCTGGATCTTAAACAGTACATTTCAAGCTTGGCTGCACAAACAACTTTGGAAGCTTTAAAATATCCTGATGCTTGGGCCTCACCCTCAGAAACTTTAATGTAACTGGAGCCTAGGCTTTGAAATTTTTAAACACTCTGCAAGTGATTCTAATGTGCAACCAAGTTTAAAATCACTGCAACTGATAAGAGATTCCTTCTGATTCCAGGGTCTATAATTTCTGATAAGACTACTACATACGTAGCATCTGAATTTGTGTATTATCTGCCTTTTTATATTAGCTGTCCATTAATAGTCATTGCCCAGATCTACTAGAAGATTCCAAAATGAATATACTGTAACATTCTTTGCATACTTATTACAGATAATATTTTTATAAGTAAAAAATGCTATTATTTGGCTTCTCTGACATAGCATTTGTATAAGAAAAGCAGGAAAAATGCTTAATTTTTCCCCCTTTATCTACCACTTTTCAAAGTAAGGAGTAGGTTACCATGGTTTCACCAAGGATAACCAAAGAGTATTTTTTTTTTTGTATCATTATGAACTCATGGATTTAGACATACTGGATGAATTTCAATCATTTGTGACTGTTATGCTTCTGGATGCTAAATTTATTCCTTCTGGTAGATATATCTATTCAAATTGCTTCCTGAGTCATTAACTCAATCTTAATAGTCTTGGTCTTCATATCTTCTGTGCTTTCTAGTGTATGATGTTACAAAATTATCCTGCATATATCCTGCCCCAAACCCCAAACCAGCCATTTCTTCAAGGAACTGTGATTTCTTTTAATGGGAAATCAAGTTTTAAAACCATGACATCAGAGAATTCCCGTGGTGGAGCAGTGGTAACGAACCCAACTAGTATCCGTGAGCACAGGGGTTTGCTTCCTGGCCTCATTCAGTGGATTAAGGATCTGGCATTGCCGTGAGCTGTGGTGTAGGTTGCAGATGCAGCTTGGATCTAGTGTTATTGTGGCTGTGGAGCAGGCCAGCGGCTAAAGCTCCAATTCGACCCCTACCCTTGGAACTTTATGTGCCGAGGGTGTGACACTACAAAGACAAAAAAAATAAAAATAAAAAATAAAACCATAACATTAGTGTTAGAGGGGTTCAGTACTAATGAAATGGTCATTATTTCTAGGCTTTTTTGATGAGCAAGGCTCTGAAATGAATGCAAATAAAATTATATATTTTTAAAGAAAAATACGTTGTCAATCATACCCATTTTAATATCTTGTTTCACCTATGCTGAAAATCCAGATTCACTATAACAAAAACATAATTATTTACACCACAACACACAAACAACATTCTAACAATAACACTACTATAAAGAATACAATTATTGAAAAGAGTTAATGTATTTTGGGGAAAGCTTTTGTTACCCTGTAAGTATATTTCAGTAGGGCTATGAAGACATATTACTGTGTTTAACAACAAAATGGTCATAAAATAGATAAACAACCTACCTACTACTCTATATCACAGGGAACTAGATTCAATATCTTTTAATAACCTATAATGGAAAAGAATTAAAATATGCATATATATTACGTATATAGCTGAATATACGTAACTGAATCACTGTGCTGTAACCTGAAAACTAACACAATATTTTAAATTAACCATATTCCAATTTTAAAGAATAGTTTTAAAAAAGGTAGTCAAATGAGTAAAGTAAAAAATCAAATGAAAGAGTGCCTCTGTGTAGTTGTGCTTCCAACTGGACATATATTTGCATTAAGATTTCCATTCTTTTGATTTTCAGTAATTTCTTCTTTTTTTTCGCTTATTTTTCTTTGGGTTTTTAGAGCTGAACCTGTGGCATATGGAAATTCCCAAGCTAGGGGTCAAATTGGAGCTGCAGCTGCTAGGCTATGCCACAGTCACAGCAACGTGGGATCTGAGCAGTGCCTGCAACCTACACCACGGTTCGAGACAATGCCAGATCCTTAACCCACTGAGCAATGATCGGACCTGCATCCTCATAGAGACTAGTTGGGTTCGTTACCATTAGGCCACAGTGGGAACTCCAGTAATTTCATCTTTCATTTTAATTTTGTTTTACAACTATATAAGCTATTTATTTAACTTCAAAGTTAAATTTCCACAAAAAAGTATATTCAAAGAAGTCTAGCTTTTATCTCTGGATTCTCCAATGCATTCTTCACAAGCTCCCTCCCACACTACTGGTAAACATTTTTTTTTCCTGGATTTTCTGGTTTATCCTTATACTATTTAAAAATATGAGCAAGAACATGTATTTACTTACATCTCATTTTATTTTTTTTGAGTTTTTAGGGCCACACTTGAGGCACATGGAGGTTCCCATGCTAGGGGTCGAATCAGAGCTGTAGCCACTAGCCTACACCACAGTCACAGCAAAGCAGGATCTGAGCAGAGTCTGCGACTTACAACACAGCTCATGCCAGGGACTGAACCTGTATCCTCATGGATACTAGTCAGACTCATTCCTGCTGAGCCACAACAGGAACTCCTCTTACACCTCATTTTTTAAGAACTTACACAATATAATTTGGAGATTGCTCCATGGCAGTATATAAAAATATTCCTCATTTCTTTTTTTATTTCTTATTCCTTTGTATAGCTGCATGGCATTCCATTCTATGGATGCACCGTCCATTCTATGGATGCATCACCATTTGTTTAACTAATCTTCTACTTATGAACATTTGTGCTGTTTCCAGTTTTTTCCACATAATGATGCTATGAACAGCCAACTGGGCATATTCCCAAAATATGCCTCTTGATATTTTTGCTAGTGCATTTATGGAAGACATTCTTAGAAGTAGAACAGCAGAGTAAAAAACAACTGCTTGTATAATTTTGTTAGATACTTGTATATTTCATTAATTTTCTTAGAAATTAAAGTTGGTATGCTAATTAACAATGTGTAAAATTTTTTTTACTGTAAAAAAAAATGTGTGAGAGTGATTATGTCCCCCCACCATAGGCTTGACAACAGAGTGTTATCAAACTTTTTTGACTTTTTGCTAACTTGATGAGAAATGGAGTTTCTGTGCACTTTTATTTTGCATTTCTCTGAGTGACACGGAGCATCTTTTTCGAGCACTTAAGAGATACCCACAATTTTTTTCTGTACTGTTGTTTTTCTTATTTTAGAAGCTTTATGAATATCAAGGACACTAACTCCTTTGCTTTGATGTAAGTTGTATTTTTCTAGTTTGTTGTATTTTTATTTTACTTAAAGGTGTTTTTCCTCCATGTAAATTTTTAAGTATAATCAATTATCAATCTTTTCATCATTGTTTCTGTATACTAAATCAGACAAGTTTTCCCTATTCCTAGCTTGTTCACTTATATTTCTTGTAGCACCTGAATGGCTTTGTATTTTACATGTAATTCTTTGATCCACTTGGAATTTACCCTACTATATGAAGCAAAGAGAAGATTTTTTTTCTCTGAGCTCTTTATTCATTTTCATAACTACTGGAACTCTTCAACTCTGATCAGTTTAATCATTTCCATAACTACTGGATCACATTTATCCACTCAACAAATCTTCATGGAAGATTTAATTAAATATCTTCATCTCCTATTTGCTTTCTTTTACCTCAAAGAAACTGCTTCCTACTTTATAAGTGATGATATAAAATGCTCAGGGCAAAAAAATAAAATAAAGGCATAAGGGCAAAACAAAAATTATGTGACTATTCTTTATCCTATAATAATAATCCTAATACTTTTACACCATGCTTGCACATACCTGTTTATTATATATGTACTGTTTGTTTCCTAAAAGTGCTTCATATTTTAGGGTCTCGTTTATCTTATAAATGTTTACTTTTTAAATGAGTATTTTTATCTTACAGGTTGTTTTTTCTTCAGATTTCCTCCTAATTCTTAAAGCCTTTAATACTAATTTAACATTTTAGAGATCCATTTCAATAGGTTGTCTACTGTACTGAGCACTGTCCTATGTGACTGGAATATAATGTGGAACAGAGGTACACAGAGAAGCTTTCTCTAGAGCCCAGTGGGAGAAACAGACAAGGAAGTGAGCTATTACAATGCAGAGGGGTGAGTACTAAAATTGGGAACATGTGAGAGCTTTGTGGGAGCAGAAAGAGGATGTCATACCCATATTTGTGTGTGTGTGTGGGGGAGGGACGAGTTGAGGAACACTCTGTTTCTAAACTGAGACTGGAAAGATGAGAGTGAGTTATCCATATGAGAAAGAGAATAGAAATGTGTGTTTCAGGTATTTGTAAACACTGAAAAAAGAAAGAGGGTAATTCATTCAAGAACTAAAGCTCAAGTACAGAGATAAAGAAATTTACAAAGGAGAAAAAATGAGTGCTAAAGAGATAGGAAAGGACCAGAGTGTCAGGTTGGGGCTGTATCTTGAGAGTAACAGGAAAAGAATGGAGGCAGACCCTTGCTCCCATTGCGACAACGAAAGAGGGCAGATCTATTTTCAAAAATTCAAGCTTGGCCCACACAGTGAACCTCTGCTGGAAAAGTGGGAAACTGGCAAAACTTTTTAGTTCGTGGGGCTGGAGTGAATATTTTGAAACAATTATTTTCAACCCATGCATCCTATGGAAGATTTACTTAATTATGCAGTTGCAAGGAAAGCTGGGAACCAGGTCTAGAGCCTCAAAGTGCAGAGGTAAAACATCCTTCATATTTGTTGTGAACATATTCTCAGGAAACAAGACCACCTGGGGTGGGGAGAGAACATGCTACAAACAGAAGCAGGTGTTCCTTCTAGGAAGACAGTCACCAGATTCTGCAGCTTCATGTGGTGAGAGGCGAAAGAGCCTGTCTGGAAATCTCTGGATGACAGTTAGGTCAACCACAATTATTTCAAGGCAGAGGAGAAAAAGACCCTCCAACTTCGCAATTAAAAGCTTACGAGAAGAGTGCCTAAGAAAAAGAGAGAACTAGAGATAGACAAAGTTTTAATAAATTGGAGCAACTCCAAACCAACTCAAATTGACATGGTTAGCCAAAGGGAGAGAAAAGAATCCAGCAAAATACTTCATAATATGCAAATAAAACCCTATGAATCAGTAAGACTGACAATTCTATAGAAAATGAACAGATTCTGTAAAAGAGCATATGCAAATGGCCAAAGAATATATGAAAAAAATGAATAATATCATTAATCACAAAGGAAATAAAAATTAAATCCACAATGTGATTTAACTAAACATCCATCAGAAAGGCTAAAACAAAAACCAGAAAGTCCAAGTGCTGCAAGGACAAGGAAAAACTGGGACTCATACTGTCAATGGGAGTTTAAAATGGTATAGCAATGCTGGAAAACTTTTTGGCAATGTCTACCAAAACTAAATACATGCATACTCACCTACCATATTCATGTCCTACAGCTACTGAAACAAGTTACTACAAACTTGGTGGCTTAAAACAATGTAAGTGTATTGTCTTGCACTTCTGGAGGTCAGAGGTACAAACTTGGTTTAGTGAAACCACAATTAAGGTGTCATGAGAGTTGCCTTCCTTCTGGAGGTTCTAGGAGGTTTTTTACTTGACTTTTCCACTTGCCTCCATTCCTTGGCTTGTGGTCCCCTTCCAGCAATTGCATCCTTTCGATCTCTACTTCCACGGTAACATCTCCTCTCCGACTTTCACCTCCCTTGCACCCCTCTAAGGACCTTTATGACTACATGGGCCCACCCAGAAGATTCAGGATAATCTCTTCACATCAAGATTGTTCAATCACATCTGCAAAATCCTTTCTGCCATGTAAGGTAACACAAGCAAATTTCTGGGAGAGCTATTATTCTGTCTATCACAACTACCTATTTTCCATTTCTGGGTTTATTCCCAAGAAAAAAGGACACAATTGCCAAGCATCATTACTTAAAATAGCTCAAAATGGGAAACCACCTCAACACTCATCTATAATGTGGTGGATAAATATATTCTAACACATTCACAGAATGGATTATTTTATAATGCCGAGAATGACTTACAAGTACATGCAGCAATCTCTAAGACTCTTAGAAACATGTAGAGCAAGAGATTTGGACAACAAACACAAGAGTAAAACTGGATGGTTTTATCTATATAAAATAACAGTAATTTTATTTTATTTATTTATTTATTGCTATTTTAGGGCCATACCTGCGGCATATGGAGTTTCTCAGCTAGGGGTCAAATCGGAGCTATAGCCACCAGCCTACGTCACAGCCACAGCAATGCAGGATCCGAGCTGCATCTGTGACCTACACCACAGCTGACCACAATGCCGGATCCTTAGCTCACTGAGCAAGGCTAGGGATTGAACCCACGTCCTCATGGATCCTAGTCAGATTCCGTAACTGCTGAGCCATGAAGGGAACTCCAAACTAACCGTAATTAAAATAAAAAAATCCATACCATCAGAAATTTGTGGTTTCGGAGTTCCCGTCATGGCGCAGTGGTTAACAAATCCGACTAGGAACCATGAAGTTGCGAGTTCGGTCCCTGCCCTTGCTCAGTGGGTTAATGATCCGGTGTTGCCGTGAGCTGTGGTGTAGGTTGCAGACGTGGCTCGGATCATGCGTTGCTGTGGCTCTGGCGTAGGCCTGTGGCTACAGCTCCGATTAGACCCGTAGCCTGGGAACCGCCATATGCCGCGGGAGCAGCCCAAGAAATAGCAAAAAGACCAAAAAAAAAAAAAAAAAAAAATTTGTGGTTACTCTTGTTAGGAGAATAGCAGGCAGGAACTAGAAGGCAGCCTAAGGGGGGCTTCTGGATGTAGGTAACATTCTGTTTCTGGATCTTGATTTTGTATTGAGATGTGGAAAATTCACTCAGGTATCTAAGTATGATACTCATACTTTTTTAAATGAGTACAGTTGACCCTTGAACAATATGGGTTTGAACTGAATGCATCCACTTATACGTGGGTTTTTTACAGTACTACTACACAGTCTGCAGTTAGGTGAATTCACAGATGCAGAATCACAAATCTGGAGGGCCAACAACAGCAACATGTGGATTTCTTGCTGCACAGAAGGTGCTCTGAGACACCACATTGTTCAAGGATCCCATGCATTTTACTCTAATGATGATTTTTTAAAAGAGCAATGAGAAATCAATGAAAGTTAGATTCAACTGATTTACAATATTTTATTAGTATGTACAACATAAATTTTTTTTGTTGTGCCCACAGCACACAGAAGTCCCCAGGCTGGGGATCAAACCTGCGCCACAGCAGTGACTAACCCAGATCCTTAACTGCTAAGTCACCAGGGAACTCCCTACAACATAATTTTCTCAATGCAGTATTTTATCAGAGAATTACATGATCAAATTTGTCCTGCCAAAGAAAGTTTTTAAAAACTTGCTTTATGATTAGATTTTCTTTCCTTCAGGTTATATAAACTTTGAGTACTTTCATAAAATACTCTTCTTAAGTTTTCAAATTCTCTTTTTGAGCAAGCTACACGTTTTCTTCTTTATGTGCTATATATGGTGCATAGTATGGTTCCCTATAAACTCATTAAAACTTTGTAACGAAAGAATGCTTCAGCTGCAGGGATCAAAATGCTGAAAGGTTCTTAAAATGAGGGATGAGATACCCCAAGTATATATATTTAAGTTGTACATTAACTTTTAAGAAATGCATCACAGTAAAATCTCATTTAACATGGACACTATTCTACATTAAAAAAAGCTACATTAAATAAAGTATTAATAATTGTATAGCTTGTTTATCCCCCTACTTCTTAAGAAGGCTGAACTCCTGATTTATCAATGTATTTTTGGTTTTTTTTCTGTTTGTTTTTGCTTTTTACGGCTGCACCCACAGCATACGGAGGTTCCCAGGCTAGGGGTCCAATCAGAGCTACAGCAGCCAGCCTACGCCACAGCCACAGCAATGCAGGATCTGAGCCACATCTGCGACCTACACCACAGCTCATGGCAATGCCACATCCTTAACCCAATAAGTGAGGCCTGGGATTGAACCTGCAACCTCATGGTTCCTAGTTGGATTCATTTCTGTTGTGCCACAACAGGAACTCCAATCACTGTATTTTTTAAAAGAAAGCAATACCGAGTTTTAGCATATAGTTCAAGGCTTAAAGCTTTCTAAATCTTCAAATGTGTGTATCTCCTGTGTATTCTCTTATTCACACTTGATTTTCCAAAGCACTACAGATACATATATACCATGTTGCTCTCTTAATTGTATGAATCATCTCTTTGACTTGCTTAACAATTTTGAGAGACTAATACTGCACAAAGGGATTTAAATATTTTAAGACTTACTTGTTACCATATTTTAAGCACATTTCAAATAAGCACTGTTTTTAAGTTTTAAGCTTTTATAAAAGGACAGTGGCATTGTTTCTTCCTTGCTTCCTTCCTTCCAGTCTGCAAGCATTTAATGAAGCGTTACAGTGTGCTAGGTACTCTTTCAGACATTGAAGTGCCTGATCAATACAGTATTCCATGTCTTATAGGGAATTACATGCTAGTGGATGGAGAGAAGGGCCCTGGCATAACAAATAATACAGTGTATTAGGAAGTGATAAGAGCTATGGAGAAAAACTAAGTAAGGGAGATAAGACATTTTGGGAAAATCTTTAAATTACAAAGAAGAATTATGATGTCATTTCAGAGTTCAAAATGATGATGCATATTTTTCATGTTTTTATTGAGACTTGAAAAAAATGTATGTATCATAACCCAACAGGTTGGAGAACAAACATTATTATCTGGAAACTGCAATAGAGAAATAATAGACATAAAGTTTAGAAATTATCTTGGAAATAACTATCAGCCATAGATAATTAAAGCAGAACATTTCTTATATAAGCCATTTTGGATCTTCATGGTGACAAATTCAGGCCCCTTTTCTTTTAAATAAAGAAAATTAATTGTCAAACCCCTAGATTATATCTAGCAGAACTTCTTTTTACTAAGCATGAACATTTATAATCTGAAAGAACATGATCCTAACTAGGAAATTTTCTCTTTAGATATTTTCTGCAAAATATTACTTAGACAATCTGTTACATTGTGTATAACTTCACTTCTGCAGATGGTTGCATTTCCTTAATATTGCCTGTCTATAATTTTAAGAAGTACTACAGTACACTTCAGGGACTGTATGTGCTATATAAATGGACAGTACTTAACCAAAAAAACTTACTTTGGAGTTCTCCCAAAGGAAGTTATTACAGTAATAATGTTAGCAAAAGTAACCAACTATTCTGAATGTAAAATAGTGATGGCATTTTTTCTGTCTAAAAATACTGTGTTTTCTCTCAGTGGCTTCTTTGACTACATCAGCCAGTTAAGTTCCACAGGATTAGAAAAACATCCAGATTTGGTAATGAAAAGGTAGGGTGGAGTTCCCCAGTGGCCTAGTGGTTAAGGATTTGGCATTGTCACTGCTGTGGCTCCAGTTCAGTCCCTGGTCTGGGAACTTCCTCCATATGCTGCAGGTGCAGCCAAAAAGAAAAAAGATATGGAAAAAAAGAAAAAAAAGAGAGAGAGTCATTGCTTACTTCAAAACAATTTCAGTAGAATGGAAGATAGTCAAGAGTACATCTAGTTGAGAAACTGACAGTATGAAAATGAAGATAATAAAATGTAAACTACTCTTTGAGAGTAGTTTGAGCACTGCTGAATTAAAGAGGAGGGATTGGATAGTAACGAAAGACAAACTTCCTAGTTTTGTTTTAGTTTCTATTATCAGAGGAGGAAAAATCAAAAGAAAAATGGAAATGCAAAATAAAAAAAGAGAATGATGTTGCTGAGAGATAGGGTAAACAAAGCAGGCAGGCAGTCACCTGTAAATGGGTGGCTTTGAAGCAGTTACCTTGCCTTCTAAGGCCCAAAGGGAGGAAAAAAGGCTTTACTTTGGAAAGAAGGTACAGAACACTGAGCTTCCTCATCACATTAACTGTCCTGATGACCCAGGAGATAAGGATATTACTCAAGTGAGCAGAATGGGAAAAAGAGGGCATTTGGAGAGTGCCAAGGGTTGTAATGGTTAAGGAAAATACGAATGCAGATGACCAATGCTAAGTAAATGACAGTACTATTAAACACACACATATCATATAATATTTTTAAACATCATTTTAATCACTGTCCTTAAAACTAGATGAGGGACTTCTGCTTCTTTCTAGTAAGATGGAGGAACAGGGACCAGAATTACCCTCCTATCTGAAACAACTAAAAAAACCCCCAAAGCAACAGAAAAAACATGAAATAATGTGATCCTTGAGAGATAGGAAAGAAATGAGCTGAACCCTGTAACTGCCAGCACTAGTTTCCAGGCTGAGACGGAGGAAAGAGGAAGAGACTTTTCTGCCCTTATGGTCTCCAAGACCAGGTAGAGAGAAGCAACTGGAATGCATAGGACAGCATGCCCGAGAAGAGAGAGCGGCATTAACAGAGAACTGCAAAGATCTGCAAATGGTTCTCCTTCAATATTCAACAAGACACCAACCAGCATATGTGTGTGAGGAAACTTCCAGGAGTCTGGGGGAGGTAGGGGCAGTAGTTAGAGCAAAAAGATTAGAGAGACTATACCTATTCTTCACACAAGAATGGAAAAGAGTGTCTGTTCCTGAAAGAGTCCAACAAAAAAACCCTCATAATTCACAAACTATTTGGTTGAGTAATAAGAGTCTAGCCTCAGTAGTGGGAAATAATTAGCTCTAGAATAAACACTGCTCAGTTTTTGCCAATAAATCTAAAGAGCAAGACTCTAAAGGACCAAATAATTTTTTAGTAACTTTACAATATCTGAGAATAAGAACATTTATAGGAAGACAAAAGTATCTAGTACCAAACAAGGTAAAATTCATGTCTGATACTCAATCAAAAATTATTAGACATGCAAAGAGTGGAAAAAAAGTAATGATGAGAAGAAAACTCATCAACCAGACCCCAAACTGACACAGAGGACTGAATGAGAGAAGGGTATTTCCATTCCAGTCCCACTTCCTAGGGTTAAACTCTCTCAGTATTTGTGTGATCCATTGAGATGAACTTTATCTTATAGAATTTCTAGTAAAAAATGGGCTAAATCAACCAGTGATAAACACTATTGGAAGATGTAATGGTACATACAAAGTCTGAAAAATTTCAAGTATGCTATGGGTTTTTTTTGTACATTCCTGTCATGTTGAGGCAAGAAATATGCAAAATGCAAATTAAAGAAAGGAAATAAAATATGGTCTAGAATAACTCCAAGGTGTCTATAAAGTCTTTAAAGTGATAAAGTAAATTTTTTTTTTTTTTTTTTTGTCTTTTTGCCATTTCTTGGGCCGCTCCTGCAGCATATGGAGGTTCCCGGGCTAGGGGTCGAATCGGAGCTGTAGCTGCCAGCCTACGCCAGAGCCACAGCAACGCAGGATCTGAGCCGCGTCTGCGACCTACACCACAGCTCACGGCAACGCCAGAACCTTGACCCACTGAGCAAGGGCAGGGATCAAACCCGCAACCTCATGGTTCCTAGTCGGATTCGTTAACCACTGCGCCACGACGGGAACTCCGATAAAGTAAATTTTTAATGAAAACCTGAAAACAGAAACACTGAAACAACTATAAACAGCCTTTGCATTTGCTTTCTTTTATTCTATAAAGTGAAGCATTGATAAATTTTATAATTATGCTTATCTATTTTGTAGGTAAATTTACATCTTTGTATTTTCTTACTGAATGTATTCCATTAAACATAAGCAGCACACAGTGTGAAAGTTAAACACTAAAAAAATTTCATGGTTATAATTATTTTCATAAAAAAACATTACTTTTAAACATAGAGCAAGAAACTATTGAAAGGGTATATTTACATAATAATATAGTTGAATATCTGAAAAACTATCTCCTAAACAGATTCATAAATTGTAAATTTCAAATAAACATGTTGATTTAGTTGGAAAACTGTTAACTTGAGTCAAAGGTGTGTGTGTGTGTTTATTTCACTATTCTTTTAATTTTTCTGTACGTGTGGGGAAATAATAACCTGACTGTGGTATATAAAACTCAGGGATTTGTAACATAAACATTTATATTAAGAAAGAAAAGTTTAAATAAATAATCTGAACTTATTTAGCCTTAATAAACAAGAAAGTGAGCAAAACAAACTCAAAGCAAAGAGAAAAAATAAATAATACTTAAAATAAAAAACAGAAAAATCAATGAAATCAAATGTTGATTTCTGAGATGAATGAAATTAATAAACTTTTAGTTAAAATAGAAAAAAGAGAAGAAAGAAACTAATAACATCAGGAATAAGAAAAGGAATATCACATCAGATTCTATATACATTCAAAGGGTAATATGGAAGCATTGCAAGCAACTTTATGCCAAAAAATTAGGGAACTATGATGACCTGGAAAAATTCTTTGAAAGACAAACTTTCAACACTCACTCAAGAAGAAATAAATGGAGTAATCCTATATCTATGAAAAAAGTTGACTTTGTAGTTAAAACTTCCTATAAAGAAAATTCCAGTCCTAGATGACTTCTTTGGTGAATTCTACGTAGGGAAAAAATAAATACCAATTCTATTCAAACTGCTTGAGAAAACTGAGAAGGAGAAAATAATTCCTAATTTATTATCTGAGGTTAGCATTACCCTTATTCCAAACTGGAAAAGGCATTACAAGAAACAACAACAGAAAAAACCCCTAAGGATTAATATCTTGTAAACATAGAATCAAAAATCTTAAACTTTTTGAAGCAATTTGAATCCAAAAATATAAAAAGGATAACAATGCATCATGACCATGTGATATTTATCCAAGAATGCAAGATTAGTTCAATAGTGAAAAAAAATCAATGTAATTCATAATATTAACAGACTAAAATAATTAAAATCATTTGATCATCTAAATGATTGCAGATAATCAATGGAAAAAATCAACAACAGTTCAAAATAAAAACTGTCAAAAAATTAGAATTAGAAGAGAACATCCTCAATTTGATTGAGGGCATCACTGAAAAACCTACAGTTAAGATCTTATTAAAGTTAACTGAACACTTTCTAAGATTGTGAACAAAGCAAAAACCACTTCAATTCTACACTATACTGGAAGTGTTAGTCAGTGTAGGAAGACGACAAAAAAAGAAAGCCAGATTTCAGGAGTTCCCGTCATCGCTCTGCCAAAACAAATCTGACGGGTATCCATGAGGATGCAGGTTTGACCCCTGGCCTTGCCTTGCTCTGTGGGTTTAGTTTCCGGCATTGCCATCAGCTGTGGTGCAGGTCAGAGACGTGGCTCAGATCTGGCATGGCTGTGGCTGTGGGGTAGCCCAGTGGCTACAGTTCCAATTTGACCCCTAGTCTGGGAATCTCCATATGCTGTGGGAGTGGTCCTAAAAAAAGACCAAAAAAAATGAAAGAAAAGGAAAAGAAAGAAAAGGAAAAGAAGAAAAAAGCAAGCAAGCAAGCCAGATTGGAAAAGAAGTACAACTGTCTTTATTTGCAGACTATATGATCACTGATATAAAAAGTCCTTAGAAATCTCCCCGAGCTACTAGAATAAGTAGTGCAAATAAAGTCAAGGATGCGAGGACAGTACATAAAAATCAACTGTATTTTAACAATGAACAACTGTAAAGTAAAATTAAAAGAACCATTTACAACAGCATCAAAATATATGAAACTGTAATAAATTTAAGATTTGCCAGCCCCGCTCACTAAAAACTATACAGCATTGATAAGAGAAAATTAAAAGACCTAGAGTAACAGGAAGATACATCACATTTGTGGATCACAAGACTCAATGCTGTTCAGATGTGACTTCATCACAAACTGGTCAACAGATTCAATGCATTCCTAATCAAAATTCCAGGAGAAACTTTATAAGAACAATAACCTAATTCTAAAATATATACATGTGGAAATGTAAAGGGCCTAGAATAACCAAAATAATTATATATAAATAAATTAGGAGGACTTGTATGTTAATAATTAAGATGATATGATATTTATACAAACATAGATGTGCAAAAATAAAATGAAACAAGGCAGGGTCAACAATAGTCTTACACATACATAGCAACATGATTTTCAACAAAAGCTCCAGGGCAGTCAATAGGCAGAGTATAACTTTTTAGATATACATGCAAAGAAAAAACTTTGACCCTTATCTCACATCATATATGAAAATTAACTCCAAAACAAATCTAGTAAAACTTCCAAAATAAAACATAAGAGGAAATACTTATGGCCTTAAGTCAGACAAAGATTTCTTGGGTCAAAAAAAATTCTAATTATAACAGGAAAATTAATAAATTGGACTTTATCAAAATTAAAAGCTTTTGTCATTTGGAAGATAATGTTAAGAACATGAAAAGGCGAACCACAGACACAGACAATATCTGCAAAGCATACATCTGAGAAATGACCTAGAATCTGGATATTTGAAAATATTAATAATAAATATATAAAGATATCACTAAGACTCACTAAGACAAGCAATAAGCTAAAAAAATTAAATGAAACTAAAATGTTAGTGATTTTGATATTTCCTTTTTTTTTTTTTTTTTTTGGCCACCCCGCTGAATATGGAGTTCCTGGGCCAGGGATCAGATCTGAGCCTTAGTCACAATCTAAGCTGCAGCGGCAACACGGGATCTTTAACCCACTGTGCCTGGCCAGGGATTTAACCTGTGTCCCAGTGCTTCCAAGATACTTCTGATCCCACTGTGCCATGGCAGGAACTCCAGTAATTTTGACTTAACGAAAGAAGATACACAGGTGGGAAATAAAAATGTGAAAACATGGTCACCACTAGTCTTTAAGGCTAATGGAAATTACAACCACAATGAAAATCCACTAACACAAGAATGGCTAAAATTAAAATGATAATGTCATGAACTGATAAAAATGTAGAGCAAATGAAATTACCATACATTCTTGATGGGAATGAAATCCACCTTAAAAAATACTTTAGCAATTATTTAAATATATACTTATTAAATGATCAGGAAATTCTACTTTTATGTATTTACTGAGAGAATGAAGACATATGTCTACAAAAGACCTTTATGTAAATGACTGCAGTAGCTTTACATAATCACCCCAGACTGTAACAACCCAGTTATCCCTCAACTGGGGACTGGATGAACTGTATATACACCTATAAAACAAAATTTTAATCAGCAATTTAAAAAATGGACTACTGATAATACGCAATGACACGAATAAATCTTTAACTCTGTTGGTATAAAAGAACTCATACTGCATGATTACATTTTTATGAAATCTAGGAAAGGCAAACTTAAATATATATAAATATTTTGTCTTTTGTCCTCTTAGGGCCGTGCCCGTGGCATATGGAGGTTACCAGGCTAGGGGTCTAATCGGAGCTGTAGCTGCTGGCCTTCGCCAGAGCCTTGTCTGCGACCTACACCACAGCTCACAGCAACGCCAGATCCTTAACCCACTGAGCAGGGATCAAATCCACCATCTCATGGTTCCTAGTCGGATTCGTTTCCACTGCGCCAGGAAGGGGAACTGCATGGCAAATTTACATTGATAGAAAGCTTATTAGCTATGGGGAGCCAGGAGGTGGGAAGAGGACATTAACTAGTGCATGAGGGACATCTGGGGGATGATGGCAATGTTCTACATCTTAATTGTGATGTGGTCCTAAGGATATAAACAACTGTCAAAATGCATAGATTTTTCGGCTCAAAATTGTGAATTTTACTGTATGTAAAATATATCTCAAAAAAGCTGACTAAAACAGATCGCTAATGCAGGGTATTCTCTGAGTAGTGTGGTTTATACTTGCAGATGGGATGAAACAGTCCCTAAATAAACCCTGGCCACGCATGAAGACCTCCTCTGTATTCACAGCTTTACTACATACTTTTTTGAAATCCAAGTAGGGAGGCAGAGAGTGTGGTTATTCAATCTGGGGTTGTGAGGGACTAAGTATTTCCATATACTAGGTACTTTCAGTAAATATGAATAAAAAACTAAACTCAATGCAAACTCTTGAAACCCTTTTAAAAGGTCTAGGAACATCCAATGCTTTTACATTCAGTGATTAGACAAAAACACTTAGCAGATACTAGTTAGTTTGTATATATCACTGCTTAGAACTATGCTGTGCTGTTATTTCATTACAGAAACAAACTAAGAAAAATTTTGATATTTGGTTAAAAGCAACTTTAAATTCATGATGTAGGTATTTCATCTGTTCCTTCATCAAATCTTCATTTTAACAACAAGGAAAAAGTTATAAATTCTCTGCATTCTAATATCTCTATGTTAGGAATGAAAATACTCTACAGGCATTAACTAAATTCTTCAACATCAAACACTCTTTACATAGGAAAAACGCAGACAAAGTTCTTCTGACTAAATTATGCAGAATTAACTTATTCTTCTGGAGAATTTTATTCCACAAATTAAGTATGTTAAAAATATAAAAATTATATACAACTCTTAGAACTGAATATGTAGGTAACATAAAAAAGGACAATGAGCCAGGAGTTTTTAAAAATATATGTTTTATAAATTTTAAAGTAAATGAAAAACTTTGTAATGATTTTGTAAAATAAATACTATACTTACAATTTGTTGCTTTATGAAATTGAGAAGAAAGTGCTTGAGTAACTGAATTCCAAAACGTGTATAAAATTTCAGAGTGTCCATCCTATGACCCAAAAAATGAGATATATTCATGAAATTAAAAAAAAAATTAATGGAGAAGACATAGCATTGAAAATGTATTAAAACATATTTAAGTTAAAATTCCTAAGACATCTAACTATCAAATAGTGGAACTGTTAAGTAACTAAGCAGAAATATGTTTATGTCTCAATCATGTCTCATATTCAGGTTAGCAGTCATCACCCTTCTCTGCTACTCACTAGCTATGTGAGTTTGAGCAGCCAAAAAGTAAAACAACAACAAAAAGAAATGGATATTGTGTATCATCAAAAAGTCAAATCAAATCATTGCTAATTTCTTATAAAGTGATGGCAAAACTGATTTTATGCAAAGATTTTATGCAACACGTGCACAGTATATCATACGCATGAGTTTAAAGAGGATCTTTTTCCAACAAAGACTTACTGTATAGCACAGGAAACCACATTCATTCAATTTCTTACAATAACCTATAACGGAAAAGAATCTAAAGACTAATAAATAGAGACAATAGATATGTAAAATGGAATCACTTTGCTATACACCTGAAACTAACACAACACTGTAAATCAACTATAATTTTTTTTTCTTTTTCTTTTTAGGGCAGCACCTGTGGCATATGGAAGTTCCCAGGCTAGGGATCTAATCAGAATTGCAGCTGCCGGCCTATGTCACAGCCACAGCCACACCAGATCTATGCCACACCTGCAACATTCACTGCAGCTCATGGCAACGCTAGAACCTTAAACAGGTGGGGCCAGGGGATTGAACCTGTGCCCTCATGGATACTAGTCAAGTTCATTACTGCAGAGTCACAACAGAAACTCCCATACTTTAATTTTTTTTTTTTTTTTTAGTAGATGTTTTTCATCATATTGAAGAACTATTATAATACATCACATTAACAGAATGAAGGACAAAGCCATGTAATCATCTCAACAGATGTACAAAAAAGCAGTCTGACAAAATTCAATACACTTTCATGATAAAACCACTAATAAGGTAGGAATATGCTACATAATTATCTCAACATAGTAAAAGCAACACATGAAAAGTCTACAACTAACATCATAATGGTAAAAATCTGAAAGCTTTCCCTCTAAGATGAGAAAATTTGGTGGCTGTAGACACACACACACAAAACCCACAAAAACAAACAAACAAAAAAACCCTTGGGTCAATATTTTTTTCCTTCCTCTTTTTTTTTGTGGCTACACCAGAGGCATATGCAAGTTCCCAGGCCAGGGCAAATCATAGCTGCAGCTGCTGGCCTACACCTCAGCCACAACAACACAGGATCTGAGCTGCATCTGTAACCTATGCTGCAGCTTGCAGCCACGCCGGATCCTTAACCCACTGAGCGAGGCCAGGGATCGAACCCACATCCTCATGGATACTAGTCAGGTGAAATAAGCCAGCCACAAAAGGACAAATACTATATTATTCCAGTTATATGAAGGATCTAGAATAGACAAATTCATAGAGACAAAAAGCAGAACAGAGATTACCAGGATTGGAGAAAGAGGAAAGTGGGGAGTTACCACTTCATGAGTTAGTGTTTTGTTTTGGTTTGTTTTAATTTTATGGCAATACCTGCAGCATATAGAAGTTCCTGGGCCAGGGATTGAATCTGAGCCACAACTGTGACTTAAGGTGCAGTATGTTTTCTACTAGGAGTTTTACAATTTCTGGTCTCAGATGCAGGGCTTTAATTCACTTTGAATTAATTTTTGAATTTGGTTTAAGGTAAGGGTTCAATTTCCTTATTTTTCACAGAGAGATCGTTTTTCTGGTACCCTTTTTTTTTTTTTCTTAAGTAAAGGGGGAACTGGGGGACTCAAGGTCTCAGGGACCAAGAGCACTGCCTCAAGAAACCACACTGCTTTTACTGTGTTCTTTAGGATTTTGTCAAGTGAGAAAGGGGTTGTAGGTGCAGGATATAGGTTATTTTAAATTATTTTAAAACTCACATAGCTGGTTGCTGATTGAGCTTTTATTCTGACCTTTAGGCATTTAACAATCATTAGCATTTGAGGAAGCTTAGTATCAGCTATCTATGCATAGCATCTAGAGAATCACCATTGTGCTTCTGCAGACCGCAGCACCTATCTGCAGCAACCCAGTGCACCTAGGTTTGCACCTTGGTTCTCCTTGCTAATGTATACCCTGCTAATGACCCCTCATAAACCCTTTGGGGCCATGAGGCTCCTCTTCCTTTTATTCTTAAGAGGATGTATCATGCTGTATCTGGCACCTTTTGTTGAAGAAACTATCAAGTCTGTGTGACTTTTTAATCTATGTACTATTATTTGTCTTATTTTATCTGAAATTAATACTGTCCCTATGGCTTTCACTTTAGAAATGTTTGTCAATTCATTTATTTTTATTCTTTCTATGTCATTTGCTTTTTTGATGTTACTCTGATAACATTTTATTTTTAAACACTTTGTCTTTTAATAAGAAATTACAAATCAAATATGTTTACCTAACAGGTTGCTTTTGCTTTTATCATCTCCTTTTATGCTTTCTTTGTTATCTGTGTTTGAACTGTGTATTATTTTTGTTTGCTTTTATCTTCCCCAGAGGCTTTTTCTTGTATTTGTTTTGAGTATGTCATTATCTATTCCTACAATTAATCATAAAATCATTTGAAGTAAATCATGTTTGTAATTCCATGGAATTACTGAAATAGATTTCTAGAAATAACAGGAATTCTTCAAAGCTTTTTAGAATTACCAAAGTTAATAAGAAAATTCTAAATCTGAGACTTTCGCTGTCCCCCCGCCCTCATTTTTTCTTTTTTGTCTGCACCCACAGCAAATGGAAGTACCTGGGCTAGGGATGGAATCTGAGCCACAACTGAAACCTACACCACAGCTGTTACAACACTGGATCCTTAACTCACTGCCAGACAGAGGATCAAACCCATGCTACCACAGAGACAATGCCAGATCATTAACCCACTAAGCCACAGCAAGAATTCCTAAACATGCCCTTTTGAAAGAAAACACTGAGTCCCAGACAATCTGGCTACTTCTTCCTTCTTAGTGAGAAATCACCCAAAACCTCAAAGTGAAGAAGTAGGTACTTTTAAACAGAGAAGAACCTAGACAAAGTGCCTACACTCTAGAAATATATTTGAAACTTAACTGAGAATTAACGTTTTCTGAATGTCCATTATGTAATAAGCGATACCAGATATTATCTCATTTAAAACTTGGAACAACCACTAGAATATAAGCTCCATTCATGACAGCAGAGGCCCCATTTTGTTGTTTTAAATTAGCTTTCTTTTTCTAATTAGCCTTATGGTAAAGCCTCATTCAATCCTCCAGATTTTTTTTTTTTTTTTTGGTCTTTTTTTAGGGCTGCACCCATGGCACGTGGGTAGGGGTAGGGGTTGAATTGGAGCTATAGCTGCTGGCCTACACAGCTACAGCTTGTAGCTTGAATCCTGTATCACCAAAGCAGGATTCAAGCTGCATCTGCAACCTACATCACAGCTCATGGCAATGACAGATCCTAAACTGACTGAGTGAGGCCAGGGATTGAACCCACGTCGTCAATGATACCAGTTGGGTTCGTTACTGCTGAGCCACGACAGGAATTCCCAATCCTCCAAAATTTTTAAGCTCTTGTTTTTTCCATACTCTTTTCTTTTTTCTTTCTTTCTTTCTTTTTTTTTTTTGTCTCTTTTTTTTTCATCTTCCCTAGGGCTGCGCTTGTGGCATATGGAGATTCCCAGGATAGGGGTCTAATTAGAGCTGTAGCTGCCGGCCTACACCACAGCCACAGCAACGCCAGGTCCGAGCTGCGCCTGCAACCTACACCACAGCTCATGGCAATGCTGGATCCTTAACCCACTGAGCAAGGCCAGGGATTGAACCTGCAACCTCATGGTTCCTAGTCAGATTCGTTAATTAACCACTGTGCCAGGACAGGAACTCCTCTTTTTTTTCCTTCTTTTTTAACGCTGCATTCTGAATAATTTAATCAATTATATATGCCAGGCTGCTAATTTCTGCTAATAATATAAAATATCCATTTAACCTATCTGCTGAAATTTTATTTCAATGATTTTATTTATTTATTACTTTGTTTTTGCTTTTTAGGGCCTCAACTGTGGCATAACGAAGTTCCCAGGCTAGGGGTCAAATCGGAGCTGCAACTGTCGGCCTACGCCACAGCCATAGCAACATTGGGATCTAAGCTGCGACCTACACCATAGGTCAAGGCAATGCTGGAAGCTTAACCTACTGAGCAAGGCCAGGGATTTAACCTGCATCCTCATAGATACTAGTTGGGTTCCTAACGTGCTGAGCCCCAAGGGGAACTCCCTCAATGATTTTATTTTTAATTTCTAAATGTTCTACTTGGTTCTTCTTTGACCTACCTCGTCATTTCTTAAGTCATTTGTTTCTCACTTTTTATTCCATTCTTTACTTCTAAAATGTATACAGATATTTTAGATTCTTTATTGCTAAATTCTAACATCTGAAATCCATAATGTCCTTCAGAAGTTCTTTAGGAATCTAAAACCTGTTTTTCATTGTCTTTATTTTTCCTGGTGACTCTCGATCATAGCTTCTAGTTTATTTATAGGACTGGTGATTTTTAACTGTGAGATCATAGTTGGCTGACCTTAACATGTGGAGAATTCTGATAGCAAAAACTAGAAATGCTTCTTCTACAGAGGATCTGTGTTTATTTCTCGTGGGAGTAGGTACTGTTGGTACTGTTACCAACCAAGGAACATGTGAGCCACAGTCACAGGTCTCAGTTTAATGCAAGATTCCTCCATCACAGTAGAGCCCCAGCGCCCAGTGGCCAGAGACCATTGCTGATGTGGGCATGTGACCCCAGGGCAACTCCGGCTTTTGCAATGACTTAGAGCTCACAAATCTCCACTGCAGTTTCAACTACTCTATCCGCTTATGGATATCTATGTATGTATAGGCCCCTCAGAGATTTTCTTACTTTTTTCAAAGCCGAGAGCATATTAAAAATTATGCTTTTCTAACATCTAAAATTTGTTTTACAGCAGGATGAGAGCCTTTAAAAATAAATAGCCCCCAATGGCACAACCTTGTAAATCAACTATGCTTTAATTAAAAACAAAAACAAAAACGAAAACTAGTCCCCATACTGGTAAAGTGAAAATCTTCTAACACATATGGATACAACTGTTTATTGATAGGATGTGACTTAGAAATGTAACTGGCTTATTGCTACCTGATCTTGTAAATCAAAATGCCACTGATAAATAGTTAAACATTTTTCTCATAATATTAAAGATTTCATATTTGGCTGTTCTAAATTTTTTTCTGAGTCCTATGTACTATTACCCAATCATTTGAAACGTCTAAAAGGGCAAAAGAAATCACATTCTTTTTCATAGTTAAAATTCTTCTTAGTACTATAGCTGCTCAAAATGCTGAACACATTCCAAATAAAGCCTAATACATCCTACACACATGATTACAAGATTCTGTTCGATGATAAAAATTGCTGGCTTAGAAAATGAAAGTATCATATCTATACTCCCACATACAGCTAAATTGGCTTAATTCTACAGATGAGAATCCACAACCTTTTTCCAATGTGTGGATCTTGAATAATTTGTCAATAATTTGCTACACTCACTTTCAAACAAAGTGTTACATATAGTATTGATAATTACATAGTGATACTAGAACTTTTAACTGGTTTTAAAAAATACCAAAACTGAATTTTTGATGTCTAAAAACTAATTTAAAATGAAATGAGGAGTTCCCGTCATGGCGCAGCGGAAACAAATCCAACTAGGAACCATGAGTTTGTGGGTTCGATCTCTGGTCTTGCTGTGGCTCTGGCGTAGGCTGGCAGCTATAGCTCCGATTAGATCCCTAGCCTGGGAACCTCCATATGCCATGGGTGCAGCCCTAAAAGGACAAAAGCCAAAAAATAAATAAATAAATTAAGTGAGTACAACAGAAATTGACAGAATACTATAAATCAACTACAATAAAAATAAAATAAAAATAAATAAAATGAATCCATTTTTCCATTTAAGTAAGCTTTGGAAAATATAATATGGAAAAGGGAAAAAAGTATATCCCATGTTTAAATGCCATAAGCAATTAATATGACTGACAGGCATAAAGGTGTGTTTTTCAAATTACAGTATGAACAGGAAATAATGGGCTAAACTTACAAGTTAGAGCATTTATTAAATTAAGCAGAAGTAGCATCAGTTTTCTTAATTAAGGAAAAACTTTTGAAAGGCTCTACATCAAAACTATTCTCTTAAGATTTGTTATACCTGATATAATTGGCCCAGTTTTATTTTATACTCAATCCATTTACGCCCTCTTTACATCTTAAGTACTCTTTATAACATGATGAACATCTACTATAAAACCTTCTGAACTTATAAAGCATTCCAGAAACTATCATCATGTAGGATCATTTTTTCTCCTTTTGTACATTACTATGATTAGACTATGAATTCTATCATCTGAAATCAGACATCTTAAAAACAGCAAGGCAGATTAGGCAGTATTATCTTCAAAAATGAAGTTTTTAAAGTAAATACGTTTTTTGTCCTAATAAAAGAACAGTAATTTAACAATTCTCACAAGACCTCACAGAATGAAGGAAAATCATTTTCATTGTTTTCATGACTATAAAATTACCAAATGTTAGATCATAAACTCATGATTCCTTAGTAAAGTGAGACATACAACCATGAAACACTGACAGTAAATCCTTGATACTGTCTTAAGGAAGCATGACTTCTTAATTTCTGAATCTCAACATGAGTATCATTTTATTAAAACCATTAAAACAACTGACTTTCTCACATGGTAGGGTTCTTTATTACCTTACAGTCTATTTGTGACCTTTGAATAAAAGTTTCAAAGATTAAAAAGAACAATTAAAATAATAATCATGATTACTGAGCCAATCTCTGAATTAAATTTCCATTATCTAACTTTCCCTCAGAATACATCAGATCTAAGGGTAGAATTATCATCTTCATTTGATATTTGACATTCTGAAAGATTACAGAACCTACTCATGGTTGCAGAATCAATGAAGGAAATCTTAGCTCTGATTGATACTAAGGCTCAAGGAGCCAGTTCTTAATCACCGTACTATCCTGCCTTTAACACTACTTGAACAGGTATTCAGAAAGGTGACCTTTCACATATTTGGCAGTCCAAATGCTAAAAATAACTACACTTAATAAAAATTATTCCAGAATATTTTAAGATATTTTAAGCACCGAATCAACTTTAACAATTGAATATTAAATAATGAGCATGGCAAGGCAGTCCGTTCATTCTCCTACAGATAAAGTCTTAGAAATTTAACTAATCGAATTTTCCCCATAAACATAATCTTTTAAAAATCCATAAGGAAATACAAATCAAATCAATGAGATAGCAGTACATATTTATTAGCATAGCTAAAGCCCCAAACACTGACAATACCAAATGCTAGTGAAGATGTGGAACAACGCGAATTCTGTTTCTCTGCTGGTGAGAATGCAAAATGATGCAGTCATGATGGGAGACTGTTTGGCCATTTCTTTTTTTCTTTTTTTTTTTTTTTTGTCTTTTTTGCTATTTCTTTGGGCCGCTCCCGCGGCATATGGAGGTTCCCAGGCTAGGAGTAGAATCGGAGCTGTAGCCACCGGCCTACGCCAGAGCCACAGCAACATGGGATCCGAGCCGCGTCTGCGACCTACACCACAGCTCACGGCAACACCGGATCATTAACCCACTGAGCAACGGCAGGGATCGAACCCGTGACCTCATGGTTCCTAGTCGGATTCGTTAACCACTGCGCCACGACGGGAACTCCGTGTTTGGCCATTTCTTACAAAGCTAAACATAGTCTAAAACACAGTAATCACAGTCCTTAGTATTTATTCAAATGAGCTCAAATTTATGTCCACACAAAAACCTGCACATGAATGTTTACAGCAGTTTTATTCACAACTGCCAAAAAATGGAAGCAACATGTCCTTCAACAGGTGAATGGGTGAACAAACTAGGTACATTCATATAATGAAATACTATTCAGTGATAAAAAGAAATAAGCAATTATGCAATGAAAAGACACGAAAGAACCTTAAATGCATATTACTAAATGAGAGAAACCAGTACGAAAAGACAACTTACTAAATGATTCTAATTATACGATACTCTGGAAAAGACAAAAGTCTAAAGCCAGTAAAAAGTGGGGGTAGTTCCCAGTGTGGTACAGCGGAAACAAATTCGATCCCTGGCCTCACACAGTGGGTTAAGGATCTGGCGTTGCTGTGAGCTGTGGTATAGGTCGCAGACATGGCTTGGATCCTGCATTGCTATGGCTGTGGTGTAGGCCTGCAGCTGTAGCTCCAATTCGACCCCTAGCCTGGTATCTTCCATGTGCGCCAGGAGTGGACCTAAAAAGCAAAAAAAAAAAAAAAAAAAAAGAAAGAAAGAAAAAAATCAGTGGTTGCCAGGGGTTAAGGAGATCAGTAGGTGAAGGATGAACAGGAAGAGTATAGAGGATTTTCAAAGAAATGAAACTACTGAACCTCTTTTGTATGATACTATAATGATGATACAAGAAATTACGCATTTGCATAATGCAGTAAGCAGCTTGCACTGATGCGGTGCATTTGTTACAACTGATGGACCATGATTGATGTATTATTGATAGCTAAAGTCCATAATTTATATTAGGATTAGCTCATTGTGTTGTACAGTTATGTTTTGCATAATGAATAACAGATGTTATAATAACCTAATAAATAAATCATATTTTCTGTTCATTTTTGTGTAAAACTTAAGTTGCTCTAAAAAATAAAGTCCAGGAGTTCCCGTCGTGGCTCAGTGGTTAACAAATCCGACTAGGAACCATGAGATTTCGGGGTCAATCCCTGGCCTTGCTCAGTGGGTTAAGGACCCAGCATTGCCGTGAGCTGTGGTGTAGGTTACAGACTCGGCTCGGATCCCAAGTTGCTGGGGCTCTGGCACAGGCTGGTGGCTACGGCTCCAATTCGACCCCTAGCCTGGGAACCTCCATATGTCACAGGAGTGGCCCTAGAAAAGGCAAAAAGACAAAAAATAAAAATAAAGATAAAAAATAAAGTCCATTAATTTTAAAAGAAATCTGTAGGTACTTAAGTACAATAAAAGAGTAATAATTGTAAAAAGCATTTAACAAAGGAAAATGCAAAGTAAGTTTTTTTTGAAAATAAGTTGGCAAGAAGTTAAGTTCCATCCCGTTTTACAGTGAATTACAGAAACATTAGAATCAAATGGCTTATTATTTTATAACTTTGAATACAGTAAATTCATTTTAAAAATCACTATTTTGTATACCTGAAACTAATATATTGGTAATTAACTGTAATTAAAATAAAGAACCAGAGGATTTTTTGAAAAAAAAAAAAAAAAAAAAAAGAATCAAATGGCTTAAAAACAAAGAAACCTGGAAAATGAATTTCTAACTTTCCTACCCGACATGATTTAATAGTGTAAGTTTGTTTATATTAATATTATAAACCAAAAGAAAATATCTGTTAACTGAGCTTTCAGTGAATTTCAAAATATGGACTTTTCCTTATAAAAATGTAATAAATAAATTAAAAAATTTTTTCTGAAGAATCTGAAAATAAATGTATATATGTATATATATATAACTGATTCACTTTGCTGTACACCTTAAATTAACACAACACTGTAAGTCACCTATACTCCTACAAAATTTTTAAAAAATGAACTTTTTCTGGTAGACTGCAATCTGATAAAAAGGTATTTGCTACAAATCATCTTTCTAGGAAAACAAAGCATTAATTTCTAAATAAATACTATAGAAAGCATATGACAAATTCTAAATCATTTTATTTTGAATTATTTACGCTGTTTTAATTTTTTTTTTTTTTTTTTTTTGTCTTTTTGCCTTTTCTGGGGCCGCACCCACGGCATATGGAGGTTCCCGGCCTATGCCACAGCCACAGCCACTTGGGTCCAAGCCACGTCTGCAACCTACACCACAGCTCACAGCAATGCCAGATCCTTAACCCACTAAGTGAGGCCAGGGATCAAACCCGCAACCTCATGGTTCTTAGTCGGATTCGTTAACCACTGCGCCACGACGGGAACACTTCTTTTTGCCTTTTCTAGGGCCGCACCCGAAGCACATGGAGATCCCCAGGCTAGGGGTCCAAATGGAGCAGCAGCCGCCAGCCTACTCCAGAGCCACAGCAACGTGGGATCCTCAACCCACTGAGCAAGGCCAGGGATCAAACCCATACCCCATGGTCCCCAGTCAGATTTGCTAATCACTGAGCCACGGCGGGAACTCCCTGATTTTTTTTTTTTTAATATATTCAAAGATTTAAAAAACTAAACTACTGGAGTTCCCGTCGTGGCGCAGTGGTTAACGAATCCGACTAGGAACCATGAGGTTGCAGGTTCGGTCCCTGCCCTTGCTCAGTGGATTAACGATCCGGCGTTGCCGTGAGCTGTGGTGTAGGTTGCAGACGCGGCTCGGATCCTGTGTTGCTGTGGCTCTGGCGTAGGCCGGTGGCTACAGCTCCGATTCAACCCCTAGCCTGGGAACCTCCATATGCCGCAGGAGCAGCCCAAGAAATAGCAACAACAACAACAACAACAACAACAACAACAACAAAAAAGACAAAAAGACAAAAAAAAAAAAAAAACTAAACCACTAAATCACAAAGAAATTTCAGTACCAGGAAATATCCTTAAAAACTGTAAAGCTGCAAAAAAAACTAATAGTGTAAAAACATTCTGTTTATAACCTTTTCTTCAAAAAGAAATTACAAGAGGCTCTTGGTCTAGATATTGACCTTCAATGACCCAAGACACCTGATACATGTCATCACCTTTTCAAGTTTAAATTTTTCTAAAGATCTTAAGGATCATTACTTAGGGCCTCAAATCATCGTAAAAATCCTACACTTTTTAATTTTTTTACAAAGGTTTTCCTGTCATTGATAACTATTTCAACCAAATAACATTCTTACATTGTTGTTTATCATATAATTAGCAAGAGTATGTGTTTACAGCTTTATAATAATGAAAGAGACTATTTGAAGAAATTATAGTGAATATACTAAAATTTATGTGCTGTCTTTGCAATTTATAATGGATATTTTTCCTAGAGTTTTTTTTTACTTTTTTCTTGCCCTGGAATTCCCAAATATATGGAGTCAAAAGTTATTTTGGACTTTTTAAAAAACATTGATTGTTTCTGAATACAGATGAGAACAATGAACCCCAAGCCCCAAGAAGGACTAAATTTTTATTAATAAATATTACCTTAAAAAAATTATCAGGAGTTCCTTTCATGGCCCAGGGAAAAGGAATCTGACTAGTATCCATGAGGACACAGGTTTGATCCCTGGCCTTTCTCAGTGGGCTAAGGATCTGGAGTTGCCATGAGCTATGGTGTAGGTCACGAATGGAGCTTGGATCTGGTGTTGCTGTGACTGTTGGGTAGACCAGCAGCTATAGGTCTAAATTGACCCCTAGTCTGGGAACCTCCATATGCTGTGGGTGTGGCCCTAAAAAGCCAAAAAAAAACCACAAAAAAACAAAAACAACAACAAAAAAAACAAGCAAAATTAACAAAAAACAGTATCAACTAAACTGTAAAGTTATTTTAAAATTTATAAATCTAAATATTTATGTGTGTTGCATATGACTACATTCTTAAAAAACAGTGTGAAAAAGTAATTTTTATTGGTTTTATTTTAAATAAGATTTTGTAAGTAAATAAAAAGGATGAATGAAATGAAAGCATATATCCCTAGTCCTAATAAATCTTTTTAATCAGTTATAATTCACACACTTTAAAAACCTGGCCCATATAAGTTGCCAGTCTTCATTCACTCTGATTTTTGACAAGAATTGATACACGGGTTTTATGTAGAAACTTTGCCCAATGAAATAATTATAACAAACAAAAGTCTCTTTAAATGGCGTGTTATTTTTAATCTTTGCTTTAGACTCTTGAATATAATGGTTTCATTATAATTGTTATGTTGTTAACAGAATATTAAGTAAACTATTGAAAACAAATAAAAACATATACAAGGAATTAGATAGTAAAAGCCTGCAATCAAGCCACTCCATATAAAGATGCAAAGAATTTGGGTAGAAAGATGGCCACAGCCAGAAGAAATGAGCGATATTACCATGTGTAGCTGCTTGCCCATAAAAATGAAGATCTGCTATTAGTGCTCTCAGGCTCAAGGTGAGCGTCTATGGAAGTCAGTGTTCCACAAATGCTGTCACAACCTACTGGAGGAAGAATTAAGTGTGTCCTAACTCTAGTAGGAGAGGACTCTTAGAAGCTTGCATTTAGTGTTTCCTTCAGACTTCACCCTATGTACCTACCCTATGTTGATTCTGGTTCAGATACTTTTTCTTTTTTTTTCTTTTTAGGGCTGCACCAGCAACATGTGAAAGTTTCCAGGCTAGGGGTCAAATCAGAGCTGCAGTGGCCAGGCCAGCCTACGCCACAGCCATTGCAATGCAGGATCTGAGCTGCATCTGCCATCTACACCAACAGGTAACATAGGATCCTTAGCCCACTGAGCAAGGCCAGCGATCAATCCCGCATCCTCATGGATACTAGTCGGGTTTGTTTACCCTGAGCCCCAATGGGAACTCCCAGATACTTTTTTTCTTCCAGTTTTTATTGAGATATAACTGACATGTAGCACTGTATGAGTTTCAGGTACACAGCATAATGATTTGACTTACATACACCATCTATCACAATAAGTTTAGTGAACATCCAGCATCTCACATAGATACAGAATTAAAAAAACAGAAAAAAAAATTCTTTGTGGTGAAAACTCTTAGGATTTGCTCTCTTAACAACCTTCACATCTAACATAGAGCAGTGTTAATTATATTCATCATGCTACACATTTTATCCCTAGCATTTATTTATCTTGACATTGGAAGTTTGTACCTTCTGACTGCCTTCATTCAATATCCTCTCACCTTACCCCACTCCCAACCCTGTCTCTGGTAACCAAAAATCTGAGCTCTTTTTCAGTTTGTCTGTTTTTGCCATATAACTGACCTAAAACACTATGTTAGTTACTGTTGCACAACACAATGATTCGGTATTTCTGTATGATTAACAATAATCACCATGATATGTCACCACACAAAGATATTACATAATTATTGACTATATTCCTCAAACTGTATATCTCATAGCCATCACTCATTTACTCTGCAACTAGAAGTCTGTATCTTTAATCTCCCTTCTCTTCTTCTCTCCTCCCTTCCCTCTGGCAACCACCTATCTGTTCTCTGTAACTTTAACTTGATTTCTATTTTCTTACGTTTGTTCATTTGTTTTGTTTTTTAGATTCCCATATAAGTTAAATCATCCAGTATTTGTCTTCCTCTAACTTGCTTCATATACTTTCACTATAATATATTACAGCCACAAGCAGGACTATGTATTGAGTGCTGTGACTCCTCCTAACAAATCACCAAACTTGGGGGTGGTTTTAGAGATCCCCAACACAGGAAATAATATATTTCAAAATGAACTACAAAGGAAACTATCTACACCAGGATGCTGGAAACCTGGAGTTTGGCGCAAACTCGTTGTGGCGCAGTGGAAATGAATCCGAAAGTATTCATGAGGATGCGGGTTCGAGTGGGTCGGGGATCTGGCAGTACCATGAGCTGTTGTGTAGGTCAAAGATGCAGTTTGGATCCTGTGTGGCTGTGGCCAGCAGCTGTAGCTCTGATTTGACCTCTGGCCTGGGAACTTCCATATGCCACGGGTGTGGCTCAAAAAGCACACACACACACACACACACAAGATTTAATGATGAATAAAATAATTAGCTGTTCCAGTCATCATTATCAAAAACATAAAAATGAATCAATAAACTGTAGACTCAAAGATTTCTATGCATAGAAGGAATTTTTGTGCCCTATGAGGCAGTAGATTGGTAGATAACAGAAGGCAGACTTTAGAAAATGAAAAATTAATATAGCAATGTGCTTTATAGGAATAATTAACTGAGTGGATCCTACCATCTTCAGAGAAGACTTTATAAGACAATATAACAACCAATAAAAAAACCTCTTAAATGACAAAATTTTTCATCTTACTCTATTGGGACTTCAAAAAACTTTTACAATAAATCATTTATATGACAGAAAATGTGAAATTACAATACGCACTTCAGAAATTAGTCTATAAATAGTATTAGCTAGCATTTACTCAATAAACAAGCATGCAATGAAAACTTGTGGCTGTCAAGACATTTATTTCCCTTTAGCTATTTGATATGTAGCTTCTATGTAAGATAGAAACACAACACTGGTTCAGTATCTTCCTGAATTCTTCAATAAAGAGATAATATTTCCATTTAAACATACCTTAACTATTTCTTCAATGAAACAAATGTGAGAGACAGGATCTCTCTTCTTGGCTAATATTTTTTGTAGATGTTGTACCTAAAAAAGGAAAAGAGAGAGATAATGTATATAATGGAGTATTTTCAAATGAAATAAGTACAAAGCATTGGCATTAGAAAGAGTAAGGAAAAAAGCATTTTGCTACCACTCTTACAAACATTATAATCAGCTAGCATCGGTAATCTGAATGCTTAGAGATTTTTAAGAAACATGCCCAAGGTCATACAACTTAGAATAACCAGGAATTAACCTGTAATTAATGGTTTTTGAAATCTCTAAAATATCTACCTGGCCACAAACAGTAAAAATATGATCCACAAGTTTCTCCATATTGGTCCAGAGGGAAGCACGAAACACTGCAGTGTTTCCTGGCGTTGGCATCGTAGATCGTCCAGGACCCCCTGTTTATGTGACAAAAAGAACCATGAAAAACAAAAATTTCCAAACATAACAAAGTATATATTACAAAAAGCACATGAAGGCTAAAAACTGAGAAGTTCCTTTTTGATGAAATAATAATTTCTTTTCTTTCTTTCTTTTTTTTTAAATGACTGTACACATGGCATATGGAGGTGCCCAGGCTAGCAGTGGAATTGGAGCTACAGCTGCCAGTCTACGCCACAGCAAGGCAGGAACCTTATCTCACTGAGCGAGCCCAGGGATCGAACCTGCAACCTAACAGACATGATGTTGGGTTCTTAACCCGCTGAGCCACAATAGGAATTTCAAGAAATAAGAATTTCTTTTGAGTGATATAATAAAAAAAAATTTAACTTTTTGTGTTTAAGGAAGGGACATAAGATATCTCTCTCTCCCTCTGTCTCTCTCTCTCACAGACACACACACACTATAGCCAGCAAAGATAATACGGAGAACAGAATGAATGAAAAGGGTTTCCTAGAAGGGGGAGCTGGGGTGGTGGAAGACAGTTCCGGGTGAAAGGAACATGGACAGAAGTGGTAAGTCTCTGGACCACATAAGTGTTTTACATATTTCAAGATAAATTTAAATTTTGAAAGAATGAAAAAAACAAACTATAATTTAATACAAAAAATACAGAAACACATAAAACTAATGGTCAAATTAATAATACAACCACGCATGGGAAAATAATTAATTCAAGTAATTTTAATTTGCAGAATCCTGACTTTAGTAAGATATATTTAGGTGAAAAAAGAATTGTAACAGAGTATTACATGGTACTTAATAGATGTGTTGCTTGAAAGTAATGCTGAAACTAGTTTAGCTATATTTTAGAATGGTACAAACCAAGGCTTTCAGTATCAACTGAATAAAGATACAAATACGTAATGGGAATTAGACGTATTTGCCAATTCTGTTCTCTAAAAAGAGAGAAATGACAACTCTTTAATAGAAAAGAGTATTCTTAATACCCAAATTTTGAAATCCATGGCACCATTCCCCAATAAAAGAAACTCATTGGAAAAAAAAAAAAAAAAAAAACCTCATTGGGAAAAAAAAAAAAAAAGTGATTCCCTATCTGGAGCAGTGAAAACAGAAGATGAGGAGTTCCCGTCGTGGCGCAGTGGTTAACGAATCCGACTAGGAACCATGAGGTCGCGGGTTCGGTCCCTGCCCTTGCTCAGTGGGTTAAGGATCCGGCGTTGCCGTGAGCTGTGGTGTAGGTTGCAGACGCGGCTCGGATCCCGCGTTGCTGTGGCTCTGGCGTAGGCCGGTGGCTACAGCTCCGATTCAACCCCTAGCCTGGGAACCTCCATATGCCGCGGGAGCGGCCCAAGAAATAGCAACAACAACAACAAAAAAAAAAAAGACAAAAAAAAAAAAACAGAAGATGAACCTGGTATATATTGCACCAGAGAACAAAATACATGTTCAAAGACAAACAGGCAGGGAACTATAGCCAATCACTTGGGATGGAACATGACAGAGGGTAATTGAGAAAAAGAATGTATGTACACGTGTAACTGGGTCACTTCTGTATGGCAGAAACTGAGAGAACATTGTAAATCAACTACAATAAAAAATTCTTTTTAAAAGAGACAAATGGGAATCCCCGTCCAAAATAATAATGATGACAATGGTCTATAATATACTAGTTGATTAAAAAGTGTGGGAACTGATGCTTACAGAAGAGTGTCAGTTAATAAAAGCAGAAGGAATGACAAAATTAGAAAAAAGCAAATCATCACTTTATAACTGCTAACTAGTAAATAATTGAGGGAAAAATTATCACTGGACACTAAAACACTGGGTAAAATGTTACGGAGAACAGGATATTCACATGGTCTATCAAAATACGACCACAAATTACTTACTTATTACAAAGGAAAGAGTAGTTTTTATAAGAAGCAATCTGGCATACACCATAATAACCAATAAGCAATAATGAGACAAATTGACATAATTTTGGTGCTTCCTGCTATGATGTAATGAGAAATATACAACATTATCATCTTACCAGTTTGTTCACCCTGAATGAAATCATGAAGAAACAAATTCAGATTGTGGGGCTCTCCAAACGTGTTTATGCCTTAAAAGGCAAAAAAAGGCAGCAGGGTTGTTTTGGATTAAAGGAGAGCAGAGACAAGATAACCAACAGAAAAGCGTAATTGCTGACTGGCTCAAGTTGGGAGGAGGAAAAGCAGATATAAAGAATATTTTGTGAAAATAACTAAAAAATACTGACTAGGATTACATGCTAAAATAATATTAACCTATCGATGTGAAATTTCTTGAGTGACAGTGATGCCTGAGAATGTTACTGGATATAAGAGATACACACAACTATTTGTACAGATTTGAAATGTTTCAACATAAAAAGAAGCAATTTTAAACTCAAACTGAAAAGCATACATTTCAATCCAAATTAAGCTTAAAAACCAGGCAGTACAAGAGCCCAGTAATGACTAGTCTATCCTGCTTTTACAGAGGGCAAGAATCAAGAAAACAAGAAGCTATGTTTGTAAGCTTTTCATTCTAATTTTTCCACAACTCCAACTTTAGAAAAGAACTACATATTCCTTTAGTAAAGTGATGGTATTATTCTTTACTCTGATAATAGTGGAAAGCAATAAGAAAAGAGACATATAAAGGAGAGAGACATTGGCTTTAAAAATATGAGTAATTCCAGAGTTACCATTGTGGCTCAGAGAGTTGAGAACTGTATCCGTGAAGATACAGTTTGATCCCTGACTTCACTTGGTAGGTAAGGATCTGGTATTGCTGCAAGCTGCAGCATAGGTCATAGATGCAGTTCAGATCCAGTGTTGCTATGGCTATGGTCATAAGTCTACAGCTGCAGCTCTGATTTAACCCCTAGCCCGGGAACTTCCATATGCCACAGGTGCAGCCATGACAAGAAAAAAAAATAATAATAATAATTACTGTTCAAAACTAGGTCTAATTAATTCTTAAAATTATTTGCAATGCTGTACAAGGAATACTAAGGAAAAGTGTACATGGACCAGAGAGCTAATACTAAAACAATATACAATTGTCTCAGGTGGGAATAGCTCCTCACCAGAGCAAAGCCTCCCCCGGAAAATGCTGTGGGAACCAGTGTCAAGGTGGGAAGACCTGAACTGTAACTAATGAATTGCTAGAGCTCAGTGTGGACAACTCTGAGAGTTAAATAAGCAAAAGAGGATCCCACAGTATTGTGAGCTTTACCTTCAAAGGTTCAGCTAGGTTACATGATGAATAATGAAGAAAAATCCCCTCAGGCTCCCAGCAGGAGCATGGGGGAAATCATTTTGATATACACCAGAGTACTCTTGTTCTTTTCTTTTTTGGAAAAAAAAAATGTTTTTCCTTGTTATGAGTACTCTTAGGATTTGCTCTCTTAACAACTTTTATATATAACACACAGCAGCAGTGTTAATTATGTTCATCACGCTACACATGATATTCCTAGTACTTACATATCTTATAACTGGAATTTTATAGCTTTTGATGGCCTTTATCCAATTCCCTCTTCCCCTCCCCTCTACCTCTGGCAACCACAAATCTAATTTTTTCTGAGTGTATCTATTTGTTTTTGAAGTATAATTGACCTACAATATTACATTCGTTCCTGGTATATAACATATACTACTACATATCCAAAATGGTCACCATAAGCCTAGTGACTATCTGTCACCATACAAAAACATTAAATAATTATTGACTGTATTTCCCACACTGTACATTTCATACCCATGATTCATTTGTTTTTTAACTGGAAATTTGTACCTCTTAATATCCCTTAACCTATCTCTCTCCTTCCCCTAACTACTTCCCATCTAGCAACCATGTGTTTGTTCTGTGTATCTATGATTCTCATTCTGTCTTGTTATGTTCATTTGTTTTGTTTTAGAGACTATACGTAAGTGAAATTGTACAGTATTTATCTTTCTCTGTCTGACTTATTTCACTTAGCCTAATACCTCTTAGCCTAATACCTCTAGAGCCATCTATTTTGCCATAAATGGCAAAAGTTTATTCTTTTTATGGGTAATACTCCACTGCATATCACTTTTTGTTTATTGATTCATATATTGATGAGCACTTAGGCTGTTTCCATATCTTGGCTATTATAAATAATGCTGCTACAGATATAGAGGTGCATATATCTTTCAAATTAGTATTTTCATTTTCTTTTGGATAACCCAGGAGTGGAACTGCTGTATGTAGTTCAATTTTTTTTTTCTTTTTTTTTTTTTTAGGGCCACACCTGTGGCATATGCGAGTTCCCAGACTGAGGGTTAAATAGGAACTACAGCTGCCAGGCTATGCCACAGCCACAGCAACTCGGGATCCAAGCAGCATCTGTGACCTACACCATAGCTCATGGCAATGTCGGATCCCTGACCTGTCAAGTGAGGCCAGGGATCGAACCTGAATCCTCATGGATACTAGTCAGATTCATTTTCTGCTGATCCACAACAGGAACTCCCTAATTTTATTTTATTTTATTTTTTTTTAAGAGCAGAGAGCACTCTTTTCTTAACAAGGCCTAGTCTCCGGAGAATTAATGAAAACTAATGAGAACCTTACCTGCTAGGGTGTTATCAGATCCTAACTGAGTTGGGAAAGGAAATAACCAACCCCAGCCCACTCTAGTCATCCTTCCCCACCTAAAGAAGAAGAAGAAAATTTTAAACCTGTGTGAAGTTCCAAGTACAAAGGTATAAGCTCACTAAAAGAGTAAGACCTAATAATAGCACCATAAAATGCTTTCCCCTCCCCACACATCTCACTACATTATTAAAGACCTATTTACAGCAGTACCTGTAGAAAAAAAGAACAACTTGCAAGGTATAACAAAAGGTCAAAAACTCAATTTTAAGAGAAAGAACAAGCATCAGAACCAGACAAAGCAGGGGTATTGAGATTACCAAACCAGGTATTTAAAACACTCAAGATTAACATGCTAAAGTCTCTAATGGGTAAAGCAGACATGCAAGAACAGATGGGTAATGAGAGCAAACAGATGAAAATCCCTGTGAAGGAGACAAAAAGAACTACTAGAGATTAAAAAAAAACCCAAAAAACAAAAAACAAAACAAAACACTGTAACAGAAACGAAGCATGCCTTTGATGGACTTTTTAGTAGACAGAGCATGGCTGAGGAAGAATCTGTGACCTAAAGGATCTATCGATACAATCCTCAAAAAGTATTTAAAACAAAATGAAACAGAAGAAAATATCTAAAGACTCTGGGACAACTACAAAAGGTATAACATACCATATGGTAAAATAAAAAGGAGATGAGAAAAAGGAACAGAAAAAAATATTTTAAACAATAAAGACTGAGAATTTCCCCAAACTAATGTCAAGGATCAGGACACAGATCCATGAAGCTCAGAGTCCTTCAAGCTGGATAAATGCTAAAAAAAAAAAAACAAAAACAAAAAACTAAAAAACAAGCAAAACTTATGCATATCATTTTCAAATTAAAGAAAATCAAAGAGAAGGAAAAAATCCTAAGTCAGAGGAAAAAAAAATTTTACATATAGAGAAACAAAGAGTTACATACAACTTTTTAGAAACTGTGCAAGCAAGAAGAGAGCAGAATGAAATATTTAAAAGTTGAGAAAAAAAAAAAGAGCCTAAGATTCTGTACTATGCAAAAATATTCCTCAAAAGTTAAGAAGAAATAAAGAGGGTAATTAATGATATGAAAGCATATATTTAAAAAGAGAAAGATCTAAAATCAATTACTTAAAAAAAATAGAAAGATCTAAAATCAATTACTTAAGTTTCTGTCTTAGGAAACTAGGAAGAGTAAACTGAAGACAAAGAAACAAAAGAAATAATAAGGATATCAGCACAAACCAGTGACAATGCAAATAGGAAATGAATAGAGAAAATCAATGAAACCAGAGAGCTGGTTCTTTGAAAAGATTAGTAAAATTTTTAATCCTATATCCAGGCTAACTAAGGAAAAAAGGGAGAGGATACAAATTACTAATATCAGAAATGAAAGACAACATATCACCGTGTAGATCCCATGTTAACTGAAAGTATGACAAAGGAATACTATGAACAACTCTATGCCCACAAATTTGATAACCCAAATGAAATAGACCAATTCCTTGAAAGAAATCTGCAAAAGTTCATACAAGAATAAAGAGATAATTGGAACAGGCCTATAACTATCAAGGAAGTTGAATAAATACTTAATAGTGATCCAAAACAAAAGCACAGGCCCAGATGGGTCCAATGTGATCTACCAAACACTTAAGGAAGATGTTATACCAATTCTCTACTACCTTCTTCGGAAGACAGAAGCAGAGGGAACATTTTGTGACTCATTTCATGGGAACAGTATTACCCTAATACTAAAACCAGGCAAAGATAACACAAGAAAATAAAACTACAGACAACATCTCATGAACAGAGATGTAAAAATCCTCAACAAAATATTAGCAAATAAAATCCAAAAATGTATAAAAAGGTTTTGGCAGTATCACCAAGTGGGATTTACCCCAGGTATGTAAGCCTGGTTCAATAGTTGAAAACCAGTTTATGTAATTCATCACATCAATAGGCTAAAACAAACAAACAAAAAAACTTCACATGATCACATCAATACATTTGGTCACATTTGACAAAATCCAACACCCATTAATGTTAAAAACTTTCAATAAACTAAGTATAAAGGAAACTTTATTAACTTAATAAAGACTATTTATTAATGCAGCTAACATCATACTTAATGATGAGAAGTGTTCCCCTTAAGATTAGGTACAAGGTAAGAATGTCCCCTCTCACCAGTACTTTTCAATATTATAGTGTAAGTCCTTGCTAATGCAATAAGGCAAGAGAGGGAAAGAAAGGCATACACTGGGAAGTAAGACGTAAAAATGCCTTTGTTTGCAGATACACAGATGGCAAATAAGCATACGAAGACATGTGCCACATCATACATCATCAGGGAAATGCAATTTAAAACAACGCTGAGATACTAGTACATATTTATCAGAATGGCCAAAATCTGGAACAGCAGTAAAACCAAATGCTGGTGAGGATATGGGGCAACAGAAACCCTCTTTTACTGACAGCATAAACACAAAATGGTAAAACTACTTTGGAAGACAGTTTGGTCGTTTCTTAATACACTAAACATACTTTTACCATACAATTCAGCAACTGTACTCTTTGGTATTTACCCCAAAGAGCTGAAACTTATGTTCAGACAAAAACCTGTACACAGATGAAGCTTTTGTTCAAAATGCCAAAATTTGAAAGCACTCAGAATATTTCACTAGGTAGATGGATAAATAAAATGTGGTACCTCCATACAATAGAAAATTATTTAGCACTTAAAAAAAAATCTATCAAGCCATGAAAAGACATGGAGGAAACTTAAATGCTTACTAGCAAGTGAAAGAAGCCAATCTGCAAAGGCCACATAATGTATAATTCCAACAAGATAACATTCTGAAAAAAGCATTAATTATATTCATACAGAGACAATAATAAGATCAGTGATTATGAGGGCTGGGATGAGGGAGATGAATAGGCAGAGGATTTCTAGGCACATGAAAGTATTGTTTGATATTATACTGATGGAGATATGGCATTCACTATAAGTTTGTCCAAACCCATAGACATACAAAACCAACAGTAACGCTAGTATAAACTATGGACTTTGCGTGATTATGACATATCAATGTAGGTTCACCAATTATAACAAATGCAGCACTCTGGTGAGGGATGTTGATAATGAGACAGGCTTGTGTGTAGGGATGAGGGTATGTGAGAAATTATACTTTGCTCTTAATTTTCCTGTGAACCTAAAACTACTTTAAAAAATAGTCTTAAAAAATAAAAATTTTAAAAAGGATGAATAAATAAAGTGATGGTCCCTGTATACCCCTTCCTTCCTAGTCTCATTTTCCTTGATCTCCCTCCCTGCCCCAAGCTAATGTTATTTTGAAATTAATGATTATTACAATGTATATATTTATACTTTCATTACATATGTATGCACATAAAAGAATATATAGCACAGTCTGTCATGTTCTTAGGCTTTTAGTATGTATCATACTGTATCCTTCTGAAACCTGTTTTTTTCATTTAAGGGTGTTCAGAATTATCTATATTGATAAATTAATTTAAATATTGTATACTAGTCTACTTAGTAACTCAAGTTTATTCATTTTTCCAGTGCAAACGATGATTTTCAAAGTTTAACTATTACGAATAATAGTAAAATAAAAATTCTTATACATAGATGCCAGTTTCTCTAGGGTATATTTTTATAAGAGAAAAGGTAAGATTATAAGGTATACCCATTTATAAAAATTTTTCACCAAATCTGTGGCATGCAGAAGTTCCCGGGCCAGGGACTGAAACCTATGCTACAGCAGTGACGTCAGATCCTTAATCCACTGAGCAACCAGGGAACTCCCAAGGTATGCCATGTGTAACCTTGGATATCAGTTTGATAAAACTGACTATAGTGGTTGAAACACTTTATTCTCCAACAATCAGAGTACAGGAGTTTCTGCATTCATCCAATATTTGGTCCTATCTTAGATTAAGATTTTGCCAATTTCATGACTGAGAAATAGCATCTTGCATCATTTGTATTCCCTTCTAACTCATTCATATCCTCTAAAAAGAGGCTGAACATCTTTTCCTGTCTATTGGATGTGTTCTTCTATAGCTGCCTATTTATAGTCTTTATTTTTTCAATTGAGTGGTTTATCTTTTTCTTATTGAATTATAAACTTTCGGATACATCCTGGGTAACATGTTTTCCCCTAAAATTATAATAATGTTACTTTTTTTTTTTTCCTGTCTTTTTCTGTCTTTTTGCTTTTCTAGGGCTGCTCCTGCGGCATACGGAGGTTCCCAGGCTAGGGGTCGAATTGGAGCTGTAGCCACTGGCCTACACCAGAGCCACAGCAATGTGGGATCCAGATCCGAGCCGTGTCTGCGACCTACACCACAGCTCACGGCAACGCCAGATCGTTAACCCACTGAGCAAGGGCAGGGATTGAACCTGCAACCTCATGGTTCCTAGTCAGATTCGTTCACCACTGAGCCACTAGGAAACTCCATAATGTTACTTATTTTTAGACGTTTGAGACAATCTTAAACATATAGAAAATTTGAAAATATAGAGAAGATATTTTTTCCTGAATCATTTGGGAATAAGTTATTGACATGATGCCCTATCACCCAGGAAAGCTTTAATGTGTATTTCCAACAAAGAGGACATTCTACTACATAATCGACAAGATCAGGAAATTAACATTAAAACTGCCAAGGTAACATTAAAAAAATAACAGTGGTTATTCTTCTTAAAAATAAGAGAGGATTTATGCTTAAGGCTTCGACATTAAATCATGGTATCCACTCCTCAACAGATGATAATAAGGCTTTAAAACTCTTTATCCTTTCAAAGGGGGGGGGGCATACATTAGGACTGACAGCATGAGAATAACTGCTTTCAATTTTTTCTATTCTTGACAATACAGGAGGGAATGAGATTAAACTGCTTCTGGAAATTTAAACATTAGATCAAACTTTCTGAGAATAATTGCAGGGAAAAGCTGACAGTGAAATCTTCTCTGGCAATTTCTTTTCAAAGCTCTCCTTTTGGGATGGTCTTAATACAGACCTATTCAGAGGCGAGGGCTAACCTTTGAAAATCCCTTTAAGATCTGAGATTCTTTTATCTCTTTTTATCTAGTGCAAATTATTTATGAGTGACATATATCCTGTGTTATTTAAGGCTGTGTTTATATAACAAACATAAAAATAATAATCAATGGTTGCAATTTTTTAAATAGTAGCCCTGTATCAAGAACTCTGTTATTAATTTTACATGTGTCATTTATCCTTGAGGACAACTCTATGATATTAGAGTATCTTCTTCAATAGAAAAATAGGAAGAGAAAAAAACTGGAGACAACAGTATAGCCAACACTTTCGGGACTTTGTCTGTACTACGAAGAAATCAGACAGAAAACTGAAGGAAGAAATGGAGTCAAGATAGATGTGTTTGCCCGTCTTTACACAGAAGATACAATAAATAGCATGACTCTATGTGATGGGAAAGAGACATAATAAAAGAAAAACCAATGATGTGGCAGACAGAGGGGATCTTTTAAGGAATGGCTGTGAGGGATGGAATCTAACATAAACAAAGAGCACTTGGTCTCTCCTAGGAGCAAGCCCAGTTCATCCATATTAACTGCACAGCAGACAGACCATAGGCAGAGAAGTGCAGAGTTTGCATCGCTTAGAAAAATGAGATGTACACAAAAAGTGTAATCTTTCCTGTGTATGAAGTGTGTTACACAAGTGGATGTCATCATCATGCATGTTTTGGCAGGAAAAGGCTTAGGACTGCTACCTTGAATCGACCTACCCCACTGTGAATCTACTGCATTTTGTTTTCTTTAGAGTTTGCTGTAGTTGTAATGTTCCCAAAGCTTTGATCAGCTTCTATCTCCACTATATTTAGCCATTATTGCTCCTGAGTACCAGAATCAGGAGAAAAAGCTCAGAAAGATGAGATAGAGATCGTATTTCCTTAAAAAATATTTTCTGCCTCAGTAAGTACATATGAGGATAAGGATTTCAGAAAGAAAAAAAAAAATGTTTCTTTTTTTCCTTGCATCTGTTTCCTCTGAACTAAAAGAAGACACAGTTTATAGTTTTTATCTAGAAGTTCTGAATATACCAATTGGCCAGTTCAAGTCACTGATTAGACAAAAAAGTTATAAATAAATTCTAAAACATAATTTCTTCTCTCATTTTCTGTCTACTAAAAAATGAGTCATTGGATTACTTTGAGACTTGAGTGTTTCACATACTATTCAAAGAACTTCTCAGTTATAAATAAATAAAGAAGCTAAATATAAACCGCATCCATACCTCTCAGAGCTGACTGGGAAGGCTGAGTCAAAACTTTGATGTCTAACGCACTGTTGATATTTTCTTCTATGGTAGCACAATATCCATCCACGACACTGGTAATAGTATCCTTCAAAGTTCCAAGATTATGGAAAACCTGAAGAGCTGTTCCGACCTGGGTTGGATTCTTTAAAAACGTGGTGGTGGGGTTGGTTGGGAATAGATATAAATAGGAAAAGAAACAAAACCAGCATGAATCCACAACTTTAAGTGGCACCTGAACAGTTACTACCTTATTTTATTGTTTTATTTTTACTACCATATCTTAAAATTATCACAGACAAGAGCAAAGGCAATGTATTTGAAACATATATTACTTTTAGTCATTTATTTCATAAAAGATAAAGTTCAATACCACATGTATGACTTTCTCCCTTTTCCTTTTCCCTGTCAAAAGATAACAAAATCAAAAACCTTTTATGTTATTAGAGCGTATTTAAATTTTATCACCAATCCTTATGAAGACAGCCATGCTGGAACTAAAAAGAACCCTACATTCATTTACAGAATAAATAAATGAATTCTGCAGTTAACTGAGGACTGAGCCATGCAGACTGATACTATTATTCATTACATTTCTCATTCATTTATTTATTCAAATCACAAATATTTAAACAGTTCTCACTATGGGTCTATCTTGCTTCTATGTGCTAGAAATACAGTAATAAATAAAACCAACTGAGTAGGTGCCCTCATGGATCTTATATTTACTGAGAAATATGTAAAAAATAAATAGAATAGCAGCTAGTGATAAATGCCGCAAAAGGGAAGGAGTAAGAAGAAAGAATGATATGGAATAATACAGAGGGAAAAGTCAGAGAAGTCACCTCTAGAATGATACATAAACAGAATCCTGCACCCAGTAAGGTAGGAAATCTTAGGAGGATATGAGGAAATACAGTTCTGGGCAAAGTCACCAACCAAAGTACAGGGTAAATTGTGCTTGGTAGCTAGTGAAACAGCAATTAGGCCATGATGGTGGCTGGAGCAGAGTGACTGAAGCAGAGAGAGGTAAGTAAAGAGATGGGTAGCAGAAATACTCTTGATGAATAGATTTAGGTCCACAGTGATATAAATAGTTTGCTGGACTTGTCACTAAGTAAATGACTGAATCATCAGGACAGATCTTGTACAGCAGTATATATATCTAGGCCCAAACAGCTGAAATTTCTCTTTAATTTATGATTCAGTGTTTGTTATTAATGGCATATAGTTAAAAAGTTAAGTAATTTCACTAACATTTTCTTGACTGTTAAGTTTACAAATAAGAAAAAATGTTATTTCTGAAATCTACTGGTGTTAGTAATAGTATATGCTGGCAGGCAGGCAGACACACACACACTCTCTCTCAGAGGTAGAGAAGAATCAGCTTAAGGAAAATATCAGGAAACATGGCTGGTGAATGCCAATATCCATTTTAGATTTTCTAAAAAATTAGACAAGAAAAAGAAGCCAATGGACATTGCCTCCTACTAAAATATATTTTAATGAAACAAATTCAATTTGATATGATTATAATAGAATTTTATCTAGGCTATACTGTCAATTCTGTATCAATGTACTAATAAAGAAAAAGGGAGACAGCTATTTTATACAAAATTATTAACTAAAAATACACGGTATAGCACTTTGGGTTGCTATTAGTTCCATTCCATCCATAGTGATTTTCTTCTCTTACTTTTCAGTGGATATCAAGAATCAAAATTAGAAGAAGGAAAAGAAATTTTTCCTATCACTATTCAAATGTCTACATAGTCTAAAAAAAGCATTGCTTGAGCAATTTCGAAGACTATTTCCATCTTATGAAACTAGAAATAGAGATACATACAATAAAATTATATTTATTGCCTTTATTATCCTCAAAGGACCTGAAAAGAAGTTCCTCAACATATAGGGTTTCAGTGATGTACAATTAATTCTGTAACTTCAACAGCTTACAATGAATGCACACTGAAAGTTAAATGTACATTTTTTTGGGGGGGAATTTTTCTGTGTGTTGTTTTATTTTCCGTGTCCATGACATGCAGAAGTTCCCCAGCCAGGGATCAAACCCGCGTCACAGCAGTGGCAACACAAGATCCTTAACTAACTGAACTACCAGGGAATTCCATGAAAATTATATGTTTATGTTAATGGTCATATTTCACTTCAAAGATCTAACTAAAATGGAGTCTTTATAAGTTCCTACTCCAAAAATTAACTAAAACCTTTTCAAAATGGTAACATGTACAATGCATTATTAAAGAAGCATACAATATCAGAATGGCTATGATCAAAAAGACAAATAAATGTTAGCAGTGATGTGGGAAAAAAAAGGAGACCCTTGTACACTGTTAGTCAGAATATAAACTGAGGCAGCCACTATGGAAAACAGTACAGGGATCCTCAGAAAGTTAAAAATAATGCCCTAAAATCCAGTGGTTCCACTTCTGGGTATTTAGCCAAAGAGTACAAAAATACTAATTCAAAAATACATATGTACCTCTATGCTCACTGAAGTGTTATACAACAGCCAATATATATGGAAGTAACTATCCATCGATAGATAAATGGATAAAAAAGATGTGATAGATACACTGCAGTATTATTCAACCATAAAAAGAATGAAATCTTGACATTAGCGACAACATGGATGCACTTAGAGGGTTCATACTTAGTGAAATAAGTCAGAAAGATAAATACTCTATGATCTCATGTATATGTGGAGTGCAAAAAACAAAACAAATGAACAAGCCAAACAAAACAGAAACAGACAGAGATACACAGAGCAAACTGGTGGTTGCCAGAGCGGAGGGAGCTTGAGGGGTTAGGTGAAGTAGGTGAAAGGAATTAAGAAGTACAAACTTTCACTTACAAAATAAATAAGTCACAGGGATGTAGTGTATAGCTAGGAAATACTGTCAACAATATTGTGATAATTTGCATATAACAGATGGTAATAAGACCTATCATGATGATCATTTAGTAATGTATTTGATGTCAAATCACTGTTGTACTAAAACCAACATGAAATGTCAAACATACTTCAATAAAAAGCATCTAATATAGCAAATTATTATACTATTGCTATACTAGCAATAGTATAATAATTTATACTACTTAGAAAAATTCTAGATGTAATTTTAAGCTTGCTTTTTCTATTAATGCCAGTTTTTCTATTAATGCCAGTAATTCATACTCACAGTTTAATATAAACATATCATCTGTTACTTGAGAAATAAATTTATTATCTAAATAATAATTTGAGATAAAATTCTTTAATACACATACAGAGGAATTTTTAAATTATATAAACATAGCTTTAAGAATTATCACAAAATGGGGAGTTTCCATCATGGCTCAGCAGAAACAAATTTGACTAGTATCCATAAGGATGCAGGATGCAGGTTCACTCCCTGGCCTCGTTCAGTGGGTTAAGGATTCGGCGTTGCCAAGAGTTGTGTAGGTTGCAGATGCGGGTCAGATCCCACGTTGCTGTGGCTATGGGGTAGGCCAACAGCTACAGCTCTGATTTGACCCCTAGCCTCAGAACCTCCATATGCCGTAGGTACGGTTCTAAAAAGATGAAAAAAAAATTATCACAAAATGAACACACCTATGTAACTACCACCTATACCATGAAAACAAGTATTAGCAGAACCTGTCAATCTTGTATAGTTTCCCCAACTGCATGTCTCTAAATACTATTTTTTTTTTTAGGACAAACATTCATGGATGAAGTATATTTATTTAGACATAATTCATTGAAACTCTAAACACAACTGTTCTTTTTTTTTTTTGAGTACAGTTTCAAGTTTTTAATTTTAGCCATGAGTCAGCCATGAACACATAAATATTAAACTCACTGCCTTACATAAAGGCTCTGACTCCCCTCTTTGTTCCACTCTACATTTTTACGAAGATCAAGTTTCTTTTCATCATCTACTTTTTTTTCCTGTAATTTCCTTTGTTAAAGTATTATTGAAGTACAGCTGTTGTGATCATTTCTGCTGAACGACAAAGTGACTCAGTTATGCATGTACACATATCCATTCTCTTTCAAATTCTTTTCCACAGAGATGATTATAGAATATTGTGTACGGCTCTCTGTGTTATACAGGAGGTCCCCTTTGGCCAATCATTCCATATACCAGAGTGTGTATCTGCCAATCCCAAACCCCCAGATAGTATGACTATCATAACTTCTAACACCATTCATTAGATTGACCTGTTTTTGAATTTTACATAAATAGAGCCATAAAGTATTATTTTACGTTTGTCTTTGTTTAGTCAATATCTTATTTGTAAAATTCATCCATGTCATTGCAGGTAGCAATAGCTGTCATTTTCACTACTATGGAGTATTTCAGAGTAGAAATCTACCTTAGCCTATCCATTCATCCTCCTGCATTATCATGTTATCTTTGAATAATCTGTGTTTCTTCCTTTACAGTCATTCTTCATTTATTGCTTTTTCTTATCCCTTGCTAGGATATTCAGTAACCTGCTGAGTAGAAGTAACAAAAGTGAATTAAGGAAGTTCTATTCTTGGTCTACCAAGAGTATTTTTTTCATAGACTGGTGCTGAATTCTACTAAATGCTCTTTCTGTATGTGTTGAGATTATCAATTTTTTCTTTATTGAAGAAATTACATTCTAATTCTAAACTAAACTAAAGCCATCTTGGTCATGATGAATTATCCTTTTCAGATATCCCAGAATTATATTTGCTAATATTTGTTTAGTATTTTTCAATCAATTTTTAAGATAGCTAGTAATTTTTCTTCCTCATAATATTCTTATTTTGATTTCAAGTTTACACTGGCCTTAAAAAATAGTTAACTGTTCACTCTTTCTCAACTCTTGGACCGTTTATATATCACTAGTTTATTTATTAAGTGCATGGATGAATTCACCAGTGAAGCTACCTGTCTTGGCAGTTTTCTATAAAAGTGTTTAATGACTTAAAAACTCAATTTTGTCAGTAAGACTACTCAGATTTTCTAATTTTCCCATTGTTATTTTGGTAGGCTGTTTTTCTAGAAATTTCACAATTTCATCTAAATTTTCTAATTTATTGGTATAAAGCTATGTCTAATATTCTCTTATTAACTTTTTAGTTTCTGTTGGATCTATAATTAGATCAATTCTTTTAATTCTTAGTACTGGTGATCTGCGGCTCTTTTAACAAATAGTTTTCCTCCTCTCATCAGTTTTTTTCAATGTTTATCAACATATATTAATCTTATCAAACCAACTTTTAACTTCGTTGATCCTTATAACCACCTTTTGACTTTGTTGATCCTATTACAAGCTTTTGTTATTTCTATTTCAGACTTTGGAGTCACATTTAGATCCAAATTCAAGCCCTCACATTTGTGGCCAAAATGGTAGCAAATTACTTAACCTCCCTGAGACTTAGTTTCCTCATTTGCTCAGTGACGCAAATAATAGCATCAGCCTCAGAGGTAAATGAAATAATCTGTATAGCTGATCTAGCACTGAAGATAGGAAGAGGAGCTCAACAAACTTTCATTACCTTTACTTTGATCTGCTGGCATCATAGTATAGTGGAAAGAATGTGGTGTTTTAAAATTAGATAGTCTAAGGACAAAAACCCAGCTGTGCTATAGATAAGCCATGTGCCTTGGGACAACTGATCACTGATACAATTTTACTTTACATAATTAATGTTTATTCTTAATCAGATTTTAATATCTCTGAGGGAAGGTCCAAGTTTTTGTTCAGTGCTATACTGGTAGCTTCTAGTACAAGTGCTAGAAAGATAGGTATTCAAGAATTATCAGTTGAGGAAGTGAACAAGTAAACTTTCTGATGTAGTTTGCTAATGTATTTGTGTGAATGTTGAAAAGACTACTGAGGTAACTAATATAAAATGCCTGATATTCAGTATCTGAGTAATAGAAAACATTGGTTCTCAGATAATTTATTTTCTTCTTGTCTTTTCGAGGCCACGCCTGTGTCATTTGGAGATTCTCAGACTAGGGGTCAAATTGGAGCTGAGCTGCCAGCCTATGCCACAGCCATAGCGATGCTAGATTCAAGCCGTGTCTCCTACCTACACCACAGCTCACAGCAATGTCAGATCCTTAGCCCACTAAGCGAGGCCAGGGATCAAACCCAAGTCCTCATGGGTACTAGTTGGGTTCGTTAACCACTAAACCATGACGGGAATTCCCTCAGATCATTTATTAATATTCTAAAAAAATTCTTAATGCTGAGAATAGTCTTTGTTCCAGTTCCTAAGAAATTCTTATCACCTCATCTTTAGTTAGCACTGAAATAAGTAAAGTTACCCAATAGATCCTATTTAAGTAACTCTGAGGGACTCAGCTCTCTCCTCATGTCCAATTTATAAATTTAAAAATGATGAGGACTGATGAAAGAAGGAATCCCAAAGCCACCTGAAGAACTTTTTTTAATAGAAATGTAGCCAACAAGACCTCAACTCAAAAAATTCAAAGTCCACTAGTTAGAATTCTAACTTCAGATTGAGGCCTGGTTACTGTATTTTCAAAGTTCTTCAGATGTAGCCACCAGGGAACCAACATTTGGTAACCACCCGACTAGATGACTCTGTAAGACTTTGAAAAATAAGAATCATTTATTCATGTGAAGACAGAATTTTTTGGTAAAAAGAACACAATAAACAGAGAACTAATAGAGGAAAGCTACAAAGTATGCTTGAGTCATATACAGGTTTTATTGCCTGGAATTTTGCATACATGGAAAAAAAAAAGGATAATGTTATTCAGGCAAATAAGGGTCTGGTCACTGACAACCTGGAATAGCATTCTGCGAAATTTCCATATTATACATTGGTATTAGTTAAGTCATTCATGTTTTCTAAATATTATAATCTATGTTATTTGAGGAAGTAAAAATAATTACATTAGCTGAGGCAATATTTCTTTTTTTTTTTAAAGGAACCATAGCTTGAACTAGGGAGTTAGGATGAGAATACAAAGAACAGGACCGAATAAAAGATTCGGAAACACTGAAAAGAAACTGGACACTGACTGACTACAATGGACAGGAGGTAAGAAACAATCTACCATATACTGAAGCTTCAAGTGTGGGGGACTAAAAGCATGGAAAAAGAAAAAGGATAATCCAAAGAGGGAGATCACCTGGGTGAGTGGGGGGGAGAGTGGTGGGATGGGAGGGCGAAAGGCCACTGCTAATCAAGTACTAGCTGTTAGAGACGCTGGGTCCAAGGTGCCAAGAGACATTCTTGGTAGGAAATGAGAACACTTTTGAGATGAATAATCACAGGAACGTAGTCTGAGTAGCAAGCTAAATTGACATAATACATAATGAAAATGAGGTGTTAGAAACTATAAATCTTTAAGGGAATAAAGAACAGAATTGGTGAGAGGACAGAAATTAGGATGATAGAATATTCTCAGCAAAGTTAAAACTGGGACCATCAAAAAAATTGGAAATGAAATAATTTAGTCAAGCTATAATTTAAATGAACAGCATCTCCTAACGATAAAGAACATTAGTGTCCCTTCCGCACCATTCTTCCTCAAAACAGACAAATACCACGTATTTTTGACCAGAGGCTTTTTCTGGACTGTGATTGATAATAAATTATAGGTTTTTAGTTCCCTCATGTGTATGAGGGGACTGAACTAGATGAATTCTATTACTCTTACAAATAGTAAAACACAGTGATTTTACTATCTTTCAACGTGTATCATTCACTCCATACTAGCACTGTACAAGACATCAGTAATGAAAAAAGAAAGCAAATACATTGTTGTCTGACCTTTCAATATCTATGGTCTAATGGAAGATAAAGACATTAAAGCAGCAATTAGCAACTACTATGATAGGAGTTCCCATTGTGGCTCAGCAGAAATGAATCTGACTAGCATCCATGAGGACGAAGGTTTGATCCCTGGCCTCGCTCAGTGGGTTAAGGATCCGGCATTGCCGTAAGCTGTGGTGTAGGTCACAGATGTGGCTCAGATCCCGAGTTGCTGTGGCTGTGGTATAGGCCAGCAGCCACAGCTCTGATTCGACCCCTGGCCTGGTAACTTCCACATGCTTCAGGTGTGGCCCTAAAAAGACCACAAACAAAACAAAACAAAAGAATCTACTGTGATAAATGAGAGGAGCAATGGAGAGTTTAATGAAAACACATAGAAGGACAACTAAATCCACTAATCTAACACCTGAAAGAGAACTACACAAATCTAGAAGTGTAAAGTCTGAGTTGCCTTCAAACTTTTGGTATATATAAAAGAATCACCTGGACGAACTTGTTAACTGAAAAGGGAGGCATGTGAAAGACTTGTAAGGTTTTAGTTTTTTTAATCTAAATGCTGGTTATGTACATCTGCTTTGTGAAAAATTCATTGAGCTGCACTTTTATGATGTATGTACTTTTCTGTTGATTATTTTTATTATAAAGTCTAAAGTAAATAATAGGAAATGAAAGAGATTATGACAAAAAAATGTAGATCAGAAAAGGTCTATGCTTAAATAGCTAAAATAGGAGTTCCCGTCGTGGCGCAGTGGTTAACGAATCCGACTAGGAACCATGAGGTTGCGGGTTCGGTCCCTGCCCTTGCTCAGCGGGTTAACGATCTGGCGTTGCCGTGAGCTGTGGTGTAGGCTGCAGACGCGGCTCGGATCCCAAGTTGCTGGGGCTCTGGTGTAGGCCGGTGGCTACAGCTCCGATTCGACCCCTAGCCTGGGAACCTCCATATGCCGCGGGAGCGGCCCAAGAAATAGCAACAACAACAACAACAACAACAAAAAGACAAAATACAAAAAAAAAAAAAAAAAAAAAGCTAAAATATCATTCTATAATGCTTCACGGTTTTTTCTGGGGCAAAGATAATAGATTAAATAAATGACAGATGAAATTTAAACTATTAAATAATCATAAATTTGTGTAATTTTTTCTCAAGGCAATATAAGCAAGTTTTATGTGAATGTGTATGCACAATCATAATTACCTATCACTACTTTTAAAAGTAATGGCCTTCCCAAATATTGCCTAATGTGAAATATGTATTTTGTTTTGCTTTTGCTTTTGCTTTTTAGGGCTGCACCTGAGGCATATGGAGGTTCCCAGGCTAGGGGCTGAATTGGAGCTGTAGCCGCTGATCTACACCACAGCACAGCACCGCAGGACCCAAGCTGCATGTTCGACCTACATTACAGTTTACAGCAACACCAGATCATTAACCCACTGACTAAGGCCAGGGATCGAACCCACAACCTCATGGTTCCTAGTTGGATTTATTTCTGCTGCACCACGACAGAAACTCCTGAAATATGTATTTTGGTTTTCAATTCTGTAATGGACTAAACGTTTGTCCCAGCTCCCTGCTCCCCACCCCCACCCTAATTCAGTGAGGGTCTAACTCCCAAGGCTATGTCAATGACAATACGACAATAGTATGGTTTTTTTTTGTTTTGTTTTTTTTTTTGTCTTTGCTATTTCTTTGGGCCGCTCCCGTGGCATATGGAGGTTCCCAGGCTAGGGGTCGAATCGGAGCTGTAGCCACCGGCCAATGCCAGAGCCACAGCAACGTGGGATCCGAGCCGCATCTGCAACCTACACCACAGCTCACGGCAACGCCGGATCCTTAATCCACTGAGCAAGGGCAGGGACCGAACCCACAACCTCATGGTTCCTAGTCGGATTCGTTAACCACTGCGCCACGATGGGGACTCCGACAATAGTATGTTGAGGTGAGGGAGCTAATTAGCGTTAGATGAGGTCATGAGGGTCCCTGGTCTGATGGCATTAGTGACCTTATAAAGAGAGACATCAGAAAAGACACTCATGGACATGGAGAACAGACTTACGGTTGCCAAGGGGGAGGGGGAAGTATTGGGAATTTGGGGTTAATAGATACAAACTATTGCCTTTAGAATAAATAAGCAATGAGATCCTGCTGTATAGCACTGGGAACTATATCTAGTCACTTATGATGGAGCATGATCATGTGAGGAAAAAGAACATATATATGTATGTGTAACTGGGTCACCTTGCTGCACAGTGGAAAACTGACAGAACACTATTAACCAGCCATAATGAAAAAAATAAAAATCATTATTAAAAAAAAAGAGAGAGAGACAGACATCAGAAAGCCTGTGCACGCTCCCTACATGTAAGGACAGAGAGAGAAGACGGCTGTCTGCAAGTCAGGAAGAGAGCCTTCAGCAGAACTTGATCTTGGACTTTCCAGCTTTCAAAACTATGAGAAAATAAATTTCTGCTACTTAAGCCATCCAGTCTTGTTTGTTATGGCAGACCAAGATGCCAGATGTTTAAATGCTTTCCAAACAGATTAAATTTTAGAGACTGTAGTGGGTTGAATATGTCTCCTCAAAATTCATGTCCAGACAACTCTTCAGAATACGACCTTACTTGGGGGCAGAGTCTTTGCAGCTGTATAATTAAGTTGAGATGAGGTCATACTGGATTACAGTAAGCTCTCAATACAATGATTGATGTTCTTATGAGAGAATACTACATGCAGTGAAAAAGGCCACTTGACAACAGAGGCAGAGAATGGAGTGATAACAGTTATAAGCCATGGGACTACAAGGACTGACTGGGGCCACTAGAGGCCAGACATGATTCTTCCCTACAGCCTTCAGAGGAACCATGACCCTGGCAACACCTTCATTTGGATTTCTAACCACTAGAACTGTGACAGAATAAGTTTCTGTTGTTTTAAGCCACCTATTTTGTGGTAATTTAATAAGACAGTAGCCCTAGTAAAAATGCATATGCTTGCAACTCAAGTGTTCACTGAATGGATCAAGAAAATGTGGTAATCATGTAATGAAATATTATTCAGGCTTAAAAAGGAAAGAAATTATATCACATGCTACAACATGGATAATTTCAAGCACATTATGCTAGGTAATATAAATCAGTCTCAAAAAATACCATATGATTACATTTTATGAAGATAGTTATATTTATGTGAAGACAGTGTCTAGAGTAGACAAATCCATGGAGACGGAAAATAGAATGGTGGTTGCCAAGGGCCAGTGGACAGAGAGGAATGGGAGTTGTTTAGTGGTTACAGGGTTTCAGTTCAGGGAGACGAAGAGAGCTCTGGAGATGGATACGTGATGATGCAAACCTACATAACACTACAGAACTGTACACTGAATGAGGATGATGATGGTAAAATTTTATGTTATGTGTATTTTGACACAATTTTAAAAATACAGGAGTTCCCTTCATGGCTCAGTGGTTAATGAACCCGACTAGGATCCATGAGGATGTGGGTTCAATCCCTGGCCTTGCTGGGGGGGTTAGGATCTGGCATTGCTGTGAGCTGTGGCATAGGTTGCAGACGTAGCTCGGATCCTGCATTGCTGTGGCTGTGGTGCAGGCCAGCAGCTGTAGCTCTGATTTGACCCCTAGCCTGGGAACCTCTATATGCCTCAGGTGTGGACCTAAAATAGCAATAATAATAATAATAAAATAAAAATACGGATGCTTGGATTTCATCTTCAGACAGCCTAATTTGATAGGTTTAGTAAGAAGGCCAAGGGATCTGGATAATTGTAGTAAAAATAATGTTTCTGCTGTAGTCATACAGTAAGGCCCTATTATGAACCAGGCATTATTTTAGGGGCTTTACACAGGTGATGTCTAATCTTTCCCCAAAAAAACATTCCAAATAGCTACTATTGCTCCCTAATGAAAGGTGGGAAAACTGAAGAGTAGAGAAGTTAGCTGAAGTTCCAAAACAAAAAAAGAATAAATGGCAGAGCCGGGATTCAAACATTAAAATGTCTGATTTTAAAGTTCAAACATAAGACAAGACATCATCAAACTCATGGAAGAGAACATAGGCAAAACATTCTCTGACATCAACCTTATGAATATTTTCTCAGGTCAGTCTCCCAAAGCAACAGAAATAAAAGCAAAAATAAACCAATGGGACCTAATCAAACTGAAAAGCTTTTGCACAGCAAAGGAAACCAAAAAGAAAACAAAAAGACAACTTACAGAATGGGAGAAAATAGTTTCAAACAATGCAAATGACAAGGGCTTAATCTCTAGAATATACCAGCAACTTATACAACTCAACAGCATAAAAACCAACAACTCAATTGAAAAATGGGCAAAAGACCTGAATAGAGGTTTCTCCAAGGAAGATATACAGATGGCCAACAAGCACATGAAAAAATGCTCAACATCGCTGATTATTAGAGAAATGTAAATCAAAACTACCATGAGATACCACCTCACACCAGTCAGAATGGTCATCATTAATAAGTCCACAAATAACAAGTGCTAGAGGAGATGTGGAGAAAAGGGAATCCTCCTGCACTGCTGGTGGGAATGTAAGCTGGTACAACCACTATGGAGAACAGTATGGAGGTGCCTTAGAAAACTATACATAGAACTACCATATGATCTAGCAATCCCACTCTTGGGCATATGTCTGGACAAAACTTTCCTTAAGAAAGACACATGCACCCACATGTTTATTGCAGCTCTATTCACAATAGCCAAGACATGGAAACAACTCAAATGTCCCTTAACTGATGATTGGATTAGGAAGATGTGGTGTATATACACAATGGAGTACTACTCAGCCATAAAAAAGAACAAAATAATGCCATTTGCAGCAACATGGATGGAACTAGAGACTCTCATACTGAGTGAAGTAAGTCAGAAAGAGAAAGACAAATACCATATGATATCACTTATATCTGGAATCTAATATATGGCACAAATGAACCTTTCCACAGAAAAGAAAATCATGGACTTGGAGAATAGACTTGTGGTTTCCCTGGAGGGAGGGGGAGGGAATGGGAGGGATTGGGAGCTTGAGGTTAACGGATGCAAACTATTGCTTTTGGAACGAATTAACAATGAGATCCTGCTGTGTACACTGAGAACTATGCCTAGATACAACGCAGCATGACAATGGGAGAAAAAAATTATGTATACATGTATGTGTAACTGGGTCCCCATGATGTACAGTGAAAAAAATAAGTGTGTTGGGGGGAAATAACAGTAAAAAATAAATTAAAAAAAAGTTAATGCTTTTCCTAAATAACAATTATTATTTGCAAATAATTGTAAGTACCAATTAAGAAAAGTCTGGTTTTCTTTAAACAGAAAAATAAAGTTAAAAAGTAAGTAGGAGAATGACCAATGAATGCTACTACTTTGCTTAGTAAGAACATTTAAGAAAATTATCCACTATCATTACTTGATGAAAGAAAGGTTATTTATTTATTTACTTTGCTTTTTTAGGGCCACACCCATGACATATGTAAGTTCCCAGACTAGGGGTAGAATCAGAGCTGCAGCTGCCAGCAAGAGCCACAGCACTCCAGATCCAAAGTGCATCTGCAACCTATACCGCAGCTCAAGGCAACACCAGATCCTTAACCCACTGAGTGAGGACAGGGATGGAACAGGCATCCTCAGAGATACTAGCTGGGTATTTTACTGCTGAACCACAATGGGAACTACCAAGAAAGGCTACTTAAATAAGAAAAATAGGGGGTGATTCTCAGAATAAGTCACCTGGTTCTTATTTTGAATATTAATGCAAACTGATACAACCTCAGCATGAATGCTAGCAACCTACAGGTCATTGTTGGGAGGTCGGTACTTATTTTATCTTTCTGTACAAATAGGCCAGCCAATCTTGCTTGTATACAAGGTAAGTCTCCCTGAAAAGTGCCCAGGAAAAAACTCTTTCCTAGTACTCAGGGTCCCTGTGTTCTCTGGGAAGTTTGATGGTTTTAACTCAGCAGTAGACACTTAATCAACTCCTTGCCTCATTCACCTGGCTCCCCATTCTCTCCTGCAAATCACAACTTTTGCATGGTTTAAATCAGAAAAATCACAAATTGTGCTTAATAGGATCCTCTTTATCATTCCACAGATAATCCTGACAAATACACTGTGAATAATTTAATCAGCTACTCAACTTGGAACTGCCTGCTTTCTGGGCCTCTTTTCTCAATGCTTCAGGATCAGCTCTAGGACTTCTCTGTTTCCTTACACCACCTACCCAGCCTCCCCTCCTTTATAAAAAAAACCAGGCTCATTCCTGGCACTCTGTGAACCTTGGGAGGGCCACATTCATTGCACTGTCCACTCTCAACTGTGGAAACAGTGTACTATATGGAGACGCTTTCTCCCCAGACAGTAATGATTAAAATGGCCTTATAACCAATGATTTTATTTCGTCAACACAACATAACTGTGTATTGGAACTGTGTTGCAATAGTTATATTGGAATAACTATTACGATGCTCATTTTACAGTTAGGAAACTAAGATATCAAAAGGTAGACCCACAGTTGCTAAGTGGCAGGCTGACTCTAGGCCTTGGCCCTATCATCCCCTAATCCATACTCTGAAACAGATCATCCTGTCACCATTTGACTCTACATTTCCAGATTATATCAGTTTTGCAGGTATTTGTAAGAGATCTCAAAAAAGAATAGATACATTTGAAAAATACCGTGCTTTCTAGAAAGAGATAAACTTCTACTGAAAAAGTAGTGATGTCTTCGAGATGATGTCTTCTCTTTAAACGAGAGTCAATATTCTAAGAATAATTTTCTACAAATTGTCACTGTGACCTTCAATAAATCACTTAATCTTATATGAAATTTCCCAACTTCATAAACTGTAATATAAGAGTAAATGAAAAACATGTAATAGAGTAAAAGGCTAATTTCATAAATAGGTCAAGATAGACTTCTACCTCTTCAAAAACATTTCAGGAGATGGCACAACCATTTTCTTTATTAAACTAAAATTATTCCTTCAGCTTTGGAAACAAATACATATGATGTAATTTTTTCCTTTCTTTTTCAACATCTCTTTAGCATTACATGGGAGGAAAATAAAATCCCTTAAGAATATAGTCAAAAAAGAAGCCTGGTTGTTTAGGATCCCTAAAAGCTTGCCAAAACAGGAACACTGTAACCAAAGCAACAGCTGGCGCTGAGCTAACGGAACAGAGATATAGCAAGACTCTTGTAAAGATTGTTCCATAAAATAGCAAGCAATATTCTAGCATTAACTAAGCTACAGTTAATGAGATGACCTCTGTGAGCATAAATACAGTATTAAATCAAAAGTCTGATAGAATTTTAAAAGCTTCGTGAAATTTAAATTAGAAATGGAAAAGGTGACAGAATTTTATTTAATTAGAAGCAAAAATCACATAAATGTTCAAGATCAGGGATGCACTCTGCAAGGACCAAATAACTCTTGTATCGCCAAGACTAACATTTTACCTTCCCCTAATGAAATAATTCTTCAGCAGTTACATTCTTTTTCTTTAGCTTTTGTATATAAAAGAATACAATGAGCTAACAAAAGGAAAAGGACAAATAAAGAATATAAATTTTGCTGCTGCTATTTTGTTTTGATTATTACTGAGGTTTCAAGACAGAGAAAGGTGGGGAGGAAGAGAGAGGGACGCGACCTAATGGCTTCCTGAAAAACACAAAGGTTATAGTAAGCAAGACACAAAGTCACTTCAAGCAAAAATTCAAAGAACAGGTATCTTTCGCTATATAGACGATCCCTACTGCTGGAAAAAAACATAGCTTCTTATTTTACTTTTGATAGCATGTAAAGGATACAGACCTAGGAATTTTTATCACAAATCAGGTAATTCTTTAAACCATTCCCTCAGTAGACTATGTATTTAATAAAACTGGGTGGTTTTTAGGTAAATGTAAGACAATAAAAAGCCTATCACCTAAATCATGCACGATAACTGGGAGTTCTAATATTCAAATTCACAACCATTTATACACAATAACAATATAAAAGGCCAAAACATTAATGGCAATTTATAATATCTGTGTGCTGTAACATGATACACACACTTGACACTTTTTTTGAAGCTATGACATGTCTAAACAATGAAAGCTTAATGGAGCCCCATGGGAGATTACAAGGACTAAAGGAAGAGAGAATCACATTAAATAACACAATTTAAAAGGAAGAATTATATTAGCTACCTCGGTTGTGATCCAGAGCTTACCAGTGGCTTTTCTGATTCAGTAGCACACAGCCCACTAATGCTTGATATGTACGTCTCAGCTAACCTAATAGGATTATTTCAGAACCTGTTAACAATCAGCAGTCAACAGCGCATAACCCAAATGAAATTAAGAGACTAAGAAGAACATTTAATAGTGCAACATGATCATATCAACCAGAAATCAACTCTATTATAGCCCTTTTTGAAAAGAAACAGAAAAAATGAAGAGCTATAAAAAGGCATGGGACAAATGAGAGTACAAAGAAAAAGAAGAGAAAAGAATGAAAGTGAACATGGACTGGAAGTGCAAGGTACTGCAGAAAAGGAAGTAACAGGGAGCTTAAGAAAACAGAGAAGGTAAAGAGATGATCAACAGAGAAGAAAGTTCTTTTAACATCCGCATTTCTTTATTATTTTTTTATTACTCAATGAATTTATCACATCTGTAGTTGTAACGTCCGTATTTCTTTATAAAATGAACCTGAAGAATGCAGTCTTTATGAATTTATAGTTTAGCATTAAGTAAAAAGTTTTTAAATGATGTCAATACTTAGAATAATATTCTCATTGTATCAGGTAATAGCAGATATTTCAAGAACACTAAAATTGTGCCCAATAATAAAATGAAATTTATAGGAAAACATAAGTTATAATGAGACATTAATGTGGCAAGCCCCCAAATCTTACTCTTTTAAAATAAATTTTTAATTTAAATGTATATTTGCAGCTTTTTTTTTTCTTTTCTTTTTTTTTTTTTGTCTTTCCTAGGGCCACACTTGCAGCATATGGAGGTTCCCAGGCTAGGGGTCTAATCAGAGCTTTAACCACCGACCTACACCACAGCCACAGCAACTCAGGATCCAAGCCACATCTGTAACCTACACCACAGCTCACGGTGACGCCGGATCCCTGACCCACTGAGCGAGGCCAGGGATCGAACCCACAACCTCATGGTTCCTAGTCGGATTCCTTAACCACTGAGCTGCAATGGGAACTCCCCTTTTTTGTTTCTTTTTAGGGCTACACCTGCAGCCTATGGAGGTTCCCAGGTTAGAGGTCAAACTGGAGCCTCAGCTGTAGGCCTACACCACAGCCACAGCAACACCAGATCCAAGGCACATCTGCAAATTACACCACAGCTTGCAGAATGCTGGATCCTTAACCCACTGACTGAGGCCAGGGATCAAACTCATATCCTCATGGACACTACATTGGGTCTTTAATCCACTGAACCACAAGGGGAACTCCTACGGCTTACTTTTAAATAAAGCAATACAACATAATAACTCTAGTCATTCTGTGCTTTACCAAAGACATGTATGGCAGGCGTTGTTAGTTATTCCCTAAAATTCATTTCCTCTTTCTTATTAGTAAGAACCCAGTTTTCCCCAGGGGTGGCGATGTACACTGCAGGGTAGCAATGGCTCATGAGTAGTTTAAGCCATGCTGACAGGTGTGTTCCTCTTTGCTAGATACTTGCTTTCACAGTCCTCCTAAAAGCAAGGTGACCAGGAGACCCTCATCTGGCCAATGCAAGACCTATATCTGGTCTGCTGGGTGAGTTCTGAAAAAGGATTTTGTAACAATGCCTTTTGGCTGGCAGCTGCAACTGCCCCATTTCCATACCTGAACATGGACATAATGCCTATGGTGTGACCATCTTGTGACCATGATGTGACAAGCAAGGGGGTACTAAGGAAGGCAGAACGGAAAGGCCTGCATGCTGGTGAACCAATGTTACCACCACCCACATCCAGACAAACCCCTATCTGCTTCAGTCACCATTGGTCTAGCTTGTTGTTATGGCTCTAGTAGTCCCATCCAACACCAAACTGATTAAAACATAATATTCAAAAATGTGAATCCATAATAAGACTTTAAAAAAATAAATGAAAACCAAAAGAGAACACAATTGTGCCTCATTTCCTACCACTGGAGGTGATTCATTATATAAATAACTCATTACTCCGTAAATTGGTAATGAAATGCAAAATTTAAATATTTATCCATCATTTTAAAAAGGAACTTCAGTTCAGGGTAACCAAGTAGCCATAATTAGTGAGTGAAAATTATTCTTTACAAAGAATCACAGCTAACAAATATAGAGTAATAATAAAAATAGAAAATTACTCTTTCACAATCTTTGTTGGAAAAAAAAAAGATTTAGACAAAAATCATCCACAGATGTTAAAACCATTAGGTGAAAGACTGACAGGCAATTAAATATTCTCAAGGTGCCAAAATATATGCAATTCACAATGAAGTAATTCAAGAGAGAAAAAAATAATCTTTTTCAACAAAGGTGCTCAAACAACTGAATATGTCTAGGAGGAAAAAAACGAACCTTACACTGCACATAGAAATTAAACTTAAAACATAAAGGTATAAACTTCTGAAAGAAAACACAGGAGGAAAGCTTTCCAATTGTAGGGTAGGCAAAATTTTCTTATTTAACATGCAGATGAATACATGGATGAACTAACCTTTATCAAAACTAAAAAATATGGCTTTTCTATGTAAAGGGGTATTAAAAAAAACATGCAACATTATCCTTAATAATAGTCCAAAACTGTAAACAACTGAATGTCCATCAACCTATCAATACATAAACAAAGTGTGCAGATCTATAGATTGGAACTTACTCTGCAGTAAAACTGCCTACTTATTATACATGCAACAACACAGATGAACCTAAAAAAGACACTGTGTTAAGTAAAAGAAACTGGATATTTAAGATTATCTACAGTATGGTGCCATTTATATAACATTTTTAGTAAATGGCAACTCTAGAGAGACAGAAAGCAAATCAGTGATTGCCTGCGTCTGGGGGTGGGAGGAGGAACTGACGGCAAAGAGTTAAGAGGGAATTGTTTTATGGTGACAGATTAAAAAAAAAAAATCTAGGTTGTGAGATGGCTGCACAACTGTATAAATTTAGTAAAACTCATCAAACTACATGCTTAAATGCACAAATGTTATGGTATGTAAATCACACATCCATAATAATGCTAAAAGAGAAAAAGGCAAGCCACAGAATGGGAGAAAATATTTATAATTCACATGTATGACAAAATACTTGTACCCAGAATACATGAAGAATTCTTATAGACCAATAAGAAGACAGTAAAGTCAGTGTGTGTGTTTGTGTGTGTGTTTGGCCCAGAGTGCAGCAGCTTGATGTGGGATCTCAGGTCCCAGATCACAGCGGTAAAAGTGTCAAGTCCTAACCACCAGGGAATTCCCAACATCAAGTCTTTAAATGTTAGCTAAGACCTTTTACTATTAGGCATTTATAAAGTTTGTCACACAGCAATTAAGAAAAGATAAATTAAAACTACACTAAGAATCTACTATATCCCCATTAAAATGGCTTAAATTTAAAAGACTGCCAAGGAAATTGGCACAGTGGGTTAAGGATCCAGTGTTGCTGCAGCTGTGGTGCAGGCTGCAATTATGGCATGGGTTTGATTCTTGGCCTGGGAACTTCCACATGCCCTGAGTGTGGCCAAAAAAAAGAAAAAAAAAAGACTGCCAAGATCAGATTATGGTGAGGATCTGGAGGAACCAAAACTCCAATCTACTGATGTGGGAACATGCAATGACAGAACCTCTTTGGAAAACTAGCAGTCACTATAAAAAGTAAACATATCATTCTTTGCAAAAACTCAACCACTCTTTGCCTTAGGTATTTACTCAAGAAAAAGGAAACCTGTGGACACAAACACATGTAACTGGCTGCTTTATTTGCAGTAGCCCCCAACTGGAAATAACCCAAATGCTTGTTAATAAGTGAACAGATAAATGTAGTTCAAAAAAATGGAACGCTAATTAGGACCAAACTACCAAAGCACACAATGCGATTCAATCTCAAAATAATTATATTGAATGGATAGAGCCAGACACAGGAAAGAACACACTGTATGACTCCAATTACATAAAACTATGGAAAATGCAAATTAATCTATAGTGATGCAAAGTGGTTGCCTGGTTCTTCATTTTTTTCTGAATTATCAAATAAAATTTTTAGTATTTACTATTCTAATAGAAAGCTAGCATGAGATTGTTTAAATTGAGTTAAAAATAATATAATGAAGAGGTTTTAAAAAAATTTATTGGAGTATAGTTGACTTACAATGTTGTGTTAGTTTCAGGTGTACAGCAAAGGGAATCAGTTATTCATGTATCTATTCTTTTTCAGATTCTTTTCCCATGTAGGTCATTACAGAGCATTAAAGAAAGGTTTTGAAAAACTCATAATTTTTGAGAAATGGAAAACAAGTACACAAAATTAAAGAATATTTACTGATATTTAACCAGAGAGTAGTGATAGGATTCTATATGAAATACAATGAAAATTTAGTTATTTATTGAAAAAATCATTCACAGGACAGGATGAAGATGAAATGCCATTCAATGAACTGAAAAACTATGTAAAGCAATAATATCAAAAGACCTTAAGGCTGAAAGCAGACACAGTTAAAGAGATGAATCTATACTGCAAGAAAGCAGTAAGATAAAAAAGCAACCAATGTTACTGTAGGTTGTTCATGACAAGAGACAATATTAAAGAGTAAGAAAATAATATGATCACATAATTTAGAAATGAGAAAAACATTAATACTTCATATTTAGCATAAAATAAAAACAAAGAGAAATACCATATGATAACTGAAATACTGAAAATGAGGAAACAGTGCTGGGAGGAAGAAAAAGATGAACGAAAACATTAAAGCACCCATCATGAAGAAAACACGATGATTTAAAGCAGGGAACAGCACATTTTTTAATGTCCTTAAAGGGCGAGACAGTAAATATTTTTAGACTTTGGAGGCCACATATGGTCTCTGTTGTATGTTGTTCTTTTTTTTTCCCCAACCATTTAAAAATGTAAAAACAATTCTTGGAATGTGGGCCATACAAAAACAGTCCATAGACTGTAGTTTTGCCAACCCTTGATTTAAGAGTTTAAATAAGAGTTCAGGTTAATTTCCACTCAAATTTAAGGATAAAATGGTGAGCACATGCTAAATAAGTAAAAGACTAATTAAGCTTTAGGGAAAACATTCAGATGATCAGGTAAAAATCTAAGGAAAGCTAGCAGTGATAGGAGCAAACAGATGAGAGGAGGGGGTGGCAAATTATCTACTGAGGCTAAGTAAAATAAAGAAAATAAAGATCTGTGTAAATTGAAGAGCCCTCACTATAATCACATTTATGTCTTAAAAACTGAGGTATAACTGACAAACAACATTATATTAGTTTCAGGTGTATAACATAATAATTTGATATTTGTATATATTGCAAAGTGATTGCCACAATTTAGGTCTAGTTAATAGAAAAATTTTTTTCTTGTAATGAGAACTTTTAAGATCTGCTCTCTTAGCAACTTTCAAATACAGAATGAAGACTTATTAACTATAGTTACCATGCTGTACATTATATCCTCATGACTTACTTATTCTATAATTGGAAGTTTGTTTTTGGCCCCCTTCACCCATCTCACCCATCTTCTCAAACTGTTTAATGTGTGTTTAGAAAAATACTTCCTACCAGAGTTGAAAAATTATTGAAACATATTTAGTAAATGGCAAAACCATTGGGACCAAATATACAAAAGGAGTTTCTGTAGATTCAAACAATAAGATCTGTTCTAGAATTCATGAGACCAGCCAGGAAAACTAGCAGCTAACAATAGGAAAGCTAGACCTCTTACAGTAGATATGCAGCTTGATAAATCAACTGATGCTAAGTATACTGCTGCTGTTCGTTAGGCACATAGAGGAAAAAAGGACCACAAGAGACTTGCTGCATGCTGAACTATGATAATTAATGACAAAAGGAATCAATGGGTTCAACTTTGCCAGAAAGCTCTTTTTGGAGCTTAAGAATATGCTTAACTCTCATAAATCTTCCATACAACACATTTGAATTGGTACCCTTCCTGTGCTGGAAACAATTCAGAATTTTTAACTACGAAAGTAAAAAGAGTTCAAAACATCAAAATCACTTACTGCATGCTACACAGACATTCATTTAGTGAACTTCAATTCTATACTGTCATCTTAGAGAGAGAGAGACTCTGTCTAGATCATGCTGTCATAGTACTTTAGCTGACAACTGATAAGCACCAGCACTCTGTGGACCTGAGCACAGAGGCTTTCTGACTCAGGAAAAAGGTATGCTTGTGGATGTTTACCTCCCAGGACTAGCAACAATTCCTCAGGGGAGATTACAGCCCAGCATGGAGCTGAGAGATCCTCTTCTTGATGACTTTTAAAGACAAGTGAGCACATCATCTTCCTCCATCCTAGAACCTCCAGAAAGTCCTGGATTTGTTTACTGGAGAAGCCTGCAATTCACAAGTTAAAGCCATTTTTCTAATTAAAATGTCATCCTTTCACTGTGGGGGCCTGGTATCTATGGTGATGCAGGAACTCATCCAAATCAAAATCTCTATCACCTATTTTTGAAAGCTAGTCAGAGTTTAAGGTAATGGAGTTTGCTGCAATCCTGAAAATACCTTAAGATTACTCTCTTTCTTTGGCTTCTTTCAATCAAATATTCTCAGGATCATCAAAAAAGAGAGAAAGAAAGAAATAGGAGTCAAGGAAGAGATGCAGATGGTTTCCATACCTAGCCCCATGTTTGTGATAAAGACTGCGAGTCGAATCGAAGATTTTTCTAACGTAGTGATAACGGCATGCTTCACCAGAAGATGTACTCTAGGTCATCAATCCTACTGAGCTTCTGAGCTTTTTGTAAGGAAATGGCAATGGTATCAATACAAACCTTTTCCATATAGAAATAATATGGTTTTGTGAAATCGGAAGTTTATAGTTTTCCAATGTAGGAAGAAACAACGGTTCCTTAGTATCTAAATAATTTTTTTAGTTTATGGCTACCAAGACAAATATTTTATAATACTGTAGTGGAGATTTTCTATACTATAAACCTATTAAAACTTACAAAATGAATATAGCACATTTAGGTAATTAGGGAAAAGAGTAATGATCAAAAACAATTTACCTGCATTTATTTTTAAAATGCTGGTTTTGAAAAAAGAATGCTACCAATTACTCTAATTTTCTTTTAGTAAATTTAAGTTTCATAATTAATTGATACTGAAAATGATGGCCACTAACTACATAATAAAAGAAGATCACTAACATTTTTGAGAAGCTGAGTTAACGTCGGAAATTGATTTTGTTTGTTTTTTTTAGGGCTGCACCCACGGCATATGGAGGTTCCCAGGCTAGGGGTCAAATTGGAACTGTAACCACTGACCTGTGCCACAGCCACAGCAACACCAGATCCAAGTGGCATCTGCAACCCATACCACAGCTCATGTCAACGCCAGATTCTTAACCCACTGAGTGAGGCCTCATGGATGCTGGTCAGATTAATAATAATATTTAACAATTTCAATGATTTTTTATAAATGGAAGAATATTTTGAGAATCTAACAGATAAAAGCTGCAGCATCTGTTATAATGGGAAGTGGAGAAAGTATAAAAAGGACATGAAAGCCCTAACAGAGGACGAAACATTGGCAAGTGAAAAACTAAAAGAAAGCTTGTGAGACTGAAAAACAAAACACAGGGGAGAGTGGCATAAAAGATGTATATTTAAATGCTGATGAGAAGAGTAAAAGAGAGATGATGAAGATATGAGAGACAGGAATATAAACAAGATAAGGTTTCCTAAGAAAATGGGATCCAGGGGAGTTCCCGTCGTGGCGCAGTGGTTAACGAATCTGACTAGGAACCATGAGGTTGCGGGTTCGTCCCTGCCCTTGCTCAGTGGGTTAACGATCTGGCATTGCCCTGAGCTGTGGTGTAGGTTGCAGACGCGGCTCGGATCCCGCGTTGCTGTGGCTCTGGCGTAGGCCAGTGGCTACAGCTCCGATTGGACCCCTAGCCTGGGAACCTCCATATGCCGCGGGAGCGGCCCAAAGAAATAGCAAAAAGACAAAAAAAATAAATAAAAATAAAAAAAAAGAAAATGGGATCCAGAATAGAGGTGGTATAAGAGGTACCTCCATGAAATTAAGGGCATCTGCCCTCACTGGTGTGTGGGGTGAGGGAGAAGATTGATGGAAAGTGCAGGGTCTAAAGCAGTCACTTCAGAAAAAGAAACAAACAAAAAAGATGGCCAGAGAAGCATAAAAATTCTGAGGAATACTGAAAAACTGGTTTAGATTGTTCATCATATAGAGACTTCCCAAAGAAATTTTTACACTATAAAATCTTTTTCAATATAAATTGTTACACAAATTGCAAATGATTTAAAATGTGTTTAACAAAATTTAACAAAATTAGAATACACTGCTTTGTCCTATTGAAGAATGTAGGAAATCAGACACTCCAGACTTAAAATGTATTTATTTAACAAAATTAGAATAAACTGCTTTGTCCTGTTGAAGAACAGAGGAAATCATGACTCTACCACTTGCTGGCTAAGTACTATTCAGCTGATTTCTTACTCTTCCCAGGCCTTTGTTTCCTTAACTATAACAAGTGGATAATTATATCTTCCTCATGTATTTGTTAACTGTGATTGAGATAACAACTAAGTGAAATAACTAAGTGAAATCCTGGCAGAGAACGGGCATTCACTAAAGCTTAGTTTTCGCCTTAATTCCTAAACTGCCTGCTGACACCACTGGATGACACCTCTATCTTGTTGCCTTCTAAGAGGAAAAGGAAAGAGCCTCCAAAACACAGGCTCTTTCCATTCGGGAAGACATCTTGCTTCCCAAGGATATTATCTCAGGGACATCACTATTGATAAGGGTTTAATCTTCTCAGCTCTGCAAAGCCAGAAACCTGACTTTTATTTGTGAAAATAACCCAGAGAACCCAGGTCTGAGGGAGATAGACATACACGACTAAATGTGGAAATAAATGATGTTATAAACACAAGTAAAAATTTACACAGGAGAAATAACGTAAAAACTGTGAAATGAACCAGAATGCTAAAACTGGCAAGTCAGTACATTTTCTCCCTTTCGGAAAATTATGTAGGAAGCCAAATTATATTAAGAACGTTATTTTATACCTATGGACTTTAATAAGACAAATGAATTAGAAAATATTAATGGCTAATGTCAATAAACTATGATAATTTAATATATACGGTCTTATTATTTTCCATCCACTGAGTGGAATCTATCCTTCCTCTAAACTACACTGAAGCATACAACAGAATTATAGCTCCCTGGTCTCACTCAGATCATTCCACATCTACACATGTAGACACACAGTATTTAAAAATTTTTCTTCTTTATAACTTAATCTCATTGATTAGATACAGGCCACTTGCTAAACAACAATAGTCAGATTCATATAATCTTTTGTATAACTTTTCACAGTCTGGATATCTAACAACTCTATCAATATTTAAAATATCTAAAAGTTTATCAGTTCAATTTTATCTTTTTTTTTTTTTTTTTTTCGTCTTTTGTTGTTGTTGTTGTTGCTATCTCTTGGGCCGCTCCCGCGGCATATGGAGGTTCCCAGGCTAGGGGTTGAATTGGAGCTGTAGCCACCGGCCTACGCCAGAGCCACAGCAACTCGGGATCCGAGCCGCGTCTGCAACCTACACCACAGCTCACGGCAACGCCGGATTGTTAACCCACTGAGCAAGGGCAGGGACCGAACCCGAGACCTCATGGTTCCTAGTCGGATTCGTTAACCACTGCGCCACGACGGGAACTCCCTTTTTTTTTTTTTTTATCTTTTTTTTTTTTTTTTTTCGTCTTTTGTTGTTGTTGTTGTTGCTATCTCTTATCAGTTCAATTTTAGTTTAATTTTAAAAACTGAAGCAGTCATATTTGACAATTACTAAAATGTACACAAAATAACATACCTAAAATAGTTTGCTTAGGAACAAGTATCCCAGACAATATTTTCCCACTTTACAGAAATAAAAATACAATAAAAAAATAAGCCTTTAAAAGTAACTATTTCTTTTAGTTAAAATCCCCAATCTCTATTAAAAGCAGCATTTTTTAATTCTACAAACTGGGATACTGTTTCCTTATGACCATTTTTTATTCCCGTGAATCTAAAATACAGTAAAATATTAAGAACTGCACAAATTAAAGATATATGCATACATATACATAATACATAGCAATAAAAACTTCACAGGTAAAGAATTTTAAAAAGCATATATATAAATAAAGGTTTAAATCCCTGATGTAGTGATAATACCAACATATAGATGAATACAAAAATCTTGCAATACTGTACGTTCTGAAATGTTAATTGCTTCCTTTCTTACAACTAAATGAGCTGGGTTGATACCAATTTTCTTAATTCAAAGGTGACTTGCAATTGCTTGGCTATTTCTTTGAGAATAAAGTATCTTCTTTTATTTGATGTAGACGAGTATCTTATTTTTTAATAGTATAAGCATTTTATCTTCATAGTGAAGATCTAGATTTAAAACATAATTGGCAGCCCATGGAACTAAACTCCAGTGTTAGAACGAAAGCTACCTTTGGGAAAGTAGAGAGCAGTGATTGTGAGAGGGAGTGAAGAAAGAGATGCCAGAAGTGCTGGTAATGTCCCATTTCCTGACCTAGTTTTGATTTCATAGGTGTGTTCACACAGCAGTATTTGTTCACTTTTGATTATATATATGATAATCAACTTTAAAAGTTCATTTAAAGCAGTAAATGACATTGCATTATTTTTAATTGCAACATTTAAGAATCAGAAGTCAAATAAGTACCTTCCTGATTTAGAGATTAAGAATTGAGTATTTATAAAAGTACTTTTGTCAAATACAAGTGCACAAAATTAAATTCCTGGTTTAAAGAAAATGAATTTATAAACAGATATTAATAACCTGTATTTGAGCCCAACAAAAGTGGAGAAAATATCTGGGTGCAATACAAATGCAGAAGAACAGAGATTTCTGTTTAATTCTACTACATCAATACCTTTAGGTTTTTTCTAATCCAGAAAATTAAGCATCCAGGAAAACAAAACCTTAGAAGAAATCTCAAGTTAAGTAAAAAAAAAATTCTGGCACAGTGATTAAGGGTGCCAGATTCTGGGATTATAGTGCTTAATGTGTGCTAAATTATACCATTTACTGAATGTGTGATCTTTGACCAATTATTTAAGTGTTCAGCTTTCCCATTTGTAAAATGGCAACAGCAATAATACCATCCTTACGGAGTTGCTGAAAACCTTCAATGAGTACCAGTGATTTGGACAAAAAATGCATACTTAACATCTATTAATTACCTATCTACACATAAATTTTTAAAAATAAATTTCATATATACATCATACATTAGAAATCTTAGAATCTATTTTTATTTTATCTATCTATCTATCTATCTATCGTATTTTTACGGCACACCCATGGCATATGGAAGTTCCCAAGCTAGGGGTCAAATTGGAGCTGTAGCTGCTGGCCTACACCATAGCCACAGCAATGTGGGATACCAGCCACATCTGCAACCTACACCACAGCTCACGGCAATGCCAGATTCTTTTTTTTTTTTTTTTTTTTTGTCTTTTTGCTATTTCTTGGGCCGCTCCCGCGGCATATGGAGGTTCCCAGGCTAGGGGTCGAATTGGAGCTGTAGCCACTGGCCTACACCAGAGCCACAGCAACGCAGGATCCGAGCCGCGTCTGCAACCTACACCACAGCTCACAGCAACGCCAGATCGTTAACCCACTGAGCAAGGGCAGGGACCGAACCCGCAACCTCATGGTTCCTAGTCGGATTCGTTAACCACTGCGCCACGATGGGAACTCCCGGCAATGCCAGATTCTTAACCCACTGAGCGAGGCCAGGGATCAAACCCGCAACCTCATGGTTCCTAGTCAGATTCATTTCCACTGTGCCACAACAGAAACTACCAGAATCTATTTTTGGCAAAATAAATATGTATATATTTTTAAATTTCCTTGTACTTACTTTTATGACCTATCTCCAGCTAAACTGTAGATAAGAGTTCCTCAGTGATAAAATAAGGAAATATATTAATCTTTTAAGTACAAAATCAAATATTCATCTAGATAATGACATACTTTTCACATTAAAAAGGTGGCATTGTTTTTATTACCTGAGTTTCCACACCCTGCTCCAATAGGCGCTTAGCTTGATTTTCCACTTCGAGTCGAGCTCTTGCAATAAAAAGTAGATCATTTTCTATTACTTCTATTCCAGAAAGATCTATTCCTTGAGAAAGATAATCTATTGAAAAAAAAAACACATACATTTAAATATTTCAGTATAGAATAAATATCAAGGTATCAAAGCATCACATTCAACTTCTTTGAAAGATTATAGATTTGCTGTTGAACACTGTTCTCTTTCAAAATCTGAAAGATTTTCAACTTAAAAAATAACTACTTAATAAGTAATTTTACTCTGGAGGAAAATTTTCCAAATATGATAGAACTGGTAAAGCAAGAACAAAATCATGACTATTATAAACTCAAAGTAACATCAACAGCTCACAAAAAAAGTGTGCCAAATTTACTTTAACAAATACCCTGATGATCTTAGAAATTTATCAAGTTGCAAGACAGTTTTAAAAGTTATTCTATAACAAAATATTTGAAACAAATATCCATAGCTTGGAGAATGATTAATTAATAATGAAAAAACTTTAACATACTGACAGTTTACGTTATCATAAGATAAAATATAGTTATTTACACTGAAGAATTTTCCAAAGAAAATTATAGACAAATTAACTCTGTATAATTATATATAACAATTATATGCAGTTTATAATTCTAGAAACTGTTAATTCTATTAACACAATTATACAATTTATAGAATTATAAACTCTATTTATAGAATTATATATGCAGAGCAAGAAGTGTGAAAAGATATTTACCAAGAAGTTAACAACAGTTGTCTCTGCACATTTAAATTTTTAGAAGTTAATTTTAATTTTTTTTTTTTTTTACTTTTTGGCTTAATCTTAGACATAACTAAGGTAACTAAAATGCTACAAATAATGATCAAGGTTTCACTATGCATCTTAGAGCTTTAAATGTCATATTTTCTATCTCAACAAGATAAATTATTTTCAAAAAATAAAACAGATTTAGATAAAAGATGACTATTTTCCAGTTACTCAACTGAATGTCAAATGTGTTTTTCACTATATTCTAATGAGAACTAATGTTTTAACTTTAAGTCTTAATAAAAAATATATTTCTAGCACTTAGATATTACTGCATTTTTCTTCAGCTGAATCACAACGTACTGCCTAGGTGAAACTACATTAAAGCATCTAGAACAGTGTTAACTAATCACTTAATGGCACTCAAATATTTGCTGATTAAACAGTATAGTTTTACACAAGAGGACAAAAGGAAACAACATAAAGGGCAACTAATAGTGGTTACTGCTAACTGAGCATTTTTAAAATGCTGAACCACGATGTGAATTCCCCCAAAACCTGCATTTAAATAAAAGAGATACAGGCAAAAAAGGAGCAGAGGGGAGGAAGGGGGTAAAATGAAGCAATACTACCCACCCACTCAGGAGAATGGAGGGATTCCTCTCCTGTTTTTGTCACACACAATAGCTATCAGTGTGCCATGTCTTTTTATACCTATTCTTTTTTTTTCTGTTTTGGCCATCCCGCAGCATGTGGTATTCCCAGGCCAGGGATCAAATCTGAGCTGCAGCTGTGATCCACTCTGGCAGCTGTGGCAACACCAAGTCCTTTAACCTACTGTGCCGGCCAGGGATGGAACCTGCATCCCAGTACTCCAGAGACACCTGCCGGTACCACTGCACCCAAGTGGTAACTCCTCTTTACATCTAATTTTTGTGAAGCACATCGAGGGGACTAGTGCCACCAACAAAAAGATGATGATGATTTCAATTACAGTAACTACAATTTCTGGAGACCTGACATGTGGAAGGCACTAAATTAGACATGTGTATTTATTAATTTTATATTATAGGTAATAGTCTCAACAACCTTGCTAGAAATACTACATTATGAACAAAATCACCTTGGCTGGTAACCACTAAAGCAGAATTTAAATTCAGGTCTATCCAACTTCAGTCTTCTCACTAGATCACCTCAAGCCAATCCCACAAGTCTCAGAGAGAAGAAAGCTTTGTATTTAGAGGTCAGATAGTATTCCTCCTATAGTCTTCCACTTTGCACAGTAAAAGGGTAAAAATCACATCAGGCTCAGTTTTTCAGGGAACTAAATTTAGCCATGTTAGAACAATGATAGCACTAAATAACCAGTATTCTAAGTTTATTTATTTATTTATTTGTCTTTTTAGGACTGCACCTGCAGCATATGGAGGTTCCCAGGCTAGGGATCGAATTGGAGCTGTAGCCACTGGCCTACACCACAGTCACAGCAACACGGGATCCTAGCCACATCTGCGACCTACACCACAGCTCATGGCAACTGTGGTGAACGAGGCCAGGGATCAAACCTGCATCCTCATGGATCCTAGTCAGGTTTGTTTCAGCTGAGCCACGATGGGAACTCTGTATTGCAAGTTTAATAAAATATATTAATAACATGTAGAAGTTGTAAAATATACAAAATATGCTAAAATGACAAATTTTGAAATATGAGACCCTTATACTCTAACAATTAAACCCCAATAAATGTGGTGTACACAGCCAGAACTATCTTTCTAGCCACTTAACACTAATACCTGTTGAATCATTTCATGTACCAAAAACATGTATGAGGAAATTAAAGTGATCTATTTGGATTTAATGTACTCATCATCTCTTTAGTGAGAAAATTATAAGACTAGTAATTTTTGTGGAAAAGAAATGATATTGTTCATCTCTTTGTTTACTTATATGAGAGAAATTTAATCTAATAGATGAGAGAAAAAGAAATTCAACCAAAATATCTAGCAAAGTTATCAAGAGGATGGGTAAGATTTTCATAGTCTTGGAAGTCCCAGCCACAGTAATCAGAGAACATAAACAAGTAAAATAAATCCAAATTGGAAAGGAAAAAGTTAAACTATGAATGTTTGCTGATGACATGATTCCATATATAGAAATTCCTAAAGACACTACCAAAGTTAAAGTTTCAGGATACAAAATTAATACACAGAAACTTCATTTCCATATACTAACAACAAAAGATCAGGAAGATGTTAGGAAACAATCTCACTTACCATTGCATCACAAAGAACAAAATACTTAGGAATAAACCCACCTAAGAAAGCAAAATATCTCTATTCCAAAAACTTTAATATGCTAATTAAAGAAATTGAGGATGATGCAAACACATGTGTTTTTGTATTAGAAGAATCAATACTGTTAAAATGACCACACTACCCAAGGTAATCTACAGATTTTCCTATCAAAATACCAATGGTGGAGTTCCTGCTGTGGCACAGTGACTAAAGGATCTGTCATTGTCACATCTGTGGATTAGGTTGCAGCTGTGGCTCAGATTTGACTCCTGGCCTGAGAACTTCCAAATGCTGCAGGTGCAGCTGAAGAAAAACAAACAAACAAACAAAAAAAAACAACGGCATTTATCACAGAACAAGAATAGAAAAATTTTAAATTTGCATTCAAACACAAAAGAACTCAAATAGCCAAAGCAATCTTGAGAAAGAAAAACAGAGCTGGAGGATCAGGTTCCCTGACTTAAGACTATACTACAAAGCTTCAGTCATCAAAACAGTATGGTACTGGCAAAAAACCACAAACATGTAGATAAATGGAACAGGAAAGAAAGTCCAGAAATAAAACTACACACTTATGGTCAATTAATCTATGACAAAGGAGGCAAGAATACGCAATGGAGAAAAGACGATCTTCAATAAGTGGTACTGGGAAAACTGGACAGCTACACGTAAAAGATTTAAATTAGCACACTCTCTAATACCACACACAAAAATAAACTCAAAATGGTTTAAAAGACCTAAATCTAAGACCAGATACTCTTAGAGGAAAACATAGGTGGAACACTTTAACATAAACCACAGTAGTAACTTTTCAGATCCACCTCCCAGAGTAATGAAAATAAAAATAAGAATAAACCAATGGGACCTAATTAAACTTAAAAGCTTTTGCACAGCAAAGGAAATCATAAAGCAAAATGAAAAGACAACCCACAGAATGGAAGAAAATCTCTGCAAATGAAGCAATCCACAGGGGATTAATCTCCAAAATATACAAACAACTCATGCAGTTCAATATCTAAAAAAAAATTTAAAAATGAGCATAAGATCTAAATAGACATTTCTCCAAAGACAACATGGAGATGGCTAAAAAAAACACATGAAAAGATGCTCAACATTGTTAATTATTAGAGAAATGCAAATCAAAACTACAATGAGGTATCACCTCACACCAGTCAGAATGGCCATCATCAAAGAGACTACAAACAATAAATGCTAGAGAGAGTGTGCAGAAAAGGGAACTCTTCTACACTGTTGGTGGGAATGTAAATTTGGTGCAGCTACTATGGAGAATGGTATGGAGGATCACACTACTACACCCTACTACAGATATACACTACTATATATAAAACAGATACACACTACTATATAAAAAATTGATAAACAACAAGATTCTACTATATGGCACAGGGAAGTATTTTCAATATCCTTTAATTACTTATGGAAAAGAATCTGAAAAAGTATAAATACATGTATCTGTGTGTGTGTGTGTATATATATATATATATATATACAACTGAATTACTTTGCTGTATACCTGAAATACAGTAAATTAACTGTAATTCAATCAAAAATTTTAGGAAACAAAGTTTAATTTTTTGTTATTAAGAGGATGGGTATTATAAACATAAAATTTTTGGTCAAATGTACTCTACTTTTTGAAACTTAAGATACTGAAAAATGAATTCTGATTTTTCCATTTTCACTGGCCGGCCTAAAAGTACTAAAATTTTAGAATAAACTTCTTATGCTTTGTTTTGCCCCATGAAAGTCACCTGATCTTAGTGACTATTTATTGCACTATTTCCTGGAATTTCGCATTTCTTTTTATTTCTTTAGTCTTCAAACTAAACCTCAATGGCATAAAAATTATTTACAACTAAAACACATGCCAGTCATTTTAAGAGGCTTTCAATGTTCAAGTCATTACTACACATAACTACCAGAATAAACATTCTCATCATGTTACCCTCCAATTCACAGAATCTATGACTTTCCATTGATTTCTTATCTCCTTCCACAAATCCTCCTTTGCAATATAAAGCCTCCTTACTGATTTCAAAATCCTTACTGCCTCTACCTTTACTACTATCCTCTTCTGTTTAAAAGAAAAGAAAATCACTTTTTTCTAAATGACTCAGCTATGCATTAACTTTTCATAATAACATTAGCACTGAATTATTTGTTTGGGGTAAAAGAGATGAAGTTGTAAAAGTTGGGATTGTGCTGGAAGTTGGAAGAAATGAAGGTGGTTAAATCATGCTTCAAAGTGGGGAGCCAAAGAAGTTAAAAATTAAGAAGTGTAAATACAGGCAGGTGAATTAGAGCTATCTCAGGTAAATATCAAAAGAATCAGCAAAAAAATGATAAAAATGGTTATCACTGAGGAAAAGTAAAGTGAGCAGAAAAAAAGGGCAGAGGATCACTATTTTTAATAATAAACTTTATAGGACTATTTTAATATGTTACACATGCACAGCTTTTAGAGCAAACGGGAAGTCAACAAAAACATAAAAATTAAAATAAAGTGGCCAGATAATAACAAATTTCTACTCTCTAATACTGTTTCTAAAATAAGTCATCTTTAAAAAGAAAAAAAAAGTGAATATATTTGAGTAGAAAGGTATTTTCTACAATGGTAACTGCAACAGTAAATACATATATACATACAAATGTTGGTTTGTGTATATGCATGCCTGTGCATATATGTGTATATAATATGTGTGTATATAAACAGAAACATTGTAAATGAGATAAAACCACTTTGGAAGCCAATTTTGATAATCTGATAAAATTCCATATGAATATCACTATAACCAAAATATGCCATTCTTAGGCATGTAACTCAAAGAAATTCTTCCATTTGTACATCCAAAGACATGTACAAGAATGTTCGTAACAGCAATGCTAAAAACAAAACAAGGCTGTATATGACTGAAATGACCATCAAATGGAGAACAATAAAATACATTCATTCAAAATGCTTCTACAGAAGAGTGAAAACTAACAATGACCAGTAAACACATCAATATCGACATCTCCCAATAACGTAACACTAAAGAAGAAGAACAAGTTTTAGAATACATACAGCAAGAGGTAAATTATATTACGTGATGTAAGATTAATTTATTATTTAAGGAACATACACACATTAGCAACATTAGGAAAAGTTATAGAGATATGCGACACAACATGTTGACAATATCCTAATATTTAAACTTGATAGGTAGTATGTGTAGCTTACACATTTTAAAAATATTTTTGCTTTTTTTTTCCATTAAATATTAAATAAGTATGAACCAATGGCACAGATTAGAGTACTATAAACAAGGGCATTACTATAGTTATTATAACTTTTATTTCATGTGTTCAAAACAGAAAAGACTAAACATGTTAGTAAAGATATGGGTAATAAAGTAAGGCACAAATTGAACTTCTAGAGATGAAAAGTTCCAAAATCTATATGGGAGTAATGGAATATGAAGACACTGTAGCCCTGTCTCCTGAAAAGAGTTTAATATTAGCATTATTAACTAGTAACAGAAAAAAGGCTTTTCCTTTTAAAAGTACCATGTTCTAAGAGTTCCTGAAATCCAGAAAAATATTTCAAATAAGGGAAATTATATAATCCCACAACATGGAGGCCACAACTGCCAAGTGGATCACTGGAATATACATGGACATGTCTCAGAAATTTATGATATCTTCAAATCCTCAAGTAATTTCAAAATAGCATATATCCTCCCCCTAGATGTTTATGTGAGAAAGAGCAGAAAAAGCAAAAATTGACATACAGGACTGGGCAGTTGGCTATAGTCACTTACTGATGAAAGTGACTCCCTCCTACATACCAACTTTGCAAAGAGCACAAATCAGATCAGCACTTCAGAGAAATTTCAAGCAACCTTCAGATGTTCCTAAAATACTTAAAATCTTGTTTGTGCTTAAAAGTAAAGTTCTACTCTATTACTTTAAATCTTGCCCTTCTTTTTAACCTACCCATGAGTTATTTTGTTCAATTTTTTGTATTTTACTTAAGCACAGTGTCTTAATGTTGCAACTTAATGCTATAAGCATTCACCCATACCATGATTGTACTTAAAAATACCAGTTTTTGATAGTTGCCCAATATTTCATCAAATAAATGAACAAAAATTACTTAGCCATCTGCCTAAATGGAATAAATATTTATCATAAAGACAATACATATTTAAAATATCTATAACTACACTTCCTTGGAAGATAAAGCAGAATTACTGGATTGAAGTAGCAATTTTAAGCCTACTGATATCAATTGTGTAAGTACTGTTCAAAACAGCTGTAACACTTTATACAATTTCCAATAACCTATAGGTGTTACTTAACTAGATATTAAGACTGCACTGAATGTTTTATATGCTGCTAGAAGTATGTTCTTAATGAAGGTCTGACATGATTTTTTTTTAACATGAATTTTTAAATAATAAGGCTGAGTAACTATCACTATCTGCATCTCCTTTTGAGACTATCTACATAATTTTTACTCCCTACCTTTTTTAGATCACTCTGTATTAATTATACAATAACACTGTTTGTCTAACATATTTGCTATGAATATTTTCCCAGTCTCTTAATTTGTTAATTTTTAGTTATTTATTTATATATTACTTCCTAAGGCTGTTTCCAGAATATAATCATACAATTACACGATTTATAAAAAAAGCTCTACCTCTGATTTTTCTACACAGCACTGATTATTTAGAAACTTTAGACTGAAGCCTATTTTTTACAAAAGCAAATAGCAAAATGTAAGGCTGTGATTTATAAAGGCTTATCTGGCATGGCAGACTGACAAATAATCTAAAAAGGAAAGCTGATTTTGAAGAATCCATTCAATAAAAAGTTTACCTTTAAGTAAAAATAAATAGCACTGTAAGATCAGGGCTTATCACAATGACTATATTTTAACTGGCCTGCAATATCAATCTTCTTTGCCATCACATCATGTGTTTTATAAAGAACACAGCTCCTAGAGAATATTGAGCTAAATAACAAATTTAAATTGAGATAAAACAACCAACAAGCGCAAAACAACACCAATCAACATGGATGATGCAGGGTTATAACACTGATAAAATTAATTTGTCTAGGGAGTGCCTGTTGTGGAGCAGCGGAAACAAATCCGACTAGGATCTGTGAGGATGTGGGGTTTGATCACTGACCTCGCTCAGTGGGGTGAGGGATCTGGGGTGGCCATGAGCTGTGGTATAGGTCACAGATATGGCTTGGATCTAGCGTTGCTGTGGCTGTGGTGGAGGCCAGCAACTGTAGCTCTGATTCGACCCCTAGCCTGGGAACTTCCATATGCCATGAGAGCAGCCCTAAAAAGCAAAATAATAACAATAATAATAATAATAATTCATTCAATCAACAATGAAATCTAAGCATCCACTTACTGAAGGTGTATCATCATCACCATTATCATAATAGCAGCAAAGACAACAACATCATCATCCCAGGATACTTGTGACAAATGGTGAAGTCTAAGATAGGATTGTTTTAAAAATTACCTTCCCTCCTCATTAAAAAAAAAATTGTTTCACTAAGGAAACCTCAAAATTAAACTTAGAGAAAAAGTAAATGTCAAAAACTCCATAGAGCTCCCAATGTGGCTCAGAGGGTAAAGAATCCAGCATAGCTTTCATGAATATGAAGGTCTTGCTCAGTGGGTTAAGGATCCAGTGTTCTCCAAACAGCAGTATCTCGCAGATGGGGCTGGGAGCCAGTGTTGCCCTGGCTGCGGTGTAGGCCGGCAGCGGCAGCCCTGATTTGGCATGTGAGAACTTCCATATGCTGCAGGTGTAGCCATAAAAAGAAGAAAAAACTCCAACAAAACTCCAATAATGACAATTACATACATATACTGATTTTCATTTCCTTATTCTAGGTACAAAAAGTTTGTTTATATTTGACACGCTTTAGTCATATTTAAGTTGATATCTTGAATCTGATGATAAAACAGGTTTACAGAAAAAAATTTTCAAGAAAAATGTTTATGTACAATTGCAAAATGATTTTAATAATATATAATAAAAATGAAAAAAATGAAATTATAAAAATTTTAGAAAGTAAGGTGGTATTTACACAAAAGTAAAAAAATGATTACATAGAGAACAAAATAACATAGGTTTAAAAGGTGTAAGATTTAAATATATAAATATCAAAATACAACTAGACAAAATAGGAAAAATCATTAATAAAAGCTTCTCAGAATATATAAAACTGATCACAGAAAGAAATTTTAAACAATACCAAATACTTATTCCAACTATGTAGGAAAATAATTCCTTAACCAAATGAATTACAAGAGAAGTTTCACAACTATTAATACACACATTTTCTAATTTTTTTCTATTGAAAAAATAAAATTCGTAAGAGAATAAAAATAATTTGAAATAAATTAAACACATAAAAGTATTACCATTAAAAACACAATTTACAGTTATCAAAGAATACTCAAAGGATTTTTAAAAACAAGTTTATATAAGGATTAAGTTAATGTCTGAAAATTGACTAAAGGTTTCTAATAATTTTCAAAATTTATCCTTATGTAAAATTAAATAATACATAATCACTGGAGCACTTGTATAATTAATAAAATTTTTCTTTAATTAAAGTCAGTTCTATTCTAGTTTAAGATAAAACAGGTACATCCTTTCAAAGACAGGGTATTATAGAAAGAATGTTGAATTAAGAAAAAGAATACTTCAGTGTTACCCTACTCAATATTATGACCTGATAAAAATCACTTAACCTTTCTGAGATTCCAAAAATAAGGAATAAAAAAAAATGTGTTATAAATCTCACAGGATCAAATGAGATGATATGCTTGAAAAATGTTTTATAAACCACCCAAAACATGTAAATAACATTGTTTTCATAAGTGGAATATCAGTTACTAACATCTTTTTTTTTTTTTGATGGAGGGAAGAAAGAAGGGCCTTGAAAAAAAGATAATCTTAAGGAGTTCAGTAATACAAAAATAAAAATAAAAACAAACATTAAAATTTGGACTTTAGTAATCAATGCTTAATTGATACTACTGCTTAAACTATGCACAAAATAAGCCTCAGGCTTAAAGAAAACTCCTTTGAGTGAAATCTTTCTATTTCAATTCCAAAGCACTTCTCAGGGCAAGTTGATCCTTCTTGCTCCTCATAGCCTCATGAAAATTTACTAACAAAAGATTTACTTTTTTTCTTGGCTCTCACATTAGGGTGGAGAAAACCCTTACTATTAAAAAGGGGGATTAGTTTTCCTTTTCTAAGTCTTACTCTTTTTTCAGCAAACACAAAAAATTGCCCAGGGCCAAAGAAAAAAAAAAAAAAAGGAAGATGACACACCAGTGTATTTTCTCTAGTTCCTGTTTTTCCTTTGGCCACAGTTGTTTTTTTCTTCTCCTAACTCTCTAACTATGGTGCTGTTGATATGACATTATAGTTCTAAAACATGGATTTATATAAAACCAACCTTTTTTCCCCTCCAGAAAGCTATTTCAGGTGCTTTATTTAGTGCCTACCTTCCAATTTAACCAGAAGTATGAGCTAATACCCCTCCTCTCAGCAACTGAAAAGCATGAGATCAAATCAGCAAGGAATGGAAAAAATAACCACCACTATAAACCAAGGGAATCTAAGTGGCAGCCACAGAACACTCCACCCAATAAAAACAATATTCATTCTGTTCAACTATACATGGACCATTAACCAAAAGAGAGCATGTCCTAGGTCATAAAACAAATTTAAAAGAATTGAAATCATACATTCCTATGTTTAAAACATACTGAAGTTCTTCAAATCATAATAGAATCAAACTAAGAATCAATAACAGGAAAATATAAAATTTCCAAACATTCCAAAGTTAAACATCACATTTCTAAATAATCAATGGACCACAAAAGATCTCAGAGAAATTTTTTTCAAAAATATTGAACTGAAATGCTGGAGAAGGTGTGGAGAAAAGGGAACTCTTCCTATACTGCTGGTAGGAATGTAAATTGGTGCAACCACTACGGAAAACAGTACGAAGGTTCCTCAGAATACTAAATGTAGAACTACCATATGATCCAGCAATCCCACTCTTGGGCATATATCCAGACAAAACTTTCATTGAAAAAGATACATGCACCCCTATGTTCATTGCAGCATGATTATCAAAAGTGGAGACATGGAAACAACTTAAATGTTCATCGACAGATGAATGGATTAAGAAGATGTGGTACATATACACAATGGAATACTAATCAGCCATTAAAAAGAACAAAATAAGGCCATTTACAGCCTCAATGATGGAACTAGAGACTCTCATACTAAGTGAAGTAAATCAGAAAGAGAAATACAAATACCATATGATATCACTTACATGTAGAATCTAATATATGCCACTAGTGAACCTATCTACAAAAAAGAAACAAACTCATGGACATGGAGAGCAGACTTGTAGTTGCCAAGGGGGAGAGAGAGGTGGAGGGAGTGGGATGGACTGGGAGTTTGGGGTTAGTAGATGCAATAACTGCATTTGGAATGAATAAGAAATGAGATCCTGCTGTACAGCATAGGGAACTATATCTAATCACTTGTGATGGAACATGATGAAGGATGAGAAAAAGAATGTGTATATGGGTATAACCGGGTCACTCTGTATACAGCAGAAATTGTCAGAACATTGCAAATTGACTATAATAAAAATTTTTTTAAAAATACTGAACTGAATGAAAATGAAAAAGCAATGTCAAAATCTGTGGGTTTCAACTGGGGCAGGGGTTGGAAGAATTTAATAACACTAAATGTGTTCTTGGGAAAAATGTGTTATTAGACAAAAAGGCTATCAATAACGCAAGCTAATGCCTCAAGATACTAGAAAAAATGCAAAATAAACTCCCCAAACTCCCTGCAAACAAAAGTATAGAATTGTATAGCTTCACTGAGGAATTGTATCAAACACAAAAATAAGAATTAATACCTATCCTTCTCAAACCATTACAAAAATCTGAAGAAGATGGAACACTCTCAAAGTCATTCTATGAGACCACCATCACCCTCATAACAAAATAGGACAAAGACACTACAAGCAAAAGAAAATTATAGATAAGTAGTATCTCTGATGAACATAAATGCAAAAATCCTCAACAAAACATTAGCGACTAAATCCAACAATACATCAAAAGGATTATTTACCATAAAGTTGTATTTATTCCAGGATCACAAGAATGGTTCAATATATGCAAATCAATTATTATGTATTATTCTTTTTATATATTGTTAGATCCTATTTGCTAAAATTTGGTGAGAATTTTTTCATTTATGCTTTTAAGAGAGATGGTTCTATAGTTCTGTTTGTTTTTTAACGTCTCTGTTTTTTTAGCAGAGTAATCTGATTTGATAATATTTTGAGGATTTTTATGTCTATATTCTTAAGGGATAACGTTTGTAACATTTTTTTTTTTTTTTTTTTAGTCTGGGAAGTATTCCTTCTTCTATTGTATTCTAACGGACTGTTTCTTTTTTCCATTATAGGGAAACCATCAGGTTTGTAGATTTCTTATTCAGAATGTCTTGAACAGCATGTCAAATTGAAGGAATTCAATTTCAGATCATTTTTTATGAGTTCTAATAATTTCTTGTAAGTTGTAGAGATATCCATAATATTTCACTATTCTTTTAATGCTGTGAGGTCTGTAGTGGTATCTTCTTTTTCAGTCTTGTAATCGGTAGTCAATTATGTCTTCTGTCCTTTTTTCTTGATCTTACTAGGGGTTTATTAATTTTATTGATATTTGCAAAGAGTCAACTTTCAGTTTGATGGATTTTTTTATTTCTGATTTCAATTTCATTGATTTTCTGATATCTTTTTTAGTTTCCTTCTTTGGCTTGTTTTGGGTTTCCGAATTGGAAAGGAAGAGGTAAAACTATCACTATCTATAGATGACATGATACTGTATATAGAAAAACCTAAAATCCACATAAAAACTCTTAGAATAAGTGAATGCAGCAAGGCAGCAGAACACAAGATTAATATACAGAAATCTATGGCATTTCTATGCACTAAAAATGAAATATCAGAAAGCTAAAGTAAAAAAATACTTGTTTAAAAGCATGTGGAAAAAATACCTAAGAATAAATTTCCCAAGGAGATGAAAAACCCATGCACTGAAAACTATACAGCACTAATAAAGAAAACTGAAGATGAAAGAAATAGAAAGATAGCGTATGCTCCTGGATTGAAAGAATTAATGTTGATAAAATGATCATACAATACAGGGCAATCTACAGATTCAATGTAATACCTATCGAATTACCAATGGCATTTTTCACAAAAGTAGAACAAAAATTTTTTTAATTTGTATGAAAACACAAAAGACCCTAACTAAACAGCCAAAACAATCTTTTTCATGTTTTATTATTTTTTGGCTGTGCCCACTGCATATAAAATTACTCAGGCAAGGGATCAAACCTGTGCCAAAGCAGTAGCAGAGCCACAACAATGATGCTGGAATTTTTTTTTTTTTTTTTTTTTTTTTTTTTTTTTTTTTTTTTTTTTTTTTTTTAAGGGCTGCACCTGTGGCATATGAAGTTCCTAGGCTAGGGTTTGAATCAGCGCTGTATCTGCCAGCCTACGCCATGGCCACAGCAATGCGGATCCGAGCTGCGTCTGCAACCTATACCACAGCTCACAGCAACGCTTGATCCATAACCCACTGAGCGAGGCCAGGGATCGAATCCATGTCCTCATTGGTATTAGCTGGATTCATTACCACTGAGCCACAACTGGAATTCTGACACTGGATTTTTAACCCACTGAAGAATGGAGCTGGAGAAAGCACACTCCCTGACTTCAGACTATACTATAAAGTCACAGTAAATTAAAATAGTATGGTACTGGAAGTTCCTTTGTGGTACAAAGGGTTACAGACCCAGTGTTGCCACAGGTGTGGCCCGGGTCACAACTGCCATGCAGATTTGACTGGCCATGGAACTTCCACATGCCACAGATGTGCAAAAAAAAAAAAAAAAAAAGAAAAAAAGAAAAAGAAAGAAAGAAAGAAAGAGTATGGTGATGGCACAAAAACAAACATGTAAATCAATGGAACAGGATAGAAAGCCCAGAAATAAACCCATCTACCTATGGTCAATTAATCTACAACAAAGGAAGCAAGAACATACAATGCAGAAAAGACAGTTTCTTCAGTAAATGGTGCTCAGTAGGTTAAGGATCTGGCGTTGCAGTGAGCTGTGGTGTAGCTCACAGATGTAGCTCGGATCTGGGGTTGCTATGGCTGTGGTGTAGGCTAGCAGCTGTAGCTCTGACTTGACCCCTAGCCTGGGAACCTCCATATGCCGCGGGTGTGGCCCTAAAAAACAAACAAAAGAAAAAAAAGTTTTTGTAGAAAATGCTATATATTCAAAACAACTTCTTTAAAAAAAACCTCATGCTCAAAGAAGAAATCAAGAAATTATAAATTTTAAACTAAATGAAAACACAATATAGCAGAATTTGCAGGATACTGCCAAAAACAAACAGACATTTATAGCAGTAAAGACCTATATTAGGAAAGAAGAAAGGTTTTAAGCAGGTGAAACTCTAATCCAACTTAGAAAACTAGAAAAGAAAAACAAAACCCTAGGCAAGCAGGATAAAGGAAATAATAAAGAACAAAGTAGAAATCGAAAATTTTAGAGCATATCAATGAAACCAAAAATTAGTTCTTTTAGAAGATTAGTGTGATTGATCACAGGGAACTATACTCAGTATCTTATAATAACCTGTAATGGAAAAAACCTGAAAAAGAGTATGTATGTATAATTGAACCACTTTGCTATATATATGCTTGAAACTAAGGCAACAGTGTAAATTAACAACAGTTTTATTTTTTAAAATAAGTTTTAAAAAAAGTAAGATTGAAAAAGTAAAACATAATATTCCTGACCTCGCTCAGTGGGTTAAGGATCTGGTGTTGCCATGAGCTGTGGTGTAGGTGTCAGATGCAGCTCAGATCCTGCATTGCTGTGGCACAGGCTGGCAGTTGTAGCTCCGATTTGACCCCTAGCCTGGGAAACTCCATATGCATTGGGGGCGGCCCTAAAAAGATAAAAAAAAAAAAAAAAAAAAAGTAAAATGAGTAAGAAAAAAGAACATATAAATTACCAATATCAGGACTGAGAGAGAGGCTATCACTAAAGAAACTACCAATATTAAAAGGTTAAAGAAGGAATATTATGAATAACTTTACCCCACAAACAATATACTTGACTCAAATAATTACGCTGTAATAAAGAAATCAGACCCAAAAAGTGTACATATTATGTGATTCTATTTATAAAATGTTAGAAAATGGAAGCTAGAGTGGAGGTCAGGGTTTCCCTCAGGATGACAAGGGAAGTCTTACGTGGAAACTTTTGGAAGTGATGAGTGTATCTGTTACCTTGACAGTGTTGATGTCAAGGTTCTCATCATAGAAGTATGTCCAAGTTTATCAAATGGTACACTCTAAACATGTGCAAGTTATTATCTCTTAATTATACCTCAATGAAGCTTTCTTTTTTTAATCATGAAAAATTGCAACAGAAATACAACAAAAAAAAATCATTTTCCTTGTTTATCTTACTTATGAAAGACATCAAGAGTAATTTTGATTTTCTCTCTCAAACAGCCATTTAAATGTCTCCCATGTGCTAGATACTGCCTTATATACACAGACAACAGACATCAATCCTACCCTTCAAAATGTTTATATTATAGCTTTGCCAATAAACCACAAAACAACTATAATCCTCCTAACCAAAAAGCTTAACAATAAACTTATACATTAAAAGATTTTTGTCCCAGAAAGCTAACAACAACCGCATAATTCCTAATTGTAGATAGTAGAGGGACTTGCTTCTCTGGAGTCCTGACAATCCAAAAGATTAAATGTTTGATGGACACTGACTCTACCTATATTAGTAGGTGTTAGGATAAATTTAGGAAATGCTGGGTTAAACATAATATAAAGGAGTTCCGTCGTGGCGCAATGGTTAATGAACCTGACTAGGAATCATGAGGTTGCGGGTTTGATTCCTGGCTTTGCTCAGTGGGTTAAGGATCCGGTGTTGCCCTGAGCTGTGGTGTAGGTCGCAGATCCGGCTCGGATCCTGCGTTGCTGTGGCTCTGGTGCAGGCCTGGTGGCTATGGCTCTGATTAGACCCCTAGCCTGGGAACTTCCATATGCCACAGGAGTGGCCCTAGAAAAGACCAAAAAAAAAAAAAAAAAAAAAAACCCATAATATAAAGTAGGTTTCCCTAATTCTCAGAACCACCAATATGCAATCAAATCATCAAAAAGAGGCATATTACAGATAGTATTTCCCAAATCTATTTATCTCTCATTTTTCCCCTCCAACTGCAGAAGATCTTGCAGCACTAGCACTCACTGAGCACTCTTAGGAAAATACAATGATTACACCATACTGGTTTAGATGTAAAACTAAAAGAAACAAAATTGGAGTTCCCTGGTGGCCTAGTGGTTAAAGATTCAGCATTGTTATTCCTGTGGCTTGGGTTTGATCCCTAGTCCAGGAACTTTCACAAGGTGGGTGAGGGGTAAATAAAGGAAAAGAAAAGGAGTTCCCTGGTGGCTCAGTAGGTTAAGGATCTGGTGTTGTCACTGCTGGTGCTTGGGTCACTGCTATGGTGCGGATTTGATCCCTGAGATCTTTGGCAGGCCGTGGGCACTGCCCCCTACCCCCAAAAAAATCACCAACAAAAGAAACAAAATCCATATAAATTGACTAATAGAATTCCTTTTTTAAATCCTTTAAAAATCTCAACAAAGACAAAGGGTTTGGACCATAAGGAAGAAAGAAGAGCAAAGGGGAATTTTGCTGTGTATTAACAACATAACTCTCCATTGTTTAATAAACATTCAGATTGATTTTAAAAAAACTCAACAAAGAATCTAATATATAATATAAAGCACCAAGACACAATAATATAAAGGATAAGAAGTATACATATCCAAATACCATTTTGTAACTCATAAGTTGACAGGCTAAAAATACTGTAAAATGATTAAACTGGTGAGATTTAAAATGTCTAAAAGAATTCTGGATCCTTTCAAAGAAGGAGTAAAACAGAAAGATAACCAGAATTTTCTATGAGAAGGAGGCAGTATTTGGAAGGAAATTATGAGAAAAGGTAAACCCATTTAAGAACATCAAGTCTGTGTCTAGGCTACTGCATGGATGTAGGCAAAGTGAGACTGGAAAGGTCTTTCAAAGACAAATTATAAAGGAATTAGAAAATGATGTATGGATTTAAAATACTATTCGGCATGTTTATTTTTTTAGAAAGGTGATAGAATTTCATACTTGTCTAATTTTTATAATTGGCAATAAGATGCTTTGTTTCTCCAATTTCTTATTCTAAAACTAATTTAATTTCCTTTAGTATTAATGGAAAAATAACTGTTCCTATTATTTGAACTTTTATTCCCCAAATAAGATACTAAAACTTAGGACTTCTGTTGTATTTTCAACTATAACAAAATGTGCAAATGTTCACAAGCCCACTTCCATTAAGATAACACTATGTTTTACTTCCTAAACTGAAATTACTCAGAAAAGTAAATTCTGAAATTCTGTAGATTGTGGTATAGCTCATCAACCAATAAATCCCTGAAAACTTAAAAAAAAAAGTATACATATCCATATATCTTATTCTTGTATAAAGAGTATTCATTAAATAAACATCTATAACCATAGATCTGTAAATCTTCTTTCCATATATATGAAATATGACAACTTCTAGCCATATTAATTTTATGTTAAAAAACATAATACAACATTGTATAGCTACATGAAAATCGAAAAACTCACACTATGAAGCATCCTTATGTGGAAAAACAACATGAAATTTATTAGTGATAATTACTAAGGTTTACAGAATTAAATTCTCCCCTAAAAATAGTTACTCTCTAAACTATAGATAAAACAAAGCACACATTATGTGGTTCCATTTATTACTTATTTATTAATAAATATTCAGAGTTCCTGCTATGGTGCAGTGGGTTAAAGATCCTGTGTTGCTACAGATGTCTTTGCAGTGGTGTGGGTTCGATTCCTGGCCTAGCACAGTGGGTTAAGGATCCAGTGTTGCTACAGCTGGGATGTAGGTCACAGCTGCAGCTCAGATTCAATCCCTGGCCCAGGAACTCCCATATGCTGTGGGTGTGGACAAAAAAAGAAAAAGAAAAAACCCATCTGTTACAAATGAAACACATTGATGCATAAGATTAGAAGAGTTAGAGCCATAACACAACTAGTTATCAGAATAACAGAGTAATTGGAGTTCCTGTCATGGCTCAGTGGTTACTGAATCCGACTAGGAACCACGAGGTCGTGGGTTCGATCCCTGGGCTCACTCAGTGGGTTAAGGATCCGGCACTGCCGTGAGCTGTGTTATAGGTTGCAGACACGGCTCAGATCCCGTGTTGCTGTGGCTGCGGTGTGGGCCAGCAGCTGTAGCTCCGATTCGACCCCCAGCCTGGGAACCTCCATATGCTGCAGGTACAGCCTTAAAAAGACCAAAGACAAAAAAAAAAAAAAAAAAAGAATACCAGAGTAATAATTAACAATCATACAGTGCTTACTATTCATTAACGGTTGGATTGTGTTCCCCTCCTCAAATTCATATGTTGAAGTTATAGACACCAGTACCTCAAAATATGACCTTGTTTGGAAATAAGGTAGTTTCAGATAGAGTTAGTTAAGTGAGGTTCCTAATTTAATGACTGATATTCTTATAAAAAGGGGAAATTTGGACATAGTCACCAACACACAGGGAGAATGCCATGTTGAGCATGAAGGGAAAAACTGGGGTGATGCTCCCAAAAGACAAAGAACATTAAGGATTACCACACCACCATAAGCAGGGGAGAGGCACACAACAGATTTTTTCCTCAAAGTCCTCAGAAGAAATGAACCCTACCAATATCTTGATTTTAGACTTTGAGAGGGAGCAGAACATGTGAACCCCAAATGTGCCACCAGGCATGTGGATTATTTTGAGCTTAAGGAAAGCAAGGCCTAACACACTTGGAAAGAGTTTATTATTTTACTTGTCACCTAACTGTCTAAATGAATTTAGGGAGAGTCTGTACCAGGAAGAAAGCTAATGTTAGACTTTTTAAATCATAAAAGCAAGGCTTACCTGCGCAGCATGGCAAATATTTACTTAGCCAACATCTGCACTTTCCATTGTCCTGGACTCCTGTCCCCTTCTCCTTAGCTCCAGATGGCACACAAGCCTCAACTGCCTGACGTCTGAGACCTTCACATCTGTAGGGTTCCCTTATATATGAAATTAGTTTTTCTCCTATTAATCTGTTTCATGCCAGTTTAACTATTACGCCAGCTTTAAAAACCTAGAAGCAAAGATGGGGGCGGTTCCTTTCTTCTCTAACTTCTAGACTGCAGAACTGTGAGATAAAAAATATCTGTTGTTTAAGCTATCCAAATTATAGTTTTCCATTATAGCAGCCCTAGCAAACTAATACACTAGGGTGTCCAGACAGCATCTTAAGAACTTGTAAGTTACTCACATAATAAAACAACCCTTTAGTTTGGTATTTGCATCTATTCTACTTTACAGACAATAAAATTGAGGCACAGGGCAGTTAATTATCTTGCCCAAGTTTATAATTACATTTTAAAGGCAGGTTTGGGGAAGTGAAACCAATGGTAGTATGGACAGAACAGTCCTACAAGTGTGGCAGAATATTTCAAGCATCTGGCTGTTCAAGATCAAACTCTGATTCTTTGATTTTAGAAAGCTTTGCTCTCTTCATACACTCTAACATCTTTGAATTATTCCTTTCTACTTAAACTAGCAGGAGTAGATTCAGTTGGCCTCAACAAAGAACCTGATTAATAGATAAGGATATCTCCAGTTAGGAACTGGAGTGCTGGCAAAAGGTGAAGTATTAGAATCTGCCAGTGGTCACGGACCCAGAAAAATACCCAAGTGATCTTCAACTGCCACTTGTTATATGGGTTTAGGGTTTTGCAGTGAGGTAGTGAAGGGCCTACCTGACAAAACAGCCACAAAAATTAGTTCCTCTGATCTTAAAGCACTTCATCTATTCTGATCATAAACACTTTAAGAACTCTCTCCAAAAGCAATGCATACACAAAGAGTAGAGGGTAGGGAGGAAATAATGAAGGGGTCCAAACCACCAGGGGCTTCAAACCAGGAGACCAGAGATGCGTGGTTAAGGCTTGGCTTTGTTAATACATCAAAACTGACAATGGCCCAAAGTTGATAATTCTTTCTCTTTCTTATCTTTCATTGCTTTTAATCAAATTCACTTCATCTAAATTCCCTGTAAAAACACTGCACTCACAAATTATTTCACAACTTGTTAAATATACTCAAAAACAAAACATACTCTATTATAAATTGAATTGTGCCCCTCAAAAAGACATGCTAAACCCTTAGCCCCCAGGAGTTCCCATCGTGGCTCAGTGGTAACCCAACTAGGATCCATGAGGATGAGGATTCCATTCCCTGGCCTCCCTCAGTGGGTTAAGGATCTGGTGTTGCCATGAGCTGTGGTGTAGGTCGCAGACACGGCTCAGATCCTGCATTGCTGTGGCCCAGGCCAGCAGCTGCAGATCTGATTCGACCCCTAGCCATATGCCATAGGTGTGGCCCTAAAAGAGAACAAACAAACAAACAAACAAAACAAACAAACAAAAAACCCTTAGCCCCCAATACCTGTAAATGTGACTTTATTTGTAAAAAGGTTCTTTGTAGATATAATCCAATTAAGGTCACACTAGACTAGGAAGGGCCCTACTCCAATGACAGGAGTCCTTATAAAATAAGGAAATTTAGACTCCATCACACATGCAAAGGAGAATACCATGCAAAGACCAAGACCCACAGGGAAGAAAGCCATGTTAAGACAGAGGCAAAGATTTATAAAACTAAGGATTTCCAGCAGCAACCAAATGCTAGAAAAGTCAAAGAAGGATTCTTCCCCTAGAAATTTCACAGCATTGCCTTGCAAATAGCATTGATTTCAGACTCTTAGCCTCCAGAACTGTGAAAGAATAAATTTGTGTTGTTTTAAGTCACTCAGTTTCCGAAAAATTTTTAGATTAGCCCTGGGAAAAACTAATACATCTTTTCTTCAATATATTTACTTTTTTCCCCCCATTTAAAATCAGCCCATTTAGGCTTGAAGCTATAGACTAAAGAACTTCATTGAGAATTGAAGTCACTGAAGGTTCCACAGGCAGAAATGCTGCAGGATAAGCCATTAAACCTTCTAATACAACACTCACTGGCCCATTACCAGAAAGTTCCCCGTATTCTCTTAGCTTAAGAGCTCTTGAGCTACAGAATACAGTTTTCACAATGAATTATGACGACAAAGAGGAGTTAGGAAAATGGAAAAAAAAAACTATCTAGGCCTAAAGCACAGGAATCAGATACGCTGCTAAATAAAATGGAGATCATGAGGTCAATTCCACCATTTTCATTTCTTGTCCTTCAGCTCCATATTACAAGAAAATAATAAAAAATTATGCATGAAAAACCAATTGAACAATGAAAGAGACTAAGTACTAGAATATCACAAAGAGTACTGTTCAAATTTTACCTAAAATACACTATTTCTATAAAAATACAAATATAGATTTTACTACATAGAATCTTTACGGAACTACTACATATTAGTTAAACTCTCAAAGGGATTAAATAAACAAGGATCCTGGTGGAGCTCTGGTAAGCACATTACGAAAGTGATAGCTTTGAAAGAGTTGCAAGGAGGTCTCTAATTACATAAATCCTAAAATAGCACTTAGACACTCCTAGGAAAGTCTGGGTGACCAGATCCTACATTAAACCATGATCATATCACATAAACTAGGTATATAAGTTGTTACCCATATAAAGGGTAAAGAAATTTCAAAAACCAAAATATTCTAATGATTCTTCTACTTTAAAAATGAGTATAATAATGGTAGAGTCTCGGAGTTCCCGTCGTGGCGCAGCAGAAGCTATCAGACTAGGAACCATGACGTTGCCGGTTCGATCCCTCGCCTTGCTCAGTGGGTTAAGGATCCAGCGTTACCATGAGCTGTAGTGTAGGTTGCACACGCGCTCAGATCTGGCACTGCTGTGGCTCTGACGTAGGCCAGCAGCTACAGCTCCGATTAGACCCCTAGCCTGGGAACCTCCATATGCCGCAGGTGTGGCCCAAAAAGACAAATGGCAAAAAGAAAAAAAAAAAAAAGGTACAGTCTCCAGATGATTTTATTTTGTTTTAAAATATCACTTTTTTTGAGTTCCCGTCGTGGTTCAGTGGTTAACAAACCCGGTCCCTGGCCTTGCTCAGTGGGTTAAGGATCTGGCGTTGCCACGAGCTGTGGTGTAGGCTGCAGACACAGCTTGGATACTGCGTTGCTGTGGCTCTGGCGAAGGCCAGTGGCTACAGCTCCCATTAGACCCCTAGCCTGGGAACCTCCATATGCCTTGGGAGCAGCCCTAGAAAAGGCAAATAGACCAAAAAATAAAAATACATATATATATATATCACTTTTTTATTGCTCAATGAATTTACAACATTTATAGTTGTACAATGATCATCACAGCCCAATTTTATAGGATTTCCATCCCACAACCCAGTGCATCCCCCCACCCAAACTGTCTCCTTTGGAAACCGTAAGTTTTTCAAAGTCTGTGAGTCTGTGTCTGTTCTGCAAAGAAGTTCATTGTGCCCTTTTTTCAGATTCCACAAGTCAGTGAAAGCATTTGATGTTGGTGTCTCATTGTATGGCTGACTTCACTTAGCATGATAATTTCTAGGTCCATCGATGTTGCTAAAAATGCCGGTATTTCATTCCTTTTAATGGCTGAGTAATATTCCATCGTGTATATGTACCACATCTTCTTGATCCACTCCTCTGTTGATGGACATTTAGGTTGTTTCCATGTCTTGACTATTGCAAATAGTGCTGCAATGAATATCGGAGTACGTGTCTTTGCGAGTCATGGTTTTCTTTGGATAGATGCCCAGGAGTGGGACAGCTGGATCAAATGGTAGTTCTATTTTTAGTTCCCTGAAAAATCTCCATAATGTCTTCCACAGGGGCTGCACCCATTTACAATCCCGCCAACAGTGTAATAGGGTTACTTTTTCTCCACACCCTCTCCAGCACTTATTGTTTGTAGACTTTTTGATGATGGCCATTCTGGCTGGTGTAAGATGGTACCTCATAGTGGATGTGATTTGCATTTCTCTAATGATGAGTGATGTAGAACATCTTTTCATGGGTCTTTTGGCCATCCGTTTGTCTTCTTTGGAGAACTGTCTGTCTGGATCTTCTGCCCATTTTCTGATGGGTTCATTTCTTTTTTTGGCATTGAGCGGTAGGAGGTGTTTATAAATTTTGGAGATTAATCCGTTGTCAGTTAATTCATTTGCAAATATTTTCTCCCATTCTGTGGGTTGTCTTCTCATTTTGTTTAGGGTTTCCTTTGCTGTCCAGAAACTTTTAAGTTTAATTAGGTCCCATTTGTTTATTTTTGTTTTGACTGTCATTACTCTAAGAGATGGATCTGTCATTTATGTCGGAGTGTTTGGCCTATGTTTTCCTCTAAGAGTTTTATAGTGTCTGCTTTTATACCTAGGTCTTTAATCCATTTGGAGTTTATTTTTGTGTATGGTGTTAGGGGGTGTTCTCATTTCATTCTTTTCCATGTGGCTATCCAGTTTTCCCAGCACCACTTAGTGAACAAGCTGTCCTTTCTCCATTGTATATATTCTTGCCTTCTTTGTCATAGATTAGTTGGCTGTGGGTGTGTGGGTTTAATTCTGAGCTTTCTATCCTGTTCCACTGATCTATATTCCTGTCTTTGTGCCAGTACCATATGGTTTTGATGATTGTTGCTTTGTAGTATAGTCTGAAGTCAGGGAGCCTGATTCCTCCAGCTCCATTTTTCTTTTTTAGGATGTCTTTGGCTAGTTTGGGTCTTTTGTGCTTCCAGACAAACTTTAAAATATTTTGTTTGAGTTCTGTGAAAAATGTCCTTGGTAATTTGATAGGGATTGCATTGAATCTGTAGATTGCCTTGGGAAGTACAGTCATGTTGATAATACTGATTCTTCCCATCTAAGAGCATGGTATGTCTTTCCATGTATTTGTGTCATCTTTGACTTCTTTCATCAGTGTCTTACAGTTTTCAGAGTACAGGTCTATTGTCTCTTTAGATAAGGTTCACTCCTGGGTATTTTACTCTTTTGGATGCAATGGTAAATTTCTCTTTCTGATCTTTCAATGTTAGTATATAGAAATGCAGTCAATTTCTGTATTAATTTTGTATCCTGCTACTTTGCCAAATTCATGGATGAGCTCTACCAGTTTTCTGGTAGAGTCTTAGGATTCTCTAGGTATAGTATCATGTCATCTGAAAATAGGGATAGTTTTACTTCTTCCTTTCCAATTTGGATTCCTTTTATTTCATTTACTTCTCTGATTGCTGTGGCTAGGACTTCCAGAACTATGTTGAAGAGTAGTGACAAGAGTGTCTTGTTCCTGATCTCAATGGGAATTCTCTCAGCTTTTCACCATTGAGAATGATGTTAGCTGTGTGGTTTTGTCATACATGGCCTTTATTATGTTGAGGTAGATTCCCTCTATGCCCACTTTCTGAAGGGTTTTTTTCAGAAATGGGTGCTGGAAATTGTCAGAGGCTTTTTTCTCCATCTATTGAGAGGATCATATGGTTTTTATTCTTCAGTTTGTTAATGTGTATCACACTGATGGATTTGCAGATATTGAAGAACTCTTGCACTCCTAGGATAAATCCCATTTGATCATGATGTACAATCCTTTTAATGTATTGTTGGATGCAGTTTGCTAGTATTTTGTTGAGGATTTTTGCATCTATGTTCATCAGTGAAATTGGCCAGTAGTTTTCTTTTTTTTGTGGTATCTTTGTCTGGTTTTGGTATCAGGGTGATGGTGGCCTCATAGAATGAGTTTGGGAGTGTCCCTTCCTCTGTGATTTTTTGGAATAGTTTCATAAGGATAGGTGCTAGCTCTTCTCTAAAGGTTTGATAGAATTTGCCCATGAAGCCATCTGGTCCTGGACTTTGGTTTGTTGGAAGTTTTTTAATCACAGTTTCAATTTCAGTTCTTGTGATTGGTCTGTTCATCTTTTCTATTTCATCTTGCTTTAGTCTTGGAAGATTGTACCTTTCTAAGAATTTGTCCATTTCTTCTAGGTTTTCTGTTTTATTGGCATATAGTTGCATATAGTAGTCTCTTATGATCCTTTGTATTTCTGTAATGTCCGTTGTTACTTCTCCTTTTTCATTTCTAATTGTATTGATTTGAGTTTTCTTTCTTCTTGATAAGTCTGGCTAAGGGTTTATCAATTTTGCTGATCTTTTCAAAGAACCAGCTTTTAGTTTCATTGATTTTTTTCTAAGGTTTTCTTTGTTCCTATATCATTGATTTCTGCTCTGACCTTTATGATTTCTTTCCTTCTGCTAACTTTAGGTCTTGTCTGTTCTCTCTCGAGCTGCTTTAGATGTAACGTTAGCTTGTTTATTTGAGCTTTTTCTTGTTTGCTGAGGTGGGCTTGTATTGCTATAATCTTTCCTCTTAGAACGGATTTTGCTGCATCCCATAGGTTTTGGAGTGTTCCATCTTTGTTGTCATTTGCTTCTAGGTATTTTTTAATTTCCTCTTTGATTTCTTCAGTGATCCATTGGTTATTTAGTAGCATGTTGTTGAGTCTCCACGGGTTTGTGTTTTTTTTTTGCAGGTTTTTTTCTTGTTGATTTCCAGTCGCATAGCGTTGTGGTCGGAAAAGATGCTTGATATGATTTCAATTTTCTTAAAGTCACCAAGGTTGGATTTGTAGCCCGGGATGTGATCAATCTTAGAGAATGGTCCATGTGCACTTAAGAAGAATGTGTATTCTGTTCCTGTTTCCCCCAGTCCCGTGGAGCTCCTGCACACAAGCCCCACTGGCCTTCAATGCCAGATGCTCTGGGGGCTCTTTCTCCCAGTGCTGGATCCCCACATGTGGGGGTTTGATGTGGGGCTCAGAACTCTCACTCCTGTAAGTGAGTCTTTGTGAAACAGTTACTTTCCAGTCTGTGGGGTTTCCCACCCAGGAGGTATGGGGTTGCTTATATCACATAATTGCCCCTCCTACCTCTTGATGTGGCCTTCTCTTTGTCTTCTGGAGTAAGATATCTTTTTGAAAGTTTCCAGTCCATTTGATTGAAGGTTGTTCAGCATTTGGTTGTAAGTTCTGTTGTTTTTATACATATGATTTTATAAAATAATCTTATGTATTCTGTTTTTCTAGTTTGACATACGTTACATACCATCAAATCCACCCATTTAAACTGTACATATATATGTAGAATCCATAGAAAGAATATATATATATGTTTAAAGCTATACAACCATCACCATAATCTAATTTTACAACTCTGTTTTCACCCCAAAAAGAAACTCCATGCCTATTAACAGTCATTTCCTATTTCTGCTTCTCCCCTCAACCCACTCTGCCCCAGCTCCAGGTAATCATTAACCTACTTTCTGTTGCTACGGTTTTATCTAGTCTGGACATTTCACATAAATAAGATAATACAATTTGGTCTTTTGTGATTAGCTTCTTTCACTTAGCACAATGTTTTCAAGGTTCACTCATGATGCAGCATGTATCAGTACCTCATTCCTTTTTATTGCCAAATAATATTCCACATATGGATAGATGTTTCTTCATCCATTCATTGGTTGATGAACATTTAGGCTGTTTCCAATGTGGGGCTATTATGAATAATGCTGCTATGAATTTTCATGTATAAGTTTTTATGCAGATTTATGTTTTCACTCCTCTTAGTTACTATGAGTAGAATTGATGGGGTGTATGGTAATTGTATGTTCAGCATTTTGAGAAACTAGCAAACTCTTTTCCAAGTTAGTGCACCACTTTACATTCCCATTAGCAAGACATGAGAGTTTCAATTTCTTCACATTCTCACCAACACTTACTACTGTCTTTTTCATTCTAGCAGGTATGAAGTGGTATTTTCTTGTGGTTTTGATTGGTATTCCCCTAATGTCTAATGATGCTGAGCATCTTTTCATGTGCTTATTGGATATTTGTGTATCTTCTTTTAAGACATATCTATTAAAGTCTTTTATCCATTTTTTTATTTGGGTTGTCTTTTTTAATTTTTGAGTTGAAAGAATTCTTTATATTTTTCTGCATACAAGTACCTTGTCATATACATGATTTACAAGTATTATCTCCCATTCTATGGGCTGTCTTTTTATTTTCTTGATGTTGTCTTATCTTTTCACTTTCTTGATGACGTCACTGATGGACAAAAGTTTTTAATTTCAATCAAGTACAATTTATCTATTCTTCCTTTTGTCATTTATCCTCTTTGTGTCTTATTTAAGAAACCAAGTCCAAAAAAATACACATTTCCTTCTAGGAGTTCTTGATTTTAACTCTTATATTTAGGTCTATGACATATTTTGAGTTCCTTTTTTGCATGGTGTAAGGAGGTGCAAACTCATTTCTCTGTATGTAGGTGACCTCTCGTCCTAGCATCACTTAGTAAAAAGACTATTCATTGCCCCCAATGAATTGTCTTCATAGCTTTGTAAGACGTAACTATGAATGTGACAGTTTATTTCTAGAATCTAAAATTCTATTTCATTAATGTATATATAGTTCCATCCTTACTGCAGCATCAAACTATCTTAATTACTATAACCTTAGAGTAGGTATTGAAATCAGAATGTTTAAGTTCCCCCAACTTTGTTCAAGTTTGACTCGTCTTTTTCAAAGTTAAAACTCTGTGCATCAAAGGACACAGTCAACTAAGCGAAAAGACAACCTACAGAACAGGAGAAAACATTTTCAAATCATATCTGATAAGAGGTTATTATTCAAAATATATAAAGAATTCCTACAACTCAAGAACAACAACAAAACACCCAACTCAATTTAAAAATAGACAAAGGGGAGTTCCCACTGTGGCTCAGTGAAAACAAATCCAACTAGGAACCATGAGGCTGCGGGTTTGATCCCTGGCCTCTCTCAGTAGGTTAAGATCCAGCATTGCCATGAGCTGTGGTGTAGGTCACAGATGCAGCTTGGATCTGATGTTGCTGTGGTTATAGTGTAGGCTATTTGGACCCCTAGCTTGGGAACCTCCATATGCTGCAGGTGAGGCCCTAAAAAGCAAAAAAAAAAAAAAAATTTTAATTAAAAGATGGACCAAGGACTTAAGGAGACATCTCTCCAAAAATGATATACAAATGGCCAACAAGCATATGAAAAGATGCCTGACATTATTAATAATGAGAGAAATGTAAATCGAATCCACAATAAGATATCACCTTATATCCGCTATGAGGGCCACTATCAAAAACCAGAAAATAGCAAGTGTTGACAAGGATGTGAAGAAATTACAATCATTGGACACTGTTGGTGGGAATGTAAAAATGGCACTGCTGCTGTGGAAGACATGATTGATCAATTATGATATACCAAAAAAGATTCTAAAGCAGAAACTTGAACAGATATTTGTATATTCATGTTCACAGCAGCGTTATTCACAATATTTAGATGGTAGAAGCACACCAAATGTTCGTAGATAGGTGAATGGATAAAGAACATGTGGTGCACACATATAATAGAACATCATTTAGCCTTAAAAAGGAAATTCCGACACAAACTACAATGTGGATCAATCTTGAAGACATTATATAAGTGAAATAAGGTAGTCACAAAAAGACAAAAACAGAATCATTCCATACAGATTTAGTACCTGTATGGAAGTCAAATTAAAAAAGACAGAAAGTAAAATGGTTGCCAGCGACTGAGGGGCAAGGAGGATGGATAGTTAGTATGGAATGGGTAGTTTCAGGCTGGGAGATGAAAGCATTCTGCAGATGATGATGATGGTTGCACAACTATGTGAATGTATGTAATTCCATAGATCTATACACAAAAATGGTTAAAGTATCAAATTTTGTTATGTATGTCTTACCCCAAAAAGCTTTTTTTCTTCGTTTTTGGTCTTTTTAAGGCCACACCTGCGGCATACAGAGGTTCCCAGGCTAGGGGTCGAATTGGAGTTGTAGCTGCTGGCCAACAACGCAGCTACAGCAATGCAGGATCCAAGCCACATCTGTGACCTACACCGCAGCTCACGGCAACGCCAGATCCTCAACCCACTGATCAAGGCCAGGGATCAAACCTGCGTCCTCATGGATGCTAGTCAGATTTGTTTCCCCTGAGCCATGATGGGAATTCCAAAAAGCTTTCTATTTTAAGCAGAGTATTAATATTAAACTTATATTGGTTAAGTTTTTTAAAATATTGCTTATTTTTGCTTGCAACTGAAACAAACAAAACTAAATCTGACTTTAACAAAAGGGCGGGGGACTTCATTGGCTCACCTAATGAAAAACTCAATGCGATAGGAAACTACAGTAAAGTTGAATTACAGGTGGGTCAGCAAATATCAAGACTCATTGTTCCTCCCTTTAAAGATTTTAAAAGGTTATTATTTAATAATTAAAATAAATCATATACCTATAATGCATCTTTTTAAAAAAGTGAATGTGCATTTACAATAATATCTGACTTAATTAAGAGAAGACATCCGGTAACATAATTTGTGGTCAAACAGCATGTATTACCCAAAATCCAGACTGCAAGTTAGGAATCAGAGAGATCCCGTCTCAATTTCTTCATTCATAGGCCAAGAAACTCTAGGCAAACAACTTTCTGAGCCTCAGTTTGCTCACTGATTAAATTGGGATCACCTCCCTGGATTAGTATGAGTGTCAAGTGAGATATTTGCGAAAACTTTAGAAAATATTAATGTTTTACAGAAATGCAAGTTATTATAATCAGAAATTTTATTCAATATAGGACATCAAGGAATTGACTGCCACATGATTTCCTTCCTCCTTTATCAAATTTCTTTTCCTCCACCCACTCTGCTCCAAAAAGGTGAGTATCTAGCCCCAGTGAATTCTACTTGACATTAAGCTACTGCATTATGATTATGTGTGCACAATGTCACTTATTTTAAAACAATTATCTGAAACTGAAATAAGACTTATTATTCTTGCTTATGTGATACTGTCTATCTTCTCTTGCTTATGTGATACTGTCTATCTTCAAGATCCTCGGTGTTGGTGCTTGAACAGAACTGAGTGTGTCTTTCCCTTTCTTGGACAATTATTACAGAATAGCCACTGTGTGACCATTGCTCCTCGAGATCTCACTGTTCAGACAGGAACAATAAGATTTAACATGATTTTTATGTGCATATTTGTTTACTTTTATTTATTATGTATTAATATATCATTCATTATATTAAAACCATCATTTTAATGTTTTCTAATATGCTTTTAACAATAACAAAATCAGATATTCCCCATAGAAGCTGCAATTCCTGTTTCCCCATAACAGTAGTATACTAAATACTTGTTAAAAGCAAGCTGCCCAGCCAATATTCACTTTTCCCTTCTTCATTACTAACAGAACTTCAGTTTTGTTCAGGGCAGTGAGTTACCCAATCTGTCAAGGATTTCTGGGAAAGTTTTACTTCCTGAGATAGACACAACCTCTTCCTTTGTGGACTTCTTCTTCCCATCTGGAACCTAAACATGATACTTAGAAGTACAGCACTCTTTTTGAGGCCCTCTGGATAAAAGTAAGAGTGGTAGAGTAGAAAAAGAGAAGAAGCTTGGTTCCTTGACATCATCCACAGTTCCTTTATACCATCCCTGAACAACAGTTCATAAGAAAGATGCAGCTGTTACTTTCATGCCATGGCATGGCGGTGTTTACATTATCCACAGCCAAAGTGTTGATATACAGTACTTGTAAATAAGTAATTACAAACTATGATTTAAGTACTTAGAAATAAAAGGCCATGAGGGGAAACATAATTTAGAGAGTCACAAACAAAATTTGTGAACAAATTATATCTTCTGTTCCAACTGAAACCTGGCTCTCCTTCCATTTGTTTTACAGACATTCCTAATCAGATTAAGGGCATCCCCTATTATTTGTTGTTACTGTATTGTAACATCTGTTACAATATAGATGTTAATATACTGAATAGTTTTACTCTATCTATTTAGACAGTTGTTGTCATTTAAACTGTCAATGTAGGAGTTCCCACTGTGGCTCAATAGGTTAAGGACCTGATGTTACCTCTGTGAGGATGCAGATTCAATCCCCAGCCTTGCTCAGTGGGTTAAGGATCCCACATTGCCGCAAGTTGCAATGCAGGATGCAGATGCGGCTAATATCTGGTTTTGCCATGGTTATGGCTTAGGCCTCTACTGCAGCTCTGATTTGACCTTCCATATGTTGCAGGCACTGCCATAAGAAGAAAAAATTTAACTGTCAATGTAGTTAACTGATTATTTTAATATTGGATTAAATTCACAGTCCTCAAATTCAATTTTCTTGCGATGCTATGTCCTTTTTAAACATTGCTAGATGCCTCACTACTTGCCCTCTCCGTCCAAAAGCCAGTGGTTCCAAGATTTCTACCCAAAGGATGGAGTTTTCTGGAATCTCAAGTATCCATTAAGTAGGTCATCCAACACAGGCACAACACTGTTCCTTTCCTTTATCCACACGGTTTCCAGAGAGTAGAGGCTATAGATGTGAGACCAGAGAAAATGCCATTATGAGCTCTTAAACCTTAGTAAAATCACCATGGTGGTAACAGACTGGAAATTGTGAAGCATGGGAGCCTGGATGAGGGTATAGTCAGGATAGACTGTACTTTACCAGAATCTGAAAAACTGGGAAAAAGAGGAAGTTCTGTGCCAAAATGATACTTATATGCTGGAAAAAAGCAGGAGAGGGGCATAGGAGGGATGAGTAGCAGAAACCAGAGGAAGGAGGTGATGGGGAGGAAAAGAGTAGAAGTTTAAGTTTGGAGAGTGAACTGCAAAGGGAAGAGACTATGGATGAGGGGACAAGAAAAGAAGCCAGGGCTCTTGCTGAGAAAGAGCTCAGTTTCTAGGGTCGTTATCACCCACACACTACTCACCCCAAGTTTATATTCTCAGCCCCAACCTCCTCCATAAACTCCCTGACAAATCATCTCCTCCTGGGTAGCTAAAATATATTTAGATATATTTAGTATATCTAAAATGAATTATTTCCCCATAAATCTGCTCTTCCCTCAGTATTTTCCCTATCAGTAAATAGCACCATATATGTATTTACTTATCAAATTGCCCCACAAAACATTCTTATAATCTACCTGAGAGCAGAAATTAGGCTGTTGTATCTCTAGTGCTTAGGGCCATATCTAAGAGAGGGGACAACTTCAATAAATACTTGTTTGAATTAATTAATTACCAGAAGATTAATTCTGGTATGTTGTTGTTGTTGTTTTGTTTTTTGTCTTCTTAGGACCACACCCAAGGCATATGGATATTTCCAGGCTAGGGGTTGAATAGGAGCTACAGCCGTTGGCCTACACAATAGCCACAGCAACTCGGGATCTGAGCCACCTCTGTGACCTACACCACGGCTCACGGCAATGCCGGATCCTTAACCCACTGAGTGAAGCCAGGGATCAAATCCCGCATCCTTTTGGATACTAGCTGGGTTTGTTAACTGCTGAGCCACGATGGGAACTCTAATTCTAGTTAGTTTTAATTCCGAACTTTTCCACAGAAATCAGTAAGAGATTTAAAACTTCTGGCAGCTACAACATAGTCTAGTTTTAGTTATTCCTTCTGGTAAAAGAGGCAAAGAGGAATATGTGAATGCATATGCTCAGTATGAAGCAGAGAGGAAAACAGGGCAGAAAAGTAGGAAGAAAATAGCAGTTTCCCTTATTAAGTAGACACACACACAAAGTGAGCAGAAATATATTTGTGGCCATTATCATGATAGATGAGCCAAGAACGGCTTTAACAAGATTACAGTCTTATAGCACACAATTAGAGAGGAGGCTCACCATACAAACACTTCATTCAAGGCAGATTCAGACAAGAAGAGAAAACCCAGCGCTAAAACTAAGGGCTATGCCATTAAAGAGGAGAAAAGATTTGCCTACAGGGAACTGAAGGGTACCAAACTACTACTTCCTTTCTTCTATCGTCCCTAGATTTAGAGAAACCATCTGTTTCAGTTTTTCCAGATTTGTCCTGTTAACCTTCAAATGACCATACGAATGGATCTTAGGCAGGGTATAGTTGCTAATAGAGTATTACCAGTCAAGGCACCTGTTTTCCAACACCAAACTGCTTTCCTCAAAGTTCTAAGTGATGGCTTAGAGGAAATTCAACATTTCCCCTTCTTTTTAGTCCCATTCCTCTCCCTATCTTTAAGAGCTATGATCTTCTAATTCTGCGTCTTTCCATAATTCTGTGGGGTGACATGTTTCTTCTTGGCTTCCCTCTTTGCAAGTATTAACATTTTAACTTTATGCACTTCAATGATTCAACTACTCCTCATCTATCTGCTTTTCATGTTGCAAAGTTCTTTAATTCCTCTCATCTGCTGTATCTCCTTATGGATTCTTTGTCCTTGTAAATGTATACATTTTAGTCCCTTACTGCCATTTTAGTGAATTTTAAGAACAAGGCAGACATAAAGGTGCACATGCAATCTACTATATTTAACCAATAAGCTAGAGCTTCCATTTTGCTCCACCTAGAATCGTAACTACTCCCCTTTAACCCTAAATGCTTGCACCTTCCCATTTTCCAAAATCCCATCTTTGGTGCTAACTACATATAACATCTTTTCTATGCTCCCGAACTGTAAATAATGTATCTTCTGAATTTTCACAGCATATTACTTGTATTTCTTCTGGCATTTACTTAAACCATATGTGCTAAATTTTAATGACTAATGCTGAAAAACCTCCCCCACTGTCTAAAGTTATTCACTTCATTAAAACATTTTAAATTCCATCAATCAGGGATTTATTTATATTTAGGAAAATAAGTATACTTTTAAATTCAAAATATTCCTCAAAATGATAAGCCTACCGTTATGTTAATAAGGCTCTTGCCTTATATACCAAACTATGACCCACGAACTGAGTAAATGTCAATCTGTTAGGTAAGAAAAGGAAATTCTGCACAATTTTAAAGACTAGGGATCCAGCCTCTGAAATAGGGGTAAGCAGGACATGGATGGTTTAGAATCTCTTCCAACTCCAGCTGGCAAAGGGTCTTCACTTTTAAGGGCCCATGAATTAAACTGAGCCCATCCAGATAGTCCAGGGTAATCTCACCATCTCAAGGTCAGTAGTCATACTCATATTATCTAGTAAGTCTCTTTTGCTGTAATGTGTCTCTTTTGCTACATCTCTTTTAATGTAATGTGTTCACAGGTTTGAGGAAATACAACATGAAAATCTTTGGGGGACTATTATTCTGTTTACCACATCCCCAGGAACAGTATGATTTAAGAAATATTTTTTCTTTTAAATTTCTAATTTATTTCAGTTATATATAAAGTGTTCAATATATCACATATATAAATATACACATGAACACCTGGTCAGGCATCATGCTAAACATTTTTCATATATTATTTCAGTAAATTCTGTCAATAATAATGTATTATCTACAAAAATGAAAGTCCTAGTAATTGGTAGAGTTTATATTAAACCACTTATTTCAAATCCAAATTATGTTTATGGCACCTCTTTCTGCTTCTCCTTTATAAAATTTCAAATTAGAGCATTTTAAGAATCAGGTTTGTATTCTCATTTACAAGTCTTCAAAAATAATTTCCCACAAATTTATTTCACTCTCACACTGTTCCTCCCCACCCCCCACCCTGGACAAACATGAAATAAATGCTTTATAACTACACTTGACACCTGAAATTAACTCTCCATTGAAAGGGTCATATGGAAGACACACCTACACCAGTTTTCACTTGATTGCAATGCCAGTGCTTGCTAAGGTCATCAACTACTTTTTTTGGCTAAATCCCAAGACCACTTTTCAATCTTACTTATAGTTTCAGCAGTATCTAACAGTATTGACTACTTCTAGGATTAAAATGCTATCTCTTCTTAGTTTCCATCATAGCATACCCTTCCACCTCTCTAGCTATCACCTTTTAGTTTTCTTTTCCTATACCCACCCCTTACATATTGTAATTTCTCAGTGATTAATCCTACTTCTACTCCCTTTGGGGGATTCAACTCCATTCCTCTTCATATTTAATCACTGTCTATATGTGGAAATAACGACAGATATGTATCTGGTGTCCCTTTTTTTCTCCTGTATTCCAAATCCACAAAAATGGCTCCCTATTAGACACCTACACCTGGGTGTCCAACAAGCATGTTAAATTCAACATGTCTCAATATACACTTAAAATCATCCCTCAGCAAACCAAGCTCTGTAACTCAGTGAGCAGCCCTACTCCTTTGACCAAATCTCAGTGCTTAAAATGCATCTCTACTTTGTTCCATCCTCAATACTCCAATAATTCTTACCACCATCAACTCTTCCCTAACATACTAGGTTTCCCTGTCTCTAATTACATTCCCAATCTTCCAATCCATTTCGCATTGCTATCTAAAGTGCAAGTCTGGGAGTTCTCTTGTAGTGCAGCGGGTTAAGGATCTGGCGATGCCACTACAGAAGCTCAGGTCACTGCTGCGGCACAGATTCAATCCCTGGCTCAACAACTTCTACATGCTGTGGGTGCAGCCCAAAAAAAAAAAGCAAGTCTGACCATGTTATTCTCTTATTTAAAAGCCTTTACTGGAGTCATCACTGCTCTTCTGTAAAAGTTCAAATTCTCTAACGTGGCTTGCATGACCATTTACTATCTGGCCTTCTCTCTCCCACTTTCCTGTCCTCTTCCTTTGTTTTCCCTTCCTCAAACTTCTGCTAGAAATGGCTATCTCTTCTGTCTAATATACTTCCACCAATGTGGATCACTACCCATCCCCATGAGTTGGCTTATCCTGAATATCATTCATATGAGCTTATCTACCGCCTCTGGAAAGCTTTCTTGAAACACCTCCCTCTAGTTTACTGTCCCTGTTCTGATTCCACAGCAACTCATACCTGACCCTTAGCACTGTACTCACTCTATACCATCATGGTTATATTTGTCTGCCTCTCTTAGTAAACTACAAACCTGTTCATTTATCACTCTTTCCCTACCACTTTACATACAACACAAAAAAGGTACTGAACAAATATCTGTTAAATGACTAGCTGAGATTATTGATCAGACATTCCTATGGTGATTTTCATATTATTTAAAATAACCTCCTGAACAACAGTCATGTAAAAGAATTACAGCTGAAAGTACATGAGTAAAATCTTCCATATTAATATAGCACACTCAAAAGATATAAATAAGAGCTTCAAGAATTTCCTAGTTTTTAAATATGACTCTTATGAGACTTATATAATATTACTAATGAAAATCAGAAAAATACAGAGAATTGGAGTTCCTGTAGTGGCTCAAAGGAAATGAATCTGACTGGTATCCACGAGGATACAGATCTGATCCCTGGCCCCGCTCAGTGGGTTAAGGATCCGGCATTGCCGTGAGGTGTGGTATAGGTCTCAGATGTGGCTCGGATCTGGTGTTGCTATGGCTGTGGTGTAGGCCAGTGGCTGCAGCTCTGATTTGACCCCTAACCTGGGAACCTCCATATGCCGCAGGTGCAGCCCTAAAGAGACAAAAAGAGAGAAGGAAAGAACAATACAGAGAACTAACCAGGATGAGACTGGGTAGGTGGTCAGGATTAGGCTCACATATTAACTAAATGACTCCCTGAACATCAGCAACTCCAACATGTTTCAGACTCTTGTCTCAGTAAATAAACAAAACACTGTGTACATCAGGGAATCCTCCAAATCAAGTGAAAAACATTTAAAACCTAAAATGTTAACTGATTTAATGTTTTCACAAAGCAATTTCCCCAGGTAACATAAATCATTGTGATAACACTTTTACTGATCTTTTTAAAGCTAGTGAAAACAACTGTATTTTTAACTTATCTGAAATATCTTCATTATGTCACATGTTCAAAAAAAGAGCATCATAGCACAGTACAAATTTTGATTATACTAGTAAAAGAGTTTATCTGTAATTCAACAGATTTAAGTATTTGACAAGCTATTACAATATCAATATATTTATGATTCTTTATTCTAGGCTCAAATACACTCAAATACAAGTGCAATGTCAAACATACATTTAAAAAAATTTTTTGGTCATGCTCACAGCATGTGGAAATTTATGGGCCGTGGATCAATCCCATGCCACAGCAGCAATCCAAGCCGCTGCAGTGATATAATGCCACATCCTTAACCCACTGCACCTCAGGAGAACTCCTCAAACATGCATTTAAAAATATTAAATTATTGTATTATGAATCTTTTCCATTAACTCAGTATTTTTCTTACTTTTGAGTAATTTTGAGTTATATTTACATATCCAAAACATCCAATTCAAATTTTTTTTTTAGAAATTCTCTACTACAGATAAAACACTTGTAAATGATGCTGTTGTATATCCATCAAAAAAGAGGGAGGGACAGGAAAATTCAAGAGTAAAAGACCATTATAAAACTAATCAAATAAGACAACAGCTAACAATTAAAATTTTAAAGACACAAACCACTGCCAAATTGTAGTATATATGATTTCAAAAGATTAATCAAAGAATAACTGCACCTAATATTATAACTGCTTTATGAGGTAGCCACTTAAGACAACAACCTAACATAATAAATACAGTCCTTGAAAGCTTAAGATGATTTCAAATTTGAATTTAACTCAGAAAATGACATGAAATCTGAAAAGTAAAATCTACAGATGGAAGTCTAGTACTGTGTGTTTTACCTCTGGGAGTTGCAGGCTGAACCATGATTCTATTCTTACATTACAAATCTGTTGTGTGGGGAGCGGGGGAGGAATAACTGTGTTATAGAAAAAAGAATAGAACAAACTGTTGTAAGAACATGTAGTTTTTAAATGTGTCTTATTCTTTACAAGTAACCTTATTCCTTAAAGTTTATCTTTTTGTTTAAATGGACTCATCTATATTTAAAACACCTAATGCCCTTCATGTTTCTAGTATGAGAGTGATCCAGAAGTTGCTACTGATTCACATTATTGTTTTATTTTTAAATCCATGATATCATAAGAAAGATCAGGAAGAGATTCTTTGGTATTTTTTCTTTCCCTATCATCAACCAAAACAACCAATGCAAACCACTACCAAGAAGAGGAGAGAAGAGAGACTGATAGGGACAGCAGCTGTGTTGAATCTCAGAAAGGACATGCGTTGGCAGATTTGTGAAGTGATGCCTGCAACACAATGTGCCTAGATCTAGTTTGATTTCAATTTTTTTTAATTAAAAAAAAATCTGTACTTGATGTTTTGCCTTTTAGAGAACGATTTCCCTCCCCATAACAGAACATTTCTGCTTGAGATGTTCTAATTCTATTAGTCTTGTCACTTGGGGGCAGGGGAGCTGTTAATTTATAAAATGAAGACAAATACGGCCGAGATCAACTCAGAATGAGTATGTGTTGTTAAAAACATATTATATCTATGTACTTTATAACAATTTAAAAGCAACTTTTTCATATTTGCAATTTAAATTTAACTAAAAGTGTCTAAGATAAACTGCTCTAGTGGTTTGAATTTTTTCCTTAAAAATCAACATTTTAAGATGTCATAAATATTCAAAACAGCAGGAGAGAGAGCAAATATGCACATAGTCATGGAGTACAGTTGGAAGAATGAAGCAAGACAACATATATGAGAGCAAAATGGAATAAGGTGTAAATGAACTTGGAAAAGGATGAAAGCAGGAATCCACATATTAGGTTTAGGCTTAAATTAAAGAATAGGTATACATACATTCTTCACTTAACACAAATAACTTAAGTCTAGATAGGCTTTGAGATGGCATACATAAGAAGCAAGAAGCTGACAAGTTTCAAGCATCTGGTTTTCTCATTTTGTTTTTCGGATTTTTTTTTTCCAATGGCCTCACCCATGGTATATGGTAGTTCCTGGGCCAGAGACTGAATCTGAGCTTCAGTTGCAACCTACACCACAGCTTCAGCAACACCAAATCCTAACCCACTGCGCGAGGCCAGGAATGAACCGACACCTCTGCACCGACCCAAGCTGCTGCAGTCAGATTCTTAACCCACTGTACCAGAACAGGAAATGCCAAGATTCTACTTTTTTCATTGAAGAAGAAATAAGGTTTTCTGGTAAAAAGAAAACATGAGAGAGAGGATAAGGTTCCTTGAACAAAGTTGTGCCGGTCTATGTCAAGGGTAATCAAACTAAGGCTCATGGGCCAAACATTCAAGGTAAGAATGATTTTTACATGTTTAAAGAGTTAGTAATGAAAAAAAGAATATGCGATACAGACTGTATGTAGTCCCAAAAGTCTAAAATATTTACCATCTGGCCCTTTACAGAAAAAGCCTGTCAATCCCTTGTCTATCTAATAGCACATGTGAGAAGAGGAAATGACTAGAGATTACAAGAATTTGTGAAAGCATTAATCTCTCTAGCTATATGATCTCTTCTCCAGCAATGTCATCTTTTTCTTCAACTGGGAAAAAAATTAATAGAAGCACTTACAGGAGTTCCTGTCATGGCTCAGCAGTTAGCAAACTGGACTAGCATCTATGAGGATGCCAGTTCGATCCCTGGCCTCGCTCAGTGGGTTAAGGATCCGGCGTTGCCATGAACTGTGCTATAGGCTGCATATGTGGCTCAGATCTGCATTGCTGTGGCTCTGGCGTGGGCCAGCGGCTATAGCTCCAATTTGACCCCTAGCCTGGGTACCTCCATATGCCGCAGGTGTGGCCCTAAAAAGACAAAAAGACCAAAAAAAAAAAAAAAGAAGCACTTACAAAACAAAATTGTGCAGACAAGTATTACCTTATATGCAAAGAACCTGAATTACATGATATAAAATATTACCAGACTGTAACTTAAGAAATTAAAGAAATCAGGTATAAAAAGTAAAAGTCATCAAAGACTTTAATAATTTTAAGACATTGATAAAAGGAATGCTGCAAGATGGTTCATAATCAATTGCTAAAAGAAATTCCATGATAATAAGTTTTTAAAAACAAATCTGGAACTTCCAAACTAAGAGAATAATTAGTATAGCACTTAACCTAGCAATTAGAAAACTGGACAAATTATATGAAAATACTACTTTCAGATAATGGACAATAGAAAATGCAAGACTGTGATCCCTGGAAAACAAGCGAAGTGAAATCTATAATCATCCAGGTCTTTTGCCTCAATACACTTCCCCTACAATGTAAGAGAAAACCCTCGTAGAGCAAAATGATCTAGACATACTGAAGGGATAAATTTGAGTTAAGGAAGGCTGAGGCAGCCAGAAGCTGACACAGAAAAAAAGTAAGCTAAACAGAGAAATAGTTCCAGAAATTTCTATATAAGGTTTCTTGAGTCTTCAAAGAAATATTATGTTTTGAATATATATGATAAGACTATAGAGGCCAGGCAAAGAAAGCTACAAACTGATCAACTCTCAGAGCTCAAGAGAGAGAGCACTGCAAGATATTTCAGCTTGGGAAGCAAAAAGAAAGAAAAAATGCACACAGGGGAATTTGTTATAGATCTATGGATCATGCCTTAACAGTAAGGCTAAATTAGTCTTAGTGTAAATGTTTCTCTAAAGCTACCCCAACATAGCTTAAAAAACAAACCTCAGAGTTGCTGTTGTGGCTCAGAGGAAACAAATCTGAGTAGTATCCCTGAGGACAAAGGTTCAGTCCCTGGCCTCACTCAGTGGGTTAAGGATCTGGCATTGCCACGAACTGCGGTATAGGTCACAGATTTGGCTCACATCCCGCACTGCTGTGGTGTAGGCCAGTGGCTGCAGTTTTGATTCAACTGCTGCCCCTAGCCTGGGAGATTCCATATGCCATGGGCATGGCCCTAAAAAGGCAAAAAAAACCCTCAAAAGAATCAAGTTGATCCACAAGTAACGTGGCTACCTGAAGGAACAAAGTACAACATTCACTAAAGGAAAACAACAAAATCCATTTACAGTATTCAAACACAATGGTCAATCAGAAATTATTAGAAATATCAAGATGCAAAAAGATGATCAAAGAAAGAGATAAAGATCTTAAAATATCTAACTATAATTATGTCTACAGATTTGAAGAAAAATATGAGCACAATGAAGAGAAAATGGGAACTATAAAAACTGATAAGAGAGAATGGATATGTGCCTAGGGAAGGGCTCAATTCAGACCAGATACTACAAAAGAGATGATCAATTAGGGAGTTCCCGTCGTGGCGCAGTGGTTAACGAATCCGACTAGGAACCATGAGGTTGCGGGTTCCATCCCTGGCCTTGCTCAGGGGGTTAAGGATCCAGCGTTGCCGTGAGCTGTGGTGTAGGTCACAGACGCGGCTTGTATCCTGCATTGCTGTGGCTCTGGCGTAGGCCGGGGGTATGGCTCCAATTCAGTCCCTAGCCTGGGAACCTCCATATGCCGCGGGAGCGGCTCAAGAAATGGCAAAAAGACAAAAAAAAAAAAAAAAAAAGAGAGAGATGATCAATTAACCTAAAACCAGAGCCAACAAAACCCGAACTAAAACTACAAAATATCAGTGAATAGAGGCTTAATTTTATGTAATACACATTATTAAATACACATTATTAGAGTTCCAGAAGAAGAGAAAAGATATGAGAAGGGAAAAATACTTGAAAAACAGATTTTTTTCAAATTTGATGAGAAAAACAAAAAACAAACAACAAATAACAGAAGTACCAACAACACAGATCCCAGAATATACGAGAACCCAAAGGAAGGTAAACATAAAGAAACCGTATCAAAGTACATCACAATTAAACTGTGGAAACAATGAAATAAAATCTTAAAAAGGGCCAGAGGAAAAAGTCAAATTACATAACAATGAACAGAGATGAGACTGATTACAGACCTCTCATCAGAAACTATGCACAGAGAAAACAAAATTTTAAATGACAAAAGAAAAAAGTCAATATAGTTCTTTACATAAAATGAAAATAAGTAAAAAATGAAGACACAAGGAACACACCTTTGACACAAGTAGAAGCAACCTGTTGCCAGAAAGCCTGTACTACAAAAAAAGTCAAAGTTCTTAATGCCAGAATCTCTGATGTACAAAAATAAAGTATCAGAAATTACAAATATATGCATAATTTTTATCTTTAACATTTAAAAGATAACTGACTGCTTAAAAAATAGTAATGACCTATTATGAAGTTCGTAACATAAGGAGAAGTAAACTTTTTTAAAAAATAGCACAAAAGATGGAAGAAGGCCAAAGGAAGTGATATTATTAGAGTAAGAATCTAACATATATATATATGTGATGTGATCTATTACTTGTAAAAAGACTGTTAAAAGTTATCATAAAATCTGAGACAACCACTAAATTAAGAAATCTAAAAGATATAGCTAATAGGTCAATAGACTATTTACTAATCCATTTTATTACTCATTAATTACTAAAAATAGTAATTTTTACTAAAATGGAATAGCAGAAGTCATTCAGTCCAAAAGAAGGTAGAAAAGAAAAAATGAAGGATGAACAGGGACATAAGCACTTGAATTCAGAGGGAAGAAACACTGGACACCATGAAAAATAACTTAGCTAAAGGATGAGTGTGTGCTAGTAAGAAAATATAGATCCCATGGAGGCCACAAATACAAAGGAAGGCACACCCATTCACAGGTTCTTTGTCAGACATTTCACGAGGTTCGCACCAAAACAGACCAGGTGCAGAGTGAGAGAGCTGAGAAAGCATCCCTCATGGTACAGGCTTGGGGATGGAAACAGCAATCACTGAGAAAAAGGATTCAGGTTCATGAACTTCATGTTCAGCCTGGATCCTTACTACCATCTCTAGTACAGGGGTAAATAAAGGCCTAAAATCACTGAAGGATGTACAACAAACACTCTTATTTTCAGAATACTGTCGAAAATCCATTCAAGCTAGGAGAAGGAAAAGCAAAACCCCTATACTCCTAGTAAAGGAAAAGGAATTCCACTATGAGAAGAAGTGGAGGAGGGACATTGAGAAGTCCCCTTTCCTGAAACCCAGGATGCCATGGTTACCCAGTCTACCATGGTGAATATATCGCTATTTTTGATAATGCGTCCAAGTAAAAATGACAGCAACTGAGAGGTACAGGCTTGAGTAACCCAAATTGACTGGTGGCTACAATTTGTTTCCATGGTTTGCAGTCCCAAAGACAGATGTTTTTCACCTATCTTCCAAGTGGTACACCTGAAGGCTGCTATGCTATAGGCAACGGCCCAAGAGTCAGTAAAAATATAACAATGTTAGTCAACAAGGGTACTGGTCAGAGCTATGAGAAAGAAACGGAGAGATCATATCCACTCTCATTTTCTGTAGCTGACACTGATGTACAACAGCTGCAGCAGCACAATGGATACTTTTTTTTTTTGGTCTTTTTAGGGCCGCGCCCACAGCATATGGAAGTTTCTAGGCTAGGGGTCGAATTGGAGCTGGAGCTGCCAGCCTATGCCACAGCCACAGCAACGCCAGATATGTGCTGCGTCTGAAACCTATACCACAGGTCACGGCAATACCATCAAATTATAACTTGGCCAAACCATCAGTGAGCCAGGCCCAAGGATGTTCAGGAACTTCTGTGAATATAGGGCCCTGGTGAACCAGTGGTTTGCTTCAGGTGGTAGAATGAAAGGAAAGTTTTCCTCAAAAGGGAATGCTTTCATCCCTTCATGCAAAACCAGTATTACACTAAGGCCAGGCCAGCTGCACCCTTGAACAAGCCATTTTCGTTTGATTAATAAAATCTATTGGGCCCTTCCTCATTAGTCATCAAGTTCAAGTTATATTTGCTCCACTCTAAATGGTGACATGAAGCCAGAGAATCACGAGGCATCTATGGGTCAGATGCCTGGTTTTAACAAGACCTTCCCAGGAGGCCTGTTCAAAAGAGGTGCACTTGGTGGCTTGGCCAGGCAGGTGGCACTGCTGTACTAAGAAACGGCCTGAGCACTGTAGCAGCCACCATGTCTGTAACTAAAGCTGTGGTTTTCTCTTTGCTCCTGGGATGATAACACTATGCTGGATCACCAGGGAGGGGACATACAGGAGCCAGGGAATGGGAAACATCTCCTGCAAGTTTATAAACGTTCACAACATAAGCATGTAAAAAACATCAATACCAAACACACATTTGGCACATAAAGCCAGAACAACAGGACATAGAAAAAATACAAAGGCTCCACCCACACTTTAGCTTTCCTTCAATTTGAGTTTTGCCTCCTGCAGGAACACCAACCAAAGAATTCAACACACACACAAAAAGGGACTATAACCACAGCTACCGGAGACACCATTATTTGACCAGGACCCTGGGGAGTACAGGGTAGTGGGAGAGGCTAGCTTGCAGAAGAGGGCTGAGGTGGTGGGAGGCTTTTCTTTGCTTGGCTCCTCACCACAGGGTTGCTGCCGCTTCCTCCCCTATACCTCGGAGCTCCTGTAAACCCCTGGGCCTAGAGGCTCTTAATTTGCCCCTGTGCACCCTGTGACAGCTTCACCCTGCAGTCCCCAGTGCCTTCAGTCTTCTTGCCACCTACTATGCTTTCTCCCCAAGCGACCAGGTTGGACGGTGCTTGAGCACTACTATCTAAAAGAGCTATAGAAGTTTGAATTCCTCCCCCTCCTTGAGGTCCCCTTGGCCTCTATTTTAACAGCTCGGGTTAGAGAAGAGGGGGAGAGAGGAGTCAGAAGGCAAAAAGGGAAAAAGCAGCTCTGTACAATAGTCAAGGCTTTGCATTTACATTCAATTTCAAGTGGCTGCCTACCGAGACTCAACAAATGAACTTAAAATGTATTAAGACTACCCAAAGCTCTGTATCCTCATTGCTGACGCCTTTTATTTCAGCTCCTGGAAGACCTTCATTCAGCAGCTATGGCCATAATGCCTTCTGCCTAGGCTCAGAGGCTTGCTGCCTCACTGATGTACTAACACTCTTTCTATCTACAGTCTAGAACGCGAGCAACAACCAAAGTACCATTTGGGTAGCTTTGTTTAGTTCCCTCACTGCTTAGCTTCTAAAAACTCATTAACATTTAACTCAGTCGGAAATCTACTAGCCGACCACTAAATAAGAGCATTTGCTACTGGATTTCTACTGGATCTCACATCCTCTAAACCAGGCCATGAGGGCCCTTGTCTACTCTTTTGTAGCAAGTTATGTTTTGGTCAACAGCACGTCCCTGTTGCCAAATTTGTCAAAAATCGTGAAGGATCAAGGATTTTACCCTACTTGAGAGCTACGAAGCTTGCCTATTTCTGTCATGTATACTGGCAGAAGACTTAGGATGCCTGGATCAGAAGCAAAGGACTCAAGACACAGCAAGCAGTATGAGGGATCATGTCATTGACAGTTCACCTTCCCGTGCAAGTCCTCTTAGCAGAGGGGCCTAGGTGGATACTCTGGATACAGTGGGTTTGCATCACAACAAGCAGAACCAAGTCTTCTCTTTGGGGAGTCATTACTGCAACCCTCGAGGCTGCCAGATTCAAACACATACCTGAGAAATGGACCAGGTATAGAGCAGTTGGGTCTTTTCATTTTTAGCATACCCAGCATGCCCTGGGATATTCACGGATGCTTAGGGCCCATGGCAGATTGTTTCTCCTAAAACACTTCTATCAAATCTAATACCAGAGGTCAGTAACATAAGCTAAGAAAAGAAATAAAAGTTCCACATGATTCAGGAAGTAACCCGGGGTTTCCCTTTGTGGCTCAGTGGTAAAGAGGATCCATGAGGGTTAAAGATCTGGTGTGGCCATGAGCTGTGGTGTAAGTTACAGATGCAGCTTGGATCCTGCATTGCTGTGGCTGTGGTGTAGGCTGGCAGCTGTAGCTCCAATTCGACCCCTAGCCTGGGAACTTCCATATACCACAGGTTTGGCCCTAAAAAGCAACAAAAAAGAAAAAGAAGGAAGGAAGGAAGGAAACTGTCTCTATTTGCAGACAACATTATTGTCTGTATAGACAACACATTGGAATTCACAAAAAAGCTCCCAAAACTAATATACAAGCTCAGTAAAGCTCCAGGACATGAGTTCAATATACAAAAAACCCTGTGTTTTTATAAACCAAAGATAAACAATTGTGATTTTGTTTCTTTTTTAAAATTAGGTACTACTTTAATAGCACTAAATAATTAGGTACAAATCTAATAAATATGTGCAGGATCTATAAGCTAAATACTATAACACACCAATAAAATCAAATAAAACCTAAAAATGAGAGGTGTCATGCCCATAAATTGGAAGATAATATTGTTAAGATATCAATCCCCCCAAATTGATCCATAAATCCTCTGCAACATCAATCAAAATCACATCAGAACTTTTTGTAGATATTAGCAGGACTTTTTATAGATGGTAAGTCCCTAAATGGGGACTAGAAGGTAGCAATAACTGAAAATATATTTTGGTATTTTACTAGCAGAAAGTCACCAGTAAGCACAGACCTTAACTATCAGCAAACTCTTTTTTGGGGGGGGGGGGGTCTTCTTGCCTTTTCTATGGCCGTTCCTGCGGCATATGGAGGTTCCCAGGCTAGGGGTCGAATCAGAGCTGTAGCTGCTGGCCTACACCACAGCCACAGCAACGCGGGATCCGAGCCGAGTCTGCCACCTTCACCACAGCTCATGGAAATGCCTTAACCCACTAAGCAAGGCTAGGGATCGAACCCGCAACCTCATGGTTCCTAGTCAGATTCGTTAACCACTGAGCCACGACGGGAACTCCAACTATCAGTAAACCCTTAAAATGTATCCATTTTCCCAAATGGATACCCCAAGCAGTACCATGGACATTACTGAGCTTGTAGCTGAACTCCACCATTTTCTAGCTTTACACATAAAAATGGCTGCCTTCTTAAAAAAGTATGCATCTAACTAGTCTCAACGATAGACTACTATTTCATAGAAAGGCATTCAGCTACGTCTCCCCCAGATCAAAGGACTCATAATAGCACAGAAAGAGGGGATTTGCCATAGCTTTGTTAAATATATAATCTAGTTAATCAACTAACTTGGTTTCAGAACACAGAAAGGAATTAGATTCTGCATAATAACCTGAAATAGGAGAATTAAATAAAAATGAAGCAGCAACAGAATAGAAAGAGAAATCAATGTGGTAAAAAAAAAAAGCACAAACATATTTGTATAATTCTATGATGGAAATATAAGACAAAAACATCAATAAAATCCATATTTAAAGATGCAAAAAGGGATATAAGGCAGTCAAAAGAGCCAGAAAATTGGGGGCAGGGGTGGAAATAATCTGGACAAAGCTCCAAAAACAACATGCCAAGAGGAGGACAACAGACGGAGATTAAAAAGTACTAACAGTCACAGGGTCCAAAATCGAGGGATGAATGAGAAAAATGGAAAGAAATGCCATTATTTTTACAATAGTTTCTGGCAAATGAATTATAATCACATACTGTGAAAAATGAAAATGAAAAAATTTAAATGCCCTCCTTAGGTGAGGTAGGGAAGGAGGGGAGGAACACATGGTGGAGTTTTTTGGTTGAGAGTATACAGTTCTGATGCATGTACTTTACCCAGGCACAATCAGTTTTCAATTATTCTCTTTTTACAGATAATGAATCACTAATGTTGTTGACTCTCTACTACCCTGGCTACTCCCCACTTGATGGAGGTTTCAGCAGATGGTCCATTTCTATTTTTCTGGTAAAACATTTGTTGTGAAAAAAATTTAAAGCTGAGAAGCCAAATGAAATTTCTCAATTGGCTTTAAACTGAAATAATCCTTTCTACCTTGGTCTCCAATATGAGAGAGAATTAAGCATTAACTATTAAGTGCTCATGAAAATGTACCCTTTAAGCAATATAATTTAAAAAGTGATTTTTTTGACAATTAAAAACTGCTTTTGCATATATATCCTTTGATAACAATTTCAAAGCACCATTAGCTATAGTTAAATCCAACACTTCACAAAGTTGAGTTTTTCAATTTACAAATTAAAAATCATCAAAAACGTAGCATCAGAGCCAGACACAAGCTAGATAAGAATGATATGATACGAATAGTGAATTTAAATGTGAACAATAAAGTACTCTCTCATGCTCACAGGTGTCCAAACTTAAGGGGGCAAATATAAAAAATTTAACATCAAAGACTCCCATATCAGGAATTTTAGAAATTTTAGTTCCTAAACTAAAAAAAGTCACTCAAAATATTTATAACTAAAAGCAACATACAACTTATGAAAAAGGATTTTAACAGAGACATCTGAGGGTAAGATTTGTATCTACTGCTTAGTTATCATTAGGAAAGTTAAATTGCTTTGCCAGGTTATTAATTAACTAATTGATAAGTAATCTACAAAATGATTTTATAGCATCTGATTTCAAACACTAATTATAGCATTTTTCAAAGTTAGTATCCTATAGGAATACAAAATACATTACATGCAAATTGTGAAAATCTGTTGCTATGGAAATAGGAATCTTGGTAAATTCTGACATTTATACTTTATTAATTTTTTCCTGAAAATAATATACTCTGATTCTCAATCCAGGGGTTCAGATATTTTCATCTTTGTTAAAATTAAAAGCAAAGGAATTCTGAATTATCCTGCTAAGAAGTCAGAGAAACTTATAATCACCAAACCAATTTGGGGTTCTTATAAAGAAAACTAACCTAAGCACTGAATGACGTAAGAAGTAACTATTACTTGTGACATATTGTCCAAGTCACAGGAATAAAACGCAATGCCTAGACCTGAACTTTTTTTGCTGCCAATATTTCTTACAGAGATCCCAGAATTTATTTTTTCAAAATAGTTTTAGTATATAACTTGGAAATACTGCCTCATAGAAAGCTGAACAGAGCACAGAAGTATATATCAGTTTAAAAAGTCAAAGCTATATTGTGACCCAGAGAATACCTGACATGCCCAAAGTCAATGACTAATAAGTAGTGACTGAATCCAAATCATCCAATTGGTACAAGTCCCAAGTACCTTCATAACTTTTCTAAAGAGAGAGGGGCTTGCTACAGTTAGAGGGGGGGTTGCAGAATTCTAACCCTGGCTCTGCTGCTAACTCACTTCGACTGTTTCAAGTCATTAAACTTCTCTATGCCTTTGTTTCCTTTACCTCACAGGGATATTTTGATGATAATATAAGCGAATACTTAAATTCTCCGGCAGAAAAGCACTGTATGTCTTTCACTATGTTAATAACTTCTCATCTCTACCACAAGTTTCAACTGATGCTATCTTTTCTTTGGTTTTAGTTTTAAACTTCACATAATATTGTGTATGTGCACACATGCATGTGCTATCTTTGAACATGAGTAGCATTCTAAGATCCTTTTTTTCAACTTGCAAAATGCATAAAAGGTAGTGCAATATTTTAATTTTTATCATTACTCAAACTCCTGTCACCCAAAGCTGTGCAGAAAATTTTAGAAATTCACAACAAAATTTTCCACCCCATTATTCTCAATTTATAAGAAAATGCAATTCACAGCTCATATACTATACAGCCAGGCCCCTATGAAGCTTAAACACAAGCAATGGAAGATTATTAAAATGCATACTGATTTCCAAAAGTTATGAACAATTCCAACTACAAAGTAAAAACGTAGCATACATTTTTTAAAATGCAGATGACAAACATTAGAAATAGTAATGGAAATAGGTAATCCATGGAAATAGGATGAAAATGGAAATAGGTAATCAATATTCTAGTAATTCAATGAATTGCAATATGCCTTCTATTTTATTAACAGATACAAAACACAGACAGTTTATATACTCAAACCTAAAAAAGTTTCCTTGGTAAAATGTGTTCCTCAATACTGAAAATTACTTTTAAGTTACCAAGGTTAATAGAAATTTTATTTTAAAGTAATATTTTAAGTTACTTATACCATTATTTTTATTCTTTTATAGCATATGTATCCTAAAATAATTTAGCTCTGTAACTTATGAAGATATGTAATTATATATATACCCAATAACGTTAGCATATAGCTGCATATAATATTAAGGCATAGCAATCCACTATAAGTGGATTTAACCCAGGATAAAAACAGAAATAGCCAGGTGAAATAAAATATTATGACACATGATTGGTATTTATCTACTGAAAAAAACAGATTACCAGAGGTGAAGACTGAGTAGTAATCTCAAAAGTAATGCACAGGATTAAATCTTCACATACTGAGACTATGCTAACTGCATTGGATTAAAAAAATATATTTTAGGGTATAATCACCTTAGATCAAGCTCTATTAACATTTTCAATGAATGAATGAAATGAATGAATACCTGAACAAATGAATATTTGCAGTCATGACAATGTTTTAACACCTTGAGATGTTCACAACAATTTTGAGCACACAGAGAAGATGACTTGAATACAAACAAACTAGTTGAAATTCAATGTGGTTCACAATAAAGATGTGGTGGCTTTCTATTTGTAGAACAAAGAATCTCAATCCAAAACACATATACAACCAAAATACTTTCAAGTATTATCCAAGGCTTTAAAAAGAATATATATATTTTGCTATATAATTCCTTCTTGCTCCCCCTCCTCCTGCCACCTCCCTATATTTTTTAATGTTTGGCATATGTGAACAACAAACCAGAATAGAATACACATTTTTTTAAAGATTAATTTACTCATGCTCTATTTAAAAGCAACATACAACCACTTATAAATATAGCCTTTTAAAAAAGCATCCTTATATAAAACAGGAGGGGGGGGGGAATCCCTGCTATACATATGAAGCACAATTTAAGCCCAATACAACTGACCAATCAAAATTAGTGAATGCACTGCATCTCTCTGCAGTGGAGAGAGCGACAAGGTAGGCTGTCATTCTGCAAAAGCTGCCCAGAACAGGCTTTCCTCTGAAAAGCAGTGCCATTCCTTTTGAGAAAGACTGAATCTAAATGTTGTCTCTGGAGACAAGAAGCCTTCAGTATGTTAAATTACTTTCATTATGTATTTTCAGATGCTTATTGATTCCACAGTAGGAAGAGTGAGAGACTGCAGCAGCCTCTAAGCAGCACTCCATGTACCATACATTAGCAGTACTGCTGAAACAATGGCACAGGACAGTCACATATTTTCATTAAGGTCTGTTTCGAAGAGGTGTTTCTGAGTCTCTTCTCCCAGTCCTCTACTAACAGGTGAACAAAATGAATCAATCAAAACTGGAAACGCTTCAACTACATCAAGTCTTTAGCAGAGGTAAGATGTGTTCCTTATCACAGTATACAGCTGCTTTTGAACTGGCAAGTGGGGTAAAATACTTTGAAAAATTTCAGCCTAAATTTTAAGAGTTATTTGCTTATTTTTACTTATTGCTAAACATGTACCTTTTAGAGCTATTTAAGACATGATTATCTTTTAGATGTAATTAGGATGCAATGTTAAAAAGAATTCTTTGTTGAATCACTATGAAGATATCAGCTTTTAAATCACTTTAGTTATACTAAATATCTAAGGTCGTCGGCACTCTTTCTCAAGCATTCAAAAAATGCTTTTATTTCTTGAAAGAATCAGGTTTACTATTTAGATGTCATCTATTACTCAATTTTAGGTTAAGTTTATTATTGGGCATGTCCATTGAAAATTACTGAATTTGCAGTTACATTTTGTATTACCCTTTACATTTCAATTACATGAACAGTTCATCAGTGGAAATTGATAGTATTTTATCATGGAATCTGCTTTAATCAGTTAAAATTCAAACCATGTGCTAATAATTAAGCTACAGTATTTTATAGCAGGGAATATTTTTAAATTTATTATAAAGAAGAAGTGACAGTATGTTTAATGTAAGCTAGTTGCTCTTAAGCTCTGAAAATACAGGTTGGCTTCTAAAATGAGAACAGAAATTAGTTTAAAAATATACAGCTTTTCTCTCATGATAATATTTGTAATGTTAACTCTGTTACTAAATAACAATATTTACAATCTTTGTTAGCAAAAAGAATATTTTATTTAAAGAAACCCCTAAATTTATGCAAAAGCTAGGGCTCTCATCATACAGTTTGCTTACTTTAATAACAAATTCTGTGTATGGTGTTAAAAAAAGAAAACTAAAGTAACTTTCAATTAACTGGAAATTAGTAGGAACCCTATTCCTTAACGAATTTTTTTCTTTTTTCACAAGGGTCCAAAGCAGCTAATTCAGTATTTACAACTGACAGTATGAAGAATGCATCTGACTGATCATCTCCCTAGCTGTCTAAACCACAAACTGCAGGATATTCTTGCAACACATGATTTTAAGACATCAAGGAGTTAAAACCAGAGAATATAGGTCTACATTGCTGCTGGGATATAACATCGACGGTAATCATCCTAAGATGATAGTATATAAAATAGCCACAAAATGAAAAACAACACAACTGTAAAAGCCTGAAAACAAAATGGTGAGCATTTTTCAAGGGGGAGTTTATACTTTAACATAGCAGAACCGTGGAGCCACCGATTCTTGAAAAAACAATGCAACATGGATTACCAAAAGAATGACACTCATTACCAGCAGGCTAAATGAAGCTGAAGCAAGTATTCTCTGCACTAAATATTCTGATATTTGTATCAACTGATACTACTAAAGGATTTTTCCAGCTGAGTTTTATGGCCAATTATGTATCCTCTTCTAATGAAAACAAACCAAATTAAATAGCGGATGGTTTTTATCAAGAGAACATGGACTGGATTTATAATATAAAGCAAGTTATATGATCAAGAAATCATTTCAAAATAATGAGGACTGCTATAGAAAGAGATTTACATTTGTTAACAAAGGATGTCTAAGTACATTTTAGAAACTAGACACCTTATGTTTCCTTTTTTGTTTTCACATGATCTGGAAAATAAAGAGACACCATCATATATTCTCTCAAAGGGAAACATAATGCCTATCATTTGAGGAAGTTTCTCTTGGTCGTGACTTTTTAAGGCAAAACAAACACAAATATTTTGTGCTGGTCTTTAGAAATCCATCAGCCAACTAAATCTCACAATTCATGCAGTTGAAGTATTGGAGAGAAAATGAAAGCATTCCTACAAGACATGAAATAAAACACAGCTACTTCACTGTTGTCAGGTAAAAATTCATGTCAAAATCTGTCAATTGACATCACGTATCATACTGTGAAAAACTGCTATAGTGAGCCAAAAGGCCCATAAGGCAACAGCAAACAGGTAGGTCAGAAGATGCATGCGCCCCACACCACTGTTTAACATTTACAAAAGAAAAGACCTTTGCCCTAGAGTAGATGCCTTTTCCTTAATCATCATGTAACTTGACATTTCTGCTTTATTTAATTCTAAATCTAAGTGATGTGACAAAGACCTGATTAATCTGTCAGATCAGAAAATTTGGCACATTTTAAAATTTCCCATTTGTATAGGATTTCAGTGCTGGCTAAGACCTTCACCTACTCAAATATATGACTGCAGTAATGTTTTATATCAAGTTGAAAAGAAATTAATAATGTTATTTGTGTTTCTGAATTACTACCTCTAAAACAGTATGCATAAATAAAACTGTATTCTAAAACTTGTTAAAGGTTACATCAAGCAAAAGGCTAACATGAATCCTGAAAATTCTGAAATTAGCTTTTATAATTTGATTTTTCAGTCAAAATGCTGTACGTGAAATGTGAAATATAGTTGGTTGTATGATTTTATCTTTAACTAATATACTAACTACTGACATTTTAGCCTATAAAACAAGACATTATTTTATAAATTACTCTAATCTTCTATATATTAAAATACAGATATGCATGAATTAGCAAGAGTTTGTTTTTTTTTTTTTAATTTCCCTCAAAATGATATACACTGGGTGATTTGTACAAAAGGATTCACAGGGAATGTGTAACTTTAATAGACTCTTCAGAAAATGGGTTTCAGATGCTTGTTTTCCCTAAAATTTCATTTTTCACTTTAAAGTTTCTGTTTAAACTAATAAAATCAATTCATACACATTCTTTTCCATCTCAAAAATGGCTATTTCTTAATATATTAAATTTCAATTTTCTCCTTTCACAAGATGCGAAAGGGCATGGTCACAAAATTAAGTCATTCATTCACAGGAGTGATTAGTGCTCTTTTATCAAGGTTTGTGGCGTTTTTACTTCAAAATGTCCCTTTTCTTCCAATTTTTATAAGCTGACTTATTTTAATGTTCAGTGAGCACTTTCACTTCGAAATATGAGATATTTATCATCTGCCTACTTTGGTGGGAAATAACTCCAGGTATCCCCAAGTACACTGTTGACTTCTGGATATGAATTTGAATTAAGGACATGGACAAAGTGATTTAAAACAAACTAATGCTCTGTGCCATTTACCATTTTAAATGAGTATTTGTCCTGTTCATTTCAAATCTCATGGGAATAGTAACACCACACGAATTATGCTACAACATAGTAAAATAGCATTTATTTTCCACCTGCTAACAACATTTTAAAATGAAATCTTAGAACACTGGGCTAAAATTAGTTTTGCATACTGGGTAGTTTCACTCTATAAAATTATACTGTATCTCGAATAATAACCTTGAAACACCCAAATAAGAAAATCTTTTTAGTTTATTAAATAATTTTCAACTATATAGGAGTAATCCCCACAGTTATTTCTTCAAATGGGGAACCCAATTTCCTTTTACATCAAAACAATGCAACCTCGATGTTTCCTAATTCTACATTTTCCATGAATAGTTTACAAACTTAAAAATTAAACCAAGTACACAAAAAGATTTTTTACAAAGAACACAGGTTTTATACGTCATTTAAATTGCCAAATATCAAATAGTTTATTCTATTTCACTTTCTAGGGAAAAAACCAACTGCTCCAAAAGAATGTGTTTTTCTCCCATTCTGGAAATCAACATGCAGTCTGAATCTAACATTACAGTGCGAGATGACATTGATGACATCAACACCAATATGTACCAACCACTATCATATCCATTAAGCTTTCAAGTGTCTCTCACCGGATTTCTTATGTTAGAAATTGTGTTGGGACTTGGCAGCAACCTCACCGTATTGGTACTTTACTGCATGAAATCCAACTTAATCAACTCTGTCAGTAACATTATTACAATGAATCTTCATGTACTTGATGTAATAATTTGTGTGGGATGTATTCCTCTAACTATAGTTATCCTTCTGCTTTCACTGGAGAGTAACACTGCTCTCATCTGCTGTTTCCACGAGGCCTGTGTATCTTTTGCAAGTGTCTCAACAGCAATCAACGTTTTTGCTATCACTTTGGACAGATATGACATCTCTGTAAAGCCTGCGAACCGAATTCTGACGATGGGCAGAGCTGTAATGCTAATGATATCCATTTGGATTTTTTCATTTTTCTCTTTCCTGATTCCCTTTATTGAGGTAAATTTTTTCAGCCTTCAAAGTGGAAATACATGGGAAAACAAGACACTTTTGTGTGTCAGTACGAATGAATACTACACTGAACTGGGAATGTATTATCACCTGCTAGTACAGATCCCAATATTCTTTTTCACTGTCATAGTGATGCTAATCACATACACCAAAATACTTCAGGCTCTTAATATTCGAATAGGCACAAGATTCTCAACAGGGCAGAAGAAGAAAGCAAGAAAGAAAAAAACGATTTCTCTAACCACACAACATGAGACTACAGACATGTCACAAAGCAGTGGTGGGAGAAATGTAGTCTTTGGTGTTAGAACTTCAGTCTCGGTAATAATTGCCCTCCGGCGAGCTGTGAAACGACACCGTGAACGACGAGAAAGGCAAAAAAGGGTCTTCAAAATGTCTTTATTGATTATTTCTACATTTCTTCTCTGCTGGACACCAATTTCTGTTTTAAATACCACCATTTTATGTTTAGGCCCAAGTGACCTTTTAGTAAAATTAAGGTTGTGTTTTCTAGTCATGGGTTATGGAACAACTATATTTCACCCTCTATTATATGCATTCACTAGACAAAAATTTCAAAAGGTGTTAAAAAGTAAAATGAAAAAGCGAGTTGTTTCCATAGTGGAAGCTGATCCCATGCCTAATAATGCTGTAATACATAACTCTTGGATAGATCCTAAAAGAAATAAAAAAATTCCCTTTGAAGACAGTGAAATACGAGAAAAATGTTTAGTACCTCAGGTTGTCACAGACTAGGGAAAAGCCTAAGTTTCACCAAACCCACATTCAGAAGTTTTAAATTTAAATTGTAAAAAATGAAATTACTGCCAAATATAAGAAAAACATTTTAAGTACTGGTTATGTTGTAAATTTTCAATGTAAATGTCAAGATTAGATTAGGTCATATATATTCAATTTCTTCATTAATGTATTTGTTGCATGGCAGTTTGTTAAGATAATATCGTGTATATTTTGTCAATATTATGTCCATCAGAAGATATTCATGTAAGTCATATTTTCTAAAGAATAAATACATAGCCTTAAAACAGTGTATAACTTTAAAATAACTGACACAAGTATTCTTGCTTTTTTTTTAAGTGTATTGTTTCTAGGCCACAAACTATAAATATATTTATATGCTGAGAAGTGGAATAGCATTTTAACATAAAAACCAAAATTATGGGTTCCAAACAATCAAAATGATCTAGGATTTTCTATACTACTATATTAGTTTCCCTAGTATGTCTACTTGCTACAGTATTTGATATATCAAAAAAATGAAATTTTATCCTTTTTAGAATACAGGAAATTGTAGGACGTATCAGGATTTTAAGAACCAAAAAACAAAACAACCCTGTATGTGCACCCCAAGAGAGGGAAACTTTGAAACTGAGGTATATTATGAAAAAGAGATTGATTTTTCTAAGATTGAGGGCACTATGCTGATCATACACAAATAAACTGACAGTAAGAGGAAGGAAGAAAATTAAAGCCTCTTTTCTCCTTCCTCATTTTGGTTGTGTCTAAGCCAAATGCTCTGGATTAATAGAGTATATCAGTAAAAACCAGTGCATTAAAATAAACTAACATCCTAACTTTATTCATGTAGGACTTTTTTGGTTAACAGAGGTTAACTATTAAAATCTGAATATAAGGAAGGGAAAAAAAAGACTTTATGTATCATTTTAGAAAAGCCAACTATTTCTAATTTTAGATACACAGCACCGTTACACTAATACAGTTTACAAAATATTCTTACACTATCAGAACTGAGTGTTTCAAAATACAGTAGTTCTTTGAACTCTGAAAATCATTAAAGTGGGAATAAATATTGTGTTTTTTTTTTAACTCTATAGCACTTAATTTAACTTACAAAGCATTTTGTCTCCAATCCTCAATTCATGTCAGAAAACTATGAAATTACCAATCCGAACCATAGATATCAGGCTTGAGAATTTCATATCAAACAAGTATTTTCCAATTATTATAATCCAGCAATCTATCAGTGAGTACTAATTATCACTATATCTGAAAAACAGCAATAAGTTTTTTAAAGTAGGCAAATAGTTGCTACCTTATAACTGATTAATTGGACAATACTTTATTCTTTTTTTCATACTGTATTCACTAAATCAAGCAGCAACTCATTTTTAAACAAAAAATTTTTATGTCAAATAACCTAATAATATACCACTTTTGTATAAATAAATGAAATTCCTCCAATCTAGTTTGCTGAATACTTTAGCCCTTTGGGAAATGAGCACCATGCACTGAATTCACTGAAGTTACATGACAAATTTAATAGTGATATATATTTGATAATAATGTTAACACAGTGTCAAATCTTGGCAGAGAAGCATTTTCCTTCTGCCTTACTCTGTGCTCTTTTATGGAATTAAAGAAATGTTTCAATTTGACAAAATGTAGCATTAAGTAAGACTTACTTTTTGAAACACTAAAGAGAAATCAAGACTCCATAAAAATACTAAGAAATTTTTCATTTGATTAATTTATTTGGTACAGAATATCTTCTGACACAATAACATTTTTAAACTAATTTTATACTTAGATTTCTTAGCTTAATTAAAGTTTTAATATCTAGTTTTATAATCTTAATAAAAATTAGACTGTTTTTAGAAAAGTTTCCTTTTTTCTTTTTTGGCCACACCCACAGCATGTGGAAGTTCCCAGGCCAGGGATCAAACCTATGCCATAGCAGTGACATCACCAGATCCTTAATGTCCTAGGCTCCCAGGGAGCTCCCTAGAAAAGGAGTTTTTCATATTAAGAAAAATCCTTTGTGTTTTAAATATTTTTAACCTTTAAGTCTATAAACGTGCTGAAAAACTCAGTTAAAAAACATTTTTCTTTGCTTTGTTTTGTTTTGCTTTTTAGGAGGTTCCCAGGCTAGGGGTTGAATCAGAGCTGTAGCCACCGGATGCCACAGCCACACAGGATCTGAGCTGCGTGTGCAACCCACACCACAGCTCAGGGCAACGCCAGATCCTTAACCCACTGAGCGAGGCCAGGGACTGAACCCACGTCCTTGTGGATACTAGTCGGATTCATTTCCGCTAAGCCACGGGAACTCCTAAAAAACATTTTTCTAATAAATTTGCTTAAACTGTTTTCATGCCCTCTTGTTCTCTGTAATAAGAAATATAACAAAATAAGGAATAAATGGCAAATGTTATACAACTGTCCTTTAAATTGTTACTACTTCCACACTTGACACTGAAACAATCAACAAGATTTCTGCCCAATATATAATGATCTTTTCAATAGACAAAAGTGCGCCCACCAGATTTACAACAAAGAACATTCAGTTTACCAGATAATCTCTCATAAGCTTTTTAGTGTTAAATAATATGTAACACGTAAACCAAAATATTTCTGTTAAAATTCAGCTTTTAAAAACAAGTCACAAATATGTTTGCAATTACTGATCCCAGCTAAAAGCAGCTCAGAGAGAGAATGAGATGCTCAAACAACTTTTTAAAAAAATGTTTGTTCAATGAAAAGGTGAAATATGTATATTTTTCTTATGATGGCCTTTACCACAACATGTAAATTTTTACGTGAAATAATTTTACCCAGAAAAGCATTAATGCTAATTTTTCATGTTGGAAGGAAATTTTTTAATGCAAAAGCAACAGAGGTAACAGTAAATTCAATATGGTATCATTCCTAAAATTTTATTTTTCTACCCATCTGCCATAAATCACAGATATAGATATCTATTTCTATACAGTTACATGAGTTAGTTCTTCAAAACTATAGAATTACTATTATTTTTTAAAAACTAAACAAAGATGAGCTCAACAAGAACTGTTATATTCTCTTTTGTTTTATTTCGTAATTTAAGGAGCTTGTTATTCACTCTACCAATTAGTACCCAACAGATGTTCGAACATAGTATAAAAAGATTTATAATTATGCTTTTATTTAAAATGCCATTCATAATTATTCTGTACTTCTCACCCATGATAAGTCAACTTTTAGGTAAGTGATCTATTTTTTAATCCCCCAAATAAAATTATACAAAAACCTCAGTTATTCAGACATTAAAAAAATAAAACTCATTTCACTGAGATTAGATTTAAAGGTAAAAATCTAAGAAGTGTAAGAAAGCAAGTGCTTATTAGTAGGGATTTATTCAACACAATTATTTCAAGATTACTTCCCGAAGTCAATAAAACTTTTAATTTTATCATATTTTATGAATGTACACTTAAGTAATAAGCTTGGTAATTCAATTAACATTCGAATTCTTACAAAGTTGAAGGCATTACGGCAGATACTTATATGTCAGAAGTTCATATGTTACCCTCAGAACTTAATCTAGAATCAAGGTAGTAAAAGTATGGTAATATCTATTTAAAAAGTAGAACGTGGCAAATATTATTTGAAAGGAGTAAATTTCTTAACAGACTTAAGAATTATGTTGTACTTAAGAACAATGTAAACAAAAGGGCTGTTGAGGAAAGCCATTAAAGCACATTTTGGAAACAGTATATTGTTCTCTTTAAAAGAAAATAGAGTAGTGAGAAGTTGATTTGATAAGTGAAAGTAGAACCAAAAGACAGAAGGCCTCAAATGCCAGCACAGAAATCGGAGGAGGGGAATAACAAAATAAGAAATGAGCTTAGGAGTTACCTTTGTGGCGCAGCGGAAATGAATCATGAGGTTGCAGGTTCCATCCCTGGCCTTGCTCAGTGGGTTAAGGATCTGATGTTGCCCCGTGAGCTGTGGTATAGGTCGCAGACATAGCTCGGATCCTGCGTTACTAAGGCTGTGGCGTAGGCTTGCAGCTACAGCTCCGATTAGACCCCTAGCCTGGGAACCTCCCTATGTGGTGGGTGCAGCCCTAAAAAAGCCAAAAGCCAAAAAAAAAAAAAAAAAAAAAAAAAAAAAAAAAAGAGCTTAAATAAATACATAAACAGCAATTTGTAGAAAGAGTTGATTGAGAAATACAAAGAAATGGGAAGCTGAGAAAGCAAATTATTGGCTGGGTAAAACAGGATGGGAAGCTGCTGCTATCACCCTGAAAGGTAATTAAAAGCCTGGCAAAAAGTGCTGGCAGTAGCTCTGCAAAAGAGCGTACAGATGTGAGAGGCAAGGTGAGGGTAAAATCATTATGATATGCCAACTGACTAGTAAGACAACTGATATGAGATTAAAAAATTAAAAATGATGCCCATAAAAAGGATCACAAGAAATCAGACTATCCTCAATATTCTAAGTACTTTTTCACTACACTTTGTATTGAGTACATGGATAACAAAAAGAATTTCTGGCAAAGCAGAAAATTCAATTAAGTAAAATAAGTAACATTATTCTTCTAGTTATTACAAACTATTGAAAATGAAAATGAAAATTTGATGTTTTAATTTATATTTTACATATTAGTTTATTTGATTTTTACATTAAATGTATTTTCTTCTTTGGCAATTTTTCTCTCCTATTTAACAGCCTCACCCATGGCATAGACAAGTTTCCAGGCTAGGGGTCGAATTGGAGCTTTATCTGAGGCCTACACCACAACCATAACACCACCAGATCTGAACTGCATCTGTGACCCATGCTGCAGCACTGACTAAGGCCAGGGATTGAACCCACATCCTTATAGACACTGTGTCAGGTTCTTAACTCACTGAGCCACAATGGGCACTCCTAGTAATTTATTAATTACAAAAAATTATGAACACTTAGTGGGAAATTCCAAGGTAACATAAAAAAATATAAATATCACCCTTTGTTTCTTTCCTAATAATTTATTATAAATATCCATCCAACTATATCTCCTTCATTCTTTGTAATGGCTGCATAAAAATAATTTTCAAAAATTAAAAAAAATACAGCAAAGTTCACAAAAAATAATACTGATAAAATATCAAATACTTAAACCTTTTACTATTCTACTAAATAGCTTCAAAAAGGTAAGAAAGGTAATTTGTCAAACTGTGAAGCAGGGTATTTTGCTAAATGGAGTTTAAAAGCAAGAGCAAAACCATAAAATAATCTATTTCTTTTCTTTCCACTCAGTAAGATGAGAAAGTTAAAAACTAGGGAAAACTTCTGGTGCCTATTTTCTTTACATCTCAAAGATGGATACCTGTGTGTACTCCTGAATGTGAGCCCCCTATGGGGAACCCAAGAAAGCTAAACATGAGATGACTAGTAATAATGTTAGGGAAAAGGAAGATCAGATCCTATGGTAAATGAGAACTACAAGATAATTAAACTCCAATAAGACACGAAAAGGATCTAAAATATTCAGAGATACTCAGCTCTTAGAGAAATACAAAGAGAACACAGAATTGTGGGTTAGAATTCACAGAAGAAAACTAATTTGAAGACTGACTTTTTCTAAAAAGCATTCAAAACAACAAAAGGATTAAAAAAGAAATCCAGTCAGCAGACTGGTCAGATTAGTAATATGATAATATATATGACATTATAAGAAGTAGAATAAAATAACAGTCTAATAATTTGCAAACATCTGGAACAGAGAAGTACTGAGATGTAGAAAATAATGTGGGAAAACAACTCTAAGTATCTCTACCCTTCTAGTCACACATTTTTTTACAGACCTCTACAAGCTGTATCCATGGCTTTCAGGCATGACAGCTTTGTACTTCCACCAGCGAGTGGTAGAAAGTGCTGTCATTCTTGTCAGGGCCACCAGTATCAACGCTATAACCATTATCAAACCCTGAAACATCAAATAAGATAAAAAAGGAGAACTGAGTCTGTCTGGGATTGAGGTCATTTTCCTCACACTGCTTCCATGAAAGCAATTATGTCATATATTTCTGAGAGGTATTAAACAAGGCACACTACCAATACACATCCACCAATTTTTCAGGGAGAAAAGAAAAAGGAGCAAGAGAAGATAATAAGGTTATGATGAAAAGAATGAAAAAAGTTAAATTAAAAGTAATCCCAGTATAAAATAAAAATGCAAAACACTTATTAAGTCTTAAATTCTTACAAGAAGTGAGTCAAAAATTGTTCCTTATGTGTTCTTTTAGGTCAGATAGAAAAGGGGTTGATTACATGACTCTTAACAAATCGATAAAATATACATCCTCTAGCTCTTTCAACGTACAAACCATTCTTTCTTTCTTTTCTGGCTGTGCTCAAGCTCGCAGAACTTCCCAGCCTAGGGATTGAACACACGCCACAGCAGTGACCCAAGACACAGCACTGACAAAGCCGTATCCTAAACCCACTAGGCCACCAGGGAACTTCAGTACAAACTAATCTTAATACTGAGACCAGAAAGCACTGCCTTTCATGGATCTTCTCAGAAGGTATAGAATATATAAGCAATGTTTCTATAATAACTTTAAAGAGAATCAAAGTCTCATATGGTTGTTTCTTAGGTCCTTCAAGATGCAAAAAACACAACAACCTTATAGAAAAAGACAAGGATTTTCATAAGGCTGATCATTATAATTTTCCTCAATGTACAATAATGCCATCAAACTAAAGGAAAAGTCAGTAAAAAGAATTATATGGGAATGAGTAATACAATACTGTCCAGGTACAAAAACCCCTATAATTCTGGTTTAATCCAAGGATAGATTCTAGAATATTACAACAGTGAATTGTAACCATTTTGAACACATCTACGGGGCTGATCAGACTGGTTCCAAGAGAGATATGGCACTTCCAACTGACAATAAGATAGGTATTCTTTTTTTTTTTTTTTTTGTCTTTTCTAGGGCCACACTCGTGGCACATGGAGGTTCCCAAGCTAGGGGTCTAGTCAGAGTTGTAGCTGCTGGCCTATGCCACAGCCACGGCAACACCAGATCTGAGCCACGTCTGAGACCTACACCACAGCTCATGGCAACGCCAGATCCTTAACCCACTGAGCGAGGCCAGGGATCGAACACGCAACTGCATGGTTACTAGTGGGATTCGTTTCCACTGTACCATGATGGGAACTCCCAAGACAGGTATTCTTAAAAACAAAACAAAAAACAAAAGGCCCCAGATAACTCCAATGTACTCTCTCTTCTCATCCCCTCAGTCCCCAATTTTCAGAGATTCATTAATTAAGAGAAACGAATAGACTGATTAGCCTTCAGAGAAAACTTCCATAAATATTCTCAACAAAATTGGAAAAAGTAACTGGCAGAGAAATGGTTAATTGCAAAACCATAAACCTGAGCTGAGGCAAATACCAACATCTGGCAAATGGCATTCCGCCCTTGCACAGAGATGGTTGTTAGCAAACTCTAAAATGACAAGTTAAAGCACTCAACTTACTTTAAGATAAATCTACTTTGCCCCAAATTTCTAATCCTCATTAAGTCATCTAACTACCAATGATTCAAAGATACAGTCTGAATTGATATAATGAATGAAAATGAAAAAACTGCTTTCAACTACATGATAAAAGACACCACATAAATATTTTATCACTGGTGTTAAACACAAGGGATTAGAAATGAGAAGCTTTTACTTTTATTCTTTTATCAGTATCATTTATATTAACGAACACACTCACTGGTTCTACAACACAACTAACTCCTCAAACTACAGAACTGTTTCTAAAACCTTAATGAATAACATATGTCACAGGACCTAGTAGGCAGATTGCAAAATGCCCAGATGAAATTGTAGAGGAGTTAATAACCATAAAATACTAGTTACTACCATAAGCAAATGTGTTATCATAAAAGCGCTTTTATAAGGCTCATTGTAATAGCACTTAAGCCCTCACTTGCCCAAATTTAAACATTTCATAAAAGGTTTGGGTTGTATGCACTTACAAAAGTGGTGGCAATCTGTCAACATCAATATCACAAGGCAAAATACAACTACAGGAAGAGCAGATATGAAGAGCACTGGACCTCAAAGGAAAAGGAGCACATACCCCAGAAAAGCTGAAGAAAGGAAACAGCACTTAAAATCAAACAGTAAGATTAAAAAAAAAAAACAACAACAAAAAACTGGGAATCATACTTACAGTTTATAAAGTAAAGCTAAGTTACCTCTATTGCATAAAAAATATACACCTATAGTCAGTTTTATTCCTAGGTATTTATTTTGGGGGGTGCTATTTTAAAAAGTATTTTATTTTTATATTCCTTTCCTAATATTTCATTGTTAGTATACAGAAATGCAAATGATTTCTGAATGTTAATCTTGTATCCTGCTACTTTGCTGAATTCACTGATCAGTTCGAACAGTTTTAGTGTGAAGTCCTTAGGGTTTTCTACATGTAGTATCAGGTCAACTGCATCCAGTGACAATTTTACCTCTTCTCTTCCAATTTGGATACCTTTTATTTATTTTCTTTTGTTTACCTGATTACTGTGGCTAGGACTTAGAATACTATGTTGAATACAAGTTGTGAGAGTGGGCATCCTTGTCTTGTTCCAGATTTTAGTGGGAAGGCTTTCAGCTTTTCTCCCCTGAGTATTATTATTGTATGTGGGTTTGTCATAAATGGCTTTATGTGAAAATACCCTCCCAGTAAGAGTTTTTATCATGAACGGATGCTGAATTTTATCAAATGCTTTTTCTGCATTATTGTGATGATCATGTGGTTTTTTACTTTTCTTACATTAATGTGGTGTATGACACTGATCTGCATATGTTGAACAATCCTTGTGAACTTGGAATGAATTCCACTTGGTTGTGGTGTATGATCATTTTTATATGTTGTTGGATTTGGTTGGTTAAAATTTTGCTGAGAATTTTTTGTCTATGTTCATCAAAGATACTGGCCTATAATATTCTTTTTTGGTAGTATCTTTGGGTTTGGTATCAGGGTGATGGTGGCATTACAGAATCTTTGGGAGTGTTCTTTCTTCAGCCTTTTGGAAAAGTTTCAGAAGCATGGATATAAACTCTTCTTTGTGTGTTTGGTTGAATTCACCTGTGAAGCCATCTGGTCCTAGACTTGACTGTAGGGAGGAAGTGAAAGACTTATATGCTTAGAACTATAAAACATTAATCAAGGAAATTAAAGACGATTCAAAGAAATGGAAAGATATACCATGCTCCTGGATTGGTTGAACTAATATTGTTAAAATGGCCATACTACCCAAAGCAAATTACGGATTCAATGCAATCCCATCAAATTACCCACGACATTTTCCACAGAACTAGAACAAACACTCCAAAAATTTATATGGAACCATAAAAGACTCAGAATTGCCAAAGCAATCCAGAAGGGAAAAAACCAAGCCAGAAGCATAACTCTCTCAAACTTCAGACAATATTACAAAGCTACAGTAATCAAGACAGTGTGGTTCTGGTACCAAAACAGACATACAGACCAATGGAACAGAATAGAGGGCCCAGAAATAAACCCAGACACGTACAGTCAATTAATCTTCGACAAAGAAGGCAAGAAGATAAAATGGGAAAAAGACAGTTTTCTCAGCAAGTGGTGCTGGGGCAACTGGACAGCCTCATGTAAATCAATGAAATTGGAACACACCCTCACACCATGCACAAAAATAAACTCAAAATGGCTTAAAAATTAAACATAAGACAGGACACCATAAAACTCCTAGAGGAGAACATAGGCAAAACATTCTAGGACATTATCCATACAAATATTTTCTTAGGTCAGTCTCCCAAGGCAAAAGAAATAAAAACAAAAATAAACCAATGGGACCTATCAAACTTACAAGCTTTTACACAGAAGGAAACCTTAAAAAAAGAAACAGAAAGACAACATACAGAATGGTAGAAAATAGTTTCAAATGATGCAACTTACAAGGGCTTAATCTCCAAAATATACAAACAATTCTTAGAACTCAACAGCAAAAAAACCAACAACCCAATTGACAAATTGGCAGAGGCCCTAAACAGACATTTCTCTAAAGAAGATATATGGATGGTCAACAGACACATGAAAAAATGCTCAACATCACTAATCATTAGAGAAATGCAAATCAATACTACAATGATGGACCACCTCATACCAGTCAGAATGGCCATCATTAACAAGTCAACAAATAACAAATGGTGGAGAAGGTGTTGAGAAAAGGGAACCCTCCTTGACTGTTGGTGGGAATGTAAATTGGTACAATCACTATGGAAACCAGTATGGAGGTTCCTCAGAAAACTAAATACATAATTATCATATGATCTGGCAATCTCACTCCCAGTATATATCAGAACAAAGCTTTAACTGAAAATGATACATGCACCCACTATGTTCACTGCAGAACTATTCACAGTTCCTGAGCCATGGAAACAACCTAAATGTCCAACAACAGATGTATGGATTAAAAAGATGTGGTACATATACACACAATGGAATACTACTCAGCCATAAAAAAGAAAGATGCCATTTATAGCAACAATGATGGGACTAGAGACTCTCATACTAAGTGAAGTCAGAAAGAGAAAGACAAACACCATATTTTATCACTTATATGTAGAATCTAATATATGGCACAAACGAACCTATATACAGAAAAGAAACAAACTTGTAGACTTGAAAAAGACTTATGGTTGCCAATTGGGAGGGGGGAGGAGGGAGTGGGATGGCCTAGGAGTTTGTGGTTAGTAGATTCAACTATTGCATTTGGAATAGATAAGCAATGAGATTACTGCTGTATAGCACAGGGAACTATACCTAATCACTTGTTATGGGACATGATGGAGGATAATGTGAGAAAAAGCATATACACAAATATGGATGGATGACTGGGTCACTTCTGCTGCACAGCAGAAATTGACAGAACACTGTAAATCCAATATAATAGAAAAAATTAAAATCTTAAAAAAAATACATACCTATAAACCAACAAAGCAATAGGAAATGGGCCAAGAACAAGTAACTCAAAGTGAAAAGCAAAAGACAAACACAAAACTGTTCAAACACAGCAAAAACAAATGCAAATTAGAATAAGTTAAAAAAAAAAAAAAAAGGTCATTATATTGTTTTTCACATGACTGGCAAATAATTTTAAAACGCTCATGTCCATTAGTTATGACAAAGTTGTAGGTATTTTCTCATTCTGAAATATTAAGCAAAATTTGAAATACAACTTCTGACCAGGAAATTCAACTTCTTAAATTTATCCTAAAGAAGCAAGGGAATAATTATGCAAAAGTATATCTCCAAGCATAGTCATCAAAGGATAGCTATATTAGTAATTAATACATAAATGATAAAAATAATTAACAACACTAGACTATTCACACAAATTATTGGAAAGTTTTCAGCTGAATATTATCCAGCCATTAAAGTGACACAGATTTATGTTTATTAACATGGAAGGATACCCATAATATAATATTAAGTGCAAAAGTGTATGTATCATAGATTAATAAGGTACAAGAAAGCAATTGGGAGGGTTCTCAAAATGAATCCATAGGAGATAACTACACCTACACTGTCTAGTTTTCAGCAATTAATAAATACCTGAATTTCCTAGTTTTCACAAGTAGTATATTGTTAGAATAATTTTACAAATTAAGAAACTATTTGAGTTCCCATTGTGGCGCAGCAGAAACAAATCCAACTAGGAACCAAGAGGTTGCGGGTTCGATCCCTGGCCTCACTCAGTGAATTAAGGATTAGATGTTGCCGTGAGCTATGGTGTAGGTTGCAGACACGGCTTGTATCTAGCATTGCTGTGGCTGTAGCTTAGGCCAGCAGCTACAGCTCCGATTAGACCCTTAGCCTGGGAACCTCCATATGCCGCGGGTATGGCCCTCAAAAGACAAAATACAAAAAAAAGGAAGGAAGGAAAGAAGGAAAGAAGGAAAGAAAAAGAAACTATTAGGAGTTCCTGTAGTGGCTCGGCAGTAACAACCCAACTAGTGTCTGCAGTGTCCACAAAGATGAGGATTTGATCCCTGACCTCACCCAGTGGGTTAAGGATCCAGTGTTGTCCTGAGCTGCGGTATAGGTAGCAGACATGGCTCAGACCTGGTGTTGCCATGGCTATGGCGTAGGCTGACAGCTTCAGTTGCCATATGACCCCTAGCCTGGGAACTTCCATATACCACAGGTGAGGCCCTTAAAAAAGAAAAAATCATATTAAATGAAACCTAAATATAACTGAGCCTCTGAAAGTCAAATTAACTGGTCACCAAAATATTTTTAAAACAGACATTTTCCTCACAGATACTGCCCAGACTGAGATAATTTGTCAATATCCAGGTCTTGTTTCTCTTTAGTTTTATGTCACATTCATTTATGAGCATACTTTTTCTCAAAGGCCCACACCTATAGCATATGGAAGTTCCACTGAGCCACAGTGGGAACTCCTTATAAGCATACTTTATGAACTACTCATTCCTTTGCCACAGTTTGTAGATTTAAAAACATTAAAAGACCATAGTTACTTAATTTTTTTGGCTTACTTTAAACTAGCATAGTGGTAGATAGCATTTTTCTCATTTCTTCAACCAACATTCAAACTATTGCATTTTCCCAAAGTTAAAATGTTAAACATGGAGTTCTTGTCGTGGCTCAAAGGTTAACAAACCCAACTAGTAGCCATGAGGATACGGGTTTAACCCCTGGCCTTGCTCAGTGGTTAAGGATCCGGTGTTGCCACAAGCTGTGGTGTAGGTCACAGATGCGGTTCAGACACATGTTGCTGTGCTATGATGTAGGCAGCAGCTGTAGCTCCAATTTGACTCCTAGCATGGGAACCTCCATATGCTGTGGGTGCAGCCCTAAAGAGAAAAAAAAAAAAAAAAAAAAAAAAAAGTTAAAATACATGAAACTTAACATTTTTCATTTAAAAAACCCAGGGCAACTCCAGAAAGATGGTACATTAATTGTGCTTTCTTCAGCCTTTGGCAGGTTCCTTTTTAAAGTTTTCAACTATTATCTTGTACTTTTAATTAGGAAAGGCAATCAAAACTAAAAAAAAATTATTAAGCTGTATACTTAGAGATTGTGCATCTTTTTTACACTTCAATAAAATGTTAAATTATGAGGTCTATTTATTATTATTTTTTCATGGCCACACCCACAGCATATGGAAGTTCCTGGGCTAAGGGTCAAATGGGAGCTGCAGCAGAGCTGCACCTGTGACCTACACCACAGGCTGTGGCCACACAGGGTCCTTAACCCACTGAACAGGCCTGGGATTGAACCCACATCCTCACGGACACTATGTTGGGTTTTTAACCCACTGAGCCACAACTGGAATTCTGAAGTCTATTTAAATAATGCTGATTTAATACTCTTACATGTTCTCTAGAATACATTTAAATAATCAGAAGCAAAATACAAACCCCTATCTAAGGCATATTTTTATTTTCTTGGAATACTCAAAATGAATAATTTAAATCCTAAACCAATCTCTTATCTCAAAAGAAAAATGCAGTCAGCATCAATGGAGGAAAAGAGAAACAATTATATTAATTTTTTTTTTTTTAAGTTTCATGGGTCTTTCAACTTCCACTAACAAGTAATATTGTTGGCCTCTACCCCAATTTGCAAAAGTCCCAAATTCACACAATTCTTGAGTCTCATACTTTGGAGCTCATTAGCACCTGCACTAGGTACAAGTGAAAGAAATAAATAATAATTGCAAGTACAAGTCTACTTCTTAATAGCTGTGTAATCCTGGGACCATGATTTAATCTCATCCAGATTCTGTTGCCCCATCTGTAAAATGACTGCATCTACCTCCGGGGACTGTGGTGAAGCCTCAATATACAATGTTGAGCGTAACATTTGCCACAGAGCAATCAATAACAGCTTTTATCATTTTTCTAAAATTTTATTTTAAAACATAATAAATGCATTTTCAACGCAGTTGTGTAATGTAAAAAAAAAAAAAAACAAAAAACAAAAAACAAAAAACAAAAAAACCCACTATGGATTGATTACTCTAGTTCCTTAAAGAAGTATTTTTTTCTTGTCTCAGTATCTGAGACTTGATTTTCACTTAAATGTGTTTATTCTACACCAGCACCCAAATTTAACTTGAAAATCTTTATAGTAAGATTTCAATATTGTTACCAGAAAAAAATGCATGAGAAATGTACTTTACATCCTATGATTTTTTTAAGGAAAAACAAAAAAGACGGCATTTTTGCACACACAAGAACACACAACCACCAATGACAATGTATAAGCAATGTGACCTTCAAAATAGTATGTAAATTCATCCTTCAGTTCTATTTCTAAAAAAAAGGAAGGATAAGAGAATAGCAACATTTGGGGGACCTACTATATACTAGGCATGGTCAAAGACAATCTATAAATTTGTCTCACTAAATCTACCCAGGGGTCCTTTGAAATCTCAGAGACAATTTATCTTGTCAAAATTCACAATTAGCAAGAGGGATAAAAATGGGACTTAAACTCTAGAGGGCTTCAAAGACTATGCTCTCCTGTCTCTTAATTACAAACTACAGAGCAGGAACAATTATGTTGTTTTACAGTACAATTTTATAATGTTTTGAAGTCTCTAAGTGTCAGGAAGGTAAATATTACTTAGACAAAAGGAAAATTTGTGAATATTGTGTTGCTCTAGTTATTATGTTAAAATGACTAGGTTCCAAGTGCCCAGTCAACCCGATTTGTTCATTAGGTCATTGGCCATCACAAGTCTTCCCAGCTACTTCCATTCAGATTTTAGTTTCATTGCTACAGCCTAACACCCTCTACAATATCTACAATATCTACAACTGTTTCAGATGGCAAGTTTCCACAACAATTAGATGGCTATTCTTAAATATTCCCAAACCACATTTAACAAACAAAAAAACAAAATACCTTCTCTCTTCACCCTCCATCCAGCAATTACCACAGTTCAGTATTTAAGAGAGGACCAAGCAGAATTCCTCAGGATACAGTTTAAAGACAAATAATATTTTGAACTACTTAACCCTATCTTAACCTTACTAGAAGATTGTACAAGAAATGTCTATGAAATCCTGACTAAATACTATTCTTATTTTTGTTAGAAATTAAGTAAGTATGGCTTATAACTAGGTTCCATCACATGTCTAAACCAGATCTGAAGTAACATCCAAGTGTCCCAAAGATCACAAATGGTCTTTATAAATCCTGTTTTAGGATAACTCTAAAACAGTCTTAGAGATAAGCACATAATAAGCTTTTAAAACATATCAGCACAGAAATGAATATGCAAACCTGATTAGACTAAAAAATAGTTTCCTTTAGGAGTTCCTGTCATGGCTTAGCAGTTAGCGAACCCGACTAGTATCCATGAGGATGAGGGTTCGATCCCTGGCCTCGTTCAGTGGATTAAGGATCTGTGAGCTGTGGTGTAGGTCACAGACACGCTCGGATCCCACACTGCAGTGGCTGTGGCAGCCAGCAGCTACAGCTCTGACTGACCCCTGGGAACCTCCATATGCCGTAGGTTCGGTCCTAAAAAGACCAAAAAAAAAAAGTGGTCTCCTTTAACACCCAAATTATTTACCCTTACAAATCTCTGATGTGGCCTAAGGCTATTCATTATCTGTTTCTTAAGAGCAAAAGGGAAAAAATATATCATTAGCCATGATATCAGAAGAGCAGGCAGGATATTTTATAAGCTCCACCCCATTATAGCTGTTTACTTTAAAATCGTCAGTTAACATTTCATATCTCTGCATAACAAAGGTGTCTGTTGGAGTTCCTGTTGCGGCTCATCTATCATATTTGTCATGACATATGGTGTTAATATACTGCAGTTTAGCAACTAAATTACAAAACTCAGGAACAGATCACACAATAAAAATGAAGAAAATACTTTCTATCACATCCAACTGCTTGATTAAAATTTATTGCTTGATTACACTTCTAAAAAATGATCTTTAAATGATTACTCAATAAAGCTTTGACGCAAAATGTTAAGTCACTAACAACAATTAACCCACAACCACAACACAGAATACCCTAAGTGTGATTTAAGTATGTCATCTTAACTAATGCTTACAAAAAAATGTTACCAATTTGTAATGACTCACCTAAATTTTCATCTAGTCTCAAATTTAATGAAGCCATAAATCAATATGATACAATAATGAAATCTGCACTATGTATTTTTATTTTTTAATCATTACATACTAATAATCTGCAATTAAATAATTCTTATTCGGTCAATAAGACACTAGTATGATTTTATTTATTTATTTCGCTATTTTAGGGCCGCACCCACAGTATATGGAAATTCCCAGGCTAGGGGTCAAATCCGAGATGCAGCTGCTGGCCTAAGTCACAGCCACAACAGCAGCAATGTGGGATCCAAGCCTCATCTGCTACCTACACCACAGCTCATGGTAACACTGGATCCTTAACCCATTGAGCGACGCCAGGGATTGAACTCGAATCCTCATGGATCCTAGTCAGATTCGTTAACCACTGAACCACAAAGGGAACTCCCGACCAGCATGATTTTACTTTTCATTTCCCTAGTGCCTAATAATGTTGAGTATCTTATGTGCATATGTGCCATTCACCTTTTGCTTTGGTGCATGTTCAAATCTTTTGCCTATTTTTTAATTAGGTTGTGTTCTTACCAGTGTTGAAAGTTTTTTTTTTTTAATATATTCTAGACACAAATTCTTTTTGTTGTTTTTGTTTTTTGTCTTTTTGCCATTTCTTGGGCTGCTCCCGCAGCATATGGAGGTTCCCAGGCTAGGGGTCCAATCGGAGCTATAGCTGCCAGCCTACGCCAGAGCCACAGCAACATAGGATCCGAGCCGCGTCTGCGACCTACACCACAGCTCACGGCAACGCCGGAACCTTGACCCACTGAGCAAGGGCAGGGATCGAACCCGCAACCTCATGGTTCCTAGTCAGATTTGTTAACCACTGCGCCACGACGGGAACTCCAAATTCTTTATTAAATACATACCCTGCAAGTATTTCTTTCTATAGCTTTTGTTTTCATTCTTCTAACAGTAACACTCACAGAAGCTTTAAATTGTGAAAATGTCTGATTTATAAATTTCTCTGTGTGGGTGAAGTGTGCTTTGGTTGATACATCTAAGAAATCATTTTCTAATTCAGAATCATAAAAAATGTTCTGTTTCTATTAATTCAATAGTTTTAGGTTTTACCTTTATGACTATGATCTCTTTGCAGTTATTATTTTTTTATGAAGTGAGGTACAACTATAGTTTTAGTTTTAGGACTATGATCCATTGAATTTAGTTATGTTTTTGTATGAAGTGAAGTCTGAATAAAAGTTCTGTTTTTCATATGGATACCCAATTGTCCCAGTTCCATCTGTTGAAAAAGCCTGTATTTCTCCACTAAATGTGCTGTTCTTACACGTGTGGATCTATTTCTGGGCTCTCTATTCCATTCCACTGACCTACTTATCTATTTTTTGTCTTGATTACTATAAATCTTTGTAATAGAGGTCTTCAAATCATGTAGGACAATGGTCCAACTTTGTTTTCTTTTAGAAGTTTTTGGCTATTCTAGATTCTTTGCATTTCTATACAAATTTTAAAATCAGTTTGTCAATTTCTAATAAAAGCTTGCTGGGATTCAGATTATAATTATGTTGAATTTATACAGATAAATTTAGGGAGAATGGGCCTATTAATAAACTCTATAAAGTCTTGCACTTCATGGACAGGTTTATTTATTTAGGTCTTTTTTAATTGTTCTAAACAATGTTTTCTAGTTGTCAGTATACAGGTCTTATGTATCTTGTCAAATTAAACCCTAAATAGTTCATATTTTTGATGCTACTGTAAGCAGTATTTTTGAATTTCAATTTCTAATTGCTTGTTAACAGTATATAGATATAAAACTAATTTTGCAGGTTGCTCTTATATTCTTTAATCTTGCTAAAGCAGTATTTTTGAATTTCAATTTCTAATTGCTTGTTAACAGTATATAGATATAAAACTAATTTTGCATGTTGCTCTTATATTCTTTAATCTTGCTAAACTCCTTTATTAGCTCTAGTAAATTTTTTGTGGGTGAACTCAAAAACAAGACCCTAATCCACACCTATTAGAATGGCTAAAATCAAGATGATTGACTATAATAAGGGTTGACAATGATGCAGGAAAACTGGAGTTTTCATACACTTCGGGTGGGAACAGCTGGGAAATTTCTTTAAGTTAAACATACATTTACCACATGATCTGACCATTCCACACTTACATTTTTATCAAAGAGAAATGAAAGCAAATGTCCATACATATACCTCATATGAACGTCCACAGCAACTTGATTTGTAACAGCAAAAACTAGGAACTCAAATATCCTCAACAGGTGAATGCATAAACCAACTGTATGATATCCATATAATGGGAAACTACTCAGCAATAAAACAAAATAAGCTATTGATACACACAACATGGGTCAATCTCCAAATAATTAAGCTGACAAAACAAAATAAAACAAACAAAAACAAGAAACCATACAAACAGTATGATTCCATTTACATAAAATTCTTTAAAGTGCCAACTAATCCACAGTGACAGAAAGCAGATCCATAAATGCCTGAGGAGGAATTATCAAGGGGCATAAGGAAACTTTTGGAGGTGAGGGTTATGTTCACTATTTTAATACTAGGGATGGTTTTGTGCCAAAACTTGCTGAACTGTACACTTTCTTTTTTGTGTGTGAGTGTTTTTTAGGGCCACTCCCACAGCATATGGAAGTTCCCAGGCTAGGGGTCAAATCAGAGCTGAAGCTGCTGGCCTACGCCAGAGCCACAGCAACATGGGATCTGAGCCATGTCTGCGACCTACACCACAGCTCACAGCAATGCTGGATCCTTAACTCACTGAGCAAGGCCAGGGATCGCAGCTGCATTCTTATGGATACTAGTTGGGTTCATTTAACCACTCATCCACAATGGGAACTCCTGTACATTTTCAACATGCTGCAGTGTACTGTATATAACTTAGACCCCAATTTTTTAAAAAAGAAAATGTACCAGCATGAGATAATCGTCACTAGATACCAGAATATATTTTTTAAATTGATATATAATTTTAAATTGATACATAATTCATGTAGAATAAAAATCAACCTTTTGGAGTTCCTGTTTTGGTGCAGCAGAAACAAATCTGACTAGGAACCATGAGGTTGCAGGCTCGATCCCCAGCCTCACTCGGTGGGTTAAGGATCCGGCATTGCTGTGAGCTGTGGTGTAGGTTGCAGACGCAGCTCAATCTGGTGTTGCTGTGGCTCTGGCGTAGGCCAGCAACAATAGCTCCGATTAGACCCCTAGGCCTAGGAAACTCCATATGCCCTTGGTATGGCCCTAAAAAGACAAAAGACCAAAAATAAAAATAAAAAATAAAAAAATCAACCTTTTAAAACATAAAATTCACTGGCTTTTTTGTGTATTGACAAGGCTGTGCAACAATCCACTGTTTAATTCCAGAACATTTTCACCACTCCAAAGAGAAATCTGTGCCCATTAGCAGGCACTGACATTCCCCAAAGTACCTCAGAATATACTTGAATTCCAGATGTCAATGTATTTTATCTGGTCACTACATTTCAAGCCTCAAGACCTCTCAAGTTTGAGAGAATGGTTTTAAGCTAATTTCAAGGGCCTGCTACTCTTCATCATTTTATTCTTTCTAATGAGAACCATAACCAGACAGATACAGACATTGATAATAAAGAGATGTTCCAAGCATAGAAATGTCATTTACTGCACATGTATAACTACAGTAGTGATTATGAAATCATTACTTTTATTAAAATAGTAATTCCAAATGTAGACACTTTTTTATCCCCCTCTTGGCTCCTCCTTATTGACAATGCCAGAACTAGCCAAGACTGAACCACAGTGGTGAATGATGAAGACATGATGCCTTCACAAATTCTGCTTGGCTTTAAAATGATAATCTGCAAAGTTTTAAAAATTTAAATTAACACAATCCATTTTGAGATAACTTCACCATTTACTAACCTTTCTCAACAACCTGCCCTTATTTAATACTTATAAAACTTTGGGTAAAGCCAATGTCTCATTGGAAGGATGAGCTTATACTCTACACAGCAGCAACAATTATGAAAGGTAATTGTGCCTGCTTTTTAAAAAATAAGAGGAGCTCCCATTGTGGCTCAGCAGAAACAAATCTGACTAGCATCCATGAGGATGCAGGTTCAATCCCTGGCCTTGATCAGTGGGTTGGCGATCCGGCGTTGCTATGAGCTGTGATGTAGGTCGCAGATGCGGCTTGGATCCCATGTGGCCGTGGCCGTGGCTGTGGTATAGACCAGCAGCTACAGCTCTGATTTGAACCCTGGACTGGGAACCTCCATGTGCCACAGGTGTGGCCCTAAAAATAAAAAAATAAAAAAGAAGACATCATCATTTGCATTATAGCATTTGTTGTTTCTAAAAGAGATGATAATCATAATCAAAATCTAGCAGTTTTTTTAATATGGAAGAGTGTCAGTGATGACAAATATATAAATATACATAATAAACCTCGGAATAATTTGAGTTTGTTTTTAATAATTCTATTATCCTAAAGTTTATTTTTTGGAGCACAGAAATTAAATGTGATAAAGCAAAAAATAACTGACGATACTAGGATTTTTACATTTCCGTATCTAGCACGTATTGTGGAAAAAACACTGAAGCATTACTCACTGCTTGAAAATTAATTTTTATACAATATATTCCAAACATACTGTCACAAATTTAATATATTCCCAATGATGTGTCTAAGCAATGCATCTGAATATTATAAATTGAAATGTTGTTGAAGCATGATTTGTGAAGGATATTACATTTCCTAAGTAAAGAAGCAGGGAAAAAGCATTATGGCATGACTATGTAATTTAAATATCAAAGATAGGAAAATTCAAAAAGAACATATAATGCACATCTTTCTGATATCCTTTTGACATAACTACTTTCAGAGCACATTACTAAGAATAAGTAGACTCTTGATATTTGAGATGGATATAATCAAAGACCTTCTGAACCTACAAAGGTACAAATTCACTAAGCATATCAACTTCAGAAAAACTGAGTACCGCATGAAAAGAAGAAAACCACCAAGTTTCATTAAAATGCAGGTGTTAGTTCCATGTGCACTCAGTAGATATTCAAAATGTTCCCTGAAAAATTATGAACTGCTTTATCATGGACCTTTGCAACTTGTTAATAGTCAAAACCATGACTGCAAAACCCTTGGAAGTCAAGAGGCTGCTCTAAATGTTTGAGAAAAGAATGACAAATGAAGCAATGAATTCAATATATCTTCTAGGCATAATGTCAACATGGGATTTATATTCTAAAAAACAGTATTTCTCTTGGACATTTTTCCTAGGGAAATGAAATCTTAAGTAAGACCTGTATGCAAATATTGAAGTAGTTCTATTTACAATCACCAAAAACTGGAAACTACACAAATTTCCTTCAATGAATGAATCAATAAACAAAAGAACTTACCAAGTTCATTGAGACTCTGAGCAGCTTTTGTTATCTCTCTACTCCCCCCCTGCAGTTGTCCGTGGAGTCTCTTACTGAGATACAAGATTCGAATTATTCTCCGAAGCAAATCACAGGCAACCTGTGCAATGTTAAATAAGTCAAGTCAATCCACAAAGGTTTATTACTATGTGCATCTGTCTATTCTTTCCAGATGCTAAAGACTCCTTCATTTTTTATGACTGAATCATTCATTCTTTTTTTTTTGTTCTCCACCAATCAGAAACATAAATAATCACAAGTCTTCAAAAAGCATCATTTCACAAACAAAGAGAATTTGGGATTGACGTGCTATAAAACCCAAGTACTCATCCCCTAAGTCCTAGACCAGTTTTTATTCTCTAGGCCAGCGGTTGTCAGTCTTGACCTCATTAAATTCAAGTGCGTAGATTCAGAAAGTTCCAATGTCCAGGCTAGACAGAGCCTTGACCAATTAAGTCAGAATCTCTATGAAGCTATGCATCGGTATTTGTTTTTACTATCCTCACGCAGTCCCAGTGTGCAGCCAAGTTTGACAACCATTGTGCGACACCTGCTTAGCTCCCTACTGTTTCCTATTGTTTTCAATCCTAGTCTCTTTCATGTGCCCCCAAGGGAATGGACTTAAAACTCCCAATTTCATTTGACCTTAAAGAATAAGCAGGCCTTACTGATTTTTCCTAATAGGTTTTTCTTTTTTTAATCATTAGTGACAAATTGTAAAAGGGAAAGTTATTAAAACAAACAAAAAACTCTTATCACTTACAGATCACCTTTATTCCCTTTTTCAATGCCAGATCCAATACTGGGTCTTATCTATCTGCAAGGACTTTACCTTTATCCTATTGGATCTGGCATTGAAATAAATACTTGCGTATTTCAGGATACTTTATTACAAAGACAATCTAGGGCGATTCACCTGGTGGAGAATGAGAAGGGAGACTGATGGAATAACATACATGTAGTGACTTTCACCTTCAGTAGTGATAATAAAGAAAAGAGAGACCATCTATGCTGCTGTACCACCACCATCTCTGAATAGCTCTGAAGCTGGTTCAGAAGTAAGAAACCTCCCATCTGAGGAGGAAAATCCTAACTGGTAGCAATAAGACTTAAAAGTACTGGGAAGACAGGGTCCCTGAAGCTCCAGCTAAACATTTTTTTCTGAGTAAAATACACACACACACACACACACCCCAGAGCCACACACAGCTACAATCACACACGCATGCATGCATAACATACACAAATATACAATGTTTACCAAAACATGTAAGTCAAAGGCAACCAAGTACTAAAAACATTTACCTAACTGCTTTTCCAAGTAAGTATAGTCTGAAGTACTTAAAATAATAAAAGAACACCAAAATAAGGATTTCCCTCTATGAGCTGAAAGATCGGGGCATCTTTATCTTTTAATTAAATTTTATTATCTGAATATGTAATAGAAATTCAGCAGATTAATAAGATTAAAAAGTCAAAAAAAAAAAGTCACCATTATAACTCTGTGTCCCAACTATGCACTTACCAAAAACAACCACTGTTGTCAGTTTCCCATTCGTCAGAATTACCTTTTTAGATGTACTACTTGGAATGTACAATCCCTAGCAGTCATTCCTCTTAGATTATGAAAACATCATGGGGAGAAATATTAGCTCTTGTTTAGTCTAATCACCAAGAACTGTCCTTCCAGAATTTCCCAATACCTTCTCAATAAAGGATATGCCCTCAAACATGAAATCACTGAGCTTACTTCTAATGCTTTTCTTTTCAACTCTACTTAAGCTGTCATCAAGTATTAGTGACTATACTTCTGTTGCATAACTCACAACAGTTACTTTACCTCTATTCCTACAGTCGTCACCCTAATCCAATTTTTATCACCTTTACCTTAACACCGTGGTCTCCTTGCTAGCTTTCCAGTCTCTTATTGAAATTCATCCTGCTAGATTTATCTTCTTAGAAACACAGTTTTCAGCACTCCAGCCCCCTTTTTAATAAAGCTCAGTGACTGTCTACTAACAGATTATATTGAATCTTCTCAGGAGAGCATTTAATAAAACCCTCAGTCAACACATCTTAGATAATCTATAAGGCATCTACTCTCATGGTTTCCTAATATAGTTGCCTCCACTCCAATCAATTTCCTTTTCTTCTTTATCTTTTATTTCAGACTTTTATTATCAAATATAATACAAACATGTAACTCAGCCCTAAAAAGACGATATATCAAGCCATGAAAAGACACAGGAAGAACTTTAAATGCATATTACTAAGAGTCCATCTGAAAAGGCTACAAACTATATGATTTCAATTATATGACATTCTGGAAAAGATAAAACCATGGAGACAGTAAAAAGATCAGTGGTTACCAGGAGTAGGAGGAATGAAGAGACAGAGGATTTTTAAAGCACTGAAACAACTGTGTGATATTATAATGATAGATAAATGTCATTATACATTTCTCAAAACCCATAAAATGTACATCAAGAGTGAACTATGGACTTTGATAATGATGTGTCAGTGTAAGCTCATCAATTGTAACAAATGTGTCACTCTGGTGGCAGATGTTGATTAAGGTGGAGGCTATGTACGTATGTGTGGGGGCAAGGGATGTGCGAGAAATCTGTATATTCCTCCCAATTCTGCTGCGAATCTAAATTGATCTTAAAAGATCAAGTCTTTAAAAATATAGGTGAATTTAGATATTATGAGTAAGGAAACCACAAAAATTAGCTAAGTGAACTTAGGACTACCATGCAGATCAGGAGACAAAACCCATGGAAAGATACCATTCTGGCTTTTGTGATCATCACTTCCTTACTTTTATTTATGACTTTATCACTGAAGTGTAGATATGTAAGTATTATAGTTTACTTTGCTCTTTTTAAAATTTATATAGGAGTTCCTGTCGTGGCGCAGTGGTTAACGAATCCCCCTAGGAACCATAAGGTTGCGGGTTCGATCCCTGGCCTTGCTCAGTGGGTTAAGGATCTGGTGTTGCTGTGAGCTGTGGTGTAGGTTGCAGACGCGGCTTGGCTGCAACCTCCATATGCCACAGGAGCGGCTCAAGAAAAGGCAAAAAGACAAAAAATTAAATAAATAAAATAAAATTTATATGGTTCTCCAAGCATCTCCTTTTTTCCTTTGCAATCTGTTGAATGTACAGGATCATCTGTCCTATAGTTTCCCACAGACTGAGTTTTCCTGGTTGCATTGCCAGAGTGTAGTTTAACAAGTGTCTCTATCTTCTGTATTCCCTATATATTAGAAGGTGGACATAAGCAGCTTCACTGGACTCAGGTCTAATATTCTGGGCAAAATTCTTCATTTGGTAGAAGTGTTTTTATAACATATGTATAATTTTCTCTCTTTTTGTGTTGTTAGCAGCCACTGATAATCAATGTCAAAATCTACTAAAACATAGTAAGACTACAAAATGGTTATACTCCAGTTTCATCATTTTGTCCTTACTTCCTAGCATATAAAATGTCTCTATGACAAGAAACTCTAGCTCATCTACACCTGTTTACCAGTGGTACTGTCCACTGGTATAGAAAAGTAAGAATAAACACTGGATTCTTCCTCTTGATTTATCACTTTTCAAAATTAAGGGCTGATTTCCTAATACACACCAAACATTAACTATCAGTTCATTGTTTTAGGTGTCATTATGAACTTATAGATTTAAACATAATAAAAATGCCAGTCCATTATAGCTCTTATCCTTACATGGTTCCATTTTTTGGCCAGTGGGCACCTCTGAGGCTGATCATCTGTACTGACTTGGCCAACACTAAGAGGTTCCCCAGAACATGGGACTTCAAGTGCTCAAATTGACATACTTGGTCACCCTAGGGCCTCTTCAAGTTAGCTCCTGAAATCTTCTGCCATGACTCTAACTAGAAGTTATTGAGAGTTTTCTTCATATATATGGTATAAAAACATTCCAGGATCATTTTGTGTACTTCTCACCCCAAATCTGGAATCAAAGATTTATTGAAGAAGCCATGGTTACATTTAGAAGTCAGTAGCATCTGAAGACCACATTTTGGAAACCAAGTTTGCTCATTTCTGAGACTTATCACTAGACACAGCTAGGAAATGTCAAAATTAAAATATCACATAAATATTCATTTGCTTTATTCCACAATACACATAGATATCCTCAGATTAACATTATATGTACTAAAATATATACATACAGTGTATATACCATTTTAAGATAAGATTAAAATATCTGTTGAGTTCATACTGATACTTGCAATTAAAAATTAGGAGCACGGTGTGTTCACAATCTTCTTACACATGTCTCTAAATTATTTCTCCCATACAGAGACCTCTGGTTCCAGAGATATAAGAAATAACAGAATTAGACTATTAAAAATTATTCTTTTGTGAAGGATTAGAGACAAGACGGTGGAGTAGAAGGACTCAAGCTTGCCTCCTCTCATGAATACACCAAAATCACAACTGCTGAATAACCATAGACAAAATAGCCTGGAAACTACCAAAAACAAGAGTCTACACCCAAAAGACAAGAAGCCACAGCAAGATAATAGAGGAGCGCTTTCCTGATATAAGCAAACCCCATACACACCAAGTAGGCAAACCACAAACTGGAAAATAACTATAGTGCAGATGCTCTTCAACAGTTGTGAGAGCTTTAAACCCCATGTCAGGTTCCCCCAGTCTAGAGGGTTGGCTTTGAGAAGAGGAACCCTCAGAGCACTTGGTGTTGAGGGCCTGTGGGGCTTGAGCACAGAAGCTCCACAGTACTGGGGGAAAAAGAGACTCCACTCTTGGAGGACACAAACAGGGTTTTACGGGTAAAGCAGGAACTCCCTAAAAATCTAGATCAGACCTACCTGGTGTCTTAGAGGGTCACCTGGGAAAGCAGGAGTTGGCTGTGGCTCATGGTGGGGGTGGGCAGGACAGTAGAGGTGGAGGTCCAGTCAAGTTGCCATTTTGGAAAAATCTGGCCCCATCCAACAAGAGCCTGCAGGCTCAAGTTGCTCAGAAGTCCCAGGCAAACAACTAACAGGGTAGGAACACAGCCCAACCCATCAGCAGACAGGCTGCCTAAAGTCATCCTAGGTATAGAGTGACCTTTAATCACACCCCTCGACACAGCCCTACCCACTAGAGGGATGAGAACTAGCTGGCTCCTCACACCAGTGCCACTTGAGGCACAAGTCCCTCCCGTTAGGAAGCCAGCACAAGCCCCTGGATCAACTTCACACACAAAAGGGTAGCCTCCAGAAGCATACACCCCTGCAGCCCGCACAAAGAAGACTACAAACATGGACAGCAGGACAAAATGAAATGGCAGAGAAATAACTCCAGATGAAAGAAAAAGACAAAACCCCAGAACAATTAAGGAACGCGGAGCTAGGCAACTTACAGGAGAAATACTTCCAAATAATGATAGTAAGGATGATTCAAGATCTCAGGGAAAAAAATGGAGCCACAGATTGAGAAACCACAAAAAATGCTTAACAAAGAAATTGAAGCTTTTGGAGTTCCCACTGTGGCACACAGAAAAGAATCCAACTAGTATCCATGAGGGTGCAGGTTCAATCCCTGGCCTCACTTAGGGAGTCGGAGACAGAGATCTGGCATTGCCATGAGCATGGTGTAGGCCGCACATGTGGCTCAGATCCTGCGTTGCTGTAGCCATGGCACAAGCTAGCAGCTGCAGTTCCGATTCGACCCCTAGCCTGGGAACGTCCATATGCCACAGGTGTGGTCCTAAAAAGCAGAAAAGAAAAGAAAGAAATTGTTGATTTAATGAACAGAGATGATTAATAAAATAACCCAAGTGAAAAATACACTAGAAGGCATCAATAGAATACCTGCAGCAGAAGAACAAATAAGTGAGACGGAAGACAGACGGGTGGAACAGAATTACAGAACGAAAAGAAATTAAGACAGTCTAAGAGAACTGTGGGACTACATTAAATGCACCAATATTCACATTAAACAGGGACCCAGAAGGAGGAGTGAGAGAAACGACCAGAGAAAACATGTGAAGAGATAATAGCCAAAAACTTCCCTAATGTGGGGAAGTAAACACTCACTCAAGGAAGCACAGAGAGTACCATACAGGATAAACTCAAGAAGGTATACACCAAGACACATATTAATCAAATTTATCAAAATTAAAGACAAAGTATTAAAAGCAACTAGGGAAAAGCAACAACTAACATACAAGGGAAACCCATAAGATTACCAGCTGCTTTTTAAGCAGAAATACTACAGAAAGGAGTGGTACAATATAATTAAAGTGATGAAAGGCAAAAACCTACAACCCAAAATACTCTACCCAGCAATGTTCTTGCTCCATTTCAACAGAAAAATCAAAAGCTTTAGAAACAAGCAAAAGCTAAGAGACTTCAGTACCACCAAACCAGCTTTAGAGCAAGTGCTAAAGGAACTTCTCTAGGCAGAAAAGGCCACAACAAGGAACAAGAAAATTACAAATGAGAAGGCTTACTAGGAAGGCAAACATACAGTAAAGGTAGGAAATCATCAACACACAAATATGAGCACAAAATCAGTAATCCTAAGGAGAGTATGCTGCCCACAAGAGACCCACTTCAGATCTAAGGACATATATAGACTAAAAGTGAGAGGATGGAAAAAGGTATTCTAAAAATCAAAAGAAAGGTGGAGCAGCAGCTTGGATTTGGTGTGGCCATGGCTGTGGCAGAGGCTGGAAGTTGAAGCTCCAATTTGACACCTAGCCTGGGAACTTCCATATGACATGGGCATAGCCCTAAAAAAAAGCAAACAAAAAAATCATATGAAATGTGACCAGGTGGACTTAATCATTATTTATAGAACACTCCACCCAAAAGCAGCAGAATACACATTCTTCTTAAATGCAAATGGAACATTCTCCAGGATAGATTACATGCTGGGACACAAATCAAGCCTTGTTAAATCTCAGAATACCGAAATCACATTGAGCATCTTTTCTAGCCACAACACTATAAGACTACAGGAAAAAAAAAAAAAAAAAAATCAACTATAGGAAAAAAAAAAAAAAACACTGCAAAAAAATATGAACATGTGGATACTAAACAATATGCTACTAAACAATCAATGAATCAATGAAGAAATCAAAAACTACCTAGAGACAAATGAAAAAGAAAACATGATAATCCAAAACCTGCAGGATACAGCAAAAGCAGTTCTAACAAGGAATTTTATAGCTATACAAGCTTACTTTAGGGAAAAAGAAAAATCTAAAATAAAGAACTTATAGCTAAAGCAATTAAAGAAAGAAAAAAAAAACCCAAAATTAGAAGGAAATTATAAAGATCAGAGCAGAAATAAATAGAGATGAAAACAATAGAAAGGGTCAATGAAACTAAAAGAAAAGGAAATAGAAAATATCAATGAAACTAAAAGATGGTTCTTTGAAAAGATCAACAAAATTAAGAAACTTTTAGCCAGTCATCAAGAAAAAAAGGGAGATGGCTCAAACCGATAAAATTAGAAATGAAAAAGAAGTTACAACTGACACCATGGATTATACAAAAGTTCATTAGAAACTACTACAACCAACAGAATGCCAATAAAAACAGACAATTTAGAATGAAAAATGGACAAATTCTTAGAAAGGTGTTATCTTTCAAGACTGAGCAAGGAAGAAACAGAAAATATGAACAAACCAATCACAAGTTCTGAAATTGAAACTGTAATCTTAAAACTTCCAACAGCATGGAGTTCCCCCAGTGGCACAGAGGGTTAGTGATCCAGCTTGTCTCTGTGAAGGCACCAGTTCAATCTCCACCCCAGAGCAGTAGGATAAGGATCCAGCATTGCTGCAGCTGTGGCATAGTTTCCTGGCCCAGGAACTGACATGTGCTGTGGGTGCGGTCAAAAAGGAAAACAAACAAAAAAAAAAAACCAAACAAACAAAAAACCTCCAACAAACCAAAGTCAAGGACCAGATGGCTTCACAGGTGAATTCTATCAAACATTTAGAGAGAAGTTAATTTCTATCCTTCTGCAACTATTTCAAAACACTGCAGGGGAGTTCCACAGCGGAAACGAATCTGACTAGGAACCATGAGGTTGCAGGTTCCACCCCTGGCCTTGCTCAGTGGGTTAAGGATCCAGCGGTTGCTGTGAGCTGTGTTTTAGGTTGCTAACATGGCTCAGATCCCACGTTTCTGTGGCCCTGGCGTAGGCTGGTGCCCACAGCTCAGATTAGACCCCCAGACTGGGAACCTCCATATGCCATGGGTGCAGCCCTAGAAAAGACAGACAAACAAACAAACAAAAACACTGCAGGGGAAAAGAACACTCCCAAACTCATTCTATGAGGCCACCATTACCCTAATACTGAAACCAAATGAAGATACAACAGGAAAGAAAATTACAGGCCAATATCACTGATGAATACAGATGCAGAAATCCCCAACAAAATACTAGGAAACTGAATCCAACAATACATTTAAAAAATCATATACCATGATCAAGAAGGATTTATCCCAGGGATGCAAGGACTTTTCATTATCTGCAAATCAGTATTATACACCACACAAACTGAAGAATAAAAGCCACAAAATCATCTAAATAGCTGCGGAAAAATCTTCTGACAAAATCCAACACCCACTTATAATAAAAACCCGTCAGAAAGTGGGCATAGAGGTAACCTGAACATAATAAAGGCCATATATGACAAAACCAGAGCTCATTCTCAACAGTGAAAAGCTGAATTTCCGCCAAGATCAGGAACAAGACAAGGATGTCCACTCTTGCCACTTTTATTCAACATAGTTTTGGAAGTCTAGCCATGGCAATCAGTGAAGAAAATGAAATAAAAGGAATCCAAATTGGAAAAGAAGTAAAACTGTCCCTGTTTGAAGATGACATGACACTATACATGGAAAATCCTAGAGATACTATCAGAAAACTACTGGAGCTCATCAGTGCATTCGATAAAGTTGCAGGACGCAAAAATCACTCACATTTCTATACAGTAACAAGAAAAGATCAGAAAGAGAAATTAAGGAAACAATCCCATTTGCCACTACATCAAAAAGAATAAAATACCTAAGAATAAAACTACCTAAGGAGGCAAAAGACCTGTACCCTGAAAACTATAAGACACTTTTGAAAGAAATCAAAGGTGAAACAAACAGATAGAAAAATAAACTATTTTCTTAGATTTGAAGAACCAATACTGTCAGAATGACTTTACTACCCCAGACAATCTACAGGCTCAGTGCAAACCCTATCAAATTACCAGTGGCATTTTCAAGAACTAGAACAAAATATTTTAAAATTTGTATGGAAATGCTAAAGACCTGGAAGAGCCAAAGCAATCCTGAGAAAGAAAAATGGGCCTGCACATATCAGGCTCTCCGACTTCAGACTACAAAGCTATAGTAATCAAAAGAGTGTGGTGCTAGCACAGAAACAGACAGATAAATGGAACAGGATAGAAAGCCCAGAAGAAAACCCATACACCTATGGACAACTAATCTATGACAAAGCAGAAAAAATACATAATGGAGAAAAGACACTTTCTTTAATAAGTGGTGCTGGAAAAACTGGACAGCTACCCGTAAAAGAATAAAAATAGAATACTCTCTAACACTATACACAAAAATAAACTCAAAATAGATTAAAAACCTAAATGTAAGACCAGATACTATAAAACTGTCAGAGGTGCTCAGTGGGTTAAGGATCCAGCGTTGCCATGAGCTGTGGTGTAGGTTGCAGATGTGGCTTGGTTTTGGGATTGCTGTGGCTGTGGTGTAGGCTGGCAGTTGTAGCTCTGACTGGACCCCTACACTGGGAAACTCCATATGTCATGAATGTGGCCCTAAAAAAACAAAAAAATAAAAAATAAATAAATAAATAAAAATAAAAAAACTCTCAGAGGAAACACAGGCAGAACCCTCTCTGACATAAACCACATCGATATTTTTTGCATCCACCTCCTGGAATAATGAAAATAAACAAAAATAACGAGTTTCTGTTGTGGCTCAGTAGGTTAAGAACCTGATCAGTATCCTTGAGGATTCAGGTTTGATCCCAGGCCTCGCTCAGTGAGTTAAGGATCTGATATTGCCTCCAGCTGTGGCATAGGCCATAGATGTGGCTTGGATCTGGTGTTGCCATGGCTGCTTCATAGGCTGGCAGCTATCCCTAGCCTGGGAACCTCCATATGTCACAGGTGTGGCCCTGAAAAGCAATAAATAAGTAAATAGATAAAATAAACAAATGGGACCTTATTAAACTTAAAAGATTTTGCACAGCAAAGGAGACCATAAACAAAATGAAAAGACAACCTACAGAATTGGAGAAAATACTTGCAAATAAAGTGAATAACAAGGGATTAATCTCCAAAATATACAAATACCTCATGCAGCTCAATATCAAAAACAAAACAAAACAACCCCACCAAAAAATGGATAGATCTAAATAGACATCTCTCCAGATAAGAAAGATGGCCAAAAAAACACATGAAAAGATGCTCAACATCATTAATTATTAGAGAAATGCAAATCAAAATTACTATGAAGTACCACCTTATACCAGGCAATATGGCCATCATCAGAAAGTCTACATACAATAAATGCTGGCAAGGATGCAAAGAAAAGGTATAACACTCTTACACTGTTGGTGGGAATGTGAACTGATTCAACCACTATGGGAAGCAATATAGAGGTTCCTCAAAACATTCAAATTGGAACTACCGTATGATGCAGCAATCCCAATTCTGGGCACATGTCTGTAGAAAACCATAATTCAAAAAGATACATGTACCCCAATCTCTGTGCAGCACTATTTACAAAAACCAAGACACAGAGGCTATCTAAATGTCCATCAAAAGAGGAGCGGATAAAGAAGATATGGTAAATATATACAATAGAATATTACTCAACCATAAAAAAGAATGAAACAATACTATTTGCAGCAACTTAGATGGACTTAGAGATTGTCATACTAAGTGAAGCAAGTCAGAGAAAGACAAATATATGATACTACTTATACATGGAATCTAAAAAGATGATACAAACGAACTTATTTACAAAACAATCAGATTTACAGACTTTGGAAACAAACTTATGCTTACCAAAGAAGAAAGGTGAGGGGGAGGGATAAATTAGGAGTTTGGGATTAACATATACACACTACTATGCATAAAATAGATTAATCAACAAGGACGTACTGTATAGCACAGGCAAAACTACCCAATATTCTATAATAACCTATATAGGAAAAGAATCTTAAAAACAATGGATATGCATGTAAGTATAACTGAATCACTTTGTTGTACAATAGAAATTAACACATTATAGATCAACTATAATTAACACTTTAAAACAAGTATTTGTTTGCTTTACTGTACAGAAAAAAAATTACCTGAATACAAAACCAATACTACAAACACAAATAAGACTGCTAAAGAAAGTTCTCAAAAACTGTTCTGTACATACTCTCCCCACAAAGTTTTTACAGTTGAATTTTCTGTCATAAGAGCCACGACACACTACTTTTTATCCCTCATTTATTCCTAGTTCTAAGGCTCATCACTAGTTTTTACTTTGATGTTTCTCTGGTCATTTTGACTGTCTCAAGTACATTTTCAATCATATTCCTAAGGAAATATTCATAGGAACAATATCCCCTGGATTCTATGTGGATGGCAGTCTCTATACTTCAAAATCCATTTGGCTGCTGTATCAATTATCTATTGCTGCAAAAGAAAGCAGCCCCAAATCACTCATTATAAACAAGTTGTTATTTCTCACAATTGAGACAGGGGTCAAATGTTCCATGTGGTATCCCTGGGATTACTCACTCAAGCTGCGCTCAGTAAAGGGAGGTTTCACTCTCAAGTCTGGTGCCTCGGTACATCTCTCCCTGTCATCACCCCATGGCTGGTATGTGCTTCCTCACAGCATGATGGTCTCATGATGATGGAACTTCTTACATACAAAGTGGCTTTTCCAGGGCAGAAAAAAAGGCTGCTGTGCCCTGTGAATACTAGGTCCCAAACTAGCACAGCATCACCTCCATCAGCAGTGGTTTGCTCTCCTACCTGCTCTTTATGTTTTCATGGTGTTTATGTTGTTGTTATCTTCCCTCTTCCTTCCTTTGTGGTAATTCACTTGTTTGGTGGATAATTATATGGCCAGTAAAATAAGCCATAATCACATACAACAAGATAGATAAGGAGTTCCCGTCATGGTGCAGTGGTTAATGAATCCAACTAGGAACCATGAGGTTGTGGGTTCGATCCCTGGCCTTGCTCAGTGGGTTAAAGATCCAGCGTTGCCATGAGCTGTGGTGTACGTCACAGATGCGGCTTGGATACCACGTTGCTGTGGTTCTGGCGTAGGCCGGCAGCTGTAGCTCCAATTAGACCCCTAGCCTGGGAACCTCCATATGCCACGGGAGCAGCCCTAGAAAAGGCAAAAAGACAAAAAAAAAAAAAAAAAAAAAAAAAAGAAAAAAGAAAAAAAAGATGTTAACATCATATCAACGGCAAACTAAGAAAAGACCTTACAAAAGTATGATGAGGTGTTTCTGTCGTCGCTCAGTGGTAACAAACCTGAATAGAATCCATGAGGATGTGGGTTCAATCCCTGGCCTCACTCAGTGAGTTAAGGATCTGGTGTTGCCATGAGCTGCAGTGTAGGTTGCAAGCACAGCTCAGATCCCACATTGCTGTGGCTGTGCTGTAGGGCAGCAGCTGCAGCTCCAATTTGACCCCTAGCCTGGCAACTTCCATGTGCCATGGGAGTGACCCTAAAAAAAAAAAAAAAAAAAAAAAAAAAGATAAAACGACACAAAAAAGTATGATGAAAACCACATGCATATAAAACACGAGTGTAAAACAAAAGGTTTTATGAACTATTTCTTCCTTCTGTATTGCAAGATTTTCTTAAACTTTCTTATATAATTTCAAAGTTAAAAAATTCAATAAAAAACTTTGAAAAGCTAATATGTGTGCATTACATAAAAATTAAAAAGTAAAATGATAAAAAGCAAAAAATTTTTTAAAGATTTAAGAAGTTACATGTAGGTATGTGAATTATACCTCAATAAAGCTGTTATATTTTCAAAAACATAATTAAAAGTGCTAAAAACTTAAAAGATTTGAAAGTTTAAAACTCATTTACTTATATAATTTTCAAGTTTAAAAATTTTAAATACCCTATGTAAGGAATAATAAGCTCTTAAAAATTTCTTTCTGAAAAACTCTGAGGCAGTTCATAAGCAAATGATGTTACTAAAATGAGCTAAGATAGAGAGGATTCTTAGGGTGATAATTAAATTCAACTCAAGTATTCCTGTATATAGATGAAGTTGGAAGCTTCTGCTAGAAGAAAGAAAAGGCTTTCTGGAAACAGTGTAATGAGGATAAAAAGTCAAAGAAATTAACTGTAAAAGTACTTTATCTAATTGAGGGTACATCATAGGGATTTTACATTCAAGGCAAAAACAACTTCCTACTTATTTCTTTTTTGCTTTCTTATACCAAATGCATTTAAATAAATTAGGAGCTCCAAGAATAAAAAGATTAAACAACAACATTAAAGTTTCCCCAAAGTTTAAAATGGAAATGTCTAGACAAAGTGAACAGAACAAAAATAGTTAATATAAAACCTCAAAAGCACCCTTGGATTTCAAAGCAGTCTGAATGGCAACAAATTTCTAAGATGAATGTGCCTCAACTTCAGAAAAAGTAAATACTGTAAACAAAGACATCAAAATGTACCTAGATGTTTTTCTTTTCTCTTCTTTTCTTTCTCTCTTTATAATAACTTGACCAAAGTTATTCAGTTTAGTTGTACCTATACAGGAGTGTAATATTTTTTTACAATAAGAGTACAGAAAATGAGGGCTAATATTTAACAACAATAATAAAAAGTGTCTATCTTAAACACAAACTATGACTTCTCATGCTTATAAACCATGAAAAATAAAAATATTCATAAAAGAAACTATCACAGCTTCAGAGAATCACTGCATTTTAGAGCTGGAAGAGAATTCATAAATCCAGTCCAAACTTTCATTGTTAAAAGATACTACCAAAAAACAAAAAAACACACACCACCATGACCACAACGACAAAAATGGTAATTATATGAAGTATGTGTTAATAACCCTATTGCAGTTAATTATTTCACAATATATACCTGTAGCAAATTATCACATTATACCTCTTAAATTTACACAATGTTATATGTCAATTATATCCACAAGCCACAGCAAGGGAAGAAAGTCAAGTTTGTTCATTGTTCATGCAGCTAGAGGGTTGAAGAATGCAGTCAGGTTTCATAACTCCCAGTCCAGAGCTCTGCATCTGTGTTATTATGAACCTAGATTTGATTTTAATATTTATACCTACAAGTAAGCTTCTGAAAAATATTTTCTACATTTTTACACATTTCACAGAATCAAAATCCAAAAATACTAAATTTAGAGAAGAAAATTCTACTTCATAGTCTTAAGGCTGTTGCATACTGGCTGTATGAACTCCCAACAAGTTAACTTTCAGAACCTCAGTTTAGTCACAAATAAATGATGATACATAACTTTTAAACCTAATTACAAAAACTGAATGATTCAGAATACTTGAAACTTTTCATAAAGTCTTGTATAAACATGAAAAAACTTTTTATCAAAAATACCTACCTAGGTAGTAAAAATAAATAAGATTCTTAAAACTTACTTTCAAAAGACTGTACTAAACAAAGGGGAGAAAAGAAATGCATGATTCTGACATGTTTAAGGTCTGGAGTTGAAAGCAAAGAAGTGAACTTACATTAAATTTTAATTTATCGCCTAAAATTAAGCAATAATCTATCACTGAATCAACATCATATGACGCACATAAAGACTAATGGTCCTGAAAAGTTCTGCTAATAAAACTAATTCTAGATCTTCATATATAAAGTTTTGTAAGCTAAAAAAGTTAATTTCCATCTGTGTCTGAAAGAAAAAACCTTTATAAAATTTAACTTTATAGAGACAAGTCTATTAAGATTTAAGCAGCATAATTACTTTCCTCAGTAATCAGTTAACAATATTACTCTATTCTTTCATAAGAAAAAAAATTCTAGTAAACTTAATGCAATGATTTTTAGTTTCAAATGAAAACCTTATTCTAAAAAGCAATATTTAAATCGCAAATTAACTATGGAGATTAAGTATTGTTTTAATGTATATTTTAACATAAAAGTAAGACTGCAGGAGTTCCCATCATGGCTCAGCGGAAACAAATCTAGCATCCATGAGGATGCAGGTTCAATCCCTGGCCTCGCTCAATGGGTTATGGATCTGATGCTGCCGTAAGCCATGGTGTAGGTTGTTGACACAGCTCAAATCTGGGGTTGCTGTGGCTGTGGTGTAGGCCTTCAGCTACAGTTCCAATTCAGTCCTTAGCCTGATAACCCCCATATACTGTGGGTGCAGTTCTAAAAAGACGGGAAAAAAAAAAAAAAAAAAAAGTATAACCATAGCTCCCATGCTTTGAGCAGCACTGGCAGTACCCACGCCCTTCTTCAGCTTGGGCAACTTTTTTTTTTTTTTTTTTTTTTGTCTTTTTGCCTTTTCTTGAACCGCTCCTGCGGCATACAGAGGTTCCCAGGCTAGGGGTCTAATAGGAGCTGTAGCCACTGGCCTATGCCAGAGCCACAGCAATGCAGGATCCAAGATGCATCTGCGACCCACACCACAGCTCACAGCAACACCAGGTCCTTAACCCACCGAGCAAGGCAGGCATTGAACCCGCAACCTCTTGGTTCCTAGTCAGATTTGTTAACCACTGCGCCACAACGGGAACTCCCTTGGGCAATTCTTTATGTGTGGTTCACCGTATTTCAGGTCCTCAGCCATGACCGATTAGGTCATGGAAACAAAGCTAGCTCAAAGGAAGCCATATCAAGGCGGTCACCAGTAACCTGTAAGTACAGTATTCTCCTGTATAACTATATAATCTATATTGTCTTGTATAAGAAACACCAAGAACTGTTACTGACAGACACTGTTCTTCCTCAGCAAAGTGAGTGTGCAGGATAGGGCAGAAGCTGAAGGGGTAAAAAATAGAAGCTTTGGGACAAAAGAAACAAGAATGAGAAGAAACGATGAGCAAGTGAAAAGGAGAATGAGGGTTAATCCTTAATGGCTGTAAAAGAAAAAAAAAAAGTAGCACAGCCGTAAAGTTGCAGAGACTGAGTTACAGGAAAGAGTAATTATGAGGGTGCTGTTATAGGCCAAGCAATATTCCATTGTCCCGTGGTGCCTCTTTGATTATTAAGACAGGTTCCTGTGTATCGTCACTGTCTACATACTCCTCAGTGGTTATCTCTGAAAGAGCCCAAATCTCTCCTCCTTCAGAAAAAGACTAAGACACTCAAATTCTTCTCATGTGCTCTATTTCTCAAGCTGTTATGAGAGACATGCATAAGCCCATCAAAAATTCTTACTATATTTCTTGTTGAGTAATACATGCTTCTTATTTTTAAAAAATACTGTAACTAGGGCAGACCAAGAACGAATCATTTCACTTATTTCTTAAGTATTTAATACAGTATGTAACATTATGCTACTGCTAGAAATTCAAATATTAACAATATATTATCACAGCTTTCAAGGAGCTTAGTCTTATAGAAGAGTGTGAGGAAAGGGAACATTACATAGAAAGTATTATAATGGAAATAAATTAGGACATTAAACAAACCAAACAATAGGAGTTCTCATTGTTTTGGCTCAGTGGTAACAAACCCAACTAGGATCCATGAGGACAAACGTTCGATCCCTGGCATCGCTCAGTGGATTAAGGATCCGGCATTGCTATGAGCTATAGCATACGTCACAGACACAGCTCAGATCTGGTGTTGCTGTGGCTGCGGTACAGGCCAGCTGCTGCAGCTCCAACTCCACCCATAGCCTTGGAACTTCCATGTGCCACCTGGGTGGCCCTAAAATGAACAGTAACAAAAAGAAACAAACAAGCAAAAAAAATAAAAAATAAATATTCTGCTCTACCAGAAGAGCAGGAGAGGACTTCACAAAAGCATTGACACATCGATTACAATTTAAGGACAACAACAGTCTGAGTTATACCAAAAAAATGTGCAAAGGAATGTGAGAATCCACTGCTAGTTATACATAATATACAACTGAAAAGAAAGTCCAACATTGCATTCAAAATTGATTTATTAGCTGAATATCCTATATCAATCACAACTTCAACATACAGAACCGGAGTTAACAAGAAGCAGGCCAGACCTAACCTTCAATTTTACCAAAACAGAGCCAACTACAACATTAGTTGAACACTTGCCAAGAGACACATAACTCACAAAGCCTAAAAAATGTATTACATGAACTCCTTACAAAATAAGTTTGCCATTACTGTATGAATGGTAACTCCTGTAGATGACTATTAATTACAATGAAATGATGTTAAGGCACATGTTAAGTTTTTGTTTTATCATCAGAGTTAGCTGACCTAGCAATAAAACAAGCAATGAGATATAACTAGCCATGTAAAACTTTTAAAATATTTCTGAATAACCCAAGTTTAAAAATGAATAAAAGAAATGAAATGAAAGCAGAAGTCCAGGCAAAAACATGTAATCAAATGTTCACAGCAATGTTATTCATAAAAAACAGTAACTAGAGGAATTCTTGTTGTGGCTCAGCAGGTTACAAACCCAACTATGATCCTTGAGGATGTGAGTTTGATCCTTGGCCTCACTCAGTGGGTTAAGGATCTGGCATTGCAGTGAGCTGTGATGTAGATTACAGATGTGGCTCAGATCCGGCATTGCTGTGACCATGGTGTAGGCCACCAACTGCAGCTCCAATTCAACCCCCAGCCTGGGAACTTCCATATGCCCTGAGTGTGGCCCTGAAAAGCAAAAAAAAAAAAAAAAAGCCAGTAACTAAAAACAATCCAAATTGTCTGCAACTGTGAATGGATAAACAAAAAGTGCTATGTCCATAAAATGGACAGATTCAACAATTTAAAAAAAAAAGGGGGGGGGGAATGAACTACTGTTAACAATCTATGACATGGACGAATCTTAAAGCATTATGCAAAGTGTAAAAAGCCAGGCACAAAAGGCTATTTAGTATATCTTATATGACTCCATTTATTTATTTATTTGGTCTTTTTGCCATTTCTTGGGCTGCTCCTGCGGCATATGGAGGTTCCCAGGCTAGGGGTAGAATCGGAGCTGTAGCTGCCAGCCTACGCCACAGCCACAGCCACTTGGGATCCGAGCCTCGTCTGCAACCTACACCACAGCTCACGGCAATGCCGGATCCTTAACCCACTGAGCAAGGGCAGGGATCGAACCCGCAACCTCATGGTTCCTAGTCGGATTCGTTAACCACTGCGCCACGACAGGAACTCCTATGACTCCATTTATATGAAATTAACAGAAAAGGCAAATCTATAGAGACAGAAAATAGATTAATGGTTCCCTAGGACCGAGGATAGGAAGGAAGAGGGATTGGTGGCTAGAACAGGCTAAATGACAAAATTCACATGTTGGAATCCTAATCCCCAAAGTGCTAATATTAGGAGGCAGAGACCTTGGGAGGTAAGTAGGTCATAAGAGTGAAGCCCTCATGAATGGGATTATTGCCTTTATAAAAAGACCCCAGAGAGCTCTCTAATCCTCTCTGCCAGTTGAGGATATAATAAGAAAATGACTATTTGCAACCAAGAAGCGGATCCTCACCAGGACTCAACCGCGCTGTAATCCTGATTTGCACCTCCAGCCTCCAAAAATGTGAGAATTAAGTTTCTGTAGTTTATAAGCCACGATCTATGGTATTCTGTCAGAGCAGCTTGAATGGAGTAAGACAATGACAAACACACAATGAAGGATCTTTTTGCAGTGATGGAAATGCTCTAACACTGGCCTGTAGTATGAATGGCACACGCTATAAACTAGCAAAGACATTTAACCAGTTATTTTAGTAATATTCCATATGTTCAAAAAGTTAAGTAGATAAATTGAAAAGTAAAGAAAACACCCATATCAAACTTCTGGAGATAAAAACAAAAATGTCTAAAATGAAAACTACACTAAATGAGATTAGCAGCAGATTGGCACTGAAGAAATGATTAGTAAACTTGAAGTGAAAGTGATAAAAATTATCCAAAATAAAACACACAGGGAAAAGCAGGCTGTGGGGGGAAAAAATGAATAGAGCATTCAGTCAGCTCTGGGTCATCTGTGGGACACCTTCAAGACACCTAACATATTACTAACTGTAGTCCCAGAAGGAGAAGAAACGGCAGGGAGAGACAAACTATTTGGAGAAATAATGGCCATAAATTTTCCATATTTGATGAAAATTTTACACCGACAAATAAAAAAGCTCAATGAACTATAAGCAAAAATGAACACACACACACACACACAAAGCAACTATACAATGGCAAATAATAGTGAAATTGCTCAAAACCCAGTGCTAAATGAAAACCTGAAAAACAGGGTGAGAAAAAAAATTTTATGTAAAGAAAAACAAAGATCACACATTTTTCATATGAAACAATGCAAATGAGAAAACAGCTAAGCAGTATCTTTGGGGTACTGAAAGCAACAAATCATTCAATTCTACGTCCAGCAAAAATACCCTTCAAAATCAAAGATGAAATAAAGATTTCTTTAGACATACAAAAGCTGAAAGAATTTATCAACAGCAGATCCACACCACAAAAAAGTTAAAAAGAAGTTCTTAGGGGACAAGTAAAATGATTCCACCTAGAGATATGGGTCTAATCAAAGGAAAGAAAAGCATGGCAACTGCAGAGGTAAATTATCTTTTAAAATCTCTTTAAAAAATGACTGTTGAAGGAAAAACAATAACAATCTATTGTGGGTTTATAACAATGTAAAAGTAAAATGTATAATAATGGCACAAAAGTGGGGAGGGAAGAAATGAAAGTATACTATTATAACGTCTATATACTATACGTGAAATGCTATAATATCACTAGAAGGTACACTGAGCAGTTAAAATGTATACAATATATCCTAGAGCAATCGGTAAAATTAAAAAAGCAAGAGTTAGAGCTAATAAACCAACAAAGGAAATAAATGCAATCACAAAAAAACTCAATTAACACCAAACAAGGCAGAAAAAGAAGAAACAAGGAGCAAAGAACAAACAGGACAAACAGAAAACAGATAAGAAAATGAAAGACTTAAACACAACCATGTCAATAATCACATTAAATATAAACGGTCTAAGCATCTCAATTAAAAAGCAGATTTTTAAAGACTGGTTAAAAAAGCAAGACCCAACATATAAATGCTGCTTATGAGAAATAAACTTTAAAATCAGACAAAAACAGGGAGTTCCCATCAGGGCTCAGTGGTTAATGACTCTGACTAGGAACCAAGAGGTTGCGGGTTCGATTCCTGGACTTGCTCAGTGAATTAAGGATCTGGCGTTGCCGTGAGCTGTGATGTAGGTTGCAGATGCGGCTCAGATCCTGTGTGGCTGTGGCTGTGGTGTAGGCCAGCAGCTACAGCTCCGATTTGACCCCTAGCCTGGTAACCTCCACATGCTGTGGAAGCGGCCCAAGAAATGGCAAAAAGACAAAAATAAAATAAAATCAGACAAAAATAGGTTAAAAGTAATTTGACGGAAAACTTTCAATGTTTCCATCTATAAAACAATCTCTTAGGATTACTATAAGGAAAAAGATAATGAAGGTAAAGCACTGAGCATATAGTAAACATTCTTTAGTGTTAATTACGACAGTTTATAGACTTTATTGCAATACCTTGTAATCATCAGCCTGTCTCCCCTACTCTTAGCTACTTGATAGAAGATGTCACAGTCATAATGATGCCTCCAGTCAGAGACTTAGGCCATGGTCTGGAGCAGAGTAAGGTTTGGTGATATTTAGTGAACTGAGGAAAGACACCAAAATGACCTGGGATTCCCAAAGCTCTGGCATACAGCAGACATTGAATATTAAAGACCAAATTATCAAAGGTAAAACAGGGGAGTGGGCCTGGATAAAATAGTACAATTGTAGACAAAAACAACAGGAAATAAGGGAACCAATAGGAAAAGGACATAGAACAATGGTAAATAAGATTCCCCAAGGGGGAAGGGAAAGGTGCTACTAATAAAAGACACACAAGAAGAAAAAAACAAAAAAGACAGGAAAGTATCAGGCCCTCAGATTACATTAATAAAATGTAAAAAGGGAGTGAGGAAAACAAAAGAAACTTTTACTTTGCTTTGTAAAACAGAGTGCAAATTTCCCAGATTTCTTAGGAAAATAATCCAAAGAGGGAAAAACACTGTAAGTATAAAATTAATCACAGCAATAGTACCTACACTGTACAAAGTATGAAACAATCTACATATCTAAATACAGGCAAATAGTCCTTGAATAATCGTGAAAACTATGTGGAAAATAAAATTTTAAATGTTTTGTGTATCTCTTCCATAAAGCTAGAAAATTACTAAATTTTAGTCAAAAAGTGAATTTCCTGAATAACCATAAGTACTACTATTGGAATAAGCCAGAGTTTTGGGTTCCTTACACTTGATCATAACGAACTGTAAGAATAAACATTAGGTTACTTTGTGTTCTCTATTAAATAATTCTGAATTCTAAAAAGTTAGTAAAATGATTATACACTCCAACAATAAGAGCGAAAATAATTCACTTGAATAGTAGTTTGTTTTTATTTTTTAAACTGGATATCTTCTTTTAAAGCGCTTTAGTATTTTTCCTTTTCTCTCATATTCTTACTGCCTCAGAATTTTCATTCTTTTGAAATCTTTCCACTTACAAAAACAAAATTAATCAAAAAGTATAAAGAAGTGACAAATGAGAACATACCTGAAGTCTTGCTAGTTGAGCAGTACGGGCTACTATTTTATTGTATGGCTCAACAATTTTTGCTTTCATCCTAAAGGAAAAACAAAGAGAGAAGTGACAAAATTATCTCTAAAATATTAATGTATAAAAATCTTTCCATTTCATTTACTTACAAAATTAATAACAGTACCTATCAACAGCTCCCTGTAAAGCTCCAATTCTTGTCTGCATCATTTGAAGAACACCTACAAAAACATAACAGCTTATATTACTTGACAAATTTATAAATTATCAAAACTGGGTTTAAGGAGTTCCCGTCGTGGCGCAGTGGTTAACGAATCCGACTAGGAACCATGAGGTTGCGGGTTCGGTCCCTGCCCTTGCTCAGTGGGTTAACGATCCGGCATTGCCGTGAGCTGTGGTGTAGGTTGCAGACGCGGCTCGGATCCCGCGTTGCTGTGGCTCTGGTGTAGGCCGGTGGCCACAGCTCCGATTCAACCCCTAGCCTGGGAACCTCCATATGCCGCGGGAGCGGCCCAAGAAATAGCAACAACAACAACAAAGACAAAAGACAAAAAAAAAAAAAAACAAAAATCTGGGTTTAAAAAAAACAAAAAGAAAAAAAGAAAGTTTTCAATTTTTTTTTCTGCCATCATCACAATTCAAGCAGCCAATCTCTTTTACCTAGACCACTGTAAAAGCCTCTAACTGGTATTACCCCTCCAATCCTTGCTCCACTAAGGAAGTCTGACAAGGAATGGGGAGTGATTGCTTAATGGGTGTAAAATTTCCATCTGGGGTGATGAAAAAGTTCTGGAACTGGATAGAGATGGTCGAACAACACTGCAAATGTAGTTAAACCCACTGAATTATATAGTTCAAAATGTAAATTTCATGTTAATATGCATTGTACTACAATCACAAACAAAGAAGCCTGAGTGATCTTTGGAAGTACAAATTATATCATACAACCCATTTGCTAAAACCCTTCCAAAGTTTCCCCTTTGCTCCTATGTCCACTGCCTGGTCTACAAAACCCTGAACAATGTGGAAATGACGTACTCTCTGCCTGGTATACTCTAAACCCAGTAATAAATAATGGACAACAAGTATATTATTGCCCTTACTAATCGCATAACATGATGAAGAACTATTTGCCAAACTGTAAAATTATTTTCAGGAAGATAGATCTTAAACTTTACTATTTTATTTCCCTTCAATAGGTTTTCCAGTATTATAGATACTTCTTTTGAGCTCCATTCTTTTAAAATTCAGTTTCTATATCCAACTGCCAGAGCTATAGCTCTGAAACATAACATTTAAGTCAATTTAAGTGTAGATATTGTTACATATTTGATGAAGAAATATTAGAATTAATTAACGTTCCTATCCACATACAAATATGTTTTAATATGGCTCAGTCCAAGAGAATCCTTTCTGGACCCAAGGACTTCCATTTTTCTGCTGGTTTTATGGTTTACTGACCTTAAAACTTGAAGAATGAACTCCCTTTACTTGTGATCATCACTCCCTTACATCTTATTCTTTCCACAACCCACTCTCAATAGCTTTCACACATACTCAACCAATACACATCTTGTCAAAGTCACCAGAAACCTCCAAGGTGCCAAATTCTATTGTCAGTTCTGTCTTCATGTTGTTAGAACTCTTAGAAATCCATGATACATTTTTTTAAAAATAAAAGACTTAATTTTTTTTGGCTGTACCTGTGGCATGTGGAAGTTCCTAAGCAGGGATCAAAGCCTGTGACCTGAGCCACAGCAGCAACAATACTGGATCCTTAACCAACTATGCCACGAGGGAATTCCCTCATGACTCCCTTCCTCCCTAAAACATTTTTTTCTCTTGGCTTCCAAGTCACTGCGCACTATGGCAGAAATTAACAGAACACTATAAATCAACTATAGTTCAAAAAAAAAAAAACCCACAAAGTATGGTTTCCTTGTTTCCAGAAACATTTAAAAATATCACGAGATTAAAAAAATCAATTTCCAATAGGAAGTCACTATTTAGACCCTCTTAATTATCCCACAAACATAATCTGATATCTATCTATCCTAAATATTCAAATAATAGTCAAACTATCATTTCTGAAATACTGTGTTCTTAATCAGGATGCTTTAGAAACAGTGTGTTTAGTGAGAATAATACCTTTGAGTATGCATAAGACACACTGGGGGAAGCATTAAAGAACACTGCATCACAGAAAGCAATATCCTTTCCCTTTGAGAATTTGGTCAACAAAGGGAAAAAAATCACTTAGCTCTCTTTTGATGTGCAATGATTAATAACAGCGATCGCAACACAAGTGAAAATAAAAAATACAATATTAACATTTCATATTTATGAAATGTAGTTCACTTCATTAAAGAGCAAATGAAAAATTCATAAGATGTAGTCAAACAAAAATAAGAGGGTTCATAATAAAAATCCATTGTATTGTTATTCTACTACGGCTTTCTTTGAAACTCTTCAAAAAATCAAAGTAAACATAAGGAAAGAATTCAAGCCTATTTCCACTATTTTGGTGGTGTTCACTATTGTTTTCATTCATTAAAAGTTACAGAAGTACTAACTATGTGCCGGGAACTGTTCTAAGCATTTAATCCTCAAAATAATGCAATGTTAGTACATATTACTATACCTCTTTATAAATAAAACTCAGGCACTGAAAGGTTAAATAACTTGTCCAAAGTTGCACATGTAGTAAGTGGCAAAGCAAGGATTTAAACCCAGATAGTTTAGCTCAGGGGTCAGCAGTTTAATTATTAAAGTTTTGTTGGAACACAGCCATACACGTTCATTTACATAGCACCTGGCTGCTTTCACTCTGTAAAGCTTAGTAGTTGCAACCAAGACAGCATGGCTTGCAAAGTCTAAAATATTTACTTTCTGATCCTTCACGTCAAGTTTCCAAGCCCTGAACTAGCTCTATATGACAGTTAATGGAAATATACCTTCTAAAGACTCAATCCCAGTTGCTTGTGCCAATAAATCTTCATGTCTTGCAACGACCTGAAAATCAAGAATGAATAATAAGCATTCCAAGTATTAGGTATTTTTCTTTTGTAGAATTGAAGGTCTCTCCCTATATGCAAAGGAGGAAAATGCTAATAACAAAAAAGAAAGATGTAAATTATAAAGGTGTGTTTGAGATGAACAATCGACAGGAACACAAACACGCTTAGAGTTTGACATACAGCCAAAGAAGTGTTTTCACTAGCTTCTTGATTTCCTAGTGGGATGTGCAGGTGTAGGTGTACCAAAACTGAAAAACAAAATAACAGCTAATTCTTGCCATGCTAATTCCCTTCAAAGGATGTTTTCAAACATCAGGTTTTTCTAGTTTTTTTCTTTATTACTCAAATGAATTTATCACATCTGTAGTTGTATAATGATCATAACAATCCAATTTCACAGGATTTCCATCCCACAACCCAAGCACATGCCCCCACCCCCCAAACTGTCTCCTCCAGAGAACATAAGTTTTTCAATATCTGTGAGTCAGCATCTGTTCTGCAGAGATGTTCAGTCTGTCCTTTTTTCAGATTCCACATGTCAGTGAAAGCATTTGATGTTGGTGTCTCATTGTATGGCTGACTTCACTTAGCATGATAATTTCTAGGTCCATCCATGTTGCTAAATATGCTGGTATTTTGTTCCTTTTAATGGCTGAGTAATACTCCATTGTGTATATGTACCACATCTTCTTGATCCACTCCTCTGTCGATGGACATTTAGGTTGTTTCCATGTCTTGGCTATTGCAAATAGTGCTAGTTCTTGAACTTAATTTAGCATCATCAAGAATACATTCTAATTTGTAAAGATAACAGAATCAACGCCCAACTATCCCTGAACATCTCCCTGCTTCTAGGTTCCCACTGTCGCAGCAAACTGTCTTCCCTGCAGAAGATTGATATTTTTAAGAAAATGAGGGAAGTGTGAAGAATTATATCAAAAAACATAAGCATTAAAAGCCACATGCAAGAGATTCCTAGAAACATCAAGAAATCATGCAAAGCTTTAGAATAATGCAGGAATCCTTATTATTCTGTACCCTTTATTACAATAAGAAGTTTCATGTCTAGTCTGTAAACAGAAGCTCCTAATCAGCAAAGATTCATTCACTGGAACCCCTACATCCTCTACTTTGTCCTGTTTCAGATATCACTATCATTCAATCAAGCTCCTCTATCACATCCATCTAAAATAAATATTATTTTTGGTCTCCTATGTCCCTTATCAGGAAGATGTTTGAATTTTCCCCAATACACTGATATGGTTGTTAATACATCCCTCCTAACAAAATGAATTTTCCTTAATTCTCTCTTCTTTGTCCCTTATGCTACTTTGGAAAGGTTGAAAAACCTAAAAAAACAACTACAAGTTCCCAGATTCCTCTGCAGTCAACTGAATTTCCAAGAGATTTAGAAGACAGAAAAAACAGGAAGGCTATCTTCCCATTACTGTTTCAGCTAGTAAGCAAGATCCTGAGACCTGAAAAACTGAAGACAGTTGAGAAAGCCATAATGATCATTCCAGAGTTGTGTTACCAAGTATCTAGAAGCTGAACTTTCAGTGTTATGAGAGGTAAGAGCAGGAGATTTCAGGCCTCGGTATTGGATTTACAGTAGATCTTTCAACCATGTCCACCCAATGCTCTGTATTAAATATCTCCCTGCTTTAAATACCTAGAGGGGTTTCTGCTCCTTGTACTAAAGCCCTAATACATACCTCAGTATACTTTTTGTAATTTTAACCATCTCAGTGATTTTTTTTTTTTAATTTTCCCACTGTACAGCAAGGGGATCAAGTTATCCTTACATGTATACATTTTTTCCCCACCCTTTGTTCTGTTGCAACATGAGTATCTAGACAAAGTTCTCAAAGTTCTCAATGCTATTCAGCAGGATCTCCTTGTAATCAGATGTGTCTGATAAGCCCAAGCTCCCGATCCCTCCCACTCCCTCCCCCTCCCATCAGGCAGCCACAAGTCTCTTCTCCAAGTCCATGATTTTCTTTTCTGAGGAGATGTTCATTTGTGTTGGATATTAGATTCCAGTTATAAGTGATATCATATGGTATTTGTCTTTGTCTTTCTGGCTCATTTCACTCAGGATGAGATTCTCTAGTTCCATCCATGTTGCTGCAAATGGCATCACGTCATTCTTTTTTATGGCTGAGGAGTATTCCATTGTGTATATATACCACTTCTTCCGAATCCAATCATCTGTCGATGGACATTTGGGTTGTTTCCATGTTCCAGCTATTGTGAATAGTGCTGCAATGAACATGCGGGTGCATGTGTCTTTTTTAAGGAAAGTTTTGTCCAGATATATGCCCAAGAGTGGGATTGTGGGGTCATATGGAAGTTCTGTGTATAGATTTCTAAGGTATCTCCAAACTGTTCTCCATAGTGGCTGTACCAGTTTACATTCCCACCAGCAGTGCAGGAGGGTTCCCTTTTCTCCACACCCCCTCCAGCACTTGTTATTTGTGGATTTATTAATGATGGCCATTCTGACTGGTGTGAGGTGGTATCTCATGGTAGTTTTGATTTGCATTTCTCTTATACTCACCGATGTTGAGCATTTTTTCATGTGTTTGTTGGCCATCTGTATATCTTCTTTGGAGAAATGTCTATTCAGGTCTTTTGCCCATTTTTCCATTGACTGATTGGCTTTTTTGCTGTTGGGTTGTATAAGTTGCTTATATAATCTAGAGATTAAGCCCTTGTCAGCTGCATTGTTTGAAACTATTTTCTCCCATTCTGTAAGTTGTCTTTTTGTTTTCTTTTGGGTTTCCTTTGCTGTGCAAAAGCTTTTCAGTTTGATGAGGTCCCATGGGTTTATTTTTGCTCTAATTTCTATTGCTTTGAGAGACTGACCTGAGAAAACATTCATGATGTTGATGTCAGAGAGTGTTTTGCCTATGTTTTCTTCTAGGAGTTTGATGGTGTCCTGTCGTATATTTAAGTCTTTCAGCCATTTGGAGTTTATTTTTGTGCATGGTGTGAGGGTGTGTTCTAGTTTCATTGCTTTGCATGCAGCTGTCCAGGTTTCCCAGCAATGCTTGCTGAATAGACTTTCTTTTTCCCATTTTATGTTCTTGCCTCCCTTCTCAAAGATTAATTGACCACAGGTGTCAGGGTTTATTTCCGGGTTCTCTATTCTGTTCCATTGGTCTGTCTGTTTTGATACCAGTACCACACTGTTTTGATGACTGTGGCTTTGTAGTATTTCTTGAAGTCTGGGAGAATTATGCCTCCTGCTTGGTTTTTGTTTCTCAGGATTGCTTTGGCGATTCTGGGTCTTTTGTGGTTCCATATAAATGTTTGGATTGTTTGTTCTAGTTCTGTGAAAAATGTCATGGGTAATTTGATAGGGATTGCATTGAATCTGTAGATTGCTTTGGGTAGGATGGCCATTTTCACAATATTGATTTTTCCAATCCAGGAACATGGAATATCTTTCCATTTCTTTACATCTTCTTTGATTTCTTTGATTAAAGTTTTATAGTTCTCGGCATATAGGTCCTTTACCTCCTTGGTCAGGTGTATTCCGAGGTATTTGATTTTGTGAGGTGCAATTTTAAAAGGTATCGTATTTTTGTATTCCTTTTCTAATATTTCATTGCTGATATACAGAAATGCGACTGACTTCTGAATGTTAATCTTATATCCTGCTACTTTGCTGAATTTATTAATCAGTTCAAGTAGTTTTTGGGTTGAGTCCTTCGGGTTTTCTATGTATAGTATCATGTCATCTGCATACAGTGACAGTTTGATCTCTTCTCTTCCTATATGGATGTCTTTTATTTCTTGTTTGTCTAATTGCTGTGGCTAGGACTTCCAAAACTATGTTGAAGAGCAGTGGTGAGACTGGGCATCCCTGTCTTGTTCCAGATTTGACTGAGAAGCCTTTCAGTTTTTCCCCATTGAGTATTATATTCGCTGTGGGTTTATCATAAATGGCTTTGATTATGTTCAGGAATGTTCCCTCTATACCCACTTTGGCGAGGGTCTTGATCATGAATGGATGTTGGACTTTGTCAAATGCTTTTTCTGCGTCTATTGAGATGATCATATGATTTTTGACTTTTTTTTTTGTTAATGTGGTATATGATGCTGATTGATTTGCATATGTTGAACCATCCTTGTGAACCTGGGATGAACCCAACCTGGTCATGGTGTATAATTTTTTTGATATGTTGTTGGATTCGGTTGGCTAAGATTTTGTTGAGAATTTTTGCATCTATATTCATCAATGATATTGGGCGATCGTTTTCTTTTTTGGTGGTATCTCTGGTTTTGGAATTAGGGTGATGGTGGCATCATAGAATGTCTTTGGGAGTATTCCTTCTTCAACCTTTTGAAAGAGTTTAAGGAGGATGGGCACCAATTCCTCTTTATATGTTTGATAGAATTCACCTGTGAAGCCATCTGGTCCTGGACTTTTATGTGTAGGGAGTGATTTTATGACCTCTTCAATTTCATTTCTAGTGATCGGTCTGTTCAGTTGGTCTGTTTCTGCTTGATTCAGTTTTGGCAAGCTGTAAGATTCTAGAAAATTGTCCATTTCTTCCAGATTGTCAAACTTGTTGCCATATAGTTGTTCATAGTATTCTCTTATGGTTTTTTGTATTTCTGCTGTATCTGTTGTGATTTCTCCTTTTTCATTTATAATTTTGGTTATTTGGGTTCTTTCTCTCCTCTTTTTAGTGAGTCTGGCCAGGGGTTTGTCAATTTTGTTCACCTTTTCAAAGAACCAGCTCTTGTTTTTATTAATTTTCTCTATTGTTTTTTGAGTCTCTATTTTATTGATTTCTTCTTTGATCTTTATAATTTCCTTCCTTCTGCTGACTTTAGGACTTTTTTGTTCTTCTTTTTCTAATTCATTTAGGTGGAGGGTTAAGTTGTCAATTTGGGATCTTTCTTCTTTTTTGAGAAAGGCCTATATTGCTATAAATTTCCCTCTGAGCACTGCTTTCGCAGCATCCCATAGATTTTGAGAGGTTGTGTCTTCATTATCATTTGTTTCAAGGTAGTTTTTAATTTCCTTCTTGATTTCCTCATTGACCCATTGGTTTTTTAGTAGCATGTTGTTCAGTCTCCATGTAGTAGGTTTTTTCTCTTTCCTTTTCCCATGGTTGATTTCTAATTTCATGGCATTGTAGTCAGAGAAGATACTTGAGATAATTTCTATGCTCCTAAATTTACTGAGGTTAGCTTTGTGTCCCAATATGTGGTCGATTCTTGAGAATGTTCCATGAGCATTTGAAAAGAATGTGTATTCTGCTTTTTGGATGTAGTGTCCTGAAGATATCAATTAAGTCTAACTTTTCTATTGTTTCCTTTAGGATCTCTGTTGCTTTATTGGTTTTCTGTCTAGAGGATCTGTCCATTGATGTGAGGGGCGTATTAAGGTCTCCTACTATGATTGTATTCTCATCAGATATTTTAAATTTTTTTATTATATTTTATTTACGGGTTTCATTAGCACTATCCCAATTTTGCTTCTGCAGAAAAATAATTGGAAAAGGCTCAGTTATCATACTAGGACTCAAAAATTTCCTCTACCTCACATCCAAAACAACTATAACTTGCCCCCTCTAGGAGATGCTAAATATATTTTAAGTTTTTATCAATTCCTTCAGATAAGGTATTACATGCAAAGAATAAGGAAAATGTCAACCACAAAAAGGCAGAATTTCAGGTAGCTCTTGCAAAAAGTTACCCCTGAGAAACCTAGGCAGAGTTAAGTGTGTTTTCCCCTGCTCCCATAAAAACTTGGTACAATTCTATTTAAAACAGGTATTACTTGCCTGCCATTATTTCTATCTGCATCTGCCACTGGTCTATGAATCCTTTGAGCCAGGAAATGTGTTCATTGTTCTATCTTCACAGCCTAATGCAAAGCCTGACAATTAAAACTGTCTTATAAATGTTTTTCAATAAACAATGATCTATTAACTATAAAACCAGAATTTTGGAGTTAAATTGATCTTAGACATCATCCTAGTCCTAAGCTGCTCGTTTGGTAGATAAAGTAAAACATAAATTTAACTGATTTTTATTTTTTCCATTATAAAATGAAAAAAGATAAAACCAAAACATCAATTATAATTAGTGAATAAAATTTCGGAAACTTAAAAAAATTTAAGTGGACACATTTCATATTATACCAGATCGAGGTTTCCCAGTAAATCAATTATTGATGTATTTGTTCTCTCATTTAAATATTTATTAAGTGCCTGCTCAGAAAAAAAGGTAACACTAGGAAGGACACCATAAAACAAACTTGTAAAACCTTACAATTATAGAACAGGAGGAATCTCCAAGATTTTCCACTAAAATATCCTTTTCCCCATTATTCACTCCAATCCATTACACATATTTTTTTAGAGAAAGCAAGACTCGGATTTCCCTAGTGCTCAGTGGGATCTGACACTGTCACTGCTGTGGCACAGGTTCAATCCCCAGTCAGGGAAGTTCCACATGCCAGGGGTACAACAGTTTAAAAAAAAAAAAAAAAAAAAAGTAACAGTAAAACTGAGCCTAGGACCCACCTCCTAACTACCCTTCTATTCACCACGAATTTACCAACTTACTATAATTTCATCAAATGTTACATTTTGTGCTCATAAAATGTGAACTGCCAATAGGAACACCCCAGTTTTTCCTTCCTTCTTGTTTTTCATGTTTTTTTGTTTTTTGTTTGTTTGATTGTTTGTTTGCTTTGGTGTGCAGTGGCTTTATGTTTTATCTCAGTTCCCAGACCTGGGATTGAACCCACGCCACAGCAGTGAAAGCACAACAGGTTTTGCTTTGTTTTTCTTTGCTTTTAGGGTCACAAGTACGGCATATGGAAGGTCCCAGGTTTGGGGTCGAATCAAAGCAGCAGCTGTCAGCCTACACCACAGCTAATGATAATGCTGGATCCTTAACCCAATGAGCAAGGGCAAGGATTGAATCCAAATCCTCATGGATACTAGTCGGGTTCATTACTGCTCAGCTGACATCGGGAACTCCTCAGGTTTTCTTATTCACATTGTTCTGCTTCTAAAATTCCATTTTCTACTATCTTTATCAAAGACATCCTATTTTTTTGCCTACCTATAGTCCTCCACATCAGTTAAGATGATGAAAATAAAGTATGACTAAAAGGAGAGATGGGTATATTCACTTTTTAACAATGGAACAGAATAGAAAATACAGAAATAATCTCAGACACCTACTGTCAATTAATCTTTGACAAAGGAAGCAAGAAAATAAAATGAGAAAGAAATAGTCTCTTCAGCAAGTGATGCTAGGAAAACTGGACAGCTGCATGTAAAATGATGAAACTAGAACACACCCTCACATCATGCACAAAAATAAACTCAAAATGACCTAAAGACTTAAACATAAGACAAGATACCATCAAACTCCCAGAAGAAAACACATGCAAAACATTCTCTGACATTAATCATACTAATGTTTTCTTAGGTCAGTCTCCCAAGGCCACAGAAATAAAAACAAAAATAAACCAATTTGACCTAATCAAACTTACAATTTTTGCACAGCAAAGGAAACCACGAACAAAAAAAAAATTAAAAAGAAGAAAAACAAAGAAAAAAAGACAACCTACATGATGAGAGAAAATAGCTGCAAACAATGCAACCAACAGAGCTTTATCTCCAAAATATAAAAACAACTTATACAACTCAACAACCCGAAAACAAACCAATTGAGGAGTTCCCGTCGTGGCGCAGTGGTTAACGAATCCGACTAGGAACCATGAGGTTGCGGGTTCGATCCCTGCCCTTGCTCAGTGGGTTAATGATCTGGCGTTGCTGTGACCTGTGGTGAAGGTTGCAGACGCAGCTCGGATCCCGCGTTGCTGTGTCTCTGGAATAGGCTGGCAGCTACAGTTCTGATTAGACCCCTAGCTTGGGAACCTCCATATGCCGCGGGAGCGGCCCAAGAAATGGCAAAAAGACAAAAAAAAAAAAAACAAAAAAAAAAAAACAAACACCAATTGAAATATGGGCAGAAGACCTAAACAGACATTTCTCTAAAGACATACAGATGGCCAACAAGCACATGAAAAAAATGTACAACATCACTAATTATTATTGTAAATCAAAACTACAATGAGGTACCACCTCACACCAGTCAGAATGGCCATCATTAGTAAGTCTACAAATAACAAATGCTAGAGAGGGTGTGGAGAAAAGGGAAGCCGCCTACACTGTTGGTGGGAATGTAAAGTGGTACAACCACTGTGGAAAACAGTATGGAGGTACCTCAGAAAACTAAATGCAGAGCTACCATATGATCCAGCAATCCCACTGGACAAATCCCAGCATATATGGGGACAAAACTTCCATTCAAAAAGATACAAGCACCTGTATGTCCAATGCAGCACTATCACAATAGCCAAAACATGGGAACAACCTAAATGCCCATCGACAGATGAATGGATTAAGAAGATGTGGTATATATACATAATGGAATACCACGCAGTCATAAAAAAGAACAGAATACTATTTGCAGCAACAGCGATGGAACTAGAGACTCTCATATTAAGTGAAGTAAGTCAGAGAAAGACAAATACCCTATGACAACACTTATATTTGGAATCTAATATATGGCACAAACGAACCTATCTACAGAAAAGAAACAAACTCATGGACATGGAGAACGGACTTATGGTTGCCAAGGGGCAGGAGGGAGGGAGTGGGATGGACTGGGAGTTTGGGGTTAGTAGATTCAAACTATTACATTTAGAATGAATAAGCAATGATGTCAAGCTATTTAGCACAGGAAACCATATCCAATCTCTTGTGATAGAACATGATGGAAAACAACATGAGAAAAAGAATGTATATATGTATGATTGGTGTAAGCAGAAATTTACAGAACATTGTAAATCAAGTATATTTATAAAATTTTTAAAGAAGAAGTAGTTTACAGATAACTTTAAAAGTATACTTGGAAGTAGTTCCCGTCGTGGCGCAGTGGTTAATGAATCCGACTGGGAACCACGAGGTTGCGGGTTCGGTCCCTGCCCTTGCTCAGTGGGTTAAGGATCCGGCGTTGCCGTGAGCTGTGGTGTAGGTTGCAGAGGTGGCTCGGATCCTGCGTTGCTGTGGCTCTGGTGTAGGCCAGGGGCTACAGCTCCGATTCAGCCCCTAGCCTGGGAACCTCCATATGCCGCGGGAGTGGCCCAAAGAAATAGCAAAAAGACAAAAAAAAAAAAAAAAAAAAAGTATACTTGGAAAAATATGCTACACCATGAAATATATGCATTTGTTCACCTAAGTATGCATTTAAATAACAAAAGGATTATTAAAGTGATATATTAGCACCCTGGCCTGAATAATCTGTATAATCCAGAAGATTAGAATTACCTGTAGGTGTAGTTCTTTATCCAGCTGACTGATTCCCTGGGCAAGTTTTGCTAGTTGTTCAGCAATTACAGCTTGATGAATAGATTGAGAAGTGTAAGTCTTTACATCAAAGTCTTCATTTAAAAAATCACTATAACATTCTGGGAAAAAAATAAGAAAAAAATCTTTATTAATTACACTGCATTAAACTACAGGTATTAAACAAGAGGACAATTACAATCATAGTGAAACATATTTTGAGGTCTTTCTATGCACCACGGACTGTTATAAATGCTTTCTACTATACATGAGAAGGAAGGGGCAGGTGGAATAGCAGAAGAATGGTGACATTCACTAAGAACTTATGTGTCAGGCACTGATCTAAGCACTTTATACATACTCAGTCATTCAATATTCAAACAACACTGTTGGAACAACCATCTTTCCCTTTCTGCAGACGAAGAAAGACACAGTCAGGGCACGCAACTTGTGCAACCTCCCTGAGATTTGAATCCAGGAAGTCTAGCTGCAGAACCCACACTCTGGACCACTATGCATACTGTTAAAAGCTAGCTTTTGCCAGAGAATCAAAAGAAAAATATGAGGTACAAGATTAAAAAAATCACTACTAACCACACCCTTTAACTCAAGAAAACAAGGTCACTGACGATGACAGCAGGAAAATTGACTATATTTGGTATTTATGGTTTCTGGTATCTCTAGATCAATGCACACATACTGTTATAATAAAGTGAATGTGCAATTTGAATAGAAGTAGGAAACTACAAAATTATAGGTATTACTGTTGAAAGTAGACCCTGAAGAGAAAGAAGAAAAAGAAGCGATGCTAGATGTTAAGAAGATATCTTTCCATATAAAAATCCAGAAATCTGTGAAAGGAAAATGGAGAGAGTTATGAGTTAAAAATAGATACACAGAAGTGAAGTCAATGTAGGTATAAATGACTAGCTCCTAACTATATGGTAGATCTGCTTAAGACTGCCTTGACAGAGATGATGAAACGAATAAGCACAACAAAGTACTTATGAAAAAATATCAATTGTCTATATTGAGTATAATGTATGCTCCATGAGAACAAGGTTCTTTACTTTGTTTACTACCACATCCACAGAGTCTGACACGTGGCAAGTGCTCAACACTGGTTGAATGAACTAGTCTATATATCAGCTGGAAGTCTCATTCTGCTAAAAGCAAAGACTCATTCCTGACTACTCTCAAAGTGGAGTTGAGTGAAGGATGGAAACTGGCCTTAATTTTGAGAATCCCATTTCCTTCAAGTTTGCCAGACTGTTCTCAGAATTAAGAATCCTGCCAGGTAGAGATGTGGAGATAGCAATTTCAAGACAGAAAGTTTAAAGGCAGCAAATTCAATGGCATGTTGTGAGAAATAGGGGAAATACTGACTTCAGTATGTCTAGATCAGTGTGCATGTGTACTGAACAATGTCAAAAGTAACAGGATTTGAGATTCCAAAGGAAGGCTGGGGTGTAGTCTGAAAAGGGGCAAAAACATCCAAAATGTTCAGACTATATCCCATTTAAGGTTTCAAAGCCAAGAAAGAGCTCTGTTAGCATTGTGTTGTAGAGCGGATTCTGGCCGCAGTATGGAAGATGACTAAAAGCGGATTGGCCCTGCAGTGGTGTCCTGGGGCTAGCTCACATTGGTTCCAGAGGGCCAACTGTTAAATTTTCAAGAATTGTGTGAGCTAGCTGACCTCACAATACAGTTATCTTTTTTTTTTTTTTTTTTTGCCTTTTCTATGGCCGCACCCACAGCATATGGAGGTTCCCAGGCTAGGGGTCGAATCGGAGCTGCAGCCAATGGCCACAGCAACTCAGGATCCAAGCCATGTCTGCAGCCTATAGCACAGCTCACAGCAATGCTGGATCCTTAACCCACTGAGCAAGGCCAGGGATCGAACCTGCAACCTCATGGTTCCAAGTTGGATTCGTTAACCACTGTGCCACGATGGGAACTCCACAATATAGTTATCTTAAAACTGATCATGGTGAGGGTATTTACCCTATGAAAATTGACATATAATACAAAATGAGGGCTTTTTCGATTTTCCCAGAAAGCTCATTTACCAGAACATCCACAGACAGAATAGAGCCACAGAGGCTAGTAAGATGGTACGTTAACAGCCCAAGTGACAGGATGAAAACCAGACCAAAAACGGTAGCACTAATAATGTCAAGGAAGAGAAAAATTCAGTAAATATTGACACTGTAACATATAAAACTTAGAGACAAGCTGAAAATAGGTGATTTGATAGACCTAGAGTTAAAAGAGAATTCTTAAGTTTCTTGATTAACTGACAGAGGGAATTCAGCTTCTCATGAAGTAGCCAACCAGGAATCTTTGTTTAAAGATGAACATGAATGCACTCCTGCCTTCAAGGAATTCACTACCTACATAGGGAACAAGCATACATCTAACTTACCACACTTAATTAACAGTAACAGAGACTGCCAGAGGAAAAGGTTAGGGGAGAGGGAATTAAAAAAAAAAAAAAAAAAAAAAAAAAAAAAGAATTTGGAGTTTCCATCATGGTGCAGCGGAAACTAATCCAGCCAGGAACAATGAGGTTGTAGATTTGATCCCTGGTCTTGCTCAATGGGTTAAGGATCCGGTGTTGCCATGAGCTGCAGAGTAGGCCACAGACACAGCTCAGATCCTGTGTTGCTGTGGTGTAGGCTGGCAGCTGAAGCTCTGACTGGACCCCTAGCCTGGGAACCTCCACATACTGCGGGTGCGGCCCTAAAAAGAAAAGAACAAAAAATTCATTTTACTTTAATGTACAGAACCTAGGCTATGTTCACACATGGATTTCATATGTAGAATCAGCAGTGCTTGTTCAGGCTCAAAATAGAAATAGCCAACAGAATTAGTTTTATAGTTCAGAAGAGAGGTAAGAACCATACCATTAATCTGTGTATTAATTTTCAAACCATGAAAAAAAGACCAGATGCCTTAGGAAGGAATTTTACGATTAAAAAAGGAAAATAGGCATGATAGCGTTCACAATCAGGAAAACACCACAATAGTGTGGGGGGGGTGTACATAAAAGAAATGAGACCAACGAAAGAATAAAGTGTTCACTCTAACCTCTTTTATTCAACATAGTACTGGATGTCCTAGCCTCAGCAATCAGACAAGAGAAAGAAATAACAGGTACTCAAACTGGAAGAGAAAAGGTAAAATTATCACTATATGCAGATGACATGATACTATACATAGAAAACCCTAAGGACTCCACATGAAAACTACTCAAACTGATCAATGAATTCAGAAAAGTAGCAGGATACAAGATTAACATTCAGAAATTGGTTGCATTTCTGTATAGTAACAATGAAATATTAGAAAAGGAGCATTAAAAAAAAACCTGGAGTTCCCGTCATGGTGCAGTGGTTAACGAATCCGACTAGGAACCATGAGGTTGCGGGTTCGGTCCCTGCCCTTGCTCAGTGGGTTAATGATCCGTTGCCGTGAGCTGTGGTGTAGGTTGCAGACGCGGCTCGGATCCCGCGTTGCTGTGGCTCTGGCGTAGGCCGGTGGCTACAGCTCCGATTCAGCCCCTAGCCTGGGAACCTCCATATGCCGCGGGAGCGGCCCAAGAAATAGCAACAACAACAACAAAAGACAAAAAAGACAAAAAAAAAAAAAAAAAAAAACCTTTTAAAACTGCATCAAAAAAATAAATACCTAGGAATAAGCCTGACCAAGGAAGTCAATAAAGGTAATTAAAGACAATTCAAATAAATGGAAAGATATAACATTCTCCTGGATTGTAAGAGTTAGTATTGTTTAAATGGCCACACTACCCAAAGCAAACTACAGATTTAATGCGATCTGTATCAAATTACCCATGACGTCACAAAACTAGACCAAATAATCCAAAAATTTATATGGAAGCATAAAAGACCTAGAATTACCAAAGCAATACTGAGTGGGGGAAAAAAAAATAAAGAAGGAGGCATAACTCTCCCAGACTTCAGACAATATTACAAAGCTACAGTAATCAAGAGAGTGTGGTACTGGTACAAAAGAGACATATGGATCAATGGAACAGAATAGAGAGCCCAGAAATAAACACAGATACCTACAGTCAATCGGTCTTTGACAATGGAAGCAAGAATGTAAAAGGGGAAAAAGTCTCTTCAGTAAGTGGTGTTGGTAAAACTGTATAGCTGCATGTAAAGTGATGAAACTAGAACACACCCTCACATCATGCACAAAAATAAACTCAAAATGACCTAAAGACTTAAACATAAGACAAGATACCATCAAACTCCCAGAAGAAAACACATGCAAAACATTCTCTGACATCAATCATACTAATGTTTTCTTAGGTCAGTCTCCCAAGGCCACAGAAATAAAAACAAAAATAAACCAATTTGACCTAATCAAACTTACAATTTTTGCACAGCAAAGGAAACCACGAAAAAAAAAAAAAAGAAGAAAAACAAAGAAAAAAAGACAACCTACATGATGACAGAAGATAGCTGCAAACAATGCAACCAACAGAGCTTTATCTCCAAAATATAAAAACAACTTATACAACTCAACAACCCGAAAACAAACAAACCAATTGAAATATGGGCAGAAGACCTAAATAGACATTTCTCTAAAGACATACAGATGGCCAACAAGCACATGAAAAAAATGTACAACATCACTAATTATTATTGTAAATCAAAACTACAATGAGGTACCACCTCACACCAGTCAGAATGGCCATCATTAGTAAGTCTACAAATAACAAATGCTAGAGAGGGTGTGGAGAAAAGGGAAGCCGCCTACACTGTTGGTGGGAATGTAAAGTGGTATAACCATGTGGAAAACAGTATGGAGGTACCTCAGAAAACTAAATGCAGAGCTACCATATGATCCAGCAATCCCACTGGACAAATCCCAGCATATATGGGGACAAAACTTCCATTCAAAAAGATACAAGCACCTGTATGTTCAATGCAGCACTATCACAATAGCCAAAACATGGGAACAACCTAAATGCCCATCAACAGATGAATGGATTAAGAAGATGTGGTATATATACATAATGGAATACCACGCAGTCATAAAAAAGAACAGAATACTATTTGCAGCAACATCGATGGAACTAGAGACTCTCACATTAAGTGAAGTAAGTCAGAGAAAGACAAATACCCTATGACATCACTTATATTTGGAATCTAATATATGGCACAAACGAACCTATCTACAGAAAAGAAACAAACTCATGGACATGGAGAACAGACTTGTGGTTGCCAAGGGGCAGGAGGGAGGGAGTGGGATGGACTGGGAGTTTGGGGTTAGTAGATGCAAACAATTGCATTTGGATAGATAAACAATGAGCTTCTGCTGTATAGCCCAAGGAACTATATCTGATCACTTGTGATGAAACATGATGGAGGATAATGTGAAAAAAAAGAGTACATATATATATATATATATAACTGGGTTACTTTGCTATACAGCAGAAACTGACAGAGCATTGTAAATCAACTCTAATAAAAAAATTTCAAAACAAAAAAAGATGTAGTACTTATACAACGGACTACTACTCAGCCATAAAAGAATGAAATAATGCCATTTGAAGCAACATGGATGCAACCAGAGATTCTCATAAGTCAGTAAAAAAGAGAAAGACAAATAGCATATGATATCACTTATATGTGGAATCTAAAATATGGCACATATGAACCTATCTACAAGATAGACTCACAGACATCGAGAACAAATTTGTGGTTGCCAAGGGGGAGGGGGTGGGGGGTTGGATGGTCTAGGAGTTTGGAGTTAGTGGATGTAAATTTAGAATGGATAAGCATTGAGGTCCTACTGTATAGCATAAGGAACTATATTCAGTCTCTTGGAATAGACCATAATGGAAGATAATTTAAGAAAAGGAATGTGTGCTTGTGTATATTTTGCTGTACTGCAGAAATTGTCACAACACTGTAAATCAACTATACTATAATCTAAAAAATTAGGACTTCCGGTAGCGACTCAGAGGGTTAAGAACCCAACATAATATCTGTGAGGATGTGGGTTCCATCCCTGGCCTTACTCAGTGAGTTAAGCATCCAGCACTGCTGCAAGCTGAGGCATAGGTCGCAGATACGGCTCAGATCCAACAATGCCCTCGCTATGGCATAGGCTGAAAGCTGCAGGTTTGATTTGACTCCTAACCTGGAAACTTCCTTATACCACAGGTGTGCCCCCCCAAAAAAAGAAACAAAGAAAACAGAAACTAAGTGTTCAGAAAGAAAGAGAAACAGCAGAGAAGGAAAAAAAAAAACAAAAAAAAAAACAAAGGACAGTTTAAAGAAATTAATGGTCAGTAGTGTCAAAGATCTTACAAAGATCAAATACAACAAAGGCTGAATACTAAGGACAGACTTTTCTCCTTAAACAGAAAAGTTATATAATGCTTCTCATACAGTTCCCTCATTCCTATAGGAGGCACATCAGAAACACCTCAAAAAATTTCCAACTATGCATCTCCTCACTAACCCTATTAATCCTATCCTGTATCACTGGCAGATTCCTGACATAGTGAGTCACTGCTACTGATGGAAATGTTTAATTCTTTAGGAACGTTTTGAGGGAGAAGAGTAGAGTAGGCTTAGTTTCTAGGTTTAATGGCAAGATATGGAGGATGCCCAATATCTGGTAGAGTCTTTTTTTTTTTTTTTTTAAGGGAACTTGAAAATCATTTGTTAAGCTTCAAGGGAGAGGTTTGAAAAGAGTTTAAAAAAAAATCAAATAATTACTGTGGAAGATGGGAAAGAGAAATAAATATGAAAATACAATAAGCAGAACTGAGGATTATTTACCTTCCAAAACCATCTAGAAAGCCTTTCCTGACATTCACTTAACCACTCCCAGTTATCATCTTCTTTGTATTGTTTGACTTTGAATATACAATTCCACTGCTACTTACAACACTATATTACAGCGCTTATCTTTATAGCTCTATAAGACTATTTTCCCTACCAAAATGGTGAGCTAGAGGGTGGGAACTGCACATATTATCAGGAGCGCAGAACTTGATTAAACTAAGTTTAAATTAATATACAAAGATGGATTAGCAATAGAGCCTAACCTAAAGAATCTAACGCAATCTAGTTCAGCAAACATCATTTGTTAATTCTGACAAAAGTATATAAATCATGAGGCAAGTCATTTAAGATCAATAATAATGTATACAACAGAGGAAACAAAATTTTTTGAACTTTATTCGTTCATTATTTTGGTCTACAAATGTGTGCATATCCTTCTTACTGAGATGTTCAATTTAAAACAAAATCACATATTCTGCACCTAATGTGTGCAACGTACTGTTGTTAAATCTGTAGAGTATAAAACGAGTTTTACAACGCAGTAGAAAAGATTAAGTACAGAAGTGATTTAAATACAAAGTAAACCGTGATGGAGGTTAGAGAAGAAAATTGAAAACGGATGAGAAGGATCTTAAAAACTTAAAACTTTATTCTGAAGGAAAACAGACTTGAAGCATGTTAACTTCAGTAACGCAATTTTATGTGCTTCTCAAACGAACAATGTCTAACTTATTTCTAACAACTTCTGTCCAAAACTATCAATAAACCTGCTTGCTACATTCAAAACATTGTGAGTAATCCCAGCCTGATTAATGCTCCGAACCCTCCGCCACGTGTGGCTGTGGATAAACGCCCAGTAAAAAAACAAAGCCGAGCTTGAAGTTGGGCCACCTGTGTAGTCCAAGAATTCATTAACAGAGAGAATGTTTCCAACTTTACTTAAAAATGAGGGCCGCTTTCATCACGCGCTTATCTGTTCCATGTCTTACTGTTCAGGGAATAGGACACTTCAATCTTCGGTCAAGAATTGCGGTAGCAATGGGCCGCTGCGTATGGGAACTCCGAACATCAGCGAAGCCCCAAGCGCGTGGAGGGGAGACTTGAAATGAGGAGCTTCCATAAGTCCAATATCCCCCAGGACACCTGGAAGCCAAGGGGACAGCAAGTCCCTGGATAAAGAGGTTGGCAAGGCCAGCACCCAGACGCCAGGGGGCCGGGCGGAGGGGAGTGGTCAAGTAGAGACAGGAAAACTTTCTGCAAAGCGACGGCTCGAGTACACCACCCGGGCCCAGAGGCGGAAGAGAACAGCTCCCCAGACTCCCTGCCCGGCCAGACCCCAACTTCTTACCGTCCTGCAGAAGCTCCCTGACTGCCGCAGCAGCCGTTGCAGAGCCCAGAGCCTTAAAACCAGCCACAGCTACGCCGCCGTCACCTTCCATGTTGGCAGGTGCGGAGGTGATGGCGTCAACGGCGGCCCGCCCCGCCCAGGTGATGACGCAGAATCTCGGCGCCACCCGCTCCGCCCGGCCCGCGGCTCCCCGGCGGCGTGGAGAATCAGCTGTGCGGTGCCCGCTGGGCGGATGCGGGCTGGGAACAGGGGACCCCAGAGCAGGTGGGTTCCGAGAGCCAGGCGCACGTGAGAAACCGAGATCCGGGGCCGCCGCTTTCCTCCGTCTGCTGCCGCGCTCCTGGGGCTGGCGGAGTTCCCTAGGCGGAAGAGAACTGAGCGCCGGAATGTGGCCGCAACACTTACCGCCAAAGCAAGTATTTAACCTAAGAGCAGGGGCGTATTGATGGAGGCAAGAGAAGAGAGCGGGGGTTTCTGGGAGTTTCGCTGCACAGCTGGTGGGAGTTAATACCTACCCAGTTTTATCCGTAACGCGCCTTGATTGGCATTCTTGGGTAAAGGCAGGCGGGAAAAGCTTGGGGAGGAAAGTTGCCAGGGGGGAATAGTGGGGAGAATTAGGAGAGGTGAAAGTCATTGAAGTAGGAAGACTGAACCAGGAACAGACGAGTGGGATTCAACCTCTACCAACCCTTCCATCAGACGGTGACCTTACGCTTTATCTACCGCTTAGTTTCAGCCACGTGTTATGAGCGACGCCAGACTTCTCCTTGTTACAAATTGATGGATAGCTGTAAAATCATGTTAGTTCCCATTATATCTTCTCCATTGTTACATCTGCATTGTTGACCTCTCTTTGTCCCGCGATAAATGCTAATATGTTACCAGATCAACCACACATATGCAAGGAGGTTAAGCATTACTTCGTGAAAAGAAACATTAACTTTCCCTTTGTATATAGTATGTACACAGGGAATCGGCTTTTCCCAGCTCTAGAGCTAAAGGTTCTCTTTCATTCTAACAGAATTTAGAGAATGTGTGGTAATAATACTTCTGCCAAAAGCTGTACGAAGTACTGCATAAGCCTAAAAGCTTTAAGTACTCATAACAACTCAAGTAAGCAAATAGTTGTGCACTGCTTTAAGCTTTCTCTTGACTTTGTTTCAGAGGTTTTTTCCTAAATAATTTGTTTGATCTCAAGCATGTTGTGAATAAGATTGATTGTTCTGAATAGAGGTTATTCAAATTGCCAAGGGCAGTGTGCTCAGACTCACATAAGTTTCATATTCTGTATACACAAAATTTGGCTTTAATAATATTTGAATATTAACAATGACTTAAGTTTTTTGAAGTATGGGTTGTTTTTCCTTCCCTGGCTTTTACATTGAAAGTTTTTAGAAAAGTTGCGTAATATTCATTCGATGAAGTGTTTCGAGTCCCAACTATATATACCAGCATGAATTTACAAACATTAGACTCAATTCCTATCTTATCCCAAAGGAGCTAATGGTAGGTAGAAACCCGTTTAAACAAATAATAATACCAGGTGCTTTGGAAGATGTGGATTGATTTATTCTCAAGTTTGGCTGCACATAAAAATCACCTGGAGAGCTTTAACAACCAATGATGCCTAATCGCAAAGATTCGCATGGAATTGGGCTGGGGTATGGTTTGGGCATCCTGCTTGGTTTTGAAAGCTCCCCAGGTCCATCCTGCTGATGTATTCATTCAGCAAAAATGTATTAAAGGAGTTCTTCCTAGTGCCATATACAGGGACTAAAGGAATGAAGAAGAATGAAATTATTCTTGCTAAAGTCGCTAATGACCTAGTTGCCACTGGACACTTTTTAGTGCTTACCTTACTTTTCCGTGATGTTTAAGATGCTTATTACCCTGGGCGTTCCCTGGTTCTCTAGTAAGCACTAGGCCCTTTCACCTCTGCACCCTTTCACCTCTGCAGCCCAGGTTCAAGCCTGGTCTGAGAACTGAGAATCCCCATCAAGCCACTGCTGGGACAAAAAAAAGAAAAGAAGGTGCTAATTCCCTCCCTCCTTTGTAAACCATCCCCTCTATTGGCGCTTTTGAATATCACACTTCAGGTTTATTCCTCCCAGCTCTAGAACTCATCTGTCTCTTTTGAATTCTTTTTTCTCTCTTTTACTTAAATGTTGGTGCTTCTAAAGGTTTCTATGAGGTGTGGCATCCACAAGTTGTTTGTCCATATTTTTAGTTTCCACATATTTTCTAAAGTTTAAAGACTCAGTGTATATCTCTAGTTTTTTTCTTGAGCACTGCATCTATATAACCAGTTATGCGGCATCACCACCTGGAAGTCCCTTGAGAATCTCAAGTTCAGTGTGCTTAGGTGTGAACCCATGTTTCACAAAGCCTCTTCCTCCTTCTGGTTCTGTTTTATTGATTGAAATTGCCATCCACCGAGTTTCTAAAGCCAGAAGTGTACACATCATACTCCACTTCTCTCTTACTACATAAATGCTGTGTCATCAAGTGATTTCCACCTCTAAATGTCTTGCTAATTTATTTTTATTTTTAAATAGCTCATAAATGTCTTCCCTTTTCTCTATCCTCACTTCCAGAGTCCCATTACACATGGCCTGGCCTACTGCAGTGGTCTTCTGACTGATAGTTTACCAACAGTCCCACCCCCTCCAGCGAAATCTTTCTAAAACAGAAATTTGATCATGTTATTTCCCTGCTAAAATTTTTCTTTTTTTAATTTATATAATGATTTTTATTTTTTTCCATTATAGCTGGTTTACAGTGTTCTGTCATTTTGCTGCTGTATAGCATGGTGACCCAGTTACACATACGTGTATACATTCTTTTTTCTCGCATTATCATGCTTCATCATAAGGGACTAGACATAGTTCCCAGTGCTACACAGCCGGATCTCATTGCTAATCCATTCTAAAGTCAATAGTCTGCATCTATTAACCCCAAGCTCCCAATCCATCCCACTCCCTCTTCTTCCCCCTTGGCAACCACAAACCTATTCTCCAAGTCCATGCTTTTCTTTTCTGTGGAAAGGTTCATTTGTGCCATATATTGTCCCTGCTAAAAATTTTCAATTACAACTAATATACAAGGAGAGAAAAAACAATCTACACAAAAATACATGCCCATGGAAGTATGTCATATGCACAGGTTAACATGTTGAGTGCATATGTAAAAATCACCCACAGAGGTAAAAACATTGCTGAGAACCAAGGCCCTGCAGTACAAAATCTACCAAAACTTAACCTGGTATCTAAGACCCATAACTAATAAGGCCCTCTCATGCCCTCTCTAGTTACAACTCAAGCAGTGCTGAACTATTATTAATGGTTCACTGAAAACATCAAGCCTTTTCAGGCCTGCATGGCTTTGTATGCATTGTTCTCTGTAACTGAACACTTCCCCATCTCCCACGTAGTGTCAGCCCAAGCTGTCCCTCCTGTATTGTTGACGTCCCGCACTTATATAGACAGTTAATTCTTCAGTGTTTAAATTGTGTTTGATGATGTGTATTAGAGTTGTTGTGTAAGTCTAACTCTTAATACACCGGAAATGTATTTTCATCTGTGTTCCCAGCATGTAGTAGGAACTTAATCCTTGTTGAATAAGATCAACTGGGATTCAGAAAAGATTGTCAAGAGTCATCAGGATGGAGGATTATGAGTACACTGAGTATGAGGGGAATCAACATGTGCTTAAGGTTTAATTAAAGGTACAACTTAGTTGACACACCTGTAGGAGATGGTGAGTGGAGAACAAGCCACAGGTTTCTGACTTGAGTGCATGGGGATGGATGGTGATGGCATAACCAGGATATGGCATGAAGAGAGAAGAAGCAGGTTTAATTCATGAAAAGGCAACTACTTTCTTTTTCCTTTATACTTTACCAATGTAGGTGGCTTACATCTTTCTAATCATGAATTTTAAAGAAACAAGCTAGTAACTGTCTAAATTCTTATAACAGTAAGAAGATAAACAGTGATAAACTGATTATAAGTTTATCTTATTCCAGCTGTACATCCTATCTAAGGAAATTGAAATTGATGGTTGATAATTTAGGTTCCATCAGTACTTTCAGGATTAGCCAAATAAAAAATCGCATGTTGAGCAATTAGACTTTTCTGAAGTTGCCCCATAAGTGTTTCTCAGTTACTAAGGATGAAATTGGAATATGGAAAGCAGTCAACACTATTGAATGATAGGATCTTAAGTACAGCAACTCTAAAACACTTAGGAATTACCTAATTTAATCACTTGACCCTCTTTGGGTGTACTATGCTTTTAAGTGATTACAATTGAAATTTTCAAGAAATAATACCACATTTAAATTTTTAAAGTTTTAAAAATAATAACATTGGAATTCCTGTCGTGGCTCAGTGGTCAACAAATCTGACTAACATCCATGTGGACACAGGTTTGATCCCTGGCCTTACTCTGGGTTAAGGATCCTGCATTGCTGTGGCTGTGGTGTAGGCTAGCAGCTGATTCGACCCCTAGCCTGTAATCTTCATATGCCATGAATGCAGCCCTAAAAAACAAATAATAACATTAAACACATCAGTATATCTCTCTCTCTTCCCCCCCCCCCCGCCCCCGGCTACACTTGAGGCATCCAGAGCCATGGGTTGGACCAGCGCCACAGCTGTAACCAGAGCCACAGCAGTGACAACAACAGATCCTTATCTTCTCAGCCACAAGGGAACTCCCAAACATACCTGTGTTTTTTCTAAACACTAACTACTTAAAGTCCTGTTAATGCCATTTAACTTTCCTGGATAAAACAAGGTACTTCAAAATGCCAGACATACGTAGTATTATATATGAAATGATTCAATTAAAATTTTTTGATTTCTCAATGCCAAAATAATATGGAAAAACTAAAAAGTAATGTGGAAAATCTTAGTATGCATTCTAGGAAAAGTTATTTACTACATCACCACATCCTGAGCATTTATTAATTTGAGCAGAAAATGTTATTATAGTGAGTTAAGTATAGATTGAAAACTGTTAGTATTTGATTTGAACAAACATAATTTGTACAGAATAATCATCATAATTTCACAGGGTGCTGAAAATTATATGTGGCTTATTAATAGAGTCAGAATTCTGTAGTATCATATTTGATACTGTGAAAAGAATGTGATAAGATTCCTAAGCCCACAAGCATAATGAAAAATATAAGTTCTTGGCAATTGAAATTGTAAGAATGATGAGATTCATCAAGTGAAAGTAACTTTTCTTAATGCAAACTTTTTCAGATTTGAAACAAATCTGTGTTCATGAAGAGTGCCTACACAACATGTCAAGAAAAAAAGATCCAATCGAATTGTTTCATTCTGGGCAGCTGGTAAAAGTCTGTGCTCCAATGGTTAGATATTCAAAGTAAGTACTGTTAAATGGCTAATGAATTAAGATGTGATTTCCATCTTCTGCTCTGACTTTGTAAGACCACCCACCACATGAGATCTTCAAATGCCCAGCTTTGGGATCATAATCCAGGCTCAAGTTCTGGTGCTACCACCTGCCTGGTATGTGTATGACCTAAATAGAATCAGACAATATTTGTCTTTTTGAGACTGACTTAATTCACTGAGCCTCAAGTGAATTCAGTGAGCCTCAAGGTTCACCTGTGTTGTGCCATGTATCAGGATTAACTTCCTTTTTAAGGCTGAATAATATTCATTGTATGTATATTCTACATTTTGTTTATCTATTCATCCGCATTTTACGTTCCTTCTAGCAGTACACAAGAATTTCAGTTTCTCAACATTCTCATCAACATGTTATCTGCTGAGGGTTTTGTTGTTGTTGTTCATTTTGGTTGTATTTGTTTGTTTTTTGGCTTCGGAATGCATAAGTTCCCAGGCCAGGGCTCTAACCCTTGCCATGGCAGTAACCCTCACCACAGCAGTGACAATGCTGGATCCTAAATCACTAAGCCACAAGGAAACTCCTGTCAGTTTTTATGTGTATTTTTCTAGTGATGTGCTCATTGGCCATTTGTATATCCTCTTTGGAGAAACGTCTGTTCAAGCCCTTTGTGTGATTTTGAATCAGTTTGCCTTTTTTTTTTTTTTAAGTTGTTTTGGTTTTGTTTACTCTTGAGTTTTGAGTTCTCTGTATATTCTAGATACTACTGTTTTGTCAGATATGTGGTTTGCATATATTTTCTCTCAACATGTAGTTTGTCTTTTCAGCCTCTTAACAAGGGCTTCTGGAGAAAAGAACTTTTTTTTAATAATGAAGTCCATTTTATCAGTTTTCCCTTTTGAAAATTGTACCTTTGTTGTCGAGTATAAAAATATTTCTGTAGCTCTGGATACTGAAAATTTTCTCCCATGTTTTTTTCTCAAAGTTTTCTAATTTGTGTTTTACGTTTATGATTTTGAATAATTTTCATTTAAGTATGAGATTAGGCTGGGGGGGTTTGTTTTGTTTTGTTGTTTGTTTGGTTGGTTGGTTGGGTTTTTTGTTTTTTTTTTTTTGCTTTTTAGGGCTGCACCTGCAGCATGTGAAAGTTCCCAGGCTAAGGGTCAAATTGGAGCTGTAGCTGCTGCGAGCCTACACCACAGTCACAGCAATGTGGAATCTGAGCCGGTCTGTGATCTACACCGTAGCTCATGACAATGCTGGTTCCTTAGCCCACTGAGAAAGGCCAGGGACCGAACCCACATTCTCATGGATACTAGTCAGGTTCTTTACGTGCTGAGCCATAATGGGAACTCCCTGAGGTTCATTTTTTTGGTCTATGGATGTCTAATTTCTCCATCACAATTGTTGAAAAGGTTGTGTTTCCACTATTGACTTACTTTTGCATCTTTATCAAAACTTAGTTGGGTATGTTTCTGTGGTTCTTTTTCTGCTTTCTCTGTCTAATCCATTGATCTGTGTCTTTCTCTCTGCCAGTACCACACAGTCTTAATTACATAGCTATAAGTCTTGAAATTAGACCAAATCCCACTTTGTCTTTTTCTAGTTCCTTTGCCTTTCCAAGTAAATTTTAGGATGATCTTTTCTGTATCCACAAACAAATATTGTTGGAATTTCCATAAGAATTAATTAAATATGTATACCAATTTGGGGAATCATTTTCTGTGTTGAGTATCCTCATGAGCACAGTATGTCACTCCATTTATTTAGATCTTCTTTGATTTATTCCATCAGTGTTGTATAGTTTTCAGCCTACAAATTCTGTACATATTTTGTAAGGCTTACACTCTGTTATTATTGTACTTTTAATTTCGGTGTCCATGAGTTCATTGCTGGTATATAGAAGTAAAATCGCTTTATGCGTGTTGATCTTACATCCTGTGAACCTGCTAAATTAACTTATTGGTTCTAGGAGGTTCTTCTTATAAATTCCTTGGGATCATCTAAGAAGACAATCATGTCATCTGCAAATAGAGATAGTTTTACCTCTTCCTTTCCATCATATGCCTTTTATTCTTCACACCTTATTTCACTGACCGGAAGTTCCTGTGTTGAATAAGAGCAATGAGAGCAGATATCTTTCCCTTGTTCTTGATCTAGGTGGAAGGTATTCTGTCTTTGACCTTTAAGTATAATGTTGACAGTGGAATTTTTTGTAGATGCTTCTCAATAAGTTGAGAAGTTTCCATGTTTTTCTGAGTTTGTTGTTGTTGCTTTTTTTTAATCATGAATGAATGAATACTGTTTTGTCAAGTGCTTTTTCTGCATCAGTTGGTGCAATCATGTGATTTTTTTTTCTTCTTTAGCCTTTAATAGGGTGGATTACAGTGATTGATTCTGAATATTGAAGCTTCTGCTTTAACTAGCTTTTTCTGACACCACCACAGCAGGAGAAGGTTGAGAAAGCACGACCTCATTACTTTCAGGTGGAGGCAGGAGTCTAGCTTTTCCACATGGTCTCCTTTGACATCCTGGGGGCATGAGGCTTCTCATTACTGCTGAGGAGGGGTGAGAGTTCCAGCTCCCCATGCAGGGGGAGGCTTGGTAACTGCTGGGCGATGATGAAAGTCTGGCTCTTCGCTAGGCATTCTCTGACACTACTCCCTGCGGGGAGTGGGGTGGGAGGAGAGAGGAGGGCACAGGGCACCTCGCTACTGCCTGCTAAGTATCGAATTCCAGGCTCCCCACATCATGTCCACTGATACCCTCTGTGTTACTGGCCAGCAGGGATTGAAGTCCCAGCTCCCTACTTGGTCTTCTCTAACACCACGTAGAAAGGTAGAAGTCTGGGCTCCCCACTCGACCTTTGCTTGTGGATGTGGGAGCCGTGTTTTTTTCTCTGGTGTTAGGCTGGAGTAGAGCCATTGTAATCTCAAAACTTTTTGCCCCTTTCCTGGTCCTTTGGTTAGAGAGAGTAGGCTCTTGCTGAGGCTGTTGTTGTCTCCAGGATATCCGAGGCAAAAGAAAACCCAGAGAACTCACCATTGTTATTCCTTAGGTCCTGCCTGAGGTCACTAGCCCATCTGCTCTCTTCTCTCCACGTTTCAGAGTTGCCTTATGTTTATTTTACATATAATACCCAGAATTTTTAGTTATAGGAAGAAGGAAGAATGGGGAAAAGTACATCCACTGCATCTTCCCATAGGCAGAGCTTTCCCTAAATATTTAATAATTAACTAAATTAAACTCTGAAGTATGCAGGATTATGATGTTTTCTAAATGCCTAATTAAAGTTTTATGTGCTCACAGGTTGGCTTTTAGAACACTCGTAAGAAAGTACAGTTGCGATCTGTGCTATACACCAATGATAGTTGCTGCTGATTTTGTCCGATCCGTAAAAGCCAGAGACAGTGAATTTACCACAAACCAAGGTATGTGAAAGCCAGAGTTTGCTGCCTTTGTAAAACTTAAAAAAAACCCTTTCAACACTCTTTTGTCTAATCAGAGACAACACAATTTAGAAATTTTAAGATCTTTTGATTTTTTTGTATGTTTTAATAAGTTTTTAAAAATACATTTTTATTCAGTGCCTGATAATATATCAAAGTGTAGGTCAGCCTTCATTAAGGCCTCCATCCTCTCACCTGGACTCTGAGATAAGATTCCTGTCTCACAGCCTCTGGTCTTACCCTATTCCAAACTATCCTCCAGACAGCCCCAAGTGACCTTTCTAAAATGTACATTTGATCACTTTTTTCCCTGTTCAAGATCTTCCTCGGATCACTCATTGTTAAACGAGTGGTTCTCAAAGTGTGATTTCCCCAAACATCATTATCTGAAAACTTGCAAGAAATGGAAATTTCTGGACTCCAGTACAGGCCTACTGAATCAGAAACTCTGTGTTGAGCAATCTGTGTTTTAAAAAGCCCTCCAGGTGATTGTGAACTACCAACCTAAAGAGTAAAATTCCTGCCCCTATGGATAATATGTGAATTTCTTTATGATCTAGCCTCTGAATACATGCTTTACAACTTTACCTTCCACTAGTTTCTCTCCATGGCCCACTGACTTTATAAGTTATTGTTGAGTCCCTGAACATGCCCTAATCTCTCACACTGCTCTACCTAGAATGTCCTTAGTCATGCCTGTGCCCCAGATCCCTATCTCTCTGGGAAAGGACAGTTCATGCTTCTTAACGCTCTCAAGTTGTGGCCAACAAACTGTCCTAGTCACTGTCCCTTCATGTCCTTTCTCCTAAGCATGTACTTTCTGTTGCAACTCTAATTTCTTCTCAGACCTGTCTCCCCCACTAGACTCCTTGAGAGTTGGAACTATGTCTTATTGATGTGTCCTCAGCTTCTAGCACTGAATTGAAAATGCGTTTGACCAAATATATTTAAATGGTTGTTAAATAAGAAAAAAGCAAACTTTGCTATTCTGTGATAATCCATTCCTATAAATCGGTGGACTGCCATAGAAATTCTGAATCAGGAGTCCCTGTTGTGGTTTGGCGGTAATGAACCCGACTAGTATACATGAGGACACAGGTTTGATCTCTGGCCTCACTCAAGTGAGTTAGTCCAGCGTTGCCTTGAGCTTTGGTATAGGTCACAAATGCTGCTCAGATCTGGCATTGCTGTGGCTGTGGCTGTGATTAAACCCCGTAGCCTGGTGACTTCCATATGCTGCAGGTGTGGCCCTAAAAAGACAAGGAAAAGAAAAATTTTGAATCATTGGAACTACAGTGATACCCAGAAATCTAAGAAAATGTGTCCTTTAAAACCCAGGGAGGCTCTAATACATTTGGCTGTATTAAATTTTAAACTTTTATATGTAAGAAAAGAACACAGATATACTCAAAGACAAACGAAAAACTGGGGAAAATATAATATTTATGATAGAGAGCAGGGCTGATTTCTTTGTTTTAAAAAAATTTTAATAATAAAAAAGGGACAACTAAAAGAAAAATGGTGTATAGAGAACTGTGCAAAGAATATGAAGAGGGAGGCCCCAAATAGAAATATGTGGTATTGGGTATATAGTGTAAAATAAGTTGTAAGGGAACCACAGCTGTCATCCACATTGGTGTGTATCTGTACTGGTAAACTTGAAAGAAAATTTCGTAGTATCTTCCAGAACGTTAGATGCCTGCCCAACAGTTATACTCCTTGGAATTTACTCTATGAATATACTCATAAAAGCGTGTATATGAGAGTATCCTCATCACAGCATTGTTTGCAGTAGTCACAAGTGAAAAACTTTCTAGATTCTCACTGTACGGCCCACCCATTTGCAGTGGAATATGCCACTAAAAAGAGGAAGACAGGCTGAATACAGGTCCCAGATACATCCGGAGGAAAACACAGTAGGCATAGCAAAGTACATAAAATGTTCGCATTTGTTTAAGTTTTACAGGTATAATCGCTTCTTGGCCTTTTGGCTAAGATCAAGTGAAGTTTTACAGGTATATGTAAAATCGTTCTGGAATTCATTAAGCTAATTTTCATCTTTCAGAAAGAGGTCTGTTTGGCAAGAGTGTTAATAAGACTTTTCATCTCATCAAATTGTGTACATTAGAATTTATACCAGTGTAAATTGCATGATTGCATGTAGTTTAAAATATTTTAAATTATTTTAATGCTATCTTGTTTGAACAGATCTTCTTAGGCTAAAAATAGTTATTTTATACTGCACAAACATTAGAATTTATCTCTGTGTGTGTGCGCGTATGGTGTATATGCGTGTGTTTCTGTGAATTTTAATGTTGAGCTATTCATTTTATCAGGTGATTGCCCATTGATTGTTCAATTTGCTGCTAATGATGCAAGACTTCTATCTGATGCTGCTCGTATTGTCTGTCCTTATGCAAATGGAATAGACATTAACTGTGGTTGCCCTCAGAGGTAAAGCTCAAAGAAGTTGGAAGAATTTTCAAAAAGATTACAAAAAACCTATGTGAATATGGTAAACTATCATTCTGGTTTTCCAAAACTTACAAAATAAGGAAAATAAAGAACTTGAGCTCTAAATAAAAAGAAAAAATAAGGAAATATTATTTAGAAATCATGGCTAAAACAGTATGTAGACCCTTAACAAGTTTTTGTCTCATCTCATCACTATAATTTTTTTGTGGGGATCTGCCTTGAACCTCATCCATAAGTAGTTATGTGAGAGTCTAATGTTTAAAATGTATTTTTACTGCTATGTCATACATACTTGCTCTAAACACTATAACTGTGATTTGGGGAAATCACCACTTTCTTCTCTTACTTCAGTTGTAAGAATACCTTCTTATAACTGACCTTTTCTTTCTATACCATAGTTATTTGGTTGAGTCTGAGTAACTGGGTGTTGATAAGATGTACTTAATGTGATGATAATATCCTTACCTTCCTGGCACTATACTAGATTATCTGTCAATAATTTAACAAGTGTTCAAAGAATAAAAGCAAGGTTTTATGTATAGCATAATCCAAAACAGATTAGACATACTTGTGTACTCATTAGGAGAATTCAGTAAGCTTTTTAGTGGTGTTGGAATGCTGTAAGTCAAAAATATCTTTCTACTCTTAAGATTAATAAAACTTCTTGTTATGTACAATAAACATCAAATTTGGAATTTAAAAAATCTGAAGTAATTGCAATTAATTACAAATACTTAAATCTGTTTTGGTTGAATGAACTTGAATTTTCCCACTTGCCAGTGCAAACTGTTTCCCTAAATACTCCTTAATCTGGGAACATGTTTTGCTAATCTCAGTACACTTAGAAATGTTGGATCTATGAATTTTAAAAATCTGGTTCCTTTCCACATTGCTAGATAGAGAAATAGATAAATGCATTTACAGTGCTTTTAGAATTTGTTATCTTGTCTTCCAGCTATTTACAATGTATTTGTTGTTGTGTTTACTTTTTAAAGGTGGGCATTAGCAGAAGGTTATGGAGCTTGCTTAATAAACAAGCCAGAGCTTGTTAAAGATATGGTGAAACAAGTGAGGAATCAAGTGGAAAATCCCAGATTTTCAGTATCTATTAAAATAAGGTAAAGATAATAATTTAATCTATTGACAAGATAGTCCATTACTTAAGAAATAAAAGAATATTCCTTTTTTTTGGCGGGGGGGGGTGTTATGGCAGATGGAAGTTCCCAGGCCAGAGATCAAACCTGTGCCACATTAATCACTTGAGCCACTGCCATGACAATGTTGGATTTTAATCCACTGTGCCACAAGAGAACTCCAAGAATATTCCTTTTGTCTGGAGTTCCCATTGTGACTCAGTGGGTTAAGAACCCAACATAGTGTCCATGATGATGAAGGTTCATCAATCCCTGGCCTCACTTAATGGGTTAAGGATCTGGCATTGCTGCAAGCTGAAGCACAGGTCACAGATGCAGCTCAGGTCTTGCTGGTGTTGCTGTGGCTGTGGTGTAGGCCAGCAGCTGCAGCTCCAATTCGACCTCTAGCCTGAGAACTTCCACATGCCGCAGGTGCGGCCCTAAAAAGAAAAAGAAAAGTTTTGAAAAAAAGAATACCCTTTTTGTCTGGGGGTGTGGAGATATCTGGTATATGAAAATATTGAAACAAGACATTTAGCAAGTGAAAGATAACCATAATTTTTATTTATGATCCAAAATGCCTACCTCTCTGTATCTTTAACAAAAATTAAAATATTTTTAATTATTTTTATTAAAATTATTTTTTATTAAAAACTTTTCTTTATTAAAAGCTCTTTCTCAAAAGAAACTTTTTCTGTGTACTATTTAATTAATTAATGCTAAGAAACAGTCCTAATACCCAGAGTAGAAAATCAGGATATTTGCACTAAAATTTCACAATGAAAAGAAAATAAACTAGAAATTCATTTTTTGGTATTTCAAGATAAATTATTATAGTCCTCCCACTTAAGGATTGGGGGCATGCACAGAAAATATTAAGATAGCAACTTTGTTTTTGTTTTTTTTTTTTTTGCTATTTCTTGGGCCGCTCCGGTGGCATATGGAGGTTCCCAGGTTAGGGGTCCAATCGGAGCTGTGGCCGCTGGCCTATGCCAGAGCCACAGCAACTCGGGATCCGAGCCGAGTCTGCAACCTACACCACAGCTCACAGCAACACCGGATCGTTAACCCACTGAGCAAGGGCAGACACTGAACTCGCAACCTCATGGTTCCTAGTCGGATTCGTTAACCACTGCACCACGACGGGAACTCCAAGATAGCAACTTTGAATTCATCTGTGGCAATACTTCAATGAATTTTTCAGTTATCAAGGCAAAAAGAGAGGAGCCCTAGGTAAAACTAATTTGTCATCCTATTATTGTCGGTAGTGAAAAAACTAAATTTGAGGTCTTGAACAGGAAATGATTCTTGAACCTTATTGATAGTAGCACGTGGTAATATATGCTATAGTAAAGCTAACTAAATAACGTCTTAGATAAAACAGTTTTAGTTTATTGATTTTAGTGTTAAGATTTGTGTACTGTGAAAAAACAGATATAATTTTGAAATTATAGGATCCACAGTGACCTTACAAGAACTGTAGATCTCTGTCGGAAGGCTGAAGCAACAGGAGTTTCCTGGATTACAGTCCATGGAAGAACTGTTGAAGAAAGACATCAGCCAGTTCACTATGAGGCCATTAAAATAATTAAAGAAAGTATGTCTATACCTGTAATTGCTAATGGAGACATCAGAAGCTTAAAAGAAGCAGAAAATGTGTGGCACATGACTGGGACAGATGGTAAGAAATAAGTACTTGAGTTTTTTGTCTTTTAATTAGCAAAAAAAATTAAAGAGTAGGGATAGCAAAGTCATGTTAATGTGATTTTCATTATTTTCCTTTCACATGGAGTCATGTTTTCCTGTTATACCTATTTAAACTAAGCAGTTTATTTAAATGATGTTAATTCTTCTAACAGATTATTTTAATCGGGGTAGGTTAATTCAGTTTACTTTTCTGCCACCATCTCATCCAGTGAGGGACTAGTTAAGAATCTTCCACATAGCCTGTTAGTAAAATAAAACATAGAATAGAAATAAGAATTAAGGAATGCGAGTGGTCACAGAGCCAGAAAAACCCCAACTGTTCTGGAGTTTCATAATCTCCTTAAACTTTGTCTTACCAAGCCCTGTGATACCTATTGCTAGAAAATCCAAATTTACCCTAAAAAAAAAAAAAAATCCTAAAGACTAATTTTTTAAGGTATAAGTCTTCTAAAAAAAAATAAAAAATATACTGTGGAAAAATAGATATAATTTTGAAATTATAGGATCCACAACAATCTTACAAGAACTGTAGATCTGGGAGTTCCAGTTGTGGCTCAGTGGGTTAAGAATCCACCTAGTATTCATGAGGATGCAGGTTTGATCCCTGGTCTCACTCAGTGGGTTAAGGATCCAGTGTTGCTGCAAGCTGTAGCAGTGTCGCCAGTGTGGCTCGGATCTGGCGTTGCTGTGGCTGTGGCATAGGCTGGCAGCTACGGCTCAGATTAAAGTAGCTTGGGAACTTTCATATGTTGTGAGTGTGGCCCTAAAAAGATCTAAAAAAATTTAAAAAGTGAAAAAAAAAAAAGGTCAGAGTTCCCATTGTGGCTCAGCAGCAATGAACCTGACTAGTATCCATGAGGACACGGGTTCCATCCTTGGCCTGGCTCAGTGGGTTAAGGATCCGGGATTGCCGTGAGCTGTGGTGTAGGTGGCAAACACGGCTCAGATCTGGCATTGCTATGGCTGTGGCGTAGGCCGGCAGCTGCAGCTCCGATGTGACTCCTGGCCCAGGAACTTTCACGTGCTCCAGGTATGCCCCCCTGAAAAAAGTTTGGTGTTCCTGCTACAGCACAGTGGGCTATGAATCCAACTGCAGTAGCGCAAGTCCCTTTGAAGGTGCAAGTTTAATCCCCAACCCAGGGCAGAGGGTTAAAGGATCTGGCATTGCCGCACCTGCAGCATAGGTTGCAGCTGTGGCTCAATTTCAGTCCCAGTCCTGGGAACTTCCATATGCTAGGAATACAGCCATAAAAAAATAATAATAGTAAAAATAAGTCTATGAGTTCATCTAAACTTAATTGGTTTATAAAAAGTATCAAATTGTTTATTAAGAATTAGACTAATATTAAGGCATTGTGAAATCTTGTATTAAGTTATTTTTAAATATTCAGTTGGTTTCATTGAGTTTGACCTTCTAACTATGAGTTCTTAATGTGTGGACACATGTGATGTGCTTTAATTTGTAGGTGTGATGGTTGCAAGAGGACTATTAGCAAACCCGGCCATGTTTGCTGGATATGAGGAAACCCCACTGAAATGCATCTGGGACTGGGTTGACATTGCTCTTGAACTTGGAACTCCTTATATGTGTTTCCATCAGCATTTAATGTACATGATGGAAAAGATAACTTCAAGGCAAGAAAAGAAAGTATTTAATGCTTTGTCTAGCACATCTGCAGTCTTGGATTACCTTACAGACCATTATGGGATTGACCGGTCTTCCTAAATTAATATATTCTTCATTTTATACGTGCAGGGAAACCAACCAAGGTCACATTTTGGTTTTTACTTTGAATCATTGGCTCCCAAACATTAGTATAAAAACAGTGCCCTGAGAGGATTTTTAAAAATCATTCCTAGATTGTGATTCAGTAGATCTCTAGGGTGGACCCAAAATTTAGTTTTAAAGAAGACCGCAGGTGGTTCAAACATTGACAAACATTGCTTTGAATCCTATTATTGATTAGAAAATGTGAGAATTTTTTCCCTAATCATGTTTTTAACATTTTTAAATAAAACTTTTTATTTTAATACCACAAAGATGACTCATACAGTATCTGTAAGTTGACATGAAGTATGTTTTAAATGAAAATAAGTGCCAAAAATTGAGAAAATAAACACCAACATCTCTATAAATGAAAAAGAACAAGAAATTCTGGATAAAATTGCATTCAGGGCTTAAATTAAAAGTATACATTGGAAAATCAAACTGCCACTTCCTAATTCATGAATTCCACACTCAAGGTAATTGTCTTAAATTGTATATAACAGGGATTAACTGGAGTTCCAGTTGTGGTGCAGTGGAAATAAATCCAACTAGGAACCGTGAGGTTGCTGCTTTGATGCCTGGCCTTGCTCAGTGGGTTAAGGATCTGGCATTGCCGTGAGCTGTGGTGTAGGTCGAAGACAAAGCTCAGATCTGACGTTGCTGTGGCTGTGGCATAGGCCAGCAGCAACAGCTCTGATTAGACCCCTATCCTGGGAACCTCCATATGCCAAGGGTGCAGCCCTAAAAAAACAAACAAAAAAAGGCAGGGAGTTCCCGTTGTGGCTCAGTAGAAGCAAACCAGACAAGTCTGTGAGGACACAGGTTCAATCCCTGGCCTGACTCAGTGTGTTAAGGATCCAGTGTTGCTGTGAGCTGCAATGTAGGTGCTGTAGGTCGAAGACGAGGCTCGGATCCCAAGTGGTTATGGCAGCTGTAGCTCTGATTCAACCCCTATCCTGGCAACTTCCATATACTGCAGGTGTGGCCCTAAAAAATATAATAAAAGCAAATAAATAGTATGTAACAATTTGGTTAGATGTGCTGTTTTCTATGTTTAAAACTAAGATTCCATGAATTTTTTTTTTTTTTGTCTTTTTCTAGGGCCTGAAATTCTTTAAGTGACATTAAATTTGTCACATTTTGAGGCTTCTAGATCCTTAGAAGATTGAGAGCTATTTCCATCCCCACATCCTAAGTATAAAAAGTTTGGTAGCTAATCTGGATATGATTACACAGTCAGTCCCTGGTGCTAGACAATTTTGTATATGGGATTTGAGGATCCACAGACACTCCTATCTGTGAGAGACCTGGAACCAATCCCCCAAAGATACCAACGGGCAAATGTATATTTGAAGTATTATTTCCTGGAGAATGGCAACCAGGTTTTTATTTTTAATTTAAAAACCTAATTTTCATACACTGTTTTTAGTAATGTTATTTTTAAGCCTTTCAGCAGTTGATGTTTTAACTTTAAAGTTCCATGGTTTGGGAATATACTAGTAGAATTTTGTTGGTGGTGAATGTGCTACTGCAGGAGTTATCTTGGGTTAAAATAAAAGTTCCATAATTAATATACTCATCTATTATAACTAAAAACGGTTATAAAGAGACTATAATCTAAAACAGTTTAGTTCAAGAGTTTGGGGATATTAAATGAATCCATTTTAACATAAGCACTGTGTTGCCATTTTTTAGGCACATTCTTTGCTCTCATTTCTGTTTATTTTTAAATTACTCAATGAATTTTATTACATTTATAGTTGTACAGCGATAATCACAACCAAATTTTATAAAATTAGCGGGATTTTTTAAGGATAACCGGCTTTTTCATTAAATGTAAATAGTGTATAAGCAAATAGGAAGCTGTAGTCAAAACTTAAGTCATTTTTTATGTTTGCAAATACTTCAGTGTTGTGAGAACAACAGCGTAATTAAAGGGCACAGCTTTTCCAAGGAACCGGTGTAGAAAGGCAAGGAGTCTAAACGAATTTTTTTTTAAGTTCCTCATGGTTAATTTTGTGTTGTAAATTTCGTTTCTATGTAATCAAGTATATTTGTGAGAAGAAAAAGCACTGACTTAAATGTGGTCTTTTTGTATTCAATAACCACCCCCCTTTATTTTCATCGTTTCTTTAACGTTCTCAAAACAATTGTCTCTAGCATAATACCTTTCATGTGCGTTAATAACAGGTTAATACTGGGGAGAACCGTTAATAACTTGAGTATATTCACGCAATTTGAAAGCCCGTAAAATAGTAATTGGAAGAATAAACCCATACCCACATTGTTTTCCTTTCCTGTCAGTCCCCAAACATCACCCTATAATGTATTTCCTCTTCCCAGCCCTTGAACAAGAGCAGAAAACGTTACACGAAGTGTGTTTTGACGCTACATTCTTAGAAGAAAATGCGGCCCAACTACCCAATCAAATTACTTTGCTGTTTTAACATGGCCTAACTCGGGACCATGAAACTACCTATGGCAAAATACGAACCAGGAAAGGGGAGCGTTTTAGACGCGTCCCCTGAACTAGCGGCACCCTCACCAGTGCTCCCGCTCAGGCGCCTTGCCCCAAGCTCTTTCCGAACGTCGGTTAACCGCACCCCTACCACGGAAACAGAAATTTTAAGTTGGCTCTCGCGCATAAGTTGTAGTTGGGAGCCCCAAGCACGGGATCGAAGAGTCAGTCACCCACGAACTCCACCACCAATTAGAAAACAATTATTGCTAATTATCGTGTTCGCACCTCCAACCTCGGTCGGCGGGGGCGGGGACCCAGGCCCCAGCGGGGAGAGGGAGCGGGCGGCTCGGCGGCCGGGGCCGGGGGCCGGGTCAGGGTGGGGCGCGCCCCGCTCCCCTCCCCCCGCTGCGGCGTGTGACGTCCCTCGCGTCGGCGGCCGCGGAGCAGCGCGGGCAGCCGGGCGGCGGCTGGCGGGGTAAGGCCCGGCGGGGGCCCCGGGGGCCGCGGTGCCCGAGGCGGCGTGGAGCGCGGGGTCGCGCCACTCCCCCCCCGCGCGGTTGGGCCACGGGCCTGGTCTTGCCCCCGGCGCGTTCGCGGAGCGGGAGGGCCCCCAGGGCGCGGGCGTTAGCGGAGGGTGCGTTAGGCTGCTGACGCCGCCAAGGTGGACGGGAAGCACGGCCGCGGCGCAGCCAGGGCTCCCGGGCCGGTTCTGCACAGCTGCCGGGGAGGTGGAGACCCGGCCTCCAGGCCCATCCTTGTCCTGCTCCCTCCCCTCTGGCCCCGCGGCGGATCACCGCCGGGCGCCTCCGGTTTAGGGGAAGGTCGGACGGCGGCGGGGAGGGAGCATTGTTCCCCGGGGGCTTGGCCTTTAACCCAGAAAGGCGGCAGAGTAAAATAAAATGTTTTCTCTATTTAGGTGTGAAGAAAAAAAATGACACTTCAGTGGGCGGCTGTTGCGACTTTTCTTTACGCTGAAATAGGACTCATTTTAATCTTCTGTCTACCTTTTATTCCTCCTCAGAGGTAGGAAACCTCCAAATCCTTACAATAATCAATTTACCATTACCTCTTTAGGTGGTTTAGTGTGTCGTGGAAAAATTTTCAGATTAAGAGTTTAAGTGATTATATAAAAGGTGCTTTTAAGATAAACTCACACACCAATTAGGTAATGTATAATAACCATATTAAAATATCACTTTATATAAAAGTTATATGTACACATAACTCCATTCTAAAAGGAAAAGGGCGTAGGCCTTCTGGTTCTGTTGATTAATAGATGTAATAAAGCACTAGTCATACTTTTGACACCTGCCTTGTCACATCAGCTTTTACCTTTGTTTTATTGACCTGAATTAGAACTATGAACTCAATAAAAGTAAATGGTAAATGATGTTTCCAGGACAGCATGGATGCAGAAGTGGTTTCACTGGGACAGTGGAATGACGATTTGAAACTTAAGCTTAGGAGTTCTGTTGTGGCTTAGCTGGTTAAGAACCCCACTGGTGTCCATGAGGATGTAGGTTCCATCCTTGATCGCTCAGTGGGTTAAGAATCCGCCTTTGCTGTGAGCTGTGGTCTCAGAGTTGGCTAGGATCTGGGATCTGATAGTGGTGCAGCTGCAACTCTGATTCAACCCCTAGCCTGGGAACTTCCATATGCCACAGGTGTAGCCCTGAAAAAAAAGAAAGAAAAGAAAGAAATTTAAGCCTATAAATGTTTCTTAGTTTTGGCCTCACTAGTTCATTAATGTTTGTTTAATGGCACTTTTACTACTTTATCGTCACACAGAATTAATGAAAATATATTATAAATGCTAATAAAGGACCTTCACAAGGCATTAAATACTATTTTAATTGAAGCCTTGGATCCACTTATTCAGTTTTCAATCCAGATTCCATGATGAAATACTTGTATAAAAATGTTGCAAGACAGAAGTTCCCATTGTGGCTCAGTGGAAATGAATCTGACTAGTATCCATGAGCATGCAGGTTTGATCCCTGGCCTTGCTCAGTGGGTTAAGGATCCAGCATTGCCTTGAGCTGTGGTGTAGGTCACAGACACAGCTTGGATCCCACATGGCTGTGGCTATGACATAGACCAGTGGCTATAGCTCTGGTTCAACCCCTAGCATGGGAACCTCCATATTGCTGCTGGTACAGCCCTAAAAAGACCAAAAAAAAAAAAGTTGCAAGAGTTCCCTCTGTATTCTGGCACAGTGGGTTAAGAATCCAGTTGCAACAGGCTAGGGTCATTACAAAGGCACAGGTTCAATCCCCAGGCCAGAGCGATGGGTTAGAAAGGATTCAGCGTTACTGCAACTATGGCTCAGATTCAATTCCTGGACCCACAGGTACAGCCATTTAAAAAAAAAAAAAAAAAAATGTTTCATGACATTTGTTCACATGAAAGAAAATCTTTCATAAATGAGATCCTAAAGATAACCTACTCAAATTTAGGAAAATCCTTTGACCAGAAAAGACTTATGAAAGTTTTTATCTACACTCAGGGTCTGATAATCTTTCACAACTTTTAACTTGCATCTTTCCTGCCTGGATTTCTACTCACTTCTGTATTTATCTATTAGCTGTGTCATTATTTTTCCTTACAGAAGAGAAAATTATACCATAAGAAGGGGTCTTCAGGATGATTTTATTCAACCCATTCATTCTTTTTTTTTTTTTGGACTGCGGCATATGGAAGTTCCTGGGCCAGGGATTGAACTGCACCTCAGCAGTGACATGAGCTACAGCAGTAAAAATTTGGTATCTTTAACCTGTTGCACCACAAGGAACTCCCTCAGCCCACTCATTCTGTGTACAATGGCCTAAGGTTATCTAGGTGATCTGTGGCATTTCTGGACAAGAATCTGTCTTTCAGCCTTTCTTTTCCATCATCCTATCTCTTATCCTGTTAATTTTGTTTCAAATCCTCAGTAAGACCCTGTTAAGTTTTTTGGCAATATTTGCAACAGTAGAATCCTACATTCAAAAGAAAGAAACATCTGACTTGTAAATAAGGCTTAAGAATTGACAGAGTTTTTCTTGTCAGTTGATCTTTTCTCCATGAAAGATGGCCCATAAATTATGGATCATTATCTTCCTGCCAAATATAATTTTTTCCTATCCTAATCAAGTAGCTATTTGATAGATGTGTGTATATGTACATACATTATATAAATATATTCTCGTATACAAATGTACATAAGAAAAATATGTATGCATACAGATCATTTACGATATGTTCTTGCTGTGTGTATCCACACCTTTTCATCTTTATGTGTATAATCACCATAGTCTTCAAAGAAAAGCCTTCAGTCTTCAGTTAATTTGTCTGTCTACTTTTTTCTCACATAACCCACTGGTTAAAGACACATGCTCAGAGAGTTCCCTTGGTGGCCCAGTGGGTTAAGGCTCTGGCATTGTGACTGCTTTGGCTCCGGTACCAGCTGTGTGGTGAGTTTGATCCCTGGGCGCAGACCTTCCACATCCTGCAGGCTTGGCCAAAAACAAAACAAAACAAAACAAAACACATACATGCTCAGAGGTCAGACTGCCTGAGTTTGCATGCCAGCTCTCTATGCTATTATGTGAGCTTGGGTGTTTATTTACCCTCTCTGGCCAATTTCCTCATCTGTAAAATTGAGGTAATATGGGCATCCACCTCTTACGGTGGTTGAGGTGATTCAATGAGCCAAAACATGTAAAAGTGCTTACAACAGAACTATAATGAGGATTCCATATAGTAGCTCTTATTAGCTTTTCCTTGAATTAGCCTTATAAACTTCTAGTTGTTCCCTGTAGGGGATCTGTTTTGTGCTCCCTTTTTTACTGCAAATGTGACTTTGCATTTGGACCTAGATCAAGGTGTTGCCGCTCATGTGTTCTTTCTAAAGATGCAGATTTCTGTAATGTAAAATTTGAATAGTGTCCTTGGTTCAGAAGCATAGAAGCAAAAGAAACTGCATCTGTATCAATCTCCCTCGCTCCACCAATGTCATGTTATTAATTAGAGTTGTTTTCAAAACATAATCTTAAAACTTTTTATTTTTTTAATTAATTTATTTTTTATTATTATTATTTTTTTTTTTTTGCTTTTATTTTAGAGCCCCACCTGCGGCATATGGAGGTTCCCAGGCTAGGGGTCCAGTCGGAGCTACACCTGCCAGCCTACACCACAGCCACAGCAACTCGGAATCCAAGCCGTGTCTTCGACCTACACCACACCTCACAGCAATGCCAGACCCTTAACCCCCTAAACGAGGCCAGGGATCGAACCCACAACCTCCTGGTTCCTAGGTGGATTTGTTTCCGCTGCACCATGACAGATACTGCTTAAAACTTTTTTAAGTTGTAAGAATTTGACTATTTGCTTTGCAGAATACACCTATACCGTAGCTCAAGGCAACACTGGATCCTTAACCCACTGATCGATGCCAGGGATCAAATCTGTATCATCATGTATGCTAGTCAGATTCATTTCCCCTGAGCCACAATGGGAACTCTGTGTTCCTCATTTTAAATGCCCTTGTGCAAAGATTGTTACACTTCGAATTGTGCGATGGAATACTTTGTCACTCATTGCCATTTATTTATTTATTTTTGTCTTTTTGCCTTTTCTAGGGCTGCTCCCGCAGCATATGGAGGTTCTCAGGCTAGGGGTCTAATCGGAGCTGTAGCTGCCGGCCTACCCCAGAGCCACAGCAACTCGGAATCCGAGCCGTGTCTGCAGTCTATACCACAGTTCACGGCAACACCGGATCCTTTAACCCACTGAGCAAGGCCAGGGATCTAACCCTCAACCTCATGGTTCCTAGTAGGATTTGTTAACCACTGCGCCACGACGGGAACTCCACTCATTGCCATTTATAATCGATGCTTTTTTACCACACTTTCTTTGATTATATTGTTCATTCTATCTAGACTATTTCCCTATTTCATTTTCTCCATATTTAGATTTTGATCTGGGTGGTAATTACATGGGTATATAGATACATAAAAATCCATCAAGGCACATATTTAAGATGTGTATAACACCTCAGTGATTTTTTAAATTACCTGTGGTAAAAGTAGAGAAGCTCTTTTACTTGAAGTAGATGTTAAAAATGAATCTGTTATTTTTATTTTAAAAAAATAAATAGGATAGAGAGTCAGATCTCCCTACTCCTGAAGTGTTGCTAGTTGTTAGGAAAATAAATATTTGTTATTTCTGAGTTATTATCCTTATTAGGGAAGGTATAAACTGATAACTTCTATCAGGAGTTTAACATTTTGCTGTAAGAACTCCTTTTTAAGATTTTGATCATATATACATATATATATATATTTTTTTTTTTTCTTTTTGGTCATGTGGAAGTTTCCAGGCCAGGGGTTGAATCAGAGCTACAGCTGCCGGCCTACACCACAGCCACAGCAACCCTGGATCCAAACCGAGTCTGTGACCTACACCATAGTTCATTGCAACACCGGATCCTTACTTCACTGAGCAAAGCCAAGGATCAAACCCTCAACTTCATGGATACTAGTCGGGTTTGTTAATGCTGAGCCACAACAGGAACTCCCAATGTGTGTTTACTTTCAGTTATTTTTACTTTAGAATATTTAAGCCACGAGACCAAAGATAAGCAAATGTCATATTATTATAAATTTGCAAGAAGTTGTCCTATATTTCATGAGACATTATTTTTGATAAGAACTGATAATTCTCTAATATGACATAAAAATTTAAAATTTTGTCATTCTTTTCACTCACTACATAATTACCAAAGTGTTAATTCAGTATTTAGAAAGGTATCTGAAAATTTTCTTTTAATTTTTGTTAAACCTAATGTAATCATATTGCTTTACAGATGGCAGAAGATTTTTTCATTTAGCGTCTGGGGTAAAATTGCAACTTTCTGGAACAAGGCTTTTCTTACTATTATAGTCCTATTGATTGTTCTATTTCTAGGTAAGTACTTGATTCCTTCTTTGACTAAGCTTAACTATAATTGTTATTATCATTATTATTAATGAATTCATTAGTTTTTATTTAAGTTTATGGTGCCTTTGGTATACAGTTGACCTTATGTTATATAGTATATTGATAGCGTATAGACTAGGTAATTGATATATTGATAGGTAATTGATAGATATTACTGTTCTGTATGCTAAGCATACATTTCAGCAGAGTACAATGGTTTTTCATCTCTTTGACATTGTTTTAAGATTTATATGCAGCGATACATAGCCTAGTTTTCAGTTAGCAGTTATACAATTCTTTGTTATTGTAGGGACCTAGGCACCCATAGGGCCTAGCTGTTAGGGAGACAAACAGAGGAATAGAATCAGTAGGCCCTCAAAAGGAGTTTTAGATGTAGGGTGTGAATCTTGATTGAATCCTGATTGAAAAACAACGACACAGACATTTGAAGACTACAAAAATTTGAGTGTGGACTAATTGTTAGATAATATTGAGGCAATTATTGTTAACTTTAGTTGTTATAACAGTGTTATTATTATATAGCAGAAGTCAGCAACCTACAGCCTGCAGACCAAATGCCTATTTTTATAAATAAAGTTTTATTAGAATATAACCACGTGTATTTGTTTATGTATTATCTGTGCATGTTTCCATGAACAGCTGCAGAGTGGGAAAGCTGAAACAGACCATGTGGTCTAAAACCTATCTGCCCTTTATAGAAAACATTTACCAATAGCTGTAACATAGGCGTATATCTTTATTCTTAGGAGCTGCATGCTGAAATATTTAGAAGTAAAGTGTCATTATGTTTTCAGCTTACTTTCAAATGGTTTAAAAAAAAAAAAAAGGACAAGTACAGCAAATATGGCAAAACGCTAACAATTGTTGAATCTATGTGGTGGAAATATGTTTATTATACTAGTTTTTCAGCATATTTGAAAATTCATGATAACAAGTATCTTAGAAATTAGAAGTAGACCTTTAAGGTTCTTGTCAAACCGGAAATTCCATGATTCTAAATAATTACTGTGTTTTTTAGGAGTAGCTGAGAGATTAACTAATTTGTCCGAGATTACCCAGCTACCTCTTGGCACATGAGCCTTTGATACCCGTTGCAGAGTATCTTTTCCCTCAGAATTCCCTTGGAATTATGTTGTGGGTTAGGTAGGTTTTACAGGGGCCGACCTGGGGCCATAACCACCATGGATGCCACTGTTTTGTGAGAAAATGTTTTCACATTCCATACCACCAACCTCTGAAGTGGAATCCTCTTTATGAACTGGGAGTAACTGGTGTGAGAAGGTATGAGTAGGTAATTGTATCAGGGTGTGAATGGGTTTGTGCCTCAGTTTAAAATGTACTTGTCTCATTAATGGTATGTTATTAATGTTAGTGATTGAATCTCCAGTCATAGAAGAAATAACACGAAGCAAGTAAAAAACATTAAGGAAAACAGGTCCCAACTTTGCCACCAGCGAACTAAAACACCTTTGGAATGTCATTTCATCTGAGTTTGGCTTATCAATTTGCAAAGTAAGGAGAGAGGAAATAATCTCTGAAGCTCTTACCAGCTCTGGAAGTATATTGTGACCTTCTAACTCTAAAATTATCATAAGAATTTCTACTGAAAATTGTCACATATCCGTATAAGGAAGGGAAACTTCAGCCAAGTTTCTTTCGGTTACTTATATCAGAAACCAACTCAAGCTCACTTAAGCAAGAAAGGGGAATTTTAAAATAAAATAGAGAGTTGTTTCAGAGCAGCCCAGGGAAGGAAGGAAGCCATGTTCCTAGGCACTGAAGTGTCCTTTTTGTATCTTGGCAGTTCTCCCTGGGTCTACTTCATTCTTCCTTATCTGTCCAGACTCTACTCCCAGGGCACTAAATAGGCATCATACAGTCGCCAAGTTTTGTCACTCCAGCTACATGTATTCACTAGCCATTTCTGAATCCCAGTTCCAATTCTAAGGGAAAAAAATCTGACCAGCTAGCATCAGGTGTCCTGTCCTCATTGGATAAACTATGGCCAGGGGTCAGGGACACAAAGCAGAATCTTGACTACTGGCTGGAGCCTACTTGTGTGGGCAAAGGGAGTAATTAATTCCCAAAGAATCAGAACATAAATGATGAACGCAGGAGCTTTAATCGTGGATGGTAAAGACAGGCAGATAGGGACTTAGCCACAAAGCCTCAGTGTTTCCATTTCACAACAGTAGGGTAGTAACACCTGCTTCCCTGAGGTGTTAGAAGGTTTAAGTGCAGAACGTATGTAAGTACTTAGTCCAGTGTTCTCATCCACTAGACTGCCATTGGTATAAATAATCCAAACCCAGTAGTTTGAATTACTCAAACTTAATTCATCTTTTATTTTGGATTTTTTTTTTCCTTATTGGTTATCTCTCAATAAGGTAATCATTACAAGGTGTTTATGTTCCTCGAGCCGGTACTAACTGAAAAGTGTGAGTGCATCTGTGTGTGTTTTAAAGCAAGTTGGAACAGGCAGAAAGGAAGCAGGAACCCAGGAGAATAAATTTAGTGTGAGCAGAAATGCATCTCAGGAATTTGAAAGCTTCCACAGTGATCCCAGAAAAGACTATTTCCAAGTGACTTATAGAAAACTGACTGTGTCACACCCTCCCCTTATTGTTTCCCCCACCCCACCTTTCAGACATGGGCTCTTCATTATTATGCAAGTGATTCATTCTACAAGTACCTTCTATGACTATTTACATTTATTCTCTGATGGTATTGCTTAATCTTTAGTATTTTTTTGCATAGTGGATTTAGGTATATTATTCATGTTTCATTGCCAAAGAATAACGACCTGCATAGTACTATTTGGTTCCTCTGGCCTGCTCACAATAACTCATAAGTACTATTTTGTTTGTTGTTTTTAGTTGTTTTGTAGTGGTTATCATGCTTTTACTACATTATTGAGGCAATGTGAGAAATGACTAAGCCATTAAAAAAAATGAAATCTTGCCATTTGTGACTATGTGAATGGACCTTGAGGGCATTATGCTAAGTGAAATAGGTCAGAGAAAGACAAATACTGTATGATCTCACTCATATGTGGAATCTTAAAAATGTAAAATAAAATCAAGCTTAATAAATACAGAGAACAGATTGGTAGTTGTCAGGCATTGGGATGAGTGAAATGGGTGCAAAGAGTCAAAAGATTCAAGCTTCCAGTTACAAGTCGTTGTAATATACAACATGGTGACTGTGGTCTGTAATATGATATTGTAGGAGTTCCCCAGTGGGCCTAGTGGATTAAAGGTCTGTGGAGCAAGTTCAGTTCCTGGCCTGGGAACTTCCACATGCTGCAGATGTGATTAAATTAAATTAAATTTTTAAAATGCTGTATTGCATATGAAATTTCCCAGGCTGGAGGTTGAATTGGAGCCACAGTTGAGGCCTACACCACAGCCACAGCAACACCAGATCAGAGCTGAAACTGCCCTGCACTACAGCTTTCAGTAAAGGCTGGCTCCTTAACCCACTGAGTGAGGCCAGAGATTAAACCCGCATCCTCACAGACGTTGTGTTAGGTTCTTAACCCACTGAGCCACAACAGAAACTCTAAGAGTAGATCTTAACAGTTCCTATCACAAGGAAAAGAAATTCTGTAACTATTCATGGTAATAGTTGTTAACTAGTCTTATTGTGTTAACTATTTTATAACATATTGAAAACATTGAATCTTTTTTTTTTCAGTTAGCAACTTAGAAATAGGAAAATTCCTCATTCTGATAAAGAGCATCTGCAAAACCTAGAGCTAGCATCATCCTTTGTCACATTTTGAGAGTTAGCCCCAAAAGCTTCCATGCCTGCCTGCTTGCATCTCTCACAAGCGTCCTGTCCTAATAAATCTATTTCTTGCCTAAAAACAAAAAAAAAAAAAGAAAAGAAAGTTAGCCCCATATATTGGGAGCAAGACAAAGATGTCCACTTTCACTATTTTTACTCAATTAAGTGATAATTTCTTAACCAAGATAATAATAAGTCAAGAAAAAAAAATAGAAAGCAAAAGGATTACAAGTTAAAAATAAAACAGCCCTAGAAGTGCCCTGGTGGTGCAGTGGGTTAAGGATCCAGTGTTGTCACTGCTGTAGGCTTGGGTCACTGATGTGTAAGTTTGATCTCTGGCTTGGGAATTTCCACATACCACGTACATAGCCAAAAAGAAAGAAAAAAAATGAAGTGCATTTCTGTACTATAAGCAGTAATTCGAAAGTGAAATCTTTAAAAATTCCTTTTATAAGTACACTAAGAAGCCTAAAAAAAAAACTTAGAAAAGAACTTTATAAAAGATGTACAAGATCGGGAGTTCCTGTCGTGGCGCAGTGGTTAACGAATCTGACTAGGAACCATGAGGTTGCGGGTTCGCTCCCTGCCCTTGCTCAGTGGGTTAACGATCCGGCGTTGCCGTGAGCTGTGGTGTAGGTTGCAGATGCGGCTCGGATCCCACGTTGCTGTGGCTCTGGCGTAGGCCGGTGGCTACAGCTCCGATTCAACCCCTAGCCTGGGAACCTCCATATGCCGCGGGAGCGGCCCAAGAAATAGCAACAACAACAACAACAACAAAAAGACAAAAGACAAAAAAAAAAAGATGTACAAGATCTCAACAATGAAAGTTACAAAAACATTGCTGGAAGAAATTAAAGAAGGTGAAAATAAGTGAAGATATTTTTATCAGTTAGAAAACTCACTATCATTACAGTGTTTATTCTTCCCAAAATGATCTGTGGATTCAGCTTAGTCCCATTCAAAATACTGGACCTAAAAAGCCTTTACAGTATGTGAATTATATCTCAGTTATATGTCCCAGTTCCTTTAAGTAAGTATCTCCCTCCCCTCCCTTCCTCCCTCTCCACCACCCCTGCCCCACACCCACTCTGTTGTTCTGTTTCTCTTAAGAACTCTAATACATCATCTTAATCAAGTAATCAAATTTAGCAACAAAAAGTATGGGTCAGGCTAAATTTTATGGTATCAGCCATGAAGGATTCTTGCCAAAAGTATTAAACCTGATCCAATCACATCTTTATATCTGATGCCTAGTTTTTTGGAAATACAGGAGTTACTTTTTTTTTGGAAACAAGTTACTACAGTCAGATAAATTACTACACCATAGGCAGATAAATCTAGAATATGTGGACTCTATAGAACAATTGGCCTGTCAATTTAGTCAGTGTCTTTTTGTGTGTATTCTACATTAAAAAGAGGCCAAAGAGACATAAATATATGCAGTGAATGCCCATTATGTAACTCCCAGTTTGAAAAAAAAAATGTATAAAAGGAGTTCCCATTGCAGCTCAGCGGAAATGAAGCTGACTAATATCCATGAGGATGCGGGTTCAATCCCTGGCCCTACTCAGTGGGTTAAGGATCCACTGTTTCCATGAGCTGTGATGTAGACTGGCAGCTGTAGCTCCACTTTGACCCCTAGCCTGGGAATTTCCCTATGCCACCGTTTTGCCCCCGCCCCAAAAGTATAATGGACATTTGGAGAACAAATCAAAAGGCAAATAACCCAATTTAAAAGTGAGTAAAAAAAAAAAAATGGGTAGAGGATCTGAATAGACATTTCTCCAAAGATGATACACAAATGGTCAATAAGCATGTGAAATGATCCATAACACATTAGCCATCAGGGGAGTACAAAACAAAACCGCTTCATACCCATCAGGATGGTTGTAATCGAAAACACAGTTAACACCAGCTACAATGGAAAAAAATTAAAATCATTTAAAAAAAAAACACAGATAACAAGTACTGGTGGAGATGTGGAGAAATTGGAACCATTATACACCTCTTGTGGGAATGTAAACTGATACAGCTGCTTTGGAAAAGTTTGGCAGTTCCTCAAAAAGTTAGATGTAGAGTTGTCATCCAGCAGTTCCACTCCTAGGTCTGTACCAAGAGAAATGAAAACCTGTGTCAGTACAAAAAATTATACATGAATGTTCATGGCAATATTATTCATAATTGCCAAAAGTGGAGAAATAGAAAGTAGATTGGTGTTTACCAGGAGATGGGGGATGGGGAAGGATGATATTCTTATGGAATATAAGGGTTTTTCTTTGGGTTGATGAAAATATTAATGTGAGGGTTACACAACTTTGTGAATATACTCAAAACCACTGAATTATTCACAAATTATACAAAGGGGTAAATGTTATGGTATGTGAATTTTATCTCAATAAAGCTGCTATTTTTTTTAAAGCTCCTGCTGTGGTGCAGCGGGTTAAAGATCCAGTGTTGTCTCATCAGTGGCGCAGTTTCGATCCCTGGCCTGGCACAGTGGGTTAAGGATCCGGCATTGCTGCAGCTGTGGCGTAGGTCACAGCTGTGGCTCGGATTAGATCCCTGGTCTGGGAACTCCCATGTGCCACAGGTGCAGCCAAAAAAATAATAATTAGTTAATTAGAATAGTGGTAAAAATGGCCTTGATTTTCCACCTAGAATCTCTCTCCTGTATGGCAATAACTCTTTCCTGTGAATGCTGATGGCCACATGAAAGGAGCAACCTACTTGGTTAACTCCACTGGCCTTTGTGGGTTTTTTGTCTTTTTTAGGGCCGCAACTGTGGCATATGGAGGTTCCCAGGCTAGGGATCGAATTGGAGCTGTAGCCACCGGCCTATGCCAGAGCCACAGCAACGTGGGATCTGAGCCCTGTCTACGACCTACACCACAGCTCACAGCAACGCTGGATCCTTAACCCACTGAGCAAAGCCAGGGATCAAACCTGCATCCTCATGGATTTAGTTGGGTTCGCTAACTGCTGAGCCATGACAGGAACTCCTCCAATGGCCTTTGTGACTTCTAAGCAGATATATTCCCTAGGACTACAAGAATCCAGTGACTAAGAGTGCACTATAGATGCTATAATATGAAATCTGTTTTCCATTAGAAAGAAGTGATGGCCTTTGTGACTTCTAAGCAGATATATTCCCTAGGACTACAAGAATCCAGTGACTAAGAGTGCACTATAGATGCTATAATATGAAATCTGTTTTCCATTAGAAAGAAGTGATTCCCCTGAATCTAAAGGCTTAGCAGAATTAAATGCGTCAAAGAGCAGCTATCTGAACATTTCCAGGAGCAGGTGCCATCCACAAGCCAGTTGGGAGACCATGTGCCACCATAGATCAATCTCATTTTAACCCATCTATGTCAGTGGAAACATCAGTGTAATCAACTATTTCTAAAATCTCAACAATTTAATAAATAATTTAAAGTAATAGTGTACTATATATAAAATAAATAAGGACCTCCTGTATAGCACAGGGAACTATATTCAATATCTTATGATAATCTATAATGAAAAAAATGCATAAGAATACAAATATATAACTCAATCACCTTGCTGTACACCTGAAATTTTGAGAATCAACTATACTTCAGCTTTAAAAAAAAAAGTGAGGGGGAGTTCCTGTCATGGCACAGTGGAAATGAATCCGACTAGGAACTGTGAGGTTGTGGGTTTGATCCCTGGCCTCAGTGGATTAAGGATCCAGCATTACCATGAGCTGTGGTATAGGTTGCAGATGTGTCTTGGATCTGGTGTTGCTGTGGCTATGGCATAGGCTAGCAGCTGTAGCTGCAATTCAAGCTCTAGCCTAGGAACCTCCAAATGCTGAGGGTGCAGCTCTAAAAAGACAAAAGACCAGAAAAAAAAGGGGGGGAATAATAGATATAATAAAATACTAGTGCAATAAGAGAAATGAGATAGTCTCCTGGAATTGGTCGTGGTGGGATATATGTTATTGTCAATAGGTTGAATTTTAACCAACCTGTTAGGGCTAGAAAAAGTAAAAGATAATAGATGCAGTATAGCTAGAGGTGAGAGCGCAGTGATGGTGAGTACCAGATGAATAGTAAAAAGCAAAATGCAGTGACATTCGAAGTTTACCACTATCCACTTACTGAGTGTGATACCCTCCCAGGTACTGCAGAGGAAAGACAGAGAGCCTCCACCTAAAGTAGTCCATTGTCTAAAAGTTTGGTCAGTTATTCTAAAACTGCTTCCCATTTTAATAATAACTTTGTATTCTTTAAAGCTGAAAGTAATATTTCCTTCTTTTTCTCTAATAGATGCTGTAAGAGAAGTAAGAAAGTATTCCTCAGCTCATGCCATTGAAAGGAGCTCAGCTAGCAGACCTGCTGCCTATGAACATACACAAATGAAACTCTTTAGGTCTCAAAGAAATCTTTACATTTCTGGATTTTCATTATTTTTTTGGCTGTAAGTTGCCTTTTTAAGCACAATTTTAAAACATGATTTATGTTTCTCATTTTTTTCTGCCTATTTTATATAGATTTTTTTTCTTCTGGGCTATTTCGTCTGCTAACATCTTTATAAAAGAACTCAGATGACACACTCAAATATTACATCATAGTCATGGCTTGTAGGTTTGATAGGCCCCTAAGGCCCTGCATGGTCTGGCCCCTGCTTCTCTCTGGAGCCTCCTCTCATACGCTTCTCTGACATGTTTGCCGCGTTCCACCCACACTGCCCTGCACTGCTCGTTTGTTCATTCATTCATTCATTCATTCTGCATCAGAGTTCTGATTGTATACCTAATTCCTTTCTGCTTTAGGATCTTCATGCCAGCTTTTCCTTCGGCACAAACTCTTCCCTTTCCTCTTTCTCTGGCTAATTTCAACTCACCCTTCAGCCCCTTTCTCAGGAAAGCTGAGATCCATAAGCAACATTCCCCCATAGTAGGTGCGTCTCCTGTTGTACACTCCCACAGAATGTGTGGTATATGTACTTTTCAAGTGTCATTCATTGTTTTTTTTTTTCTTTTTAGGGCTGCACCCACGGCATATGGAGGTTCCCAGGCTAGGGGTCTAATCAGAGCTGTAGCTGTTGGCCTGTGCCAGAGCCAAAGCAGCACGAGATCTGAGCCACATCTGCTGCCTACACTCCAGCTCATGGCAATGCCAGATCCTTAACCCACTGAGCGAGGCCAGGAATCGAACTTGCATCCTCATGGATGCTAGTCAGATTCATTTCCACTGCACCACAACAGGGACTCCTTAAATACTGCTTTAACTCTTGCCTCCCCAACTAGAACCTAATCTCTTTGAGAGCAGTAACTGTGTCTTGTTTCCTGCCAAGTCCCCAGGGCCTAGCACAGCATTTCACACTTAACCAGTCCCTGAGAAAATAATCTGTTGAATGAATAACTGAAGATAATGATTAGTACTGCTAACAATGGAAGTTACCCATAAATAGAAGTCAGTGAATAGTTTTTAGGTTTGGCCAGCCTCACATAGTGCTCTTTAAATAGCAAATTTTGAACTGAGGTAAAATTAAAATTCTTCCTAGCCCTGCCACACTGAAATTCAGTTTTCTATTTCTCCTGGCCAAAGGCCTCTACAAAGAAAATAGGTACCACTGAATCTTCATTACAAATGCTAGTCTTCTAGCAAAGATTTTTTTTTTAAAAAAATGAGACATAGGCTTGTTTTGACTAGAAGTCTTGGATTAAAAATAGGTATATATTTCTGGAGGTTCCCCTGTGGCACAGTGGGTTACATGTCCATGTCTTTGGGAGGCATGGGTTTGATCCCCAGCCCAGTGCAGTGGGTTAAGGATCTGGCTTTGCTGCAGCTGTGGCGTTGGTTCAACCTGCAGCTCAGATTCGACCCCTGGCCTAGGAACTTGCATATACCATGAGTGAAGCCAAATATATATATTTATACATATATGGTTTTTTCCCTTAAACATCACCCGCCTCCACACCCATACCCGAAGGGGAGTCACTGGATAATTACTGCTTAAGGTCGCAGTTTCTGATACACTACTCTGACATTTTTTTATTTTCTTAGAGTGTTGAGACGCCTGGTTACCCTTATTACTCAGCTGGCAAAAGAGTTATCAAACAAAGGAGTACTTAAAAGTCAAGCAGAAAGTACCAACAAGGCTGCCAAAAAATTCATGGAAGAGAATGAAAGACTAAAACGGGTATTTAAATTTTCTTCTTAAAATCTAATATGAATGTTGTTGATATTCCCAAGGGGTGTTAGAGTATTTTTCAGCACCAAAAAGAGAATTTTCATAGTTGATAAGTAGAATACCGTGATAACAATATTCTATGAAAGTATGTTTCAGAAGTATTTTATTATCTTTAGATTTGTGTTTTCTCACAGTTTCCCTCCATAGTAGGTTAACTCCATTGGACCTACTTCCTGTGATCCAGGGAGAAAACAAGTGTTTTGAGAGGATGAATTTTAATTCCTTTGTTACCGTCAGTTTTACTTAATTACCTAAAGCAAGTTTTAATAAGTCTCTATGTTTCCATTTCCCTTTTGGTTAAATTATTTTTAAGCCCTTTTTTTTTTTTTTGTCTTTAAATGATGTTTGTGTAGGAAGCAGAGGGAAATAGTTGACGTAGATTGATAACTGCATATGATATTTTAAATCTTTAATTTGGTTCTGTTGCTGATAATTCTTTGAGAACGCCATGTTGTCTTTCTCCTGCTGCTCAGAGTGTGTATCAGGTGATGTTTTCCACATTAAGTAAAAAGAACAAATGGAATATACAAAATTACTTTGAGTATTTTTTTCTTAAGTTTAAAATTTAGAGGTCAGATCTCATAGCTTGTTTTCAGTTCATACTAGGCCCTATAAGTTTTCCTTGAAATACTTTCTTTGTCTGCTTAAAAAAGGAATCAGGAGATCCCTTCGTGGCTCAGTGGAAACGAATCCAACTAGTGTCCATGAGGACACGGGTTCGATCCCTAGCCTCGCTCAGTGGATTAAGGATCCGGTATTGCCATGAGCTGTGGTGTAGGTCACAGATGCAGCTGGGATTCCTGGCATAGGCTGGCAGCTGTAACTCTGATTCAACCCCTAGCCTGGGAACTTCCATATGCCACAAGTGCAGCCCTTAAAAAACAAAGAAAGAAAGAAATGAAAAAAGAACCGGTAGAACTATTCCTAAAATAATGCAATAAGGTTATTTCCCTACTATAACTTAATGAAGTACAAGCAGTCTATATATTAGACCAAGTTATATTTATGTAAAAAGTATTGTGAATCCAGGAGTTCCCATCATGACTCAGCAGTTAACAAACCCAACTAGCATCCATGAGGACTTGGGTTCGATCCCTGGCATTGCTCAGTGGGTTAAGGACCTGGTGTTGCCGTGAGCTGTGGTGTAGGTTGCAGACACGGCTCGGATCCCGAGTTGCTGTGGCTCTGGCGTAGGCCGGCATCTACAGCACCAATTGGACCCCCTAGTCTGGGAACCTCCACATGCAGCAGGTATGGCCCTAAAAGCCAAAAAGCCAAAACAAAAAAAAAGGCGTTGTGAATCCAACAGTAGAGAATTATCCAAGTTCTAAAAGAGAATTATCCAAGTCCTAAAAATTATTCCGGCCTCTTAGAGAAAAGAACTGTAAGCATCACCTTTCACTAGTTGTAAATGAATTAGCTGTTACATAGTACAATATAAAACTTTCTAAAACCTATTAAGGCAAAACTCATTGCAAAAAAAAAAAAAATATTTTTGATGCTATAGTGTCATGGTCATCTACTCAAACCCATGTTTTACCTATGTTGTCTGGTTATTTCCACTGCAGCAAAAAGGTAAAGTCCTTTTTTCATAGAAACAGGATTGAAAAATGTTTCTTTGGGTTGATTATGACCAGCATCTTTTAAGGAAACTTTTAGAGAATAAGCACTCGTTTATTACTTTGTTTTGAAGAGACACTGATCCATATATGTCATGTAATTTTTCCCTTCATTGTAAATACAGGTCTGGGAAATCAAGCTGTTGGGTGTTTCTGTATTCAGAAGCAAGCGATAGTCACTGGAGTGTTTCACCAGCACAGTCAGCCTCGTTTTGTACCTTAATATTATTTGCTTCATTTTCTATCCTTTGATCTCATTGCACGAAACAAAAACCTCAAGGCCTCGGTTAATATATGACCGCTAAACTCAAAAGCACACAGCCTTGTATTTGTAGATTTACGATGTATTGGTCTTGATTTAAAATTACACCCATCATGTTAATTAGTTGTAACTACTGTCGAACACTGCTTTTTTCCCTCATATTCTTTAGGAGTTTTCCTCTTACTCTTGAGCTCTAAAAAAAAAATGGAAAGTGTTTTTGTAGTTTGGGTGCTATTATTTTTCTCTGTATATAGTGTATGTCTATAATTAATGTACTTAAATCATTAAATTAGTCTTGTCCTTCAGAAAAAAGCACCTTCCACAAAACATTTCTTTTGAGATTGTTTTCAGAACCAGTCACTAACTTGCAAGGAAATTTATTTCATGATTACTGATTATTTGTTCCGCCACAATTTCTTCCTTTTTTTTTCCCTCTCCTTTGGTCCCGTGGTTTCCTGATTCCCTGCTTCTGCATTATCTGTGCTCAGTCAGTGGCTCTAGATACACAATAGGTGCACAGATAAACCAGGCTGAAGCTAGTACACATCAGAGAGAAAGTCTGCAACCTGAATATAAATATCGGTGCCCAAAGTGTAACTGGTTGACCAGTAAGGGACATAGGTCAGAAGGTCAAAAATGACTTCTTTTTCAAGACATGTTTTGAAATACCAGCTGAGAAAGGATAAAATTGCTAAAACATCCCTTCATTCTCCATCAGAGACACATTATCTAATGGAGAGTGCTCTGCCCTAAAGCCCAAAAGACTTGGGTGCCAGTCCCAGTTCTGCCAGTAATTAGCATTGTGACCTGGGGCAAGTCACATTATTTCTTCTGGGCTTCAAGTTATAAATAATAGCTAAGATTGTTCAAATGCTTCACAGTAAGGTATTAACGCTTTCAATTGCTGCAACAACCCTATGAGGCCGGTACTGTTGTTATCTGCATTTTATAGATGAAGTAACGGAGGCACAGAAAGGTTGACTTGCACAAAAATCATTCTGCTAATAAGAGAAAGAACTCAGGTTTCAATCCAAGCAGGCTGCCTCTAGAATCCGCACTCTTAACCACAGTATTTCATGCCCTTCAATCAAATGCCAGCCTATGAAATGACTTGCAGATGGTGCTTGGGACCCCTTTCTGTTCCAATACTCATTTAATGAAATAATTACGAAAGACCAATTAACTTTTAATTTAGCTACTTTAATATAACAGCAGTGACAGAGCTTTACCTCTTTATTTTTTTCGGGGGCCACTTACCAAGGTGGGAAATGTAAGTGGGACACTGAACACGTGCATTATTGTAACTGGTAACTATTGAATTTCAGATTCCGGAGCTCTTGGTCTTTCTCTAGCATCAAGTTACACATAATAAAGTTGAACAAGTTTATAGGTGCAGTAATGAAAGCTTATTTACAAGACCAACACAAAATCCAACTTTTCCAAGTCAGTGACATATAATAATTCAAGCAGTCAGTGTAAACATTCCTGTAACTCAGTCACTCTCTTCCAATTTGGGCAATCACTGGAGACTTTGTGAACTGAAATCGGTGAAGTAACAGGATTGTTTTGAACTTGAAGTAGTCAACAAATTTATAAAGACTTGGAGGGTTTTTTCCTAGTTTCTACTCTTTGAAAAAATTTTTTGTTGTTTTTTAATTTTGAAGATACGAGACTTCTTTGGTTTTAATAGGTACTTGAGTCCTTTATCTCCTAAAAAATTTTCCTGGAATTATGTAATATATTCATGTAAGCTTTAATTCCCCCTTTGGATCTACTGAATCTCCTTTATAACAACAGTAGTACTAGTAGTGCTGTATTTTATCTTGTGGTATAGTATTTATGCTTGTCTTATCCTTTCTGTTAGATCAAAGTTACCTGAAAGCGGAAACCATATTTCTCTTATGTTTTTATTCTTTATAGTACTAGCATTGTAAAATATTTGCATAGGAGTAGCAGTATTCAACAGAAATTTGTGAGTTTTGTTTAATATATCAGCTTATGTTAGAAAAGGAATCACTGTGCAGTGGAAATTCTTTTCTGTTTAAAATTGCCCTGAGTTGCTTTTTTACCTGACTGTGGGAGCCTTCTGTATCAAATTGCTGCCACTTTGTTTAGTCAAATAACCCACACCAGTATGTACATGTTCTGTTTTTTAAACTTTAATCTAATTTGCCTTTCTTGGTAGCTTAACATCTTAAAATTTCTTTTAGATAAGTCAGCTCCTTAATTCTATTAACAGTAATGGTTTCTATCTGGACATACAGATTATGAAATGTTTACTCAATGATGTTTTTATTTTAGTCGTATTTTACTGTTCAGATCTTAATTTTTCTTGCCTAGAAAAGATAAGCCTCAAACATAAAATAAGTGTTTGAAAAGCCAGAATAGATTTGAAAATATAAAGAACATTATAAAGGAGTAACTGAATAAAAGCAATTTGGAGACTGTTCAATGAAAATTAGGTAGACTTTTCCAAGCATAGAGGTGGCCCAGTCATTCTCCACTTACCCATCTCTATCCTCCACTTATCCATCTTTATCCATTATAAATTCATCTATATAAAACTCTTCTGAGTAGACAGCTCTGCAATGGGAACACAGTGGCTTTCCAATTAATATTATCTTCAGAACAATGTTTTTTCTTTAGATTTACATCACTCAGTTAAGGAAAAGACATTCACATTATTTATCTGAATATTTTTGAAAATACAATTTTAATTTAACTTAACCAGAAATGCTTGTTATTTTCATTTCAGAGATTTTAATCATAGAAGAAATTTTGTATGTGTGTTTGCCTAGTATCAAGTTTCTGTTAGCAAAAGTACATTTTAGAAAAGTATAAAATACTGAAAAGGACAAAGAATAAAATAAAGACTAGTAATTTAAAATATGTTATTCAGCTCTTTTCCTGGAAGAATGTCTGACTGTTGCAATCCAAGCTTACTTCTTTCTATAACTCTCTTTTCTGATAGCTTTTGAAAAACTATGGCAAAGAAGAAGATCACATTTTGGAAGAAGAAAATAAAAAACTAGTCGAAGACAAGGAAAAACTGCAAACTGAATTAAAGAAGGTTTCAGATGGTAACGGTGTATGCGTGTGCAGAAGTAGAAAAAGTATCATGATATTTTATGCTACTACACTTCATTGTTTTCCCCAAAACAAAACTAATGGCTAAATGTTCTTCTGGCTAAAACAGTGAGTGACCTATTTATAAATTCCTGCTCAAATATGAAGATAAAACATTGTTTCAGCCAAGAGAAACATGCTCTGTTATGCAAAAAAACATGTAGGTGTTTCAGATCTGTGTTGTAAATACAGATGTTCCTGCCTTAGCAAAAGAGCTATATGTTCCTAAAGAGTTGCTTGTAAACACATTTTTGGAAAATGAATCACCTTTTTCCATCATAGTGTATTGCTTCTTTGAAAGAAGCAACCACAGGGGGACAGTTTTGGTTACAGGAAAATACCTGGCTTATCGCAAGCTCTCATATTTTCTACCTGCCAGAAAACGTTCCTTGAAAGAGATGGCTGGGGATAGAGTAAGTCACAGTCTGGGATGTCAGCTGAGAGTTTGAACATAGCATTCCAAAAGACATTTCAGTGAGGGCTTGGGCTAGGGCGTCCCAACACCATTTCACTGAAGGCAGCTATTTCAGTTTTCTTCATCTTATTCGAGAACAAGTTATTATTGCCTGGGGCCGCAGAGCACAAACAAGTAGATACCACAAGGCCATTGGCATTCCAGGAAGCTCGGAATAAAAGTTTATGGCTCGATCCCTGAGCAACATTCCTGCGTCTGACAGGCCTGATTTAGTCCAGACACTGGGGTAACTCAGCCAGAGTCAAGACGATGATCAGTGCAAAGACCTTCTCCAGTTTCAGATCTCTTCCACTACTTTATGTTGCAAATGAACTGGAGAATGGTCAGTGACTGAATCAAAGACTTTCTTTATGCCGTTTGTAAGGCTGGATTTTTTAAAAAATAGGCCTCTGTATAATTGACATTTCTATACTATAACTTGCTGGTATTGATTATCTATTTAAATTGTTTGGGTAGGGTTAAGTTCACCAAGATATATTTGAATTTGAGATGGAAGGCCTAAAGATAAAAGCTAATTCTGTTTTTAAAAGCATCCATAGGGTATTTCATATGATATGAAATATATAGTCATTTTCCTCCTTATTTAAAGTAAAAAGAAAATCATTTAGAGGCCATAGGTTAAAAAATTAACCTTCTAGACAAGGGTTGATATATGGTTGGTATAGTATAGCCCAAAATTCTAAATCCTGTAATAGTTTGCACTGTTGGCTCTTCTGCATTTCCAAAAGATTTGGAACATGACCATGAAGTTTTAACATTTGTATGAAAATAAATTTAGTAATCAGACATTTCAGAAGAGAAATAGTGTTCTTTTTTTACCCAGCACAAAATATTGCTGCTAATCCTTCTGAAGAATGCAAGGGACTATTTCCAAAATGCCTTTAATTAGTTTAAAAATTATTATAAATTCTTGCCTTCTTTTTTTCATATCTGTCAAGGATCCTTTTCCTTATGTTGTAAGCAGAGTAGTACAGACAAGAAAAGCTTAACACCTCTCTTAACCCTGGCCAGCTTAGTTTTTCTCCCTTTGCCTTTCAAAAATTCCACTTCTGAGATACTTTGAGCTTTAACCTCACAAGTCTGATGTATAACTCTAAATTCATATTATTTTGATTAATGTGAAGAAACTCAATATTTCTTGAACAGGTAATTCAGATATTTGGAGAAAATGAACTCTTTGATAATATAGGCATTTTGTTTATAATCTGATAACAAGAGATACCAAGTTTCTGTGTTTGAAGTGTAGACTGCAAAACTACCTTCAAAGTGTTGAGGTAAAAGCAGATTTTACCTGTTTGGGTATGTCCTGTTTGGTTCCTGCAAGATATGTAGTATTTTATGAACACATTTCATTTACCCAGAGTTTTTATTTTAGATAACATTATTACTGACCTTGAGAAGATCAAGATTCCATTTTTTTTTTTGGTCTTTTTGGGGCTGCACCCATGGCATGTGCACCCCAGGCTAGGGGTCGAATCAGAGCTACAGTCACTAGCCTATACCATGGCCACAGCAACACGGAATCCGAGCCATGTCTGCAAGCTACACCAGAGCTCATGGCAACACTGGATCCTTAACCCACTGAGCGAGGCCAGGGGTTGAACCCACATCATCATGGATCCTGGTTGGGTTCGTTAACCGCTGAGCCACGAAGGGAATTCCCCAAAGTTCTATTTCTAAAGGAAATATAACCCTGGCTATGTTGTCCTGGCCTATACCAGTCAAATCCATTCATTGAGACAAGAACTAAGAAATTAATTATACAAGATTTGAATGAATTCAGCAGCACAGTGCTTTGTACATAGTACCATTCAAATATATTTATTGATTTCTAAAAGTGAGGCTGACAGTGCTTTAAGAATTGTTTCAGAAAGTTTCTTTATATTTGATAACTGAGTAGAAAAGCAATGTAGTTTATTTTTTAATAGAGGTAAATAGAGAGTTTTCCATATGAATTGTATATGGAAGTTCCCAGGCTAGGGATCAGATTGGAGCTTCAGCTGCAGGCCTGTGCCACAACCCACAGCAACACCGGGTCCGAGCCACATCTGTAGCCTATTCTACAACTTGTAGCAACATCAATTTGCCAGTTCGTTAATTACTGAGCCAGGTCAGGAATTGAACCCAAATCCTCACAGAGGCAACATCAGGTCCTTAGCCCACCGAACCACAACAGGAACTCTTGGTGTTTCTTTACATGAAACATTTTTTCCAAATATATTAGTGGAAGCAAAGCATGAATCCAAATGTCTATTTAAACTGATTCACCCCAAGTTGGAAAAGTGTTATTCTGATGGCAGGTAATAAGGGCACTCAGTCTCTCAGTAGTGCGAGTATCCCCATCAGTTTTTACCACCAGCTCAGGATTTTGACCAGAGTTAGTAAATTACCTGTGCTTCAGTGCAATACTGTGACCCTAGTGAGCCAAAAGAGAGTGTGCATGGCCCAAAGCACCCAATTTACACTCAGGACTAACTTAGTCAGGCGTAAAGACCTGATCTGTTGTTTTTAATGATCTGTTTAATGGTAACTCTGATGTCCCAGTGTGTGGAGTAATTGGGAAAGGGCACTGCCATGAATAATGAGAACTTAAGCTCTGAAGAATTTATAAAGTTCACAAGCTCTCATAGAACAGACATTATATGTAGTGGAAAATCTTCTGATGTCCAAGAAGAATGACTCCAAAGGACTCTTCTAGGAGAGCTCCCCTGTATTTATTCTTAATACTTTAGCAGAGTTTATTCTTAAAACTAGAGGAAGTATATGCTGTACAGTCATTGCTTGTGTTCAGGCAGTGGTAAAAGTAGATAGGATTTTAAAAGTGAATGAGTTGTGTATGGAAATGTCTCCTTCTCATTCCTTGAGGAGCAAAAGTATATCCATAATATGCCACATTGAAAGTTGTCAGGGCTGCCAGTCTAATAGTGGAGGCTGAGTACTATTCTAGTGTACTTGTCCTACATAAAGGGCAAAGAAAAAGACCAAAAAAAAAGTGAGGCAAATTCCTTGACCCTGCCCTTATTCTTTGGTACTTTTTTCTTCCTTCCTTTCCTTTTCTTCCTTCCTTTCTTTTTCTTTCTATCAGCAATTTTTTAGGAACTTTTCAAATAATATATTCATTGTAAGATCATTTAACATGGAACATAATTTAAACTGTCCTTAAAAAGCATGCCTATTGAGGATAAAGCAAATTTTGTTTTATTTCTTTTTCTTCCAGTTTTATTGAAATTTATTTGACATACGGCACTATATGTTTAAGGTCTACAGCATAATAAATTGACTTACACGCATCATGAAGTGATTACCACAAAAAGTTTAGTGAGCATCCCTCTCAAATAGGTACCAAAATAAAGACAGAAAAAAGTTTTTCCTTGTGGTGAGAACGCTTAGGATTTACTCTCTTAACAACTTTTATGTATAAAATACAGCAGCGTTCAGTGTATTTATAATGTTGTACATTATAGCCCGAGTCCTTACTTAGCTTATAACTAACTGGAAGTTTCTACCTTTCAACTATGTTCATCTGAGTCTCCTCTCCCCACCCCCAACCTCAAGTAACAACAAATCTGGTCTCTCCCTTTTTTTAAATTCTCTTGTTTTTTTTTTTTAAATTCCTCATACAAGTGAAATCATACAGTGTTTGTCTTGCTCTGACGTAATTCATCTAGCATAATATACTCTGGGTCCATCCATGTCATCACAAATGGCAAGAGTTCATTCTTTTTTGTGGCTGAGTAGTATTCGTGTGTGTATGTCAGACTTTTTTATCCATTTTATCTACTGGCAGGCATTTAGGCTGCTTCCATATCTTGCTATTGTGAATAATATTGCAGTGAACATAGGGGTACATGTATCTTTTCTAAATAGCGTTTTAGTTTTCTTTGGATAAATACCCAGGAGTAGTACTTTAAAGCAAATTTTAAATGGTACCTAAATAAAATGTATACAAGCAAAACAGAAACTGTGGGTAAAGGTTCATTCTCTGTGCCTAAGTATTGGCAACATATAACAGGGATCTTAGAGTTGGACTAGGAAATGGAATCTTCTAACACTACTTAAACTAGTTTATCAACTACAAGGTTTCATTTATTCAACTCTGAACTAGTTTATTCAGTTCTCTTCCTGGATATGCTTCCAAAACACCATGGCTGACCTTGAAAAGAACTAGCATTCTAGCATTTCCTTTTACAGGCCAACTTTCCTATCCTTAAAGATGTTAGAGTTTGTAAAAGAATCGTCACCCCCAATAAACAAGTCGTGCTAACATAGGGACCAAGGAATGAAAATATTTGAGGTGCATTATGAGAGAAATTCAAGATCCAGATAAGAGAGAAAAATTACAAGATAACTACTATTCTATGTACCAGTAACCCCAAATTCCTGCCTCTTTAGTCTTAAGCAAGAATAAGACCTAAAGCTTTTTATACAAAGTTAAAACTGTGAGGTTTCTAGTTCCATATAGAGGAACTATTTGAGCCATCTATCTATCTGAAAATAAATTCCCAGTGTTCCCTTGCAGTGCAGTGGGTTAAGGACCCAGTATTGTCACTAGGGTGGCTCAGGTCACTGCTCTGCCTCATGTTCATTCCTTGGCCTGGCAACTTCCACATGCCACAGGCACGGCCAAAATAAGTAAGTAAGTAAATAAATAAATAGATTCTCAAAGTCTTAACCTAAGCATATTTTACAGTTGCAAACTCTTGTTGGAGTGAACTATCTTTTTTTCAATAGATGACTCTATTTAATATGATCCTAAGTGATTTTTTCTTTTCTTTTCTTTTCTTTTATTTCTCTCTTGGCCACCCCACGGCATACAGAGTTCCCTGACCAGGGATCAGATAAAGACGCAGTTGATCTGTGCCATAGTTGTAAGCTACACCTCAGTTGGCACCATGCCAGATCTTTATCCCACTGTGCCAAGCCAGGGATCAAACCTGCATCCTGATGCTGCAGAGACACCACCAATACCATTGCACTACAGCAAGAAGTCCTAAACTGTTTCTTTCTCTTCTTTACTTTTTTTCTCTTCCCTTCCTTTCTTTCTTTCTTCCACCCTTGCAACATGTAGAAGTTCCCGGTCCAGGGATCAAACCCAAGCCTCAGCAGTGACAATGCCAAGGAGGGAACTCCAAACTCAACAGTCTTTAACTTGCAGTTATATCGAAGCCACCAGCTTATTTTAAAATTTGTAATCCTTTAAAAAACTTGGTAGGAGTCCCCACTGGCTCATTGGGTTAAGGATCTGACATTGTCTCTGTAACAACTCAGTTGCTACTTAGACACAGGTTCGATCCCTATCCCGGCAGAGTGGGTTAAAGGATCTGGTGTTGCTGCAGCTGTGGCATAAGTCACAGCTGTGACTCTCAGATTCAATCCCTGGCAGGACTCCATGTGTGTGGGTGTGACCAAAAAAAAAAAAAAAAAAGTGGTTTTAGTCATTTTTTTGCTTTATGGCCTTTTAAATGAGTTTTTATTATTTGAATAAGAAAAAACATATTTTCTGATAACTCCTATGGAAGTTTCTGCTTCTTTAACATCTCCTTTCCTTCTTTTATTAACTGAAAAATAAAAGTCCCATGTTTTGAAAGAATAGCATAGTTTGACAGATGTGGCTATAGATCGTATATAATTTATAGAATATCAGTTATTTAAAACTGACCCATCCTTTTAGTCAGGTTTTACCTTTTAAGGTTTTTTTTAAAAATAAAAGATATATTGACATTTATTAGTTTATGTTTCTCCACATGCAGTTTATGTTATTATTAAACTAGAAGAAGGCTTTCTTGCTGTGGACTACTTTCACCTTTCTTTTCTGTGAGCTTTTTATCTGTTTCCAGGCCTGTACATGTAAAATAAACTGTTTTAGTGTCATCCTGTGACCAGAAGGCAATAGCTACAGGGATGATAGTAACTTGAGACAGAAATTCAAGGATATCTTTCCATTGACAAAACCAGCAGGCATAACTGATGCTACCTGAGGAGAAGCTTTTATCAGCTCCCTGAGGGGCATTAAAGCAAGAGAAAACAGTCTCTTCCCTGAAGAGCTTATAGCCCAGATGGATTGATCCAGCATATACACATAAACTGACAACAATTTATTTCTTGCCCTGTATGATATGAATTAGTTTACTAAAAAACATGGAGTGGTGCAGCCCTAAAAAAACAAAAACCACCATGGAGTGGAGAATGCCGAATGCACACTGAATAACAGAAATGTTCCAGATGGTAAGGATGTAATCAAGCATAGTTCTCTATGTTGATGGACATACAGATAGGATCAGCTTGTGCCAGGTTTGTGTTTGCTGCCAAATAACGTATAGAAATTAAGCTGGACAACTCTGCTCTGAAAACACTTCTGAAAAGCAGTCACCTGGGAAAATGAGCTGGAAAATGAAAGAAGGAAAAACCTTCTCTTCCTGAAGCAAAATCTCATTGCAGCACCCCTGACTGTAGAGCCTTTGTTCTTTTTCCTTGAGGAAAATTGATAGAGATAAAATGGGGAGCTTCTTAGGAGGTTTCTTAAAATTTCCAGTATCAGTTAGATCCTTCTCCTCTCGTGTTCAGATGTTTTATAATTCTTTTGACTATGTTTATAATCTAAGAGAAAGTGTTAAGACTCTTAAGTGTGTTTTAGGACAGGGATCAGCAAACTATGGCCCATGAGCCAAATCCAGCCTACTGCCTTGATTTTAGAAATTAACTTTTATTGGAACAAAGCCGTGATCATTTGTTTACGTATTTTCTGTGACTGTGGAGTTAAGTACACTGGACAGAGTCCACAAAGCATAGAAAGCTAAAAATATTTACCATCTGGCCCTTTACAGAAGTAGTTTACCAACCCCTACTAAGGGTCTTCAAATAAAGAATAATACCTTTTTCAGTATAAATGAGATGATAGGGAAGAGATTGGTTTCTGCTGTTACTATTGTTATAAAATTTGCCGTGCACCTAAGTGCTTCTTGAATGTTGATCAGATAATTTAAGAAATTATATATGCTTATATATGGTAAAACTAGTTTTTATACTCAAAGTAAATTGACTCATTCACTTCTCATATATAATGGTTTGTAAATTCTTCTGGAGTCTATGTGTTCCTTGTGCATACACATGAAATTGCTTTATAAAGCATAGCCTTTTCAAAGCAATTTGTATAAGCTATGCCTACACAGTGTTCTGCCTAAAATGTACATCCTGACTTTTAAGTGCAAAGCAGGCACATTAATGTAATCTGTAATTACTCTTTGCTAAATAACAGAGCCAAAATTGTTTTCTTAAATACATTACTTAGCAACCTAACTAAGATTAATGAAGGAAGTCTTTATGCATATATTGATGTTTCTTTCGCCAACAATGTAACAGTGGGGCTGATTTAATTTATTAAATTAGAAAACCTACTCATCAGTTCCCTGGCCCAGAGTGCCAGTAATCTTTATAAGTATCAGCATGCCTTAAGTCCATGTCTTTTCTAAAACCCAAAAGCGCTTTACCCATAAACCTCATTCATGTTCGCAGTAACCCAGAGGGTAGGCCTGCGCACACCAGTATACCCAGTGATGGTGGAGAAGTTGAGACACGTGCAAAAAAGTCATTCATTTCCCCTTTGTTATTTGCATGTGAAAAATAAAGCTGTCTTTGGTTTTATTCATTAATGTTACTCTCTAATTATTTGGGCAGCTTTGTTTCTATTCCAGAAATGTCTTACTCCTCCTCTTGCAAAGTAGGCAGTCTTCTAAAGCATGTCCTAGTTTAGTCTCTCCGCCATTAGTTTGCCTTCTTTGCCACTAAAGCAGTTTTTCAACACCCCAGATCTGATTATGCCTGTGCACTATTTAAAACTTTCTCTTGGTTCCTGTCACCTTTAAGCTCTTCACAATGGCACACGTGGTCTTCTGTGATCTGTCCTCCAGTGTCATCTCCAGTTGTGCCTGCCCCCACTTTGTCCGGTCTAAATTTTATCCTTCTCCTTTATTAAATATGGAAGTTTCTAGTTCTCCTGCGGTGGTGTTTCATCACTTTTCACCTCTTCCCAGGACTGCAGGTCTGTCTGCCTCTAATATTTTCTTCTTTACCCTCCAATAGCTTGTGCTCGTCCTTCAGCTCCTCGTTGCTACCTCTAAGAAGCCTCCCTGAAACTCTCTCGCTTCAAGCTGGGTTGAGTGGCCTTCTTCTGGACCTCTGTATTTCCTTGTGATTACTTACTTAATAGTGTACACTGTTGAAATTTTTGTTTGTTTCTTTGTCTTTCTTACTTAGATTATAAGTGCTGTGAAGAGAGGGACTACATCTAAGTCAGCTCTTTGTCCCACCTTGCACCTAGTGTTCCAGGCCTAGTATTCAATAAATACTAATAAATTTCACCCCGAAACCCTATTGCCCTCTCTTCCCTCATCCAATTTAAGTTTCATAGTTCATCATAATTAGTCTCCTGTAAACTGCATCCCTCCTTCCCCTCCTTCCCCTCTCCCTTACCTCTCCCTCCTTCCTTCTTCACTCCCCTCCTTTCTCAAGGACCTAGCTTGTGATGGTCAGATATCCATCTACTTGGTACCTGTGCCTAAACATGTCAGCATTGCCGAAGGAACTACTTCTTTTAAATAATGGTCACTGCATTCAAGCGGGCCCTCAACACTGGCAGTCCTATTGCACTTCTCTAAAATCTTCGCTTTTTCAACTCTCCAAATCTAGATCTTCTCATCTCACTTCTAAATTCTAAATCATTGGGCACAAAGAATTAATAAAAAAACATCTTCTCACCACTGAAACTGCCATCTTCCCCCAGCTGGGCTCTGACCTCTGCCTGTTCTTAGGCTACAATGGATTAAGTTTTAATCCCTCATCTTTTGCTGTGGCTCCCAACCCAGCTATGCTTCTCAAGGACTCTGACTGTTTCTGCAGTTTCTTCCTCACTTCCTGTCATCCTACAAACATCCTTTGGCATCTCTTATTCCCCCCCAAAGAACCAAAAACTTCCTTTCATCTTATATTTCTTCTCTCACTGCCCCGTTGCTCTACTTCGTAACAGTTTTTTTCCATTTAACTTTTTATTCAGACATCATAAATTCAAATCACATAATGATTCAAATCACAGGAGAGATGCAAAAATAATACCCCCAAAATGCCCTGTATCCTTACTTACCCAAATGAAACATACTTGCCTTATCCTTTTTCCTCTTTTCATAGTTTCCTCTCACTTACTGTTTTTATATTTTGTGATGATTTTCTAGTTCCCTTATCCCTTCTCCACTTATGAGATGCACTACTGTTGTAAGGAAGAGCTTTCCCATTTCCCCCCAGTTATTAATGTTTGCTTGTTTAATATATTCATTTGGTTATAATTTATTATAAGCATTATGTTTTATTGTTCCGATCATCTCAGATTTGACCAGTGGGAGTCTTTTCAGGCTGTGTCCCATTTTGTCAGGCCCCCATTCTTCAGCGCTGCCATTCTGGTATAACAAGATATTCCAAGCTCATCTTTTGCTTTTCCTCCTCTAGCCCACGAATCAACCATTCTTCCAGTGAGCCTTTTAAGTGGAGAATGGTATTTAGAAAATAAGACTTGGACCTAGGTGTGTTCTTCTCTAGGCACCCTCAGCAGACAGAATGGATAGTAGCTTAAATTTCACCTCTTTCGAGGAACTTCTCAGCCTAACGTAGCTACACAGTCGTTCTCTAGCCCACCCCCCTCCTTTAACTTCTTGCACACCACCCTCTATTGGTTGGTCGGTTTCTTTGTTGTGTGTCATCCTGCCTGACCAGAAAATGGGTATTATGAGAGGAGAGACCATAGCTGTCTCTTCATCCTCATCGCTTAGAAGAATGCCTGATGCTGGTGTGCATCCCACGTTGAGTGGATAAACATGTGGATGACTCCCTTGTCTTGGGGCAGTTTCATCTTGGTACCAGCTTCATCTCCTACCATCAAGAGCAGTAGGAACCTTTGGAAGGATTCTTATGTTTCATGGACTCTCAGAAGTTAGAGACTGGGATGAAAACAGTAAAGATTTGTCATCGCTGTTAAGGAGCTTAATTCTCACCACCCTTCTACATTTGCTGTACATTTAGACCCTAAAAAGTTGTTTTATGAACCCTAATTTTAAATATTATAAGGTATTTATAATCATATTGCCCCTCAACTTTTCTCTAAAGTAACTTAAGCCTTTTACACATAAGATTTATGCATGAAGGTTAAATGACCTATAGTTCGATATTCTTGAAATGTATTAGGTCAATGCTGCTTCACTAGAATATCTGCTTTTCTATTATCTACCTCCTCACTATCAACTCAATGACTTTATTACTACTTTGGTGGGTTTTTTAATACATACTCTAAAAAGTTTAAAACATCATAAGATTTTACACAAAAAATTTTAAATTTTCATTTATTTAAAACAGGGGAATTTGGGGAGTCATATTTGATAGGTTCTTACTCAGTACTTATAGCCTAAGAATTTTACTATATTTTGTCTGGAATACATATGTTTTGTGTAAGGTCTTTCCCACTGTACTTTTTAAAAATAAAGTTTATGTCAAGGAAGTTTAGATTTATAGGAGACTAGGCAGGATAGTACAAAGACTTTTCATGTACCCCATGCTCAGTGTCTCCTGTTATCCAAGCCTAATATTGATATGATACATTTATGTAATTAATGAACCAATATGGATATATTATTACTGACCAAGCCCGTACTTTATTCATATTTCCTCCGTTTTCACCTTTTTTCTGTCTCGTTCAGGATACCACATTTAGTTGCATTTCTCCATAGGCTCTTTTTGACTCTAACAGTTTCTCAGACTTACCTTATTTTTGAAGACATTGATAGTTTTGGGAAGTACTGGTTATTTTGTAGAATGTTTCTCTATTGGAATTTTTCTGATATTTTCCATAATTAGACTGGTATCTGGGGACTTCAGAAGAAAGTCACAGAGGTAAATTGCCATTTTCATCATATTATATCAAGAATACACACCCACACTTCACCACTGTTGATGTTGACCTTAAACTCCTAGCTGAGGTAGTGTTTGTCAGGTTTCTCTACTTCAAAGTTACTTTTTCCCCCCCTTTTTCCATAATGTAGTCTTTGAAAGGAAGTCACCATGTGCAGCTCATGCTTAAGAAATAGGGAGTTTTAGAGTTGCCACTGGGGCTCAGCCGTTATCAAACCCAACTCATATCCATGAGGACGAGGGTTCAATCCCTGGCCTTGCTCAGCGGGTTAAGGATCTGGCATTGCTGTCAGCTGCAGTGTAGGTTGCAGACACAGCTCAGATCCCATGGTGCTGTGACTGTGGCATAGGCCAGCAGCTGCAGCTCCAGTTTGATCCCTAGCCTGGGAACATCCATACGCTATGGGTGTGGCCCTAAAAAGACCAAAAAAAAAAAAGTAGGGAGTTTTGCTCCAGCTCCTTGAGGATAGAGTATCTACATAAATTTTTGTAACTTTTGTGTACAGATATGTCTTTATTTATTAATTTATTTATGGAGTTCCCATTATGGCTCAGCGGTAACAAACCCAGCTAGTATCCAGGAGGACACCGGTTTGATCCCTGTCCTCGTTCAGTAGGTTAAGAATCCGACGTTGCTGTGAGCTGTGATGCAGGTCACAGACAAGGTTCAGATCTGGCATTGCTACGGCTGTGATACCTCCGATTCAGCCCCTAGCCTAGGAACTTCCATATGCCATAGCATGACCCTAAAAAGCATTAAAAAAAAAAAAAAAAGATGTAACTATTTTTGGTTGCAACCAGGATTCCCATCAGGTAACTAAAGTGACACCTCATTGCTTACCGGACATCTTATTTTGAAAAAAAGAACTGGTTCCCAGCAAGTGACTCTTTCAGGTGCTTAAATGTTAGGCTTTTTGTTTGTCTGTTCTTTCCTTCCTTTAAGGAACATATTTTAAGCACCTACCATGTGCTAGTCACAGTACTAAGTGCCCAGAACAGAGAGAGAGACAAGACACAGCTTCATTTCTTGAATAGTCCACAGTCTGGTGGGGATGTAATTACACTTCAGCATGGTAAGTGCTATATTAAAATTACACTCAAGATGAAGTAGAAGCCAGCAGAAGAGATCAGAGATAATTTCCTGACATTTCAAAGGGTAAATATTAATTAGCCAGATGAAATGGGAGAGAATGAGTAAGGCAGGGAGATTAGGGTGGGAAGATGGGCTAGGAAGTTTTAACAAAATGAGCAGCATGTAACTGAAAGAGTGTGCCTTTTTGAAGTACTGCAAGAAGCTCAGTGTGACTGGAGCAGAAAATAAGGTAGAAGCATCTAAGAGTGAAAGAGGTAGGCCTAGGGGTGTTCCCTGATGGCTCATCAGGTTAAGAGTCTGGTGTTGGGGGGGTTCCCTTCGTGGCTCAGTGGTTAATGATAAGGATCCATGACGATATTGGTTTGATCCCTGCCCTCGCTCAGTGGGTTAAGAATCTGGTATTGTCATGAGCTGTGGTGTAGGTTGCAGGCTCGGATCTGGCGTGGCTGTGGCTCCAATTTGACCCCTAGCCTGGGAACTTGCATATGCGCATTGTGGCCCTAAAACGTTAAAAAAAAAAAAGAATCTGGTATTGTCACCACAGTGGCTCAGGTCACTGCTGTGGTGGGTGTTTGATCCCTGGCCCAGGAACTTTCACATGTCACTTGTATGAACAAAAGAAAAAGTAGGCTCAGGATCCATCATAAAGGGCCTCATTCACCATGTTTATATGTTAACATTTGGAGGGTTTTTAGGCAGAGGATCAAGCAGTCACTTTGACACTACTGTGGACAATCAGTCAATTAGCTAAGAAACAAATCCGTTTTGATAATTAAAACTAGGAAGGAGGACAGTGCTGACAGAGATCAGTGAATGTATGGATGGACTGGCAAGAGATAAAGGAAGTAGAATCCACACACCTTATCAACGTATGGATGTGAGTTTCAAAGAGAGTGGGTAATGATTGAAGCGATGAATAAAACAAACCTTTCCCGAGTGTACCTGGCAGTATAGGCGTGTACAAAAATAACCATAATATGATTAAAACCACAACAAATGTTCTTTATTGAACAGAATTTTGTGTGTCTGCTTTCTATGTATTTTGGAGTCATTACTGTGGATTAACAGTCCAGTGATTGATCACTGTAAAGGAATAGTACATGTAAGGATTAAGTGCTACGTAGCTCTTATATCTGCACACTCTTGAGTTCTCAAAAATAGTACCAAGTGAACTGAAAAGAAATCAACACTAGATGTATGGAAATTTTTCAAATTAAAAATATCTTCCTCTGGCCCAATCCTCACAGCTGTTGTACAACAGCCAACTTGAGCTATCATGCCAATGTCTCTAAAATTTTGCACCATAGATACAGGTTTGGCACAAATATTTTTTGGTCTCCTTACATGTCATTTTACACTAGCATTTTGGCTTCCTATCTGTCACTGTAACATTAATTGGGTGTTTTGGTTTGTTTTAAGGGCCGCACCCACAGCATATGGAAGTTCTCAGGTTAGAGATGGAATCAGAGCTGCAGCTGTCAGCCTACACCACAGCCACAGCAATGCAGGATCCAAGCTGCATCTGCAGCCTACACCACAGCTCAGGGCAACGCTGGATCCCCAGCCCACTGGGCGAGGCCGGAGGCCAAACCTTCATCCTCATGGATACTAGTCAGATTTGTTTCCCCTGCACCACAACGGGAACTCCTGGGGTTATTCTTTATATTAATAAATAATTCATGTGCCTCAAAAAGTTCTTAGTGAACATAACTGAATCTGGCCAGTTTTCTCCTGAAATAATCTCAGCATTTGCATAGCACCACTGGCAAATGATAGCAGCTCATTTTGGCAGATGAGAAAATTGAAACAGTGACTTAGATCTATCACCTCAAGCCTCCCTGTCTTATGTCTTCCCTGTATATGCTGTTTCCAAAATAACCTGGTTCAAAGTAAAACAAGCATATTCAAATGTCAGATAACAAATTTATATAATCCCTTAGTCATGAAAGCAGTTCCAGAAGGAGGTAGAAGATAACCAAAACAGAGTAGTGTAATTTTTATAAAATGAGAGATAGAAAAAGGACTGGGAAACGGTCCAAAAGGCTCCTAGAGAAAGTAACAGGCTCTCCTAATTGGAGTGAAAACAATAAGATGGTATTCATTAGGGTAATGAATATCCACTGAAATACAAAATAAAATCAGAAACACAGTTCATGCCTTGGCTTAATAAGTGTAAGAAAAACAGGATTTGCCTGGAGTTGTTTTGTTGTAGCTTCATCCCAGTAATGATCAGAAGAAACTTTTGGCTGTCCAAGTAGTTTTCTAGCTGCTTTTGCAGATTTGTAGGCCCACCTGACTCATCTTTCTCCTAACAATTCTTGAGAAAAAATGGTATCTTTCATTTCTTTAATAAGGATCTAATGAGTTGATATCTAAGATTTATTGAATTTATTAAATAATTCATGGAGAAATATAAGTATAAATCATTTTTAACTTAAGATGAATTGCTTAATAAAAGCTCCAGACTGTTCAGTCATAATTAAGTTATGGAATCTTCCCTGCTTGTTACATACCAAAAGTCCAGGCTCTTAAGCATTTTTAGTAAGGAAGGTCCTAAAAATAAACCATGTTTTATATTTTCAAGTTTCATCTTGGAAATGCCTCATGCCCAATCTTTATGTTGTAGCTATGGTCCCAGGGAAATATAACCACTACCAGAAATCTCTCCTCCACATCTAACCCATACTTTTCTTTACCAAGTGACACATTAAACTTGTCGAACTCAACTCTTAATACCTAATTTAGATTTGTGGATCTGTGGAAGTAATGGCTGTCCAGAATGACTAGGTACTAACTATGTATGGCTGTTTAAAAATTTAAGTTAAACTGAATTTAAAACTCAGTTCTTCAACTGGACTAGCTACATTTAAAGAGTTTGATAGCCGCAGGTAGCTAGTGGTTACCATATTGGATAACACTGATTTAGAGCATTTATTGGGCAGTGCAGATGTAGAACAATGCATAGAGTTTAATTTGACACAATAGTCTAGAAAGTATTGATAGAAAAGCCACCTTGGTTGGTAATGACTTAGATATTCATATATAAAAATGCCCGTATCATGGCTTCTCAAGAGGAAAGGAAACCAAACTGTTTATAAATAGAACCTATAATTTAATTTCATCTTGCCAAAAAAGTGACTTTGAAGTTATAAATCACACTTTCCTTCCTGTAACTCCTACCCTAAAGATTTACAAATGCAGAATTATATGCAGAGCTATTCAGGGTTCCCACAATCTTTCCAGTCCATCCTACGCTACTCTTTCCTTCTACACATTTGTTCATTGTCTTCTCCACAATATGTAGACTTAAATGTTTATCATATCATATATATATAGCTTAACAGAGACAAAAAGTTTTATCTGTGGAGTTCCCATTGTAGCTCAGCAGGTTAAGAACCCGACTAGTATGCACGAGGGCACGGGTTCAGTCCCTGGCATCACTTGGTGGGTTAAGGATCCAGCGTTGCTGTGGCTGTCGTAGGCCGTCAGCTACAGCTCTGATTCGACCCCTGGCCTTGGAACTTCCATATGTTGCAGGTGCAGCCCTTAAAAAAAAGCAAAAGAACAAAAAAGCAATTAAGGATTAGTGTTAAATTTCCTAAATTTGGTAACTGTACTATGCATGTATCTTTATTCTTTTTTTTTTTTTTTTTTTCTGTCTTTTTGCCATTTCTTGGGCTGCTCCCGCAGCATATGGAGGTTCCCAGGCTAGGAGTCAAATCGGAGCTGTAGCCACTGGCCTCCGCCACAGCCACAGCAACACAGGATCTGAGCCGCGTCTGCAACGCTGGATCCTTAACCCCCTGAGCAAGGCCGGGGATTGAACCCGCAACCTCATGGTTCCTAGTTGGATTCGTTAACCACTGCGCCATGACGGGAACTCCTGTATCTTTATTCTTAGGCACACAATGAAGTAGTTAGGGTAAAGGGGCATGATGTCTGGAACTTATTCTCAAATAGGTCAAGAAAATAATTGTGTGTATGTGGAAAGAGAGAATACAGTAACAATGTCCACATCATTAACAATTGGTGCATTTGAGTAAAGGCTACAAAGGAATTTTCCATATAAGTATTACAGCTTTTCTGTAAATTTGAAATTATTTCAAAATAAAAATTTTAAGTTTTGTTTGTTATTTTCTAGCCCTTTCTAAGGCACAAAACGATGTGATGACAATGAAGGTGCAATCAGAGCGACTTTCAAAAGAGTACGACTTACTCCTGAAAGAACACTCAGAACTTCAGGTGGGTGACATCCACTTCATGGCCTCAGCTTTTTGAAATAGTAATTACCTACATCAGTTATTTGGGTTATTTGTCCTTCCCAAGTCAAGAGGATGTACTTAATCTTGACTTCGCTAAGTGATTAAATAATCTAGTTTTTACGTGGAGGGTGAAGATTGGAATATTGCATGCAATACAAGATAATTATAACATAGAGAATTATTGCTATGCTAACTTACAGCATTCTAGTTTTGGTGATGTTTTGAGCAAAAGAAATGAGCCATAAAAATGGCAGCTTTGAAAAACAGACTGGGAGTTCCCATCATGGCTCAGTAGAAACAAATCTGACTAGCATCCATGAGGACGCAGCTTCAATCCCTGGCCTTGCTCACTGGGTTTAGGATCTGGCGTTGCCGTGAGCTGTGGTGTAAGGTTGCAGATGCAGCTCGGATCTGGCATTGCTGTGGCTGTGGCATAGGCCAGTGACTAGAGCTCCAATTCATCCCCTAGGCTGGGAATCTCCACCTGAGAGAGAGAGAGAGAGAAACTGGGTCTAGGAAAATTTAGTTTGCCATTTAGAATATTTGCCTTGTGAATGTCAAAATAAAGCCAAAGACTGAATATCCACATTACACTACTCCTTCTGTCCCACTATTTTAAACATCTTAGGACAAAGCCTGTGGCATTTAAATGTATGTTTCACCTGCAGAGTGGATTTGAAAAATGGAAATGAAGGACACCTTTTTGTCGTTGAACCACAAAGTCTCTCGTGGTTTTCTCTCTCTTGCCCTCTAGTCCCTCAAGAGTCAGTTCCCTACATTCCCCCATTTAGGGCTGGTCTTCCTCTTCTCTCTTGGGCTTCCAGCCCCTGACCTGAATTGATTTCCCAGCCTGCTTTGACCATGTATGGGGAGAATTTGGGGAAGAGACCATTCCAGAGGTAAGCCTGGCCCTCCCAGTTCCTCCCAAGATGGAGAGTCTGTGCTCTTCTGCTTTCAGGTTGGGTTTATCCTGAGAATTTGGCAGCGTTGGTGGCTTTCATTCAAGGCCTATTAGCAATTACAACTCAATAGTTATTTCCCTGTATTAGAAGCCTTAGTCCTGGACTCACTTCCCTGCATATCAGTGGTCTTTGTATCTTGAGGAAGTAGCATTGCCAAGCACAAGACAAGCAAGCACTGTGCTCATAGCTTTGAATCACACAGACTTGGAATAACTCTTAGTCTGGAATAACTAATAGTCCTGGAACAACTAATAAACTTTGCTAGCTTTGCAATCCCAAGCAGGTTATGTCACTGTTCTGGGGCTCACTTTCCTTCATCTGGAAAATCAGAACAATAATAACACCAGGCTCACTGGCTTGTTGGGAGGATTAAATAGAATGTGAATGGTGCTGAGCATTGTGCCTGTCTGGTAGTCAACACCCAAAGAATAATGGCTGATAATTCACTGTTGTCAGTATTAATTCCTCTCTAGAAGTTTTACTGAAAGGATGACTTACTCTCATCCAGCCACTTTCACCTTGATTAGAACCAGTCAAGAGAGAGTCCAGAGAACATTTGTAATCTGGTATTCCCAGTTGAGTTGCATGTTTGATTTAATTAGCCTACTTAGACAATGGGGCAGACAGAGAAGGATAGATAACCCCGTGTGCTCCAAATCCAGGATACCCATAGTCATTTGTGAGGTCAGGGTGCAAGAATGAGTATCTGCACTGGTGGATTCTGTCCCTGGTGTCAGAAACCATGGCAAAAAGAGAAGCAGGAATCCACCCTCATTTTCTCATGGCGAGTGGCCACTGCTGAATGTCCCCATTGTGGAAACAGCTAGTAATTCTCTTAATCCCTGAAGAATGTATGTGACATCGAGATGCCCTCAATCCATTTTCTTTCCCCAGAAAAAAGCTTAAGCTTGCAGCTTATGCATTCTTGATAAAAGATGTTCAAAAGCTTTCGTGAGCAATCCCTTCCCAATATAGTCATTATACCTGTGTCTTTGAAAAAATGACCCCTTCCTGCATTCATGAGGACACAGGCTCAATCCCTGGCCTTGCTCAGTGGGTTAAGGATCCAGCATTGCCATGAGCTGTGGTGTAGGTCACAGACACAGCTCAGATCTGATATTGCTGTGGCTGTGGTGTAGGCCAGCAGCTGTAGCTCTGATTGGACCCCTAGCCTGGGAACCTCCAGTGCCGCAGTTGCGGCCCTAAAAAGAAAAAAAAATATGACCCCATCCCATATATGCCAAATGCCAAGCCTAGAGTTGAGAGCCTTGATGCATTTAGGGTTTGATCTAATTTCTGCTTATATCTAGGTTTTTGAAATACTTAATAGATAGCATTTACTGAGGGTATTCTCTGAACCAAGCACTTAGCTGATAGCTTTATATATATTATCCTGCATACTCTCTCATAGCCCACCAAATTAAAATACATATTTTAATAACCTCTTTTGTGAATGAGGAAAACAAGACCCAGCAATGTTAAATAATGTGCCCAATATCACTGAAAAGTGATAGTATTCAATGTTAGGATATCTTTCTCCAGAATGTGCATCATTAGCCACCATGCTCTCTCTCTCTGCTAGTCATTGGACCGTGGGTTGTGGGATCCATTCCCTAGCTTCTGGCAGATTCAGCCAAAGGGAGGCACTGGTAGGAGACTGAAGGCGGGAAGAGGGGGAAAGCCCAAATTTTCTCCCGCTGTCTCATCTCTTTCCACGGTTCCAGTACCCATGGGCAGCTTCCATCTGGTGGGCCTCCTTCCTGGAATCCGTAACGCTATCCCCCGCATTGCCCTCCAGCCTGAAGAGTGGTGGTGGTTTTCTGCTGTTGGTAATCCCCGAGGTGCCTTACTACTGTTTAGTGGGTCTGCTCTCTCATCACCTAGAGAACCAATTCCCTGTAATAAAAAGCTGTTTGAAGGAAAAAAGCTCTCAGTTCCATGGCTTACCAGCCCTGTGAATCACTTGACATTTATGCACCTTGGCTTCTTCAGTACTTAGATGAGGATCGTAATATCTTGTAAGCATTAAATCAGATCCTGTGCATGAAAGCACTTTATCTTTAAATAAGAATAACTCTCTACAACCATAAGGTGCTAACTTCTTTATTGGACACAATTTTTTCCCATCTACCTGCTTACCATTGTCCAGTGTGAGAACCTGAATAAGAGTCTGAGACTTAAGTGTCATTAAATGAGAACCATTGTCTTAGAAAGCGGCCTCTTACTCTTTGATATTCAACTTCTGAACCCACTTGAGAAGCCAAAGATTGCTGTAGATCACTTACACTAAAAAGCTGTATCAAATTGTCCTTCATGAATTTTACTTCTATGGTTAAACCAACCTCAGTAATTGAATTACATCACACAGTTCATTGGGAAATATAGCTTTTCAACTATACATCCTTGATTTACTTTAAATTTAAATCATAAAAATAAAGGACTGTTAAAAGATTAAGGAAACAGGTGAGAGAGGAAAAAGCTGGTTTCTTTACGCAAATTCCACTTTACATCTTTTAAATCCATTTGGATTTCCCCATCTGATCCCTTCCCTGTTAGAGGCACTGAATAAATATTAGAAAACACTCCCTTCAAAATATGTAGTCTTTGCTTTTCCTTGTTTGCCCTGGCTCTCTTCTAGAAAACACGGACTTACTAAGGGTCATTGGCAGCACAGACCCATCAGCACTGGCCTCTTTTTAAATTTCATTTTGGAAAATCACCCTTAAGGGACTTGTCTAGAATAGCAGCTCCATTTAGCTCTGCTAAAGTGGTGAGATATGTATCAGCACATAAAAGCAGCACCTTACTCAAACTGCCGCCTCTTGTCCTGTCTTCTGACTTGATTGCTTAGAGTTCCTGCCATTAAAGGTGCTCTTGAGTTCCCTGTGCTATACAACAGTTCCTCATTGGCCATTCATTCCAAAATTAGTGTTTTCATTTTCTTTGGATTAATATCTAAGAGTAGAATTGCTGGATCAATCATACGGTAGTTCCATTTTTTGTTTTATAAGGCACTTCCATACTGGTTTCCATAGTGATTGTACCAGATTATATTCCTGCCAAAAGTGTGCTAGAATTTCCTCTTCTCCACTAGAACTGAATCACTTGGTTGTACATCAGAAATTATCACATTATAAATCAACTATACTTCAATAAAACTTTTAAAAAAAGAAGGAAGGAAAAAAAGGTGCTCTTAGAAGCGTTAATGCTCAGCCTGAACAGCAGCTTGATGGGCTTTCCATAAAAGGCAGTAACGTTACAACTCCTTTTTTTTTTGTGGTATGTTTTTCTCAGTGTAGATGTCTATCTTCTTAGTGCAAATGATCTCTTAAGATTAATTTCTATGCCATTTTCCCCCCAGTTTTAAATGATGTATTATAGTCATCTTGTGATTAGCAAAGAGTATAATTTGAGAAGCTAGTTCTGTTGGCAAATATCTGAGGAATGGAAAAAAAAGATAAGGCCATCCCATATGGGTTTTTTGGTTCCCTTCATTCTTTCTTTGCCAAAAATCCTAATTGAGTTTGCAAGAGGGGAGTTTTAGAAATTTGTTTCCCAAGTACATCCTGTGAAATGAAAGCAAGCTAGATTAAAGCAGGGGCAAAAGTGAACTTATCAGGGGTATTATTTTTCCCCCCAGACACTTCTTCAAGTAAAACTACAAATTTCATAGTTTTTTAAAATTTGAGGCTTTCTGAATCTATATTTTCCTTCTTTCTTTTTCTTTTTAGGGCCATGCTTGCGGCAAACGGAAGTTCCCAGATTAGGGGTTGAATCTGAGCCGCATGGTGACCTGCACCGAAGCTTGAAGGGCAACACACTGGATCATTAACCCACCTAGCTGGATCCCTAATCCACTGAGCGAGGCCAGGGATCGAACCTGCATCCTCACAGAGACTAGTCGAGTTGTTAAACTGATGAGCCACAGTGGGCATGCCATCTCAATCTATATTTTCATTTGACTTTTCTCATAGTTAATAACTATACACAGAGAAGAGAATGTTTTTTAAAAGTACTTGTCCTATTTATGAATCTGTTTCTCACTATAACTACCTAGGTCATACTTTTTTCTTGCAGGATCATGCACGGAAAGGCAGTAAGAAAGGCCTGTGAACCTTATGAAAGAAGATTGTGATACACCATGTCAAGATGACAAATTTGTTATCATGTTAGCCTCTAGAAAATTTAAAATTCACTTCAGAAAAATATACCAGCCAGAATTTTTTGTAATGCTACATGTATAGGCTCTTATCATAATGGCATTATCACAATATTTGATGTTCCAGACATATTGTAAAGCCTGTCTTCCAGCTCTGAAGTAAAATATAAGCATGTCAAACACCTTGTTTAGATACTGATAGTAACACTGGTATATGGTGGCTGTTTACCAATAACAGGAAAAATTCATTAGCTAGTTATTTCCAAAATTAGATTTTTAAGTGCATGAAACCATTAAATAGCCTTGAAAGCTTCAGTGAATTTCCAGTAATAATAATTACTTAATCAGATGATGATGTATTGGAAAATAGTATTCAATATCAGCAGATTTGTTCATAGGAAGATTAAATGAGGATAAATGATTAGAATTTAGCCACTATAGTTATCAGAAAGAGTTAGGAAGAGCAAAAAATAAACACAGTGACCTTAAGTTGTTTTTTTAAACCTGATTGTACTATAGTTTACTCTCATAAGACAGCTATATTGATAATTATATTTTTGTTACTGTGCTTCTGCACTTGTTGGACTATTTTTGTTGCATTTGTGTTAATAACACGTAATTAGTAAGCATTCTACTTCTTTAAAGTCCATCTTGGAATGGAGTTTACATCTATCTGCGTAACTGCCATAGCACAACTGAAATTATTTTGCAAGGTGAAATTTTTGACTTAGAAAGTTAATGTATAACATATCCAAAAAGCAGTGTTGCCCATTGCTGTGAGAGTTACTAATTATACAGACATTACCTCAAACATACATACACTGGTGTCACAGTTTCTCTGAGATGTTTCTGTATTCTGAAAGCTATTTTTCCATTCAGCTATTCATTTAGTTTCCTTTAAAAGAGGATGATTGTAATATTAATGTTATTTAGGTTGTTCCAGTGTTTAGACTTGAAAGCCATCTTCCTTGTCTCATAAAAACCTAAATATAAAAGAAAATAGAAGATAATTACTGAAGTTTTTACTTTCCTGATATTTTATATTTTGTTTATTATCATTTAGCATGAACTTCATGGCATATTTAATTGTTTTCATGGTAAAGTGTGTGAAATGAGCAAGTCCATAAGAATTTCATTTCAGATAAAAGGAGTTACTATAGAAAACAGACATGTAGGAGACATTTAGCAGAGTAAGAAATGGGAGGTAGACCATATGGGCTGACAGCACCAGAAATAACAAGGCAAGGGAACGCAGACAGAGGAGAAAATTGAACAAGCAGCAATTTAGAAATAGCCAAGTGTGAGCTACCAGGGTGAGGATGTAGATACTGAGTGTTTGGGATCCTGGCCTGGTGAACAGGAATCAAATGTGATAACAGAAAAACATACAGAAAAGTAGAAAATGCACAGCTTTAGAATTGGCAGAACCAAACTCTGATCCTAGCCTCACCACTCATATAACCACATGATTTGAAGATTACGCAAACTTGCTAGACTTTCATTTTCTCATCTCCAAAAGGGAATCATAACATTTATTTAAGGATTACTCTATAAACTAAGAGAACACAATGATTCTCAAAGTTATTCAGACGATACAGCCAGGAGAAAGTCTGGGCAACCTTTGAAGAGCCGAAAGATTTGAAAAAGTCCCAGAATGCACTTTAAAGTGTCCATGTAAGTATTCTTAGTCCTCAACCCGCAATTTTACTGGTTTGCAAAGTGAAACCCCTAAAGTGTGCAGCTCTCCCAAGTTAACACGGATAGTTAGATCCAGGGTGAGGATTCGAGTCTAGAATTCAAGTGTCCTTGTTCCCCAGATATCACTCCAGTTTTTATATACAAATTAACTATAATTTGCCAAACAAAATATTGACACACACTAGCCAAGGTATGAACCAGGACGTTTGGCCCCTGTGTCTGTGTATTTTGCATCACACCAAATGCATCTCAGACTCTGCCTTTTGGTTCTTAGGACTCTCCTCGCCAGTGATAGTGCTTAGAAAATCCTATCATAAACACGTACTCCATGGATTTAGACTGTATACTGAGTTGTGTTCCTACTGTCAATAATGACTTCTAATCTTAGGCTGTATTATAGATTCAAACACAAAGTGTTATTCTTGCCCTTCTCTGTCAGTTACTTGAGTTTTGTCAGATTCTTCCTGCTTGCAAGTCTACCTTGAAAGTCCAGACTCCAAGAAGTCACACTTATAAGTTCTAGCTGAGCGTCTAGAATTTGCCCTTATTCATCCGCTTTGCTTGCCTGGCCCTATCTTGGACCCCAGTACTGGTAACTAGATTACCCAGAACCCCAATCAGGAGACTGGAATTTAACTGCTTCCTCAGACCTTCCAGCCACAGCCGCCTGGATGCACCTACTCCTGTCATCCTGCTCTGCCTCTGTGAGTTGGTCTGGCTCTGCATTCCCACCCCCTCATCCACAGCCTTCTCACTATCCCATCTGCATCCCACCGCAGAGAAGAGCCATGCCCAACCCCACTGACGTGTGATACACCTTGCATTTGAGGACCCACTATACAGCCTGCAAACATCCGTCCTTTTATATCTTGACCAATATCTAGAACGGTTATCTGTGAAGCCCTTTGGAATGTATCCTTCAGCCTACCTTTCATAGAATTCTTGAAATTCCACTAATAAAAAATATTTCCTTTTTTCTAGCATTTCTTTAATCAATTTACTAAATAGCATTATTTCACGGTATTGTTCTCCACTTGATCTCTAAGCATACAACTTTATTCATCTCTCCTTCTGTAGACATAAGTGATTTCCAACAGCTGCCCAGATATCCATGTACTAATCCCCGGAACCTGGGAATATTCTTCTCTGGCAAGAGTGAATATGATACATGGCAAGCCATGAGATTAAGGATCCTGAGATGGGGAGATTATCCTGAATAATCTGGGTGTGCCTTAAGTGCAGTCACAGCCATCCTTTTAAGAAGGAGGCAAAGGGAGCTCTTAGCACACACAAGAGGGGCAGGCGTTGTAACCACGGAGGCAGGGATGGGAGTGCTGTGACCTCCAGAGCTGGAAAAGGCAAGGGACAGGTAGGAGCCTCCCGTGAGAGCACGACCGTGCACACCACACAAGCTGATCCTGGACAGCAGACCTGTGAGACAGTAAATGTGTTGTTTCAAGCCTCCAAGTGTGTAGTCATTTGTTACAGCAGCTGCAAGAAACTAAAGCAGGAACATACAAGACAAATCTGTAACGGGCTGGATCGAATGTCACAATGGGTGGAAACCCGACACTCTTCTTCCAGCTGGTCTTCCCCAAAGAGGGCCTTAGCCATCTCCCCTCTTCTTTTTCTCCTTCAAATCTCCATTCCTACTGTCACTGCCACACCAAGGCATTATCACTTCTTGCCTGGGCTACGACAACTTCCTGCTTGGCTCCCTGCTTTCCCTCTCATTGCTCCCCTGTGCACAGGTTCTCAGAAAGCTTAGCACTCCCTGCTTAAAGCCTAATGATTATTTCCCATAGCACTTCAGATCAAACTCCCAAGGCCTCATCAGGCCCCCACCTACTCTCCAGCCTCACCTCAGTCCACTTGCCCCACCAACCGCTCCTGCGTTCAGATTCCTTGTGCAGCGAGCTGTGTGCTCTCCCTCAGCATTTGTACGTGCACACTACCTCCTGCATCCCAACCCTATTTGTTGCCCTATTTTAGTGATGATTGGCATCATATTGTATGTTCATACTCATCACTGTCTGAAATTTATCTCATTTATGGTTTGGGTTTTGTCTCCTGCTCAGAGACTTACATAGTTCTGCACACAGTGGAACAGGTATTTCCCCACAGGGCATAGGGAAGATGTTCCCGAGGGACATTCAGCAGTGTTTCACATGGTCACAACTAAGGGAGTGCTGCTGCCCGCACTCTACAATGCACAGGATGGCCCCCCGCAGAAAGGAGTTATCTGACCCCAAGTGTCAACGTGGCCAAGGTTGCAATACTCCGAAATGAATGCTTGTGGCGGAGGGTACTAGGCGTGGCCCAACCTCCAATCTTTCATGCGTCTGTGGTGGTATCCGGATGTTTTTACACACAGCTGCCAAGCATAAGGACAATATTTTCCAGTCTCCTTGTAGGTAGAAATAGGAAGGAATGTCACATGGTGGCAGTTTCTTTTTCTTCTTCATTCTGCTGCCTGAAGATTATGAGATTGAGGCATGTGAGCTAAAGGAATAGGACACAGGATGCTGTGTCCCCGACACCATAGAGCATTCACCTCTCCCAAATTGCTTCTCACTACATAGTTTAAGAAATGAATGACAGCAGATGTTTTTAAAGCATTATTTCTCTTTACAGCTTAGACATGAATTAAAAGCTTTGTTCTTACAGCACAAACTCATTGACCTTTTTTTCTTTCTCTTTCCTGTTTATTCAGGCTCATCTCATCTTCCCTGCCATTTACATAAGGATATTTACATCATGCTGTTTTTTTCCTTTTTTTTTTTTTGGCCACACCCGCAGCATGTGGAAGTTCCCAGGCCAGGGATGGAACCTGAGCCACAGCTCTAAGCAGAGCCACAGTAGTGACAACACCAGGTCCTTAAGCCCCTGAACCACCAGGGAACTCCAGGATCATGATTTTAAATTACATCTCTACTTCCTCTGCATGTAAGCTTTTTTGTTTAACTTAAGCTTTATTAGTCCTTCAGTGGCCTGCAATGTGCCCCTGCAATAGTTGTGCATCTCACATCATAAGAGTTTAAAAGGAAAGTAGACCTCTGGTCTCTTGTCCTTTTCACTGTGACTTTCACCACAAGGAGAACAAATATCACACAAATTCAAGAGCATTCAGTGACACCTTGTACACACACACAAAAGAGCTTAAGATCTAATCATGACAACATTAGAAAGACTTAAGTTCCTACAGGGTTTTGGTCTTGTTGCCCACCCCCCCTTTCCTAAATTTGAGCAAAGAACATATTTTAAGTTTCATTTTGCCCCCTAAACCAGATGCTTCCCTGGTCAGCCAACTTTCTCCAGAGTGTATTATTGCTCCTTCCGAAATCATTGTTCTCCCTGAAGCAACACCTATGGCAAAGAATTTCATTTTCATTCTTCCAGAGGTTGCCAATTTCCCAGAATGTAAATGACCTCTGGATCACCACTTCTCAGTCAAGGGCTTCCTGGAATAACCCTCCATGGGGATTTATTTTCTGAAAAGTTTAAATTTATTTCGTTTTCTTTTTTTCCCCTCTGGAAACAAAATTGACACACAACTAACAGAAAACCTAAAAACCACAGAAAAAATACAGTTGGTTTGGTTAATGCTCTTATATACATACACAAACATATACAAAAATGAGATCATGGGAGTTCCCTGGTGGCTTAGCAGCCCCAGGACCCATCATCATCAGGCTGCTGTGGCGTGAGTTCAATCCCTGGCCTGGGAACTTCTGCATGCCAAAAAACATAAAAATACAAACCCCAAAATTAGGTCATACTATACAAACTATTTTGTGACCCACTCTTACTCCCCTGCATCAATGAATGCTTTTCTACAACAGGACCTCCAAGATTATATAAACACCACCTGAGGGGTCAGGGTTTATTTTTCAAGCTACCTATGGTCAAGCATACATGCCCAGTCCAGCACTAACTGCATCACTGAGATTTACCCTTCCAGGCATCCAACGTCAGTGTTGGAACTGTGCCATAACCACCCAGTATGTGAGGACAGAAAAGGCATGAAACCCACTGTCCTGTGACACAGAGCATGTGATGATCCCCTGTGGTTGGACATTTCATGAGAATCTTTATTGGCAGAAAATGCTCTAGAAGCAGTAGAGCACGGAGTTTATATGCATAAACCATCCGGATCAAATCTCACTCTGAGTCTCAGTCTCTTTGTTTATATAGTGACAGCAAGACTCTACCTCATGGACTTATTGAGAGATCTAAGTGAGGTAAAACACATAAAGAACATCTTTTGGGAGTTCTCGTCATGGCACAGTGGAAATGAATCCAACTAGGAACCATGAGGTTGCAGCTTCGATCCCTGGCCTCACTCAATGAGTTAAGGATCTGGCATTGCCATGAGCTGTGGTGTAGTTTGCAGATGCAGCTCAGATCTGGCGTTGCTATGGCTTTGGCGTAGGCTGGCAGCTGTAGCTCCAATTAGACCCCCTAGCCTGGGAATCACCATATGCCGTGAGTGTGACCCTAAAAAGCAAAAAAAAAAGAGGGAGAGAGAGAACTTCTTCTGATCCAAGCTGCGTATGTGACCTACACCACTCTGAAAATTATACAAAAACTGGTATCCAGGAGTTCCCTGGTGGCTCAGCATGTTAAGGATTCAGCATTGTCACTGCTGTGGCTCTGGTTCCTGCAGTGGTTCTGGTTCCATCCCTGGCCAAGGAACTTCCACATGCTGCAGGTGCAGCCAAAAAAGGAAAACAAACAAAAACAACCGGTACCCAATGGTAAAGGAAGAAAGAAGGGAAAAGGGATATTCTGAAAGGAAAATTTTATAAATATGTTTTAAAAGTAGACCCCCCCAATTCTGTGTAATGAAAATGTATGCTGAGGAAATTTAGGATGATTTTCCCTAACTAATAAGTGCTGTCATTCCCCTGACACCTCACCTTCTGCTCTAGGAAAGCCCAGTGCCCAGTTTGTATAGGAATGCAATAATGTTTGCCTATTTGGGTTGAATTCAATTCTAATGCCTCCAATTCTCTTCAGATGATTCTTCTCCTTGTCTTTAGAGTGTGTCCTGTTGCCTTAAGATTATGATAGAATAAGCTACATTTTTTTTTTTTTTTTGGCTGCACCTGTGGCATGTGGACATTCCTAGGCCAGGGATTGAAGCCTCACACAGCAGTAACCCAAGCTGCTGCAGTGACAACACTAGATCCTTAACCTCCTGCACCACAAGAGAACTCCAAAATCAGCTACAATTTTGACCAAATTTCTTTTCTTTTCTTTTCTTTTCTTTTCTTTTCTTTTCTTTTCTTTTTGTCTTTTCTAGGGGCATACCTGTGGCATATGGAGGTTCCCAGGCTAGGGGTCCAATCAGAGCTGTAGCCGTGGGCCTACACGAGCCACAGCAATGCCAGATCTGAGCCACATCTGTAACCTACACCACAGCTCACGGCAACGCCAGATCCTTAACCCACTGAGCAAGGCCAGGGATCAAACCCAAAACTTCATGGTTCCCAGTCAGATTCGTTAACCACTGCGCCATCATGAGAACTTCCTGACCAACTTTCTTAAAAATATGAACAAATCCCTATTCCTGGCCAGTAACCTAGTTCCGTTCAAGTCCCATCAGGAGATTTGATATTGTGGAAATGCCTGGGTCTGGGGTGTTTTATGAGCCACTGGAACCTTAGGTGCAACACTTTTTGTTTGTTTGTCTTTTTAGGGCTGCACCCACAGCACATGGAAGTTTCCACTCTAGGGGTTGAATTGAAGCTGTAGCCACCAGCCTACACCACAGCCACAGCAATGCTAGATCCAAGCCACCTATGTGAACTACACCACAGCTCATGGCACTGCCAGATCCTTAACCCACTGAGCAAGGCCAGGGATCAATCCTGCATCCTTGTAGATGGATACTAGTCAGGTTGGTTTCTGCTGAGCCACAAGGGAAACTCCTCAAGCAACTCATTTTTCCTTTCTCAATGATTCAAATATATATATATTCACACTTGTGTGTGTGACGTTTCTAATTCTTTGAGCATGCACTGTTTTTTGCCATGCCTTGCAGCATATGGAAGTTCCCGGACCAGGGATTTAACATGCACCTCAGTTGTAACCAGAGCCACCGCTGTGATAACACAGGATCCTTCACCTGCTGAGCCACAAGGGAACTCCTCTAACTGAAAGAAAAAAAAAAAAAAGAAAAGAAAAGAAAAAGGCAAGAACAGGGGCAGAGCTATGATTTTGGAGGGTCTTAAAGCAGATAAAGTTTGGGGAGATCTCTGTAAGAAAAAGAATACAAAAGTACCAAAGCAAAATTAGTTTTGAACAGGAGGATTTGTTCAGAATATTAGCAGAAATGCCAACCAATTGCTAGAGCCTTACAGCTCCAGGTCCTTCTCATCTAAGGCTCTCTGGGTAATTCATCAGGACTGCTTCCTGGCTGTACTCTACCACTCCAATAGTCCAAGGATACCTGTGTGCTTGAGACACCCAAGGACTATAGCGCATTAACTCCATATAAATCTGCCTCTAGGTAAGAAATTGGAGGGCAACTAATGGCATGTTCATATCATCAATGCTGGAAAGGTTTTCAAAATTTAACAGAACATGAACTACAATCACTTTTTTTATTTTAGAATAAATGCATTCATTTCTTATTGCTACTGTAACACATAACCACAAATGTTGCTTACAACTGCTAGGGCTAGAGTAGGCACAGGTGGTTGTAGAAGGCCCAGTAGAGGATCATAAAGAGGGAAACCTGGGAGATGTTGGGAGACCCCTGTTAAGTTCCAGAAAACCATCAGAACAAGACAGCCTTGCTTAACTAGGGGAGGGGTGAAAATTACCTCAGGTCATTGGCTGGGGAATGGGATGAAGCCTGCCTTAAATTCAGACCAAGGGCCAGAGTTTGAAGACTGCCCCTCAGCTGATACACAACTTACTGGATACCAAGGAGGAGCCACTACTTCCAGAAAGGAAGAGGCAGGCCCTTCTGATCCTTACGCCCCTTGAATGATAAAACTGTAGCCCACCTGATCCTCGGGCAGAGCCTCCTTGCCTGCCCACTTGCTTCTCTCGCAAGCATCCTGTCCTGATCAATCTGTTTCTTGCCTACCACTCTGTCTCTCACTGACTTCCTCTGCATCGAGGCATAAAAACCTGAACCTCAGTGAGTCCAGACACAGGGTGAGTAATTCTAATTTAAAACCCTGGGTTTAAGTCCTAATCTGGTTTTAGGCTGGGTTCAAGTTGCGGCACGTGGGTTCAAGTCCCAGTGTGTGTTTTGGCTAGGTTCAGGCTGTGAGTGCTGTCAGTTTCACAACCACACCAAAATAGTCTCTTACAATGTGGAGGTTACAAGTGGGCAGTGAGTGTGATGGGGCTAAAAGCCAAGTGTTAGCAGGGCTGCTTCTTTCCGGAGGCCCTGGAGGAGGACCTGTTTCCTTGCCTTTTCCAGCTCAGCGTTCCTCTGCTCCAAAGCCAGGGACAAGTGAAGTTTTTCTTGCATCACATCACACTCTGAATTGGTTTTCTACTTCCCTTCTCGCATTTCGGGACCCTCGTGTCTGCATTCTGTCCATCCAGAGAAGCCAGGATGATTTCTTTACCTTAAAAATGACTAATTTTCATAGTTCTCGTCGTGGTGCAGTGGTTAACGAATCCGACTAGGAACCATGAGGTTGCGGGTTCGGTCCCTGCCCTTGCTCAGTGGGTTAATGATCCGGCGTTGCCGTGAGCTGTGGTGTAGGTTGCAGACGCAGCTCGGATCCTGCGTTGCTGTGGCTCTGGCGTAGGCCGGTGGCTACAGCTCCGATTCAACCCCTAGCCTGGGAACCTCCATATGCCGCGGGAGCAGCCCAAGAAATAGCCACAACAACAAAAAGACAAAAATAAAAAATAAAAAAATGACTAATTTTCCACCATTTGCCTTTTTAAAAATTAATATGTATATGTTTTTGGCCATACTCGAGGCATGCAGAAGTTCCCAGGCCAGGAATTAAATCCTCACCACAGCAGTAACCCGAACCGTGTTAGTGACAACACTGAGTCTTTAACTGCTGGGCCACCAGGGCACTCCCCACTACTATCTGTTTTTTAATTTCATCTACTACCTTAATTCCTCTTTACCATGTAATTTAACATACTTAAGAGTATCTAGGGGAGTTCTCGTCACGGTGCAGTGGAAACGAATCCAACTGGGAACTCCCATGAGGTTGCGGGTTACATCTCTGGCCTAGCTCAGTGGGTTAAGGATCCGGCGTTGCCATGAGCTGTGGTGTAGGTTGCAGACACAGCTTGGATCCTGCGTTGCTGTGGCTCTGGCGTAGGCCGGCGGCTACAGCTCCGATTCGACCCCTAGCCTGGGAACCTCCATGTGCTGCGGGAGCGGCCCTAGAAAAGGCAAAAAGAAAAAAGAAAAAGAAAAGAAAAAAACCCCACACAGTATCTAGAGATTAGAATATGGTCATCTTTGGCGGCAGGAGAGGTGGGGTGGGGGGGCATTATTCTACCATAGTGAGGAAACTATTTGAGAGTTTTGAAAATGTTTTTTGTGATCGGATTCCCATAACACTTTATTGGTTCTCAGTGTGGAGAATTTTTTAGACTCAGATATCCAAGGGAATCCCAACCACGATTATACATCTCAGAAATGAAAGGGCCTCCAAGCTCCACGTGCCCAGAGCCTACTGCCTTTAGTTTTTGCACAAGAAGGCAGCTGCCAAATTCTTCCAACCCTGGAAAATATCAGATGTTGGATTTTCACCTAAAGAAAACAGAACGGCAAAAAGATAACTCTTGGAACACACACTTCTCCTCTCTCCTAAACTGCATACATACCAGAGTAAAGAGAGCTTTTAAAGCCACAAATCAGGGGTTCTGTTATGGCTCAGTGGGTTAAGAATCCAACTGCAGGTGCTTGGGTCACTGAGGAGGTGTGGGCTTGATCCCGAGCCAGGAGCAGTGGGTTAAAGGATCCAGCATTGCAGCAGCTGCAGCATAGATCGAATCTGGGGCTTGAATTCAATCCCTGGCCCAGGAACTTCCCTATGCCATGGGTGTGGTCATAAAATTTTTAATAAAATAAAAATAAAGGCACAAACCTAGAAGGATAAAGTGAGTGTGGAAAGAAGCAGCACCAATGTTCTGGAAGCTGCAAAGCAGTGAGCAAGTGGTCCTGACTTGGCAGAACTGAGGCAGAATGAATCCTACTTTCTCCAGGGCTCAAGAGAAAAGTCAATTTAAACTTCTAAATCAGAGGCTTGGAAGTGGTGGCACCTGCTACTTCCGGCAAAGGAAAGCAGGTCTGTGTTGAAATTTGGGGCCGGGGTTGGGGAGGGGCGGTTAAAAGCTGTTTGAGAAGCATTGGATTCCTAGATGTTCCTATCTTCCTGCAGTGCTGGCTTACTGCCACCCTCCCCCTGGCACAGTCTCCCTCTTTGAAGAGGGTAAAGCAGAAGGTCTCTTTCATAAGCAGAACACAGGTAAGTAAATGACGTCTGCATACTAATTGCAGGACTTCTTCCTTAACCCACAATGACAGCAGCCAGTCTGGTCTTCTGACTTCCAGGCAGAAGACCACACAAGTCCTTTTCTAGGCAGGAATCTCTCTGACCCAAGAGGAAAGACAGTGACAGAGCCATGGGTGTTGACATCAGGGGTTCCCAGCCAGCTCTTCCTACAGGATGTCTCACACTCACTCAGAACTTCCAGGCAGCCCTTGAGGCTCCACTTTTAAATATAACCAGGCAGTCAGGCCTCAGGAGGCATGAGAAGAGCCTCTACATATGAAAACAGAGACTAAAAAACAAACTGGAAAAAAAATGTGGTGAAAATACAAAGTGTGCTGGAGGAAGAAAAGTACAGTAAAAAATAACAACTAGAAGTCCCCTGGTGGTTCAGCGGATTAGGGATCTGGTGTTGTCACTGCTGTCGTTACTGACGGGGCGCAGGTTCAATCCCTGGCCTGAGAACATCTATATGCTATAAAGCTACAAGGTATAAATCGAGTATGAGGGGAAAATAAAGACATTTTCAGGAGCAGCCAAAACAACAAGATTCAACTCTTAATGTATTTCAATTCACCCATGAAATCAGAATTGGAAGCTATTAAAATTTTTTTCAAAAAATAAAAATAAGCCCTGAAGAAGAAACAGAAGGAGAGGCCCTCAAATCTGCATTTTCAGTGGGCCTAAAAATAGACCCACACTCAGGACCTAGGTTCAAAGAGAAGATGCTGCAAGTTTCCAGTGAGAAAACGCAACACACAAAGGGGAAGGGTTCTGGATGAGTTCATGTTTCTCAGAAAGAAATCAGGAAGATAGAAGACGATGGAACAAAGCTTGGGAAAGGCTGAGGGTCCATTATTTCCAAGCCGGACTTTTATACTCAAATCAAGTTATAAATCAAGTATGAGGGGGAAATAAAGACATTTTCAGGCTTTTGGGTTCTTAAAAAATTTACCTCCCACACACGCCTCCTCAAGGAGCTGTGTTCCACCTAAAGGATGAGTAAACCCAGGAGGAAGCCAGGAGCCAGGAAAAGATATCTGTGCACAGGGAGACTCAGGGACCCACAGGGTGATGGTAAAGGGAGATTCTTGGCCAGGAAGCAGCTCGGACAGTTCTGGGAAAGGCTTTTTCAAGATGTAGTTAAGCAAATTCCTGATGTGAATGAATGTATTGAATAGAACGAACACCTAGGAAGGAGATTTTGATTATGCTGCAGGGTGGTTTGAGATTAAATAGTGATGAGTTCCCACCTGGGCTCAGCAGATAGTGAACCTGACATAGTATAGTGTCTGTGAGAATGAGGGTTCCATCCCTGGCTTCACTCAGTGGGTTAAGGATCCAGTGTTGCTGGAGCTGTGGTGTAGGCCAGCATCTGAAGCTCCAATTTGGCCTGGGAACTTGCATACGCTGCAGGTGCAGCCTTAAAAAAAAAAAAAAGATTAAATAATGATAAGTGATAGTGGTCATGGGAAACTAAGCAAATAACCAAGAGAAAGAAACAAGAAAAGAAAAACAAGCTGAAAAAAAAAAAAAGTCCAGGAAATAAGTAATAGGGAGGTCCATGGCTTGGCGGAAATGAATCTGACTAGCATCCATGAGGATGCAGATTTGATCCCAGGCCTCGATCAGTGGTCAGGGATCTGGCATTGCCGTGAGCTGTAGTGTAGGTTGCAGATGTGGCTTGGATCTTGCATTGCTGTGACTGTGGTGTAGGCTGGCAGCTACAGCTCTGATTTGACCCCTAGTCTGGGAACCTCAATATGCCAAGGGTACAGCCCTAAAATGCAAAAAAAAAAAAAAAAAAATAGGTAATAGCACATCCAGATCCATTCTGAATAGAAAATTCTGTTTTTATTATAATCCTTAATTCTGTTTTTATTATACTTCTTTATAATAATGTGAATCTTCACTATTAACCCAACCAAAACTCTGCCCCTGGCCTGGTAGATAGAAAAATGGGGAGTATATGAAGTTTGGCAGTGGCAGGAACACAGGAAAGGGAGTTAAATTCTCACCTCAAATAGTGAGAAAACTAAAAACAACAACAGCAACAAAAACCCACCCACACAAATGCATGAATGTTATTACCTTCTTGTTCTTTTTTTTTTTAACCTCGCCTGAGGCATGTGGAAGTTCCCAAGCCAGGGATCGAGACCATGCCTCGCAGCTACCAGAGCCACAGCAGTGAGGACACCAGATCCTTAATCCACTGTGCCACAAGAGGACTTCTGAAAGCATGAATATTATTTGGAGATACAGAAATAGCTATCAAAGAATCAGCTCAAGGATTTTTTTTTTGCTGGGGGCTCTTTTCAGGGCCACATCAATGGCATATGGAGGTTCCCCAGGCTAGGGGTCAAATTGGAGCTATAGCAACTGGCCTACATCACAACCCCAGCAACTTGAGCTCTGAGTGGTGTCTGCGACCTACACCACAGCTCATGGCAACACCGGATCCTTAATCCACCGAGCGGGGCCAGGAACCAAACCTGCGTCCTCATGAATACTAGTCAGATTTGTTTCTGCTGAGCCATGATGGGAACTCCAGCTCAAGGATTTAAAAGTGGTTGTCTCTGGGGAGGAGAACCTGGGGGAAAGGGCTGAGGGCTGCTATTTATCTTATTCATCCTTGTGGAACTAGTTGATTCCTAAAACTATAGCACTGACAAAAATTAAAATTTTTAAAAATTTTAAAGGAAACAATATTGCTAAGTTAGGAATCTTCCGTTTCTGGATGTACTGTTCATTTTAATGAGATGTTTATAATACACTAGGAGCTCTTTGGAAGAAAAAAAGCCATATTTAGATTTCTTTATATTGGTCCTCAGCTCCCTAGCATCTCCATTCGTTCCTAGTGTAATTATATTAACATTACATTAGCATACGACTTTGCCTTTTCCAGAACTCTAATTAAGATTTTAAAGAAGATGTATGCCAGTGGGAATCTCTCATTCACTCTCTGTTAAACACCTTTCCGATTTGATTATAATTCTACTTATTGATTCCTTCTGGCTTTTGTCTGGCAAACAATTTTTGATTTTTATTACATGAATGCAGTTTGAACTGATCCAGAAAATGGTGTACAAGGTCCAGGTGTGAGATAAATTGGCACAGTAAATAGAAAAGAAGACAGCCATTGGGTAGAAAATAGTAACCGAGCTTACCTCCGCTCATCTGCTTATTAAAAAGACCATGATATGAATTTGCTTCCAATTTATTTTAAGTATTTTGGGGCACCTAATCTACACTTAGCATTATGATAATAATAACAGCCAACATGCTCTATGCTGGGTTCTCACTGCTTTACCATTCTTCATTTAATTGTTGCAGGAACTCTATGAAGTAAATTCTCTCTCTCTCTCTCTCTCTCTCTCTCTCTTTTTTTTTAAAGGGCTGCACCTGAGGCATATGGAGGTTCCCAGGCCAGGGGTCGAATCAGAGCTGTAGCCACCAGCCTACACCTAGCCACAGCAATGCAGGATCTGAGCTGTGTCTGTGACCTACACCACGGCTCATGGCAACACCGGATCCTTTACCCACTGAGCGAGGCCAGGGATCGAACCTGCATCCTCATGGGTACTAGTCAGATTCATTAACCACTGAGCCATGACTGGAACTCTGAAGTAAATACTTGTATTATCCCCGACTTGCAGAATGATGCAGGAGAGGTTAAGTATGTTTCCTGAATTTCTTTGGGAATGGCAGAGCAGGGGCTTAAACCATTATTGCTGTATGTCCCCTCAGGCATGAGCACCAAGGATGGAGCCAGAAAACCAGAGACGAGAAAGGAATAAACTACTCTGGTCCAGCAAGTTCTCTTGTATTTAGTCATTGCACCAATGTGATGAATGAATATTACTTCCTTACATTTGTGACAGAGGTTAGGAAACGCCCAGAGTCACTGAGATAAGCTTCAGCCCTCAAGAAATTGTTTTCGACTGGGAGTTAACACAAACGAGAGGAACCAGCACAACTACAGATGATGTCAGATGTGTGGCAGAAATAAAAATACGGTAAGATCTCCAAGGAAGCAGCGTCCGGTCCAGGGCTGATGCTAGGAGACTTCCGTCATGAGCGAAGCCTGGATGTGTTGATTCTGGATGGACAGAGAGGAGGGGTGAACAGCATCCTTCTCTTCCATACTTGCAATTTTCCTCTTTTTGTAAACATTGACTCTTTTACAAGAGATTGGCTTCAGCATCGACAAAAACTCATTTCCAAATTCCTTTCTTTTTAGAGCCACTTGCCTACGCTTAGAAAAGGATAAGCTTGAGTAGCAGAGCAGAATATGGGAACTCAAGAGGAGGGAGGTTGTTCTCTCTCTCTCTCTCTCTCTTTTTTTTTTTTTTTTTTTTTTTTTTTTTTTTGTTGTTGTTGTCTTTTCTAGGGCTGCTCCCGCGGCATATGGAGGTTCCAGGCTAGGGGTCCAATCGGAGGTGTAGCCGGCTCCTTCACCCACTGAGCAAGGCCAGGGTTCGAACCTGCAACCTCATGGTTCCTAGTCAGATTCGTTAACCACTGACTGCGCCATGATGGGAACTCCGGGAGGTTGTTCTCTTAAGGTTAAAGGGAGGGAAGGGGTAAATGCTGAGAGAAAAGAAAAGTCAGAATACAGGAAAGAAAGTACAATTCCCTGGGAGAAGCCCATCTTGAGATAGGACTTGGAGGCAAAGCCTTCCTGGCCCAGACCATTGATCCTGTATGCTCTCGGCAAGGTTTTCATAAATAAGGTGCTGCCACTTTTTTTTTTTTTTTTTTGAAGAATTTCAGAGGTGTAGGTGAAAAGAAAGCTTTCTCTCAGCCAAGACTTGTGCAGTTCCTTCAGATCAGCGGCACATCAGCTCAAGCTAGGGAAGTACTGCTACCGCTTAGCATTTGGGAGGGAGCCAGGGCGACGTTCCGCAAATATGGGTTCCATCTACTCGAAAATAATTGCCTTTACATCTTGTGACATCTTCCATGGACTCTGCAATGAAAATCAATTATCATCCCTTTTGGTGGGAGAAACTAAATTAGAAAGAGAAGTGATTAGAAACAGAAGGCAGCTTGACGCTTGTGATGCCAAATTTGCTCAACATGTGATTCGAAAGCCGTGGATAAGTTTTTCTGGCCATTCTCCCAATTAACAACCTTTAGCTTACTTAAAAGCCAAAATTCGTGACTCAAAAGAGCGTGCTAGGAAGAAATTTTTGACAGATAAAATTAGTTATTCCTGGCAACATCAAATAACATATACATACACTCATGTACCTTTTTTTGAAATGAAGCTCAAAATATACCAAGATCTAACTCAAATTGCTCCCCAAGCCTCCAACACTCAGGAGAGCTGACGCTTATCACGTGCTCACTCTGTGCCAGGCATTGTGCTTAATTCTCACACCAACATTATGAATTACGTATTATTCTTGCATAACCTTATTTTTTAAATGATGAGGTTCCATCAGGGACAAGCTAAATAACGGTCTAACACCACAAAGGTAGAAAATGATAGTTCGAGGAGTTTCTATTGTGGCACAATGGAAATGAATCCGACTGGTAGCCATGAGGATGCAGGTTCAATCCCTAGCTTAGCTCAGTGGGTTAAGGATCTGGCGTTGCTGTGAGCTGTGGTAGGTCGCAGAGGCAACTCAGATCCTGAGTTGCCGTGGCTGTGGCTGTGGTGTAGGCTGGCAGTTGCAGCTGCAATTTAACCCCTGACCTGGGAACTTCCATATGCCATGCATGCGACCCTAAAAAGCAAAAAAAGATCATTTTAAACTTGAAAGATGGGAATTCCCAAGCCAGAATAATTTTATCAACAAAATAAAGTAGTATTGGGTTATAAGGTAAAGTATAAAATAAATATTCATGATTCCATATTGACATAAATAAATGACTGAATAGATGAATAACATGAGAAGAGAGGGAGACAGGTCTCCCTTGCACAAGAATTCCAAGTAATTTATGTAGATAGTCTGTCCTTAAGGAGGTGGAGTTTAACTTCCCACTCTTTCTTTTTTTTAATTTTTAAAAATTAAAGTATAGTTGATTTACAATGTTTGGTCACGTTCTGTTCAATTTTTTCCTTTTATTTAAGGCTGCATCTGTGGCATATGGAAGCTCTGGGGCTAGGGGCTGAATCCCTAGCTGCAACTGAGGCCTACACCGGATCTGAGCCACATCTGCCATAGCTTGTAGCAATGCTGGATCCTTCACCCACTGAGCAAGGTCAGGGATTTAACCTGCAACCTCGTGGTTCCTAAGCAAACTCACAGAGACAGTGCCAGGTTCTTAACCTGCTGAGTCACAATGGGAACTCCTATCTTCCTACTCCTTAAGTATGGGCTGCATATAATGACTTTCTTCCAAAGAGTACAGTACAGAAAGGGGAGCTGGGGTGAGGGAGAGTAACTTCTTACAGTGGGGAAACCTAACCAACACCACCTCAGCCAGGTGCTCAATGCCAATATCCACAGGAAGTAGTGCTACGACGGAGTTCCCTGGTGGCTCAGCATGTTAAGGATCTGGCATTGTCACTGCTATGACTCTGGTTACTGCTCTGGCACGAGTTCGATCCCCGACCTGGGAACTCTTACATCCTGTGAGCATGGTTAAAAAAAAAAAAAAAAGTAGTGCTGCTACTAGGTATCCTTGATATGTGATGAAAATGGCTCTTTGCTTCTGTGGTTTTCCTCTCTTTACAAACGTATCACCAGTCAAGGTATGAGAAAAATGAGACAAACTGCAACAGAGGGGCATCATATAAAACCCTTGGTCAGTACTTCTCAAAAGTGTCGAGATCATCAAAAGCAAGTCTGGCAAACTGTCACAGCCAAGACAGTTACTGAAGGGAACTTGAGTCCCCTGGCTGTGCTTCAGCTCTTTGGAACTTAGGAGACCAAAGCCATGTTCTACAAACAGGAAATGAGGGACACACAGGGGCTTTGGTGCCCCCAGGAGACCATGCAGGGTCCTGCTCGGTTTTAAGAAGAGGCTAAGGAAACATGACGATTAAATGTAAAGTAGTATCCTGGAGTTCCCGTCGTGGTGCAGTGGTTAACGAATCCGACTAGGAACCATGAGGTTGCGGGTTCGGTCCCTGGCCTTGCCCAGTGGGTTAAGGATCCGGCATTGCCGTGAGCTGTGGTGTAGGTTGCAGACGCGGCTTGGATCCCGCGTTGCTGTGGCTCAGGCGTAGGCCGGTGGCTACAGCTCCAATTGGACCCCTAGCCTGGGAACCTCCATATGCCGAGGGAGCGGCCCTAGAAAAGGCAAAAAGACCAAAATAAATAAATAAATAAATAGTAGTAGTAGTAGTATCCTGGAATAGAAAAATAAAGGGAGGGGGGCTTAGTTAAAAACTAAGAAAATCTGATATTCCTGTGTGGCTCAGCAGCTTAAGGATCCAGTGTTGTCACTGACATGGCTTGGGTTGCTGCTATGACTTGGGTTCCATGCTTTGCCTAAGAATTTCCACAAGCCACAAGTGCAGCCAAACGCCCCACCCCCCAAAAAAACCCACAAACCTAAGGAAATCTGTATACACCATCGACTTTAGTTATTAATAATGCATCAATATTAGCTTCCAAATTGTGGCAAATATACCATACAAACTTAAGATGTTCATTTGGGAGAACGCTTCTTTCTCTACTCTCAATTTTTCTGTAAATCTAAAACTGCTCTAGGAATTCCTGTTGTGGCACAACGAAGTGTCTCTGCAGTGGCAGGTAATCAGGTTCAATCCTCAGCCCAGCACAGTGGGTTAAGGATCTGGCATTGCTGTAGCTGTGGCGTCTTAACTCTGGCTCACATTCAGTCACTGGCCTGGGAATTCCATATGCCACAGGGGCAGCCAAAAGTAAATGAATGAATGAATGAATGAGTTCTAAAAATAATGCGCCTTTTTTTTTCTCTTTCTATGACTGCACCTGTGGCATATGGAAATTCCCAGGGCTGGGGGTTGAATAGGAGCTGCACCTGCAAGCCTAAGCCACAGCCACAGCAGCACCAGATGGGAACAGCATCTGCGACTTACACTTGTGGCAGAGGGTTACTCTGAGCTAGGCCAGAGATCAAACAACATCCTCATGGATACCATGTTGGGTTCTTAACCGGCAAGCCGCAAATGGGAACTCCCAATGAGCATTTTTTAAAAAGTCTCTTGCTTCAATCAGAACCTAGTATTTTGGTCACTCCAGAGGCAGGGGAGAAGCCAGATGGTTCACACCTTGAGTGGACAAGTGTCGAACAGCAGGAGCCTGTCCTCATGGAGATGATCTTTTATAATGGATTTCTTCTCGGGCATAGCTGTATTTGTGGCTTGTTTTTCAGAACTCTGCTTCAGCAAGATATGAAAAAGGGAACAGGCTATAGAAGCTCATCTGATTCTAGACATGATGATGGAAGAGGGCCACCAGGAAACCCCCTCAGTAAAATGGGTCCGATTAATCATCTGTGTGGCCTGAATCCTCCACCAGTGGGCTGGTGGAGAAGGAAGGTGTATGTCTGCTCTAAGAAGCAAATGACTGGGAGTTTTCTTTTGCGGCAGAAGGTTAAGGATCTGGCATTGTCACTGCAGCAGTTCTGATCACTGCTGTGGCGAAGGTTTGATCCCTGGCCCAGGAATTCCATATGTCTGCAGGTGCAGCCAAAAATAAATAAATAAATAAATAAGAAGCAGACAGCTGGACAAGCACTTCACAGCAGAAGGAAACCATCAAGAAATGGAGCACTGACCACACTGGACAAGTTAGATGAATGTGTGCGTGTAAACAAGGATGGCTTGTCTCGCAGGAAGAATGAGGTCGTGCCTTCCCTCTGCAGGGATCTAGCATGACCGACTCTCAGTTCTCTAAGTGCACATGTTTGTCTCATCTTCTCTGTATTAATACAGTTTTTTGTTTTGTTTTTTCTGTCTTGTTTTTTAAGGGCCACACCTGTGGCATATAGAGGTTCCCAGGCTAGGGGTTTAATTGGAGCTATAGCTGCTGGCCTACACCACAGCCATAGCAACACCAGATCCGAGCTGCATCTGTGAGCTACACCACAGCTCATGGCAACGCCGGATCCTTAACTCACTGAGTGAGGCCAGGGATTGAATCCGCCACCGCATGATTCCTATTTGGATTCGTTTCTGCTGTGCCAAGACGGGAACTCCAATACAGTTTTAATAAGCAAACATTGTGGGAGTTCCCACTGTGATGCAGTCGGTTAAGGATCCAGCATTGCCACAGCTGTGGCTCAGACTCCATCCCTGGCCTGAGAACTGTCATATGCTGTGGGTGTGGGAGTGAGTGAGGGGGAGAATAAGTAAATGTTTTTAGGTTACAAAACTGACTTCTCATCTTTATATAATTAAAATACAAAAAGCTCCAAATTTGAAGAAAAATAAAAGGCTGTGTACTGAGTTTGAAAAAAAAAAAAAGAACCTCGTATCTTATGACTATCTCCAGAAATACTCTATGTTTGTATGGGGAGCATCTCCATTGTAGGAGGGACACCCCCCACACCCCACCCCACCCTCCAGCCCCTTGCTCTCTGCACCTTTCTCTCCTCTGCTCTGTTCCCTGAAGACTATCCTTCTGGGCCAGGCCAGCAGGCTCCTCTGCTCCCTGGCTTCTTCCAGGGGCGCTTGGACATTGGAGGAAGGGAGCCTGGGGAAGCACCTACCAGCAGGACGTCAGATGGGATGGGAGAAGCAGGGATATTTACTGCCCAGCTCCTTCCTCCTTGGGACGGGAACTAGCAGCCCCATGCCTCCTCTGAAAACTCTGGTTCCTGTCCAACTCCGGCCACCATCTGGGTCCTGGGAACAGCTCCCTCTCCTGCCCCTTCGGGCTAGAACTACTAAGTGCTCTTTTCTCGGACTTTTAACTCCTCCCTTCAGCTAGACCCGAGGACACTGGATTTCTTGGTGTTCCTTGATTTTCCTTGAGTCTGCCCCCACTTTTGTAAACAGTCCCTTCATTAATGCTATCTCGGTGGCTTATCTTTTTCTTCCTAGGACTCTGATTAAGATCTTATGCAAATGTATGTCCCCTTCATTTACACAAATAGCATACTGCACACATTTTTTGGAACCTTGTCTTTTTTTCATCTATAATATGCTTTAGGTTTCTTTCCATGTTTATGAACATTGATCCACTTTGTTCGTATACCTTAGTATCCCATCATCTGTGGATGTTGTATTTTAAATAGTCTGTCAAAAGAGGAGAATCAGAAGCTGAAACTTAGCAGAGAGGCCATGAAGCCTGGGCTGAATCATTAAAGCAGGATTAGTAAATGCCTAGAGTTCCCCTTGTGGCACAGTGGAAACAAATCCGACTAGGAACCATGAGGTTGTGGGTTTGATTCCTGGCCTTGCTCAGTGGGTTAAGGATCCAGCACTGCCGAGAATTGCAGTGTAGGTCGCAGATGCGGCTTGGATCTGGTGTTGCTGTGGCCACAAAGCAACAGCTTTGATTTGACCCCTAGCCTGGGAACCTCCATATGCCACAGATGCGGCCCTAAAAAGACAAAAAACAGAAAACAAAAAACCCATGCTATGGTGGGAGGGGAGCTGACATTTTTAAAACCTTGGCTACTTTTAGAGGAGTTAAGAGAGTGGATTTCTGGAGTTCCCATTGTGGTTCAGAGGGTTGAGAACCTGACACAGTGTCCCTGAGGGTGTAGGTTCGACTCCTGGCCTCACTCAGAGGGTTAAGGATCAAGTATTACCATGGGTCACAGATGTAGTTCAGATCCAGCATTGCCTTAGCTGTGGCGTAGGCCTCAGCTGCAGCTCTAATTTGACCCCTAGGAACTTCCATGTGGTGCTGTTTAAAAAAAAAAAAAAAAAAAAAAAAAAAAAAAAAAAAAGGAAGAGAATGGGCTTCAGATTCCAGCTCAGCCAGACTGTGTGACCTTGGGCAAATGACTTAACCTTTCTGTGTATCTCATCATCTGTAAACTATTACAGGTAATAGTTATGCTCAGAAGGAGTTTAGATGGGGTTTTTTGGTTTGTTTTGTTTTGTTTTGGCTGTGCCCAAGGCATGCAGAAGTTCCTGGGCCAGGGAATGAGCCCGTGCCATGGCAGTGAGAATGCCATATCCTTAACCTGCTCTGCCTAAGGGAACTTCCAAAAGCAGTTTAGTTTTCAAATATGATAACACTGGGCAATGTGGCACATCCAGGGGGGGGAAATACCAGGAGCCTCCATCCTGGTCTCTCGCCCCCATTCTAGTCCTTTGCTTCTTTCTCTTCATTCCCTCTTGGCTTTGTCTTCCCCTCTATCTTCTCTCCTCATCCACCTGTCTTTTCCTTGATAGGCTTTCTCTCTGATGGTATTTAAGATTCATTTTTAAATGAGGAAGGAGCAGTAGAATCTAGAATTGATTATGTCGTTACTAATTTGTACTTCAATCAATGAGGTATCAATGAATTTTAAAAGCATTCTTTATAAAGCAAAGTAGCTGCCAGCCAGCCCGCCAAAAGGCAGAAACAGCCTTAGTTGATGTGCTGTTGTGTTCCATCAAAAAGGATTGCCTTGTGTGACTGTAGGGTTCGATTTCTCCTCAGATCTTGCAGAGTTACCCTCACTATGGAGAACTTAACTAAATGTAAGGTATCCTTGGTACCCAAAAGATAAAACTAATCATCACACATGTAGTAATTAGAAACAATAGAATACATTTTAAGTATCAAGATTTTTTCCCTTTACTTGTGTCATTGAAAAAAAAAAAAAGCACAGCTCCCAAAACCATTTTATTTGGAGACGAGTTCTGCAAAGCATTCAAAGTATTTTCGATTTTTTTTTTTCCCCTCTCCACCTGAGTTCAGGGATTATCGGCATTTTATAGAAGAAGAAAGGCCCCTCCCCCTCCTCCTGTGACCTCTCAGGGGCTGGGTGCTGACCTTGTTTTATCTGTCTACCCTCGCTCCCTAAATGCTGGGTGGTAATTGCCACATGCTGCTGAGGACTCCCGATCTGCTATCTTCAGATCTGCCCTATGTGGATTTCAACCACACTGCCTTCCTCTTAGTTTCTTTCCTTTTTCTTTCTATGCCGCACCTGCAGCATATGCAAGTTCCGGGGTTAGGGCTCCAATCGGAGCTGCAGCTGCAGGCCTACGTCACAGCCACGGCAACACCAGACCTGAGCCCTGTCTGTGAACTACCCCGCAGCTTGAGGCCACGTCGGATCCTTTAACCCACTGGGTGAGGTGGGAGCTCCAGCCCACATCCTCACAGAGGCAATGTCGGGGGCTTAACCCACTGAGCCACAACAGGAGCTTCCCTTTTCGTTTCTCAAGCACATCAAACTCCTTCCTGACTCAGAGTTTTTGCATCTGCTTTTCCCTCGTCCAGAAAGGCTGGCCTCCTTGTCATACTTAGATTTCCCATAAAATGCCACCTCCTTGGAAAGGAAGAGTCCTTCCCTGACCGTCCCCATTTAAATCCTGCCTCCCTCTCCCTCTGCTGACATTGTCCCTGCTGGTGATTCTACACATCATTCTGTTTATTTCTCTAATAGATATTATCATAGGATATTATCTGATGTATCTAATCATTGTCCCCCATTAGCCTCTAAGTCCTTTTATAACCAAGCAGAACCCTGTGGGCCTTCCCAAAACAGACTCCTTCATCCCATGTCTTCTGCTTACCTTTTATCTGTAGAAAAAGTAAGCAAAGAATATATTTAATCAGAGACATGAAATAGCGCCACAGTCAAGGCAATGCTGGATCCTTAACCATGCCACCACAGAGACAATGTCCAATTTTCGCCACAGCAGGTACTCCCTATAGATAATACTCTGAGCCATATCCTTTGAGAGGTTCTGCAGCTATTGAAACCCCTACCAGGTGGAAGAAGTTAACTCTATGCTGCCCACGGGCAGGTAGACCCTAGACTAGTTAGAACCAAAATGTTGATGATGTTGACTCAGGATTACCTCAACACTACCAATCAGAAGGATGTCCATGAGCTGACCACACACCCCACAATCCCCCTCCTTCACCTTGTCTTTAAAAACTTTTACCTGAACATCTTCAGGGAGGTTGAGCCCTGTAAGTAATAGCTGCCTGGACTCCTTGCTCAGCGTCCTATAATAAACACTCTGTTTTCTTCACCATAATCCAATGTTGGTAGACTGGCTGTGGGTTCAGTCCCTAGCCCGGGAACTTTTGTATGCCTGGAGTGGGGCCAAAAAAATAAGGAATGTGGCAGTGTTCCCTCTACTATCTGTAATATTTATTGAATTATATAAAAATGAATTTTTATTAACAATGAAAGTTGCTTTAAATGGGAATGGACTGCTGCTTAGGTTTAGAAAGCATTCCTTTGTTTAGGGATCATCTTTAAAAAGGATAAATTCTCGGCGTTCCCGTTGTGGCACAGTGGAACGAATCCTGCTAGGAACCATGAGGTTGCAGGTTGGATCCCTGGCCTCTCTCAGTGGGTTAAGGATCTGGCTTTGCCATGAGCTCTGGTGTAGGTCACAGACACGGCTCTGATCCTGAATTGCCATGGCTGTGGCGTAGGCGGGCAGCTACAGCTCTGATTGGACCCCTAGCCTGGGAACCTCTATATGCCGTGGGTGCGGCCCTCAAAAAGACAAAAAAAAAAAAAAACGGATAAATTTTCATCTTTTAAAACAAAATCATTCCTACCCAATGATTTTTCAAGATCCCATCATTAAATGATCCATCAATAATTCAACAAATATTTCTCCACTATCTATTACCTTGTCCTAAGTTGCTGAAACCTTGTGTAGAGTTACAAGACAAGACTAGCAGTATAGTCTTACTTGAAATATATACACATGTGTGTATTGGAAAAATAAGGCAAGAAGGAAATAAGCAAAAAGCTGAACAGCAATTATCTCTGGGTAATGAGATAAGAAATGATTGTTATTTTCCATTTTAATATATTTTCCGACTTGTTCACTAGAGCCATATTTAATTTTTTTAATACCATAAAAGACATATGTTATTTCTGTCTTTAAGGAGCAGATTATTTTTTTTCTTTTCAGCCCCGCCCAGGGCATGGGAAAGTTCCCAGGCCAGGCCACAGCAGTGACCTGAGCCATAGCTGTGACAATGCCGGATCCTTAACCTGCTCTGCCACTAGGGAACTTCCATAGGAAGCAGATTTTGTATTGGGAGATGAGGGGATAAGTAACATAAAACAAACAAAAACAATAGAGTCGTGATAAGCTTTAATGGAAAAGAAAATAAAAATAATATGTATATACACAACGGAGTCACTTTGCTGTACAGTAGAAATTAACGCAGCATTGTAAATCAAATATACTTCATAAAATTGAAAAACAATAGAGTACAAAACTGTAGGCTTACTGAAAATTAGCCAAATCAGTTGTCTAAAGAAGAGGTCAGAAAAAGTAAGAGAAATTTAAGTTCTCTTTTTGTTTAACTATGGCAGAATTTACTACCCATTGTCTTGAGAAAATCAACAGACATAAAGAAAATAAAACTCAGGATCAGTGTTGACTTCCCCAAGGAAAATGACTTTCCCAGGCAATTGATTTCCCAGAATTTCTATTGATTACCAGTGCTAGCCTAAAAAGCTGACAGTTTTTTTCTTTGAAATATGGTTAACAGCTGGAGTTCCCGTTGTGGCTCAGTGGAAATGAATCTGACTAGCATCCAAGACACAGGTTCATTCCCACTCAGGGGTTAACAATCTGGCTTTGCCCTGAGCCTTGGTGTAGGTCGCAGATGTGGCTTGAATCTGGCATGGCTGTGGTGTAGGCTGGCAGCTACAGCTCTGATTCCACCCCTAGCCTAGGAACTTCCATGTGCAGCAGGTGCTGCCCTAAAAAGAAAAAAAAAAAAAAAAAAAAGAAAGAAAGAAAGAAAGAAAAGAAGCAGAATGTTTGGCATTGTTGCATATTTCTGTTATTTTGCAATTTTCATTAGAGACATTTTTAAGTTGGAAAAAAAAAGGAAGAATAAAGCAGGTAAAAATTGGTCCTCTAGAGCAGAAAGAGGTAGCAAGACTAATGGCTCTCAATTTAAATTAACACAGGGAGCGTTCCCACTGCAGTGCTGTTGGTTAATGATCCGGCTGGTCTCTGTGGCAATGCTAGTTCAGTTCAGTCCTCAGGTTGGCACCGTGGGTTAAGGATCTGGCATTGCCAGTGTAGCGGCTCTGGTTGTTCTTGTAGTGTGGATTAGACTCCTAACCCAGGAATGATTACTGGCCTGAGAATTTCCACATGCCACAGGTGAGGCCAAAGTAAATAAATGCATGACTTAATTAACACAGGACTCGAAAATCATTTTTTGAATGCACAGAATCTCTCAAAAGCATAGCTACACTTATAATTTTATATATATTCATATTTCATCAATCCTATTATGCCATTAATGATAAAACTTACAATTATTTTGTGAACCACGAAGAAAGAAAAAAATGCTACCAATTGGACTATAACACGCTATCATTATAAGATGGGTCCTGATATAATGGGAAAAATGTGCGTTTTAGAATTACTGAAATCGGAGTTTCCATTTGTGGCTCAGAAGGTTTACAAACCCCACTAGCATCCATGAGGATGCAGGTTCTATCCCTGGCCTCACTCATTGGGTTAAGGATCAAGCATTGCTGTGGCTGTAGAGTAGGCCAGCAGCTATAGCTCCAATTTGACCCTTGGCCCAGGAACTTCCATATGCCACAGGTGTGGTGTAAAAAGAACAAAGACAACAAAAAGAATTAGTGAAATAGAATGTACAGTTTGTGACCATTTAGTGAATGTCTGCTGTACCCACAGATATGAGGCCAGGGTTCATGCTCCTTTTGTTCATCACTGTATCATGGTCAGCACTACTAAATTCTTAATAAATCCTTGAATGAATAAATGAATGAATGAACAAATGAGTGAGGGTGCAGATCCAATAGTGGACTTTGTCTTACACTCCAAACACCTAAAGAATAAACAAGGAAAGTTTAAATCAGCATTAACTGCTAAATAAGTGCTGAAAAGTAACAATAATATTGTTAGACATTTATTTTGTTTTCTTTTGTGTTTTTTATCTTGTCTTTTGTATTTTTAGGGCCGTACCCACTGCATATGGAGGTTCCCAGGCTAGGGGTCTAATTGGAGCTGCAGCTGCCAGCTTATGCCACAGCCACAGCAATGCAGGCTCTGAGCCGCATCTGCGACCTACACCACAGCTTGTGGCAATGCCGGATCCTTAACCCACTGAGCGAGGCTAGGAATTGAACCCGAAACCTCACGGTTCCTAGTCAGATTCATTTCTGTTGTGCCATGTCTGACATTTATTTTGAAGTGACACATCTATGACTTTGGAAAGAAGTCCTGAAAATGACTACATTCTGGTAAATAAGAACCACCCACTTCTATGTGAAACAGGTGAAACTTGATTTCTACAGCCCAAATGAGTAATTTGAGGTGTTTAATATAGCAAGTAAATTGGGTGGGGAGAGCCAGCTGTTATCACTTCCTACTCTTTTCTGTTTTTAAAGGATGGCCAAATTCAGACCAGTGAGAAAAACAGTTCTATCCCTTTATAGAAACCTATAAGGGAGATGCCATTCTGTCTATGCACCATTTATTTCTTAAGGAGAAAAGGCATTTTTTTTTTTTTTGTCTTTTTTAGGGCTGGACCCACAGCTTATGGAGGTTCCCAGGCTAGGGGTCAAATAGGAGCTGCAGCTGCCGGCCTACGCCAGAGCCACAGTAACGCAGGATCCAAGCCACTTCTGTGACCTACACCACAGTTCATGGCAATGCCAGATCCTTAACCCACTGAGCGAGGCCAGGGATCGAACCTGTGTCCTCATGGAGGGTAGTCAGATTTGTTTCTGCTGAGCCAGGGCAGGAACTCCAAAAAGGCATTTAACAGGAAAAAAAAAAAAAGCAATATATTCATCCAGGTACATGCAAATCTTACTACAGTGTAATAATTATTAAACAGAATCCTTATGTAGAAAGATGCAGTTCAAAGAAGAATTCTTTCTATTCCTCAAGAGTTTACCATTGACTCCTACTGTTATTTAATCCCTGTCCTGCGATCTCTACCAAACTCCTCACTCCTTTGAATTGCTACCACCACCAAATCATCACCAAGTTCTAATAGAAAGTGGTCCACAGAGCTGACTGGACTAGACTAAACATCTTCCAATTAGCAAGTGACAGGGGCAGAAATGCCTATCAGGATAGGATATGGATTATATTTGTATTTGTACAGAATGCCTCCAAATTAACTGAGTAAAAAATTGCGAGGGAGTCCCCTTGTGGCGCAGCAGGTTAAGGATCTGTTGCTGTCCCTGCAGCGGTCTTGGTCACTGCTGTGGTGCAGGTTGGACCCTGGCCCCTGGAACTTCCACATGCTGCAGGTACGGAAAAAAAAAGAAAGAAAGAAAGAATTGTGAATTGTCTGAGTGAGTTATTGTGGAACAAAATATGTGAGTTGATAGTGTGAAATCCTAGGCAGCTATTGACAAAGTTAAAAAAAAAATCCATATGGAAAAATATCCATGACATAGCCTTAACTGAGAAAAAAAAAAAAAAGGTATAGACCAAAACGCAGTGTAATTTTTTAGTTTTTAAAAAATAAATTTGAGCTATAGATCAATCTTTTTTAGAAAACTATAAATAATGATTGGAGGGGAACATCATGCTTGCCCTCAAGAAGTTTTTGTCTGGTGAAGGAGATAAGACTTGTATGTAAATAAAATTATGATACTAAGGTAGATAGTGAGAGGTATCTTAAAGGAGAGGCCCAGATAAGGTGCCAAGAGAATCCAGAGAATTAACTGGATTAATTCTGAGAGACTCAAGCATCATTCATGGATGCACCCTCGGTATGTAGATGTTCTCAAGCCAGGGATAGAACCTACGCCACAGCAGTGACCTAAGCCACAGCAGAGACACTGTGAGATCCTTAACCTGATAGGCCACCAGGGAACTCTGGGGAGACAGTATTTTAACTGGAGCTTGAAGGTATGTGTAGGGGTGTGAAGAGTGGGTACATTCAGAATCTACTTTAAAAAACTTGCCTATATTTGTAAGTAACTGAGTTTTACATCCAATAATAGTGTGCTGCTTATAAAAAACCCATGTACACTGTGTATATGGAGAGACATGCATACATTTGGTACACATAGCAATGTATTAATAAATGTACATTTGAATGATATACAGAAACTTAGAGAAACTGCAAATTTTATTGTAGGATGTTTAGCAGCATTGCTGACCTCTTTCCCCTAGATCTCAGTAGTATTCCCCCAGTGTCACAACCAAAAATGTCCCTAGATATTGCCAGATGTCTCTGCGGGGAAGAAAGCCCTTAGTTTTGGAGTTCTCGTCATGGCTCAGTGGTTAACGAATCCTACTAGGAACCGCAAGGTTTCGGGTTTGATCCTTGGCCTTGCTCAGTGGGTTAAGATCTGCCGTTGCTGTGAGCTGTAGTGTAGGTCGCAGATGCGGCTTGGAACCCACATTGCTGTGGCCGTGGTGTAGGCCGGTGGCTACAGCTCTGATTGGACCCCTAGCCTGGGAACCTCCATATGCCGCAGGAGTGGCTCTAGAAATGGCAAAAAGACAAAAAGAAAGAAAGAAAGAAAGTCCTTACTTTTAAGAACCACTATCTCTTGCTCTCTCTTGTATCATATGTACATATATATATGCACACACACACACATATATATGTATATGTATACATTCTCCTCTACAGATGGATGCAAATTCTAAAGTTCATGACTTGAATTTTCTTTTTAAGTCCTTTCTTCAAGTGTTCTTAAACTTAACCATGGTCAAGCAAGCTTACTTCCTTGGGAAGATCTGTTGAAAGCTATTGATTCCTTCATCAGAAACACCACACCACATTAAATACAAATTCAGTGGATTTACACTAGAGTTCTCCTGAGAGGGTTCTATTTCCTGCTGCTTACAGAGTTGTCATGGTCTGAATTTTCCAGGCGGGTTGGTAGCTGAAGGCTAGTGCCTAGAAAGTCCATATTTTGGAGACTCTTCTGCAATTACTGATAGTCAGGAGAGAAGCTTCCTGTGTACCAAATGCTCACTCCCTTCATATTAACCCAAATTAGATGGTTTTAGCAAGATTCATCCCAGCAGAAGATGAAACACTGATGGGGTAGGATTGACACCCCCCCACACCTCCATTCACTCCTTTCTAGTTTTGATGCCTGTCTAGTCCAATTTATTCCCCCCTTGAGTGTTCAGATGAAGGAGAAGAAAAATCGAAAGAACCAAAGAAACAGTTAAGAAAGGGGACCACTTGGACACTTACTTTTGATTGTGAAGTAAAACAGGCACAGAAAAATTCGTATCTAAGATTTATGAATAAATTAAGAACTTTCTATAAACACTACTCATTGGGTACTTCTAAAGAAAGACTTCCTAGACACCCACAGCCTTTTTAAAGGAAAACTGACCACTGCTCCTTTCCTCCTCCCCACCTAGCAGGAAAGCTGTGTGTCAGTCGGTGGAGCTTCCGGATTCACACAACCTGGAGTCAAGGTCAGCTCTTCCCGAAATCGCTGACCTCCTCTTCCACGCTGAGCTCTGCTCTCCTGTAACAAGTTCCCCAGGGGCGGTTCTGCCCCTGACCTCATAGCCCATGTTAGTAACTGCGGGGGCGCGGGGGGTGAGTGAGGATTCAGGTGGCCACTGGGTGACAGCCAGTAAGATTCTCAGCCTTTCCGGTTTGGGAAGACAAAGAATTCGGGAGGGGTAGGATATTTTTCTCCCCCGGTAAGATAGGTGGAGAAAGACCGCTGCCTGTGTGTCCCTTTCTTGGACTAAGGTGTCTCTGTTGCTCCATAAATAAAACGTCTCACTGCCTTCTGCGAGAGCTATAAAGGCAGCGGAACGACAGTCCCGGGGGCATTCCGGACGGGACGCGAGCCGAAGCAGGTGAGATCGTCTCTGAAGATGCCGGGCACCGACCCCGCCCTGGCTTAACTCCCAGGGAGGCAACGCTGGTTGCAGATGGGACTACTTGGGGGGGCCGGAGGGGTGGGGACAGAGCTGCCGAGCAGGGGTCAGTACAGCCTTCTTTCTAAGAAACTAAGACCTACAAGGTAGCTAGGAAAACAGGCCGATGGGTGAGACTTGTTCTACCCGCCCAAAGTTCTGTCCCCGGGAGAGCGCGACCCGGCTGCTGGAATTTGCCTGCAGCGCGCGCGCGCGCGCTTGCGACCCGGGGAGCGTGGCCTGAGGGTCCCACGCCCGGTCCCCTCCGGGGGTGGCGTTGCTCCTTTACCAGGGGGCGCCTGGTGCTGCATCTTGGGTCCGGTGCGGGGGGAGAGAGGGGCGCTCACCGGGTCCCCTTCGCGCCCCGCACGCGCTGCGGGTCCCAGCCCGGGTTTGGGGAGATTTCAGGACGCGGACAGCGCCCTCGCTGCAGGTCTGAGGGGACTGTGTCGGGCTCCGGCAACACTTAGGGCTCTGGAGTCCAGGGCAGCAGGTGCAAGTTTGGGACTAGGAGGTCCTCTGAGGACCCCCTGCAGGCTGGCGGGGCGCGCCAGGGGGCGATGGGCCTGGGCACCTAGCGCGGCAGCGAGCGGACAGGCTCTCGGGGATCCGCTGCAACAGGTGGGGCCGGGAGACAGCTAACGGCCGGTGTTCACCTCCTCTTCTCCTCGCTCGCTCCGTCTCCTCCCTCGTCGTCGAACTCAGACTCTCAGGTCATGGCAGCACCAGGCAGCAGGTTGGAGCCGCCGCCGCTCCCAGAGTACAGCTGCAGCTACGTGGTGTCGCGGCCAGTTTACAGCGAGCTCGCCTTCCAGCAGCAGTACGAGAGGCGCCTGCAGGAGCGCAAGACGCTCCGGGAGAGCCTGGCCAAGCGTTGCAGGTAGCGGCCGCGGCGGGCGGGGCGCGGGGTGCAGTGGAGCCGGGAGTCTGGACGCGCAGACAGGCTGGCGGGCAACGCGGCGGAGCTTAGGTTGCCGCGCCGCCGTGTGGAGTCCACCCGGCCTCTGCCAGCGCACGGACACTGGCTCTCGGGCCTGCCACGCGGGCTTTCCTGGTGGGAGGGTGGCTCCATCGTTCTCGGCTGGCATCGACCCTAGTCTCAGAAACTCATCTTTGGAAAGAGTGTGTCCCCGGAACCCGGTCTCCCTTCTCTTCCGAGAGCACCTGTAGTGCGCCTTGGGGTACAGAAGGTCCCTATGGTCTTTTGTTGAAGGCCAGGTTGAGGAGCGTGGGAGAGCAAGGAGCTCAACTACAAAGAGGTGGTGGATAACCCTGTCACCTGACCAAGAGTCCTTGAAAGCCCCAAGCTCAGGGGACTAGGCAGGATGCCACTTCAGAGACACGGAATGAAGGCTGGAACACAGGAGAGCGCGGGACCCTCCAAGTTCTCCACTGTCAGGCAGTGGAACCCCCAAGAAGAACCTCCATCTGTCTCTAAAGCTACCTGTAATTAGATATTACAAGCAAAAAGAGAACTGTCAGCTGCTGCTAGGTTTGCTTTCTCTTTAAAAAAAATCTTTTATTGTAAAACATTTCAAATACATTCAAAAGTACACATTTTTGGAGTTCCCGTCGTGGCACAGCAGAAACGAATCCGACTGGGAACCATGAGGTTGCAGGTTCGATCCCTGGCCTCGCTCAGTGGATTAAGGATCCGGCGTTGCTGTGAGCTGTGGTGTAAGTCACAGACACGGCTTGGATCTGGCATTGCTGTGGCTCTGGCATAGGCCGGCAGCAACAACTCCGATTAGACCACTAGCCTGGGAACCTCCATACGCCACGGGTGCAGCCCTAAAAAGACAAAAAAAAAAAAAAAAAAAGTACACATTTTTTTCTGAAGCAAATCCCACATACTGTATTTTTTTGTCTGTATATATTTCAGTATATACCTTTGGAGACTCTTTCAAAAAATACAACCACAATTCCATTATCATGCACACTAATAAAATAATTGCTTAATATAAAAATTGAGTCAACAAAATTTCCAAATAGCTCATAAATATAATTTATTAGAATTAGAATTTTCACCACTTTTGATAAGTTTTCTTCTTTTACCTATAGGTTGTTCAATTTAAAAAAATTAGGTAGTGGGAATTCCTGTCATGGTGCAGTGGAAAACGAATCCGACTCGTAACCATGAGGATGTGGGTTCCATCCCAGCCCTTGCTCAGTGGGTTAAAGATCCAGTGTTGCCTGATCTGTGGTGTGGGTCGCAAACCTGACTGGGATCTGGTGTTACTGTGACTGTGGCATAGGCTGGCAGCTGCAGTTCCATTTCGAGACTCCTAGACTAAAAAGCAAAACAAACAAACAAAAAACACCCTGTACCTAGATAGCAAGGTACAGGGTATACATTCATCATTTCAAGAGTTTTGTAAAAACTAGCTACGAGCTCCTATTGCTAAAATGTGCAGAGTTTACATTTCTTTAAAGAAAAAGACAAGAAGAAGAAGGTACCTGGGTTAGAAGTCTGAAAATTAGTATCATTTAAAGCTCCATAGAAAAAGGAAAACATACAAAAAATAAATAAATAAAAGAAGGAAAGAAAAAAAAAATAAAGACTCCACATTGATCAATCTGTGGTGGCACCAGAAAATGGGTTCTTGTTAAGGAATATTTTCTCAGAGGATTAAGAAAGTGGGAGAGGGGAAGGAACACTTAATCCTCTGTTTTTTAGTACAGTGAATTTGGAAGGGTAAATAGAGTTCTTGGCAAAGACACATTAAGTACTTCGTTGTTAGTACTTTCTGGGCAATTCCTAATTCTTTTTTATAAATAGTTAAAAGTCTTAGCAGAGTTCAATTCAGAACTTTGCGATTTGCTGTGGGTTGTGACCGAGATTGGATTGTAAGTCCCATTTTCTTGCCTTTGGACAGTTGTTCAAGAAAGAGAACCCTTGGTGTGCTGAAGACTCTTCTGCCTGTCTTGGACTGGCTCCCCAAATACCGGATCAAGGAATGGCTGCTTAGTGATATCATTTCAGGAGTTAGTACCGGGCTTGTGGGGACGCTGCAAGGTAAGATGGTGGTGGCCTGGCTCCCAAGTGATGGACAAACACTGTCCCCCAGCAGCAGTGTCTAACTCTCCAGTCAATCCCTTGCATCTTCACCAAAAGCTTGTTCATGCTTCACAGCCTCCATCTTTCTTCCAGAGCCTGCCCCTTAGTGGTGAGATTCCCCTCTTTCTCTTCCTCCTAAGTTCTCAGGAACTCCTGCTGCAACTTGAGCCCCATCACACAAGCAGTAGTGGCTTCTCGGCTTTTATTGACCACAACTCACAGTAAGAAATAAGTATGACATTGTGATCAGTACACAGGCATCTCGAGTTTTATGAAATATTTACCTTCACTATGAGCAATCAACCTGATATTTTCTTCTGTCCTAGTCTATCCTGCTTGCGTTTTATTTTTATTTATTTATGCATTTATTTTTGGTTGCAGTGTGCAGTGGCTTGATGTGGGATCTCAGTTCCCAGACCAGGGATTGAACCTGGGCCACAGTGGTGAAATCACTGAGCCCTAACTACTGGACCACCAGGGAACTCTTGAGCCTTATTTTTTAAAATGATGATTGTAGCCCGTTACATTATTTGACGTTTCATACATGGTCTTGACCAGTGGAATCCAAGCCATGTCTGCGACCTATGCCACAGCTCACAGCAGTGCTGGATCCTTAACCCACTGAGTGAGGCTAGAGATCAAACATGCAACCTCAAGGATACTAGTCTGGTTTGTAACCCACTGAGCCACAGCAGGAACTCCTCCCTCTACTTTTTATTTATTTATTTTTTTAAATCTCTTTAGGGCTTCACCTGAGGCATATGGAAGTCCCTAGACTAGAGGGTGAATTGGAGCTGCAACTGCAGGCCTATGCCACAGCCACAGCAACACCAGATTTGAGCCAAAAACTATGACTGACTTACTGCAGCTCATGGCAATGCCAGATGCTTAACCTGCTGAGTGGGAGCAGGGATCTAACCCTCAACCTCATGGATCCTAGTTGGGTTCATTACCACTGAGCCACAATGGGAACGCCTTCCTCTACTTTTTAAATCCATTCCCATGTTTTAATCTTCTGGCAAAATGTCCCGAAATAGGTAGTATTTTTTTTAAACTGCCTTTATGCCATATTTCAATGAACAACTTGGAAATCTGTTGCCTAGTTGGTGAGGAGCAAGTAGTATGGGCATTCTCTTCTGTTCCTTATTCCCACATCTTGCTTCTGCCCGTCCCTCTACTCTACAAAGTCCTTGGACCATGAATAAGGAAATCTCATTTATTTATTATAATTTAATGGAGCACCTGGTAGGTGCCAGGCACTGGGTATTCTGACATGAATAAGATGCCCCTGCTTTCAAGGCACTCCTAGTCCAATGGGGAAATAGACAACCATTCGATGGAAGGAACAAAGCAGAGGTAATGTTGCTTGGGAAGGGAGGACACTCCAGAGCACTCAACACAGCCTTAGGGGTTTGGGAATGGCTTCCTGGAGGAAGAATTGTCAGAGCTGTTTCCCTGAAGGTTAAGGCTCAGTTTGCTAAGGGATGGGTGGGGTAGGAATATGTGTAAGAGGATGGCTTGGAAATGGACTATTGCAGACGTTAGTAACAGTGGTTGAGCAATGGCGTTAGCCAAAATTTGCCTGTGGAGCTATCAGGATTACTCAGAGCAGGCCAGGTAGATTTGCCCAGAGGAGGATGTCCTGTGGTCCCTGTGTGGAACCCCAGCCTGATCAACCATGTTTTCAGTGACAAAGGTGGAAGGGAGTGTTGGATGGGACTGTGTGGTTCATAACAAATGATGCTAAGCGTTGTATGCATGGTGAACTCTAATAGCTTTGACATGGCAACCCCCTCTGGCTTCTGGGTACAGGAACTGAATAATTCATGTTTGTTTAGCTTAGTGTCTAACATGAGACTGGCATAATATAGCCCTGTAAACACTGAGTGAAGAGTTTTGAAATGCATTCCCAATAATGAATCGTCTTAATTGCAAAATGGTATTTCAAGCTGTGTCTGCCAAGTGTTCATAGACAAGTGTCTTTTAAAAATTAATTTTAGTTTTAGTTTTCTTTATTAAGTATTAGACACTGTACTAAGGGCTTCGGTTAGGTATTTCACTTATTCCTCATAACAACTATTATTAGCTCCTTTTCAGTAGTTAAGAAATCTATTAAATCCTACCCAAGATCATGGAAGTGATGGAGCTGGAATTTGAACCCAGAGTCTAGTTCCTAGGATCTTAATTTATACACCATGCTGTTTCTCGCTTTATGAATGATAGGTTTTCCAGAAGCATTTTCTCTCTAATGGTATCTTTGTAAGATGAATTTCTGGGAGGTTTACTGGTTCCTTCAAACATTCACTCATTATCATCATCATTCCTTCATCTAATAATATTTATAGGCCAGCCATGGGGATTCAGTGGTTTACTGACAGGCCTGGGTTCTGACCTCAAGGAGCTCATTTTGGGTAGGAGCGAGAGGAATTAAATAAATAGGCTGATAAATAGGAAAATAATTACAGATTGTGATATCTGCTATGGCAGATTAAATAGGCTTTAACAGGGATTAATTCGGAGAGGGAGTGTTTATTTTAGATAGAATGGTCAAGGAAGGCTTTCCTGAGGGGGTGGAATTGAATGGGGGTCAGGAGGATGGGAGAGGGACAGCCACCGGCCACGTATGGAGCAGAAACAAGAGTGTACCAGGCAAAGGTGCAAAGTCCCCGAGGTCACAAACAGCGTAGTATTTTCCAGGAAGGAACGGGAAGAATTCTAGCGTGGGTGGGGGAGAGGCGGGGTGGGGGAGTGGACAGAAGGAGATAAGGTTAGGCAGGACCAGCGTTAAGAGGAGGTAAATGAGTCACTCTCAGGGGGCCTTCTTAAATAATGTCCCCCAGGCACTTCAGTTGCCTCACCCTAACCCCAGCCCCAAGGGTAGACATTTTCAGCTTGAAGCAGATCAAGCAGGAGACAGACACCCCTGCACGGGTCTGAATTATATTTTGGAGCAGAAATCACTGATGATATATGGATGGATGGGGTATGGCTGAGGAGGTTGGGGATGGAAAGCTAAGCCTGTCCTTTTGGATATGCTAAATGTGAGATGCCAGATATGGAGCCGGAGTAACTGGAGGTGTGGCGGTCCTTGGGGAGGGCGGGCTAGACCCAAAAGTCAGGAAAGCATCACTCTGGAGGTGATGTTTAGAGGAATGGAAATGCATGAAACTACCTAGGGAGAAAGCGCAGAGGGTGAGGGGACCTGAAAGGGGGATAGAGGGTGGGAGATGAGGAGTCTCCACAAAGAAACAGGAGAGGGGGCTCAGGAAGTCAGAAAAAAATAGCTGAGGAATGTGGGGTCAGAAGCCAAAAGAGGGGAGTTCTCACTCCCTCTTTTTCTCTTTTTCAAGGATAGAGGGGTCAGTAGGGTGGAATATTCTTGGGGGAGAGTATGATGTAAGAAGATTTGCCAAGAAGCAGGGTAGAGAAATGGCTGTAACCAGAGGAGCTTTGTTTTTCTTTCAGTGTAGAGGTACTAGAACATAGTTGTAACCCAGTAGAAATGACCCAGCAGAAAGAAAGAGATCCGTGGTCTAAGAGGTAGAGAAGAGGAGTTCCCGTCGTGGCGCAGTGGTTAACGAATCCGACTAAGAACCATGAGGTTGCGGGTTCGGTCGCTGGCCTTGCTCAGTGGATTAAGGATCTGGTGTTGCCATGAGCTGTGGTGTAGGTCACAGATGTGACTCAGATCCTGTGTTGCTGTGGCTGTGCCATACGCCGTAGCTGTAGCTCCGATTCGACCCCTAGCCTGGGAACTTCCATATGCCATGGGAGTAGCCCTAAAAAAGCCAAAAAAAAAGGGGGGGGGGAGGGCTGCTCAAAGCCAGGAGGGATATTTCCTCCATTTTTCAAAGTGGGTGAGGACAGAACTGTGCGGAGGCAGAGAGATCTGAAATTTTGTAAAAAGCCAGTTTAGGGCGTCTCATGGATTCCATGTTTTGGATGACATCTAAGGTTCATCTCCTAATTGCATTCATGTAGACAAGGGGGGGTGGCGAGTTTGAGGGAAGCAGGGGAAGTCTGAGTAGCTATCTCAGACAGAGGATAAGCACACTTCCTGAGGAAAGAGAATTGAATTGCTTGGAGTTCCCGCTGTGGTGCAATGGGATCAGCAGTGGAGCCCTGGGATGCAGGTCCGATCCCTGGCCCGGCATGGTGGGTTAAGGATCCAGCATGGCATCGGTCACAGCTGTGCCTCAGATCTGATCCCTGGCCTGGGAACTCCATATACCAGACAAGAAAAGGAAAGGAAGGAGTTCCCTGATGTGGCTCACTTGTAATGAACCCAGTTAGTAACCATGAAGATGCAGGTTTGATTCCTGGCCTCACTCAGTGGGTTAAGGATCTGGCATTGCTGTGGCTGTGGTGTAGGCTGGCATCTGCAGCTCTGATTCGACCCCTAGCCCAGGAACTTCCATATGCTGCATGTGCAGCCCCCGAAAAGAAAAAAAGGAAAAAAAAAGGTGGGGGGAGGAGAGAGAGAGAAGCAAGTAAGTTCAGAGTATTTTGGAAAACTCTATGGACGAGTAGGCAAGTGAAGACTGGAGGATGGGGGGAAAGTGCATCAGTTCACAGATTAGAAGCCTCGTTAGGACAGGGAAACATCGCAGTGAGGGTTTTGGAGTGAGTGAGCTGAAAGGCTATCGGACTCTGGTTGGAGAGAGGGCTGCTCAACACTGAGATTTCAGAGATGGTGCTGCAGATTCTAGACATGGCTTGGGAGGATCAACCACTGGCTGGGAGCTGAGGGGTGAGGAGTGTTACTGAGAAGCCAGAAGCATTAAGGACAATGTTATCCACCCCTCCCCAACCTCTACCAATACCATGTGCAAGTTCCCAGGCCAGGGATTGAATCCGAGCTGCAGCTGAGGCTACAGCGGCTCCTTTAACCCACTGTGCTGGTCCGGGGCTGGAATCCACAACCCACAGTGACTTGGGCCACTGTCACTCTGTTCCCATTGGGAACTCCAGTGGGATCTTTTTTACTTTAATCATTAACAAAAAATTCCTTCCAGGCAGCAAGAAATCAATGCAATCCTTTTAGTGCTATTTTTATTCACAGCTATGAGGGACCTCTTCTCTACTTTTCACTTTTGCCTTCTAGACGCTTCCAAATATTTGCTAGCACCGCTGTTATCAAAGCATGCCACCATCCTACACATGAAGAGCCCCAACAGAGGTTCCGTTTTTGGATCAATGGCTTAGATTTCTTTCCACATTTTTATAATTACAAAATTATGATACCAAATTGCTTTATAATACTATTATAATATATTTGAGTAGCACTGTCCCTAAATAGGAATACTCTATGAAAACTGAAAAAGTCCCCATTTTCTAGGTGTATAAGAGCTGCAGAGCCCTGTCTAGGGAAGTGGAAGTTTGAGAAGGACTTGAAAAAAAAGTGCATAGGAAATAGGTTGTCTTCATTCTCTGCTTCTTTTTTTTCTTGTCTTCCCTTTGTGGCCTCACCTTTCTATTCTATGTTCTTGGACAGCTGAATGTTGCAAGTCCTTGTAGTGACTTATAAAACAATTGCATCAGTGATACAGATATTTCCAGAATGCAGACTCTCTAAGGGCAGAGACTTTGTTTTGTACACTCCTGCATTCCCCCAAACCTAGAACAGTGCCCAGCCTATGTAATTGACAGTTCAGTTGTTGAATGAATACATGCACGCTTATTGTGGGAAACTAGAAAATAGTTCTTTTTTTAAAAAAAATGTAGTATAGTCCATTTAAAATATTCTGTCAATTTCTGCTATACAGCAAAGTGACCTAGTTACACATATACATACTTTTTTTTTCTCACCTTATCCTCCATCATGTTGCATCACAAATGACAGGATGCAGTTCCCTGTGCTACACAGCAGGATCTCATTGCCTATTCACTCCACATGCAAGAGTTTGCATCTACCAACCCTAAACTCCCAGTCCATCCCACTCCCTCCCCCTCTCCCTTGGCAACCACAAGTCTGTTCTCCATGTTCATGAGTTTTTTTTTTCTGTAGATAAGTTCATTTGTGCCTTATATTAGCTTCTAGATATAGATGATATCGTATGGTATTTGTCTTTCCCTGTCTGACTTACTTCACTTAGTATGAGAGTCTCTAGTTGTATCCATGTTGCTGCAATTGGTATTATTCTGTTCTTTTTTATGGCTGAGTAGTATCCCATTGTGTATATGTACCACATCTTCTTAATCCACTCATCTGTCAATGGACATTCAGGTTGTTTCCATGTTTCAACTCTTGACTAATCATGCTGCAATGCTGAAAGTTCTGTCTGGATATATGTCCAAGAGTAGGATTGCTGAATCATATGATATTTCTTTCTTTTTTTTTTTTTTGTCTTTTTGCTATTTCTTTGGGCCCCTCCCATGGCATATGGAGGTTCCTAGGCTAGGGGTCGAATCGGAGCTGTAGCCACCGGCCTACTCCAGAGCCACAGCAACGTGGGATCCAAGCTGCGTCTGCAACCTACACCACAGCTCATGGCAACACCAGATCCTTAACCCACTGAGCAAGGGCAGGGACCGAACCCGCAACCTCATGGTTCCTAGTCGGATTCGTTAACCACTGTGCCACGACGGGAACTCCCATATGATATTTCTATTTTTAGTTTTCTGAGGAACCTCCATACTGTTTTCCATAGTGGTTGTATCAATTTACATTCCCACCAGTAGTGTAGGAGGGTTCCCTTTTCTCCACACCCTTTCTGGCATTTGTTATTTGTAGACTTATTAATGATAGCCATTCTGATCCATGTGAGGTGGTACCTCATATTTTTGATTTGCATTTCTCTAATAATTAGTGATGTTGAGCATTTTTTCATGTGCCTGTTGGCCATCCATATGCCTTCTTTGGAGAAATGTCTATTCAGGTCTTCTGTCCATTTTTCAATTGGATTGTTTTCTGCTGTTGAGTTGTAAGAATTGTTTGTGTATTTTGGCGATTAAGCCCTTGTTGGTTGCAATGGTTGCATTGTTTGCAAATATTTTCTCCCATTCTATGGATTTTTTTTTTATGGTTTACTTTGCTGTGCAAAAGTTTCTAAGTTTGATTAGGTCCCACTTGTTTATTTTTGCTTTTATTTCTATTGCCTTGGGAGACTGACCTAAGAAAACATTTGTACAGTTTATGTCAGAGAATGTTTCACCTATGTTCTCTTCTAGGAGTTTGATGGTGTCTTGTCTGTCTTATGTTTAAGTCTTTAAGCCATTTTGAGTTTATTTCTGTGCATGGTGTAAGGGTGTGTTCTAGTTTCACTGATTTGCATGCACCTGACCAGTTTTCCCAGAACTACTTGCTGAAGAGACTGACTTTTCCCCTTTTTATATTCTAGCATCCTTTGTTGGAGATTAATTGACTGTAGGTTTCTGGGTTTATTTCTGGGTTTTCTATCCTGTTCCATTGGTCTGTATGACCATTTTTGTACCAGTACAATACTGCCTTGATTACTGTAGCTTTGTAATGTTGTCTTAAGTCTGGAGGAGTTATGCCTCCTGCTTGTTTTTTTTTTCCCCCTCAGGATTGCTTTGGAAATTCTGGGTCTTTTATGGGTCCATATAAATTTGTGGATCATTTGTTCTAGTTCTGTGAAAAATGTCATGCGTAACTTGATAGGGATTGCATTGAATCTATAGATTGCTTTGGGTAGCATGGTCATTTTAAGAATATTAATTCTTCCAGTCCAGGAGCATGGCACATCTTTCCATTTCTTTGAATCCTCTTTAATTTCCTTGATTAATGTTTTATAGTTCTCAGCATATAAGTCTTTCACTTCCTTGGTCAGGTTATTCCTGGGTATTTAATTTTTTTGTGGTGTGATTTAAAAAGGTATTGTCTTTTTATATTCCTTTTCTAATATTTCATTGTTAGTATACAGAAATGCAACCAAGTTCCAGATATTAATCTTGTATCCTGCTACTTTGCTGAATTTATTGATCACTTTGAGAAGGTTTTGTGTGGAGTCCTTAGGTTTTTCTACGTATAGTATCATGTCATCTGCATAGAGTGACAATTTTACCTTTTATCTTCCAGTTTGGGTACCTTTTATTTCTTTTGTTTGTCTGATTGCTGTGCCTAGAACTTCTAATACTATGTTGAATAAAAGTGGTGAGAGTGGGCATCCTTGTCTTGTTCCAGATTTTAGTGGGAAGGCTTTCTTTCAGCTTTTCTCCATTGAGTATTATATTGGTTGTGGGTTTGTTGTAATGGCTTTTATTATGTTAAGTATGTTCCCTCTATACCCACTTTGGTAAGCGTTTTTATCATGATTGGATGTTGGACTTTGTCAAATACTTTTTCTTCATCTATTGGTTCTTGCCACTTTGGTTTTTTACTTTTGTTTTGTTAATATGGTGTATGACGTTGATTGATTTGCATATGTTGAAATATCCTTGTGAACCTGGGATGAATCCCACTTGGTCATGGTGTATGATATTTTTTATATGTTATTGGATTCGGTTGGCTAAAATTTGGTTTAGCATAGAAAATACTTATAAGAAACATGAGAAAATAACTCTCCAACACAGTGGAAGTCTCCTTTTATCCTACTATATAGTCACACTAAAGCCATATTTTAGTAGACATTCTACTAGACACATAAATGTATATCTCTGTAAAAGAATAAAGAAATGTCTGAGAAGGACTAAATTCAGGATAGTGGCTGCCTCCTGAGAGTTGAAGGACTAAAGAGGAAGGGATTGAGAAAGAGTATAAAGAGAGTTTCAACTGTACTGACAATAATTTATTTCTTGAGCTAGATGGTGGATACATGGATGTTTATTATATTGTAGTCTATTTATACCTGAATTATATTGACAGTCTTTTCATATTTTTATTTTATTTATTTTTTTGGCCATGCCCATGGCATGTGGAAGTTCTCTGGCCAGGGTTTGAACCTGAGCCACAGCAGTGACCTAAGCCCCTTCAGTGACAAGGCTGGATCCTTAACCCATGGTGCCACAAGGGAACTTCTCTCTTCCTATTTTTTTCTTTTTTCTTTTCTTTTTTTTTTTTGACCTCCCAGCAGTATATGGCACACCCTCTTTCCCTATTTTTTAATGCATACAGCAAATATGTTTAACAAAAGTGGGAGTGTACATATTGATCACAATTTTGAATCCTGCTTTTTCTCATTTCCTTCTTTTCTTTTTTTTTTTTTCTCCTTCTTTTTTTCCGGCCCATGTGTGCAATAGCTTGATGTGGGATCTCAGTTCCCAGACCAGGGTTTGAACCCAGGCTTTAGTGGTGAAAGAACTGAATCCTAATCACTAGATCACCAGGGAACCCTCTCTCATTTATTTCTTATATGTACCGTACCAGAGATATGTAAACTATTAGTAGTATACTATTTGTATACAGCATATCAATTCCAATTCCATTTCCTAGAATTACAGTGTATGAAGTATACTTTAGTTAACTACTTCTCTGTTTTTTTTTTTTTTTTTTTTTTTTTTTTTTTTTTTTTTTTTTAGGGACACATCCATTGCATATGGAGGTTCCCAGGCTCGGGGTCTAATCAGAGCTACAGCTGCTGGCCTATGCCACAGCTACAGCAGTGCCAGATCCTTAACCCACTAAAAGAGGCCAGGGATCGAACTCACAACCTAATGGTTCCTAGTCGGATTCATTTCTGCTGCGCCACGACGGACACTCCACACTTCTCTGTTTTGAGACATTCATTCAATAAATAATTTGGGGCACCTGTGTGGCAGGATATTTAGGTTGTTGTCACTTTGGCTTGATTTTCTCTCACTGTGAGTGAGTGAAATGTGGGAAGGCAATATGGAGTAAGATGTGCTGACTACCTAAGAGGTATTTAATCCAAAAACCCCCAAAGCATTATTGTTTTCCAACCCCCGTGTAGATGGAAATGTTGAGATTTCTCTATGCAATGTGATATTCATGGACCCAGAAGCCCCTTGGGCTTGCCCAGCGAAGGTGTTCATCTCTTAGTGGAGAGCTCATTGGAGTCTTGCCAACTGCTATGTACACTTGTCTCATTTTTTTTCTTTGTTGGATCTACCTCTGTTCCCCAATGAGAAAGGAGAAAGGACAGTGCACCAACATCTGAGTTCCTCAGAACACCACGAAATGCTGAATTCAGACAAAACAGGTCTGAGCCTTTGAACTGAATTGATCAAGTTTTTAATCAACACCTTTTTTTCCCCATTCACTTGATGAGTGGATGATTGAATTACTGATCAGCTGAGTCAACTCCTTTGAGCAGGTGATGCGTGAAGATGCAGTCATTATCCCAGCTGATTTGAATCATGTTCTGCGTCCTCACGTCCTAGCATAGCCACAGATCTTCGGATCTTCCGCAAAACAAGATCACTAAGGAAGGGTTGCAAATTGATAAGATCTATGAAAAGGCTTTTCTTTGTACAGACATCATATATCATCACTTCTGTTTGTGAATTTAATGGTTTTGGATGTGCTTTCAGGCATGGCATATGCTCTGCTAGCTGCTGTTCCTGTTGGATATGGTCTCTACTCCGCTTTTTTTCCGATCCTGACCTACTTTATCTTTGGAACATCAAGACACATCTCAGTTGGTAATTATATGCATATACAATTGTATTTGTTCATGGTTAATGTGTTTGGACTGGATTATTTGTGTTCTGCTTCCATATCTTTGTTAATGTTTTCAAGGGAGTTAGGGTATCAATGCTTTACTTGCTTTTCCTATTCAATGATGCAATGGTTCTTCAATGGTTCTTTTTTTTTGGCCACATCCACAGCATGTGGATGTTCCCAGGCCGGGGATTGAACCGGTGCCATAGGAGTGACAATGCCAGATCCTTAACCTGACGAGTTATCAGGAAACTCCTGCCATGGTTCTTCTTAGCTTTCAAAATATTATTGCTGTTAGTTAGCTTTACAGTTAACTCTTTTTTAATGACGAGGAGAAAATTGAAAGATTGTTTATAAACTATAGCCTACCTTCAAATCTTAGCATGTTTTGATTTTCGAATATGTAATATATTGGACTACATATTTAGAAAGTGTACTCTTCTAGGGTGAAAAATGACAAGGGAAATAATCTTGGAGAAGTCTTTGAACCTACTGTTTTACTAGATTAACTTTGCTTTTACGAAATTATGTTTATCCAATACATATGCATTATTTCATTAAAGAGCAATACTTATTTTAAGTCACTAATTTTGGAAGACTGGAAAAATGGTGCCAAAACAATTTAGAAACTAAGCTTGGCTTTCTTCCTTAGTATGGCTCAAAATAGGTTTATTTCCTGATGTTCCTAAAATTTGAATTTTCTTTGGCTAGAATGTTCTAGTAAATGAATGTCATAATGCTATTTTGCAACTTCGACATTTATACATGAGATAATTTTTTACCTACATCCATCTGCTGGCTAGACAGATCTACCTGGGCCATCCTCTTGAAACAAATACAAGCCATCTACTACTGTATCTCCAGCCCATATCCTTGCCCTTAGTTATATTTCCCCCAGTGTCTGGCATATTGCCTTGTCTGTAAAAGGAGAGCAGAAAGAGGTTATTGGTTAAAAGAACTTCCTCACCTGGGAGAGTAGATCAGTATCAAATGCATAAAGAGGTGAGGAACAGAGAAGCGGATTTTTTTTTTTTTCCTCTTTGGTATGCTATATATTCAGACACCCCAGATTACTAGATTTTTGCACTGAGTCCTCTCAGTGGTCAAAGCCTTCCATGATCAAAAGATAGAATCATCATCATCATGGATAAAAATGTCCATAATGAAAGGAGCTGTTGCTGGAAGAAAAGTACTTTTTAAACATGGAATCGACAGGCTGGGCTTTGATATGAAAAAGCAGTTCATCTTGGAAAGGGACAAAGAGAAACTCTCCATTGCCTTTGTTACTTCTTTATCTTAATTTTGACCATGTGATATTGATCAAGATTCCACAGAGATCAGGACATGGGATGCTCTAGGTAATGAACTTACATGGAATAAAAATAAGATGGAACAAGGAAGGGCTCAGCTAGTATGCCATTCCTGCCAGGAAGCCTGACAACTGCCCCCTCCATCCCCCTGTCCCCACCCATACACATGAAGATCACACACAGATAGGTCAGACACCCTTCTTGTACACTTATAAAGCATTGTAATTACCTACCTATGTGTCTCTCTTATTTCTGGGTCACGGATGCCTTGTAACATCTGCTTTTTAGCTTCTTTTGTGAGCCAACAGTATTTTCCCAATCACAGCTAATTATTTCCCATGCATTTCTAATCCTTTGTGTACATGTCGAGGCTAAATATTTGTGATGAATAATGAATTGATAAGAGACTTTTCCCCCAGGACCTTTTCCAGTGGTCAGTTTAATGGTGGGATCTGTTGTTCTGAGCATGGCCCCGGATGAACACTTTATCATATCCAGCAGTAATGGAACTGCCCTGAATACCACTGTGATAGACTTTGCAGCTAGAGACGCAGCAAGAGTATTGATTGCAAGCACCCTTACTCTTTTGGTTGGAATCATACAGGTAATGGGCTTATGAAGAGCATATAGATTGGCATGATTTTTATTTGAAAGAACTAGCTGTAAAGCATGTGGACTTAAAAGGTTCATTTAAAAGCAGAACAAATCAACTTATAGGACCCCCAAAGTTATTTTTAAAATTATATAAAATTATATTGTTTTAGGTCATATGCTAAAATAATCAGCCAGACCCCACTTATTAGGGCTCATTTAATCATCAACATCAGAGATAGAAAAAAAAAAAAAAAGGCAGACCATGTATGATTCAAATAAGGGTGAGAGAAGGGAAGTGTGCCAGAACCCATTAAGAGAAAAAGGGTGAGCAGAGCCATGGGACTTGAAAGTCACAGACAGAAGTTACATTATTTTTGCTTTTCTTATTACATATCTAGAGATACTTCAAGGTCACATGGTTTTCAAATTTTAGAGTGGTGGAGGAGAGAGGGCATTAAGTATTTTTGTGTCATGGGCAGGCTACCAGAGTTTTCACTGATGTGAAGTTTAGTTCATTAGTAGTTCGAAAGGGTGGGTCCCTCTCCCAGGCAAACATTATTCCTTCCTTTTTCTTGTTCCAGTTGATATTTGGAGGCTTGCAGATTGGATTCATAGTGAGGTATTTGGCAGATCCTTTGGTTGGTGGTTTCACAACAGCTGCTGCCTTCCAAGTGTTGGTCTCACAGCTGAAGATTGTCCTCAACGTTTCAACCAAAAACTACAATGGAATTCTCTCCATTATCTACGTAAGTGTTGCTTCTTATTCCGGGACGGCTCATGTTCCATTTTTAACCTGCAACCGGAGAGCCTATATCTCCCCCGTCCCCTATACCATACTTGGGGAGCCATGGAAAATATTCTTCTCGGAAAGCAGCAGTAGAGTCAGGAGTAACATGGATGAAAACACATTTTGCAAATCATTGTTCTCAATTGATCTACGTGGTTTCAGAAGTGTCACTGCTCTTAAAAATATATAGTGAAGACTGGTCTGGGAGGCAATAGATCGGAGTTCCATTCTCAACGTTGCCTCTGATAAGCTAAGGGACCTCAGGCACAGCGTGTAGGATGGTGGCTGAAAGCTCAGTTTGGATGACTGGGATTCATATCCTGACTTCATTGCTTATTATTTGCTCTATTACCTGAGCAAAACGCTATGCCTCAGTTTCCTTCTCTGCAAAATGGAGTTGATATTCATATCTACCCATTAAGTTTTTTAAGGATTGGCGTTCCTGCTGTGGCATGATGGGATTGGTGGCACCTCTGTGGTTCAATCAGGTTCATTCCCTGGCCCCACACAGTTGACATAGCTGAGGCTTGGATCTGATCCCTAGACTCGGAACTCCATATTCCACAGGGTAGCCAAAAAAGAGAAAAGTGATATTTTAAAACTATTATTTCATATCTTAGGGCTTCTTTTTTATTTATAAAATGAAATAATTGGAGATAGAGCTCTACAGCCCTTTTTAACTGTGACAGTCCATAAAATGCATAATGTAAATGTCTCAGCAATTATAGATGAAAAGGAACATTAGATTCAGAGATGATTCAACATGCAAAAGAGTTGCAAAAGAAGGATGTAGATCACACTAATTAGATTTGAAAAAGTTCTTGACTCTAAATGTATGTGCTATATAAAGCATGTTATCAATGCTTGGAAAGCAGTGATAATAGTAACATGATGTCACCCTACCTTGCGGAGAATGACACCATGCAAATATAATGTGCCAGCATTGAGAATGGAGTTTGAGTTCTTTAATGACCCATGTATTTGATTTCAGGTCAAGCATACATGTCTGAAAGTTAGTGAAGTGGTCAGGACTTTGCTCAAGTTCACAGCAATGCCAGAATCCAAGTATTACTCTATCCATTCAACAAATATTACCAAGTGCCTATTACAGGCTGGATACTGTGCTAAGCTGTGGGACTAGGCAGAGGAAGCAATATAACATGTTGATTGAGATCATACTTTTTGCGGCATTCCCTGGTGGTCTGGTGGTTAGGGTTTGGCACTTCCACTACTGCGGCCTGGGTTCAATCCCTGGTCTGGGAACTGAGATCCCATATCAAGCCTTGGCCAAAAACAAAAATAAAAACAAACAAACCAAAAAAACCCCTAAAAAAGATCTTGGACTTTGAACTTCAGTAAACTTGAGTTGGAGTTTTGGTTCCACCACCTACAACCCATGTGATTCTAGGCATGTCCTATTTAACTTCTCTAAGCCTCAGTGTTTCCAGTTGTAAAATGGGAGTAATAATAGTAGCTGCCTGTGAGGACTGTGAGGATTAAAAATGAAAATTTTGTGTAAAGCACTTAGCACAATACTAGGCTCATAGTGAGAACCGAGTTTATTATCATTATTTTCATTATCATGATAATCAGACCTCATGGAGCTTACTGTTCACTTCCCAAGGACCCAGCCTGTTAGCAGATATTACCACAGGGTGTTTTTTCATCCATTCTTTTTCTTTTTTTTTTGGTCATTGTGGATTTGATTTTTTTTCCTACCAAGTCCTTAGTTTGCTTTGAGGCCTTCTGACTGCCTTTTTTCTGACACTCTCTCACTTTGGCAGTCCCTATGCACTGTGGTTTTTCTGTTTGTTTTTTTTTTGGGGGGGGGTTGCCTTCGTACTTTCTTCATCAACTCTTCATTCACTTATTCTTTTATTGTCATCCATTAGTCGTTTCAATAAGAACTTGCTGACAACCTACCATGTGCCAGGTACTGTTTACTCCCTGTACAAACCCACTGTCTCCTGAATCCACTAAGACGCCCCTGACTGTACCAACCTCCTTGTGTGAACATTGCTAGGCCTGCATCCCTAAAGGTCACAGGGGGCCAAGCCAATGGTTAACCTGGATCCCTGGCTATTGATGGACTTCTGCAGACAGGGGACTGGAATAGTTCTTCTGGTCTCCTCAGCCTATGTTTAAAATGAAGCTTGATGCAAATAACCCCACTTTCAACAGGTCCAAAGTAACCAGGAAACATCAGAACAAAGTCAAAAATAGTTTTTACATCCGATACGATCAGTACGTGACTTGGGTCCTGTTGAACATTACACTTGAAGCCTCAGGTTAGAATGTGTCACAGAATTCTGCAAGTAATTCCTCCCAGGTCAGCCAAGTTGGATAAAGATATTTCAATCATCCTTGTGTGAGGGTGAATATAAGCTTGCTCTTCTGAGGGAAAAAAAAAAAAAAAAAAGAATCAGCAGATCTGGAAATAATTGCATAAGGGTTGAATGAGCCACTCAGTACCTGAACAGAGAATTCTGCTTATGATATTACCAGTTGCAATTATTCGTGAAAGAATCCTTCAACAAATGCAGGGCAGTAGTGGCTTCCCCCAGGAAAGACTGTAAGATTGTTGTAAGATGCTCTCCCTGGAATGTAGTTAACATCCCTTTTGTTATAAGCTTGTACTTTGGATGGCTTGTCTGCTTCTCACTCAAAAAAAAAAAAAAAAAAAAAAGAGATAAAATAATGCAAATGACTGGAGGAGGAAATAGAGAAACTTTAGTTTACAAATGCCAGAGGTGCAGGGTTATAGGATGCAAAAGGGACAATGACAGGGTGGTGTTGGCAGAATTCGGAATTAGTAATACTCTTCAAGCTACCATGTAACAACTCAATTATGTAAGTAAATCACACAGTCCAATTTCAGAGTGGTTGTCTTTTCCAGCTATTCACTTTGGTTTGTCCTGACGGACAAGGGAAGGCTTTGCTTACTAAACTGGCCTTCTCTCTCTCCATTTCTTCTCCTAATGAGGAGGGTGGCCATGTTGAAAAGTACTGCCCAGATGGAGAGAGTTTTGAATGCCACCACCAAGCTCCAGCACATTCATTACTTTGACTCTATTTCAGTATGTAAAAATTAAGCCATTATAATTGGGAAAGTAACACTTTAAGGGTTGATTTATATATAGGCACTGAAGTTCCGGTAGGAGGAAATGCCTGAGAGTAAGGGCTGATTATGAAGGATTTGTTATATTCATAGAGATAAGATGCATTAAAATAAATTTGGCACCAAAAGTTAACCAATGAATTTCCTCATATGTAATATCAAGTATAATTCGTAACTTGTGGCTTCATGCACCCAGAAGGAAGAAGTTCTTTAAATGAAATTGTTCTAAAATTCGCCAAGCATGGTAGGAAATATAGTAAAATACTGCCTATTTCTGAAAAGTTTCTTTATCTTGGTTTGAACTGGTCAGAATATGAGGCTGAAATATGGAATCATAAGAGTATTCCTATTTTAAACATATTTTAGTAAGTATTTAAATAGTAAGCTAAATGAGAATTACTTTTCAGTGCTTTCTTAAAGTCTCATTTCTATGAATATAATGTGACTACTTCACTTTATATGAGATTAATTTGCACAATGATCAAACTTTCTATTGTAGAATTTTTCCTAAGTGTATCTGATTTTTTTTTTTTTTTTTTTGTCTTTGTGCCTTTTCTAGGGCCGCTCCCCTAGCACAAGGAGGTTCCCAGGCTAGAGTCGAATTGGAGCTTTAGCCGCTGGCCTACACCAGAGCGGGATCTGAGCTGAGTCTGCAACCTACACCACAGCTCAGGGCAACGCTGAGTCCTTAATCCACTGAGCGAGGCCAGGGACCAAACCCGAAACCTCATCTTCCCAGTCGGATTCGTTACCACTGTGCCACGATGGGAACTCCCTAAATGTATCTGATTACTCAATATAGGCAACTAATACATTCCTAAGCCCTGTTTGATGCAATTGTGTCATAAACATTTTGGGTTTTGCAACTCATATCACATTTTGAATACATCACAGGAACTTTTTACTCAAAGGCCTAAGAGACTCTCATAGATTAAATGGGACTCCTGTAGTGATCATTTTCATAAGGTGAAAGTTTTTGCATGTGGAAGTTCCCAGGCTAGGATTTGAATCAGACCTGCAGCTGCTACACAGCCACAGTCACAGCAGTGCCAGATCTGAGCCACATCTTTGACCTATGCCACAGCTTGCAGCAATGCCAGATCCTTAACCCACTGATTGAGGCCAGGGATCGAACCCACATCCTCATGGACATTGGTCAGGTTCTTAACCTGCTGAGCCATGACAGGAACTCCTATAAGGTGAAAGTTTTTAAGATTGGGATAGCTTTTCTGATTATTTTTATTTTTGAAATTTTCCATCTTACGTTGAAAGTAAACCTTTATTATATAGACAACTGAAATATATCTAGCTCATGAATTAATGGGGGGGTCATTATTAGAAAATTGATTATGTAAAAGGCCAGACAACCATACCTTCAAGACTCTGAAGTGTGAGGTGTGTTTATTGTTATGGTCGATGCCCTAAGTTCTTGAGTTAGGGTGTCTGCTTGGGCTTGATATTTTTTTCTTGTTCACCTCTTTCTACTACCACTTGCTTCATCTGTTACTATCAATGTATTGGCCTCCAGCAATTTTCCTGACTCTGGAAGGCAAAGTAGACGTGCAAGTATTAGGTTTAGAGTGAGAGGAAAAATACTCAGTGAAGACCACGAGGTTTCCTACAAGTCAGATGCTTGAAGTCTGGTTGTTCTAGCATTTGGTGGAATGTATTTTGCTTACCCAATAGCTTCTCCTCTCATTCCCTTGCTCCTGAATGTTTTCCAAAGGGCCGAGGTTGTGAGCAAGATGACTCCTCAATTATTTAGTGATCATTGTACATAATTGGACCAGGTTGTTGTTATAATTATTTTAAGTAATATTTTATCTTCATATAAAATACATCTATAAAAGGACTCATTCAGTGAAAAGTAAACTTCATTGGGAGATTACTTGTCCCAAAGAATTGAACAATACCTTCTCAAGGATGCCTTCCACAGGACTGAAGTTCTGTAACAAAGATATTAGTGTTCTCCCCTGGGATTCTTTCTTACTAATCTCCCTTGATTCCCAGAAACCTCCTATTTACAAAACAAAACTAGTTTTTCTTGAGCTGGCTTGTCTGGCCACTTGGAAAGAGTTAGTTGTTTTTAAGTCACTTTAGTTCAAGTTTGAACTAAGTACCAAATTAATTTCCAAAAATTTGTACTTGTCTATATTTATATATCAATTCAATAGCTTTTCCTTAATTTTTTTTTCTTTTTAGGGCTGCACCTGTAGCATATGGAAGTTCCCAGGTCAAATCAGAGCTGTAGCCGCCAGCCTAGGCAACAGCCACGGCAGTACCAGATCCCAGCCACATCCTTGATCTATGCCACAGTTTGTGGCAACACCAGATCTTTAACACACTGAATGAAGCCAGGGATCAAACCTGCATCCTCATGGATACTGGTTGGGTTCTTAACCCTCTGAGCCACAGCAGCAACTCCTCAATAGCTTTGCTTTGCCGTACAGAATGGCTCAGTCCATATGTATCTACATATGAAGTATTTTAGGACTTTTTATTATCACCTGTATTATTCAGGTTTAGCAAGAGCTTTACCTAAAATACTAGTTAATTGGGACTTTTTGGTTTATTTGTTTTTAATTTCAGAATTACAGTATCAAAATGAGGTCACGTAATGGCATCTATAAAACCACTTAAGCTATAAACTTTTAAAGCTTTTCTTCTAATAAAGGACAGTGTGTAACAATATATTTTCTTTAGAAAGATCTCACTTTTATTGTAAAAAATACAGGTAAGCAAAAATAAGGCAGAAATCACCCATAGTTTTACCACTTCAAGTTAACTCCCATTAATAACTTGGTGTAAATATATTACGAAGACTGAATGTATTTAATGGTCTCTGTATTAACCAACATGTTTAATAATTTTACATGAAATTCTTAAGTGCTCTTTGATGATGATATATGATTTTTTTATAAATTTTTTTTAACAGACTCTGATCGAGATTTTTCAAAATATTGGTAACACCAATCTTGCTGATTTCATTGCTGGATTACTCACCATTATCATCTGTATGGCAGTTAAGGAATTAAATGATCGATTTAAACACAAAATCCCAGTCCCTATTCCTATAGAAGTGATTGTGGTAAGTAGAAGATGTAGTTAGAAAATTCAGCATGAACTAGTGATAAGAAAAGAGTTGTTAAAACAAAAGGAATTTTTCTTTAAAAAAAAAACGCTTTTGTTTTATTTCAGACAATAATTGCTACTGCCATTTCATATGCAGTTAACCTGGAAAAAAATTATAATGCTGGCATTGTTAAATCCATCCCAAGAGGGTGAGTTTGGAATTCCTCTTAGGCAATACTAATATTTTGTCAGTACTTTCTATTTAAATGAAACCTTTTATTACAAACTTCATTTCATTGCTGCTCCCTCAACAGTCTTATTTGTGTGTGATCTTAAGAGGAATACCTGTTTGTGCAAACCAGCAGAGAAACAGTATGTGTGTAGATAAAGATCAAGCCATTTGTTTCAAAGCAGCCCCCACGTGCTCTTTTTCTTTCTGTTCTCAAAACGTGGCAGGACATGCACTTTTACTGTCAGGCTCCTGATTTAAACTCACATATATAATTACAGCATGCTATAAATAGAATCACGGTTAGTAACATTTATTGTACTGAGAACAATCTGCTTAAGGAATAAGGGACATCTGGCCCCAGTTCTCCTCCATGTAGTTGAATCACTCTTAGATAAAATCATATCATTTGTTCCTGTGAACAAATGTTCCTAAGACAATGCATGATCTTTAAGGGAGGTTTGATGAATTAAAAGAGTCAAGAACTAAGGTCCTTTGTCCACCTCTGTCACCATCTAGGCCTGTGGCCCTGGGGGCTTCTCCTCTAATGTAGAGATAATGACAAAGTGTTGAAATCTCAGCTTGAGCTTGTTAACCACCAACTCGACCACCCGTAAAGTGGACCTAAGGCCCTACACATAATATTTTTTTTTGTCTTTTTTAGGGCCGCTCCAGAGGCATATGGAAGTTCCCAGGCTAGGGGTCAAATCGGAGCTGTAGCCACCGACCTATGCCAGAGCCACAGCAATGCCAGATCCTTAACCCGCTGAGCGAGGCCAGAGATTCACCCCAAGGCCTCATGGATGCTAGTCGGGTCCCTTAACCACTAAGCCGCGGTGGGAACTCCATGTAATTTTTTTGTTTTCTTTCTACAGCCGCTCGCTCCTGAGGCATAAGGAAATTCCCAGTCTAGGGATCAACTTGGAGCTGCAGCTCGGGCCTACACCACAGCCACAGCAACACTGGATCCAAGCTATGTCTGCAGGCTGTGCCACAGCCATAGCAACACCAGATCCTTAACCCACTGAGTGAGGCAAGGGATCGAATCCGAATCCTTATGGATGCTATGTCAGGTTCTTAACCCTCTGAGCCACAGCAGGAACACCCCCCCCCCACATAATTTGATCATATGACTTTGATAAAGAAGCACAGATGTTTATTAGATTTATAGCATTAACTTGCAGTGTCTATGACTAGACTTGGTGTTAGATGACCAATAAGTACTAGTTTCCCCTCCCGTAACCAGCTGAGGGACCTGTAACAGTCAGAGTTCCTCATGCTCTTAATAGAAACCCCTCAAGTCAGCTCAGTCCTAGGGCTTATTCCCCAGAGAACTACTGCCTTGCCATTGAATTAAGCTTATGATTTCTTCTACTCTCTTCAAAAAAAAAAAAAAAAAGAAAGAAAAAGAAAAATTACAGCTGGTGACATGAAGCTTAACTTACATATTATCATCCATTGTAATGTTTCTCATACTCACTTTTTTTGTGAGAATCACGAGACCCTTGTTAACACAGATTCCTGGTTCCCACCTTGAACCTATGGAATCAGGCTTTTCAGAGAAGGGCCTGAGCATTAATATTTTTTTAAGGGGCTTTAGGTGATTCTAATGATCAGGTAAGCTTGAGAAACATTGAATTAGAATCTCAATCTTTTGACAGTGAATCCTAATGCTGGCATAAATTTAGTGATACAATATGTAGTGTGGGGAGTTGCTGCTGTAGTGCAGTGAGTTAAGAGTCCGACTGCAATGGCTCCGGTCGATGCGGAGGTCTGAGTTTGATGCCCCATCTGGTGCAGTGAGTCAAAGGATCTGGTGTTACAGTTGCAGCATAGGTTACAGCTGCAGCTGGGAGTCAATCCGTGGCCTGGGAACTTGCATATGCCATAGGTGTGGCTGTATGAGTTGTGGTGTTTTCACCCTAACAATTAGATTATTTGACTAGATAGAAACAGTGACATAAAACTACATTTTATAAATCCCTTTTGTCAGGCTTCCTAGGAAATAACACCTGGAGTGGGTCCACAGCAAATGCCCTGTCCCATCAGTCCTGGTTCCGTTAGTGGACTTGGGGGACTCATTTTTGCCTCCCCACATGACCCTTTCGGGCCCTATCCAGGGTTTGCCTGGCCACTTTCCTTCTGAGAATGGATCTCTGGCCTCTTGCTCTTGGGTGTCCTCAAATTGAAGCCTCTGGTGTGATTGGTCAGCCTGCCTAACCTGCCCAGTCTCCAGGACTGGAAGCTCCTCCCGCAGGTCAGTGACCCCACTCCTTTTGTTCAGCCTTTGGGTAGCACAGAAGAAAGTCTCATAACGTTAGCCAGTGGGACAAAGAAACGGTGTTGTGGAGAGACTGGAACAGGACAAGGAGGAGAGAAAGGTAAGCAGGCTGAAAGGAAGAGGACCAGAGAGACTGTGCCAGCCCATGCTGTGTCCCCTCCCACTTCAGTCCCTTCATAAGGGAGGAAGAGCGTGGCCTCCTTTTGTTCCTTTGAGGGTCCATACCATATGGCTATTGCTCGGTACCCAATGACAGTGTCCCCCAAACCATGACCACCTGCCCTTCTCCTGTGCTCCCTTTCCTGTTTCTTGACCAAATTAACACTTTCTCCATGTCCGATCAGCTTCAGAGTATCCCACCCAACCAGGATTCACCCAACCAGGAGCCCTCATTCTGGCACTAAGCCTTTTCCAGTTAGATCTAACATCCATACCTTGACCTACTAAATGACCTTGTGCAAATCACTTTTCTGGGCCTCAGTTCCCTTATCAACAAAAAGAGAGAGGTAGATTAACAATTGCTAGGGTATTAGAATAGGGTATTAATTTTTTGTTTTGTGTTTTAGGGCTGTACCTGTGGCATACGGAAGTTCTGGCTAGGGGTTGAATTGGAGCTACATCTGCCGGCCTACGTCACAGCCACAGCAGCATGGGATCCAAGCTACACCTGTGACCTACACCACAGCTCACGGCAGCACCGGATCCTTAACCCACTGAGCAGGGCCAGGGATCGAACCCTCATCCTCATGGTTCCTAGTTGGGTTTGTCAACCACAGAGTCATGAAGGGAACTCTGAAGGTATTAATTTGAATAATATTAGCTAGCTCTAGACTTCTGTGGTTTTCTATAAGAATCTCATTTCTACTTTACCACTCCCCTTTAATTATAGGGGAAAAAATGGAGTTTCCTATTAAACTTTAGGAGTTTCTGTTGTGGATCAGCAAGTTAAGAACTTGACTAGTATCCATGAGGATACAGGTTCAATCCCTGGCCTCAGGCACTGGGTTAAGGGTCCAGCGTTACCAGAAGCTGTGGTGTAGGTCACAGATGCAGCTCTGAGTCAACCCCTAGCCTGGGAACTTCCATATGCTGCAGGTGTGGCCCTAAAACAAACAAACAAAACACTATTAAAGGAAATTCAGGTATAAGTGAGAGGCTAGAGAGTTTTGTTTTTTTTTTGTTTTTTGTTTTTTGTTTTTTTGTTTTTTTTGGCCATGGACCCCAGGAATTACATCATATGGAATGGATAGTCATCAAGATAAAGGACCTCCCATTTTCACAACCACATGCTCCTAAACTTGTAGATTTATTCCTTCATATGGTTGGTAGAGTAGCTCCAGTTTTGTCGAGCAGTAATTATTTCTTCCCACAACCGTCTCAGTGTGACTCTGGACATTCTGATAATTACATAAATTTAATCTTTTTTGGCCTCAAGAAGATTTTGAATATCATGGTTCTTAGATATGGATTTTCCACTTAGCTCTTTTAGCACCCCATATTTTTTGTCTCTTGAGCAGACCTGACATCTCTTTGAACAGGGTAAATCTGATTTTATGGCTAGGATGTCTTTTAAATTCCAACCTTTAAGATGAAATTGTGTAACGAGAAACATGAATGTGTGAGATGGCGTAGCATGAGATTGTATGCTATTAAAGAACCAGTAATGACAGGTTTATTCTTGTCAGAGGTGTAGATAAGGCAGCATTTGGAGGCTCTCAAATAGAGGACAAAGGAATCAGCCAGTGAGAGAGTACCAGCTTCTCATTAAAAAAATTGTAAAAGCAGAAGTTCCCGCTGTGGCACAGGGATTAAGAATCCAACTGCATTGGCTTGGGTCATTGCAGGGGTGTGGGCTCCATCCCCAGTGCAGCACAACAGGTGAAAGGATCTGGCATTGCCACAGTTGCAGTTCAGATTCAGTCCCTAACCTGGGAACGTCCAAATGCCTCAGGTGAGGCCATTAAAAAAAATGGTAAAAGCAGGTGCTACCACTTACGCATCTCACGTACCCCTTGCCCTCTTGGATTAGGTCCTTTTGTGTCTGACTTGTGCCTGGGTTGATGCAGCATTTGGGAAGGTGGGAAAAGACTATAGTGGTCAAATTTTCACAGCATTTTTGCATTTTAAAACTCACTAGGTTTTTGCCTCCCGAAATTCCATCTATCAGTTTGTTTTCTGAGATGCTGACTGCATCATTTTCCATCGCCGTGGTGGCTTATGCCATTGCAGTGTCTGTAGGAAAAGTATACGCCATCAAGTACGATTACACCATCGACGGGAATCAGGTATGGTCACCCTTTGGCTGAATTGGTTTTGTAGGGCTGAAAGTAAGAGGAAAATAAAAGTGGGAACGATTTTTTTTGTTGGTTAAAGAAGGGATGGGTTTCTTCCACCTGTCTTTATTGAGTTGGTGTCTTTCCTGTGTGTGTGTGCTAATTTGAACTTATTTTGAAATAGGCATGCTGTTTCAATTATAAAAAAATATATTTCACTCTTTAGCCATATTTTATTATATTTCATTATATATCTTGGAAAGATAAGTCTGTAAAAAGCATAATCATGATACATCATTTTATCTAAAAAAACTGGCTGTAAATCCATAATATCAGCTAATATCCAGTCAGTTTTCAGATATGACTGCAATATCATTATCACAACTGAACAAGTTAGCAATAATTCCTTAATAACATCAAGTATCTAGTCAGTTTTCAGATTACCTTGAAAAGTTTTTTTAAACAGTTGATTTGATTAAATAGCCAGACAAGCTCCATGTGTCGTATTAGCTTGATACTACTCTCTTTTTTTTTACATTTTAAAAAATTTTATTTTTTTCATTGAGGTCAAGTTGATGTATAGTATTATATACGTTTCAGGTGTATAAACATAGTGATTCATCAGCTTTAAAGGTTACTTTCTATTTATAGTCACCGTAAAATATTGGCTATATTCCCTGTGCCCTATGCATCACTTTTTAAGAAATAAATGGACATAATCCTAATTTTAAAAAAGTTAATTCAGTTAGATCATAAAATCCATTTAAGGAGTTCCCGTCGTGGCGCAGTGGTTAACGAATCCGACTAGGAACCATGAGGTTTTGGGTTCGGTCCCTGCCCTTGCTCAGTGGGTTAATGATCCGCGGTTGCCGTGAGCTGTGGTGTAGGTTGCAGATGCGGCTCGGATCCCGAGTTGCTGTGGCTCTGGCGTAGGCCGGTGGCTACAGCTCTGATTCGACCCCTAGCCTGGGAACCTCCATATGCCGCGGGAGCGGCCCAAGAAATAGCAAACAAACAAACAAAAAATCCATTTAAGGTTAGTGTATTAGGTCAGAAAATGCATTCTTCATGTAATCTAGTATCTCCTGGTGGGACTTTTATTTTTTGATTTTTTTTTTTTTTTGTCTTTTTGCCTCTTCTAGGGCCGCTCCCTCGGCATATGGAGGTTCCCAGGCTAGGGGTCTAATAGGAGCTGTAGCCGCCAGCCTATGCCAGAGCCACAGAAACACAGGATCCAAGCTGTGTCTGCAACCTACACCACAGCTCTCAGCAACGCCGGATCCTTAACCCACTGAGCAAGGCCAGGGATCAAACCCGCAACCTCATGGATTCGTTAACCACTGAGCCACGACGGGAACTCCCAGGAGTTTTTTTTTCCCCTAATGGTGGCTAAAATATGGCAAAACAGTGCAACAAACACCAATAAAAATAGTTGTGACCACTTTAAATTCAAGTGTTTCATCGTGCAGTAACAGGTTTCCCCCACTGTCCAAAAGTAGGTTTCCTCTGAAAGCTTTCTTAAGCTGAAATGGCAGTAACGGGAAGAAGCAGTTACTTAGGACATACCTTGCAACTAGATGCACAAAATGAACCAAAATGAATGAAGCACAGGTGCTCAGAAACACAGTTCAAAGCGATGGTGGGTGGATGCTGAGATGCTGAGTGTAGTTCCCAGAGAAGGAGCTTGGTGGTGCCACTCTCCCTGCTTGGGGGGCATCTGCTTCTATAAGTGTTCGCTACAAACCAATCGCTCTTCGCTGTTTTTCGTAAAAGCGAAAATCCTCTTGGGATTTCCTTCAATTGGCAACAAGCAGATCCTACCATTATTAGTTTTCCATAAAAGCCAAGTGGTGTAAAACGCACTTTTGAAAAAAGATTCAGGTGTCTGAACATAGGGATTCATGGGGGTAGCTGTAATAGATACAAGACGGGTTTTTTTGGTAGCATCTGATACGACACCAGGTGAGCTGATTTTCCCCTGCTTTCAAAATCTGCAAGTGTGGTATGTTTCTGAAAACACAGCCTAGCAATTACAGCAGTTAAAGGATTAGTCCTCAATCAGAGTAAGAGTTCTCCTAGTCATGATGTACTTCATAGCAAATATCCAACCCATGGAAAACATATTTTATGTGAGAGCTCCAGATATGCCACTCACCAGGAAGTGAAATAAGCATTTGAGCAAGAGATCAGTCCATCTTAAAAACAATTGAGAGCAGGGAGGCTTCTCTGAGGAGGAACCCAAACTGCTCCTGGAGCCCCAACTCCCGATGTCTTTCAAGGGCCCCAAGCCCCTTTAATGGTCAGAATTAAACTGGGACTCTCGGGCAGGGTGGGTTTGGGAGTTTGTTTTCTCAATGCTCTTCTGTAAACTCTTGGCAAGGGTCTCGTAAAGATTCAATTTGTAGCATCACTACCATCCAGTCTCTCTCTTAGGAATTCATTGCCTTTGGGATCAGCAACATCTTCTCTGGATTCTTCTCTTGCTTTGTGGCCACCACTGCCCTGTCCCGCACCGCCGTCCAGGAGAGCACCGGGGGGAAGACGCAGGTATGGAAGAGCCCTGCGCTCAGAGCCATCCGCTGCGAAGAACGGAGTCAGGGGAACGGTGGCTCAGAAAGGCACAGGGCAATTAGCCTTTGAGAAATGAGAAACTTGCACGTCCCAGGCTTATTCCAATGGCGGGGTGCAGCGGGGGGCGGGGGGGCAAGGGGGAAGAGGGGGCCTCTCCATCTCTGTGATCCACCCCCTTCCCAAAAACCTCTACGACAACGACAACGGTTGCAGTTTTCCAATGCGGCACGTCTCCAACATTTTTTTGTCAGAGCTCAGCTAGCGGTTAGCCCCACTTACTTGCTTTTTCAGGGACGATAACATTTGCCAAGGAATTGGATGTTGATTTTTACCAATTTGTTATCTGGGGATAGAGAAGGGCTGGTAAGAGCCCTTCATGGCTTCGTGAGTTATCCTGTTTTCAGGAAAATGAAAAATGTCTGTTTAGATTCCTTTACAAGGATCAGGAGCTTCCTGAAGAGGTGTTGGGTCCCAGAGAAGGACAGTTTGCTATCCGAGGATATTTTTGTTGTAACATGTTGGCATTTCTTCCTGAGTAAGATTTTTGTTCCTAAAGTTCTGAATATGGGTTTAATTTTGCCTTTTAAATGTGGTTTTAAGGGAGTTCCCTGGTGGCCTAGTGGTTGAGGATCTGGTGTTGTCACTGCTATGGCTCAGGTGACTGCTGTGGCTTGGGTTTGATCCCTGGCCCGGGAACATCTGCATGCCATGGGCATGGTCAAAAAAATGTGGTTTTATGTTGTTGCCTTCCCCAAAACCAGCATCCCACTTAACCTCTGGAAGACTCCTCCTTCGATCAGCCAGAAAGCTCAGGAACCATTCTGAGGCCATCTTTTCCAGCTGGACATGAGTCAGCTCTGCTGAACCAAGTGGATTGGGGTGAAGGGCAGGCTTCAGAATTGTGTTTCCATTCTGTCCTGGAGAGTTTTCTCCTCCCAACACAGGAAGAACTTTTTTTTTTTTTTTTTGTCTTTTTGCCTTTTTCTTGAGCCGCTCTCACAGCATATGGAGGTTCCCAGGCTAGGGGTCCAATCGGAGCTGTAGCTGCCAGCCTATGCCACAGCCACAGCAATGCTAGATTCGAGCCACACCTGTGACCCACACCACAGCTCACGGCAATGCCAGATCCTCAACCCAATGAGCAAGGCCAAGGATCGAACTCGCAACCCCATGGTTCCTAGTCAGATTGGTTAACCACTGCGCCATGACAGGAACTCCCAGGAGGAACTATTATTTAAGAGGAAAAAATACACTGAGACTAGAACGAAGTACAATAAATCTGAAGTAAATAGTGTAACACACACAGAGTTTCAAATAGAGTTTGTTTTTTGTTTCAGGCAGAGTCACTTACAAATAAGTAAAAAAGAGAGTAATTGAGGGAGTTCCTATGGTAGCTCAGTGATAAGGAATCTGACTAGTATCCATGAGGACACAGGTTCGATCCTTGGCTTCGCTCAGTGGGTTAAGGATCCCGCGTTGCTGTACCTGTGGTGTAGGCCAGGGGCTGTGGTGTAGGCCAGCAGCTGTAGCTTCAATTCGACCCCTAGTCTGGGAACTTCCATATGTCATGAGTTTGGCCCTAAAAAAAGAAAGAAAAAAAAAGTAACTGAGAAAACTTGTGACTCCAACAGTGAGTTTCTCAGGGAGAGCTTGAATTGTCCCCAAGGTACCCATGATGCTCCTTTCCCATTTGTTTTTTAATTTTTATTTTTAAACATTTAAATTTTTTGGCTGAACTCATGGCATATGGAAGTCTTCTCCTCCTCCTCACACTCCCCCTCCTCCTCCTTCTTTTTCTTCTTCCTCTTCTTCTGCAAACTTTTCTAGCTCTGAGGAAGCAAGTAAAACAATACAGCCCCAAACAGGAAGCATAACCAGGGATCAATGGTCAAGGGGAAGCGATCAGAGGTGTGTCTGTGTTCAGGGAGCAGCTGTCAGCAGTGAAAATTTCTGCTGCTTTCACTAGGTAGGGGGCCCTGACAAGCTCTTGAGGGCTCACGGCTCCAAGTGGATTCAGGCAGATCCCCAAGAGGTGATGCACACTCTCCTGCTATTACCTTCAGGCTCAAATTAGCAAAGCCCCCTCCATTCCCATCCACCCCCCACCCCCAGCCCATGTAAGAATGCCCATGTAAAGTGATTCCTTGGCAGAGGGTTTGGGAATAGTGGTGCTCTGGTAAGCTAATACCCCTTGCCACATACTGGCATGTATTACATTTAGGAATGAAGGATGCCAGGATTTCAGTACTGAAGAATGAAACAAGCACAGAAATAGCTTGATATTTAATTACTGAAATGTATACTAAGTTCTAGGGTTAAAAGTTGAAGTGCCTGGACTGAAATCCAGGGACTCATGACCAAATAAATTGGCAGGATTTCCCCTGTGTGTCTTCCCATGCCTTCCCCCCCCGCCCACGGTGGAGCCTCAGTTCCAGCATCTGTGCAATGGGTATAATTGTATTCACCTCATAGGGATGTTGAGAGGATTAGATATGAAAGTGTTTGTCCAATCCTGGCACGTACTTGTGAATGCTGATTGTACTGGTCATTAATCTCAAGATAAAAACCGTGCCTTAGTACCTATGATACATAATTTGTACCAGACATGTATGTACAAGGTAACTAGCATGTATTTGCTGAATGAATGAATGGAAGAATGAGTGTTAGTAGACGTGAGCTGCTTTCAGCCCATCTCTAGACTGTAGAAGAGCTCAACATCGCAACCTGTTCTTTCTTTCACCCCCTTTCTGCTTCACGAAAAAGCTATTCCGATGGCAAGCAATTCTCTAGCGCTGCTTACCCTCCCACTTCCCAAAAGAAGTCATTTTCTAGTAATTGAATCCGCTCATAGATTTGGGATCTACAGCATTTCCTACAAAATAAGTCATTTTTCCTTAAAAGTTAAGTACAGTTCCCCTCCCAGATTTCTTTCTTTTCTTTTTCTTTCTTCCTCCCTCCCTCTTCCTTCCTTTCTTCTTTTCTTTTCTCTTCTCTTTCTTTCTTTCCTTCCTTCCTTCCTTCCTTCCTTCCTTCCTTCCTTCCTTCCTTCTTTCTTTCTTTCTTTCCTTCTTTTCTTTTCTTTTCTTTTTCTTCCTCCCTCCCTCCCTCTCTCTTTTTTTCTTTCATCTTTTGGCGTATGGAAGTTCCCAGGCTAGGGGTCCAATCAGAGCTACAGCTGTCGGCTTACACCACCGCCACAGCAACGCCAGATTGAGCCTCATCTGCGGCCTACAGCACAGCTCATGGCAACACTGGATCCCTAACCCCCCTGAGCAAGGCCAGGGATGGAACCTGCATCCTCATGAATACTAGATGGGCTTCTAACCCACTGAGAGACAATGGGAACTCCGCCTTCCAGATTTTAATATGGGAACCCAAATTAGTCTTGGTGCCTCTAATTGGAGGCTAATGATTCTCCATAATTGGTGAATAGATGGCTACCGTCCTGGCATGAGCTGGGCAGCTAGCTGTGGTCCTTGTCCCCACATCACCATCTCTCACCAGTCATCAGAGACCCACATCCACAGTGGGATGCAAATGCTTCATGACAGACAATAACTGTTGGTTAAGTAACTGCACAGAAGACAGGAAGGAAAGGAGGGAAGCAGGGAGGAAGGATATTAACTCCTGTACTTGGATGGGAGAGGGGCAAGCTCACCAAGGTACTGGGAACTCAGGTATATTGCCAGGGGGTCAAGAAGTGCCTAGAAAAGGGGCTGTGGATGGGCAGAGCAGAGCACGTCACATACATAGTATCGCCTGAGGCTGCTCGCTGGATATGAATGATCACTTTGCCAGGAAGAGTGGATGAGCATGACTATGAAATTTCCTTAAGTGTTTGGATTTTCTATTTATATTGGCTTTATGTGTCTCCTTCAACGTAAACATCTTGCCCTAGGCAGTCCCTGGGCCCAATGCAACCTTCCCTGCTGCTGCTTCTCTGATCGATTTGCTTCTGGCTCCTCCCTGTCTCCTTCTCTCCTTTGTTTCAGAGCTTCTAGGCTTCACCTCGGCCAGGCCCCAGCTCTCTCAGCAAAGAATCCAATGGTCATCTAATCACACCAGAGAATAGTCCCCACCCCCTCAGCCTCTTTCCTAACTATGTACGGATCTTAGGAGAGCTTTTTTTGCCAGCGAAGGTAACGTGTCTGAAGCTTCCTTTACTTCTGCTATTGGCCCTCCATTGCTTGGGCTGCGATGGGGCGAAGCTCTGAGCCTGCATGCTCGCAGCTGTGAGAGGCTGCAGGAGATGTGGTCCCACCTCTCAGCAGGCTCAGGTGGATTTGCAGTAGGACTGGTAAACTTGTTTTCTCTGAGACTTTCATGGCACCCACGGGCTACAAAGTGTTATCAGAACTGTTATCAGACCGCTGGTTCAGTAATGCAGAAGAATCAGTTATGTTGCTGTGAGAATTGATTTCCCAAGCATGTTGCAAGGACCTGCTGTCCAGGAAGGGGGATGGTCCCTGTTTCCCGGGATGGAAAATTGCTAGAAGTTTGGCCTCCTGCACTGACACTGAAAGTACAGGTCTGTAATATGTCCAAGTGCTATCCCGGCCCAACTGGCTTTACTCTAGCAGGCTCAGGCGCCACCCTTTCTTTAATTGTTCTGCTGTAGCTACTCAATGCGTGGTTTCTGTTTTCCCTCAAGTTTTTTGTGGAGTTTTAGCAAAGGATTATCATTTCTCTCAACTATTTAGCACAAGGGGGGGGGGATGGTCAGAAAGCATTCAGTGTGTCCTGGATCAGGCTCTCACACGCATCCAGAGTGGGGGGGACGGGCCCCGGTTATGGGTGATGCCTGTCTTTCAGATTGCCGGCATCATCTCGGCTGCAGTTGTGATGATCGCCATTGTGGCCCTGGGGAAGCTGCTGGAACCCCTGCAGAAGGTACAACCCTGCTTCTTGCCACACAGATGGGCTCATTTCCCTTCACTGCCCTGCCACCAGAGAAGTTGCCCGGGATTTAAAAGTCATCACGCGGAAAACCATTCCCCTAAATAACACAACCTTCCCCCCTCTCTTGGCAGTCAGTCCTGGCAGCTGTTGTAATTGCCAACCTGAAAGGGATGTTTATGCAGGTGTGTGACGTTCCTCGTCTGTGGAGGCAGAACAAGACTGACGCCGTAAGTCACTCACAGCCCATTTTTCTCTGAAATGAAAACTGCTTCTTATATACTTCTTGCCATATTATTCGGTCCCATAATCTCCTAAGTCTTTCTTGCGTTTTGGGAACTAGAGCAGCAAGTAGAATCTTGTGCATAAGCCAAAGCTGGGAAGCCTTGCACAGGAGCAGTGTTTTGGGAAGGTCCTGGATCTCTGGGAAGATCCATTTCCACCAAGAATCCCATAGGAGTTCCTGCATATACCCTTGGCCTTCTAAAGCCAAAGAACAAATGAACAAATCTAAAAAAAAAAAAAAAAAAAAATTGAGGCCACCCCAAACACGAATAAAGTAAAAACGAAACACAAACGTCCCATGCTGATAATAATTTTGATTATAGTAACTTTCACAACTGTTCTGAGGAACTGGGGGAAAAGCCACACCCCTTAGAGTTCCGCTCGAAGTTAAACCAGAACACAGAAAAGAATGGGAAAAGTTCCCATATATTGATGTGGAAAGATCTCCAAGAGAAACTGTAAAGTGGAAAAGAGATCAGTGCGGAATGGGAAGGGTGTCTATAACACACTAAAAGATGAGAAAATAGGAATTCCCGTCGTGGCGCAGTGGTTAACGAATCTGACTAGGAACCATGAGGTTTTGGGTTCGATCCCTGGCCTTGCTCAGTGGGTTAGGGATCTGGCGTTGCTGTGAGCTGTGGTGTAGGTTGTAGACGCAGCTCAGATCCTGTGTTGCTGTGGCTCTGGCATAGACCAGCGACTACAGCTCTCATTAGACCCCTAGCCTGGGAACCTCCATATGCTGCAGGAGTGGCCCTAGAAAAGGAAAAAAGACACACACACACACACACAAAAGATGAGAAAATAAAATATGCTTTGTAGTCATATTTGCTTGTATTTGCAAAAAGAAATGCTGCTGAAATGTGTGCACATATGACACACACATACACACAATAAAATGATATAAGAAAACAGAGAGGTTGGGAATGGATGGAGAGAGGAGAAGGTTAGAAGCAAGATTTTTTTCACTGCACAGCTTTCTTATGCTAATTTCATTTTGAACGGTGTTAATATATTACTTATTCAAAAATTAAATTAAGAGATGGGACAGCTGGCCTTTATCGGGAAGGCCAATGTCTACTTCCACTTAAAATATGAAATGAATTCAGACTATTTGACAAAGCTGTCATTTGTTCCTGAATATTTGATCTTATTATTTACAGGTAATCAGTCATGTGATGAATTAACATGAGTCTTTTCATTTCCACCTTTTTCCAGGTTATCTGGGTGTTTACTTGCATAGCATCCATCATTCTGGGGCTGGACCTCGGTTTACTAGCGGGCCTTATGTTTGGATTTCTGACTGTGGTCGTGAGAGTTCAATTGTGAGTAACGTAAGATCCAGGTTATCTCTAAGCAGGAAAACACACCCTGACATTTCTATACCATTGTGATGAGCAGAATAAAACTAGTCCCTTTCAGAATAGTTACTATATATATTGAGTGCTCCTATGAAGTAAGCATATGGTGCTTTACACACATTATTTTTAATCTTCAGAACAGGTTTTATTACTCTCATTCTACAGGTAAGATAATTGAACCTCAGAAAGGTTAAGAACTGTCCCCAAGTTCACACAGCTAGTAAATAGCAGAACCAGGATTTGAGCCCAGATATATCTCGCCCCCAAATCTATGCACTTGTTCACAAGCTCAACTGGTATGCTCTTCTCCAGGTCATGATGAGACTAAAAATATATGATTCAGCAAAAGGTTGCTGTGTAGTTTCTTTTTTAAATGAGAGGAGAGAGGCACTGGGCCCAAGGCTTAGGACCAGAAGCCTGCTAAATATATTATAGCTCATTTTCTTTTGAAGCTAGTAACCCAGAAGTTATGTAACCCAGAATAGGAGTCTTTGAAAGAGTTGCCTGTAGCCCCAGTCCATTCAAATCTGCCAAATAAGGTATGTGCCCAATAAGCCACACCAGTTATGGGAAGTAGACATAATTAGATCCATCTGCAGAGTGAAGGCAGCAAAGACACAGTTTAAAGAGACAGAACCACCTGAGAGGCAGCCTGAAGGTCTATGTTTTGTTTTTGTTTTTTCCTTTTATTTTTGTCCACCCTGTGGCATACAGAGTTCCTGGGCCAGGGATCAGAACCCAGCAGCAGTTTCGACACACATCACAGCTGTGGCAACACTGGATCCTTAACCCACTGTGCCAGATAGGGGATCGAACCTATGTCCCAGTGCGGCAGAGACGCCACCAATCCCGTTAGGCTACAACAAAACTCCTCATTGATTTTGACTCTTGAGCAGCCTTTAGCAGGTGCCCTTCTGGTCTATGAAATTGTCTGAACAAAGAGCAGAAGAGAGCATCTCTCCTTCCTCAAAACTTCTGTCATTTTCCCGGACTTCTGGCCCCCTTCTCTGCCTGCACTTGGGCCACGAAGGAATAAAAAACCTGTGAAAACTTCAACATGGATGTCTTCAGCTTGACATAAATCCACCTTCCCCAACCCACCAACAGTTCTCCTTCCCTCCCCACTTACCTCCCCTGGCAGGTCGGAGCCTCCCCAAGGGCTTGGGTTTACTGCTGCAACACCCTTCAGTGGTTGCCCGAGGGCCTGTAAGAGTTTACAAGCCTCCAATGTAACAATAGCTGCTGGGAAGCATCTTAGAAACTGTCCTTGGATGATGATGATGCCTCTTGTCCTCTGGACACCTCCGTGTTTACTTTTATTTTCATGAGTGTGATTGGGAGAGAATGGTTTTATAGAGAAAGATCATAGAGTTTCTGAGCTTTAAGTTAAAAATCAGAACAGGGGAGTTCCCGTCGTGGCGCAGTGGAAACGAATCCGACTAGGAACCATGAAGTTGCAGGTTCGATCCCTGGCCTTGCTCAGTGGGTTAAGGATCCGGCATTGCCATGAGCTGTGGTGTAGGTCGCAGATGTGGCTCAGATCTGGCGTTGCCGTGGCTCTGGCATTGCTGTGGCTCTGGCGTAGGCCGGCGGCTACAGCTCCGATTAGACCCCTAGCCTGGGAACCCCCATATGCCGCAGATGCAGCCCTAAAAAGACAAAAAAAAAAAAAAATCAGAACATGAAGCCAAGCAGTAATCAGTGGCACTGTTGAGCTGCAGATTTCGTAACAAGGTTTTGAGTCAACGGAAAGCAGTATCCTCCAGAGGATTTCATTTTCAGTTATTACAAGGCTGATCCAGAGAGCACATGGCTGAGAAGACCCCAGACACTCTTTCTTCAGGAATTGCATTTAGCATATGTCCTTAGTCCTACTTGAAGAATCACGGAATTTATTTGATGGCATCAGGAACAGGAAATCCACAGTCTGATAGATGGAAAAGACTTATTTCTGGTCCTTCCAGGCTCCTAGTTCTATGAAATGAGACTTCTTTGATCACTGCAGATGCTCCATACTTTATCAGAAAGTTGGCATTACTCACAAGTAACTGCCAGGTCCCGTGAGAGGTCATGAAGACCCATTGGTTAAAGATGGAGGCCGTGCTGCCTCATCCCTCCAGGGCCTTTTTGAACTTCTCTCAATCTCAGATTACCCACCAGTAAAAATGAGGACAATACTGCTGACCTTTCAGCATTATGATGGGGCTTAAATAAGACTGAACATGAGTGAAAGCTCTTTGCTTATCCTATAAAGTGCTATGCATACAGGAGTCTGATGCTCTTTACTTCTCAAAGCCATCAGAGAAGAGTCCCACTTCCTTCTTCTCCCCTAATTCCACGGAAACACCAGCCATTCACTTCAGAGTTAGCTACTGGAGAATGTCACCGGCAGCAAAGACAGTCCCCAAAACATCCAGATGATGTGCACTTGAGTATCTATAATTTCTTCTATTTTTTTTTTTACTCCAAAATACACCTGTTCCAAAAAATCCTGACCTTAGCTTTTCTTCTTTCAGTCCCTCATGGAACAGCCTTGGAAGCATCCCTAACACAGACATCTACAGAAGCACCAAGGATTACAAAAATGTAAGTGCCTTTGCTGGACATGTACTGGACTTGGGTTTGCTAAACTGGGTTTTCAGGGCTTGCATATTTGTTAAGGACAAGGTGGCCAAAGAGGGAGGTTTCTGTTGGGCAAGTCTGAGAAGTGCACTCGTGGTGTCAGGAAAACTCTTGATCCAGTGTGTCCTCTGATATCCTTGGTTTATGTAAATGTTGTCTATGCTACTTAAATGTCATTTTGATGTCCAACCACTGCAGGAGGAATTTTTTAAAATTTGGCAATTCCGTTCCTGCTGTGGTGCAATGGGATTGTGGTGTTTTGATCCCTGGTCTAGTATAGTGGGTTAAGAATCCAGCATTGCTGCAGATGCAGCAAGGGCTAAACTGCAGCTGGGATCTGATCCCTGCCCTGGGAACTCCATATGCCACAGGGTGGCCAAAAAAGAAAAAGAAGAAAATTTTGGCAATGCAATTATTTTCAAAAGTTGAATAGTAATTTTATTTCTCTGAGTGAAGGGGGTCAAAGGACATAGACTTCCAGTTATAAAATAAATAAGTCATGGGGATGTAATGTCCAGCATGACAACAACAATTAATCATACTGTATTGGATATTTGATAATTGCTAAGAATAGGAGTTCCTATTGTGGTGCAGCAGAAATGAATCCAACTAGGAACCATGAGGTTTTGGGTTCTGTCCCTGGCCTCGCTCAGTGGGTTAAGGATCTGGCATTGCCGTGAGCTGTGGTATAGATCGCAGATGTGGCTTGTATCCTGTGTTGCTGTGGCTGTGGTGTATGCTGGCAGCTGTAGCTCCAATTAGAACCCTCACCTGGGAACTTCCATATGCCGTGAGTGTGGCCCTAAAAAGAAAAAGAAAAAAGAAAAAAAGAAAATTGCCAAGAACAAAAAATTTTGTGACTATGTATGGTGACAAATGTTAAGTAGACCTATTGTGGTGATCAAGTTGTATACCTGAAACAAATATAATATGTCAATTATACCTAAAAAAAAAAAATGGACAGAGCCTCAGAGACCTCTCATACAAAATAAAACAGCTCAACATATGTGTACTAACAGTCCCAAAATAAGAAGAGAAAAAAATGACAGGCAAAATATTTGAATAAGTATCAAAATTTTCCCAAACTTGATGAAAAATATGATGTACAAATCCCAAATGCCCACTGAACCCAATTAATGTACACACAGAGATCCAAACCCAAAGCATTATGGTAATACTGCTGAAAGCCATAACATTAAAAAAAAAATTTTTAAGCAGAAAAAGGAAAAAAATTTTTATTTCTTTGCTACGTTATCCTTATCCTCTATGAAACTCTGAAATCTCTGTAAGATTTTCTCCATTCACTTCTAAGAAGAGACCTTTTTGTTTTGTGTCACCAAGAACCTTATTTGACATTTTTCTCTATCCTTGGAATTGGAAGAAAGAATATGTAATACAGAAAATTAAAAAAAAAAAAAAAACCAAACCGGACATTCCACTGATGGGCTTGTGTTTCCTGCATGTAAGATTGCTTAATGATCACCAGAGGGAACAAAGATGAAAAAGCAGAGAAATAGGAGTTCCCGTGCAGCTCAGCAGGTTAAAGATCTGGTGCTGTCACTGTAGCAGCTGGGTGGCTGCTGTGGTGCAGGCTCAGTCCTTGGCCTGGGAACTTCTGCATGCTATGGGCAAGGCCAAAAGAAAATTGAAAAGGGTGGTTCGAGATGGTGGCTCAGGAAGATTCTGAACTCCCACTGATGTGCCAAATCTACAGCCACACATGGAATAATTCTTGCTGAAAAAGAGCTGATGACCAACTTAACAGCTCCTCCACAGCAAGGGATAAAAAGGCCACATTGAGACAAATAGGAGAGATAGGAATGCAGTCTTGCCCAAACCCCACCCTTGGCTCTGCAACCCACAGTAGGAGGAGTCTGCCCAGTTTGGAGTTCCTTTCTGAGGAGCAAGGGCTTTGAGCCTCATATCCCTGGAGACAGGCACTAAAGAGACGAGGCCCCCAAATATCTGGCTTTAGAAACCCATGGAGGTTTGTGTGTAGGGGCCCCAAGGAGACCGTGGGAAGCTGAGTTTTTGCTTTGGAAGGGCTCACATGTGGGCTCACTCATACTGGGGGCCAGTACAAAGGCAGCATTTGAAAGTGCCTGGATCCTATGTGAAGGAGGTTTATTTGCTAATCTTAAAGCATCTGCCAGAGGGGAAATGACCAGTTAGGACTTGCTTTAGGGATGGAGGTGCTGGCAAGTGCCATTTTTGTTCTCTTCCTATACCTTGGTAGTATAGGTGCCGACACCCAGGTACAACCTCAATAAAGCCACAGGTCTGCCCTGCTCCCAGTGCTCTTGCATCGCTAATGCTGCAGCATGCCCCACCCTCAGCACTCTCCTTCAGCCATACTAAAGCTGGTGGGTGAGCAAGGTCCATACAAGGAATGCTCCTTGGTTGCCTGGCCCTGGTAGCCAGAGGGGATTGCATGCTTGGGCCCCATGGGACAGTAACAGTTGGAAAGATAGTTCTGGGCAGACTACCACACCAGGGTTCTGTACAGATAGCAGACTAAAACATACCCCAGTCTGCCTGTGGGAAAAAACCCATTTACTTATCCTAGAGCTTCAGTCTGAGGGATAGGCTTGAAATTTGCTACACATGTAGAGGCTACAGAAATGCTCTCAGGCAATGTAGGCAGGGAGATACCATCCATGAACCCTCTCTTGGCCTTGCCACAGCTTGCGAGACATTCCAGAAAGGAGTTTATACACTCATCTGAAGCGCCACTTTTTACAACCATTGCTCAGGAGACACCTCTAGGTCTCCTAATCTGGAAGTTAGCAGCATTTACAACTGTGGTTTCACAAGACTATGTATTTGCATATTTTAAAAGGTGCTGCCTGAGGATCTGGCTTCCGATCAGGGGCTGACTGAGATCCCTCCCTTTGGAATAACGACAAATCTTGGCACACCCTCAACAGCTGAAACTTATAAAAAATAAACCAGGCTACTTAGACGAGCATAAAGGTTTAAAAGACAACCAAGAGCAAGGGCAAGATTGAACAACAGAGTTCATCTCCTGCACAGGCCACTCCTTTAAGATTAAAAGAGGTAGCTGTTTTGCCTAATAGAAATAAAAACAGAGAATCAAGCAAAATGAGCAAACAGATGAATATGTTCCAAATGAAAGAATAAGAGAAAACTTCAGAAAGAGACCTTAATGAAATAGAGGCAAGTAATCTACCTGATAAAGAGTCCAAAGTAATAGTTATAAAGATGCTTACTGAACACAGAAGAAGAATGGACAAACACAGTACAAACGTCAACAAAGACATAGAAAAATAGAAGAAAGTATTAAACAGAAGTCACAGAGCTGATGAATATAATAACTGAACTAGAAAATACACTAGAAGGGTTCAACAGCAAACTAGAAGAATGGATCAGCAACCTAGAAGACAAGATGGTGGAGTCGATCCGAACAGAGAAGCAAGTAAAAAATAATTTTAAAAAGTGAAGAGAGGGAGTTCCCATCATGGCTCAGTGGTAAATGAATCTGACTAGCATCCATGAGGATGCAGGTTTGATGCCTGGCCTTGCTTGGTGGGTTAAGGATCTGGTGTTGCCGTGACCTGTGGTGTAGGTCACAGACGTGGCTTGGATTTGGCATTGCTGTGGTTGTGGTGTAGGCCATTGGCTATAGATCCGATTCAACCCCCAGCCCAGGAACTTCCATATGCTGTAGGTACAGCCCTAAAAAGCAAAAAAAAAAAAAAAAAAAAAAAAAAAAGGTGAAGTGAGATTAAGGGACTTATGGGACAACATGAAGCAGACTAACATCCACATTCTAGGGATCCCAGAAGAACAAGAGAGAAAGGGAAGGCGAATTTGCTTAATGAAATAATGGCTGAAAGTTTCTGTAATCTGGAGAAGGAAACTGACATCCAGGTCCAGGAAGCACAGAGAGTTCCAAATAAGATGAACCCAAAGAGATGTACACAAAGATATGATAACTAAAATGTCACAAGTTAAAGAATGAATCATAAAGACAGCAAGAGAAAAAGAAATGTGTTATATAGGAGGACACCCATAAGATTATCAGCTGATTTTCCAACAGAAACTTTGCAGGTTGGAATGAAGTGGTATGATATATTCAAATTGCTGGAAGGACAGAAGTTCCAACCAAGAATACTCTACCTGGCAAGATTATCATGCAGAATTGAAAGAGAGATGAAAAATTTCCCAGACAGGTGAAAACTAAAGGAGTTCATCACGCTAAAATGACTTTGCAAAAATATTAAAGGGACTTCTTTAAACTGAAAAGAAAGGGCATTAACTAGCAACAGGAGAACATATAAAAGTAAAAATCTCATGGGTAAAGGCAAATATATAGAAAAGATAGCAGATTAACCACTTACAAAGCTAACATGAAGGTTGAAAGAAAAAAGAAGTAAAATTACTTATAACTCAAAAAAAAAAAAAAACCAACAAAACAGTTAAGGAAACCCAAAGCAAAAAGATGTAAAATATGACCTCAAAACACAAAAGGGGGGAAAGAATAAAAAATGTACCATTTTTAGAATGTATTCAAACTTAAGTTGCTATCAACGTAAAACAGGCTTCTGTATGTGAACCTCATGGTAACCACAAAGCAAAAATCTCTGCTACAACAATACACAAAAGATAATGGGAAAAGAAACTAAACATAACACTAAAGAAACGAGTCAAGCCACAAGGGAAGAAAGCAAGGAAAGGAACAGAGAGTAACTATAAAAACAGCCAGAAAAAAAATGAACAAAGTGGCAGTAAGTACATGCCTATCAATAATTACTTTAAAAAAGAAATCCAGTGGAGTTCCCATCGTGGTTCAGCTGTTAATGAATCCAACTAAGAACCATGAGGTTGCGGGTTCGATCCCTGGCCTTGCTCAGTGGGTAAGGATCCGGCATTGCCGTGAGCTGTAGTGTAGGTTGCAGACATGGCTCGGATCCCGTGTTGCTGTGGCTCTGGCATAGGCCAATAGCTATGGCTCCGATTTGACCCCTAGCCTAGGAACCTCCATATTCCGTGGGAGTGGCCCAAGAAATGGCAAAAAGACAAAAAAGAAAAAAAAAAAAAAGAAACCCAGCAAGTAGGCCCTGCTGATTCACTATTATTGTTGCCACGTGAGAGATTTTTCTGGGCTCCAACTCCTCTGCTCCCTCACCATCCACCATCCCTCCTGAAGGGTTGCTTATCTAACCGTCAATCTACCATAACAGCTCTTGCATCAACCTGTGCACCTATCACAAAGAAGACCCACAAAGAAAGTAGCATTCTTTGGCTCTTTGAATCACATACATTTCAAAATCAAGGAAGCCTTTAACACGCAGAAGTTGTTGGTTTTCTTAGAGTGCTCCTCTTCTGAGCTACAAGTTTTCTCTTCCAGTCCAGTTTCCAGTAAAAATATAAGTCGTACATGCCTTCCAAGCTGTGAAGTTAAAGACTGGCTCCAGGGGTTCCTGTTGTGTGCAGTGGAAATGAATCCGACTGGGAACCATGAGGTTGTGGGTTCGATCCCTGGCCTTGCTCAGTGGGTTAAGGATCTGGAGTTGCTGTGAGCTGTGGTGTAGGTCACAGATATGGCTCAGACCTGGTGTAGCTGTGGCTGTGGTGTAGGCTGGAGGCTGTAGCTCTGATTAGATCCCTAGCCTGGGAATCTCCATATGCTGTGAGAGTGCCCTAAAAAAATAAAAAATAAATATATATATATAAATAAAATAAAATTGATGACTCCATAAAGCTCTAGCAGCTGCCATTAAAATAGCAATGTTTGCATCTTGTGAACCACATGTGCTGCCCAAAATAAAATGGGGGGAATATCCTTGAATCAAGAGGAACTGATCCCAGGAAACTTGAAGCTACAGTCAGTAGGGTGGAAAATGCTTATGCAGCTTGATTATGCACTTGTGTACTTGACAAAGAGGGGATAACAAGACCTTGAGACAGTAAGTTTTTAAAAAAAGGACTTTATTTTTTTTTGTCTCGTTAGGGCCGCACCCACGGCATATGGGGGTTCCTAGGCTAGGGGTCCAATTGGAGCTGTAGCTGCTGGCCTACACCACAGCCACAGCAAGGCCAGATCTGAGCCTTGTCTGTGACCTACACCACAGCTCATGGCAACGCTGGATCCTTAACCCACTGAGCAGGGACAGGGATCAAATATTCAACCTCATGGTTCCTGATCAGATTCATTTCTGCTGTGCCATAATGGGAACTTTAAATGTAAATGGACTTTAAATGTAAATGGACTAAGTTCTCCAATCAAAAATCAGAGTGGCTGGATGGATTAAAAAAAACTCATAAGTTGCCTATAAGAGACTAACTTCAGATGTAAGGACATACACAGACTGAAAGTGAAAGAATGGAAAAAGATATTCCATGCAAATGGAAACAAAAAGAGTTGGTGTAGTTCTGATATGCTGATATCAGACACAATAAACCTTCAAACTGAGTTCCCGTCATGGCTCAATGGTTAACAAATCCGACTAGGAACCATGAGGTTGCGGGTTTGATCCCTGGCCTTGCTCAGTGGGTTAAGGATCCAGCATTGCCGTGAGCTGTAGTGTAGGTTGCAGACAAGGCTCGGATCCCAAGTTGCTGTGGCTCTGGTGTAGGCCAGTGGCTACAGCTCCAACTGGACCCCTAGCCCGGGAACCTCCATATGCTGTGGGAGCAACCCAAGAAATGGCAAAAAGACAAAGGAGGAAGGAAGGAAGGAAGGAAGGAAGGAAGGAAGGAAAGAAAGAAAGAAAGAAAGAAAGAAAGAAAGAAAGAAAGAAAGAAAGAAAGAAAGAAAGAAAGAAAATCTTAAAACAAAGACTATAGTAAAAGACCAAGAAGGGCATTGCCTAATGATAAAGGGGTCAGTCCAACAGGAAGATGTAACACTAGTAAATATTTATGCACCCATCATAAGAACACCTAAATATATAAAGCAAATATTAATAGACCTAAAAGGAGAAATTGACAGCAATAAGATAGGGGATTTTAATACCCCACTTACATCAATGAACAGATAGAGATAAAAAATAAACATCAGCCTTACATAACACATTGGACCAGATTGATTTAATAGATATGTATAGAATGTTCCATCCCAAAGCAGCAAGATACGCATTCTTCCGAAGTGCACGTGAGACATTTCTCCAGGATAGAAAACACGGTTAGGCTAGACTGCAAAATAAGTCTCAATACATTTAAGATTGAAATCGTTAAACATCTTTTTCTGACCATAATAATATGAAACTAGAAATCAATTACAACAAGAAAACTGAAACAAAATCAAATGTTCCAAGAATGAATGATAAAGAAATAGAACATTTGAATAGACTGATTACTGATAATGAGGTTAAATCAGTAGTAAACTTCCCAACAAACAAAAGGCCAGGACTACTTCACAAGTGAATTCTAACAAATATCCAAAGAAGATTTAATACCTGTCCTTCTCAAACTCTTCCAAAAAACTGATGAGGAGGGAATACTTCCAAACTCCTTAGTAAAGAAAAACAAATAAAATTGCATCCAAATTTGAAAGGAAGAGGTAAACTGTCATTGTTTGTAGACAGCATGTTATTATATATAGAAAATCCTAAAGACTTCACAAAAAAAACTGTTAGAACTAATACGTGAATTCAGTAAAGTTGCAAGGTACAATCTGTTGTATCTGTACACACTAATAATGAACAGTCAAAGAGAAATTCAGAAAATCCCATTTACAATTGCATCAAAAATAATAAAATACCTCAGAGTAAATTTAACCAAGGAGGTGAAAGATCTGTACACTGAAATCTAGAAGGCATCGATGAATGAAGTTGAAGAATTGAACAAAAAAATGGAAAGATATTCTACGCTCATGGATTGGAAGAATAATATTATTAAAATGCCTATACTACCCAAAACGATCCACAGATTCAGTGCAATCCCTATCAAAATACCAACAGCACCTTTTTTTTTTTTTTAATAGAACTAGAACAGATAACTCTAAAAATTCTTAGGGAATCGCAAAAGACCCTGAATAGCCAAAACAATCTTAAGAAAGAAAAACTAAGCTGGAGATATGCTCCCTGATTTCAAACTATACTAAGAAGCTGTAGAAATTCAAACAACATAGTATTGGCATAAAAACAGATATATAGATAAATGTGATATAATAGAAATAAATCCACACATATATTGTCAATTGTTTATGATAAAGGAGCCAAGAATATACAGTGGAGAGATGATAATCTCTTCAGTCAATGATGTTAGGAAAACTGAACAGCCACATGCAAAGGAATGAAACTGGACCACTATCTTATATTACATTACAAAAATGAACTCAAAATGTTAAAAAAGACTTGACTGTAAGACCTGAAACCATAAAACTCCTATAAGAAAACAAAGGCAGTAAGCTCCTTGAAATTAGACTTGGGTGCTAAATGTTTGGCTCTAACTCTAAAAGCAAAGGCAACAAAAACAAAAATAAACAAGTGGGATTATATCAAACTAAAAATCTTTTGCACAGCAAAGGAAACCATCAATAAAATGAAAAAGCAATCTACCAAATGAAAGAAAATATTGGTAAATCATAGACCTCAGAAAGGGTTACTATCCAAAGTATACGGAGAACTAAATAGCCAAAAAGCAAACAGTTTGATTAAAAAATAGGCAGAAGCTCTAATAATAATTTTCTCAAAGATCATATAGGTGCAATAGGCACATGAAAAAATGTTCAGCATCACTAATTATCAGGCAAATGCAAATCAAAACCACAATAAAATACTGCTATGAAGCAAAGTGAAAAAAGAAAGGAAAGAAAAAATTAGGAAAGCATTAATTTAGCACCAAATAGTTTTTAAAGGCAAACCTTTATTTTTTTACTTTTAAGATTTTTATTTATTCCATTATAGTTGATTTACAATGTTCTGTCGATTCTGCTATGTAGCAAAGTGACCCAGTCATACATGTATAAATATTCTTTTTCTCACATTATCCTTCATCATGTTCCATCACAAGCGAGTACATATAGTTCGCTGTGTTATACCCCAGGATCTCATTGCTTATCCACTCCAAATGCAATAGGTTGCATCTGTTAACCCCAAACTCCCAGTCCATCCCTCTCCCTCCCCCTTGGCAACCACAGGCTGTTCTCCAAGTCCATGAGTTTCTTTTCTGTGAAAAGGTTCACTTGTGCCATTTATTAGATTCCAGATATAAGTGATAGCATATGGTATTTGTCTTTCTTTTCTTTTTTTGACTTTTGTCTTTTTAGGGCCGCACCTGCGGCATATGGAGGTTCCCAGGCTAAGGGTCTAATTGGAGCTGTAGCTGCTGGCCTATGCCGCAGCCACAGCAACGCCAGATCCAAGCCATGTCTGCAACCTACTCCACAGCTCACAGCAACGCTGGATCCTTAACCCACTGAGTGAGGCCAGGGATCAAACCTGCATCCTCATGGATGCTAGTCAGATTTGTTTCCACCGAGCCATGATGGGAATTTGCTCTTTCTCAGTTATGTTGAGCTGTGTGCCATCAAGAGCTAGAAATGATTCCATAGAGGAGTCTTTTCCTTTTGAGGCAGGGAACCCAAGGTAAATTGGGAGTTCTGAGTTGTAAGCCCTTTGTAACTTGACCTTCACTTGTGACTGTGAAGGTCAAGGAATTTGTGTAACCCTCTGCTTCCCAATTTCGATGAAGCCCCTGTTCAAAGAAAGTTGAGAGCTCCTGCCCAGCTTCTCTGAATAGTTGGAACTCAGCTCCACACTGCAGCATGTAGACTTTCCCAGGCTGGGGATCAAACCTGAGCCACAGCCACAACCTGAGCCATAGCAGTGACTATGCTGGATCCTTAACCTGCAGAGCCACCAGTGAACCAGTGAACCCCTAAGAGCCAACAACTTAATTGAGCATTTAAGGCCTGAAATAATTTAACCTCAGAGTTCCTTTTTTGTTTTTTTTTTTTAATACTAGATTGAAGAACCTGAAGGAGTGAAGATTCTTAGATTTTCTAGTCCTATTTTTTACGGCAATGTTGATGGTTTAAAAAAATGTATCAAGTCCACAGTAAGTATTTTATTCCTAGAAATTTGGTTTCCAACTTCCTTTGAGACTTTATTCTACAGGTATTTACTGGGCTCAAACTTGGGCACATGGCTCTATATACCTTGTTCCCTTTGTACAGAATTATAACAGCATCCTTGTCCTCAAATAATCTATTTGGATATAGGAAAAACCAATAATAATATATATGTTAATGTCCAAGTAACAATAACTATGCTGAACAAAGCCAGTAGAGAGATCTCCAGGTAGAATTAGAGAGAGTTCCAAATAAGTAGTGTAGACGGTAAGTGTTAAGATTTCATGGAAGGGAGTGATGTTGGTTGGACTGATCAGGCTTTTGTGGCAGGTGAGCAGAAGGAAGGAGATTATATCCGGTATTTGGGAACTATGTGGGCTGAGAGGAAAATGTGGAACTGTGTATTGGGTGGTGTGGGAATGGGGGTGCAGGGCGGAGTCAGTGTGGTGCCCAATTAGAATAGAGGGTAAAAAGTATAAATGGAATATATAAGTAGGAAATTCTGGTCTTGAATTGCCTGCTATACTTCGAAGTTGGGGTTTGCCTCTAGATCAGTGTTTTCTTATGGTTCAGAGGAATGTTCATAGATTTTGCACTGACAAAAGAGCTCTGTGATGTCAAGGAAATTTGGAAAACACAGACTTAAAGTTACAAAAGTTACTTTTTGCTGGTTTTGTTTGTTTGCTTTTTATTGTCTTGGAGTCTTCAATATGCTCCTGCCTTCCCTGAGTCTCTGGGCGGGTGGGGTAGGGTGGCCTGGTAGTGGAGACCTCTATCAGACCTCAGGATTTCTTTTTTGGCAGGGTATATCAAGGAGTACTAGCACCCGAGAAATAGCCTTTTCAGATAACAATTGCCGTTAATGAGCATTAGGAACCAGACATTTTAAGTAACTTGACATTTATTTCCAAAGGTTGGATTTGACGCCATTAGAGTGTATAATAAGAGGCTGAAAGCATTAAGGAAAATACAGAAACTCATCAAAAAAGGGCAACTAAGAGCAACAAAGGTGAGATAACATCATTCTTTCCCCTCTTAAATTCTTTCCTTTCTCAAATGAAATTAAAGCAGTTAGACTGTCTAAAATTAAGTATGGCCTCTTTGGTACCCGGATGTTTACAAACAGATGACATATATGTCAGAGAACAGCTGAGTTGTTGTTCTTTTAGACCAGAGGGAGTGAGAAGGAATAAAATAAAATCAGCAGAGCTCCTTGGAAACATAGGATGTGATTTTTTTTCTATCATGAAATAAACCTTATTTTTACTGGAACAGACAAAAAAAAAAAAAAAAAAAAAAAGCAAGTGCTAACTCAATGCCAGAATGTAAAAAGAAAAAAAAGGAAAACTATTCACAATAGAAGGTAGTTGTAAGTTAATAAACTTTGAGTGCTATATTACCTTTATTCAAACTCTTCTACCAAGGTATCTCTTGGCTAAGTTCCATAATCTTCCAGAAATCAAGCCATTTCCTTGCTCTTCCATTTACTATCCTAGAGCACCTCAAAGTTTGGGCCGAGGTAAACCTTATTCCTTAAAGAGTTCATCCCCTCGATGTTTTGCTTACCAAGGAACAGTTTGTAGGACTTCTGAGTAATTTTATGTAATTAATTAATTAATTTTATGGCCGCACCCCTAGCATGTGCAAGTTCCCAGGCCAGGGATTGAATCCGAGCTGCAGCTGTGACCTATGCTGCCGTGGTGGCAATGCCAGATCCTTTAACCAACTGCCCCAGGCCAGAGATAGAACCCGTACCTCCGCAGTGACCCGAGCTGGCCGTCGGATTCTTAGTGCCCTGCACCACAGCAGGAATTCTGGCCTTTTAAGTAATTTAAAATTCATTGTTGAAAGGCATTTCTTATCACTGGTATTTAAGTTGGCAGTGTTTTCTTTGTTTAGAATGGCATTATAAGTGATGCTGGTTCATCAAATAATGCCTTTGAGCCTGATGAAGATATTGAAGATCCAGAAGAGCTTGATATCCCAACCAAGGAAATAGAGATTCAAGTGGATTGGAACTCTGAGCTTCCAGTCAAAGTGAATGTTCCCAAAGTGCCGATCCACAGCCTTGTGCTTGACTGTGGAGCTGTATCTTTCTTGGATGTTGTTGGAGTGAGATCCTTGCGTATGGTAAGGTTTCAGTGTTTTGAGTTACAGATTTGGAACTTTGGCAATGGTAAAATGATTTGCGTTCCCCAGGCTTGCAAAAGGGTGATGGATTGCACAGGCTCTGTAATTCTTCTAGAGGAATGCTTTTGCAATAGAGTGTATTATCATTATTATTATTTTGCCATTTTTAGGGCCATTCTTGCAGCATATAGAGGTTCAAAGGCTAAGGGTTGAGTCGGAGCTACAGCCGACAGCCTACGCCACAGCCACAGCAACTCGGAATCTGAGCCAAGTCTGCGACCTACACCACAGCTCACGGCAATGCTGGATCCTTTACCCAATGAGTGAGGCCAGGGATCAAACCCGCATCCTCACGGATCCTAGTCAGATTCATTAACTGTTGAGTCATGAAGGGAACTTCGCAATACTGTGTGTTATTTTAAAGCATAACGCTGTGGAGCTGGACTGCTGGGGTTGAAATCATGGCCCTGCCACTTACTAGTGGTATGACTTTGGGCAAGTTGCTTAATCCATCTGTGCCTCGATTTTTCCATCTGTAATGTGGAACCTACTCCACAGGGTTGTTATGAGGATTAAATGGGAAGAGTGAAGAGTGTCTGGCACATAGACACCCCTCAGCAAATATGAACATTTATTATGTTTCATTTTTCTGAACAATAACATACGGCATGGAATATGAAAAGGAAGGAAAATGGGCAAAATTTTGTGTTAAAGTGTTATGTTTTTATTTGTAATGTGAACAGCAGCAGAATGACGAACACGGTAGGACTGAAAAAGCCAGGCGTTATCCAAGTTAGATCAGCAGGAAGCAAGTCAGGCATCTAGGAAGTCAAAGAGTTGAGGAGCGTGCAGGACAGAAACAGTCATGATATCAGAAACCAGGTATGCAGACCCAAGTTCAGTGATTTTTTTTTTTTTTTTTGGCAACAAATAGATGTGCAATGTCACATGTGTGCCAAGCACTGGGTTAGGCACAAGAAACTACTTATGAAGTAGCCATAGTCCCTACCCTCATGGGACTAAGCAGTCTAGGGGGCAAGGCAAATGTTAAGTAATCTTTTCAGTAACAATTGTATTAAGTGCTCCAAGGCAGACCAAGTGGGGGGTCAACTTGACCAGGAGTGTCTGTCAAGTTTAAGTGAAGCTGCAGGTAAGCATCAGGGGCATTGGGCAGAAAAGTAGGCAGGTTCAAGGCACAGCAGTCAGATGTCATAATACGAGACTAACGCTTCCCTGAAGTTTAGTTTAGCTGGGGCTTCTTGGCTACCTCCATGAGGGCAGGAAATAATTCTAGGGTGTGGTACTAGGCAGGTCAGGTAGAAAAGTGGTTATACCTGACAAAAAGAGTGCAAGAATATGCTGCTGATAGGTGTTGTTTCAGATCTTGGAGCAGACCTGCTTATTAGCTCATTTGAGAACATACTCTTATTCTTCTTTGTGCATTTCCCTCTAGGCGTTGGCTGAGATCCATTGTAAACTGTGTTGGCCACAGGGTTTAATGAATTCCTCGGAGTGTCAAAGTACTTAACGCCAGAATATTATCCACACCTAACAAATAGTTGCTTTCAAATGTTATAATGACAATTATGAAAATGCCAGACTTTATTTATACTTGCACAGAGGTCTTGATCTCTTTCCCCAGAAACTTCCCTGTTCTGTTTTATTATTGCCCATAGGTCTTGTGCCTTGAGTCTTTGAATTAAACCTTTCATTCGGAGATAACTAGATCCCTATGAAGTAAAGAAATAATACAGAGAGATCCTCTGAACCCCTCCCCCAGTTTCTTTGAATGGTAACATCTTGCCCAACTCTAGTACAAAAGCACAATCAGGACACTGAGTCTGCTACAGTCAAAAAGCAGGGGCCCTGGTTTTTAGGTCAGTTTTTACATTTGGAAGCTGGTGGCCACATATCCACCCCCAGAGATCTTCCACTCAAACACAGAAACTCATATTCTTCTTCCCAATCAGCAGAGGCTATATATTAGGAAGCCTCCCGCTCTCCCTCTCCTTCCTTCCACAAATATTTATGGAGCACTCCTGTGCTGGTGAGTGCTGTGCGGTTGAGCACTGGATGTTGTCACCTCTGGACATGCGGTCTTTTTACTCTTAATCACATCATCAATGTATGTTGAAAACCTGTATGGTTTTCCGCAATAATGAACCTTGTGCAGACTCCTGATTAACCATGAAAGTGTTGAAAGTTTCCCCTGAGCGAGTAGTGAATGCTCCCTGATTACGGGCAGAAAAAGTTACTCATTGTTACCAATTCTCCTTTTTAAATTTTTAGATTGTCAAAGAATTCCAAAGAATTGATGTGCATGTGTACTTTGCATCACTTCAAGGTAAATGCTTACGCATACCTATCTCTCTATAAGACTTTCCCCTAAGTTCTTTCTCCTACCTTGGAATGTGACTACAGGATGTCCAAAGGCCTTTTTTAAGTTTCTTTCTTTTTTTTTTTCAAAGGCCTTTTTTCCTTCAAAAACTACTTTCTACTGTGGTAAAAGATGTATAACGTAAAATTTGCCATTTTAGTCATGTTCAAGTGAACAATTCAGTGGCATTAAGTATGTTCACAATGTTGTGTGGTCATCAAAACAATTTTCTTTCTTTTTTTTGTCAGTATAAAACTTATTACTGAGATATTTTGCATTGTTTGCTTCTGTTCCCATCTTTGAGATCCAGTATGTATTTTACATTTACTGCACATGGTTTTTTTTTGCTACTGGTGATTTTTCATTTTTTAAAAGCTTTCTTTTTTTTTTTTTTCCTCTTTTTTTTTTTTGTTTTGTTTTGTTTTTAGGGCTGCACCTGCAGCATATGGAAGTTCCTGAGCTAGGGGTCGAATCAGTGTTGCATATTGCTACAAATGGCAGAATTTCATTTGTTTTTTATGGCTGAGTAACATTCCATTTTATATATGCCATGTCTTCTCAATCATTTGTTGACAGGCACTAGGTTGCTTACATCTTTCCATTGTAAACAAAATGGGACCTAATTAAGCTTAAAAGTTTTTATGCAGCAAAGGAAACCAGTGACAAAATGAAAAGACAGTCTACTGAATGGGAGAAAATATTTGCAAATGATACGACTGCCAAGGGATTAATATCCAAAATATGTAAATCATAAAACTCAATATCTAAAAAACAGCCCAATGAAAAACTGGGCAGAAGACCTGAATAGACATTTTTCTTTTTTTTTTCTTTTCTTTTTTTGGTCTTTTTGTCTTTTCAGGGCTGCAACCCATGGCACATGGAGGTTCTCAGGCTAGGGGTCCAACTGGAGCTGTAGCTGCCAGCCTTTGCCACAGCCACAGCAACTCAGGATCTGAGGCAGGCCTGCAACCTAGACCACAGCTCATAGCAACGCCGGATCCTTAACGCACTGAGTGAGGCCAGGGATTGAACCCGAGTCCTCATGGATGCTAGTTAGGTTTGTTAACCACTGAGCCACGACAGGAACTCCTAGCCATTTTCCTAAAGAAGACATGCAGATGGCTGTCAGGCACATGAAAAGATGCTCAACATTGCTAATTATTAGAGAAATGCAAACTCAAAACAACAATGAGATATCACCTCATACCTGTCAGAATTTCTGTCATTAAAAATTCTGCAAATAAAAATGTTGGTGAGGCTATGGACCAAAAGGCACCTTGTACAGTGTTGGTGGGAATGTAAATTGGTGCAGCCGCTGTGGAAAACAGTATGGAGGTTTCTCAAAAAATTAAAAATAGAACTACCGTAGGATCCAGCAATTCCACCCCGGGTATATATATCCAGAAAAAAATGAAAATCTAATCTGAAAAGATACATGTGTCCCGAGGTGCATCACAACATTCTTGTTTTGAAAATTTCATTGCCACGAACAGAAACTCTACCCATTAAGCTGTCATTCTGAACACCTTTTTGAACCTAGAAAAATTACTTCCAATTTTTGCCATAGAGCTGGTCATTCGCAGAAACCTATGTCCTGTCAGCAGTGCAGGATCAATGGGGGGAAATTATGGGGAGAGCAAACAGGGAGATGATATTCGATCCTTTAGAACTAGGTGAACGTCCAGGGTATGAGTCTGTGTCCGTGTCTGTCTATGGACGAGTGTTTGTGGAGGAAAATGATAGTGCTTTGGCTGAGTTCTCTAGAAGCAGAGCCTGAGATAAGGATTCTGGCATAAGTGATTTATTGAGAGAGTACATGGAAAATTCATGAAGGAGTGAGGGGAACAGGCTGGGGAAGGGGAAGGAGACAAAGATGTGGTTTCAGAATCTACTTAGCCTGATTTCACAGGGAGCACACAGCTGGAAAACACCTCCTTGGGGCGAGGGGGCCAGCCCTTTTTACCCCCACATCAGCTAGTCCGTGGCTCAGGCCCCCCAGGGGTGACGCTTTTCAGGTGAGATAGCTTCCACTGGCCAAGGAAGTGGTGAGCCATGAGCAGCCAGAGTGAGAGAGCTGGAGGACCGGCGCACTGGCCAGAGGGACTTGGCTGGGAAACGAGGCCGTCTGCTGCCGCCAGCTATGGTAGACCCATTCCACGTGCTACTGGAAAAGAAACTCTGTTGAGAGCACATTTTAGAAACCAGAAAAAAAAAAAAAAGAATGAAAAGGAGGAGATGCAAAAACTTAGAACTGGCTGATGCTACAAAAATGTCTTTTCCTAGAAACCAACTAAACATTATCCCTTTCTTTTGAAGATCATGTGATAGAAAAGCTGGAGCAGTGCGGCTTCTTTAATGATAGCATTAGAAAGGACATCTTCTTTTTGACTGTGCATGATGCCATACTCCATCTACGGAGCCAGGTGAAATCCCAAGAGGTTCAAGATTCCATTTTAGAAACGGTAAATGTTGATTTTTTAAAAAACATTTTATTGAAATAGAGTTGATTTACCATGTGGTGTTAATTTCTGCTGTAAGGCAAAGTGACTCAGTTATACATATGCATAGTTTTCATATTCTTTTCATGTATGGTTTACCATAGGCTATTGAATAGAGTTTCCTGTGCTACAGTAGGACCTTGCTGTTCATCCATTCTATACATGATAGTTTGCATGTGCTAATCCTAAACTCCCAATTCTTTCCTCCCTCACCCCACCTCCCTGTTGGCAACTGCAGATCTGTCCTTCTCTATGTCTGTGAGTCTGGGAAATGGTAAAAATCTAACCTTCCTACATATATATCTTTCCTAAACTACCATGATTTCTGTAAGTGGCAAAAATCCCACAAATCTAGGTTTGAATCCCAGCCTAGGGAGATTTTAAGCCATCTGCTTAACTTTTTAGAGCCTAATTCTCATCCGTAAAATGGGAGTAAAAAAGTTTAACTTGCTGAATAGATATGGAGACTAAATATGAGGATTTATAGGAAAGCACCGGGGGGTACATAGTACACATCAGTTCTACAGTGTGCAGTCTTACTAACAAAAGTAGCCATTAACTGTAGTGACTTTTTAGAATGTAGTCACTGAATCTTGGATCTTTTGTAATTTGTGTGTAAAATGCAGTTTAGCAGTTCCCGTTGTGGCCCAGTGGTTAACGAATCCCACTAGGAACCATGAGGTTGTGGGTTCGATCCCTGGCCTTGCTCAGTGGGTTAAGGATCCGGCATTGCCGAGAGCTGTAGTGTAGGTCACAGACCCGGCTCGGATCCCATATTGTTGTGGCTGTGGTGTAGGCCGGTGGCTACAGCTCCGATTAGACCCCGTGCCTGGGAACCTCCATACGCCGTGGGAACGGCCCAAGAAATGGCAAAAAGACAAAAAAAAAAAAAGAAAAAAAAAGCAATTTAAATTCTCAGCAGCCTGGAAACTCTTGATTAAGAATGTCTTTAAATAGGATCCATTAGGCTGTAAGTGATCTTTGAAAAAGAAAAATTAAAAGTCATGAATCAGCCCAGAGTTAATTATTCCCCTCAAAATAGGATAGAATCTGATTTCCCACAGGCCTCCTTATTTTGTCATTTCTCCTACAAAATACCCAGGAGAGCTGAGCTTTGTGATGTGGGTCACTGGGCTGGGCCTGGTACAAGAATCTCAGCTCTCATGGACCTTCTCACCATGAACTGGGAAAACTAAAACAAACACCTGTAAAAAGAACATCCATCATGATTGTTCTGGTGACACAGTCCACTATATTTAAATTGCTTCTCCTTTTTTGCTAAAAGTAGGATAAGTAGATTCTTACTGTAGACTGGAAGTTAATATTTAAAGCAAATCTCATCTTAGAAAGCAGCAATGCATTATTTTTTACAGCTACTGTTAGTGGAACAATTGTTCTACTTAATGATGCTGGAGAAAATACTAGTCCAAAATATCAAGATGTGGATCTTAAGTATAATAAGAAAAAAAAAAGAAAAAAGCTACATGCAGGATGCTCATTTTTGAAAACTCACAAATCTTAAAAAAAAAAAAAAAAAAAAAAAAAAAGGACTTAAAATTTGCTAGAAGTTCCCTGGTGGCTCAGTGGGTTAAGGATCTGGCATTGTCACTGCTATGGCTTGGTCACTGCTAAGGCAAGAGTTTGATCCCTAGCCTGGGAACTTCCACATGCTGAGAGCATGGCCAAAAAAAAAAAAAAAAAAAAACTGCAAAAAACAAACACCCCCCCAACCCATAGGCGACAACAACAAAGGAGGATCTTATAAAGAGACTTACTCATTTATGAGATTAGCAGTAGCTAAAGAGCCCTTTGAAATGTTACTCTTGCCTAGGTATGCATTTAGTTTCACTTTGGGAATATCCTTTTATGCATAAGACAAAGTCTACCTTGTTACTGGTTTTCTCTGTGTGGGGATGTAAATTACATACCACAGCCAAAACACAGAGCTCTCCTGAACAACCTACTTGGTCCAGAGATGTCAGTTTCCATCTCCAGTAAAGTTCATTCCCATCCAATTCAACTTGAGAATGTTGATTGTCATCAGTCAGGAGCCCTTCACTGGATAGTCACTGCATGCTCAATATTGCACTAAGTCCTCTTAGATTAGCCATTGAAAGAAAACCACTATTAACTGCTGAACCATTTAGGCAGACAGGGTGACTTGTTAAGAGGCATCCACTTCATAGGTTGGCGAAGAGAGCTGCCAAGGTTGAACAATGGAGAACTACACTTGAAGGTGAAAAAAATTGTATAGGGAAGCTTTTAAGTGGGAAATAGAAAAGGATAAGAAAGCTGAAAAGGATTTTGAAGTATGCTGTTTACAGACGAGAGGTACCAGCGAAGCTTTGAATCATTTCCAGCGGAGTATCGGGTGGGTTGATTCTATTACACCTCCAATAAATACTCTCTGTGTTCTCTTTGTCAAGATCACCCTCATCCAAGACTGTAAAGATCCTCTTGAATTAATGGAAGCAGAGCTGATTGAAGAAGAACTTGATGTCCAAGATGAGGTATGATCATTATTTTTGTCCAAAGAAAATAATTTGGATTAAGTAGCATAATACATGTAGTGACTATGGCTGACAAAAACTAGTCAGGGAAAGTAATTTTTAAAAAAGGAGTACCAAGAGGATGGCTTCATAGATAAAGGGGAAAATGGCAAATAAGGATGCTCTCTTAAAGACATTAAGTACCTGGGTGGGGGAGGGGGGACCTTTTGCCCCAGGCATACAGGCATGATCAGCAACTGGAAGCCAACACACTAGTCCTGATTTTAGACCTAAGCTTCACATACTTTCTCTTTTTTCTCAGAGGCCTAAGGCCAGTGTGATGGGATAAAGGTGATTAGAGGGATTTTTTTTTTTTTTTTTTTTGAGCTGCACCTGCAGCATATGGAAGTTCCTGGGCTAGGGGTCAATTAGCGCTGTAGCTGCCAGCCTACGCCAGAGCCATAGCAATGCAGGATCCAAGCCGCGTCTGCAACCTACACCACAGCTCATGGCAATGCCGGATCCTTGACCCACTGAGCGAGGCCAAGGATCGAACCTATGTCCTCATGGATACCAGTTGGATTCGTTACCACTGCACCATGACAGGAACCCAATAGATGGAATATTTAACGCAGTAGTTTCATAAGCTTCAGAAAAAGTATGTGAGGAACAGGAAGCCTCATGACTGATGATGCCTTAAAAAAGATTCCTCCTGTGTCGAGGCTGATTCTGTGTGTTTCTGAGGCTCCTGGGTCATCAGACTATTCCTAGGAAACATGCTTGAAACTTATAGTATCTGAGTGAAATTTGTGGCTCCATCACTCTGTAAAATGGACCAACAAAAGTTCATTTTGGGAGTTCCCATTGTGGCTCAGAGGTTAGGAACCTGACAGAGTGTCCCCGAGGATGTGGGTTTGATCCCTGTCCTGGATCAGTGGGTTAAGGATCTGGTGTTGCTGCAAGCTGCAGTGTAGGGCATAGGTTTCAGGTGAGGCTACAATCTGGTCTAGCTGTGGCTGTGGCTGTGGCTGGCAGCTTTGGCTCTGATTCGACCCCTAGCCTGGGAACTTCCATATACCACGGGTGTGGCCCTTTAAAAGAGAGAGAGAGAAAGATCATTTTAAACTTGAAAGATGTCTTGGAAATCAAGTCAGCCCACACCCTAGGTTGTGCAGAAGTTCAGCCTTTCACTAATAACCACCCAGTGGACTGAGATCCTTTGTGTTGCCTCCTCTGAACAGACCTTAAATATTTGAGAGTAGCTCTCATGTCTCCAACAAACTCTGCCTCAGGCGAGACTTTAGTTCTCCTTAGTTCCTCTCAGACACAAAGTTTGTCAGTCCTTCCCTGGTCAAGAAGGGGACACAAAACCCCAGATGGGGTCAACTACGACCTACCTTGATCTCATCAAGATCTTTCCATGACTGCAACTTAACAATGGATTTATTTTCATAGTAGTTACATCAAAATCTATCCTTCCGTTGAGCAGGGGCCAGCCAAAGACTTGGGCCTTTTCGCATAAACTGTGGTCTAGCTGGGCTCCGCATTTATATTCATGTAACTGGTTTTGACCCTAATGCAAAACTACGCATTTTTCTGCTAGATGGCATTTTTTTTTTTTGGTTCTAGTTTATTGACATTGTTTTGAATGCTGAATCTGTCATCCAGCATCATATTAACGAAGCACACCCCACTGGTGCCATATGCACATCTGGGTAAGCAGGCCTTCTCTGCCTTAGTCCAGGTCCTGATAAGAAAGTCGAAAAGAATGACATTCAAACCCCAGTGGTATAAATAAATCAATAATAAAATTTTGATAGTAGTGGATGGGAAACAACAACCAAAAAAAAAAACCAAAAAAACAAAACAAAACAAAACAAAAACCACCCAGTGATAAAATAAGACAGCCAGGATGACAGAGAAGATTTTTTGTGGAAGAAATATACGAACCAGAGTGCAGATCAGAGGTTCCACATTTTAGCCCATCAGCCATCAGCTTAGTGATCCTAGGAATGTCATTACTGAACTGTGAAGCCCTTCCAGCTTTAGTAGTTGAGGATATAGGGCTAACTTAGTTATGTAAAAACTTGTGTATCAAAATTGGAACTTAAGTTACCACACCACAGAGACTTCTTTTTTTTTTTTTTTTTTTTTTTTTTTTGCTTTTTACAGACAAACATATGGCATACGGAATTTCCCAGGCTAGGGATCAAATTGGAGCTGCAGCTGCTGGCCTGTACCACAGCCACAGCAACTCTGCATCCGAGCCACATCTGTGACCTATACCACAGCTCATGGAAACACCAGATCCTTAACCCACTGAGTGAGGCCAGGGATTGAACCCATGTCCTCGTGTGTATACTAGTTGCGTTCGTTACTGCTGAGCCACGATATAGTTCCTGTAGTTCTCTATGAGGAACTCCCTATAAAGTCACTTTTGATGCCACATAAAAGCATCATTCAGGTAGTCTTCCTGTAGATAGGGAAGCAGTAGAGCAGAGTGTTTTTGTTACACATAGAACTACCATAGGACCCTGCAATCCCACTCTTGGGCATGTATCTGGACAAAAGTTTCCTTGAAAAATACACATGCACCCGCATGTTCATTTCAGCACTATTCACAATAGCCAAGACATGGAAACAACCCAAATGTCCATAGACAGATGATTGGATTAGGAAGATGTGATATATATACACAATGGAATACTATTCAGCCATAAAAAAGAACGAAATAACGCCATTTACAGCAACGTGGATGGAACTAGAGACTCTCATGCTGAGTGAAATGTCAGAAAGACAAAGACAAATACCATATGATATCACTTATAACTGGAATCTAATATACAGCACAAATGAACATTTCCACAGAAGATAAAAAGGACTTGGAGAATAGACTTGTGGCTGCCCCAGGGAGAGAGGGAGGGAGTGGGAGGGATCGGGAATGTGGGGTTATAGGATGCAAACTATTACTCTTGGAATGGATTTACAGTGAGATCCTGCTGTGTACATTAAGAACTATGTCTATATACTTATATCACAACAGAACAAATGGAGGAAAAAAAATGTATACATGTAAGTCTAACTTGGTCCCCATGATGTACAGCGGAAAAAAAAATTGAACTATAGTTAATTTACAATATTGTGTTAATTTCTGCTGTACAACAAAGTGATTCAGTTACGTATATACACACATCCATTCTTTTTCAGATTCTTTTCCCATATGGATTATCACAGAATACTAGGTAGAGTTCTCTGTGCCATACAGTATGTACCCATAGGCCAATCATTCCATGTACCATCGCACTGATATGCCATTTTCAAGCCCCCAGTCCATCCCTCCTCCTACACCACCTGTCTCCTTTGGTAATCATGAGTTTTTCAGTCTGTGAGTCTATTTCTGTTCTGCAAATAAGTTCATTTGTATCTTTTTTTTTAATTCCACATATAAGTGATATCAAATGTTGTTTGTCTTTCACTGTCTAACTTCACATAGTATGAGAATCTTCAGTTGCATCCATGTTGCTTCAAATGGCATTGTTTCCTTTTTTTTTAATAGCTGAGTGATACTACATTGCATGTATATACCACATCTTCTTTATCCATTCCTCTAGCAGCATGGTTTTAAGGGTCTGGGGCTTAGATCCAGACAGACCTGAGTGGTGGCCCTGATTCTGCAATGTACCAGTTGAGTAGCTGAGAGTAAATTCCATCCCCTGTCTTCATTTTCATTTCTTCATGTAAAAGAGAAATAATAATACCTCACAGAGTTCTGAACATTAGTGGATGCATGTCAAGTAATTATATAGTGTCGTATGCACGGTAAGTACTGAAGAAATAGTAATTATTTCTTTTAAAATACATCCAGTAAAAGGGTGATGAGGTACAAAATTAAGTTTTTACCTTACTTTTCTTGTGAGGCTATACACCTAAGATGAGTAAATGTAAGACCCTGTGCTACAAAAACATATTTGCAAAAAAGATAAGGTAGACCGAAAGGAGAGTTCAGTTGTATCAACACTGTTTCCTCTTTACTTCCACAGGCGATGCGAAGACTGGCTTCCTGAAACTGGGCTCTGGAGGTTGCTATGAGCAAGGACTACAAGGCAAAATTTACCCACCATGTAATTCTATGCAAAGATTTTCTGCATTGACTAGTTTCTTCTCACTTGAAACACTCATTCTTTTTCCCATCAGATTTTTAAAAAATCTTTTTATTTTTTCAAAGCTCTCAACCATTGAAGGAGAAGCCCTAAGATTATTTCTAGGCGTTATTTCTACAATGAGTAGCTTACTTCTAAAATGTGCAAAGTGGTGAGGAGAACTTAGCAATGTCTAGGGTCTGCTGATGTTTTGCTGCTGTTTCTCGTGACAGATTTGCTAACCATGTGCATGTGGGTACAAGTGTACCCCTGTGCAGCTGGGACAAGTGTCACTCAACAGCCTCTGTGAGCAAGAGAGTCAGGAATGATGATCCTACAGAAAAATCTATTTCTGACTGCCCTTGATTCCCATGAGCTGCATCGATCACAGTGTCAGGTCACCATGAGAAAACACTGAAGTAGAATTATTAGTGTACTTATCAGTAAATGCCTAGAAATCCCTTTTGGTAAATGCATCTAAAGGAGTTTTAAAAATGCACTTTTGGTAAGGAAGTATATTACTCTATGTGACCAGATATGAACCCAGAATTCAGAATAAAGGAAATGGTTCACTAAAAAGCTATAGAACTGGGCTGATATATTTTGGCAACATTGACTCAGAGGCGTGAAGTGATAAGAGGATTATTGTGGTTTACAGAACTCAACTTTCAATATGATAATAATCAAGGATCACAAGTAAGATCAAGGAAAATATATGACCAACTGTCTTTAGTTTAAAAATTCAGCTTTAATTTACCTTCATTTATAGAAATTGTTGTTTTGTAAAGGTATGTTTAACTATGGTCTCTTTAAAATCTGACACAAAAATGGTGTTATTTTGAACAAAAATCAATTGCGATATGCTTATAAGATCATGGTGATTAAAACAAGTTTTTATTTTTCTCTAAAATTTTACCAGTATGTGATCTTTAACTGAATTTTAATCACCTTTCAAAAAAAAATCTAAAAAGCGAACTGCTCATATTATATGTATATATAATATATAATGATTGAGACAAAACATTGTAAATAAACTTAGTATCAAAGGAAAAATTGGGTTGGAATATACACATTGAAAATATGTTTTTAAAAATCCATATGTTAGGAAAATATTTTTTACTTAGTCTTTTCTGAGTGCCAGCAATTTTCTAGGCATTGTATGTAATATGTAGGCTTTGGTCCTATGGACTAGTTCCATATATTTCATGCTAGAGTGAATGAAGTTGTACTTCAGGAGTTCCCCATTGTGGATCAGCAGTAATGAACTGACTAGAATCCATGAGGGCATGGGTTCAATCCCTGGCCTCCATCAGTGGGTTAAGGACCCCACGTTGCCGTGAGCTGCGGTATAGGTTGAAGATGCGGCTTGATCAGCTGAGGCTAGGATCGGGTGTTGCTGTGGCTGTTGTGTAGGATGACAGCTGCAGCTCCGGTTGGACCCCTCACCCAGGAACTTCCATATGCTGTGGGTGCGGCCCTAAAAAGGCAAAAAGAAGGAGAGGGAAAAGAAGAAGAAGTTGTACTTCATTGCTAGAGAAAAATACTCAGGTCCTCTACTGATACGATGTTTTAACCTGACTGAGAATTATATTGTACCTTTGGTGCAGATGTGTGAAATTCCCCAAGGTGTCTGACTATCCAAAGGCAGCATGTCCTATCTCTGTTTCTCTTCTTAAAGACAATCAGAAAGAAAGTATCTACTTCTGAAGGAACGTCATTAGTGATCCCATCAATTTGGTTGACTAAAAGCAAAATCACCCTCTCCACTCCCACCCCACACCTTACCCCACATTGGAATTTCAGTGAGTTGTAATGGATGGTGATGTTTATTCTTTCCTGCTCATGGGTCATCCTGCCTTTAATTGATGTGGAACAGATCTCTCCCCGTGTTGGGTGCAGCACACCCAGGATTCTAATGTTGTCTCTTTCACAGTAACACCTGTCTGTAATGGCAACACATCCTATCTTTGAAGAGTGAATATAGTAGCCTTGTAGAAAATGGATAAATACCTCTGTTGAAATGAGGACACACGCGCTGCTCATTTAAAAAAAAAATCATTATTGAAGGAAATACCAAAGTTATATTTTAAAGGCTAGAGTTTTATAAAATATTGGGTCTGTTTGTGACTATGTAAGAACAGTCTATTTGACTGTTTCCCTAACACGGTCTAGTGATACTGTCTCTTCCATGTGTTTTTCTTTTAATCCTGTATCATCAATGGAAATTATACTTGAAAATGAAAGCTGTTGTTATGTTTTTAACCTGTAGGATAAGATTCCAGTATTGTATATGAATTTCTATAAGAAGTAAAAAAAAAAATCAAATCATGTACATTTGGAGATACTCACACATATTTTTTATGAAAAGTAATGTTGCCTTTTAAACTACTCTGATGTGTCCCTTCTGAACAAAACTATTAAATATAATAAAAAAATGTTAAATTTTATGTATACCAGTACTCTTTGGGGGGGTATAGTTGATTTACAATATGACATGAATTTCAGGTATATCACATAGTGATTCAAAATTTGTATAGATTCACTTGAATGCTCACCCAGCTTCAAAGGACTGAAGGCCTTTCTAAACTCTACACTTGTGGTTTTTGTTTTTACAACCCCACATTCAGAGCACATGGAAGTTCCCAGGTCAGGCATTGAGAATCCAAGCTGCAGCTGTGACCTATGCTATAGTTGCAGCAATGCCAGATCCTTAACCCACTGTGCCAGGCTGGGGATCGAATCCATACCACCACAAAGACAATGCCACATCTGAACCTGCTGCACCACAGTGGGAACTCCTTTACACTCGTTCTGAAAATCTGCTAAGGTAGCCCACTTCATCCCTTTCCTCAGGAACATCTTTAGGTCTAGACACGGAGGAACTGTTTTTGTATAAGATCTAGCTTAAAGGCCAGGCCCAATGTATTACTTTAGATCAGATATTCTGAGTCCCCCTCATCCCAATACACTTAAAAAAAAAAGCTATAATTTTGAAATGATTGTAGATTTGCAGGAATTTGATATATATATATACGTATATATATATACGTATATACGTATATAAATGTGAAAGTGTGTGTGTGTAGAGAGAGAGAGCAAGGTTCCCATGCACCCTTTGCCCAGCATCCCCCAGTGTTAATCAACATCTTGCATAACTACAGTACAATATAGAGCCCAGGAAACTGGCATTTGTAAAAACCATGGAGCTTATTCACATCATCACCCATTTGTGTGTGTGTGTGTGTGTGTGTGTGTGTGTGTATAGCTGCATGCAATTTTATCCCAAGTATGGCTCCGTGAAAACATCACCACAATCAAGACCTGTAACAGCACCGTCAACAAGACTCCATCTGACAGCTCTTTTTAAAAAACTTGTTCAGTGCAGGTGTACCTCTCTACAGCGAACTGCCTCTGATTCGCTATGACTGAAGAAGGATTTTTGGAGTTAGAGGAGCACCTCTGATGTTCCATTTTCTGTAGCCAGGGTACACTGCTCACCTAGTATTCCATTTTAGAATGTTTGTGATTATCTCTGTGTTTACTCATTGCCATCTCAGTCGTGGAGGAGCTCAAGGCTATGCAGGAAGAGCATCTAAGGATCACCTTTGGTGTGTAAAAGAATGATGCAAGTCCTTGACCAACCAGGACTACAAGGTGGTAGGGGACAAGATGGAGACCCAGGATGGCTCTTGCCCTAATCAGTTCAGGCTGCTGTGCCATATTGCCGTAGACCAGGGAGCTTTAACAACAAATGCATATATCTCTTTATTTCTCGTTGTTCTGGAGGCTAGCAATCTGAGGCCAGTGTGCCAGCCTGGTCAGCGAATACCCCCTTCCTGGTTTAGAGGGAGCACTCAGGGCTGTTTTCTTGCTGTATCTGCACAGAGCTATTTCTCTACTTGGAAGGCACCAATCCCATCATCATGAGGGCTCCACTCTCAGATCTAATTACCTCCCAAAGGCCCCACCTCCAATACCATCACTTTGGGATTGTGGCTTCGATGCTGGGAAGGAGGGATACATTGGTTCATGTGGTTTTGGTTTTTTTGCTTCTTTTTTTTTAATCAGACTGGACCCGCAGCATATGGAAGTTTGTGGGCTAGGGGTCAAATGGGAGCTACAGAAGCTGGGGCCTACGCCACAGCCACAAGCAAAGCCAGATCCAAGCCGCATCCATGACCTACGCCACAGCTTTCAGCAATGCGGGGTCATTAACCCATTGAGCAAGGTTAGAGATCAAACCCGACTCCTCATGGATACTAGTCAGGTTCTTAAGCTGCTGAACCACAATGGGAACTCCTCAATGATGACTGCTCTCTTCAAGGCACCTGTGAACTAGGTGGCACTGCTACACACCTGAGGATGGGTCTGACCTCTGCGTGTTGATCAAAGTGGTCAACCTTCCCCCTTCCAGGTGATTTCACTTCCTGGCGCATCAATTTGTGGTGGGTGTGGTACATCAGGATCCTCTAACCCATTTCCCTGAGCCTAGATGGACGCATACACAAAAGGAGGCCTGGCATCCTTCTGTTCCCTGGCAAGGAAGGATTCAGGTGAATAGGAGGCGCCCATGACCTTTCTCTGGTAAGCTCCCAATTGAGTGGGTAAGGGAAGGAAGTGGTGAGAAAGGAGGCTGGGAGGTGGATGGGGGCCAGGTTTTACGAGGGGCCTTGTATGCCACAATAAGGACCTTGGATTTTATTCTCTACTCTGGTAGGAGATAAAGGCAAAATGGCTGGGTTCCATTCCCCAGCTAATCCTGGATACCGAGAAATAAATTCAGAAGGTGAAATTAAGATAGAGATGAATGAAGCTTTTGTTTGGTTTCCAAGGACAAGGTAACAGATGAAAGATTAGCTTTTGTGATTTAGAAATAAAAAGCTTGTTCATGGATGTAATTTTTATTTCCCTAGTTTATCCTTTCAAGACAATTGTAGTATTCTATTCTTTATAATGAGATGAGGCATTACTTTTATGATTAGGAAAATACGTGCTATATTAAAACATTGAGGCAGACGGTAGATACTAATTGAGATTGTGGAGTCATTGTTTCCCTATAAACATGTTGCTGTTTCTATGCGGGAGTCCCTGTCTTTTCTGGTTTTACTTGCTTGTTAAAAAAAAAAAATAAAAAATAAAAGAGCTTTTGGTCCCTCAAACAAAGGAAGAAGTGATTGCTTAATATTCCTATTTAAACCAGTTATTAAATGTCTGTGACAAAATACAAGGTCTGGCAGACCAGTACTCCTCCCGAAGATCTGAAAGCCTCCAACGGTGGGGGTAGGGCCCCCTCTCCTCTTTCCGCATCGCCTCTCGTCTACACTGGGTGGTTGGCCTAACCAAGGACACCGGCGATGAGGACAAACAACACGGAGGCCAGATCTGCCTGCTTCAAGAGCTGAGGCTACTTTCTCTTTTTAGTTTCATCTGTCTTTTCGTCCCCAGGGCGCTAGCTTTTCTGTTCCTTATTCACCCAGTGCCTCTCCTGTGATAAGCACGGGGCTAGAAGCGTGATCTTCTGTGAGTGGTGAATGAGACAGAGCCCATCTCTCGCTCCTCGTGGGACTCAGAGCCCAACGTGGGAGCTGGTTGGTAATTAAGTCAAGATCCCAGTAAATAGACGCAGCCCCGCCAACTGTTCGCGGTAGAGGCCGGGAGGCCACAAAGGGCCTTCTGTCCTGGAAAAGGTTACTGTGTGCCCTGGGGAGGGAAGCAAGGAATTAGCAAGCACAGACCTGGGGCAGGTGGGGGAGGGAAATTGTCTGGGCAGGTGGAGGGAACAGGTAGGGAAAAGCCTTGAGGCAGGAAAGATCTCCACCGAGGAGAGGTCATCTGGGACTGAAAGAAAATCTGCAGGACTCGGGAGGCTCCTAGGCAGGGGCCTAAACCCTCAAGAGTCTGTAACGGGAAGGCACTGACAGGCTAGAATGTGGGAAGGATGTGGCCAGTTTTGCGTTTTCCGGAACACTACTCTGGGAGAGGCAGAGACTCGTTTGTTTCTGTGTATGGTGTCGCTCAAAGAATACAGGGGCCCTGGTCCTCTTGGTGGCCTGCAGGGGGGGGGGTCAGGGCAGGAGAAAGAAGTTCTGTAGACCTGGTATTCACTTCTTTTTTTAGTTAAAAATTTCTCTCGGAGGTTCCCGTGGTGACTCAGTGGTTAACGAATCCATCCGACTAGGAACCATGAGGTTGCAGGTTTGGTCCCTGGCCTTGCTCAGTGGGTTAAGGATCTGGCATTGCCGTGAGCTGTGGTGTAGGTTGCAGACGCGGCTTGGATCCCGAGTTGTGTGGAGTTGCTGTGGCTCTGGCATAGGCCGGGTGGCCACAGCTCCAACTGGACCCCTAGCCTGGGAACCTCCATATGCCGCTGGTGTGGCCCTAGAAAAAGATGAAAAAAATTTTTTTTCTCTCTTATTCACTTTTGATTTTGAAGGTAATGTGGTATATTCTAAGACTGGATGCAGGAAGAGGAAGGAGCATTGCAGATGTCCCAGGACAGATCTGAGACCTGCTTACAACAGCCTTGTGCTCAGGCTGGGAAGAGGGAAGAATGAAGCTGAGCTTAGTTTTGGGATTTAGGATTGAGCACCTAAGGAGACGGGGATGATAAGTGAACTTAGGGCGGGAGGGGGGGGAGGTGAAGAGGGACAGTTTGGGGGCAATGGCAGCTCCAGAATTTCTAATTAGAAGAGGCTGAGGGCTGGCCGGCTGGTTGGAAGGAGCTGAAAGAGATGTGTCCTGAACAGTGAGGCTGCCTAGCATTGCTATTAGTCAGGCTACGCCTGGCCATATGTAGCAACCTCAGGTACACACACGTACACATACCTACAAACTTTAAAATTTTTTTTTAAAAAGAGGAGAAAAAAAAACCTGGGTGACTTATGTAACAGAAGGTTTTTTTTTTCTTTTTTTTTCTTTTTAGGGCCACACCTGCAGCATATGGAAGTTCCTGGGCTAGGGGTTGAATTGGAGCTGCAGCTACAGTTCTGTGCCACAGCCACAGCCACACCAGATATGAGCGATGCCTCACCTTGTGGCAACGCTGGATCCTTAACCCACTGAGCAAGGCCAGGGATTGAACCAACATCCTTGTGGATACTAGTCAGGTTCTTAATCTGCTGAGCCACAGCGGGAACTCCAGGGTTTTTTCCCTTTTTTTTTTTTTTTTTTTTTTTTTTGTCTTTGCCTTCTTTCTCAAAGGGTGCTGCATGTCCAAATGATGCTCTGGGCAATTTTCTTCCACGTGATGTCTCGGCATTCCAGGCTGCTTTGATCTTGGGTATCTTTATATCAACATACGATAATCTTATAATAAAGAAGCAAAAAAGAAAAAAGACAGCAAGGGGAATTGTACACCTAATCTTAAATATTTCCACCCAGAAGCCATACGTGTAATTTTCACTCACGTCACTGGTCATGGTAAGAGCCACAGCCAAGTCTACCTTGAAAGAGGCGGATGAATATAATCCTCTTATATAAACAGATGTGATGTCTAGGAAAGGCAGGAGAGCCAGAAGTATTGGTGGCTCTAGGAATGCTTACTGTGCTGTCTTCCGTAAGAATGAAAACACTTGAAAACTCTGTTATCTCAGAATGGGGGTGGAGGTGAAGAGAGGTGGAACATCAGTGAGCACCCCCGACCCCCTCTACCCTCCATTCAGTGCTGTGTTTAATGTGTGGAAAAGACTCAAGAATCCCATTTTGGACACACTGAATGAAGGATGCCTCCATTCAAGTGGGAAGGTCAAAGAAGCAGCTAAATCAGAAGGTTGGGGACAGGTCTGGGCTGGAGCCCAATTTAGGAGATTGAGCTATATACACCTACAGCTGGAAATGAGCGTGTCAAGTCCAGGAGAGTGGTCCAGGCTGATGTGGTTGGGCATGAGAGTGTCTGAGGACAATGACAAGAGGATACCTGGGAGACTGTGGTGGACAGAACCCTGCTGAGGACCAAAATTCAAGGGGGGTCTGGAAAGGAGACTGGGAAGAATCAGAGGGGAAGGGGGAGAATCAGAGTGACATTGTTAACATTAAGGGAAAAAGCTTTCAAAGGTGTGTGCATTTCTGTTCTCATCAGAGCAAACCCCTCCACCCCTCCACATGTGGCATGGACCCCACCTCTTCTGCGCCTCAGTTCCCCCCTCTTTCTCCTGAGGCGTGTCTATTAGCACTTAAACATGCTCCAGTGACCTCTCCCATCTGATGAAGCCAGGCCCACCTTTTCCAGCCTCCTTTCTAGCCACCGTGAGATCACAAAGCTTTAAGTGCACGGCTCTTCTTTCAGTCGCCAACATCCCAAGTCCTTCGGTGCCTTTGAATTGAATCTTCCCTCTGCCTGGCAGGCTTTCCCCCAGGTTCTTCTAAAGATTAACTCTTTTTCTCTTTTTTAAAAATCTTTAAAGTCTCAGTTTATTCTTTTTTAAAATTTTTATTATTTATTTATTTTTCTTCTTTTTTAAGTCTCAGTTTAAATGTCATCTTCTCAAAGAGACCTTCTACATAAAGCTGTTCTCCCAGTGCTGCAGGTGCCAGTCTTAGTCTGTTCAGGCTGCTCTAAGAGAAATGCCATCAGCTCAGTGATTTGTAAACAACACACACTCATTGCTCACAGTTCTGGAGGCTGGGAAGGCAAAGATCACAGCTCTGGCAGATGGAGTGTCTGGAGAGGGCCTACTTCCTGGTTCACAGTGATTTCAGAGGGACAGCAGTGAATGATGGCTTGAGGCAAGATCTTAATTCTCTGCTCAGGAATTGAACCTGGGCAGCCTGGGTGAAAACCAGGAATCCCAGCCACTAGACTAGCTAGAGGCTGAAAGCAGAATTGCCCTGATTCTTGCTCCCTGTTGAAAGCAAGAATGTTTCAAGGAGGCAAAAATGATAAAAACAGGTACAAAATTTATTGTTAGAAACACAGGACAACATGTGGCAGAGCACACAGAGAAAGCGTCTATTTATCTAAGGCAGAAGCAAAGCAGTAATACACACACAAAGGAGTGAGGGTGTTGCCATTCCCCTGAATGAGAAGTGCATCAGAGAGGTGATTTAAACAACTTATACAGGAGTTCCCGTTGTGGTGCAGTGGTTAACAAATCCGACTAGGAACCACGAGGTCTCGGGTTCGATCCCTGGCTTTGCTCAGTGGGCTAAGGATCCGGCGTTGCTGTGAGCTGTGGTGTAGTTCACAGACACGGCATGTGGCTGTGGTGTAGGCTGGCAGTTGCAGCTCCGATTTGGCCCCTAAACTAGGAACTTCCATATGCCTCTGGTGCAGGCCTAAAAAACAAAAGAAAAGAAAACCCCAAACCAAAACAACAGCAGCCACAACAACAACAACAAAACACACACACACAAAACCCAAACCCAAACCACATGTACATGGGGAACTTCTTCCAGATCTCAGCTTTTCTTTAGCCAATTATCCTGTTGTAGTTCTCATACCTGGCCTGACCCAGGGCCCTCCCTGAAATGGGTGCGCATCTTTTGGCCAAGATGGAATCCAGAGCAAAGGAAGGGGACGGCTAACAGGAGTGATTATGGCCTGCCCCCCACCCCACCCCACCCCCGACCCCAATCCCTAGGAGGCTTTCTGCGCATGTGTAGTTAGGGTCTCCCTGACCCAGAGGATAGGATGTGACCTCTTGATCTTTTGCTTAGGCAGGGCTTAGTGCCTCTCTTCCCCTGCCATAACCATTGTTTTCAGTGTCCCCAGAAGACAAATTCCAGTTATTTGCCTTGTGCCTGTTGTCATTTCTGTCTTGAAGTATAGACAGTAGGCTGGATGTAAATATCTATCCTGGAGCTCCTCTATCTCCTGTCTCTACAGAAGGTGACTTTTCCCCATGTTATTCTCTGGTGGAAGAGGCAAGGGGTCTCTGTGGGGCCTCTTTTATAAGGGCACTGATCCTCTTGATGAGGGTGCCACCCTAAGACCTGATTGCCTCCCGAAGGTCCCACCTCCGAATGACATCCCCTTTGGGATGAGAATTTCAACGCACAAATTTGAGGAGGGGGACAGGAACATTCAGACCAGAGTAGTGCTTTATTTCTTGCATTGCCCGGCTCTGTTTCCTCCATCGTATTTACAGCTCTCTGAAATTATTATTTGTTTACAGGGATCCTGTTTCACCCCACTAGAAAGCAAGTTATAAGAGGATATAAGGAAAGCTTTGTTGAGAAAGGGGGTGTAGGTTGGGGAGCATAAGGAGTGATCATTTCCTCCTAAAGTAACACATTTTTAGCCATTTTAAGATACCATGTTAATAAGAGAGGTGTTAAAAATATGATGAAAATAACATTCGAGGGAGCAGTCTGAAATTCAGATTGCAATGCAAGCCAGTAAGTTCGTAGTGAAAGGCTGGTTCTTTTATAAAAGCTTGATGTCCCACCAATCCAAGTTGTGGGGTTGGCCAGATAACTCTGATGGATGTCAAAACCTGGCTACACCCTTGAGACAGGCCCTCATCTGTCGATACACCACAGTTTTCAGAACAGTGTCAAACAGGGAGCAGAGGCTCAATAATTATTGCATAAATATTAACAGCTGCAAATGTTGCAGCTGTCTTAGATTCGTGCTAAAAACCTAATGGTTATCACCCAATGATTCTGATATGAAGAATTTCACTGGTAACCTCCGTGGGGGCATTTGCAGTTGGATATTGGCAAGATGGCCCCATTACAGAGAGGGAAGAGAAAGAGAAGAGAGGAAATGGAGCCAGGGGGACTGCTCTTCTAGAAGCTTGGCTGCAAAGAGAGGAAAGAATAGGAGAGGAACCATGTGGTGCTTAATGATGAGAAAGTTTTGTTTCAAATGGTAGACTTGAACATTAAAATATATATATATATGTATATATAAAATATATATATATGATACAGCCATTAATGAAAGAAGAATTGGAGCTGTAAGAAAGGAAATAGATAACTGATGATGTGTGGCCCAGAGGCGATTTGGCATAAACAAGGACAAAGAATTCTCCTCTGGGGTGGAAAAGAAGCAAAGATGAGTGGGGGGTGGGGGTGGGAAGCCGAGGGAGTGGCCTGCAAACCTCTATTTTCTTCCTAAACAGAAAGCTTAGAAATGTGACTTCCCAAACTGCTCTTTTCAGTTTTTTCTCTTAATCAATTTAATTCTGTTCCCCATTTGTTTACATCTTCTCTTTACTTTTGCCCAGTTAGGTTTTGTCAGCTCCACCTGTTCTGGATCCGCCCCCAGCCCCTAGATGTTTTGCAGGTTTAGTGTGTAACTATACTGTGGCCAGTCTTCTGGGTTTGCCCTGTCGCTTGATACTCAGACAACAAAACCCTCCACCTTAGGAAACTATAGCGACTTTGGGCTTATATTTGATTTAAGTGTTTTTTGGTTTTTTGTTTGTTTGTTTGTTTTTTTAGGGCCACACCTGCAGCATAAGGAATTTCCCAGGCTAGGGTTCCAAACTGAGCTGTAGCCTCTGGCTTACACCACAGCCACAACAACGTGGGATCTGAGCCACATCTGCGACCTACACCACAGCTCACAATGCCGGATCCTTAACCCACTGAGCAAGGCCAGGGATCAAACCCGCGTCCTCATGGATGCTAGTCAGGTTCCTTAACTGCTGAGCCATGATGGGAACTCCTGATCTAAGTATTAATGAGCAGTCCTGGAGTTCCCTTCGTGGCTCAGTGGTTAACGAATCCGACTAGAAACCATGAGTTTGTGGGTGTATCCCTGGCCTTGCTCAGTGGATTAAGGATCCGGCGTTGCTGTGAGATGTGGTGTAGGTTGCAGACACTGCTGGGATCCTGTGTTGCTGTGGCTCTGGTGTAGGCCAGTGGCTACAGCTACAATTTGACTCCCAGCCTGGGAACCTCCATATGCCGCTGATGCGGCCCTAAAAAGACAAAAAAAAAAAAAAAAAAAAAAAAAAAGCAGCAGTTCTGCTGAACGCTTTCACTTTTCACAATCTTTATCACCTCACTTCTGTAACTCAGGTCCAATTGGAGTTCAGCTCAAAGATGAACACAAACCTCTCTCCTAATTCCCTAAAATACAACGAAGATATTTTAAACAAGATTTCATTTGAAGGCCTGGGCTCATAGGAATAAGAGAAGAAAGTGCTGTAACTCAAATGTCCTGCACACTTTGTTCTTGTTCTACTTTGAGATCATTTTCACAGACATTGGAAAAGCACATCTAATTGCAAAAGCACTGTTGATATTCCTTATCCCATCAAAAAACCTGCCAAAACCCTTATTTGAACTCTTTTGCACTCCAAACCAAGCTTTTGCCCCTAAATCAGTGGTCTGGTCCCTGCAAAAGTTTCCTTCCGCAGGACATGAAAATCTCTGGCCTTCAGCAGTGTCTTTGTCCAAACCACACCCTACTTAGTCTAATAAAAGCTGGAGAAACAGACTTCTGCAAAACAAAAGCCCCAGGTGTTAACCCAATCTGACCAAGCAACACACCAGCCCTCTGGGTGCAGAATAGGAGGGTTTCTCTGTTTCTCTGCTGATCTGAATCTCCTTGGGTCTGGTAATCAAAAACCAGAACACGTTTGACTTGTCACTGTGTTAGACAATTGTTTTGGGTAATTATTATGGATCAAATGCTTAGTTTGGGAGCCACAATATAGTTATATCTATACATGCACACTGCCTTATTACCATTACAGTTTTTATTTCTGGCTCTTCATGGAACTTACAAACTTGGGATGACAGGCAGTATACACGGGAGATTTTATTTACCTGTGGCTAGTGCCACCTAGTGGACGTCATCTCCTAAACAGCTTTGAGTCTAGGATTTTTAACCTACTTGGCAAAGGGGGTGATGAAGACGACTATCATTCATTATGTGCTTATTATGTGTCAGGCATGGTATTCGGTGTGATGTTGGCTAGTTTAATCTCCAAAACAACCCTAAAAGGTGGAAGCAACTGTCCCCATTTTGCAGAGTTTGGAAAGTGAGGCAAGGAAAGCTTGAGTTGCCTAAGGCGGCTGGAGAGAGAACTGAATGGCAGAGTTCAAATTCCAGAGTCTACGTGTTAACGTACTGGGAGGTGAGCAGATGCTGATGGTGTAGTTTGGCACCTGGGAGATGACTAAAGAAGACTTAAGAACTGCAGGCTCCCAGGAAGCAGCTCAGCTCTCCCCTGGGGCAAAAAGAAGGGGCCAGGGAAATGTCCTGCTCAGGACACTGGGCGGACAGGATTTGTTGGGAGTTCCTCTGGGGCCCTAGGCAAGAATGCAGGTGGACCGGGCCATTGTTTTTATTGTCTTTTGCTCAGGGATAAGCAAATAGTCACAATAAATGGGATGGCTGAAGTCGGGTGAAGAATGACACGTCCCTTCCCTCTCCCCCCCATCGAATTAGAAGGCTCATCCTCTGAGCCTTCTGACCATCTGGAGTCATTATTCCTGATGAAAGAAGACAGTATCACTCCCTAACCCCTCAAGGACAAGTTCAGTGCATTCCAGTGCTCAGGTTTTCTCTGCTGAGGAGACTTCAGACTCCAAGATGCTGTCAAGGATCAGGAAAATCAGGTCATTGCTAGTGTATTAGCTTGGGCTGCCATAACAAAACACCATAGACTGGGTGGTTTAAACAATACAACTGTATTTCCTTCCTGTTCTGGAAGCTAGAAGTCCAAGATCTGGGTTCCAGTGTGGTCAGGTTCTGGCGAGAGCTCTCTTCCTGGCCACAGGGCCTTTCCTGGCTGGGTGTGTGGCAAGTTCTCGGTCTCATCTAAGGGCACTAATCTATCACTTGGGCCCTCCCTCATGACCTCATCTGATCTTGATCACTTTCTGAAGGTCCCATCTCCAAATACCATCACACTGGAGGTTAGGACTTCAATGAGTTTGGGGAGGACAAGAATATTCAGTCTACAATATGCTGCCACTGGTCCGTCACAAGTCATGTCCTGCAAAATACATTCATTCCATCCCAACAACTCCAAAATTTTAACTCATTGTAGCGTCAACTCTGAAGTCTAAAGTCCAAAGTCTCATGTCAATGTCCTCTAAATCATATATGGGTGAAACTGTAGGTAGAATTCATCCTGAGGCAAAATTCCTCTCCAGCTGTAAAACCAAACAAGTGCTTCCAAAATATCATTGCAGGACAGGTATACAGACATCCCCATTCCAAAGGGAGAAAGAATTAAGAGGGAAGGGGTGATGGGTCCCAAGCAGGTCCAAACAAAACTTAGCTGGGCAAATTCCATCAGGTCTCAATGGTGGAGAACAAGGCTCTGGTTGGATGCTCTGAGGCGGCAGTGTCAGGCCCATGGCTCAGTGGGGCTGGCCCGTGCTCGTGCTCTCTGAGGGCCCTGTCCTCACAGCTCTGCTGAGCAGCAGTCCTGCGCTTGAAACCAGGTGGAGGCAGCACTTTTCCCTGGCTCAGCCTGGCCCATGAGCTCTGAGCTTGTGGTGAGAGTGGCAGCCTGGCTGATCTCTGAATCTACTGAGGGGCCCTTCCTCCCTTTTCTTGAAGGATAGCACATATACTCACAGCCACATAGCTCCATTGTCCCATCCTTTGAAATCCAAGAAGTTCGACAGCTTTCCTTCATACCATCCCACCTTCTTAATCCCCTTTAGTTCAGGCTGGCAGTGTCTCTGCTGTGCAGTCCCACCCCTCTGCCTGGCTTCCGCTGAGATGGTTGACTGGTCCATCCATCTCTTTATCAAATGGTGGTTCAGGCATACCCTAGGGTTCTCTTCAGAACAAGCTTTCTCACTTTTTGCAATATGGACAGGCTGAGGATTTTCCAAATCTTCAAATTCTAGGTCCTTCTTGCTTAACAATTTCTTCATCAAGTCATCTCTCTCCTTTTGCTTTTTTTTTTTTTTTTTTTTTTTTTTTTGGCATATGCAGTCAGGGAGAACAGAAACCGCGCAATCAGATTGGGACTTGAACCCATGGGCTGGGACTCTAACCCAGCCAAAACCCAAACTGGGACTTGAACCCATTTTTTTTTTTCTTAATGGCCAGACCTGCAGCATATGGAAATTCCTGGGCTAGGGGTCAAATCGGAGCTGCAGTTGGGACCTACACTGCAGCTCACAGCAAATCCAGATCCTTAACCCTGAGCAAGGCCAGGGATGGAACTGGCATTCTCATAGAGACAGTGTCGGGTCCATAGAGACAATGTCGGGTCCTTAACCCACTGAACCACAACAGGAACTCCCAAACCACAGTTTCTTTAATTAAAATCACGCACCTGCTCTCAGGACTTGCAGGAGTCCAGGTTCTTTACGTTTCAGTGCAGAAGAATCCAGCAAGAGGCAAAGTGATAGGTGAGAAGCTGACTCACTGGGAGTGACAGGCAAAGTGTCTGTTTGAGAAAACAAGAGGCCCTGAAATAAGTGTGCTGAGTTTTTCTGAGCTGGGTAACTTCATAGGCTAACAGGTAGGAGGATTATTCCAACCATTTCAGGAAAGGAGTGAGGATGTCCAGGAACTGGCCCACTGCCCACTTTTTGTCCTTTTACGGTTGGCCTCCGAACAGTCATGGCACAGGTGGGTGCGTCACTTAGCCGCTAACCTGTCACAATTGAGTGTACAATGAGGTTCAAGTTCTGCTGGAAGTCGAATCTTCTGCCATCTTGGGCCTAATTAGTTCTAACCAGTTTTGTCATGTCTTCAATGGCTATGTCATTCTTTTAAAGGCTTTGCCCTGCCCCCTCCCTCCTGTGTCAGAACCAGGCTGCCCCTTCAACAGTTTGCTTAGAAATCTCCTCAGCTAGGAGTTCCTGTTGTGGGTCAGCCAGAACGAACCCGACTAGTATCCATAAGGACGCAGGTTCTATCCTTGGCCACACTCAGTGGGTTAAGGATATGACGTTGCCAAGAGCTGCGGTGTAGGTTGAAGATGTGGCTCGGATATGGCATGGCTGTGGCTGAGGCCTGCAGCTCCGATTTAACTCCTAGCCTGGGAACTTCCATGTGCTGTGAATGTGGCTCTAAAAAGACAAACAAAAACAAAAACAAAAAACACAAAAAAACCCTCAGCCAAATATCCAGTTTCATCACTTGGAAGTTCTACCTTCCACAAAATACGAAAATACAGTGCAGCCAAGTTCTTCACCACCTTATCATAAGGACTTGCCTTTCCTCCAGTAAACATGGGCCTGCAGTAACATTCTTCCTTTTTGTGACCTCACCGGAGTTGCTCTTAATGTCTATATGTCTAGCATGCACCTCAAAACGCCCAGCCTCTTGCAATGACCACTTCCAAATACTTAGGTATTAGTTACAGCAGCATTCCATTTCGTGGTACCAAACTCTGTATCAATCATCTTGGGCCCCTAGAGTAAAATACCATAGATGGGATGGCTTATACAAACAAAATTTATTTCCTCACAGTTCTGGAAGCTGGACCTCTGAGATCAGGGTGCCAGCAAGGCTGGTTCTGGTGAGAGCGCTTGGGGTATGTGTTTGGAGGAAGAACACGGTCTTTGCTGTCTCTTCTTCTAAGGGTACTAATGCCATCATGAGAACCCCACTCTCATGACCTCATCTCATCCTAATTACCTTCCAGAGACCCAAATGTTGTCACATTGGGGGTTAGGGTTTCGACGTATGGGTTTTGAGAAGATGCAAACATTCAGTTCATAACATCAGACATTTAGTTTCTTTCATGCACATTTTTAAAAACTGCCAATAAGTCTGGGGTTTTTATCCAACTTTTATTACACAGTACTTCAAACACCAGAAAAGCTGACAGAGACAATAGTACACCAACAGCCAGATTCATTCATTGCCTTATCTGCATGCCTATTAGTTCTGTATCTTCTTTTTAAAGTATTTTGCTACATCACGATATTCTATGTCTGTCAGCATGCATCTCCAAATACCATTATTACACTTAAGAAAATAATTCCTTTATATTATTTTCAAGCCAACCCATATTAAAATTTTCCCAATATCTTTTACACATGTTTTCCCAAGTTTGGGACCCATGAAAACTTCAAGTATTGCACTTATTTGTTATAGCACTTTAGTCTTAATCAAAAAAAGTCCTCCTTTCCCATTTTCCCCCATGACACTAACTTTTTAAAGAGACTCAGATGTGATAATGGCACTGTCATTTTATTATTTCTTAGAGATCTATATAGAAATATTTACTGAGGAAATGGGAAATGCTGTTACAAAAACAGGTGTTCCTATTGTGACTTAGTGGGTTGAGGATGTGGGTTCAGTCCCTGGCCTGCTTAGTGGGTTAAGGATCCTGTGTTGCTGCGAGCTGCAGTGTAGGTCACGGATGTTGCTGTGATCTGGCATTGCTATAGCTGTGGTGTAGGCTGGCAGCTGTAGCTTTGGTTTGACCCCTAACCCGGACGTTTCCATATGCCACAGGAAGAAAAAGAAAAAAAATACAATCCATAATTAATGGACCTCAAATTGAATTTAAACTTCTTACCTGAGTGGAATCAGAAAGCTTATCAATTGTAGAAGTTAACCTATCATGACATGGTGATAATACCGAAAAGCACTGTATGTTCATAATTCTAGAACTCTGCCTAAATTTACCATAGTTTTAAACTTATGTTCCTTAATGCGTTCAGCTCATCAAACTATATGGATGCCACAATTTTCTTTTTTTTTCCAATGGCCACACCAGCAGCATATGGAGGTTCCCAGGCCAAGGACTGTATTTGAGTCACAGCTGTGGCAACGCTGGATCCTTTAACCCCCTGCACTGGGCTGGGGATCCAACCCATGCCTCCACATGACGTGAACTGCTGCAGTTGGATTCTTAACCCACTGCTCCACAGTGGGAGCTCTAGATGACAAATTCTTAAAATCCAACTAAAAAACTTCCCCAACAATGCAAAAAAAAAAAGAAAAAAAAAAGAAAAAAAGAAAGAAAAACAAGGATAAAATTTGAAGAGTCACTCCAAATCAGTCTATATGGAAATAACTACTATTAACACCAGATGACCAGCTCGCCCAGCTCACTTTACATCTAGTAGATCAGGAGCAATACTTTATAAGGATAATGCAGTACTCCCTATCAATGCTGGACTGGGTGCCATCCCTTGCCCTGCCTCTTCTCCACCAGTACTGCAGGGGGTCTAATCCCTGTAGGTTGCATTTCCCTGCTTCCTGTGACAGCTGACATCTGGCTGGGGTCAATTAATGGGAGGTTGGTGGGAGACTGGAGGGCACAAGAAAGGGAGAAGCCAGGAATATATTCTTCACAGCAGTTGTGTTTTTTCTGGCTCTCTGCATTTCAGGCAACACTGCTTTTTCCCTTTGTCCCTTCAGCCTAAAAAAATAAAAATAAAAATAAATAAAATAAAGTGAATAACAATGGTAATTTATTCAACAAGGATTTATCAATGCCAAACACTCTTCCAGTTGGTTTGAATATATCAGTAAACAGAGTAAAGGGCCCACCTTGCCAGTGTGAAACTTAACATTCTAGTGAAATATACCTGGTTTAAAAATGTAACTTAACAGAAGCTCCCGTTGTGGCTCAGTGGTTAACGAATCTGACTAAGAACCATGAGGTTGCAGCTTCGATCCCTGGCCTTGCTCAGTGGGTTAAGGATCCGGTGTTGCCGTGAGCTGTGGTGTGGGTTGCAGACTTGGCCTGGATCCCACGTTGATGTGGCCCTGGCATAGTCTTGACAGCTACAGCTCTGATTGGAACCCTAGCCTGGGAACCTCCATATGGCATGGGAGCAGCCCCAGAAAAGGCAAAAAGACAAAAAAAAAAAAAAAAAAAAAAAAAAAAAAAAAAAAAAAGTAACTTAACAAATACTAGGACACTATGGAAAGTATGGTTACAGAACAGAATGTGAATGTTATAAACAACAAAATAAAAATAAACAACTGAAAAATTGTGGAGCAGTGACAAAAAGCATAAGAGCAGTTTTCATAAATCATCTACTGTCTAAAATTGAAAAGCAGTTAAAGATATTAAGAAGTAACAACCCTAACTGCTGAAAGGTTTTCATAATTTCTTTCAACCTAGAAAGAGCCTTTAGCCTTTATGTTTCCACAAGCACACATCTACACGTGAAGTTTTTCTTGTTTCTCACTCGAGAAAAACTCGGGCTTGCTATGCTGCTTGAGTTCATGTTGGAAGATAAGGGCTACTGTCTCTGGCATTAGATGGTCTTTGTTCATTTTACTGAATGAACTATGAACATTAGTGTAATAGGTTATCACTTACTCTCTACAACTCTAGTGGTCAGTGCCCTCCTATCATCGTTATTTTTTATTATAACCTTTTATCTACAGGTTAAAAGTGCATATCCACTTGTGCACAAAAGCTTAACTTTTTTTTTGACAGGGTCATATTATCTTTGATGACATTCTTCAATAAATCAACAAATATTCTGTGAGTGTCCCTGCTAAATGCTGTCTATTATACAAATTGAATTAATGATGGATGCTATCTTTTAGGAGCTTATCTTGTAGGGCAGATAAAATAAGTATGCTGTTGGAGATCCCGTCGTGGCTCAGTGGTTAACGAATCCCACTAGGAACCATGAGGCTTCGGGTTCAATCCCTGGCCTTGCTCAGTGGGTTAAGGATCCGGCATTGTTGTGAGCTGTGGTGTAGATTGCAGACGTGGCTCGGATCCCATGTTGCTGTGGCTCTGGCGTAGGCCGGCAGCTGTAGCTCCAATTCGACCCCTGGCCTGGGAACCTCCATATGCCATGGGATGCGGCCCAAGAAATGGCAAAAAGATAAAAAAATAAAAATAAACAAAAATAAGTATGCTATTACAATATGAAGTAGTGATGATGTAAAAGAAACACAGTTCTGAAGTGTCAGCAATTACCAAGAGGAATGAAGGAAATGAACATTTACTAAAGGCTTATTACCTGGCAAGTGACATCACAGATGTTATGTCCTTTGATTTTCAGAACAATTCTGCAAGGAATGCTGTTATTATTCCCATTTTACTGATACAGAAATTGAGCTTGAGTAACTCTCCAATATCAGACAGGAAGAGGTGAGATTTGAACCTAGTTCTGCCTGACTCCAAAGCTCAAGCTCTTTCTCTACTATGCGTATTACTCATTGCAAGAATGAGTTGAAGACTTGATGGAGAAGGTGGCATATGAGCAGGTGCCTTAATGAGTAGGTAGGTTTTAAGGTGGGAGTAAGAACTGCAAATCCATGCCTAGTATTTTTCTCAACCGAGGGACAAGTGGGTGTTAAATCTGTCAAGAAATTATTTTTGTTCATATGAGACCCAGCTCTGAGGAGGTAGCTATTACCAAATATTGGAAAGAAACTCCAAGCAGCCTTGATCTTGAGTTTCCTGGCACTCTTTAACTTTGGATATCTATCTTCTTCCTCATCACCCCTTTGCACAGCCACACAAGGATTAAGTCTTCCTGGTGCAAAGATTATTCCTCTCGGACATTTTTAGAATAGTATAAGCTCTTCACAATACTATGGGAGGTTCAAAGCAGTGGTTTTCAAACTTAAATTCCATGCCATCAGTGCACTTCAACATTTTAGTGAGTCATAAGCACCATTTTTTTTTTTTTTTTGGTCTTTTTGTCATTTCTTGGGCCGCTCCTGCGGCATATGGAGGTTCCCAGGCTAGGGGTCGAATCAGAGCTGCAGCTGCCAGCCTACGCCAGAGCCACAGCAATGTGGGATCCAAGCCATGTCTGCAACCTACACTACAGCTCACGGCAACGCTGGATCCTTGACCCACTGAGTAAGGCCAGGGATCGAACCCGAAATCTCATGGTTCCTAGTCGGATTCGTTAACCACTGAGCCACGACGGGAACTCCATCCACCATTTTTTAAAAAAGGGACAGAATAGAATAGAAATAGCAGAGAGCACTGCAAGCGGTAAAGGTAAGTATAATTTCATGACACAGTTAAGTACATGTGCGTGAGTTTGTGTTTATGTACAGGGCAATGATGTAAAATATATTTCTGATAGCAAGAGACATTTCTTTAACAGTAACATTGCCTGTTTACAAACCAAGTATACCAAGCAGGCCTGAAAAAGGCATTTCCAACTGGCATGGAGTGGTGGCTGGGGATGGACAGGGAGCCCTTGGACAAAAGCTTTCTCAAGTCCAGGGAAGAGTTTCAAAGACTTCTTACTCACAGCAGTTTAAAATCCTAAACATTTTTTTTTCTTTTTTCTTTTTAGGGCCACACCCACGGCATATGGAAGTTCCCAGGCTAGGGGTCTGCAACCTACACCACAGCTCATAGCAATGCTGGATCTTTAACCCACTGAGTGAGGCCAGGGATTGAACCCGTCTCCTCATGGATACTAGTTGGATTTCTTTTCCATTGCACCACAATGGGAACCCCTTAAACCCCTAAACATTCTTTTAGCAGTGAGCTGAGTAGAAATGTAAAGGGAAAAGACAATTAACCTCTTATCAGAGGAGCTGTAGGGAGGAGTGGGCCTTTCTGGCTGAAAGGGTGCCCACTGCAAAACTGTCCTTCTCAGAAGAGAAGGCAGGCTGCAGGGCCTCTCTAGATCAAAGCTTCCTATGCAAATGGAGAAATATACTGCCAGATCTCTTAAAGGGTAGAGTGGGGAAATGCCTTCAGGATAAGCAACATTCAGTCTTGTAGTTTTTTTTTTTTTTTTTTTTTCTTTTTAGGGCCACACCCGCAGCATATGGAGGTTCCTAGGCTAGGAGTTGTATCGGAGCTATAGCTGCCAGCCTACACCACAGCCACAGCCACATCAGATCCGAACCGCATCTGCAACTTACACCACAGCTCATAGCAACGCTAGATCCTTAATCCACTGAGTGAGGCCAGGAATAAAACCAGCAACCTCAAGGTTTCTAGTTGGATTCTTTTCCACTGTGCTAAAACGGGAACTCCCAGTCTTGTAGTCTTAACTTCCTTCTTATTCCCTGAACCTGTCCCTTACTCAGTTTTTGATGGTGTTTGGAAAGCTGGTTGCCATGCTTGATAATCCTTGGCTGTGGTTATATTTTGAGGCTGTTTTTAAGAGCTGGTAGGGATGAAGTTTCCATTGTGGCTCAGTGGTAATGAACCCAACTAGTATCCATGAGGACTCGGGTTCAATCCCTGGCCTCACTCAGTGGGTTAAGGATCCAGTGTTGCAGATGCTGGCAGCTGTAGCTCTGATTTGGCCCCTAGCCTTGGAACTTCCATATGCCAAGGGTGCAGCCCTAAAAATACCAAGAAAAAGAGAGCTGGTAGGGAGAAGAGGAAGCTGGGACTGTGTGAGGCTGGAGCTAAGTCCACTACTGGAGCTTAAAGGCCAATCTCTTAACTGACTCCAGTATAGAGAAGTAAAAGCACCTTGGCTAAACATCAAGCTTTCTTTGTGTATACATCAGTAGACTAAGAGGTCCAAAGCTGCCCTACTGACCTTATCTTCAAAACCCATCTCCAACCCATATTGACATAGGTAATAATGAAACTGTAGCTAACATTTAACACTCATTTAACAATGGGCCAGCTGCTACACTGTTATCTCATTTAATCTTTACTATACAATCAGGAAGCAATGAATATAGTAACTACCCTGGTAATAATAACTACTATTTAATGAGGGCTTACTGTATGCCAGTGGGTACTAAGTGCTTTGGATAGAAAATAACATTTAAATCTCAGAAATGTAGGTACCATTTTTTTTTCAGGGTTTACAGTTTCATTGAAATTTAGTTGATTTACAAGGCTGAGATGATTTCTGCTGTACAACAAAGTGACTCAGTTATACATATGCACTCGGTAGGTACTATTATTATCCCCATTTTACAAATGAAGGAAGATTGGGTAATCTGTTTAAAGTCGAACAACTTGTAATGGCAGTGCTCAGCTTGGAATCCACAGTTTTTAATACACAAGTCCATATATCAAACCACTGTATTCTATTACCTTTCCCATTTCCACTTGTCAAACTTGTTAATGTATAGTAGACAATGTCCTGATCAGTTCATATTAACAGTTCACTACACTTACTGGCTTTTTAGTCATCATGGGGGAGGTGTCTTGGTTGATTGTTTTTACATTTAATAGTACTGATTTACTCTCCCCGTACCCAATTTAAAATCTACTCATTGTTTTTATTTATAATTATTTATTTATTTATTTATTGCTTTTTAGGGATGCGCCTGTGGCATATGGAGGTTCCCAGGGTAGGGATCCAATTGTAGCTACAGCTGCCGGCCTACACCACAGCCACAGCAATGCCAGATCTGAGCCACGTCTGTGACCTACACTACAGCTCATGGCAATGTCAGATCCTTACCCCACTGAGCCAGGCCAGGGATCGAACCTGCAACCTCATGGTTCCTAGTTGGATTCATTTCCTCCTACTCACTGTTTTTAAATATATCTTGTTGCATTGTGTTACACGCTCTCTCTTAATTGTTACACTGAAATCTTACTTTTCAAGGTTCTCTCCAATCACACCTTATTTCAGTATGCCCAAACGTGGATCAGCAGTACAAAGTGAAGCTGATCACTATGCTCTATAGAGGCTATAATAATTTTCACTTCTGTGTCCTTGTTTTTTCTTGTTTGATGTGCCTCTTTCATTGTTCTCAAGTTCAAATTCTATCCCGTTCATCAAAGGTCACCTTAAATCCTGCCATAAAGCCTACCTAAATGCCCTCAGCACTACTGCTCATTCTTTTCTCTGAATGTAGGTGATACAATAAAGTTAGACGTAATTACATGTTTTTAATTATTTCGTTAATGCTAGCCAGTATGGTCCTGGAAGTAGAGACCATTATTCACACAGTTCTTGCCTTCTACAGTCTTAGGCACCACAGTGTCATACAACTGAAAGCACAGTATGGAGATGCAGGTGACTGACCCAATCTGTGACTGAGGAGTCTCATACAAGCTCTTGTGGAAACAAGCTCTCTGATACCCATCCTATTTTTCTCACAGGTAAACAGAGCTATGTAAACACAAGGCCACTGAAACACCTTCAAGAACATTAGCATATGATTCATAGGCCAGTAGATGTCAGTCAGTCAGATGAAAACATGCACCTCAGTGCTTCCCATCATCCACTTCAATGACATTTCATTGTTACAAACCTTAGGATATGTCAAGCTATAAAACAAAGATAAGTTTCAACTTTCAATAAGGAAATACTGACTTGTTACAGCACACAGGTTACCAATAATGGATCCCAGAGAGCAGTAATAAAATATAAGCCTATATACAGTTTCACTTATCAATTTAAGTGAAGGAATTAATTTGTCATACAGCTACTGCACTGGTAAAGTGAGGCAATTACAGTTAAGAAGGAGGTGGAGACAGAGCACAGGTGCTTAAAACAATGCATAAAAGCAACAGGTCAAATCAAGTAATCCAACAAATGTTTAACATTTTATCAATAGGAAATCTAAAATAAGTGAATGCTGCCAAAACTTCTGACTTACAAATTAAATTATGTAAAACACAGTTTGAAGGCTCCTTTATTATTCTAATCCTTTAAATACTAGCATCAACAGACACTAATATTATTATTCTGAATCTGGATTTGTGTCAGTCTGAAGTATGGCCGATATGCTAAAAACGAGGATAGGAAAAATTAAAAAAGAGCAATTCCAGGTGAAAACTACCTTCTTTTATACCCCAAATCGGTGAAGAATGCCTGATCATATCAGCATAGGGAAAAACAGGGAGGTGTAGGAGAAAAGCCAAGCAAGCTTCCTCCAACCCGCAAAACCAAAAAAATGCCCAGCAACTGAAAGCATCTTGAAAACCACTTAGTCATACAGAAAACAAAACCACTTAGTCATACATTTTAACAAAAGCAGGAGTAACTTTGACTCACAATTGTCCTTAGTTATGAACACACCTAAAACCTTGTCCACTGTGGCTTAAAGGGGATCACCAGCATCTCTACAGCACCAGAATGCAGGTTCAATCCCTGCCTAGCACAGTGGGTTAAAGGATCCTGCGTTGTGCAGCTGCCTCATAGTTTGCAACTGCAGCTGGGATCTGATCCCTCGCCCAGGAACTTCATATGCTTTGGCGGCCAAAAGAATTAAAAATAAAACCCAAAAAATCACTTGTTTAGAAAGGTGCAGATATAGTGGGGGACGTCTTTAAAAAGATCCCGGAGTTCCCGTCCAAATGAATCCTACTAGGAACCATGAGGTTGTAGGTTTGATTCCTGGCCTCGCCTCGCTCAGTAGGTTAAGGATCTAGCATTGCTATGAGCTATAGTGTAGGTTGCAGATGAGGCTCCGATTTGGCATTGCAGTGGCTTAGGCAGGTAGGTGTAGCTCTGATTCAACCCCTAGCCTGGGGACCTCCATATGCCAGGGGTGTGGCCCTAAAAAGCAAAATAAATAAATAAAAATAAAAAATAAAAGATCCAATGTTGCTCACATTAAGCTCTTGCTGTTTAACTGTACAGATACAGCACATTGTTACACATACTTTATTTGGAATTCAGCACCATGAAACTGAGCCAGGAGATAGAAGGGCTCCAGGGTAGACATTTGCTACTAGTCTCTTATTTACCCCTCCTTTTTTTTTTTTTTTTTTGGCTTTTTAGGGCTGCACCTGAGGCATATGGAGGTTCCCAGGCCAGGGGTGGAACTGGAGCTGTAGCTGCCGGCCTACACCATAGCCACAGCAATGCGGGATCCAAGCTGCATATGTGACCTACACCACAGCTCACCGCAACACCAGATCCCTAACCCACTGATGGAGGACAGGTATTGAACTCGTGTCCTTATGGATACTAGTCAGATTCGTTACTGCTAAGCCACAATTGGAATTCCGTACATACTTCTTGAGGCAGGTGATAGGTACAACTAGCCTCTTATTTGCATCTCCTGAGGCAGGAGATAGGTGGGCTCCAGCACCAGCATTTATAGCCAGCCACCTATCTACATATCCTTCAAGACAGAAATAACAATAGGCACAAGGCAAATAACTGGTACTTGTCTTCTGTGAACTTGTTAAGCAAACGGTAATAACAGGATCAAAAGAGGGGGCTGGGCCCTGCTTGGACAAAAGACCAAGAGGGCACATACTCCCCATCCTCAGAGTCAGGGAGACCCCTCTGGGTCAGAAAGGGAAAGGGGTACCAGGCTATAATTAGTTTAGATAACCTCATCATGCCTTGCTTTGGAATCCATCTTTCCAAAAGATGCACACCCAGATCAGGGGAGGGCCCTGGGTCTGATCAGGTGTGAAAGATAAAAAAAGATAATTGGGCAAAGGCAGAACTGCCCCATATAAGTGGTTTAAATCACCTCTCTGGCAAGCTCCTCATTCAGGGACAGCCACACCCTCACTCTTTGGGTGTGTATTATAACTTTACCTCTGCCTGAGATAAACAAATTAATTCTCAGAGTTTCTACTGTGGCACAGCAGAACAAATCCTGACTAGTATCCTTGAAGATATGGGTTGGATTCATGGCCTTGCTCAGTGGGTGGGGGAGCTGGTGTTGCCTTGAGCTGCAGTCTAGGTCACAGATGAGGCTTGGATCCTGCGTTTGTGGTGTAGTCTGGCACCTATAGCTCTGAATCAACCCCAGCCTGGGAACTTCCATGTGCTGCCAGTGTGGCCTTAAAAAAAAAAAAAAAAAAAAAAAAATTCTGTGTGCTCTCCCACATGTTGTACTGTTTCCAACAATAAACTTTATACCTTTAAAATTTCTGCTTTCAACAAGGAGCAAGAATCAGGGCAATTCTGCTTTCAGCCTCTGCTAGTCTAGTGGCTGGGATTCCCGGTTTTCATCCAGGCTGCCCAGGTTCAATTCCTGAGCGGAGAATTAAAGATTTTGCTCCAAGCCGTCACTCACTGCTGTCTCCATGAGATCAAAAGTACTTCTCTAAAAGATCAATACGATAATCTCTGATCTAGGAACTCTGGCATTGAAAGCCTGAATAACACGAGGTAATGCTGTCGTCACCCAGAGACAACAAGAATAGAACCCAAATCCCTGGACTCCCAGCTTGTGTTTTCCACTAATTGCACTCCTTTCTACTCATCCAAGACCGTCAAGTGTGAAAGGGTGGAGAAGGGAGTGAACACAGATGCGCCAGGGCCTGGAGGTGGAGACCCAACTGAAGGCCCTCAGGAATCCCTCTTGGGCACCTGCCTTTTGTTTCAGCTGAGGACGATGAAAGCGGCAGCAACCACGAACCCCCGGGACCAAGAACTGGAACTAGGTACTGCCCATGCTGCTATCTCTTCCTCATTTAAGCCTTTCCTCTTTCACCTCTCCCCTACGGCCAGCCCTAACATGCTCTCCTCACCCTCAGCTCCACCATGCACTTGAGTCCCCGCTTTCCTCTAACAAGAAGCGGCTGCATGGCACCTGCCCTCCAGCTGGCCCTGCATCCAGTCCTTAGGCGGGATGTTCGGAGGGATCCTAGCCCCACAAGCGTTCTGCCTAGAAAATGAATGCTCATCAAGCGTTAGAAATGGGTGGGAATCAGGGCTGATACTCAAGTCAGCTCTGCGTGGATCTCTGCAGTTCTTCACGACAAAGCAAAATGTAGACAGTAAGCATAGAGCCTTTCTAGCTTTGCTGAGAGCCTCACACAGCTCCACCTTCCCCCGGGCATCCTCCCACTGGAGAACGCCTTGCGCAGAGCTCGTGTTTACAGTTTTCCTGGCCGTGGGGGAGGAGACCTCCGCTCGCGGACTCAGGGGGATTCCAAACCGTTACTCCGCCCGCCGGGGTGGGGCCAGCCTAACGGCCGAGCCTGCGCAGTGGGCCCGGCCGGCTCCAGTGTCGCGGCGCACTACATATCCCAGAAGGCAAAGCTCTGCGGAGCGGGCGGCCGCTTTACCTGCCGCGAGCTTAGTTCTGTGGCTACTGCTGCTCCCCTCCTCCTAGGTTCCGGTCGGTCTCCATTCCACAGTTAAAGGCTACTCCCTCTTGAAGCACATGAGAGGAAGCTTTAGCAGTCTCGACAGTGAAGCCTTTCGCGTACTCCCTCTTTCTCTCTCGCTCTGCCTGAACTATGCCTGACTCTCTCACCGGAGTCGGCTAGCCAAGGAGAGAGGAAGACGTCTTTAAGGGCCCCAGCCTGGGCGAGCTGGTCGCACTTCCGCCTCTCGGGCTCCGGAAGGTAGCGCGCACGCGCTCCCTGCGACTCCGGCGCCGTTGACTTCCGCTCCCACTGTGCCCCGCGAGCCGAATCATGGATCACACTGGTAAGGAGGCGGAGGCAGTGGGGGTCCCGGTTCCATGCCCCCTTGGCCGGCCTGGGACTGGTCGCCCAGCCGGCATAGAGGGGTTACGCTCGCCCCACAGCACTGAGGTGTCGCGGGGAAAAAGAAATCTCACAGACCCTTTTCCGTGTCCGGCCAGGGCCTGCTACTTCCCGGCCTACCCTCCGGTGTGGTACCTACAGCCTCAGTGCCGGCAACAGCCGTTCCTTTTCTGTTTCTGCTAAGCTCCGAGCTGGGACAGCGGGCGGCGCAGGCCACGCGGGGAGGAGAGAGCGCCGGCTCTTTTTTTCCTCATTCTGGGTGCCGTGCCCTACGTTATGGGGACTGGCGGGTAGATTCCAATCTCGGAGTCGGGGAAGCCTCATTGAACTGGGAGTCGTTGCGCGAGAGTGGATTGGAGACTTCCTGCTGTCTCAGTCAGCTTTGGGCGGGTGCTGCGGTGGTCACCGCTTGGTCTTTCATGGACTAGAGGTGGGAGAAGGGAGTCGGATATGGTTTTCGGAATCATACCGGGAGCAGCTTTTCTGCTTAAGCCAAAAGCGTGCCCCGCTCTTCGGCTGTGGTCCTTAACCATCAATCTTGAGCTTAAAATCAAGATACTCTCATCCTTTTCTCCAAGTAAGAATGGCTCCAGTCTTTGTTGTGTGTCTTTTGGCTTTTGCTTCCTTGTGTTTTTTGGATATTGAATGAGTACCTTTGGAGTTAGACACTGCTCCGTATGGTTATATCTAGGCTTAGAGAAGGCTTTTTCCAGTATTAACTATTAGTCGGGATGTCCTCTGTCATCAGCTACCTACTTAATTTTGTACGTGTATCTTACACACACTCTTCAAGGCCTGAAGATGGAATGGTAAACAAGATACACTGAGTCTATGTCCTTTTTGAGGTTAGGTACTGTTGGGAAAGACATAATAAGTTTAAAAAAAAAAAACCCAAAACTTAAATATTTACAGATTATGATTGCTTTAAAGAAAATAAATGGGTGCCATGGTAAAGACTACTAGGAGGAAGCTCCAGGGAGAGTCAGGAAAGATCTTTTTGGAAAAGTAACATTTGTAAGCTGAAATCTGATGGACGAGAAGAATCCCTCATGGAATAAATCAGGTGGAAAGAATTTACCGAAAGTAAGACTCTGAGGTGGGAAAATGTAGGAAAGAACAATCAGCTGCACCTTAGTTAGCAAGAGGGAAGGAACGCCAAGACGAGATTGGAAAGGAAGGCAGGAGTGAGATGGTGAAAGACTTTGAAGTCCATGGTAGACACTTGAATTTTAAGTGCAGTATGAAGCCACTGAACAGAAATAGAGGAGTAACAATCTCTTTGTAAAAACGTAATAGGTTCTCTGGAGAATGGTGTAAGAGAAGGAGGCAAGAAAAGAAAATAGAAAACTTAGGGGGTGAGTGCAGTACACCAAAAGGGAGGCTTGGTTTAGTGAAAAGAAGAGTGGGCAGATGCAGTAAATCTTTTAGTGGTAGAACTAAAACATGCACTGGTGGATTTCTTTGGAGGTATGTAAGAGAAAGGAGACATGCCTTGGTTTCTGTTTTGAATAGTTAGGTAGTGCCCATTACTGGAAAACAGAGTACCAGATGTGTATTGAGACATACAAGATGTTAAGTAGAGGTGAGAGAAAGTTGGGGATTTAGTACCGCATAGCTGTTATTTTAAGGCATGGGGATGGATAAGATCACTTCAGGAACAGGAATACAGAAGAGAAGAGGACCTAGAACCAGACTCTATGGAACTCTAGTGTTTGAAAATTTTATAGAATCAAAACTCTGGGATCTTGGTCTTGGAGTAGCAGACATGCCACAATAGCAAGATTTTTCTCATTTGAGCTTAGACTGAAATGGGCAGTCAGGCACCTTCCACAGTTCAGAGGATGTTATGTTAGGAAAATATAATATGGGTAGGTGTGTATCTGAGTATTTATTACCCCAGTTCTCTAAATTAAAAGTTTGCCCAAGAAAATAAAAGTCATCTTAACATGAACATATTCACTAATGAGCTGACTACTTAGAAAGTTCCTGCTCAGATATTTCTGCCACTTAACACCAGCTTCTTTTCTTTTACTTAATTTTGTTATAAGGCAGTGTCCTTGGTGTTTCATATCAGGAAATAGTATCAGATGCTGTACATTGATTGTGATTACAAACCTTACAAAAGATTCAGGTTTTCATGAAATTTGTATGTGAATTTGATAATTCCTTGAATCACAAAATCTTGGGCAAGTGAGGAAATAGCAGTTAGTTAGTTAATTGAAAACATTATAACAGGATAGGCATCTCAAAAGGATGATCCTAAAGCAAAGGATTAAGAAGCACCATGGGAAATTGATGAAGCCACCTGGGGAAATTGATGCATGTTATGCAAAAATGACTGGTTTTGTGATGATGCTGAATAAGTCAATCATAAGATGAAGGTTATTCTGTGGCGGGCTAATAGAATTTTGCCAAAAAAAATTACTCCCCAAAACTCCTAATTAACACTTGATTCATTCTTTGGCTTTTCTTAGAATTTGCACTTAGTTGTAAATGTGACCTAAATTTTGTAAAAATATTTCTTGGTTTCTTTATTTCAAGATAAAATTATAAACAAAAATCTTTAAAAAACATATGTAAAAGTGTTAATGCCTTGTAAAGTGAATTTCACTTTAAATGACCAGTTGTATCCTTAATTCTCATTCTCTGTAATATCCAAGGGCTTTTGTTAAGGCTTTATGTTTTCACTTGGCATATTCAAAAGGAAATTGTTCTACATGTTCTGATTCTCAATAAAACCCCCAGACAAACTCAGAATGATGTCACTATTAAATGCTGTACTTTGCTTATGAACATGCAAAGTGAGGCAGGCTGCAAGGTGTTAAAGGGCAGCAGGTTGAGCAAGGCACAGTAGTGACCTCAAGTGTCTAGGGTGGTGTGAAAAGCACCTGTAGTAATGAAGTATTGGTATTTCGATCATTCATTGAAGTAAAACTGTTAAAAGTCCTTTTAATGTCGTAAAGGCAACAATTGAACTGTCTACAACAGCTTGCTTTTTTTTAGTTTATTGGGAAATCAAGAATACTTTTTTGAGGGAAAAAAATTGTCATTTGTCTTTTCTCTCTTCTATTGATGTAGGTGTTTTTATGTAAGCAACTAGAGTGAAAGCAGATGAAATACATTATTTGGCTTGTTAATGGATTTCGTGAAATGTTGACAGTTGATCAGTTTGAATTTATCCTAACTTAGGATTTTAGCTATACATGTAATCCCTTTTCTGTGATTTTCTTTTTTCTTTTTTTGAAGATTAGCTATTATGAAAGTAATAATAGAAAGTAGACTGAAAGATATTTAATAATTAAGGACTGGTTTTAAATTTTGTTGTCTATGTTGTTGAGAAAGTGCAAGTTGATGGGAGTTTATCATGTGTTTGTAATTCTAGTACCCTTGGAGTTCATTAGTACTAATTAGGTTGCTGCTTCCAAATTTGGCTGTATTGAACTTAATGTGGACAAGTTTGGCTATCATTCTCCATTGTGCTATCTCCTCCAGTGACAGTTACACAGCCTTATCATTAATTGTCATGTTTAAAACATTGCTGTTGTTAAACATTCTATTTGAATTTCCTGCTTTAGGGCATTTCCTTTTCTGATTAGTAGGTAAAGGTGAATATTTTCTGGTTTGTAATATTGTGTCATGGATTTGAAAACAGGTGGCTTTAATCTTGAAATGGAGTCAGTTTTATAAAATAATGTTCCTGTTACTTATGGGATATGAGTTAATTTATTTCATAAGCCAAATAACAGGCAGGAACTTACAAAGTGTCCCTAGTTGAAGTAAAGAAACCTTGCATCTTCCTAAACTCTAATTTTCCATTACAATGCTAAGAATAACACAGTCACATGTGTACGTCAAGAAACGTTACAGCACAAATACATTATTGTATGTTTCTGCTACTAAATGGTGTACTAATTTTTCCTATATATTCCTGAATGCTTTTTAGAAAACATTTTACACTTAAAAGAATATTCATTTCCCTAAAACTGACATCATTTTCAGTGCATTACTTAATTTTACCATTGTCAGTATTCTCTGTTTCCAGTTTTATTGATTGTTGTGATGTAGATGCAGATTACTAAATTTATTGAGTAAATTTGCATGCTTGATGGAGATAGTGATGGTTTTTTTCTTTTTGTTCTTCCTTTTACGTTACTTTTTCTTCTTTTAAAAAAACCTCTTATAGTTCCAACACAGAGGTTCTTAAGTCAGGCTCATTAAGGGTTTTATGTTTCTGTAAACCTCTAGAGTTATGTGCAAGGTGTTTTTGTCCACTTTTTTTTTTTTTTTTGTCTTTTTGCCATTTCTTGGGCCACTCCCGAGGCATGTGGACATTCCCAGGCTAGGGGTCCAATAGGAGCTACAGCTGCTGGCCTACTACGCCAGAGCCACAGCAACTCGGGATCTGAGCTGTGTCTGCGACCTACACCACAGCTCATGGCAATGCCAGATCCTTCACCCACTGAGCAAGGCCAGGGATGGAACCTGCAACCACATGGTTCCTACTCAGATTCGTTAACCACTGAGCCACGACGGGAACTCCTGGGTTCTGATTTTAAACACTATTTAAGTTCAAGTACTTATTTTCTCTACTTTGGATAATAAAACTTAAAGCAGTGCTTTTTGAGACACGGAATATTCAACCCCTAATAATGTTGGTTGTGTTGCCTTAATACCTGTGGCAGGATAATCTTCAAAAAGATAAACTAAAAGAAATTACAACTTTTTTTCCTAACATAGACAATGAGTTACAAGGCACTAATAGTTCTGGATCGTTGGGTGGTCTTGATGTACGAAGACGAATTCCTATAAAGCTCATCTCCAAACAAGGGAACAAAGCCAAAGCTTCACCTCGAACTCCAAGGACTATAAACAGGATGCCTGCAAAGGCTCCACCTGGTGATGAAGGTAATTTGTTTAAACTAACAGGTCCCAAAGTCTTTCCGTTATATCAGAATCCACCAGATAAGCCATGTGATTTTTATTTATGTATAGCCACTTTATTTTAAATCTTACATGTGCTCTTCCTTCTACAGTCGTTTTGACTTCTCAATTTTGGCATATTTTATATTTCCCTTTATAAATATTTTTGGTTTATTTTCTTTTGTTGTTGAAAGTAATGCTGCTTATTGTTTTAAAAAAATCTAAACAACATTGCAGGAAATGTGATATTAAAAGTATAATTTGGGGCATTCCTGTCATGGTTCAGCGGTTAATGAACCTGACAAGAATCCATGAGGATGTGGGTTTGATCCCTGGCTTCGCTCATTGGGTTAAGGATCTGGCATTGCCGTGAGCTGTGGTGTAGATCACAGACTCGACTTGGATCTGGCATTGCTGCAGCTGTGGTGTAGGCTGTCAGCTGTAGCTCCCATTGGACCCCTGGCCTGGGAACTTCCATATGCCTAGGCGAGGCCCTAAAAAGCAAAAAATAAAAATAAAAAATAAATTTTTTTTTTTTTTAAAGTAAAATTTGGAGTTCCTGCTGTGGTGCAGTGGGATTGGTGGTATCTCTGCAGCACGAGGACTCAGGTTCTATCCCTGGTCCTGCACAGTGGATTAAAGGATCTGGCACTGAGCTGCAGCTGTGGCTTAGATCTGATCCCTGGCCCAGGAACTTGCATATGCCACAGGGCAACCAAAAAAGAAAAGTAAAGTTGTCCTCTCCTCTTAATTCTTCTTCCCCCAAATAGTCTCCGGTATGACTTTTTCATACTTAGTTATGTATAAGTATGTATACATGTAGTTATAGTGTATGTGTATAATTGCCCATTTTTCATGTAAAATGCCTGTGAGATTTTGCCTTCTTGGTACATTCAGATGTAGCTCATTTGAGAAAATAGTTTTATTTCATTTATGGATATACTATTTTTTAACATTTTTCTAATTTTTTTTGCTCTTAGCAACAATTTTGTAGTAAATATCCTTGTACATATAGCTTAGTATGTATATTGTGTAGAATTTAATCTTTGCATGAATTTGGGCATTTTAGAACTTGGTGGATTTTAGAATTTGTGCATTTTCGAATTGGACAGATACTGTCAAATGACTTTTGAAAAACTATATCAGCTTATACTCACACCAAGATTGGTACTATTAACCTTTAGAAATTTGTGTTCTGATATACATTTCTTTAGTTATGAGTGTGGGTTGTATATCTTTCCATAATATTGGTCATTTCTTTTGACTAGGATCTACCTGTTTATATCCTTTTCCCATTTTTTTTTTCTATTTGTCCTTCTCTTGATTTTTATGAGGTCTTTGTAAATTAATAAAATTGGCTTTTTGTCATATGTATATTCCCCATTTGTCTTTTGAGTTTTATATATGTAAAGAAGCTTGATGATTCTGTATGAACAGATATCCAGTCTTTTCTGCTGTGATTTTTGAGTTTTATGTCACCCTTAAAAGGGTCTTTCCCTTATTACATGAGTATCAAAACAGTTTTCTCATCTTACCTTTTAGGACAGGTTCAGAAAACTATGGCTATAAGCCAAATCTAGCCCTGTTTTTTGTAAATAAAGTTTTATTGGAAACAACCTTGCCCATTCATTTAAATACTGTCTGGGCTGCTTTCACACTGTAATTGCAAGTGTGGTCTACATAGCCTAAAATATTTACTTATCTGGCCTTCAGGCCAAAAAATTTTGCTGATCCCTGTTCTGAAACTTTTATGGATATGTATTTGATTATTAAAACAAAGGGAAGTGGCGCATTGGCCTAATGATCCGGTTTGTCTCTGTGGCATTGCTGGTTCAATCCCTGGCCTGGCACAGTGTTTTACAAATCCAGCGTTGCTGCAGCTGTTGGTGTAGGTTACAGATGTGGCTCGGATTTGACCCCTGACCTGGGGACTTCCATTTGCTGGGGAAGCGGCCAAACATGAGGAAAAAAAAGAAAAAAAACAACCAAAAACAGGAAAAAAAAAAAATGGATTTCTCTTGTGGTGCAGTGGGTTAAGAATCCAGCATTGTGGAGTTCCCGTCATGGCTCAGTGATTAACGAATCTGACTAGGAACCATGAGGTTGTGGGTTCGATCCCTGGCCTTGCTCAGTGGGTTAGGGATCTGGTGTTGCCGTGAGCTGTGGTGTGGGTTGCAGACTTGTCCTAGATCCCGTGTTGCTGTGGCTCTGGTGTAGGCCAGTGGCTACAGCTCTGGTTCGACCCCTAGCCTGGGAACCTCCATATGCTGCGGGAGTGGCCCAAGAAATGGCAAAAAATAAATGAATAAAAAGAATCCAGCATTGTCACTGCAGTGGCTTTTGTTGCTGCTGTGGTTGGGGTTCAATCCCTGAAACTTCCACATGCCCCTCAGCATGACCAACACACAAACAAACAAAAAAGGGATGTGGGCTTGGAGTTGGGAGGGCATGAAGGGATGGATACCTCAAAAGAAAAGGATGAAGGGGATTTTAGCTTTTTTGTATTGTGTTATGATTACGCAAGAATTTATTTGTCCATTTTTCTGTAGGGTTTTTTGTTGTTGTTGTTTTTTTTTTTTTTTTTTTTTTCTGTGTCCATGGTATGTGGAAGTTCCTGGGCCAGGGATCAAACCTGACCCACAGCAGTGACCCAAGCTGCTGCAGTGACAACTCCAGATAGGGCCACACACTTGGCATATGGGAGTTCCCAGGCCAGGGGTCCAGCCAGAGCTACAACTGCCGGCCTGTACCACAGCCACAGCAACACAGGATCTGAGCCTCATCTGCGATTTATACCACAGCTCACACCAACGCCGGATCCTTAACCCACTGAGCGAGGCCAGGGATCAAACCCTCAAACTCTTGGTTACTAGTCGGATTCAGTTTCTCCTGTGCTACAACAGGAGCTCCTAACAACTCCAGATCTTTACCCTGCTTGCGCCATATTGAGAATTCCTATTGTGTAGTTTTAAAAAATTATCTAAAAAACAAAAAGGCCAAAGAGTGGTACCCTAGGTTGTTGATAGAGCATCAGTAGCTGAAATCTTAATGATGGGCGTACAGGTTGAACAACTGTGAAACATGATAATGTGCTTCTGATTTTCTTGGCTATTGTTCTGCTCAGTAATTTTCCTGAGTTTAAGGTGAGTAGAAAAATTGACTTTCCCTATTTTGAGTTTTAGATAATGCCAGCTTTTATAAGGTATAAAGGGGCCCTGTATGAGCCCAGGGCCGCTCAGATGTAATTTATAAGAACATTCTTTGAACATAGAAAACAAGCTTATGGTTACCAAAGGGGGGGAAGGGGTGGGAGAGGGATAAATTAGGAGGCTGGAATTAAGACATGTACACTACTATATACAAAATAGATCACCAGCAAAGACCTGTATAGCACAAGGAACTATACTCAGTATTTTATAATTACCTGTAAGGGAAAGAATGAAAAATGTATATCCTTATATATGTATAACTGAATCACTGTGCTGTACACCTGAAACTAACACAACACTGTAAATCAACTACAATTAAAAAAAAAATTGAATGCTCTTTAAACTCTACATTTGTGTTGGAGGTAATTAGATAGCAGTATGCTGGAATGTCTGTCTGAGCTTCAGAAAATTCTTGGATCTGTATGACTCTATGAGTGTGTGCCTGTCCCTGTTGGTGTCTCTGTCTCTGTACGCATATGCTGTAATGTAGCCAATGTGGGTAAGTTAAAGCTTGTGTGCTCTGGCTACTCTCTTTACAAGTTCCAGGGCCAAAAGAATGGAGAGGAGCCTGGCAGCTTGGAGGGATAGATTTGTCTTCTCAGCTTTACTTTAGGTAATTGGATTCTACCTAGGATCCCCATCAGACTGCTGCTTTTTTCTGTTCTTCTGTATAAGATGAGAGGATTACCATCAACTTTTTCATTAGGTCAGAGAAATTGAGCCCATTTGTTCTTCATATTGTTTTAAATTTACTGATACTGATAGACACAGTGTAGGGGAGGATACTAGTAAGTAGATGTAATATAACTTCTCTTTGGGTGATTAACCAGGGAGAAGTTTTTATTGAAAGAATGATGTATGAATATGTTGATGGTTCTAAAATCAGGTTCAGTTTAAACCTGAAGAAGAGGATACCTAATTTACCAAGTCATAAGAAGAAAATCTGCAGAATTTTTTGTTTTCATTAATCCTTTGGTAGTAATAATCAGTTTCCTGCAGCATGATGTCACTTTTGTAGATAGATCAGAATAAATGGCAAGCAATATCTTCATTTGTCTAACAATCACGATGATGATAATTAGTAGTTTTCTACTAGAAACAGTCTGGTGAATTAATAAGAGCACTTGAATGGGAGTATCTGTTCCTAGCTCTGCCATTGATCTCTATGAGGAATTTTGGTCTCTAGTACTGCAATATTCTCATTTGTGAGAACTGGACTGTTTGTACCAAGATCATTTCTAGCTCATGTTTTAAACCAGTCTTGATTATCTTGTTCTTAGAAGAACTTTGAAACGTGTTAGTGAACAGTCCCATTTTGCCATGTACATGTACTTACAAAATGAAGTTTGAGATATCAAAAGTTAATAGAAAACATTTTCTTTTCTCAGAAGGATTTGATTATAATGAAGAAGAACGGTATGACTGTAAAGGGGGTGAACTGTTTGGAAATCAGCGAAGATTTCCAGGACACCTTTTTTGGGACTTTCAGGTATAACTAAAAATAAAAAATTTTATTAAAACAATAATATATTTAAAATACTTTTATTATAGTTATGTCTTTCAGTGCCCACATAGAACTTGTTTATTAATGCCCTGTTTCCACTGTTTCCAAAAATTATCTGAAGTAATTTTCAGTAAAGTCAGGTAAAATCAACAAGCACCAAACTGATGGTGGCCCAACTAACATGGCATACGTAGGGATTAGTCCAGGACCCCTTCCTTTCAAAATTGTTTTAATAACATTTATAAAATGCTAACCAGTCAGTTGAGTAAATTATAGATAGAACTTTCAGAAATGCTTAACAAAAATGTAATTATGTCATTTCAACAGATAAACATCTTGGGTGAAAAGGATGATACACCAGTTCATTTCTGTGATAAATGTGGATTGCCTATTAAAATCTATGGGCGAATGGTAAGTAAAACTAAATTCTATTTTTTTAAGTGTAAATATTTGTGTAGAGGTAGGATCCTGAAATTTAAGTAGCTAAGTTTATCATTGTTTAATGTTTAAATTTGTAATATTTTAAATAAGTATAAAATAGCTATGGGAAATTTGGGGATAATAAGTATTTAATATAATTATCTTGACAAATTCTTGAATTGCTTGTAAAATAATTAGTTAAGGAAGCTAATTGAAAGCCAGATAATTTCTTTGGACTGTTTGAAATCTGTTAGTCTACATTTATTCTAGTTTATTGGGGAAATTTTTTTTCTTGCTTAATAGAATAAAATCAGTTATTCATTTCTGAAGACTATAATCTTCAATGTAAAACTGAATTTATAGAATTTTTGATGGTTTCTGAGAATTGAATTCTAATCATTAGAAAAAAATACAGCCCTGTTGGTAACTTTATAGTTATTTTGACATATCCTCCCTTAAGAAAAAGATAGTTTTATATTTGTGTTGGGAAAAAAAATTGAATTCTGTGTTGTATCTGTGATGGTAGAGGGCATGGATTATGGACTGTTGCTTTGGTCCATAACATAACTAAGTAGCAGTAATGGGCTGTGAGTTTTTAAATGGTGTAACATCATTTTACTCTGTCCTTCTGATTTGTTTTTAGAGATTTGTTAAATTCATTAACTTAAGACTACCAGGGAAGAATGCTATGTATATTAAATGTAGAAGATACTTGTTCTTTTACTGCTTTGGAATACTTTCAGGAGATACAGGATTCACTATGACATTCTACAGTATTCCTCAGGAGCTTTTTAACCTGTAGGGACCATGAATGTGTAAGCAAATGTGCATGTGTACGTTTATTGGGGAAAGGGCCAAAGTTTTCATCACACTCTCTTAATTGTTGTTTTTATATATTTAGTACTTAATAAATGTTCATTGTAAGAAACAGTTCTCAGGTGCCTTCTTAGCAACTTTCTTCTCAGATCACTATGCTGCTGTTATTTTTTGTGGAAATATTTTTATTTGTTCTAGTATGCTTAACTGTAATATGTTTCTGTTTACAGATTCCATGCAAGCATGTTTTTTGCTATGACTGTGCTATTTTACATGAAAAAAAGGGGGATAAGATGTGTCCAGGGTAAGATCATCATTAAATATTTAAATAATAAAGTTTGCGATGTAATGATTTGTAATATAGATTAAAGATCAGGGTGTGATATAAACCAGTGGAAGGATATCAGATGTGTGGACATAGCAGATCATTTTTGTGAGCCTGGAGTTGACCTTAGCTTTCTCCCTAGGATAGGACTAATTAGCTATTATCAATCAATTCAAATTGGTCAAAATAAAAGTATATTTGCCATCACGAAGTTAGCATTATAAACCAAAAATAGTTATTTTCTTGTTTTAATGGCACAATAGAGATGTAGTATCATGTAATAATTGAGAGTAAAAACTCTGGAATTAGAATTCCTGAGTTCAGATTCCTACTTTGTCATTTATTAGCTGTGTGGCCTAGGCTTTCTTCATCTGTAAAATGGAGCTAATAATAGTACTTACCTCCCTGGATTATTATTATTAGAATTAAATGAGTTAATACATATATAGTATCTACCACGTAGTAAATGCTGTGTAAGTATAAGCTTTTATTACTTATTACCTTCAAAGCTGATTATGTTTTGGCTATATCGTAGAATACCATCATGGCATAGACTCAGACAGATTATAAAGATCTGGAAGTGCTGGTTGGTAGTAATCTTTTTTGGGATGGTCTTGAAGGATCCGGAATAAACTGAATTTTTACATCAATTCAGAAGTGCTGATAGAAGGCTTGAGAAAAGCTTTGAGGGAACTTAGAGCAACTATAGGCTTCCTAGATTCCCTATAACCTATGTCAGAACCTATCCCAAGGGTCGTAGTGTTAGTTGATAACAAAGCTATGGACACTTGTAAGGAGTAATTTTCTTTTGTAGTATAGAAACATTGGCATGACTGAAAGAGAATGGATGATTCATTGGCAAACCACTGACAACTAATTTTCTTGGCATATCTGTATTAGCCTGTCAGAATCACAGATTATAGAATTTGTAGTGAGAGTTTAAAAATATTTCCTCCCTAGGAGCTCCCGTCGTGGCTCAGCGGAAATGAATCTTAACTAGCATCCATGAGGATGCAGGTTCAGTCCCTGGCTGAGCTACATAGGTTGAGGATCTGGCATTGCCATGAGCTGTGGTATAGGTTGCAGATGTGGCTTGGATCTGGTGTTGCTGTGGCTGTGGTATAGGCCAGTGGCTGCAGCTGTGATTGGACCCTAGCCTAGGAACTTCCATATGCTGCAGTCCTACAGCCCTAAAAAAAAAAAAACCAAAAAATTTCCTCCCTAGAATTATGCTTCAGAAGTCATGACATTACAAGCACATATTCATTGTTTGCCTCATTTTCTCTAATGCCTAATTTCCCAGCGTGGTGTGCATCTACTTTAGATTGTATAGTAAATTTGATTGCTTCACTGGAATAAAGGAATTTGGATGTTTAAAATGCTGTGTAGAGGACATCAAAACGTTTTTTCTTTCATATAAATGTTCTAGTATTAATATTTAATAGGAAATTTAGTTTTCAAGATACTGAGTATAATTCCAGTAAGCACCTTACTGGTTGGTCTTAAAGTGTATTAGAACATAAGCCTACCTGGATTAACAGATGTAGGCTAGGAAGTGAAGAAATGGCAGTCCAAATTAATGTAAATATTATATACTAATGCTTTTAAGAATCACCCAGAAGTGCCTTACATCCTGTTAGTGTGGTGCTATTTCAGAGCTTATAGCAAATTAGAAGCAAAAAATGATGAGTGTGCCAAATGGCAACTAAAGGAAAGCCTACTAGTATCAAGCAGAACCAGCCTACAACAAGGAAGGAGAAATAGCACTCAAAATTAAGAATATAGCACCATTTATTATGGTGTCATGTGACCTGACAGACATATTCAGTAATAATAGCTTATACATGTATAGTGCTTAACTAGGCATTAAGTACTGTCATTTTCATGTTTTGATACTAAGGATACTGTCTCTCCTTTTTTTAATTAAAATTTTTTTTTTATTTGGCCTTGCCTGTGGCGTGTGGAAGTTCCCAAGCCAGGGATCGAACCTGTGCCACAGCAGTGACCGAAGCTGCTGTGGTGACAAAGCCAGATCCTTAACCTGCTGTGCCACAAGAGAACTCCCAAAGATACTCTTTTAAGTAGGACAAAGAAGATATAAAAACCTTTCTGGTTAGGTAGAGTAGATGTTTTAACCCCATTTTACAGATAAAGAAACAAAGTTTAAATGATTTCTCCAAGTTCACAGCCGAGAAATACTACATCCCAGTTCTGGTTCCTGGTTCAGTCCTCTTTCCACTATATCAAGAAGACTGTAATGACAAGAATAGATTAAAAATAGTGAATGAAGAAGACTTACAATTTAACCCTGATTCATTAAGAAAATATTGAGTTTAGTGGTTACAATTTAGAGAAGCAGGAGTGTTTAATACTTTGAGGTAGTAAATTTGTCAGACAGTTCAGAAAGTCCCCCTCTTTAAGGGACTCTTGGTATTCAAGGTTTGAATTTAAATCGTTTGTGTTAAGAACCTTGATGATTAGGATGATCTTACTGTTGTAGTCCTTATAGCATCTTCCACACAGAATCTTTCACTTAGTATTCGCTTAGAAAATACTAGTCAACAAGTTTGAATTCCATGATTGTGACAGATCCTTTGGTTTGCCCTTCCTGCACTTTTTTTGCAGATGGATGCAAAGCACAGAATTGTTTGAGGAAATAAGATTAATTCTAGGTCTTGGAAAGAATAAGATCTTTTCTTAAAACATACTCTGTTGGATAAACACTTTGAATTTTTTCTTGTTGTCGAAGTTAGGACGTTGACAGAAATGCTGATGCTTAATAGCAGACACCAAAGTGGAAAGGATGAAAGGTTCACTTACAGTAACTATAACTTCTTATTGTGAACTTTTGTAATATTTTTCGTAACATAGCTTTTAAAGTGGCCATGTCTTTGAAATTAAGTGTGTTATTTTTATAGTCTGTTTTTAGTAAATCAAACTTTTTTCCCCTTCTAATTTAGCTGTAGCGATCCTGTGCAGCGAATTGAACAGTGTACACGAGGTTCTCTCTTCATGTGTAGCATTGTTCAAGGGTGCAAGAGAACATACTTGTCTCAGAGAGACTTACAGGCTCATATCAACCACCGCCATATGAGAGCTGGAAAACCTGTTACCCGGGCTTCACTTGAAAATGTTCATCCTCCTATTGCCCCACCACCAGCCGAAATCCCTGATCGTTTTATAATGCCGCCAGACAAGCACCACATGAGCCATATTCCGCCAAAGCAGCACATCATGATGCCACCACCTCCTTTGCAACACGTGCCCCACGAGCACTATAATCAGCCCCACGAGGATATTCGTGCTCCTCCAGCAGAATTGTCCATGGCTCCACCTCCTCCTCGTTCGGTCAGTCAGGAAACCTTTCGTATTTCAACAAGAAAACACAGCAATTTAATAACTGTCCCTATTCAGGATGACTCAAATTCAGGTGCTAGAGAACCTCCACCTCCTGCCCCAGCACCTGCTCACCATCATCCTGAATATCAGGGTCAACCAGTGGTATCTCACCCTCATCATATTATGCCTCCACAGCAACATTATGCACCACCCCCACCTCCTCCACCACCAATAAGCCATCCAATGCCACATCCTCCCCAGGCCGCAGGTACTCCTCACTTGGTCTATAGCCAAGCTCCACCTCCACCAATGACCTCTGCTCCACCACCAATAACCCCTCCCCCTGGACATATTATTGCCCAGATGCCACCTTATATGAATCATCCTCCTCCAGGACCTCCCCCACCTCAACATGGTGGTCCGCCTGTAACTGCACCCCCTCCTCACCATTATAATCCTAACTCTTTACCCCAGTTCACTGAAGATCAAGGAACGCTGAGCCCTCCATTTACACAACCAGGGGGAATGAGTCCTGGTATATGGCCTGCACCAAGAGGGCCACCTCCTCCTCCACGAATGCAGGGTCCGCCTTCTCAAACCCCACTTCCGGGACCACATCATCCAGATCAGACAAGATATAGACCGTATTACCAATGATAATAGTATTTTGAACTGAAGATATGATGAGGAAACAAAACTTATGTATATGTATAGTCAATCTTTTAATTGAGTTTTGACTGGGGAAGGAAAAGCACCTCTTGCTGAGGTGGCTGTAAAACACTTAGGGTCTTGTCTCTTAAAATGGTTTCAAATCTTGACCTTAGGATTCATATCAAGTACTATACTGTAGTGCAGATAAGTGGTTCCGTTGAGCACAGCTATATTTTAACAACTTTGTTGCCCTAGTGTGGTAAATTGACCCAGAGGTGACCATTTGTAACAAATTTGAAAAAATTTTTTCTTCGTTCCACTTTCAGAAGTATTGCTTTTGTTAAACCCAATGTTTAGTTTTTCTTGTGATACATTTTGTTAACCTGTGTAAAAGGATTAAATTTCAATATGGTTGTAAAAATGCTATTTTTATGTGAATTTAAGTGCAGCCACATACTGTTTTTTAAACCATGTTTTACCACTAATTTCCCAAAGTTAAAATAAAATCCTAAAAGTAAAAATCTATTAGAATTTACTGTAAGGCAGACTGTTAAATGGTAGAAAATTATTTCACATTTTAGGCACTGATATTTTGAGGTATATTAAGTTTATAATGCACTTCACTTGGATGCCTTTTCCTTTTCAGGCAGCCTCAGTAGCACCAGAATACATTGGAATTCCAGAACTAAGATATATTTGTTTTTTTAAGAGCCACACCCGGGGCATCTGGGAGTTCCAAGGCTAGGGGGTCACGTCAGAGCTGCAGCTGCTGGCCTACGTCATAGCCACAGCAATGAAGGATCCGAGCTGCATCTGCAACCTATACCACAGCTCACTCGGCGGTGCCGGATCCTCAACCCACTGAGCGGGGTCCAGGGATCGAACCCGAGTCCTCACGGATACTAGTCGGGTTTGTTACCTCTGAGTCACAACAGGAACTTCCTATTTTGGAATATTAAAAGGCATTGCTAATTATTTGGAAAGATATGGCCAAAGTAACCAACTCTACAGGCTCCAAGCTGTTGGGGGATGCTGTTACTCATTAATGCTTTTTACTGAGTGGTTGGAATCACATGATGCACCACACTTATTAATCTTAAGTAACATTATTTTGTAGACTGTTTAAATGGTGTTTTTAGATGAAGTGCGTTCTCTCTACTCATTGTCTTTAAGTATTTAGGGCTGAATAGGCTTTATGTAATTCCTCGTTTCATGGTAGAGTTTGATCCTGTGCTTAAGTGGGTCCTTGTCTATGGAGTTTTAAACTATCATTTGAATGCTGTCGAGGAATTTGAATACTGTATCAATGAAGGACGTTCTTGTAATCACAGACTTGGGTTGCTCAGGTTTCATTGCTGTGTGATAAAAGGTTTTTTCTCTAACTTGACATTTTAAAACTATTAATTTTTTTTCCTATTTCTTTTATTGGTTAAGCAGTCTAAAATTTGGAACATTTTAGCACGGAGTCAGCAGTGAAGACTACCAGATGATTTTCTATTGGAGAAGAGAAAGTTACTGTCTAAATTGTGAATTTCAGTGCTTTATAAGGTGCCTTCAGAGTCAGCTTTTGCATTATAGGGGCTTGTTACAGTCCAGCTAAGATGACCACTTACAGTTTATACAGAACTCATATGTATAAATTAACATTCTTAGGGTATGGTTATATATCCTTTGAAGAAACCCCTGTGAAGTATTCTCTCCCCCCCAAAATGGTGCGTAATATAAACATGAAATGTGTAGTTTGCAGATACCATTTATTAAATAGTTTGTAGTGTATAAATTTAGAACATTTCTTTTTGACAAGGGGTGAGCTGATTGCTAATTTACCATTAAATTTACCATTTAATTCTGTCAGAAGCAGGCAAAACAATTTCTCATCTTGGATAATCAGATGCAAAGTCATCTATGAACTTAGAGCTGAAGTTAGAAATAATATAAATGGCCCTTTCAACCTTGACCAGCTGAAAATATCTAATAAATTTTTTTTAAGTGAAAGTATATGATTTTTCACACCTAGCTATTTGAGAGTCTGGTGTTAATGCAATCTTTCTAGTGAGAAATTGTTACTAGAAGCATGGGAGTGAAATAGTATGAAATGGTGAGTGCTTCATCATATGACTGTAGGTACTTGGGCTGGTGCAAACTTGATTCCCTTTCATGGCCCTTTTTAGGAGCTGTTAAAATATTATCACTGAAAATCCAGTACCATTTTTTATTACATATACTAGGAAATAGCCAGATTCACTTGAGAGCTTCTCAACTTTATGAAGAGCTCTCCTATTCTAATTGAAATTTACTAGAGTTGAATGTGGTATAAAGCCACTTAGCCTGTGTGTTGGACAAAAAAAAAATTAACATCATGATAAATTCCACATGTTAAGAGAATTCTTGTAGGCTTTTCAAAATGTTTTATTTTCATTTAGGTTTAAGGAATATGTGTTATGCAGGGAGGCAGATGAGATGAATGTGTTGTAGCAGACAATTTTTTAAAATGGTGTTAGACTTGAATTCATCCAGTTATTGTTTGAATGAGGGTGGGTGGGTAGGAAGATAACAAAATTACTGTTAGTGTTTCTTTCCTTAAGGAAAAAGATGTGAATCCCAGCCTTATTTCAGGGAAGCCTTTGAAGCTATATGATGGACATAAGTCTAATTTGTATGTATGTTTCATTACATTGCTCTTAAGACTACTGAGGTGGCAGTTTAATTCTTAAAAACAATAAAATGAAAGCATAAATACCATTTTGCCTAGATGAATTTTTACCTGATGATGATACATTTGGGAGAATGCAAAATTTTTCATGTTGGTACAACTTTTACAGGGAAATAGACTCACTGTTCTTGGAGATTAAAACCAGCAAGTTGAACATTAATATTTCTGAAGTGGCATGCTTGTTCAGAGTATATAATGCTAGCATTTGGGGAAATATCAGTTGCAAAGACCATGAGATACTTTACATCCATTTTGCCCTGTAAAAACCACTTGTTTAAGTTACTGTGTAAATACTAACTACCACAGGAATATTAAGGCAAAAGATAATTTGACTTTATGTTTAAATTCACAATAAGTGACTTTACTATATGAAGTACACAGAGGTGCTTTAGGCTTTGTTTTGACTAACATACTGGAAGAGTATCTTTCATACATCTTTTTGGAAAAACCATATAGTCCTATCATAAAATTTTAGAAAAAGCCTTGTCATAAGTATGCGGAAAAGACTCACAAGTACCTGAAACAAGTAGACTTTTCTAATTATTAGATTAGTCATCCCATTGGTATATTGATATTAATTGAGGCTTGACATAATCATACTATATTCTGACTGAGGTGGATTTATGTTTCTTCACTCGTCTGTAACTGTAATCTGTTACGTTGTGGCCTAGACCAAGCAGACTTGACTTTACAATATATGCACAGTTTAATAAAGCAATATTGGATATACTAGGCTTAAAGGGGAGAGCGAGGTAGCCAGTTTAAAAAGTTGAAAATGATGCTAATAAAAACATTTGAATTTTCAAACATTTTTTGTTTTGATTCATGCCCCTTCAGTTTGCCATCTTGAGGAAGAAAGTCTTAAGGCAGAATTCTTTTTTTAATATAAATTTCATTTTATTTATTTATTTTTGGCTGTGTGCCCATTGCATGTGGGGAAGTTCCCAGACCAAGGATGAACCTGTGCCACAGCAGTGCAACACCAGGTCCTTAACCCCCTGAGCCACCAGGGAACTCCAAGGCGGAATATTTAAAGGAACATTTTAGTATTAAACTTTAATTTTCTCAATATTTGAGTTTTTAGACACTATAGCAGTACAGGATTTAAATGAACAGTGGTAGGTCATGGGTTTAGCTTTAATAACGCTTGGGTAGGACCACATCTTTTAAAAATCTAGCATTTTGAAAAGTTAATCTATGTCCTCAGAATATCCCATTTCTCTCTCTCTCTCTCTTTTTTTTTTTTTTCCGTTAGGGCTGCATCTGTGGCATATGGAAGTTCCCAGGCTAGGGATTGTATCAGAGCAGTAGCTGCTGGCCTCCGCCACAGCCATAGCCACAACAATGTGAGATCTAAGCCACATCTGTGACCTATACCACAGCAAGCCCAGGGACTGAATCTGCGTCCTCATGGATGCTAGTCAGGTGCGTTTCCGCTGAGCCACGATGGGTCTCCACAACATGCCATCTTGAGTCTTAAGTAGTTGTGAGCACCAACTTTGATACTGTATTTAAGCCCATTTCCCATTAATCTACCTTTGAAATTCTCCTTTTGCCTTCCTTCAGATTGAAAAGTTTGGCTCCCTTTTACTTTTCTTCCAAAGGCTTACTTTCAACATCTCAGGGTTTTTTGGTTTGTTTTAGAGTTTGTACTCATTTCAGGAATTCCCTGGTGGTCAGTCAAATGGTTAGGACTTGGCACTTTCACTGCTGTGACCTATATTCAACCCCTGGTCTGGAATCTCAGATCCACTTCAAGCCACTGCGTGCCACAGCCAAAAAAAAAACCCCAAAACAACAACAAAAAAACCTTAGAAAAATTTGTGCTCATTTCTTTTATACACATAATCTTTTGGGAGAAATATGTCATACTACAAATAAAAATCCCCTTGACCACTACTACAATGAACATTTCCTTTCCAGAGATAACTGCTGTTAGGATTTTTGTGTATGCCTCTTTTTTGTTTTGATTTGGTTTTTTGGTAGGAGGCCAGTGACTGAATCTGTGCCATAGCAGCAACCCAAGCCGCTGTGGTAACAACACTGGATCCCCAACCCGCTGTGCCACAAGAGAACTTTGGTGTGTGAATCATTTTATTTTACTGTTTTGTCTTTTTAGGGCCACGCGTGCAGCACATGGAAGTTCCCAGGCTAGGGGTCGAATCAGAGCTATAGCTGCCAGCCCACACCACAACCACAGCCACACCAGATCGAGCTGCATCTGTGACCTATACCATAGGTCATGGCAGCGCCAGATCATTAATGCATCGAGCTAGGCCAGGGAATGAACTTGCATCTTCATGGATGGTAGTTGGGTTCATTACCGCTTAGCCACAACAGGGAACTCCTGTATGAATCATTTTAATTGCAGAGCTGACAACTAAATAAAAGTCTCCATTCTCTGGTTAAGCATCCTAATCCATGTTTAAATGTATTCATGTTTTCATGGCCTATACTCAAATAATATACTGAGCACCCAAGATTCATTTGTTTATGTGCTAGACACCATTCTAAGCACTTGGGATGCACGAGTCTTTAGAGACTCAATAAATTTCAGTAGGGGAGTTCTCGCCACGGCCCAGGGGAAACGAATGTGACTAGTACCTTGAGGACGAAGGTTTAATTCCTGGCCTTGCTCAGTGGGTTAAGGATCCGGAGTTGCTGTGAGTTGTGGTGTAGGTCGCAGACGTGGTGGATCAGGCGTTGCTGTGGTTGTGATGTAGGCTGACAGCTGTGGCTCTGATTGGACCCCTAACCTGGGAACCTCCATATGCCGCTGGTGCAGCCCTAGAAAAAAAGACAATAAATAATTTCAGTAAATTGCATAGCATGTTAGACATGTGATAAAAATCCTGCAGAATAAGGGAAAGTAAGCAAGGGCTGTTCGTAGGTTTGCAATTTTAAATAGAGCAGTCTGGGTAGAATTCACTGAAAAGGTGACATTTGAACGAAGACTTGAAGTAGGTAAGAGTTGGCCATGTAAATAACAGGGAGGAACTTTCTGAGCAAATGACAATCTGTAAAGGCCTTTTGCAGGGACGGGGAGGGGTGTTGCACCTTTCATTTTTGAGAAATTGCAAGGAGGTTGGAGTGGGATGAGTAGTAAGAGGAGGTTAGAAAGATAAGGACACTGGGAATGGGGAGATCCCCCGGCCTTCTGAGCCATTGTAAAGACTTTGACCTTACTCTCACATGGGAAGCCCATGGGGGTTCTCAGCCAAAGAGTGGAATGATCTGGCTCTTTTGTTTGTTTGTTGTCTTTTTAGGGCTGCTCCGGAGGCCTATGGAGGTTCACAGGCTAGGGGCTGAATCAGAGCTGTAGCCGCAGGCCTACGCCACAGCAACTCGGGATCCGAGCTTCGTCTGCGACCTGCACCACACCTCACAGCAACACCAGATCCTTAACCCCATTGAGCCAGGCCAGGGATTGAAACTGCATCCTCCAAGATACTAGTCAGATTCGTTTCTGCTGAGCCATGATAGGAACTCCTGATTTGGCTCTTTTAAGAGGATTATTCTGGCTGTGTGTTAAGAACAGATGAGGGAAGCAAAAAGGGGATGGCCAGTTAGACGTTTGTTTTAATAATGTACACAAGAGATGATGGTGGTAACAGTGTAAGTTTCAAGAAGTGGGTGATGGGAGTTCCCTTTGTGGCTCAGTGGAACCATGAGGTTGCGGGTTTGATCCCTGGCCTTGCTCAGTGGGTTAAGGATCCAGTGTTGCCGTGAGCTGTGGTGTAGATTGCAGATGTGGCTCGGATCCTGCGTTGCTGTGGCTGTGGTGTAGGCCGACGGCTACAGCTCCGATTCAACCTCTAGCCTGAGAACCTCAATATGCCGCGGGATCAGCCCTAGAAATGGCAAAAAGACAAAAAAAAAAAAAAAAAAAAAAAGTGGGTGACTTGTGGAAGAATGTGTGTGTGTGTGTGTGTATGTATATGTATGAATTTATATAAATTAAGCTCTTATTATATGCTGGACCTGGGTATATAATGATGAACAAAATAGATATGGTCCCTGCCAAGTAAGAACTTACATTCTAACTCATCCAGAAATTGTCCTTGATAGTAACGCCTACATTTTCCTCGGAATATTTTATTATCTATTTTTCAAAGACTGGTGGCCAGGAAAAAAAATTTTTTTAATGTATTATAAAAATATACATGCAAACACATGCAAACCATAATGAGAGATAGTAAATGTATTTGATTCTGGACATGAATAATATATTTCCCAATAGCTTTTTTGGGTATATTTAACTGTGCAATGCTAAATAAGTGACTTTAGAACAAATCTGTAAAATGCACCTATATTGTTCCTGAGTTTAATCTTCTTTTGTGCTAGATCAGTTTTTAGAGAGGTTTTAATTTCTTTGGAGAGGTAGTATTTCCTTGTGATTAAGGGCCTGGGCTCTGGGATCAGGTTGTCTAGACTGAGTTTTGGTTCTATTACCTATAGAATTAGCAATTATATGTAACTTAGGCTAATTACTTATCCTCTTTGAGCCTTGATTGATTTTGCTTTTCTAAAAAATGAGGATGTGTGTGTGTGTGTGTGTATGTATATGTATGAATTTGCAAGTTAAATGGCTGGATTCTAGATATATTTAAGAGGTAGAGGCAATAGAATTTCCTGACAGATTTTTCACCCTGTGCTGGAAAAAGCCGAAGCTGGTTTTAAGTGGGGTGGAAAGATGTTGGTAGAGCACATTAGGGGAAGAAGATGTGGATCAGTTTTGACATGTGGATGTCCAGATGAAGATGGCAGATGAATATGAAATATTCTTCTTCTCTGTTCTTATTTATGCAGTGTGAGGTCAAGCTTGCATTAAGACATTTCTTGGAGTGCCCGTCATGGAGCAGTGGTTAACGAATCCGACTAGGAATCATGAGGTTTCAGGTTTGATCCCTGGTCTCGCTCAGTGGGATAAGGATCCAGTGTTGCCGTGAGCTGTGGTATAGGTCACAGATGTGACTCGGATCCTGCGTTGCTGTGGCTCTGGCATAGACCAGTGGCTACAGCTCCAATTAGACCACTAGCCTAAGAACCTCCATATGCTGAGGGTGAGGCCCTAAAAAAAAAAAAAAAAGAATCAAATGCCTAAATTAGTATTAGAAAGTGATTTCAGAGATAAACTGCTCAACATGTATGAGTTTCGCCCTTGATTTCAGTAATGTATCTGTTTCTTCACAAGCCGTTCTGGTTCTTCCCCTTCAGTCGTGCTTGGATTTATATGTTTTATATTTTCATCTCCCAACGTAATCTCTTGGCTTCTTCCTAAATTGGGGATCGGAATTTTTGCCTTAGTCAGTTTCCAGTATTTGCTCTGAGGCAGGCATGTGGAGGCCCAGCCTCGTGCATACCCATTACCTAAAGCATATCCACTTTAGGGGCTTCAGAGAAAAAAATGGTTAAGAATAAAGGTAATGAACCTCAAGATGTTACAGTTGAATGGATTGTGATGGGGGCACGACAACTGGAGTGCGTGTTCTTGCTCTATGATAGTCTGGCAAGAAGAATGTAGAGGGCACCTTTGCTTGGGAAGATGCAGACAGCAGGGACAATCCTATGCAAGGCTTTTGCCCCACTCCCAAGCCAAATGATCAGTTAAATAGGCTCATGTTTTTAGTTTCTACTCCTTGCCCTCTGGAGAGAGAGAGCTTTAGCCTGAGGTTCATAGGGCATCATATATTAATGTATATGGGTTTTTTTTCTCCCAAAGTCCATGGGGTATATGAGGCTCTATAAGGTGTCCATGACTCAAAAAGTTGGAGAAATATTGCTTAAAGAGTGCTGATATTCTAGTTTTTAATTAAGAGTAGCTATGTAAAAAAACCTTTGTTTCATCTTTCTGTAATTGGTTTTGAGTGCAATAGACCAGCCCTCTCAGTAAAGATATTAATAAAGGAAGGAAGGGGACTTTGAAAATAAACACTTTGAGTTGAGTTCTAAAACAATGGGAACAGACAGCCTTTCCCATTAACAGAGTGGTTTGATATTGAACAGAGGCCACCAAATCTTTTTCTGTTGGTGATGATATTTAATTTCTATTACATGAAATAAATGCACATTTGCACCAAGAGCAGTGCCAGCAAAAAAGAGAAACCTGCGCCGAATCTCCATTCACCAGCTAAACTGAGCTCTAGGCCTGTCTCCCTGTGAGTTACAAATAACGACCAGCAGTGGAGTCATACTTTCTCCTACTATCTTGGCTTTTTACTTCCTTGCTTTTCATTTTATATCTTCCATCAGCATATACAATTTTCATACAAAGAGGTGGGGGAAAGAATAAAGATTTGCTTCAAAAACTACTTAAGTTACAGATATGGCATTAGGAGGATTGTGTCTAAATCTGGATAGGTGGTTGAGTGCTTTAAAAAGCAACAGTGATAATCATAAAATCTGGGCAAAGAAGTCCCATTGCCAGGAGTTTAGAAAATCCTCATGAATCAGGTTTCCAGTCAGATCACTATAAAGAAGATCCATAGCAAGCACGTTTCAGAGCTAATAAGAAATTTAAGAGTAAACAAGACACACCCACTGTACAATTAATTTTTTAAAAATGGGTATATATTAGTATGAACTGTATAAATTACAAGATTCAAAGCAGTGGTGCAAAAATATACTGCAAAACATTCATGAAGGCAGTGAAATCTGTAGTGAAATCTGTCAGTGCTATAAAAATACATATAAACAAAATAATTGTCCTTAGATAAATCTACAAGATACAAAATTAAGAGTATTTACATAATTTTATACTAGATATGTGAAAAATATACCATGTTAGAACAATCTCGTTCCAAAGTTTGAAACATAATTTCTGGCAAATAAAAATACTCTTCATACAATGTATGAACTTATCAATAACTTTCTGGGTATCAAGTTGTTCTTTGACAGTCAGGCGAGGATCCCTCTGGATTATATTTTGATTAGAATTTTGTTTCAACTGATACCTGGAAGAAGACAGAAAGTTCTTGGCTTAAAAGACTTGTTAAGTTCTATCCCTTTTAATAATCATATCGTATTTTAAAGGTTAGATTAAAATTAGGAGCTAGAATTTACCAGAGTCATCATCACATTTTTTGTCTTCAATTTTAAGGACTGAATACGTTCCACAGCTACTTGTTTAACGTAAACACATGTGATAACATGTTGTATTATCTTTCGAAGGCCTAATTTAACGTAACTCAAATACCAATGTAATGTTGTTATGGTAATATATTTCTGCATATTTGTTTCAGGGGCCACACAACCTCCAAGGGGCTACATGTGCTGGCCAGGGACACTCAGCTTTTAAGCGAATCACGACTAGTGGCTTAACCATGACTGCTGCTTTATTTGTCTCCCTCTAAGTAATGCAAGGAGGTAGTGTTAAGTCTTTCTTTTCTTTTCTTTCTTTCCCTTCCTTCCTTCCTCTTTCTTTCTTTCTTTCTTTCTTTCTTTCTTTCTTTCTTTCTTTCTTTCTTTCTTTCTTTCTCTCTCTCTCTCTCTCTCTCTCTCTCTCTCTCTCTCTCCCTCCCTCCCTCCCTCCCTCCCTTCCTTCCTTCCTTCCTTCCTTCCTTCCTTTTCTTTCCTTTCTTTGTCCTTTTGTCTTTTCTAGGGCCACACCCGCAGCATATGGAAGTTCCCAGTCTAGGGGTCTAATTGGAGCTGTAGCCGCTGGCCTGCAACCTACACCACAGCTCACGGCAATGCCGGATCCCTAACCCAGTGAGCAAGGCCTGGGATCGAACCTGCAACCTCATGGTTCCTAAACCACTGAGCCATGATGGGAACTCCTTTTTCTTTCTTAATGTAGGAAAACAGGTGCAGGATGGTATCAACTACATTCTGTCCAACAGTTCTTTCAAAAGCTTTGATCAGACATCAGATTTAAATTTTGTTCCTATACTTTATCCTTTAAAACTTTATCCTTTAAAACGTGGTGACAATTCTACCTCTACTGGGCAGAGGGTTTCTGGTAAAGCTTTCTTTGCTGAGTCCTCAGGCGAGGTGCTGGATGTGGGTTTCTCTGAGGATCTAGCCCTGGGAAACAGAATCATGGCTCCCTCTCTCCCCACATCTGTCTAACTTTCTAGAATGGCTTTTTCTTTCTTTTTTTAAAAATATCATTATCACATTTAATATGTACAAGAAAATATTGGGATACTATGTACATTTTTACTGGTAAAGAAACTAAGGCTAAGAAATAGTAACTTGCCCACAGTCACACTGCTCTCAAGTGACAGCTGAGATCTGAACTAAGATCCTTCTAATACGTAAGGTTAGAATGGCTTTTTCATCTAACCTTTTCCTATTTGAGAAGCATCTTCATAATCAGCGAGAGTTATGCTATACATTTCTTCATTTCTAATCTGAGTTCCTTTTTGCAATTCTTAGAACGTTCTTCTAAGAGAAACACCACCAGCCCCTCCTGTACTTGAAGACAGTCTATTAGATTCTTCCTTAGGACCCTCACTTCCAACTGTTTTTCACCAGAGGATAAGAGTGAGGGCGAGAGCGTGTGCAGAGCGCAGGTCTCGGCATCAGGCACGTCTTGCTTCAAATCCCGTGGCTGTCACTTTGGTGTGTGACCTTCAGCAAAGGAGTTAAGCTCCCCGAGCCTTTCTAATTTCCTCATTCGTGAAGTTCTCTTCTTTGCACGTTGGTGTAAGGATGGAGATCAATTCTGTGCTTACCTTTACCCGGCTTACAGCAGATACCCATTTTGCTTTGTAGTCCTGCTTTGCCCAACCTAGAGATCTTCCCTTCAAGAACTGAATGTTCTAGAAATGAATGTTCTAGAATGAAATGGCACTATCAGGAGTTCCCATCGTGGCGCAGCGGAAATGAATCCGACTAGGAACCATGAGGTTGTGGGTTCAACCCCTGGCCTCGCTCAGTGGGTTAAGGATCCAGCATTGCTGTGAGCTGTGGTGTAGGTCACAGACATGGCTTGGATCCGGCGTTGCAGTGGCTGTGGCATAGGCCATCGGCTACAGCTCCAATTAGACCCTTAGTCTGGGAATCTCCATGTGCCATGGGTCCGGCCCTAAAAAGACAAAAACAAAAAGAAATGGCACTGTCTAGTTAAATGATTTGGCAATTCTTTCCAGTAAGGAGCCCAAGGTGTACGTTAGCTTCCCAACTCCAGCTCAGACCCCATCCATAGATGGAAATAGCCGTTCCTTCCCTGCCTCATGGATTATGACAATACCAGAATAAGATCTGGGTTGTAAGTACTTTGAAAACATAAAACATTCTATCTATGCTCTATATTGCATCAATTTAGATCTGGTATACCTAATTTTCCATCCTTTTTGGAACTGGTCTGAGTTTATTTTCTCCCACGGTCCCTATGAGATCGGCATTGCTTCAGTCTTCTGGGGAGGAGGCAGAGAGGCTGAAACAGGGGCTGGCTTTCCGCAGCATGATGGAAGAGGCCTCACTTTTTCTTTTTTTTTTTTTTTAAGTTTTCTTGCTGTAATGTTTAGATAAAGACAAACCTGTTGAAGAATCTTACCTGACATTCCCGATTACGTAATCCTCCATTTGTATTTACGGTGAAATCATATTTTGCTCCTTTTTCCTGAAAAAACCAGAAGAGAATTATGGACTGGGATTATATTTTTTAATGTTGAAAAATAAAGGGAAATTTAAGAAGCACAGATGGTTGGTTATACAAAAGTGAAAATCACCAAAAAAGCTGGTACCTGACTGGGATTAAACTTTGAAGTACTGTAATCTTTCTTCATCAAAATATGCAAAACAGCATCATGGATTGTTAAGAAAAATATTGAGTCCTTGACTTCATCATCAAAAAATTCACACCGGCCAAGCTTCTCAATGAAATCATCTGAAGAGAGGAAAGAAAGAATGACGGTTATGAAGAAGTAATTGTTTGGCCACTGGTTTCTCCTTGAGGCTGGGGATTTGAACTTCCATTTGCAAATGTGCACTTCATTCATGTTTGGTGTTTGGGATTCTGCCTAAATAGAATGTATGCTTATGGACTAGTGATGTGGTTTTGGATTTACCGGTTACTTACTGTGGGCCATTTTCCCAAAGCTGCTGAGTACCATCAAAAACCATCTTCCTGGCAGCCTCTGTTACCTCTAGTCATCTTTAGGAATTCTACTCTGGTATGCAGTAACCAGTACTGTTTGCACAGATCACTCAACCAAATATTATCTCATGTCTACTACATGCAAACTCTGGCTGGGTAATACCAAGGATCAAAAGATAAATTAGACATGAATCTTGCCCTTGAGGAGGTTAGAGCACTTATATATACTGGCTTAACGAAAGGGAAAATGTAGAATAATAACGGCAGGAAGCAATCTGATTTTTTCCTTAATGTTTTCTTAGTACTTAAAAATAATTCCTAGCACAGAGTAGGTCCTCCCATTTGTATTGAATGGATAAGAGAGGCACAGGTCAGGTGCTGTGGAAATGGAGAGAAAGACAGGTAAAGATGGTTTCCTCTTGGCAGGATTCGGAGAAATCTTGATGAAGGAGATGCCCTTGAAAAGAATGCCTAGGATTTGGAGAAAAAAGGAGGAAGAGAAGGTACGAAGGCGTGGAGGAGGGAAAGTCAGTTCGAAGACTGGCTTTCAACGTCAACAAGACCCAGCAGTGGTTGAGGGAGAGAAGAGGGCCTTGGGGTTGCCAGAAGCCAGGCTGGAGGCAGGTGGTACGCAGGGGGAGTGGGAGGGGAGATGATGATTTTAGTTAAGGACCGAGAGGGATACCAGACAGCAGAGGCAGCTGGAAGGGATACCTCCAAAATTTGGGATGATGGGGAAAGAGTAGATTGTTTGATAGGCTCTCTGAGATCAAGAGCATTTTTAAAGAAGCTTCAAAACTAGAATACACCTGTAGATTTTAGGGAAAGGACTCAGCAGAGATGGAAAATTAAAGATGCCAATTTCACGCCTCCCTCAGGACCTGTGCACTTGTCGTCCCCTGCCCCCAAAGTGCCTTCCCCTGAGATAACTGCCCTGGAGGACTCCCTCCCTTCATTCCAGTCTCTGCTCTTGATTGTCTGAAACAGAACCATCCCTGTTGCTCTCTGCCTCTTAACCATGCTCTTTTCTTCTTGGCACTGATCACATTACCTGACATATCTCATTATCTGCTGATTATCTGGCTTTTCCCCTAGACTATATGCTTCAAGAGAAAGATTAATGGGGTGAGTCAGAAAATGGGATGGGAGAACATTCTAGGGATGGAAAAGGACACTCGTTAGTTCTTCCAGAGGACTTAGGTCAGAATTGATAAGGTTCTGGATTAAGGCCGTCAAAATGGAGAGGAAGATTCAACAGGAAATATTTCTGGTGACTCACTGAATATGGAGGGATGAGGAGAAGGGGAAATTAAAGATGACTTCAAGGTTGTTGGCTTTTTTTTTTTTTTTTTTTTTTTTTTTTTTGGTTTTTATGGCCGCACATGCGGCATGTAGAAGTTCCTAGACTAGGGGCTGAATCGGAGCTACAGCTGCCGGCCACAGCCACAGCAAGGTGGGATCTGAGCCAAGTCTGCGACCTACACCACAGCTCACGGCAGCACCAGATCCTTAACCCACTGAGTGAGGCCAGGGATTGAACTGCATCCTCATGGATACTAGCTGGGTTTGTTGCCGCTGAGCCACAATGGGAACCATGGCTTCAAGGTTTTTACTTTGATTAACTATGTACGTGGTAATGCAGTGCCTGAGATGGGAACGGAGGAGGGATTTGGGGAGGGAGGGTAACATAGTTTTGAATACGTGTGTCTTAGGTTCCCCGGGCACATCCAGACAATTTACTCCCTGGGTCTGCAGCTCAGAGAAAAGGTCTGGGCTGGAGGTGTAGTTTATGGATCCATTAACAAATAGATACAATTGCAGTCATAAGCATGTAAGATATTGACTAGAAAGAGTCCATACAGTTAGAACTATGGGGTTTGATTTGAACCTTGGGGTAACCGACTGCCAAGAGTGGAGAGGAGCCGACGTCAGACACTGCTGAGCTCTGCGAATGGTGGGAGGGACTCAGAAGTATGGTCTTCCAGGAGTCGAGGGACAGGCTAGAGAAAGGGCCAAATGCTAGCATGAGGGCCATGAGAATAAGGCTGGGATGGGGGCACTTGGCCTTGACAACCTGGATATCACTGATGGCCTTGGCAAGGGCAACCTCATCAGCGAGGTGAAGCAGAAGCCCGGTAACTATGGGCTGAGGAATCAAGGGAGGCGAGGATGAAAGAAAACAAGCCTATGTTTGCAGGAAGATTAGAGTAAAAAATGGTTACATATTCACTTTTTTGCTGCCTATTAAACTAGGATTCAAATTATATAGTTAATTACGTATCAATACAACTAAAAGATAAAGATGCTGTTTCCATAGAGATTTCCATTGGAAATACACCAATGAGATTTCCTTATTGGTGATCATAAAAAATGTCTTTCTTTGGCGAGGCTGTTTAGATTGAGAGCTGGCAGTGAGCCTGAAGGGACTGCCAGAGCATGAAATTAAAACAACTTACCATCAGTTCCCACGATATACACATCTACCTGGATCCTAATAAATTCTTGCAAGATCTGTTAAAAAGAAAGTAGATCTTACTTGGAGAGCAGTTTCACTCGTCAGAAATGTAAAGAAAACTCTGTTAATTTTGCCTAATGAGTGATATGTTGCTTTCAGAGCCTCTTATACATTGAAAAGAAATAAATCCAAAGGAAAGAATTCTCCTTTTCAGTAAGAAAAGATGATAATTTTTTTTTTTTTTTTTTTGGCCTCAGCCTCAGCATATGCAGGTTTTCAGGCCAGAGATTGAATCCCAGCCACAGCTGTGACCTCTGCCACAGCTGTAGCAACTCTGGATACTTTAACCACTGTGCCGCAGTGGGAACTCCAAAGATGATAATTCTTGAGGGATGTGTGATGGCCAAGTTCACTGCTTTGATTCACAAAATGAGCTCTGATTTAGTTTTAAAAGTTTTTTTAATGGGATGATTTTTTTTTTTTTCTTTTTAAGGCCGCATCTCTGTCATATGGAAGGTCCTGGGGCTACAAGTCTAATTGGAGCTGTAGCTTCAGTCTACACCACAGCCACAGCGACACCAGATCTGAGCCGCATCCGTGACCTACACCGAAGCTTGCAGCAATGCCGGATCCTTAATCTACTGAGCGAGGCCAGGGATCAAACCTGCATCCTCACGGATACTAGGTTGGGTTCCTAACCTGTTGTGTCACAATGAGAACTCTCACGGAATGATCTTAACTAGAGCTTTCTATCTATATAAAAGTTAAAAAAAAAACCCATGAGCCATACATTGTTCATTGTTCCTGCCCACAGTACTTGGATGTATCTCACGCCAATGAATCTTTATCCATTTTCTTGATTGCCAGGCTAATAACAACTACCAATAGTGATAAGAGTAAGGTCACATAAGAAAAGTAGCTTGGTTAGGTGATCACTAATATCACTTTCATCATCATCAAACACTTTTAGAATATCTTCTGAGCTGAACTAAGAATTTCAACCTTAGGGAAACATAAGGCAGAGTCCCTGTCCTGTTGTGCTACACTGTTAGGATCAAAAAAAAAAAAAAAAAAAAAAAAAAAAGGAGGATTCGCTGTGGTGCAATGGGGTTGGCAGCATCTCTGAGGCACCAGGACACAGGTTCGATCCCCCGACCACCACAGAGGGTTAAACGATCTGGTACTGCCACAGCCCTGTGGCTCGGATCTGATCCCTGGCTGAGGAAGTCCATATGACTTGGGGCAGTGAATAAATGAATAAATAAATTAACTAATTTTATGTGTGTATGTATTTTCTCTTCCAAGCCAAAACAGACACAAAAGCAAAGAAAGAAAAGAAAAAGCAAGCAGTCTCAAAAGTTATGTGATGCTAAGATTTAAAGATAAGTTTGAAGAGAACAAAATTGATCCTGTTTTCTTAATTTTATATCCAGTTTGCCTGTACTTAATCTTAGTTTTCATGGAGGCAGATTTCTGTCAAAAAAAAAAAAAAACAAGCAAAAGAGGGGCATATATGAGAGTTTCTGTTGTGGCTCAGCAGGTTACTAATCCAGCTATTATCCATGAGGATTCAGGTTTGATCCCTGGCCCCCCTCAGTGGGTTAAGGATCTGCTGTTGCCATGAGCTGTGGTGTAGGTTGCAGATGCGGCTCAGATCTGGCATTGCTGTGGCTGTGGCATAGGCTGGAGGCTATAGCTCTGATTCAACCCCTAGCCTGGGAACTTCCATATGCCTCGGGGCAGCCCTAAAAAGCCAAAAAAAAAAAAAAAAAAAAGAAAGAAAGAAAGAAAGAAATGCTTGCAAAACTGGAAAGAGGAGTTCCTTAGTGGCTTAGCAGGTTAAGGATCTGGTGTCATCAGTGCAGTGGCTTGGGCCAGTGCTGTGGCAGGGGTTCAATCCCTGCTTGGGAACTTCCACATGCCATTGGTGTAACCAAAAAAAAACTTATTTAAAAAAACCCAAAACTGGGAGTTCCTATTGTGGCCCAGTGGTTAACGAACCCAACTGGTATCCATGAGGACTTGGGTTCGATCCCTGGCCTTTCTCAGTGGGTTAAGGAGCCGGCATTGCCATGAGCTGTGGTATAGGTTGTGATGTGGCTCGGATCCCGAGTTGCTGTAGCTGTGGCACTGGCCTACAGCTACAACTCCGATGTGACTCCTAGTCTGGGAACTTCTCTATGCCATGGGTGCAGCCTAAAAAGACATCAAACAAACAAAAAACTGTGGAAATTAAATAGCCTGAACTTGACTGTTACAGTTCTATTTTTAAATCATATGTGACATTTATTCTTTCATTTCATTTATTCTTTAAAAAAAACCTGAATTGTTATATAGCCAAGTGAAATTTAATCAGCTTATGATGGATGAAGATAAAAACAAAAGGACCCACTATTCCACTTCTTCCCCTAGACCTCTCCAAATCGTTGCTATGTCAGGACAATTTAGATGCAAGGCCCACAAGGATTCGAAGGCACCATAGAATTTGACAGGGGTGTGGGCATTGTTGTCTACCTGTAGGCTCAGCATACATTAGAAATGTCAGTTTGGTTGCCTTCAAAATCACATGTAGCTGCATGAGAAAATGCACTTTTAAAGAATTCTTTGAACATACCCCAGAGGCACTATTCCCCCGAAATCTTCTAAGATTAAAATTTATTTCTGCTTAAGTGTGTGTTCTTTCAAGGAGCATCCTTCCACAAAGACAATGTTTTTTACCTTCAGTCACCAATTGGTTGCTTCCTTTAAGAAAAGAGAAATTACCGTTTTGAGCCCTCTCATGGAAGAAACGTCAAGAAATGACACTGCTGAAAAGTCAAGAATGAGGCTGTGCAGGCTGATTTTAGGGACCACGATGTTGACAGGAAGATCAGCATTCCAGTCTATCTGGAAGGGCAGGTCTGTGGTGTTGATCGGCTGATCTAGCTCTTCTATCTTATCATTGTCCAGTTCTTCATCAGAATCTTTAACGCAATCAACTGTACATATAAATCCTTTCTGTAAGAGAGGATAATACCATGCATAAGAACTCTGATCAAGGATAACCAGTGAGGAGTTCCCATGGTGGCACAGCGGCAATAAACCTGACGAGTATCCATGAGGATACGGTTCAATCCCTGGCCTCACTCAGTGGATTAAGAATCCGGCATTGCCATGAGCTGTGGTGTAGGTCACAGACCCCGCTCGGATCTGGTGTTGCTGTGGCTGTGGTATAGGCTGGCAGCTGGAGCTCCGATTGGACCGCTAGCCTGGGAACCTCCATATGCGGCGAGTGTGGCCCTAAAAAGCAAAAAAAAAAAAAAAAAGCAAAGGATACCCAGAGTGAATTTCTGAAGCAAAGATTCACAGTTGGCTTAAGCAAGGGGCTTGTTAACGCTTTCATTTGGAGAAGAAAATTTTAAGGAGACCCTTGAAAATGTGACACTAACTGACACCTGAAAGGCCTTATTTATCTGGCATTTCATTTAGCGGGAATGGAACCAACCTCTTGAACTATATTTTACTAAGCTTTTAGCCATGTTACGCAGAAGTGTGGGCAAGGTGCTTACTGGTGTCACTTGCAGCAGGCCTTTCTTCTGCAGTTTTCGGATTTTCTTCAAAGCTTTGTTGCGCTTGCGAAGAATTCGAAGCGGACTGAAGCCAACCTGAAAAGTCCATCGCTGTGTTACAAGACTGATTAACATCCTGCTAGCTATATGACATAATTCTAGTTAATATCGTAATTTTACTTATTTGGCATATTTAAGTGGAATGGTTTGAGGGATTGGGGTGCATTGCAAAGATATCTGGAGTAACATTTAAAAGTGGTTCAAACATCATCAAGAGCACTGTATTAAACCTGTATGCAGTTTTTAACATTCAGAAGTCTGTACTATCCAGGTTTTATCCATAAGTTATCCATGAATGGATCTAAATTCTATCTGAATTTTTTTTTTTGGTTTGTTTTTGGCTCACACAACACTTAGGGAATTTTATTTGAGTTATTTTCTAATTGCTGAATATACATGGCATCTAATTAGTATCCTGCTTCTATATATTTTTTATTCTACTAAAAATTTCATGATTGTATTGTATGCTATCTATTATATGATCTTACTTTGTAATTTTAGTGTTCATCTGAAGGTAACCTTCATTTTTCCCTTTTCAAAAGAAATGTGTTCTCATTCTGGTAATACTTAGCTTCAGGGTAATAAATGAGTAAGGAGGATCAAATTATGTAATTAAAAATCCTTGACAAAAAAAATGTAGTGAGATGGAACGATACTAGATTAAGTGGAAAGACAATATCTAAAGCCATATATAAAACATGGTCCCATGTGTGTGGAAAATAGTTGGATAGAAAAATATTTGATGCATAGCAAATGAATAATAATAGAGCTTAAGGCAGAAGCTCTATGCAAGGTACAGAGTGGACCAGCAGGCATGTTCAAGAGTGAGTGGTTTAAGCTTTTCCTAACGCTAAAGACTGCTTCTTTGTCAGCTTCTTTTCAGTCCACCAGGGACCAGTTGTTCTTTAGTTAAATATTCATTTATATTATACTTATTTATTTCACATATACATATTCATTTGTTATCCTGAATCTCTTCACTGATGCAGTCAAATATTAAGGACTCTCTTGTGGTTTCTAAAGCTGATTTCCAAAGAAAATCTATCGGAAATTATCGGTTAAAAACCAGCAGCCCCAAATCTTATGTTACGTATTTTTACTCTACAGCAGAATTTGTGCTGTAGACTAAAAAGTGTCTCTACATTGGACCTGATGGAAAGAGTCACCTTTCCCAACATATTAATGGACCCCTTATAAGGTAGTTTCACCTGCCCTGTGACATAGGATAAAAAGCCCAAGCATAATGCAGCCTCAACATATGTGAAATCAAAGACCCTCCTATTACAGAACGAAGATTTTATTCCTAGATACTTAGTGGGATTTAAAAAAAACTAATAACCCCAAACCTTACAGCATCGATAAGTTTACGCTTAAAGAAACCAATGTTGGCAAAGTAAAGAGGAGAGGGACATCTGAAAATCTTCACTCCTTCTGGCTCGTATATCTGTAAGGCAAGAGCAGTCATATCAGATGGTGTCCATGAGATTCATGTCAATATCACCGAGCAAATCAAAATAAAATAAAAAAAAGAATCTTCCTTACGTCAGAGTAATCTTTTCTATTCTTATAGATGTTACTCCTTCCAACATTAGCCAGCATGCTGCATTTGGGACTGCAGGGAAAAGCAACACCAGGTCAAACATTCATGCATCTTTGTTAGGCCTACCAGGTTAATGTCAGCGTATTCCTAGCATCCCCAAAGAGGCTCCCTTTCCCAAAGTTTAAAGATTGGAGGATCCTCGCACCATCATGACCTGGAGGGCAAACCCCTTGTTTGACTTGTCCTCCCACGGTGCCTGGAACACTGCCTTCTACCCACCACATCCAGTTTACAAACCCGCTTCCATCTGAGTTTGCCCTTTTGATTCTGAATATCCCAGTTATTCGGTGAATTTAGGCAAATATGATCACCTCGTTATATAAAGGAGCACATGAAGAAGTATTAGGAGTTTCCTACAACTGCCCAGTTTGTCTTGTGTTTGATGCCCCCCCCCTTCCCAAATGAAGGAAAATATAAATGAATAAAAGAGTGCAGGAACATTTCCATGTACACATATTCCATCACTCTGGGATCAGCCTTAACCATGATAACACCTTCTGTTCTAGAATCCCAAGAAGTCTTTTTTTTTTTTTTCTTTGTTTCTTTTTAGGGCCACACCCACAGCAGATGGAGGTTCCCAGGCTAGGGGTCCAATCAGAGCTACAGTGGCTGGCCTACGCCACAGCTCACGGCAACGCAGATCCTTAACCCACCGAGCGAGGCCAGGGATCAAACCCGAAACCTCATGGTTCCTAGTTGGATTTGTTCCTGCTGCACCACGAGGGAACTCTCAGAACCCCAAGAAGTCTTCTCTCTCTGTTGCACCAGGGAATCCAGCACAGGTTGGGTGGCCACATGGTGGGGAGACTATACTGGAGAGATTTAAGAATCCAAAAGATGTTCGGACTGGGTGTCTCAGAAGAGTCAAGAATTCTAAGTGGCTTTTGCAGCATTTAAGGATGAGCGGGGCCTCTCCGAAGTTCTCTGATCCAGCGCCACCATTTCTAGGTGGGAGTTCAATCTGACAGCCTTTCAAGAGGGTCAACCATCCACTAGACACAGAAACTCTCACAAGCTTCTCAGAAACACCTTCCCCAGCTTAACAAGTCTGAGGCCAAGAGAATAAATGTGCCCAGAACAGAATTACATCCAATTTACAGCTGGGCAAACAGACGCAGAGATTTATGATTCCTTTGAATTGGTGTCCAAGCCCGGAGCAGACCAAAAGCTGGTGAGATCTGGGCCGATGCTGCTCTAAAACTGGGCCATTCTTTTTCACCTTCAGGCCTTGTGGGTGAGTAAGAACAGACACTGGCCAGTCTAGAGAGCTTTGCGTATCTGTCAATTAAACTGCTTTCCCCTTAACTAGTGACAGGTTTTGTTTTTGTTATTGTTTTTTGTTTTTTGTTTTTCTCCTCCTCTCACCCGGGCAGGTGAAAGTCTGCAAGGAGGCAGAACACCATGACAACTTACAACTGGGTCCTGAACACGATGGTCAGGAGCTGAAATGCCACGCTAGCCGCCAGGCCTAAACCGAGCCCCAGGACAACAGCAAAGATGAAGGTCATGATCCAAATTATCTGTCAAAAGAAGACAACACAGACACTGTACTTTACTCTGATTCAGTCAGTGCCTTAGGTGCAGAGGTCTAAGAGCCCAAAGCAGAGCCTGGGAGTGTCCCGCAAAAGGGCCCCTGCCTAAGATGCCTTTTCTGCTGGCTCGGGTTCTGAGCTGCAGATACGTAAGCAAATATTCAATTTAATTTAATTAATTTATTTTTTGTCTTTTTTTTTTTTTTTGCCTTTTTCTAGGGCTGCTCCTGCAGCATATGTAGGTTCCCAGGCTAGGGGTCCAGTCGGAACTGTAGCTGCTGGTCTACGCCACAGCCACAGCAACTCGGGATCCGAGCCACGTCTGCAGCCTACACCACAGCTCACGGCAACGCCAGATCCTTAACCCACTGAGCAGGGCCAGGAATCGAACCTGCAACCTCATGGTTCCTAGTCGAGTTTGTTAACCACTGCGCCACCACGGGAACTCCTAAGCAAATATTTTAAAAAATCCAAAGAGAGTGTGTTCATTTCTAATCCCACCTCCGAACCAATTAAGGAAATGGTTTTTGTCACAGCTGAAATGCCAGAACCAGCTGCTCTTTGCTAAAATCAGTACCTTCATTGGAAGAGCCTGTGCTAATCTCTTACTTTTGGTCTGCTGGTGTAATTAAAGGTTACCCTCTCTACAAGACTTCTCGCATGCCAAGAAAGTGTTAAAATCCCCAAGAATGATCTATCAGCAGCAAAACTCTGCCAAGTGTGGCTTATTACTTTATGCTTGCTAAGTACCGTAGGCTATATTAACAAGCCTTTTTAAGCCACAGACTTTGACCCTCCTATATGTATGGGCACTGATTCTCAGAGCAAGGCATGTTGAGCGCGAGGGGAGCCTTTACAGAGTATTTCCAAAAGGAATGTTGAGACTTTACGTTCTTTCCAGATTTTCTGGAAACTAACATACAAGGTAATGAAGAATGGAAGAAAAGGCATGCCCTGAGATTCCAAGAGTTTCTGTGGCACTGGAGAGGACTGCAAGAGTCTTTGGAACAGATCTAAAGACGTTCTCAACTAGGGTTTCCTGGACCACTTTTCTCCTTGTAAGTAGCTCATCCTTCGACCTTAAAATCCCGGAGAACGATCATTAGAGCATTGGGTTTAAAGACAGCAAAGAAAACACTCAGGTTATTGGAACAGATATATAGAAACGAAATTTCACCGAGTTTACAATAGAAATATGCATTTTTACCTCCGCATTAAAACGCTGTTCCGATTTCGCTCTTGCAAATACCATTGCCTCTACTTACACAATCATACTTATCCTTTCGCCATAATCTTCGTATTTCAGTGAACTGCATCAGCATTCCTTTCAAGTTTCCAAGTGCTAAAGCTGCCAGGACAGACTGTGAAAAACATAAAAAAGAGCAGATGTACTTTGAGATAATCAAATAAACTATATAGAAGCAAAGGTGAAGGTTGTAGATAAGGGAGCCCTTTAAAGGGCCTCAGAGCCCATCAAAGGCCACACCCTTTTCCGGTGTGCGATGTCAGACAAGACACACCAGGCCTGGGACTCTGACCTGTTTTCAGGTATGATTTTTGTCCCCACCACAGTGACAGGGACATGCCATAGATGATCTGATAGCACTTAACTTGCCTGTACCCTGGGACAGAGAATGGCAGATCTGAAGACCTGTGACTGAAAGCAGTTCTTCCCAGAGATAGTCTAGTGTGTGTCTATTTACTGTAGGTGGGGAAAGAGGGAGTTGTTCTTTGTCTTAAAAAAAAAAGAAGAAGAAGAAGAAGAAGCTTGAGGAGCTTGAGGGTCTTAGAAGTAGAATTCAAACATTTGATGATGATCAGCAATCATGCCATTTAGCAAGAGGAGGCCAAAGATCACGGAGAGGTTTAAGATGAGGCAGACTCTCTGGGACAGCATGAACCTTACCCGCCTTGTTCCCTGCTAGGTCCCCAGAACCTACCATGGTAAATGCATGCAGGAGGGGCTTCATCACTACTGAGGGCATGAGGGGAAGAGGTGGTAACACAGTATTTTTTTGTGTGTGTGTGTGCCGTTTCTTGAGCCACTCCCATGGCATATGGAGGTTCTCAGGCTAGGGGTCCAATTGGAGCTGCAGCCGCCGGCCTATGCCAGAGCCACAGCAGCTTGGGATCTGAGCCGCATCTGCGACCTACACCACACAGCTCATGGCAACACCAGATCCTTAACCCACTGAGCAAGGCCAGAGATCACACCTGCATGCAACTTCATGGTTCCTAGTTGGATTCGTTAGCCACTGAACCACGACAGGAACTCCCCGGTAACACAGCATCTTTTAAGGAGCCCCATGTTGATACCACTGAACAGCAGAATCACAAAAAGCCATCTAGGTGGTCAAACTCAACTCTGCCCCAGCAACACTCCAGCCTTTGTTTCTTCCCATGTCAAATGAGATCTTTGTCTTGCAGGAATTACGGTCATTAAGGTGAAAGATGCTGAATAGCCAAGTATGTGCTTTCTTCCTTATTTGAGTTTAAACACATTGGTAGGAACAGGCCCCCAACCCCTGCCCCTAGTTCAAGCTGTTCCATTATGAATGGACTATGGAATCTGTATACTAACTACTTTCACAACGTAAAAGACAGGTACAAAGAAAAATCAAACAGTTTTATTTTCCTGTCTCGAAGAGAGTTTAACTGAACTAGACATTTTAAAATTTTCACCAGTTATGTTTATAATTTAATGCCTAACCAGTTCATTTTACTCACTGTGAGAAGAGAGGTTAGGGTTTAGAAGATTAAATACGGTCTTAAGTGACTTTAAAAAGCAAATTGCACACAAAAGCATTTTAAAAATGCAGTTAAAAACTGGTAGAAACTGAATAAAGTCTGTAATCTAGTCAACAGTACTGTACTGATGTCAAGTACTTTTTTTTTTTTTTTTTTGTCTTATTTACTGGACTTGATAGGCCCTTCAGGTGATGTTGAACAGAAGTGACAATAGGAAGTTCCCGTTGTGGCTCAGTGATTAACGAATCCGACTAGGAACCCTGAGGTTATGGGTTCGACCCCTGGCTCTGCCCAGTGGGTTAAGGATCCAGCGTTGCCGTGAGCTGTGGTGTAGGTTGCAGATTCGGCTTGGATCCCATGTTGCTGTAGCTCTGGTGTAGGCTGGAAGCTGCAGCTCCAATTAGACCCCTAGCCTGGGAACCTCCATATGCCATGGGAGTGGCCCTAGAAAAGGCAAAAAGACCAAAAAAAAAAAAAAAAAAAAAAAAAAAAAAAGTGACAATAGAAAATATCCTTATTTTGAGGAGATTTTTGTGTGTGTGTGTGTGTGTGTGTGTTTTTTATCTTTTCAGGGCCACACCCTTGGCATATGGACCCAGGCTGGGGATCGAATCGTAGCTGTAGCCGCCAGCTTATGCCAGAGCCACAGCAACATGGAATCCAAGCCATGTCTGTGACCTACTCCCCATCTCACAGCAATGCCAGATCCTTAACCCACTGAGCAAGGCCAGGGATCAGACCGGCATCCTCATGGATCCTAGTCAGGTTTGTTAACTGCTGAGCCATGATGGGAACTCCAATATACTGGTATTAATATTGTAGTGTGGTTGTATAAGATGTTCCCCCATGTTAGCTGAGTGAGGAATTCACAGGACTCTTAGTATAAAACAGGTCAAGGGCCACCGGCAGAAGGGACCTAACACTTTTTCTTTTCATTAGGTATTCTTTCCCATTTGGTCAGTATTCCATGGGAAAACAATTTGAAAATAGGTAACCAACAAGGACCTACTGGATAGCACAGGGAACTATACTCAATGTCTTGTAATAACCTGTAATGGAAAATAATCTGAAAAAGAATAAATTATAACTGAATCACATTGCTGCACACCTGATACTAATACAGCATTGTAAATTAATTGAACTTCAATTAAAACTTTTTTTTAATTAAAAAGCAAAACAATCTGGGAGTTCCCTTTATGGTGCAGCGGTTCCCAGGCTAGGGGTTGAATCAGAGCTACAGCTGTCAGCCTAAGGCACAGCCACAGTAACACAGGATCTAAGCCACACCTGCAAACTATACCACAGCTCACAGCAATGCCAGATCCTTAACCCACTGAGCGAGCTCGGGGATCGAACCTGTAGCCTTACGGTTACTAGTCAGATTTGTTTCCACTGCACCACAACGGGAACTCCTGGAGACCTACTTCTAATCCTGGCTTTGTTACTTATTGTCTGTGTGTTTGGGGCAAATTACTTAACCTATCGGAACTTCAAGTTCTCCATTTATAAAATAGGGAGGGAAATAGGATCCACCTCAAAGAGTTGTTGCAAAAATTAAATGAAATAATGTGAGTGAAGTGTTTAGCTCAGGGTGTGGTCTGTGATAAACACTCAATAAATGATAGCTTTTATCATGAATATTATTATTGTTGTTATTGTTATTCCACAAACATTCTATTATACCTCTGACTGCAAAGGACATAGAGATAGGACATAGTCCACCAAAGTCTGCTGGTTGTTATCTGGGCCTTTTTCCTTGTTGGTTGGTAGCTGGAACAGGAATTTGTCCCAGATTTCTAAAGTCCCAGCGTGGTCATCCCAAATCTGGCCAAATATGTCTTCAAGCAGTACACAGTACTGTTGGCGAAAATTATGCATTTTTCATATGCTAAACTAACTGATTTTCAAAGGAATGACAGGATAGGAGTCAAGAAGTCACCACCAAAGAAACAGAAGAATAGGAGTTCCCAGGGTTCCCGTCGTGGCTCAGTGGAAACAAATCTGACTAGCATCTATGAGGACACAGGTTTGATCCCCGGTGTCACTCAGTGGGTTAAGGATCTGGCGTTGCTGTGGCTGTGGTGTAGCCTGGCAGCTACAGCTCCAATTTGACCCCTAGCCTGGGAACCTCCATATGCCACAGGAGTGGCCCAAGAAATGGCAAAAAAAAAAAGTACATCTCCAGAACGAGAGCCAGTGCCCCATGTCCTACTTCAAAGTCCCAATAACACCACAAAGAACAGTGTGTTGGCTATCATCTGCTTCCCTCAAGAGCCTGTGTTTCCTAGGATCCACTGTTATTTTTGTATCTGGGTCTTGCAGCAGTGGACAGAGCATTAAACTAAACCCTCAAAACTGACAGTTCAGGGGAGATGAACAGAGGAGCGTGAGAGTAAAGGTGCAACGTGAGGGTCTGGCTGTTGGCTCCCATCCAGCAACCTGACAGCTTTGGTCCTGGAGTCAAACCATACCCTGGGAGCTGCAGGGCATATTCCTAAGAACAGGTGGTGTGGCTGGTGGCACAATTCTCTGAATTCAGTAGAGATCCTGATGACCTCAACCTTTAAGAAAATCTTCCTTTCAGTCAATCCACATAGAAGCTGCAGTGCCAGGGTACCTTCCTATCTAAACATGAATTATATCTGGGGCTCTAAACACAAGAGTTTGAAGAGCAGAGTTGATAAGGTAGTTGGGTACCTGCATTCCTGACATTCATAAAACACTGCCAGGAGAAAAAGCAATATTTTTGGTTCATAGACTATTGGCTAAGAAGAGCACTTGGCCCTTGGTAGATACACCACTTTCCCTAGTTCAGTTTGTGCTCCCAGAGTTTAAGAACCAGGTTCCTTGATTCATCACCCAAAGGAGAGAGATATCAGCACAAGAGAGAGGAATGCTACCTTTTGCAGAGGCTCCAAAAGGAATCCAATGGCTAAGATGACAATCAGCACGATGATAGCAGAGATAAGGCCAGCAATCTGTGAAGAGGAAAAACAAGCTCATCACACACTCAGCTTTGCCCCCGGGCTCCGAATCCCCAGTGGTTCCTGCTAGGATGCACCTCACAGCCAAGGTCCTGCGGTACCTGAGTTTTGCCTCCCGTACTCTCCTGGACCCCCGATCTGGAGAGGGCGGTACTCGCTGCAAATCCTCTGAACGACCCGCCGCATATGTTACTCACTCCCAAGGCTATTAACTCCTGATGGGAGAAGAAGGAGGAATCTTTCTTAGTTGTGGCACCATTGATGCATCATGTATGCAAAGGATCATTTGAAGTTTCGGGATTAGATCTGGCATCGCTTGTATACTGACCTGATTGCCATCAATCGGATAATCGTATTTGAGAGAATAGACGCTGGCCACAGAAAACGCCACAGCAAAGCCAACAACAGCAATTCCAAAGCAGTCTCCTATGGTGTCTTGTAAAGTCTGTGCGTCAGGGGTGATGGGGGCCTGAAACCTGAAATTGGAATTAAGCAAGTCAAGAGTGCCGCCAACCTGCTTTTAAACCTTTGCGGGGGGTATCCTTTGTTCTCAGCAAAAGTCCAAATTCCTTAGCAGGCCCCCAGTACCCTCTCCCCCACATCTTGCTTGATTGTTCCCATGTCCCAGAATTTATGCTCTAGCTATCCAGGTGCTTTTTGTTTGTTTCTCATCACCCATCATCTCTCGCCTCAAAAGCTTCTAATGTGCTGTTCCCTCTGCCTGAACCATTCCCCCATCCCCATCCATCCCTCCAGAAAGTCTTTTCTCACACCCAAGGTCAGGGTTAGGTGAGAGTCTCTGTTTCTAGTTTTTTTGTGTTTGTCTTTTTTTTTTTTTAAAGGCTGCACCCATGGCATATGGAGGTTCCCAGGCCAGGAATCAAATCATAGCTGTACCTGCTGACGTACACCACAGCCACAGCAAGGCCAGATCTGAGCCACATCTGTGACCTACACCGCAGCTCATGGCAACGCCAGATCCTTAACCCTGAGGGAGGCCAGGGGTCGAATCCCAGTCATCATGGGTACTAGTCGGGTGAGTTACTGCTGAGCCACAATGGGAACTCCATCTGTGCTTCCTAGTTCTTAATGCCTCCTATTCCCATTCTTCCTTCCCTCTGACTCTCCACCCAGACCCAGAGCAGGCGCTGCAACTGGTTTGATCTTCTATGACCAGGACCAAACATGCTTAATGCATGTATCGGGTGGTCAATAATTGTCAGGCAAATCAACGAATGAATGAATGCAATCTAGGCAGAGTTGTGCCTCACTTTGGAGTACGACTAGTAAGCATTTAGCACCACTGGAAAACCTTGGAATCTGTTATCTTATGGTTGAAGAGCAATGCTGCCTGAATTTGATATAAGACTATAAACCCAGCCCAGTGATAGTGATAAACTGATATGATTTTGTCAGTATAGCCACATTCTAGTGTACAAGTGACATAAGCTTTGGGAAAGATGTCTCAGATCCCACTTGTATTGTTACATTGGGTTGCAAAACTTCACCCACTGTGTCTCTAATAGTTATCCATGGATGAAGAGTCTAAGCAAAAGCAATTCTGAGACAAGGAAAGCAAGTTCTCCCCTCTCTTTTTTTTTTCAGGGCCGCACCTGCGGCATATGGAGATTCCCAGGCTAGGGGTCAAATAGGAGCTGTAGCCACTGGCCTATGCTACAGCCACAGCCACACCAGATCTGAGCCTCATCTGCAACCTACACCACAGCTCACAGCAACCCCAGATCCTTAACCCACTGAACAAGGCCAGGGATTGAACCTGTGTCCTCATGGATGCTAGTCAGATTCATCTCCCACTGAGCCACAACAGGAACTCCCTCCCCTCTCTTGATAACAGTAATCTTTCATGGAAAACCCTTTGCAAACAGATGGGCATTGGACTCTGCCCTGCTCTCCACAGAACTGCTAGAGCCAACCGTGGCCCTGATGAAGAGTGGGTTTCCATATAAAATGATATGGTATGAAGGATACACCCAAGTCACAGAGGATACTTCTGTGATTACCTCTCACGAATTTAGAGCAGGGAAATAATATTTACCATTGTATTATAAAAGTACAAATATCTCACACTCAACATCACTTTACTAAAATGCTCAGCTCTTATAAACATCTGTTTCTGACCTAAAACAGGAAGTGGGTTAATTGGGTCCACTCAACTCTTTTTAAATTGCTGTTCGTATTTCATAAATATTTATGTTGATAAGTTTTCAGCTTTCATCTAGAAGGAGTACTATTATTTCATATCCTGCAGCTTTCATACATAAGAAAGTGAGCTTGGAAGATTATACATATATATGACAATCTAAAATCAGTGATATAATTACAATTTGCATTGTATACCCAAATAACCAGAAGCCTGTTATTATTCTTTCATTCTTGCCTCGAAACACCAAAGACAGAGTGGTACAATGCAGATTTACAGTCTGAAAATTTGTTCATCTCCTGGCTCTGCCACTTACCCTCCCAGAGCCAGTTTCCTCATTTGTAAAGTGGTAATAATAACACTTGTTCTCCTTCCTTCTTTCTTTCCTTCCTTCCTTCCTTCCTTCCTTCCTCCCTCCCTCCTTCCCTTCCTTCCTTCCTTGCTTTCTTGCTTTCATTTATTTATATATATTTTTTGCCACACCTGCAGGATGTTGAAGTTCCTGGTGCCAGGACTGAACCCATGCCACAGAGCAGCATCCTGAACCACTGCAGTGACAGTGCTGGATCCTTAACCACTGTGCCACAAGGGAACACCACCATTCTCTTTTCTTCATAATTTTTGTGAGAGGGTCGAATAAAATAAGGAATGTGAATACTATTCACAATCTGTAAAGTACAATGTGCCTGTTAGCTACTATTACAGGGTCCCTCTGGCATTTGAATATATCCTTTGTGTTTCTTTTACTATTTCGATGATCACTTTCCTTCTGCCAAGTTATTTGCATGCGGTGTGTGTGTGACTTCACAAAATCACTTCCAGGGTGTCATACTCGTTGACAGCACATCAGTAATAATGAACAGTCATTATCTTCCAGTTCTATTCTATGTGCAATCATCAGAAATTTAAAATGCCCACTTGCTCATCACCCAGAAAAAAATGGGAGTGTAAAAAGCATGAAAACGCCTAGTTATCTAATTTAGGTGCTAAAGTAGGAATATCAGTGATGCAGTTTGGACAATTACAGTAGGCCTGGCACGTCAGGACATCACACATATTAACTCACTTAATCCTTATAAGAATCCTATGTAATAACTGCTATTTTTAGCCCCATTTTAACAGCAGAAGACATTAAGGCACAGAGTTTAATTATTTGCCCAAGATCAGGAAGCGAGTCTGAAGTAAATCCCAGACACTCTGTCTCTAGAAAGCATGAGTTTGCTTACTGGGCTACACAGCCTCTCTGGAGAGTGTAATGACCTATAAATGTGAGTTACCCCCCTTCCCCACCTACACACACCATGGGGAGAAGTCCATTGACATTTTAAATATATTTACTAAGCAATGTCTCTAAGATTATAATTCACTGATCTTAAGTTTATCTTTTATTTCCAAATCCCTTCTGCCAAGAGCCTCTAATTTTCTTTCTTTCTTCCTATCATCCATCTATCGGTCTAGTTTGTGTCTCCCAAGACGTCTAAAGTGTAATCACTTGAAAGTTGCAGAGTGATTATAGGAATAGTCTTTCAGCGTCAGCTTAATTTCTACCATTTAAATTAAAAGTGTTCTGGGAGTTCCTGCTGTGGCGCAGCCAAAAGGATTCCAACGAGTAACCATGAGGTTGTGGGTTCCACCGCTGGCCTCGCTCAGTGGGTTAAGGATCTGGGTATTGCTGTGAGGTGTGGTGTAGGTCACAGATGGGGCTCAGATCCTGTGTTGCTGTGGCTGTAGTGTAGGCCAGCAGCTGTAGCTCTGATTTCACCCCTAGCCTGGGAACCTCCATATGCTGCAGATGTGGCCCTAAAAAGCAAAAAAAAAAAAAAAAAAAAAAAAGTGTTCTGGAGTTCCCATCATGGCTCAGTGATAACAAACCCGACTAGGATCCATGAGGACTCTGGTTCGATCCTTGGCCTCGCTCAGTGGGTTAAGGATCCAGCGTTGAAGTGAGCTATGGTGTAGGTCGGGAGACACGGCTTGGATCTGGCGTTGCTGTGGCTGTGGTGTAGGCTGGCGGCTACAGCTCCAATTTGACCCCTAGCCTGAGAACTTCCATATGCCATGAGTGTGACCCTAAAAAGCAAAATTAATTAATTATTCTTTGTGATCCAAATATCACAAGTATGAAACATGAATATCTGGTGATAAGACTATTTTTTGCTTAAAAAATACAAATTTACCTTTAATAGAATTTAGCTGTTTTTAAGTCAACACTGCAATGCATGTAAATGCTAATTCCTGGAATAATTCTCAAATACTCCTAAGCATGGGAGGAAGGGAGGGTTGGGATTTTTGGTTTGTTTGGAAGGTTTTCTTGCGTGTGTGTGTGTGTTTAACAGGAATACAACTTTTCCTTGGTAAGCAAGTTGGAAGAAACTGATGCTATGGCCAGAGGGCAAAGAGAGGAAAGAACGCAAAACTGGATCTCCCGCATCAATCCAATAAATGCAATTTATTGGAAGATGTTTTCAAATTCCTTGTACAACCTAGACCTCCTATCCTTTTGCAGCAGTAAGAGTTGTTCTGAGCTTGTTTTGAACTTGAGCCGAAAGGACAGAGTGTGCCCATCTGGAATGCTCAAGCAGCGTGTGGCAGGTATGCCTTCAGTGTCTCCTTTGAACTTGGCCCCAGTAACCTCAAACAAAACACTACATATTGTTTATAGTAATTTATGGTCAAGGAAATCTGGTTTCACTTGTTTTTCTTTTTTTCCTAGGGGGAGCAAGTTTAATTTGCCTATTTTTCTACTTTCACTATCTCACTTTTAGCTGCATGTGCGTCTCTTCTCTGGTTTGTGAATTCTTCCACACAGACATGCTTTCAGCTCTTGAGAACTGCAGGCTCTATGTCCTCTGTGGCACCTTCCTAGAAGCATAGTTAGCCTTCTTCCCAAATGCATCTCCAATGCCAGATGCAGGGAGGCCTCTGAGATGGGTTAATGCATTTCAGCATGGAATCTTCCCTCACCACTGTTTACCCTGTAATTAGCGCTTAGAGAGGCTGTCATAAGAGACACACTTACCCACTTTTCATCTCCCCAATCACAGCCACTTTAAACCTGTTTTTGAAGTCAAAGCCATAGGACACACCTGTCGCGATCACAGTCTGCAAAGTTGCAAATTGCCCAAGTTAGAAATGAGAGATGTAACTAAGAGTCTTGCTTTAAAAAAAAAAAAAAAATTATCAAATCCACCCCTTGGCCTATTAGATAAGAATCTCAAGCTCAGGCTTGGCTACTTTTTGCAAAGTCCCGAGGCAACTGTAATGCGCCACCAAAGCTGAGAACCACAACTACATTCCAAGGGTCTATTGCTGTGTTTCACAGAGGTCTGCTCTCTGCACCGTCCTTGTCATACATGGAAAAGGATAAGCCCACATCATCAAAGCAAGTTATTCAATTCCGAGTGGAGAGAATTTAATATTGTTTATAAATATTATACCCAGAAACTGCAGAGAGGGTGCCTGTCCCACTGAAACCTCCAGTTCTACAGAGGGCAAAGGGCTTTTGACATAAAAACACAAGACTAATGAATTATGAGAGGAAGTCTTAAGATGATCAGTTACCATGATGAGTTCAATTGGGATGGGCACTGGAAGTTTGGCTTTGTAGCGCTGATTTATTTCTTTAACCACAAATACAACAAATAGGATAACCAAGGATGTCACCAGGTCTGCGATATTAGTCTTCTCAATTTGTGAGAAAACGGAAATTAGTACCTAAAAGTATAAAAATGAAAAAAAAAATTCACAAGTGCTAATGTATAATTAGGATACAATAGTTCATTAACTCCAAATAGATAAAAATAACATAAAAGCAAAAGGACCGACAGATTGATGGCCATTCCCTGTTCTGCTCGCGTCAACCATGAATGAGGAGTTGTAGAGAAGAGGACGAAGGTGAGAAGGTCACATTAGCATAGTTTGTTCCCAGCACTGCTTTGGGGATTCTCTTTGGCTAGTATTGAATTTTTTTGGATGCTTTTCACATTTCCATAACTGGTTGCTTCTGCTTTTAGGTCCTGTTGCCATCATTTCTTATTTCACAATCAACGCTATTGCTCTGTCCAGGGAATAATCTTTGACTGCTCTCCGATAGTTTTTCTTAGCATGTATCTCCTTAATTTCTGGCTTTTTTTTTAAGGTTCAGACCCCGAATATTTCTTCACTGGCTCTACCACTTTTGGAAAATAATTTCCTAGCTAACTGTGCACAGTTCATAATTTTTAAAAATAATTTCAATCCTTTTCGCTTGGGATTACTTATTTTATTTTATTTTATTTTGTTTTTTGGCCACACCCATGGCTTGTGGAAGTTTGCTGGGCCCGGGATCAAGCTTGTGCCACAGTAGTGACAATGCCAGATCCTTAACCCACTGAGCCACCAATTTCTGTTTGTTCATAGTTGTGGTAGATTTTCAGCACTGTCCTCTTTGCCACTAACTTTTTCTCCATGGGAATAAATTTCACAGCTTATTAACTTCTTCCAAGTTGTAGGTAAGCCCCCAGCAAAGGCCCCAAAGGAAAGTTCCCCGGAAAGAGGGTAGTAACTTTTACATATTTCCATTTTTTGGAAGCAACAGGAATACTTACTTTGAAGAGTGAAAATGGATCAGTGTGGGCTGGGACTGTCAGCTGCAGCATAAATTTGAGCTGGGAAACCAAAACATGCACAGCAGCAGCTGTGGTGAAGCCACTGATCAGGGACTCGGATAGATAAATCACCACGAAGCCGAGCTTCAGGACCCCCAAGAGCATCTGCAAAGAGAGGGCAGAGCCTTTGTTAATGCGATGTGGAGCCCACTTTGGCAAGCTGAAGGATCAGCCACCAAAACGGTTGAAAATGTGGAGATACAGCCTGCACTCGTGTGCCTTGAAGAAGCAAGAAGGAGCGGTCCCCTGGAACACTTTCCATTCAAGGTACCTCCCTCTGTTTCCTTCCTCCACCCCAGTTCCCACGGTGGAATGTTCCTTGGTGTTCAACTAGCAAGGAAGACTAGTACACCCCCAAGAAGTAACAGGCTTATTCTTTGCCAACCTTTGAAGGTGCAGTATCTTTAGGAGACCCACCCATTAACCTTTTGTAGTGGAATCTTATCTGGCATCAGCCCTCATAAATATTCCCATGGAATTTTAAGTTGCCCTTTCTAGCTGCTGTCGCATGCGCAGCTGACCATCCATTCACATTTGCTCAAACGAGTTGCCCGACTTTCGTTAAGAAATACGTTCCTTGAATTTGACTAGCATCCACAAGGACGCAGGTTTGATTCCTGGCCTTGCGCAGTGGGTTAAGGATCTGGCATTGCCATGAGCTGTGATGTAAGTCTCAGACACTGCTCAGATCCCACGTTGCTGTGGCTGTGGTATAGGCCAGCAGCTACAGCTCCAATTCGACCCCTAGCCTGGGAACCTCCGTATGCTGTGGGTGCGGCCCTAAAAAAAAAAAAGAAAAAGAAAAACGTTACCGCTCATGACATCAGAAGTACTCAGTTTTAACTGAGGGCAACAATGGTTCCTTCCCCCCAAACATCTGTTTTGCAGTAAAGCGAATGGATAGATACTTGGCCTGCCTCTCCACTCCTGTCCCTGGAATGCAGCCTCGGCTGTGAGTTTGCAAACACACTAGGATCAGAAATGCATTCAGACCTCATTGTCAAACTGACCCCATTGTTGGTCAGGAAGACATAGCACTTATGCTGTGGTTAGAATTGACTCCTTTTTTTTTTTTCCTTTAAATATTGGCTTTAGCCAATAATACCATTAACCATAAACTTAGGCAACATCTTGAGTGGTCTGTGACATTTTTCCCACCAACAATGGTGGCAGGGGTGTGGCTGGGGCGTGAGGGTTGACACTTTCCATAATCCTTTTCGGCCTTCTCTAAACTTTTGAGATGGACAATTCAGAGTGCTAACCCCCAATCTCTTCCAATTAGATTACAGTCACTGAGGAATTAGAAAGATAACAATTCCTAAGTTGCCATTTTCTCTCTCCCTGCATGTTCCTGTTTAGTGAGTGTATCACTTCCCAGGTAGTGTCCTGAATGCAGCCTTACACTGTCACCGCAGGCGCCTCACCGATCTCATCTCCCCCTCTCTCTGGACCCGTGCTCACTCCTCTCCGCAAGGTGGGACCTGCCCCTCCTCTTCCAGTTGTGATGAGTGACCCTTGGTCTTTCCCAGGGGCCACTGAAGGAGGGATCTAAACTAACAGGAAGAGTTGGGAAGGGCGGGGACAGGAAGGAGGAAACCCAGAAAGAGATGTGCCAGTCAGGACAACTGGATTGGGGAGGGGAGACCACATGACAAGTGCTTACCTGAATGATGCCAGAAAGAATTGTGACCGTTGCAGCCACCATCACCTTATGGTCATCTAGTGCCGAGTCATTACCCACGGAGCTATTAGAGACAGTTGGATCAGCTGTGTCAGCTGTTGGGGTTAATCTCACCACTACTGCTCCCACCATCATACTCAGAACTGGAAAAGGACCTAAGGAAGGAAGGTGTAGTCAATATCGGCCTCCCCTTGGCACCATCGTCTTTCAACCGCAATGGAGCATGTGAACAGACTGACGTCTGGAGTTCAGGCCTGCCTCCCCAAGCCCTAGTCCTAATTCTTACGTAAAACTATGACTCCTTTCTGGGATTCTGCACAATTTGGAATTGAAACAGCATGTGTCTAATGGCATGCAGAGAGAAAAAGCAATGCGAGTATTAATTAGCCTCATAATACACTTACCCACAGATATGTGTCTAGAAGTGCCCAAGAAAAAGTAGATTATGACTGGGAAAAAGGCTGCATACAACCCATAGCCTGGGGGGACGGTGACCAGCAGAGCAAACGCTAGACCTGTGAATATACAAGCATCAATGTCCTTATTTCATGCACAGACGTTTTCATTAGGTTCTTCAAGTATTTAAGATGGCACCTGAGCAATTATTAACGTCAATGTATCAAAAATGTAAATGTAAGAGCTAAAACTATAAAACTCTTGGGAGAAAACTTGGATGGAAACTTTTGTGACCTTGGATTAGGTAATAGTTTCTTAGAAGTGACACCTATAGTATAAGCAGCCAAATCAAAAACAGATGCATTGCACTCCATCAAAATGTAAAAATGTGTGCTTCGAAGGATACTATTCAAAAAAAAAATTAAATAACCCACAGAGAGGGAGAAATTATTTGAAGATCATAGCTTGGATAAGGGTCTAGTATCCAGAATATATAAATAAATTTTGCAACTCAACAATGAGATACATAACCTAATTTTAAAATGTGCAAAAGATTTAAATAGACATTTCTCCAAAGATGTACAGATGGTCAGTAAGCACATGAAACAATGCTCAACAGCATTAGTCATTAGGGGGATGCAAATCAAAATCAACATGAGATGCCATTTCATACACGCTAGGATAACTAAAATAACAAAGGCAGACAATAACAAGCGTTCATGAGGACATGGAGAAATGCGAACTCTCACCATTGCTAATGGGTTATTATATGACACAGCAATTATACTTCTAGGTATAAACCCAAGAGAACTGAAACATAGGTTCACACAAAAATGTGTGTACAAGTGTTCCTAACAGTAATATTCATAATAGCCACAGGGTGGAAAGAATCCAAAGGTCCATCAAGCAATGAATGGACAAACAAAATAGTCTATCTATTCCTTAGAATACTATTCAGCCATGAAAAGGAATGAAGTACCCATATGTTATGGATGACCTTGGAAACATTCTGCTAAGTGAAAGAAACCAGACACAGTAGACCACATATGATTCTGTTTGCATAATATGACCAGGATAGGCAAATCCATTGAGACAGAAAGTTGTTACTAGGGGGAATGGATGGAGGGGTGAGGGGGCTGGGGTGGAAAGTGATTGCTAATGAGCAAGAGATTTGGGGGGTGGTTACAGTGAAAATATCTTGGAATTAGACAATGGTGATAGTTCCATAACCTTGTGACTATACCCCCAAACACTGAATTGTACACATCAAAAGGATGAATTTTGTGATTCATGAATTACATCTCAAAAAAAAAAAAAGTTACCTTGCAGCACAGCCACCATCCCTGTGCTGATTCCAGAAACAATATCACTGAGTAGCCATTCCTTTATGCGGTATGCTGGCAACCAAGATGCTATGGGGAACGAAGAGAGGGCAATTCTCTTGGCCTTTTGTGTGGAACAGCTGAAAACATTGAAAGCCACAAGTCAGTTAATTACTATCCAATTTTAAGTTCAGGATCTAATTGTAGATGGAACATTGATAAAGCTAATCATAAATGATCATTTCACTAGCTTCCCAATACCATTCACCTCCTTACCCATAGCCACTGCTCCCTCAGCCATCACCAATGGTTTTTTTTTTTTTTTTTAAGAAAATTGTCCCTTCTCTTTAGCTGTAAGAGAACTTATTTGCCCTCCCCAGCTTGCACTGGACTACAGTTTGTTGGAGAATTCTCCTCTGTCCTCATCTGTCAGTTCTCTGAGGTGGAAGGATGGTGTGCATTGCAGAGACTACCTTCCCAGCCCTGGCAGAGAGGGAGAGGTTTGGAAATCAAAGGAGACTGTGGAGACTGTGGAAATCAAAGGAGACAGCTAGAAAGGAGAGCTTGGAAGCTTAAACAGTTCAGAAATGGTGCTTCCTTTACCCCTACTGCCTGTACCTTAAAAAAATGTCTTACCTGCAACACTGTTTGAGATGATCCAGAAAAGTCTTATGACGTCTCTGTTTCTTCTTATGCTCTTCCCCGAAAGCGTTTGCAGAATACACTGGCCTGGCCACCACATACTGATTCCCGATGGCTTCGATCATTTTGCTTTCTCTGACGGCTGTGGCGAGTGGAAGACCTTTGGAACTGTGTGGCAAACCCTTCTTGCCTTTAGCAGGTTAAAATGCCTGAAACCAAACAGAGCTTGCTTCTTAAATAACTCGGAGATAATGTGATGCAATTTACAGATGAGTGAGCTCTGCACTGAATGTTACCACCTTTTGAGATCAAAAGAGGCTGGATTAAGGGACCTAGATTGTGTTTTGTGACAGTGATATCGCTTTTTACCCCGATGCTCTGGACACAGCTCTGTTGGGTAAGTAAACAAGGGCTTTGATTTATTTTGAAAAGGCTGCCAAAAGCAATAGAAATTGACTCAGTTTACTAATGAGTGAATGCATTTGTGACTTGTAAAGTGAGATCTCAAGAAAGGAAATTACTTAAGAAATTTTTTTCAGCAATGTTTCCTAAGTTATGGCATCCGAGTCCTGGGACAGATTAAAGTCTAGTCATTGTCCCTAACTCTAAGTGAGGCTGTTCCATTTTACCCATCAGAATTTCTATGACACCTTATAAAATGCTTTTAATTTGTCAGATTCAAGGATATTGCACATTTCTTATTGTTTCTGGGAATTAAATGGATTTTTTTTCTCTTTCTTTCTTTCTTTTTTTGCCATAGCGTGCAGCAGCAATTTGATGGCGCATCTCAGTTCCCAGACTGAAGATCAAGCCTGGACCAAAATGGTGAAAGTACTGGGTCCTATCCACTAGACCACCAGGGAGTTCCCAAATGGAATTTGATAATTTAAAGTTGAGAAAAGTGTAGCACAAAGTAAGTATCACTTTGTTACTTACTTCACTAGTGATGGGATTTTTTAAAGGAAATATATTGGGCAATTTACTTAACTTTTTTTTTTTTTTTTTTTTTTTTTTTGTCTTTTTGCCATTTCTTGGGCCGCTCCCGTGGCATATGGAGGTTCCCAGGCTAGGGGTGGAATTGGAGCTGTAGCCACCGGCCTATGCCAGAGCCACAGCAATGCGGGATCCGAGTCGTGTCTGCAACCTACACCACAGCTCACGGCAATGCCGGATCGTTAACCCACTGAGCAAGGGCAGGGACCGAACCCTCAACCTCATGGTTCCTAGTCGGATTCGTTAACCACTGGGCCACGACGGGAACTCCTACTTAAACTTTTTAAGCTTCATCTATATGCCTATAAAAATAATACTCAGATTTCAAGGTGATTGTGAAAATTAAATGAGAATTTTTTTTTCCCCTTTACCTGTGGCACCTGTGTGGCATGTGGAAGTTCCCAGGCCAGGGGTTGAATTAGTTGGCTGTGGCCTATGCCACAGCCACTGCAACACTGGATCAGAGGAGAACCTGTGCCCTTATCGAAGGGCAAGGTTTGGGATTGAACCTTCATCCTCACAGAAACAATGTCAGGTCCTTAACCCTCTGAGCCACAACAGGAACTCCCAAATGCAAATGTTTTCAAGGCATCTAGCATTGCTTCAAAGCGTCTTGCACACTATAGGCATTCAGTAAATGGTAGTTATTATTCTGACTATTTGCATTTTCTGTACAAGATGTTTACTTTTTTTGTTCTTATCTCAATCCTATTTTATTACAATTAAAAGATCAATTTTGCAAAACCTTTTACGCACATTACCTATTTAGCCCACACAATTCATACAGCGAGTACCGTGTCCAAAATGCAACATCTGCTTTGAGGCTTTGCTATTGCTTCTACCACAGGCAGCTTTTCTGTTGTCCAGTGTGAACCCAATTGAAGAACCTTCCAATGAACTTTCAGCATTTTCCCCTCTAATCTTGGTTCTGTATCTACCCATAATACCCAGAGTTTTATTCCCAGACCCCAATTACACTTATTAATTGAATTATCTCAAACTAGATTGTACCTTGTTTCATGGGCTTCTCCCATAGCTCAAGGGATTTTTCAGCATGTTTGCCGAGCTCAAGTTATAACCAGGAATCAGAGGTTGGCCTCAATTTCTGGCCCCACCTGATATCTGACACCCTTTTCTTTCCCCACCCCATTCCCTAGCTTCCTCCAAAGTCCTCTCTATTGTCCTTCTCTGACTACAATGTAATGCCTCTGCCCCACCCTCTGGCTTGACCTCCAGAATCTGAGTCCCTTTGAACACTGTTATGACTGTTAACCTTCCTGTGCTATTCGTTTTTCTTTTTTTTTTTCTTTGCCTTTTTGCCTTTTCTAGGGCTGTTCCCGCAGCATATGCAGGTTCCCAGGCTAGGGATCTAATCGCAGCTGTAGGCAGCAGCCTACGCCAGAGCCACAGCAACCTGGGATCCGAGACACGTCTGTGACCCACTGAGCAAGGCCAGGGGTCAAACCACAACCCCATGGTTCCTAGTCGGATTCGTTAACCACTGAGCCACGAGGACGAGAACTCCTTCCTGTGCTATTCTTTCTGAGCCTTCTCCATCCCCAAGCTGCCGGTCCTTCTGGGTCCCATCTCCATCTGCTTTCCTGCTCTCCCCACCTGTTCTGGGTGTCATATCTCACCACCTATCTAGTACATGCCATCGTCAAGTGAGCTTGTACGTGAAGTGGGGTTGGCTTACTCACGACCGTGCCTTGCATGGATTTTTGTCCTTATTTGCCAATTACCAACCATATGGTGGAGTCATTAACACAAGATCTAATCCACCATGGTGACTCTTGACCCTTGAGGTCTCTTGCTGAGGCTGTCTTTCAAGGATAGCTTTACTCCTGTGAAGTATCCAGCCTAGCCAACCTTAGGGTGAAGAAGACTCGGTACTGTGCATTTTAGACCTTTTTTTTGCGGGGGAGGAGGGCTGGTGATGCACCCCGGGCACATGGAAGTTCCTGGGCCTGGCATCAAACCTGTGCCACAGCTGCAACCTGAGTCACAGCAGTGACAATAACAGAGCCTTAACCTGCTATAACACCTGGGACCTCCTATGCATTTTATGTCTGGCACATGCTTCTCCAGATGGAAAAAAAAGATGCCACTCTTTTTGTTGCTTTAGTCATATTTTCACCAAGTTTTTCATGGACACTCATTAGTTCTCTTCCTTAAGAAAGATCCTGAAAGTATTTTTTTTTCCTTCCTTTTGGGGCTGTCTGCCAAGTTTTGGCCAGTGACACTGATGGCAAACTAACTACATCTCCATAGGCTTCCATCCCTGAGGGTGGCCATAGCTGGCTCTTCAGTGGGTCAGAGCCTGGGCTCTGGCTGTCCTGCAGGAAAAGGCTTCCACGTCATGCCCAAATGCTGACAACAAGGGGAATGCTTGAGGGCAGGAGTCAGGGCAGCTAAAGAAATCCTTCCAGAATTTAGAGTGAGCGAGAGACCTGGAGTGCTACCATCCCAGTCCTATGGTTTTCCCCTCCCGCTGTCTCTGCTCCCCAGAGCTACGGCCTGAGAGTCCACACACAAGGACCATCTGAGCCACTGGATCGGCCACCCCGTGGTGCCTCTGCTGTGAGACGCTCTGGCTAGTCAGAAATTCATGTCATCTCCATTTCATCATTTCTGGAATTCTTGAGAATGACCTACTTTCGTTAGGAATTCAGAAGTCATTTTTCTTAACTTTAAAAAAAACCCCAACACTGAACTTGTTACCTTTTCCCCAGAATTCTTGGGAAACGTTTTCTCGGTTCCTAGAATCACAATTCCACTTCCGAATATTGCACTCCTATTAATGTACGCCTTTTCATGTTCTATCTTCATGACTCCGATTTCTCTCTGGGTTCCTTAGGGTTTCAGTAGTTTTGGGGGGCTGGAAATTCCCTCTCAGGGACTTTTCCTCCTAATAATTTTTGAACTTTGAGCCTCGTTTGTATACCTGTCCACTTTTACTTCTTTTCCAATGATGTGTTCTTTTTAAATTTTTGGCTTTTATTATTTATATATTCCATGTATAGACACACACACACACACACACACACCTATGTATATCTATATACCTTAGTCCTGCAGCTTAGACACACACATTTCTTTCTCTCTGCTTTTTTATTTTTTCCTGAGCAGAAATTTAATAGCGCGATTAATTTCTAAAGTTCAGATTTTTTTCAAATTTAACTATCCTGATGTATTCATAACATTTTGATATTTCTAGGAATTACAGATGATCGTGTGCATGTCTCCCCAACCCCCCTGAGTTCCACCCACCCCAGTCTGTGGCCCAGCATTGAGTGTCTTCACCTGGCTTCCAGTTACCTGGGCTCCTACCTCCATCATACCCACTCCTGGCCCCTAAGAAGCATCAGGGGCCCTGACCTCTGCACTCTCAGCGTTAACCCTCTCAGCGTTCTTGCCTTTCGAGGGTCTGCCTTTTCTGCAGCAAACAACTAATTTGAACCAAGATGCTCATAAGCAATGCTAGTATTTTTCTTTAATTAGTGGTAATTTGAAACCAGGGGGCAAACGTGTGCTTGAGTATTTCCCAGCCCCTCCCCAGTCACGCTGGGTACCACCACCTTCCCCAAGAGGACTTCTCCGTGACACCACCCCTCAGGGGCATCTCAAAATATCCTGGGCCAGTCTGTGGAAAACCAGAGGTAAGCCAGTCCTGTTTCATGACTTGGTCCTTGGACAATGAGAAACACAGCGGTGTCTTGATAGCTTCTTGGGGCAGGGATGGGGGGGAGGCGTGGGGCAGAGGAGGTGAGTGAGCAAGCAGAATAATTTTTTGGGTACTTTCAGAGGAACCCCAATCTGCATGAACCAGAAATCAAGGACATGTAACTACATATTCTGGTTGATGTCAAGCTGAATGGAAGGGGGGAGATGATGGCATCAACCTCGGAGGGGGGTCAGAGTGGCAATGGGCTGGGGGATGGGGGTGAAGGTGAGTGGGAAGGATGCTGGTGTAGAGAGATCACAAGAGGTCAGAGGCTGGGACAGGCCATCCTTTCTAGTTAAATGCTGTGATTCCTGAGTGCCTGAGTCCCTTTTGAAACTCAGCATGGTAATTAATTAATTACGTTGTGATAGAGGTGTGAACCTGAACCTGGTAGCTATTTCTTGGAGAGAAATAAATGGGTCCATTTTCATTTAGCACATAACAAAACACTCCTGTTTTCCTCAGTCCTTGAGTCATGATCCTTTGAGAGCTATCAACATTTCACAAACCCAGATTTTTTTTGAAGCTGAGTCTTGCCTTGAAGGAGGCAAGGAGGCAAGACATAGGAGGCAATTAAAGGTGATAGGAGTGGAATGAGGGCCCTGTAGATGTGAGGAAATATCTCCAAAGAGTCCCCTGGCAATATGGCTAAAGGAAAAGATTTTGGATTCTTTTTTTTTTTTTCCCCCACAATAATATGGATGATTTACATAGCTCTGGTTCACTGTCTGTAGTGGGCAAGGACATAACAGGTGTCTTGTATTGATTATTTAAGAAATCTGTTTATGCGACTTCTTTAATTTACAGTGGTCTTATAACATCTTCTGGGAATGGCTCCGTATTATCTTCATCTTAGTTCGGGCCCTAATCTTATTACCATTGACAACACTTATTGGCAGTTATTATTATGGGTCATCTGCTGAAAAACTAAGTCAAACCTAACTGAGTTGGGAGGTACAGCAGAAAAGAGTGAGAATTTGGGCACTAAGTAGACCTGCCTTCCCATCCTTGCTTAGCCATTGCTTCTCTGTGTTGCCATGGGCAAGTGCTTTTTTTTTTTTGGTCTTTTTTGCCATTTCTTGGGCTGCTCCCGCGGCATGTGGAGGTTCCCAGGCTAGGGGTCGAATCGGAGCCAGAGCCACAGCGACTCGGGATCCAAGCCGCGTCTGCAACCTACACCAAAGCTCACTGCAACGCTGGATCCTTAAGCCGCTGAGCAAAGCCAGGGATCAAACCCGCAACCTCATGGTTCCTAGTTGGATTGGTTAACCACTGAGCCAAGACGGGAACTCCTGGGCAAGCGCTTTAAGACTTAGTTTTTCCAATGGCGAAAGGGGGTGCCATTCCTTTCTTGGAGAGCTGTTGTCAAGACTGAAAGCAGGGTATGTAAGGAGAGCCTCTAGCCTTTAACAGCACAGATAATAGTTTTAGGACCGACTCGAATACTTCTTCTACAAGAAGAAGTCAGCTGGAACCTATCTGAAATCATGAGTGTCTCCGTCCTTTCAATGACATCATGTTTATTCTGAGCTTATCAGAATTTGCAATTTTCCATTCTCATCCATTTATTTTAACATCATTTTAAATCCTCTACCTACGGAACAATCTTAGCTTGGTATATTTTGGCTCTGGCTTCTCTCGCAAGCTTCTTCACCCCTCCTCTCTCTCCTCGTCCTCTTTAGCAATTACAGTCCTTTCTTAATACCTTGATAATTAGCACTCCTATTCCTTTCATGCATTCTTTTATCTTTGTGCTTCCCCAACACCTGGTGAATTCCAATTCATCCTTAAAAATACTCAGCGGTCCCTGACCATTGATTTGGTCCTTTTTCCTTCAACCAGCATTTATCATCCTATTGTGTATTGGGAACCCTGTTCCTAACCTCACTGTATAAGATAAGACGATGCTATAAAGCCTTCAGGGAGTTAATCATTTCCTTTTTGTCCACACCTTGCATGTACTTCTATCCTGTAGTATATCGTATTGTCGTTACTTGTTTCTAAGTTTCTCTTACCAATAATATGCAGTTCTCCAAGGACAAGGCCCCAACCTTAATCATTTCCCCCTTTTTGCGTCATACCTATAACGTAGTAATTACTCAGAAAGGTTTGTTGGAAATAAACTGACCTATAAACTGAAGATATGTAAATGATGGAGTCCTAAATTCCAAAGCTTACGGGTATAGGAGTGCCCAAAATCACAGATAAATTGTAAGAAGAAGGGATGGGAATGTGTTGAGGAAGATTTCATCAAAGAACTGCAGTTCGCAAGTTAGACCTTAAAGAACAGGTAAGTTTGAAAGAGATGCCGAAAAAGCAGGTAGGGGTGAGTGCATCATGTTCAGAGTCTAGCGAACCAGATACTGGAACAGAAAACTTCGTGCTCCAGAAGTCTAAACTGTTTGGGGAATTGTACATTGTGCCATAGGAAGGAGTCTCAGACCCACTAGGCTCACAAAATAATAAAGAGAACCCCTTGACTTTCTATAAGACTTTGCATTTTTCTAAGCACTTTCACTTTTCTCCCTTGGCCGTTATACTGTGAAGGACGTAGAGAAGGAAGGCAGTATTATTGCCAATTGACAGATCAAGAAATGGAGATCAGAGAAGATAAAAGACTGTCCCACTGCTCACAGCTAACAAGTGACAGAGCCAGGACAAGCAGCCAGGTCTCCTAAATGATTCTCTCCAATATACACTCTTTTTTGCCTTTTGATGTCAGGTGCCCATTGGTTCTGATCCCCAAGGGGGGCAAGGCAAGAGAACAGAGCTGCAGATAAGGCACCTAGAGTGCTCTTGCCCTTGTGCCTAAGAGCCCCTCCTGCCATGCTCCTGCTCTTAACATCACCTACACAAAATGTGAGCCTGGGTAGCCTGGAGTTCAGTCCCATTGAAGTGAACCGGTTCATCCTCCCGTTTGTTATCAAAGTGAAACAGTGGCTGGAGGAAGGCTGCTCTTTTCTCCTTGTTTGGAGAACCAAGGACCTTCATTATGGAGAGAAGCTGAACCAAAGCATTCTATCACCTGGGAAAACCTTGCCTGAAATCTTGCTTTATTTGCTAAATTTCAGAACAGATGGTCTCCTTTTAAAGTCAGATTTAGATGAAGAATTAAAGGAATATGGGAATAATGAAGACAAAACCCCTACTATCTTTCAAAAGTCTATTTAAACCTTAACAATGCATACAAACATTTACTTGGTCATATCAAAATCTACTCAAATATTTACTTCGCATGGCTAGGGCTCCAGACTTACATTTTTAGCCTATTGTTAAATAGTCCTGCTCACGGAATAAACTCAAGAATGCAACCCTAACTTTTGAATCAGTTGTAAGCAGAAAACAAGCCATTTTTAAGAAAGAACACCAGTTGGAGTAAAATGAACAGACATTTGGTTCCTACCTGATACCGACTCATTGAGGCACTTCAGTGGTGGTGGAAAATTGCCCACTTCCAAGAGGCAGTGTCCATCCATTTAGGTCTATAGGTTCTGAGTACATCCATATGTATAGAGATGTCTATATATAGGTTATGTAAGGCAGTGGGGAAATCACCTTACTGTCAGTTTTAATAATTAACTTTCATTAACTTTTACAACAATGGAAAGACTCCAGTGTGGTCTTGACCTTTGAGACTCTGACCAGCAGATGGGATGATGACAACAGCTCCCTCAAGTTCCTTGTGAGATTATACCCCTTATTGCTCTTGTGTGTGTGTGTGTGTGTGTGTGTGTTTCATTGGTTTGCAGAGATTTGCACAGGAGGTGTGTACGTAGAAGTAAAAAAAAAATCTCAATAGGTTTTATCTTGCTGACATTTTACCTACCGGTTTGGATGGGCGTTGAGAGATGTTGCTTCTTGGCTGGATCACTCCATGGAATGCTCAGGAGCTGCAGAAGCATGGAGCACAGGCTTCATGATATGTGAAGGCACCTGTTAGGAAGCTGTCCTAACTCCAGGCAACGGGCATCTGTTTTTGCTCTAATTTCTGCCACGACTGCTGCTCCTCCAAAGAGCAGCAGACTCCACATTGCTTAAATCCAATGAGTATTTTAAATCCTCATCTTACTGAACCACTTACCATTTGACTCTGCTGACTGCTCTTCCTGGAGATCCTCTTTTTTAAAAATGTTAATTTTTTTGTTTTTTGTTTTTTCATCATACCACTCTCCATTTTTCACCTCATGCCTCTTTGCTAATTTCTCCACCATCCAACTTTTTCTTTGGCATTCCCCTTCTCTTCTTGTTTCCATCTCAGGTCCTTGAACTCTTTAATCAATAGAAATTGATAAAAGTCCAGGTGAGAAATTCAGGCAAGGCCTCAGTGGGACACATGCTGCAGCACAAGGAAGCAAAAACAAGGAGCAGTTTCCTTTGCTTGCTCCCTGAGGAGTGGGGGCTTGTTCCTTAAATGGGTGAAGGTATGGGTGAATCAGTGGGTCTGGGTTGGGCCGGAGGGGTGACTTAGGTGGTCTGCCTACCCCCTCGGTGTGTGCTGTCTGCAGGAATCATGCACAGTAGCCCACTTTTGCACCCAGCACCTTAGAAGTGGCAGTTCTGAGTGGTTTATGGCCTTTTTGTATCTTACTGTTTATAACTGTTGCACATGTACAGTTCTTTTTAGTCCCTTATAGATTCTTTGTATTCTGTTCCTTGAGGAGATGTTTGTCCAGGTTCAAGTGCAAGCACTCAGGTAGAGGATACCAGATCCCAGACTTCCCATTCTCTCTCTACCCTCTTACCCTCTCACTTTTTTTTTTTCTATTTGAGTAACAATTTTTAAAATTTTTTTATTTTTTTAATTTTATTTAAAATTTTTCATTATAGTTGATTTACGTTCTGTCAATTTATGCTGTACAGCAAAGTGACCCAGTTATACATATATATACATTCTTTTTCTCACATTATCTTCCATCATGTTCCATCACAAACCACTAGACATAGTTCCCTGTGCTGTATAGCAGGATCTCATTTTTTATCTACTCCAAATGCAATAGTTTGTATCTACTAACCCCAAACTCCCAGTCCATGCCACTCCCTCCTCCTCCCCCTTGGCAACCACAAGCCTGTTCTCCATGTCCATGAGTTTGTTTCTTTTCTGTAGACAGGTTCATTTGTGCTATATATTAGATTCCAGATATGTGATATCATGAGGTGTTTGTCTTTCTCTTTCTGAATTACTTCACTTAGTATGAGAGTCTCTAGTTCCATCCATGTTGCCACAAATGGCATTATTTTGTTTCTTTTTATGACTGAATAGTATTCCATTATGTATCTGCACCACATCTTCTTAATCCATTCATCTTTTGTTGGGCATTTAGATTGTTTCCATGTCTTGGCTATTGTGCATAAAGCTCCAATGAACGTAGGGGTGCATGTATCTTTTTGAATTATAGTTTTGTCTGGATATATGCCCAGGAGTGGGATTGCTGGATCACATGGTAGTTGTATACTTAGTTTTCTGAGTTACCTCCATAGTGTTTTCCATAGAGGTTGTACCAATTTACAACATTCTAGGAGGGTTCCCTTTTCTCTTCACCCTCTCCAGCATTTGCTATTTGTAGACTTACTAATGAAGGTCATTCTGACCTGTGTGAGTTGGTACCTCCTTATATAGGACTTTTGGATTTCTAACTCCAGCCCTCCAGATGCGTCTATTTATTTATTCATTTATTTTTTGGCCACACCTGTGGCTCATGGAAGTTTCTGGGCTAGGAATTGAATCCAAGCCGCAGCTATGACCTGCAGATGCATATATTTAATTGTGTACCCAATGCCTCTGCTTGGATGCCCCAGTGGCATCTCAAACTTGACACACCCTGAGCACTTTGTCTTTCCTCTCAAATCTGCTTTCTCTCTCGTCTTCCTCATTCTAGTAAAGAACACCTCCTTCTACTCATGTAAGAAACCTGAGAATCATTTTGTCACTTTCTCTTGCAAACACTCACCCCACTTCCAGCCAATGCATCCCACCAAGTCCTGATGAATCTACTTACAAAATATATCACAAGGCCCTTGTTTTTATCTCCTACCTCTGCAGCCTAAGTCACCACCTTCTCTCACAATGGCCTCTTGCTGTACTTCTCACTTCCTCTCCTAGCCCTGCCAGGCTTTTCATCTCCAAGTAGTTAGGACCTTTTCATGCTGGTTCCTTTCAGGGAGCTAATGATAATACTTAGGATAAAAGGCCTTCAGAATCTTGCATGATATCTTCTTGCCCAACTCTTCCAACATCATCTGGCCCTACTCTGCCTATTATTTTCTTTGCTCTGGCCATAGTGGTATCTTTGGTACCTTGAAACTGCCAGCCGTGTCAGGCATCATTTCCTCTGCTTAAAAGCTCTGCTCTCTGACTTCTCATTGTGGCTCAGCGGTAACGAACCCTGCTAGTGTCCATGAGGATGTGGATTCAATCCCTGGCTTTGCTCAGTGATTTAAAGGACCCAGCATTGCCGTGAGCTGTGGTGTAGGTCACAGCTGCAACTGGAATCCCACGTTGCTGTGGCTCTGATTCAACCCCTAGCCTAGAAACTTGCGTATGCTGTAGGTGCACCCTAAACACACACACACACAAATCTCTTCTCCCTCCTGTTCTGTCTGGCTATTACTAGCTTCAGTATCACTTCCTCAGAGAGAACCCAAATCTAAGTGAACTCCTCTTGTGATATTCTCTCATAGCATCCTGTATTTTCTAACATGGCATCACCATTAAAAAATAAACAACTATTTTTGCTAGTACATTTTTAATGTTTGGCTCTTACATTAGATAAAACTCCATACAGGCAGCAACCTTGACTGTACTTGATTGGTACTCTAGCCCTATACCTAGGATGGATCTATCCCAGAATTGGCCGAATGACAGCTGAGTGAATGAATTGTATTTGGTACAGCACAATCACAAAAGAATTTGGACAAGTCATTAGGTTTATTCTAAATTAATCTAACCTGTATTTTTAAAACAAATTTTATTGGAGTATAGTTGACTTACAGTGTTTATTAGTTTCAGGTGTACAGCAAATAGAATCACTTATACATATATCCATCCTTTTTCCCCATATAGATTAGTACAGAATATTGAGTAGATTTCCCTGTGCTATGAGTAGGTCCTTATTAGTCTAACCTATACTATTTTATTTTTTTACTTTTTGTTTTTTTAGGGTCACACCCATGGCATATGGAGGTTCCTAAGTCTGGGGTTGAATCAGAACCACAGCTGCTGGCCTATACCACAGCCACAGCAATGCCAGATCTGAGCTGCATCCTCAACCTATGCTGCAGCTTGTGGCAATGCTGAATCCTTAACCCAGTGAGTGAGGCCAGGGATTGAACTTGCATCTTCATGGATACTAGTCAGGTTCTTAACCCACTGAGCCACAATGGGAACTCCTAACCTATACTTTGAAATTTGGCTCAAACATGTATTAACTATGTAATGAAATTAGTTGTTGTATCATTTAAAACACATAATATTACTTTTTGTTTTTAAAAATATACATAGTGTTCCCATGGAAAACAGTATGGAGATTCCTCAGAAAACCAAATATGGAACTACTGTATGATCCAGTAATTCCACTCCTGGGCATATAACTAGACAGAACTATAATTAAAAAAGATACGTGCTCCCCTATGTTCATTGTAGGACTGTTCACAATAGCCAAGACATGGAAACAACCTTAATGTCTGATGACAGATGAATGGATTAAGAATATGTGGTACAGATACACAATGGAATACTACTTAGCCATAAAGAGTGAATAATGCCATTTGCAGCAACATGGATACAACTAGAGATTCTCATACTAAGTGGAGTCAGAGAAAGACAAATACCATATGAAATCACTTATATGTGGACTCTAAACTATATTATATAATTTTATAAAGAATGTGTATATATACATATATGTATATATGACTGAGTCACTTTATTGTACAGTAGAAATTGGCACGGCATCGTAAATCAACTGTATTTAATTTAAAAATGCCTCAGTGGAGGGAGTTCCTGTCGTGGCTCAGTGGTTAACGAATCCGACTAGGAACCATGAGGTTGTGGGTTCGATCCCTGGCTTCGCTCAGTGGGTTAAGGATCTGTCGTTGCCGTGAGCTGTGGTGTAGGTCGCAGATGTGGCTCAGATCCCGTGTTGCTGTGGCTGTGGCGTAGGCCAGTGGCTACAGCTTCGATTAGACCCCTAGCCTGGGAACCTCCATATGCCATCGGAGCAGCCCTAGAAAGGGCAAAAAGACAAAAAATAAAAAATGCCTCAATGGAAAATGTCGTTTCAAACTACTATGTATAAAATAAGCTACAATATATTGTATAGGAAATGCATATATTATACAATACAAGGAATATAGCCAATATTTTCTAGCTGTAAATGGAATATAACCTTTAAAAATTGTGAATTACTGGAGTTCCCATCATGGCGCAGTGGTTAACGAATCCGACTAGGAACCATGAGGTTGCAGGTTTGATCCCTGGCCTTGCTCAGTGGGTTGGGGACCCATCGTTGCCATGAGCTGTGGTGTAGGTTGCAGACGGCGGATCGGATCCCGTGTGTTGCTATGGCTGTGGCGTAGGCCGGGGCTACAGCTCTGATTAGACTCCTAGCCTGGGAACCTCCATATGCCCTGGGAGCGAGCATAAAAAATTGTGAGTTACATGTTGTCCACCTGAAACTTAAATAATATTGTATATCAGTTACACCTCAAAAAGTATACAGCATTTATTCAGAATTACTATGCATTGATCAAATTGTGTTTTTAGAATTACTGCTGAAAGAAATGAAAAACATTGCATGTAAGGATAAAACGTCATTTTGACTCAGCAGTAACGAACCCTACTAGTATCCGTGACGACATGGGTTCGATCCCTGGCCCCGCTCAGTAGGTTAAGGATCCGGCATTGATGTGAGCTACAGTGTAGGTTGCAGATGTGGCTTGGAGCCTGCATTGCTGTGTCTGTGACATAGGCAGGCAGCTGAAGCTCTGCTTTGATCCCTAGCCTGGGATCTTCCATTTGTTGCAGGTGTAGCCCTGAAAAGAAAAAGAAAAAAAAAATAATAAAGATGGAATGTCAGGGAGTACCCTGGTAGCTCAGTTGGTTAAGGATCTGGCATCGTCACTACTGTGGCTTGGGTTTGATCCATGGCTTGGGAACTTCTGCATGCTGCGGGCATGTCCATTAAAAAAAAAAAAAAAGAGGAGTTCCCGTCGTGGCGCAGTGGTTAACGAATCTGACTAGGAACCATGAGGTTGTGGGTTCGATCCCTGCCCTTGCTCAGTGGGTCAGGGTTCCGGCGTTGCCGTGAGCTGTGGTGTAGATTGCAGACGCGGCTCGGATCCTGCGTTGCTGTGGCTCTGGCGTAGGCTGGCAGCTACAGCTCCGATTCGACCCCTAGCCCAGGAACCTCCATATGCCGCAGGAGCGGCCCAAGAAATAACAAAAAGACAAAAAAAAAAAAAAAAAAGAATCTCAGAACCACTGGTCAGATAAAAAATTATTTATTTTAGAAGAAATAAGAGAGTTTTGCAAGGTTTACAGATACAAGTTGAGCAACGATGAATCAAAAACATTCCTATATACTAACAATAAGCAAGGATAAAATGTACTAGAAAGAAAGATACCATTGGTAATAGCAAAAAAAAAAAAAGATATAAACATAATTAGGAGTAAAGTATCTAAAGGCATCTAGGAACTTTATAGAGAAAATTGCAAAATATAATTAAGGAAACAATTACATTGAGAATGCTTAAGCAATGAGGTCCTGCTGTATAACACAGAAAACTATACCCGATCACTTGTGATAGAACATGATAGAAGATAATATGAGAAAATATGATAGAAAGTCTATAGAAAACTTGAAGTGCCAATTAACATATGAAAAGATGTTCAATTTCACTAGTAATCAGGTGAAAGTAAATTAAAAACCACAATGTGATTCATTTCATACCTGTCCTCAGGAGGGGTGGAACTAGATTTGGAGGAACTTGAACTTTATGCAATTTGTAGGGCTCATTTGAAGAAAAAGAAGACAAAATTACAAATATGAAATTAGCTATGGGCCTCTGAAAGGGGCTTAAGCAAATGAAGGGTCCTGAAACTTAAAGCTTCATTTACTTCATGGTAAATCTCCTTTGCCTGAAATGCCTGATAGTGCCAGGGGTCACAGAGGATGTGGAACAGGATACTACTTTCGTGAGCAGAAATTGGGCATCACTTCAGGCCATTTACCAGACAATGAATAAAGAAATTATGCTTTGTTCATACAGTGGCAGTCCATGAGGTGATGAAAATTAATGCATAAGAGTTGCGTGTCTCAACATGAACTCATCTGATAAGCACAAATCAAGTGGAGAAAATTGTCAAAGGTCCATATAATATGACTGATTATTCTGCATAAAATTTTAAAACATCCAAAAATTCTTATAATTTATATGCATATATATATACACACTATATATGTATGTGTGTGTGTGTATATATACATACATACATATAGCAAATGTATAAAAAGAAGCAATAGAATGATAAACAAGAAATTAAAGATAGTGGTCACCTTCGTGGTGAGAGGGAGGAAATTTACTAGGAAGGACCATTAAAAGGACTTCAACCATATTGTAATGTTTTATTTTTCTCTCTGTAGATTTCTTTCTTTTGTTCCTTTTAAGATATGTATGAGTTTCCTAGTGCCACCGTAACAAAGTACCACAAGCTAGGTGGCTTAAAACAACAGAGGTTTATTCTCCCACAGTGTTGGAGGCCAAAAGTCCAAAATAAAGGTGTCGGTAGGCTACGTTCCCTGTGAAACACTGGGTAGAATCCCCCCTTGCCTCTTCCTAGCTTATGGTGGTGATGCCAATTCTTGGCGTTCCTTGTCTTGCAGCTGCTGGCCTCCAGTCTCTGCCTCTGTCATCACACAAGATGTCATCACACAAGACGACCTCATCTTAACTAATTACAGATGCAACCATCCTATTTTCAGATAAGGTTGTTCTCAAATACTGGAAGCTAAGACTTCAACATATCTTTTCAGAAGACACAATTCAATCTATAACAAGGTATCACTGAGATGCAATGAAATGTACAGATCTAACATGTGTATTTTGATGAGTTTTGACACATGCACATACCCATTTGTATCCGTTCTCTCTTGATCTTGTAATACCCTGAACTTTGTGGCTTAAATAACAACACGAATTTATTCTCTGATGCTTTATAGGTGAGAAGGGGGAGATAGATCTCACTGGACTAAAATCCATCAAAGTTTGGTTGGACCTGTATTCCTTTCTGGAGTCTGTGGAGGAGAATCTACTTCCTTACCTATTTCAGCTTCTAGAGACCACCCACATTCCTTGGCTCATAACTCTTTTCTCCATCTTCAAAGCCAGCAATGCTATTTATCTCTGACCTTTTCTTCTGCTGTCAGTCCCAGCCAATCCCCAGAGGCAATCTCTGTACTGATTTCTATCATCTTCAATTAGCTTGGCCTGTTCTAGAACTTCATATAAGTGGGACATACAGTATGTTCTCTTTTGTGTGTAGCTTCTGTCTCATTGCATTGCATCCTTTTTTTGAGGTTCATCTATGTTATATGTAGCAGTTACCCATTCTTTTTTCTTACTGGATAGTATTGTATAAATATTCCAACATTTGTTTTTGCATTCTCTTTTGATAAACATTTGTTTTTGTTTGTTTTTTTTATCTGGGACAGTTATAAACCTTCTTATACAAGTCTTCTTTGGACATATGTTTTAATTTCTTTTGGGTAAATGTCTAGGTGAATTGCTAAGTCATGGGATAGAAATATACTTAACTTTATATGAAACTGCCAAATTTTTTTCCAAAAGTGGTTTTGCCAATGTAAATTTCCATCATCAATGTAGGAGAATTCCAGTTACTTCTCATCTTTGCCAACATTTGATATTACTGATCTTTCCAGTTCTAGCCATTAGGTGGCTATTTATTTTATTGCTTAAAAAAAAGCAAAAACATTTTCCTCAAATAACAAAATAAGGACTGGTCTTCAAAAGGTTTGCCCAAGCTTCATTGGTATATGTTAACACATGATTTTTATGCCCATTGTATGATTTTTAACTTAGAGGCACTCTTAAAAAATTAACAAGAGTTGAGCCTTACTATAACTTTTACATGTATCTTACGAAACCAATCTTTTTCTCTCCCATCAAATTTTGTCCTTATAATTGACCTGATGCCTTGAAGTAAATACTTTTCTTGGTTTTTCAACATTCTCCCACTTCCTGAAGATGGTCTATGTTTGATTGACTTGCCTTTCTAACTCCAGTGCCTAGTGCAGTGCTGAGAGCATAGCCAGTGTTCAGTAAGGCTGAGTACATTAAAAAAAGAAGCATTCTGGGAGTTCCCATTGTGGCTCAGCGGTAACAAACCCAACTAGTATCCATGAGGACTTAGGTCGAACCCTGGCATTGCTCAGTGGATTAAGGATCTGGCATTGTTGTGAGCTATGGTGTAGGATGCAGATGGGGCTCAGATGCCAAGCTGCTGTGGCTACAGCTCCGATTTGACCTCTAGCCCGGGAACTTCCATATTTTGCAGGTGTGGCCCTAAAAAGCCAAAAAAAAAAAAAAGGAAGAAGTATTCTGATACAAAGCATAAATATGAAAGACTAGAGTTACCCATCTCACTTTTAATAGAAAACCAATTTCAGATTTGTGCTTAAATCTTAATTTGACCCTAGTTACAAATTTGAGATAAGATAAAATCTTTTTCATCCTGTTTCTCATTTAGATTGAAAGAAATTTGCTTAAGAAATTAGTATTTGGAAAAAAAGTGTCCATATTCTAAACCACCAATTTTCCATCCACTAGGTTGTTTCAGGTGTGATAGCTCATACCTAAAAACACTTATGAGATGATTGTTTTTGTCTTTAGTAGCCCATATCACCCTGTTCTATAAAACCAAGAGGCCTGGCCTCCCAGCTATAATGTATTATACTAGAATATAAAATTGTCATGAGTCAAACTCAGTCTAAATGTAAGGAGAAGCACCTGTCTGCTACCTGCAGATCTGTGGTTAGCACTCAGGGACTCTGTTAAAGTTCTGCAAGAGTGTGTGTGTGTCTGTGTGTGCACACAAGTGTAAATTTATCAGGGAGGATGGTCCAGGGGTTTTTTTTGTTTGTTTGTTATTCTTGTTGTTTTTGTTTTTTGCCTTTTTTTCCCCAGGGCCGCACCTGCAAGATATGGAAGTTCCCAGGCTAGGGGCTGAATCAGAGCTGTAGCTGACGGCTTACACCACAGCCACAGCAACGTGGGATAACCAAGCCACATTTGCGACCTATACCACAGCTCATGGCAACACCAAATCCTTAAGCCACTGAGTGAGGCCATGGATCGGACCTGCATCTTCATGGATACTAGTTAAGTTCGTAACCCACTGAGCTACAAAACTTTGTTATTGAAGTATAGTTAATTTACAATGCTGTGTTAGTTACAAGTGTATGGTAAAGTGATTCCGTTATACACACACACATGCACAGATACACATAAATTCTTTTTCAGATTCTTTTCCATTATAGGTTATTATAAGATATTGAATATGGTTCCTTGTGCTATCCAGTAGATCCTTGTTGTTTACTTATTTTATAGATAGTACTATGTATCTGTTAATTCCAAAAATCCTAATTTATCTTTCCCGTACCCCCACTTTCCCCTTTGGTAACCACAGTTTTTTTTTTCTGGGTCTGTGAGTCTATTTCTGTTTTATAAATAAGTTAATTTGTATCTTTTTAAAAAGGCTCCACATATAAGTGATATCATCCTATATTTGTCTTTCTCTATCTGACTTACTTAGTGTGATAACCTCTAGGTCCATCCATGTTCTTGCAAAGGCATTCTTTCATTCTTTTTCATGGCTGAGTGATATTCCATTGTCTATATGTACCACTTCTTCTTTATCCATTCATCTGTAGATGGACATTTAGGTTGTTTCTATATCTTGACTATTGTGAATACTGCTGCTATGAACACATGGGTGCACACAGGTACTCTATTTTTCTAAATAGAGATTTCTCTGGATATATACCAGGAGTGGGATTGCTGGGTCATATGTAACTCTATTTTTCCTTTTTTAAGGAACCTCTATACTGCTCTCCACCAATTGAAAAGTTGGTCTAGTCCTCATGAGATTTTCAAAATACAAAAAATTATAGACTAGAGTTCATAGATTTAATATTATGGCTACATTAACTTGTCACTTATGTTAATCTGTGCATTACAGTTAGTTGACTCATTAAATGAAAGAATTACCTTGATTTTTCTTCTTCTGAGTGACCATTCAAGTGTTTGCCTGAATAGATCAAATCAAATTTCCTGGCATAATTCAGGTTCATCCCCAGACATCACGGACAAAGTGGGAAGAAATTACAGCAGGAGTTAAATCTCTGGGTCATGGAGAGAACAACAAAACTTCATCTCCCCAAGATTTACTGTTCTGTCTAGACTTCAGATCATACTGATTTTTCTAAGAGACCCCCAGGCTGCCTTTCGAAAGTTCCAATTGGCCCATCCAGATCATCTTTTTCTGTTTCATCGAGGAGTTAGGAAATGAGACAGTTGTGCTTTCCCATTTCATAGAGACTGGCCCCCCAAAGTTTCTAATCCATCAAAGAAAATAAATCCCAGTTTACTATGAATCTCTATTAGTCTATCTTAGTACCAAGATGAGACCAGACACCAGATGAGAACTCTAATTTCAGACCAGAGAGATAAGAGTCAAAAAAATCTGTAATTGCTACCCAGATTTAGGAAAGAGTACAAAGGGAAAGAAAAAGCCATTCTGTGGAATATCATCCTTTGGAAGAGTTTGGATTTGAGGGACTGAGTGGAGGCAAAGTCATTCTCAGATGTAAATGGAGGGGTGGTGGGTGGTTGAGAAAGGGAATGGAGGGTGACTCTGAGACATTTGCAGGAAGTACACTTTGTACCAACTTGAAAACAGTCACCTAGGGTTCATGACTCTCATTCCAAGCACAAGTCACATTTCCTTTATTGTTTATTGTTATTTCAGCTCACTTTATTATGTGTAGTAATGTAAGTCTTCTCATAGCAACACTGGAATGGAGGATTATGTTTTATGTGTTTAAATATAACATTACAACCTTTTGTCCTCCTCATTCTAGGCCTCCCTCCCATTGCTGGTCTTCATTTCAGAGGTGGGACTCCTAGTAAAAGAATGAGTGTGCAGAGTCACCTGGGATGGGATGGCTACACCAGTCATTTGGAAACTACATTTTACTTTATTGCCAACATCATTGAACATTTTGGAAGTGAGCCAACTTCATCTTTGGGGGCATTGAAAGAGCTGGCTGGGGTTTGTACCAGCTTCATCATGGTAGAATTTTCTAGTAAACAGTAAAGGTTTCTAACATGGATGTTGTCCACAAGAGTCCTAACATCTGAAGCATCATAAGAGGAAATTAATCCATTTTCCTTTCTCTGTCAATTCAAAGGTGCCTCCTTGGCCATCTACCGAGTTCTTGATGCAGCACGGTACCCATTTCACTTCCTTCCTGGAACTCTCCTCCTTTGCTGTCTCTCATCCTGAATTCTCTTGTCTCTTCTCAGTCTCTTGGGAGCTGATTCTTCTTTCTGGTTTCCCAGGACTTAGTTTTGTTCCTCTGCTTTTACTCTACATCCACTCTGTGTGTGTGTGTATGTGTGTAGGGGCTTCCAAATATTTCTGTATTTTATTTAAATAAACCACACACTCATAACTATTATATTTTATGAAACCATATATACCATCGTCCCTCAGTATCCATGGGGGATTGGTACCAGGAATGTGTGCATTTTCCCATATGCTTAATTTTTTATTTAATTTTTTATAGCAAAAAAGTAACAGACTCACAGATGTAGAGAACAAACTAGTGGTTACCAGTGAGGAGAGGGAAGTAGGGAGGGGACCAAGAGATACGTGTATAAAATAAATAAGCTACAGGAGTTCCTGTTGTGGCACGGCAAAAACAAATCTGACTAGGAACCATGAGGTTGCGGGTTCGATCCCTGGCCTCACTCAGTGGGTTAAGGATCCGGCGTTGCTGTGAACTGTGGTGTAGGTTGCAGATGCAGCTCAGATCTGGTGTTGCTGTGGCTGTGGTGTAGGTTGACAGCTGTAGCTCCAATTCGACCCTGAGCCTGGGGACCTCCCTGTGCCTCGGGTGCAGCCCTAAAAAGACAAAAACCACAAATAAATAAATAAGCTACAAGGACATATTGTACAACATGGATAATATAGCCAATATTTTATAATAACTATAAATGGAGTAGAACCTTGAAAAATTGTGAATCACTATGTTGTACCTCTGAAATTTATGTCATAGGTCAATTATACTTCAGTACAATCACTCTTTGAGAGACCTTTATTCCAAAATCAGCATCTATGTTCCCCACTCATTCAAACGCGGATCCTATACTAGTAGCCACTTATGAGAATGCTCCCTGTAAGGGATCCCACAGCTCCTCAAACTCAGAATGTCTAAAATAACACACAGCAACTTAAAACTATAATACTGTAACATTATGCATGTGTCGGTCTGCCAGGACAAAAAAAAAATGGAAAATATTCTGTTTAGTGTGGAGAATCAAGGCCCTTTGTGCTGTGTGAGTATAGGAGTTTATTAGTACACATTATTTATTTGGCAATATGCATCAACATTGAAAAGATTTTTTTTGTTTTTTGTTTTTTGTCTTTTTAGGGCCCTACGTGCAGCACATGGATGCTTCCAGGCTAGGGGTCAAGTCAGAGCTGCAGCTGCCAGCCTGCACCACAGCCACAGCAACGTTCTGCAACCTACACCACAGCTCCCGGAAAAGGTGGACTCTTAACCCACTCAGCGAGGGTGTGGATCGAACCCGAGTCCCCATAGATACTAGGCGGGTTTGTTACCACCGAGCCATGATGGGAGTTCCTAAAAGATATTTATTAAAATTGAAAAAATGTATTATTTGTCCTAACTCTTCTAAGAATTTAGCTTAGAGATAAATACACAAAAATGATTGCATGTAGGAATTTGAATTGCAGGAATATTTGTAGTTGCAAACAATAATTGCAGCAATAGGGAGGAAGGGTTGAGGAGGGATGGATTGGGAGTTTGGGATTAGCAGAGGCAAACTCACAGTAGGATGGATATACATCAAAGTCCTACTGTGTAGCACAAGGAACTATATTCAATATCCTGTGATAAACCATAATGGAAAAGGATATGAAAAAAAATGTAAACATAGGAGTTCCCCAAAAAAGAAAAACAAACAAAAAACCATAGGAGTTCCCATCGTGGCGCAGTGGTTAACGAATCTGACTAGGTACCATGAGGTTGCAGGTTCGATCCCTGGCCTTGCTCAGTGGGTTAAGGATCCAGCATTGCTGTGAGCTGTGGAGTAGGTTGCAGATGCAGCTCAGATCCCTCATGGCTGTGGCTGTAGCATAGGCTGGTGGCTACAGCTCTGATTAGACCCCTAGCCTGGGAACCTCCATATGCCACGGGTGTGGCTCTAAAAAGACAAAAGACAAACAAAAGAGCCAGATCATTCTACTCCTAGTAAAGACAAAAAGACAAAAAAAAAAAAAAAAAAAAAAAAAAAAAAAGAATGTAAACATATATGTATACCTGAATCACTTTGCTTACAGCAGAAATTAACACATTATAATTCAACCATACTTGAAAAAAATAAATTAAAAAAAAAAAGCATGGAAGTTGCCTGGTAGTCTAGTGGTTAAGGATCTGACATTATCACTGCTATAGCTCAGGTTCGATCCCAGGCCCAGAAACTTCTCCATGCTACAGGCTCAGCCAAAACAACAACAAAAACAAAACAAAGCAGCAACATCACCTTACCAAAGCAATCCCATTAAATACAGCCAAAATGCTGCTATTCTGGAAAGACTGGTTAAACATAGTATGTCAGTACAATGAAATACTATATAGCTTTTAAAAAGAATGAGGCATCTCTGGGAAGCTCTGTTTAAAAATATGCTATTCAAGGCAAATGTAGATAAGAATTGGTAGAGTATAATTGTGTCTGTGTAAAAGAAACTGTGAAGGAAGAACACACAAGAAGCAGCTAAGAGTCACTCTGGAGATTATGAGGTGGGCAAAAGGAGAAAGAGGATTTTACTTCTCAAAATCATATTGTTTTATTGGTTTTTATTTATTTTTATTATTTATTTATTTATTTATTTTTGCCTTTTCTAGGGCTGTTCCCACGGCATATGGAGGTTCCCAGGCTAGGGGTCTAATCAGAGCTGTAGCTGCCAGCCCACACCAGAGCCACAGCAATGCGGGATCCAAGCTGCTTCTTTGACCTACACCAAAGTTCACGGCAATGCAGGATCCTTAACCCACTGAGCAAGGCCAGAGATCGAACCCACAACCTCATGGTTCCTAGTCGATTCGTTAACCACTGAGCCACGACGACAGGAACTCCTGTTTTACGGGTTTATAAAATTTCTTTTTACTAGAGTTCCCATCGTGGCTCAGCAGTTAACAAACCTGACCAACTAGCATCATGAGGTTGCAGCTTCGATCCCTGGCCTCGCTCAGTGGTTAAGGATCCAGTGTTGCTGTGGCTATGGTGTACTCCTGTAGCTACAGCTCTGATTCAACCCCTAGACTGGGAACCTCCATATGCCTTGGGTGTGGCCCTAAAAAGCCCCCCCCCAAAATTTCTTTTTACTTCTGCACCTGTGGCATATGGATGTTCCCAGATTAGGGGCCAAATTGGAGCTGCAGCTGCAGGCCTACACCACAGCCACATTAGATCCGAGCCACATATGTGACCTACCGCACAGCTTTTGGCAATGCTGGATCCTTAACCCACTGAGTGAGGTCAGGAATTGAAGCCCCATCCTCATGGACTCTGTGTTGGTTCTTAACCCACTGGGCCACAACAGGAACTCTGTTTTGCTGATTTTTCTAAAACAATTTTATTGATAACATTCAAAAATGAAATAGTTTCTTTCTTTCTTACAAATCCATCTCCTGGTTTCCCCAACCTTGTCCACGTTACTCTCCTATGAATGTGGCTTGCAGGTTTGGAATCGGCCTTGATTCGTCTTTCATTTTTAACTTTGTGGTGGAATCTCCAAATCTCCGTCCTTCTCTTCAGTGTCTCTTTAGGGGAAGAGCTTCATCTTTTCCTCTCCAGTAGGGCTGCCTCTGTCCTGGTACTGATTCCTCACCACTTATGTCCTATGAGAATCTGGGCAAGTCACTTAATCACTCTTTCATTTCCGCATATGTAGAATGGAAATAATGACCCCTTATGCTAGAGAGGAGAGACTATTTTAGCCCTAGGCCAAACATCTAGCTGGGCAGGGACCCAGGGCCACCCACCAGCAGGCTGGCCACCTTGGATTCCCCCAGTCACATGGGGCTCTGACCTTGCCCATCAGAGGGCCCAGGACCCAGCCCCACCCACTCACCCTGGGACCCCTGAGGCCCCCCATAACCAGCCATCTGACCCAGCCTTGCCCATGGCCATGGGTGATGTGCCACAGCACTAATCATCAGGGGAATACAAATCAAAACACAAAGAGATACCACCTCACACCGGTCAGAATGGTTCTTATCAAAAAGACAACAAATAAAAAGTGTTGGCCAAGATCAGGAGAAAAGGGAACCCTCATGCGTTCTTGGTAGGAATGTAAATCGGTGCGGCCACTATTGAAAACGGCGTGGAGATTGCTCCAAAAATTGAAAATAGAACTATCACACAATCCAGATTCTACTCCTGGGAACTTATCAAAAGAAAATGAAAACACTAGTTTGAAAAGATAGATGCACTGTTAATTGCAGCATTATTTACAATAGCCCAAGATGGGGAAAAACCTAAGTGCCCATCCAGAATTGAGTGGATAAAGAAGATGTGGTATATACATACAATAGAATATTACCTAGTCATTCAAAAAGAGAAATCTTGCCATTGTGACAACCTAAGTCAGACAAATGTAATTACTGTATGATTTGACTTACTTGTGGAATCTAAAAAAGCAAAGCAAATGAACCAACACAACTAAACAGAAAGAATCATAGGTACAGAGAACAAACAAGTGTTTATAAAGGGAAGGGAATTGTAGGGAGGAGAGAAATAGGAGAGGGAGATAAGAGGTACAAATTTTCAGTTACACAGTAAATGAGTCACAGGTATGAAATGCACGGTGTGGGGAATAGAGTCAATAATTATGTAGCATTTTGTATGGTGACAGAGGGCAATTGGATGTTTCAGGGTGATCATTTTGAAATGTATAGAAATCTTAAATTACTATGTTGTGTATCAGGAACTAATATATAATTGTATGTCAATTATTCTTCAAAAACAACAAACAAACAAGCAAACTCATAGAAAAAGACAGATCTGTGATTACCCGAGGTGGGGGTGCAGAGGGAGAACTGGATGAAGGTAGTTAAAATGTATCGACTTCCATTTATAAGATAAATAAGTATTAGGAATGTAATGTCATGATTAATATAATGAACAGTGCTGTACATTATGCATGAAAGTTTTTAAAGAGATAAATCATGAGTTCTCATTGCAAGAAAAAAAATTTTTTCTGTTTCTTTTTGTTTGTTTGTTTTGGCTGTGCCTGAAGCATGTCGAAATTCCCAGGCCAGGGATCGAACATGTGCCACAGCAGTGACCTGAGCCACTGCAGTGATGATGCCAGATCCTTAACCGACTTAGTAACCAGGGAACTCCTTTTTCTATTTCTTTAATGTTGTATCTAAATGAGAGGATGAATGGTCACTAAACTTACTGTGATAATCAGTTCATGATGTATGTAAGTCCAATCATTATGTTGTTACAACATTAAACTTATACAGCTGTATGTCAATTACATCTCAATAAAACCAGAAGGAAAAAAAAAGATCTTGCTCTATCATATCTATCTCATGTTCTTTTCAATCTATTTCTGTACTGTCCTTCCCATGTTCATTTTCTGCTTTTATTTATTTTGGCTTAAAAATTACATATACTCATTGTTTTTTTTTTTTAAAGCATTGCAATTTATGAAAGCTTGCAGAATCAAAATGCAAGTCCCCTTCCACCCTGCCAATTTCACTTGTGAACAAAGTGAATCGAGAGATAGCAAAGATAGAATTTTTGAGTTTGTCAATAGATTTAGATAAGAAGGGAAACCATAATAACCTTATGCCTTTTGTGTCTGTGTCAATAGCACTGACCTTTGAAGATTTTTAAAGGGTTTCATGATTGTGACGCAAACATTCCATTTTTCCTCTGCATGCGCTCCTAGGACAGGCAGACATTGCTATTGCTATTGCCCAACAGAGGACCCAGTGGCCGAGAGCAGGAGAGTGAGGGAAGCCTTGTATGGGAGGTTCCCAGAACCAACTGATGATGCTTGGATGAAGGAGATACCATCTGGTGTCTCAGGTTTTTACGCCTTTCCCCATGTCCCCCTCACCAGGTGCTCCCCATTCTCGTATATGAGGCTTACCCACTGGACACAGCTCATTTCCCAGGAGCCTCTCTGCCCCCTGAGCCCCAGGCACAACCATTTCTAGGTATGTCCATCAGAGCCTCCCTGCTCATCTTGCCAAAATCCCCCACAGGACTTTGTGAATAAAGACTGTTCTTACATTTTGGTTATTGGGCTGCATTGGCCATTGATTTATGCCCACATTAAGAAGTGTATTATGGGGGGATTCCCTGGTGGTCTAGTCATTAGAACTCGGTGCTCTTGTCGCTGCAGCCCAGGGTTCAATCCCTGATCTGGGAACTAAGATCCCATATCAACCCACTGTAAGCCACAGCCAAAAAAAAAAAAAAAAAAAAAAGTGTATCATTGTACAGGATAATATAGGCATATCATTTAAAATTGATTAGATGGGGTGCCGTGGTCATTTCTTTAAAAAAAAGTGTTTAGCATGAGGCATTTAGTTACAAATATAACCCTGCTCTTGCAGCATTGTTCCTGTGAGAAAATCAGATTTGAGTCACAACCTGCTCATTTATTATACCTTTTTGGGTAATGCAAGCCATTGTAAGTTTAAGAACTGCTTCTTCTGGTATTATTAATGTTTATAATCATTGGATGTTTTTAAAGTCCATTATGAAGCAATTGAATAGGCAAGTACTGCCAACTTTACTGTATTCTTCACCATGTAATCAACATGTTAGAAACTAAGAGGGAAAGAACTCATAAATCACGGGCAAGTGGGTGTGAAAAGGAAGGAAAAAATGACTTCCATTATTGAAGAAGGAGGTATTTTCTTGCCAAAATTCACTAGTAATTGACTGCTGCATTGCTCTAGGTCTAAAAATGGGAAACAGGCTTCTTTTTGACTTGTCTCTTTTGTTCCAGTAACATCAAAATCTGTTTTGCTGTTGCATCTTTCTGATCCAAGGTAACCCAGCATGTAACCCAGCCGTGATCAGAGGACAGGATGTTGTGAACCTTGGGACTGTGTCGTTCAAATATTCATTGTTTTACATTTAGCTTAAATTCGTTATCAACCCCACATGTCATCTTCTCCTTCTTTGAACGTTTATAGAGCCTTGGGAAAAAACCCCTCCAAATTGTGTTCAGTCCCAGTGGCTTGGCTTCATTCTTGAACACAGGGTTGTTATAAATAAAGTTTTGACTATGTGGTCTCTTTTCCAGAGCATGTTATTTAGATATTAAGTGGGAAGTTCCTGCTATGGCCCAATGGGATCTTTGGTGTCTCAGGAGCTCTGGGACACAGGTGCGATGCCTGACTTTTATAGGTGTCACAACTTCAGCTCAGATCTGATCCCAGGCCCGGGAACACCCTATGCTGCAGGGCAGCCAGAAAAGAACAGGAAAAAAAAAAATTTTCAGTGAGACCAGCAATGAAGGCTAAGATCCTTTTGTTAACCCTTTTCTGCCTGCAAATGTTCATTTTTGTGCTTATGCCGTCTTTCCCGTTGAGAAAACTCATTTTCTGATATTTAAGTTTTTAGACATTTTTCCCCTGTGTCTGTAAAGGGAAAAGTTTGACAGAAATCATCTCACAGTTTCCCCCACCCCTTTGGCTGCACCTGAGACATATGGAAGTTCCCAGGCCAGGGATCAAATCTGAGCTGCAGCTGTGACCTATGCCACAGCTTCAGCAATGCCTGATCCTTAACCCACGGGGTCAAAGCAAGAGCTCCCAGCATCTCACGCTTGATGAAATTTTCTGATAACTTTGCTGTGATTTGTCTCTTATCATTCATCCATTCGGCATTGACTGCCCAAAATGTGTCTTCACATCAACATTTTCCCTAATCCTATAAAATTCAATGTTTTATTTCATTTATGACTTTGAGAATAAAACAGTTTTAAAATTCAAAAGAAATTATGTAAACAATTACTCTTATCTATGTTCTTTTGTGGTTTTTTGGTTAAATCTAAAGGATTAGTGATAGATGATTTTCCTTGACAAAAATTTATGCCCCTTAGAGAGCCAGGGAATTATCTTCCTTTCATTTTTCCTGCTGAGGAGACTTCAGATGTGGTGGTGAGTTATTGAGGATCATGGGGATACAGGCAACCCCTCTAGGAAACTAGAACAAGATGGACTCTGTACCAATCCCAATAAGACAGCCTTATTTTGTGTGGAATTATGCTGCCTTCTATTATAGTTCTATAGCTTTTCCAGGTTAAAAAAGTTTGATTCATTAATCTACAATGCTCAAGGCTTCTTAAAAAAAATTTATGGTTGGAGTTTCAGCTAATAAGGAGTCTGTGTTACAACTAGAATTAATGTTAAAATTAGTGTATATTTCCCACCACCTCCCAGCAATTTTTTTTTTCTTCCGCCATGGCTCCAATTTTAAATCATCTCTCTCTCATTGTCCCTGTAGTGCATCTGAACTTGTAAAATCCTGTATTCCCCCTTCTTGTTTGGGAAAATGCTATATAGTTACTAAAGCTGAGAGCTCTTGCCTGCAAATAACAGAAACCCCAAGTCAAACAGATTTTTTTTTTTTGTCTTTTTAGGGCTGCACCTGTGGCATGTGAAGGTCCCCAGGCTAAGGGTCTAATCAGAAGCTGCAGCTGCTGGCCTATGCCACAGCCACAGCAACATTGGATCCAAACTGCATCTGCAAACTGCACCACAGTTCACAGCAGTGTGGGATCCTTAACCTACTGAGCAAGGCCAAGGATCAAACCTGCATCCTCATGGGTGCTAGTTGATTCGTTTCTGCTGAGCCATGACAGAAACTCCCAAATAGATTTTAACATGAAGAAAAAGTAATGGCTCATGCAATTGAAACATTCGGATGTAGGTTTCAGGTAGGGTTTGATCTTGCTTCATTTCTTTGAGACTATCTTGGCTCTGAAGTCTTCAGAAATCTCAATCATCATGCTAGATTTTCCTCATGAGAACTGTGGTAGATGCTAATCGATTCTGGGAGAATGTTCAGCTCAATCCATGATAGCCCAGCTATGGCTACTTTTCCAAGACTCCTTGCAGCTGGGTGTGAACACATGACCAGATATGGACAATAGGATGTGAGCAGCAGGGTTGTATGGGATTTCTGAGTCTTGCTTTAAAAGGTTGGATGTAGGGAGCCTCTTTCCACCCTTATCCTCCTTCCCAATGGAATGATTTTGGGACATGGTAATGAGTCATCTTGAATCATACAGATGAAGGCAAAAGTTTTGAGATAAAAACCATCCCACAGATTAAGACAGAACAGGAGTTCCCTTGTGGTGCAGTGGGTTAAGGATCTGTAGTCACTGCCACTGCTTGGGTGGCTGCTGTGGTGTGGAAGATTTGATCCCTAGCCTGGGAACTTCCACATGCCATGAGCATGGCCAAATAAATAAAAAAAACAAGACTAAAGGATTCTGGATCTCAGACTAGAACTGCCATGATAGTCTTGAACTGTGCCTTAACCACAATGTGGGAAAGAAACACTCATATTTTGTTTAAACCACTATTGTTTAGAGCAGACATTTAGGACCCCTGGGGTCCCTGAGACCATTTTATTGGATCCCTGGCATTTGTGATAACACTGTTGTAGGCTGAATAATGATCCCCTAGACATGTCAACATTCTAATTCCTAGAACTGGTGGATATATTCCCTATATGGCAAAAGGGACATTGCAGGAATTCCCTGGATGCTCAGTGGGTTCAAAATCCAGCATGATTACTACTGTGGTGCTGGTTTGATCCCTGGCTCAGGAACTTCCACATGCTGCAGGTGTGGCAAAAAAAGAAAAGGACTTTTCAAATGTGATTAGGTTAAGGAATTGAGATGAGAAGATTACTTTGGATTATCCAGGTGAGACTGATATAATCACTGAGGAAACAAGAGAGCAGCGTTCGGTCCGTCCGAGGAGAAGCTGTGAGGACACAACCTTTCTGGCTTTGAAGATGGGAGGAGGGAGTTACAAGCCCCCATGCCAAGGAATGTGGACAACCTCTAGCGGCTGGCAAGGCAAGGAAATGGGTCCCCTCTAGAGCCTCAAGAAGGAGCCATCTCTGATGACACCAGGTCTTTAGCCCAGTGAAACTGATGTTGGACTTCCGACCTCAGACATAAGGTACAGTTTGTACTGTTTTAAGTAGCTAAGTTTATGTTGATTTGCTACAAAAACAACTGGAAACCAATACAAATACATTATCATTGTTTGCTTTTATCCCAAGCATACAGTGGAGTTTTCTGGAGATCAGATGATGTGTTATCAGGGCAGATGGAATACATCAGCCAACAGAATCCAGCTGTCTTTTATGAAGCTGAATACTAAAGAGGTTTCCAAAAATATGAAAACAATGCCACTCTTCTTACTAATTTTTTTGTTTTGTTTTGGAAAATTTAGGGTTTTTTTTTTTTCCTTCTTTTTTTTAGGGCCACACGTGTGGCATATGGAAGTTCCAGGGCTAGGGAGTCGAACCAGCTGCAGCTGCTGGCCTGCACCATAGCCATGGCAACACAGGATCCTTAACCCACTGAGTGAGGCCAGAGATCAAACCCACATCCTCATAGATCCTAGTTAGGTTCATTACTGCTGAGCCGCCATGTGAACTCCCAGAAAATTTGGGCTTTTTTTTTGTTGTTGTTGTTAAAGCTATGTTCTTTATATCAATCTGGACAAAGTCTTTTTATTGCCATTTGAAATGAGTTAATAGTTTTCAGATTCTCAGTTTTAATTTCTGATATAGTATATATTGATAATTATAACCCACATAAATAAAAGCTTTGTGGCCCTCCATCATTTTTTATAAGAGTGCAAAATGGTCCTTAAGCCATGAAATTTTGAGAACCACCAAGGCATCCTAAGAAATCTAGTATCAAAATTGGCTGCTGCCATTTTAAGTCGCAAGCTTAGTCCCCATACTATACAAAGGAAAGAGAGAGCTTTTCCCCAAAAACATTACATAGAAGCCCCAGCTTTTATTCTGATTGAACCACTTTAGTATCTTTGCCTCCTCTTGGACCAATCATGCTGACAAGGGGCCGGATTACCCTGCAGTAATCAAAACCCAGGCCTGGAGCTGAACCTGGGCTCAGTCTCCCTTAACCTGAGTGGTTGCTACCCAGTGGGAGAAAGGACAAGCGGATGCTGGGAAGTCAGCCAACATCATCCATCATGGTTCCCATAGAGAATAATCATGATGATGACAGCAAACATGCAGCACATCCTGCCAGGCTCAGCTCTAAGCCCTCAATTCTCACAGCCACTCAGTGAGGAAGGTACTATTATTATCACTTACTATAACATGTGATAAACCCTCTGCCCCCACTTCAGCCCAGAAACACGCTTGAAGAGTATGAACGTGTTTCGCTTTGTTGAGATTTTGACTGAAGCTTTACCATGAGCATATTCCAGCAATAAAGTGTAATGGTTTAGAAGACAGGCTATGGGGTTGGACAAATTTACTTACACTATGCTCAGATTTTGACTGATAAAGAGAATTTTTTTAACTTATAACCTATATGATAGCCTTGATAATATCTCATGCTATTTGTTAGTGGGGGAAATTCTATTTTAGTCTAATTAAATAGTCTCTTTAGGTTACATGTTCTGTGAGATTTCTGGGCCCTTCCCCCAGGTAGTGCTATGTGTTTTGGGGGACTGGGTGTGGAGGAGTGTGATGGGGTGTCTGTGGTGGGGAACGGTGAGATCCTCAGAGCCACAGCCTGGACTGACCATTGCCAGTGGTGGCTGGGCCAGCCTCCGGAAATTCCTCCAGGGTCTGCAGCTGAGGTTGGGCAGAGGTCTCTTTCTGCTTGGGTAGGGGTCCTTTCCACACCAGCACCTCGACTCTACCTTGGTCTTCTCTGGGTCTGAGGATTCTTTGGGTACCAACATTTGCGGCAAATTCCTCAATCAAGTCTCTAAACTCTTGTCCATAAGATACACCCCTCTCCTCCAGATCAGATATCTCCCATGAGAACTGATGAGGCCATCTTTCTGCCCCACCAGGCTGCCTTCTGAATTGGCCTCAACATGGTGGCCTCCGTGTTGGTGCAGGGCCCTTCACGGGCCGTTCCTGTCCAGAGTCCTCAGCAGAGAGCAGGGCAGAAATTCCCCAAGTTTAGACTTTGTTTTCACCTTCTCTACCCATACTCCTCTCAAGGGCATGGGCCCAGAGAGGGAAGACTGGGACACAGCTCTCTCCCTGCCTCTCTCACTCTGCCCTTCTCTCCACAGGCCAGTGAGAGGAGAGAGATGCTTCTGTTTTATGACACATTTCTTCTGTAAAAGTCTATGATCAGGTCTTCCAGATATGGTTCTTGATAAAGGAAGAGAGAAGAGAATTTAGAAAAGTCCTTTTCACTATTGAAAAAGCCTGATTTTCAAGCCTATTGTCTTGCTAAGGAATTGAAAGTCTGATTTTGGATGTTAGAAGCTGAATATTAACTCTTATCTGTTCCTCTCTTAGGCTTTCCAGTTATAACCATCCAAAACTTACATTCTCACCTGTTACATTTCTGTCCCAGGATTCCTTAGGTGCTCCAGGGGGAAGGTTGAATACATCAGAGAGAAAAGTATACAACATGAAAATAGGTATGTGGGGAAAAAAAGGGCACACTCATTCACTTAATAAGGTTCCCCCGTGACACGGACACAACTAGCTTAGAATCCTGGCTCTGTTACCTATAAGTTTTCTACCCATGAGTAGGTTAGTCTCTCTAAGTTTTGGCTTCTTTATTTATTGTGCAGAGAAAAACAATAGGTATCTGGCTTACAGATTTCTTATGAGGGCAAAATGAGGTGATTTGCATAAAGCACTTAGTAGAGTGCCTGCCACATACGACATGTTCATAATTGTCATTATACTATTACTGCATATGTTTAGCACATGCCTGTCAATCCCATTTGAATACTCCCCCAATAGACCCTTGCCCTGTGAACATACATGTTGATGATTCTCTATATATTGTTCTTGAATTTGCCATTTAGTCTCTGCTCGGGCTTATGTTGAACTAAACGGTTACTGTGGAAAAACATTACTCAGTGACTTGTTAAGGCACTTTGCCAAGCACATTGCTTCCTAACAGCTCCTTCCAGGTCTTACAGACTGCAAAATAAGATCTCTGCATCTTCAGGGACATCTTTATCAGCTGGAGGTGGTCCTTCTTTTCTTTAAGCTGCGGAGAAGCTAGATTGGAAAGAAAAGAAGGAAGGAGGAGTTCCCTTGTGGCATAGCAGGTTAAGGACCCAGTGTAATCACTGCAGTGGTTCAAGTCACTGCTATGGCATGGGTTCAGTACCTGCCCCAGGAACTTCCATATGCTGCTGGCATGGCCAAAAAGAAAAAAAAAAAAAAGAGGAAGGCAGGAAAGGAGGGAGGGAAGGCGAGGAGAGAAGAAGGAAGAAGACAAGGAGGGAAACCAAGCAGCAGCCATCTATTATAATCTTTGATTCTAGCTTGGCTGACAAGCATGAAGGCTGTAACCCTTAGGCGAAAACATCCTTCTGCACATAATGGGAAGGCAGGCTGGTTATTGTGGGCATCTTCAGTGGACAATTTTGATTTTTCCATAAGGTATTCAATGAACAGGTTTCCCAAGCTCCTGTAAACAGGCATAAATTGTGATTCTGTGACTCAGACCTGTTTTGTAGCCCTAAGAAAAGTGCTTTAGTGGCATCGCTGTATACCCATAAGGAGGTGTTGTGAGCAAGCACCTGTACCAGAGCTCGGCACATTTTTTCTGCAAAGGAAAAGAAATAAGTACGTTAGGCTGTGTGGACTGTAGAGTGTCTATTACAAGTGCTCAGCTCTGCTGTGGGAGCTGAAAGAGGCTATAGACAACAAGGAAACGAACAAGCGTGGCCGTGTGCCCATAAAACTGTGATGAGTATGACCTTCGAATTTCATGTAATTCTCACTTGTCACGAAATGGTCTCCTCTGATTTTTTTTTTTCCCTCAACTATTTAAAAATGTGGGCTGAACAAAACGGAAGTGTGTGGATGTAGCCCCTGGGGCTGTAGTTTGCTGACTGCTGATGTGTGCATTGGAAGTACCAGAACACTCAGAGATCTTTCTACCTGCTTCTGCCAAAAAACTGATAATTCCACTGTGGATATCTGAGTCCTTTAGCTTAGGGTTTGTTTGTTTTTTGTTTTTTCATTTTTCTTTTTTCTTTTTCTTTTTTAAAAAGAAGATACCAATTTCCCCTGGGGAGGCAACATTTCTGGTGGTTGTCAGCCTTTACCTGTGCCTTTTAATAAATTTCTGATTCTTGGTAGATTTTTTTAAATTTATTTTTTATTGTTATTCCCCCTACCACACTTTTTTTTTTCCCCCACTGTACAGCATGGGGACCCAGTGACACATATATGTATACATAATTTTTTCTCGCATTGTCATGTTGTATTATAAGTATCTAGATATGGACTTGGAGAATAGACTTGTGGTTGTCCGGCGGGGGTGGGGGGTGGTGTAGAGGAGGAGGGAGTGGAAGAGATTGGGAGTTTGGGGTTAACGGATGCAAACTATTGCTCTTGGAACGGATTAACAGTGAGATCCTGCTGTGTAGCACTGATTCTGGGTAGATTTTGACAGAGAGAACATAGGAGACCCTAAGTCTTCTCAGGAGGAAAGAGTGCCATAGAGTGTGGATAAGAGGAAAATCTGGATTGGGGGGAATTTGATGGCATGAAAGACGAGCTCCTCTTGTTCAAAATTTGGCCGGGCATCAGGGCTGCTTGGATAGACTTTAGAGAAGGATCGGTCAAGTATGGAAACTCCAAAGGCAATGTCAGTAAAAGACTTAACACCAAAAAAGAATGTAATTAGCTCACACAAAATACATTAATAAAATTAACTGGGTTAGGTTGGCCCTGGCAAATGGGCACACAAAATTAAGCATCACTGTGCTTAACAGTTTGGAGGAGTAATGATCAGATATTTTGTAGACTGTTCCTCCGCTGGGATGTGGTTGATGTTTTCTCATGATTACAGTGAGGTTTTGTATTTTTAGAGTGGAGTACATTTTATTGGCCAATGGACTGAGGTGGTAACTGTGGCTAGGTTTTTTGAAAATAGGTTCCTTAGAAATACTATCTTGGTTCAGTCCTGGAATAGCCAGGACACTCCTGCTATGGCTTACCATTTATTTGTATTCTGCTGGAATGTTCAGCTTGACCTCTTGATTACTATCATTATATAAACTTTAAAAAAGATGACATTGGCATTAAAAAGAATTGCAGGAGTTCCTGTTGTGGAACAGTGGAAACGAATCCCACTAGGAACCATGAGGTTGCGGGTTTGATCCCTGGCTTCGCTCAGTGGGTTAAGGATCCCGCCTTGCCATGAGCTGTGGTGTAGGTTTGTAGATGCGGCTTGGATCTGGTGTTGCTGTAGCTGTGATGTAGGCCAGCAGCTGTAGCTCCAATTGGACCCCTAGCCTGGGAACCTCCATGTGCTATAGGTGCTGCCCTTAAAAAAAAGAAAAGAAAAAAAAGAATTGCAAACCTAGTACAGAAGAACCTACACAACCTTCACTCAACTTTCTCTAAAGTTAACATCCTCCATGATGGTAGTCCAATCACCCAAACTAAGAAATTGACGTTAGTCCAATGCTATTTGGATTTCACCAGCTTTTCTGCTATTATTGTTCTGGGATCCAATCGGGATGGTATCCATTTAGTCGTCACGTCTTCTTCTTTGTTTCAATTTGTGGCAGCTACTCAGTCTTTCTTTGTTTTTCGTGACCTTGAGACTTTTGGAGAGTTTTGGTCAGTTATTTTGTAGAACATCCCTCAGTTTGGCTTGTCTGACACTGTGTGATACTATGCTTGGATTGAGGTTATGCATTGTTGGAGGGAATACCACAAAGTGACATCTCTTCTTAGTGTATCATATCGGGGTACATGACATAGACATGTCTTATTGCTGGTGACAGAAACCTTGATCACAAGGTTAAGGTGGTATCTCCCAGGTTTCTCTCTTGTATTATTTACTATTTAGTTACTATTTTGCTTTTGAAATTTTTTTTCTTTTAAATACACCTGAAATTTTACTTAAATAAAGGAAGCTTGAGAGAAGATGGAGTTTTAATCTTAGAGAAAATCAGAAAATCCTGATTTGCCTTTGTTATTAATAATTTTCTGTTGATGGGATTGGGAAGGAGATACTATGAGACAGCAGATATTTTGTCTCTTCTTAAACTTGCCCTCATTAACTTTAGTATTGATTTGTGAATCTCACCTACAGCATTTATTACTCTAGTGTGCTAATATTGTGATTTTCTATTCATCTTTTTTCTTCTATAATTATTCATTAAAATCTACTGTAAGGAAGAGTTAGTCCTCCATTTATTCATTTATGCAAGTGTTAATTTATATCAATATAGATTCATATGATTTTATTTTATTGTTTAGGTTATATACTGATTATTTTAAACACTTTCCTATTGTAATTTTCAAATGGAGGATTTCAGTGAGTCTTAGAGGAGATATTGTGATTTTTTTTTTCATTCATTATTACCCATCTTAATGTTCTTTAAAAGAGCCAAGTAAAATTGAGAGCTCTGAAAAGTAAGGAGTAGACCGTCTAGTGAAGTAGTTTTAATTTTTTGTTTTTTGTGGGTTTTTTTCATTTTCAGGGCTGTACCCAAGGCATATGGAAGTTCCCAAGCTAGGGATCAAATCGGAGCTGCAGCTGCCAGCCTACACCACAGCCACCGCAACACGGGATCCAAGCCATGTCTTCAACCTACACTGCTGCTCATGGCAACAGTGGATCCCCAACCTACTGAGTGAGGCCAGGGATTGGCCTGCGTCCTCACGGATACTAGTCGGATTCGTTTCTGCTGAGCCATGACAGCAACTCCTAGTGAAGTGATTTTAAGAGCAGGGCTCTGGAATCACACTGCCTGGATTCCAATCTAGACTGTTCTCTGTGACCTTGAGCAAGGTACTTACACTGTCTACACCACCTTCCTCACTTGTAAAATGAGCCTGCATGGAAAACACACTTAGGATTACCAAAGGGAAAGGGGAGGGGACAAATTAGGAATTTGGGATTAAAATATACATACTCTATATATAAAATAGATAACCAACAAGGACCTGCTATACAGCACAGGGTACTCGACTGAATATCTTGTAATAAATAACCTACAGTGGAAAAGGATATAAAAAAGAATACATATACATATATATGTATATATTATGTATAATTGAATCACTTTGCTGTACACTTGAAACTAACACAACATTGTAAATCAACTACATTTCAATAAAAATATATAAACAAAACAAAAATAAAATAAAACGAGCCTGTAAGCAATACCTACCTAAAAGGATATTTGAAAGGGTAAAACCAGATACTATATGGAAAATGTTTAGTGTAGTGCCTGAGTACATAATAAGTGCTCATAAATGTGAGTTTATACTCTTAAGAATCAATAGCTGTCAAAAGTTTAAAAAAATTAAAAAGAGAATAAATAGCTGAAGGTTAACCCTTTGTTGTGACTGAACCAGAAATAATGATTTAAGGGATTACCAGAAATCATGTCTTAGATTGGTCCCACATCTTGCTTATTCTCTGTTGTCTTTATGTAAATACCAGACTGAGCATTTGTCCTAAGTATTATTCTTAAAATTTTGCTGAGCTAGACCTGACCTTGAGCAGTTGAGAAAACTAGAGACTCAGAAACAAGCCAGCATTTGTCTTCAGTGCCCTGCCCTCCTCTATAGCACTTCCTCTTCCTTGCAGCCCCTCAAGCCCTTGAGCAATGAAACTTGTGTATTTGGTAACAGAAGCAGACTTATTACCTTTTCTGGCTTCCCCATTCCTTGTCAGTTTGGAATATTATGCTGTCATTCCGTTTTCCACTCAACAAATTCGTACATGGACCAGCCTCTGTGTTCAATCCCTTAACTCTTTCCTGAGATTATTCGTGTGTCATTTTATGATGTCGTTGTTTCTCAATATAGCTAGAAATTTGGAGGTTCCCAAAGAAAACATTTCCGTTAAAGTCCTTTTGCTAACATAAATACAGCTTTTCCTTGTGTTCCACATGAAATGCCCCAAGAATAATATTTTCTTCATAAAATATAGAAGGAAGGCACCAATAGGACTATCCCTTCAGCTGACTCTACCCAGAAGTCTGCTCAATTGACTTTTTAAAAATTGAGGTGGGAGTTCCCTGGCTTGGCAGTTAAAGGATCTGGTGTTGTCACTGCTGTGGCATGGGTTCAATCTCTGGCCTAGGAACTTCCCCATGCCACAGGTGTGGCCAAAAAAAAATTGAGGTGAAATTCGTGTAAAATGAAAGCAAACATTTAAAAAAATTTTTTAATTGTAATCAGTTGTTATTTCCCCAATATGTTTTTTTTTCTATTGTACAGAATGGTGACTCAGTTACATATATATGTATACATTCTTTTTTTCTCACCTTATCATGCTCCATGATAAGTGACTAGACATACTTGCTAGTGCTACACAGCAGGATCTCATTGCTAATCCATTCCAAAAACAATCATTTTAAAGCATTCTAATTTGATGGCACTTAGTATACTCACAATATTGCATAACCATCATTTCTATCTAGTTCCAAAAACATTTTCATCACTCCCAAAGGAGGCCCCCATACCCCTTAAGAATTCTCTTCCTGCTCCCCACTGAAAACCACAAAGTCTGCTTTTTGTCTCTATGGACTTAGCAGTCCTAGACATTTCATATAACTGGAATCATATGATCTATGACTTTGTATGTGTGGCTTCTTTCATTTGCACAGTGTTTTTAAGGTTCATTCATGTTGTAGCATGTATTTAGTTCTTCATCCCTTTTTATGGCTGAATAATATTCCATTGTGTGGATAGACCACAATTTGCTTATCCATTCATGTGTCAATGGACATTTGGGTTGTTTCTGCATTTGGGCAATTGTGAATGGTGCTACTATGAACATTCCTGTGCAAGTATTTTTTTTGGATACCTGTTCTCAATTATTTTTGTTATTTCCCAAGAGTAGAATTGCTGCTTTATACTCTAATTCTATGTTTAAATTCTTGGGGACCTGCCAAAATCTTTTTTTTTTTTTTTTTTGCGGCAGATAAACCATTTTACATTCCCACCAGAAATCTTGTGTTCCAATGTCTCCACATTCTCAACAAGTTTTTTTCTTTAGTTGTTGTTAGAACATTCCTAGTATGTATGAAGTGCTCATTGTCATTTTGATTTGTATCTCCCTTATGTTTAATGATGTTGAGTATCTTTTCATATTCTTACTGACCATTTGTATATTTTTTGAGGAATATCTGTTAAAATCCTTTGTCCATTTTCAAGTGGATTGTTTGCCCTTTTGTTGTTGGAATTGTAAGAGTTCTTTATATATCCCGGATACTAGACTCTTATCAGATACGCATTTTTCCTCATTCTTCAGGTTGCCTTTTAACTCTCCTGATAGTATCCATGATGCACTAAAGTTTCTAATTTGCTGAAGTTCAATTTATCTATTTTTTCTTTTGTTGTTTATGCCTTTAATGTCACATCTAAGAATCCATTGCCAAATTCAAAGATCTCCCCATACATTTTCTTCTATGAGTTTATACTTTTAGTTGTTACACTTAGATCTTTGATCCATTTTGTGTAATTTTTTAATATGTGTAAAGTAAGAGTCCAACTTCATTTTCTTGCCTATGGATATCCAGTTGTCCCAGCACCTTTTGTTGAAAAGACTATTCTTTCCCCATTGCAAGATCTCAAAACCCTTGCCAAACTTAGATGGATTATCTGTTAACTCCTATACTTTTTCTACCAATACCGAATCAGAAGGTCATGTGAAACTCTATTTTTTTAAAAAAAGGCATTTCTGATAGGACATGTAAAGCCTATCTATTCCACTTCCCAAATGTATCTCCAATCTGTGCACATCTCTCCATAGTGGCTGCTACCAGTTTAGTCCAAGTCTGCAGCAACTCTCACTGGACCCTTGCAGTGGCCTCCCCACCGGTCTTACTTTCCTTTCTCAACCATTCGGATCAGTCTCCAAAGCAGTAGATAGAGGCATCTTCTACAATTAAAATATGGTCATGTCATCACTGGCCTTAAATTCTTATGTCTCAAGGACAAAATTCAAAATCTTTAATATGATCCCAAAGCCTGTATGATCTACCCTGATATTATCTCCATCTCCCACCCCTTTGTCTCTAGATCATTACTTTCCCGACTCTCTGGACTTCTTTTTGTATTTTGAACTCACCAAGCTCTTTTTTTTTTTTTTTTTTTTTTTTTTTTTTGGTCTTTTTGTCTTTCTAGGGCTGCACTTGCGGCATATGGCGGTTCCCAGGCTAGGAGTCTAATGGGAGCTGTAGCTGCTGGTCTACACACAGCAACGTGGGATCTGAGCCATGTTTGCAACCTACACCACTGCTCAGGGCAACGCCGGATCTTTAACCCAGTGAGCAAGGCCAGGGATGGAATCCGCAACCTCCTGGTTCCTAGTTGGATTTGTTAACCACTGAGCCACGACGGGAACTCCCACCAAGCTCTTTACTGCATGAAATCTTGTGCATATATTGTTCCCTCTGCCTGGAATAATAATCCTCCCTACCCCTCACTTTCTAGTTATTCATCCTTCAGATCTCAGCTTACAATGTTACTTCCACACACAAGCAATTGCTAATCTGCACTGCTTTGTTATTCTCATCAGTCCTTGCTCTATTCTTTCCTAACTCTGATCACATTCTGCAATTATATATTTAAAAATATCTGCCCCCTTTTTAAGTTCCTGATCCCTCCACTAGAATGTAAGCTCTATGAGAGCAGAGCCATGTTTGTTTTGTGTTGTTATTGTATTTCCTGTGCTTAATAATCACTAAATACTTTGATGAATGAATAACAGCCAATATCTGCAAGATGAGAATGTTTGGAGTTCCCACTGTGGCACAGCAGGTTAAGGACCTGGCGTCTCTGTAGCAGCTTGGGTTGCTGCTAAGGCACTGGTTGGATTCTCGGCCAGGAATAGTAGGTTAGCGATCTTGCATTGCCACAGCTGTGGTATGGGTTACAGCTATGGCTCTGATTCAGTCCCTGGCCTGGGAATTTCCACATGCCTCAGGTGTGGCCAAAAAAAAAATTTTTTTTTAAGAGATACAAATGTTTAATTCCATTTATTCCTCAATCAGCCATTAAACATATTTTGAATGCCTATTAGTGCTAAGTGCTGGGAATAAAAAAAGAGTAAAACAGATCCTGCACCCTTCCTGAAGTCCCAAGCTATTGGGACAGTATACTGGCCTGAATGTTGGCCCCCAACATATTAGACCCATATCCCTCAACCTGTAGATGTTAGCTTATTTAGTAAAAGGGTCTTTGCAGAGGTGATTAAGAATCTTGGGATGGGGAGATTACCCTGGATTGTCCAGGTGGGCACTAAATGTCATCACATGTATCCTTATAAAAGGGTGAGAGGGGGAAATTTGACAACACATACGGAGGAGAAGGTGATGGCAGAGATTGAAGGTGGAGACAGAGCCTGGAGGCAGTGGCCACAAGCCGAGGAATGCCAGCAGTCCCCAGAAGGTAGAAGAGGCAAGGAACAAATTCTTCTCTAGACCCTCTCTAGAGAGTGTGGCCCAGGCAGTACCTTATTTTAGCCTAGTGATACCCACTTTGGACTTCTGCCCCCATGAACTGTAAGAGAATACATTTCTGTTGTTTGAAGCCATTCAGTCTGTGGTAACTTGTTACAGCAGACGCAGGAAACTCATACAGATAGTGATACAACTAAATAAATCCTTACAAAACAACATCTTATGTGAAGATAAGAATCCAAGGGGGAGTTCCCATCGTGGCTCAGTGGAAATGAATCTCACTAGCATCCTTGAAGATGCAGGTTGGATCCCTGGCCACGCTCAGTGGGATAAGGATCTGGTGTTGCCGTGAGCTGTGGTGCAGGTCGCAGATGGGGCTCGGATACCACGTTGCTGTTGCTGTGGGCAGGCCAGTAACTGCAGCTCTGATTCAACCCCTAGACTGGGAACCTCTATATGCTGTGGGTGCAGCCCTTAAAAGACAAAAAAAAAAAAAAAAAAAAAAAAAAAAAATCCAGGTGGTGTATGTTTGCAGGGAAAAGCGCTATCTGAGAGATATCTGGGAAGATGTCCCAGAGGAGGAGACATTGAGCTGGGTTTTAAAAGATAAGCAAGCATTTTCCAGGCAGTGCTAGGGCTGGAGTGTAGGAGGTCGTTCTTGGCGGAACTGCTGTGTGTAAAGACATGAGGATGCACAGAACCTGGTGTTGTCAGGAAGCGGGGAATTTCCCCTCTATCCCTCCTGAGTTCTTATGGCTGGACTAATAACAAAATGGAAAAAGAAAACTAACTTGTGTTCACAGAGGTCTTATAGAAATGAGACCTAAGAAGTGGCCAAAGCAGGCAGATTTTATACTTTTTTAGACAAAATGTTAATACATTTGTGAGGAATTGACAGGACAAAGAAACTTAGGTTTGGGATGTGCAATTAGTAAGGAATCTAAACAGAGTTTGGGATTGGGTTAATACATTAAAGAAGTAACAAGATTTGTTTATATAAGGCTCCTTGGCCTGAATTCCCTACATCTGTTGATAAGGATGTTCTTCCACCTCCAGATGCAGGGCGTGCATCTTTCACGTGAGAGATTTATTTCCTGCTTTCAGGGAGACACAGAGGAAGGTCAGAGTGTCCCTCTTGTATTGGCCATTTCTTAAGTAACTTTAATTCAAAATCATTCATATGGGGGAGGTCCCTGGTGGTCTAGTTAAGATTTAACACTTTCGGAGTTCCCGTCGTGGCGCAGTGGTTAACGAATCCGACTAGGAACCATGAGGTTGCGGGTTCGGTCCCTGCCCTTGCTCAGTGGGTTAAGGATCCGGCATTGCCGTGAGCTGTGGTGTAGGTTGCAGACGCGGCTCGGATCCTGCGTTGCTGTGGCTCTGGCGTAGGCTGGCGGCCACAGCTCCGATTAGACCCCTAGCCTGGGAAGCTCCATATGCCGCAGGAGCGGCCCAAGAAATAGCAAAAAAAAAAGACAAAAAAAAAAAAAAAGATTTAACACTTTCATTGCTGTGGCCCATGTTCAAACCCTGGTCTGGGAACTAAGATCCCATATCAAGCTGCTACAGGCTGTGGGGAAAAAAAAAAATCAATATGCCACTGGGGTACATTTAGGGGCTGCCTACTGGGCCCCAACAGTACATTCAGGGAACATCTGGGTTCAGCTGGAGTGTCAGGTAGAAGGGGAAGAATTGTGGGAAATAAGGAGGTAAAGAATTAAATTGGGACCAGACTGCAAGAGGCCTTGCATGCCATGTCAATGTGCTTCGCCTTTGTGTAAGTGACAGGAAACTCATGGAACTATAGAGATGACTCATGTGTGGGACATGAAGTTCTACAGCAACATGAATAGTGGATTAAAGTCAGGTGAGGCCAGCTTGGTTCTGCCAGTAACTGTATCTGAAGATGAATAAGACACATAGCTTAGAGACAATGAGAGGAAACACATAGGAAAGCAAACATGCACTCCATCCCAGGTACCCGTAATATGACTGTGGCAGTAATTCTGCAAGAGATGCTAAACCAAGGCCATAGTGGTAGGGATAGGGAAATGGAGATATTTGGAAGACATCTTCTTGGTATTTAAACTATCAGAACTTGGAGACCTGAAGAGGAAGGACTCAGGATGAATCCAAGATTTTAACTTGTGTGGTGGAGAAACGCAAACAACAGAATTTTATGGGGTAAGATCCAGGAATCTAGTTCTGATTCAGTTTAAGATGCCTGAGGGATGGCCAAGTAGAGACGTCGGGGAGATGGTTAGAAATGTCGTTGGGAGTCTGGAGACACTGATCTTATAGTCTTCAGCAGGAGGTGGGACTTGAAGGCATGAAAGGGCATGAGCAGAGAGACAAGAGAAGGGGATCAAGGTCAGAGCCTTGGAAGCACTAGTACTGGAACAGGAGAAGAAATACAAACTGTGCAATGTACCAAAAAGGTACAGACATGGAGAGTATTCTGGAGTCTTCGAGGTGTTGAGTTCTACAAACACTCTTATTTGAAGGACTTTAGGGTGTCGTAGAAACTGGGGTTTTCCCTAGGCCAACAAACTGGGAACTTAGTTGACAGCCTCTATGTCTGTGCCTGCTGGCTTCCTAGGGCCTGGACTAAGGATAAGACTGTGTCTTTTTGTTAACCGAAACACCCACATCAATATCCCTTGATCAAATCATTAAACAATTAATCCAGTGAGTGCTTAATGATCCACTCTAATTGGTCAATAGGCTGACCATAATGAAGATCAAAATGTCCCTTTGTCACAACAGTTGGACCAATTCATCATGTAGACGTTTCTTGAGATAAGCATTTACTTTTTCAGTTATTAGCAGGCTTCTGGTCAGATTGTCAGTTACTCTTCAGCTAGGTAAGTTGTGCTTAAATTAATGGGGTCAAAGCTCAGTGACCTCTTGTGCCCTCGTTGCCCTTTCTGAGGGTTACCTGGCAGACTCAAGGCATGAGTAAGAAAGGGAAAAATAAGAGGGAACACAAGAAAAGAGAAAAAGACAGGAGAGGAAGAGAAAGGAGGAAAGGAGAAAATGAAGTGTTGAAAGAGGGAAAGAAATAAAAAAGAGAAAAGGAAGTGGTTTATCTGAATTTGTTCCCAAAGGGTAAAATGAAATCTTTCCTGCAGTCACAAGATTAAGTCAGCAGTTAGGTGTGGTAGGAAGCATGCATGTGGATCCCAGATGAACCTGGGCTCTGAGACCTGGCTTTGCCTTTCTAATTGTGTAACACTGAACCAGGTAACCTCTCTGAGCATCCTAAGAGGTAGTGTGGTGCAGAGGGGAAGAGCTGTGTCTCTGGAGCTGGGTTTAAATCTTGATTCTAACACATACCAGCTGTAGGACCTTGGGCTGTAGGACCTTAACCTCTTAATGACCCAGCTTCCTCATGTTTTAAAGTGGGGATAATAACAGAATATGCTTTATTTAGTTGTTGTGGCTCTTAATGAGTTAATACTTACAAAGGAGTTAGAACAGTATGCTTGATAATATTGGCTGTTAGATATAAAATTGTAGCATTTAGATTGTAACATTTGTAAAAGGTTCTAGCCCAGTGCCTGACTCATGGAGGCACGCATAAATGTGGCTCATCTTCCTTTGCCTCAACTCCTCAGCACCCCAGACTAGAAGAATGACTCTTTGTTAGCTCCCTCTTCTCCACCAGGGTGGTTCCAAGCCCACCTGGACCAGGCTCTTCCAACCCTTCATCCGTATCCTGGTCTCATTTGGCCCTGGGTCAAAGAGATGGAATACCACAGGGGACGAGGGTTTTAATAGTTTGCTTTTTTCCAAAGAAATCTTAAGAGTAGTGACAAATGGTTTAATAATTTCACAGTTAATTTTGCAACAGCTTTCAAAGCTCAGGACTTTTGGAACATAGACAAGGCTTATGTATGTATGGTATGCCGGTTAAAACAATAACCCAGAAGAGTGATCTCAGAGGACAACAATTAAAGTCAATACCAGTAAAGCTCAATAACCATTCTTTTGTATATGAACTGAGTGCAGAACATATAGTAAAAGAGCGAGGCAAGTATTTTTGCCCCTTTTCTGACTAATGGAGATATATACCACGTACACACACACACACTTCACACAATTCATTGGCAGTATGAAACCAAATTTTATGATTTTTTTTTAAAAAGCCATTCTTCTCATATTTAGCATAATTCTTGGAATCCAAAGTCAAAAATTGGGCAGGCATAAATCCTGGATGGAGGAACACCTGTGAATGAAGGTGAAGAGCTCTGCACAACAAATTCACTCCTGAAATGAAGAGAGAATAAAAGTGCCTCCCTCCACTTCTCCCAGCCTCTGATCACCTCCACTCTCCTGTGATTTCCCATTATGTTCAAGAATTATTTTATTGAAGTATAGTTGATATACAATGTTGTATTAATTTCTACTGTACAGCAAAGTGATTCAGAGATATATATAGATATATATGTGTTATGTGTATATGTGTGTGTATATATATACACACATTCTTTTTTAATTTAATTTTTTTTTTTGGTCTTTTTAGGGCTGCATCCACAGCATATGGAGATTCCCAGGCTAGGGGTCGAATCAGAGCTCTACCCATGGGCCTATGCCACAGGCATAGCCATGTGGACCCAAGCCACATCTGGGAACTACCCCACAGCTCATGGCAACACTGGATCCCCAACCCACTGAGCAGGGCCAGGGATCGAACCTGCATCCTTATGGATATTAGTCAGATTCATTTCCACTGAGCCATGACAGGAATGCCTACATAAACATTCTTTTTCGTATTCTTTTCTGTTACGTTTTATTGCAGGATATTGAACATAGTCCCCTGTGCTATACAGTAGGACCTTGTCGTTTATCCATTCTATATATAAGAGTTTACATCTACTAATCCCAAACTCCCAGTTCTTCTTTCCCCCTCTGCCCCACTTGGCAATCACAAGTCTGTCCTCTATGTCTGTAAGTTTGTTTCTGTTTCATAGATAAGTTCATTTGTTTCATACTTAAGATTCCATGTATAAGTGACATCATATGGTATTTGTCCTCTTTCTGACTTACTTCACTTAATAGAATCTCTAGGTGTATTCATGTTGCTGCAAATGGCATTATTTCAATCTTTTTTATGGCTGAGTAATATTGTAATATTCCATTATATATACATATATATACCATATCGTCTTTATTTGTCCCTCTGTTGATGGACATTTTGGTTGCTTCCATGTCTTGGCTATTGTAAATAGTGCTGCAATGAACATTGAGATATATGTATCTTTGCAAATTTTAATTTTCTCTGGATATGTGCCCAGAAATGGGATTTCAGTATCATATAGCAATTCTATTTTTAGTTTTTTGAGGAGCACCCATACTGGTGTCCTATTGGCTAAATCCCTTTTACTTTCTACTGCTGCTCAGGGGACTAAAAGAAACCATGGCAGATCTCCTCTGGTGCCAGCAAATGCAGGTGAAACTAAGTAGTTTAAAGGAGGGTGAGCACATGTATCTGGCATCAAACTACCTGAATTTGATTCTCACGTTCACCACTTATTAGGGTTATGAGTTACACAAGTTTTAAACCTTCTTCTTGCCTCAGTTTTCTCATCTCTGAAGTGGAGATGATGGCAGAACCTCTGTATAGGGTTACTGAGATGACTAAACAAGGTGTTTAATGAGACTAAGTGGTTAGCCTGGGCTCTGACTCAGGCTTAGCAGTCAATACCTAGTTTCTCTTGATAAATAGCTCAAGGTGAAGGCACATACCAGGTCAGTTGTATAGAAAATCTTTTGCCCACCCTGGAATGGATGGGCACTTCTCCCAAGGTGCAGGAGAAATCAAGTTTGTCTTAACAGCAGCAATGTGTTAATCATGCAGACCTCCTTAGGATACGGCTATCTCTTAAGTGTTTTCTGTGTGCTAGGTTATCCTTTGTGATTTGCTGTCAAGCTCACATGTCAATTATCTTGGAATTACTGATTAATCACTTTAGAAAATATCTGCCTCTTCCACTTTACAAGGGGAAGCCTGAGCTGCCCAAAGGGGAGGATGATTAACACTTGCCAAGTTCAAACCAGGATGTGGGAGATTGAGGGGTCTTACAATCACCCATACATTTCTGCCACCGAGGCAGCCCAGTGAAGTCTTCAGCCAGGGGAGCATCTCCTCTTTCTTAAAGATGGCTTCTGCTTCTCTCTTCTGGTGACATCTCAAGGTTGCCTTGCGGGTGAGGTGGGGGTGGTGGTCAAGGACTGTCATGTCTTTAGGGCTTTGACCTCAGCAAGGTACACCAACTTCAACATGTTGCTTCTGATACTTTTAGAGATAAGATAGAGTCAGAGGGGAAATAAAAAGATGTTTGTTAGAGGTGTGGAAAGAGCCGGAGGGAGCAGAATTGGGGAAATTCAGGTGATAGGTAGTAGCACCAGGCGAGCAGTATGTTTTTGGTTTCAGCCAGGTGAAACTGGACTTGAACTGATGATTCAGCCTTCTGCATCAAAATGCCCCTTGCACATATCCCATGTTTCTGAGTCCTGGGTTCCTTTCTTTTCCTCACCAAATTGCTGAGTGAGCATGGAAACATTATTTTCAAGGAAGAGATCAGTGTTGCCCTCAAAAAAAAATGGGGATGGGAGACACCTCTGACCCATTACACTTAACATCTCCTAAAGACCCTGGGAGGAAGTCGGTTGTGATGGTAGCTGGGAGACGGGGGGCAGAATTTGGGGGAGCCTGCCTGTTCTGCCTTCTCCAGCCAACTTTGCCCACCTAGTCCCATGCCCCACCCCCACCGTCGCTGACTTTTGTTCTTATCTTATTCACTTACTGGCAGGTGCATAGAAAGACCTGAATGAATTTTTGTTGAATGAACAAAAGAACTTGTATTTTGAGGCTCTGTCTAATATATATGTATATATTTTTCTCTTTTTCTTTAAGAGCCACACCTGCACGATAGGGAAGTTCCAGGCTACGGATCAAATCAGAGTTGCATCTAAGGCCTATGCCACAGCCACGGGAACACTGGATCCGAGCCACATCTGCAAGCTATACCTCAGCTTGTGGCAAATGATGGATCCTTACCCCACTGAGTGAGTCCAGGGATTGAACCTGCATCCTCATGGAGACTACACTGGGTTCTTAGGCCACTGAGCCACAACAGGAACTGTGAGGCTCTGTATATTAACATTATATTTGCATGTATATGTGCCAGCCAGAAAGGCAGCATAGGAGATGTTTACAGATAATAATAATACTACTAATAATTTTTTTTCTCCCATAAGCAAAATCTTAGAGGCCCAGGAAAGCTCCTGCGTTCTCCCCCCTGCCCAAACTTTTCTCTCAGAGAAAGTCTTGGAAGATTTGGCCCTAACTACTCTGTGGAGAATTAATAAAGGGCAAAGATGCATATCACACACCCACATCAGACACATTCCTTATGAAGCACAGGTTGAACTGGCCAGGAATGCAAGAAGCCCAACCCTGAACCCAGATTCTAGGAGATTTGGACAGGCACACGGTGAAGCAATGGACAGTGGCTTTACATGCCCCCTGCTACCATCAGCACCTCACTCCCCCTGACATAAATCAACCACCAGCCTAGATGCAAACACAGCTGGAGGAAAACACCCAGAAGGAAAGCGGAATGTTGACATGACACAAAGGACAGGAATGTGGAAGTTGGTAAGTCAGTTTTAACCACTGATCTTCAGCTGTACGAGAACAGCAGTGATACCCCCCGGGGGTTAGAAACAGGGAACCTGGCAATTTAGAGACAACACTGAGGGGTTTTTAAGGGCAGGGAAGGGTTCCTCTTCTTTAGATGGCCTGTGGTTTGCTGCTTTGCCAGGAAAAAGTACTGCATTGGAAATGCCTGTAACATGCCCCATTAGAAAGCAGGCGTACAGCTAAGGTAGGGCAACTGGGAGAAGCTTCTAGTTCACAGAGTACCAGGTAACATAATAGGGGCTCAGGACATTTTGCTGAATTGCAGACTCTGATGAATAATTCTCCAGAGACTGTAGCTCTTGCTTCCTGGATCGCTTTTTAAAAAAAAAAAAAAAAATTTTATTGTAGTTGATTTATACTGTTCTGTCAGTTTCTGCTGTATTGCAAAGTGACCCAGTTATTTACACACACACACACACACACACACACACACACACGCACATTCTTTTTATCACAAGTGATTAGATACAGCTTCCTGTGCTCTACAGCAGGATCTTATTGCTTATCGACTCCAAATGCAATAATTGGCATCTACTAACCCCAAACTCCCAGTCTACCCCACTTCCTTAGCTTTCCCCTTGGCAACTACGAGCCTGTTCTCCATGTCCATGAGTTTGTTTCTTTTCTGTAGACAGGTTCATTTGTGCCATATATTAGATTCCAGATAGAAGTGATATCATATGGTATTTACATTTCCCTTTCTGACTTATTTCACTTAGTATGAGAGTATCTAATTCCATCCATGTTGCTGCAAATGACATTATTATGTTCTTTTTAGGGCTAAGTAGTATTTCATTGTGTATACATACCACATCTTCTTAATCCATTCATCCGTTGTTGGGCATTTAAGTTGTTTCCGTGTCTTGGCTATTGTGAATAGTGCTGCAATGAATGCAGCAGGGCATGTATCTTTTTGAATGAAAGTTTTATCCAGATATATGCCCAGGAGTGGGCTTGCTGGATCACCTGGTAGTTCTATATTTAGTTTTCTGAGGTATCTCCATAGAGTTCTCCAAAGTGGTTGTACCAATTTACATTCCCACCAACAATGTAGGAGGGTTTCCTTTTATCCACACCCTCTCCAGCATTTTTTCTTTGTAGACTTAATAACGATGGCCATTCTGACCTGTGTGAGGTGGTACCTCATTGTGGGTTTTGTTTTTTTTTTTTGTCTTTTTCCCTTTTTCTTGAGCCACTCCCGCGGCACAAGGAGGTTCCCAGGCTAGGGGTCTAATCGGAGCTGTAGCTGCCGGCCTACACCAGAGCCACAGCAATGCGGGATCCGAGCCACATCTGTGACCCACACCACAGCTCACGGCAACGCCAGATCCTTAACCCACTGAGCCAGGCCAGGGATCGAACCTGCAATCTCATGGTTCCTAGTCAGGTTCATTAACCACTGCGCCACAATGGGAATTCCCTCATTGTAGTTTTGATTTGCATTTCTCTGACAATTAGTGGTGCTGATCACTTTTTTTCATGTGCCTAATGGCCATCCATATGTCATCTTTGGAAAGTGGCAGAGACAGAATGTGTGCATTCCCAGGGGAGTGAGAGCAACAATGGGTGGTGCTCAGTTGCATTGCCTTCCTCTGTGCCAACCTCTGAGGTGACTGGGGCTGTAGGTGGTACCTATATACAGATTCCTAGTGGTGGTGGGCCATGCCCAACTCTGGAGTCTGGGATGATTGAGTTTGTCCCAGCTGCCTGTAGACCACAGAAAAGGTACCTCAGCATGTTTAGCCAACACAGGAGGCACCACTACCCGTAGCCTACTCAAGAGGGGCCTGTTGCCTATAGCTGTGCAAGAGGTGCCTCACCATCCATAGCCCCACGCTCCACGCAGGAGCAGAGAAAGATATTCCTATGGCATTCCACCCCTCCTCCTCTTGTCCTCCCAACAATGGGCCTTGCTTCTCTTGCAGGCCCAGACCTCCTCCTAGGTTCCCTCGGCTATGACAATCTGCTTACCAGCCCTTGGTGCACCACTCCTTAGCCCCTCAGGCTGTTTCCACATAGCCAACTCTAGTCCTCTCCCCAGAATGGACCTCCAGAGCCTGAGTCTCAACACCCAGCCCCCACCCAAGAGTCTCAGGATGTGGTGTCCCAGGAGGTGATACCAATGGTCTTTGCAGCTCTCTCTCTGCTTTGCCCTCCTCATTCTAGGTGCTGTGATTTTCTCTGAGGTTCTGAGGTCCATCTGTCTTGGCTGATGGAGAACCTCATCCTGTTAGGAGGCTTCCAAGGGTGTTAGTTCCTTTCTTCTTTCACAGCTCCCTCTCAAGTGTGCTAGTCCTGGCCTAATTCCTTTATCTCCCTCTCTCTTTTATTCTTTTTGTTCTACCCAATTATGTGGAGAGTTTCTTGACCTTTGGGGAGGTTTAAGGTCTTCTGCCAGTGTTCAGTAGATGTTCTGTATGAATCATTTCACATGTAGATTTTTTTTTGATGTATTTGTTTGAGAAGGTGAATGACATATCTTACTCCTCTGCCATCTTGATCCTGCCCTACTTCCTGGATCACTCTAAAGTCTCATTTGAGGTATGCCAGAAGGAACACTGGTCCTTAGGCAAGTAATCATGCCCATCCCAACTCTAGCCAAAATTCTTCCCTTTTTGGTTTAATCTATAGTTGTTCTTCCAGATTAAGTCCAAGGGCTCCCTAAAGTCCACATTAAAAAACTTTTGCTTTAGGAATTCCCTGGTGGCCTAGTGGGTTACGGATCCAGCATTCTCACAACTGTGGTTTGGGTTCAGTCCCTGGCCTGGGAACTTCAGCATGGTATGGCCATGGCCAGAAATCCTTCTATTGTTTGTGGTTTTTTTTTTGTTTGTTTTAAACCCATTAACCCATTAACACTTGTCAGCTCTGGTTAGTTTATCAGATTTTTGCAGTGGAATAGGATCCATAGAGTAAGGTAAGGTGGGAGGCATGGGGAGGTGGGAGAAGTCTGGGTTAGGGGACTGGGAAGGATTCTCATTTCACCCACACTTCAGTCTGATAAGGGAGGCTGCACAAGCACGGTCTCCATTTTACATATGAGGCAATTGAGGCTCAGAGAGTTAAGTGTCTTGCCTGACACCATAGCCTTAGTGAGTACTGAAGCCCAGGACAGTGGTCTTTCCATCAGGTTGCATCCTTCTGAGACTTTCTTGGTTTGTGCTGAGAATTTCAAAGAAATGCCCTCCTGGGTACCTATAGTTTGGGAGCTGACAGTGCCTGGGAAATTTTAGCTCTCCCTTGATCTCTGCAGCTCCAGAGGTAAGAACTCCCATGCAGCAACTGAGAGAATAAATGTGTATCATCTAGAGGGAAATGGGAAATGGTTGATGTTATAAAGTACATCAATCTAGTATGCATCCAACATATAGCCATTGATCACCTATTATGTGCCAGGCACTCTTCTAGGTCCAGAGGATACAATAGTTAAGAAAAGAGCCTGTGTTCTAGTGAGCACTCGTTGAGCTAGTGAGGAGACACAAGCAATAAACAAAACAAATAAGTAACATTTCCAGTATGGTGGATGGAGATACATACCATGGACAAAAAGGGAATGTAGAGATTGAGTGGGGAAGGTAATGGATGTGATGTTAAGTTGGGTGATCAGGACAAACCTGTCAATACAGTGAACTTTGAGCCAAGTCTCCAGCGAGGTGAAGGAGTAAAGTATGAGGACATGGGAGAGGACTGTTCCAGACAGAGGGAATGGCAGGAGCAAAGACCCTACCACAAGACATTGATGACACATGGTTAAGAAAACTCTAAGTAAGATAAATTGTTTGGTGGTCCCTGAAGAAATAGGTTTTGATTAAGGGGGATAGATACATCGTTAATACATAAGCCATAAGCCAACAATTTAAACATTTAGCCTATAATTACCATAGAATAAATCAATATCTGAATCTTGGACTATGGATTAAGTAGGACACTATCTTTTGAAATTACTTTTTCATTAGGAAAATCTTTAACTTATTAATTAATAAAATTAATAATTTACTGACTGTTAGAAGGTTTTGCGTCATGTTTTGGTCAAACCTGATTCTTTTGCATTGTGGAGGTGTTTGAGTTCCCACTGTGGTGTTGCATGGGGCAAAGGTATTGTGAGCACATGGAGATCACAATAGGCATGATTTGGTTCCTCCCAAACTCCATGCAACTCACCCCAGAAGTCTTTCAACACAGAGAAGAAACGGACTTGTGAGGACAGTGTTTCACACAGCCTGGTTTTCTGTGCATTCATGATACCTCTGAGAGTAGAAGATAACAACAACTGTTCGTTTCACAGGTAATCATAATCCTGGATCAACTTCTGCCTCTGCTGATCTGGTCATCTGGTCAGCGGACTGGCCTCTAGTCAATTTGGTTCAACAAGCATTTATCCAACACCTATTGTCTTAGTCCCTTCTGGCTGCTCAAACAAACTGGCATAGAACAGCTGGCTAATAAACAAGAGAAATTTATTTCTCACAGTTCTGAAGGCTGGGACATCCAAGGTCAATGTCCCTGCAGATTTGGTGTCTGAGACCCTCTTCCTGGTTCGTAGACACTAGTCTTCTCGCTGTGTCCTCACACGGCTGGAAAAGCGAGGGAGCTCTCTGAGGTCCCTTCTATAAGGGCACTAGTGTCATACATGAGGGATCCATTCTTACGACCTAATCACCTCCCAAGAGTCCCACTTCCTACCTCCATCATGTTGGGGGTGAGGTTTAACAGGTGAATTTTAGGGGGACATAAGCACTCAGTGTATAGCACCTACTTCGCACTAGGAACTGTGTGAAGTGTTGGGAACATAACAGCGAACAAAGCAAAAATGGTACCTGCTTTCACAGGGCTTCCATCTCCAGAGAAACAGTTCCTGACTTGTGATGGTTAGACTGATAGTGTTTTGACTTTATGATGGTGCAGAGTCATATGCATTCAGTAGAAACCATACTTCGGATTTTGAATTTTAATCTTTTCCCAGGTTAGCCATGTTCTCTGTGACATTCTCTTGTGATGCTGGGCAGCGGCAGTGAGCTCCCAGTCAGCCACACAATCATGAGGATGAACAACCAACACACATGTGACCACTCTCTACACAGACAGCCATTCTGTTTTTCACATTTCAATAAATTACATGAAATATTCAACAGAATATAAAATAGGCTTTGTGTTAGAAGATTTTGCCTAATTGTGGGCTAATGTAAATGTTCTGAGCATGCTTAAGGTAGGCTAGGCTAAGATATGTTCTTTGGTAGGTAAGGTGTATTAAGCGCATTTTCTTTCTTTTTTGCCTGCACCCATGGCATGTGGAAGAACCCATGCCACAGTTGTGATTGTGCCACTGCTGTGGCAACACTGAATGCTTAACCTGTTGAATGTTCAAACATATTTTCAACTTCACATAATTTCAGTTTACAGTGGGTGTTTCAGGACACAGCCCCATCCTAACAAAGGAGATCTGTATGGACAATGAACAAGTTTATCAATAAACAAACAATAAAAAAATGGACGATCACGACTAATGAAGCAAACCAATTGAGCATGGTGACAGAGAGTGACAGTGGGTACTTCACCTAGTTTGAGAGGATCAAAGAGACCCTCTCTAAGGAGCTGAGGCTTAAATAGGAGACCTGCAGCATCAGAAGCAGTCAGAAGGGGAATTCCTGTTGTGGCTCAGTGGTAGTGAATCCAACTCGTATCCATGAGGACACAGGTTCGATCCCTAGCTTCGCTCAGTGGATTGGGGATTCTGCGTTGCTGTGTCTGTGGCATAGGCGGACAGCTGCAGCTCTGATGTAACCCCTAGCCTGGGAACTTCCATATGCTGTATGCTTGGCCCTTAAAAGAAGAAGCAGCAGCAGCAGCAGCAGCCAGGGGGGAGGGCAGCTAATGGGAGAGCAGCCCTAACCTAAGGAAGTCCGTATGCAGAGGGTGGCAGTGAGGAGGCAGTGTAATGTCCAGGATTGCAGAAGGCCAGAGTGAGTAGAGTGCAGTGAGCCTGTGCAGAATGACAGGACTGGTTGCCAATCAACTGCTCTATAAGAACAACAAAAATGGTAGTGTTCCTTCAGTCATGTGGCTCATACAGACCCAAAAATTATCTTGCAGGAGCTAAGAATGGGGTTTGCCCTTATCTTATATAGAGGAGGTATCACTTACTTTATTTATTTGTTTGTTTTTAGATTTTTAGGGCCTCACCTGCAGCATATGGAGGTTCCCAGGCTACGGGTCTAATCAGAGCTACAGCTGCTGGCTCTACGCCAGCCACAGCAACGTGGGATCCCAGCCATATCTGCAACCTACACCACAGCTCATGGCAACGCAGGATCTTTAACCCATTGAGCAGGGCCAGGGATCAAATCCGCAACCTAATGGTTCCTAGTCGGATTCGTTGCCACTGCACCACGATGGGAACTCCAGGTGTCACTTATTAAAAAAAAAAAATTATTGGAGTATAGTTGACTTACAATATTACATTAGTTTCAGGTTTATAGCAAGGTGAATCAGTTATACATATACACCTATCCATTCCTTTTCAGATTCTCTTTCCCACATAGGTTATTATAGAGTACTGAGTAGATTTCCCTGTGCTATACAGTAGGTCCTTGTTACTTACCCATTTTATATAAAGTAGTGTGTGTGTGTTAATCCCAACCTCCTCATTTAATTCTCTCCCCAACGTTTCCCCTCTGGAAACCCTAAATTTGGTGTTGAAATATTTGAGTCTATTTCTGATGGAAAGCTTTGTGAATAAGATCTTTTGTATCATTTTTACTAGATTCCACATATTAGTGACCTCATATTATGTTTGTCTTTCTCTGCCTGACTTACTTCACTTAGTATGATAATGTCTAGGCCCATCCATGTTGCTGTAAATGGTGTTATTTCATTCCTTTTTATTCTATTTTATATATATATATATGCGTGTGTGTGTGTGTATATAAATACCGTATCTTCTTTATCTCTTCCTCTGTTGATGAACATTTAGGTTGCTTCCATGTCTTGGCTATTGTAAATAGGGCTGCAATGAACATTGGGGGGCATGTATCTTTTTGAATTATGTTTTTCTCCAGGCATATGCCCAGGAACGGAACTGCTGGATCATAGGGTAGTTCTCTTCATTGTTTTTTGGGGGTTTTTTGGGTTTTTTTTGGTTTTTTGTTTTTTTGGTTTTTTTTTTTTTTTTGCTTTTTACAAGTTTTTATTGCAAAAAATAAAGCCGAGGTTAATTTCACATAAATATCTGGGGAGGGAAGGGGAGAGGGATGGGGTAGGGGCTTGGCCCCTACCTCCTCTTCCCTTTCACACTGTATTGTAAAAGCAAAGGGGATGGCTTGCCGAACCAGCGGGAGAGCCATATCTGCTTCATGGTCATGTGATCAGGGAGAACTTCATTGTCAAAAAGGAGCTGCACATGCTGGGGACTTAACATCAAGCGGTGACAGATGACCTTCTGGAAATGGCGAACCTCAGCTCTAACAGAACATCGGACATATTTGTTCTGCAGGACGCTTTTATTCTTGTCTTTGCTAGAACTCAGCCTCTCCAGGCATAGGCTTAGCTGCTCATCATAGTGATAGTAGTGGGCTTTTGAGTGGTCGAAACTGCTGAAGGGGAGGCCGAGGTTGCTCAGGGCTGGCTCTTCCCCACTGGGCTGAGTGATCCTGTCCAAGTCTCGGGACTGGTAGAATTCTCGGATCTGTTTCTCTTCATTGTCTTGCAAGCCTGGCACTAGCTTGGACACGATGTCCTGCATGACCTGGTCCAGTTTGAGGTTGAGCAGTGGCTGTGTCTCATGGATCTTGATGTTGCACATGGGGCAGTACTTGCTGGTTTGGAGGTACTTCACAATACAACTCTTGCAGAACATATGAAGACACTCAGTGATGGTAGTGGCATCCACGAAGTAGACTGCGCACAGGCAGCAGACCTGTGCTCATTCAAGTCTTTGATCTTTACTCGAACCTCCTCCTGGTTCTGTAGCGGGTCCGTCTTGTGCACTGACTGGAGCTGGTTCCGAAGCCTCATCGTGATCACTCTCTTCATAGTTTTTAAAGGAAACTCCATACTGTCGTCCACAGTGGTTGCACCAACTTACATTTTCTCCCACAGTGTAGGACGGTTCTTTTTTCTTCAGTGTAGGACGGTTCTTATTGTTTGTAGACTTTTTTATGATGGCCATTCTGACTGGTGTGAGGTGATACCTCATTGTAGTTTTGATTTGCATTTATCTAATAATTAGTGATGTTGAGCATCTTTTCATGTGCTTTTTGGCCATCTGTCGTCTTTGGGAAAATGTTGTCCCTTATTTTTTAAGGCAGGTTAATTGGAATGTAATTTACACACAATACGTTTTTAGTGTACATTCTTTTGAGTTTTGACAAACACATAAATTGTGTATCTACTACCACAGTCAAGATTAAGAATGGTTTCATTATCCAGAAGAATTCCCTTTGTAGTTAGTCCCTCCTCCCCCAGCTCTCTGGCTCCTGACAACCTCTGGTCTGTTTTCTGTCCCTATAGTTTTTACCTAAATGAAATTTTACATCATATAATGGCTCTTTAGTCTGGTTTCTTCACTTATTGTAATGCATTTGGGATTTCTCCCTGTGTTGTGTGTATCAATCGATTGCTCCTTTTTATTGCTGAGTAATATTCCTTAGTATCAGTGTACCACACTTTGTACCCATTCCCAGTAGAAGATACAAAAATGCTTAAAGGAAATTATTACTCAAAATGGAGTCAGGAAGCCCTGAAGGGGGTGCTCTAACTCATGTTCCATGATGGCAGTTACTTTACAATATTCCAGTAGGAAGAAGGAAGATTTTCTCCTGGTGCAGCAACAGCCCAGCCACTGAAAAGCCACCATAACGGTAAACTCTTGCTCTCCTCCAATGACTTTTTGTTCAAACAGCCCAAGTCCCTCCTTTTATCTATGAAAGACATGCTCCTCTCATTTGTTCTCTGGACTAGCCTTTGTTTAACCATCTTTTGCATTTTCTGAAATGCAATTCCTCTGCTATTCCCAAATAAACTTGATTTTGCTTTTTGTTTTAAAGGTCAACAAAGGCCATTGGAGGGAGTTCCTGTAGTGGCTCAGTGGTTAACGAATCTGACTAGGAACAATGAGGTTGCGGGTTCGTTCCCTGGCCTTGCTCAGTGGGGCGAGGATCCGATGTTGCCGTGAGCTGTGGTGTAGGTTGCAGATTCAGCTTGGATCCCACGTTGCTGTGGCTCTGGCGTGGGCTGGTGGCTACGGCTCCGATTCGACCCCTAGCCTGGGAACCTCCATATGCCGAGTGTGCGGCCCTAGAAAACACAAACAAACAAACAAACAAAACAAAACAAAACAAAACAAAAAAAGCCATTGGATTGTTTTTGGGTTTTGGCAATAACGAGTAACTCCACTGTCAATGTTTCCATTCAGTTTATTTTTTGTATGTGAACGTGTTTTTTATTTCTTTAGGCTGTTTAGAAGTGGGGTCTTATGTAGTATGTGTTTAACTTAATAAGAAAGTGCCAAACTGTTTTCCAAACAGTGGTTGTATCATTTTTGCATTCCCATCTTGAATGTATGAAAGTTCCAGTCAGCACTGGAACAAATCGAGTGAGCACAAGTCTTTTCGTTTTGTTTTAAAGGTAGTTAATATCCCCTTTCTTTTCTCTCTCTCTTATTAAATTTGCAGCATTTCCTTCTAGATGGGATTCTGTGGTGTTTGGATATGGGTAGAGAATGTTGGATGTTTTGTGAATCACAAAGTAAGAGTAGCTGACAGAAGTGGAGAGGGCTCAGTTGGATTTGTTGAGGAGGCCTAAGCAACATTTGCTCTTATGTTCAGTGTACTAGGTAGTTTTTTCTCTCTTAACTGCTTTAGCAAAACTTGAAGGCAGTTCCTACCTCTTTTGATAGTCATACAACCTGCTTCACAGAGAAAACAAAGAATAGGAAAAAAGGTGAGGTGGCAGATATTGGGGTACATTCGTGAAGTAATCCCACACTTTTGGGCAAAGTTATCCTCAAACACATATTATTTTCATCACACACCATTATTTTACAACTATAATGAAAAATATATGGATGTGATTGTCTGTTCCTTGGACCCTTTTTCAGGAGTAATGCACTTGAGTTCATATTTCCCCCACTATTTCATGTGACAAAGAACTTGGATTTGCAGCATGACTGGCTAAAAACAATTTGTAGTCTGGGTTAAAGAACTGACTGCAGATTACAGGTAAATTAAATGAGGTCAACTAAAACCCCTAGATGAGGGTATACTCTAAGACATAAATGTTATTTCTCACTCACTTCACCTACCAGTCAGCATTCAGTGATGGGAGATCCAACCTCAGTCTCTGACCCTACAGCAGGTACATGGGGATGGTGGTTCTTTAAATTAGTGGCTGCTATAGATAAAGGCAACTCTCTGCCAGTAAAACTTGAAAGGCTAAGCTCACTTGAAACAAATATTTCGCAGGAACACAGAGCTCTTGTAGTCCCCTGAGTCTTCCAGAGCCAGCCCCCAGCTCTCAGAAGCATCAGCAGCAGGGAAACCCCATGTCTGGTAATGCATCGCTCTGGAGATGCAAGCATGTCAGCGTCAAAGGCATCTTCCTGTGAGAACAAAGGCTAGAATGGAGACCAGTTCAGATGGCTCCTGGTTTTTCCTACCTCATGGCTTCCTTCGCCTATCACAGCTAGAACTGAGCCTTGCGCCAGCTGATGATTGTAATAAAATATGACTCTGGGAGGAAGATTTGCTATTTCTTTGTTTCATCCCAGAATCATTTCACAAGGCCCCGTGTACTAGAATGTTTGACTTTGTCACCTTTCAAATCACTTCTCCCTCTCCGGAGCCCCCGCCTCTCCAATGGGTAGGGCAGCATGGCGGGTGTGGACCAAATGGACTTTAACATGGGTGAGGTCACTGTCCAAAGGGTCAGGATTACTCACTTTAAGTGATATTAAACTGGAATTAGGGTTTGGGAAATTGGGAGGAGAGGATTGGAAAGAAAAAATAGTATAAAGATGCAGACTCCAGAAAACAGAGGCATAGCCCTGAGTCTGTATCCTTGAGTCCAAATAAGTTGTGTTTATAAAGAACATGTACTGATGCTTTAAGTGCCAGAATCATTGGTTCAATCATTCAGTCATTTGACAAATATTTATGGGCCACCAATTTAGGATTAGACTCTGAGTACTAGGAAAATAGATGGGATTTTCTTGGACACTTACATTCTGGTGAGGGGAAACAGATAATAAAAAAGTAAACAAATGATAGGATGAAATGATGCAGACTGGAGAAGGAGAAACTGGAGTGACATACATAACAAGATTTACCATTTTGACAAAAATGTACAATTCAGCAGCATTAAATACATCCCACATTGTCATATGGCCATCAGGATCCATCTCTAGAACTCTTCCACCCTTCCACAGAAACTACTCCTTAAATGCTAACTCCCCATTCTGCTGTCCCCCAGCCCCAGGCAACCACTGTTCTACTTTCTGTCTTTATGGATTTGCCTTCTCTCGGTACCTCCTATAAATGGGATTTTATAGCTGTCTTTTTGTGGCTGGCTTATTTCACTTGGCACTACGTTTTCAAGGTTCGTCTGTGTGGTACCATTTGTCAGAATTCCCTTGTTAAGCCTGGATAGTATTCCAGTGTATGTATAGACCATATTTTGTTGGCTTACTCATCTGTGGATGAACATGGGATGGTTTTCACTTTTTGGCTGCTGTGAATAATGCTGCCAGGAACATGGGTGTTGAGACTCAGCTTTTAGTTGTTGGCATCAGTGGTCTAATTTAACTCTTGCAATGAATGTATGTGTGATTAAAACACAGATCCGCAACATGAGTCGTGTTTCCAGAAATCAAAACAAAAAAACCCAAAAAACCACATGGTGGCAAACGGTAAAGTGACTTAACTGATAGTGTAGTTCCTGTCCCCAAGATTTAGAGTTTACCTAATTATTTTGCTTATTTTTATTCATTAACCGAGTGTCCCTTATAGACATTGTCTTCTGCGTTTCCAGATATTAATTGGGTGTGATTACAGAGAATATCAATTGAGTGCAAGGACTGCATGTTTAAATCACTGCAATTTCTCTTAAAGTCCTCAGTGTAAACTATATAATTTCAAAAAAGTTCTCAGGCCAGGGATTGTGACCAAGCCACAGCTGTGGCAATGCCAGATCCTTAATCCACTGTGCCACAGCAAGAACTCAAAAAATATTTTTTAAAAAATTGCATAATGTGAAAAAGCACCCAAAGATGACTTGGTCTTTAAATTGCCCCAAAGCTCAATCAGAATATTCTGAAGGAGAGGATGCCTCTCATTCTGATGGAACAAAGAAAAAACTTATGTTCCTGTAGCTGTGCCTGGTCTATAAAACTGTGCCTGAGCAAATATGCCATAAGCCACATTCCATCAAGGTCCCTGTAGTGTGTTTTATCAGTGGGACAGGAATTTCCATAAGCCCCTGTCTACCCACAAGTTTAAGGAGCAGTGATTATGACACCCTTTTTTGCCATATGTGGTATTTTTTCAAGGTGATCCTCTACAAATAAATGTCATTGCGCCTCTGACATTTATCTCATGAATGTGGTTCAATATGAGACCAAATGACTCCCCCCCCCATCTTCCCCATAATACATTTGAAATCTTACTATATTCATTCGTTAATGTGGTAACTCAGTCATAGCTGAAGTCAGCCATCCAAGAAAGACTCCCTTGACTGTGGTTTAAGTATTCAAAATTCCTTTAAGATTCATAAACTCTAAATCCCACAGAAAGATGTAGCTGTGTAGCTCTCCAAAGCCTTTTCACGGTAAGCATTTGCAAGACTTCACAAACAAATCACAGTTTTCTAGATTCACATTCCCTGTATCCCTGGCATCCTTTGCTTTCAAGGACTGTGTAAGAATCACCCTTACTTATGGTGGTCTTATTATTTACACTACCATGGCATTCCAGATATTAACTAGAGTGGCCGTTCTCCGCGATGAAGGATCTGCTGGGTGGGGGAGCGGGTGGCTTGGTGACAAGGTGTCCTCCAATTGGGTTTTTAGCCCTGTGCTCATCAATCACATGCCCCAGAACTCCAGTTCTTCCTGAGCCAGGGGCCGGCAGTGATGTTGTGGGGATTGCCGCTCTGGTTCTTTTTATGGGCCGCTGTGGTGGGAGGATAGGGGAGAGATGGTGAACCGGAAAAGCAAGTTGAACCAAGTTTGATTTTGTTTGTTCTTACCGCCCCACTACCCCGCCACTCCCCACCACCCAATAAAGACAGAAATGGCTTTCCCCTTTTCCCATTAGTGCCAAAGACAGCAATGTTTGTGGCTTCAGCAACTCCCAGCACCTCCCCTAGAGCTTTGCCTTTCTTGGATATCATTCATTTCCATGGTTTCTCCTGGCCAGAGAGCCAAAGAGCTGCGACACCCCAAATGCCTGGAAATTCCTCTTCTTCTTTTAAATTTCCACACTAGGCTACATATGCCATCAGAATTAACCAGACTGTTACCACACCTCCAATTTATTCTGTGAAGTCTGCAGGCAGTATCTCCTATGGGTTAGGAGACCAGAAGGAGGTTTGATTTTGGCGATTTTGCCTCCGTGGCTTAGCATAGTGTTTACCATTGGGGAAATTAGCTGTAGTTGGGAGTTTGTGCTGGATTTAATACAATTCTCACAATCCTGTCCAGTTTCTACTTGCTTGTGTCCACACTGTGCTTTAGTGTTAGATAAATTTACAACCCAGAAATGACCTCTGTAACAGCTATAATCTGGGATAGGTGGATCCAGCTTATGACAGAGAAAGGGAGAATGGAGAGCTGAGGTTGACCAGATGACTACCTCTGAGGTTGAGCCAGATGAATACCTCTGATGTAACACTATAAAGAAGATGTTCTCTGATAAGATTCCTGAGTACATTGATCAAACTTCACAACTCTGATCTTCCCTGCCAGTCCCTGTCCCACCTCTGCCACCCTGTCCCTCACCCTGTCCCTTAAAACCTTATCATATCGTCATTCAAAAAATAAAGATCAAACTCCTGAACAGGCATAAAACACAACAGGCTTTCCCTGGAACTAGACTCTTTGTACTTTTCCAGCTCCGTCTTTAGATACCTCCCTCCCACAACCTATGTTCCAGGCAAACCTGAGTATCATTGTCCTGCACAGGCAGCTTGCTGTCTCTCAGCCCACAGGTCCAGCCTTTGCCTATGTTGGCTTCTCTCCTACAGTGATCTTTCCTTCCGGCTTCACCTGGTGTAGAAAACATTTGACACTGAAGCCTCTCAACACTCTTCTCATGTGAGGACAGTTTTCACCTTATGAGTCTTGTTGGGAAACAGCACCTGGCTTCCTTTACAGAAGTGGGAAAAAGTTAATACTCAGTTTTGCCTGGCATCTCAGATGTGGGTAGGTAGCCAGCCTTAGCCCATCAGCTGTACTGACCTGGAATGTGGACTCTGGAAGTAAACCACCAAAAAGCAGAGTGGGGAAGACACTCTCAGCCATGGCAGGATGGCAGGATGGCTGCAGTCTGCAGTTTTCTGGGGCCATCTTTAGGGCGATATTACCAACAGCATCCACATCACATTGGTACTACTTCTCCAAATTGTTCCATAGCCGTCCCAGAAATTGTGTGGCTAATGAATGTCCTCTCCATAGATTATGGCCAGGGTCCTTTTCTGTTACTTGCAGTTAAGACTCAGCGTTAGGAGTTCCCGTCCTGACACAGCGGAAATGAATCCGACTAGGAACCATGAGTTTGAGGGTTCAATCCCTGGCCTTGCTCAGTTGGTTAAGGATCTGGCGTAGCCATGAGCTGTGGTGTAGGTTGCAGACACAGCTCGGATCTGGCATTGCTGTGGCTCTGGTGTAGGCCAGTGGCAACAGCGCCCATTAGACCCCTAGCCTGGGAACCTCCATATGCCACGAGTGTGGCCCTAAAACGACAAAAGACAAAAGACAAAAAAAAAAAAAAAAGACTGAATGTTAGACCTGACTAGGTTCTATTTGTCCTTTCAGTTCCCTGTCAGTTACAACTTTTTCCAGAAGCAGCACTCACGTCTGTCCCATCCCTAGCCATTGCTCTCTTCTGGACTCCTATAGACCTGTGGTCCACCCACAAGTGACACTGTGTCAAGACCTGCACTCAATTGGAGTTCCCGTCATGACGCAGTGGTTAACGAATCCGACTAGGAACCATGAGGTTGCGGGTTCGGTCCCTGCCCTTGCTCAGTGGGTTAAGGATCCTGCGTTGCCGTGAGCTGTGGTGTAGGTTGCAGACACGGCTCGGATCCTGCGTTGCTGTGGCTCTGGCTTAGGCCAGTGGCTACAGCTCTGATTCAACCCCTAGCCTGGGAACCTCCATACGCTGCGGGAGTGGCCCAAAGAAATAGCAAAAAGACGAAAAAAAAAAAAAAAAAAAAAAAAAAGACCTGCACTCAATCACCAGTCCCCTCATATGGACTGTAATTTCCCTGAGGACAGAGACTAGGCTTTGCTCCTCTCTGTCCCTAGAACCCAGTATATTGTCCACCATGTTATACAGTAATAGTAACAGTAGTACTATCTCTAGTAGTAATAGCATTTATGGCTCACATTTATTGAGCACCCACTATATGCTGAAGGGCTTCATTATCTTGTTGGGTACAAAAATTTGTTTATTTAATGCATAAATGAATATACATCAAGAGTCGCTTGCAAGATATTTCTAAATAGTGTGCCTCAGACAACCATGCAGAAACACTAGTATCAATCCCACGTCATCAACAAAACTCTTCCTTCTCTCCTTCCTTCTTCCTCTGGACATGTGTCTTGTGTTCTACTCTTGTTCTCAGCTAGATGTTGTATAATACCCAGAAGGATGATTGGCAGTGGTTACGGTACTAGTTGCAGGCAGCTTACTTTTCAAAAGAAGCTTCTTGGAGTGTGAAAAGGTTTCAGAAGGATGAAGTCTTTACTGTGGAATGGCTTCCAGTTGACCGAACTCATTTTTAATGGTGTGAACCCAGGAGCTGGGGATAAAGGGAAAATACTTGTGGAACTTGGTGAAAGAGCAGGGAAAGCTGCTCGCGTGCCCCCCTGCAGGTGCTCTCTTCTCAGGAAAGTCCTCTTCTGGGGTCTTCTTAAGCCCCACAGAGATTTGTCCAGGGTCTTGGCCAAGCCACCTCCCCTGGAACAGGCTCATAGTGAGAAGGAAGAGAGGGGTCTGTAGACAATCCCAGTTAATTTCTACTCCATTCTCCACTTTCCTGCCTCCTGGCTGAGTAACACAATTGACACACCATCTCTTTTTTTTTAAGTGAAAAAAAATTTATTAAGGGATAATTGATAGATAATATTATGTATGTTTCAGGTACATATCATAGTAATACACAATTTTTAAAGGTTATACTCCAATTAAAGTTATTATAAAATATTGGCTCTATTCCCTGTCATACCATATATCCTTATAGCTTATTTATTGTATACGTAGTAGTTTGTATCTCTCAATCCCCTTCCCCAATCTTCTCTCCCTACCCCCCACTCCCCATAGACAACCACAAGTTTGCTCTCTATATATCTGAGTCTATTTCTGTTTTGTTACATTCACTAGTTTATTTTTTAGATTTCATATGTAAGTGATATCATATAATATTTATCTTTCTCTGTCTGACTTATTTCACTCAGTATAATGGGCTCCAAACCCACCTATGTTTTTACTAATGGCACAATTCCATTTCTTTTTTGTGGCTGAGTAGTATTCCATCGCATACTTAATTTATCTGTTGATGGACACTTAGTTTGCTTCCATATCTTGGCAATTATAAATAATGCTGCTGTGAACCTTGGGGTATGTATCATTTCAAATTAGTGTTTTCATTTTCTTCAGATACACACCCAGGAGTGAAATTGCTGAGTCCTGTGGTAGTTCTAGCTGTAGTTTTTTGAGAAATCTCCATACTGTACTCTACAGTGGCTGCACCAATTTACATTCCCAACAACAGTGCACAAATTTCCCTTTTCTCCACATCCTTGCTGATATTTGTTATTTGTGGTTTTTTGGATGATAACCATTCAGACAAGTGTGAGGTGATATCTCCCTGTGGCTATAAGTATTTCTCTGATGATTAACTGACACATCACTTCTGAAAGGCTGCCAGTCCCATTCTGGATTGCCTCTCTGTCCAACAACTGCAGTATATTTCACCCTAATTGAAAGTCGGAGAATGAACAGAGGATTTTTGTGTCAGTTATAAACTCAGTTTAAAAACAAAACTGGGGAATTCCCATCGTGGCTCAGTGGTGAGGAACTGGGTACAGATTCAATCCCTGGCCTCGCTCAGTGGGTTGGGGATCCCGTGTTGCTGTGGCTATGGTATAGGCTGGCAGCCACAGCTCCAATTTGCCCCCTAGCCTGGGAACTTCCATATGCCATGGATGTAGCCCTAAAATCCCCCAGCTAAAAAACCAACAACACCCCCCCCCAAAAAAAAACCTGGAGAAGCAAATGGAAAGCAGGGCAAAGATGGGACAGGACAACCAGAAAGGACAACCCTGGCCTCCCACTCCTCTTCATGTCTGATACCCTGCAGGCTGTCCTGAAAGGTTAGGAATATGCAGCTGGAGGAGGCTGGTTACTTGTTTCATAACAAACAAGACCCTCAAATCCTTTGAAGAGCAAAAGGTACAGGACACTCTAGCAAGATATATTTCTTTGTTCCCTCTGAACTGAGATCTTTGTTTATAAGGGCGGCTGGTCTTGGCTGAAAAAATGAGGGTCAGATGTAGATCAACATGATAACCCCAGATGATGATCTCAGAACACAACACATGTGCCTTTTGCTTGGGCCTTGGTGTCGTGATAGAAGGGAGGAGATAGAGGAATAAAAACTTGCTTTTTAAAAATAGTTTACTCTGGTTAGACACTCACCATATTTCTGACTCAACTTTATAATGTTTCCCATCTTTAAGCCAAGAGGTTCAGAAGTGTGGCTAGGATGGGACTTTGACCAGGTACAGCCTCAGCAATGAGTAGTCTCTTCCTTCCCTTTTGACTTTGAAATCCAGCCCATATACATAGCTCTTCGAATTTGGGGTTCATGTGAGTGCACATAGACTGCCACACTTGAGAGCTCATTGCCTGCCATGTTCACAACACTCAATGGAGTGGATGGAGCAAGCTGAGCTCCTGGCTTAATCCAGTCAGTGCACACACTGAACCAAATGAATTTTCCCAGTTTAGGATATATTGACCTTGATTATCAACACTAGTTTACCTGCACTGTACAGACTAGTCACTAACCTATTTTATGTTATAGCGAGTATTTAAAACTTTCCCCAAATTTCCTTTTACAACTAGAGCAAAGCCTATACTTTGACCTTGGCCTACCAGCCTGATCCCTCAAACCAACCTGAAATGGCTCCTGACTGGGCCTCCCAACTAACCCACAACTCCCCCTGTTCCTTGGCACTCTGTTCCCTTCAAACTTCTTTCTGTCCCTTGAACACACCATGCTTTGTTCCTCTCTGGGCCTTTGCGCTTGCTGTATTTATGCTATTTGCTTTTCCCTCAGATATTTGCATGGTTACGCCTGTCTTGTTATGTGAATCTCAATTCCTGTCTCTCAGAGAGACCTTAAAAATGACCCTACAGGGAGTTCCCACTGTGGCTCAGTGGAAATGAACCCAACTGGTATCCATAAGGACACGGGTTCGATCCCTGACCTTGCTCAGTGGGTTAAGGATCTGGCGTTGCCATGAGCTAGAGTGAAGGCCAGCAGCTGCGGCTCCAATTTGACCCTAGCCCGGGAACTTCATATGCTGCCTGCGGGTGCGGTCCAAAAAGACCAAAAAAAACCCCCCAAAACACCCTAGATAAATCAGCACCCCTTGCTCACATCGGCCACTCTATCCTATATCCTTTTCCAGTACTTACAAGAAACTAAATCATTTTTATTATTGTTTTGGTGCACCTGTAGCATGTGGAAGTTCACAGGCAAGAGATGGAATCTGCACCACAGTAGTCACAATGCTGGATCCTTAACACGCTGTACCACTAGGGAAATCCTAAATTATTTTTAAAGTTCTATTTATGTATTTAGTGGCTCGGCTGCCTCCCTACCTAACACTAGAATATCAGCTCATCGAAAGTAGGGACTCATGATTCTTTCAGTCACTGCTGTACTCCCAGGACCTGGAATAGCATTATGCAAACTCAAAAGGCCCCATGCTATAAAATTCCGCTTACATGGCACTCTGGAAACTGGAAAACTAGGGATTTTAATAAAGATCAGTGGTGTAGGTCACAGATGCAGCTCGGATCCCGAGTGGCTGTGGCTGTGGTGTAGGCAGGCAGCTGTAGCTCTGATTTAACCTCTAACCTGGAAACATCCATATGCTGCAGGTGTGGCCCTAAAAAAGTAAAATAAATAAATACATTAATAAACAAATTAAATAAATTAAATAAAAAAGATCAGTGATTATCAGAGGTTGGGGTCATAGGAATTGACTCTAAAGGGGCACAAAGGATTCTATACCTTGATTTTAATGGGATGTACACACTGCAGATGTTATTAAAATCATAGAACCTGTTCACCAAATAAGATGAATTTTTTGGTATGTAAATTATACCTCAATAAACCTGATTTTATTTAATTGTCAGACAAAATTCTTCACTCACCCTGGAATAAGCACCATTTTATTTTTTTTATTATTTTTATTGAGATATAATTGATATACAATGTTATATTAGTTTCAGGTAAACAGCGTAATGATTTGACATCTGTATATATTGCTAAATGATCCCTGCAATAAGTCTAGTCAACATCTGTCACCATATGTGGTTACAAAGGTGTTTTTTTTTTTTTTTCTCTTGTGATGAGGACTTGTAAGATCTATTCTCTGAGCAACTTTTAAATATCCAATACAGTATTATTAAGTGTGGTCACCATGCCATACATTACATCCCTATGACGTATTTATTTTATAGCTGGAAGGAATTTGTACCTTTTGACACCCTTCGCTCATTTCACCCACGCTGACCTCACCTCTGGCAATACCAATCCTTCTTTGCATATATGAGCTTGATTTTTAAAATATTTCTCATATAAGTGAAAACACATGTTATTTGTCCTTCTCTGACTTATTTCACTTAGCATAATGCCTTCAAGGTCTATCTATATTATTGAAAATGGCAAGATTTCATTCTTTTTTATGGTTGAATAAGAGTCCATTATGTGTATGTGTATGTATATGTATATATGTGTATATATATATACATACTATTATATACCATATTTCTTTATTCATTTATCTATCGATGGACATTTAGGTTATTTCCATATCTTGGCCACTGTAAATAATGCAGTGAACATGGGGATGCGTATATATTTTTGAGTTAGTATTTTTGTGTTCTTTGAGTAACACCCAGGAGTGGAATTGCTACATCATATGATAGTTCTATTTTTAATTTTTTAGGAACATCCGTATTGTCATATGTTTTCCATGACGGCTTCACCAATTTACTTGGAATAAGCACCTAATGTAAAAAGGTTCTCATTCTGAACCTTCTCTTTTTTTCTTTTTTTTTTTTCCTTTTTGGGGTTGCACCTGTGGCATATGGAAGTTCCTGGGCTAGGGGTCTAATTGGAGCTATAGCTGCCGGCCTAACGCCACAGCCACTGCAGTGCCAGATCTGAGCCGTATCTGTGACCTATGTCCCTATACCATAGCTTGTGGTAACACCAGATCCTTTGCCCACTGACTGAGGCCAGGGATTGAACCTGCATCCTCATAGACCCTGTATCAGGTTCTTAACCCGCTGAGACACAACGAAAACTCCTCATATTGAACCTCTAGTGAGCAATTGCCGTGCATATATATCCTGCTTGCAGAAACACTGGGAGCAGTATGATGTCCGTATACCATCTAAAAGTAGTAAATGGGCATTAGAGGGACTGCCCTATGAATCGTGGCCTTGACGATTTCTGTGTGTTTCAATTAGGATTTCTTAGTCGCAAGGAACCCAAACAAGCTCTGGCCAGCCTGTCCACCCCTTGACTACACCAATAGTCAGAAGGAGGAACAACACAGCTTTTCAACTTTCGTCGGGAGGCAGGCACCTGGAATTATGCCCCTATCAAGAATACTACATGTTGGAGTTCTCATCGTGGCACAGTGGTTAACGAATCCGACTAGGAACCATGAGGTTGCGGGTTCGGTCCCTGGCCTTCCTTGCTCAGTGGGTTAATGATCCGGTGTTGCCGGGAGCTGTGGTGTAGGTTGCAGCCGCGGCTCGGATCCCGCGTTGCTGTGGCTCTGGCGTAGGCCGGTGGCTACAGCTCCGATTCGACCCCTAGCCTGGGAACCTCCATATACCGCGGGAGCAGCCCAAAGAAATAGCAAAAAGACCAACAAAACAAAACAAAACAAAACAAAAAACAAAACAAAACAAAACAAAAAAACAATACTGCATGTAGGAGTTCCCCTCGTGGCTCAGTGGTTAACGAATCCGGCTGGGAACGATGGGGTTGAGGGCTCGATCCCTGGCCTCGCCCAGTGGGTTGGGGATCCGGCATTGCCATGAGCTGTGGTATGGGTCCTGGATGCAGCTCGGATCCTGCGTTGCTATGGCTCTGGCGTAGACCCGCGGCTATGGCTCCGATTGGACCCCTACCCTGGGAGCCTCCATGTGCAGCTGGTGTGGCCTTAGAAAAGGAAAAAAAAGAAAGAAAGAAAGAAAAAGAAATACTATGTATAATGGGAAGGCCGTAATCCCTTCAGAGGAAACCAGAGTGCTCTTAGAATTCCAGGCAGCCCACACCAATGAAGGTCCAATATATTGTGTGATTTAACCTCTCAGAACCTCTGTTTCCTCATATTTAATACCTACCTCTGAAAGGTATAAGAATTAAACATGTTAGCTAGTCTAATGAATATTAGAATGCCTAGAACATAAATGTTGTTTTATAATGTTATTTCTCTTTTACTCTTCCTTTTGGCCTATCTGAAACATATCTCTAGCATTCCTAAGCTCAGCTAAAAGCTTCATGATTGTCCTTGTTCCTCAAGCTAGAACCAGGGAGTAAGGGAGTTTGTCTATTTTTTCTGTTGTTTTCACCCCCTAAACACAGGATATTTGTTTTCTCTAGGCTATTACATCAGCCTTATAACTGGTCCACCAGTCTCCCTTCTACCCTCTATCTCTCTCCCTGAGGCAGGAGAGCCTAATGGTACAGTGCATGGACTCTGGAGCCAAACTGTCTGCATCTAAATCTTGATTTTCTTCCTTAATGGCCATACAGTCTCAATCAAGTTGTATAATCTCTGTATGCCTGTTTACTCTTGTGTAAATGGGGGTAACAGTTCTTAACTTGAAGAGTTGTTATGAGGATTAAACATATTATTCCATGTGAACCCTTAGGAGAGTGTGTGGGTCATAGTGAGTGCTATACAATATGTGTCTATTAAAAAAAAATCTATCTCCTTGTGGCTTTCAGAATTATCTTTCTAAAATTTAAACATGAACTTTCTACTTGAAGAAACCATGCCTGCCTGCCTAACCCCAATATCCTTTCAGGGCTCCTTCTCTAACTGCCTAGCCCAGGCTGGAGCTGGGGACCTTCTGTGCACCTTGCACTAAACTCTTATTGCACTTGACTCATTGTGTTATAATTGTTTATTTACGTTCTTTTTCTACACTAGTCCGTGAAATCTTGGAACTATAGACACTTATCTGATGGATCTATGAATGGCCCATCTGTCCAAAAGAGGTGCTTAATAAATGTCTGCTAATTGACTAAAATTAGCAAAATAGTTGATATTTTATTTATTGAACAAAATAGAGGCTACTGTATTCAAATGTACTTTTACTTAAAAATCGAGGGCTGGTGTTTCAATGGTTATTCCCTTTATTAACTCACTGTAAAAACTCAAGGCCATGTTATTAAAAGTTACCATTGTAGTGATATATGTATAAAAACAAAGTAATGGATAACAAAATGGCAATAAGTACACACCTATCTATGATTACTTTAGATGTAATGGACTAGATGCTCCAATCGAAAGGCATGGAGTGGGAGTTCTGCTCTGGCACAGTGGGTTAAGGACCAGGCATTGTCTCAGCAGGGGCACGGGTTCAACCCCTGGCCTGGTGCAGTGGGTTAAGGATCTGGCATTGCCACAACTGTGGCATTGTCACAGCTGTGGCTCGGATTTAATCCCTGGCCTGGGAACTTCCATATGCCTTGGGTGTAGCCAACAAAAAAGAAAAAAAAAAAAAAAAGACATAGAGTGGCTGAATGGATACAAAACAAGACCCACATGTATACTCTCTGCAAGAGACTGGCTTCAGATCTAAACACACACATAGACTGAAAGTGAGGGATAAAAAAGTATCCTATGCAATGGAAATCAAAAGAAAGCTGGGGGAGTTCCCATTGTGCTTCAGCAGGAACGAACCTAGCTAATATCCATTAGGATGTGGGTTTGATCCCTGGCCTTGCTCAGTGTGTTAAGGATCTGGCATTGCTGTGCCTGTGGCTTAGGCCGGCACCTGCAGCTCCAATTCAACCCCTAGCCTGGGAACTTCTATATGTTGCAAGTGTGGGCCTAAAACAGTAAAAAACAAAAACAAAAGCTGGGGTAGAAATATTTACATCAGAGAAAATGAATAGACTTTAAAACAAAAACTGTAATGAGATAAAGAAGTACATTACATAATGATCAAGGGATTTATCCAAGGAGAATATATAATAATTGCAAATACATATATATGCACCCAACATAGGAGCACCTAAATACATAAAGCAAATATTAACAAACATAGAGAAATCAACGGTAACAAATAATAGTAGGATACTTTAATACCATACTTACATCAATGGACAAATCATCTAGACAGAAAAATCAATCAGGAAACACTGGCCTTAAATGACACATGAGATCAGATTGTCTTAATAGATACATATAGAACATTCCATCCAAAAGCAGCAGAGTACACATTCATTTCAAGTGCACATGCACTGTTCTCTATGATAGATAACACGCTAGGTCAGAAACAAATCTCAATAAATTTAAGGAAACTGAAATCAAGCATCTTTTCCAACCACAATACTTATGAGACTAGAAATCAACTATAAAAAAATAATAAAACCTGCAGTAACCCACAAACAACATGCGGCCTAAACAATACGCTAATAAACCAATGGCTCACTGAAGAAATTGAAGAAGAAATAAAAAAGTTCCTGGAGGCAAATGAAAATGAAAACACAATAATCTGAAATCTATGGGACACACCAAAGCAGTTCAATTCTAAGAGGGAAGTTTATAGTGATAAAAGTCTACCTAAGAAAACAAGATAGGAATACCTGTTGTGGCTCAGCAGTAACGACTAGTTACTAGTTTCTAGCAGTAACTGACTAGTGTCCATGAGGACATGGGTTGGATTCCTGGCCTTAATCCGTGGGTTAAGGATCTGGTGTTACTGAGAGTTGCGGTGTAGGTTGCAGATGCGGCTTTGATCTGGCATTACTGTAGCTGTGGCATAGGCCAGCACCTGCAGCTTCAATTCAACCCTTAGCCTGAGAACTACCATATGCCATGGTTCAGCCCTAAAAAAACAAAGAAAGAAAGGAAGAAACTCAAATAAACAACCTACCTTACACCCAAAGGAGCTAGAAAAAGAAGAACAAAAGAAACCCAAGGTTAATAGGAGGAAAGAAATCATTAATGAGCAGAGCAGAAATAAATGATATAAAAAGTAGAAAAGATGAGTGAAGCCAAGGACTGGTTCTTTGAAAAGATAAGCAAAATTAATAAGCTTTATCCACACTTATTGAGAAAAAAAAAGAGAGGGCTCAAAATAAAATCAGAAATGAAAAAGAATAGATTTACAAGGAGATCCTGCTGAATAGCATTGAGAACTATGTCTAGATACTCATGTTGCAACAGAAGAAAGGGTGGGGGAAAAACTGTAATTGTAATGTATACATGTAAGGATAACCTGACCCCCTTGCTGTACAGTGGGAAAAAAAAATTAAAAATAAAATAAAATCCTTAAAAAAAAAAAAGAAAGAAAAGAAAAAGAAGAAAACATAGCAGTGATGAAGCCTCTTTATTTTACCTTTAAAAGCAGTTTGAACTTTTGCTTGTGACTCCCTGAGAATATTTTTTGTCATTAAAGTTGTTGATTTGCTAAAAAAAAAAAAAAGAAATGAAAAAGAAGTTGCCACCAAAACCACAGAACTACAAATGATAAGAAGGAATTGTTACAACTATATGCCAATAAAATGGATAACCTAGAAGAAATGGACAAATTCCTAAAAACACATAATCTCTCAAGACTAGACCAGAAAGAAATAGAAAGTACAGACAGGCTAATCACCAGTAATGAAATTAAATCAGTTTAAAAAAAAAACCAATAAACAAAAGTCCAGGACCAGATGGCTTCATGGGTGAATTGTACCAAACATTTAGATAAAAATTGACACTTATCCTTCTCAAATTACTCCCCAAAATTGCAGAGGACAGGGTACTTCTGAACACATTCTATGAGTTTTATGGTTTCCAGTCTCACATTTAAGTCTTCTAGAAGACAACCTGTCCTGAATTAGAGTACATATCTGCAAATGATATGACCAGTAAGGGGTTAATCTCCAATATATATATATAGGAGATATTATACAACTCAATATCAAAAAAACAAACAACCTGATTAAAAAGTTGGCAGAAGACCTGAATGGAGATATTTCCAAAGAAAACACATAGATGGCCGATAGGCACATGAAAATATAACCAACATAGCTAATTATCAGAGAAATGCAAATCAAACTATCACCTCACACCCGTCATAAGGAGCAATTCCACTACTGAGTATATATCTGAAGAAAATAAAAACATTAATTTGTAAAGATACAGGTACCCTAATATTCATAGCAGCATTATCTACAATAGCCAAGATACAGAAGCAACCTAAGTATCAATCAACATGAATGGATAAAGGAGAAGACATCTCACACACACACACACACACACACACGAATACTACTCAGCCATAAAAAGGAATGAAATATTGCCATCTGTAACAACATAGATGGACGTGGAGGGTATTATGCTCAGTGAAATAAGTCAGAGAAATACAAATACTGTATGTTATCATTTGTATGTGGATTCTAAAAAAATAAAATGAATGAATATAACAAAACAGAAACAGACTCACAGATACAGATAACTAGTGGTTACCAGTGAGGTGTGGGAAGGGGGAGGTATAGGATAGAGGAAGGGGATTAGAGGTGTAAACTACAATGTATAGAGTATATAAGCTACAAGGATGTATTATTTTACAGCACAGAGAATGTAGCCAATATTTTATAATAACTTTAAGTAGAAGATAATATATACAAATTTTGAATCACTATTGTACACCTGCAACTAAAATAAACTACAAATTAACTATACTCCAAGAAAAAAATTAATAAAAATAAGGTACTGGAGAGCAGGTGTGGCACAACCTGGTTAGCTCCACATGAGAATGGAAGATACAGCATCTAGATAAGAAGGTGATTTCCATGGACCTTGAACTTTGTCTAAGATTTCAGTGAGACTTGTGCTCAGATGCTGGGCAGAGCAGATAGTTCCAGGCTGTATTCCCTAGCAAGTCCTGAAGTGTTGGAATTCTGTTCCTGATCTGGCTTAAGTTCCAGGCCTGCTGGTGGGTAATGGATACCTTCTTGTGGCAGTTTAAAAGCCCTCAATTCTGGCCTGAATCTGGAACCTCCCCACAAACATACACAAGCAGAGTAGGAGGATATAGGAAGAGCTGATGTTTCAAGAGGCTGCCTGGAATCTGTTCAGATGCCTGAGCATCTTCTTAGTTGGAGACCCAGAGTTCAGCCTCTTTGAGTGTAGGAAATATGGTGCTGACCAAGGCCACTAAGGGACAGTTGAGGACCTTGATAAGGCTGAGAGACTATTCTCTTTAGGGAAAAATTGCCTCCAGTAGACCCAGGAGAAGTCAGGGGTTAAATGCAGCCCCAGACCATGTGAACTTACTAATATCGCATCACCTGCAGAGATTTAAAAATATCCATGTCCAGATACCAGCTCAGACTGATTGACCAATACATCTCTGGGGGTTGGGCCCCAGCACCAGCATTTTTTTTAAAGCTCTCTAGATAATTGCAGTGTACACTCAGGAATGAGAATCCCTGATGAAGAGAAGAGAGGCCTCTTTCCTATTCATTGTGTGGCAGAAGGCCATCTAGCCAGCTCATCAGAAAGCTCTAAATTACTCAGGCTGCTGGGAGAGGGGATTTTCAGTCCCTGCTCCCCTACTGTATATCATTAGGGCTGGAATTCTGTCAAGTATCCATTCTTAGTATTCTGGTCCTGGCAGAGCTATAACGAAGGCTTATAAGAAGCAGCTTCTGGAATCAATGTCAGGATTGTGTCCCATAGTCCTTAGTTCCTGCCTAAAATAAAATGCTGGTAATAGATGGGTGGGTAAGAGGTGAGAAAAAAATCTTAAATTGCTAGTGTATTTTCTCCTGTAGAACAGAAGGTAGCATCCATCAACAGTACAATTATTCTGGGGTTTTTTTGTTTTGTTTTGTTTTGTTTTGTTTTTTTTGCTTTTTAGGGCGGTACCCACAGCATATGGAAGTTCCCAGGCTAGGGGTAAAATTGGGACTACAGCCACCAGCCTATGCCACTGCCACAGCCACAGCAATGCTGGATCTGAGCCACATCTGCTACCAACACTACAGCTCGCAGTAATGAAGGATCCTTAACTCACTGAGCAAAGCCAGGGATCAACCCGCATTGTCATGGATACTAGTCAGATTTGTTTCTGCTGTGCCACGATGGAAACTCTGGTAGAATAATTCTTATTCAGGCTTTTCAAGCAAGCTGAACTTTATTAATAGCATTTTAAAGAGACAGTAAACATCTCAATTAATTATGTGATAATTTGAAGTTGACATAGAGATTTGTTCCTTTGGAAATGATCTGGGGAACAGAGGAAAAATTTGGATTTGGGGGAAAGATCACAGCATTTTATGTTCAAAGACCTCACTCAGACCCTGAATCTGCAACTTCCTGCTTACCTTAAATATGTTTTTTCGCTGATAAAATGTGGTTGGTACCATGACTGCTAGTGTATGTTTCCAGGGGCCATTATGCAATAATGGTACATAAAATGCTTTAGAAATGGGAAAGTACAGCACTAACATTAGTATTATTATTTTAATTAATCATGAAGGAATCATACCTGAGGTTAATTACTCTCTTTAGTTACTCTAGTTAATTACCATAGCTTCATAAGAATTGGAGTCTACATTTCACAAGGGAATATGTGCCAGTTTAAAAAAGTAACTAGCATTTTTTTGTTGAAAAGAAAGAATACAGAGCAAATGGCAAAAAAAAAAAAAAGCCTTAGAGTCTTAATTTATTAAAATGTAGACCTCTCTCCCGCCCTCCAGCTCCTTTCTTCCCTGGAGCCTAGCCTTAACAACATCTCGAGTATCTTTTAAATATATATATAGAGAGAGACGTATATTTTAAATTGTAGAAATAGGAACAAGCTCTGTATTTTTTTTTTTTTTTTGACTTTTATCTTTTCAGGACAAGACCCATAGCATATGGAAGTTCCCAGGCTAGGGGTCAAATGGGAGCTGTAGCTGCTGGCCTAGGATCCAAGCCACATCTGCAAACTACGCCATAGCTCATGGCAATGCCGGATCCTTAACCCACTGAGCAAGACCAGGGATCGAACCCATGTCCTCATGGATACTAGTCGGGTTTGTTAACCACTGAGCCACGATGGGAACTCCCAAACTCTATATTTATAGCAATAGGAAGGAGCATTGTTCTTCATCTCACTCTTTTTGCTAACTAGCATGTCTTGCAGCCTTCACATCAGGAGAGGTCTTCAGCTGAGACTTACCATATGGGCTTAGTATTGCACAGTATAGATGCGACAGCTTCCTTTGTGGACATCAGGGTCGCTATTACAAGCACCAGTGCAGAGAACATCCTTGAACATACATCTTTGTGCACTTGTGCAAACATAGTGAACTGGGAGCTTCCACAGTTAAAACAGCTAAAGATCTTCAGGAAACTTTCCCAAGCTAAAGCGATTAAGTGCCTGGGTGCGGGGAGTATCCAGGTGAGAAGGAAGTGGGAGGTTGTAATGTCTTCCTGCCAAGGCAGAATTCCCCTGGTCTTCAAAACACAAGGCACACATCACAGGGCCATAGGATAGAAGAAAAGAGTTGTTCCAGTTACCAAGAGAAAGGTGTGCTTCCACAAGCCCTCTATTTGATATGGTGCTAACAGACATCCAGGTTTTAGAATCAGCGTTGGTTTTAGTTCTACAGGATAATCCTTCCATGGAGATCTGCTGTTTAAACGTCCTCTAAAAGAAAGAAAGAAATGTTTGTGTAGTCTCCCTTGAGTCCTGTCATACTACTAGTTTTGCATGGATCTGGGAGTGCCTGTTAGTTAGTACCTCATAGTTCCTTTGGAAAAGTGAAGTCAGTTGGAGAAGAATCTTCCCAGGTAAGTGGTGGCCTGTGCCTTCCACTTTCCACTCTCCCTTATGTCTGTCTACTTCATTCTCCCTCAACTCCAGCGCAGATGCCTTGCACTGTCACCTAATTGGTCTCCTATGTTTATTTTATTTTGTTTTATTTATTTTTTATTAAAGTATAGTTGATTTGCAATGTTGTGCCCATTTCTGCTACACAGCAAAGTGGCCCAGTCATTTAGACAGATCGATCTATCTGTGCCTTTCTTATGTTATCTTCCATCGTGGTCTATTCTAAGAGATCAGATATAGTTCCCTGCACTGTAGGGGACCTCATTGGACGTCATTGCTTATCCATTCTAAATGTAATAGTTTGCAGCTACTAACCCCAAACTCCCAGTCTATCCCACACCCTCCCCCCTCCCCCTTGGCAACCACAAGTCTGTTCTCCATGTCTGTGAGTCTGTTTCTATTTTGTAGATAAGTTCATTTGTGCCATATTTCATTTTATTCTTTTTTTTTTTTTTTTTTTTTTTTTTTTGTCTTTTCAGGGTTGCACCTGCGGCATATAAAGCTTCCCAGGCTAGGGGTCTAATCAGAGCTGTTGCTGCCGGCCTACGCCAAAGCCACAGCAATGCCAGATCCGAGCCACGTCTGTGACCTACACCACAGCTCACACCAATGCCGGATCCTTAACCCACTGAGCCAGGCCAGGAATCAAACCCATAACCTCAAGGTTTCTAGTCGGATTCATTTCCACTGTGCCACGATGGGAACTCCATTTGTACCATATTTTAGATTCTATATATTTGTTATCATATGGTAGTTGTCTTTCTCTTTCGCACTTAATTCACTTTGTAGAGACTCTCTAGTTGCATCCATGTTGCTACAAATGGCAGTATTTCATTCTTTTTCATAGCTGAGTAGTATTCCATTGGGCATGTGTACCACAACTTCTTAACCCATTCCTCTTTTGATAGACATTTAGGTTTTTTCCATGTCTTGGCTATTGTGAATAGTGCTACAATGAACATAGGGGTACATGTATCTTTTTCAATGAATGTTTTGTCCAAATATATGCCCAGAAATGGAAATGCTGGATCATGTAATAGTTCTAATTTTAGTTTTCTGAGGTACCTCCATTCTGTTTTCCGTAGTGATTTTACCAATTTAAATTCCCACCAGCAGTGCAGAAGGGTTCGTTTTCTCCTCATCCTCTCTAGTATTTGTTATTTATAGATTTATTAATGATGGGCATTCTGACTAGTGTGAGGTAGTACTTCATTGTAGTTTTGATTTGCATTTCTCTAATAATTAGCAATTTTGAGCATCTTTTCATGTACCTACTGGCCATCTACATATATTCTTTGGGGAAATATCTACTTAGGTCTTCTGCCCATTTTTGATTGGATTGTTTGTTTTTTTGTTGTTGATTTGTATGAGTTGTTCATGTATTTTAACAATTAAGCCTTTGTTGGTTGCCTCATTTTCTCCCATTCTGTAGGTTGCCTTTTTGGTTTTTTTTGATGGTTTCCTTTGCTGTGCAAAAGCTTGTAAGTTTTATGAGATCCCATTTGTTAATTTTTGTTTTTATTTCTATTGCCTTGGAAACTGACCTAGGAAACATTTGTACAGTTAAGGTCAGAGACTATTTTGCCTATGTTCTGTTCTAGAAGTTTTATGGTGTCATGTCTTATTTTTAAGTCTTTAAGCCATTTTGACTTTATTTCTGTACATGGTGTGAGGGTATATTCTTGTTTCACTGATTTACATGCAGCTGTCCAGTTTTCCCAGAACCACTTGCAGAAGAGACTGTCTTTTCCCCCTATGTTTTATTTTAATTTAGCAAATAGCTATTGAGTATTCATTGTGTGCCACACACATACTAGGCTCTGGGAATAAAAGTATTGATAACAAGACAGAGTCAACACTCTCATAGAGTTTCAGCCTCCTGGGCAGGAAGGGGATGCAGAAAAGTAAAGAGGCTTTCATTCATTCGTCCATTTGATGCACACTTGATGAGGGCTTTCCTGCGCTATGAGTCAGATATAAAAAGCTGAAAAAGACAATCAAGGTCCTGGACGTATTTGAGCTTGCAGGTTAGTGAGTAAGACAGAGAGAAAATAGGGGAAGCTGCAAATAAAATAACTGCAAATTGTCACAAATTCTACAAAGAAAATAGGATGCTGAGATAGAGTATAGGAGAGCATCATAATTTTAAATGGGTGGTCATAGAAAGGGCCTCTGAGAAGGTGTCATTTAAACAATTTTAATCAAAACTTGAAGGTGAGGAGTTCCTGTAGTGGCTCAGTGGTTAATGAATCTGACTAGGAACCATGAGGTTGCGTGTTTGATCCCTGGCCTCGCTCAGTGGGTTAAGGATCCAGCATTGCCATGAGCTGTGGTGTAGATCGCAGATCCAGCTCAGATCCAGCGTTACTATGGCTCTGGAATAGTCCGGCGGCTACCCTCTGATTAGATCCCTAGCCTGGGACCTCCATATGCTGCGTGTGCAGCCCTTGAAAAGACAAAATAAATAAATAAATAAAAGATTTGAAGGTGAGAAGGAGCCAGCCAGCCATGGAGATAGGGGAGGGAAAGAGAGTTCCTGGCAGAGGCCACAGCATGTGCAGAGGCCCTGAGCCAGAAGGAGCCTGGCATGTGGAGGAAAGGAAAGGAAACCAGAGTTGGGGAGCAGTGAGTGAATGAAGAGTGCCTGAAATTAAGTTTGGATAGTTAGTGGTGATGTCATTCAAGGCCATAGTAAATAGTTTGCCCCTGACCTTATTCTAGACATGATGGAAGGCCAGGGAAGGATTTTTATGCAGAAGAATAACCACATCTAATTTGTGTTGGAAGAAAGTCACTCCCGGTGCTGGTTTGTGTATGAACTGGAAAGGGGGCAGCAATGGAAGAGGAGAGAATATAGAAAAGAGGTCTTTATAGCACTTCAGGTAAATGATGAGGTGCAGGGGCTTAAAGTGAGGATGCCTGGTATGTGCATTTGAGTTCTAGTCAGAGCTGGATTTATCAAGGCTCACAAAAGGATTGAACTTGGAGAAGAAATAAGGGATGGAAACCCTTTTAGGGCTCCCAGTTTTAGGGCTCAAGCAGTTAGAAGGCTGGTTTTGCCACTCACCGAGGTGGATGAGATTTGTAGGAGGAACAGCAGGTCCAAGGTAGAGGTGAGGGTGGACAGGGAGAGGAGTTAATTTCGGCATGATGTGTTTTGGGGACAGGCAATCAGAGTTGTTGCATAGGTAGTATGGGTACTTGTATGGGGACAGTGATGGACATGGTTTGAGAACTTTAAAGTTTTAGGGCTGCAGGTGCAGCATATGGAAGTTCCCAGGCTAGGGGTCCAATTGGAGCTGCAGCTGCCAGCCTACACCACAGCCACAGCAATGCAGGATCTGAGCCATGCCTGTGATCTACACCACAGCTCTTGCAACGCCAGATCCTTAACCCACTGAGTGAGGCCAGGGATGGAACCCACATCTTCAGGGATGCTAGTTGGGTTCGTTACTGCTGAGACATGACCAGAACCCCTGAGAACTTTAATTTTTTAAATGTGATTGTGCCCAGCAGTGATGTCTGAGTCTGAAGCTTAGGCGAGAGGCCAGAGCGAGAATCTAGGTGACAGAATAGGAAGCCAGACACTTAAAGAATCTGAGCTAGGGGGAATGATGTGTTTCCTTTGTCAGCTGCACCCCCACACAGTTCATACCGACCATAACCAACCACCTGGTTTCTCACATCACCCTGTGCATACTCTGAAATTTCTTCTAAGTCTCCCCAGGAGTCTTGACTCTCAACATTAAAGCCGAGCACAGTGTTAGTAAGAATTCTATCCCTTAAAAATACCTTCAAATTACTTAACGGGACAGTGACATAGGACATATGAAATCTTAGAGTGAAAAGTAGAGCCTTTCTGAAATATGGCATATTTACCATTGTGAAATTTCCTTATGCTGAGTCCATAATTCAAGACAGCCACACTACCAATATGCTCATCAGAAATGATAGAGGAAAGTTTTTTCCCCTTCTACCCTCTTTGTTATTATTATCATTATTATTACTTTTGGATAAGAACATACAGTGATCTAAGCTGAAGCTGCTGGTCAACACCACAGCCACAGCAATGCCAGATCTGAGCTGTGTCTGTGGCCTACACCACAGCTAACGGCCATGCCAGATGCTTGACCCACTGAGCAAGGCCAGAGATCGAACCCACATCCTCATGGATGCTAGTCAGGTTCGCTAACCACTGAGCTACAACGGGAACCCTTGTTTTCTGTTTTTGATAACTTCTTAAACTGACTGCAACTCACTAGCTGTAAGACCTCTTAGCCTCTGTTTCCTCCATTGTAAATGAGATGGAGCAGATTAAATAAACTATAAAATTTCCTTCTTCTATAATACTCCATAATTCAATGATTGCCCTCATTTATAAATGTGCCCAAACCCCCACCCTGAATTGATTACATCTTTAGAGAAGACGGAACAGGAAAAGGAGAGCATTAGGTTTCTATCATGGACCAGGCAGTAAAAGGCCTAAATGCCAGTGGCCACTAAGGCCATTTTCAGGGCCAATTGTCACTTGTTCCCCTGCTAAAGAAGCAGATGACTCAGAGGTCTTAGGGAAGCATGGGAAAAAAAATGGAAGGAGAGGCTCTCTTGCATTATTTTATTACTATCTTTTTTTTTTTTTTTTTTTTTTTTGCTGTGATTCACACTGAAACCTGCTCTGTGATTATGGTTACTCCTACTCACAGTGCTGAGAATATCTGTTGTTTTTCACACCAGTTAATTCAGCAAAGACACAGGACCTAATTCATTCAGTAGCTCATTTAGGAAAGACATGGGGTAGAGACACAGTTATTTGATTATGAAAAAAGGAGCTCCCGTCGTGGCTCATTGGTTAATGAACCCGACTTGCATCCATGAGGACACAGGTTTGATCCCTCGCCTCCCTCAGGGGGTTAAGGATCTGTTGTAGCTGTGAGCTGCGGCATAGGTCACAGAAATGGCTTGGATCCCGCATTGGGGTGGCTGTGGTGTAGGCCAGCAGCTACAGATCCAACTGGACCCCTAGCCCGGGAACCTCGATATGGCCCTAAAAAGACAAAAAAGAAAAGAAAATGTTTTATTCGAAGAATGCAATCCAGCCCAGTAGGTAAAACTGCTATGCATATGGCAAATATTTTGTGATTGTGAGATAGTATTTTTTCAAGACTAAGTTATCAGTTATACTCAAAATTATATTTACTGCCTTGATAAACATGCACAAAATTAACCTAACGAATAGTATATTATCAGGTTTTTTCCATTTAATAAATATTTTTTTAACTTATTTAAAAGCCATTTTAACATTTATTTTTTTTAACATTTTTAAAAGCCAGATCTAAGAGGGTTTAAATTATCTGCCTACAAGTCTAATTTCTTTGCCTCCATTGCATGATAGGTTTTCATTTGCTTGAATATCCATAATAGCAATTCAAACAAAGGTCAACCTTAACAATATATATATCTCTGGAATTCCCACCATAGCACAGTGGGATTGGCAGCATCTCTGAGATGCCAGGATGCAGGCTCAATCCCTGGCCATGCACAGGGGGTTTAAGGATCCTGCCTTGCCACAGCTGCAACATAGGTCATACCTGTAGCTGGAATCTGATCCCTGGCACGGGAATGCCACATGCCTCAGAGCAGCCAAAAAAGAAAGAAAAGAAAAAATATACATATTTCCAACCTAAGAATATTTTTTCCAAAAGAATTTTAGGGAAGAATTATATTCAAAATATTTAACAACCAATACAATATAGGCACTGGCCAATCAAAATAATCATTGGGCCTAAATAATGGATACAACCACACCATTGTGTCCTGGCTGAATACTGGATTTTAGTTGGTGTTGAACTAGGGCATTTCAATTTCTGTGTTTCTTTTTTGGCCACACCTGCAACATGCAGAAGTGACAACACCAGATTCTTGACCACTAAGCCACCAGGGAGCTCCTTGATTTCTATTTTAAGATGGAGATTTCAAACTTGAAAACTTACAAGAACCAAGCAAATGATGTAAATAAGAGAAGGGAACTGCGGGTAAGACAAGTACAAACTAGCAAGATCTGGTCAGATTTTAAAGCTCCACACTCACCTCCAGAGCACTGTACCTACTTAGTTTGGGCAGATTGTTGCCTTTGGAGATGCAGATTGACAGGAATCTCACAGTTTGGATTTTTGGAAGCGCAACTGTATGGGCTGGGTGTGGCCCCAAGGCTGCCAGTTTGCTCCTCCGTACTCTAAGCCCATTCTTGAGCTTTTACTGGAAAAAGGACAGAAATTTCCTATTTGTGTTGAATCCCCTTTGGGCAAGATCGACCCAGAAGAGAAAAAGCTCTGGACCCTTACTTCTTTTAAAAGCATCATTGTGTTTTCTATAATTAGCCTTTGTGTGTTTGGTGCAAAGTGTAAACAAGAATTACCCTTTTGAATGAATGTTTATGGATCCTGTTTTAACCAAATAGGAACTCTGTAGTAAACATAAAACTATATTATACTATACCTTATGTAACTTCTAATCTTTGGCCTTTTCCCAACTCTTGACTTTTGTTCTCTTTCTGAAGCACTGAAATTTTTTTTTCTTTTCTTTTTTTTCTTTTGTCTTTTTTTGCCTTTTCTAGGGCTGCTCCTGTGGCATATGGAGGTTCCCAGGCTAGGGGTCAAATCGGAGCCGTAGCCACCAGCCTACGCCAGAGCCACAGCAATGCGGGATCCGAGCCGCGTCTGCAACCTACACCGCAGCTCACGGCAACATCGGATCCTTGCCCCACTGAGCAAGGCCAGGGATCAAACCCGCAACCTCATGGTTCCTAGTCAAATTCATTAACCACTGCGCCACGATGCGAACTCCTGAAATTTTTTTCTAATGAACTCAAACAGTGATATAAAAGCATACAAGTGATCCTTCCTTTCCTCATGCTTCCCAGTTGGAACAATTCCATATTAACCTGATTTAATAGTTTTTCTTGAAAACAGAAGAGGAGAGAATGGGAAAAAGGAGGAAAGTGAGCAAAAGCAGCGAGGATTATAGGAAGTCTACAACCTTAAAAAAAAAACTCAAACGGTATTTCTGAAAAACCAAAGATGCAAGATTTTTGGCTCTTAGCTCTCCTTGTTTATTCTTTCCGTAAATATCTATTCAGAGTTTATTCTATACCAGGCCCTGTTCTAGGCTCAGGAGATAGAACACACAAGGTCCCTGCCCTCTTAGATCCCCCATCCTAATGGGGTTAATAACAAGAAAGTCAAAACCAAGTCAGAGTATTGCAGACAGTGGTAAGTGACTTGGAAAAGCAAGGGTGAAGTGACAAAGAGAACGTGGGAAGGCCCCTTGCTTTGCTCAGCCTGGGCTGCCATAACAAAATACCATAGACTGGGTGGCTTAGAGAACAGACATTTATTTCTTCACAGTTCTGGAAGCTGGAGGCCCAAGATCAGGATGCCATCATGGTTGAGGTCTGGTGAGAGCTCTCTTCCTGACTTGAAGATAGTCACCTTTTCACTGGGTCCTTACATGGTGGGGAAAGAGAGAGAGGAGAAAGGGTGAGAGAAAGAGGGAGAGAGAGCTCTCTAGTATCTCTTCTTATAAGGGCACTAATCCCAATATAAGCTCCCCCCATCTTATGACCCATTTAAACCTAATGAGTGCAGGACTCCCTTATCAGTGGGAGATATGTTCCAAGACCCTCAGTGGATGCCTGCAACTGCAGAGAGTATGGAACCTCAGATATATTATGTTTTTTCCTATACATCCATACCTCTGATAAAGTTTAATTTATAAATTAGGCACAGTGAGTGACAACAATAATTTAAAATAGAACAGTTACGGAGTTCCCGTTGTGGCTCAGGGGTTAACAAATCCGACTAGGAACCACGAGGTTGCGGGTTCGATCCCTGGCCTCGCTCAGAGGGTTAAGGATCTGGCGTTGCCATGAGCTATGGGGTAGGTCGTAGACGAGGCTCGGATCCTGTGTTGCTGTGCCTCTGGTGTAGGCCGGTGGCTATGACTCCCATTGGACTCCTAGCCTGGGAACCTCCATGCGCCACAGGAGCAGCCCTAAAAGAGGCAAAAAGACAATAAATAAATAAATAATTTAAAATAGAACAGTTATAATAATATACTATATTAACAGTTATGTGAATGTGCTTCCTCTCCCTCTCTCAAAACATGTTACTGTAAAAATTTAATGCCTTTTCCATCTTAATTAAGTACTTAGGCATTGTACAATTATAAATGTAATAAATTCATTGAGTAATAAAAAAAAATTTTTTTTAAAGCACTTATGATGCACCGCAGCCAGAATGAATCTTACTAGTAACCATGAGGATGCAGGTTCAATCCCTGGCCTCACCCAGAGGGTTAAGAATCTGGCATTGCCGTGAGCTGTGGTATAGGTCACAGATGAGGCTCAGATCTGGTGTTGCTGTGGCTGTGGTGTAGGCCAGCAGTTTCAGCTCCATTTTGACCTCTAGCCTGGGAACCTCCATATGCCACACGTGTGGCCCTAAAAAGACAAAAAACAAAAAGAAAAAAACTAGCACGGATTTATTATTCCTTCCTCGCAGTTTCATGGATAGAAGGTTGATTCTTACCTTAGATCTTAGCAACCTCAGCATACGATTTTTTTTCTCTCCTTATTGAGTCAAGAACTTTCACCTTTTCACTTAAAGGAAGCATTTTAGGGCTTGTCTTTGGCATGCCCAAATTGCCAGCATCACTACTCGTGCACTTTGGGGCTAGTATTCAGTAAAATCAGGGTCTCTTGAATGCAAGCTGTGCGATGCTGCAAACAGTTCATGGCGTAGCTGAGACGGCTACTAAGGGGCTAAGGGACAGGTATGCTGGACAAAGGGACAGTACACATTATGAGCTGGACAGAGCAGGACACCCTGCTCAGAACGGTATGCAATTTATTTATTTTTAGTTCTGTTTTTGTTTTGGTATGCAATTCAAAATGTATATTTTTTATTTATGGAATCTTCCATTTAATACTTTCATATTATAATTGACCAGGGGTAACTGAAACTACAGAAAGTGAAATCTCCAATGTGGCGGGGATGGTGGGGATGCTGGGCTGTGGAATTGGGGGACGACTGTATCTCTCAGAGCCCCTTCTCCAAACATCATTCACACTGGGGCTTAAGCTTCAACATATGATTTTGGGGAGACACAATTCAATATATAGTATTCCACCCCTCCCCCCAAAAAATTCATGTCCTTCCCACATGCAAAGTACATTGATTCCATCTAAACAGCTCCCAGAGTCTTTAAGTCTGAAGTCCAAAATCTCAGCTTCATATTCTCTAAATCAGATAGAGGTAAGGCTCCAAGATTTACTCAGAGGCAAAATTCCTCTTCTGCTGTGAACATATAAAACCAAACAAGTTAATGTCCTTCCAAAAGAGAGTGGTGGGGAGTTCCTGTCGTGGCACAGTGGTTAACGAATCCGACTGGGAACTATGAGGTTTCAGGTTCGATCCTTGGCCTTGCTCAGTGGGTTAAGGATCTGGCGTTGCTGTGAGCTGTGGTGTAGGTTGAAGACGCAGCTCGGATCCTGCGTTGCTGTGGCTCTGGCGTAGGCCAGGGGCTACAGCTCCCATTCGACCCTTAGCCTGGAAACCTCCATATGCTATGGGAGCAGCCCAAGAAATGGCAAAAAGACAAAAAGAAAACCAAACAAAATGGAGTTGTGGGACAGACATAGGATAGACATTCCCATTCCAAAAAGGGAGAAACAAGACAAACAAAAAGCAAAGGGCGGTGGGTGCCAAGCAAGTCCAAAACTTAACTAGGTAAATCCCACTAGATCTTAAGGCTCATGAACAATCCTCTTTGGCTCAACGCTCTGCCTTCCAGGCACACTGGAGTGGCACCATCATGCCCAGGGCCCTGCAGGGCACCCAGTCCCTTCTGCCCAGTGGGGCTCTCCTGCCTTCCAGGCTGCAGCTCCCTGCCAGGACCTCACCCTCAGGGAGGAGGAAGCAGCCTTGCACCCTGGGCCTGGTGGGGAGGAGGAGGAGTGGCAGTTCCTGAATCTCTGAATCACCTTTGGTTTTATTCTTTCCCTTTCTGAAAGGGTAATGCAAGCTTGCAGCCCCCCTTCAGTCCTCCTCTTTGCTGTTTCCTTTAGTCTCAGCTGGAGGTTTCTGCTGGTGGGATCCCATCTCGATTCCTAGCCTTCTGCTGAGATGAAGGATAAGGTCCTTATTGATGTTCGTGCAAACTGTATCAGAGGGTTGTTCAACCACACCCTTGACATTCTCTCAAGAATGAGCTTTCCCATTTTTTGCAATGTGAATAGGGTGAGGATTTTGCCTAGCTTTCAATTCTGGTTTCTCTTTGCTTAACAATTCCGTTGTTCAGAGCTGAGCTCAACTGCTCCATAATGTTGCTGACTCAGCATCCATTTGGTGTGGCCTGAAGGGGCTGGAGCTGATGCTATCTCCTCCCTAGATAACAGCCTGCAGTCACTAGTGAGTTCCTGATAGGACTCCCCAAATAACCCTTCTGATAAGCACACTCCCCTCTAGCCCAGGGCCTTGCCTCTGTGCACTCCTTAGATAAGACCCCTGCAAAGCTTACCAAACCAAGCTGTGAACTGGAATTTGGCACTTGCCGTCAGCCTCTGAGCCTCTATGTGGATTAAACCATGAGCCCCTCCAGCGGCTGACCCATAGCACCCACTGAGAAGAGCTCAGGGTGGAGAACAGGAATGAGGCACTCTGTGCTCTGGAAAAACTGGAAGAACAGGTCTTCAGATAGATATTTTTAGGAGAAGGTTTTATGTGCCCAATTCTTGCATCTCCTCATAGCTAGAAAAATACGAAACAAAAAGATGTCACCGTCATCTGTGAGCACAGCCACTCCCAAGGGTGAGCCAGTGAGCCCTGAGGGAACTCAGGAAGGAAACAAAGAATACCAGCCCCATAGTGAGGTACATATCAAAAGAGTGATTTCAGTAAGCCCAGACCTTTGTATCTTCCCATAGAAAAATGCTGCAATCCTTAACTTGAGATACCTGTTTTTCTGTAATCTTTTGTTCCTGCTACCTGCCTATATATCCTAGCTCCCTGCCTTGCCTCCTTGGAGTAGTTTTCTCAGGGCTACCTTACACCATCTCCCAGGCTTACTTGCATCCTAATTTTGTCCCAAATAAGATAATCTCAACTTTCGGGATGTGCCTTTTTTTCTTTTTTTTTTTTTTTTTTTTTTTTTAAGTTGACAAGGCTTACTCTTGGTTTTAATTGACCAATCTGACCTTAGTCCAAGCACCTCAAAGCCCTCCCTTCTAATAAAGACATGTCCCCAGGTTCTGCAGGGGTGTCTCTGCCCACACCCTTGCCTTGACTTCTCAAGAGGCCCCTCAAGGTGTGCTATGTACTGTACCTCCTCTTTCTGTGGCAGCATTTTGATTTGTGCTCACAGGCTCACCCCTTGGCCGGGGGGTGGGGTGGGGGGGGCACTTGACAAATATTTATTAAACAGAATCACAACATCATTCCTCAATTCTCCTCTCTCCTTGTGCATTTCACTGAAAAGAGTCAGGAGCTGCTTCTTGAATACTTTGCTTAGAAATCCCCTCAGCTGAAGAGCCCATGTGGAAACCCAGACACCTCTGAATCAACCCCAGCCTAAACCCTGAGGGGGACTGGAACCCACAGGGTTTTTTTTTAGTTAGAATCACTCACCTGGTGTCTGGACTTACTGAGGCTCAGGTTCTTTGTGTCTCAGTGCAGAAGGAATTCAGTGAGGGACAAAGTGATAGGCAAGAAATAGATTTATTGAGATAAAATACTTGTGAGAGATGGAAGTGGGCAGGCAATGAGGCTCTGCCCTGAGGATCAGGTGTCCTACAGTTTTACAATCCAAGGAAAGTGAGGAGGGGGAGAAGACTAGACTTGACTAGACTGACATCATTAGCTCCTCATTCATATTGGGTAAGAGAGCATTTGACCCTATGAGGTCAAACTAGGACTGTTGTGGTGCTTATTCAAATCAGCAGAAGGGTGGTAATATATGCTAAAATATGTTGAACCATCTCAGGTTTCTGCATAATGAGGATCTCCTACTTTGGAATATTATCTTTCCCTTAAATTCCTCTCCTTGGTCCTCAGCATCATTATCTTGCTGAACTTGCCTGCAGGCCTCATTTTATCTTTCACTTAATGACCTGAGGCATAGCTCGTGCTTTTATTTATGGTTTTATAGTTAAGTAAGTCTGCATCATTCTGATGGCTTTCTTGAGCAATTATTAACTTAGAGTGGTCTCCCAAAGTCTCCTAGGTTTTGCTCTCTATAGTCCCCTACTAGGACTTCTGCACCTACCTGCATAACTATCCTACTTCATCCCTCTCATTTTCATCACTGATAAATTCTACTTTCCACAAAACACTAGAACACATTTCAGCCACGTTTGTTGCCACTGTATAACAAGGATCACTTTTACTCCAGTTTCCAATAACATGTTCATCACTTCCATCTGAGATTTCACCAGTATTGCCTTCAATGTACAAATTTCTGGCATGCACCTCAAAACTCTTCCAGTCTCTACCCATTGCCCAGTTCCAAAGCTGCTTCTATATATTTAAATACTTATTGGAGTAGAACCCAACTTTTGGTACCAAAAATCTGCCTTAATAGGCCCAGGCTGCACTAATAACACACTGTAGATGGGATGGGTTAAACAACAGAAATTTATTTTCTTGTAGTTCTGGAGGCTAAAGTCCAAGATCAAGGTTCCAGTATGGTTGGGTTCTGGTGAGAGCTCTCTCTTCCTGCCTTGTAGATGGTCATTTTCTCTGTGCATCCTCACACAGTGGGGAGAGAAACAAAGAGAGAAAGACCTCTAATGTCTTTTCTTATAAAGGCACTAATCCCATGGGGCAGGAACACCCACCCTCACAATTTCATCCAAAGCACCTCTTTAGAGTAGTGATGGAGGAAGGCTTCCCTAAAAGATAACACATGAAGTAAGCTCTGCAGCATGAAAAAGAACCAGGATTTTCTTCTGATTTGTTTGCTGTTGCAACCCTAGTCCCTAGAACAGTGCCTGGTACAAAGCTGGAATGTATTATGAATGAATGCAAGAATGAATAAATGAATAAATCAAGAAACCTGGGTAGAGCCTGGAGAAGGAGTATTCCAGACAAAAGGACTAACAATGCAAAAGATTCTGCAGTAGGAAAGGTCTTGGTGTGCAGGAAAGAGGCCAGTGTGGCCAGACAACACAGAGCTGGAGAAGAGTGGAATGAGATGAGCTTGGAAAGGTAAGCAGTATTATTAGATTTTCCTTGGTATTATTAGATGTGCTTATATACAATTACATATTAAGAGATGAACTCTGGAACCATACTCTCTGGATTCAAATCCATCACTTACTACCTGTGTGACTTCTGTGTGACTTCTGCAAGTTAGTCAACTTCTATATAGCTCTACTTCCTTGACTTTAAAATGGGAAAAAGACATAGTTCTCACTATGTCTAGATACTCATGTCGCAACAGAAGAAAGGGTGGGGGGAAAAACTGTAACTGCAATGTATACATCTAAGGATAACCTGACCCCCTTGCTGTACAGTGGGAAAATAATAAAAAAAAATAAATTAATTAAAAAAATGGGAAAAAGAACAATTAAGGCAAAAAATCATAATATAATAAGTATAAATGGTAAAATAATAACATAAAACTGGCTTGTTTTGAGGATTAAATGAGCTAATTTTAAAATGAGCTTTAAAAGTCCCAGTCAATAACCTTGAATGGGTAGCGTGTTTCATAGGGTTTATAGTTTCATAGGAGGTTCCTGTGTTTTCTGACCACTTATATCCTGAACTTTATGAATTGCCGTTTTTGTTATTGTTGATTCACCAATTTTTCTTTTGGGATATTCTATTTTTTTAAATAGGTTTCCAAGTGTCCTTTTAATATTAAAAATATCAAAACTTTGTCATGTGCATTACAGATATTTTTCCTTGCATTTCATTTGCCTTTCAATGATCCTTATGGCATTTATCCCATATAGAAATGTTAAGGTTTTATGTATTCAATCTATTCTTGTATGATTTTAGTTTTTTAAGCATACAAGGCATAAGAATACCTTTACATATTGCACTTATATTTCTTCTAATACCTACTATACTGTTATGTCTAAATTTTTATTCCAGTGGAATTTTAAAAAAGATATAGAGCTATCATCACTGTTAGCATTTTGGTAAATAATCTTTCAGATATATTTCAATGAATAAATATATACTTATAGGTATATAATTTTATATAAATGTGGTCTGAAGCAGCCTAAACAGCCCTATTGCCATCCACCACCACCCCTCTACGACTCACCCTCTAACTAGTAAAAGGCCAGCAAAGGGGAAATTGATTTGTAGAAGAGTAGGATAAAGACTTCTTAGCCTTGTTTGGTGAGTTTGTCCTTCCTGTTGGGAAGGTTCTTCCCCACCGCACCCTGAAGCAAAGTGCTCTGAGTCTCCAAGAAAATTATTCACACAAACTGGAGGTTCCACAAGAAGGGGAGACCCACTTGTTGATCTCTGGCTGGACACTAGCTGGTAGTCAAAAATGCAGTCCATGCTGGTGCTGCGCTGGGTGGAGGGTTAGCTGAGCCTTCTTAGGAGAGTTTGCTAAGAGTTCTCCACAGGTGAGGGATTTCTTGTATCATGGAGACTGGGGGTCTCATTCTTATCTCTAGATCTCCAGAGGCAGAGGGCTTTTTAGTAGCTTTTTAGGTAAAGGGGACCAGAGTAGTGAGACTAGGAGCAAAAGGTTGGGGGGTATCTTCACTCCAGTTTTCTGTAGTCTTTGGAGAACAAAGAAATGGACCATCATGTCTAAAACGTCCCCCCTTCCTTCATATCTGTACCGTCTTCTGTGCTTCCTTGTAGGTGAAAGGTGTCACCACAAACCATCAAGAATTCCACATCAAGAAACTGTGTGTCATGGTTGTCTTTCTCTTTTTTATCCCTTATATCCAGTCAACCACTAACCCTTTACCTGTAGTTTCCTCAATCTCTTTTCTTTTCTCCAGCTCAAACATTCATCACCTGTTGCTTGAGTTTATTTAGGAGGTCCTTCCTATGAGAAGAGGAAAGCTCGGGTGTTAAGGCTGTACTCCTGAGAGAGTGATGGGATCCTGTTGACCCTAAAGCCAGGCAAACAATGCAGTGAGGATATTCCTGTTATCTCCAAGCCAAAACAAACAAAATACCCCCAACTGAATAGAAAACCCTCTCCCCTTTCATTTCTCCTTTAGTAGAACCTGACATTTCTTTTATTTTTTTTTTTTTACCAAAAAGTTATGTTTACATTTTCTGCCTCCATTTCCTTACTACTCTGTTTTCAATCCTTTAATTATGGTTTCTAACTCATGATGACTAAAATTTTTGCCCTCAGATATTACTAGCTCCAAATACAAAGTTAGGAACCTTTCTGTTGCAAGTGATAGAAATCCAACCCAAACTGGTTTAAACAAAAAAGAGAATGTATGAGTTCCTATAACTGAAGTGTCCAAAGATAGAACTAAGAAACATGGTTTCATCCAGGACTCAAAAAACATAATCAAGGTGTCATTTCTCTCCTTTTCATGGCTCCTAGCCCTTGATATGTGTTCATTTTAGATCCATGAATCAGAGCAAGACAAACGCCATTGTTCCCCTTTGTATACCCACTGAGATGGACAGCTAGAAGGAATGAGAGTGAGTTTCACTTTCTAATGGCATCCTAAGTCCCTGAACCAATCACTGTGGTCATGGGAATGTGTTGCTCTGATTGACTAGGCTTGAGTCAGATGCTCAATTTTCTAGCCTTTGGGGCACAAACATCTGATAAAAATACAATGGGATCCATAAATGTGAGACACAGATGTAAGCCACATATGAATTTTATTTTAAATTTTATTGAAGTATAGTTGACTTACAATGTTGTGGCAATTTCTGCTGTACAGCAGAGTGACACAGTTATGCATATGTTTACATTCTTTTTCATGTTCTTTTCTGTGATCGTTTATCATAGGATGTTGAATAATGTGCCTTGGGCGTTACAGTAGGACCATGTGGTTTATCTGTCCTATGTATACTAGTTTGCATCTGCTAATTCCAACCAGCCAATCCATCTCTCCCTTATCCCCTATCCACCTTGGCAACCACAAGTCTGATCACTATGTCTGTGAATTTGTTTCTGTTTCACAGTTATGTTCATTTGTGTCATATTTTAGATTCCACATGTGAGTGATATCATGTGATATTTGTCTTTCACATTATGACTAATTTCACTTAGCATGATAATCTCTAGGTCCAACCATGTTGCTGCAAATGGCATTATTTCATTGGTTTTTTTTATGTCTGAGTAATATTCCTGTGTGTGTGTGTGTGTGTGTGTGTGTGTACACAATATCTTCTTTATCCATTCGTCTTTCAATGGACAAATAGGTTAGCTATTGTGAACAGTGCTACAATGAACATAAGGGTGCATTATCTTTTTGAATTATACTTTTCTTGGGATATATGCCTAATAGTGGGATTGCTGGATCATACGGTAACTCTATTTTTAGTTTTCCATAGTGGTTGTACAAATTTACATTCCTCCCAGCAGTGTAGAAGCGTTCCCTTTTCTCCTCACCCTCTCTAGCATTTGTTATTTGTAGACTTATTGATGATGGCCATTCTGACCAGTGTGAAGTGGTACTTCACTGTAGTTTTGATATTGCATTTCTCTAATAATTAGCAATGTTGAGCATATTTTCATGTGCCTACTGGCCATCTGTATGTCTATTCAGGTCTTCTGCCCATTTTCCGATTGGGTTTTTGTTTGTTTGTTTGTTTTGCTGTTCAATTGTCTGAGTTGCTTGTATATTTTGGAGATTAAGCCCTTGTCAGTCGCACCATTTGCAACTATTTTCTCCCATTCTGTAGGTTGTCTTTTTGGGTTTTTGATGGTTTCCTTTGCTGTGCAAAAGCTTCTAAGTTTAATTAGTTCCTGTTGTTTTATTTTTGTTTTTATTTCTATTGCCTTGGGAGACTGACCTAAGAAAACATTTGTACGGTTGGTGTCAGAGAATGCTCTGCCTATGTTCTCTTCTAGGAGTTTGATGGTGTCTTGTCTTATGTTTAAATCTTTAAGCCATTTTGAGTTTATTTTTGTACATGGCATGAGGGAGGGTGTGTTCTAGTTTCATTTCTTTACATGCAGCCGTCCAGTTTTCCCAGCACCACTTGCTGAAAAGACTGTCCCTCCCCTATTTCATATCTTTGCATCCTTTTTCGAAAATTAATTGACTGTAGGTGTCTGGGTTTATTTCTGGGTTCTCTATTCTGTTCCATTGGTCAGTACGTCTGTTTTGGTACCCATTACCATACTGTCTTGATTACTGTAGCTTTGTAATATTGTCTGAAGTCTGGGAGAGTTAGGATTTCTGCTTGATTTTTTTTTTCTCAGGATTGCTCTCGCAATTTTGGTTCTTTTATGGTTCCATATAAATTTTTGGATTGTTTGTTCTGTTCTGTGAAAAATGTCATGGGTGATTTGATAGGGATTGCATTAAATCTGTAGATTGCTTTGGGAATATGGCCATTTTAATTCTATTAATTCTTTCAATCCAGGAAAATGGCATATCTTTCCATTTCTTTGAATGCTCTTTAATTTCTTTGATTAATGATTTATTGTTTTCAGCATATAAGTCTTTCACCTCCTTGGTCAGGTTTATTCCTAGGTATTTAATTTTTGGTGGTGTGGTTTTAAAAGGTATTGTCTTTTTATATTCCTTTTCTTATACTTCATTGCAACCAATTTCCAAATGTTAATCTTGTATCCTGCTACTTTGCTGAATTCATTGATCTGTCCAAATAGTTTTTGGATGGAGTCCTTAGGATTTTCTATATATAGCATCATGTCATCTACATATAGTGGCAATTTTACCTTTTCTGTTCCAATTTGGATAACTTTATTTCTTCGATTGTCTAATTGCTGTAGCTAGGACTCCCACTACTCTGTTGAATAAAAGTGGTGAGAGTGGGCATTCTTGTCTTTTTCCAGATTTTAGTGGGAAGGCTTTCAGGTTTTTTCCATTGAGTATTGGCTGTAGGTTTGTCAGAAATGGCTTTTATGATGTCAAGTTATGTTCTCTCTATACGCACTTTGGTAAGAGTTTTTACCATGAATGGATGTTGGATTTTTGTCAAATTATTTTTCTGCATCTTTTGAGATGCTTTTTTTTGTTTTGTTTTTTGTTTTTGCTTTTACTTTCTTTTTTTTTTTTTTTTTTTTTTTTTTTGCTTTTTAGGGCCATACCTGTGGCATATGGAGGTTCCCAGGCTAGGGGTCAAATTGGAGCTGTAGCTGCTGGCCTACACCACAGACACAGCAACACGGGATCAGAGCCACGTTTGTGACCTACACCACAGCTCACGGCAACACTGGATCCTCAAACCACTGAGCGAGGCCAGGGATCAAACCTGTGCCCTCATGGATGCTAGTCAGATTCATTAACCACTGAGCCAGGATGGGAACTCCCTTGAGATGCTTTTTGTTTTAATTTTTTTTTAGGGCTGCACCCACAGCATATGGAAGTTCCCAGGCTAGGGGTCGAATCAGAGCTACAGCTGCAGGCCACAGCCACAGCAACGCTGGATCTGAGCTGCATCTGCAACCTACACCAAAGCTCACATCAACACCAGATCCTTAACCCACTAAGCGAGGTCAGAGATTGAACCCACAACTTCATGGATCCTAGTCATGTTCGTTAACTGCTGAGCCACAAAGAGAACTCCTGCATCTATTGAGATGGTCATGTGGTTTTTGACTTTTTTTTTTTTTTTGGTTAATGTGGTGTATGATGTTGATTGATTTGTGTATATTGAACCATCCTTATGAACTTGGGATGAATCCAAGTGTATGATCTTTTTTATATGTTGTTGGACTCATTTGGCTAAAATTTTGATAATGTTTGCATCTATATTCATCAAAGATATTGGCCTATAATTTTCTTTCTCGATAGTATATTTGTCTGGTTTTGGTAGTAGGGTGATGGTGGTTTCATAGAATGTCTTTGGGAGTGTTCCTTCTTCTTTAACCTTTTGGAAAAGTTTAAGAAGGATGAGTATAAGTTTTTCTTTGTATTTTTGGTAGAATTCTCCTGTGAAGCAATCTTCTCCTGGACTTTTGTTTGTAGGGAGTGTTTTTATGACATACTCAATTTCATTTCTAGTGATTGATCTGTTCAATTGATCTATTTCTTCTTGTTCACTTTTGGCAGGCTGTGTCTCTCTAGAAAGTGGTCCATTTTTGTAGGTTGTCTAATTTGTTGGCATAGAATTGTTCATTTGTTGTTCATAGTATTCTCTAAGGTTTTTTTGTGTATTTCTGCAGTATCTGTTGAGATTTCTCCTTTTTAATTTTAATTTTGTTTATTTGGGTTAGATAAACAAAGATTTCTCCTTTTTAGTTTTAATTTTATTTGGGTTCTTTCTTTCTTGTTGGTGAGTCTGGCCAGAGTTTTGTCAATTTGGTTTACTTTTTCTTTCCTTTCCTTTCCTTCCCTTCCCTTTCCTTTCCCTTTCTCTCTCTTTCTTTCTTTCTTTCCTCTTTTTCTTTTCCCTTTTTTTTTTTTTTTGTTTTTTTTTAGGGCTGAAACCTTGACATAATGGAAGTTTCCAGGCTAGGGTAGAATTGGAGCTGCAGCTTCTGGCCTATGCTACAGCCACAGCAATGCCAGATCCAAGCTGCCTCTGCAACCTACACCACAGCTCATGGCAACATCTGATCTTTAACCCATTGAGTGAGTCCAGGGACGGAACCCACATCCTCGTGTATACTGGTCAGGTTCATTACCATTGAGCCACAATGGGAACTCTTGTTTACCCTCTCAAAAAAACCAGAACTTTATTGATTTTTTTCTATTTTTTGGAATCTCTATTTTATTTCTTTCTTCTCTGATCTTTATGATTTTCTTCCCTCTGCTGACTTGAGGTTTTGTTTTCTCTTCCTTTTCTGATTTTTTTAGGTGGTAGGTTAAGTTGTTGATTGAGATTATTCTTCGTTTTTGAGGAATGTATGTATTGCTATGATCTTCCCTCTACAGACTGCTTTTGTAGAGTCCCATAGATTTTGAATAGTTGTGTCCATGCAATTCAGAGTTGAAGGCAGTGTTGCTATTGGTTAGCTCAAGGATAGCAGTAGTGAGTGTCTCAATATTGCTTGCATGTTGCTGCCACCCGTTGGTTGTTATACATATTGCAGCCACATAAACTGAACAGGTTTGGTCATTTGTGAGCCCTAGACATTTCTGGCAACACTTCTCTGCAGCATCTTGAAATGACTTTCTTTTGGAATTCCTATTCATACTAGAGTATGGAAAGTCTTAGTAGTTTTTATTATGGATTTTCAGACCTAGGTTTATGAAGTTTTTTTCTGTCTGCTGCAAAACACATAGATTTCTCCCTCCTTTAAACCCTTACAGTATAATCCAGTAATCTACTGTAATGGGTCCTGCTTTCTGTTTCTGCAGGTTATTTCCCTCGCTGTTCTTTTTCTTCCTCTTTGGGTTTGTTTTTGCTTTTTGTTTTGTTTTGTTTTGTTTTTGCTGCCCCCACAGCATGTGGGCCAGGGAACTCAAGCTGCTGCAGTGATAATTTGGGATTCTTAACCTGCCATGCCACAAGGGAACTCCTTGCTATTCTTTCTTGTACACCTTCCGGAGGCAGTGACCAGAGCACATTTCTCACCATCTCTAAGCTTTAGTTCCTTTAGCCATAAAATGTTAGATAATATTATATCCTTCATGGTGTCATATGGAAGATGAAATTGCATACTGTTTGTACAATGTTCTCTACAGTGACAGACACATATGAAGTACCCTGTAAACATTACTTTTCATAGTGACAAGTCTTCCCTGGAAATCTGAACAGTGACCAGATTTTTGATGATATTAAGGAGTTGAATTTTATATTCTTTTTTAAAAACAAAATCCTAATGTTAAAAAAATTATTGCCTTTTGGAGTTCCTGTTATGGTGCAGTGGGTTAAGAACCTGACTGCAGCAGCTCAGGTTGCCGTGGAGGTGCAGGTTCTATCCTGGCCTGGCATAGTGGGTTAAAAGATCTGGTATTGCCGCAGCTACAGTGTAAGTCACAGCTGCAGCTCAGATTCAATCCCTGGCCTGGGAATTTCCATATGCTGCAGGTATGGCCATTAAAAAAAACTGTTGTGGATGATATGCTGTGATTAATGGGGTTTGCTTCAAAACATAGCAGGAGGAGGGAAGTCACCATGATATAGGTGAAACAATATTGGCCCTGAGTTGATAATTGTTGAAGTTGGACCATGGATATACGGTATCCAGTACACTATTTTGTCTATTTTATGTGTTGGAAATTTTCTGTAAAATTATATTAAGAATAACAAGTTGTTCTAGTCCTGACAACCCTGTAAACTGTGTTGGACATACTGTGGGGGCGCCTTCTTGCATTGTTGATTAATTGTTTCTGTGGGATTGAATTTTGGCATTTTAAGGAGAGAGTTGCTACGGTTTTTAAAAAAAGATCAGCTGCACATGCTCCCAGAAAAAAATGTTAGATATACTTCAATAAAAACATTAAAAATTGGAGTTCCCTTTGTGGCTCAGTGGTAACGAACCCGACTAGTATCCATGAGGACATGGGTTTAATCCCTGGCCCCACTCAGTGGGTTAAAGATCCAGTGTTGCCATGAGGTATAGTGTAGATTGCAGATGTGGCTTGGATCCTACATGGCTGTGGCTGTGGCATAGGCTGGAGCTGCAGTTCTGATTAGACCCCAGCCTGGGAATTTCCATATGCCAAGGATGTGGCCCTAAAAAGACAAAAAAAAATTTTTAATTAAAAAATAAAAAACATTAAAAAATTAAATACCTGTTATAAAAAAATATTGATAGGAACATGTTTTAGCCCAACAACTCAGGCTCATTTTTTCAGACAAATGATGATAAAGTATAATACCATTAGCACAGGGGAAAGTTTGCAATTCTTTAAGAGATGTAGAAAGAATGAATTGTAGAGATTACATCTTTGAATATCTTTCTTCATGATTCTAGTAAATAAATAAATACAATACCTACTTAGCCTGTGGACAGCAATACCTAATTTTACAATGATTATATTCTTTAGCACAATATATAAGAGAAACCACTTAATCCTAGAGATCCTTGTGTTTCTACAGCACTTATCTCTCTCCCAACTCTCTCCATCTAACCACTTTACATCAAGTCATTCGTAAACCTGCCCCTACATCCCTCTTCACACCCTGTCATGCTAAGAACAGAGTCCAAGTCATCCATGCTTAATGGATTCCCTAATACCCTACAATTTCCTCCTACATTATATCTCACTCATTAATCCTTGAATATGACAACAACCCTCTCACCTCAATGTGTACTTATTCACCTATCCTAAGTGTTCTGGTTATTTTGCTTCCTTTTTTTCTTTCTTTTTTTTTTAAATTTCTCAATGGCCAGGATAAATTCCTTCTTAACTGGAAATATCATTAAATGAGACATGTTGAATAAAATAAATGGCATTTCGAACTCATTTCCCCTCAAATACCATTTCTACCTGAAGGAGCTTAAATTCTGCAAGAATAAAAACTGAGACAAAATCTTTCATAAGCCGATAGAAAGTGTCCTTGAGAGAGTCAGATCAGCTCTCCAGTTCCTCTTATCTTAGTCACAATGAGAGAGAGAGAGAGAATGAAGTCTCAGCAACTACAGATTTTAGAAGCACCAGGAATTTTTTAATTGAACAGATCAACAATATAATCATGTAGCTCGAATCCATAAAAATGGTTAGAAATAGAGAAGCATTTCATGAAAAGAGTAATGGACTTGCCATCAGAAATCCTAGATATGAGTCCTGCCTTTTTCATTTAATAGATTGGTGAGCTTAGACAAGTAATTTCATCTCACTGAAGAGGAATTTCTTTTTCATTATCTGAAATGATGATACTATCTTGATGTCGGGGTCATTCTATAGACCAGCGCTGGTGTGAGAGAATCTTATGAACTCTAAAAAGCCGTCACATAGTCATTCTTAGAGATCCTTAAAGATCCACACAACATGACCCCCATCTTGATCCATTTTATGGAAGATTCCCTAGAATACCTGCCAAGATTCAAGTTGGATGGCTCAAAATGTACTGTTGTGAATGTGACTTCAACATGCATAAGTGTCAGTGTGTTAGAGTGATGTCATAATAATTTCTCTAGGACCTACTACTTGCTGGGTTGTTATTTAGATTTTTTCAAAATCCTTTGAACAATCCTCAGTGCAAGTATCATTCTCTTCACTTTACAGATGAGGAAATGATTGAGATAGATTAGTAAACTTACCCATGGGCATGAGCAAATGAATTGCACAAGGAGGGCTCATGACCCTAAAAGTCTATGTTTTTTCCTTCTACCACACTGTAAACTATTCTGCTTTTTTGCCCTTTATTCTCCTTTGGCTAGAGGTCTTCATGCCCCAGAAATCCCATTCTCCATGTTTTTTTTGGCTCCTCTCTGTTAATACCCCACCCACCTTGCAAAGACTAGTTTAAATAACCATATTTTGCATGAAGACCTCTCTCAGGACCCTAGCCTACTATGATTTCTCCATCTTCAAATTCCTTTCATGTGTTCAACAATTTTGGGGAGTATCTACTGGGCACTGTTTTAGGCTTGGAAGAGCTATCACTGGACAATGCAGAAATCTTAGCCCTCACGAAGCATAGATCCTGGTGACAGCAGAAAACGAACAAATAAACAGAACAGGAAGTTCCTGTGTGGCACAGTGGGTTAAATATCTGGCAGGGCTGCAGCTGTGGCACAGGCTGCAACTATGGCATGGGTTCGATCCCTGGCCCGGGGGACATTACACAGGCTGCAGGCAAGACTAAATAAATAAATAAACACAACAAAGGAATTATACTGTATGTTAGAAAATGCTAAGTGTGGACAAAAATATGTGGGGTCAGGGGGAATGAGAGTAAAGAACTGAGATGGTGTTGATTAGGGTTAGGACAGGACTCACTGAGCAAGTGACTTTTTTGAGGGAAGACTCAGAGGAGACAGGGGAGTGAGTTGGGCTCACCTGGGGGCGGAAGGGCGTGAACATGAGCTGGCCTGTTGTTGCATATTCTTTACAGCTTGCAGGATTGGCTAAGCTCAACTAAATTCTGAGCTTTCTGAGATCAGGGAGGTTTGCTGATCAGGAGGTTTTACATTCCTTTCAGTGTCCTACTCAGTATTTTGTACTCAGTAGGTGCTCAATAAACAGCACTTGGTAACAGTTGTTTTATGGATTCTGCACATCGGTGATCTATAATATCTTTGTTTGTTTGTTTCTTTTTTTGGCCATGTCCGTAGCATGAGGAAGTTCCTGGGCAAGGGATCAAACCTGAGCCACAGCAGTGACCAGACCCACAGCACTGACAGCACTGGATCCTTAACCACTAGGTTACCAGGGAACTCCCTATATTATCTTTGCATTTAGCAATTTTTTTTTTTTTTGTCTTTTTGCTATTTCTTGGGCCGCTCCTGCGGCATATGGAGGTTCCCAGGCTAGGGGTCGAATCGGAGCTGTAGCCACTAGCCTACACCAGAGCCACAGCAATGCGGGATCCGAGCCGCGTCTGCAACCTACACCACAGCTCACGGCAACGCCGGATCCTTAACCCACTGAGCAAGGGCAGGGACGGAACCCGTAACCCGTAACCTTATGGTTCCTAGTCGGATTCGTTAACCACTGCGCCACGACAGGAACTCCAGCATTTAGCAATTTTGAAACATCCATGGTAAATCCCTCCATCTCTATCCCAAGACACACATTTCCTTTATGAAGTTTCCTGCTTTTTCGAAAGTTACCTCAGAGTGAATGACAGCCTGAGAGAACATCATCCCCTTCAGGGCAGGTAGTACCAGTGACTTCGACTCTAAATTATTCTCAGTTTAGTTATATACTTTTTTAAATTACTCAATGAATTTATTACATTTATAGTGGTACAATGATCATCACAATCCAATTTTATAGGATTTCCATCCCACAACCCCAGCACATCCCCCTACTCCCAGAACTGTCTCCTTTGAAAACCTTAAGTTTTTCAAAGTCTGTGAGTCAGTATTTGTTCTGCAAAGAAGTTCATTGTGTCCTTCTTTCAGATTCCACACGTCAGTGATAGCATTTGATGTTGGTGGGTCATCGTCTGACTGACTTCACCTAGCATGATAATTCTAGGTCTATCCATGTTGCTAAAAATGCAGTTATTTCATTCCTTTTAATGGCTAATATTCCATTGTGTATATGCACCACGTCTTCTGGATCCACTCCCCTGTTGATGAACATCTAGGTTGTTTCCATGTCTTGGCTATTGCCAATAGTGCTGCAATGAACACTGGAGTACATGCGTCTTTTCGAGTCATGGTTTTCTCTGGATAGATGCCCAGGAGTGGGATTGCTGGATCAAATGATAGTTCTATTTTTCATTTTCTGAAGAATCTCCATACTGTTTTCCACAGTGGTTGCACCAATTTACTCTCCCACCAACAGTGTAATAGGGTTCCTTTTTCTCCACACCCTCTCCAGCACTTATTGTTTGTAGACTTTTTGATGATGGCCATTCTGGCTGGTGTAAAGTGGTACCTCATAGTGGTTTTGATTTGCATTTCTCTAATAATGAGTGATGTTGAACATCTTTTCATGTGTTTTTTGGCCATCTGTATGTCTTCTTTGGAGAACTGTCTGTTTAGATCATCTGCCCATTTTTTGATGGGTTCATTTGTTTTTTTGGTATTGAGCTGTAGGAGGTGTTTATAAATTTTGGAGATTAATCCCTTGTCAGTTGATTCATTTGCAAAGATTTTCTCCCACTCTTTGGGTTGTCTTTTTGCTTTGTTTAGGGTTTCCTTTGCTGTGCAGAAACTTTTAAGTTTAATTAGATCCCATTTGTTTATTTTTGTTTTTACTCTCATTACTCTAAGAGGTGGATCTGAGAAGATGTTGCTGTCATTTATGTTGGAGAGTGTTTGGCCTATGTTTTCCTCTAAGAGTTTTATAGTGTTTGGTCTTATATCTAGGTGTTTAATCCATTTGGAGTTTATTTTTGTGTATGGTGTTAGGGAGTGTTCTAATTTCATTCTTTTCCATGTGGCTGTCCAGTTTTCCCAGCACCACTTACTGAACAGGCTGTCTTTTCTCCATTGTATATATTCTTGCCTCCTTTGTCATAGATTTGTTGGCTGTAGGTGCGTGGGTTTAATTCTGAGCTTTCTATCCTGTTCCACTGATCTATATTTCTGTCTTTGTGCCAGTACCATATGGTTTTGATGACTGTTGCTTTGTAGTATAGTCTGAAGTCCGGGAGCCTGATTCCTCCAGCTCCATTTTTCTTTTTCAGAATGTCTTTGGCTGTTCTGGATCTTTTGTGCTTCCAAACAAACTTTAAAATATTTTGTTTGAGTTCTGTGAAAAATGTCCTTGGTAATTTGATAGGAATTGCAATGAATCTGTAGATTGCCTTGGGTAGTATAGTCATTTTGATAATACCAACTCTTCCAATCCAAGGGCATAGTATGTCTTTCCATGTATTTGTGTCATCTTTGATTTCTTTCATCAGTGGCTTGTAGTTTTCAGAGTACAGGTCTTTTGTCTCTTTAGATAGGTTTACTCCTAGGAATTTTATTCTTTTGGATGCGATGGTAAATGGGATTGCTTCCCTAATTTCTCTTTCTGATCTTTCATTGTTAATATATATAAATGCTGTTGATTTCTGTGTGTTTATTTTGTATCCTGAGACTTTGCCAAATTCATGGATGAGCTCTACCAGTTTTCTGGTAGAGTCTTTAGGATTCCCTAGATATAGTATCATGTCATCTGAAAATAGGGATAGTTTTACTTCTTCCTTTCCAATTTGGATTCCTTTTATTTCATTTACTTCTCTGCTGTGGCTAGGACTTCTAAAATTATGTTGAACAGTAGTGGTGAGAGCAGGCATCCTTGTCTTGTTCCTGGTCTCAATGGGATTCTTTCAGCTTTTCACCGTTGAGAATGATGTTTCCTGTGGGTTTGTCATATATGGTCTTTATTATGCTGAGCTAGGTTCCTTCTATGCCCGCTTTCTGAAGGGTTTTATCAGAAACGGATGTTGGATTTTGTTGAAGGCTTTTTCTGCATCTATTGAGAGGATCATATGGTTTTTATTCTTCAGTTTATTAATGTGGTTTATCACAGTGATTGATTTGCAGATATCAAAGAACCCTTGCATACCTGGGATAAATCCCACTTGATCATGATGTACAATCCTTTTAATGTATTGTTGGATGTGGTTTGCTAGTATTTTGTTGAGGATTTTTTGCATCTATGTTCATCAGTTAAGTTGGCCTATAATTTTCCTTTTTTTCGTGGTATCTTTGTCTGGTTTTGGTATCAGGGTGATAGTGGCCTCATAGAATGAGTTGGTGAATGTCCCTTCCTCTGTAATTTTTTGGCATAGTTTCATAAGGATAGGTATTAGCTCTTCTATAAATGTTTGATAGAATTTGCCTGTGAAGCCATCTGGTCCTGGACTTTTGTTTGTTGGAAGTTTTTTAATCATAGTTTCAATTTCAGTTCTTATGATTAGTCCATTTTCTATTTTGTCTTGGTTTAGTATTGGAAGATTGTACTTTTCTAAGAATTTGTCTATTTCTTCTCGGTTTTCCATTTTATCAGCATATAGTTGCATATAGTAGTCTCTTATGATCCATTGTATTTCCGTTTGATGTCTGTTATTTCTTTTTCATTTCTAATTTTATTGATTTGAGTCCTCTTTCTCCTTTTCTTGGTAAGTCTGGCTAAGGGTTTATCAATTTTGTTGATTTTTTTCAAAGAACCAGCTTTTCATTTAATTTATTTTTTTCTATGGTTTTCTTTGTTTCTATATCATTGATTTCTGCTCTGATATTTATGAGTTCATTCCTTCTGCTAACTTTAGGTATTTTCTTTTCTTCTCTCTTGAGCTGCTTTACATGTAAAGTTAGCTTGTTTATTTGAGCTTTTTCTTGTTTCCTGAGGTGGGCTTGTGTTGCTATAAACTCCTCTTAGAACGGCTTTTGCTGCATCCCATAGGTTTTGAAGTGTTGCATCTTTGTTGTAATTTGCTTCTAGGTATTATTTATTTATTTATTTATTTATTTATATTAATTTTTAAATGAATTTTATTACATTTATAGTTGTACAACAGTCATCACAATGAAATTTTATAGCATTTCCATCCAAACCCTCAGTGCATCCCCCCCACCCCCCAACCTGTCTCGTTTGGAAACCACAAGTTTTTCAAAGTCTATGAGTCAGTATCTGTTCTGCAAAGACGTTCCTTGTGTCCTTTTTTTAGATTCCACCTGTAAGTGACATTTGATGAGAAAATTTTATTTCTTTTTTTCTTTTTAGGGCCACACCCGCAGAATATGGAAGTTCCCTGGCTAGGAGGCGAATAAGAGCTATGCCACAGCCACAGCCACGCAGGATCTGAGCTGCATCTGTGAACTGCGGCTGCAGCTTGTGGTATCACCAGATCCTTAACCCATAGACAAGGCCTGGGATGGAACCCAAATCCTCATGGATGCTAGTTGGGTTCTTAACCCACTGAGCCACAATGGGAACTCCTACAGAGAATTTTTTTTTTTTTTTTGCTTCACACATTAACCTCTGTTTGGTTTTTACTTATTTATTTATTTCATAATTTTGTTTTGTTTTGTTTTTTTTGTCTTTTGACTTGTTGTTGTTGTTGTTGCTATTTCTTGGGCCGCTCCCGCGGCATATGGAGGTTCCCAGGCTAGGGGTCCAATCGGAGCTGCAGCCACCGGCCTATGCCAGAGCCACAGCAACGCGGGATCCGAGCCGCGTCTGCAACCTACACCACAGCTCACGGCAACGCCGGATCGTTAACCCACTGAGCAAGGGCAGGGACCGAACCCGCAACCTCATGGTTCCTAGTCGGATTCGTTAACCACTGCGCCATGACGGGAACTCCTCATAATTTATTTTTTTCCCCACTGTACAGCAAGGGGATCAAGTTATCCTTACATGTATACATTTTCCCCCCACCCTTTGTTCTGTTGCAACATGAGTATCTAGACATAGTTCTTTTTTTTTTTATTTATTTTCCCACTGTACAGCAAGGGGGTCAGGTTATCCTTACATGTATACATTGCAATTACAGTTTTTCCCCCACCCTTTCTTCTGTTGCAACATGAGTATCTAGACATAGTTCTCAGTGCTACTCAGCAGGATCTCCTTGTAAATCTATTCTAAGTTTTGTCTGATAATCCCGAGCTCCTGATCCCTCCCACTCCCTCCCTCTCCCATCAGGCAGCCACAAGTTTATTTTCCAAGTCCATGATTTTCTTTTCTGAGGAGATGTTCATTTGTTCTGGATATTAGATTCCAGTTATAAGTGATATCATATGGTATTTGTCTTTGTCTTTCTGACTCATTTCACTCAGTATAAGATTCTCTAGTTCCATCCATGTTGCTGCAAATGGCATTATGTCATTCTTTTTTATGGCTGAGTAGTATTCCATTGTGTATATATACCACATCTTCTGAATCCAATCATCTGTTGATGGACATTTGGGTTGTTTCCATGTTCTGGCTATTGTGAATAGTGCTACAATGAACATGCGGGTGCATGTGTCTCTTTTAAGTAGAGTTTTGTCCGGATATATGCCCAAGAGTGGGATTGCAGGGACATATGGAAGGTCTATGTACAGATTTCTAAGTTATCTCCAAACTGTTTTCCATAATGGCTGTACCAGTTTTCATTCCCACCAACAGTGCAGGAGGGTTCCCTTTTCTCCACAACCCCTCCAGCACTTGTTATTTGTGGACTTATTAATGATGGCCATTCTGACTGGTGTGAGGTGATATCTCATGGTTGTTTTGATTTGCATTTCTCTTATACTCAGCGATGTTGAGCATTTTTTCATGTGTTTGCTGGCCATCTGTATATCTTCCTTGGAGAACAGTCTATTCAGATCTTTTGCCCATTTTTCCATTGGTTGATTGGCTTTTTTGCTGTTGGGTTGTATCAGTTGTTTTTATATTCTAGAGATTAAGCCCTTGTCGGTTGCATCATTTGAAACTATTTTCTCCCATTCTGTATGTTGTCTTTTTGTTTTCTTTTGGGTTTCCTTTGCTGTGCAAAAGCTTTTCAGTTTGATGAGGTCCCATGGGTTTTTTTTTTGCTCTAATTTCTATTGCTTTGGGAGACTGACCTGAGAAAATATTCATGATGTTGATGTCAGAGAGTGTTTTGCCTATGTTTTCTTCTAGGAGTTTGATGGTGTCCTGTCGTATATTTAAGTCTTTCAGCCATTTGGAGTTTATGTTTGTGCATGGTATGAGGGTGTGTTCTAGTTTCATTGCTTTGCATGCAGCTGTCCAGGTTTCCCAGCAATGCTTGCTGAATAGACTTTCTTTTTCCCATTTTATGTTCTTGCCTCCCTTGTCAAAGATTAATGGACCATAGGTGTCTGGGTTTATTTCCGGGTTCTCTATTCTGTTCCATTGGTCTGTCTGTCTGTTTTGATACCAGTACCACACTGTTTTGATGACTGTGGCTTTGTAATATTGCCTGATGTCTGGGAGAGTTATGCCTCCTGCTTGGTTTTTGTTTCTCAGGATTGCTTTGGCAACTCTGGGTCTTTTGTGGTTCCATATAAATGTTTGGATTGTTTGTTCTAGTTCTGTGAAAAATGTCATGGGTAATTTGATAGGGATTGCATTGAATCTGTAGATTGCTTTGGGTAGTATGGCCATTTTTACAATATTGATTTTTCCAATCCAGGAACATGGAATATCTTTCCATTTCTTTACATCTTCTTTGATTTCTTTGATTATAGTTTTATAGTTCTCTGCATATAGGTCCTTTACCTACTTCGTCAGGTGTATTCCAAGGTATTTGATTTTGTGAGGTGCAATTTTAAAAGATATTGTATTTTTGTATTCCTTTCTCATATTTCATTGCTGGTATACAGAAATGCAACTGACTTCTGAATGTTAATCTTATAGCCTGCTACTTTGCTGAATTTATTAATCAGTTCAAGTAGTTTTGGGGTTGAGTCCTTAGGGTTTTCTATGTATAGTATCATGTCATCTGCATACAGTGACAGTTTTATGTCTTCTCTTCCTGTATGGATGCCTTTTATTTCTTTTGTTTGTCTAATTGCTGTGGCTAGGACTTCCAAAACTATGTTGAAGAGCAGTGGTGAGAGTGGGCATCCCTGTCTTGTTCCAGATTTGAGTGAGAAGGCTTTCAGTTTTTCCCCATTGAGTATTATATTTGCTGTGGGTTTATCATAAATGGCTTTGATTATGTTCAGGAATGTTCCCTCTATACCCACTTTGGCGAGGGTCTTGATCATGAATGGATGTTGGACTTTGTCAAATGCTTTTTCTGCGTCTATTGAGATGATCATATGATTTTTGACTTTTTTTTTTTGTTAATGTGGTATATGATGTTGATTGATTTGCATATGTTGAACCATCCTTGTGAACCTGGGATGAACCCTGCCTGGTCTTGGTGTATGATTTTTTTGATGTTGTTGGATTCGGTTGGCTAAGGATTTTGTTGAGAATTTTTGCATCTATATTCATCAATGATATTAGCTGATAGTTTTCTTTTTTGGTGGTATCTCTGTCTGGTTTTGGAATGAGGGTGATGGTGGCATCATAGAATGTCTTTGGGAGTATTCCTTCTTCTTCAACCTTTTGAAAGAGTTTAAGGAGGATGGGCACCAATTCCTCTTTATATGTTTGATAGAATTCACCTGTGAAGCCATCTGGTCCTGGACTTTTATTTGTAGGGAGTGATTTTATGACCTCTTCAATTTCATTTCTAGTGATCGGTCTGTTCAGTTGGTCTGTTTCTTCTTGATTCAGTTTTGGCAGGCTGTAAGATTCTAGAAAATTGTCCATTTCTTCCAGATTGTCAAATTTGTTGGCATATAGTTGTTCATCGTATTCTCTTATGGTTTTTTGTATTTCTGCAATATCCGTTGTGATTTCTCCTTTTTCATTTATAATTTTGTTTATTTGAGTTCTTTCTCTCCTCTTTTTAGTTAGTCTGGCCAGGGGGGTTTGTCAATTTTGTTTACCTTTTCAAAGAACCAGCTCTTAGTTTTATTAATTTTCTCTATTGTTTTTTGAATCTCTATTTTATTGATTTCTTCTTTGATCTTTATAATTTCCTTCCTTCTGCTGACTTTAGGTCTGTTTTGTTCTTCTTTTTCTAATTCATTTAGGTGGAGGGTTAAGTTGTCAATTTGGGATCTTTCTTCTTTTTTGAGAAAGGCCTGTACTGCTATAAATTTCCCTCTGAGCACTGCTTTCGCAGCATCCCACAGATTTTGAGAGGTTGTGTCTTCATTATCATTTGTCTCGAGGTATTTTTTAATTTCCTTCTTGATTTCCTCATTGACCCATTGGTTTTTTAGTAGCATGTTGTTTAGTCTCCATGTAGTAGGTTTTTTCTCATTTTTTTTCCCATGGTTGATTTCTAATTTCATGGCGTTGTGGTCAGAGAAGATACTTGAGATAATTTCTATGCTCCTAAATTTGTTGAGATTAGCTTTGTGTCCCAATATGTGGTCGATTCTTGAGAATGTTCGATGTGCATTTGAGAAGAATGTGTATTCTGCTTTTTTTGGATATAGTGTCCTGAAGATATCAATTAAGTCTAACTTTTCTATTGTTTCCTTCAGGATCTCTGTTGCTTTATTGGCTTTCTGTCTAGAGGATTTGTCCATTGGTGTGAGTGGGGTATTAAAGTCTCCTACTATGATTGTATTCCCATCAGTTTCTCCCTTTATGCCTGTTAATATTTGTTGTATGTATCTGGGTGCTCCTGTATTTGGGGCATATATGTTGATGATAGTAACATCCTCTCCTTGGATGGATCCCTTAATCATTAAATAGTGTCCTTCTTTGTCTTTCTTTATGTCTTTTGTTTTAAAGTCTATTTTGTCTGATATGAGTATTGCAACTCCCGCTTTCCTGTCATGTCTATTGGCATGGAATATTTTTCACCACCCCTTCACTTTCAATCTATATGTATCCTTTGTCCTAAGGTGAGTTTCTTGTAGGCAGCATATTGAAGGTTTTTACCTTTTTATCCCCTCAGCCACTCTGTGTCTTTTGATTGGAGCATTCAGTCCATTGACATTTAAAGTGATAATTATAGATGATTATTTATTGCCATTTTGAACCTCGTGTTCCAGTTGATTCTATGGTTCTCCATTCTTCCTTTCTTTTTTTGGTTGGATAGTCTCCGGTTATTATCTGAGTGTGTTTTTTTTTTTTTTTCATTTTTTGCAAATGCAACGTTTGGTTTTGGCTTGTGGTTGCCCTGTTTTTTAAGTATGCTAACCCCTTCCTATAATTGTGTGTTTTAGACTGATGGTCCTGTAGGTTCAAACACTTCATTAGTATATTAAAATTAAGAAGAGAAACAAACAAACAAAGGGTCTATTTATTTCCTAACATCCCGTGCCCACATTTTATGATTTTGATGACTCTTTTTTTTTTCTTTTTAATGTTATTTTGTTTGAAACATGTTTATGATTAAATCTGTATGCTGGCTTATTTGAGTGACTGCTCTCTGATTGTGGTTTCCTCAATCCTAGTTCTTCCTCTTCTTTTTTTTTTCCTTTTTCCTACCTTTCTTTCCTTCCTTCCTTTTTGGTTTAGAGAAGCCCTTTCAGTATTTCTTTCTTTTTTTTTTTTTTCTTACTACAGCCACACCTGCAGCATTAGGAAGTTCTCAGGCTAGGGGTCAAATTGGTGCTGCAGCTGTAGGCCTATACCACTGCCATGAATCAATGCTGGATCCTTAACCAAGGCCAGGGATTGAACCCACGTCCTCATGGAGACTATGTCAGGTTCTTAACCCTCTGAGCCACAATGGGAACTCCTCAGTATTTCTTTTAGCCTGGGTTTTGTATTGCTGTATTCTTTTAGCTTTTGTTTATTGGAAAAAATTTTATTTCTCCTATTTTAAATGATATTCTTGCTGGATAGAGTATTCTAGGTTGCATATTTTTTCCTTTTCGCACTTTAAATATCTCTTGCCATTCCCTCCTGGCCTGTAGAGTTTCTGTAGAGAAATCAGCTGATAATCTTATGGGGGTTCCCTTGTAGGTAACATTCTGCTTTTCTCTTGCTGCCTTTAGGATCCTCTCTTTATCACTAACTTTTGCCATTTTTATTATGATGTGTCTTGGTGTGGGTCTATTTGGGTTCAACTTGTTTGGGGCCCTCTGTGCCTCCTGTATCCTGAACTCAGTATCCTTTAGATTTGGGAAGTTTCCAGGGATAATTTCTTCAAATATATTTTCCATTCCTTTATCTTTTTCTACTCCTTCTGGAATTCCTATTATGTGTAGATTGGCCCACTTTATATTATCCCATAGGACTCTTATATTGCTTTCATGTTTTTTCATTTGATTTTCTATCTGCTGACCTGGTTGAGTGATTTCCATTATTCTATCTTCCACATCACTGACTCGTTCTTCCGCATTATTCATTCTGGTTTTTACTGCCCTTAGTTCAGTTTGTATCTCTGCAAATGAATTTTCTTGTTTTTCTTGGCTCCTCCTTATATTTTCTAGTTCCTTTCTGAGGGTGTCTGCATTACCATTCATATCTTCTCTTAATTCCTTCAGTATCTTCATTATTTCTCTTTTGAACTCCAGGTCTGTCAGACTGCAGAGATCTGTTTCATTGTTGACTGCTTTAGGTGAGTTCTCCTGTTGGTTTAACTGGGGGTGGTTTCTCAGCTTCTTCATCTTGCTTGTTGTTTTCTTTTTCCTGGTGGAACTGTACTCTCCGTGGCTGGGCAGTGTTTGCCTTGTCACTGCCGTGGAATGTTTCCTGAGGGCTAGTGTTGTTGGTCAGTCTTTTTTGAGGCAGTGTGGCTTTCCTGGAGTGTTGGTGGGGCTAACAGGGCCTTTCTGAAGCAAAGGAGGACTTCCTGAGGGCAGAGAGGACTGGGAGATCCACACCACGATGGGAACAGATTTCACTCGGCCAGGCAGAGCTTTCTCTAGTGTTTTTGGGCTGTGGGGCTCTTGCAGGGGGCTGGCAGTGCTGGGCAGCTGTTCTGCAGGAGTGCAGCACCCCCCGAGGGATGGAGCAGCTAGGTGGGCCGCTGTGAACCCAAGAGGCTCTTCCCCAGAGCAGCCCGACTCGGAAGGACTGTCCGAGAATTAGTCAGATCTTTTCACGGCCTGGCCAAGCTTGTTCTACCTTTTTCTGGGCTGCAGGGTCTCCTCCAGTGGGCTGGGGATGCTGAGCAGCTATTCTGCTGGAGTGCGGCACACCCCAAGGGCTGGAGTGGCTCGCTGGGCTGCTGCAAACCCAAGAGGCTCTTCCCCAGGGCAGCCTGACTTGGAAGGACTGTCCAAGAATTAGGCAGATCTTTTCAGGGGCTGGCCAAGCTTGTTCTAGCTTTTCTGGGCTGCAGGCCTTTTCCCAGGGGTTGGTGGTGTTTGGTGCTGCTCCGCAGGGGTGTAGCCCCTCCAAAGGGCAAGCAGGCCAGGTCAGGGACAGCCCCTGCGGTGGTAGGCTTCTGCCAGTTGTTGAGGCCAGCCCTCCCGGATGGCAGGCAGCCCCAGGTCTGGCGTGTACATAATGGGTGGTGGGGGTTGTGGCGGGGGGGGAATGCACTGGGAAGCACAACTTTCTGATAGCTAGCGGGCCAGTAAGCTCACTGTGGCGTGGGGAGTATTCTATGGGGGCCAACCCCTTGCTTCTAGGTATTTTTTAATTTCCTCTTTGATTTCTTCAGTGATCCATTGGTTGTTTAGTAGCATGTTGTTGAGTCTCCACGTGTTTGTGCTTTTTGCAGTTTTCTTCTTATTGCTGATTTCCAGTCATATAGCATTGTGGTCAGAAAAGATGCTTGATATGATTTCAGTTTTCTTAAAGTTACTGAGGTTTGATTTGTAGTCCAGGATGTGATCAATCTTGGAGAATGTTCCATGTGCACTTGAAAAGAATGTATTCTGTTGCTTTTGGATGGAATGTCCTATAAATATCTATTAAGTCCATCTGGCCTAATGCTTCATCCAGGTCCTGTGTTTCCTTATTGATTTTCTGCCTGGATGATCTGTCCATTGCTGTAAGTAGGGTGTTAAAGTCCCCACTATGATTGTGTTATTGTCAATTTCTTCTTTTAAGGTTGTTAGCAGTTGCCTTATATATTGTGGTGAACCTATGTTGGGTGTGTAGCTTTTAAAATTGTTATATATTCTTCTTGGATTGATCCTTTGATCATTAGGTAGTGACTTTCCTTGTCCCTTAAAGTATTCTTCATTTTAAAGTCTATTTTGTCTGATATGAGCATTGATACTCCAGCTTTCTTTTGATTCCTGTTTGCATGGAATATTTTCTTCCATCCTCTCACTTTCAATTTGTATGTGCCCCTAGAAGTGAAGTGGGTCTCTTGAAGACAGCATATATATGGCTCTTGTTTTTATATCCATTCAGCCAGTCTATGACTTTTGGTTGGGCCATTTAGTCCATTAACATTTAAGGTAATTATTGATATGTATGTTCTTATTGCCATTTTATTAATTGCTTTGGATTTGTTTTCGTTGCTTTTTTTTCTTCCCTTCTCTTGTTCTCTCATCTTGTTGATTGATGACTATCTTTAGTGTTGTATTTGAGTTGATTTTTCTTATTTGTTTGTGTATCAATTTTTGTGTAGATTTTTGGTTTGCATTTATTCTGAAGTTTTGATATAATAGTCTATGTACATATGAAATTGTTTTAAGTTGTTGGTCTCCAGTGTCCTGCATTTGTACCCTCCTTTTCTCAAGATTTCTGATTTTGGTGGCATAATTGTGCATGGATGATTTCATATCTTTACTGTATATATACCTTGTCATTTGTGGTATTTTTGTTTCTGGTTGTGGCCTTTTCTTTTCTGTTTAGAGAAGTTTGTTTAGTATTTGTTGTAAAGCTGGTTTGGTGTTGCTGAATTCTCTTAGCTTTTGTTTATCTGTGAAGGTTTTGACTTCTCCTTCAAATCTGAATGAGAGCCTTGCTGAGTAAAGTAATCTTGGTTGGAGGTTTTTTCCTTTCATCACATTAAGTATATCATGCCACTCCCTTCTGGCCTGCAGAATTTCTGCTGAAAAATCTGCTGATAACCTTATCAGGGTTCCCTTGTATGTTATTTGTTTCTTTTCCCCAGCTGCTTTCACTATTTTCTCTTTGTCTTTAATTTTGGTCAGTTTGATTAATATATGTCTCGGGGTATTCCTCCTTCGGTTTATTTTGTGTGGTACTCATTGGGCTTCCTGGACTTGAGTGAGTGGTTCCTTTCCCATGTTAGGGAAGGAATATTTTTTCTGTCCCTTTCTCTCTCTCTTCTCCTTCTGGCACACCTAATAAGGATGTTGGTGCATTTAACATTATCCCAGAGTTCTCTGAGACTCTCTTCAATTGTTTTCAATCTTTTTTCTCTTTTTTTGTTCCACATCCATGATTTCCACTAATCTGTCCTCCACCTGGCTTATTCGTTCTTCTGCCTCCCATATTCTGCTGTTAGCTGCTTCTAGTGAATTTTTCATTTCAGTTATTGTACTTTGTATCTCTTCTTGATTAAGTTTTACATCTTGTATCTCTTTGCTCAGTGTTTCCTGTAAGTTATCCATCTTTGCCTCCAGTTTATTTCCAATGTATTGCATCATTTTCAGCATCAACAGTCTAAAGTCTTTTTCCTGGAGGCTGAGAATCTCCTGATCACTGAGCTGATTTTCTTGGTTTTTTTCCTTTCTCCCTCATCTGAGTTACAGTTCTCTGTCTTTTCATTTTTATAGGTTTTTGGTGTGGTGACCTTTTTACAGACAATAGAGTTGTAGCCTCTCTTACTTCTGGTGTCTGCCCCCCTTGTGGCTGAAGTTGGTATGGGGCTTTCTGTGGGCTTCCTGATGGGAGGGACTGGTGCCTGCCCACTGGTAGGTGGAGTTGATTCCTATCTGGTGGGTGGGGTTTTGTCTCTGGGTGAGATTAGAAGTGGCCTTGTGCCTGGGGGGGGGGGTCCTTTAGCCAGCCTCTTTACTGATGGGCAGGGGCTGTGATCCCATCTGGATTGTTCTTTGCCCTGGGGCTTCTCAGCACTGATAGGTGGGGCCAGATTTCCCCAAAACGCCTACCTCCAGAGAAAGGCATGCTGCTGAAAGAGCTTTGCTTCCAATGTCTTTCCCCCACAACAAGCCACATTCACCCCTGTTTTCCCAGGATGTCCTCCAAGAACCGCAGTCAGGTTTGACCCAGATTCCTATGGAAACTTTGCTTTGCCCTCGTACCCAGTGCATGTGAAAGTCTATGTGCCCTTTTTAAGAATGGGGTCTCTGTTTCCCACAGTCCCATGGAGCTCCTGTATGCAAGCTCCACTGGCTTTCAATACCAGATGCTCTGGGGGCTCTTTTTCCCAGTGTTAGACCCCCACACATGGGAGTTTGATGTGGGGCTCAGAACTCTCACTCCTGTAGGTGAGTCTCTGTGAAACAGTTACTTTCCAGTCTGTGAGTCTTCCCACCTGGGAGTTATGAGGTTGCTTATGTCACATAATCTCTCCTCCTCCTCTTTGTCTTCTGGACTAGGATATCTTTTTGAAAGTTTATGGTCCATTTGGTTGAAGATTGCTCAGCATTTCATTGTGAATTTTGCTGTTTTTAGGAGAGAAGTTGAGCTCCAGTCCTTCTATTCTGCCATCTTAATCCCATCTCCCCCCTCAGTTTATTTAAATACTATATCAACACTAACTCATATTATCTATTCCATCAACCACGGATGCTCAAATTAACATTTAGACATAATTATGTTGTCACTGTTTAAGCACCACCTATGAAAATTAAATTTCTTGGAGTTCCCATCATGGCCCAGTGGTTAACGAATCCAACTAGGAACCATGAGGTTGTGGGTTCAATCCCTGGCCTCACTCAGGGGGTTAAGGATCCGGTGTTCCCATGAGCTGTGGTGTAGGTTACAGACATGGCTCACATCTTGAGTTACTGTGGCTGTGGTGTAGGCCGGAGGCTACAGCTCTGATTGGACCCCTAGCCTGGGAACCTCCATATGCTGCAGGTGCAGCCCTAGAAAAGACAAAAGAAAAAAATTAAATTTCTTAGGAACAAAGGAGATGATAAGGAAATTAAATACAGTTATCCCTTCAATAAAAAAACCCACAAAATACCCAGGGGAGAGAGCCCAGTGGACAGTATATCTGAGGCCATTTGGGCTGGTTTGTCTCCTAATGGATGGGGAAATTCAACCTCAGTAAAGCTGAGATAAATGATCAAGGCTGACCAATTGGGGTCTACCCCACAAGAGAACAGAACAGTAGAGTGAGCCAAGGAACTCTATCCTTCACCAGTTAGTGCCAAGTGAGGCATGAACCGATATTGCACTGAATTGTGCAAAGAGCTGGGGCACACTTGCATTTGCTGATTGGGTGTATGGCCTTAGGTAGGTTATTTAAACTCTCAGGGCTCTGGTTTCCTTTCCTTAAAAACAAGGTTAATGAGGGAGCTCCCTTTGTGGCTTAGCAGTTAATGAACCTGACTGGGATCCATGAAGATGTGGGTTCAATCCCTGGCCTCGATCAGTGGGTTAAGGATCTGGCATTGCCATGAGCTATGTTGTAGGTCACAGATGCAGCTAGGATCCCACGTTGCTGTTGGCGTGGTATAGGCTGGCAGCTGTAGCTCCAAATAGACCCCTAGCCTGGAAACTTCCATTCATATGCCGCAAGTGTAGCCCTAAAAAGCAAAAATAAACAAAGAAAATAAAAGAAACAAACAAGGTTAATGAGACCTGTCTTGCAATACTGAGTTTTTGTTTTTAAAGTTCATTTAAGGTGTTTTGTATGCTACAGCTTTTTAATAAATGCTTGTGCACCAGTCATATTTTTGGATTGCAAACAATCTCTGACAGGTTATCTTGGGTCACTTCCACAAAAAGGAAGTTATTGGCAGACCATCTGATAGTGAAAGAACAAATGTCAGGTTTGGGAAATAAGCAGGAATCTAGGTGCCCAGCTGAGGTTTTCCAAAGAAGGGTCTGAATAGGACACTGCCATTGTCACCAGGTGCCACTGACACTGGAGCCAGTGCAGCGGCCACTGGAATGAATTCTGAATTATCAGTTTCTTTGTGCCACCCCCTTTGACTTTGGTCTGGGTAGGAGCACCTGGTGGGTTCAGGTTGTGTGCCTGCTCTACCTGCTGGAGGTCAAGAGAGCCAGGGATAGCCATTTGGGCTTCCTAGTGGAGTGTGTTCTCACCCACGGAATGCAGATTCCAATGGACAGCAGCCCCACCCCCAAAGTAACAAACATCTACTACAGATGTGACTACTATGTGGTTCTCTGAGAGCCAACTCTGCAACTCAGTGGAATAGCTTTATAGCTAGAAAAGGGCTTGTAGCCCCTCATTTTAAAATTTGGGAGGAGTTCCCACCATGGCGCAGCAGAAATGAATCTGACCAGGAACCATAAGGTTGCAGGTTCGATCCCTGGACTTGCTCAGTGGGTTAGGAATCTGGCATTGCCCTGAGCTGTGGTGTAGGTCACAGACATGCCTGGGATCTGGCGTGGCTGTGGGCTGGCCCACAGCTGTAGCTCTGATTATATCCCTAGCCTGGGAACCTCCCTATGCCGCAGGTGCAGCCCTAAAAAGAAAAATAAATAAAATAAAATAAAATAAAATTTGGGAAACCAAAGTCCCAAGAAATGACCTGTGCTAGATTACCCAGAAAGTGAAGCGGATTCAGGTCTAGAATATCAGCCTCCTAATTGTCAGTTCTCCTCACAACATTCTTTCTTTCAGTAAAATGGATATGATGATAACACTGACTGCCTGGAGCACTCCTCATTGTTTGGATTTTACTTCGAGCATCACTTTCTTAGGGGAGATTTCTGTCTCCAACTTGTCCAACTTGTTTGCATCTCTTCTCAGATCCTCACAGCCCTCATCATTATTACACATTTCTATTTGATTATGGAATCAAATAGAATCACTTTGCTGTACACCTGAAATCACTTTGCTATACACCTGAAACTAACATAACATTGTAAATCAACAGAATTTCAATACAGATATTTAAAAAGTAATTTAACAAACCAGATCTACACCAGATACTCTACAGAGTGAGCCATCTTTAGACAGCTCCCTCGCACTCTCCCTCACAAGCTCCTTTTATTTTTTTAATTTATTTTTTTCCTTGTTTGGCTGCTCCTCAGCATTTGGAGTTCCTGGGACAGGGATCAGATCCAAGCCACAATTGCAACCTAAGCCATAGGTGTGGCAACACTGGATCCCTTAACCCATTGTGCCAAGCTGGTATCAAACCTGCATCCCAGTGCTCCCAAGATGCTGTCAATCCCACTTTGTCCCAGCGGGAACTCCCCTCATAAGTTCCTTTTAAAGTGCTGTCCTTTAAAATAGGATAAAATCGTAAATTCATCTATTACCTAAAGTGTCAACCACTATCCATGTGCCAGACAACTCTGAAGTACATGTCTACAGTTTTTAAGTTCTAGAGGATCTCAACAGGGTTGTCTAGCTGGCATCTCAGATTCAGACAATTTAACTCATTATCTTCTTCCCAAAGCTGTTCTTCCTCCTATTTCTGTACTGCCTGCCTATTTCTGTGTCAATTTCACTACCCACCTTGCCATTTAAGGTGGAAACTTTGGAGCCATTGTCAGTGTGACCTTCACTCGTTCTCACATTCAGAATTGATAGAACTTGGGGATTGTAGCAGACCTTACTGGTGTCTCACCTGAATCCTTTTAGTACTCACTTTTCCTTTCCATGCTCACCCAAAGCCTTCTTAGTGGAAGCACCATGGATTCTTTGCCTGAGAGCTTTCTCTGCTTGTTGGTGCTCACTCAGCCCACATATGGAGCAGGTCAGAAGAGCCAGGGAATTAAAATCCCTAGGAGCAGTTCCCAACCAATGACTGATGGAAGTTGCTGGTATATTTTGGGTAGGGCAACTCTGAAGCATGTTCAATGCTCTCTTCTAGAGGTCTCCAGTGAGACCCAACTGCTCACAGTGGTAATCTACTCATTAATGTAACTGAAATCATTTCCATCTCTTTCCCATTCCCTGCTGAAGCTTTCTTGGATCATCTGTCCAACAAACTCATTTCACTCCAGGTCTGCTTCTGGATGCAGTCAACTAAAACAGTGACCCTTTAGATACTGAGATAAAGAAAAGAGCTAAAAATGGCTATAGGAGTTCCCATCTGTGGCTCAGCAGTTAACAAACCCAGCAAGCATCCATGAGGAGGCAGGTTCAGTCCCTGGCTTTGCCCAGTGGGTTAAGGATCTGGCATTGCTGTGGCTGTGGTGTAGGCCATCAACTACAGCTCCAGTTGGGACCCTAGCCTGGGAACCTCCACATGCCGTGGGTACAGCCCTAAAAAGACTGAAAAAAAAGAATGACTATAACATTTTGTATTATGTATGACTGGCATTTGGAGGCATCATGAATCATAAAGGAGCAAATATGTATTTAATGTATTAGATATTAGGTAGTTAAAATTGAGATGGTGGCAGGACCACCCACTTGTATGTGTTCAGTAGACAGCTGAAAATATGGAATTGGAGACCAGGAGAGAAGTAGAGACAGGAGCTAAGGATATAAGAGTTATCAGTGTATGTCTGTGGGTGCTAAAACCATGAAAATGGTTTAGATGGCCAAAATACTTATGTATAGAGGAAAACACAGGGAAAATGGATATTGAATGACAAGTAGTAGCCTCTGTAGCAAACACTAAAGATCATTATCTTTTCCCCTAAAGCAGCTTAACTAGGTAGGGAGTAATTTCTAATTAGTATTTAAATTCACAGAGCCCGGAATAGCGCCTGGGCAGTAAACTTTCAAGACAGAGTTAAATTTTATCCCATGTATAGTTATGGCAAAGCAAAAATCAGACTTTAGGTTTCTGTGCTCAGCCTTGAAGACAATATTTTTCCATTGTCTCATGTGAGAACCTGTAACCTCATCCACCACCCCACCCATTCTTATTTGCTCTGACAAGGAGATGTGTCTCCCAACTGAGGCGGCAGGGAAAAGTGTGTTTTCTACGTATTGCCAGGTAGTTTACTTAGAGCAGAATGCTGGTGATACCAAAGTATGTGACCCCATCTTTTATATGGCCTTTGATCTACAGGAGGAATTATAAAGCAGGAATTAGGATGAAAAGCTTTGACCTCAGGGCTGCAGTTACCGGTCCCCTGTGAGACCTTGAGGGTATTGTTTAATCTTTCAGGCCCTCATCTAAGAAGTGAAAATACTAGTAATCCTTCATATAGTTAAGGACAAAAGTGAGATAAGGCCCGGACAATGTTGAGATTCCTCAGCCTAGCACAACAAAGAACCTGTGAAGCTTTACTTTCTGCAGCGTGCATTAAGCAAACCTTAGCTTTAGTTACTCCACTTTCCAAAAACAAGCGCACTCTGTAACCCCCAGCACTCTTTTATCCCTAAAATGGTCCCTCATTCCCTGCTACCACAAAGCACTATGCTCCTTACGACAGTGTACGACGTTGAGCCGGACGGCACCCTCCTCGCGGGCCAATCGCGCTGCTCCGGACCGATAACGTAGGCGCGCTCGTGCATGCGCAGGCCGGGGAGACCTTGGCGAGTCGGCGGAGGTGCTTAGCGGAGGTGAAGGAGTTGGCGCAAAGGCCAATACAGCGGCAAGATGCAAAGCTGGAGTCGTGTATACTGTACCTTGGCCAAGGTGAGGACCGACTGGGTAGGTTCGTGATGAGCCAGAGGTGCAGAGAGGCCCGGTGACGCGGTCCCGAACGCTACCTAAGTGGTGGGTGTGGGAGCGGCAGGCGGCCGGGCCGAGACCACCAGCGGCTCCGCCCCTGAACCGGCATAGTCCGGACGGAGGCTGGGAAGCAAAGGCCCGGGCTGTGGGGAGGCCCTTTCAGTTGTGTGGTGGTCAGCAGTTGCACATGGTCACCTCCCAAGCCCCCAGCTGGCCTATGGGATCTTGGGACGGCGGGGAGTATGTGTCGCCTTAGCACCTTTTGGTTAACTCTTAGTACCTTTTCCTAATCCTGGCTCTTGAGTGGCTTTTGTGCAGTGGGCAGGTAACTTTGGGGTTACCGCTTGAAAGAACCAGACCGGGTCAGCCCCCAGCGGGTAGCCCTAGGAATTCCTCAAAGATACCTTCAGTGCCTGCTGCTTTAAGCTAACGTCTATTGGCTTTTTTCGTAGAAGCATTTATATTTTATTATAGGAGTTATGGTCAATATAGCTTTCCCTTTTCATCTGTGTACCAAATACAGCCAGACGGTACATATGTGGAATCGTGGCCGAATACTATATTGATGGAGACTTTAAAAGTTATGCAGCGATCAAACTCCTTTGTCTTTGTTTCAAAGATGAGTAGCATGTGTGCCCCAAAGTTAATGTAACGTGTGTCAGAGTTTATACTTTGAGAGGCAGAGCTGGGGCTAAAACTCAGGATTGCTATTTAGTCACTTGTTCTTTGTCCTCTGTAGGGACCTCAGGTGCAAGAATTGCCTTGGAATAGACAACATTACTAGATCGGTGTAGGTTTTGTCACTGCCTCCTATCTACGTGCTGTCGTAGGAGCCATTTGCTGTGTTTTTTTGTGCCTCATCATTCTTAGGAGATAGTAGCCATCCGTATTTAGAGGTTGTGGAGATTGAGATCCAGTTTGGAGAACTGTAATAGCTCTTGAATATGAGTACATTAGTGCATTTTCCTAAGGCATCTTGTCTCATTTTCTATTCCTGGTGGGCAGTTCAGGAATATCTTCATAGACTTTACATGGTAGATTTGAGTTAGTAAACGATAGTTACATATCAAAGGATTGTCGTAATGCAGATTATTCAAGTACTTAAGCTGCAACTTTAAAAACTTTAATTATGACATTAAAATGATTCGTGGCACTAAAAATTAGCCATGCTTTCTGAGAATTCAATAAAGTGTAACACCATTGAGTAACATATTTGAATTAGGTTAAATGTGAGACGGTTTGTTGAATATTCATAGTAAAAAGTATGGCAAGCTGATTGTTGTTACAGAAGGGGAGAAATTGATATGTAATTTCTGTGTGGCAGTGGAAGATAAATTAGTAATCGTTGCTTGATATATTTGCCCAAATTCATTGTTTTCACGGACCTTCAGTAGTTTCTGTTTTGAATTCCTGTTTTACACAATAGGAATATTTTCTTTCTTTCAGAGGGGCCATTTTAATCGAATAGCTCATGGTCTGCAAGGAGTTTCTGCAGTGCCGCTGAGAACTTATGCAGATCAACCAAGTAAGTACTTAGAAAAATAGGTTTTCCTCAAATTAGTTCATATTTCCTTTGTGTTTCAGTGTAAAAGCAAGTGAATATTCAAGTAATAATAATCAGTCATAGGACTCATTTGTTCTTATATTTATTAACTTAAATGTTTATTGAGCACCTACTGTGTTCCAGGTAGTAAACTAGGCAAAGCCCTGGTATTATGCAGTTTATGGTCTGGTGATAAAAGACGAATGGTACACACATAGGGAAAAATTTGGGGAAGGGATTGAAAATCACGTAGTTGGTGATTATGAGGAAAGGCGACTGACTGTTTTGTCAGGACTTTTCTGTGCAAGGGCCTGAGGAAGTGAGAGAGTAAGAAAATTGTTTCAGGCAGAGGGAAACAGCAGTGGGAAGGTTCTGAAGTGAATTATTTTGTGAGGTTTAAGGAATTACAGGAAGGCCAGTGTAGCTGGAGCAGAGACCAGTAGAGTGTAAAATCAGAAAAGCAGGCAGAGATCAGATTGTGGAGGGTTTTATGAGCCAGGTGAGGATTTTACTCCCAAGAGTGATGGGAAACCACTGAAGGGTTTTGAGCAGGGGAGCAATTCTATGTTTACATTAAAAAGTTAATTCTGGGAGTTCCCACTGTGGCACAACAGGAGTGGTCGTGGGGTCTCTGCAGTGCCAGGGACACAGGTTCGATCCCTGGCCTGGCATAGTGGGTTAAAGGATCCAGGGTTGCCACAGCTGCAGTGTAGACTGCAACTGTGGTTTGGGTCTGATCCCTGGCCTGGGAACTCCATGTGCTGTGGGGCAGCCAAAAAATAAAAATAAAATAAAAAAGGTAAGGTTGAGTGTGTTAGTTGCTTAACAATGTTTATAACAATGTTTAGAAGGTGAGATGACGTTTTTGCATGCTTAATGGAAAGAAATCTTGATGGGCTTATCAAAGGCACATTTTATTTTATTTTATTTTTTGGCCTTGCCCACAGCATGTGAAAGTTCCCAGGCCAGGGATTGATCCCACACCACAGCAGTGACCCAAGCCACTGCAGTGACAAAACCAGGTCTTTAACCCTCTGCACCAGAAAGGAATTCCAAAGGCACATTTTAAAGACTAGAAGGATGTATCCTAAAAGGAAGCTGTGAATTATTGATATTTTCCTCTTTATACTTTTCTGTATTTTTGAAGTTTCTATAAAGGATATGTACTTTATTTTTTAGAGTATGTAAAGCAGCAAGTTAATGGATTTATAGTAAGATACTTTGGTCTCTCACTACTAAGGCTATTGATTATTTGAAATTATGTGTTTTGACATTTACTGGAATCACTCCTTTAATCATAAGTAAAGTCATTTGTGATGTCTTAAAGCTTCATTATAGAAACCATTAGCTGAAGGGGAACTATGACCATCATTTTCCATGTATCCTGTAAAATAATTTTGTCCTGTATCCTTAGACTGTTGTCAAACTATTATAATTTTTCCTATGTTTTACTCGTAGAAGAAAGGATAGAAGGAGAATTCTGGTCACTAACGACCAACAGTGAATGACCTATCCTGGTTTTGAACAGGTCAAGAGATCCTTTAAGAAATAGGAATTTGATGGGGTTGGAGGAGAGTTGGACCCATTATACCCTTTGTCGCTTTTTTTCCATTTTTGGTTTTATTGAAATGTAATTGGCATATACCCTTTTTCTCTTTCGTTAAATAGGAATGTTATGTTTTCAACTCGACAGATTTTCATTTCCAAAGCATGCAGTGAAAGACCTCATGGCTCGCTCTACATATATGTTATTATATATTCAACAGAGATTTATTTGGTATCTTCTATTTGCCAAGCAGTTCCTGAGCAGGAACTTAGATTTGTAATGAAAGGAGGATAACTGAGCACTCATGAATCCAATAATTTAATTATCCCTTTTGTAAATTATAAATCCTTTTGTATCCATGTAGATAACTGTATAAAATCTGGTTGGATGAAGTTAACAAGCATTTCATGTACATATTTGTATTCATCTGAGGTGTTTATTTAGTGGCTGTGTTTTCCTCAAGTGCACATACAATATTAGGGCCATGACTGTGACTGTGTAGCATTGAAAATGGCACAGTAGGTATTCAGTACGTATTGATTAAATAAATGGACCCTAGGGCCATGACTGTTTCAGCTTCGCTCCATCACAAGCATCCAGTATGGTGCCTGGTACGTAGGAAGTACCTGGCAGTAGCAGCAGTAATATTAACTGACACATTGAGGGCTTACCTTATCTCAGGCACAGTCTTTAATCCTTGAGGCTGTCCTCCCAGGTATGTGCTGCTGTTTTCTGCATTTAGTAAATGGAGGAGCTGAGTTAAGAGAGGTTGTCTAGGAGGAGTTTCCGTTGTGGCTGAGCCGTAATGAATCCGACTAGTATCCATGAGAATACGGATTCAATCCTTGACCTCACTCAGTGGGTGAAGGATTTGGTGTTGCTGCAAGCTGTGGCATAGGTTGAAGCCTCGACTTGGATCTAGCATTGCTGTGGCTGTGGTGTAGGCAAGCAACTGCAGCTCTGATTCCACCCCTGGCCTAGGAACTTTCATATGCCATGGATGTGGTCCTAAAAAGAAAAAAAAGGAGTTCCCGTCGTGGCGCAGTGGTTAAAGAATCCGACTAGGAACCATGAGGTTGCGGGTTCGGTCCCTGCCCTTGCTCAGTGGGTTAACGATCCGGCGTTGCCGTGAGCTGTGGTGTAGGTTGCAGACGTGGCTCGGATCCCGCGTTGCTGTGGCTCTGGCGTAGGCCGGTGGCTACAGCTCCGATTCGACCCCTAGCCTGGGAACCTCCATATGCTGCGGGAGTGGCCCAAGAAATAGCAACAACAACAACAACAACAACAACAAAAAGACAAAAAAAAAAAAAAAAAAAAAAAAAGAAGAGGTTAGCTAGAAAATGACAGAGCTGGAAAAATTCTTCTGACTATAGAGCTTACAGTCTTTTTTTTTTTTTTTTTTTTGACTTTGTGGCACATGGGAGTTCCTGGGCCAGGCGTCAAACCAGTGCCACTGCTGTAATCAGAGCCACATCAGTGACAACACTGGGTCCTTAACGTCCTGAGCCACCCAGGAACTCCTAGAGTTTGCACTCTGTGTTTTGTTTTGTTTTGTTTTTAATTGCTGCACCACGGCCTGTGGAAGTTCCCAGGCGAGGGATTGAATCTGATCTGCAGCTGAGACCTATGCTGAATCCTTAACCCACTGTGCCATTGGAACTTCCTGGCCTGTTTCCTTAGATGACTATTGGCTGACCAGCTTGAGAAATTCAAAGCTTATGATCTCCCTGTTAGAGCACCTGGGAGATGTTTGAATATGAACCAAGCTCATCAAGATTTGAAAAGTATTGTGTGTTATTGTTGATATGACCCATTCCATGGCAGGAATAGACTGTCACACTTAGTCATATTTGCTTCCATTCATTCATTTATAAATTCATTATTTCAACAGATAGTGAGTATCTACTATGTGCCAGTTATTAGACTATTTGTTGGGATACAGGAGAGAACAAGACAGATAGGATGCAGCTTTATAGTTTACAGTCTTTTGGGGAAGACAAACATCCAGTAAATTATTGTGATAAAGACTCCACATGCTAAGCATAGGGAGCTATAATATCTGTATATGGATCGGGAATGGTTAGGGTTACTTGCTTAAGGAAATGATGTGGATATCTGAAAAGAGTTGGGGTGGGGTTGGGTGTGAGATATGTTCCAGGTAGAAAGAACGGTGCATGGGAATGTTTTGATATGAAAAGAAACATAGTGCATTTGAGGAGCTTGAAAAGGGCCAGTGTGACTGAAATGTGTTGAAGATCCTGATTATGGAAGACCCTAGCTCTTCATTTTAAGGGCAGTTGGAGGTCATTGAAGTGTTTTAAGCAGGGGCATGAGATGATCATATTTGTTTTTAAAGCTCATTTTGGTTGCAGATTGGAGTTTTTGTTCTAATGTTTTTTCTTTCTCCTTAGAGTGTGAGAACCAGGGCTCTGTCATTTTATAGGTAGCCCAAGAGCTTAGAATAGTGCCGGTAATGTGAAATGCCTGCTGTCAGCATTTACTTCTAGGAGGATGGGATAGAATGTATGTGGGTAGGCCAGCACAGTTCTGTGAGTGTAAGCTAACAGTAAATCATCATTGCTGAAGCTTAAACTGCCTGGTATTGGTGGATGACCAAAACGTGGTGGGAGATGAGGCTGGAGAAAGTTACTGGAGAGATTTGGATGCTATATTTACGAACTTGAACTTTATCTAACAAGAGATAGAGAAACCAGTGAGGAGCACAAGAATGTGGTCTGAGTTGGGTTTTGGCAGGGGTAACATTGCGGTAACTGTGTAAGTTGTTATGGAGGGTGGGAGTGAGACTGGAGGCTGCAAAACTAAAGTTGGGAGGCGGAGCTGGGAAGGAAAGAAACATTTATTGACTGACTAATAATGCACCTGGCATCCTCCTAGGGTCTTGATAGACCTTATCTCTGACCTCTCAACCCTGGGATGCAGGTGTTATCATTTCTATTATCCCTGTGTTGCATCAGAGCCCAGAAAGGTTGAAGTAATTTGCCCAAGAAGGTTTGTTTTACTTCAAATCCTTTCTTTCTTTCTTTCTTTCTTTCTTTCTTTCTTTCTTTCTTTCTTTCTTTCTTTCTTTCTTTCTTCCTTCCTTCCTTCCTTCCTTCCTTCCTTCCTTCCTTCCTTCCTTTCTTTCAATATGTGTCTCTTTCCTTAGGAACTAGGAGGTGATCAGACAGTGAAGCCTTGCACTTTGGGTGATCACGGGTATAGGGTGTGACAGTGGAAATAAGATTGAAAAATAAGGCTATTGATAATTTTAAAACAGCTGTCCCCACCCTCCCAGCAAAACAATAACAAATAAACCTTACAGAAGTAGCTCTTACACTCGTTTAGTGAATTTGGTAGTTAATGATTATTGCCTTATGATGCTTCTTTTCCTGTTCCTTTTTTTAAAAGAAAAATCTTCGATTTATCTACATTTTGGTATGTGCATATTTTCCATAACTATGATGTAAGGTTTTTGAAGATAGTGATGAATTTCTCATAGGGTAGACATTCATGAAATTTGATTTCATTCTGATAATGAAGAACTTCATGTCATTTTAGAGTCCCTGATTGCCTTGGAGGTTACGGGATCATCTTAGGATTTGGAAGGCATAATGGTGGAGGAGCACAGGCTTCAGAATCTAAAGAACTTGGCTTGAATCATGGCTGAATTGTTTACTAGCTGTGCAACCTTATGCATTTATTTAGTTATTCTCAGCCTTATTTTCTCCTTGTTAAATGGCAGTAATAACTATGTTAAGAGATGTCCTGAGTGAGACTTAGATGAGACAGTAGGAAGCATTTAGCTCACTGCCTGGCATGTAGTGGATTACCCAAGTGGCAGATAATATTGCAGACTGACTTCTTAATACCCAGTACAGTTTGTTGATGATTATAATTGATTTGTAACCTGACATCTTGTTTTTTTTTGTTTTGTTTTGTTTGTTTTGTCTTTTTAGGGCCGTGGCATATAGAAGTTCCCAGGCTAGGGGTTGAATCCTGTGCCACAGCAACGCCAGATCTGAGCCATGTCTGCCACTTAGACACAGCTCACAGCAATGCTGGATTCTTAACCCACTCAGCAAGGCCAGGGATCCCGTGTCCTCATGGATACTAGTAGGGTTTGTTACCACTGAGCCACAATGGGAACTCTTGATACCTTTATTTCAGCGGTAGACTTGATCATATGCTTTCATTATTTTTCTCATACTGATGTAAGTAATGTTTATAGAGTAACTTGTAGAGCACTTTTTCCTGCTTTTTGTCTTTTCATTTCATGGTATTGACCAGTATAAGTATTAGCCTTTCAGATTTCTCCTGGTATTTTATTGCCACCTGAATGAATACTGGTATTCAGTTGCCTTTTGCCATTTTGCTGACGTAGTTACCTCTCTCTTATGCTGTTATTGGGTATATCATTTTCAATTTTTTTTTTTGCTTTTTTTTTTTTTTTTGCTTTTTTTAGGCCACACGCAAGGCACATGGAAGTTCCCAGGCTAAGGGTCAAATTGGAGCAACAGCTGCTGGTCTTTGCCAGAGCCACAGCAATGTGGGATCCGAGCCACATCTGTGACCTATACCACAGCTCATGGCAACACCAGATCCCTGACCCACTGATTGAGACCAGGGATCAAACCCGCATCCTCAAGGATACCAGTCTGATTTGTTTCTTTTATGCCACCATGGAAACTCTCTTTTCAGTATTTCCTTTTCACTTTTAAAGGCTGATGCTAATTTTGTAAAGTCTTCCATCAGGTGTTCCCTAAATTAATGTGTTTTGTTTAACTACTTTCCTATCTCCTAATTTTTAAAACTGTATGGGAACCAGATTGAGAGATGCTTCTTGGCAAGGAGATGATGAGTCAGAATCATGTGCTGTAAACTTTCACATGCAAAGCAGCCTTTGGTGAAGGTGAGAGCTAGCTGGTTTGTTTTTCCAGTATTTTATCATGAAAAATTGTAAACACTTAGAAAAAAATGTGAGACTTTTACATTGAACACCTATAGATTATTTACATTTTACTCTACTTGTCACATATATGTTCATCCATATGCAGTCTATCCATTCATCTTTTTTGATGCATTTCAAAGTAAATTACAGGTATTAGTATACTTCCCTTAAATAATGGCTTATTTTTGAAGCTTTGCATTGAATCATACCCTCCTGTTCTTCAGCTGACAAGTCCTTAGAGGAAGACTTTTCTTTTTTACTTCATCTTTGTGCTTCCTAGCACTTCAGTGGGATTTTGATGGTGTGGTACATCTTCAGTACAAGGTGAAATGTTTTTCCTATTTTCCACAGTTTTTAAAAAGACCTGAGATCACAGTAAATTGGGAAATAAAATAAGTGTTTTTTTGCTTTTCTGTGTTTAAATTTATTCAGTAAACCTGTATGTTAAAAATTCAGCAAAGAAATCTATTTCGTAACTTGTAGTTATGTTACTGTGAAATTTAAAGAATTAGTACCCATCTAAGGGATATTGTTTAGGTCATCATTTGGTTCAAGACTTGAAAAATAGAAGTACATTTTAGTATACACTTAATTCTGAATATGAATGAGTGAACCAAGCAGTGTGGCCAAAAAACGCAAAATTAGTAAAAATCGAAGCAATGCTCTTGTCGTGTGTTGGATTAGCTCCATTTTTTTTCCTGTATTGGTTAATCCCAGTTATCATCGATTTAACCAAGGAGAGTCAATACTTATTCAAGTAGGAAGATTTTTAGATTTTGTGGATAACTGAGCTTAATAACTTGTAGTCTTCCAACACAGAGGTTCTGTGATTCGATGGGGCCAGCCAAGGTCTTTACACTCCCATCCCCTGAGGCCATTTGTGTTTTGTGGGGAAGAAGACGATAAGAAAGCAAAAAAAAAAAAAAAAAAGTTTGGTGAGAACAAAGGTGTTATATAGTGAATACTTGTGTAGGTTCCAGGTACTGTGCTAAGTTACTTACATAGGTTTTTTGTTCTATATTATGACCCTGAGAGGTAGATTTTTGTATGCCTTTTATTTTCCAGATGAGGAACCGAAGGTGAAGCTGGTTAAATTACTCACCTGATGTCAGATAGCCAGAGTAATTAGAAAGCTTGATTATTGCTCTCAGGGATAGTCGAAATTGAGAAATGTAGTACTGAATAATGGAAAGACCACTGGAGGGAGAGACAAAACGCTTCATTTGTCTTTCCCACAGCTTGCTAGATGACCTTGGGCAAGTTAATTGATTTCTCTGAACCCAGTGTTTTATACCTTCCTCATAGGAGGTTCTGAGAATCAAACATAGTGTATGTAAAAGTGTTTTATTAACTGCTAAATGCTCCAGTAATTGAGTTGTAAGGATAGTGGAGCGGGGAGAAGGGAGACTCTCTGACTCTTTCAGCAGTTATTGTTGCATTATTTGATGTTGGATTGAGAAGAATACTTGGATTTATGTTTACATTTCTGTAGTCCTACTGCTACTGATAAATTTTCAGTTTCTGTATATGGTAAATGTCTAGAATAGCTTATTGAATGTTCTCTTTAGCCTGTTATCTTAAGCTATGCAAGATTTATCATTATTCAAATGAAGTTCAAAATGTATCTATCTGCTTTGTATTATAGGGAAGTGGAATCATCCCACCCCCCTCTCCCCCCCCCATGTTGTTGAAATTCGGTCTCTGTCTGCTGGTGCCTAATAGAAACACAGTTTGGGTGAAGGAGAAAAAGATACCTTTATTGTTTTGACAGGCAAGGGAGGCCATAGCAGGTTAATGCCTTAAAGAATGTGTCCTCCTTTGGGAAAGATTAGGAAGTGGTTTTATAGTTTTGGAAGTGGAAAATAGGGCTACAGATAACGATCAGGGTAGAGTCAGGCTTGCATTGGTTTTCAGAGCTGGTGTTTGGGGGCCCCAGGACTGGTTCTGGGCGTCCACCTTCTTTCTGGAATGAAGAATGCTTCATCAAGTAGTTAACGTCTTCCATTTGTTGGGGGTTTAGTTCTGCAGAAGAGCTCAAAGATATTATTATGTGTATTCCTTGAGGGGGAACCAGGACACTGCCCCCAAGGCTGTAGTAGTATCTCTTGACAGCTCCTCCCTGGTCTCTGCATCCCTTCCCTTCTCTGATTAGCAGCTGTTGGAACCTGTCCTTTAGAGCTTAGGGAAGGTCATGGCAGCTGAAGCTTATTCTCTAAAAACTAGAAGTCGAGACACAGAAAGGCTCATCTGCCCAGGAGCCCTACAGGGTCCTGCTGAGTTGTAGTATCTTAAAATTTAAGTACCTGAAAAGAGTGTAATTAGTCTTGAATTTATTGAGAACATCAAGGTATTACGTGAAATTAGCTTATTTGATCCTAACATCAATCATTTGAGTCAATAAATGGCAGAAAAATTTAGTCACTTAATCACACAACTTTTAAGTGCCAAGAGCTGAGATTTGAAGCCAGGTGTGTCAGATTCCAAAACTCAGACTCTTTTCTTCATACAGATGTGTCACTAAATGCCTGTCCATTATCATGAAATAAAACTGTAGAGTTTAGCAAGGGCAGTGGATACAGTGGGTACAGAACTCAGGTATATATCCACATACCACAATGAATAAGTAGAAAACGAAATTTAAAAATCTGTGCCATTTTCAGTTACATCCAAGAGTGTCAGATACCTAGGAATAAATAGTATTGTGTAGAAAATGCTGGTTGTTTTCACTTTGTTAGAGGCTAAGTTTTTTTTTAAATGTATTGTTTTTAGGCAGTATTAAGCAATTTACTGTTTTATATCAATTTGCTTTTATTGCAGTTGATGCTGATGTAACAGTGATAGGTTCTGGTCCTGGAGGATATGTTGCTGCTATTAAAGCTGCCCAGTTAGGTTTCAAGGTAAGATTTAGGCTCAAACTAGGTGTTAATTCATTCATTTGGGAAGAGTTGATCATATTCATAAAATACTTCGCAGATAATTAATAATGGTGAATTCTTAAATCTATAAGTTATATTTTGTCCTAAAACTAATAGAGAAGGTTTATTTAATTGTAGTATTTTTATGAAATGGAAAAGTGAAGTCATTTTTCCTCTCCCCCTAATACTTTCTGTTTTGGCTTATAATCATACTTAGGAAGATACAGTGATAGATCTAAAAGCTCTATTTGTATCTGGTTGTTAAAAAAATTTTTTTTTTTAGAATAGTTTACATTTGAGTCATTATTATTTAAGTAATAAATTATAAAGGAATCTTTTACTCTCATAGACACAGCTTGAGTAGTGTGTTTTGTAGAAGAATTAAGACATATTTGGAATTTTAGTGAACTGAAACATTGCAGATTATGTGCAGTAAATAATATTTTTTTGGTTGTAGACAGTCTGCATTGAGAAAAATGAAACACTTGGTGGAACATGCTTGAATGTTGGTTGTATTCCTTCTAAGGTGAGCATATGTTTTGTACAGTGCAGATATTTTTTCATTAGCCACCAACTAGAAATGGGATATATTGAGATCAGAATATTAAACTAATATAATTATCAAAAAATAACCCATGGATGGTAAAAAACACATTTTTCCTTGGAAAAACTGAGTACTGTGACCAGTCTGCCATCTGTTCGTGAAATAACGTCGCAAAATGCCTAGCCTTTTCATTCAAACAGACTCTAGTATTTTTTTCTCTTCTGCTTTCCTTTACAATGGAATAGATAACCTTTGCTTTTTTTTTTTTTTTTTTTTTTGTCTTTTTGCCATTTCTTGGGCCGCTCCTGCGGCATATGGAGGTTCCCAGGCTAGGGGTCGAATCGGAGCTGTAGCCACTGGCCTACGCCAGAGCCACAGCAACGCAGGATCCGAGCCATGTCTGCAACCTACACCACAGCTCACGGCAACGCCGGATCGTTAACCTACTGAGCAAGGGCAGGGACTGAACCCGCAACCTCATGGTTCCTAGTCGGATTCGTTAACCACTGCGCCACAACGGGAACTCCCAACCTTTGCTTTTAATGAAAGTAAAAATGTTTTTCATTCTTGTTTGTTGCATGTTTAAATCGTTATTGTTTTTCTTAAATACATAAGAACAGAAACTGAATTGGTGTTTTCCTATGTGCTATTTCATGTAGAGAATATCATTTCATAAGTACATTTTTCGTAAGTTTTTGATTATATATAGTCTGTTTATGAAATTTGATAATTTAGTCTTTTTTATTTCCTTTAGGCTTTATTAAATAACTCTCATTATTACCATATGGCCCATGGAAAAGATTTTGCATCTAGGGGAATTGAAAGTATGTATACCTTTTATATTGAGCAGTGTTTTCATTTGATTCTTCTGGCTAAGGACTTTTGTGTGTCCAGTGACTGTGTAATATATGTTCAGTGGGAGAAAAATAAGAAGAAGATCTTTAAAATGAGAGATTTTTTTTTTTTAAGAAAGAAGGCTTTAATCCATATTTCTACTGTGATATCTTTTGTTCCTTTGTGTAGGGGGGGCAGTTTTCATTTCCCTGAAACCTAGAGATCACTAGGGGGCGCTGGATTCCGCTGGATCCCTGAGTGCAGTCGGTGGGTAATGGTGAAGGAAGGAAGATCTACCTATGTTGTTGGTAGCGGGAAGAGAGGGGAGGAGAGAGGGAGGGATGCAGCATAGGGGAAAAGGGCATTTCATAACGTTTTCATTTGGTATGTTGTATCTCCTGCTGTTCTTTTTGGACTGTTTTCATTTCATCCTTTCTCTCCAGTTATTGTTGTTGACAGATATATCCGGGAGGGTAGTCTCTTCCAGGAAGGACCAAAACACACCTTGGCAGGGGGATTTAATTTTCCTTCATTTCTTTCTTTCTAGCAGTAGGTTTCTGAAAGATTGTGCTGTAGTGTAGGCAGATCGATAGGTGTAGGGGTGATGTATAGACATTAAAGAAAATAATGAATGTACATTAATGAATATACATTAAAGAATGAATATACATTAAAATGTAATGAAAATGTAATGAATATACATTAAAGAATGAATATACATTAAAGAAAAAGAGATGAAACATAGAATCAAAACCCACTATCCATACCCACTAAGGAAAGAAGAGACCAGGTTAGTCAGAGACCAGCACCTTAGGTAAAACTTTATGTTCTAGCTCTCTGACCTTGGGTAAATCAAATCTCAGGGCCTCAGTTTCCTCAATTCTGAGCTCTGTTGTTTGCATGAGATGATTTATGAGATTCTTCTTACTGCCAAAGTTCTATTGAGTTGAGCTTCTTTATTTTCTTACTTTGTTGCTTCAGAGTTTTCCTCTGAGTTAAACGAATGATTAAAATCTAGTTGAAGGGCTTCTGTATTTGAAGTTTATGTCTGTTTTTAGTAGTTTTTTTTTAATGTAGCGTTTCCTTTTAAAAAAATGTTCTAGTGATGTTTTATTTTGTCATTTTTACTTAAATCTCTCCCAGACTTAAAATCATCATAAGCTATTTGGAGAATGTATTGTCACAGTGGAGTATAATGTTTTATTTTGGACTTCGTTTTTCCTGAAGGTAGATGTTTTACAGTGTGTGGTAGGTTATGTTATTGTAATGCGATGCTCTTGGCTTTTTGCCAGCCATGATTATTGTATCCATTATTAAATTAAAAATTTTAATACTGCCTTTTATACAATTCAGTAAGCATTAGGCTGAAGTTTTTCAGACCTTGATTAGTGAGAAACATCACCTGTTGCTTTAGGAATTTAATTAAGAGCTAAAGATTTATTTAACAAATTACAGTGTCTGAGGTTCGCTTGAATTTGGAGAAGATGATGGAGCAGAAGAGTAATGCTGTAAAAGCCTTAACGGGTGGAATTGCCCACTTATTCAAACAGAATAAGGTCAGTGTGTTGAATGTTCACATTTTTGCTTTCTTCTATATACACCGTATAAACTTTGCTTTATGCTGACAGCGGTGCTATTAGAACTTGGCTGCTGGAGGATATTTATTCAATTTAAAGCGAAACGTTAACCTGAAGTAGATTGCCCTGATAACAAAATTTTTGTTGTGCCATATGTAGCATTACTAAGAGAAGCATTTTTGGGTTGGATGAATTTTTTTAATAGTTTGTTTTACTAGTCATACTTGTTTATCCAAAAAAACCATTTTAAACTTTTCGAATTTATGAATGTTATTTTTTAAAGGTTGTTCGTGTAAATGGATATGGAAAGATTACTGGGAAAAATCAGGTCACTGCTACAAAAGCTGATGGCAGCACTGAAGTTATCAATACAAAGAACATTCTTATAGCCACGGGTTCAGAAGTTACTCCTTTTCCTGGAATTACGGTATGTACACATTTTACAACTATCACAGCCTTCCTACAGAAATGTATTTTTTAAAGTATTTTATTTTATTTTTTAAGTGACTGCTCTCGAAGCATGTGGAAGTTCTCAGGCCAGGGATTGAATCCAGACCACATCTGTGACCTGTGCCACAGGTGTGGCACTGCCAAATGCTTTAACCCACTGCATGGGTCTGGGGATTGAACCTGTGCCTCTGCAGCCACCTGAGCTGCTGCAGTTGGATTCTTAACCCATTGCGCCAAAGCAGGAACTCTTACTTTATGCTCTTTATGAACTTTAAAAGAGATCTCTAACTGAAGTACTATATGTTGACAGTCATTCAGCTCTGGGAAGTTGCCTGTCTTTATTTTGCAGTGATGGCGACCAGAAATAGAACACTTTATATTAATATTATTTGAATTCAATATTAAGTTAAAATTGACCATTTTGATTTGAAATGGTGAATGATAAAATTTTAAAGTGTGCACTTTTAATGGGTTTTGATTAAAATTGAGTCTGAGTAGGAGTCAAATAAATGGTTTAGTATTATTAGAGATTATACTGAGATCGGTTTATAAATCAGTAGGTTCTTAAAAATAATTCCGATCGTATCTTTTTTCTTTTATTATAGATTGATGAAGATACAGTAGTGTCATCTACAGGTGCTTTATCTTTAAAAAAAGTTCCGGAAAAGATGGTTGTCATTGGTGCAGGAGTGATAGGTGTAGAATTGGTGAGTGCTGTTTTTTTCTGCCTCGTATATTCTCTCATTATTGACATGGAGTTGGAAAGGACTGAGTGGTCCTCTGTGTGATTCTTTATGTAACATCGCAGGTAGATCAGCATTGAGTTTTGCTTAAACAGTTCTAATATTAAAGAGTTTTCAAGACAACCTATTTATGTAGTTATTAGTACATTCTCTTATGTTTTGAAATTTGCTTTCCTGTATCTTCACCTCTTTGCTCTCCTAGAACTGGACTGATTTAAAAAAAACCTGCCAGCCCCTGCAGCAGACGACTCATTCTGAGTAGATTGCGTTTCAGATAAAGACGTGACTTACACGAGCTGGTTCTTCCCTGTCTGCATCCTCATCTCGATCCCTCTGAAGTTTTAGAAATGTCTTATTACTTGTTCTCTGAATACTGTGCTATTTCTTACCTTCTCCCTGCCTCATTCTCCCTTCTTGTCCATCTGGCGACTTCCCTGTTTGTCCAGTGACGTCTTCCCTCCTTTTTAGGTATCCTTTCCCAGAGCCATTTTACCTTGTAATCGCCAAGAATTGCTCTGCTTCTAAAATCACAAATCCAGATGTTTTATCCTCTAAGCATAACCTCCTTTCCTCTCTTACTCGCTTATTCCTGGTACACAGGCTCTTTATCCTCTGTGTTTTTGCTGCCTGCCCTTTCCTGTCTTGACTGCTTTCCCAATCAGCTTGGATTCCATAGTCCATCAGTTTGACCATCTTCTTAGAGATGTTCTTGAGTCCCTTGCCTTGCTCTTCCATCCCGCCCACTAGGCAAGACTTGGATCCTGGTTGAATTCACCTGCCGGTCTTTTTTATGCTGTAGCTAGGGTGTTGACTACACAGGAGAAGAATATACCCTGCAGATTAGTGCCTGTGTAAATTCCTTATCCCTTCATTTTTTTAAAGTTTTATTGAAGTAGAGTTGATTTACAATGTTGTGATAATTTTTGCTGTACAACAAAGTGATTCAGTTATACATGTACACACATCCATTCTCTTTCAGATTATTTTCCCATGTAGATTATCAGAGAATATTAGGTAAGAGTTCCCTGTGCTATATAGCAGGGCCCCTGTGTCTTCCTTCAGTTGCTAATTTTCCACTTACCTTCTCTTCACAACCAGACTTCCTGAAAGAGATGCCCATACTCTGTTTCATCACCTTCCATTCACTTCTCGGTTCATGGTTTCTTGTGCCATCAAATTGCTCTTGACAGGACGTGAATGGATTTATTGCTCAGTCTCATGGGCGGTTTTCTTTATTGTTTTACTTGGTAGCTGACAGCATTGCTGATTTTTTTTGCCTTTGAAACTTTTCTCTTAATTTCTCTGATCAAACCCAGTCGGGTTTTCTATCTAGCCTTTGGGCCAGCTTCTCTATTTTCACGCAGCCTTCCCTTTAGTTGTTATTGTTACTCTGGATTCTGTCTCAGGGTTCTATCCCAGACCCTTTGTGTCTTCTTACAGAATACTCTTCCACTCTTATCTCAATTACCCAAAGACTCATGAATATTTGCAGCCTAATCCTTTCTCCTGGCCTCTGAACTTTTATATCAGAACACTTACCAGCATCTTTATTTGTATCTGTTCACTAAGAGTATAATTTAACCATTTCCTCCCTCCTTCACTCCTCAACATACAAAACAAATCCTGTTTCTTTTCTTTTTTTTTTTTTTGTCTTTTGTCCTTCTCTAGGGCCACACCCACGGCACGTGGAGGTTCCCAGGCTAGGAGTCTAATCAGATCTGTTGCTGCCAGGCTACACCAGAGCCACAGCAATGCCAGATCTGAGCCGCATCTGTGACCTACACCACAGCTCTTGGCAATGCCACTGGGCGAGGCTGGGGATCAAACCTGCAACCTCATGGCTCCTAGTCAGATTCATTTCCACTGCGCCACAATGGGAACTCCAAATCCTGTTTCTTTTCTAACATTTCCCATCTCAGTTAGTGGTACTGCCATCCATCTGGCGAACTAAACGAGAAGTTTCAGAATTATATGTGACTGCCCCTGTGCCTTCATGCCCCATATTGAGTCAGTCGTTGCCTGTTAGGTAGCTCATGAATATATCCTCTTCTTTTCATGTATCTCCTTAGGGCCCAGTTCATGCCAAGATCATGTCTCGCCCTTGGTTTCTCTGACTTCAGTAACTTTTTCTGATCTGTTTTCCCCAGAGTGGCTGGAGTGATTTTTCTGTAATACAAATGTAATAATCTCTTCCCTGCTGAAAACCCTGCAGAGACTCATGGTAGCTGTCAAGATAAGTTGTTGGGTGCTGGCTCAAATCTCTACCTTCACTTCTAACCCTTTCCCTCTCAAACATGTTCAAGGCATATTGAAATGTCAGTTCCTGAACAAGTGCACTCTTTCTTTTATCCGTAGGCAGGCCTGCCTTCTGTGTGGAACTTTCTTCCCTCCACGAGTCTGCACTGTGTGAGCCCTTCCCTGCCTCCCCTAGGTGTCCTTAGGTACTCTTGCTGAGTGTTCCCCTGTACTTGTTCCAACATTTATTGGGCCTTCTTAATAATACTTGTTCAGTTGTCTCTCTCTTTCATTAAATCATAAACTCCGTGAGGGTGGAGATGCTGGCTTTTTCATTAACTGTGTGTGTCTTTGGCATCTAACATAATGGCTGATCTATAATAAGTACTCACATACTAACTTTTATTATTATTGCTCTGTAAACATTTGTGGGTATAATAAATAACTCTCAAATGTCAGAAGTTATGTTTTTAGTGGAGTCTTTTTGTCTAAGAAACCTCATCTCCCCTTCTCTGAGTCTCTGGTTTGTCTGCATCTTTGTGTCATCTAATAACAATATATCACATTTATTTATTTATATTTGTCTTTTTTATAGGACCATAAATTTTTTTGAAGGCAGAGACTGGATTTTATTTGTGTTTAGATCTCCATTGCTTTTCTTACTTAGGTCTTGTAGATACCAGATCCATTATTTTGTCATCATCCTTTTGATTCAGTCCTGTCTGTCAAGATCACTTGTTTTTTTTTTTTTTTGTTTTTTTTGTTTTGTTTTGTTTTTTTTGTCTTTTTTGCCGTTTATTGGGCCGCTCTCGCAGCATATGGAGTTCCCAGGCTAGGGGTCTAATCGGAGCTGTAGCCACCGGCCTACGCCAGAGCCACAGCAACGCAGGATCCGAGCCGCGTCTGTGACCTACACCACAGCTCACGACAACGCCGGATCCTTAACCCACTGAGCAAGGCCAGGGATCGAACCCGCAACCTCATGGTTCCTAGTCGGATTTGTTAACCACTGTGCCATGACGGGTACTCCTGTCAGGATCACTTGTAAATGGTCTTCCAAACTAAGCATAATAGTGTGGATTTTGGAGAGAATATGTTTTTGCCTTTTGATATGCATAATATACTTGTTTTAATGTAATCCTTTTAAGATCAGGGTATTTTGTTTCTTGTTTGCTTTTAGCACATACTGAGCTTGTGGGCAGGTGGAAACCATCCATCTTGCTCTAGGAATTCTGATTTTTTTTTTCAAACCTTTAAATAAAGGACTTTGAACCTTTATTTATTTATTTATTTGGTCTTTTTTTTTTTTTTTTAACATTTCTTAGGGCCACTCCTGCAGCATATGGAGGTTCCCAGGCTAGGGGTCTAATCGGAGCTGTATCCACTGGCCACAGCTTCACCCACAGCCACACCAGATCCAAGCCACTTCTACGACCTATACCACAGCTCACCGCAATGCGGGATCCTTAACCCACTGAGCCAGGCCAAGGATCGAACCCACAACCTCATGGATTCGTTAACCACTGAGCCACTACAGGAACTCCCTGAACCTTTGTTCTTGCTTTTTTTTTTTTTTTTTTTTTTTGGCTATTTAGGGCTGCACCCGTGGCACATGGAGGTTCCCAGACTAGGGGTCCAGTCAGAGCTACACCTGCTGGCCTACGCCACAGCCATAGCAATGCGGGATCCCTCCCACTGAGCAAGGCCAGGGATCTCACCTGTATCCTCTTGGATACCAGTTAGGTTCGTTTCTGCTGAGCCACAATGGAAACTCCTATTCTTGATTTTAATTTAATCTTGGTCACTTGCACTCATTGTTCCAATCTATTTCTTTGTCTTGATTCTGTCATTCTTGCACTTAAAGCTGTTTCTTGCTTTAATTCATATGTTGAAGAAGCATGCTAACTAAGGCATGTGGTCTATCATCTGATGTTATCAACAATTAGTTAATCAAGCTTTCTCTGGTGTCATTCATGAAAGCCATCTGATACTACAGTTAACCAGTTTATAAACATATTTGAAATCTCCATTGATCCATCACATCTACAAGTGTATCATGAGATTTTCTCCCTCCCCCTTTTTTTGAATATCTTACTGATATCGAGTTATACTACATTAACCAGTCCAGAAAACCTTCAGAAAAGAAAATAAGGGTCGTTTTCATGCCCTGTTTGAAGCACTTACGGTAGTGTCTAATGATTGTCAAACTGGTGTTAAAAAAATCTTTTCTAGTTATTTAGCAGAGATTGACCGTTGCTCCACATTTCAGAATCTATTCTCAATTCAGACTCCATTCTTTTCCATTTTGAAAATCTGGGCAGTATCTGCCTCTCTGCCGCCCTTTGGCAGTTCTCTGATGGTAAATGTCCCCAGAGTTCACTGAGTGACTGTTATCCAAATGCTGATCTAATTTGTTAGATTTGGGAGTTACCTTGGGCTTCACTTTTTGCTTGGTATTTCTTCTCTTCACTCTACTTTGAAAATTTTTCTCATAGATGGATAAAACAAGCAAGAAAAAAAGAATAACATAGATTTACTTTCTTTTGTTGGTCATAATATCCTCAAGCAGTAATTTTATTTCTTCCATCTCTGCACTTCTGCATCAGGTTATTTACAACATGGTGTCATTTCAGACATCTTGATACTGTGTTTTAGGTGTCTGTTACTATATTGAATTAGTTTTTACATGTCTCTTTAAAAATGTAGGCTTATTAGAGAATTTATTGTGTAGTCATACGTATTTCTTTCTTAAAAAGATTATTATTCTGTGACCTTTATTTTTTATAGTTTATGTTCCTTCTTCCATTATAGTTTAATGTAGTGCTTTCAAGAACATAGGTTTTGGGATCATATTTAAATTTGAATTTCAGGTCTGACTCTTAATGACTTTATGTTCTTGTTAAATTCACAACCTTCTGAGCTAGTTGATTCGTTAAGGGGGATAAGAATAGCTGCCCTTTGTAAGATTTTGTTGGGATTTGTTAATACATTTAAGACAATTAACAGAGCCTGACATCTAATAAGCTATAAATAAATGATAGATATTTTTGGGTTTTTCTATCTCTTTAAAATCATCTTTCCTAAAGAGTAGGCACTTATCTTGCTATGCTCCTTGCTCCTTGCTTTGAATTATAGACATTGAGATGATGTATCTTATTTCCAGTCTTAGTATTTCTTACTATTCTGATTAGGTTCAGAGGAGCAGTTCTTTTTTTAGAAAATGTTTATTGAGATATAATTCACATATCGTATGTTTCATCCACATAGAGTGTCCAATTCAGTGATTTTTTTAGTATGCTTACAAAGTTATGTCTTATCAGTATCTAATTCCAAAACATTTTCATCATACCAGAAAGAAACCCTATGCCCATTAATAGTCATTCTACATTCCTCCCTTCTCCCAGCCCTTGGAAACCACTAATCTACTTCCTTTGCCTATGGATTTGCCTGTTGTGGACATGTCATATAAATGGAGTTCATGCAATACGTGGCATTATGTGTCTGGCTTCTTTCACCTAACATAATGTTCTCAGGGTTCATGTGTACTTCATTTGTCTTCATGGCCAAGTAATATTTCATTCTATGGATATAGCACATTTTTAAAATTCATCAGTTGATGAACACTTGGTTTGGAACTAGTATGATTAGTACTGTGAGGAACATTTGTGTGCAAGTTTTTGTGTAGACATATCGGTTTTTTTGTTTGTTTTTTCTCTTGACTATTTACCTAGGAGTAATTCTGTATTGAACCTTTGAAGGAACTCTTGTTTTCCAAAGGGGCTGTATCATTTTATAACACCCTCTCCCTGCAGTGTAAGTTTTAGTTGCTCTGTTTGTTCACTAGTAGTTGGTATTGTTGGTTTTTTTGATTTGAGCTATTGTAATGGGTGTGTGGTAGTATTTTGTTGTTTTAATAGGCATTTCTCTAGTGGCTTGAATTGTTGAGCACATTTTCATGTGCTTTTTGCCATCTTTCTTTGGTGAAATGCCTGTGTAAATATTTTGTATGTTTTTTTTATTGGGTTTGTTTGTTTTGTTGAGTTTTGAGAGTTCTTTATATAATCTAGATAGAAATCCTTCATCAAATAGATGTTTTGCAAACACTTCTTCCCAGCTTGTGGTTTCTTTCTTTTTATGTTTATAATACTGTCATTTGAGGAGACGTTTTTAATATTGATGAAGTCTCACTATTTTCTCTTAAGGATTGTGCTTTTCGTGTTGTAGCTAGGAAATCTTTACCTAACTCAAGGTCACAGAGATTCTTTCCTGTGTTTTCTTCCAGAAGTTTTACAGTCGTGAATTTTACATTTAGGTCCATGACCATTTTGAGTTAATTACTGTGTATGCTTGTTTTTGGATTAATTAGTGTCACTTTGTGGCCTCCAGTTAACTCAGTTCTCATCCCAAAATTCATGAAATTCTTCAAATGAATGTATGAATTTAATTGGAAAGATAAACTCATAAGGCGAATTTTAAATTACCAGATGGTTTTAATATAAATTCTTGCAAAGGATATATTCATAGCTTTTCATAGGTTATTTAACACCATAATATTATGTTCATATTGCCACTTTTGCAAATTATAATTGTTAAGAAGTTAAAAAGCCAGCATTCAGTTTAAATTATAATTTGAATGAAAAGATAACATTTCTCTATTGAGCAAACAAAATATGAAGCCAGTTTAATATTTTTGTAGACATCAGTAATTAGTAATAAGAGGTTACTTCTTCCCCTTTAAGACTCTCCTTCTCACTTGCTCCTCTTTCTGGACCAGTTACTGTGTAGTTCATTCCCTCTCTTCTTCAAGTCTGTGCAAATGTTACTCTCAGTGAGGCCTTCCTGTGACCACACTACTTAAAATTACAACCCCTCTCCTTTCAGTAGCCCTGGTTCTACTTCCTGCTTTATTTTTCTCATAGCATTTTTCTATCTTTGACATGAATTTTACTTACTTGTCTCCCTGTCACAATTTAAAGTCCCTGAGGGCAGTGTTTTGCTTAGCAGGTAGTAGGTGTTCAGTCTCAGTGAATGTTGAGTGAGTGAGGAAATATATATAAGTTAGAGCTATTTGTCTCAGTGTTAATTTTAAACCTCAGAGCATTTAATAGCATATTAACACAAGAAAAAAAATTAAAAAAAAGTTTTAAATGGATTTAAAAAAAAAATTTGCTCCAGAACACTATGATTTTTGTAAAGAAATTATTATTTTCAGGGTTCAGTGTGGCAGAGACTTGGTGCAGATGTGACAGCAGTTGAGTTTTTGGGTCATGTTGGTGGAATTGGAATTGATATGGAGGTATCTAAAAACTTTCAACGCATCCTTCAAAAACAAGGATTTAAATTTAAATTGAATACAAAAGTTATTGGTGCTACTAAGAAGTCAGATGGAAACATTGATGTTTCGTAAGTATGCCATATTTGCATTTGATATGATACCCTTCTATATGTTTAAGAAAAACATTGAGTTTTTTTATAACTTAATACCATTTTATTGTATAGCATAACTCAGTATTGCATATCAAATCAGTCCGCTGAATTTCATGATTGTGTTGATGCTAGAAAAAATTAATTCACGGAGTTCCTGTCGTGGCGCAGTGGTTAACGAATCCGACTAGGAACCATGAGGTTTCGGGTTGATCCCTGCCCTTGCTCAGTGGGTTAACGATCCGGCGTTGCCGTGAGCTGTGGTGTAGGTTGCAGACATGGCTTGGATCCTGCGTTGCTGTGGCTCTGGCATAGGCTGGCAGCTATAGCTCCGATTCGACCCCTAGCCTGGGAACCTCCATATGCTGCGAGAGCGGCCCACGAAATAGCAAAAAGACCGAAAAAAAAAAAAATTAATTCACTATTCTCATTTGTAATGTAGTTTTTTCTTTCTTTTCACGACCTCACCTGTAGCATGTGGAAGTTCCTGGCTAGGGGTTGAGTCGGAGCTGCAGCTGCCAGCCTACATCACAGCAACACGATCTGAGCTGCATCTGTGACCTTGCAGCTTGTGGCAGTGCTGGATCCTTAACCCACTGAGGGAAGCCAAGGATTGAACCCACATCCTCAAGGACACTGTGTTAGGTTCTTTGTTGTTGTTGTTGTTGTTGTTGTTGTTGTTGTTGTTGTTGTTGTTGTTGCTGTTTCTTGGGCCGCTCCTGTGGCATATGGAGGTTCCCAGGCTAGGGGTTGAATCGGAGCTGTAGCCACCGGCCTACACCAGAGCCACAGCAACTCGGGATCCAAGCCGCGTCTGCAACCTACACTACAGCTCACGGCAACGCCGGATCCTTAACCCACTGAGCAAGGGCAGGGACCGAACCCGCAACCTCATGGTTCCTAGTCGGATTCGTTAACCACTGCGCCACGACGGGAACTCCCTGTGTTAGGTTCTTAACCCTGTGAGCCACAATGGGAACTCCAAAGACCTATGTTCTTAAACTGTGTTATACGGCCTATTGTTTGAGATTTTAATGGTAGATTTCTAGAATATGTATACATTTGTTATTGCCTGACCCTTATGTTTCTTTTATAAAAAAATAAACTTACACTGTTAGAAGTGTCATCAGTACTTGAGAAATGTCTGATCTTAAATTTCCAAGTCTGTCAGCTGTTCCGGTAAATGTGTGTTTAACAGTTATACACTGTTCATTGTCTAGTATTGAAGCTGCTTCTGGTGGTAAAGCTGAAGTTATCACTTGTGATGTACTCCTGGTTTGCATCGGCCGACGACCCTTTACTCAGAATTTGGGACTAGAAGAGCTTGGAATTGAACTAGATCCTAGAGGTAGAATTCCAGTGAATACCAGATTCCAAACTAAAATTCCAAAGTAAGTTGGATATGCTTCTGCATTTTCAATTATTTTAAACAAACACTATTTTGAAAATAAGACATTTGTCATGCTTAAAAAATGCATTAACTTTGGGGAAGAATAGTAAACTTAAACATGGAAAAGCAGAAATAATAGAATTTTTTCATTATCCCAAGATTAGAACCCATGTTCAAGATATTTAAAGACCTGTATTTCATTTACTTTTTGGTGGCTTAATATCTAGAAACCTTTATTTTTTTCCATGGCATTAAGTGAAAAAGTGTCTGTGATTCCAGAAGTTCATTGTTCTTTTAATCTCTGTGGCAGTATCTATGCAATTGGTGATGTGGTTGCTGGTCCAATGCTGGCTCACAAAGCAGAGGATGAAGGCATTATCTGTGTGGAAGGGATGGCTGGTGGCGCAGTGCACATTGACTACAACTGTGTACCATCAGTGATTTACACACACCCTGAAGTTGCTTGGGTTGGCAAATCAGAAGAGCAGTTGAAAGAAGAGGTAATCCTCAGTGAGGGGTTTACTCCAATGTGTGCGTTGAGTTAATGACACTGGGTGGGGGTTGAGAATTCATTTATTATTGCGTTATTAATGCATTTTAATAACTGCATAGAACATTATTAGTTGGTTTGTGTGTATTTTACTTCACTAGCGTCATAAAGGAGACCATGTGCTTGCCTGCATTCAAAAGCTCTTACATTTGGATTTGGAATGTGTCCAGGTGGACTGACATTTGCATTTACTTATGTTTCACCCAAAATATATTTCAGTAACAAGCCTTTTTGGTTTTTACTTCTATATGCCTTATGAAGAATTGCCTTCTTGGGATTTATTTTCTGAACAAATGGTAGATGATTTCACTGAAAGGGAATGTGCTTTTTCAGTGTTTATGTAACTTCTCGTTTTCTGTCTTCGACAGGGTATTGAGTACAAAGTTGGAAAGTTCCCGTTTGCTGCTAACAGCAGAGCTAAGACCAATGCTGACACAGACGGCATGGTTAAGATTCTTGGGCAGAAGTCAACAGACAGAGTATTGGGAGCACATATTATAGGACCAGTGAGTATTGTAAAATCGGTAATCCCATCAGGATCTCTGGAAAACATAGCTGTTTAGTAGATTAATTTAAAACCACTTGGTGTTTACATTCTGAGGTTATTATTTATTAGCAAAAGTTTGAATCTGGCCTCTGTGCATTGTTTCTAGCAAGGTACCAACAGCAGTCACAGTCTTGCCCACCGTATCATCGACTTTCCATGCTGCAACTAAAATCATCCCTTTAAAACATAGACTGGACTGTTTGCCTGCTTAAAGCTCTCTTGTGGTCCTTTCAACTTTAGACTTATAGACAAGGACCTTCTAAATGTGGTCCTGACCTCATCTTTTCCACTTGTCCCTTTTGCTCATTAATTCTTTGTCTCATGGGCCTTCCTTTATTTCTTAATAGGCCAAATGTGTTCCCTTTCCAGAACCTTGTGCTTATAGTACCCTTTGTGTAGAATCCTCTGCCTCCAGATCTGTTGGCCTATTAGTCATATCTTGGTTCAGCTGTTACCTTCTAACTGATCTTGAAGTATGCCCTGCCTTAGGTATCTGATGTATCGGTAATGGTAATAGAACTTGTAAGTGCTCACTTTGTAATAATTTTTCCTAAGTACATGCGTTAACTTTAATTTTCACAACCCTGTGAGGTAGGTGTTGCTATTCCCATTTTTGAGGTGAATGAATGGAATGAAGCACACAGTCACTGAGAGGTTAAGGTAGTAAGTGGTAGCATTTGAATCCAGCTCATCTGACTCCAGAGCCTAAGCTCTTCACTTCTGTGCTGCTTTTTTCTGTTAAGCTTTTTCTGACTGGAGGCAGTTAGCTGTACTAATCTCTCCTATTAGAAGATAGTTGATTTTTGCCATGGAAAAAAAATGACTTCTTGGTTTATTATTTTAAAGGGTGCTGGTGAAATGATAAATGAAGCTGCTCTCGCACTGGAATACGGAGCATCCTGTGAAGATATAGCAAGAGTCTGTCATGCACATCCGGTAATTGTTAATAACATACACAGTGAATGGCTATCTAAATTTTCTTCTGACCCACAGTTACTTTGTTTTTAATTCTAAATTTTTTTCCTTGTAGACCTTATCAGAAGCTTTTAGAGAAGCAAACCTGGCTGCATCATTTGGCAAAGCAATCAACTTTTAAATTAGAAGATATATTTTTCTGAAATTTCCTGGGAGCTTTTGTAGCGGTCACATTTCTGAACAGGAAATGCTCATAGCTCCAGGAATTTCTAGGACTGAATCATGAAACTTTTGGAAGATATTTAATAGGTTTGGACAGAAGGGAATAATCTCATATCTATATTTTAAATAAATTTAATATTTTGTTTTATTGCATTAATATTGCAGAAAAAAGCTACTTGTTTATAGTAGCATCCTGGAAAAATTTTTTCGACCCATATTTTCATGCTGTTTATGAAAAGTTCAACTTCAGTGAATTTATGTTAAGTAGCTTTTGTTTGTGATACAGTAGAGTTGGATTTACCTACATGGATGGAGCTGGAGTACGGCATGTGAACAGCTGTGTTTGAAGCAAAGTGATCAAGTTATTTTAAACTTGGTTTTCACCTTGGTAACAGTCATTAGAATAAGTTGAAAACATGTATAAACTGATGTAAATAAAAAAGGATTGTCCCTCAGTTGTATTTAACCCCCCAAATCTTGGAGTTTAGAGGTAGAATTTGTGTTTAGATTTTTTAAGGTTCCATTGAAGTCTACAGTCTGAAGTATAGTTATACAGTTAACCAAATTAAGGCTGTATATTTACAAAATGCAAATATTAAATGGAGAATCAGTGTATTAACGGTGGGAAATGAAGATATGGAAATAAACATGTCTTAAATACTCATTTACTGGTTATTCTGAGTGGATATCAAGGTGGTCCTAGTTTTTTTGTCCCTATCCCTATTGTATATTCTTACTTATTAATCTTTATTATTGCTTTTGTAGCCTGGGTATATCTTTTTTCCACGTTGTAGGACAGTATTAAATGTTTAGCATATACTTTGGGAGAAACAACAAACAACATAAGGGAATTTTTATTCTGATGTTTTTTCCTAAGCGGATTTCCAGTGTATCCTGGCTGGGTAAGTGACTTTCTTTAAATAAAGTGGTATAAAATTATATTAATTAAGTACTTGAAATGGCTGTTTCTTAAAACACTTAAAGCATTAAATACTAAGTAGGCTTTTGCATTTGTAACTTAGTTTAAAAATCATTTTAGATTCATTAAATAGTTCTTCAGTTCGTTATGCTATTTTAAAGTATGGAATACACAGATATTCACTTGATTACAATTTAAAGGTTATATGTAGTCTTAAGGAACGTTTGGCGAATGTAATTTATTAGCAGAAATCTGGAATAAGATAGCATCGCTTGATCATAGATTATCTTCAGGTTTTAATTGATTTATACATAGGTTTTTTTCATTTTCCTTTTTCTTCCCCTGTCCAGTCGTCTTGAATTGTATTATGGTCATTATAAATGGATCCAGTGTAAAGGCTCTGGATTCTATTATGTAGCTCTGAAAAATACTGTTTCTTTAATGGGTAGTTCATTTGGTTAGACTCCAAACCCTTGCTGTGTTTCTGTGGAGGGGAGGGACACAATTCTTTGAGATTTACGTGGACTCCCTAAAGTTTGGTTGTGCACAGTGTAGTTCATGGGTCAGTCAGAGATTGGACAAGGGATATACAGAATTTAATGCCTCCTCTGGGGGAGCCCCTTGTATTTGTGTTGCTTTTGGTTGCCCCTAGTTCTGTCCTCATACTGCTTAACCAGTAAAGCTTTGCTTCTGCCCAACTTGCCACCTACTGGGACCTCCCCTCAAGTGAAAAGCTATTAAAAATGGGAATTTAACCCAGTGCTGTTCTTTGAGGGCACCTCCTCCCTGCCTTCTTGTACCTTTACTTTTACAAAGTATATTTTATTCAGAATTTTCAGTTATTTTCTATAGGAGTGTTGGTTTGAGATATGCTGTCTGTCATTATTGGTAATGAACTCCATATCTTTTTAGAATTGGAAATCTCAATATGAATGTGAAGTGCTAGTTGGTTTAAATCTCAACCATGCCCCCTACTCTAGGGAGAAAGTTTCTGATTAGGGAATAGTGAAATATAATTTAGTACAAAATCCTAGACATAGATGCAAAATAGCATTTTAATGCAACTTTACCAGTATGTGAATGAAAATATAGCTGGTTGGGAATGAAGTCCTGAGTCTAAAAAAATTTTGCAATGTTGGTAAGTTCTAAGTATTTCTCTTGGCTTGTAAAGGACGGGGATGTTAGTTGGCCCTTTCATTGAGCTGATGTAGTTTCAAAGTGAGATCTGTAGTTTAGCTGAAAAAGGAATGAGAGTCATAAAGGTTTCTTCTTCTATTTAATTGTAAGTAAAATACTTATTATAATCAAGAGGGAAAAAAAAGAATTATAATCAAGAGGAAAAAAAAAGACTTAGTTGCCGTACAACTATTTTGCTAGTTATTAGGATTTCTAAATAAAAGCGACAAATAATTGCCTTGAACCAGAGAGAAGTTGCCTTTATTGTTGAGATTACAGCTGTTTACATAACTTTTGTGCAGCTGTGTTGGATGTGTGGGTGGTTGTTAAATGGTACACAGAATAAATAGCCTTGCTCGAAGAAGGATGTGTGGAAAAACCTCTTAGGGCCTAGCCTGTTAGCCAGCTATCTCAGCTATCAAGTTGACGCAGGCTTGGCAATAGTATTCCAGCCATTTTTTTCATCCAGTGGCCTAAGTGATTGTTCTATGATTGTGAAATCAAGTAAAATACCAAATCTGAGAAATTATAGCATTCTTCTGTACTTGGAATAGCACTGCTCATGTGACACAAGCAGTGTCCCTAAACTTAAGCTCAATTTAAACATTCCCCTCAGCAACCCTAGCCCTATTCTAGATGCTAATACTTAAAAGTCACATTTTCCTAAAAGTTGCTTTTTTGTTTTCTTTCTTAGAGCAAGGAATACTTAGAGGAGTTGGTTGAGATTAGACCAACTGCATAGCCACTGAAATAGTGAAGTTAGTAGCTCAGGCTACATCCTTCCTCCTTAATCTCCACCTGGGAGGTGATTTTTGGAGGTGGATTTACAGAGGATATTGACCTGCCAAACAGATGAGTTAATAGTTTGTTTACAGACCTAACAGAAATTAGCATCTCCACAAAAGTCATCAACTTGCTTATAAATCCATCTTTTCAGTGAAAAATAATACTTTTTTTTTTTGCTTTTTAGGGTCACACTTGTGGCATATGGAGGTTCCCAGACTAGAGGTTGAATCGGAGCTACAGCTGCCGGCCTATACCACTGCTCTGCAGGATCCGAGCCGAGTCTGCTACCTACATCACAGCTCAGGGCAACACTAGGTAGATCCTTAACCCACTGATCGAGGCCAGGGATCGAACCCACAACCTTATGGTTCCTACTAGGAACCGTTTCTGCTGTGCTATGATGGGAACTCCCCATAATACTCTTTGTTAAAGGCATTCATGAATACTAAATTAGAAAAAGTGACAATTTAAGAATTATACTCTGTTTATATAAAAGCACTGTACTTTATTTAACTCCATACAAAAGGTTGTGATTAAAAACATTAAATAGATAATGAGTTTTATTTTCAAGATCATTAAGTCAGTTTTTAAAATGTAGTGATTTTTTGCTTTGGTCACCTCAGCTGTCTTACTTACAGCCTCTCCTCCTTTGTTACAAGCAGGTGCTGTAAACAGCAACTTTCTGGCTTATATCCTTTAGGAGTGAACGGACTTCTCCTTCCAATCTTACTAATTCTTGAGCTTTATCTTCTAAATATTTTTGATTGTCCTCATATTTTCTTTCTAAATCTGTGGGAAATAAAAAGAAAAGGTCTGAGCAGTTATACTATGATCTCAAAATCAAATACTGATCTTTCTTTGCCTATAAGGCTCTGTTTAAGTGCCTAAGACAGTATATAGATTTTTACCTTTTAAGTAAACTCTATGAATGTCTTAAAATACTTAAAATACTTCATGAACCTAAGTGAAAAAAACTTACCTTTCAGGAGTTGCAGCTTGCTGTTTGCTTGAGCCAGAAGTGTTTTTGCTTCGTTTTGTAGCATTTCAGCTTTCCTTCTGGCATCAGCTGACTCTTCTGTTTTTTGGGCTATTAAATTTTCTACTTTCTTATACTTTTCATCAAGTTCACCATCCAGAGTCTGCAGTTCCACATTTAGGCAGAAAGAGTTAATAATGTTAGTGCTGTAATTACATTTAAGACCAATAGTATGGTTGTGGCAAGCTTGGATCAGTGATATTAACTTGCGTGGAAAGCTTTCTGAATGAAAGGCCACCAACCAGGGGTACTCAGGCTTCCAGCTATTCAGTAGTAAATAAATAATTGAAAACACTAACTTGAAATGGTGGAATTCCTGTTTTGGCTCAGCAGAAACGAATCTGACTAGGATCCATGAGGATGCAGGTTCCATCCCTGGCCTTGCTCAGTGGGTTAAGGTTCCAGTGTTGCCATAAGCTGCGATGCAGGTTACAGATGCAGCTTGGTTCCTGTCTTGCTGTGGCAAAGGCCAGCAGCTACAGCTCCAATTCAGCTCCTAGCCTGGGAACCTCCATATGCCATGGGTGTGACCCTAAACAGACATACACACACAAAAACCCCCAAGACATGATGGACTTGTGTAGGTCTCTGGGGATTAGTTCTTTCTGTGGAGATACTGTAGGAGAATTGTATGGAGGGGGAATTAGAGAAGTAGGTTTTCTCAAAGGGAGGTATGCTAAGATCCAGGTAGTTAGACATCAAAAAAGGCCAGTTTGGGGCCTTTTTTGCTATGGTGCAGCAGGATTGTTCATGTCTCTGCAGTGCCAGGACACAGGTTTGATCCCTAGCCCAGCACAGTGGGTTAAAGGATCTGGCATAGGTCGTAATGGTGGCTCAGATCTGATCTCAGGAACTCCATATGCAAAAAAAAAAGCTAGTTTTGAAAAAAAATGAGAGGACCTCCTGGATCTAGATTAATTTAGGGCTGATAGAGACTTAATATTAGGAAATCAGGGAAAAGGCAGATTTAACAAAAGAAAGGGCAAGATTATAGCATGTGGGGTTGGAGAGATGGTTCTGAGTAAGTCTTTTGCAAAATACCATTCAAACAATAGCCATTGACATAGGAATTTCATGTCATGGGGTTTTGTTCCTCTTTACTGGAATCAAATTTCATATTTATGCAGACTGCCTCTGTAAGAAGACTATGGGAGATTTATGCTCTCAGACCTGCAGGAAACTACAGATCACGGTGAAAAAGACAGATGTGGCAGTTTTAGCTATTCTTATTGTTCTGTTCTTTTCCTCAACTCAAAAGTGTAAGGGAAGTCACCTGTACCTAATGCCAAAAAGGCACAGTAACCTCCAGGACAAAATCTTGACTTCATATCCCTTACAACTATTGAACAGTTTGAGCACGCCCCTGGAATGTTGAAAAAGGTTTGTTGAGGGATAAATAATTGCTAAAACAAATTTAAGAGAGTGTTTCAGTGATTGCTTGGTTTCTAGCAAAAAATTTGTAAGGTGCTTTATTTTGCAGATAATTTGTGAAGGGGTGGTTAATTCCAAATGAGCACAGAAGAGGTTGAGATATGGTTTCCTGCTAGCTCGTCTCTGTTAGGAATTCTTTAAGCATTTTCTACCCTGCCACTTTAAAAAATTTCTTAAAGGGCCATGTAATTACTGTTATAAAGATCTTCCTGGAGTTCCCGTCATGGCTCAGTGGTTAACGAACCCCACTAGGAACCATGAGGTTGCGGGTTCGATCCCTGGCCTTGCTCAGTGGGTTAAGGATCCGGCTTTGCTGTGAGCTGTGGTGTAGGTTGCAGACGCGGCTCAGATCCCATGTTGCTGTGGCTCAGGCGTAGGCTGGTGGCTACAGCTCCGATTTGACCACTAGCCTGGTAACCTCCATATGCTGCAGGAGCGGCCCAAGAAATGGCAAAAAAGACCAAAAAAAAAAAAAAAAAGATCTTCCTAATTGAAATACAAGCTCACTATGCTTGTTTTAAGACTTCTACCCCTTCTAAACCCTTATCCAAGTTTGGATTTGAGGGCCTGTGTCACGCTTGTGGATCATGTTCACATCCACTCCCATCCTTTGCATCTGTGTCTCTGAAGACTGCTGTTTCAAAACAGGTCACTTGGGATCTTTCTGATGAGTAACTGTGGTAGGTCAGTGTCCCTGAATAATTGCAATAAAGTCAAGGAGGAGACTAGTTGCTCCTTTATCCACAAAGCTGTGAAGTTACAAAGATGTACTTACCTTCTTAACATCATCTGCACTTTGTTTCACAGCATATACTACTTTTTCAATATATTCTGCCTCCCCAGAGTTTTGAGCAGCCTTCCGCTTAAGTTCTTCCACATTCCTCTCTAGCTCGCTGATGCGTTGGGAGGCGTTAAACAAGGTTTCCTCAGAAGCTGCTGTTTCAGATTCAATCTAGAAGTACAATGTCAGTCTTTGAGTAAGACATGAATTCAAGAACTGGTAGGAAGTATTATGAATACAGGTTTAGAGGAAGATTAAAAATGCTGCCATTCTGTTGTTCTAGAACAAAAATAATAACTAAAAATAGAATTTCAAGGAAGCTGATATAAAGTGCTCAACTTGAAGTAGTTGATATATTAAATTTTTCCCTTATTGAACCACTTCCAGGCAGCTTGTTGTGTTGAGAAAGTATTTGAAGGACACCTGCAAACTTTGGCTAAATAGTGTTCCCAAATAAGCAGATGTGAGAAGAGGGATTTCCACATCAATTTCTAAATTAACATGGGTGCAGAAATGATAACTTTTGAATCACCTTTCATTTTTTTCTATCAACTCTAAATGTTAAACTCTAGTAAGGGAGGTTACAGCACTTCACAAAGTACTTGGAAAATTAATTTGAGTGTTTTCAGCTAATTAATGAAGATAGTGGAGTCTGGGAATGTTAAACTCCAAAAACTTATTATAGAATTGTAAAGTGGTGTATGGTCTGGGAAAGTTATAGCTGGAAGCTATGAACACTCAAAATTATTTAGGGGTAAAGTATCTCATCTTTGTGACTGGTGAGGGTCCACGTTTGATCTGTCTTCCAAGTGTCATCAGTATTTCTTTTTTTTTTTAAAGCTAGCCAAAGTAAGCAGTCTGACCCATGGCAAAAGTAGCAGTTTGACTGAGTACCTAATTTTTCTTAAAGATGATCTTCAAGAGTGGGTCTGTTCCATAGAATTACTCTGCCATAACTGAACTAATGGGTTAGTATACACATATGCTGAAATTAAGTATTTCAAACTATATATAATTTTTTTTTTCCCAGTAATTTTATGGCTGCACCCAGGGCATATGGAAGCTCCAAGGCCAGGAATTGAATCTGAGCCACAGCTTCGATCTACACCACAGCTGTGACAATACCAGACCCTTTAACCCTCTGAGCTGGGCCAGGGATCAGATCCGTACCTCCACAGTGACACAGGCTGCTGCAGTCAGATTCTTAACCCACTGCGCCACGCCGGGAACGCCAAAAAATGATTCTTGATCTGAGAGTTTACCCATTAATTAACTTAGAAAATACTCTTAGAAGATAACCTTTTTAGTTTCAAGTAAGTGGATAGTTTCTTACAAGCTTTTACTTGCATGATTTAGGTAAAGGTTCTCTTTATTCCTGTTGAAATGCCTGCTGCCCTCCAGGGTCCCCACCATTGTTAACTTACATCATCAAGGCAAATATCTCACCTATAATTTGATTAATAATTTCCATTTTGCTTTTTAAAACATTTTTTAAAAGTCACCTAAATAAAGTTCATTAACATGTTAACAGCATAGTGAGAAGTTTGAAAAAAAAGCTTAAAGCCAGAAAAAAACAGTACTTTAAATAGTCTGGTAGGAAAAGTTTTTCTAAACTTTTAACAAGCAGCCCAAAGAAAGGACCTTATGTATGCTCAGAATTTAACAAAGAGAGGCGGCTGAGGAAGTGTCTGGCTTCGTTTTGCTGAGAGTAATAGACAGAATCGGGGAATATGGGTTTGTATCAACCAAGGGAAGGTAAAGCAGGCTGAAAAACCATCTTCCAGGCTTTAAACATTGGAAGTTGTTGGCCTGAGAAAGGGACAGCGCTAAATAATAGATTATAAAGTATATTTGAGAAGATGGGGGTTAAATGAGTCATAGCAAATGAACCTCACGAAGATTAGAAAGAAAAATTTGTGAAAGAGTAAAATTGCTTGCATTCCTTTTAAGAGAAGATTTTCAGAATAAAGCACTAAATCCATGTGGAAATTTTTCTTCCTTTTTTTTTGGCAAACTTTGTGGCATGTGGAAGTTCCTAGGCCAGCGATTGAACCCAAGCCACTGCATTGTCAATGTTGTATCTTTAACTTGCTGAGCCACAAGAGAACTCCATCTTAGTGAATATAATACTTGGTAGGCTTTAAGAGTATTTTGCTTATAAATTAAGTTTTCCAGGCATTCTGAACAAAACAGACTGTAGAATCTAGGGGATTCCTTGAAGAATTAGAAAACTGTGTTTTTATCTTTCCTAGGCTTTTTGGGAGGATGAAAATGGAAGGAGGTTGGAGTTCCTGTCCTGGTGTAGTGAGTTAAGAATCCAACTTCAGTGGCTTATGTTGCTGTGGAGGTGTGGGTTTGATTCCCCATCCTGGTACATTGGGTTAAAGGATCTGGTGTTGCTGCAGCTTCAGCATAGGTTGCAGCTGTGGCTCAGATTAAATCCTTGGCCCAGAAACTCCTATGTGCCATGTTTGCAGCCATTAAAAAAAGAAAGAAAATGAAAGCAGGGTTAGTGTCTTCAGAGTCCTTTCTCTTTGAAAACAAAACTTCTAGCATCTGTGCTAAGGGAGATGTTCAGATTTAATTAATGGAATCCTTTAGTGTTTAATTGTAGGAATTTTCATACGTAACTGTCAAATGAATTTCTTTTCTAATGAGTTTATGTGAGTGATTTCTGCCACAAATTATAATGACTGTAGTAGCTTACCGATGTTAGCAGGTTTTGGGTTCCTTGGATGTCTTCATCTGCCTGTTTAATGGCCTTTTCTGCGGCAATCTGGGCCTTTTCTGCTTCTTCCAGAGCTTCCTTTACCATGTCTGCAGTGACTTTAACATCTGTCGCACTTTTGCTGTGTAAAAAATGAGACAGTATTAGATGTGTTCATAAAAAAAGTATTTCCTCTCAGAAAAAAACGTTCTTTGAAATGACCCAGAGAATTTCACGTGGGTCACTCTGAGAACTTTCACTGGTTACACGCTTTTTTACTCCCATGCCAGATACACGAAATAAGCCCCCTGAATGCCATGTTCTTCAGATACCTGGCTCTTTGAGCTTCTTCTAACAGCAGCTCAGCTCTGGCAATGTCAGCAGCACTTTGCTGTAGAATAACCTCTACTTGAGAAAGGCTTTCAACTCGTTCACGAATATCTTCTGTCAAGTTCTGTAACTGCTGTGGGGTGCTAGGCATTTCCATTTTCAATACTTCGTTAGCAACTGCTTCAATACTGTCCAGATCAGCACTGTCCTCTGTTAAAAGCAAAGATGTTCCCATGAAAAGGTGAAAGTCATAGATGGCTCACTCAGTTCAACCACTTATTGGTCACCTACTATGTGATCAGCCTGGTGGAGTTACACCAAGACAGAGGTCCTTCCTATTTAAGAATTTTTATGCTGAGCTCGGGAGATGAGAACTACACACAGGAGAAAGTAATGCAGACAGTGTACTGGCATTGGCTGTAGGCTGGGTCATCAGGGAAGACTGGAGGGTGAGGGACTGGTCAGGGTCTGAAGGACAACAGGATTTGAGAGAAGAGAGGATGTCTCTGGACAGAGAGAAAGGATGAGCAGAGAAGTTATGTGGAAGTGAGTGAAGCAAATGGTACAGACTGTAGCAAACAGTAGAGGCCAGGGTATAAAGCTGGGACTTGATCCTAAAAGGCAATGAAGACTTTCAGTTGAGGTTGAAAGATTCAGAAGGAACCGACTGTTAAGTGCAAATGTAAGTGCTGAAATTCTTAATAAATTATTTGGATTCAGAAAATTACATAAAGGGAGAAAATCCAGTCAGAAGCAAGAGAATCAGGGTAGTATCTTATCAAAGAAGGTCAAGCAAGGAGTTTCAAATATCCAACGTGGAAACAAAAAAATACCAAAGAGTTTAAGCTTTAAAATTGTCATTAATTTTTAGCTTTTGTTTTTAAGCTGTGAAAGTAGATAAAAATGGATCCCCAAGGAAAAGATGACTGAATGATGGCTTCCACAGAATATTGATTCCATAAAACATCCTTAGCAAATACAGTTGGCTCCTTACTTATTAACCATTCCACTTTTTTCCTTGCCAACAGAATAGTGATTTTGTTTGGGTGCTACCTCTAGGGTAAGGTAACCTTATCAACTGAGACTTAAATACTGAGTACCTTGCAGTTAGACTAATCCCATTCCATTTGTTATTGACATCTATGCATGGGCATGGCCAATGAGATTTGTGGAGATGACGTTTCAAAGGCTTCTGGGAAAGATTTCCTCTCTTTAAAAATGATACAACAGGAGTTCCCGTCAAGGCGCAGCAGAAATGAATCCAGCTAGGAACCATGAGGTTCCACATTCAATCCCTGGCCTTGCTCAGTGGGTTAAGGATCCAACGTTGCTGTGAGCTGTGGTGTAGGTCGCAGACGAGGCTCGGATCTAGTGTTGGTGTAGTTGTGGCGTAGGCCAGCAGCTGTAGCTCCGATTACACCCCTAGCTTGGGAACCTCCATATGCCACGGGTGTGGCCCTAAAAAGCAAAAGAAAAAAAAATAACAGGTGGTCTCTTCTATTAGATATTATTATATCTTTATGTGAAGGTTGGAACTTTGGTAGCCACCTTACAACCAAGGAGGAACTAGCCTAACAACAAAGCTGATAGGCTTAAAAATGATAGAGCAGAAAAATAAGAAATGCCTGGATCCCTGAACCATGGCTCTATGCTACTACTGAACTTGTGTGTTATAAAATACATTTTTTTTATTTTTTTTTTTGCTCTTTTTGTCTTTTCCAGGGCTGCACTCACGGCATATGGAGGTTCCCAGGCTAGGGGTCCAATCGAAGCTGTAGCCGCCGGCCTACGCCAGAGCCACCGCAGCTCGGGATCTGAGCCGAGTCTGCGACCTACACCATAGCTCACAGCAACGCTGGATCCTTAACCCACTGAGCAAGGCCAGGGATGGAACCCAAAACCTCATGGTTCCTAGTTGGATTCGTTAACCACTGAGCCACGACTAAGAACTCCTTTTTTTGTTTGTTTGTTTTTAAGTCCATTTCAGTTGAGAGTTTTTTTACCTTGTGGCCAAAACCATCCTTACTGATAACACTCAAACTGACCAGCAACGCTTATAAGCTGGACCACAAATCCTAGAGATTTTCTGTTTTTGTATAGAACATAAACCAAAGGTTTAATAAATATCCTGTAAGCAGTACGATTACAAAGTTCTGGGGGCAAAGCCATAATAAACTGTACTTTCAGTTAAGGTTCTTCACTTGATCTTAGCTGAAAGGCAGTTCAAGTTACGGTTCTAATATCAATATATAATCTAACACAAATTCCAAATTCAGTTCTCACAGTATGTTTGACTTCCTGATTTGCTACTTGGGTATCACATCAAGTGTATGTATATCTGCATAAATCACAGGTCATTTATGTATAGATAGATAAACCTTGTAAGAAATGGTTTTAACATGGAAATTTCTTTTTGGGGGGAATAGTCTCTTCCCTGCCAGAAGTTGGCTTTATTTAAAATGCAGATTTGAATTACGGCCTCTTACAGACTCTTATAAAATTGTTTTATATTGCAAGATAGGAAAAAATGTCTAAAAGTAACATGAAAAAATTTCTTACGGGTCAAAAAGTCCCTGATTTGCTTGATCAGATTTCTCAAGTCCTCATTGCTCTTGTCCACTTTTTCTTTGGTAGCATTGGCTTTCAACAGAACATCTTGAGCATTCTGTTTTGCTTCATCTGCTCTCAGTTTTGCTTCAGAGACCTATGTATGAGGGATAAATTACCCATGAAACAGTGTCACTCTTTCTAAAGTAGATTATAAATGGTTCAGAAAACAATATTTGAAAACTAAGCATCTGGAATCATGGCTTTTAGAAATGAATGTCTCTGTTCAACCATGTTCCTGTGTAGACTGAAAATATTCACTATACAGATTCCTATACAGTCTTCTTACAGAGCTAGGGCTAGCATATCAATTTTTTTTCTAGTTTTAACTCCTCCAAAACATTGGCCTGTAAAAGGTTCCTTTGTCTTTTTCTCAGGTATCAACATAAATACTTCAGTTAACATAGTTAATAATTTGTCGTGTGTCATTTCAGAAGAAAGGATAGAACTTTTGAAATTCACCTAGATGTATTCATAACCCTGGACCCATGGTTGGTAACATGGTTTTATCTCAAATCATCATCATGAGAAAGAAGCAGATTCTTAAACCATCTGTAAATAAAAACCTTATCTCGTTCCCTGACCTGTCAAAAACTTAGGCGTTTTTACTTTAGTCAGCACTTGGAATTGATTTCTCCCTTCCAGATCATCCAGTCTTAACTGAAAGCAAACAAACAGCAAAAACAGGTCAGGCACTGAATTACCATCTTGGAGAGCTGTTCCACCTCAGCCAAGGCACTCAGGACATCTTGGTCAAAGTCCATGGCTTTCTGCCAGGCGCTGTGTGCGACGGTGACCAGCCCACCACAGCCAGGCCCCCCACACTTCTTCTGTCCTTCGTCAGTTCTGCAGTTTGGGCCGCCACACTCTGTCTCGGAACAGGAGGCCCCTGGAGGCGTTCCACACGTCTGCAACGAGCCAGGGAGCAAGCGCAGGGTGCAGAGTGAGTCTGCTGAGTGAGTCCCTGACAGCTGTGCCGGGCCTGGGTGGCCCCAGAGAGTGTGTAGGTGGTCCTCAGCAAGGGTGCTTGAAAGCGGTGTTGAGGATGGAGAGGACCCAAAGAGCTTAGACATACGCTAACCTGCTGTATTTCCAAAGATACAGTGATACATTCCAACCCTGCAATAATCAGCTGTCTAGTGAACTCCATATGGTCCCGGTGCAGGGCACAAGCATTATCTGTTCTATCAACCTCAAGTCTGCTGATTTGAAAGCCAAAGAATGCTTCCCCTTTAACCTAACTGGTTGGGTTTACCAAAAAATAAAAAAAAAATAAAAAAAAAATGGTACTGGGACTCTTCTTCAGACCTGCCACCATGTTAACTGTTTTGGTTGGTGAAAAGGGTGACATAAAAGGTCCATTAATGGGCGTTTTAGGATCACTTTACGTAAAACAGCAGGAAAGTATGAAGCAGGAGTTCCTGCTGTGGCGAAGTGGGTTAATGATCTGGCTTGTCTCTGTGGAGGCATCGGTTTGATGCCTGGTAGTGGGTTGTAGTGTGGACTCAGATAAGATTCCTGGCTTGAAAATGTCCATACGCTACAGGTGCTGCCAAAAAAAAAAAAAAGGAAGGCAAAGGAGAGATCACTGAGGATTGTTATAATTGGAGAAGGAGTGCTGGCTGGTGGGATTTGATCAGGGGGAGTCAGGGGACATCCCAGATGGGAGAAGAAGAGAGAAAACAAAGGTGAATATAACTGCCCAAATAAACAGCCTCCAAACTCCCACCAGACTCCTCCTCTCTTCTCTACCAGAAACTTAGAGAGAGACCAGGACCTGGTTGTAGCACATACATGGTAAACTGATAAATTACGAGTTTGCTATATGATGGAAAAGGCGGAGCAGGAAGAACAATTGTGTTTAGAGCTATCCTTTTGGAAAATGCTCATGTTGAAGAGGTAAGAGATACACTGCAGTGAAAATTGGCTAACAGAATATTCCCAAACAGGAATTCCTTTTAAGAAATAAAAGTAGTTTTAAAAGAAATACACTCAATTCTTTAACCTAGTAATTTTGTGATAATTTATAATCCCATTATATGTTTAACAATACAAATCTCTGGGCCAGAGACCAGAGCTGGGGAAATAATAAATAATAGCATTTCATGTATCTGGCTTTTAGCACATAGCTTCAGAAAGCAAAGTTTATTCTACATGTTACACAAGAACAAGAGCCTTAATCAAGAAGAGAAGCGTTGAGACCTTAGGGATGTTTTCTAAAAAAAACCTGACAACACTAGAAGATCTGTTTTATTTCAGCAGCCTGGCAGGCTTGAAAAAAACAGTATGGGTCTAACTAAATATACACAAAGCACTGAAGGTACTTGAAAAACACAAAGGGGCAAAAGTCTTTCTACACAAGCGGCAGTATGGAACAGATAAAGGGAGTTCTCAGAGGGTTTTGTTTTTTTTTTTTCCCCTTGGCCACACCCATGGCATGTGTAAGTTCCCATGGCCAGGAATCAAACTGGAGCCACAGCAGTGACCAGGCAGGATCCTTAACCACACGGCTGCCAGGTAATTCCTCTTGCAGGATTGTTAACAAAGGCACAGGTCAAGAAGGAAAGCAGCTGAGTTCCTGGGCAGTTCCCCGCAGGGATGCGAAGGCAAGCCCACGGCAGGCTCCCACGCCTATGGCTGGAGGAACCTGTCCTCGGGCCCCCGGCTCCTAGGATGCCCTCGGCTGCCAAGCAAACATCCTTCGGCAGGCTTAGCTGTTTTTCATTTCAGTTTCATTTTAAAGATTTTCTTTGTGATGACTAGTTTTTCTTAGAATTTGTAAGGAAAGCATCAATACGGGACAGAAGGAAGACTGAGAGCGTTGGCATTTCTTGCCTACGTATAGTGGCTTTGTCTCACCCTGGGTGCAGTTACACATTGCTCCAGCTCTCCATTTCTCTATTAAAGAAATAGTGACAGAAGATCTCCTGACTCCCTATTTCTACCAGATGCCATCAAGGTTCCTAAGATAATCAATACATAACCTTGTAGGTGGTCAATCGAATTTGCCGCAATACACAGAAGGGGAGAGAGGGGAAAAGGCAGAGAGGGAGGGGGGACTGTCTCTAAGACAAAATTGCAATTTACACCACCTGCTATGCACCCACCTTCCTACCTTTATTATTCCTCTGTGTTTCTAAGCTTTATAAAGTAAAAATGTATTAAAACTGTGCTCCAGATTCTTTAAGATAGGAACTCTTCCATGAAAAACAATAATAAAGGGAGCAAGAGGAAGAAATAGGCTTAGTTTGGCTTTGGGGGGGGGCTTTCTGCCTGATTTTCATTAAACTCACTCACTACTCAATGTCTTTTGGCTCCAGAGTTACTTTTTAAAAGCTTCTGGGAAATGAATATACCTTCTAGGCTGGTCTCAAGGTTAATCTTCACCAGGAAAAGTTACTGGGACAAAGGGACATTTTAACTAACCTACCCATGAAAAAAAATTCTCTAGGTCCCTTTAACTTTTTTAGAAAGTCTCTCCCAGAATGATTCCCAATTGCTCAACAATGAGGTGGAGTTTGTACTTCAAATCAGAACAAAGTAAAAAAAGAAATGTCCACAATATAAAAAGGATCCAGTTTAAATAAGTCCCTGAGTCAGTTCAGCAGCATGGGAAAGTAGGCTTGACTCTTTGGTTGAACCACAGAGAAACCACCAGAAGAGAGGAAGGCTGGAGATGGGCATGTTGTTTTTACTCCAGCTTGGTCACAGATAACCCCAGACTGGGCCAGAGACCGGAGCTGGGAATTTTCCCTCTTGCGGACTCATTTGCAAAGTGGACAGTGTTAAAGACAATGCAGGGTGTTTTTTCTCCTGCAGGATGAAAACCCTTGAGGCAAAACCCTCAAACCTTACCAGCTCAGCAGCAGTTGAAAGGTCCAGACTCTGTAGTTTGCCCGCCAGTTCATCCAGAAGGCGGGCCTGCTCCTCCTGTTTGTCCCTGAATTGGGACTCTTGCTCCAACATCAAGTCTTCCACTCTGTCTCGAATGAGGGCCGACTGCTCCACAGTGCTGTTGGAATCCGTGGTGGAAGCATTCACCCTCTCCTCTGCCTCCAGAGACATCTGGAAATACTTGGTAATGCTGTCCAAGGCGCCTAGGGCATGGAATGAAATTAACCACCGTTAATCCTCCTGGACCCAATCTCCCCATCAAGCAGCAGCTGTATTTCGCGTCTTCCAGCCCTAAATTGACCGTATGGTTTTGTTTTAAAATTCAAGGAATAAAATATTGAAGAAGTATAACTCCTTTCATGATCAGTGAATATGCTGGGTCCCGTTAGTACCTAACTCTGGCTCCGGAGGATGCCGAACATCTGGATTAGAAGATTCAGTCCATCATGTAGCTGTTGTTTCTACACGCAGGTAAGCATCCAGTTCTTTTTTTTTTTTTTTTTTTTTTTTCTTTTTGCCATTTCTTGGGCCGCTCCCGCGGCATATGGAGGTTCCCAGGCTAGGGGTCGAATCGGAGCTGTAGCCACCGGCCTACGCCAGAGCCACAGCAATGTGGGATCTGAGCCGCGTCTGCAACCTACACCACAGCTCACGGCAACGCCGGATCATTAACCCACTGAGCAAGAGCAGGGACCGAACCCGCAATCTCATGGATCCTAGTCGGGTTCGTTAACCATTGAGCCACAAACGGGAACTCCCAGTTCTTTCTAAGTAATTGGTATTAGGCAGACTGTAGAGTACATAGCCAGATGATTTTTCCCTTTTCTCAGTCATTTGACTATTTAGATCTACTCAAATGACTAATATTATAAACATAAAGCATCCTGACATGTTTTAGCTTTAAGGATCTAAACCCCCAAACAAGCAGTCGTGCATAAAACAGGATGGGTAGGATGATCTGACATATTTGCACTTTCTTTCTTTTTTTTTTTTTTTTGTGGCTCCCTATAATGTGGTCTGTGATATCAATACATGAAGGATTTGCAAACAGAATTTCCTGACCAAATCATACTCTTGAATATAAAAGGATTTGCAGAAGTATCAATTTAATTCTTAACTATTATAAGAGCCCCTTTCTAAGAGAAGGCAAGAAGTTAAACTACTAACTGAAAAATGATCAAGAAACAGAAGCCATTCTAATGCAACAACCACTGCTCACTCCATGTGACCCCCTTTTGTGTCAGTCTCTCTGCGTCCTGTGTCCCACATTTGTACGGTAGAGACTTTAATCCTTATTTGCGCCAAAGACTCGATGAGAAAAAGCTTTAACGTTACTACAAAGCACTTCATTTTTTTTTTTTTTTTTTTTTTTTTTTTCTGAAAGTGCTCTATTAAAAGCATCTTCACTAGGGATTTACCATCGTGGCTCAGCAGAAACAAATCTGACTAGCATCCATGAGGACACAGGTTCGATCCCCAGCCTCATTTAGTGGGGTAAGGATCTGGCATTGCCATTAGCTGTGGTGTAGGTCGCAGATGGGGCTTGGATCCCGTCTTGCTGTGGCTGTGGTGTAGCCCAGCAGCTACAGCTCCGATTTGACCCATAGCTTGGGAATCTCCATATGCCTCATATGCAGCCCTAAAAAAAGACAAAAAACAAAACAAAACACCCTTCATTAAAAGGACAGATGGTAAAATCCATTGTCTAGGATTAAGCGTTTGCACAAAAAAAAATGCTCACCCCGAATATCTGAGTTTTTGATAAATTCCAGTTGTTCAGCAAGCTCTTTCACTGTGTTTTCTAGGCTTTCAGCTTCTGCCTGTAGAGAATCCAGTTCTCTTGCTGTGCTGTTGCTTTGCAAAGCTGCGTCAGATAATTTTCCTTCTACTTGAGCCATCTTTTCTGTAACATCTTTGGTCAGTTTCCTGTAAAGAGAAGGATAAATTTACTTAAGGAAAACAAAGGGAAAACATGAGATCTCGTTTTTATGTTTTCTGCTAATATTGTACCTATGGCTCTGTAATTTCAAACCAATTCAGTAATTTGCAATAGTTCATCTTTAAGTACTGGTTGTGTACTTCTTATCATCAAGAGACTATACGGAAGCTAATAATTTTTCTTTCTTCCAAGGCGCTGAAGAAACACACAGCAGCACCACTCAGCTGCGTCATATCGGATGGGCTCTGGGAGGGATTCTGAATATCGGGTGTAACCTCAGGTCTAGAGCATGGAGTCCCAGCTCTGTACATAAGCAGCCCACACGATCCCACAAACTCAGAATACATAACCGACTCCAGTCTAGAAGTATGCCTGCCAGCGACCTGCCAAACATGCTCTGATCTGAATCTTAGGGATCTCCTTCAAGATGGGACATGCTTAAAGGAAGCCCCCCAGTCACCAGGGAAAACAGTGGGAGCAGTAGCCCAAGGGAGCTTTTCACACATGCCTCCATTGAGCAGAGTCCCACCCAAGGAACCTTCCTCTTAATGCCAACAAAAGCAACCCTTTCATTTTCCTCATTTACCTGCTGAGTGGAATATGATAACCGTGTAGCTTTCACAATAATTCATTGGCAATCTAAACCCAACTGCATTATCTGTATCTTCACATCTCCAAAGCCGTACTGCAGGCATCTACTTGCCTATTACTCATACATAAGGTTGTACATGTGTACTTGTGTCACAAAGAAATATTCGAGAAGACCTTAGCTCTGGGTATGACCTAATTGAATAGTGTTCTCAGGGATATAATTGTAGAAAAAACTGGGAAAATGTAGCAATGCTGAAAGGTTGGGCCATTTGAAAAATGATATTGAAGGCTGAGATAATACCATGACCCAGCTCAAAGAAAAAGTACTTTAAAAAAAAAAAATACTTAAAAGGATTTGTGGGTTAAATTACATGTTATAAACCTAAATGCCTTTTTTCCTGAGGCTAGTCTCTTTTTGCAGTGCTTTGCTTTTATTAATGTGTTGATTCACAGAGGGCTTTTGGTTTCTTCTCAGGCCTCATACAATGTTATTAATTTTTAAAAATCAAATCTAATGTGGTATATTTTTAAATCATGCCATCTTGGATTCTAAAACATGCAGTGTCCTTGGATACTGTGTTGAGAAAAGATTAATGAAACTAGTTTTCCTGAGCTGATTTACAGTCTTGTCTGATCAGATGAATAGTGAAGGTAGAAACAGAGCTGTTTGAGGAATGTAATCGCTCTTCTGGCAAACTCTTGAAGGATACCAGTTTTTTTTTTTTTTTTTTTTTTGTTCTCCCTTAGGTGCATGACACCAAAGCCAAGAAATCATTTCCTAAATGGGCTTGTTCTCAGACCATGGCCTTCCAAAGCTTGTTATCGCTACATGTAAGGAGACTGAGCTGCCATGGTCTTTTTAATGAGGTAAAATTCCTCATTAAATGCATTATCGCCCCACATCAGACATGTTCTAAAACCCTGGTCGACCACATGATCTTGGGCACAAGATCTGAGGCTTGAAATCAAGAGACCAGCCAGTTACTTTAAATCTAGAAGGTCTAGGAAGGACCTCCTACAAGGTACTTGAGCTGTCGGCTCTCAGCTTCTTGCTTTTCATGCATAGTGTTTAAATAAAGAGTCCATCTGGCTTCTTAGAGATGCTGATTCAAGTCCGATCATACAAAAATGTTACCATGGTTCTGCCATGATGTACGATTGCCTCAATGTACAGGATTTAGCTATGAAGCCAACCCCTTGGTCACGCCAAATACTGAGTCTACAGTAAAAACCCCTAGCATTTGAGGGAACACACATGCTTCATACCTTTCCTGTTTTGTGCTTTAGTCTAGATCTTATTATGCTGTTTTGGGGGATGTCCTTTTTGGCAAAGGAGCTTGGAATGTGTGAGAGCAGGAGAAAGAAGGCTTGGAGAAGCTGTAACAATTGACCCTTGAGAAACCATTGTCACTCAGCTCAATTCTCCCTCTTTCCACTGGCAAAATACACACTGTCAAGTCAGAGCGATGATTATAGGGAAGGGCTAAAAAGAGAAGTTTTCGTTATGGAGAATTTGTTATAATTTGGTGAATGAAGCACTGCTCTAGTGGACCAACAGCTGAGCAGTGGAAACAACCTAGAAATAGGGATCCCATTTGTGGTAATGGAATTTCCTTGGTGGTAGCAAAGCGTATGGTAACAATTTATGGTTTTTTTTGCAGTTGTACTGTCATTTTATAGATGAATCCTTTTGTTACTCTTTAAGGGAAAGGCAAATACCATCCTCTCCTTCTCCACAGGAGAGAAGAGAGGGGCTCAGGAATGAGCCATTCAAGTTCACGAGCCTACCAAATATGGAGTTGTGACTCTGTTATGGACCCTTGGTCTCCAAACTCAGCATCCTTGCTCCGCTCCTGCTCGAGAGCACTGTTTGCAGACAAGAGCGCCGACTGTAACATGCACACATCTGCACCCCAGTCCCCACAACTGGGGTCCCCACGATGTGCCTGTGTTCGCTCGCCCATATGTCCAGAGGGGCGACTGCAGGACCGTGAATGGCCCAGCATCTGTTTTCACTCACCGCACTAACCCTGCCCCCTGATGGAGGCGCCGCAGTTCGGATTCATTAAGTTGATACAATACCGTGAGCTGTTCCTCTGGCTCATCAACTACTTACTCCGCTTCCTCAAAGAGATTCCCGATGTTCTTCAGCGGCTCTGCGGCCGGGCTCTGGGCCAGGATGTCTCTGATCTCGTTGACTTTCTTCTCCACTGAGTCCACAGTCTCCCGGTAAGGCCCGATCACACCACTGATCTTCAAGGCCTTGGCCTTCTCCAGGAACTTCTGGGTCCTGTTGGTCAGCTCAGCGATGATCACATCCCAAAGGGCAAAGCACTGGTGGCAGGGCGTGCAGTCGGGGAAGACCCCCGAGTACCCTCGAGTGCACTTGTCGCAGCGGGGACCCTCCACACCCTCGACGCAGACACACTGGCCGGTGGACTGGTCACACTGCGGCGTCTCGATGCCCCTGGGGTCGCAGTCACAGGCTAGAAGGGAGACAGCAGTGCTGGCTGATCACCTAGATGACATACCTCAGCGATTTGGCACTTAAGAATCCTCAGCCACTGCTGCAATGGGAAGGTTTGCATGTGGTCCAGGACAGTTTACCAACAGCCCCCAGACACCGCAGCTGCTTCTTCCAGAACACACATTCTCTCAACCCTGGCTAACCACTTCTCAACAGTAACAGTGATAATAAATTTTAAGTGAGCACTTTCTGTGCCTGTCATTGTACAAATGGTTTACATGCATCATCTCATTTAATCCTCACAATAACCAGACGGGATCTAGTGTCACAAGAATCGGGTTTGTTTCATTGGGTCACATCTGTTGGGCCCAGGGAAGTACCCAGGCTAGGGGTGGAATCAGAGCTGCAGCTGCCTGCCTACACCACAGCCACAGCAATATCAGGTCCTTAACTCACCGAGCAAGGCCAGGGATTGAACCCGCACCCTCATGGACACTATGTCGGATTCTTCACCCAAAGAACCACGATAGGAACTCCAAGAATCAGCTTTATAGATGTGGAAACTGAGGTTTAGAGAAATTCCACAACTTCCCCAAATCTTCCAGGAAGGACCTGGCCGAGCCAGGATTCTAATTCAGCACTCTGCAGCTCCCAAGGCTGTGCTCGTAAAGCTCTGTCCTGCCTCTTACTTTGTTTGACCTGCCTCTGAATCCTATCAGGACAGAGAAATCAAGTAACTGCCTGATGACTGAGGCCTCTGGCCTAAGATAAAGCACTAATGAGCAGCTCCCAATATACCGCCACCCCCCATCCTCTACCTGGTCACAGAGCACAACAGTGAAGGCTTAGTGAAATGCAATAAACTGCATAAAAAGAAAACTAAATCAGAGAGAAGTCTCAGGAATTCTAAGTCTCTGGTTACAAGGCTTTCAATTAAGTGTGATGGGTGTCTGCCATTATAACAGCCCCCAGCACTAAGCATGGTTTCATAAAACTTTCTATCAGCAGTGGTGCAAAGGGCCTTGGGAGCCTTTCAGGCCCAAACCTCTCACCGGCCTAAGAGGCTTGGCATCTTAAAAGGAACCAAAAGGTACAGGGTGAACTTGGTGGTGTTAGCCAGCAGACTGCAGCTGAGATAACTGATGCAATACCTGTGCCCTTGAACCCTGGCTCACAGCCCCAAAGCTCAGGTGACTAGCCCAACTTTGTATCAACACTTCACATTTCACAGTATTTGTACAGTGTGTGAATGACAAATGGGCTGTACACACATCTTATCTCTGGCCTTAAATCCCTTCTGGGAAAAGGTGGGGATAAAAATAAAACCGAGTATCTTATTTTCCTAACTAGATTGAGGACTCCAAGGGCAGAGGTACATCTTAAACTGTTTTTTTCTATTCTCAGCTCTGAACACAGGGTTAACTTGCAAACAGTTCCGCTGTCTTTACCAAATGAGGCTCTATCCTCAACTTTTGGTACAGGTACACACCCTACAAAAGAAAACAATCCTCCTAAAATGTAATGTCAACACCCAACAGAATCATACTGTCAGGTAGCTTTGCACCCCACAGTACAGTGCTGCACTAGTTATAATAGTCAAGACAAGGAAGCAATCTAAATGTCCATCAACAGATAAGTAGATAAAAGAAGATGTGGTTCATACGTAGAATGGAATACTACTCAGCCATAAAAAAGAATGAAATAATGTCACTTGCAGTAACATGGATGGACCAACAGACTACCATACTAAGTAAAGTCAGAGAAAGCCAAATATCATGTGGTATCACTTATATGTGGAATCTAAAAAAAGGATACAACCGAACTTATAAAACAGAAATAGACCCACAGACATAGAAAACAAACTTGTGGTTACCAATGGGGAAAGAGGGGGAATAAATTGGTAGTTAGGGATTAACACATATACATTTCTATATATAAAATAAACAACAGGGTGCCCGTTGTGGCGCAGCAGAAACGAATCCGACTAGGAACCATGAGGTTGTGGGTTCGATCCCTGGCCTTGCTCAGTGGGTTAAGGATCTGGCATTGCCGTGAGCTGTGGTGTAGGGTGCAGATGCGGCTCAGATACCGTGTTGCTGTGGTTGTGGTGTAGGCCAGTGGCTACAGCTCCAATTAGACCCCTAACCTGGGAAACTCCATATGCCACAGGTGCAGCTCGAAAAAGACAAAAGGCAAAATAAAATAACTAAAATATGAAATAACAACAAGGACCTTCTGTGTAGTACAGGGAACTATACTCAATATTTTGTAATACTTTGAAATAACCTATAAGGGAAAAGAACTTGAAAAAGAATTTCTGGAAACAAAGTGTGTATGTGTGTGTGTGTGTGTGTGTATATACACACATTATATATATATATACATAATATATATATACACATATATATACATAATATATATACACATACACATATATATACATAATATATATACACATAATATATATACACACATTATATATATACATAATATATATATACACATATATATATACACACATAATATATATATATACACATTATATATATATACACACATAATATATATATATACACACAATATATATAAACTGAATCACTTTGCTGTACACCTGAAACAAAACAATTTTACCAGATGATACGGAAATCCCTCCCTAAAGTTGACTCAGTGTAGACCTTCTGATATTAGCATTAGCTGAGTTCTTCCCATTCTCCTGATTGTAGAAACTGATGAAGGCAGTGGTTTTTCTGGGGCCTTTTCCATTTTTTGGGGTGTCATTAGGTATTTCACTAGAAAAAGATTCTGCAGTCCAATGAGTATGGGATATGATTGGGTTAAAAAAAATGTGAACCAGGGTTTTTCCAGTAGAACCCTGTGAGTCTTAAATATGCTGATCTTTGGACTCTTTAAGAGGAGGCCCCACAACAGAGGCCTGGGTAAAGAAGATAGACACACAGTGGAATACTACGCAGCCATGCGCAGGACCACAGATGGACTCAGAGATTATCTTACTCAGTCAAGTCAGTCAGACAGAGACATACATACCTGTGATCATCTTCCAAAAACGCTCTAAGTTACCTGGGCCACCCAGGTCCTAGCCTCTCAAACTTAGGCATGCATCAGAGTCACCTACAGGGCTCATGAACACCACCTTTCCCTCACCTACTCTCCCATCCCCCAGATCTGGAATTAGTGGGACCTGAGAATTTTCGTTTCTAGCAGTTTCCAGGGGATGCTGATGTTGAGGGTCACTACACCCCGTATGGAGGAACACTAACTTATGTTCTCAGCTGTTCACCTTCCTTTGCATGTTAAATGTGTGTGTTAGGTGAGAGCGTGTGTAGCCAGTGTGTGTGGCGTGGAGCAGTCCTGATTTTCAAGTTTACCGATGTAAGCTGATGCACAGGCCCCAGGAGCTTTGGTAGACGGCCTTCACGATGCCACGTGGGATGCATGAGACTGTCAGTCACTTCTGCCCTGCAGGCCCCAGCAGGTAGCCCTGTGAGGGACCTTAGTGGCCCAGCGGGTCTGTCCTACTCCACGGTCTCTCCCTCGGGCTTAGGACAGTGGAGGCAGGTGCTGCACATGCTTTTAGTTTGCTCAGATTTTTTATTTTCCCTAGATAATGCAAAGGTAGACTTTAGATCAGCCCTAAGGAGGTGTTTATTGGATTCATGCTTGAGGCAAGGCATGTGTGCATGTGTTGAATTTACACTTAGTTTCTCTTAACAATTTTTCATTTATTTCACAGGTAAGGGCATGTCTTGCCATCATGGGCATCTTTTAGGGGGAAAACACGTGCCCCAAACTGTGGGATTTAAAAGGCAAGTGCCCTCCCATGAAGGCTTTCCTCGTTTGTCTTTCTCACAGCTACTTTTTTTTTTCCCCACACAGCGAGAATACTTAACTCGGACTTAAGTCCCTCTAGACACATGTGGTTAAGGTGGAGGTAACAGAAGGTCTAAAACTGTGCCCTCCAACAAGTCACTTAACTGAAAGACTGGCAACGGAAGACATATCGGGCAATTAATTACATAATCTGAGAAAAGTGGTCGTTTGTTCCCCCCATTTTCCACCTAATTTCGGATGGCAGCTGTTCCTGCCCCAGCTGATCTATGGGCCCCTCAAGACCGGCACCCCCAAGGGTGGGCAGAGCTTCGGCGCTCTCCAGAGACCAGGATCCATTCAGGTGACAACAATCCTTCCCTCTCTTTCCCGAGTGGAGTCAACGTGCACAGATGGCTGGATCCAGTGACCCTGACCTTTCTCTGGAAGGAGACTAGGTGCCTACTCTAAAATACATCAGGTTTTCATTTCAAAGTGGAGCCAGAAAACGGCTAAACACCAGTGGACATGTGCTTCTTTCTGTCTATTGAGTTTCCAGGAGTGCTTTTCTAACAGGTCACCTCGGAGGCAGGCAAGAGGAGGCCTGCACTTACAATCTTGTGTAAAGATGCCCCCCCGCCCCCGTCCCAAGAGTAGGTTCTTTTCTGCTTCAGCAGAAAGGTTAGTTCTCACTTGACCTTTTTTTTTTTTTCCCCCTCGTCTTTTTGCCTTTTCTAGGGCCACTCCCGCGGCATATGGAGGTTCCCAGGCTAGGGGTCGAAACGGAGCTGTAGCCGCCAGCCTATGCCACAGCAACGCAGGATCCGAGCCAAGTCTGTGACCTACACCATAGCTCACAGCAATGCCGGATCCTTAACCCACTGAGCAAGGCCAGGGATCGAACCCGCAACCTCATGGTTCCTAGTTGGATTCGTTAACCACTGAGCCACGACGGGAACTCCTGTTGCCTGATTTTTAAGAGGAACAAATCATGAGGAACCGCATTCTACAAATGAGACTGTCATCATTTTAATGAGCCATGAGAAGCCCACTTTCATCTGCAAAAATATTCTTGTTTATGTGGGCAGTGGGTTCGATTTTTACTGTTTTCTCATCCTTTAAAACAAGAGGTACAAACTAATAGGTATGAAAGAAACTACAAGGATATACTGAACAACAGGGAGAATACAGCCAACATTTTACATTAATTATAAATGGAGTCTAACCTTTAAACAATGTGAATCACCATATGGACACCTGGAACTTATATAATAATGTACACAACTACGCTTCAATACAAAAAAAATAAGACATGATCGCTAAGAGGTAGGTAGATGAAGAATATTGTACCCATTCTACAGATAACGGAGACCTAGAGGAGAACACTGGTGAGTCAATGCCAGGATGGACAACACCTGCCTATGTCCTCTTTATCCACAGGTGTGCCTCTTCTGCTCTCTTGGTGTCCTTCCCTCCCTGGCTGTGGCCTTCTCTGCCTGTTGAGGCAAAGTCAGTCCATCCTCAGGGCTTTTCAACCATCCAGTGAACCCAAATCTCCTGGTCCCCAAGGACCATTTCCATGACACCAGCCAATGACTCCTGTTCCTACCAGCTTCCCGGTTCTGAGGCTGAAAGGTCAGCACCTCTTGTCTCCCGCCCTCCCACTGCTTGCGTGCAGATTCCGCACACAGCAGCCCCGCATGGCCTCCTGCTCCGCTCTCCTCTGCTTCATCCGCACCTCACTAGCCACCAGGGGGTGGTCATTCAGGCTTGTGTTGGTCCCATGCTGAAATCAGGTGACAGAGTGTATGGGCTCTTGCCATGGACCTCGCCTCAAAGCAACAAGGGAACCCAGCCTGTGCTTTCATGCCCAAGGCCAACTCTTACTTTACCTGGGCATTTTGGTTTTATTCTAAGGGAAACAAATGCTTTTTCATTTCTTAAATATGATTGTCTTTTTCTTTAAATTCACTACCTTCTCCAGTCCTACATATTTTTTGGGGAGGGGCATGGGGAGAGCTCAGTAACATAACATCAGTTTTGAAAGGACAGTTGGATAATGAGAGTTCCAGGTGTGGCTTAGCAGGTTAAGAACCCAACATAGTGTCCATGAGGATGCAGGTTTGTTCCCTGGCCTCACTCAGTGGGTGAAGGATCCAGTTGCCCCCAAGCTGTGGCATAGGTTGCAGATGAGGCTTGGATCCTTTGTTGCTGTGGCTGTGGCGTAGACCATACATAGCTGTAGCTCTGATACAACCCCTGGCCCAGGAACTTCCATATGCCACAGGTGCAGTCTTAAGAAGAAAAAAAAAAAAAAATTGGAGAATGAATATGAATGATTTCAACCTGTAGAAAGGAGCCGGCTGTCTGGCCCAGGAGTTGGCAAACATCTTCTATCAAAGATAGTAAATATTCAGGCGTTGCAGGCCACACGGGCTCAGTCTCAACTACTCTGGGATCACAGCACGAAGGCAGCCCCAGATGATATGCAAACAGGTGGGTGGCTGGGCTCCACTAAAACTTTCTTTACCGCCATAGGGAGCAAGCTGGATTCAGCACATGGCCGAAGATAAGCCTTCCCACACTAAAAGAGTACCTGTGGTTCTCTACAGAATCCAATTAAATCTGACTTCCTGAGCCACGCTGGAAATAAAGAAAAAGGTGGGTGATTGTCAGTGCATCCCAGACTGAGAAAAGATGACAAGCATTAAAAAAAAAAAGAAAAATTCCGAGAAGAATATACTTAAGTTTTCTACCAAAAGCAATGTGAAATGAGAAATAAGCAGGAAAACAAGCAGGATGAAACAAAGAGGATGAAAAAAACGGCCACTGCCTAGAACCTCTCACCTACAGCCTGCTTTCAATCTGCCTTGGCTTTAAGAGACACTGGCCTTTCCCAAGAGCCAGAGGCCCTGCCTCTGTTATCTGTGCATCAACACAGGATTCCTCCGGTGACCCTCCGACTCCTCGGGGCACAGGGCAGAGCTCCAGGCCAAGGCTCCCTCGGGCACGAGGGGTGGGTGGGTGAGCGCCTCTCCAACCAACACAGTGGTGGGCCTGTTCAGACTTGGCACCGTCGGCCAAGGGCCCCAACCCGCCTGGACAATAGCAACATTCAACAATTCAGGAGTCGGAGGCTCTACGCGCTGGTCTTTCACATAACTGCATTTTCCATAAGGAGGCTACTTAGCAATGACCTACGTCTTTCTATAAGCGCACTGCTAGTGAGGTGGTCCCCGGAAGCCTAAATGTGGGCCCTGCTCAACTGCAAGATGTGAAACTAAAGACTCTTGGGCAAGGAATGATGTAATTTGAGAAAAGTGGTCATGTTTTTTCTCCCCATAGTTCCACCTAATTTCAGATGACCCCTGTTCTTGTCCCTGCTGGTCCATGGACCATGTCCCTTAAGTTCTTGTCCTCCCGTTTCCCCTGGTCACTGCCTTCTAGTACCATGAGCCCTGAAATCCATCCACTCCTGCATTTTTATCCCTGCCCACATCAGATCACACGGTCCTGCTCCAAAGGCCACCCGGGGTACACAAGGCCTGCAGCTGGCCAAGCCTCCTGCCAACTCAAGCCAGTCCTCACCCTCTCTGGGCACTCTCTAAGTTTCAAGCTTCCTCCACAGGGTGTCCAAAGCACTTGGGTCCCCACAGTTTCTGATAGAACAGGCAGACCTTTCTTTTGGAGAAAACGCACCAAGACGTTGGCCAGAGATTTCTTTCCTCGCTTCTAAAACATGATCTAACTTTTGACCTGAGCCAGTTGATACTGTTCCTGGGAGCCACGATTCCTCTGGCAGACGTAGAGGCAAGAGTTTAAAGATAAAAGGGTGAGGGCAAAGTTCTAAGTATTAAATGAACAATCCTCTGATTGACTCTGACTCCGGGTAACAGGCTTTTCATGCTCGCAGAGCTTAGAGGCAGCAAAAGGTCAGGAAGCTTTGGCAGCCAAAGTGATTCTGCCAATGACACATGCTGACAGAATCAGGCTATCAGCAATGATAGAACAATTATCTGGAGAAAATCAAGCCCTCGGAGCAGCACAAGATTGAGGAATTGAACAGAGTAGTGGGTAGAGCCCCGGGGGGAAACTAGGTTTGGGGTTTTTTGCCTTTATTTTTTGACGGCTGCACAGGCGGCACATGGAGGTTCCTGGGCTAGGGGGTCTAATCGGAGCTGTAGCTGCCAGCCTACACCAGAGCTACAGCCACGCCAGATCTGAGCTGCGTGTGCGACCTACACCACAGCTCACGGCAACGCCGGATCCTCAACCCACTGAGCGAGGCCAGGGATCAAACCCACAACCTCATGGTTCCTAGTCAGATTCATTTCCACTGCACCATGACGGGAATTCTGAAACCAAGTTTTAAGCAGGATTTTACTTGGAAGAGAAAAACCATCTTGGAGCAAGTGATCCATTGCATGTCACAGACATTCTAGCACAAGTGAGGACATCAGAATCCATTCCGAACCAACATCTGGACTGAAGGATGAGGAAGAAAAGTACACTTATCGACACAGCCATTATCATCTCTGTTGGAACATTAATCTCTGAGATGTTGACAGAGACCCTTCCAGCTACACTGTGCATGAAAAAACAAATCATAGGCCATTGGTTCTGGTCATGACCACTGTCTTGAGTTTTCTGGCTATTAATGAAGAGACAGGCTGACTCTGAAGGAACACACAGTATTTAGGCTTCTGAATTTTGGTAGGAGATCATGCATGAGCCACTAACTTGAAGATCCATGCTATTATTTCTTGCTACAGTTGAATCCAAAAAGGAAAGATTTTTTTTTTTTTATTGTAGAGTCCAACAGGGACCTAAAATTTCAGATATGTCATGAAGAAAATATATCAAAGCGCAAATAAACTACAGAAGATATTTATCCATAGTTATGAACGTAAAACATAGGGAAGAAAACCCAAGGAGGGAAAAAAAAAAGAAGCAGAAAACAGAATAGAAACAGTCTATTAAAATCATCTCCATAAATGCTTTACGATCGGAAAAATCACCTAGCAGGTCAAAAAAAGAATTGCAACAGCCTAAAAATTAAGCAATCCTTCTGATTCACATGATCATAAGAGGTTTTTGTTAGAAGACAAGAGTAGGTTTCCCCTCTGCGTCCTAGTTAATCGTAAGCCTAGGCGGGAATCTGGGGTTTAACAGACCTGAAGCCCCTGTCGCCTATTGCTTGTTGTGTACAAAGGCTCTAGGATGTTACCTCCAGTTCCCGCTGATGGAAACGTTACAGGCCAAGGGCTTGAATGGTCAGGAGCACTTGCTTGATTCACTGGGAGCAATCATCTCACCAGAACATTTAGCTTTCTATGTGCGGACAAGGAAGCTGGCCTCAAAATACTGTTCAAAGCGGGGAAAATCAATTTGCAGGACTCTATGGTGAATATGAGCCCATTTTGGTTCAAAGCATTTTTTTTTTTTTTTTTTTTTTTTTGGTCTTTTTGCCTTTTCTAGGACTGCTCCTGCGGCATAGGGAGGTTCCCAGGCTAGGGGTCGAATCAGAGCTGTAGCCGCCAGCCTACGCCAGAGCCAGAGCAACTTGAGATCCAAGCCGCATCTGCAAACTAGACCACAGCTCACGGCAATGCCGCATCCTTAACCCATGAGCAAGGCCAGGGATTGAACCCGCAACCTCATGGTTCCTAGTCGGATTCGTTAACCACTGCGCCACCAAGGGAACTCCTGGTTAAAAGCATGTTTAAAAAGCCCTTCTGATTACTCAGCCATAAAAAAGAGTGAAATTATGCCATTGTAGCAATATAGATGGACCTAGGGATTATCATACTAAGTCAAAGACAAGGATAATATGATATCATTTATATGTGGAATCTAAAAAAAGGATAAAAACGAACTTATTTATAAAACAGAAATAAACTCACAGACATAGAAAACAAACTTATGGTTACCAACGGGGAAGGATGAAGGAAAGGAATAAATTAGGAATTTGGGATTCACACAAACACTACTATATATAAAATAGGTGACCAGCAAGGAGCTATATTGTACAGCACAGGGAATGCTGCTCAATATTTGGGAATAATTTCGAAGGGAAAAGAATCTGAAAAAGATACATAACCTGGTCACTTTGATGTACACCTAAAATACTGTTAATCAATTATACTTCAATTAAAAACGTAATTTAAAAATAAAGCCATTCTGTGTGTATCTGGGGTGTGTATGCATGCTTGCCCATGCTGACCTTGGGGACTGAAGCTGGAAGCCTGCAGGTCCATTTTTACCACCTACAGGGCTAGATGGGTTGGGTTTTTGTTTTTAAACAATGAGCATGAATTTTTTAAATAATGAAGCAGAGTTTTTACAGACAAATTCACCTGTACTGTACTGGAGAGCTGACAAAAAGCCCTGCAGACACCACCCCCTCCGCTCGACCCAAGACCCGGCACCCTGACACCGGCGCCTCACCTCGGCACTCCACGCTGGGGTCTCCCCAGAAGAGCTCCTGGCACTCGCTGCAGGTGCGGCCTCCGAAGCCAGGCATGCACTGGCACTGCCCTGTGAACTGCGGCCAGAACACAGACCTGGTCAGATGAGCTGCCGGGCAGCAGCAGGGCTGCATGGCCCTTTTCAGGGGCCAGTGAAGGGGAGTGGGACTGAACCATCTGCCTGGGAAGGCCTCATAGCCCGACGAGGAAAAGGGACTCTCACTTCCGTCCCTGGCGCCAAGGGCCCCAGGCTGGCATCTCCTAACTTCTCTCCCACAACTGGGGCTGGGAAGGCCCGGAGCACGTCACCCTTGATCCACCTGTGTCCTCGATCGTGTCCTCACACATCGCTCACAAGCCTAGACCAACCTGCAACTCGCCTGCCGTTTTGTGTGTCAGCGAACAAGAGCGCTGTCTATAACGCTGGTTACGCTCAGGTGGTGCTTTTCAGGCTGTGCGGCCGAGGGGGAAAAGCCTGATTCAGCAAGCAGGTATTGAAGAGAAGTGGCCTCCTTTGTCCCAGCAAAAGCAAGTCTGCACCTGCAGCTGGGGCAACTAGGCTGCAGCGCTGCAGGCGTTCCCGGTGGGTCCTCTGGGTATGGTTACATGGTCCTAGCTGAGGGGGTCAAGTGAGGGAGGACATCCAGTCTGGGCTGGGTCTGCCAAGCTGTGTGCCCTGGTGCAGAGCGGTGACCACACAGAGGCCTGCCCTTCTCTAACTGGGGCCAAGCCACCAAAGAGCTGTCACCTGGATTCCAAGTCCTAGTTCCTTAAGTCCCCCACCCCCCATACCCCGGCCACAGTGCCTCACTCACCTCATTACAAGAAGGCCCAAAGGAATGAGCAGCATCGCAGTTGCATGGCTCACACCCTGTCCCGCTGGCCAGCTGCCAGGTGTTGGGCGCACAGCGGTCACAGTTCTGGCCGATCACGTTAGGGAGACACAAGCACTGCCCGGTGGTTTTGTCACATTGGCAGTCAGAGCCGTTACAATGCTCCTGCACGGTGCCCAGGTAATTGCAGACACACTCTGAGAAAGAACAACATGGCCAGATTTATTTACAGAGTCACATTTGGAAAATATACAGACAATGCAGAAGTTAGCTACACCAAACCACTACCATCTTCCCGCTCCGGATTCTGATCTGGAAATGCAAATGCGTTGGGAAAGGAATGGAGGCAATTTCTGAAAAAAATCTAATACTGTAGCTCTTCCTCTTCTTACCACGTTCTACACAGTTCTGGCATTTCCCAGGCAGACGTGCACACCGACATGTTCTGCCCGGCAGTGTTTTCAAAATTGCTGATTTAATAAGTTGTTAGTGAATCACTGTAAAACGGGAGGATTGAACCGGTGCTAAAACTGGGGGGGTGGAGCTACCTAATGATTTCAGACTCCTGGCCGGGAACATGGCCATAAGGGCAGTAATGGATGTGTGAGATGCAGCAGGTAGAAGCCTTTAAGCAAAGGAAGGCTTTAAGGAATCCAGTCCTGCTGGTCTTCAACATTCCACACATGTTTGCATCAACATAGACAGGGGCCTGGGGTGGGGGTAGAGGGGTGGGGTGGGCGGCAGGGTATGCTGGCTGATCTCTCGATAAGAGAGCAATGACGAGTTTTGAAAGAGAAGCTTCAGAGATGTCATCTCTTTCTTTTCCTTAAGCTGCAAGGCGCTACCTATCGATGACATAAGCAAAGCACCAAGGTGGGTATGCAGAGTAGGATACGAAGTCCCAGCCCATCAACAAGTTCAAGGGCCAGCACGTAAAATCAATAGGCTCTACCGGGTGGCATTTGTCATGATGACAGCCGCATAGCTTTTGGTTCCCCCTCAGGTTCTGGGCCACAGTCAGTGCTTCAGTCCTCCCAGGAAATGAAGATTTAAAGGAAAAAAGAAACCAGCCTCATCTTTCTTTGGAAGCCAGTGAAATTTGATCTCTTGAACATGCATTTTCCCTGATGAAATAAACCCCTGAAGAATAAAATCCCCCAATGAGGAGGAGGAGGAGAAAGAGGAAGAGGAGAAGAAAGAGGAGGAAGAGAATGGAAGTCATTCCAACAAATGAGGAGCCAGCAAAGGGGCTGCATGTCTTACTTCGACAGTCCTGCTGGAGAGCGTCGCCATAGTAACCAAGTCGGCAGAGCTGGCAGTGCACCCCCTCGGTGTGGTACAGGCACTTGAGGCACCTCCCAGTCTCCTTGTCACAGGCTTCCGGGTCCGTCGTGTCAATGTTGTGGTGACACTGGCAAGGCTGACACGTCCCCCCCACCTCTGAGGGATTGCCGAAGAAGCCTGCAGCACAGTCCTCGCATCTGGAGCCTGTTGGCCAATGAAACCAGCAGGGGACCTTTAGCTTGCCCACTGAAAGGTCCGGTCCCCAACGCTCCTGCCACCCAGAGAGACAGCCCAGGTGCGGCCGAGGCCCCCAGCGCACTAGTCACAGAGCCAAGGATGACCACAGCTTCGGGGGGTAGGGGGGACTGGTTTTTGTCGTAAGGGAAGCACCATCTTTGTAGTGATACTGCTGCAGCCTGGGTCCGATGCCAGGGTGGGGCATGGACAGTCCTGAGAGTTTTGGCACATGTGACTTGAGCTCTTCATGACACAGGGATGGCGATAACCAGGAGCGAAATAACAATCTCACAGGGTAAAGATTAGCTTCATGTTAAATCGTAATCCGAGGGTTATATTAACTGAAAGATCTCTGCTCCTCCATGAGCAACCTGAAAAATGTAGCCCCCCATGATGACCCACCCTCCTCCCCTCTGCCTCGCCGTTTTGAGGGCAGCGTCCATGGCATTTGGAAGTTCCTAGGCCAGGGAAGGAACCCACACCACAGCAGTGACCCAAGCCACTGAAGTGGCAATGCTGCATCCTTAACCTGCTGTGCCACAAGACAACTCCCAATTTCCCTTCTTAAGAAATCCTGGGAGTTCCCATCATGGCGCAGTGGTTAACGAAGCCGACTGGGAACCATGAGGTTGCGGGTTCGGTCCCTGGCGTTGCTCAGTGGGTTAACAATCCGGCGTTGCCGTGAGCTGTGGTGTAGGTAGCAGACGCGGCTCGGATCCCGAGTTGCTGTGGCTCTGGCGTAGGCTGGTGGCTACAGCTCCGATTCAACCCCTAGCCTGGGAACCTCCATATGCCACAGGAGCAGCCCAAAGAAATAGCAAAAAGACAAAAAAAAAAAAGGAAATCCTGAAAATATTAATTCGAAAAGATACACGCACCACAGTGTTCACAGAAGCCCTATCTATGAAAGGCTAAGAGGTGGAAACAACCTAAGTGCCCATCAACAGATGAATGGATAAAGAGGATATGGTATAGACACACATATATACCGTATATATACACACACATACCACATATATATACCACACACACGCACACACAATGAACTATTACTTGGCCATAAAAAGAATGAAATTGACCATTGCACCACTATGTATGGACCTGGAAAGTATTATGCTTAGTGAAATAAATCAGACCAAGAAAAACACTGTGTTATCACTTGTATGTGAAAGCTAAAAAATAAAGCAAATGAATATAACAAAGCAGAAACAGGCTCACAGATACAAGAGAACTCGTGGTTACCAGTGCGGGGGTGCGGTGGGGAGGGAGGGAGGGGCACTACGCGGGTGAGGGAATAGGAGGTACAAAATACTGGGTGTAAGACAGGCTCAAGAATGGATTGTACAACCCCGGGGGATACAGCCGATATTTTGTGATCATTACAAATGAAAAGTAACCTTTAAAACTGTGTAAACAGGAACCATGTTTAAAACATCAAAAGAAGAACAAACACGATATTTGATCTTATAAAAAAAAAAAAAAAACAGAAGGGAATCCTGAAACTACATGCAAATTGAGTCATGGCTAAGAATAATGAAGATTTCAAACAGTGGCATCAAGGATGAAATCAAACAGAGTTTGTATTCCCAATGAGCTACAATCCATGAATGTTGACGGTAATGCGAGTATAATAAACAGTGAAGAATAAATCCAGCTTTGACCAGCGCTGTTGTCTGGGGACTCCCAGAGGATAGTCTTTTCTTTCTTCTACCCACACTTTGGCCACCTCCCTACTTTGAGACTCTTCCACTAGCTGCTGGCTAAGGGAAGGGAGAAATCAAATGTAAATGAATCTTTCTACTGGCTAAGAACAGAAAAACGTTAACAGAGACTTACACAGTAAATGAACTTACTATCCGGCTCCGTGTTATAACATGATTATCACAAAGACACAAGAACTGACTCTACCCACATGGCAAACAGGAAAAGAGCATCTTCTATATTTCAGATTTGCTTCATTTTTAATTAAGGATCCTAAAAATGCAACTAAATTGGCTCACTCTTCATCTCTTCTCTCCCTGTACCAACTAACCTCATAAAGACACCTCTTGTCCTCTGCCAAGTCCGCACATTACTTACCAATATATCCAGGATTACAGACGCAGGCAAGCTGCAAAGTAACAGGGTCTTGGTAACAGCTACTGGCAAACTGGCGTCCGCTCTCGGGACCATCTGGGCAAGGACAAGGGCGGCAGTGATCTCCTGACCCAATGATGGCATCTCCATAGTAACCGGCCAAGCACCTACATCAGTCATAGAAGAGAGAAGATCATGGACCATAGCAGTAAGAAATCTATCACAAGGAAAAAAAAAAAAAAAAAATCTAAGAAACCCCGCTCTCTGTTTGGGAACGCCATTCCCCAACCCTCATGTTTCTACATGGAGGACTTTCCAGGAGAGCAGTGGCTCCAGCGCTGGCTCCAAACAGAATTCCCTGGAGGGCTTGTTAGAACCCAGATTACTGGGCCCCTCCCCCCACTGCTGATTTAGGAGGTGATGCTGATGCTCCTAGTCCAGGAATCCCACTTGCAGGACCACAGACTTAGGGTAACACCCCTGGCCTCACCTGGACCCTCATTCCCTCCTCTGCAGAGGAAGACACACATCTCCCTACAGGTACCCTATCACCCTGTCAGCTGCCTGCCACGGCATTCTGGCCAGTTCCTTCCTTGCTTTAAGGAGTATGGGGAGGGGCACAGGGGAAAGAGAGCTTACGGTGGTCTCTCTCTGCATATGCCTGGGAAGGGCAGTGTGTTAGCAAGCCCATGGTGGCATATTCTGCAATCCAGCCTCTACCAGTAATAAAGCTGTTAAGGATACTCTCCTGCATGACCCGTGTGTCTGTCTCTCCGGGATGAGAGCTATTATTTATTAGTTTCCAAACCCAACAGGTCCCATCTCCTCTCTTTCCAGATAAGGCATCCATGGAGCTTAAATGATTTCCAAAGCTTACACAAATAATTGGTAATGAGCCAGGATCTGAATTCAGCCTCCTGACTTTTAGCCAGGAATTCTTTTACAATGTCATGCTGCTTCTCAACATGACTGGTAATTAGATTTCTTTCTTTCTTTTTCTTTTTTTTTTCTTTTTTTTTTAAGGGCCGCACCTGAGGCATTTGGAAGTTCCCAGGCTCGGGGTTGAATCAGAGCTCTGAGCGGTAGCTGTCAGTCTATGCCACAGCCACAGCAACTCGGGATCCAAGCCATAACTGTGACCTACAACATAGCCCATGGCAACGCCAGATCCTTTAACCCACTGAGCCTGAGCAAGGCCAGGGATCGAACCATGTCCTCATGGATACTAGTCAGGTTCATTACCACTGAGCCACAGTGGGAACTCCATGGGTTACTTTTTTACTTCCTGTAACATAAGAGCCTGAAGGAACTTTGTATATCCTTTAGTTCAACCTAGTTATTCCACTACCAGAAAGCTGGATCCTTAGGGAGGTGAGCCAACTCACCCATGGTTACAGAGCAGTTTAGAAGCAGACCTGGGCCTGGAACTTCCAATTCAGTTTGCTTTTCTCTTTTGCTTTTCTTTTAGAGGTGGTATTTTTCAAATGGAGAGGGGGAAAGAATGAAGAAATAGGAGGGGAAAGTTGTTCAGAGGAAATTAACTTTCTAATTCGACCCAGACACAATACAAGAACATGTGCCCCAATTTCATGCTGCGGGAACTGGCAGTGATGAAGCAATTTTGAGCAACAGTTTCTGAGAAAGTTATTTATAAGGGTTTTCTAGGTGAAATAAATCCAGATACATCACAATAGAAAAGCAGCCCTCATTTACTTCCTCCTTCCCTGCTACACACATGGAGAAAAATCAGCCTAGAACTTTTTTTGAAATTCATGGGATTGAAACTGACTATCTCGGAACGAGGAAAAGAATGATGAGAAATCAGCTCAAACGCAACAGCAGCATCTCAAACACGTTAATGATATTTTGTCATCCATACTCAGGCTAAAAGTCTTTTCTCTTCCTATACCCTTCCAAGCTCTCCTGAGAGAAACCAAGCTGTTTTACAAATAAAATTTACAGTGTGCCTGATTTCAAATTGGCCTTGGGGACAACCACCATTTACCTGTGTTCCCCAGCCACCTCTTTCCCTTTTTCAGCTGATTTTCTCATCGCCTGTCTCTCTCTCTCTCAAATTCATTGCCCATCTCCCATCAAAAGAACAGTAATGAAAAACAATGCAGAAAACAGCAGATGATAGGAATATATTAATTTCTCCTTCTCAATCTTGTATAATTGTTTCCTTTTATCTTATTACAACCCAATTTTGTGGTTGGAAGGACTGACTTCTACTCCAAGAAATAGCTCCCTGGACTCTCCAGATTCTTTTTTTAAATTATGTTTCCTTTTCTCCCTCTCTCCCTCTCCCCCCCACCCACCTTGCCACCCTCTCCCCTTCCCCCCCTCCATGTCCATGGCATGTGTAAGGTCTCAGACCAAGGATCAAAACCTGTGCCACAGCAGCAACCTGAGCTCAGCTGCAGTGACAGCACTGGGTCCTTAACTCACTGTGCCACAAGAGAACTCCCAACTCTTGAATACCATCTAGCATAGAGCCAAGTGGGACATATTTGCTGCCACGCATATCTTCATGCCATAGGTGGTCACACGTTCAATTTTCACTAACAATTTTTCCTTCAACTGATGAGCAACTTTTGCATTGGCTAAAGCATCTACTGAAAAATTTTAAACAAAAATCTCTCAAAGCACAGAAGTATATTAGAAGAGAGAAGATTTACTGATGTGTAAGGTGGAGACAAACACTCCCAAACAAGCAGGTTTAATAGCACGTCTGTCTGTATTAATAATGGATAGTGTAAATCAGTATGTAATTTTTTTTTTTTTTTGTCTTTTTGCCTTTTCTAGGGTTGCTCCCACAGCATATGGAGGTTCCCAGGCTAGGGGTCCAATCAGAGCTGCTTCTGCTGGCCTACGCCAGAGTCATAGCAATGCTGGATCCGAGCCACATCTGCAGCCTACACCACAGCTCCTGGCAACGCCGGATCCTTAACCCACTGAGCAAGGCCAGGGATCAAACCTGCAAACTCATGGTTCCTAGTCGGATTCGTTAACCACTGCATCATGATGGGAACTCCAGTATGTAAATTTTTTACACAGCCTATTTCTTATCTCCTGAGCTGGGCTGTAATGTTATTAGAGGCACATTCTATGTCCCGTTCTTACCATCCCTGGCGCAGCATCCTACATGCACAATAATTACTCAATTAACATTTGCTAACTGGAGAACAGGTCTACGTTAGCACATTTTATGTGGGCTCCTGGAAACTATCCTTGCAAAAAACGTTTCGAAAAACAAAGCCATTTAAAAATGACTAATCCCCATTTGGATTTGGTTTCCACTTTGACCTGAATTAAGCACTACCATTGCACAACTCTCATTCTCAGCCAGAATGTGCTGAGACTGATGATTTCTGCACAGCCTTAAGGGGACCTCTAAGGGGACCTCGCCAAGAGGGCAATTCACATCGGTTTTGTCCTCGGCCATATCCCCAGCACCAGAACAGTGCCTGGCACACAGCAGCTGCGAACTAAACAGGTACTGGGTCAACGAGTGAGTTCCTAGAACGTCCCAAGGTAGCTGGAAATGAAGGCGCCGACTGGAGCCTGGGAGAGATGCAGCCTGTGGTTTGTCCACGATGCTGTTTGCTCAGCCAAAACCAATCTCGTTCCCCTCACTTTCCAGAGGCCTCGTCCACGTACCTTTCACAGTTATGACCCGTGGTGTAGTCCTGGCAGCTCGAGCATTCCCCTGTCACTGAGTCGCAGTCCTCCGCGTGGCCATTGCACTGGCAGGGCTGGCAACTTGGAAAGCCCCAGTACCCAGGTAAACACCGGTCACATTGCCTCGCATACACCCCCTGGAAACAGTGGCACTGGCCAGTGACGGGATCGCAGAAAGCATTGACAGATCCTTGCAGATGGCACTCACAGGCTGCAGAAGCAGGCAACCAAGCGACTGTGGTGAGAAACTCATTAAACTCAAACACACCCCCTATCCAGCCCAGCAGCCCCCTGCCCAGGGCAGCACGCTCCGTAGCCCCGGAATCAATTGCCAGGGTGCAGCATGCCTTCTGAAGCTATGGAACCCAGGCTGGTATGAATCAGATAACCTGAATGAACATGTCACAGTTCTTCTCATCAACCTACGTTTGCATCCACTGGGGCCGAAGCCAAAGGTGCCAGGGGCACACCGGTCGCACTTTCTTCCAACCACGTTCGGCCGGCACTGGCACTGGCCTCCATTGGGGTCACAGACGGAACTCAGTGAGCCCTGAGGGTCGCATTCACAAGCTGCAAGGAGAGAGGTGAGAGCCTGTGACCCCGGGCAGCACCCCCAGCCCCCTGCAGCCTCCCCCCTACTTCCCACGCTCCTGGTTCCAGGAATGAGCACAGCTTGTCCCACCCAGGTCTGTGTAGGCTCTTCCATCCTTCTGCTGTGACCTCGGCTCAGTCAAAACTCCCCTTTCCCATTTAAAGCCCCATCCTCCCCCGGATGGGTGCAAGGGAAACAGCCTGGACCAGAAGTGACAGATGAAATCAGTTTCTCTAGAAGGGATGTCATTAAGGTTTTCTCTCTCCTTCAAAGCTCAACTCTCACAAGACTTTCAACACAAGCCCAGTGACCCTTGAAAGAGAAACAATATCAATTTCAGGTGTGGGTGGCTCCTTTGATTCCGTTCCAACTCCCGGCCCGGCGTATGCAAAGTCTCAGGGACCTCTCTCTGGTCCCCTGTTCTCTGTGTATTTCTTGACAACAGTCCAATGTCAGCAGTGCTCTGTCACTAAAATACTCTTTTTTTTTTTCTTTTTTTTTTTTTAGGGAAAGCTTTATTATTTATTTATTTTGTCCTATTAGGGCCACACCCGCAGCATATGGAAGTTCTCAGGCTAGGGGTCAAATAGGAGCTACAGCTGCAGGCCTATGCCACAACCAGAGCATCACCAGATCCAAGCTGTGTCTGCGACCTACACCGCAACTCATGGCAATGCCAGATCTTTAACTCACTGAGTGGAGTCAGGGATCGAACCTGAGTCCTCATGGATTCTAGCTGGGTTGGCTACCACTGAGCCCCAACGGGAACTCCACTAATATACTCTTAATAAAATAAAGGCCAACTGTAGTTGAGACATGATTTCCTTTGTGCCAACTGCCTAACTCAGACCTGCAGGGCACACACCCGCCAAAGTACCTCGAGAGGCCAAGTGTACTTGTGGTTCTTGAGAAACAAAGGGCAGGAGCAGCAGTGGTCACACCTACCCAGGCCTGTCTGGTGTAACAGGGCGGAAATGCTAAAGATGATGTTTCGGCAAACGTCGGTCATTGGTGTCTTCACGACACTTCTACTGTTCTCCAGACATCGGTATCTCTGAAACATTTCCCAGGCACTGTTGGTGACCACCCCATCTCCTGAGCTGCCCACGGTGAAGATGTCCAGTGACTTACAGAACGGCATGAGAACAAGCTAGGAAGAAACCAGAAGAACACACTGTTCTTACAAGAGGTGTCCTCAGTTATCAATCAACACAAGTAAACACATAACACCCCCAAATGCTTCTTTGACTCTTGAAAAGAAAAAAAACGAAACAAAACAAGACTCATTGACTCCAGTGAAAACCTTCCCATTCATAAATATTCCTGCCAGAAAAAAAATTATTTAGCTATCCCAGACTTAGTTTGATGGTTTTTAAAATGTCATTGTTGGAGTTCCCGTCGTGGCACAGTGGTTAACAAATCCGACTAGGAACCATGAGGTTGAGGGTTCGATCCCTGGCCTCGCTCAGGTGGTTAAAGATCCGGCGATGCCATGAGCCATGGTGTGGGTCGCAGACACGGCTCGGATCTAGCACTGCTGTGGCTCTAGTGTAGACAGGCAGCTATAGCTCCGATTAGATCCCTAGCTTGGGAACCCATGTATGCCATGGGAGTGGCTCAAGAAAAGGCAAAAAGATAAAATAAATATATAAATAATAAAATAAAATAAAATGTCATTGTTAAGGTACTTCATGTTTTCATAAAGAATCAGCTTGAGTAGATCCCTGCCAGAGAGTGGAATTTTGTTGACATAAATAAGCAAAGTGGCCTCAGAGGCAGGAAAGAATGACTCTGCCTCATCTCTCAGCATTACCCTCCACAAAACTGTCTGGGGAAGCAGATGCATGCTTTTTGCCCAGCCCTCTACTTACAGAATCGATCAGCGTGTAGGGACTGTCCACACTGCTGTCGGAGGAAGTATACTGGGGCAGTTCTAACCGCACTGTGTAGTTCACACCCTTCTCGAAGCACACCGGGCGGGGGAGGACCACATACCTGCCCCAAAACAAAAGAGGAACTGTAACCACAAAGGTCCCCCCTTTAAGTACCCAACCAAAGCTCTAGGTAGATCATCCCAAAGGAAGGAAATCAGCAGTCCACGTTCAGCTCTGGCTCTGAAATGGTAACTGCCCAACTCATGAGGCGAGCCACCAGGAAAGGAATGAATTTGCATGTTGGTTCCACTGAGCCACAAAGCACTGCCACACTGACCTGGAGCCAGGCGATAGGGACACAACCTGGTTGTCATCATCGGGAACAGTGTTTCCACACCGGCTGCTGGTTGGAATCTTCCCAGGTCGCTGCACCGTGATGACAGCTTTCTCCCAGTGGTCAGGGAGCTAGAGTGAAAAACAGATGATCAGAAGGACCTGCTGCTGCCTGCTTGTTTGTGAAGACCTCTCCAGATGCATCATTTGCCAAGTTTAAATGGGAAACACTCGCTGGAGTTTCCCTTCCTCTTTAGCATTTCTTCCGCTATTACCCCAGTTCTAGCCTGAACCCCTTTGCATCTGGACACTGCAACAGCCTCCCCACCATTCTCTCTGCCTCTCTCAATGTTCCTTTCCATCCATCTTAAAACACAGCTTATTATTATCTTTTATTGAAGTATAGTTGACTTACAATGTTGTGTTAGTTTCAGGTGTACAACCAAGGGATTCTTTTTCAGATTTGTTTCCATTATAGGTTATTACAAGATATTGAGCATATATTTCCCAGTGCTATACAGTAGGTTCTTGTTTATCTATTTTATATATAGTAGTGTGTACCTGTGTATCCCAAATTCCCCATTTATCCCCCCAAATTGCCAATTTATCCCTCCCTCCACATTCTCCTTTGGTAACCATAAGTTTGTCTTCTACATCTGTAAGTCTGTTTTATAAATAAGTTCACTTATCATATTTGAGATTCCATATATAAGTGATATCCTATCTTATTTGTCTTTGTCTGACTTAAAAACAAAAAACAACAAAAAGATAAAGATTAAAAAACAAAAAAAATCCCAAATACAACTTAGATGATAACAATCCCCTTGCCCCAAACCCTGTGAAAGCTCCTTGTTAATATAGAGTCCAAGTGCATTTACTGATCCCAGAATTTCTCCTAACGGCATCTGCAACCATACTCTTCACTGGCCATGAAGGGTATACCCTTCACCTCCCCCTTTGGCTGCTCATGCTCTTTCTTCCTCTTGTGTCAAAATTCCATCTCTGTTTTAAGGTCTACAACTGACACTTTTTAAAAAAATTTTTTTTAAATTACTCAATGAATGTATTACATTTATATACAAGTGACTCTTTAGGAAACATTTTGGCAGCCCCTGACTCAGCTCTGCTGGTATGAACCTCTTATCTCCCAGCACGTTTATGGCTCTGCTCTGTCACTTCCCACCTTTGACCCCTGACAGCAGGTAGAACATGTGTCCATCCATGGACAGTGTAGCCCATGGGAGCAAGGAGGGGACCTGGCATGTTCTTTTCACCACCTCAGTTCTCTGCAAGGCCAAGTGCCTGACAAGGAGATCATTAAATGTTTGTGAAACGAATTCAAGAGAAATGGACATTTCACTTCCACGAGGGATAGAGAAAATCAGAGAGGTTCCTCTCTTCCAGCATAGCCTCCACATTTCATGAAGACATCATGTCCCTTAGAAGAAAGACTTTGCCACCAATATCCCCTGCCTCCATGAGGCCACCGAGCAGTTACCTGTGGCTCATAGCGAATGAGGATGTCGTACTCCATGGAATACGGTATGTTATCAATGAAGAATTCCAAATACGCCCCTTCAGGCACTCGGACGAAACCCGCACCAGTCCAGGAGGGAATCCGGTCCTGGACATACTGCCGTTCCACAATGCTGACCCCCTGGGGACAAAGGGACAGGGGTATTGCTTTACTTGAAATGGAGTTCAATTCATGTAACAGTCAAAGAAGTTGCTTAACTCTGGTGGGATTATATGTAATACCTGGCATTAGTCATCCCCAAAACGAAGTCCTTCATTCCCTGTAATATGTGTGTGCAGCTTTACCCACCCAGGGGAGGAAGGAGCTATGTTCCACTGCCCTCAAATCCGGCTTGGCCTTGTAACCAGTAAAATCTGAGAAAGCGATATTCTGGGACTTCTCAGCCCAGATATTAAGAGACCTGGCAATTTTTGTTTTCTCTGTCTTGGAAGCCCGATGCTATGTAAGAAATCTCACCATCCTGGAGTTCCCGTCATGGCGCAGTGGTTAACGAATCCGACTAGGAACCATGAGGTTGCGGGTTCAGTCCCTGCCCTTGCTCAGTGAGTTAACGATCCGGCGTTGCTGTGAGCTGTGCTGTAGGTTGCAGATGCGGCTGGGATCCCGAGTTGCTATGGCTCTGGTGTAGGCCGGCGGCTACAGCTCCAATTCGACCCCTAGCCTGGGAACCTCTATATGCCGTGGGAGCGGCCCAAGAAATAGCAAAAAGACAAAAAAAAAAAAAAAAAACCAACAAAAAAAGAAATCTCACCATCCTGACTCCTCCATGCTGTGAGGAAGCTCAAGAAGCTGCTTGGAGAAAAGGGCCCAGCCAGCTTCCAGCTGCTTTAGCCATCCCAGCTGAAGTGCCAGACAAATATTTGAAGCCACTCCTAGGATGGTTTGTTACACAGCAATAGAAAACTGAAACACTATCCACTCTACTACACTAGCTTAGTCAATTTGGAGCATCAGTAGAGAGAAGAACTGAGGAAGAAAAACAATTGCCTCACCTAAAAACACCAAAAGTCTTGTTAGTGGATGATCTAAAGTCTCTTTGTGAACTATGCTTAGTTGTATTTATTTATTTATTTTGTCTTTTCTAGGGCCACAACCGCGGCATGCGGAGGTTCCCAGGCTAGGGGTCCAATCAGAGCTGCAGCCACCGGCCCACACCACAGCCACATCAACATGGGATCTGAGCTGTGTCTGCAACCCACACCACAGCTCATGGCAACGCCGGATCCTTAACCCCATGAGCGAGACCAGGGATTGAACCCACCACCTCTTGATTCCTAGTTGGATTCGTTAACCACTGAGCCACCACGGGACCTCCTAGGCATAGTTTTAAATATGACTGTTTTTAAGAAGGCACGGTCCTTATTTTGTGCTCACTGACAAGATGCTTCTTAAATGGTCTCTTTGCAAAATGTGCACATACCACTACTTTCCTCTCCCCACGCCCCCACCAAACACTCTTGTACCCACTGGGCAAGCACCTCCCTACTTACAGGTCCAAAGTTGGCTTCTTCGGCTTCATAGATGTAGTGGTCCAAGGTGGTGAAGTAGAACCCGGATTCCACCTCGTTGCACTGACGTCCGATCATGTGGGGTCGGCACAGGCACTGGCCTGACTCTGCAGAGCAGCTGGAGAGGAAGCAGAGCCTGGTCAGCTGCGCTCACCACATTCATACACGAACCCACTGGACGCAGATCCATGCTTCCCATTCAACGGTACAGGGGTGAAATATCCAGGTAAGTGAAATACCTAGATACAGTTATTTTAACTTCCTTCACAAAAGTACACGGAAAAAATACTGCCTGTGAATGAATCCCAAACTCCTGAGGGAAAAAGCTCTCTTTGATCTCATCTTTCAGCTTTATTTCCCTTGCTCTCTCTTTACCATGCTCCACCCATGCCATGTTGGGGTTTTCTGTAGATTCTACATATACCCTGCTTTGATATATTTTTCTTTTCTTTTTAGGGTTGCACCTATTGTATAGCACAGGGAACTATATTCAGTGTCTTGTAATAACCTCTAATTTAAAAGAACCTGAAAAAGAATATGTGTGTATAATGGAATCACTGTGCTGTATACCTGAAACACTGCAAATCAGCTACAACTCCAAAAACAAAACAAAACAAAACAAAACAAAAAAAAAAAAGAAAGAAAAAAGAAAACAAAAGTGGAATTACAGGCATTCATTTTGACTTCATTAAAATCAAGGTATGGTTTAGAATTGCTATTTTAAACCCATTCTTTTTTTTTTTCTTTTTTCATCCCGAAGTTCATTTTCAACCAAGTACCTAAGGCAAATTACAACTCACAGGAAGACAGAACACTCAGAGGTTTATTAAAAACACCCCCAAGCAGCTCTGTCATGGGCCAGCTGAGGTCTTCTTCCTGTAGGTCACGTAAATAATTTTTATCCTTCAGGGATAAGAATACTCAACATTGTGTAGCCAATTCCCAGAGGAGGAAAGCTTGTTTCCAATTAGGACCTATCCCTCTTATGACACAATCTACCAGCAAAAGCCACTGGCCATAATTCAGGCATCAGACATGACATCATATGGACAAAAGAAAAACCTTCTTGCCTCCCTAGCAGGCGTTGACTGAGGAAACCAATGTCCCAAAACACGAATCACCAAAGAAGAAAATATCCAGATTCTTCTCAAGCCATCCATCACCAGAGAACAAGCAAATGAAGGTGAGGGTGAAGACAGTGGGCAGACTCCTGACACGCTTTGACTCGCAGCACGATTCTCAAGAAGGAACAACCCGTGAGAACCTGATCGTGTAAATTCCCCTCCTGTCAGCCTAGCAGCCACACGCCAGTGTCCACACCCCTGAACTGCTGTCATAAAAGGCATGGGTCCCATTCAACACTTAACTACCCTTTGGTGAACTCCTTCTTGGGGCTTTACCTGCTCCCATGTTGGCCTCGCCTATAGCTCTCAGTTCTTATTCAGAACCGTGCTCTGGCGGGACATTTCCAGGAATGGGACATTCCCATGACTGCCACATCTAATTCATCTTTTCCCAAATGGTTCATCACCTCACACACTGACTGATCTTCAGCTCTGCTATTTCTGTCAGATTTAAAAGGTAAGACATCATCTTCCCTTTCTTTTATCCTCAACATCCGTATCTTATTTCAAGATTTTTCTCAGCTCAGCTGTTTCTTCTCACTATTATGACCACTACCCTAGTCCTGTATGTCATCATCCCACACCTGTTACTCTAGCTACCCCCCAGCCTGACCTCTCCAGCTCCTCTCTCGCCCCTGCCTAATCCATAGGTCTACACTGGCAAACCAACATTCCCAGAGTATTGCCTTCCTTGCATCACAAAAACCCACAATGGTTTCTTCTTCTATTAAGTCAAGGTGCCTCTGCCTGGTTTCCAGGAGCCCCCTGTGACCTGTCCTTTGAAAACAGCTGTTCCTTCTTCTTGTACCCACCTTGGCTTTAGCCTAGACCCACGCCTGTCGTACCCTTCCACAAATATTTACTGAGCAAACATTGGCCCCGACAGCTGTGCTTTCTGGTGTCAGTATTCTCGCATTTTAGTCCATCATCAGCTTTCTTCTGAACTGACCCTTACTTCCTTGTCAAGTCCCTGATTTCCAGCTCAGTGATACAGAGAAAGAATGATGGAAGAAAAAATAGTTCCTGCCCTAAAGAACTTCTGATCTAATTGGGGGCAGGATAAACAATAAAGCAATGACCAATGCAACAGACGAAAGCGCAGGAAGTGCCCACATGGAGCTAAGGGCAAAGAATTACGGGTGAGAGGCAGACACCGCCCCTCTGACTGAGGAGACAGTACTCTGAGATTAAGTGTGACATGCAGAACTGTAAGATAATAAACTTACATCTTTTTGAGCCACTGTGTCATGGCAATTTGTATGGATGAAGGCCAAGGTCATTTCTCAAAAACATAGAATTCTCATACATACAGAAATTAAGAACTATTGAAAGGAAAACTCTTTCATTTAAACAGTGATAAGCAGGAAAAATAGTGTACAATCTCAATTTTTTCCCTAGTACTAAGAAATTAATCAAAATAAAAATATCAAAGGATAAAAAGCACCATTCCTAAGGACTCCTACTCCGTTCAATGCCAATATATCCTCCACAGTTCTGATTACAAGTAAGAGTTGGGTTTCAGGAGTCCCCGTCATGGCTCAGTGGAAATGAATCTGACGAGCATCCATGAGGACACAGGTTCGATCCCTGGCCTCACTCAGTGGGTTAAGGATCCAGTGTCGCCATGAGCTGTGGTGTAGGTCGAAGATGCGACTCGGATCTGGCGTGGCTGTGGCTGTGGTGTGGACCAGCAGCTACAGCTCCAATTCCACCTCTAGCCTGGGAGCTTCCATATGCTGCAGGTGTGGTCCTAAAAAAAGCAAAAACAAACAGCTATAATGCAAAGCAGAATCCATGCTGGCAGAGATGCAGAAGTAATATGTTGTCCCAGAAAGGAGGGTGGGGGACTTCAGTCCAGGAAGGAGAAGTCTTCACAAAAGTGGTGGGCTTCAAGCCAGCTATGAAAGTCCTAAATTTAACCGATAAAATCATTTCCAAGGATGCTGTAAAGTTGTTTCTATTTTTCAATGTTTTTAAACATTTGCCAGTGCTGTTTACTTAGCAACCACACTTACTTATTCATGAAGGCGGGTTATCTGCTAGGCAAAACTTGATTAGCCTGGCTTAAGCCACATTATTTACATCAATTAGGTCTTCCTTGAAGATATTCCAAAGTCCAAAACGAATCTGATTCCCACCCATGAGGACGCAGGTTCGATCCCTGGCCTCGCTCAATGGGTTAAGGATCTGGCGTTGCCATGAGCTGTGGTGTAGGTCGCAGACGCAGCTCGGATCCCACATGGCTGTGGCTGTGGCGTAGGCCAGTGGCTATAGCTCTGATTTGACCGCTAGCCTGGGAATTTCCATATGCCGCAAGTGCAGCCCTAAAAAAAGAAAAAAAAAGATATTCCAAAGTCCAGATTAGCTGTCAACATAATAGACATGGATTACTATACTTTTCTTGTTCTACCAAAAGCCATTCGGCTCATTAAACAAAACATTTTATAACTTTTTCCACTTCATGATTTTATACTTCATCTGGTCCTGGCCAAAGTAACTAAGGAATGTTTGGGATAGATTTACAGACTGCCCATCCCAAGAAGTGCAGGTCACATTTTCAGATCGTAAAAATCTTTGGTTTCTCAAACTCTTACTCAATTTTCTCACATTTTTACTCAATCAATGTTCACGCGACATGTGTCTAAAGTAAAGCAAAGTAATACTGTTGGGTGGAAGATATTTATGAGTGTCTGCAACAAATCGATCATTGAATAAGTATGACCCCGAGTGCCTGCTCTGCACCAAGCATTCTGGTAGCATCAAAGCTTTAAAAGACAAGGTCCCTATCACCCCTTTGGGACTCTGCAAGTCGCTATAGGGGAAAACCCCCCTTGAAAAGGATCACTGCAAAACACTGCAGAATCGCAAGACCAGAGGCATCCTAAAGTTTGTTTTTTCCCCGTCAGCGATCCCCCAAAATCAGGCATGCCAACCATCATGCTACAAAGATCCAATTACTTGCTTTTAAAATCCTCATGAAAACAGTGGGCTCCACAAACCCTCTTGATGAGGATATTCTGGTTTTTATACATTTTTGCAGGAGAGACGAAGGGCAGGCCAGGGGTTGTGTGGGGGTGGATTTAGAAACAGGAAGCATGTGTGGGAGAGAGAGACAGAAAGGCAGCCTGAGTAACAGAAACCATTTAGGGTAAAGGGAACATAGGACATTCCTCCATTTATGATGTAATTTGGAGAATTACGTATGCTGCCTTCCTCTCATCAAGAAGGATTTTCGGAGTGGTGACAGCTCTGAATTGAGGAATCCCTTGCTCAAGGGATCAGCATGTGCTCTGGGAGTCACAAAGGAAAAGTCAGACAAGCGATTCCTTAAGCCGAGAGCAGTTTGTCTCTCTTCCTGCTTTTATGGAATGAGCCTTGCTTCCTCCCCTCTGGAGGTTTTCTAAGAACAGGAATTGAGCCTGGCGTTTCAGAGGCTCCAGGCTGCCCTGAGTTAACTGCATGATGTGGAAGAGAACAAATCTGAATGCAGATGCCAGACAGAACATGTTCTTTGCTGCCTAAAATCGCATCCCTTCTCAAGCAGACTCCTGAGCTGCTGGGAAACCTTCTGGTGAGGGAGTCAGTTTTTGGGTCCATGAAGCTTGCTCAATGGATTCAGCATGCTCTCCCGGGACAATTCAGGACCACAAGGAAACATCTGCCTATTCTCCCAACAGTCACTTACACTATTTTTACCAGATGTTCTGAATCAGATCCAGTAACAAATAGAGGCTCCAATTCTCTCTAACGCAAAGGCCATTAATCAAACTCCCACAAATGTCACATCTTGCCAAAAGCTGTATTTTGACCATTGGGAGAGTGTGTCATGTCTCATCTCGTCAAGGAATACCAACATATTTAAGTAACTAAAATTAGTATAGGCTGTTTTCATTAATGTACTTGGAAGTTGCATAAAGAAGAAGAAAAGGAGAAGATTCTTTGCACAAATCCAAAGGGGACTCCATTTTGTGTCTTCAAGCTTGGTGAAAAATGCAATGTTTGACGGTACCAGCTGCTGGAGGGGATGGGAGAAAAGGTACTTTACAGCCAGTTGGGAGGAAAATAGACCAGCACCATCTGTCTGGAGCAGTCTGGCATCCTCCAGGAAAAGAGAAAATGCACATGTACTTGGACGCAGAGGCTCCATCACCAGGAACTCAATCTATAGACTGATCTACAAATATTCAAGATACTTCTACAAAGAAATTCACTGCAACATTTTTAAAAAGCAAGGGGAAAAAAGAAATAAAGGATGGCATTCTCACATGATAGGAAAAAAAGAGGTAGATGAATAGATGAACACATGCTGAGGTGAAAAAAGATCTCTTGATAAAAAAAGCAAGATGCAGAGTAGTGTTCATACACAGATTACTTTGACTTATAGGAAATGTCCGGGAGTTCCCGTTGTGGCGCAGTGGTTAACGAATCTGACTGGGAACCATGAGGTTGCGGGTTCGATCCCTGGCCTTGCTCAGGGGGTTAAGGATCCGGCGTTGCCGTGAACTGTGGTGTAGGTTGCAGATGTGGCTTGGATCCCATGTTGCTGTGGCTCTGGCATAGGCCGGCAGCTGTAGCTTCAATTAGACCCTAGCCTGGGAAACTCCATGTGCTGCGGGAACGGCCCAAAAAATGGCAAAAAGACCAAAAAAAAAGAAAAGAAAAGAAAAGAAAAATGTCCATAGAACTAAGTAGGAAATCATGGACCATTTTTATTTTATTTTATTTTATTTTATTTTTTTAAATAAAACCTAACATGTTATTTAAAAAGAAATGAGAGGAAAAAAGGTGCTATTTTTAACAGGTATTCTGAGCACTATTATTTTTCTTTTCTTTTAATTATCACTATTATTATTTTTGTCTTCTGCGGGCTGCACCCTTGGCATATGGAAGTTTCTAGGCTAGGGGTCTAATTGGAGCTGTTGCCGCCGGCCTATGCCATGGTCACAGCAATGTCAGTTCTGAGCCACATCTGCAACTTACACCATAGCTCGCAGCAATGCCAGATCCTTAACCCACTGAGAGAGGCCAGGGATCGAACCTGTGTCCTGATAGATTCTAATTGGGTTCATTACTGCTGAGCCACAGTGGGAACTCCCATAAACGCTATCATTAATTTCTAGAGAGATACTAGAAATTGTTAACAGTGGCACTTCAAGGGAGTGCAGCTCAGGGAAAAAAGGCAGGACACCTTCCTGAACCATTTGAATGTTTTAAAAAACCATGGGCGTACATTGTTCCCATAATTTAAAACATATTGAAAAGTAAAATACAAAACAAGTAACACAGATAAAAACCAAGAAACATAAACAGACTGGAGAAGGCTTCAAAGCTAACCTGGGGAATGATTAAATCTTTGCAAACCTGCACAGCACAGGTAAAAATGACTGTCAGGCATCAAAGCAAAGGTGAATGCACTCTGCCTGTCTTCTTAAGAGTCGTTCAATGTCTCCCTTGTCACAGAGGTCACTGAGTGTGAGAGTGTCAGCGCAGCTCCACTCACCTATTGTTTAAGGCTCCCCCAAGGTCACAGTCACAAGGTCGACATCCATCCAGATCGTTGCTTAAGCCCCAGTGCTCTGGCTGCAGAACAAAAGATTCAACATCTAAAGGGGGGGTTCCTGAATTACACAATAGATTCAGCAAGAAGCAAGTTATGGCGTGTTTGGGATGTTCCAGCAAACGTTCACTGGCATCATGTAAGCAGAAAGCCCACAAAAGGCTTGAGTATGAGTATTCCGGAATCAGGAACCCAAGCTGTGGGTCACTGTGGGCAGAGAAGGCTGCACATAACCACATGGTAACCCCAGCTCGGAGCGGTTTCTTTGCCCTGCGAGTAGCCCTCGTGCAAGAATTAACATGAGTGAGTAGCAAGCACGTCAACTTTCTTCATTTAGAATGATTCTGGTAGGGAGAGTTTTGGCAAACATTTGGCAGGGCTTGACCTTTTCCCCAAGTTCAGTCCCTGTCATCAACACCACAAAAGCTCCCTAAGGATCTGGTCACGCGGAAACACAGCGCAAAGCAAGGATGATTCTCACAACTGAAAGCTGACGAGATCACTGAGGCCCAGAGCACTGGAAATGGGCTTTTTTTTTTTTTCTTTTTAGGGCTGCACCTGCAGCGTATGGAAGGTTCCAGGCTAGGGGTTGAATCAGAGCTGCAGCTGCTGGCCTACACCATAGCCACAGCAACACTGGATCTGAGCTGCCTCTGCCACCTACACCACAGCTCGTGGCAATGCTGGATCCTTAACCCCCTAAGCAAGGCCAGGGATTGAACCTGCATCCTCATGGATACTCGTCAGGTTTTTACAGGTTCTGAGGCTCAGGTTCTGAGCCACAACGGACATTCCAGACATTTTTAAAAATGGGCCAAAACCAACAAAGGAGAGAAGGTCTTTCTGGCTCCCAACAAATTCCCTAAACGTATTTCCTGACAAGCAGATAAAAACTGGGTTCATTGATTTAAATCCAGACGTACAGAAATGTCCTTGAAGAGTCTATCAGGATATACATAAAGGTACACAGTTACTGGTAGTAAACATAACTTGGGGTCAGTGGACCCCCCCCACTCCCAAATTATAAAGGCAATCACAAGAATGTTATCAAAGACATAAAATAATTTTTAAAAATTACTCTCACAACTACTCCGCCTAGAATCACTATAGTGAATTTTTTGGTGTATTTCCTTTCAGATTTTGGTTTTCTCGATGAATTTTTTTCTCTCCATAATCAAGATACTACTCACATCCTGTGTGTGTGTGTGTGTTTTCCACACCAGCATAAGCATTTCCTCATATTATTGTCATTTTCAATGGCAACCAAATATCCTATGTAGAGAAGCCCCTACATTTACTGAACATATTTCCCCATTGTTGCTTCCGAGGTTTTTTTTTGCTATGATTATTAAAAAATACAGTGAGTCTTCTGATGACTATGACTCTGTCTAGTCTTCTCATTATTTCATCAGGATAAATTCTCAGAAGTGGGATTACTGGGTCAAAGGGTATACACACTTCCACAGGCTAAGGAAACCCGTCTCCAATACTTTTTTTTGCAAGGTATGAAGCCATCTGCATTTCCACCAGCAGCACACGAGTACCAGCCCTCAATTCTGTCCTCACTTAATAGATAACAGTCCCATTTTAAAAAACTTGTGTTGGCTTTGTCTATAAAGACGGTACTGCACTGTAGTTTTATTTTGTAATTCTAACAGCGATGATGTGTATCTTGCCACCATAATTCATGAGTAATGCCTCTTTTGTGAAATGTCTACTCGTGGTTTTAAATATTTACCTAAAAGGTTGATGCCAGAACCTACAACAGTGGAAATCATTCTCTATGAAAACGTCATTCCCCGAGCACTCACCCCCCGTCATTTGGATTTACCTACCAGACACTGGTCACAATGCTGTCCTGTCACCAGACGCTTACAGTAGCAGTAACCGGTCTCAGAATCACAAGGATTCCCACCCGGGATTGTTCCCAGAGGATTGCAAGCGCAAGCTTCATTGAAGATAAAATGAAGTAAAGAAACAAACCAAGTGAGTCCGGCTGGATTAAGAATTGCAAAGTAAAACAGAAATTATGTGCACAGGAAAACTCCCCAACTACATATATATATTTTTTCCTTTTACAGCCACACTTGAGGCACATGCAAGTTCCCAGGCTAGGGGTCAAATCAGAGCTGCAGCAGCCGGCCTATGTCACATCAGCAATGCCAGATCCGAGCCGCGTCTGTAACCTACTTTGTGGCGATGCCCGATCCTCAACCCACTGAGTGAGGCTGGGGATGGAACCCACATCCTCATGGATACTAATTGGGTTCTTAACCCACTGAGCCGCTGCGGAAACTCTACCCCCAACTTTTTAACACACGTACTTACATTTACAGCCAAATGGATCTTCAGCGGTTAAACCATAGAAGCCTTCTTTGCAGATGTCACAATGTTCCCCTTCCACGTGTAATTTACATCGACACTGGCCAGCAATGAGACCGGCAGAAAAGTCCGTGTAACCGTCACAGATGCCCCCATTCTGAGAGCCAGCGGGGTCACAGGTACATGCTAAGAATGAGAAGCACACAGGTCACCCAATGTGTGTGTGTGTGTGTGTGTGTGTGTGTGTGTGTGTGTGTAAGGGTCCCTTCATTCTTCCAAATGTCACATCAATAGACTGAAAAAAGGCTGGAGCCCCGAGTCAATTCCACCCCCAGCCTCCCATCAAGCAGCTACAATAAGGTTGGGTCTGAGCCCTGAGAGAAAGAGGGTGCCTCGTCGATGATTCAGGCAGAAAGGTGACCTCCACGGGGGTGCCCCCTGGTGACCGTGCCCCCACGTACGTTCACAGAGGTTAGGATCCCGAACGTCCCTCTCTGGGTGCTGGTAGTAGAACGGTTTGCAGCGCTCACAGTTGCGCCCCATGGTGTTGTGCTGACAGTCGTCACACACCCCTCCGCTGACATTGCCGGTGGCCAAGTAAACCGCCATGTCGAAGTGGCACGAGCTGGAATGTTCGTTGCAGTTGCACTCTGCGGGAAGTGACCAGCATCAAGAAAAGGCCTCTTTAACCTACTTACGGATGGTGGATGAGGTTGCCAGGAAAGAAGCGCATCTCGGAAACCCGGGATGAAGGTCAGGCAAAGTGGCAGTTAACAAGAAGGCGCGGGCGGTGACAACGACCACCTCTGCTTATGACATCACTTTAGACCCTACGTCACCCTGGCAACCTTCCAAGTGGGACCTTTATGAAATCACCTCCGTCGCCTGCCCTCTTTGCAAGAGACTGGGCTGTAAAAAGCTGAAAACCTTGGGCGGGAGCCCCCTTGGGCGCTTACACACAGGATGGCTGCCCTGCGTTTGGGTCATGCCTGGGGGGGTGGGGAATGGGTCACTGCACAGCATCTTCTGGGCAAGGTGTTCCTGGGGACGCCGGTCTGGGCTACCGGCTGTGAGAACGGGGTCTGCAGGCTGGAATCCTCCCGTCCCCATTCCCACCACCACACAGGCCAGGCTCAGCTGAGCAGATCTTACCAACCATTGAGCCAGCCTTCTTGGGTCTGTCCCTCCTCCAGTCTATTCAGCAGAATCCTCTTTTTGCAACCCAGCTTTCGCCACCTCCTGCTCATGCTCCACCAGCCACATCGTCTCCCAATGAAGCTTAACTCAGCTGGGCCCTCACGGGGTTCACACCAGACTTATCTGTCTGCCCACTGCCCCCACAGTGCCCTGTACAGGGGACTGTATCCTCTCCTCGCTGCCTAGCAAAGGACTGCCCTGGATACGGTGGTTGAATTACATCCTGGAATCGCTTCCCAGCACAGACGCTGCAGTGTCTCAAGAATGTCCTTGGAGCCTTGTGGTTTATGCTTTTCTTATCTAAACTCCCTCCCATCCCTGTTTCTTCTCTTTACCTAAACCATCCTAACTATTCGTTAAGGGCCAGCTGGCTGTCCTTACAAACAAAACCTTGGCCACTGCAGCCCTCCCTGATTTCTGAGTCCATAGAATAATCCTCACTGGGGACAGAGGCAGGCACACCTCGAACGGATGACAACCTGCCAGAATCACTGTGTGGGGTAGGGAGGGTGATGATATTTCAAACGATCTCTCTGCCCAGAGAATAGCACTGGGAGGGAGGAAGGACGGACAGAAGGGTACCGCAGCAGCAGCTGGGCTGGCACAGAAACAAGGATGAGAAGTACGCTATCTCTCTCAGCCCTTACTCATGTACCACGCTAGCATTTTCATTCATTTTTCTCTCCTGGTCATCTTGTCTCAAAAATGTCAGCTATGGAGTTCCCCTTGCGGCTCAGCGGTAACAAACCCAACCAGAATCCATCCAGAATCCATGAGGATGCAGGTTTGATCCCTGGCCTCGCTCAGTGGGTTCACAATACGGCGTTGCTGTGAGCTGGGGTGTAAGTTGCAGAAGCAATTTGGTCTGGCATTGCTGTGGCTGTGGCGTAGGCCAGCAGCTGAGCAGCTCCGATTCAACCCCTAGCCTGGAAACTTCCAAAGGCTGCAAGTGCGGCCCTGAAAAGACAAAACAAACAAACAAACAAACAAACATGTCAGGTATAATGTCAGGGGTGGCCTCTCCATCTTCTACTGAATCTGCCAAGTCCATAGGTGCCGCTCCATAAAGACTAGCTGATTAATTCAGTTGAGGAGTATTAGGAGGTTAGGAAAAGGAGAGTCACTTTCCCTCTTTTTTAAAAGTATTGGATTATAGAACCTCTACTTGGAAAATGGATACTGGAGTCTGAATTGATTCAAAACACCCCTTTAGGGAAGTTCCCATCGTGGCACAGCAGAAATGAATCCAACTAGGAACCATGAGATTGCGGGTTCAATCCCTGGCCTTGCTCAGGGGGTTAAGGATCCAGCGTTGCCATGAGCTGTGGTGTAGGTTGCAGACACGGCTCAGATCTGGCGTTGCTGTGGCTCTGGCATAGGCCAGCAGCTACAACTCCTATTAGACCCCTGGCCTGGGAACCTCCATATGCCACAAGTGCAGCCCCCAAAAGACAAAACAAACAAACAAAAAACAAAGCATCTCTTTGGTTGAGACTTACTTTTACATGCGTTGCTGTTTCGACCTTCAGCAGGCCTCCAAGGTAAATCATGGTAGAAATCCATGCAGAGTTCACAGTTTAAGCCCTTGGTATTATGCCTGCACATGCAGTGGCCATGAACCTTGAAAGTTATAAAAACAGGAAAGAGAAAAGTAAGAGATATATTAGTGGCCAGACTTTCCCCATCATCAATGGAAAACACAAACCCCAAAACACAAACCCCTTTTCATACTAATCCTAATCTCTAGCTCGCCACAATGAGGGGTTGTTTTTCCTTGTCCCTTCCCCCCATGAGTCCTGTCTTGTTGATGGCTTTTAACTCTCATCTCTGGGAAGAGTTCCTATTATCTAATGGATACTCAGTAAATATTTAATAGAGTTCCCGTCATGGCACAGCAGAAATGAAACCGACTAGGACCCATGAGGCTGAGGGTTCGATTCCTGGCCTCGCTCAGTGGGTTATGGATCCAGCGTTGCCATGAGCTGTGGTGTAGGTCGAAGATGGCTGCTGGGATCTGGAGTTGCTGTGGCTGTGGGTGTAGCTCCGTTTCGACCCCTAGCCTGGGAACCTCCATATGCCGCGAGTGCAGCCCTAAAAGAGCAAAAAAAAAAAAAAAAAATTTAATGAAAGTATCAATCAAAGAAACAGAACAAAATTAGTCACTCAAGAATTTTTTTTTTTTTTAAAAACTAGTTACTTCAGAGCTAAAAAAAAATCTATTCTGATAGAAATTAACAAGGGTCATAATGGAGAACTAAATGTGTGTACACCACCCGGGAATCAACTCACATTATCGCAACTTTTACCAGCACACTGTATCAAAGAAAGGTTTCTGTCTGCATGCTTTGTTTGGTTTTTGACCTCAGGCTCAGCACTTAACAATTTTTTTTTTTTCAACCAAAAATGAGATTTTAAAAATTAATCACGTACTTTTTTTTTTTTTTTTAAAGAAATAGAAAGTCTCAGAAAAAGATACAGATTATCTTGCTTTATGAAGGACCTATGAGGGGCTCTTTCACATTGTGTGCCCGTCACACGGAAGCCCCTGAGGCACATAAATGATACATCAATCCTTCCCGCAAATATGCATGTACATGGGTCACCTCGACTGGAGTTTCTACAGACTGGAATTCAGAAACAGGACAGACAGGTCCACCCTGGACCCACCTCGACCGGAGTACAGCTGGCAGGAGACTAAAATCCTCTCATGAGACGGTCGTTTCACACAGACTGAAAAACAGTCCTGAAGCCTACCCCGCACGACTCTGTTGTGTCTGAATCAACAGTACAGACGCGCGGTAGTGACATGACTACCTGAGGTTGGCTACACACAGGATTTGTCCCACTGCAAAGTAAGTAACATCTCACCACACTCTCGGAAAGATGGGGCAAAAAGATTAGAAGTACGTATTTTCCCTCCAGCCTCTGTTAAAAACTCAACCGTGTCTGTGCCATACATGTTCTAACTGGAGTAAAGGGAAGACAGAACTTTTTTTTTTTTTTTTTTTTTTTTTTTGTCTTTTTGCTATTTCTTCAGCTACTCCCGCGGCATATGGAGGTTCCCAGGCTAGGGGTCGAATCAGAGCTGCAGCCACCGGCCCACGCCAGAGCCACAGCAACTCGGGATCCGAGCCTCGTCTTCAACCTACACCACAGCTCATGGCAACGCCGGATCCTTAACCCACCGAGCAAGGGCAGGGATCGAACCCACAACCTCATGGTTCCTAGTCAGATGCGTTAACCACTGCACCACAACGGGAACTCCAGGCAGAAGTTTTAAACAGTGGAATACACTCGGTCCCACAACTTCGCCTTCTTAGATGAGGCAAACAGCAGCTAAGCAAGGCCGATCTTTGATAAAAGAGGAGGCCCCAGTGCAGAGTAAGGAGATGGACATTTGAATACTCATCTGCCATGTACCCACTTAGGGGCCCTCTGGCAAATTACTTAAACTCGGGTCTCCCCTAATAACAATTACCAGCTCACGAAGACACTGGTAAAGTAGCCTCACTTTAACCATGTGGCGAATCACCTAAAATTCCATAATTTGAAAACACAGCATAAAAGTGGGAAAAGAATGAAGTTAGAAGATATCAAAACAAAGTCCAGGAGTTCCCGTCGTGGTGCAGGGGAAACAAATCCGACTAGCAACCATGAGGTTGCAGGTTTGATCTCTGGCCTCGCTCAGTGGGTTAAGGATCCAGTTGTTGCTGTGAGCTGTGGTGTAGGTCGCAGACTCTGCTCAGATCCTGCGTTGCTGTGGCTGTGGTATAGGCTGGCGGCTATACCTCCGATTCAATCCCTAGCCTGGGAACCTCCATGTGCCGCAGGTGCAGCCCTAAAAGGCAAACAACAACAACAGCAAAAACCAAAGTCCATTTGATTCTTAAATGATATCCAGTGATTCCAGGCTCAGATATCTAGTTTCTCTGGGCTGGGAGCAATGTATGCTTTCTAGCGTGAAGGCTGGAATGCTTGTGGGTTTTAATTTTCCCTCAAGTAAAGGAAAACGTGATTGTTATTCAGAAAACTTTTTAATCATTGTTGATTAAAATATCCACTAGCAGAAGCCTGCAGCCACGATTTCCCAATATTAATTCAGTGTCTGTGAAACGTGTAGTCTTTACAGCTCCCAGTTCAAGAAAGTCAGTGAATAGCAAACAAAAAAATCAACCACCAGAATGATACAAGGGGCCAAATGGAAGTCTGAAAAAATAAAACCCCAAACAAAAAGGCTTAAGGAAATACTAGCTTCGGTCTGCTTTTTATTTTATTTTATTTTTTGGCTGCATCCATACATAGCATATAGAAGTTCCTAGGGCCAGGGATCAAATCCAAACTGCAGTAATGCTGGATTCTTAACCTTCTGCATCACAGCGGGAACTCCTCAGTCTACTTTTCAGAATCACCTGTACAAAGGAGAAAGCGCCCCGGAGCATGCACTTACCATTCCCTCTACTTCTTCGTTGAATCCATCCACAGGGGCACACTCACTGGCATGGCCATAGCAGAAGCAGTTTCCTCGAACCACCATATCGTAAACCGCATAATAGTATTTTTCTCTGATTTCCATTCTGGAATCCAAAAGGTTATCTCCCAAAGTATGTAGTTTCACAAACTTGATTCTCAAATTGGTGATTTTTAAGAGATCTACAGAGGTCATCAAGAAGATGAAAAGTTTGATCAAAGAAGCAGGAATTCTTTTCCAATGAGACAACAACTCTTCTCTTTCGAGAAAGGCATGGTGAATAAAAATGGCTTAAGTCAAGCTTACCCCCCCTTTGCATGACCTACATGCACGTCATAGTAAAATTTAACCTAATGGGACAGTCTCTGGAAGAAAGTTCAGTTTCATGAGAAGGCCTTTTCTGTGCTGGATCTGTTGGCAGACTGATGTTTCAGGAGGAAGGGCAAAAGCAGAGAAATTTGAGTACAGCTGCGTGATGGCCAGAACCCGTGGGCACATAATAATCTAGACTATTGCCATACCATCTGGTTTCCACAGCAATTAGTATCAGTCCCCAAGTCATAAAATTTCTTTCATGGAGTTCCTGTCGTGGCTCAGCGGTTAACGAATCCGACTAGGAACCATGAGGTTGCGGGTTCGATCCCTGGCCTCGCTCAGGGGGTTAAGGATCCAGCATTGACGTGAGCTGTGGTGTGGGTTGCAGACGTGGCTAGGATCCTGTGTTGCTGTGGCTCTGGTGTAGGCCAACAGCTCTAGTTCTGATTAGAGACCTAACCTGGGAACCTCCATATGCTGCAGGAGTGGCCCTAGAAAAGGCAAAAAGACAGGACAAAAAAAAAAAAAAAAAAAAAAGAAAATGAAAATTCCTTCCAGGTGGGAAAGAATATATCAAAGCACTCCAATTCTCATTATTATTAAAGATAGAAATATTTTTGTATTTATTTTTAATTTTTTTTTCCTTTTTAGGGCCACACCCATGGCATATGGAAGTTCCCAGGCTAAGGGGTCTAATCAGAGTTGCAGCTGATGGCCTACACCACAGCAACACCAGATCCAAGCTGTGTCTGCAACCTACACCACTGCTTGTGGCAATGCCAGATCCTTAATCCACCGAGCAAGACCAGGAATCAAACCTGCATCCTCATGGATATTAGTCAGATTCATTTCCACTGAGCCATGATGAGAACTCCTGTGCTTATTTTTGGAGAGGAAAATACTATCTGAAATTTCCCACCGTTTAGATAAAATCCAAGTTACTAAAATAGATTTAGCACTCCAGAATAACCACAACCCACAGACTGAATATCTCAACCAAGTTTTGAAGCACCATTACAATCGAAACTTTTTTGGTCCTAGTTTTACAACACAATCTACCAATATAATTGCTAGTAACATATAGTGGCATAAGGATAAAGGAGCTTAGTATTGGGATGTTGGGGCAAATTAATTTTTTTCCTAAATAGAAGTTACTTATAGAGCAATGTCTCTCTCTCTCTCTCTCTTTTTTTTTTTTTTTTTTTTGCTTTATAGGGTCGCACCTGCAGCACATGGAGGTTCCCAGGTTAGGGGTCTAATCGGAGCTGTTGCCGCCAGCCTAGGCCACAGCCACAGCAACACCAGATCCGAGCCACGTCTGGGACCTACACCACAGCTTACTGCAACACTGGATCCTTAACCCCCTGAGCAAGGCCAGGGATCGAACCTGAAACCTCATGGTTCCTAGTTGGATTCGTTTCCACTGCACCACAACAGGAACTCCTTTTTAGCTATTTTTTTTTCCCCCAGACCGATGTCTCTTATTTTCTTTTCATCCTTTTCTTGGGTCTATAGGTCTATGGTTATTATGGAGTGGGGCTGTCAATATATTCTCTAATTACTTGATAAACCTAGAATCATTCAACCTTCTTCACCAGTATTTTCTAGAATTACTACATTGCTCTTGCTGAAGTGAACCCCCAAAACTGATTAGTCCACCCCGCCTCCCTTTAGTTCTGTGGCCTAAAACTGCTCCTAAGCTTTACTTTCATCTCTGCTGATGGAGTCTTATAAACTATAACACAGGACAATGGGGGCATTGGTCCAAATGCACTGGATACTTTCAAAGCCCAGATACAGTTTTAAGCATTTATATGCATAGCTTACAATGGACACTATAGAAATAGCCGTAGGTTGAAAGAGAAAGTCCATGAGTCCATGCATTAAACTTAGGCTCTTTGTAAAAGCGAAAACTAAACAGAGACACTGTGGTACGACTTAGCTGAATGGAATTTATGAATGCCAACATTTCCTCCTGCACAAACGCTGCTGCATAGAATGAGCACAAGCGCCTATTGACAAGAGGCCAAACAACAAACTTGAAGAGCAGCTGGAGTATTTAGAAACCCTTGAGCTGATCTCTGTGGAAGCCCTCAGAAGAGCAAATATGCTCCCTCCTCATTCCCCTGCCATATTTAACATCTAAGCCTCGTATTGACTGTGGTTCCAAGAGGCACAATCACTTTTGAAGTGAGTCCCAGAGGCCTTAACAATAAGGACAGCTAAAGAGATATTGTTCCCTTGATTATAAAAGTACATCCAAAGCATGAGCAGTTAACAGTGGGTGCCTCCTTAGGATAGAAATCGATTTTCTGCTATCATTTAACAGCCAAAGACAAGAGAATGAAAATGGCAGCAACATTCTCCAAGTCCCGAAAATTTCACCTCAAATTTCACCATGAGTCCTTTGGGGGACCCAGGAGGTGTTGGTCACAGAATCTAAGTGGACACTTCTCGCAACTGGATTTTGAGAGCCAGGAGGGCAAGCCTCACAGAGCTCACTCTGAAATGGCACAGGCCTGAATGAAAGGGTAAATGACAAGCCAGAGACAGTCTGGCCATGTGTAAAATGAATTTAAGTGGGGAAACAGCACTTTTCGGGTGATATTACTTTATACATACATATACTATACATATATGTATACATACAATATACTCATATGATACAGAGTGATAAGATACTATGACCAGCCTAATTGCTTGAGGACTTATGACACGAGTCTTTCACTCTTATCCAAACATGTTCCCCATCAGTGAGGACTTTGATTACTGTCCATTTCAAGAGCTTCTGGTGCAATGTGGCAGAGAAAGAAGGAAACCAAGAGGGTAGAGGTAGTACTGAATATTTAGGGCTGTAGTTGCGGCATATGGAGGTTCCCAGGCTAGGGGTCTAATCGGAGCTGTAGCTACTGGCCTACGCCACAGCCACAGCAACTCGGGATCCGAGCTGCATCTGCGACCTACATCACAGCTCATAGCAATGCCAGATCCTTAACTCACTGAGAGAGCCCAGGGTTAGAATCCGCAACCTCATGGTTCCTAGTCGGATTCATTTCCCCTCTGCCATGACAGGAACTCCAGTACTGAATATTTAGATTCTGGGTAAGCATTCTTCCATGACTGCTGTTTTCCAACAAAGTTTCATTTGAAAACAAGCTTACTCTGTATCCTTGGACTGTAAGGGTCTTCTATTCTGAAAGCAGGATCTAAAGCACGAAATATCACCTACAAATAGACAGCAGAGTAATGGGTATGTTTGCAACGATCAAACACTAGATTTTTCAGTAGATAGAATGGCAAACAAAATGGGCCAACAAACCTCTCCTTCCGTCGAGGGTTCAATGTCAGAATATCGGGAATCACAAATGATATCATCGACTTTCTTCATGGGGCCAGTGGGAATGCCGGGAAATGAGCTCTCACAGTCATAGGCAAAGTATCTGTACACACCCCAGGTTCTTCCAAAGTCGGACGATCGTTCTATCAGCATAGCGGCTGGACGGAATGTCTAAAGGCAGGGCAGAAGAGACGCATTAGATGTTTTTTTATTGATAATCTGCATTTGAAAAAAAGTCTCCAAGGAAAATATCCCTCAACAGTGAGACCCAAACCCTGACTGCATGCGGCTGGTATTTCAGACTGGGGCCAGATTTCAAATACCTCAAGCTGTTGTGTGGAGCCTCTTTTGCAGGGAAAGTGGCTTGCCTCTAAATTTTGCACTTTCTTCCACCCTACCAGAGACGACTTAAGCTGTTTCTCTTTAGAAGCTGATTATAAACAGGCCTTGAGAGTGGGCATGTTTAGCCACCATGCCCATAATGTGATTCCTTGGTTTGAGTGCTCTTGCTTTCATTTGTTCATTTAATCATTCAGCAGATGTGTAATGTCTGTGACGCAGTACCTGACAGGGGTCTGAGTGCTGGACCTTGTCCAATGAGGTACAGGCATGGGTGGAAATCATTTATAATACAATTTGTCAGACCCCATAGTAAAATCATATGCGGTGGGCTATGGGAAAACAAGACGAAGGAAATACTAACTCAAGAAGCTGGAGAACCCTGTAGTCCTCCCAAGGACTGCAGAGAGGGACTCAGATGAACACTTGAATGTGAACCTTCACCGCAGCATCATTCAAAATCGCCAAAAAGTAAAATCACTCAAGCACCCATCAATGGATGACTGGATAAACAAATGGTGGTTGGATACACGCCACAGACTATTATCAGGCAATAAAAAGAAATGGAATTCTGGTATTTCCTACAACATACATGAATCCTGAAAACATGAGTCTAAGTCAAACAAGTCAGACACAAAAGAATAATAAATGATTCCATGTATATGAAATGTCTCAAAGAGGCAAGTACGCAGCGACAGAAAGCAGATCAGGGGTTACTGGGGCTGGGGGAGGGGGTGATGGGGAACTATTGCTTAATGGGTACAGAGTTTGTATTTGGGGTGACAACCAAGTTCTGGAAGATTGTGGTGATGGTTGCATAACATTGTGAATAAACCAACTGTCACTGGAACTGCACACGTAAAAAATGGCTTAAAAGGCAGATTTTATGTTAGATATATTTTAGCATGCACGTGAGCATGAATGCGTGCATACACACACATACAGAGCTACAGAATGCTTATTTATTTATTTTTTATCTTTTTAGGGCCGCATCCGAAGCATATGGAAGTTCCCAGGCTAGGGGTCCATTGGAGCTATAGCCACCAGCCTACACCACAGCCACAGCCACACGGGATCTGAGCCTCATCCATGATTTTCACCACAGCTCATGGCAATGCCAGATCCTTAACCCACTGAGGGAGACCAGGGATCGAACCACATCCTCATGGACACTAGTTGGGTTGGTGAACTGCTGAGCCACAATGGGAATTCCAGAGCTACGGAATACTTTAAAGCAAAGATAGCATCAAACTAAATGGTGAAAGGGTAACTAGGTGTTTTCCAGGCAGTGGGTGAAAGTGGTTGCAGGTGGCAAAAGGGGTTGGTTGGGGCAGGGTAGAAAGGAATTTGTCGCCTTGCTAAGGGGTTTACTTTATCTTTTTTTGGCAGCTGGGTTGTCACTTTATCTTTATGCAATGAAAGGGAACATTTAAGTGAACAGAATGCAATGATCAGGTTGCACTTGAGCAAAATAACTCTATCAGGGTTATTGGACACGGACAGAACAAGAAACAAGGGAACCAAGTGACAGGAGAAAGATGAAGGTCTTAACTCAAGCATTACAGTGGGGATAGCGAGAGAGGGATGGAACTGACCACTCTGAAAGTGAAAGTAAAGTATATTGAATTACTCTTGGTGATCAATTAGATTCCAGTAGAAAGGGAAGGAGAGGAAAGAAACAGGAACCTTAGGGCTTGGGTAGCTGGGGCAGGGTGCTGCTACTAACGGACACAGAAGAGAAGCAAAGGCAATGGATTTCGTCTAGTTACAGGTAAGTTCCCCACATGGAGACATCCACTGGATAGCTGGCAACAGTGGTCTGGACACAGCTTCGAAAATGGAGCTTGCACTATGGATTTGGGAATCGCTACAAACATACAATGTGGAAACCTCCAAATATGCACTTTTCCCCCAAAAAAGAAAAGGGCAAGATAAAAGAAAGCCAAAGTTGGTGCTCTGGGAAACTGCATCAATAAAAGGCTAGACGAAGACAAAAGAGCAATGTTGGGAACTGCAACCACGTTATTTCATTTAACCTTCTGTTACGGGCTGAACGGTGTCCTCCCCAAATACTTAAAAAAATTTTTTTTTAATTCTACGGCTCTACCTGTGGCATATGGAAGTTCCCAGGCCAGGGAATGAATCCAAGCCACAGATGTGACCTTTGCTGCAACCTCGGGAATGCTGGATCCTTCCTTAACCCATTGCCCCAGGCTGAGGATGGAACTTGCATTTCTGGGGTGATCCAAGCTGCTGCAGTTGGATTCTTTTCTTTCTTTTCTTTTTTTTTTTTTTTTGTCTTTTTGTCTTTTCTGGGGCCGCTCCCGTGGCATATGGAGATTCCCAGGCTAGGGGTCTAATCGGAGCTGTGACCGCCGGCCTTTGCCAGAGCCACAGCAACACCAGATCTGAGCCATGTCTGTGACCTACACCACAGCTCATGGCAACGCCGGATTCTTAACCCACTGAGCAAGGCCAGGGATCGAACCCACAACCTCATGGTTCCTAGTTGGATTTGCTTCTGCTGCACCACAACAGGAACTCTCTGCACTGGATTCTTAACCCACTGTACCAAGGCAGGAATGCCCCTCCCCAAATTCTGATGTTGAAGACCTAACCCCCAGTAGCGCAGGATCTAACTGTATCTGGAGACAGGGTCTTTAAAGGGTCATTACAGTAGGCCCTAATCCCGTATGACTGGTATCCTTATAAGATAATATCAGGACACAGACAAGTACAGAGGAAGACCAGGCAAAGACACAGGGAGAACACAGTCATCTGCTACCAAGGAGAGAAAGAGGCCCCAGGAGAAACCAACCCTGCCAACACCTTGATCTCAGACTTCATGCTTCCAGAATGCTAAGAAAATACATTCGTCTTGTTTAAGCCACCCACGTCCGTGGTACTTTGTTATGGCAGCTCCTCGGGAAACGAATACATCTTTGCAACCCATTTCTCCAACAGACGAGGAAATTGAGGCTGGGAGACATTAACTAACTTGCCAGCTATTGGCAGAGAGATTTCAAACACAGGCTAAGCCCAAGATCTTTCTGCCTCGCTGGCTAATGGCATCAGAGAAGCCTGAAAAATAGATGGCAGAGTGGAAGGAGGACAGAGGCAAGAATCCTGGAAATAGACGCAGGATGGAGATTTAGGAGGGTGTGGTAAGCAGGACCACTGGAAATAAGATATGAAGCAGAATGAGCACTAGAAATAGGCAGCACTTCCACAGCAATGAGCAGGTGTATTCTGGGAAGTGCAGTCAGATGGCAGTGGAGGAAGATCAGGAAAGCTAAGGTGACCTAGCAAACAATCTGAACGCAGACACTCACTTCTGAATTCACACCTATGCTGGACTCACACGTATAGAGAACAAGCTAGTGATTGCCAGTGGGGAGCAGGGGCGGGGCTGGGAGGTACCATCTATTGGGTGTAAGACAGGCTCAAGGATGTATTCATGGGGCATACTGCCGATATTTTGTAATAACTCTAAATGGAAAGTAATCTTTAAAAACTGTATAAAAATACATTTTTTTCTTTTTTGTGGCCATACCTGTGGCATACGCCAGTGCCCAGGCTAGGCGTTGAGTCGGAGCTGCAGCTGAGGCCTACGCCACAGCCAATGGCAATGCCAGATCTGAGCCGCATCTGCGACCTACACAGCAGGGAGGCCAGGGATTGAACCTGCATCGTTATGGAGACTACATCAGGTTCTTAACCCACTGAGCCAAAGAGGGAACCCCTAAAAATAATTTGAGATCAAATGTTAAGGGGCCATGGTGGCCAATACAAGTATTTGAACAGGACTGAGAAAATACGTAAAAATAAAACCAATGTTCAACACAAATTTGGGTGATAATGAAATGGTGAAAACTAGTACATGCCCACGTGTCCTTGCACTTTCTTTAATAATCCTGATAGCTTTGCTCATGGATAAAAGGAAACAAGGGTAAGAAAATGGAAGGTCACATTTTGATAGATTCTTTGACTCCTACATTTACTAGTTGCTTAGGTTTGATTTTGTTGCCAATTCAGAAACATAAAATGATACTTTATAAAACCCAAGAGGGTATTAGACTAAGAATTTTAAACTAAGAGGGGAAAAAACCCATTAACAAAATGAACCAGGGCAAACTCACCACAGGACTTGCCTCTTGGGTGGTGACACTTAGATTAGCTAATATCTCTGTGTCGCAAGGGGGCAGAAGGAAAAAGCCCTACAGCCAGTCCTGCCTGGCTGTGCTTCCTTCTCCCTCCCTTCTGGGACCTTCTGAATCCCAAAGAGCCATTGATGAGTTACCCAATTTCCTGTGGAGTCAAGAAGCTGCTAGAAACCGAGACAACATATTATACCTACACGACAGAAGACTTTCCACACTCTCTGCTGAGTCATGAACCTTCTCAGGCCTCACATGGCCGCAGGGCCACCTCTGAACTAATACTAAATAAAAGAACTCCGAGTTTGGAAACATCTGGTGATGTATAAAAACAGACTGTGGATGTGCTAAGTGGACTTTGTGAGTCTAAGAAAACCCAACCCACGCAGGAATCAGCCATCTCCCTGCAAACACACCCCTCTTCCTCATCCTCTTCCTGTTCCCACCACTCTCAGCGGTGTCACCTTCCAATTCCCTAGCTTGTACATCTCAGTGATTTTTTTTTTTGCGGGGGGGAACATATTTTGTCATCTGGGTTGACATTGCAGTACTGAAATTTGTATGTTTTTATTTTCAATTTTATTTATCAACAGACTTTATTTTTAGAGATGTTTTAGGTTTACAGGAATATTAAGCAGAAAATAGAGAGCTCACGACCATTCCACCTCCAGCTTCCCCTGTTATCAATATCTGGCATCAGTGTGCTTAATTTGTTATGATTGATTCCAACAATATTGATTGTAATAATACTAATGTGCTATTATTAACCCCAGTCTACAGTTTACATTAGGGTTTACCCTTTGTGTTGCACGTTCTGTGGCTTTTGACAAGTGCAAAGTGTCACATATCCACAATTACAGTATTATAGAGTTTAACTGCTCTAAACATCTTTCGTGCTTCACCTATTCATTGCTTCCCACTGATTTTTTTTTTTTGCTATTTTTACTTTTTACTTTTATGTGTTTTAAAATTATTTACTTATTTGGAGTATAGCTGACTTACAATACTGTTAGTTTCAGGTGTACAGCACAGTGATTCAGTATATATATATATATTCCTTTGCAGATTCTTTTCCCATAGGTTATTACAGAATATTGACTACAATTTCCTGTGCTATACATGAGTTCCTTGTTATTTGTTTTCTAATTGAAGTATAGCCATCTCAGTAAGCTTTTTTAAATTTTTTAATTTTTTTTTTTCCTTTTTAGGGCCACACCCGTAGCATATGGAGGCTCCCAGGCCAGGGATCTAATTGGAGCTCCAGCTGCCGGCCTACGCCACAGCAATGCCAGATCGAGGCACGTCTGTGACCTACACCACAGCTGACCGCAACACTGGATCTTTAACCCATTGAGGGAGGCTAGGGATCGAATCTGCAACCTCATGGTTCCTAGTCGGATTCGTTTTTGCTGTGCCTCGACGGGATCTCCCTTTTTTTCCCCCCATCTCATTAAGTGTTGATGCATCCCTTTCCTTACCCTGTCTTCTACTGTTGTGCTTTTTTTTCTTTTTTAAATGGGGGCATCCTAATTCTTGAGAGCTTTTTTTCATTAAAAAAATTTTATTATAGTTGATTTACAATTGACTCTGTAGAGCAGAGTGACCCAGGCATAGACACACACACACATACACACATTCTTTTTCTCATATTATCTTCTAACATGTTCTATCATGAGTGATTGGCTATAGTTCCCTGTGCTATACAGCAGGACCTCACTGTGCTTTTCTGCTTCTAATCTTTTTCCAATTCATGGCTGAACCTCTGATTCTAAAGAGTCCAGATGATGCCCTTTGGAAGAGAGGAACTCCTCGTCTCAGGACAGACTCTCTCAGGCAGCAGCGTCAGAAGGTGGCACAGTTGGCAGCAAGGGGAGAGATGTGGTTAGGAAAACCTCTCTGAGTCACACTGCCAGCCAGGACCCTGGGATACAGGAGGTGGCTCCCTCCTACTTGAGCACCAATGGTTGGCTATCACAAAACGTGAAAGCAACAACCCAGGGCTGAGTCTCAACTCTGCCAGGCTGAGGGCATGGCCAGAGATGGGCCAAGAAGTGGTTTAGAGAAAGTCCTCTCAAGTGTCATAGTAACCGCCCCCTCCCCACCCCCTGACACACACACACACACACACACACACACACACACACACACGCAAGCAGCAAGAGCAGGTTCCTTGGAGAGAAGCAAGGGGATGAAGCGCTCAGGCCTGGGACTGGCCACCCAGCATCCCTCCTAGTCACGTTCCCGCTGCCACATCTACTCCTGCCCCTTGGCCTTCCGGGTTTGGGCAGAGGATAGCAGAGAGACGTTCGAGGCTACCCGCCCACTGGGGAAATCTACCCCTGGCACTTTTTCCATACCTGAGAGGGTGTAGATAAGGCCCCCACCTCCAACTGAAAACGATTCAAATGTGATCTTCATCTGAGAAGCAATAAGTAAATCATGGGTTTCGTGTGCGCCAACATGTACTTTAAGCCATGTGAGGCCTGTCATTTCCAGGCAGCTGCTTAGGACGAAACAAAGGGACTTTGTACCGAGACATTCCCTAGTCCTGGAGTCATTTTACATCTCCAAAAGAGAAAGGATGGGAAAACGCCACAGTGAAGGAGGCGTGCACATTTCTTAAGGAACTGTAAGGCTGTTCCCACAAATTGTGCAAAACCTTGAAAACTAAAGATAACACACTTCCTTTTCAGTTTCCAAACTCGGCACTAAAACATCAACACAAGGAAGCAGGGATTTACCCTCCAGATGTTTTATTGTGGTTTTGGGAGCAAGTCAGAGCTGCCTCTCTCCATGGGGAAGTAAAAAGATAGCTAATAAAAAGTCTCCAGTCAAATCATCTTATTTTATTTTTTGTCTTTTGTCTCTTTTCTAGGGCCACACTCATGGCATATGGAGGTTGCCAGGCTAGGGGGTCTATCGGAGCTATAGCCACCAGCCTACGCCAGAGACACAGCAATGCCAGATCCGAGCCGTGTCTGCGACCTACACCACAGCTCACGGCAATGGCGGATCCTTAACCCACTGAGTGAGGCCAAGGATCGAACCTGCAATGAATTCCTAGTCAGATTTGTTAACCACTGAGCCATGATGGGAACTCCGAGTCAAATCATCTTAGAAAAGTGGCTCTCTTATTGCCATCAAGACAGAGTGTCTGTTAAGCGTAGTTATTCATGCCCTTCTTTAAAAGTGGCTTGATTTATCCCAATTTACAGCAACAATAATGTTTAAGTTCCTACTGAGACCAACTTGCAACAGCCATCCATTTTTATTATTATTATTATTTTTTGTCTTTTTCGCCATTTCTAGGGCTGCTCCCGCGGCATATGGAGATTCCCAGACTAGGGGTCTAATTGGAACTGTAGCCACCGGCCTACACCACAGCCACAGCAACGTGGGATCCAAGCCGTGTCTGCAACCTACACCACAGCTCACGGCAAAGCCGGATCCTTAACCCACTGAGCAAGGCCAGGGATCGAACCTGTAACCTCATGGTTCCTAGTTGGATTCGTTAACCACTGCGCCATGACAGGAACTCCCAGCCATCCATTTAGAAAGAGGAATTACACAGGGCTCTCATTGGTAGGAAAGCCATAGATTCCTTACCTTGAAGGTCATTATGAGATGAGTAAAATGGAATTCTGCTTCCAAATCCAACTGAATCGTTACATTTTCCACACCTACGAAGATTTTTTTTTTTTTAAAAAGACAAAAGGAAACAGCAAGGTAAACAGCAATATCTGTGAACAATTGAGATGATTTTCTTAAACTATCTTTATGCTCCTCATAGAAATTCTTTCTGTAGTCCATCGTCAGCTGATGATAACGGAGTGATAAACCTCTGGCTCTACTTAGGTGATAAAGCACATGTCAGAATGATTCTTCAGTTGCCTGCACATCATGCAACATACTCAATCTGCTACCTGAACCAGAATGCCTTTAGTTGCTATCAAGAAAGACTCTTTTGGTCCGGGAAAAAAAAAAAAAAAATGAAGTCTTCCCAACCCTCTAAGCCAAAGGACTCTCAAAGGGGAAACAAAAAGGGGCATTTCCTGTGCACAGGAGGGGTTCGGCTTGGAGTCCGAGGCACAGAGTCACAGTCCTCTTCCAACAGAAACACAAATACTCGCTTTTTTCTACGCAGCAGCAAAGAAAACAAATACAAGTCCACCACATATGTTAGCTCCACTCCAGTTTAGAAAAACCTATCCCCGATGGAGAAGCCTTTGGATGCATTTCCACCACTGAAAAACAACGCCAAAGAGACAAAGACTGGGTCAAATAAATAAACTGGCCCAGAACAAATACTAATATCTCCCCTTTCAGGGGAGAGCCTGAACAAACAAATGGGCCTTTGCACTATGCCCTGGGGGTCGACCCGTCCTAAGTTAACAGGCGAAAAAGGCCACTGGAATTCCTGAGACAGAAAACACCTCCTCCCCAATCCCTTGGGCCCTCAAGCGTGCCCATTTGGAAAAGGACACCTTTGCATGCTTCCCGTGCTCGTGAGAGCTTTTGGGGGTCCATCTATTGGAGCAAAAGAAGTCTTAAATGCAGGAAGACAGGAATGTGTCAGAATGAATCATGTCACAGGCTGGTGTGTTTTCAGGAAATCAGTAGGACTTTTGAAATAAACTCTCCCACTGGAAAACTGCCAAGCCAATTGGGGGTGGGGGTGGGGGAGGGGGGAAGTGGTCCCTGGAACGGATATGAGTTAGTTGGAATGTTAAAGAAAAACATTATCATCACACGAACTAACCTTATCTCACTTATTAAAAAGAGCCGTATTGCAAACTTACTCTCAGCGTATCTTTTTGAGCGAAATGTTAGCGGAGCAACGCTGCCTCTCCTTTCCCAGGCTCTGAAAAACCTGCGCTATTTGCTTAAAATGAAGAGATAACGAAATAATGTAAAGTAGGAGAAAGACCGGGGCCTGTTCTGTAACAGAAGAACATATGTGGCCATGTGAGCTTTGAAAGAACATTCCATTGTAGATGTCTAACCTGATAAAGTACTGCAGGGATTTTGGGGTTTTTTTTAAATATGGGAAGAAAAATCCATGGAGTCAAGAAAAGAGATCATTCTTCTATGGTGTATTTGATTTTTGTCAGACCCAGGAAAAAAGCATCATAAATACAAAGTTAAAAGTAGCTGCACATGCCCACCCCATTTCTGAGCTTGAGCATCAATAATTTAATGCGTCATGCAAAGCTGCACGTGGACAGCACGCAGAAAATAGATAAAATCGCATTCATAAAGAAAGTCTCCCATTGTGAACTATCAGACGACATAGAGATGACAGGGGACAGTAACAGTTGGTCTGGCTTTCTAAAGACTAAGTTCCATCAGTCTAATCTCATCTAATCTCTTGTGACAGAGTGACAGAGCCCTCAAGCCCCTCTATTTGAAAATCTCCTTTCTGGCATTTGGCTTCCCCTGCCCCACAAACGCAAAGCTGTAGACACTGATTCGCTCCTCGTGTCACCAAGAAAAACCCTCCTCTAGAACCATTGCCCATGATGAACTATTTGACTGTCTATCAACCCAATACTAATGTTGAGGCACGACAGAAATTCCCAGGCCAGGGATGGAACCCGCACCACAGCAGCGACAACGCCAGATGGCTAACCTGCTGAGCCACCAGCGAACTCTGGGGTATCCTTATAACTGTCTTCCCATGTCACTGCAAGAACATGGACAGTCGGAAACATGCCACGTTTGTAATAAGCTCTCTGCTATTGCAGAAGTCCCCCATGATTCAAGTGCAGATATAGAGAAATTGCCCTTTCACACTCAATTATCAACTACGATGTCCTCCTCTAAGAATTAACAAGGCACTAATGGCTATATTTTCTGAGGTCTAGTCCATCTCCATCAAGTTGATAACCAATGGGGTCCCAAGGCTCCAAGTTTCCAGAAACCAATCATTTTTTCGAAAGCATGTGCAATTTCATAATCAATGACAAAGACGTCTTTTAAGGGAGTTCCTCTTTACAGAATAATAAATGACTGCAAAACATCCAACAGCTTTATAGGGCATCTAATAAAGGCATCTAGCAGTGGCCATGCTTTCCCCAGCCAGGCTTAGATTCGCTGCTTTGAGATATTTCTCAAGAATGCTTTTTTAAAAAAGAAAAAGAAAAAAAAGATCTAACGGTACATTCACTGGTCATTAACAAACTCAGTTACTTTCCCTTTCATCCCCAAATTTCAGCATTCAAGTTTGAAACAAATGCAAAACTAATTTGGGCTGAGTTTCACCACTCATAGTAACATCATATTTGACGGGTTTATTAGACCAAAACCCAAAAGGCAATCAAAGGAAAAAGGATTGTATTTACACACTCACTGGAAACATTGACTTGGGGCCATTATCCATGTTGAGAGTCAAAAAGAAAATTAACACACGTTCTTAGTACTATAATTAAGTGTCCTCTAGATGGAAGGAAGGTGGGAGGCACTGATTCTGCCCTTGGCTTTGGGATAGATCAAAATGGAAGATACTATGTCTCATGGAGGAAGAAGGGTCTGAGACAGTGCAGGGCCTTCCCACGCCCTCCCAGGGATGCCCCCAGCACATGCCCACACTCCCCAAGCCCCCTTGGGATGAAGGCTATGAAATACTCCTTTGGTCTAGCATGAAAGACTTCTTTCTTATAGGAAGGGCATGTTTCAGGAAGAATGATTGATTTTACCAAGAGAAGTTAGGGCTTTAGGCAGTAAATCTGTCAAAGGCCGTAATTCCAGGATAGAGAAACCAGTGGTAATTACAAACACCCAGGAGCCTGTCAGCCCCTTCCAGGTGACCAATCACACTCCACAGGGCTTGTTCCCACACCAACCACTTACCATTTTCGGATTGCCACCAAATCTTCAGGCGGTTTGGAGCAAATGTGGTGACCACATTTTCAATGAGATGACTGTCAGGATTAAGGGTTTCATGATAAGGATCTTGCGAGTTGCATATGAAGCATTTTTTGTCCTCCTGCAAGTAAAGTTGGTTTCATGAGTCTAGGAAGCAATCGCGCACACACACACACACACACAATCAAGCCCAAAATACCAAAACCAAACTTACTTGTTTCAAGAGAAGTGAAAGTGCCAAAATTACTTAAATGACATATCACATCTGTCATTTTTTTAACTTGCTGAGTATGAAATACTCCTGAAATTTTCCTCTACTCTTGCAAATTCAAGGTCAAAAGTAAAAGAAGGCATTGTTTCCACAAGCTATTAATTTAATCAAAATGAAATTTCTAGGCTTAAGCCTTAATCTCAATGACTAGCTGGAGAAGCTTACTCTTAAAGCAAAATGCAGCAGAGGTCTTTAGAGAACTTTTGCTGACATAAAGTAAGCTAAAAATGAAAGAAAAAAAGAACAATTCAATTGGCCTGATTTTCTAAAACCTATAGAAGACAGAAACCAAGTATTAGGCAGACATATTTAAGCAGCTTTGGGAACTACAGATCAAGATTTCCTAGCTTCTACTCTGCCTCAGCAGTGAATCAGGCTCGTGGCATGCAGGCCAACCTACAAACTGCTCAGAATATCTGGGAAGGGGTCACCAGGAGCCCTCCCAACGTGTCCTGCCACGTTGGGAGCACTGGAAACGAGGACCAATTCAAAGAATACCAAATTGGACCTAAACCGGAATGAAGACAGACTTAATAAAATAGTTTTAAAGTGGCTTTGAATTTCTCGCTTCTCATTTTCCTCTCCCCTAAAATGGGGTCACAGCCACCCTGGCAGTTGGTCAGGAAAGTTAAAAGAGTCCTCTTTCCACTCCATCATGGCGAATCATAAACCGCATCCCTTAGTTCCTTTCACCACATCAACTGTTGCTCTCTCCCTCAATTTTCTTTGCTTTTTTTTTTTTATGGCCTCACCTACAGCATGTGGAAGTTCCCAGGCCAGGGATTGCTGCGGCAATGCTGGATCTTTTAACCTACTGCACTAGGAAGTTCTCGAACCTGTACCACAGGGACCAGAGCTGCTGCAGTCAGGTTCTTAACCCATATCACAGTGGGAACTTCCCCTCTCGGTTTTTCTAAAATGCATCTTCTTTTTTTTTTTTTTTTTTTTTTTGGTCTTTCTGCCATTTCTTGGGCTGCTCCCGCAGCATATGGAGGTTCCCAGACTAGGGGTCTAATCGGAGCTGTAGCCACCGGCCTATGCCAGAGCCACAGCAACGCGGGATCCAAGCCGCATCTGCAACCTACACCACAGCTCACAGCAACACCGGATCCTTAACCTACTGAGCAAGGCCAGGGATCAAACCTGAAGTCAGATTCGTTAACCACTGAGCCACGATGGGAACTCCTAAAATGCATCTTAAGTCTGAAAATGATGCTGAGACTGAAATCTATAAAGACCCACATACATTTACAAACAACATTTATTTATTTATTATTTTTTTTGTCTTTTGTCTTTTCGGGGCTGCACCCGTGGCACATGGAGATTCCCAGGCTAGGGGTTTAATCGGAGCTGTAGCCGCCGGCCTATGCCACAGCCGCAGCAAGGCCAGATCCAAGCCGCGTCTGCGACCTACACCACAGCTCACGGCAACACCAGATCCTTAACCCACCGAGCAAGGCCAGGGATCGAACCTGCAACCTCATGGTTCCTAGTCGGATTCCTTAACCACTGAGCCACGACAGGAATGCCAACAAACAACATTTAAACAATAGTGATCTCTTTATAAGAACAGTATCAACTCACTATATTTTTACATCTGTATTTATTTAGCTAGCTATGAGTTATCACCTTCCTCCTTAAAGGACCTAGAGAGTGGCAAGATGTTCTAACTAGAAAACTGAGGCCAGGAGTCAGGGATGCAATACGACCCTGGACAAAACACTTATGCTTCCTGCCCCAATTTTTATACCTGTTCAGCGTTTGAGAGAAGTACACTTTCTCAGTGTACTTGAGCAAAGTCCCTTTCTTTAGGCTCTGATACTTGCGAAGTGCATGCCATGGTTTCCTGGCTGATCATATGAACATAGAGAGTCTGGCTCGACTTGCTTTTAAGACAAATAGTCGAATTCTTAGTCTGGTCAAGGCTGGTTTCGGGATCTGGTGATTCATTTACAGGATGTCCTGGCCTTTGAGTTAAATGTTAGCACAACATTTTAGGTAAAATTTACATGCTAATATTAGAAAAGGTAACATCCACTGCCTTCATTAACTCGTAGTCAAGGAAACTAATACCAGAGAACAATTACCAGAACTTAAAAAAAGTTTAATTATAGCCTCCATTCTAATCAGGAGGAAGCAGTCTAGACATCTCTGTATAAACCTGGAAGCAAATGAGTGGAATCCACTTTACCACATTCCTTTGGTTTAATTTTTCAGGTCTACAGAATGGGCTCTCTTTCTGCTTTGCAAAAGTGACTCCATTTTAAGGCATCTATATGCAAACCACACAACATTGCTCTTCCTCCTGAAGGGCAGATATAGGTCTGTGAAGTGACCAAATTTAGAGCAACTGGCTTGGAACTTGCCCTGCACTGGAGACTAAGCCCTTCGACTTTCTTTAAAGGCCAGATATCAGTCTCCTTTTAAAAACAAAGGAAAGGGATTCTGATTCTGGGTAGTTTATACTTTGTGTCTTTTAAAAAGAAATTAGTTTTATTTAAAATGCGTCCTTTTAAATCTAAGATCTGGGTCTACTTTTAGAAACAGATAACACTCTGAAATTTCATTTTTGGTCCTCCTCTATCAGGGTACCATGGCAACCAGGGCATTTTGAAAAAGCAGGCATCTGCTTCTGGTATCTAATGGAGGTAGATGGGAACACCACCAAAGGAGGAGAGAAAAACAGGTACAGTGATTAGAGCGACCTTGCTAAGCGTCTCTCAGTGCTGGAGTATCCTCCAGCCAAGTGAAAGACGTGGGAAAAATCCAAGGTAACTACTCAGTATTTAAAAAAGAAGATAAATCACCTCTTATACACAGTTTCAAAGAGGAAAGGCTAAAAAACAAAACTAAACAAGACACGGGGCTTTTGAAGGCTCTGGGTCAGGGCACCGGGCAGGGGCCCGTTCTGTCTGCAGCCCTGTCTTTCCACACTGTGTGGCGGCGGCGGCAGGAAATGTTTGGCGGATGCAACTGTGCAAACTGAGATGTGGCAAAAGGGCGAGCTACCAGCCTAATCCCGGGGCTCCCTGGCTGCCGAGCTTCCTATCTGGAGAGCTGGCAGGATGCGGAGTCCCTTGGGCCTTCCCCTTTGGTCTGGACTGGAGGAGGCGTGCGGAGCCTAGAGCCATCTCTCCGCCCTCACCTGCAGGTGGCTGACGATGCAGTATGGCTCCGGCTTGTGAAGCCCGCAGGTCGAGGTCACCGAGAGCTTCTGCGCTCGGCCGATGAGAAGGTCGCCGGTGGCCGGGTAGCAGCTGCCTTCCGCGCAGCCGTAGCTGAACTCGGGTTCTTGAGCGCTCACTTGGGCTCCGCATAGGGCTGTGGAAGGGGCAGACAACAGCATAGGGCACAAGCAGAGAGCGGGAGTCCCAGCCATAGGAAAGGCAGGGGCGGGGACAGAGTAGATTCAGAAAAACGCAGAATACACAGAAAAGAAACACAATGGAGAGATGAGCGAGGCCGGGGAAGGCAGGATGTGGACAGGAGGATACAGAACCAAACAGAACAAACGAACATCAGGTTTGCCCAGCAGTGGACAGCACTGGTCCCTGGAAACCCACCCACACTCGCGCCCACCCTGATCTGTCCCGGGAAGCAGCATCAGCCACACAAGGTGGAGGGGCAGACCGGCCACTTGGAGGTGCCTGCACCTGGGCTCAGGGAGGCAGATGGCCAAACACCACACGCCTGCACGCGGTAGGCAGCCTGTGCATCCTCGGTGTCTGCGCAATTGCGCACACAGAAATTTGTGAGTGGAGGGGCTAGTGTGTGTGTGCACGCTCAGAGGTTGCAGGCACTTCGCCGGGGGAAGAGAGATGCTGGGGCTCGCCGGTGACGCCACTTTCTCGAGGGATGAGTGGACAGTCCCTGCGGCTTTGGATCGGCTTCAACAATTCGTCATTCCAGGGAAGCTCCCCGTCCAGCTGTTTCTGGCGCCATCCGGGGGCAAACGGCGATGGTTAATTAAAGCCACATGGCCCCAATCTGTTCCCAGGACTTACTTAGTCTGTGCTCAGCTCGGGCACTTTTCCGCGAAATGGGCTCCTGGAGAGCCCTCCGCACCATGGAGAACGATCCCAGCAATGGAGAGACCCACCGAGAAAGGGCCAGAGGTGCAAAGCACAGATCAGTGACCGCGGGAGCACCGGGAGCTCTGGGCACAGCCCCTGGGGAAGCGGTCGGTCGCCCGAGATCCTCGCGCGCAGCCCTCGGCCACCACCGAGGGAGCTGTTGTTTAATTCCAGCGCAGAATTGCCACCCAGTCCCTCTCCTGATCCCCCCGGCTTCCACGAAGCTGGGTCCAACCGCTTGGTTTTTCTTCTTCCACGTCTAAGCCCACCACCCCCTCCCCACCTCTTCCTCGGAATTACCTAGGAAACTCAGCGCGAACACCTGGAGCCGCCCCATGTCCAGTGCCTGCAACCGAGGGGACACGGCAGAGGAGGGGAGGACACCGCCGCCGAGCCGCCGGCTCTTTTTCCCCGTCTTCCTTTCTGGAGATGTGGAGAGAAAAAAGGCAAATGTTCAGAGAGAGGAGAGCGGCCCTCGCATTTCCTGCCGCTCCCACGGAAGCAGGGGGTGGGAGAGTGGGAAGAGAAAAATCGAGCCGCCACTTTGTTCTGCTCACCCGGCAGGACGAGCGCTCTCCCGGCGCCTGGCAGCCCCGGAGCCCAAAGAAGGGAATTAGAAAGTTTCGCCCTGGGAGGAACCTAGGGAGGCGCCTTTTGCTCATGCGCACACCGGGAGCCGGGAGCCGGGGCGGAGGGGGCGGGTGCCCCCTACTTGGCGGGGAGTGGGTGAGGTCCAGATCCCACCCTCCCCCGTACCTCTTTTGTTTTAAGGCTGCATCTGCGGACGCGATGGGGTTGTGGCTCTTCCCATTCCCAGCGCAGGCTGCCTCCGGGTGAGCGTCCCGAGCAGTGCGCTGGGGGCGGGAGGCGTCCGGGCTGGTCCGGGAGGTAGGTGTCTGCTCACGGGCGAGGGGGCTGGTCCGGACCTACCGCGAGCTCGTGCATTTACATTTGTAAGGAGTGAGTCACGTAAAGGTGCCCAATGCTGTAAACTCTCTCTGAGCGCTCGGGCAAGGCCAGTTAACCCTTTAGAAAGCCGGTTGTCTGGTTTGTTCCTGAGAAGCGAAGCCCGAAACGCCTGGTATCGCTGAGGCTGAGCTCGACATCTGATGTCTTCATTCGAAGGAAGTGCTCTCGGCTACGCACCAACTTAGGACGAGCCTGGAGCTCCTGCCACCCAGGTGGCCACCGCATTGAATTACCCATCTACTTTTTTTTTAATCTACTTTTTACCCCAATCCAGATAGATGGCTTCAATTCAGGTAATTTCTCGAATGATACTGTTGGTAGTGATGCTTTTTCTCATCTCACCATGAAAGGGTGGGCTCAGCCGCTCACCTGGAGGTCTCTAGTGAGATGTACTCCTCCACGAAGCACAGTCTAGCAAATCCTCCAGAGGAACTCCGCGGTGTACAGATGGTGAGGTGGGTGATGGGTCCGCTAAGGACGGGTCTCCAGCAGCAATGTGGTTGATCTGTCTAGTTAAATAAGGGGTAAATACGCTCTGACCCAGCTCCTGGGGGATGGAGAGGGAAGAAAGGCTGGTGGTGTGATTCCCCCTTCCTGCGAATTAGCCCACTTCTGCTGCCTTAGCAATGGATGGAATCAGACCTTGAGCTCTATTTTGTCCTCTGGACAAAAGTACCCCCCCCAACCCCCACCTCTGAGAAGGAAGAATAGTTAGTTGTTAATCCAGTCAGGAGATTTTGTTCTCTAATTAATCATCCCGGGGGGAAGGGTTTAAGTGGCCAGTTGGTAGGCATTTAACTTAGCTGTAATGAGATAGGGCCCAGGAAGTTTAATCATTAGACCATAGAGTAAGCTGCTTTTTGAGTTTATCTCATCGTTTCCACTGAGGGAGGCCGCAGCCTCAGGTCTTGGTGATATATTAATTATTCACCTAATCAGCACTTGCCCTGCTGCAACCTGGGGAGATTTTTGCCTCCGTCCAATGCTCAGGCTCCTTGGGGCTGTGGCTCAGCAGCCCTGAGCACTGAATGCTCTTGTGAGGGTCCAAGATTTTGATGGAGGGTCTTCAGAATTTTTTATTTTTTAATTTTTATTTTATTTCTTTTTTGTCCTTTTGTCGTTTCTAGGGCGGCACCCACAGCATATGGAGGTTCCCAGGCTAGGGGGTCTGTTGGAGCTGTAGCCGCCAGCCTACGCCAGAGCCACAGCAACTCGGGATCCGAGCCATGTCTGCAACCTACACCACAGCTCACGGCAACGCCGGATCGTTAACCCGCTGAGCAAGGCCAGGGATTGAACCTGTAACCTCATCGTTCCTAGACGGATTCGTTAACCACTGAGCCACGACGGGAACTCCAAAACTTAATTTTTTAAAAAAGATTCACAGGCAAATGTCTGTCCCTCTGTGGAACTTTTGATACCTCGGGCCAACATTGCTTACAGTTTCTCATCCATACACATTGCAGGCAATGTTCGCTGCGGCCTCTGCTGGGAGACCAGCCTCTGACCTCACAGCAGTAGAGCCATCGCAGCTGCTTGGCAATTCTGTCTGTCCCTGGCTGGTGTCCTCTCCTCCTAGAGGACAAGCGCCTTCAACACCCTTCTAACATCCCTGTTCTCCTTACCTTTTCACTTTCAGTAGCAAACAACACTGCTGGAAAAATCAGGTGTGTCGGGTTTTGTTTTTACGTGTATATATTCAAGGATACGGTTGGTGGGGTTTAATAACTCTTCTTCTGAGCACTCCATCTATGAATTTATCTGTCTCTATTCCTACTCTTCTTATACTTCTGCCCTGAAAATTGTGCCCTCCTCTCACCTCCTGGGAGCAATGCTGTCACATGCAAACCTGCTGATTTCCCCCAACTTAAGGGGGGAACCCCAAACACTTTATTCTGCACATCTACTCCTTTCCTCCCTTTGACTTCCTAGCCCAGGTTCTTGAGCGGACAGTCTGCACTCACTCGGTTTCTTCCTGGTTTCTCCTCCATCTCCGTGTCAGAAGGCTTCCATCTCCACCACTGGTCTCAGTAACGACGCTCAACCCTCAAACTGCCGCACGCAATGGATATTCTATTTGAACATTTTTTGGCATGGGTTTCGCATGATTCCACCTTCTTGAGACTTTTCCTTGGCTCCCAGGACACAATTCCCTGGGACTAAAAAACTCTCCCACAGGACTGACACACCCCGCCTCGTCCCCTATTCCATTTCTCTTTCCATCCCCTGATCCCTTACACGTTAGTGCTCCCAAAGGGTCTGTCTCCAGCTTTTCCCTCTTCCCTCTACACATTTTCTTTGTATCTTTTTTGGGGGTTGGGGGGCTGCACTTGCAGTGACCTCATCACTTAGTGTCTTTGTGGGGTTTTGGGTTTTTTTTGGGGTTTTTTTTTTTTGTATTTTTAGTGAGCATCTTTGAAGCCCCCACTTAAACATGACTTCCTCTCCTCCCTTTTTTGCACCCCAACTCTGTCTACCAGCACCTTGTAAAACTATTTAGCATCCGTGACATAATCGTTTAACTATTTGTTTATGCCCTTATCTTCCTTCTTTAGACAGTGAGACACGGACCAGTGCTGTGTAACATTCCTTTGTGCATAAGTGCTGTCTGATGTGACGTGGGACACATCTTAGGTGCTCAATAAATGCTTCTGGAATCAAAGTAAATAAAGTCTAGTCTCCCTGTTTTAAAAACTTTCTTAAATCTGAAGACCTCTAAGTGTCCACATTCACCTAACAAATTGCCAAAGACAAAATTATATTACCAGACTTGAGTTGATATTAGGAATACTTCCAAATTTCACCCATGAACAAATTCTTTCTCTGTTAGATTTTATACCAATTCCTCTGACTTTTTATTTATTTATTCTTTGTCTTTTTGCCTTTTCTAGGGCCGCACCCATGGCATATGGAGGTTCCCAGGCTAAGGGTCTAACCAGAGCTGTAGCCGCCGGCCTACACCAGAGCCCCAGCAACATGGGATCCAAGCTGTGTCTGCAACCTACACCACAGCTCACAGCAACGTCAGATCTTTAACCCACTGAGGGAGGCCAGGGATGGAACCTGCAACCTCACGGTTCCTAGTCGGATTCGTTAACCACTGAGCCACAATGAGAACTCCCCTCTGACTTCTGAAGATGTTACAAGTTTAGGAGGCATGAATCCATTAGTGAAGCCCATGGATGCTTTACTACTGCCCACAGAGTCTCTCGTCCTCCACCTGTGCTTAGCTGGCATTATCGGCCTCAGCATAAGGCAGTCTGCACTGGAGAGTCCTATAGCATCTGAATGGCAGAGGGGATTGCAAACTTTTGGCTGTTCCATCACCAAGAATATGTGACAGTTATCTCCCTGAGGCATACAAACAAACCAAGAAGTGCTTTAAAGATAACCTTTAAAGTCTAGAATGACACCTGTATGTCTCATTTAAAATCTTGCGTTGACAAAGATACAACAAGGACCTCACATTCTAGGCTTTGATCGTTAGGTCTTAAAACCTGGCTTTTTACATAACATTGTTCTCATGAATAACATGTGTTTGTTGTTTTGAAAATTAGATGGAAGTATACTTTGAGATTCAGAATCCATGTGGAAAAATTCAATGACCAGTAAACTTCAGGACAAAAATCACAACACTATCTAGATACTTTTATGTCAGGTAGAAATTTATACCTTTTTTTTTTTTTTTTTGTCTTTTTGCCTTTTCTAGGGCCACTCCTGCGGCATATGGAGGTTCCCAGGCTAGGGGTTGAATCGGAGCTGTAGCCCCAGCCTACTCCAGAGCCACAGCAACAGGGGATCCGAGCCGCGTCTACAACCTACACCACAGCTCACGGCAACGCCGGATCCTTAACCCACTGAGCGAGGCCAGGGATTGAACCCACAACCTCATGGATCCTAGTCGGATTCGTTAACCACTGCACAACGACAGGAACTCCAGAAATTTATACTTCTGTGTTAAGTGTCCTTGCCTCTCGGGGGCTCTTTGAGGGCAAGGACTGTATTTTAAGGAATTTGTATTCCCATAAGGTGGCAATTTCTGGTGTATTGTACATACTCAGTATCTACTTGTTGGATATGTAAAATTGAATAACCCTTAATTATAACCATTAAGAGAGCACGTGTCATTAATATCACCAGTAGTATAAAATGGAAACCATCAGGGCCTGAGTCAGGTATTTTCAGCCCGGGACCTTACAAAAGAAACTGCTGCTTGGGCTGATATTAATATTCCTTTATCTGGTAATAGCACCTAGGTTTGAGGTGAATAGTTCTTTCACATGTTCAGCATACATCATTGGATAGGGTGCATCCTTTCATGGGCTCCAGACTGATCCTTGCATTTCCATCTCCTCCTTCTCAGTAATTGGTTCAAGGATGGGCATGCAACTCAAATTTTCCATTTAGGGTGACTTTTGAGATTTTTGTGGGAATTACTGAGATTTTCATGGGACAAAAGAAAACCTCTCCCCCCAGACATGAAGTTATATGGATGTCAGCTTGGAACTGGTAGAGGCTCTTTTGAGACAGGACAAACATGGAGGAAAGCAGAACTAAGGGAAGCAATAGGGCAGATCCCTAAGGACCACCTGGGAGTATCTTGATCCAGCTACGCCTGAAGCCAGAAGTTATTACCTTGGCCAATCAATTTTTCTGGATATGTAGTTTAAGAGAGTTATAAACCTTTGTTGTTTTTAGCCTGAGATCTGGGAGATTTTTATCTTTTTAACTGCAATAAATTCTAGTTGATTCTGACTGGTTCAGGCAGCTCTTTATCAATAGTCTTAAAAATAGTCATCTGTCATCTCTGGGACAACATTAAACACACCAACATTTGCATCATAGGGGTCCCAAAAGGAGGAGAGAGCGAGAAAGGGCCAGAGAAAATATTTGAAAAGATTATAGTTGAAAACTTTCCTAATATGGAAAACACTAGAGTTGAGGAAGTGCAGGGTTCCATACAGGATATATCCAAACGGGACCATGCCAAGACACATATTAACCAAACTGACAAAAATTAGATACAAAGAAAAAATATTAAAAGAAACAAGGGAAAAGCAACAAATAACATATAAAGGAACCCCCTTAAAGTTATCAGCTGATTTTTCAGCAGAAACTCTACAGGCCAGAAGGGAATGGCAAGATATATTTAAAGTGATGAAAGGGAAAAATCTTTAACCAAGAATATTCTACCCAGTGAGGCTCTCATTCAGATTTGATGGAGACATCAAAAGGTTTACAGACAAGCAAAAGCTAAAAAAATTCACCACCACCAAACAAGCTTTACAATAAAGGCCAAAGGAACTTCACTAGGTTGAAACATGAAAGTAGGAAATTATCCACATACAAATATGATATCAACACAGCCATCTTGGAGTTCCTGTCATGGTGCAGCAGAAACAAATCTGACTAGGAACCATGAGGTTGCTAGTTCGATCCCTGACCTTGCTCAGTGGGTTAAGGATCAGGCATGGTGGTGTAGGTCACAGATGTGGCTCAGATCTGATGTTGCTGTGGCTGTGGCATAGGCTGGCAGCTCTAGCACCAAATGGACCCCTGCTTGGGAACCTCCATATGCTGGGAGTGTGGCGCTAAAAAGCAAAAGACAAAAACAAAACAAAAAACCTCAGCAATGTTTTTTTGTTTTTTTGGTTTTTTTTTAATTTTAGGGCTGCACTTGCAGCATATGGAAGCTCCCAGGATAGGGTTCAAACTACAGCTGTCAGACCATGCCACAGCCACATCAATGAGGGATCTGAGCCACATCTGGAACCTACCCCATAGCTCAAGGCAATGCCAGATCCTTACCCCACTGAGCAAGGCCAGGGATCGAACCTGCATCCTCATGGATACTAGTCAGTTTTGTAATCCACTGAGTCACAATGGGAATTCCAAAACCAGCAATCTTAAGAAGAGAGCATGAATGCAGAAAAATGAAAATGCATTTGAAATTAAGAGACCACTAGCAACTTAAAACAATTTTGTATATATGTAGAATGCTACATCAAAAAAAAAAAAAAAAAACTCATAGGAACAAAAAAAACCCAAAAAAACTACAATAGACATACTCATAAAAAGAGAAACAGCAACTTGAACACAGCTCTAAAGATAGTCTTCATATCACAAGAAAAGAGAAGAAAGAAGAAGGAAGGAAAAAGCCCAACTAAAAAAAAAAAAAAATCCAAAACAATTAAGAAAACAGAAATAACCACATATATATTGATAACTACCTTGAATGTAAATGGATTAAATGCTCCAACCAAAAGATATAGACTGGCTGAGTATGCACATGAAAAGATACTCATCATTGTTAATTATTAGAGAAATGCAAATCAAGATTGCAATGAGGTACCACCTCATACCAGTCAGATTGTCTATCATTAATAAGTCTACAAATAATGAATGCTGGAGAGGGTGAGGAGAAAAGAGAATCCTCCTACACTGTTAGTGAGAATGTAAATTTGTACAACCACTATGGAAAACAGTATGGAGGTTCCTCAGAAAACTAAACATAGAACTACCATATGACCCAGCAATACACCACTCTCTGGGTGTATATCCAGACAAAACTGTAACTCAAAAAGATAATGCACCCCTATGTTCAGAGCAGCACTATTCACTATACCCAAGACATGGAAACAACCAAAATCTCCATCAACAGATGAATGGATTAAGAAGATGTGGTACCTATAATGGACTACTACTCAGCCATTAATAAGAATGAAATAATGCTATTTGCAGCAACATGGATGAAACTAGAGATTCTCATACCAAGTGAAATAAGTCAGAAAGAGGAAGACAAATACCATATGATATCACTTACATGTGGAATCTATAAAATGTGGCGTAAATGAACCTATCTACAAAACAGTAACAGTCTCACAGACATAGAGAACAGACTTGTGGTGGCCAAAGAGGGGGGGGTGGGAGGGACAGAGAGTTTGGGGTTAGCAGATGCAAACACTTACATGTAGAATGCATAAACAATAAGGTCCTATTGTATAACACAGGGAAATATATCTCATCTCCTGAGACAGACCATGATGAAAAATAATATAAAAAAGAATGTGTATACATGTATGACTCAGTCACTTTGCTGTGCAGCAGAAATTGACAGAACATTGTAAATCGACTGTACTTTAATTAAAAAAAAAATAGATTGGCTGAATGGATATGAAAACAAGACCAGTATACATGCTGTCTACATGAGACCCACTTCAGAGCTAGGGACACATACAGACTAAAAGTGAAGGGATGGAAGAAGATAGTCCATGGAAATGGAAATCAAGAGAAAGTTGGGGTAGCAATGCATATATCAGACAAAATAGACCTTAAAATAAAGAAGGTTATAAGAGACAAAGAAGGACATTAAAAAATGATCAATGGATCAATCCAAGAAGAAGATATAACAATTGTAAATACATACACATCCAATATAGGAGTACCTCAATATGTAAGTCATAAAAGGAGAACTCAACAATAACACAATAGTGGAGAACTTTAACACCTCACTTTCAGCAATGGACAAATTATTCCAAAATATTAGCAAACTGAATCCAACAATACATTAAAAGGATCGTACACCATGATGAAGTGGGATTTATCCCAGGGATGCGAGGACTCTTCAATATCGGCAAATCAATCAGTGTGATACACCACGTTAACAAACGGAAGAAGAAAACCCCTATGATCATCTCAATAGAAGCAGAAAAAGCTTTTGACAAAACTCAACACCCTTTTTGACTAAAAAAACTCTTCAGAAAGTGTGCATAGAGGGAACCCAGCTCTGTATAATAAAGGCTATATATGACAAATCCACAGCTAACATCATTCTCAATGGTGAAAAGCTGAAAGCATTTCCACTAAGATCAGAAACAAGGAATTCCACTCTCACCACTTTTATTCAACATGGTTTCGGAAGTCCCAGCCACAGCAGTCAGAGAAGGAAAAGAAATAAAAGGAATCCAAATTGGAAAAGAAGAAGTAAAACAGCTATTGTTGGCAGACACATGATACTAGACATAGAAAATCCTACTGATACTACGAGAAAACTGTTAGAGCTCATCAACGAATTCAGTAAAGTTTGAGTACAAAATTTATATACAGAAATCTCTCGTATTCCTATACACTAACAATCAAAGATCAGCAAGAGAAATTAAGGAAACAATACCCAATACCATGGATTCAAAGAGAATAAAATACCTTGGGATAAACCTACCTAAAGAGTCAAAAGACTGTGCTCTGAAAAATATAAGGCACTGATGAAGGAAATTGAAGATGACACAGATGGAAATAAATAACAAGATCTTGAATTAGAAGAATCAATATTCAGCTTTGGTGCAATTCCTGTCAAGCTGTCAATGGCATTTTTCACAGAACTGGAACAAAGAAACTGAAAATTTGTTCGGAAACACACCGAGACTTTGAACAGCCGAAGTGATCTTTAGAAAGAAAAATAAAACTGGAGGAATCAGGCTCCCTGACTTCAGATTTTACTACAAAGCTACAGTCATCCAAATAGTATGGTACTGGCACAAAAGCAGAAATATAAATCATGGACTAGGATTGAAAGCCCAGAAATAAACTCACACACCAAAGGTCAATTAATCTATGACAAAAGAACCAACGACATATGATGGAGAAAAGACAGTCTCTTCAACAAGTGCTCCTGGGAAAACTGGACAGTTACATGCAAAAGGATGAAATTTGAACATTCTTTTACACCATGCACAAAAATAAACTCAAAATGATTGAAGACATAAATGTAAGTCCAGAAACTATAAAACTCTTAGGGGAAAATATAGGCAGAACACTCTTTGACATAAACTGCAAAAATGTCTTTTTGGATCCACCTCCCAGAGTAATGAAAATAAAAACAAACAAATAGGCCCAAATTAAAAGCTTCTGTACAGCAAATAAAACCATTTTAAAAAACAAAAAGACAACCTACACAATGAGAGAAAATCTTTACAAATGAAACAACTGACAAGGGATTAATCTCCAAAATGTAGAAACATCTCATAAACTTCATATATTAAAAAACCAGGGAGTTCCCGTCGTGGCGCAGTGGTTAACGAATCCGACTAGGAACCATGAGGTTGCGGGTTCGGTCCCTGCCCTTGCTCAGTGGGTTAACAATCCGGGTTGCTGTGGCTCTGGCGTAGGCCGGTGGCTACAGCTCCGATTCAACCCCTAGCCTGGGAACCTCCATATGCCGCGGGAGCAGCCCAAGAAATAGCAACAACAACAACAACAAAAAAAAGGAATGAGGAAGATATAGAGAGTATCCTTGCAAACCCATGAAGGTAAAATAAATATGAATGAGAAATTAACTGTAAAAAAAAAAAAAAAAAAAAAAAAACCAACCCAATCAAAAAATGGGTAGAAGATCTAAATAGACATTTCTCCAAAGCAGACAGATGGCTGAAAAACACATAAAAAATATTCATTATCACTAATTGTTAGAAAAATGCAAGTCAAAACTAAGAGATACCACCTCACACCAGTCAGAATGGCCATCTTCAAAAAGTCTACAAATAATAAATGCTGGAGAGGGTGTGGAAAAAAGGCAACCCTCCTACGCTGCTGGTAGGAATGTAGGTTGGTTCAACCACTGGAGAACAGTATGGAGGTTCCTTAAAAAACTAAATATGGAACTATGGAACTACTCTATGACTCAGCAATCTCACTTCTAGGCATATAGCCAGGGAAAACCATTCACAAGGGTACGTGCACCCCAATGTCCCTTTACAAGATAGTAAATGGATGAAGGTGTGGTACATATTTATAGTGGAATATTACTCAGCCATAAAAAGAATAAAATCATGCCATTTGCAGTACACAGATGGACCTAGAGATTATTGTATTAAGTGAAATAAGTCAAAGACAAGTATCATGAGGTCATTAATACATGGAATCTAAAAAAAAAAAAGATAAAAATGAACTTATAGAACATAAACAGACTCACTGACTTCAAAAACTTATGGTTACCAAAGGGGAAACGTTGAGGGGAAGGATAGATTGGGAGGCTGGGACTGGCATATACATCCTACTATACATAAAATCCATCAGGAACAAGGACCTACCCTATAGGTCAGAGAAATCTATTCAATACTCCATGATGGTCTATATGGAGAAAGAATCTGAAAAAGAATGGCTATCTATGTATAAGTATGGCTGATTCACTTTGCCACACACCTGAAACCAACACAACACCGTAAGTCACCTATATGCCAATAAAACTGATTTAAAATACAGTCATCTGTCTATTCTTTTTTTTTTTCTTTTGTCTTTTCTTTTTGCAATTTCTTGGGCCGCTCCTGTGGCATATGAAGGTTCCCAGGCTAGGGGTCAAATTGGAGCTATAGCCGCTGGCCTACACCACAGCCAGAGCAATGAGGGATCCAAGCTGCATCTGCAACTTACACCACAGCTCACGGCAACGCCAGATCCTCAACCCACTGAGCAAAGCCAGGGATCGAACTCTCAACCTCATGGTTCCTAGTTGGATTCATTAACCACTGAGCCACGACGGGAACTCCCTCATCTTTCTATTCTTAAACATCTCAAAAGAACTGTCACAGTGAGAGAGTACCCAAGTCAATATATAAGACAGTCACTAAAACAGGTGGAAGAAGGCGTCACCCCTCTTCATGGGCTTTCTGCAAGGCTTCACACCCCTGCAAGAAGGTAGCAGGATCATCGTTTAGATCCAATGGGAGATGGGTAGGAACAAGTGCCTTCCTATCTATGCCCATGAATTCCAATGTTGGGTTTTTTTTTTTAATTTCTAATCTATATTTAATAGGGATGCCATAGAAACACCCTAGATGGGGCAAGCTCTCTCAGTTCACTGTTTATTTTTTGTTTGTGGATTTTAGCGTCTGGTTGCTAACCTCATTTAAAGATGAGTAAGAGAGATTAATGTCTGAGGTAAGGCTAGTGCTCTTAAATTTTTTTTTTTTTTTAAATAAGATTCATAGGAGATCCTGTTGTGGTGCAGCAGAAACGAATCCAACTAGGAACCATGAGGTTGTGGGTTAGATCCCTGGCCTCGCTCAGTGGGTCAAGGATCGCATTGCCATGAGCTTTGTTGTAGGTGGAAGATGCATCTCGGATCTGGCGTTGCTGTGGCTGTGGTGCAGGCTGGCAATTATAGCTCGAATTAGACCCCTAGCCTGGGAACCTCCATATGCCACTTGTGGGGCCCTGGAAAGACAAAAGACAAAATAAATAAATAAACAAACAAATAAGCACACTGAAAAAAAAAAAAAAAGATTCATAGCAGCAGTAGTCAATTAAACACCTAAAGACTTGAAGACTAGTCCTGAGCCCAATTTTCACTTTTCTGGTGTATCCTATCTTTACTTTCATTCATGAGTTCTCTACTTAAAGGAGGACAGTTATGAATTAAAAAATACAAATACTTGCCAGTTTGCACTAAGATTCATGGCCCTCAAAAGCAAAGAGTGTTTTGGTCTGTTTCTCTGGTCAGTTTTTTGTCACCTCTAATAGTTTATATTCAAACATTTTTATTTGTATAGTTGGAAGGTTAAGAAATAACCATAACAATTTACTATAGAAATATTTAAGATATTTTACATAAGATACTTAGACTAAACACACTAGCACCTGACATTTGATGTATATTAAGACTACTTTAAAAAAAAAAAGTTTATTGAGAGTAACCTATGGGAGTTCCTGGGAGCTCAGTGGAAACAAATCTGACTAGCATCCATGAGGATGCAGATTCGATCCCTGGCCTCGCTGAGTGGGTTAAGGATTCAGCATTGCCATGAGCGGTGGTGTAGGTCACAGATGCAGCTTGGATCTGGCATTGCTGTGACTGTGGTGTAGGCCGGCGGCTACAGCTCTGATTCTTCCTGTAGCCAGGGAACCTCCATATGCTGCAGGGGCGGCCCTGGAAAAGACAAGGAAGGAAGAAAGAAAGAAAGAAAGGAAGAAAGACCTTTCAAAAAAAAGAAAGTCACAGATGTCAAATTGAGTAGGTAACTAACACTCAGTGTTGATGGTTAAGTTTTAGAAAGACTCCTTAATTAGAGGAAGATCATCTCTTACCACAATCCACCTAAAATCGTATTTTAACGGTTATTTGACAAGTTGCATTTCAGCTGGTGGTGTTGCTTCCCTCACCTTTTTAAGGATACTGAAAGTCAGCATAAGCCAGAGGACGAAAAATGGACTTTCTATATTCCAATGGTTGTTTAAATCCTCCTTTATTCTCTATTTTTATTTGTGTGTGTGTGTGTCTTTGTCTTTTTGAGGGCTGCGCCCAAGGCATATGGAGATTCCCGGGCTAGGGGTCTAATCGGGGCTGTAGCTATGCCACAGCTGCAGGGACACCAGATCCGAGCCACGTCTTCGACCTACACCACAACTCACTGCAACACTGGATCCTTAACCCACTGAGTGAGGCCAGGGATTGAACCTGAAACCTCATGGTTTCTAGTTGGATTTGTTTCTGCTGCACCACGAAGGAATCTCCACTCTTTTTTTTTTTTTTTTTTAAATCCAGAGTCTTTCTCCATTTGAAAGGGCAAATTCAACTTCTAGTGAGCCTCTGACATCCTTGCTACATTTCCCCATGCATTCCTAGTCCCTTACAGGGCTCATAGTATGTCCTTAGGAAACACTTCTTGAATGAAAAAGCACTTCTTATTTAACCTATAATTGAACCTGGCAAGGTTCAGGCAGTATCTTTATACCAGAGGCTTGACATAGTATTCTTATTTGCTTTCTGCCTGCAAATCTACCTCATAGTTCTGGATTGTTAATTATTACATAGGGTGATCCTGGAAACTGGATTTAATTAGCAAGTTAAATGTTCCACTGATATTCATGGCTTGTCCTGGGAGTCGATGATGGTTCTCAGTCTAGCATTTTTACCCTGGGAAAAGGTCTGTCTTCAAAGTGATAGTCAAGAGCTGCTCTCAGAGAGCTGTGGTCTTGCCTGCCTCCCCAAGCCACAATGCCACGGCTGTCTTGAAGCAATCACACAATACTGCAGTCCTGCTAAAGGAATAAACCTGCTCCTCTGGAAAGAGCATCGCTTTCTCTATGGTGGTTGTGCTGCCGCCACCAAGGCTGCTAATCAGTTTTAGGACGGCCAGCCCACCCAGAGCGCTGTGGCTGCATTTTTATCACATCAGGAACAAGTCAGCACTCGGTCTCCCCCCAGGATTAGATGCTGTCTCACCTATTGGGCGGTTTGCCAGACAAAGCAGTTGTAGGATGCGTTGGCCCTACAAGATGGCTCAAAAAAGGCTGCTGTATCAACCTCTGGGACTCAATGATTCCCTAGTGATCCTAATTGGAAGTTGTGAACTATGGATGACAATGGAATCCTTTACTCAGAGGATGTTTTAATCCGGGTGGTGATAATCTCTATTCATTGGTTGACCTCTGATGGGCAACTCCCTCTGCCTAATGAGTACCTTAAGTCTTAGCAAGGTAGTCTCTCTCATTCTATAAGTATCTTGAGCATTTACCAGGTGCCGAGCACTGCTATGTACGCATAGTATATATTCTCCATTTAGAGAAGGCTGGGGTTGTCTTAGATGTGTACATTATTGGTAAAGATCAACAAGGTCTAAGATTAAGAAACATGACACGTCTCTTTCCATAAACATATGCACAGGAATAGACAATGATGAAGTTCTAGAAGGAGGCAGAGCACATGGATAATAGTGGGTAATGGGAAGGAAAAGTACAGGGATTGTATTTGGGATGGGAATTAAGGGACCATCTGTGTTATCTGTAATGTTTTAACTTTTTTTAATAAGGAGAATGCATTTATCTACAACTGGTATCATTAAACACAGCAGATCTAACCCAAAGTCTTTTCTGAAGTATAATCAAAGTATAATTTTTTTTTGGGGGGGGCTATACCCTTGGCCAGGATTCCACCTGAGCCATGGCCATAACCCAAGTCTCCTCAGTGACAACACTGAATCCTTAACTGCTAGTCCACCAGGGAACTCCTTAGGTGTAACACTTTAAAGCATGCTATAAATGTTGACTAAATTGGGGGTCTTATCTCGAACTATAAGGTCAAAGATAAATAGAATGAAAATTCAGTGTTTCTAGTCACTAGCGGGTTTACTGAATGATGTTACAAGGGTCTTGAATTGGGACCTTAGAAGTCGCACAGCTGTGCGCCTCAATTTCCTTATCTGTAACAAGAGTACAGAGTTCAGATGCCTTAGCGTGCTCTGCAGGCTCTTTGTAATCTGGCCCCTATATAATCTCATCTCTGCCTTCTCATCCTATCAGCCTCCCACCCCTACTAAGCTCTAGTCTCGATATACTTGCCATTCTCTAAGCCCAACCCGTTTTATGGCTCATCTAGTTCCTTCTGCCTACAAAGTCTTCTCCCTCTTTTATGTCAAGCCAGCTTTTACATGTTCAAATGCCACCTCTGATGATACTTCACCTGTGGAAATTTCTCAATTCCGCTGCCCAGGTGCAGTACTTGGACATACACCCTTTGGAGAGGGTTTTTCTAGATTGTTCTAGAACAGATGTGCCATGTATGAGGCCACACATTCCCCTGTCCCACTCACTGCCTTACCCGCAACACCAGCATGGCACAGAGCACATCAGAAGTGTGTAATAATCAGTGTTAAGAAAGTAAGTGGTTAGTGCATGAATGTATTCTGTGTGTGCTAAATTTCAAGTGTTTTGAGAGCATCCTATAATTTTCCCCAGCACTGAGCACAGACCTCCGCAGGTTCTGTGTGGCCTGCACTCATTCAATAAATGCCTGGCACGTGTCCACTGTGCCTTCTGGGGAAGCCATCATTCCCAGGTAGTTCTTTAGCCAGAATGAGTCATAGCCCATATACAAGAGTACTTTAAAAGAGCAAATAGTATGTACCATTTTACTCAATGGGAAATATGCAGAAGTGAGCAGTTTGCTGTGATTTAGATACAAGAAGGATTAATCAAGATACAGTATTCACTCAACATAAACTTGCCCTGCACTGTAACGTGCAGAGTATAAACTTACATGAGGACGGCCAAGAAATGACTCCACTTTCACAACCATGGGAGAAGCTGCAAGGTGGTGGTGACATGATGGTTCATGTCCTCGAGCCATATGTCATCGCTTATAGTCAAGTTCACGTGGGCACTAGTGTAAGTGACTGTTGGGAAGGTAAAAGGGTGCCTTTCTGGAGGGCAATCTGCAATCTCTATTAACATCTGACATATACGTAACTTTGACTCTGGAAAAATATGTCCAATTACGCATGTAAAGATATTTACAGTGTTGTAAGAGAAGAACTGGAAAGAGACTAAGTGGTCATCCCCTAAGGGATTAGTTGGGTAATTATGCTAGATCCCTTGTAATGGAATACTCACCAGTAGCCTCAAAAAGATGGGGTCTATTTCTACCATATAATGGAAGGAAAAAGCAGGCTCCAACTATGAAAAATAAGTGTATGTATCTTATATTTCTCGAGAGATTAAAAAGAGGGGCCACCCAGGAATTATCCGTATATACAGGCCCAAATATTAGTTGATATTTTCCCATTTCCCTCATGGATAACCTTTGTTCTAAAAATTCAAAATTCAGCTAGTTTCCAGTAATTGCTTTCCTATGGGCGCATAAACATGACTGTTTAGAAGTGAAGTTGACTTGAATAAACTCTGCAGTCTAGATGGAGATATTGGACAGTGTTCACGACTCTAAGGAAAGGGTCTGTGTTCTCAGCACCGAGGCTGAGGAAAAGCAAATCAAGCTTGCGGATATCCCTTAAAATATGTAGGTACTTGACAGAAACTAGAGCAGGAAGTGTTATGGTTTGTCTGAGTTTGAATGCATTGTTATAGCAGCCACGATTCATTTGTTAAACCACTTCCTTTGCTCTTATGTTCTAATTGAAATATGGTAAGCCCTGTTCACAGTTAAAAGTTGATTTTTCCTACCTACCAAAACACACAAGCACATGTGTATATATTTGGTGTTACATTTAAGTCTGTCACCTCCCACCTGCGATGAAGGTTATGTAAAAATGAATAAAACCATGAGGTCATGACTATAACGTTACTAAAGAAAATATTTTAAAACTCACAGGGCAAGTAAATATACTAGAGATTCATTTTGACCCCTTGTTTTGGTCTCCTAAAGCCCTAAAATTATAGCTAGAGGTTTCCCATACTCCCTAGTAGTTAGCTGTGGCCAGGTGCTTAAGTCCTGGTCAATGGTATGTGACAGGAAAAATACATACACAAAAATATACATGCAACATTTAACTCATGCTGTGAATTCCCTTTCCTTTTTTGGATTCTCTCTTGCTGGAATGCAACTATGGTGGTGGTGAGCACTGAACCATGCAGACAAAGTAGAGCTTAGAGATGGAGGTGAAAGAAGAGAAGGAACTGAATTTCCAACACCATTAAGTCACCAATCTAACACGGACCTGCTTATACCTGGATTATTGTGAGAAAAGCAAATAAACTCTTTGGTTAAAGCACTGTTATTTGAGGTCTCTGTTAAAGCAGCTTGAAGACAGTAACAGTCACAAACCAGAGGCAACTAAGGAGACAGGACAACAAAATGCAATGCAGGTTTCTGGATTGGATCTTGGAAGATGAAAAAGGACAATAGGGGAAAGACGGTCAAATCCACATTTTGTAATTTAGTTATTAGTTTTTTTGCCAATGTGATCCAGGGGATATTATTTTGCCCATGTTAATAGTATTATCTTAGTTTTCATAATAGTAGCTTTCCTCTGTATGATGTTAACTTTGAAGCTAGGGGAAAGCATATCCAGGAACTTGATTGGACTTTGGGACAGAAGTGATATGAGAATGAGTTCCTGTCGTGGCTCAGCGGTTAATGCATATGACTAGTATCCATGAAGATGCAGGTTCGATCCCGGGCCTCGCTCAGTGGGTTAAGGAACCAGCGTTGCTGTGGCTGTGGTGTACACCGGCAGCTATAGCTCTGATTCGACCCCTAGCCTGGGAACTTCCATATGCCACGGTGCAGCCCTAAAAACAAACAACAAACAAAAAAGGCGAAAGAAAAGAATTGATAGGAGGTTAAGAAAACACCTCAAGATGCCACTGATATTTGACTGAAATGAGTTTTTTTCTTTTCCTTTTTTTTTTTTTTTGCCATTTCTAGGGCCGCTCCCATGGCATATGGAGGTTCCCAGGCTAGGGGTCGAATTGGAACTGTAGCCGCCGGCCTACGCCAGAGCCACAGCAACGTGGGATCCCAGCCGCATCTGCAACCTACACCACAGCTCACGACAATGCCGAGGATCCTTAACCCACTGAGCAAGGCCAGGGATGGAGCCCACAACCTCATGGTTCCTAGTCGGATTCATTAACCACTGCGCCATGACGGGAACTCTGAGGTATTGATTTTTGAAGGCATTTTCAGTCTTGATTAGAAATTGGAATAAAAAAATTTCTTCTGAAAAATTCATGTACATAAGACTCACAAACACTATGATGTTGATGACCACGGAACTATCAACGAGGATATAAATATTTCAGTAAGCAAAGAGCACTATTAGAATATACTTTTTACCTTTTTCAAATATTAAAGCATTTTAAGCTATTAACACCATTAGGTATGTTACATTTTGTCTTCAGAACTATTTATTTTTGTCTACATAGAAACTGTACACTGAAATACAAGTGTCCGTCTAGTGGTCCGCTTTTATTTACAGACATACCTCATTTATTACACTTTGCTTTATTCTGCTTCACAGATACTGTCTGGGGTTCCCCCCTCCCCTCCCGCCCAAAGTGAAAGTGTGTCAACACTGCATTAAGTTTATCAACATTTTTTCCAATAGCATTTTTTCACTTTGCGTCTCTATCTCAAGTTTTAGTAATTCTTGCAATATATCACACCTTTTCATATTTTTTTATAGTAATCTGTGGTCAGAGATTTTTTTCTTTTCTTTTCTTTTTCTTTTTTTTTTTTTTTTTTTGTGTGTGTGGCTGCCCTTGCAGCATCTGGAAGTTCCCGGACCAGGGATTGAATCTGAGCCACAGCTGCGGCAAAGGTGGATCCTTTAACCCACTGCACCAGGCCTGGGATCAAACCCACACCTTTGCAGTAACCCAAACCACTGCAGTCAGAGTCAACCCACTGCACCACAGCAGGAATTTTTGATGTTACTATTGCAAAAAGATTACAAATTTCTGAAGGGTCAAATCATCATTAACATTTTTTTAGCAATAGAGCATTTTTAAATTTTAAACAATGTTAATTTTTCTTAGAGAAGTGTGTTTACGTTAAAGTTTAAAATTTTAAAAATTGTCTGGGTATTTTATTTGCCTCCCAAAATAGGTTGAAAAAACTGAGTTTGTTAAGGGGAAAACTTAGTTTCTATGTCTTTCTGCATTTGTTTAGCATGTATGATGGTGGTTTAAATTGGTGAAGAACAGAATTAGAACCTTAAAAAGGAAAAATTGGAGTTCTCTTGTGACATAGCCAGTTAAAGATCCAGTGTTGTCACTGTAGCAGCTTGGGTCACTGCTGTGCATGGATTCAGTCCCTGGCTCAGGAACTTCCACATGCCCTGGGCTTGGCCAAATAAAACAAATAAAAAGGAAAAATTGTAATGTAAAGCACATATCTAAATAGATTGATTTTTAAACATTTTTTCACTAGAAATGTTATACTGTCTCTTTCTCAAGAAAAGCAATTGGTCTCTAAATCCTGAATGGTCAATTTCTTTTTCTCATGCATATTTTGCCTTCCCTGGATGAGTCAGAATGCTGTAATGGCCAAAGCAAAGCCAAACCTGAAGGCCATAAAGATCCCGAGTGCTTATCTTTAGATAAGGAATGTTTATACAGTTTCTCCAAGGTTTGAATTTCTTCCCATGGTATGAACCCTTGGAAACTGTGAACACTAGTTTGGTGCCTGGATTGTTCAGGATCCATTTAACTTCCATTTCTACTCCTTTCTGGAAAGTTCACAGTATGGATACTTTTATTAACTTAACGGAGCATCAGGAAAGAAAGCATGTGCTAATTTTACATACTCTCTTTAACAGAGGTAAGGATCTGGATGGCTGTTTGATTATTACAGAGTCCTAGAAATTCTTGCAGCATATAGAACTCATTCTCCCAAACTGCTTCTTTTAGCAGTTAGGTTTATTTTCTTTCCCCTACATAATCAAATTTATCAAATATATATGATAATACATTTTAGGTGAAACAAGGCTTCTTATCTAAAATTTGGCCTCCCTTGCTACTTCCAAGTTACAATATAGTTCTATTCTTTAAAAAGCTACATGGAATGTTTTGAGGGCTGAAAATAATTCAGTTGAATGTGTTTAGTAACTACAAAGATATGCTCATGTAGTGGCTATTCTCAAAATACACAGTAGTCTCCAAAGCACATACATTTGTGTTCACTAGGATAAAGTATTTCTATTTGGTTAGCGACTTTGACCTTTCTTTTCATTCAAGCAGAAAGACTGTGAGATACTAATGTTAAAAAAAAACCTCCTATGCAGATCAAAACTGCAATGAGGTACCACCTCACACTGGTCAGAATGGCTATCATTAATAAGTCTGCAAATAACAAATGCTGGACAGGATGTAGAGAAAAGTGAACCCTCCTTTACTGTTGGTAGGAATGTAAATTGGTACAACCACTACGGAAAACAGTATGGAGGTACCTCAGAGAACTAAGTATCAAACTACCATACGATCCAGCAATCCCCTTCCTGGGCATATCTTCAGACAAAACTATAATTCAAAAAGACAATGCACCCTTATATTCATAGCAGCACTATTCACAATAGCCAAGACATGGAAACAACCTAAATGTCCACTGACAGAGGAATGGATTAAGAAGATATGGTACATATACACACTGGCCAAACTATTCTTCCATAAAAATGAACAAAATAAGGCTATTTGCAGCAACATGGATGCAATTAGAGATTCTCATACTAAGTGAAATAAGTCAGAAAGAGAAAGACAAATACCATATAATATCACTTATATGTGGAATCTAAAATATGGTACAGGAGTTTCCGTTGTGGTGCAATGGGATTGGCGGTGCCTTGGGATGCAGGCTCAATACCTGGCCTGGCAAAGTGGATCCAGTGTTGTCATAGCTACAGCTTATGTCACAACTGTGGCTTCGATCTGATCCCTGGCTGGGAACTCCATATGCTGCTCTGGGCAGCGCCCCCCCCCCCGCCCCAAAGGTGCGTATCTATCTATAGAACAGAAACAAAATCACATCACAGAGAACAGACTTGTGTTTGCCCAGGAGGAGGAAGGAATGGGATGGACTGGGAGTCTGGGGTTAGTAGATGCAAACTACTGCATTTGGAGTGGATAAGCAATGAGTTCTTGCTGTATAGCACAGGGAACTATATCCAATCACTTGTGGTGGAAAATAATGGAAGATATTATGAGAAAAAGAATGTATGTATAACATGTCACTTTGCTGTATAGCAGAAATTCATAGAACATTGTAACTCAACTGTAATGAAAACATTTTTAAAAATACCAAACTTCTAGAGTTCCCTCTGTGGTGCAGTGGGTTAAGGATCAGGCATTGTCTCTGCAGTGGGTTAGGTTGCTGCTGAGGTACAGGTTTGATCCCTGGCCAGGCACAGTGGGATCAGATGTTGCTGCAGCTGTGGTATAGGTCACAGCTGTGGTTTGGATTGGATCCCCTGGCCCAGGAACTTGAACATGCTGGCCAAAAAAAAAAAAATTTACTTCCTAAGAGAAGCCACTAATGTAAAGAAATGAGTTAGTTCATTTTAATTAAATGTTTTGCTGGATTTGATGGTCCATTAAATAGAGACTCAGACCAGTTAAAAGAGCAAGTCATCTTGAAAGAGAGGGTGAAAGAGAGGGATCTATCTCCTCTCACACCTGCCTTGGCATTTCTACCAACTTGCTGTGTGACCCTAGCCAAGTTAACCTCATTCTCCAGAAAATGGGGGGATGGGACCTCGAGGTGCCTGCATTTTGCATTTCTTAAACCTCTTTCCTAAGAGGCAGCATCAGAGAGAATATTCTGTACGAGAGCTCCAGAGATGCCTGCAATGTGTTTCTGAGAATTTGCCCAGCTGCATCTAGTACCTTTGACAGTTATTTTATATCTTTTCCCATCAGAGGTAATCTCTGCCATTGGTAGATTTTACTGTTTGGGATTTGTTTGTTTGTTTATATTTGGTTTGCTTTGTTTTTTACACTACTGTGACTGTTTTGTGGGCTAAATATTTCAAAGTCTTTGCTGCAAGGAAGTACCAGTATTCAAGATTAGATTTTAATTCTGGTGCCACGTTGGGTGACTACAGTGAGCTTTGAGAGGCAATATCCTTCATCTGTTACCACCTAGTGAATATGAGAAAGTTCAGCTAACTAACTACCCCTACCCTTTGGTGCTTATCATCAACAAGAACTATGGTTGCATATGGAATTAGGTCAGATATTACCATAAATCAAACACTTATCAGAACTATTAAAAAATCATAAATTACATGACCACGAAGAAAACACTTTACTTCCCTGCTCAGGAACTCAATGCATTTTGATTAATATGTTTACTATAGATTGTGTTAAACTTGCTTCGTGTAACAAAGTTCATTCAGTTGGCAGGCTGAATCAGAGGCATGTTGCTAGAGCAGTAGAAGCCTTCCAGAATGGCCACTCAGAGCATTTAATGAATCAAGTTAAAGAGGTTCAAGTTATCCTCTAGAATAGGAAAGCTAGGTGCTGACGGATGAGCAGGTGTTAAGTTCCGCTTCAGCTGCTTTATATTGCAGGCAAAGAAAAAGATACGTTCCTTCTTTTATCCTCTCATAACAGAGCAAACAGAGTACTAGGGCTGAGGGCAGGAAACATGAAAGAAACCAGACTGTCTTCTGCTAAATCATAAGCAGGCAGCTCTTTACTGAAAGCCTTAAAGCCTATAATGGAAAGAGCCTGGGACAAATTTGGTCCAAGATTTTCAATTCTTCACTTTTCGGAAGCACCAGAATCAGGGCTGGGAAAGAATGCTGAGTTAGAAGTATTAAGTCAGTGAAAAAATTTCTATTCAAGCTTGGTTGGGGAGGGGCTTGGCAAGGTGGGAAGAGGAGTGGGCACATGTGTACAGGGGTGGGGAGATAGGAATTTGTCCATATGAGGGTTTGATTTAACTAACTTGTTTAATGACTAAGGATTTAGGAGAAACCCACTAGTAAATTCTATTTGTGTTTATATAAATGTTGCCTACATCTCAAGTATATATATTGAAACCTTTAAGTCATCAGTATTTATAGTTATATTTTCAAGTGTGTCCTCTAGCATTTTATGCTTCGTCACTTAGAGCAATTGCCTTTTCCAGACAAAGCCTAATTGAATGAAGAGGAGAGGCTGACTTCCACCCGGCATCTGTGGGCTCCGCCTAGGAAGCCGAGCCGGAGCCCATGCCTTTGGGAGGCCATGACCTTCCACTTGGGAGTGGCTCACCCTCACTTATGGCCGTGTGACTTGGAACCTATCTAAGCCTTGTAAATAAACCTATGTGGCCAGGGAAAAGCAAGAGTGATCAAGAGCAGAGGGAAGAGACTAGATTTGAGAGGCCAGTGGAGGGAATAGA